>NC_140993.1:81048068-83546028 GCF_052327205.1 Somniosus microcephalus | reverse complement strand
TTCGACTCCATCTGGCATGACGGTTTATTCCTGAAACTTATCGAAAGCGGGGTAGGAGGGAAAACATATGATGTAATTAAATCAATGTATACAAACAATAAATGTGCAGTTAAAATTGGAGACAAACAAACAAAATACTTCCCACAGGGGCGGGGGGGTGACGCAGGGCTCGCCAATCTCACCAACACTCTTTAATATTTACATTAATGGATTGGCAAAACTACTTGAACAATCTACAGCACCCGGCCTCACCCTATATGAATCCAAGGTTAACTTCCTCCTCTATACCGACGACCTGGTTCTGCTGTCACCAACTAAGGAGGGTCTACAGCAGAACCTGGACCTGCTGGAGTCGTACTGCCAGACTTGGGCCCTGACAATAAATCCCCAAAAAACCAAAGTCCTTGTGTTCCAGCAAAGATCCAAACAATTTCACAGTAGGAACAACCAAAATTGAACAAACCACTCACTACACATACTTGGGCTTAAAAATCAGTTCTACGGGAAACTTCAAACTGGCTGTGAATGAACTGAAAGAGAAAGCAAGAAGGGCTTTCTATGCCATCAAAAAATCAATCCAAATAGAAATCCCAATTAGCATTTGGCTCAAAATTTTCAAATCAGTAATTGAACCAATTGCACTCTATGGCAGTGAGGTCTGGCGACCACTAACACAAGAAGATTTTGCAAAATGGGACAAACACCCAATTGAGATCCTACATGCGGAATTCTGTAAAAGTATCCTCCGGACTCAAAGGAAAACAGTAAACAACGCATGCAGGGCGGAACTAGGCCAATACCCATTAATAATCACTATCCAAAAAAGAGCCACCAAATTTTGGAATCACCTACAAATGAGCAACCCCCAATGCTATCACTACGACGCCCTGAAATGCCAAGAGCTGACCATAAAGAAGAATACCCTCAGTCAACTAGTCCTGGGACTCAATAAAGTAACTAATAACAATACTAACAATAACCAGTCCCAGGACAGTGACAGGGTAACACAAAGAATTCGACCCAACACAATCGTCGCTAAGCAAAAGGAAAAATATCTGACATATTGGGCAGAAACAACAAAAACCCAAAGCAAACTCAATTGCTACTTGGCCCTAAACAGACAATACAACATAGCTGATTACCTGACCATGGTAAAGGATAACAAACTGAGAAGAACCTTGACAAGGTACAGACTTAGCGAACATAGCCTAGCGATCGAAAAAGGCAGACACAGGCAGACCAGGCTGCCAAGAGAAGACAGGATATGCTCTCACTGCAGTCAGAGAGTAGTTGAGACAGAGATGCACTTCCTCACAGCCTGTGGAAAATATCAGGGCATCAGAGAGAATTTCTACCAAAAATTCTCACAAATATGCCCTGAATTCAGAAATCTGACTGACAACCAAAAACTCCCATTCCTACTGGGGGAGGAGAGAAGCTGTGTAACACTGGCGGCACACTATGTTACAGCTTGCCATGAACAGAGGGACAACCAGTAAACTAAGACAAGAGTATATATAAACAAGGCGAATGTATATTTATAAACTCAGGGATATACCTGTTTATACACTGTATGAATGGAACCGCGTTTATGTGTTCAACCATAAATGTATTTTGATGCTTTGGCAACATAAGATGTACCTTATGCCAATAAAGCGATTTGTATTGTATTGTATTGGGGGGGGGGGGAGGGGAGGGGGGGGAGGAGCTTAGCAGAAGTGCAATCACCTAGCTCGGGCCTGGCTGGGCAAGAAAGGCGCAGGCTTTAAGGCCTAAGGAAAAATACGGGGAAAGGTAGGAAAAAGAATGTTCAGGTTAGGTTTACAAATGAGTGATTTTTTTAAAACAATTTAATAAGTTCAATTTTATTTTGGTGGAAATGTATATTTGAAAAGAAAGACGCAGAAAGCAGGAAAAAGAATGGAAGCAAGATGGCGGCAACTCACCTCGGTTCAGAACGAGAAGGCCCGCCCACACACGCACCGATTGGTCGACCGTCAGGTCACCAAAGCGTAGGATTGGTCAATCGTCCCGTCACTCGACCGTAGGAGGGCCCGGCCGCACGCGGCAGCAAGCCGCCGTACGATTGGTCGACCTCGAGGTCACTCTGTCGCTAATGAGCGGATAATGAGATGCTAATGAGCGGAATGTTGAAGGTTTTTGGGATACCGCGGGCGCGATTTTAGCCCGGCCGAAACGTAAATACGCTTAAAACCGTCTCGGAAGCGTAAGCTTTCTTTGGAGGTAACGCGCGCGTAGGTACGCCCTGTAACTTTCGAGCGCATAGCCCGCCAGACGCACACGCGATGACAGACAGAATGACAGAAGTACCGATTTATATATATAAGATATAACTATCATCTAGTTTATGTTTTGCAACTGTGCTGCTGAAATAAATCTTTCAACCTTCAGGGCCAACATTATTATCAGTTTTGTTACCTTTTCACCTTTGCTACACCACCTCTATTCAAATCAGTCTGCCTGACATTACAGTAAGATAAGCTACAAATTAGCAAAATGTATTACAGGGAATCAAATGGCTAGAACCAAGGTCCTTTTCCCCCTGGTTTTCTCTTTTCCTCAAGGCTACAAGCTTGTATTGGTGTAGTAACATAAGAAATAGGAGCAGGAGTAGGCCAATCGGCCCCTTGAGCCTGCTCCGCCATTCAATAAGATCATGGCTGATCTGATCCTAACCGCCAATCTACTATCACAGAACCATCTCCTGAATCTAACAGAATTAGACACACGAAATAGGAGCAGGATCAGGCTACACGGCCCCTGGGCCCGCTCCGCTACCCACAGGACCATGTCCGATCCGAACCTAGACTCATGTCCAAATTCCTGCCCGCTCCCCGTAACCCTTAATTCCCTTTACTTCTAGGAAACTGTCTATTTCTGTTTTAAATTTATGTAATGATGTAGCTTCTACAGCTCTTTGGGGCAGCATATTCCATGGACCTACCACCCTCTGAGTGAAGTAGTTCCTCCTCATCTCAGTTTTGAAAGAGCAGCCCCTTATTCTAAGACTATGCCCCCTAGTTCTAGTTTCACCCATCATCGGGAACATCCTCCCCGCATCCACCCAATCCTGCCCCCTAGTTCTAGTTTCACCCATCATCGGGAACATCCTCCCCGCATCCACCCAATCCAACCCCTTCACAATCTTATATGTTTCAATAAGATCGCCTCTCATTCTTCTGAACTCCAATGAGTAGAGTCCCAATCTACTCAACCTCTCCTCACATGTCCATCCCCTCATCCCCGGGATTAACCGAGTGAACCTTCTTTGTACTGACTCGAGAGCAAGTATGTCTTTTCTTAAGTATGGACACCAAAACTGTATGCAGTATTCCAGGTGCGGTCTCACCAATACCTTGTGCAACTGAAGCAATACCTCCCTATTTTTATATTCTATCCCCCTAGCAATGAAAGCCAACATTCCATTGGCCTTCTTAATCACTTGATGCACCTGCACACTAACCTTTTGAGTTTTGTGCTCCAGGACCCCCAGATCCCTTTGTACTTCAGTACTTTCCAGTTTCTTGCCATTAAGATAATAACTTGCTCTACGATTTTTCCTGCCAAAGTTCATAACCTCACACTTTCCAGTATTCACAGAAATCACAGAAACCCCACAGTGCAGATAGAGGCCATTTCGGCCCATCGAGCCTGCACCGACACATATCCCACCTGATCCCTGTAACCCCTACACCAACACACATCCCAGTAACCCCACGTATTTACTCCCCCTAACACTAAGGGTCAATTTATCATAGCCAATCAACCTAACCCGCACATCTTTGGACTGTGGGAGGAAACTGGAGCACCCGGAGAAAACCCACGCAAACACGGGGAGAATGTGCAAACTCCACACAGACAGTCACCCGAGGCCGGATTCGAACCCGGGTCCCTGGCGCTGTGAGGCAACAGTGCTAACCACTATTGTATTCCATCTGCCAAATCTCTGCCCACTTACTTAGCCTGTCTATGTCCCCTTGCAGGTTTTTTATGTCCTCCTCACTCACTACTTTCCCTCCCATCTTAGTATCATCTGCAAACTTTGATATGTTACACTCGGTCCCCTCCTCCAAATCGTTAATATAGATTGTAAAGAGTTGGGGACCCAGCACTGACCCCTGCGGAACATCACTAGTTACTGATTGCCAGTCTGAGAATGAACCATTTATCCCAACTCTCTGCCTTCTGTTAGATAGCCAATCCTCTATCCATGCCAGAATATTACCCCCAATCCCGTGATTTTTTATCTTAAACAATAATCTTTTGTGTGGCACCTTGTCAAATGCCTTTTGGAAGTCTAAATACACTACGTCCACTGGTTCCCCTTTATCCACCCTATATGTTACTTCCTCAAAGAACTCCAGCAAATTTGTCAAACATGACTTCCCCTTCATAAAACCATGCTGACTTTGTCCTATTAAATTATGATTATCCAAATGTCCTGTTACTGTCTCCTTAATAATGGATTCCATAATTTTACCTACCACAGATGTTAGGCTAACCGGTCTATAGCTTCCAGCCTTCTGTCTACTGCCCTTTTTAAATAAGGGTGTTACATTAGCAGTTTTCCAGTCTGCCGGGACCTTTGCTGAGTCCAGGGAGTTTTGCAAAATTATTACCAATGCATCCACAATCCCTACCGCCACTTCCCTCAAGACCCTAGGATGTAAGCCATCAGGTCCAGGTGATTTATCCGCCTTGAGTCCCATTATTTTACCGAGTACCACTTCCTTAGTGATTTTGATCGTGTTTAGCTCCTCCCCCCCCATAGCCCCCTGTTTGTCCAGCGTTGGGATATTCTTAGTGTCCTCTACTGTAAAGACTGATACAAAATATTCATTCAGTGTTTTTGCCATCTCCATATTTCCCACCAGTAATTTCCCGGTCTCATCCTCTAAGGGACCAACATTTACTTTAGCCACCCTTTTTCTTTTTATATAACTATAAAAACTCTTACTATCTGTTTTTATATTTTTTGCTCATTTACTTTCATAATCTATCTTCCCTTTCTTAATCAATCTTTTTGTTATTTTTTGCTGTCTTTTAAAGTTTTCCCAATCCTCTATCCCCCCACTAGATTTGGCTACCTTATATGCCCTTGTTTTCAGTCGAATACTATCCTTAATTTCTTTACTTAGCCACGGATGGCTGTCTTTTCTTTTACACCCTTTTCTCCTCAGTGGAATATATATTTTTTGGAAGTTGTAAAATAACTCCTTAAATGTACACCACTGATCATGTATCGTCTTACCCTTTAATCTATTTTCCCAATCCACTCTACTCAATTCCGCTCTCATACCTTCATAGTTCAGTGGCACTGGAAGCCCTCTGGTTCCTCACCCAAGTTGTAAATGTAGAATTTTATGATTAGCATGTTTGACTTCCGATACAATATGTTTATGATGATTCTAATACCCATTTAAAAAACTTGTTTGAATAATCTATCTGATCTTCATGAGTGTAACAGAATTCTGAGCACAACCTTTGGAGGAGAAGCAAGTGCTCGCTGGATAGTTCTATTACCACTAGTTGATCTTCTGGGATGTTGTCAGTAGTGAGTCAGAGGACACTATGATACTTGGCATAGTCAATGTCCTTTTGGAAAAAATTGACACAAACGTGTGGCATAAACATGGCATCAGTAAATACTTGCAGAGAGGAAGTGTGCATAGCTGCAAGAATTTTATTATTATTTAAGTATGACTGTTGTCTGGATTTTAGTTGCATTTGGTGCCAGACTTTTTCCCTCAAGTCTGAACATTGCGTTCCATGACGTTCCAAGATTAGTTTGTGATTGTAGGAAGCAAAGTTAGATGTTTCAATCAACTGGAGAAGTTCCATTGGGCTGCTTTGGTGGTAGGGACAACTTCACATAAATCTCATCTATCCAGTGCTAACCACAAATTAAAGTCGGCTTCAAAAAGAAACTAGACGTAAAGGAAAGTTCATAACTATAATTTTCACGAAAAATACATAAAGTGCACTTCCACATTGCTAAGAGATAAAAACATATTAATAATGGTTTCCTTTGAAGGTACAAAATGCCTCCGTTTTCTCCTCAGTTTCTTAGTTGCCTAAGCAGTGGTTGGGTAGCATAAGCTACAATCTCCCAGTAGGTGTGGATAGTGTTAAGTCTGTGAGTTATTTAGTTAATTAACACACAGACTAATGAGTAACAACAAAACAGGTCTTTACTGGTTGGAGGTAGGGACTATACTGAATACAAGATTACTGCACAGTGCTTATATACCGGTGTGTTCACCCCCGGTATTACGTCTACAGCAGCCTGAGAAAGTAGTACATCTCTTAAGGTGGAACAGGCTTAAGCTCTCTTAAGGTGGAACAGGTTACATACACAACACTCCTCCCTTCTTAGCTTTATAGTCATCCCCCCCATTTAACATAACGTAATAACATATATACATATATAACTTCATGTTTAACGTAACATATCACAGATTCAGTCTCTGCGGAAAACAGTTCACAGATTCAATCTCTGTGGTGTAGTCGGTTCACGTTACTCATTCAATAGTCCTTTCATGGATTTAACAGCTTGAACTTCCGAACTGATTTGGCTCCGTTCGGAGGGACCATGTGTGTGATCTGGTAGAGGTGATAATGGTTCAGATGGGTCATCTGTTTTTACTTTTCCTTTTCTGCTTCTTGGAGACTCTCTGGGCTCCATTGTCAGCTGCCACAGCTGCCAGCTGCATGCGCAGTTCCTCCTTCTCTTCCTCCTGTTTCCGTCGTAGAGCCAGCTTCTCCCGATGTTCCGTAGACGTTTGGTGCTCCTCCATGATTTCTGCACTTTGGGAGTCGAAGTTACAAGCTGGGCAGGACAGGACATCGTAATATTCGGTGTCGTCCACCAGGTCATGGTAATATTCGGTGTCGTCCTGAGCTAGACCAGTGAGAGGGTCGTCTATTTCCTCCATACCCAGCTGGACGTTAGCCAGCTCTTGTTCCAAATCCAGACATCTTTCCTGAAGAGACTTCTTCATGTGTACCTCTGCATCCAGCTTTTTCTGGGCTTTCAGCAAGTCGTTTACTAGTGACCTCATTTGTGATTTTAATACTTCAACTTCCTTTGGAGATTGATTGATCGGACTATGCAACCCCTCTACCGGAGCAGCTGTTTCAGCGGTCTGTTGTTGTACATTGACGTGAGTCAGCGTACTTTTGGCATCCAATGGCTGCTCTGTTGCAGTCGTTTCAGTCTGTGTCGTCACATCAGCCATCTCAATGACTTTTGAGAGCTCCGAACCCTTTTCCTTTGAAGATTGCAGCTCGTGTTCAAGTATTTCCCATTTCAGAGTCTTGTCCCTCAGCATATGAAGGAGTTGGCTGACCGTTAACTCTTCTGACACCAGATTATGGCACGCACCTTCAGAACCTGAATCAGCTTTGATTCGTTCGGCCTCCTCGCGCAGATGGTTGGTGTGCTCCTGCTCCATTTTCTCCATCAGTTGCTTCTGTTGACTTTCCAGATTCTCCCACTCTGTAACAAAGAACTTTTTTATTTCATTCATCTCTTGCTCAAAACGGCGAATCATTTGTTCTAATTGCTGTTGTAGTTTGAAATGGAGTTGAGTTCGAGCCCAGTGTCCCTCAAAAATGTGCATATCAGTAGACTTGACAGACTCAGAATTCTCTGTTAAACTATGTTGTTGTTGCTCAGTGGAATTCTGTGCTGAAACTTTGTCTTTTGCACATGGGTTGGTCTTACCATCATCAGTTCTAGAGTCTGGGCTGATTATCTGCACCGAGTTCTCACTCTTTATGGCTTTTAGCGAATGCCAGTCCATATTTATGTTTCTAAACCACTCCCGGCCTAGTAGTGGTGGACCTCCCTCCGGTAGCACATATAAGTCCATTATTTGACTTCCTTCGCCCTTGTTGGCCACTGCAACCTTTATTGTCCCGATGGGGTACACACTCTGCCCCATGTAGGTTGTCAATATAATCTCCGTATCCTGTAGGGGAATATGTTGGAATAACCTTCTGTAATCTTTCTTATTCATGACCGACAATGCCGATCCAGTGTCCAATTCCATTTTTACTTGGACTCCTTCTATCTGAAGAGTAACCCAAATTGTCTGGAGGTCTGCACCCTTACCAACGTTGAGTACCCTTAAGCTAGCCAGTTCAATACTGCTTAAGCCAGCCAGTTCATTACTGCTAGCGTCTGAATCGGACTCCTGTTCGGCCACCTTGTGTACTTTTGCGTATTTTCCTTGCGGTGACTTCTTGTTGCTGGTCTTCTTCCCTGACCTGCATACTCTAGCTATGTGTCCAAGCCTACCACAAGTTCTACATTCTTGGTTTTTAAACCAACACTGGTTCTGATCATGCGTTTTCTTTCCACAACGATAACATTTGCCAGAACTCACACCCAATTTGTGTGCACTGAGCTCCGGTGACCGTAGCTGCATTACTGCCGTGCCTCTCGCTGCGGCTTCGTGTGCTGCTGCCATAGTGACCGCCTTCTCAAGCGTCAGTTCATTCTCCTCGAGCAGTCGCTTTTGTGTATCCTGTTTAAATAAACCACACACAAATTTGTCTCGTGGTGCATCTGTCAGTCCCGTTCCAAACTGGCAACATTTCGCTAATTTACGCAATTCCAGCAAATATTCAGCATTGCTTTCATGCTGTAGCTGCCTTCTGTCGTAAAATTTAAATTGTTCCGCTAGCATCAGCGGCGTGGGGTTTAGATGATCTTTCAGGACAGTAACAATCTCATCGAACGTCTTATCCGCCGGTTCATCTGGTGATAACAGGTGTTTCAATTGCCCGTATGTCTTCGCACCCATTAAATTTAATAATGTTAGTGCTTTATCAGCCTCACGAATTTTATTGGCCTTACAATAATTTTTAACTCGTTCAACATATATGGCCCAATCTTCGATGTCACTATCAAAGTTGCTAATATTCCCGTGTTTAGGCATTGTAGTACTTTATCAGATTTGCAATTTCTCAGATTTTTTTTTTTTTACTGCTATCCAAGATGGCGGCTTCCCGCTCTTGCCGTCGTCCTCCGCCCACAAAATGGCGGTTTTCCCGCGCTTGGCGGTCTTCACCCGTCCCCCGACGCCGTCTCCCTTCAGCCCCGAGTGCGGCCTTTATCTCCGCCGCGATCGATGGCCCGCGCTTTTCACCGCGGCTCTCGCGCCTTCAGTGTCTGCCGACGCTGCGCCTTTCAGCCCGAGTGCGGCCCTTATCAGGGATTGCGATCGATGGCCCTTATCTCCGATCGCGATCGCCCTTGTTCCTCCGACTTCCCCGGCCCTGTCTTTGCAGCCAACGCTGCTCGGCTTACCCACCACCGAGGTTGAAAAAGAAGCTGCAGGATGTCTTCTATCCTCCAGTTTTCAGTCGCTGATGGAGGCTTCAGGGTCCTAATGCCTGTCGCTTCCAGTGGGGTGGTGCGGTTTGAAACCTCTCTTCAACGTCCTGTCTGTGGATGAAGCCGCCGTGGAATAACTGCCGCAGGGTAAGAATCTGACTCGTCGCCAGTGTTAAGTCTGTGAGTTATTTAGTTAATTAACACACAGACTAATGAGTAACAACAAAACAGGTCTTTACTGGTTGGAGGTAGGGACCATACTGAATACAAGATTACTGCACAGTGCTTATATACCGGTGTGTTCACCCCCGGTATTACGTCTACAGCAGCCTGAGAAAGTAGTACATCTCTTAAGGTGGAACAGGCTTAAGCTCTCTTAAGGTGGAACAGGTTACATACACAACACTCCTCCCTTCTTAGCTTTATAGTCATCCCCCCCATTTAACATAACGTAATAACATATATACATATATAACTTCATGTTTAACGTAACATATCACAGATTCAGTCTCTGCGGAAAACAGTTCACAGATTCAATCTCTGTGGTGTAGTCGGTTCACGTTACTCATTCAATAGTCCTTTCATGGATTTAACAGCTTGAACTTCCGAACTGATTTGGCTCCGTTCGGAGGGACCATGTGTGTGATCTGGTAGAGGTGATAATGGTTCAGATGGGTCATCTGTTTTTACTTTTCCTTTTCTGCTTCTTGGAGACTCTCTGGGCTCCATTGTCAGCTGCCACAGCTGCCAGCTGCATGCGCAGTTCCTCCTTCTCTTCCTCCTGTTTCCGTCGTAGAGCCAGCTTCTCCCGATGTTCCGTAGACGTTTGGTGCTCCTCCATGATTTCTGCACTTTGGGAGTCGAAGTTACAAGCTGGGCAGGACAGGACATCGTAATATTCGGTGTCGTCCACCAGGTCATGGTAATATTCGGTGTCGTCCTGAGCTAGACCAGTGAGAGGGTCGTCTATTTCCTCCATACCCAGCTGGACGTTAGCCAGCTCTTGTTCCAAATCCAGACATCTTTCCTGAAGAGACTTCTTCATGTGTACCTCTGCATCCAGCTTTTTCTGGGCTTTCAGCAAGTCGTTTACTAGTGACCTCATTTGTGATTTTAATACTTCAACTTCCTTTGGAGATTGATTGATCGGACTATGCAACCCCTCTACCGGAGCAGCTGTTTCAGCGGTCTGTTGTTGTACATTGACGTGAGTCAGCGTACTTTTGGCATCCAATGGCTGCTCTGTTGCAGTCGTTTCAGTCTGTGTCGTCACATCAGCCATCTCAATGACTTTTGAGAGCTCCGAACCCTTTTCCTTTGAAGATTGCAGCTCGTGTTCAAGTATTTCCCATTTCAGAGTCTTGTCCCTCAGCATATGAAGGAGTTGGCTGACCGTTAACTCTTCTGACACCAGATTATGGCACGCACCTTCAGAACCTGAATCAGCTTTGATTCGTTCGGCCTCCTCGCGCAGATGGTTGGTGTGCTCCTGCTCCATTTTCTCCATCAGTTGCTTCTGTTGACTTTCCAGATTCTCCCACTCTGTAACAAAGAACTTTTTTATTTCATTCATCTCTTGCTCAAAACGGCGAATCATTTGTTCTAATTGCTGTTGTAGTTTGAAATGGAGTTGAGTTCGAGCCCAGTGTCCCTCAAAAATGTGCATATCAGTAGACTTGACAGACTCAGAATTCTCTGTTAAACTATGTTGTTGTTGCTCAGTGGAATTCTGTGCTGAAACTTTGTCTTTTGCACATGGGTTGGTCTTACCATCATCAGTTCTAGAGTCTGGGCTGATTATCTGCACCGAGTTCTCACTCTTTATGGCTTTTAGCGAATGCCAGTCCATATTTATGTTTCTAAACCACTCCCGGCCTAGTAGTGGTGGACCTCCCTCCGGTAGCACATATAAGTCCATTATTTGACTTCCTTCGCCCTTGTTGGCCACTGCAACCTTTATTGTCCCGATGGGGTACACACTCTGCCCCGTGTAGGTTGTCAATATAATCTCCGTATCCTGTAGGGGAATATGTTGGAATAACCTTCTGTAATCTTTCTTATTCATGACCGACAATGCCGATCCAGTGTCCAATTCCATTTTTACTTGGACTCCTTCTATCTGAAGAGTAACCCAAATTGTCTGGAGGTCTGCACCCTTACCAACGTTGAGTACCCTTAAGCTAGCCAGTTCAATACTGCTTAAGCCAGCCAGTTCATTACTGCTAGCGTCTGAATCGGACTCCTGTTCGGCCACCTTGTGTACTTTTGCGTATTTTCCTTGCGGTGACTTCTTGTTGCTGGTCTTCTTCCCTGACCTGCATACTCTAGCTATGTGTCCAAGCCTACCACAAGTTCTACATTCTTGGTTTTTAAACCAACACTGGTTCTGATCATGCGTTTTCTTTCCACAACGATAACATTTGCCAGAACTCACACCCAATTTGTGTGCACTGAGCTCCGGTGACCGTAGCTGCATTACTGCCGTGCCTCTCGCTGCGGCTTCGTGTGCTGCTGCCATAGTGACCGCCTTCTCAAGCGTCAGTTCATTCTCCTCGAGCAGTCGCTTTTGTGTATCCTGTTTAAATAAACCACACACAAATTTGTCTCGTGGTGCATCTGTCAGTCCCGTTCCAAACTGGCAACATTTCGCTAATTTACGCAATTCCAGCAAATATTCAGCATTGCTTTCATGCTGTAGCTGCCTTCTGTCGTAAAATTTAAATTGTTCCGCTAGCATCAGCGGCGTGGGGTTTAGATGATCTTTCAGGATAGTAACAATCTCATCGAACGTCTTATCCGCCGGTTCATCTGGTGATAACAGGTGTTTCAATTGCCCGTATGTCTTCGCACCCATTAAATTTAATAATGTTAGTGCTTTATCAGCCTCACGAATTTTATTGGCCTTACAATAATTTTTAACTCGTTCAACATATATGGCCCAATCTTCGATGTCACTATCAAAGTTGCTAATATTCCCGTGTTTAGGCATTGTAGTACTTTATCAGATTTGCAATTTCTCAGATTTTTTTTTTTTTACTGCTATCCAAGATGGCGGCTTCCCGCTCTTGCCGTCGTCCTCCGCCCACAAAATGGCGGTTTTCCCGCGCTTGGCGGTCTTCACCCGTCCCCCGACGCCGTCTCCCTTCAGCCCCGAGTGCGGCCTTTATCTCCGCCGCGATCGATGGCCCGCGCTTTTCACCGCGGCTCTCGCGCCTTCAGTGTCTGCCGACGCTGCGCCTTTCAGCCCGAGTGCGGCCCTTATCAGGGATTGCGATCGATGGCCCTTATCTCCGATCGCGATCGCCCTTGTTCCTCCGACTTCCCCGGCCCTGTCTTTGCAGCCAACGCTGCTCGGCTTACCCACCACCGAGGTTGAAAAAGAAGCTGCAGGATGTCTTCTATCCTCCAGTTTTCAGTCGCTGATGGAGGCTTCAGGGTCCTAATGCCTGTCGCTTCCAGTGGGGTGGTGCGGTTTGAAACCTCTCTTCAACGTCCTGTCTGTGGATGAAGCCGCCGTGGAATAACTGCCGCAGGGTAAGAATCTGACTCGTCGCCAGTGTTAAGTCTGTGAGTTATTTAGTTAATTAACACACAGACTAATGAGTAACAACAAAACAGGTCTTTACTGGTTGGAGGTAGGGACCATACTGAATACAAGATTACTGCACAGTGCTTATATACCGGTGTGTTCACCCCCGGTATTACGTCTACAGCAGCCTGAGAAAGTAGTACATCTCTTAAGGTGGAACAGGCTTAAGCTCTCTTAAGGTGGAACAGGTTACATACACAACAGATAGCAGCGTGGATAGTTTTGAATAGAATCTACTCGGCACCTGTCCAACGTGGCACAACTGAGATCAGAAACCTGACATTATACAGCAGAATCAACCGTTAATCCCACCACTCCATGGTACATTGCCTTGGTACTCCTACACGTGTGCCCCCCACCCACTATAAAATCATTGTATATGATTACTAGCTGAAGTGCCCGGCGGTGCCGAGGCTTTTTCGAGGGCATGTTGTTGTTGGAAGAGAGAGAGAGAGAGCGACTGGGGGGAAGAGAGAGAGAGCGACTGGGGGGAAGAGAGAGAGCGACGGGGGGGAAGAGAGAGAGCGACTGGGGGGAAGAGAGGGAGGGGAGGGGTGGGGGGAAGAGAGGGAGGGGAGGGGTGGGGGGAAGAGAGGGAGGGGAGGGGGGAGGGGAGGGGTGGGGGGAAGAGAGGGAGGGGAGGGGTGGGGGGAAGAGGGGGGGAGGGAGGGCGGGGGGGAGGGGAGGGGGAGGGCGGGGAAGGGAGGGGAGGGGGGAAGGAAGGGAGGGAGGGGGGAAGGGAGGGGAGAAGGGAGGGGAGGGGGGGAGGGAGGGGGGAAGGGAGGGAGGGCGGGGGGGAAGGGCGGGGGAGGGGAGGGGGGTATGGAGGGCGGGGGGAGGGAGGCGGGCGCCCCCCCCCGAGGGTCGCAGCCCCCGAGGGTCGCGCCCCCCCCCCCCCCGAGGGTCGCGCCCCCCCCCCCCCCGGAGGTGAAGACCGCCGATTGCGCGCGCAGCAGGAGCTGAGACGCGGCGTCTCTCTCGGCCGGCGGGCCCGGTTGCCAGGGCAACCGTGACGCTGACCAAGCCAGAGAGAGAGACGCCGCGTCTCAGCTGCTCCTGCTGCGCGCGCGGCCCCCCCCCCCGAGGGTCACGGCCCCCCCCGAGGGTCGCGGCCCCCACCCCCGAGGGTCGCGGCCGCCCCCCTCCCCCCGAGGTGAAGACCGCCGATTGCGCCCGTTGCCAGGGTAACGCTGGACGCTCAGCAAGCCCCGGCAGAGAGAGACGTCTCAGCTCCTGCTGCGCGCGCACCCTAGCGGCGCTGGGCTGAGGCTCGGCCCTCCAGCCTTCGAGTGGGGCCGGGAGGTGCCTAGCTCGGGCGTGGGTGCGGAGGAGACGCCGAGGCTTCTAGGCCTACCTGGAAAAACGGGGAAAGGTAGGAAAATTAATGAGATTAGATAAGTTAATTACTTTCTAAATCATTTTTTTAAAAAACAATATGTTTTAAAAGCAACGTTTTTTTTTAAGACGCAGAAAGCGGGAAAAAGAAAGGAAAAGTTTGGAATCAAGATGGCGGCGACTCACCTCGGTTCAGAACGATAAAGCCCGGCCACACGCGCACCGATTGGCCCGGCGGCACACGCCAGCAACCCGGCGTATGATTGGTCGAGCTCGAGGTCACTCTGTCGCTAATGAGCGGATAATGAGATGCTAATGAGCGGAATGTTGAAGGTTTTTGGGATACCGCGGGCGCAATTTTAGCCCGGCCGAAACGTAAATACGCTTAAAACCGTCTCGGAAGCGTAAGCTTTCTTTGGAGGTAACGCGCGCGTAGGTACGCCCTGTAACTTTCGAGTGCATACCCGCAACGCACACGCGATGACAGACAGATAGACAGATAGACAGACAGACAGATAGAAAGACAGAATGACAGAAGTACCGATTTATATATATAGATATGGCGAACATTGATCCAGTACACAGCAAACTTTGCGGTCTTTTGATTAAAAGAACATTGCTGAATAAGATCATGAGGAATTTGTTTGAGTCGTTCCATATCAAAATAAAACTAAAATATAAAATGGAGTGAACAGAAAAGAAGTGGAGTAAGTATGTTACAAATCATTTTTGCTGATCTTTAGAGCCTGGAAAATAGCTTTCAAATTCAACCTTTAGAGGGCACTCTAATACAGTAACTCACATTTGGAATTTGTCTTCCTTATTTAGTGTGAGTGAGGCACATTAATCAGTATCTGTCTTATGGTTGCAAGGTAATACCTCCTAGTCAGTAGGTACTCCAGTTTACTCTAAAATTGTGTATGCATATTGATGTTGCATGTAGGTACTGTACTTGCAATGTGCAGTAGTGCTCTGAATTAATAAATAAATAGGTATGCTTGGAGTTTGAGCACCGTTTTATCTGGTTGCACATTTTAAAAATTCCTTATTGATGTAGGTGTATTTGGGGAAAGGTGTGGGCAGACACATAAAGAGTTTTGGAAATGTGGTTTCACAGTGATCATAACATAACATTGTGACATTATGATGTGCATTGATTGCTGGGTCAAATCCAGCTGTTGCATTGGAACCAGTGCTGTTTTACCATGAGACCTTGGTGGTTTTGCTCTTGTTGGAAGTAGAGCAGTCAAATCCAACTGCTCTATTATTAGGACTACTGTGTTGAATTGATCCACAAACAGGGATAAATTTAGTACCAGCAATTCTAATATAACAATGCTGTAGAATCTATCAGTATGGATGGCTTCCCCCTGCCTTAGCCATGAACTCCTTGCTTCTCTCCCAGCTCCCCCCGTGTCCTCTCTGAGCTCATCTCATCCATGAGACCCATCTTGTTCTTTGACTCCATCCCCACTTACCTTCCTGGCACAAATGCTAGCTGACCTTGTAAATGGTTCTTTCTTCTCAAGTACTTCCCCAAAGCCACTCATCACTTCCTACCTCAAAAAAAAATCCACCCATCTTGCAATCTGCTGTCCTATTTCCAACTCCCTTTCCTCTCCAATGTCCTTGAATGCATTATTGCCTCCCAAATCTGTTCCCATCTCTCTTGCAACTCCCTCTTTCAGTCTTTCTAACCATAGCATTGAAATGTCCCTAACCAAAGTAAGGAATGATATTCTGTGTGACTGATTGTGGTGCATTGCACCTCCTCATCTTCCTGGACCTCTCTGCAGTCTTTAACATGATAGACCACACTATCCTCCTTCAAAGCCTCACCTCCATTGTTTAACTCAGTGGGACTACCCTCGCTTGGTTCCACTGTTACCTATCCAATCGTAACCAAAGCATCTCCAGCAATGGCTTCTGTTCCCGTCCCTGCACCATTACCTCGAGTTCCCCAAGGATTTCTCCTTGGCCTCCTCTCATTCCTCACCTATGTGCTGCTGTTTAGCGATATCATCCGCAAACATGGGGGTCAGTTTTCACATGTATATTGATGACACCGAACTCTACCTCTCCACCATCTCTCTCAATGCCTCCACTATCTCTGTGTTTCAGCCTGCATGTCTGACATGAAGGGCTCGATTTTCATTGAGCCATGGAGGCGGGATTGGAGGCGTCTGGGGGGTTAAAATCGCAAAAACTGGCGTGCGGGACCACCCCCCCCCCCCCCCCCCCGGGCCTAGTTCCCAAATCCAAGCAATTTTAACTCCGGTGTGTCTGATGGTCCTGACTCTGTCCTGCCTCCAATAGGCGGGACTGGTCGTTAAGGCCCTTAACAAGCACTAAATGGCCTCTATAATCCTATTTTAAAAGGCCCTTGCGATTTTAACCCTTTTCCCATGTGAAACACGCCTGGTGGGAAACACGATGGTGAAACCTAGCGGGAGCACTATTGGATTGCTGACTATCAACTGCAGGTCAACCATTAAAGAGGAGATTTGATCAGCCATGATTTGCAGGTGGCAGGACTTAGTGGTCTCAGGTCTGGGGCAACTTTTAGAAGGCTTAACCACACCTGTGGAAAGTTGGAGCCTGACACCCATCTCCAGTGTGACCTCCTGGGAATTTGGATGATCAGCCATGATCTCATTGAATGGCGGAGCAGGCTCGAAGGGCCGAATGGCCTACCCCTGCTCCTATCTTCTATGTTTCTATGTAACCCCTCTCGCCACCTTCACTCAGCGCTTCCTCAACTGAGGTATATACCAGAAGCATGGGAGCCATTTATTTCCTTCCCATTTGGGCATTGGAGGAGCTCGAACACCAGCCGCGGCAGCAGTAGAACCAGGAACAACAGCAGCACTAGCAGCAGCAGCAGCAGCAACAGGAGTGCCAGGCTGCTGCTCACCCACCTGAAGCTGCACAGGCCAGAAGGGGCCAGCGCCTGGAAGCCCGTCGGCGCAGGAGATACCCTCCAAACAGGGTCTACAGACACAGGGTCAGCTATCTCAACATGTCTGAGTAGCAGTGCCAAAGGTGGCTCCGACTTTCGCGAGAGGTAGTGACTGACACCTGTGCAATGCTACAGCAAGACCTGCTGCCCAGAGGACCTGGTGAACAAGCATTACCAGTGGCCGTCAAAGTCACCACCGCACTCAACTTTTTTGCCTCAGACTCATTCCAGGGATCAGCAGCAGACGTCAGTGGCATCTCCCAGGCGGCCGCACACACTTGCATACCGCAGGTAACCGATGCCCTCTTTGCCCTCGCGCACAATCACATCCATTTCACCAAGGGTCGAGCAAGTGTCATGGCGTGAGCGGTTGGATTAGCTCATCTGGCAGGCTTTCCAAGGGTGCAGGGCGTCATTGACTGCACACATGTGGCCCTTCAGGCACCCCATCGCAATCCAGGTATTTTTGTCAACCGCAAGGGCTTCCACTCCCTTAACATTCAGCTGGTGTGTGACCACAAGAAGGAAATTTTGCATGTTTGTACCAAGTACCCTGGCAGTTGCCATGACTCCTTCATACTGCACCAGTCTAGTGTGCCTCCGCTATTCGGGCTGCCAGACCAACTTAACGATGGCTACTTAGAGACAAGGGCTATCCCCTGAGGACGTGGCTAATGACGCCGTTGAGGAGACCATCCAATTAAGTTGAGGAGAGCTACAACTCCAGCCACATGTCCACCAGAGCCATAATCCAGCAAACCATTGGTTTGCTGAAGATGCGCTTCAGATGCCTGGATAGATCAGGTGGAGCCCTGCAGTACTCAGCAGCCAGGGTCTCCAGAACCATCGTGGTTTGCTGTGCACTTCACAACATGGCACAGCGTCGTGGCTTGCAGATTCCTGAGGACCAAGTGGCTCCTCACATATCCTCCTCAGATGAGGAGGAGGAGCGAAAACGAACATCCTGCAGATGCCCATCAACCAGTGGCAGCATTACGCGAGAGCATTGCTGCCCGGGATGCAAGGAACGCACTCGTCCTGGCCAGATTTGCTTAGCCTAGTCAATCAAACACTTTTGCCTCGCAGCTTCTTACAAGAGCATTGACAATAGCCAAGAACCAGAGGATTCCTATCACTCTGAGCACCATACTGACAGTTGCAAGTATTCCTAAGGCCTCAATGTGGAAGTCCCAATAGCGAAATGACAGACGCCACAACTGTAACATTTGCCATCAGAATTTTTATGTACAATAACGAAGTGATGGCATTTTTACAGTAAACACAAAATTGCACCCAAGTGACTACCCTTGTGACTATTTGTGCAGAATTTTCCTCTTACGCGCGCTCCTATGTGGTGCCTCCCCTGTGGCTTCAGCAGATGTGGAGGCCCCTTGCTCACTTTGCTGCTGCTCCTGTCTCGACACCTTTGGCGGGCGTCCTCGGGGTTGCAACCCTGTGAGGGCTCGTCAACAGTCTGCTGCCCCTGCGGCTGTGCAGTGGTTGAGACGCCTATCTCACTTGGGGTGGGACTCTGACCGAGGCTCTGCAGTGGCATGGAAGTGTGAGCACTTGGAGAGGAGCCCCCACTTCCTTAAGGTCTGCCACCAACCTCCCTCTCATGGGTCAGGTCCCCCTCAGCGCCTGTAAGTGGCTGGAGAGCACCTTGCTGCACATCAGGGGGGCCATGGGGACCCGTATCTGCAATGGCAGTCCTACTCAGAAGGACTTCCATGAAGGTCTGGTTTCTCTGTTCAATAGATGCCCATCGCTCCTCAAGAGATGTCATTCTATTCTGAACAATGACCATGTTTTCCATACCCTGGCGACTAAGCTCCTCCATGGCCGTAGCCATCCTCTCCTCTACCGTAGCCATCCTCTCCTCTACGGTAGCCATCCTTTCCATGGAGGTAGCCATCCTTTCCGTGGTGATGCGTTCATGCGCCAATGACTCCACAAAGACTCTGGTCATGTTCACTATGGACTCCTCCATTCGCTCCACAGTCGCAGCGACCCTAGAGACAAAACCTGCCAGAGACTCCTGCATCTGTGCCTGGAGTTCCATCACCGCTGATCTCATGGATGGACCCAGAGGCAGAGGGTCGACATGCTGCTGAGCCGAGCTGGCAGAGTCCTGCGCCCTCCGACTAGGACTCTCCACTGCTGTCCTTGTCTCCACAATCTGCTGATGCTCACTTGTGTGCTGTGATACACCAGGTGACAACACTACTCTATGTCCCGAAGGTCCCACCGAGGTGTGAGTGTCTGCGCTGGTGCTGGGTGAGCAGATTTCTGGTGGCGCTGCGCCCTCAGAGGTTGCAGCTTCCTCTGAGGCGTCTGGCTGCTCAGCCTCTTCTTCCTCACTAGAGGGGATGGATGCTTGTGATGGTCCTGTGGGGGAGTAAAGGAAAGAGTCAGAGATGTGATGCCAAGACTACATGCGCATTGCTTTTTGCAGATGCTCGTAAGTCCATCTGTTAGAGCTTCACAATCATTATCATCGACTCATGCAATGTCAAAGAGAGAGATGGGAAACTTTTCTGTTACCAGCTTGCTGTGTTGCACCCGTCTGTCCGTCCCCCACGTGCGCATCATCCTCGATTCCCACTATTTCGAGTACCGTCTCCTCCCAGGGGGTCAGGTGGACTATTGAGGCTGTCCCTCCTCCTGTCCTCTCTCGCTTTCTCTTGTTGTGAGCTCTCTTTTCCTGCAATGAGGGAGACAAGTGGAGGTTGAGTGAGAATGAAGGAGTGAGTGTAGAGATTGCATAGCATAGATACTTAGAAGGAGACAAAGATGGAGTGAGGTTGCAAGACCAAGGGCCCTCCCTGTGTTTTGTCAGTTGTGTTCATAGCATCACAGTGATAGGGAGTGTGAGGGCTGCATAGTTGAATAGTTATGTGAATGTGAGCATAGAGAGAGGGGGAATGGGTAAGGGTGCATGGATGTCAGTGTCAAGTGGGATGTGGAGGAAGACATTGCTAAAGCTGAGTGCTGGTGAGGAAAAGCAATGGGGATCAGATTGAAGGTGATGGGAAATTCATACTCACTTTTCCAGTGCGCTGAAGGGCATGAAATCTTTTCCGGCACTGACTCCAGATTCTTCGTGTGACTCCCAAGGAGTTGACCTCCTCAGCCACCTGCAACTACACTGCCTTAGTCTACTTGAGAGGCCTCTTCCTCCCTGAGGAAGGGAAGAGCACCTCCCTGTTGGCCCTAGCCCCATCCACCAATGATTGCAGGGCCACCTCGTCGAAGCGAGGAGCTGATCTGGTCCTCCCGCTTGTCCTCTTTCCTGCAGGTCCCTCTCACACCAAATGGAGAAATCATGGCAGTCTGCAGAAGAAGCAAGGCTTGCTGTAGACCTTAAATGCAGCAGCAATGATGACGTCATCGGAGGCGACTTTCAGTCGCGAAGAACCCATTTGCCAAGGGTTCCCACATGTTGGAAATCAATTGGACAATTAAGTTAAAATTGCATCAATCTCCCACATCCATTTAGAATCGGGTGGATAACACGAAATGCGGATAACACGACACCATCCCGCACTCGAGTTAAAATCCTGCCCGAGGTGTCTTTTCCTCAAGCTAACCATTGGGAAGACTGAAGCCATCATCTCTGACCACTACCACAAACTTTGTACCCTAGCCAACAATTACATCCCCCTCCTTGACCGCAGTTTCAGGCTGAACCAGATTGTTTGCAACCTTGGCATCCTATTCAACCTAAAGCTAATTTTCTGACCTCTTGTCCCCTCCATCACAGACACTGCCTACTTCCACCTCTAATATTGCCCAGCTTTGCCCCCGAAACCCTCATCCATTCCTTGTCACCTCCAAGTCCAGACCCAACTATTCCAATGGTCTGGCCAGTTTCCCATCCTCCACACTCCATAAACGTCAGCTCATCCAAAATACTGCTGCTTGTATTCCATTTCACACCAATTTCAGCTCACCCATCACCCTTGTCCTCACTGACCTACATTGGCTCTTGGTCCCCTGTGCCTCAAATTTAAAATTCTTATCCTCGTGTTTAAATCCCTTCATGGGCACACCTCTCTCTATTTCTATAACCTCCTCCAGCCTTACAACTCGCACCATAATCTCTCCATTCCTCGTACTCTGATCTCTTGTGCATTTCCCCTCCCTTTGCCCCACCATTGACTGTATCTTTAGCCGTCTGGGCTCCATGCTCTACAATTCCCTCCCTAAACCCCTCCAGAAGCTGTGGATATTCAGTCGTTGAGTATATTCAAAGCTGAGATATAGATTTTTGGACTCTAGGGGAAGCAAGGGATATGGGGATCGGGTGGGAAAGTGGAGTTGAGGTTGAAGATCAGCCTTGATCTTATTGAATGACGGAGCAAGCTCGAGGGGCTGAATGGCCTACTCTTGCTCCTATTTCTTATGTTCTTACCTTTTCACCTCTCTTTAAGACCCTCCTTAAATCCTACTTCTTTGACAAAGCTTTTGGTCACTCCTCCAAATATCTATCCTTGGCTCGCCATACATTTTTGATTACGCCTTTGTCAATTGATTTGGGACATTTTTCTTTGTTAAAGGCAAGTTGTTTTTTTAATGGCTAAATGTGACCAGCAGGTGGCATGTATTCTAGTGGTAATCACAATTCACAATTCACAATTCAAATCGCTTTATTGGCATGATAAGTTACATCTTATGTTGCCAAAGCATCAAAATACATTTATGGTTTAGCACATAAACGCAGTTCTATTCATACAGTGTATAAACAGGTATATCCCTGAGTGTATAAATATACATTCGCATTGTTTATATATATTCTTTTCTTAGTTTACTGGTTGTCCCTCTGTTCATGGCAAGCTGTAACATAGTGTGCCGCCAGTGTTATACAGCTTCTCTCCTCTCCCAGTAGGAATGGGAGTTTTTGGTTGTCATTCAGATTTCTGAAATCAGGGCATATTTGTGAGAATTTTTGGTAGAAATTCTCCCTGATGCCCTGATATTTTCCACAAGCTGTGAGGAAGTGCATCTCTGTCTCCACCACTCCCTGACTGCAGTGAGAGCATATCCTGTCCTCTCTTGGCAGCCTGGTCTGCCTGTGTCTGCCTTTTTCGATCGCCAGGCTATGTTCACTAAGTCTGTACCTTGTCAAGGTTCTTCTCAGTTTGTTATCCTTTACCATGGTCAGGTAATCAGCTATGTTGTATTGTCTGTTTAGGGCCAAGTAGCAATTGAGTTTGCTTTGGGTTTTTGTTGTTTCTGCCCAATATGTCAGATATTTTTCCTTTTGCTTAGCGACGATTGTGTTGGGTCGAATTCTTTGTGTTACCCTGTCACTGTCCTGGGGCTGGTTATTGTTAGTATTGTTAGTAGTTACTTCACTGAGTCCCAGGACTAGTTGACTGAGGGTATTCTTCTTTATGGTCAGCTCTTGGCATTTCAGGGCGTCGTAGTGATAGCATTGGGGATTGCTCATTTGTAGGTGATTCCAAAATTTGGTGGCTCTTTTTTGGATAGTGATTATTAATGGATATTGGCCTAGTTCCGCCCTGCATGCATTGTTTACTGTTTTCCTTTGAGTCCGGAGGATACTTTTACAGAATTCTGCATGTAGGATCTCAATTGGGTGTTTGTCCCATTTTGCAAATTCTTGTTGAGTTAGCGGTCCCCATACCTCACTGCCATAGAGTGCAATTGGTTCAATTACTGATTTGAAAATTTTGAGCCAAATGCTAATTGGGATTTCTATTTGGATTGATTTTTTGATGGCATAGAAAGACCTTCTTGCTTTCTCTTTCAGTTCATTCACAGCCAGTTTGAAGTTTCCCGTAGAACTGATTTTTAAGCCCAAGTATGTGTAGTTAGTGGTTTGTTCAATTTTGGTTGTTCCTACTGTGAAATTTATTTTGGGTCCCTGATGTTTGGATCTTTGCTGGAACACAAGGACTTTGGTTTTTTGGGGATTTATTGTCAGGGCCCAAGTCTGGCAGTACGACTCCAGCAGGTCCAGGTTTTGCTGTAGCCCCTCTTTAGTTGGTGACAGCAGAACCAGGTCGTCTGCATAGAGGAGGAATTTAACCTTGGATTCATATAGGGTGAGGCCGGGTGCTGTAGATTGTTCAAGTAGTTTTGCCAATCCATTTATGTAAATATTAAAGAGTGTTGGTGAGATTGGCGAGCCCTGCGTCACCCCCCGCCCCTGTGGGAAGTATTTTGTTTGTTTGTCTCCAATTTTAACTGCACATTTGTTGTTTGTATACATTGATTTAATTACATCATATGTTTTCCCTCCTACCCCGCTTTCGATAAGTTTCAGGAATAAACCGTCATGCCAGATGGAGTCGAAAGCCTTCTGGAAATCTACAAAGCATGCGTAGATTTTGCTTTTGTTATGGTGAACGTGTTTGTCAATTAGGGTCTGTAGGGTGAAGATATGATCGGATGTTCTATAGTTTGGCAGGAATCCAATTTGGCTTTTACTCAAGACATTGTGCTCCTCAAGGAAGTTTATAAGTCTTTTGTTTATGATGCTACAGAATACCTTCCCCAGGTTACTGTTTACACAGATGCCTCGATAGTTGTTTGGGTCGATTTTGTCCCCACTTTTGTATATGGGCGTTATGAGTCCTTTGTTCCAGATATCAGGGAAATAACCGACACTCAGAACCAAGTTGAAGAGTTTTAGGATAGCCAGTTTCATTTTGTTGTCTGTGTGTTTAATCATCTCGTTTAGTATGCCGTCTGTCCCGCAGGCTTTTCCTGGTCGCAGGTCCTTGAGTTTTTCAAGAAGTTCTTTTTCTGTTATTATGGCGTCCAGCGGGTTTTGGTTGTCTTTTATGGCCATTTCTAGCTTTTCCAGTTTTTTGCATATTTGGTGTTGCTCTGGTCTTAGTGTGTTTTTCTGGTATAATTTTTCAAAGTGGTTTACCCATGTGTCCCCATTTTGAATGGCCAAATCGTCGTGTTGTTTTTTGTGTAGTGTTTTCAAGTTTTCCCAGAAACAATTGGAATCAATGGATTCCTCCATGGAGCTGAGTGTATTCTTAATATATTGCTCTTTTTTGGTTCTGAGTGTGTTTCTGTATTGTGTTAGTGTCTGACAATAAGTAAGGCGTAGTTCCTCGTTTTCTGGATGTCTGTGTTTTTGGTTTGATATTTTTCTAAGTTTTTTCCTCATGTTATGGCAATCTCGGTCAAACCATTTTTCATAGTTTTTTGTTTTGGGTTTGTTCTTGCGAGCTTTCAAGTTTGCATTTGTTGCCAAATTATCAAAAATATTGTTTAGTTTACTAACTGCCCGGTTTACGCCTTCTTTATTGTGAGTGTATATGTTATCCAGAAAGGTGTCTAAGAGAGCTTGAGTTGATGCATTGCTAATTGTTTTCTGGTATTTTTCCGTGTCGTTTTTGGCCCATCTGTACGATTTTTTGGTGTTGTACAGTTTACTGGGTTGTGTTTCTATGTTGTTTGTTTCTGTCTTTTTGAGGAACATAGTAATTTGACTGTGATCTGACAGTGTTGTTTGTGGTTTGACTGTGAATGCTCTGAAAAGAGGATGGGTCTAAGTCTGTAATCATATAGTCTACTGTGCTGCAGCCAAGAGGTGAGCAATAGGTCGATCTTCCTAGGAGGTCTCCTATGAACCTACCATTGACAATGTACAGACCCAGGTTTCGACAGAGCTGTAGTAGCTGTTTTCCGTTGGTATTTGACTGCTTGTCGCAGTTATGCCTGTATGGAAGGGAAGGGATGTCAAAGTGGTTATTCCCGAAAACGTAATTGTTTCCCTGATTATTGGTGAAGTCTGGTTCTTCGCCCGTTCTTGAATTGAGGTCCCCACAGATCAACACGTTCCCCTGGGCCTGGTATTGGATAATTTCCCCCTCCATGTTGGAGAAGGTGTCCTCTTTAAAGTACGGGGAATCGATTGGAGGGATATAAAGTGCGCAAATGTAAACATCTTGGGTGTTTGAGATAATCTCCCTCTCAAGTTTGAGCCACATATGGTTTTCGCCCTTTTTTATAAATTTGATGTAATTCTTAAGTTCTGTTTTAAACCAGATCAGTATGCCTCCGGAGTCTCTGCCTTGGGTTACACTTGGTAATTTATTGGAGGGGACCACCAGCTCAGTGTACCCTTGGGGACAGCCAGTGTGGTAATCATGTTCCAAACCTTTCAGGTGGGCACGCTAGAGGTCCTACCACAGGATGTAGTTATAGCCAAGGCCACTAATTTGCAGTTTCTGTGGGGAAAAGGACATAATCGCGAACTACAATCTTCAACACTGATGAAAATCCTGCATAATAAACTGAAATTGGACCTCATTAACCAATGGCCTTAATTTTAAATGTTTGATGGTTGCTGAATTGGCGATGGTGCTTTGCGAGGTTGTTGCTAGGAGATTGGCCCTTTTGTCATTCCGTACCAGCATCTGGATGGGCAAGCACTGCAGTATACCTGGAGGCAGGTTTGAGGCCACAGCTGACCATTACTGTCACTGGCCATGTTGCATTTTAGTTCCGGGTCCTTGCAGATCTGTATGTGATTCCCTGCTGACTGGGACTCTGAAAAAATTTCCCAATGGGCATTGCAATGTAGGTATATGCACCAAAGCCTGCAGATATTGTTGGTGGGGTGCTGGTGGATGAATCCAATTAGGCCATGCCTACTTTCAAGCAATGCTGCTGAAAGTATGACACACTATGATTGGAGAGCTTCGAAAGGACCAGCCAGGTGTACAGCTAGTCAGATATTCACCTATTGTATTTGTTTCACCTGTCTGTTGTCACAGCCTACCTTGGGAATTGGAGCTTCCGCATGCATTCATCCTCTAAAAAGTGAGGTATTTGTCGATGCAGATGTGGCAGTACTGGTGGTTTGACTTCCACTTCATCCTGTAGAAAGCTGAGATGATGAATTTCTGTTGGGAAACCTATTTGGTGCCGTAATGGAGCTGTGAGGAAGAAGCAGAGAAATTGCCACACAGATTCCACAAAATAAGTGGCAACAGAAAACAAAACCATTAAGTGAATTTCCATGTATTTCCCTGTGACGAGCAACACAAGGCTACCATTATGTGTGGGCAGGCAATTACATGTAGCAATGCATCTACTATTTCTAGGGCCACTTAAGGAAGTGGCCCTAGAAATAGTAGATGCATTGTTGGTCATCTTCCAGAACTCGATAGACTCTGGAACAGTACCCATGGATTGGAGGGTAGCTAATGTTACCCCACTATTCAAAAAAGGTGGTAGAGAAAAAGCAGGCAATTATAGACCGGTAAGCCTGACATTGGTAGTGGGGAAAATGCTAAAGTCCATTATAAAAGATGTAATAGCAGAGCACTTGGAAAGCAGTGACAGGATCGGACAAAGTCAACATGGATTTACAAAAGGTAAATCATGCTTGACTAAGCTACTGGAATTTTTTGAGGATGTAACTGGTAAAATAGATAAGGGCGAACCAGTGGATGTGGTGTATTTGGACTTTCAGAAGGCTTTCGATAAGGTCCCGCATAAGAGATTAGCGTGCAAAATTAAGGCACATGGGATTGGGGGCAAGGTATTGACTTGGATAGAGAACTGGTTGGCGGACAGAAAGCAAAGAGTTGGAATAAACGGGTCATTTTCCGAGTGGCAGGCAGTGACTAGTGGGGTATCGCAAGGATCGGTCCCAGGACCCCAGCTGTTCACAATATATATTAATGATCTGGACGAGGGAATTGGATGCAATATCTCCAAATTTGCAGACGACACAAAGCTGAGTGGGAGGGTAAGCTGTGAGGAGGATGTCGTGAAACTCCAGTACGATTTAGACAGGTTGGGTGATTGGGCAGAAACATGGCAAATGCACTATAATGTGGATAAATGTGAGGTTATCCACTTTGGTGGCAAAAACAGGAAGGCAGATTATTATTTGAATGGCAATAGATTGGGAGAAGGGGAAGTGCAAAGAGACCTGGGTGTTCTTGTGCACCAGTCCCTGAAGGTAAGCATGCAGGTGCAGCAGGCGGTTAAGAAGGCAAATAGTATGTTGGCCTTCGTAGCAAGAGGGTTCGAGTACAGGAACAAGGATGTCTTGCTACAGTTGTACAGGGCCTTGGTGA
This sequence comes from Somniosus microcephalus, assembly GCF_052327205.1. Classification (NCBI taxonomy): domain Eukaryota; kingdom Metazoa; phylum Chordata; class Chondrichthyes; order Squaliformes; family Somniosidae; genus Somniosus; species Somniosus microcephalus. The sequence goes on along the minus strand of NC_140993.1, from coordinate 83,518,699 downwards.
GACCGCACCTTGAGTATTGTGTGCAGTTTTGGTCGCCTTACTTGAGGAAGGACATTCTTGCCATGGAGGGAGTGCAGCGAAGATTCACCAGGCTGATACCTGGGATGGCAGGAATGACGTATGAGGAGAGATTGTGGCGATTGGGCTTATACTCACTGGAGTTTAGAAGATTGAGAGGGGATCTCATCGAAACCTATAAAATTCTGTCAGGCCTGGACAGACTAGATGCAGGAAGGATGTTTCTGATGGCCGGGGAGTCCAGAACCAGGGGTCATAGTCCAAGGATAAGGGGTAAGCCATTTAGGACTGAAATTGAGGAATTTCTTCACCCAGAGAGTGGTGAACCTGTGGAATTCTCTGCCACAGAGGGCGGTGAAGGCCAGGTCATTAAATATATTCAAGAAGGAGTTGGATATATTTCTTAAGACTAAAGGGATCAAGGGATATGGGGAGAAGGCAGGGACAGGGTACTGAATTTGGATGATCAGCCATGATCTCATTGAATGGCGGAGCAGGCTCGAAGGGCCGAATGGCCTACTCCTGCTCCTATCTTCTATGTTTCTAAATATTTTAATGAAGCTCCTGCCTGTTTCAGGCACGTGCTTCCTATCCCTTTTTATCCCACTGCTGGAAATGCATCCGGTGTGCAAGTGGGCTGAGAACTTTTCCACTCGGGTTCACCCTGACTTACACATGTAAAAAGGGCAGAAAATCCCTGCAATCAAGTCATTGTTAAATTGTAGCCCTGGTTATGCTGTTTACTGCACTCCAGTACTGGTAGTATTGAACATATCAAAATATTTAAAATTGTCTTATTCAGGTGTTTTTATACCTGATTTAAGTTGTACCAGGGCTCAGGAGAGGGAGATTCATAGTTAGTTAGAGTCTCCTGTGCCTAGTGACGCAGGAGGCAAACCATTTCTTCCATCGATGTCTGTCCAAAGCAAGATATTTCACTCCAATCGGAGTATCATCTTGCCTACATCCAGCAGATTGTGGATTTCCAAATTTGATTTTTATATTTGCAAGTCTTATCTCTGGGTGGTTTCTATAACAAAAGACAGTCTTACATGGACATTTGTTACAAAAGCAAAATACTGTGGATGCTGGAAATCTGAATTAAAAGCAGAAAATGCTGGAAATACTCAGCAGGTCAGGCAGCATCTGTGGAGACAGAAACAGAGTTAACCTTTCAGGTCGATGACCCTTTGTCAGAACTGGGGACATTTGTTAGCCTGACTTGCTACCCTCTACCTGCAGGACTGGTGGACTGTCTTTAGTTTGGCTCCTACCTTTTAACCTGTCTGGTTTGTTGGCCTTACCAGGAGTTATACTCCAGCTAGCATAGTCTTGGGGTTATAGGAAAACGCAAGCCTCCCCATCATGTCAGAGCACAGTCCCTATGGAAGAGAAATGTATTGGCCTGGCAGCAAGTACAAGCTAGATGATAGTTTCAGAACAAAGCATACTGAATGAAACTCCTCCAATTGCTATGAATGCACTTGACTAGTATCTAGCTTCTTCGAGGGAGGATTTTTTGGAAGACATAGGCCTAGAAATTCGGTGGGCTGCACCACCAGTTAGCGCCCAAAGAGGGCACTTAGTGGGATTAGCGCCACTGGCCACGCCTCCCGCGAAATTTAGAGGGGCACTAATGGCGGCGTTAGCCTGTAGCGCTGCGCCACCACCGATGATGTCATCGGTGTGCGCAGCGCCCCGCTACCGCCCCGATCGCGATATTTGGTAGCGCCCCCCGCTGTAACGCCGGTTGCAATCTGCGACCGCTTCAGGGGGGCCTACCTGCGGTGGTAGAGGCGCTATTTAAAGGAGAGGTGCGGGGTGGCCATTTTTTTTGCTGGCTGCCTGCCAGCACCTCGCCGCGCTGCTGTCCCCGGCCTTCTGAGCCCCCCCCCTGTGTTGTGCCGGCTGTGTCCCAAGAGCCCGGCACTTCTCCTCGGTGCCAGGCTCTTTTGCCGGCACTTGCGATCTCGGATCGTGCTGCAGCAGGCCCCTCCCCTTTAAGAAGGGGAGGAAGGCCTGCAGTACCGCAGCGCGCCATGCCGCAGCGTGTGGCGCTGCAGCACGTTGCGCTGCGATTTTCAGTTGCAGCGCCCCAAGAGGGATGCGGGGTGCCTCGAGCAGCGCCCCGCTTCCGTTTGGGGCGCTGAAACTGAATTTCTCGCTGGCGCTCGCGGCTCCTTCCGGGGCGGTACTTCTGGCGCCCAGGCGAGACTGGCGCCCCGAATGGGGTGCCACCGAATTTCTAGGCCATATTTTCTGAGCCTTAGAATCATGACAACTGTTTTGTTCAGTGCACCAGTTCTAGTTTGCAAATGATACAAAAATTGGCCATGTGGTTGATAGTGAGGGAGATAGCTGTAGACTGCAGGAAAATATCAATGGATTGGTCAGGTGGGCAGAAAAGTGGCAAATGGAATTCAATCCGGAGAAGTGTGAGGTAATGCATTTGGGGAGGGCTAACAAGGCAAGGGAATACACAATAAATGGTCGGATACTGAGAAATGTGGAGGAACAGTGGGACCTTGGCATGCATGTCCACAGATCCCTGAAGGTAGCAGGACAGGTAGATAAGGTGGTTAAGAAGGCATACGGGATACTTTACTTAGCTGAGGCATAGAATATAAGAGCAGAGAGGTTATGCTAGAACTGTATAAAACACTAGTTAGGCCACAGCTAGAGTACTGCGTACAGTTCTGGTCACCACATTACAGGAAAGATGTGATTGCACTAAAGAGGGTACAGAGGAGATTTATGAGGATGTTGCCTAGACTGGAGAATTTTAGCTGTGAGGAAAGATTGGATAGGCTGGGATTGTTTTCATTGGAACAGAGGAGGCTGAGGGGAGACTTAATTGAGGTGTATAAAATTATGCGGGCCATAGATAGAGTGGATAGGTAGCGCCTATTTCCCTTAGCAGAGGGGTCAATAACCAGGTGGCATAGATTTAAAGTAATTGGTAGGATTAGAGGGGAGCTGAGAACTTTTTTCACTCAGAGGGTGGTGGGGATCTGGAACTCACTGCCTGAGAGAGTGGTAGAGGCAAAAACCCTCATAACATTTAAAAAGTACTTGGATATGCACTTGAGGTGCCGTAAACTGCAAGGCTATGGACCAAGAGCTGGAAAGTGGGATTAGGCTGGATAGCTCTTTTTCGACCGGCGCGGACACAATGGGCTGAATGGCCTCCTTCTGTGCCATAAGTTTCTATGATTCTCTGATTCTAAACTAGAAAATTCTGGTCAGGCACTAATTACAGGGTCCTAGCCCAATTATTATAATCAACCCATATAACAATAAGTCATTACCATTGATTTGGGTACCCAATGGAAAATGGCAGAAGACAGGTAATATCATCAATAAATTGGGCAACACTGTTTCTAGCCTCTGAGAAATATTCCCATCGGCATTACATAAATGCACTATCGGCACTATATAAATGCAAGTCTTTTTCTTTTACGCTGTTGCTTGCAATTGTTTAAGCCGATTCTTCTGTTCTAACTTGTAATTAATTCTGAATATCGTTCAACTTGTGTGCAAGTGAGGTGAATGTTGGAACATATTGCAATGCTTGTTCACTTCATTTTAGAGACCAAATGTGAACTGGTGATTTCCAGACATTTTTCTCACTAGTCTCCTGTAGGTGTGATCTGATGGAGGCATTTTTACACGCAGAAATAAGGAAAGATCCATGTATAGAGTCCAGTGGTTCAGCTGGTTTATCACAGCTGGCCATTTCTTTTCCATTTGATGTTCAGTTTCTCACCCTATTGATAAACTTGACTGTTGGTCTCGGGCAATAAGACAAATGTAAAAGTACAAATAAAAAAAATACAAATGCTATAATCTGAAAGAAAAATAGAAATGCACAACCAACCCAACTTTGTCTTTTATGGATACTGATCATCTGCTTAAGCATTTTCAGCATTTCAGTATAAATTCATAAGTATATCTTTACAAAATACAAAATCAATAACGTTTCATACACAACTACCGTACTTACCAATCGATGAATGTAATTACTTGTATAAGATACTGTAAATCTAACCATGATATTTGTTATTGCCCCATAGATAAACATGCAGATAGCAAATTAAAAGATTAAGCATAGAAAAGAATGGAAAATTAAAAGATACAGTATCTACCATTAATATCTATCACAATCCAATATTCTTAAAATTAGTATCATGAGTCATGTACAAAACAAAAATTAATCTTTTATCCTAAAGCGTAGCTGACAGTTTTTGGTATTCCATCATCCAAGGTGTTGATAGCCACACCCATTTCTTTTGGCCCATCCTGTGCCAGATTGAAACATTCCTACTGCACCCTACCAATATGTGTCTCAAAACTACTCCTTGCTTAGCCATCCCATGTGTAGCTCCATCGCTTAGAGTCATAGGCCTAGAAATTGGGTATAGCCCCGCTTGGGGCGGTAGAATTGGCGCTGCGCAAATTTTATAGCCAGACACAATTTATCGCCACTTTGCGCGATATTGGGTTGCAGTGCCCCTAAAGGTGATTGCGGCGCAAAATCAGGCATTACACGGGGCTCCTAAGGCGCTAACTCGGCGGCGCTACTCAATATCGGCGCGGGTGGGCGCAGCGCAGGTGCTGTCAATAATCGATGACCACGAGACTTTCAGGCACCGGCCAGCTCTTAAAGGGGTGGGTCAGTAAGGATCAGCAGCCACACTCTGCGACTTGTAGGCCTCAAAATCGGCGCTGGGCATTCTGTGGCGTTACAAACTTTGAGAAGATGGAGAGGGTGAGGCAGAGAGCGGAGCGCTTTACCAATGGGGCATTGGATGCTTTGGTGGGCGCAGTGGAGCGCCGGCGAGCTGTGCTGTACCCCGACAATGGCAGGAGGCCTAATCAGAAGGAATACCACAGAGCTTGGTGGGAAGTTTCTCAAAAGGTCAACTCCGACAGCATGGTGACCAGGAGCCTTGTGCAATGCAGGAAGAAATTCAACGACCTCACTCGGGTCATCAGGGTGAGTGGTGTTTCGGCAATCTTCTTCATCCCTCCATCTGCACCTGACTTTATGGCCAGAGGGTGCGCGATGCCCCATTGGCCATCTGTCAGCAAGCACCCATGGCCCTTTCTGGGAACACACATGCACATTCAACTCAAGGCATCATGTAAGGGCTAGTCCACCATGTGGGGCATGAGATGACAACTCAGGGCATGATGTAAGGGCTATTCTACCATGGGGGGCATGAGATGACAGCTCAGGGCATCATGCTTCATCACTTCCCGTCCTTTCTCCTGCAGGCCAAGCTGGCCAGGAATCGCAAAGAGCAGCTTCGGACCGGAGGAGGACCTCCTCGCCTCCAGACCCTCACGGACCTCGAGGAGAGAGTTCACCAGATTGTTGGAGGCCGGATGACTGGACCTGTCACCACTGGAGCTGCCGACCCCATTGTGCACAGCGATGGTAAGGTCATCACCTTTTTGATCTGTCTCCTTCCACTTGTTCCCCCCACTAGCATGCTTTTCACTCTGGACCCATGTCATAGCATTGCAGCAATCTTGCATCCCTTGCTGCCACCCTGTCCTTTCGCTAAAGCCACCCTTCAACCTCCCTGCTTTCAGATGCTGCATCACCAGCTCGGGAGATGGGGCCTCAAGCTGCCAGCGCCACTGACTCTGGAGGCGACCAGCAGGAGGAAGCCGGAACATCCGTGCCAGCCTCAGGCGAGCCAGCCCATCTGGAGACTGGGGATAGTACTTCCCTGGAGGGGAGCGGGGGGGTGGCTCTGATGAGGAACCAGTTCTAGGAACCAGCGGGCTGCAGCAACGTAACGGGGGTAGGGAAGCTCGGGGGCCGTCTCCCCGGAGGGCGAGTCAGGCCACGATGACTGCTGCACAGAGCGCGGAAGAGGTGCGGTCCCTCGCTGAAATGAGCGCCCAGGCTCGGCTCAGGCACACTGAGCTGATGGCTGCGCTGGCAAGGATGCCTGAATCCGTCGAGTCACTGGCAAGGAGTGTCCAAGACTTCGGGGCAGCACAGGAAGGAGTGCGCAGGACTTTGGGGCAGCACTGGAAAGGACTGTCCAGGACTTCGGGGCATCACTGGAAAGGACTGTCCACGGCTTCGGGGCAGCACTGGAAAGGACTGTCCAGGGCTTCACCGAAGCAGTGGAAAGGATTGTCCCGGCCTTCAGCGAAGCACTGGAAAGGACTGTCCAGGGCTTCACCGAAGCACAGGCACCTGCCATGCAAGTACTGAGTGCTGCCACGCAGTCACTCGCTGGCCTCATGCAGACGCAGATTGAGGCCACGCGAGCACTGACTGCTGCCACCCTCGATGGATCAGGCAGGATTACCCGGGGCCCTTGCAGCACCACAGCAGGCTGTCAATCTGTGGACCAGCCGATTGGGGCGCATGCTGCGGTGCTGCCCCGTCAGAGTGCCAGTGTGTCGGTTGAGCACGGAGCAGGTGTCTGCTCTCAGGATGTCAGCATTCCTGATGCCACCACTGGGACGTCTCCACTGCAGCTGCCACCACCTGCAGGACAGACTGCTTCCACCCATGCACGGTTGGAGCAGTCAGCACCCGGGCCCTCCAAGCCCAGAGGTCGTCCACGCCGTCCCTCAGGGGCTTCTGCGCTTTCGGACACTCGGCAGGCGTCCCCCAGCCTTGATGCAGCCACTGGGGTCCAATTACGGAGGAGCTGCAGGGAGGGAAGGGGCCAATCTTGTAAGAGAAGTAGATCACCATCAAGGGGTAAAGAGTAGAGGGAGCTGCTGAGACGTCTTATTTGTTGAATTCAAGGCCGTATACACCTGCTGTGAATGTTAGTTATGTTTTGGGTAGTCTGGCGGGTTTGCAAGACAGTTATGTGTTATTTCATTAGTTATGCTTTCGGTTGCCATTGCTTTGTCATGTTGGAAGGAAGCACATTTTTGAAAATAAAGAAAAGGTTTTATTTACAATGGCCATCTATACTATTTGCAATCATTCTGGCCTTCATAGGCTTTGGGTGACCCGGACGGTTCTCTCCCAATGACACCAAGCATTCCGTCAGAGGGGCCTAGAACCGACCCCTTATGAACCTCTGACGGATGGCCCTTCCAGTTTCTGGAACCCTCCCGTCTTCCTCCTCCTCCTCCTCTTCCTCCGCCTCTTCCTCCTCTGCTGGTCCTTCAAGGTCGGCTGGCATTGGCTGGGTGCATTGGATGGCGAGGTTGTGGAGCATGCAGCAGACAACGACGACGTGGGCGACTCGCTCCGGCGAGTACTGCAGGGCGCCCCCCGAATGGTCGAGACAGCGGAACCGCTGCTTGAGCACACCGATTGTGTGCTCCACAATGTTCTGCGTCGCCTGATGGCTGGCGTTGTACTGCTCCTCTGCCGGGGTGCTGGGCGAGCGGAGCGGGGTCATAAGCCAGGGGCACAGAGGATAGCCCTTGTCTCCGAGAAGCCAGCCTCGTGGGTGAGCCGGGGCCTCGAAAAGGTCTGCCACTGAGGTCTGTCGCAGGATGAAAGCGTCGTGGCTGCTGCCAGGGTATTGTGCGTTGACCGCGAGGATCAGCTGCCAGTGGTCACAGACCAGCTGTATATTGAGGGAGTGGAACCCCTTGCGGTTGCGGAACTCCTCGGGATTATGTACAGGCGCGCGCAAAGCCACGTGCGTACAGTCAATGGTGCCCTGCACCATGGGGAAGTCAGCTATTGCCGCAAAGCCCTGTGCGCGCTCCCGCTGCTTCTCAGGTGTCAAAGGGAATGAGATGTATTGCCGCCTCTTATATAGAGCATCTGTAACTTGGCGGATGCAGCAATGCACCGTAAACTGGGAAATGTTAGCAATGTCCCCAGTTGCTGCCTGAAACGAGCCGCTGGCAAAGAAATTCAGGGCTACAGTAACCTTTACGGCCACCGTATCTTCGGCTGCAAATCGTCCTGAAGCAGGTGGCACAGCTCAGTCACCACCTCCTTGTGGAATCGCAGCCTTCTGACATACTGCTCCTCCGACATGTTGTGGTAGGAGAACTGCTGCCTGAAAACCCTCGCCGTGTAAGGTCTGCAGTGGCGACGTCTGTTGGCCCTCCCTCGTCTGGCCACTCCTGGCCCTCTCTCCCTCCGTCTCTGTGCCCTCTCAGCATGGTCGACCAGCAGGACGTTCCCCTCCAGAGCAGCCCCCATAATAAGAGCGAACAAGGTAAAGGTTGTAATGTCTCACCAGCAGCAAGGTAATGTTCATAGGGCTGACGGTCCTCTGGCACCGCTGGCTGAATGGCAATAGGGCTCTCCCACTGCAGCTCTGCAACTCTCTGAAACCAACCAACAAGTTGCGCTCTCAAAATGGCTGACGCTTTGATAACAGTGCAGTCCCCTTTAAAGAGTGCCCCCCCTAGCCCGAGAGTGCCTGGGGAACGATCCAGTGAGCTGTCACTATTAGCGCCAGGTGGAACGGAGGCGGGTGCCACTCAATTTCCGGTCCGGGGTGCCAAAGAGGCGTTGCACACTGAAATGACGTCATGATCAGCCTGCGCCCGCGAGCGGACGCTATGAGTTTGCGCCGGCGCTAGATGCATGCTCAATATGGGGCGAGGCGCTAGGCTCCCTGCGCTCGCCCGGAAATAGGCTAGCGCCCCACTTCTCGGCCTCTTTAGGCGTTAATCGGTGGCGCAACCAACCGAATTTCTCCCCCATTGAGTCATAACGGCACAGAAGGAGGCCATTCGGCCCATCGAGTCCATGCCAGCTCTCTGTAGAGCAATCCAGTCAGTTCCATTCCCCCGCTCTATCCCCGTAGCGCTGCAAGTTTATTTCCCTCAAGTGCCTATCCAGTCTCCCCTCGAAAACATTTGAGTGTCTCCGCTTCCACCACTTCCGTTGGCAGCAAGTTCCAGGTCCTCACCACTCGCTGCGTAAATAAGCTTTTCCTCACATTCCCCCTGTATCTCTTACCTAAAACCTTAAATCTGTGTCCCCTAGTCCTTGTACCATCAACTAGTGGGAACAGCCTTTCCCCATCTAGCCTATCCAAACCCGTCATAATCTTGTACACCTCTATCAAATCACCCCTCAACCTCCTTTGCTCTAATGAAAACAAATCCAGCTTCTCCAAGCTGTCCTTGTAGCTAAGATCCCCCATCCCCGGAACCATTCTGGTAAATCTCCTCTACATCCTCTCAAGAGCCTTCACATCCTTCCTAAAGTGTGGTGACCAGAACTGGACACAATACTCCAGTTGTGGCCTAACCAGCACTTTATAAAGGTTCAGCATAACTTCTCTACTTTTGTATTCAATACCTCTATTTATAAAACCCAAGATCCCATATGCTTTGCTAACCACTCTCTCAATATGTCCTGCCACCTTCAGGGACTTATTCACATTAACTCTTCCTACCTCTTCCTGTTCCTTCTGCCAAAATGCATCACCTCACACTTCTCTGTATTAAATTCCATCTGCCACTTGTCTGCCCATTCTACTAGCCTTTCTATGTCCTGCTGCAGTCGATTGGTATCATCCTCACTGTTTGCCACACCCCCAAGTCTGGTGTCATCGGCAAATTTAGAAATTCTACTTTTTATTCCAATGTCCAGGTCATTTATATATATCAAAAAAAGCAGTGGCCCCAGCACTGACCCTTGGGGAACACCACTGTCTACCGTCTCCAGTCTGAAAAACAGCCATTTACCACAACGCGCTGTTTTCTGTCCTTAAGCCAATTCCTTATCCAAGCTGCCACTGACCTACCTATTCCATGAGCCTCAATTTTGTTAATCAGCCTTCTATGTGGTACTTTGTCAAATGCCTTCCGAAAATCCATGTAGACAACATCCATTGCATTCCCTTCATCAATCCTCCCTGCTACTTCATCAAAAAATTCAATTAGATTAGTCAAACATGACCTGCCTTTTATAAATCCATGTTAGTTCTCCTTAATTAGCTTAAACCTTTCCAAGTGCCTGTTAATTTTTTCCTTGATTATTGTTTCTAAAACTTTACCCACCACTGATGTTAAACTGAGAGAAAGCTTCTCTCACGAGCCTCAAATGCTTCCCCGTCCTTTCACCCACTTCTTGGCTTTTGTCTTTTATTCCACTGTGGTTGTCTGCTGTTTCCACTCAACCTTGCCTCATGTTGATGAGGATTGAAAGTGTTATGTGGTGAGGCCATCCCAAGTATAAGTGAAGGGAGCAGATTGCTTTCAGTAAGAATGCCAGGATAGCTGTGCTGCAGCAGTGATGGAATGAAAGCTTGATTCGCTGTGCAATGAAGTTAAAATAGAAGTCTGAGGCAAATAGGGAGCAGTTACATGGTGAAGATAGTGAGATTACCGGAGTAGGGAAGATTGAACCTATGTGTGTTTCTAAGATGCTATTCTGTACAATTGTTATTTATTTATTAAGGTTCCTTTAATTTACAGAAGTGCACATTTTTTCTCTCATTTCAGAGTGGTTAGAAAACTTAGTTTTCTTGAACCTGAGTAACAACAAGCTAACAACTTTGCCTGAAGAAATATACAGGTAGAAGAATTACCATTCCATTATATTGTTACAGTAGTAGCTCTTAAGCTGCCACATCAAGTAAAAACTGTTTATCACCACAGTTGCCTCCCCATCTATCCTAAAGGTGAAGACTGTGGCTGGGCTACAGTTCTGCAGGTATTGCCCGCCTTCCAGTACCTCGCCTATTCTTCATGTGTGTTCCCAGATAGTGAGTGTTGGCAATTGTTCAACATTGGCAGTAGCATCACAGGCAAGCCTATTCCTTTCCACACCTGACGTCCTCACATGGCCACTTTCCAGCAGTTGACATTGGATAGTAATCCGGAGCGGGAGCCCTGAGTGGATTGTGCTTTTCCCATCTCCAGTCCCGGGTACTGAGATCAGTAATGACACACCAATTGCTGCCCTGGATTAGCTAACTCAGCACCTACTGGAAACTAAACCTGAGACTTTCTGGCTTACATGGCTCAGTACCCATACCATGCTGTGTATGTGCACACTAAATAATAGGGATGTCTAAACAGTGTATGTTTAACCAATTCTTGAATCTCTATTAAGTAGTTCATAATAATTAGGAGCTCTTGACATTAACTTATTAACTTTCAAAAAGTCTGAAACTTTTTGGATTAATGCACCAACATTGTCAAGCAGCTCATAGGAACATAGAAATGTACAGGACAGGGAAAGACCATTTCATTCCACCTAGCTGGTCCCAAGTGTTATTCATAAATAAATAGACGTTTTCATTATGAACAGCTAGCTTGAGCTAGTCATTTATTCAGCCATGTGGACTAGTGTACAGGCATCCATCTTGACTACTGCCTTGTGGGTAGCCCACTAATAAACATACAGCTCCACCTAGTGTACCATTCTAGAATGACATGTTACTGATCATTACATCCCCCTTCCTTAGAGGTTAAACAAAATCAATATCAATCAATCATAACGACATAAACATCTTCACAACAGTCAACACATTTTCAAAGCTTTACTTTATGAACTCTAAGCTTTTCATTCTTTTATTATAGTTTTCTTTGTGCTCAAAGATTAAGTCTATCAGGCTTTTTTACTTCACGTGTGGATCTTCTCAGCACAGGTAAGTCTGATGTGTTTTCATGAGAGCCTGTATGTGTGTTTGTGTTAGATTGTTCTGGTGGTGAGTGACAAGATTCAGTTGCGGCATTGTCATCGATTTGCTCTTGGATAGTTTCTTGTGTTTTCAGGAGGGAACGGCGGTTCCTCCTGAGAATCTGTCCTTCCTCAGTTCTAACGGTGTATGACCTTGGTCCTACTTCCTCAAGAACTGTAGCTTTCCTGTTCCATGCATTTGGATCCTCAATCCTGACAACATCATCCCTTGTCAATGGTTTCAGAGTTGTGGATGACTTGTCATAGTGTGATTTCTGTTTCAGCTTTAACAGTTGAAGTCTCTGTCTCAGTTCCTTACTCTGCTTTTCTTTTGCACAGCAGGGTAGCGTGGTGCACAACTTGCGACCCATTAGGAGTTCAGCAGGTGAAGAACCACAGTCTAAAGGGGAGGCTCAGTAGCTCAGCAGGGCGAGATAAGGATCAGACTTGCTTTCTGTTGCTTTCTTCAGTAGCTGTTTGAGAACTTGAACACCTTTCTCTGCCTTACCATTCGACTGAGCATACAGAGGACTGGATGTGATGTGTTGAAAGTCATAATGTGCTGCAAACTGTTGCCACTCCTTACAGTTGAAGCACGGACCATTGTCGCTAACGGCAATCCTGGGAATTCCATGTCTGGCGAAGATGGATTTAACATGCATTATGACACTGCTTGCTGATGTGCTTGAGAGCAGCGCCATCTCAGGATAGTTAGAATAGTAGTCAATCACTATTAGATAGTCTTTACCATTCAAATGAAAGAGGCCCATACCAACCTTTTGCCATGGTGCTGTTGGTAAGTCAGCTACTATCATTGGTTCCTTTGCTTGTTTGTTTTGGTGTTTCTGACATGTCTCACATATGCCTATCATGTTCTCAATGTCCTTATTTATGCCAGGCCAATAAACAGTGTCTCTTGCTCTCCTTTTGCATTTTTCAATTCCAAGGTGTCCCTCATGAATCCTTTTGAGCATGTCTTGACGTAGAGCCTGTGGAATGACTATTCTGTTCTGTTTTAGTAATAGTCCACTTGCGACACTTAACTCTGACCTGATGTGATAGTACTTTTGACAGGAACCTTTTGGCCAACCATGATGAATGTTCTCTATTACTGTTTGTAACACTGTGGCCTAGAAATTGAGTTTGCGCTGCGCCAGGGCTTTAGCGCCGGAAGTTAGCGCCGGCGCTAATTCCCTTTGCGCGCGCCAAAAATTCAGCAGCGCGCGCCCAAACGGCTGCCGGCGCTACTGAAGGGTTTTAGCGCCTGAAAACTGGCGCAACGCGCCGCATTGCGGCGCTATTCCGGCGCTGCGGCGCCCGCTGCGGTGCGGCAGGCTCGGGAAGTGCAGCCCTCCTCCTTCCGTTAAGGAGGAGCTGCCTGCACCCGGCCGCGGCCCGCGCAAATCTCTGCAAAAATGAGCCCGGCACCTCGGACAAGTGCCGGGCTTGCATCTGTTCCGGTGGGGGGGGAGAAGTCCGGGGAGGGAGCTGCGGGCAGGCGGCCGGCGGTAAAGCGGCCGGCCGCCGCGCCTCCTTAAAGCGCCGGCGCAGACTCCGGCAACACTCGTTTGCCGGAGTCTTAGTTGCGGCTGCCACTGGCGAGGCGGCCGCAACTGAATTTCGGCTTGGGGCCAGGTTACCACGGCAACCGGGACGCTGCGCACACCGATGACGTCATCGGGGCTGGCGCAGCGCTACCGGTCTACCGCCGCGGAAGGGCCCCAGGCAATTTAGGAACCGGCGCCAATTGCAGCGCTAGGCCCTCTAGCGCCGCAAAATCGGCGCTAAGGGCACTGAATTTCTAGGCCTGTATATTTTACTGTTTCTTCTGCTATTTGCTTTGATTTTGTGTCTGACATGGGCAGCGCAGTGACCATACTCACATGAACATCCACGTCTTCCTCAGTAGAGCTCACATGACTCATTGTGGGTGCTTGCGATAGTGCATCTGCTAACACTATGTGTTTGCCTGGTGTGTAGATCAGTTCAAAGTCATATCTTTGCAGCTTCATCATGAGTCGTTGAATCCTTGGAGACATCTCATTCAGGTTTTTTTTTATGATGGCAACCAGTGGGCAGTGGTCTGTCTCAACTGTGAAGGTGGGAAGTCCATATATGTAGCCATGGAACTTTTCTAGTCCAACTACCAAGCCTAGACATTCCTTTTCAATCTGGGCGTATCGACACTCAGAATCAGTCATAGACCTGGAGGCATAGGCAACAGGCTTCCAATCTTCACCCTCTGCTTGTAGCAAGACCGCGCCTAGGCCATCTTTTGATGCATCCGTTGACACTTTGATTCTCTTTGTTGGGTCAAAGAAGGTGAGTACAGGTGTGGTTGTCAGCACTGTTTTGAGGTTCATCCACTCTTGTTCATGTCTTTCTGTCCATGCAAACTCATTTGTTTTATGTAGCAGGTCTCGCAGACAGGCTGTCTTGGCTGACAAGTTAGGAATGAACTTTCCAATGAAGTTTATCATCCCCATGATGCATAGCACTCCTTTTTTATCAGTGGGTCGGGGCATTTTGAGTATGGTGTTTACTTTTTCCATATCTGGCTCTATTCCTTTACCAGACAGATTATCTCCTAGGAAAGTGACTTCCTGGACGCCAAACTGACACTTGGCTTTGTTGAGCTTCAGTCCATTCCGGCATATGCTCTGTAGCACTTTAGTCAGTCTCTCATTGTGTTCTTTCAGTGTGAAGCCCCAGATGATGATGTCATCAACATAGACCCGAACTCCTTCCAGACCTTCAATTATGTGTTCCATCGCTCTATGCAAGATTTCAGATGCAGATATTATCCCGAAAGGCATTCTGAGGAAACAATACCTGCCAAATGGTGTGTTGAAGGTACAGTATTTGGTGCTCTCTTCATCCAGTTTTAGTTGCCAAAATTCTTGTGAGGCATCGAGCTTTGTGAAGTATCTGGCACCTGACATTTCACTGGTGATTTCTTCTCGCTTGGGAATCTGGTAGTGTTCACGTTTTATGTTTGCATTTAAGTCCTTTGGATCCATGCATACTCTTAGATCATTGTTCTTTTTCTTTACACATACCATGGAGTTAACCCAGTCTGTTGGCTCTTCGACTTTCCTGATGACTCCTAGTGTGGTTATTCTGTCCAGTACTTTCTTGAGCCGGTCACGCAGGGGTGCTGGAACTCTCCGTGGAGCATGTACCACTGGCTGAGCATCCTCCTTTAGCTGGATCTTGTAAGTGAATGGTAGAACTCCAAATCCTTTGAACACATCCTGGAAATTACTCACTACCAGAATCCATTGAGTCACCTGGTCTGCTTATGGCACAGTTTATACGGTAGACTCTCTTGACCAGTTCTAAGTCCTCACAAGCTTTGTCACCTAGTAGTGAATCAAGTCCTTCAGCCACAACAGAAAACATGAGATGATGCACTTTGTCTTTGACTGTCACTAAGTGTGCATACACCTAAGCTATCTATTTTCTGTCCATTATAGTTCTTCAGTAGTACTGACTTTTTCTGTATTTTGGGCTTTTCTTTCATATTTTTAATGTCACTCATACTGATTAAATTTGCTTTTGCCCCAGTGTCTAGTTTCAATGTAACTAATGCTCCATTTACCTGCAGTGACATCATCCATTTGTCCTCTTTTACTGCATTAACTTTATGTTCAGCATTGTCCATTCCTGAGGGCTGCACATTTTCTGTATCCTTTTCGATATTGTCACATGACACCATTCCTACAAAAAATGTCTCACTTAAATCAGTGTCCTCAATCACATTGACTTGTTGCCCTTTCTTTGTTTTTACTTTTGAAAAGCATTGTTTGGCAAAGTGATTCTTTCCATTACATTTTGTGCACATTTTCCCAAACGCTGGACATTGTCTTGACTGGTGCTGGTAACCACAGCGTTTACAATTAAAAATTCCATCCTCCGATTGCTTTGCATTTCTGTTCTGCCCATGTTTCTTCCCCTCGTAGGACACAGCACTGACAGCAGCACAGTCGCATCATTATTAATTTCACTGAAAGTCTTTGCGTGCTGCCGAGCTAGCTCACTGGCATGGCATATTTTCACAGCATCCTCCAATGTTAGTTCGGTTTCTCTCAACAAACGTTCCCTGACTTTTTTATCATGAATACCAAACACAATCTGGTCACGAATCATGGATGATTTCAGTTCAGAGAAATTACATGTCTGTGCTTTCAGTTTCAGATCGGTCACAAAGCTATCAAAAATCTAATTTTGCTGCTGTGTCCGTGAACGGAACACGTACCTCTCATAGGTCTCGTTCTTTTTGGGATAACAATGTGTATCAAACATCTTCAGCACATCGTCCATTTTTTCTCTCTCCTCCTCTTGATCAAATACAAACGTATTAAATACCTCTATCGCCTGCGGGCCTGCAACTGTGAGCAGTAATGCTATTTTCCTTGCATCTGGCATCGTACCGAACCCGATGGCAGCAATATAGAGTTCGAATTGTTGTTTGAAAGTCCGCAAATTGCAGTCGACATTCCCCGTGAGTTTCAAACCCTCCGGTGGCTTCAAATTCTCCATGTCGCGTTCCACCTAGTGTACCATTCTAGAATGACATGTTACTGATCATTACACCAAGGGTCATAAACAGATCACACAGTTCATGCGTAAGTGATCTCCTATGTGTGCAATACATTGCCTGCCACTGACATCGGTTAGCTCGGCATTGTTGAGTTTCTTGATACATCAGTTAAAAGGTTGATTATTCCTTAATTTTTTTTAAAATGCCTCCTTTGTATTGTAATTTGGTTACTATTAGATTAGATGTAAGGCATATCAGTCTATATAGTCCCCTGTAGTGGATACCTTTTGAGTCTGTTATTGTTTGAAAATGCAGTGGAGCACACTTAAAAGGTCAGCATCATGTCAATAAGTTCGTTAGAAAAGTTATTTCCCTCTATTTACAAAAAGAAAAATCCTAGGGAGAGCTGTTAAATTAGATCCAGTTTAAGATCAATTTTTCTCAGGTAAATAAGGTCTGATCTGTAGAGGGCACCACTGTACCGCTGTAAATAATGAATTCCACATTTTTGTTTTGCAGGCTGGAGGAGCTCAAGTATCTCAATGTGAACAACAACCAACTGGAGAGCATTCCAAGCAAACTTTGTCTACTGCAACGGCTTTGTGAGCTACATTTAGCAAACAATAAACTCAAATCACTTCCACATGAGATTGGATATTTGTCTAATCTCAGGAAGCTTTCTGTGCCAAGAAACCAAATCCTGGAGCTTCCAGAAGTAAGTTCTTATGATAGAGCATTTTCCAGGGTATTGGTTTTATATATAAATGCCATTAATTTCAACAGAGATTCTCATGATCATCAGCCGTAACCTCAGTGGAAGATCTGTGGAAACCCCAGTGAAATGACGTAAACGCCGGTTTTCGTGGATCTTCCACTGAAGTTACATCAGACAACTGGGACAACTTCGATGGAAATTCTACCCCATTATATACATATACAGAGAGAAATAACTTGCATTTATGTAATACAATAGCAAAATACTGCGGATGCTGGAAATCTGAAATAACAGAAAATGCTGGCTTAAAACCTGTTACCTCTCTAACTTTTTCCAGTTCTGACGAAGGGTCACAGACCTGAAACGTTAACTCTGTTTCTCCATGGATGCTGCCTGGCCTGCTGAGTGTTGCCAGCATTTTCTGTTATTTGCATTTATAAAATGTCTTATCTCAACCCCTGGAAGTCCCAAAGTGCTCTACAATCAATGGATTACTTTTGAAGTCTGGGTACTTGATATGTAGGTAAACATGGCAAACATTTTTGTGCACAGGAAGTCCAAAAAGATGTAATGAGTTGACTGTCCAGATAACCTGGTTTTAGTGGGTTTTTTGAGGGAGGGATGTTGGCCAGCGCATGGGAGAACTCTCAACTCTTCTTCAAACAACGTCATAGAATATCATTCCTTTCGGCTGAGCAGGCAGACAGGACCTTGAATTAACATCTCATTTGAAAACTGGCACCTCTCGACAATGCAGCACTCCCGAGTGTTTTTCCGAGTGGCAGGCAGTGACTAGTGGGGTACCACAGGGATCGGTCCTTGGACCCCAGCTATTCACTATATATATTAATGATCTAGACAAGGGAACTAGATGTAATATCTCCAAATTTGCAGATGATACCAAGCTGGGTGGGCGTGTGTGCTGTGAGGAGGATGCCGAGAAACTCCAGTATGATTTGGACAGATTGGGTGATTGGGCAGAAGCATGGCAGATGCAATATAACGTGGATAAATGCGATTTTATCCACTTTGGTGTCAAAAACAGGAAGGCAGATTATTATCTGAATGGCAATAGATTGGGAGAAAGGGAAGTGCAACGAGACCTGGGTGTCCTTGTGCACCAGTCGCTGAAGGTAAGCATGCAGGTGCAGCAGGCGGTTAAGAAGGCAAATGGTATGTTGGCCTTCATAGCGAGAGGGTTTGAGTACAGGAACAAGGATGTCTTGCTGCAGTTGTGCAGGGCCTTGGTGAGACCACATCTTGAGTATTGTGTGCAGTTTTGGTCGCCTTATCTGAGGAAGGATATTCTTGCCATGGAAGGAGTTCAGCGAAGATTCACCAGGCTGATACCTGGGATGGCAGGAATGACGTATGAGGAGAGATTGGGTCGATTGGGCTTGTACTCGCTGGAGTTTAGAAGAATGAGAGGGGATCTCATTGAAACTTATAAAATTCTGGCAGGACTGGACAGACTAGATGCAGGGAGGATGTTCCCGATGGTCGGGGAATCCAGAACCAGGGGTCACAGTCTAAGGATAAGGGGTATGCCAATTAGGACAGAAATGAGGATGAGTTTCTTCACCCAGAGAGTGGTGAACCTGTGGAATTCTCTACCACACAAGGCAGTGGAGGCCAATTCATTAAATATATTCAAGAAGGAGTTGGACAAATTTCTTAAGGCTAAAGGGTTCAAGGGGTATGGGGAGAAAGCAGGGACCGGGTACTGAACTTGGATGATCAGCCATGATCGCATTGAATGGCGGAGCAGGCTCGAGGGGCCGAATGGCCTACTCCTGCTCCTATCTTCTATGTTTCTAATGCAGCACTCCCTCAGTACTGTCCGTCTAAGCTATATGCTCAAGTCTGCAGTGGGGCTTGAATCTTCAATCTTCTGACTCGGGTGAGAGTGCTACCAACTGAATCAAGTTATTAATTAATATATATAATTTGATGTGCGCTGTCAGCCCAAAATGATAGGCATGTTAAGAATCTGCACATAACCAAATAAGCTGTCCCATAGCTAAAAATCAGAGTGAAATTGCTTACTAACAAAGTATTTGGCTCACTTGTGAAAACTGCTGTTAGCAATTTATTCCAGACTGCGATGGATTGGTAAAGAAAGCTGTTCCACAGATAGTTGGAATTTGTTGTTGTCTCGGTTAGAGGGCTAAGATGACCTTTATGATCAACCCTGGTATTATAACTTAATTGTTTGCAGGAGGGAACAACCTACTTATATAACAGCAATGTCACTGAGCCAAAAAAGCAATACTCAGGAGTTTTTAGTGGAACACATAGTGGATTCAACATTTTGGTGTCATAGTAAATAGGGATATTCTTAAATTATTTACTGTGTAATTGAGGGTGATCAACATATCTGTATGGCGTCCCATTTAAAAAAAAAAAACAAGAAATGTCTATTTCATAATAGAATTTAAGAAAAAGCAGGGATGGGAAAAGGCCATTAAGCCCAAAGATGCTTATTGCTCTAGTATATTAATACTCCCATCATGGCATCTAATTGTATTTTGAATAACTCCAACATTTTTGTCTATTATTACCTTGCTTGTTAGATTATTCTTAACATTTATCAGTCCTTGTTTTTCCTGATATCTGATCTAAATTTACTTTTCATTTATATACTCTGGTGTTACTTCCTTAGGATATTTTGAAGTCATAATTGTGCTTTACCTTATCTATATTCTTCAATATTTTATGTATGTTAGTGAGGTCCCCCTTATCCACATTCATTCTAGACTGCAAAGCTCAAGGTTCTCTAATCTTACTTCCTAGCTGATCCCTTTTATTCTTGAGCTCAGTTTTGTTCCACATTTCTTTAACCGTTAGTTTTTTTTAAGTATATATATTTTTGTGGTGTGGTGCGGTGACCAAAACTAAACACTGTACTTAAGTGCGGTTTCATCACTGCATTGTGAAGCTTTGGCACACCTTCTGTAGACCTCTGTTCGAGCTATGTATCATAGCATAATATTTTTTTAAATTGCTTTGCCACATTGTCTTGGCAATTAGTGTAATGTGTCTGCTATTACTCCCAGCTCTCTTTTTCCAAGGTTCCTTGTGCTAATTCAGTCCCATTCATTGTATACTTAATTATCATATTTTTTCAAACTATGTGTAATTGTTTTATATTCATCAGTGTTAAAGTTCATTTTGTTATGTGTTTGTCTGATTGTCCAAGTACTGACTTTTGCACGACTCCATTTAATATCTCCCCTGGGCTCAACATTATAAGGTAGATTTTATAAATTTGCACCTTGGCTCGGAGCTTTAATGGATGGAAAATCATACAGGGGTACTGACCTCCACACATGAATTTCCGATTATCCCATCACGTCAAGCTCTGCGCTGGGAGCAAAAATTCATAAAATCTACGCTCATAGCTCTGCTGAATACTCTGCTTTAAAAGCAGTTTTAACAACCCCTTGTTCTACCTTAGATTTTTGTGGCTTTTAGTTTAATTATAATTTTTTAGCTAGAATTTTATCAAAAGCTTTCTGGAAATCTAAATGAATTATATCATAGGAAGTGTCACCATCTATTTTATTGCAACATTCTCAAAGAAATCAAGGGGATTTGTTAGCCAGGATTTTCTACTTGTAAACCATACTGGTTGTTTCTTAAAATATTGCTATATCCCTCCAGCCTGACCCTTAGAACAGGTTCCATTGCTTTACCTGTTACTGATTTTTATATTCAATCGAACTACTTTTGAAGTGTAGTCACTGTTATGCAGGCAAACATGGCAGCCAATTTATGCACAGCAGAATCCCACAAATAGCAATTGGATGAATGACCAATGATATGACTTTTTTGTTTGTAGTTGTGCCATGGAATATTTTATACCCATTTGAAGAGGCACACTGTGCCCCAGTTTAATGTCTCATCGAAAAAACAGCACCTCTGTCATTTCAGTACTCCCTCAGTCCTGCGGTGACATGTCAACCTAGATTGCTTGACCCATAACCTTCTGATTCAGAGGTGTGAATGCTATCAACTGAGCTAAGCTGAGACTTGCACACTACTGGTGCTTGGGCAGTACCCTGACTTATACCAGGCCTGTGCTACCTCATGTGGGACTCTTGGATGTTGACACTGGATGCAAGCAGAAAAAAATTAATATATTGGACACCTAGGATATCAAGTTGGCTGATACTTTGCAAGCTGCCCTGTGTAGGTCCTTCCACTGAAGGCAGATGTCCACTGTATAACAGATATGGATAACAGCTGCTGGAAGGTGTTACTTGAAGGCTGGATATGAAAATATGCACTCATATATTCAAGGCTCTGGGCTGCAGACATGAACGTGGCTGTTACTGGAATGCTGCACCTCTGACTGGTAAATCCACTGTTCAATGGTATACAGTATGGTTAGGAATGATACTGTTCACCATGCCACTCATTAAGTTCCTTCTATCTGCTATGTGCCCGATGAGGGCGCAAATCCATGCTTGCCAGTTAGCTAATGACCAACTGTGGTCGAATAGCCTCCTATTCGATATCGATTAAAAGAAGAGTTCGGCCACTGGACTCGATAGAGATAGGTTTATTAACCTACCTAACTTAAATATTACTACCATTTATAAACAATACACTAAAACATAAATGTCACTACCAATTGCAAGCAATGGTTAACATATATAGGTATAAACAGTACAACCTCAATAT
This sequence comes from Somniosus microcephalus, assembly GCF_052327205.1. Lineage (NCBI taxonomy): Eukaryota > Metazoa > Chordata > Chondrichthyes > Squaliformes > Somniosidae > Somniosus > Somniosus microcephalus. The sequence goes on along the minus strand of NC_140993.1, from coordinate 83,497,141 downwards.
CTGTGTCTAGCATGTAAAATTGATCAGACTTCCTCCTATCAATGGTTACATAAGAAATAGGAGCAGGAATAGGCCATTTGGCCCCTTGAGCCTGCTCCGCCATTCAATAAGATCATGGCTGATCTTCTACCTCAACTCCACTTTCCTGCACTATCCTCATTTTTTGAAATTTGTTTGTGGGATGTGGGCAAGGCCAGCATTTATTGCCCATCACTAAGTGCCCTCGAGAAGGTGGTGTTGAGCCACCTTCTTGAACCGCTGCAGCCCGTGTGGTGAAGGTACTCCCACAGTGCTGTTAGGGAGGGAGTTCCAGGATTTTGACCCAGCGACGATGAAGGATCGACGATATACTTCTAAGTCAGGATGGTGTGTGACTTGGAGGGGAACTTGGAGGTGGTGGTGTTCCCATGCACCTGCTGCCCTTGTCCTAGGTGGAAGAGGTCGCGGGATTGGGGGGTGCTGCCGAAGAAGCTTTGGCGAGTTGCTGCAGTGCATCTTGTAGATGGTACACACTGCAGCCACGGTACGCTGGTGGTGGAGGGAGTGAATGTTTAAGGTGGTGGATGGGGTGCCAATCAAGCGGGCTGCTTTGTCCTGGATGGTGTCGAGCTTCTTGAGTGTTGTTGGAGCTGCACTCATCCAAGCAAGTGGAGAGTATTCCATCACACTTCTTACTTGTGCATTGTAGATGGTGGAAAATCTTTGAGGAATCAGGAGGTGAGACACTCGCCGCAGAATATCTAGCCTTTGACCTGCTCTTGTTGCCACAGTATTTATGTGGCTGGTCCAGTAAAGTTTCTGGTCAATGGTGACCCCTAGGATGTTGATGGTGGATTTGGCGATGGTAATACCATTGAATGTCAAGGGGAGGTGGTTAGACTCTCGCTTGTTGGAGATAGTCATTGCCTGGCACTTCTGTGGCGCAAATATTACCTGCCACGTATCAGCCCAAGCCTGAACGTCACCCAGGTCTTGTTGCATGCTTGTTCATTATCTGAGGAGTTGTGAATGGTGCTGAACATTGTGCAGTCATCAGCGAACATCCCCATTTCTGACCTTATGTTAGAGGGAAGGTCATTGATGAAACAGCTGAAGATGGTTGGGCCTAGGACACTGCCCTGAGGAACTCCTGCTGCGATGTCCTAGGTCTGTGATGATTGACCTTCAACCACCACAACCATCTTCCTTTGTGCTAGGTATGACTCCAGCCAGTGGAGCATTTTCGCCCTGATTCCCATTGACTTCAGTTTTACTAGGGCTCCTTGTTGCCATACTTGGTCAAATGCTGCCTTGATGTCAAGGGCAGTCACTCTCGCCTCACCTCTGGAATTCGGCTCCTTTGTCCATGTTTGGACCAAGGCTGTAATGAGGTCAGGAGCTGAGTGGTCTTGGCGGAACCCAAACTGGGCATCAGAGAGCAGGCTAGTGGTGAGTAAGTGCCGCTTGATAGCACTGTCGATGACACCTTCCATCACTTTGCTGATGATTGAGAGTAGACCAATGGGGCGGTAATTGGCTGGGTTGGATTTGTCTTGCTTTTTGTGGACAGGACTTACCTGGGCAGTTTTCCAAATTGTCGGATAGATGCCAGTGTTGTAGCTGTACTGGAACAGCTTGGCTAGAGGCGCGGCTAGTTCTGGAGCACAAGTCTTCAGCACGATAGCCGGGATGTTGTCGGGGCCCATAGCCTTTGCTGTATCCAGTGCGCTCAGCCGTTTCTTGATATCACGTGAGTGAATCAAATTGGCTTCTGTGTTGGTAGGGACTTCAGGATTAGGCTAACATGGATCAGCCACTCGGTGTTTCTGGCTGAAGATGGTTGCAAATACTTTAGCCTTGCCTTTTGCACCATGTGCTGGGCTCCACCATCATTGAGGATGGGGATATTCATGGAACCTCCTACTCCCAGTAGTTGTTTAATGGTCCACCACCATTCACGACTGGATGTGGCAGGACTGCAGAGCTTTGATCTGATCCGGTGATTGTGGGATCGCTTAGACCTGTCTATTGCATGCTGCTTTTGCTTTTTAGCATGCATGTAGTCCTGTGTTGCAGCTTCCCCAGGTTGGCACTTCATTTGTAGGTACGCCTGATGCTGCTCCTGGCATGCTCTTCTACACTCCTTATCAAACCAGGGTTGGCCCTGGCTTGATGGTAATGGTAGAGTAAGGGATATGCCGGGCTATGAGGTTACAGATTGTGGTGGAATACAATTCTGCTGCTGATAATGGTCCACAGCGCTTCATGGATGCCCAGTTTTGAGCTGCTAGATCTGTTCTGAATCTATCCCATTTAGCATGGTGGTAGTGCCACACAACACGATGGAGGGTGTCATCAGTGTGAAGACGGGACTTTGTCTCCACAATGACTGTGCGGTGGTCACTGCTACTAATACGGTCATGGACACATGCATCTGCGACAGGTAGATTGGTGAAGACTAGGTCAAGTAGATTTTTTCCTTGTGTTGGTTTTCTCACCACCTGTCACAGGCCCAGACTGGCAGTCATGTCCTTCAGGACTCGGCCAGCTCGGTCAGCAGTGGTGCTACCAAGCCACTCTGGGTGATGGACATTGAAGTCCCCCACCCAGAGTACATTCTGTGCCCTTGATACTCTCAGTGCTTCCTCCAAGTGGTGTTCAACATGGAGGAGCACTGATTCATCAACTGAGGGAGGGCGGTAGGTGGTAAACAGCAGGAGCTTTCTTTGCCCATGCTTGACCTGAAGCCATGAGACTTCATGGGGTCCGGAGTCAATGTTGAGGACTCCCAGGGCCACTCCTTCCCGACTGTATACCACTGTGCCGCCACCCCTGGTGGGTCTGTCCTGCTGGTGAACATACCCTGGGATGGCGATGGAGGTGTTTGGGACATTGGTTGAAAGGAATGACTCTGTGAGTATGACTATGTCAGGCTGTTGCTTGACTAGTCTGTGGGACAGCTCTCCCAATTTTGGTACCAGTCCCCAGATGTTGGTGAGTACTTTGCAGGTTCGACTGGGCTGGGTGTGCCATTGCCGTGTCTGTAGCTGGTGCCGAGGTTGATGCCGGGTGGTCCATCTGCTTTCATTCTTTTTATTGTTTCTCGTAGCAGTTTGTTACAACTGAGAGGCTTGCTAGGCCATTTCAGAGGGCAGTTAAGAGTCAACCATATTGCTGTGGTTCTGGAGTCACATATAGGCCAGACCAGGTAAGGACGGTAGATTTCCTTCCCTAAAGGACATTAGTGAACCAGATGGGTTTTTACGACAATCTGATAGTTTCATGGTTACCATTACTGATACTGGTAATTATTCCAGATTTATTTAATTAACTGAATTTAAATTCCCCAGTTGCCGTGGTCGGATTTGAACTCACTTCTCTGGATCATTAGTCCAGGCCTTTGGATTACTAGCCCAGTGACATTACCACTATGCTGCCATTCCCTATATCCCTTGATTTCCTTAATATTCAAAAATCTATCGATCTCTGTCTTGAATATACTCAACGACTGAGCCTCCACAGCCCTCTGGCGTAGAGAATTCCAAAGATTCACTACCCTCTGAGCAGGGAGACAGAGGAAAGGGAAACGAGGATAAAAGCAAAAGATAGGAAGGAGAAAAACAAAAGTGGCAGTCAGAGAAATCAACGGTTTAAATCAAACGTGGCCACAGTAAATATTAATTCTAATAGGTCTAAGAGCGTTAAAAAAACAAGCCTGAAGGCTTTGTGTCTTAATGCGAGGAGCATTTGTAATAAGGTGGATGAATTGGCTGCGCAAATAGAGGTAAACGAATACGATTTGGTTGGGATTACGGAAACGTGGCTCAAGGATGGCCAAGACTGGGAACTCAACATCCAGGGGTATTCGATATTCAGGAAAGATAGGCAAAAAGGAAAGGGAGGTGGGGTAGCATTACTGGTTAAAGAAGGGATTAACATAATTGTAATGAAGGATATTAGCTCTGATGATGTGGAATCTGTATGGGTAGAATTGAGAAGTACTAAGGGGGAAAAAACTTTAGTGGGAGTGGTATATAGACCTCCAAACAGTAAGGCGGAGGTTGGGGATGGCATTAAAAGGGAAATTAAAGAAGCGTGCAATAAGGGCACAGCAGTCATCATGGGTGACGTTAATCTACATATAGATTGGGCCAACCAAATTAGTAACAATACTGTGGAGGAGGAATTCCTGGAGTGTTTACGGGATGGTTTCCTGGACCAATATGTCGAGGAACCAACCAGAGATCAGGCCATCTTAGACTGGGTATTATGTAACAAGAAAGGATTAATTAGCAATCTTGTTGTACGAGGCCCCTTGGGTCGGAGCGATCATAATATGATCGAATTCTTCATTAAGATGGAGAATGAAGTAGTTGACTCAGAGACTAGGATCCTCAATTTAAATAAAGGAAACTACGATGGTCTGAGGAGCGAGTTGGGTAGGATTGATTGGGGAATGGCACTCAAAGGGTTGATGGTGGATAGGCAATGGCAAACATTCAAAGACCGAATGGATGAGCTACAGAATTTGTTCATCCCAGTTTGGCATAAAAATAAAACAAAAAAGGTGACTCAACCGTGGCTAACAAGGGAAATTAGGGATAGTATAAGATCCAAGGAGAGGACATATAAATTGGCCAGAAAAAGCAATAATCCTGAGGATTGGGAACAGTTTAGGATTCAACAAAGGAGGACAAAGGGATTAATTAAGAAAGGGAAAATAGAATATGAGAGTAAGCTATCAGGGAACATATAAACTGACTGTAAAAGCTTTTATAGATATGTGAAGAGAAAAAGATTGGTGAAGGTCCCTTGCAGTCAGAATCAGGGGAATTTATAATGGGGAACAAAGAAATGGCAGACCAACTAAATACATATTTTGGTTCTGTCTTCACAAAGGAGGACACAAATAACCTCCCAGAGATGCCGGGGAACATAGGGTCTGATGAAAGGGTGGAACTGAAAGAAATCAGTATTTGTAGGGAAATGGTGTTAGGAAAATTGATGGGACTGAAGGCCGATAAATCCCCAGGGCCTGATAATCTACATCCCAGGGTACTTAAGGAAGTACCTTGGTACCCTGGGATGTAGTATTGCTGGTCATCTTCCAGAACTCGATAGACTCTGGAACAGTACCCATGGATTGGAGGGTAGCTAATGTTACCCCACTATTCAAAAAAGGTGGTAGAGAAAACGCGGGGAATTATAGACCGGTAAGCCTGACATTGGTAGTGGGGAAAATGCTAGAGTCCATTATAAAAGATGTAATAGCAGAGCACTTGGAAAGCAGTGACAGGATCGGACAAAGTCAACATGGATTTACAAAAGGTAAATCATGCTTGACTAAGCTACTGGAATTTTTTGAGGATGTAACTGGTAAAATAGATAAGGGAGAACCAGTGGATGTGGTGTATTTGGACTTTCAGAAGGCTTTCGATAAGGTCCCACATAAGAGATTAGCGTGCAAAATTAAGGCACATGGGATTGGGGGCAAGGTATTGACTTGGATAGAGAACTGGTTGGTGGGCAGAAAGCAAAGAGTTGGAATAAATGGGTCATTTTCCGAGTGGCAGGCAGTGACTAATGGGGTACCGCAAGGATCGGTCCTAGGACCCCAGCTGTTCACAATATATATTAATGATCTGGACGAGGGAATTGGATGTAATATCTCCAAATTTGCAGACGACACAAAGCTGGGTGGGAGGGTATGCTGTGAGGAGGATGTCGTGAAACTCCAGTACGATTTGGGCAGGTTGGGTGATTGGGCAGAAACATGGCAAATGCACTATAATGTGGATAAATGTGAGGTTATCCACTTTGGTGGCAAAAACAGGAAGGCAGATTATTATTTGAATGGCAATAGATTGGGAGAAGGGGAAGTGCAAAGAGACCTGGGTGTTCTTGTGCACCAGTCGCTGAAGGTAAGCATGCAGGTGCAGCAGGCGGTTAAGAAGGCAAATGGTATGTTGGCCTTCGTAGCAAGAAAGTTCGAGTACAGGAACAAGGATGTCTTGCTACAGTTGTACAGGGCCTTGGTGAGACCGCACCTTGAGTATTGTGTGCAGTTTTGGTCGCCTTACCTGAGGAAGGACGTTCTTGCCATGGAAGGAGTGCAGGGAAGATTCACCAGGCTGATACCTGGGATGGCAGGAATGACGTACGAGGAGAGATTGTGTCGATTGGGCTTATACTCACTGGAGTTTAGAAGATTGAGAGGGGATCTCATCGAAACCTATAAAATTCTGTCAGGCCTGGACAGACTAGATGCAGGAAGGATGTTTTTGATGGCTGGGGAGTCCAGAACCAGGGGTCATAGTCTAAGGATAAGGGGTAAGCCATTTAGGACTGAAATGAGGAATTCCTTCACCCAGAGAGTGGTGAACCTGTGGAATTCACTGCCACAGAGGGCGGTGGAGGCCAGTTCATTAAATATATTCAAGAAAGAGTTCGATATATTTCTTAAGGCTAAAGGGATCAAGGGATATGGGGCGAAGGCAGGGACAGGGTACTGAATTTGGATGATCAGCCATGATCTCATTGAATGGCGGAGCAGGCTCGAGGGGCCGAATGGCCTACTCCTGCTCCTATCTTCTATGTTTCTATGAAGAAATTTCACCTCATCTCAGACCTAAATGGCTGACCCCTTATTCTGAGACTGTGACCCCGTGTTCTAAATTCCCCAACCGGGGGAAACATTTTCTCAGCATTAACCCTGTCAAGCCCCTTAAGAATTTTATATATTTCAATTAGATCACCTCATTCTTCTAAACTCTAGGGAATATAGGCCTAGTCTACTCAATCTCTCCTCATAGATCAATCCCCCCATCCCAGGAACCAGTCTGGTGAACCCTGCCCAATGCTATTACTGGTTTCTAAGCGTCCTTAATACCTGTAATAGATTCTAACATTTTTCCTACTACTGATGTCAGGCTAACTGTAGTTCTGGGGTACCGCAAGGATCAGTGCTTGGGCCTCAGCTATTCACAATCTACATCAATGATTTGGATGAGGGGACCAAATGTAACATATCCAAGTTTGCTAATGATACAAAGCTGGGTGGGAATGTAAGTTGTAAGGAGGATGCAAGAAGGCTTCAAGGGATATAGACAGGCTAAGTGAGTGGGCAAGAACATGGCAAATGGAATATAATGTGGAAAAGTGTGAAGTTATCCACTTTGGTAGGAAAAATAGAAAAGCAGAGTATTTTTTAAATGGTGAGAGATTGGGAAGTGTTGGTGTTCAGAGGGACCTGGGTGTCCTTGTACACGAATCACTGAAAGTTAACCTGCAGGTACAGCAAGCCATTAGGAAAGCGAGTGGTATGTTGGCCTTTATTACAAAAGGATTTGAGTATAAGAGTAAAGACGTCTGATTACAATTATATAGGGCCCTGGTGAGACCACACCTGGAGTATTGTGTACAGTTTTGGTCTCCTTACCTAAGGAAGGATATACTTGCCATTGAGGGAGTGCAACGAAGGATCACAAGACTGGTTCCTGGCATGGGGGATTGTCCTATGAGGAGAGATTGAGTAGACTAGGCCTATATTCTCTAGAGTTTAGAAGAATGAGAGGTGATCTCATTGAAACATACAAAATTCTTACAGGGCTTGACAGTGTAAATGCACGGAGGATATTTTCCCTGGCTGGGTAGTCTAGAGCCAGGGGCACAGTCTCAGAATAAGGGATCAGCCATTTAGGACTGAGATGAGGAGAAATTTCTTCACTCAGAGGGTGGTGAATCTTTGGAATTCTCTACCCCAGAGGGCTGTGGAGGCTAAATCATTGAGTATATTCAAGACTGAGATCAATAGATTTTTGAATATTACGGTAATCAAGGGATATGGGAATAGTGCAGGAAAGTGGGGTGAAGGTTGAAGAACAGCCATTATCTTATTGAATGGTGGAGCATGCTCAAAGGGCCAAATGGCCGACTCCTGCTCCTAGTTCTTATGTTATGTTCTTAAGGAAGTCAATGGAAAGGAAAATCGACCGGGATGTATGATGGGGAGTTGATAGATACCACAAGTTTTCCACTCCTGCTGAAGTTGAAAGTTCTCCCTTGTATCTTTCCTAATGATTTGACTTCATTTTTTCAAACAAAAACAAATGAGTTGTATTTTGAAAGCTCTAATTATCACCTGCGGTTTATAAATAGTTAGTAATTAGAATATTTAGATCTTCTTACAGCTGTGTGTTGCAGGGACTTGAGCACATAAATCTAGGCTGACACTCCAGTGCAGTGCTGAGGGAGTGCTGCACTGTCAGAGGTGCCGTCTTTCGGATGAGATGTTAAACCGAGGCCCCGTCTGCTCTCTCAGGTAAACGTAAAAGATCCCATGGCACTATTTCGAAGAAGAACAGGGGAGTTATTCCCGGTGTCCTGGCCAATATTTATCCCTCCATCAACATAAAAAAACATTTTACCTGGTCATTATCAAGTTGCTGTTTGTGGGAGCTTGCTGTGCGCAAATTGGCTGCCGCATTTCCCACATTTCAACAGTGACTACACTCCGAAAGTACTTAATTGGCTGTAAAGCACTTTGAGACATCCAGTGGTCGTGAAAGGCACTATATAAATGTAAGTCTTTTCTGTCTTTATGAGAGCAAGAGAGATATGCATTCAGGAACCATCACAAGACATCAGATTCAATATTTTCAGAAAGTCACCAACCACTGCTCCCAGACATGGGATTTCCCCCACGCAGTGCTGTGAAGCCCATGCCCTGCCACTCCCCTCACTGCTGAAGGACACAAAGAATCCACTACTGGGCCAAAGCACACATTCCAACTTTTGTTATTCTGAACATCAAGTTTGCACTTCCCAGTGATGCAAGATTAAAGAATCGTTCCATGCGGCAAACTTCAACAGACCCACTGCAATACAGTCAAATGCCAGAAGCGGCACTCCAGTTATGCTAAACACCAGACCATTCTCCAGGTCTACCCAAAAGTGCAGCTAAACTCTATGGGGTCGAATTTCATTGACCCGTGGAGTCGGGATTGGAGATATGTGGGGGGGGGTTAAAGTCCCGAATTCGGGGGTCCCGACACCATCCCACCCCCAACCCGCCTCCATGCCAGTTTCAAAGGAGGCGGATACCCGCCCCGCACTGGGACCCGCCTACATGAGGCGGGAAGGGATTAGTGCCAATTAACTGCCTGTTAACAAGTAGTTAACAGGCAGTTTTTAGCCTAATCCCTATTTTTAAGGTTGAAGTGTGGGATTCCCGACAGCTCCAAACCACGCCAAGTTAGAGGAGTCAGGCCGTTGGGTTGGAGGGGTCGAGATGTCGGTGTACAGGTGGGTGATGGGTGCATGAGTGCAAAAGTAAGTGTGTTTGGTGTGTCTAAAGTGTGTAAAGAAGTTTAAATTACCTGTACTTACCTTTACAGCCTTCCTTCCTTTAGGTTTCGGGAGTCCATCATCTAACCAGCACAGAAAGCAGAATGGCTGCGATCTGTCAAAAGTGACAGCCTGCAGCTTTCTGTGCCGGTGAGATTTCTAACCGAGTCTGTGTAGAAGGACTCAGGTTAGAAGTAAGACTGTCAGTGTTTGACAACTTCAAACAGCTGTGAAACGCTGATATTTCATCTGTCAACACGTCTTGACAGATGAAATTTCACTCTGTGACGTCACCTGTTGCCGGGTGGCCCTTAATTGGCCTGCTGAGCCCGCTAGGCGGGCTCAACAAGGTCAATCAAGTTAAAATCGCGTGGATTGGCTGCATCTCGATGGAGGTGGGACTACAACCCCAAAAGTTGTAGTCCCGCCTCCTTCCCGACTTCTGAATGAAAATCACCCCCTATTTCTGCTCCCCATTCTGCTAAATACCAGGGCCCTGAAATTCTGTGAGCACTGGTTTCCCGCCATAAATCCAGCAGGAAACTGGCATAAACCCTAGAGAAAAGCCCATTTATGCATTTCTCTGGGACTTCCGCTGGTCTCCTAGCAAAGTTAGGGTAGGAGAGCAGTGGTAGCCCTGTGGAATCTCAGGGCTCAGATGGCTACCTCCAGTAGTTGCATCTTGCACACTATCTCGCTATGTATTTTCAGCTTTAAAAATGATAAAAATGTAATCTAGATAAAGAAATGTATATGAAATACATTTACAGTTTTCACAAAATAAGGGACAAAGTTATGGAATTTAATCCCAAAAGCACCAGGAAAAATCTGAGTACTGTTTAATAAAAATTGAATTTGACTTGAAGTAGCCTTGAAGTTAACTATTGCTTTGTTTATAGTGGCAAACAAGAACTAAACGGCTTGATTTTTTTTCTCATTTGTTTAGTACCATGAATGGGTAATTGCAATTGTGGCAGTTTGTAGCCAAATCACAGGCTGCAACAGTAAAATTATCTGATTTAGGAGGAGGGAGAAACTAACCTATCTGGCGCTCCAATTGTGGAATACTGTGATTCGCAAATGATTTGATCTGTGTATTTCAGTGTGCAATTGTGGAGCTATACAAACTTCATTAGCATAGCCCAAGCTCTACCTTAATTAGATTTGCTCCTGCTCTGCCCATTCTGCTGATGTTACAAACTGTAACAGCACACGTTTGTGATTTTTTTCTAAATGAGCAATGTAAGTAAAAATAATAAATGGCCAGCATGGATTTTTAAAAGGGCAGTCATGTCTGACAAATTTGATAGAGGTCTTTGAGGAAAAAGAGTATATTGAATATGGAAATGCAGTGGATATTGTGTATATGAATTTTCAAATAGTGTTTGATAAACATAGATTTCATGATAAAATGAAGGGCTTGTGCTATTAAAGTAAGTGTGGCAGCATAGATAGAAAGTTGGGTAAAGGACAGTAAAGTGAGTATTTAATGCTGGATGTTTATTAGACTGGAGGGATGTAAACAGTGGGGTCCCCCAAATGTCTGTTTTTATTATTGCACTTCTCAATATTATATCATTGATTTGTACTTGTGTATTGGGGGTGCAATATTAAAATTTATAGACAACACAAAAATAGAGAGCATGGTTAACTGTGATAAGGATTATAAACAATTTCAAGAGGAAATAGGTTTGTTGTTTAGGCAGATATAATGGGCCGGATTTTGCGACCCCTACAGGTGTACGAGGTGTGTATGCACCCATAGGGTTCGCACAAGTGCTGGGTTTAGGCATGTGAAGCGCATACGCTAAAACCCGGCACTTGCGATCTGTCAAGAATCCTCTTGACAGGTCGCATGCATGCCCGGGAGAAGGGCCTCCGCGGGCAGAGAGTTCCGCTTTCTGCATAACCTCCGGCCGCTGCAAACATTTAAAAATCTTACGCCTGGTAAAAGCAGGTTGTGCAGAAAGCGGAACTCCCTGCCTGTGGAGGCCCTTTTCCCGGGCAGGCGAATAATCTGATCAGAAATGCCGGGTTTTAGTGCATGCGCTTTGCATGCCTGACACTGGCACTTACGAGGCCCCTACGGGTGCATACCCACCTCGTACGCACCCGTGGGGGTCGGAATATCTGGCCCTTTAATTATTTTTTTCAAAAAATTAAATTTTTTAAAAAAATATTTAATTTAATATAATTTTAATTCATTTTAAATGTGATTTAAAAAAAATATTTAATGTTTAACTTTTTTAAGTGATCCCCATTCATACTTTTGACAGATCTGTGCATAGAGACCTGTCAAAAGTGTGAAGGGGGATTCCCTTCTTTGATTGGTTCCCCATGGTCCATGTGATCCCAGGGGCACTTGCGAATCGCATGCGCCCCGGGATACCTGTGCCTCTGCCCGCACGGATCCGGAGAGGTCCAGGATCGCAAGTTAATAAGAACATAAGAACATAAGAAGTAGGAGCAGGACTAGGCCATACGGCCCCTCGGGCCTGCTCCGCCATTCAATAGGATCATGGTTGATCCAAACCTAGACTCACGTCCACTTCCCTGCCCGCTCCCCGTAACCCCTAATTCCCTTATCAGCTAGGAAACTGTCTATCTCCGTTTTAAATTTATTTAATGTCGCAGCTTCCACAGCTCTCTGAGGTAGCAAATTCCATAGATTTACTACCCTCTGAGTGAAGGAGTTTCTCCTCATCTCAGTTTTGAAAGGGGAGCCCCTTATTCTAAGATTATGCCCCCTAGTTCTAGTCTCACCCATCAGTGGAAACATCCTCACCACATCCACCCGATCAAGCCCCCTCACAATCTTATATGTTTCGATAAGATCGCCTCTCATCTGAATTCCAATGAGTAGAGGCCCAACCTACTCAACCTTTCCTTATAAGTCAACCCCCTCATCTCCGGAATCAACCGAGTGAACCTTCTCTGAACTGCCTCGAGAGCAAGTATATCTTTTCTTAAATATGGAAACCAAAACTGTACGCAGTATTCCAGGTGTGGCCTCACCCGTACCCTGTATAACTGAAGCAAGACTTCCCTGCTTTTATACTCCATCCCCCTTGCAATAAAAACCAAGATTCCATTGGCCTTCCTGATCACCTGCTGTACCTGCATACTAACCTTCTGTGTTTCATGCACCAGGACCCCCAGATCCCTTTGTACTGTAGCACTTTGCAGTTTCTCTCCATTTAGATAATAACTTGCTCTTTGATTTATTCTGCCAAAGTGCATAACCTCACACTTTCCAACATTATATTCCATCTGCCAAATTTCTGCCCAATAGCCTGTCTATGTCCTTTTGCAGGTTTTTTATGTCCTCCTCGCTCACTGCTTTCCCTCCCATCTTTGTATCGTTGGCAAACTTGGATATGTTGCACTTGGTCCCTTCCTCCAAATTGTTAATATAGATTGTAAAGAGTTGGGGGCCCCAGCACTGACCCCTGCGGAACACCACTAGTCACTGATTGCCAACCCGAGAATGAACCATTTATCCCAACTCTTTGTTTTCTGTTAGATAGCCAATCTTCCACCCATGCCAGTATATTACCCCCAATCCCGTGATTTTTTATCTTGTGCAGTAATCTTTTGTGTGGCACCTTGTCAAATGCCTTTTCGAAGTCCAAATACACCACATCCACAGGTTCCCCTTTATCCACCCTGTTTGTTACGTCCTCAAAGAATTTGAGCAAATTTGTCAAACATGACTTTCCCTTCATAAAACCATGCTGACTCTGTCCGATTAAATTATGCTTATCCAAATGTCCTGTTACTGCTTCCTTAATAATGGACTCCAACATTTTACCAACCAGAGATGTTAGGCTAACTGGTCTATAGTTTCCAGCCTTTTGTCTACTTCCCTTTTCAAATAAGGGCGTTACATTAGCAGTTTTCCAATCTGCTGGGACCTTTCCTGAATCCAGGGAGTTATGGAAAATTACCACTAATGCATCCGCAATCCCCACCGCCACTTCTCTCAAGACCCTAGGATGTAAGCCATCAGGTCCAGGGGATTTATCCGCCTTTAGTCCCATTATCTTACTGAGTACCACCTCCTTAGTGATTTTAATAGTGTTTAGCTCCTCCCCCCCCATAGCCCCCTGTTTGTCCAGTGTTGGGATATTTTTAGTGTCCTCTACTGTAAAGACTGATACAAAATATTTGTTCAGCGTTTTTGCCATCTCCATGTTCCCCACCACTAATTTCCCGGTCTTGTCCTCAAAGGGACCAACATTCACTTTAGCCACCCTTTTTCTTTTTATATAACTGTAGAAACCCTTGCTATCTGTTTTTATATTTTTTGCTAGTTTACTTTAATAATCTATCTTCCCTTTCTTAATTAATCTTTTAGTTATTCTTTGCTGGCTTTTAAATGCTTCCCAATCTTCTATCCTCCCACTAGATTTGGCTACTTTATATGCCCTTGTTTTCAGTCGGATACTATCCTTTATTACTTTACTTAGCCATGGATGGCTGTCTTTTCTTTTACGCCCCTTTTTCCTCAGTGGAATATATTTTTCTTGAAAGTTTTGAAATATCTCCTTGAATGTACACCACTGCTCATGTACCGTCTTACACTTTAATCTATTGTCCCAGTCCACTTTAGTCAACTCTGTTCTCATACCTTCATAGTCTCCTTTATTTAAGCTTAGTACACTGGTTTGAGATCCAACTCTCTCACCCTCCAACTGAATTTGGAATTCAACCATGTTATTGCCACTCATTCCAAGGGGATCCTTTACTAGGACATTTTTTTATTAATCCTGTCTCATTACACAGGACCAGATCTAAGATTGCCTGCCCCCTGGTTGGTTCAGTAACATACTGCTCAAGGAACCCATCCCTAATGCACTCTATGAACTCTTCCTCAAGGCTGCCCTGCCCAATTTGATTTGTCCAGTCAATATGAAAGTTAAAATCCCCCATGATTATAGCTGTTCCCTTATTACAAGCCCCAACTATTTCCTGATTTATACTCCGACCAACAGAGTTGCAACTGTTAGGAGGCCTATATACTACGCCCACTAGTGACTTTTTCCCCTTATTATTCCTTATCTCCACCCAAACTGTTTCACTATCCTGATCCTTTGACCCAATATCATTTCTCACTATTGCAGTGATTCCATCCTTTATTAACATAGCCACCCACCTCCCTTTCCTTCCTGTCTGTCCTTCCTAATTGTCAAATACCCCTGGATGTTTAGTTCCCAGTCATGGTCACCTTGCAGCCATGTTTCTGTAATGGCCACCAAATCATACCCATGTGTAGTTATTTGTACCGTCAACTCGTCTATTTTGTTACGAATGCTGCGTGCATTCAGATAAAGAACTTTTAAATATGTTTTGTGACAATTTATTCCTGCTTTTACCCCCTTTACTACTTTACCTTTATCTTTATACATTCTGTCCCTTCCTGACACACTCTGGTTTTTAATTCCCCCAGTGCTACCTTGCTCCTATTGCCTTCTCCGCTGACATTTTTATTTTTTGCTCTCTTGAAACCTCCCCCCCACTAATTAGTTTAAAGCCCTCTCTACAGCCCTAGTTATTCGATTCGCCAGGATTCTAGTCCCAGCACTGGCCAAGTGAAGTCCGTCCCAACGGAACAGCTCTCTCCTGTCCCAGTACTGGTGCCAGTGTCCCAAGAAGCAAAACCCATTTCTCCCACACCAGTCTTTGAGCCACGCATTTAACTCTCTGATTTTATTTACCCTAGCCAAATTCGCTCGTGGCTCAGGTAGTAATCCAGAGATTATTACCCTTGTGGTTTTGTTTTTTAATTTGGCCACTAGCTGCTCATACTCCCTCAGCAGAACCTCTTTCCTTGTCCTATCTATGTCGTTGGTACCAACATGGACCATGACAACTGGATCCTCCCCCTCCCACTCCAAGTTTCTTTCCAGCCCAGAGGAGATGTCCTTAACCCTGGCACCGGGCAGGCAACACAGCCTTCGGGACTCTCGCTCTCAGCTGCAAAGAACCCTATCTATCCCCCTAATGATACTATCCCCTACCACTACAACATTTCTTTTTACTCCCCCCCACTTGAATGGCCCCTCGTTGCACGGTGCTGTGGCCAGGTTGCTCATCCTCCCTGCAGTCCCCGTTCCTGTCCCCACAGGGAGTAAGAGCCTCGAACCTGTTGGACAAGAGCAAGGGCTGCGGCTCCTCCAACACTACCTCCTGGATCCCCGTACCTGCCTCACTCATAGTCACACCCTCCTGTCCCTGACCACGGACTACATCTGAATTAGTTAATCTAATTGGTGTGACTACTTCCTGGAACACTGAGTCCAGGTAACTCTCCCCCTCCCTGATGTGTCGCAGTGTTTGAAGCTCGGACTCCAGCTCATCAACACGGAGCCGGAGTTCCTCGAGCAGCCAACACTTACTGCAAATGTGATCACTGTGAACATCAATGGTGTCCACCAGCTCCCACATATTGCAGCAGTAACACATCACCTGCTCTGCCATTCTATGTAATTAATTAAATTTATTATTATTATTTTTAAATACCCTCTGCCCCGATTCTAGATGATGAATATCACACCTCTATTTAATTAAACTTAGTAACTTATAAAGGTTTAAAAGGGAAGGAAAAGTACTCACCAACCAGCCAATCACCTACCAGCTTGGCTGTGATGTCACTTTTGAATTCGGGACCTACGGAGCCAGCAGGTAAGTGCGTAGGTTTTTTCCAATCAGAGGCATCCGCCCGCAGGAAGCCTCTGATCGGAAATTCAGGCCCATTAATGTCAAATGAAATTTAATGCAGAGAAATGGTAAAAAATAAATTTAAAAGTAGAGATTCTCATAAGTGCACTGTCTGGCCTCATTTAAATATTAATGGTACACAACGGGTGTATGTGGGGGTGTACTACTGAGTCTGCCCCTGAATTGCACCCACATTATTAAGAAGAACTTTCACTTATATAGTGCCTTTCATGATCGCAGGATGCCCTAAAACATTCTACAGCCAATGAATTGCTTTTAAAGTGTCATCACTATTATGTAAACAAACACAGCAACCAGTTCACACATAGCAAGGTCAGATGAACAAGTTATCTGTTTTAGAGATGCTGGTTGAAGTGTGATTGTTGACCAGGAGAACTCCCCTGCTGTTCTTCAAATAGTGTCATAGGATCTTTTATGTCCACCTAAGCAGGCAAACGGGGCGGGGTGGGGTTGCAGTTTTAATGTCTCATTCCAAAGCTTGCACCTTCGACAGTGCATTCTCCCTCAGTACTGCACTGAAATGTCAGCCTAGATTATGTGCTCAAATCATGGAGTGGGGCTTGAACCCAAGACCTTCTGACTCAGAGGTGAGAGTGCTATCAATTAGCCAAGCTGACAGTTAAGAGGAAATATGGGTACAAAGGCCTCTGAAGTTCAGTTGCAATTTAAATTGCTGCACTCTCTTTAGGTAGTCAGGTGCAGACACCAGAAAAGCCATATGGGAAAGTTTGACTGCACTGCTATTCAAGTACAGAACAGAAGAAAAGGATTAGTACCCATCTTTCCTCTGCATTGCACCTTTGGTATTCTGTTTGAATTTGAGCTAAATTCCAAATCCGTATTCTATCTTGACTGCCTATGGCCTTACCTCACCCCATTACTGCTGAAACCCTTATCCACACTTTCATTATCTCCAGTCTTAATTTCTCCAATTTCCACCCTATACAAACTCAATTTGTCCAAAACTCAACTGCCTGCATCATGTCCAACACTAAGTCCTGATCATCTATCGTGTCTGTATTTGTAGCCTCCATTGGCTACTTAGCTCTAATTGCATTGAATTCAAAATTCTCAACCCTGTTTACAAATCCTTTCAAGGCCTCGTCCGCACCCCCCACCCCCCCCCCCCCCCGCCACCTCTGCAACCTCCTCGAGTTATACGTCCAAGCCCATGCTCTTTGGTCCTTTGACTCTTGCCTCCACCCTCCTATCATCAATACTAGAGTCATGAACCATTTGAGCTCCCCTCTCTGGAATTCCATGTTAGAAGTCTTTCAGCTTGCCACTTCTCCCCCGCCTTTAAAAGCTTTCTTGAAATCTATCTTTCTGACTGCTTACTGTCACCTTTCCTAACTCTTCTACTGCTTGGCATCTGTTTCTCTTCTGCAAAGTGCCTTGGACAATCTTACCACATTAAAGGTGCTTTATAAGTGTAAGTTGCTGCTGTTATTCCCTATTATTTTTCTCTTTCTATTTTTACCTTTTATTCTGTTCCTTTTTCTTTGATCTTCTATCTCATTTCATTACACATTTTCCTTTTTTAATTTCTCCATGATTAATGGGTGTCTATGTACCTTACTGCTTTACTATTCTTCAGGTTGTATTCACAAGTTAACAAGGCCATAGAAAATGCAAACAAAGCACTGGGGTACATTTCTAGAGTAATAGAATTGAAAAGCAGGGAAGTTATGTTAAACTTGTATAGAACCTTGGTTAACCACACTTGGAGTACTGTGTATAGTTCTAGTCTTAATATTACAAAAAGAATATAGAGGCACTGGAGAAGGTGCATAAAAGATTTACAAGGATGATACCAGAACTGAGAGGTTATAACTATCAGGAAAGACTGAATAGGCTGGGGCTCTTTTCTCTAGAAAAGAGAAGGCTGAAGGGTGACCTAATAGAGGTCTTCAAAATTACGAAGGTGTTTGATAGGGTAGACATAGATAAGATGTTTCCACTTGTGGAAGAGTCCAAAATTAGGGGCCATAACTATAAGATAGTCACTAATAATCCAATAAGCAATTCAGGAGAAACTTCTTTACCCAGAGAGTGGTTAGAATGTGGAACTTGCTACCACAAGGAGTAGTTGAGGCGAATAGCATAGATGCATTTAAGGGGAAAATAGTTAGGTACATGAAGGAGAAAAGACTAGAAGGCTATATTGATGGGGTTAGATGAAGTAGAATGGGAGGAGGCTCGTGTGGAGCATAAGCACCGGCACAGACCAGTTGTGCTGAATGGCTGGATTCTGTGCTGTAAATTATATGTAATTCTATGTAATTGTCTGTTTTTGAGTTTTTCTATATCTGGCACAATCCCCAGAATCTCCTGGCTCCTACCTCTACCTTCCAGTTCTATCTCTGGGATCTCCTGGGTCTTTTATTCTCTACCTCTGAGCACTGGCAACCATCATTTCACATTTCTCGGCTCCATATCGAGGGTTCCTTGGCTTTATCACTGGGATGAGGTTTTAGGCCATCATACCAACACAAAAGCAGCTGTGTCTATTTATGCATCAGATCAACAGCTGCTGTGGTTGCTTTCTGCTCATTAAAGTGGTATTTTACCTTTGTTTTAAGCTTTACTCAGTTCTACTTTCTTAAAACTAATTAAACATAGAACCAGCAAATTTGCCAAAATAAATCTTGTAAGTTTTCATAATTGTTTAGTACACAACTTCTTGGAAACTGTTGTAGCACATATGAGGTTGCCTGAGCCATGAGTAAAATCAGGTTATGAGCATCACTACACATTTTTAAAAAATAACAAATTGAGATATGGTATTGTGAAGGAATAAGCCATATAACCTATTCAGAAAAATACACCATTCTATGAAAGAATTCTGGCCTTATTAAAACATGACAAACTGGGTCTGGAAATCTAGAAACCGAACTATGAAAAAGCTGTGATAGCATTCTGACTATTGAGATAACATAGTTGACACTGAATCAATAACCTTATTGAAACAAAAGGTTAAAGGCCCCTGACAGTCTGAATCTTTGGGAACAAGACAATAGTTCACCCTATACAAGGTGTTCTAATTTACACCTCGTAAAGAAGCACATAAAAGTAACAAACATCTGCCTTCATAAAAATGATACCAAGTAAAGCGCACCTGCTATTACACCGTTTTTTTATGATAAACTTAGAACACCTAGAGGAGAGACATTATTCTGTAGTGCTACCAGCTGAGGTGACTGTAAGAATTGCAGGGGTCAGCAGAAATATGACTAGAGATAATTAGCTTACATCAGCAGAAACCGTTAAAGGAAATACCACTGGAAAAGGGTATAAATATTGAACACTCAAATGGGATAGTAGTCTTGCTTAAAGGGGTAAAGCGATTCTCGGCTTCAGAGCCAGCTCTGTAAGTCTCCAACTCTTTGTACCTCAGGGATCAAAGGTACTGTATTTGATTTTGGTGGATATCCTGAATAAAACTAAGAACTGTAAAACTGTAGCGAAGTTAAGATTTGAGAATAAGGTTCTCTGATAATAGAATTATAAGCTTTCTCTTTTTGGAACTGTTAATGTTGTGATTGACTCACCAACTGTAAATTATATGTCGGTTCTTTAATAAATCTATATATTTTTAGAATTGTCTCACATAATACTTCTGCATCAAACTCGCGACCTCAATCTCTGTACACTCTTTGGTGAGGAGTTGCAGAATTCTGGGGGAGTTTTCCGGACCCTCATAAAATCCGGAATGTTACAGTCTAGCTAAACTTATTAAAAGTGCTATCTGGAGGACGGTAACATTTTCAGGTTGTTCCTTTCCTTTGGGGAGAGATAGTCCGGACCTTTAGACCCAATTAAGCGTCTTTAGGATTTGGCTACCTCAAACTTTAGTTGAAAGTGAACGCCTGAGGAATACGCCTGATCCGGGATAGCCCTAAAGGGGCTAGGACTAGTAATTATCCCTTCAGGATGCCCAACGTGTGTGTTAATGAGTTGATACAGAACCCTATACTTATATTTATATCTATAGCCATCTCGTAGATTGTTAAGTATAGAAGGAGTGTTTTACTGACAATGGTACTAAGACCCAGATTTAAGTCTCTAGAGACGACAAGTCCCTGATCAGGCCTTGTAGAACTTAAATCAGAACTCCCTCAATATACCATTGAGGTCTAGAAATTTCTTATAAAGTTCCTATTAAATCCTAATCGAGGTTAGGTCCTGACAAAATGAAAAACCCTGTAGGAATTGGCCAAGTCTTTTTATTAGGAAATTCAAACGATTGCTTTATTAGGGAAAATAATCCTATCCCTATACCTCCACAAGACCAAGTAATAATTTTTGATGGATCGTCAATGACAATAAAGAAAGGGACATCTCAACAATCCTCAGATGGGGATAGTAGTAGGGACTTTTTGAGTTATTTTTATCCAGAAAAATTACTGTCCATACTCCTTGGCCATAAGACAGCGCAATATGCTGAAGGCTCAGCATTACGCTATGCTTTAGAAAGGCAGACCCTATTAAACCCACATTAATCTGTGCGGATAATGACTACTGTAAAAGAGGTTATAATCAAGATCTAGTTTTCTGGGAACAAACAAATTTTACCAATCATAAGGGTAAACCCATAAAACATAAGTCATTGTGGGAAGACATTCTCCATTCAAGAATGGAGAAACAGAATTGTCAGGTGATTCATGTAAACGGGCATACCACTGGGACAGTACACTCAAAAGGAAACAGTCTTGCAGACGAACAAGCGAAATGTTCGGTCTGTATGACACCCCCTCGAGAGGGGCCTGCCAATATTAGTGTAATGACTAGGGCAGAACGGGCAGCTAATCAGGATGAGGAACTGATTCAGCTATTAGACCCAACAAAAGAGAATCCACCAGGATATCCACCAAAGTACTTTTACTCAGAAACCCCTATGGGTATTGTGCTAGTTAAGTTGCCCAAGGGAAACCGAGAAGTACCCCCGAGACACAAACGAGAACAGCTTGTAAAAGAATCTCACGAGGGCATAGGTCAAGCACATTGTGGTGCCAGCACAACATTCTGCAAATTGACTCCCTTATATTGGTGGCCAGGCATGCTTAATGCCTGTAAAACATACGTGGCAAATTGTGAGCCATGCTATTTAACCAATAAGTGATCACTAATTAAGCCACTACCATTGGTTCCTGTGAAAGCCGATGAGCCAATGGGAAAATCTTTATTGACTTTATTGGACCACTTCCCCTGTCTTTGGGATATAGACATGTTCTCGTTTGTGTAGATGGATGCACTTCCTTCTGCTGGCTGGTCCCCACAAAAACTGTTTCGGAAAACGCACTTGCCAATGCTATTACTGACATAATTACTGTAGCTGGTGCACCCAAAATCTTACACTCCGATCAAGGCGGAGTCTTTGTCTCCAAGGTCTTCAAAGACTACTACGAACAAAGGGGGATTGGGTTAGAGCACAGCACGCCATGTCATCCGCAATCAGCGGGGCTGGTGGAACGTAAATACCAGGAAGTTAAAAAGCTATTGGTCAAACTGTTGAGAATCAGGGGAAATAAGTGGACCACCGTCATTCCGGAGGTGCAGCTATCACTCAATAATGTGCCCGCATCTGCATCAGGAACAGTGTCTCTTAAAACTCCATATTATCTGATGTATGGGGTTGAGATGCATACACTGCTTACCCATGGTTCTTTTATTGCCTCTACACTCTGATTCCTTGACCCGACAGTGACAGTTAGATTTAAAAAATGAAGTAACAGAGGAGATTCATCAAATTGATCAGAGGATAAGGGAGGCAAATAGGCAGAAAAAATTGACAAACAAAGCATGGCAACCCCTAGCAGGAGAATGGGTACAGAAAATAAGTTCGAGCAAAAACCTGGTTGAAGACCTAAGTGGAAATAACCTGTTCAAGTAGATTCTGTTATTAATGAAAGAACAGTTAAAATACATCTTAATCAGCCGAATGGCAAGCATATTCTTAAAACTGTCTCCATAGACAATCTCAAAAGATGTCCTGCGGGATACCGAAATGGAGGAACAATACAAGGTGCAGTCGTACACTGTCTTTCAAGACCCAGTTTGGAGCACGACACAGGAAATGGATGCGATCGAACTACTGATGACGGTCAGCCAGACGGTGTCGCCAACTCCTCCACACGATGCTTGGCAACGCCTCAGGAATTGGATTCGCAAAAAGCCACAACCAAAACAAATAAAGATCAACAAGTTATTTCAATGAAGGAGTAAAACACTGCGGATGGAAAAGGAATCAACTGAGCTCCTGGCAAGACCTTTACGAAAACTAAAATCTGTCCTCACGCTGGATCAATGGAACAGTGTGTCAAGCTTCAGTCAGTTCCAAATGACGTCTCCTTGACTCATATGAGTAACTCACCTTTATGGAACGTACATATGCCAATTGGACATTCTAAGTACATGTTGTTTCGCTAATTGCATGACAATGTACCTATCATCCTTTTAATTTGTGTTCAATTTAAAATAAGGCAAAACATTGTCCTGGGATGACTTAAAAGGAATTTTCATGTAGCACATGATTAGGCTCGTGTGAATCTCGTGAAATTAATGGGCTATTGTAACCTTATTAGTAACATTGACCAAACTCTTGTCTTGATGCTCGAGTTCATTTTTTGGTCAAGAGGGGGTGTGAAGGAATAAGCCATATAACCTGTTCAGAAAAATACACCATTCTATGAAAGAATTCTGGCCTTATTAAAACATGACAAACTGGGTCTGAAAATCTAGAAAACTAACGATGAAAAAGCTGTGATAGCATTCTGGCTATTGAGATAACATAGTTGTTGACACTGAATCAATAACCTTATTGAAACAGAAGGTTAAAGGCTCCTGACAGTCTGAACCTTTGGGAACAAGACAATAGTTCACCCTGTACAAGGTGTTCTAATTTACGCCTTGTAAAGAAGCACATAAAAGTAACAAACATCTGCCTTCATTAAAATGATACCAAGTAAAGCGCACCTGCTGTTACACTTTTTTATGATAAACTTAGAACACCTAGAGGAAAGACATGGTTCTGTAGTGCTACCAGCTGAGATGACTGTAAGAATTGCAAGGGTTAGCAGAAAAATGACTAGAGATAATTAGCTTACATCAGCAGAAACCGTTAAAGGAAATACCACTGGAAAAGGGTATAAATATTGAACTCTCAAATGGGATAGTAGACTCGCTTAAAGGGGCAAAGCAATTCTCGGCCTCAGAGCCAGCTCTGTAAGTCTCCAACTCTTTGTACCTCAGGAATCAAAGGTAATGTATTTGATTTTGGTGGATATCCTGAATAAAACTAAGAACTGTAAAACTGTAGTGAAGTTAGATTTGAGAATAAGGTTCTCTGATAATAGAATTATAAGCTTTCTCTTTTTGGAACTGTTAATGTTGCGATTGACTCACCAACTCTAAATTATATGTCGGTTCTTTAATAAATCTATATATTTTTAGAATTGTCTCACATAATACTTCTGTATCAAACTCGCAAACTCAATCTCTGTACACTCTTTGGTGAGGAGTTGCAGAATTCTGGGGGAGTTTTCCGGACCCTCATAATATCCGGAATGTTACAGTCTAGCTAAACTTATTAAAAGTGCTATCTGGAGGACGGTAACATTTTCAGATTGTTCCTTTCCTTTGGGGAGAGATAGTCCGGACCTTTAGACCCAATTAAGCGTCTTTAGGATTTGGCTACCTCAAACTTTAGTTGAAAGTGAACGCCTGAGGAATACGCCTGATCCGGGGTAGCCCTAAAGGGGCTAGGACTAGTAATTATCCCTTCAGTATTAACAGAACAACTGATTTGTGCATTGTGACATAGTCTAAAATAATTTACCTTGAGGCATTGGAAAACTCTTTATAAAAAGCAAGTTATTGTTATTTAGCAGTAATCCCTAACTAATTATTCTATTTTTCCTTCATTTCTAATTCAATTTCCTTCCACTTTAGCACTTCCCAGGTGAAAGAACAAGCAAGCATGTAACATGCTCCCAGCTTGCCTGCTGTTTTTTTAAAATTGTAGCTGCTATGAGGCCTAGGTTGACTTACCCACTGATTTTTTTCCTCCTTAGGTAACTGTCTTACTTTTGCTCAGTGCCACTCTCCATAGCATGACTAGAATCAGAACTTGTCATGAAGCACCATCTGTTTTTCTATTAATATTCAGAGAGACGGGTTGAGGCAGCTCAATAAAATTGCACTTCAAGTACATAGACAATTTTTTCGGCACAAATAAAACATTTAAGCCCTGAAACTGGAGAATTAAAATTGAACCTCCTCTGTGCCTCCTGTCAAATCGATTACTGCGTGTCACTAATTGTAGTTGAGAAGCGTTCATTCTTTTTAAAGAGAAAAGGAATCTAATAACAGTGATATATTGTGGTAGGAGGAAATAATATAATTTTTACATTTTGTCTATTTTCCAGGAATTGTGCATACTAAGAAACTTGAAAGTATTAGATGTGGCTGGAAATCAGATAAATATTTTCCCAACAAAGGTCAGTGCTATCCTTTGAACATAATCTGTATTAGTATTACAATGCGTTAAATCGTTCATCAATTTCTATTGTGCTTAAACTTTTAACCTTTATTCGCTGAGACAATTTAAACTTTTTGCTTTTGTTGTTGAACTAAATTAATGCCTCCAATTTGCATAACGTGATGTAACTGGTACATCTCAATTTAGAAATGTTCATGATTTTAAGTCCTACAGATTGTCACTTCTCTTGAGCATAACAGTGATAAAATTTTGTCTTAATATTACACGAATGGTTGATACAAGAGCTGAATCTGTGCACCCACTGGGGAGCCAGTACATTGTGGGTGCACAGGCTGTGATTGTCCACCTATTAAAATTAATAGACTGAAAACCATGGACTGTGCAACCATGATGTGCTCCCTCCATGTGCCGCTCCCCACTAGGAGCAGGGAATTGGCCCTGCAGTAATGCGCATATGAAACTTATAATATCAAAACCAACATTCCAACTGAGTACAGGTGTTGAAGATGTTTTTATTTGTGTAAAATTGTTGCTTTGTCCAGATTTATTTTCTACGACATTTGTCACTACTACATCCATAGAAACAAAAGCTGAAAAATACAAACCTTGACTAAAAGCACAGGCCTTGAAATTCTCAGTCCTGTGAACTGCTGCTGGAAATGCAATGGGGCGGGACTTCCACCCACCCAATTATCCCAATGCTGACTCTGCCAGAAATCATGGGGTGAGCTAAATTTAGTATTATTGGGCAGGACAAATGTACGAGTTCCATGAGCAATTGATGTGCTGTGTCTGGGGCGGGGGTAGAGGAAGTCATTGTGAGGGTACAGCTGTAGAATTTAAAGCAGAGCCACAATGCAGGAATGAACTGCATAGACTCGTTCATATGGAACAATTAAATTTAAATTCCCCAGTGATATAATTTAATTACATAGAATTGCACAGATTTCTATGCAATTAAATTATATCACTGGAAAATCCACAATTCATGTATTCACTTTGAAAAATACTTTTCTCTGTGAGAACTGCATAAGAGAAGTGAGAGGAGTTCTCCAATAGTTGTATAATAAAGCAGTCTGTGCTTACAAGTGACCAGCACTCTGTTCTCATGCAGGACAAAATTGCATACAGTTCATGGGAGCAACAAGCTACAGGGAAGAAGAATGGCAGATATTCATCCATTAATGCAGCAGGAGGTGGAGGAGGAAGTTGTGATACTCGAATCTCAGTCAGTTGAGGCAACGGGAAGGAGTCATGAGAGATCCTGCACCCACAGTTGGTTTGTGCAGACCAAGTGTTAATGTTCAAATATCAAAAAAAGGTTTCAGTTTTCTGAGACTCATATTCTAAGGAGGTCCTTACATGAACAGAACAGTAAGAAAAAAATGGATAGCAGGAAACTCATTGCATTTCTCTGTCTTTTTCTCTCCGCAGGAAGTGGAAGTAAGAACGAAGAAGCAGAGAGAGACATTGATCCAATGGTCGGGCCCTCAAAAGCAGGGACAGTCAGCTCAAATTCACTCCCACCGTCATTCACCCTATTACTTGCACTCACCAGCCCAGGTAGAGTCACTCCTGAGGATATAGATATTTTAGATGAGGTGTGGACACTGAGTGCTGCACAACATAGAAGGAAACAAGAGGAAGAGGCAGTGGAATTGGAGAAGGATGTTGCTGTGTGGAAGCATCAGTGCTTAGCTGAAATGTTTTTGGACAATGATCTCAAATGTTCTGCATGAAACAACAGATGCTAGCAGAGCATCAGACCAAGAAGACATTACAAAATGTACAGCAGGTGCCAAGTCTGGTTGCAGAGTCCAATATCATCCTTTGCAGCAACATCAGAGAGGGATTCCCAATAATGTAGAGCAGCAATGAACAAGTGGCAGTTGCAGGAATCTCTGCTTATGTCGCACAGAACAGTCTGTTCCAGTGTACAGACCTTGACTGGTAGCATTCATAGAAGATAGGAGCAGGAGTAGGCCATTCGGCCCCTCGAGCCTGTTCCGCCATTTAATAAGATCATGGCTGATCATCTAAATTCAGTACCCTGTCCCTGCTTTCTCCCCATATCCCTTGATCCCTTTAGCCTTAAGAAATATATCTAACTCCTTGAATATATTTAATAAGTTGGCCTCAACTGCCTTCTGCGGTAGAGAATTCCACAGGTTCACCACACTCTGGGTGAAGAAATTCCTCCTCATCTCAGTCCTAAATGGCTTACCCCTTATCCTTAGACTGTGACCCCTGGTTCTGGACTTCCCCGCCATCGGGAACATCCTTCCTACATCTAGTCTGTCTAATCCTGTTAAAATTTTCTAAGTTTCAATGAGATCCCCTCTCATTCTTCTAAACCCTAGCGAATATTCATGCTTTGGATGACAGAATGGAGGGAGCAATATCTACTGGATCCCAAGATCTCCAGTGTATTATTTCATAGGGTTTACAGGAGATTCTGTATACTGTCTCCCAGGGATTAGGCATATTAGTAATGTTCAGTGTGATTGCATTTTTTAAATATGTGGAGCATCCTAATTATTACAGTTGTTGGATAGCTATAATATGACCAGATGTTAATGAAAGTTTATCTGATGAGTTTGTCTCACAGCTCTCTCCCCACTGTATCCTCCTCATGTCTGAGTTCATCAGTCTCAGGAAGCTCAGCTTCTAAGGGGGAATTTTTCGGGGGCTCAGCTACACGTTTGGTGGTGGGTCGGGTGGGGAAATTTTTTTTCCTGACCGGGTCAGGAACCCGCTGTCATCCTGCCGCCACACTACTTTCCCAGATGTCGAGTCTGTCAGGGCTGAACAGACCCGACACACAGCGGCGGGGGAGGCAATTTAGGTCATTATGACCTTGTTAACAGCCCATTAAACAGTATTTTGAGCTCACCATACCATTTTATGAGGTCGCCTACGGGGTCCACACTGCTCGGAAATCACGTCAGGTAAGGAAGTCGGGAGTTGAATCAGCATGGAAACATCTTGTTACTTGACAGCTATAAAAGCTCCCATCTCAGAGCTGTTCACTTTCCAAGTTCAGAAGCTGTAGCTTATTGCATTTGCAAGACAGATTGAGCTTTATACAGGTTGCAAGTGTTTGGAACAAACTCTCTATCCAATGTCACCTCATTGGAACAACCTCTCTCACCATTGAAAGATCGCTTCTGTCATCTCAGGTTCACCTGCCAACTATTACATCAGCATCAGTGCCCTTGAAACTATCTCACCTTGGTCCTCAGAATCCACTACGAACAGCTCCAACACCAGCAGCACCAGGCACACCAGCAGCACCAACCTTCTCCACAATCAACTGATGCTGCACAGGACAAAGGGCATCAGCACCCGACCACATTGCTGCCCGGAATGCCAGGGATGGCCTCACCATAGCCAGATTTACTTCACATGACGCTGTACACCCTGGCTGCCACATGATGCACCAGGTTGGCACCACCCCAAACCCACATCATAAAGCATCCCTACAATGCCCAAGCTATTCCTGTCATACTCATCACCATTGCGGGGGGTACTGTTATGTCTCACCATTCACTGCAACTCACTAAGCCACTTCCAAAGGTGCACATAGGTCTGTCCAAGAGCGCAAAGTGTTGAAAATAAAGGTTTCAATGTTTCACACCACTTTAATAGAAACTTTACATGAACATTGACTAAAAAATCCAAGTGCCTACCCTTGTGTGTTAGTTGGTATGATTGGACTAGGATGAGGGTGAGTGTGAGGGATGGCTAGTGAGATGGGGAAGTGATAATGTAGATAGAGAGGGATGGGTGGAGGTGCAAGGTAAGTTGGTGTGAGTAAGGATGTGCAGGAGTAGGGTAGGGAAGGCAGAGTGCTGGGGATGTGATGAGAGGCACAGCAGGATGAGGTTGAGTGTGGCTTTGCAGTAACATTTCATAATCTACTGAGATCATTGAAAGGTTTGTGGCACTGCACCCTGGTCTTCCTGATGACATCCCTGCTTGTGCCCTCCTGTGCAATGTACAACCAGGCAGCGTTGATCTCCTGGGGAGGTCTCTTCCACCCATGGGAAGGGAACAGAACCTCCCTGCATGCTGTGTCTTGGGAGAGCCTGGGTGCAGCCGTGCACCTCTGTGCAGTGCTTGTCAGTGTTTGCAGCACCTCAATGCTGTAGAACACTGACAGCAGAACTGTCAAAATCAATTTGTGCATGGTCCCTTTAAGGAAACCGGCTGATGGTGCGTCATCAAATTATGTCATCAGAGCCACTTCCATCAATTGGCCAGCAAACATGTTGGGTGGGCTTAACAAGCCCAATCAACGTAAAACCATTCTACACAGCTGGCTGGAGCCAGCAGTGGGGTCAGGTCCCGCTACCGATGTCGCCTGCTCCGGATCTGCCGAGGTAGGGGAAATCGTGGCCATAAGTCTTTCTCCTCCTTGGGAATCTCACTTTACAGGACTTTCTGAAGAACAAAATTGTGGAGAACACAGTAGGTTACCACAATTCATGAAATAACATTGGGAACATCCGATATTAATTCGACAGAAGAGGTAAGTAAAGGGGATAAGGGAATGGAGTTCCTACAATGTCTACAGGACTTCTTTCTAACCCAATATGTGAAAAGCCCAACCAGGGAGGATTCGCTATTGGATCTAGTTATGGGGAATGAGCCAGAGCAGATAAGAGAAGTAAAAGTAGGGGAACATATAGGCAATAGTGACCATAATATAATATGCTTTAAGATGACAACAGATGACATAAGAATATCAAAAGCCAAGTTAATAGATTGGAGAAAATCTGATTTTGAGGGGCTGAGAATAGAAATTGGGAAGATAAAATGGGCAACAATATTGGCAAACAACGATGTAGAACGACAATGGGAAACATTTAAAATGTTCTTCAACAGAGTGCAGGAAAAATATATTCCGCTAAAAGGGAAGAACAAATTAAGCTCCATGGATGAATAAAGACATAAGGAAACAATTGAGGGTAAGGAAAGAGGCATACATTAAGTATGTACAGACAGCAGAGGAGTGCATGATAAGAGAAAATATGAAGGGATTAGGAGAGAAGTCAAAAAAAAATTAGGAAGGCAAAGAGGAACTATGAAATTAAATTATCAAGGAACATAAAACAAAATAGTAAAATATTTTACAGGCACATCAATAAAAAAAGGTATAAAAACAGAAAATGCTGGAGAAACTCAGCAGGTCAGGCAGCATCTGTGAAGAGAGAAACAGAGTTAACGTTTCAGGTCGATGACCTTTCGTCAGAACTGGAAAAAAGCAGGAAATGGAATAGATTTTTAAGCAAGTGTAGTGGCTGGGAAATGGGGGAGGGGATGAAAGAACAAAAGGGAAGTGATAGGATAGAAGGCAGGAGAGATTAAGAGACATTGAGAGACATTAAGAGATATTTAAGGCAAAAGGAGATGGTAATGGGACAGGTTAAGAAACAAAGGATGGCTCTAGATGAAGTGTAAATTGCGCTGGCAGAATGGAAGACAGCTGCCACGTGGGAGAGAAGAACAGAACAAAAATGTGGATAAAAAATATATATATGATAGGGGCTGGGGTTATGACCTGAAATTGTTGAACTCTATGTTGAGTCCAGAAGGCTGTAAAGTGCCTAATCGAAAGATGAGGTGCTGTTCCTCGAGCTTACGCTGAGCTTCCATGGAACAATGCAAGAGGCCGAGGACGGTGAGGTCTGAGTGGGAATGGAGCGGTGAATTAAAGTGACAGGCAACCGGAAGCTCGGGGTCCCCCTTACGGACTGAACGGAGGTGTTCCGCAAAGCGGTCACCCAATCTGCGTTTGGTCTCCCCAATGTAGAGGAGACCCCAATAAAAATGTAGAGGAGACCACAATACAAAAAGGAAGGTTGGGATGGGAATAGGGCCATTAAGTGAGGGACAGGACAATACCACAGGTAACGATAGGGAAATAGCAGAAATATTAAATCATTATTTTGCTTTGGTATTTACCAGGGAGATAGAACAGGTGGACATGACATTGGATGATGAGATGAGCAACGAGATAAGTGCATTTTAAATAAAAAAGGGAATATATTAAATAAACTAATAAACTCAAAGAGGATAAAACCCCTGGTCTGGATGAATTGCATCCACGGATTTTAAAATAATCTAGGGAAGAGATAGCAGAGCCTTTACTACACATATTTAATAATTTGTTAGAAAAAAAGTGTCGTGCCAGAGGACTAGCGGATACCTATATTTAAGAAGGGGGATAGAACACGTCCAGGGAATTATAGACCAGTCAGCTTAACATAGGTGGTAGGAAAAATACAGTAATGGAATCTCTACTAAAGGAGAAAATAGAAGAACATCTAGAAATGAAAAGTATAATAATGAATAGTCAGCATAGATTTCTAAAGGGAAAATCTTGCTTGACCAACCTTATTGAATTTTTTGAAGAGGTAATAGATGTAATTTATCTAGATTTTCAAAAGGCCTTTGATAAGGTACCCCAATATAGACTAATGAATAAGGTCAGAAAATGCAGAGTCAGGGGACAAGTAGCAGAATGGATTGCTAGCTGGCTTCAAGACAGAAAGCAGAGCGTGGGAGTAAAGGGTAGCTATTCACAGTGGCAGAAGGTGGGTAGTGGTGTTCCACAAGGATCAGTGCTGGGACCACTGCTGTTCACAATTTACATTAACGATTTAGACTTTGGAATCAAAAACACAATTTCTAAATTTGCAAATGATACCAAATTGGGGGGATAGTCAATACTGAGGAGGACTGCAACAAATTGCAGGGGTACATTAATAAACTTGCAGAATAGCAAATAATTGGCAAATGAATTTTAACACAGACAAATGTGAGGTATTACATTTTGGTAGGAAGAATAAGGAGATCACTTATCACTTGGAGGGTGCGAATCTAGGCGGGGTAGAGGAACAAAGGGATCTCGGAGTTAAAATACACAAATCACTAAAAGTTGTGGCACAGGTTAACAAGGCCATTAAAAATGTAAACCAAGCATTAGGATTTATTTCTAGAGGGATTGAATTGAAAAGTAGGGGAGTTATGCTAAACCTGTATCGAACCTTGGTTAGACCACACTTAGAGTACTGCATGCAGTTCTGTTCGCCATATTGTAAAAGATATAGAGGCACTGGAGAGTGCAGAGAAGATTTACAAGGATGATACCAGAAATGAGGATATACATCTCAGGAAAGGATGAACAGGCTGGCTCTCTTTTCTCTTGAAAAAAGAAGACAGGGGTGACCTAATAGAGGTCTATAAAATTATGAAAGGTTTTGATGGAGTGGATTCAGAGAGAATGTTTCCACTTGTGGGGATGAGCATAACTACAGGCCGTCAATATAAGATAGTCACCAAGAAAACCAATGGGGAATTCAGAAGAAACTTCTTTACCCAAAGAGTGGTGAGAATGTGGAACTCGCTACCACAGGGAGTGGTTGAAGCGAATAGTCATAGAGTCATACAGCACAGAAAGAGGCCCTTCGGCCCATTGTGTCTGTGCCGGCCATCAAGCCTTGTCTATTCTAATCCCATTTTCCAGCACTTGGTCTGTAGCCTTGTATGCTATGGCTTTTCAAGTGCTCATCTAAATGCTTCTTGAATGTTGTGAGGGTTCCTGCCTCTACCAGCCTTTCAGGCAGTGAGTTCCAGATTCCAACCACCCTCTGGGTGAAAAAGTTTTTCCTCAAATCCCCTCTGAACCTCCTGCCCCTTATCTTGAAACTATGCCCCCTGATTATTGACCCCTCTACTAAGGGGAAAAGTTCCTTTCTATCTATCCTATCTATGCCCCTCATAATTTTGTACACCTCAATCAGGTCCCCCCTCAGCCTTCTTTGCTCTAAGGAAAACAACCCCAGCCTGTCCAGTCTCTCTTCATAGCTGAAGCGCTCCAGCCCAGGTAACATCCTGGTGAAACTCCTCTGCACCCTCTCCAATGCAATCACGTGGCGACCAGAACTGCACACAATATTCCAGCTGTGGCCTAACTAGCATTTTGTATAGCTCCATCATAACCTCCCTGCTCTTATATTCTGTGCCTCGGCTAATGAAGGCAAGTATCCCATATGCCTTTTTAACCACCTTATCTAACTGTCCTGCTGCCTTCAGGGATCTAGAGGCAGGTAGAGTGGTAGAGGCAGGGTGGTAGAGGCAGGAACCCTCACAACATTCAAGAAGCATTTAGATGAGCACTTGAAACACCATAGCATACAAGGCTATGGACCAAGTGCTGGAAAATGGGATTAGAATAGACAGGGCTTGATGGTCGGCGGGGACACAATGAGCCGAAGGGCCTCTTTCTGTGCTGTATGACTCTATGATGATTCTATGTATATGCACACCAAGGTCCCTCTGATCCTCTGTCCTTCCTCGGGTCCTACCATTCATTGTGTATTCCCTTGCCTTGTTAGTCCTCCCAAAATGCATCACCTCACACTTTTCAGGGTTAAATTCCATTTGCCAGAAATTGGCCAGAAAAAGCAGCAAACCTGAGGATTGGGAGCAGTTTAGGATTCAGCAAAGGAGGACAAAGGGATTAACTAAGAGGGGGAAAATAGAGTATGAGAGTAAGCTTGCAGGAAACATAAAAACTGACTCAAAGCTTCTATAGATATCTGAAGAGAAAAAGATTGGTGAAGTCAAGCGTAGGTCCCTTGCAGTCAGAATCAGGGGAATTTATAATGTGGAACAAAGAAATGGCAGACCAATTAAATACATACTTTGGTTCTGTCTTCACAAAGGAAGACACAAATAACCTCCCAGAGATGTCGGGGAACATAGGGTCTAATGAGAGGAAGGAACTGAATGAAATCAGTATTTGTACTGGTAAAATAGATAAGGGAGAACCAGTGGATGTGGTGTATTTGGATTTTCAAAAGGCTTTCGATAAGGTCCCGCATAAGAGATTAGCGTGTAAAATTAAGGCACATGGGATTGGGGGCAAGGTATTGACTTGGATAGAGAACTGGTTGGCAGACAGAAAGCAACGAGTTGGAATAAACGGGTCTTTTCCCGAGTGGCAGGCAGTGACTAGTGGGGTACCGCAGGGATCGGTCCTTGGACCCTAGCTAGTCACAATATATATTAATGATCTGGACAAGGGAACTAGATGTAATATCTCCAAGTTTGCAGACGACATAAAGCTGGGTGGGCATGTGTGCTGTGAGGAGGATGCCGAGAAACTCCAGTATGATTTGGACAGGTTGGGTGATTGGACAGAAGCATGGCAGATGCAATACAACGCAGATAAATGCGAGGTTATCCACTTTGGTGTCAAAAACAGGAAGGCAGATTATTATCTAAATGGCAGTAGATTGGGAGAAGGGGAAGTGCAATGAGACCTGTGCGTCCTTGTGCACCAGTCGCTGAAAGTAAGCATGCAGGTACAGCAGGCGGTTAAGAAGGCAAATGGTATGTTGGCCTTCATAGCGAGAGAGTTTGAGTACAGGAACAAGGATGTCTTGCTGCAGTTGTACAGGACCTTGGTGAGGCCACATCTTGAGTATTGTGTGCAGTTTTGGTCGCCTTATCTGAGGAAGGATATTCTTGCCAGGGAAGGAGTGCAGCGAAGATTCACCAGACTGATACCTGGGATGGCAGGAATGACGTATGCGGAGAGATTGGGTCGATTGGGCTTGTACTCGCTGGAGTTTAGAAGAATGAGAGGGGATCCCATCGAAACTTATAAAATTCTAACAGGACTAGACAGACTAGATGCAGGAAGGATGTTCCCGATGGTCGGGGAGTCCAGAACCAGGGGTCACAGTCCAAGGTTAAGGGGTAAGCCATTTAGGACAGAGATGAGGAGGAATTTCTTCACCTACAGAGTGGTGAACCTGTGGAATTCTCTGCCAAAGAAGGCAGTAGAGGCCAATTCATTAAATATATTCAAGAAGGAGTTGGATATATTTCTTAAGGCTAAAGGGATATGGAGAGAAGGCAGGAACAGAGTACTGAATTTGGATGATCAGCCATGATCTCATTGAATGGCAGAGCAGGCTCGAGGGGCCGAATGGCCTACTCCTGCTCCTATGTTTCTGTGTTGTAGGGAAATGGTGTTAGGGAAATTGATGGGATTGAAGGCCGATAAA
Organism: Somniosus microcephalus; assembly: GCF_052327205.1. Taxonomy (NCBI): domain Eukaryota; kingdom Metazoa; phylum Chordata; class Chondrichthyes; order Squaliformes; family Somniosidae; genus Somniosus; species Somniosus microcephalus. The sequence goes on along the minus strand of NC_140993.1, from coordinate 83,462,494 downwards.
TCCCCAGGGCCTGATAATCTACATCCTAGGGTACTTAAGGAAGTGGCCCTAGAAATAGTAGATGCATTGCTGGTCATCTTCCAAAATTCTATGGACTCTGGAACAGTTCCCATGGATTGGAGGGTAGCTAATGTAACCCCACTATTCAAAAAAGGTGGTAGAGAGAAAACGGGGAATTACAGACCGGTAAGCCTGACATCGGTAGTGGGGAAAATGCTAGAGTCCATCATAAAAGATGTAATAGCAGAGCACTTGGAAAACATTGACAGGATCGGACAAAGTCAACATGGATTTACAAAAGGTAAATCGTGCTTGACCAATCTACTGGAACTTTTTGAGGATGTAACTGGTAGAATAGATAAGGGAGAACCAGTGGATGTGGTGTATTTGGACTTTCAGAAGGCTATCGATAAGGTCCTGCATAAGAGATTAGCGTGTAAAGTTAAAGCACATGGGATTAGGGGTAAGGTACTGACTTGGATAGAGAACTGGTTGGCAGACAGGAAGCAAAGAGTTGGAATAAACGGGTCTTTTTCCGAGTAGCAGGCAGTGACTAGTGGGGTACCGCAGGGATCGGTGCTAGGACCCCAGTTATTCACTATATATATAAAAGATCTAGACGCAGGAACTAGATGTATCATCTCCAAGTTTGCAGATGACACAAATCTGGGTGGGCGTGTGTACTGTGAGGAGGATGCCGAGAAACTCCAGTATGATTTGGACAGGTTGGGTGATTGGGCAGATGCATGGCAGATGCAGTATAATGTGGATAAATGCGAGGTTATCCACTTTGGTGGCAAAAACAGAAAGGCAGATTATTATCTGAATGGCAATAGATTGGGAGAAGGGGAAGTTCAACGAGACCTGGGTGTCCTTGTGCAGCAGTCGCTGAAGGTAAGCATGCAGGTGCAGCAGGCGGTTAAGAAGGCAAATGGTATGTTGGCCTTCATAGCGAGAGGATTCAAGTACAGCAGCAAGGCTGTCTTGCTGCAGTTGTACAGGGCCTTGGTGAGACCGCACCTTTAGTATTGTATGCAGTTTTGGTCACCTTATCTGAGGAAGGATGTTCTTGCCATGGAGGGAGTGCAGCGAAGATTCACCAGACTGATACCTGGGATGGCAGGAATGACGTACGAGGAGAGGTTGGGTCGATTGAGCTTATATTTGCTGGAGTTTAGAAGAATGAGAGGGGATCTCATTGAAACTTATAAAATTCTAACAGGACTAGACAGACTAGATGCAGGATGGCGGGGGAGTCCAGAACCAGGGGTCACAGTCTAAAGATAATGGGTAAGCCATTTAGGACAGAGATGAGGAGGAATTTCTTCACCCAGAGAGTGGTGAACCTGTGGAATTCTCTACCACAAAAGGCAGGTGAGGCCAATTCATTAAATGTATTCAAGAAGGAGTTAGATATATTTCTTAAGGCTAAAGGGATCAAGGGATATGGGGAGAAAGCAGGGACAGGATACTGAATTTGGAGGATCAGCCATGATCTCATTAAATGGCGGAGCAGGCTCGAGGGGCTGAATGGCCTACTCCTGCTCCTATCTTCTATGTTTCTATGCCACTGTTCTGCCCATCTAATCAACCCATCTATATCCTGTAGCCTAAGGTTTCCCTCCTCGCTATTTACCACACCACCAATTTTTGTGTCATCTGCGAACTTACTGATCATACCTCCTACATTCATCTCTAAATCATTAATGTACAGTACAAACAGCAAAGGACCCAGCACCGATCCCTGCGGTACACCACTGGACACAGGCTTTCAGTCACAAAAACAACCTTCGACCATCACCGTCTGCCTCCTGCCACTAAGCCAATTTTGGATCCAATGTGCCAAATTGCTCTGGATCCCATGGGCTCTTACCTTCTTGACCAGTCTTCCATGTGGGACTTTGTCAACAGCCTTACTGAAGTCCATGTAGACTACATCAACTGCACTACCCTCATCCACACACCTAGTCCCCCCTCGAAAAATTCAATCAATTTGGTTAGACGTGATCTCCCCCTGACAAAGCCATGCTGACTATCCTTCATTAATCCTTGCCTCTCCAAGTGGAGACTAATTCTGTTCCTCAGAATTTTTTCCAATAATTTCCCTACGACTGATGTTAGGTTTACTGGCCTGTAATTCCCTGGTTTATCCCTACTACCCTTCTTGAATAATGGTACTATGTTAGCTCTCCTCCAGTCCTCTGGCACCTCCCTTGTGGCAAGAGAGGTTCTAAAAATTTGTGTCAGAGCCCCTGCAATCTCCTCCCTTGCCTCACACAGCAGCCTGGGATACATCTCGTTTGGGCCTGGGGATTTATCCACTTTTAAGCCCACTAAAACCGCTAGTACCTCCTCCCTCTCCATACTAATTTGTTCAAGTATATCACAATCCCCTTGCCTGATTTCTATGCCTACATCGTCCTTCTCCATAGTGAACACAGATGCAAAATATTAATTTAAAACCTCACCCACATCTTCCAGCTCTACACACAGATTGCCACTTTGGTCCCTAATGGGCCCTACTCTTTCCCTGGTTATCCTCTTGCCCTTAATATACTTATAAAACACCTTGGGATTTTCCTTTATTTTGCCCACCAGTGTTTTTTCATGCCCCCTCTTCGCTCTCCTAATTTCTTTTTTAAGTACCCCCCTGCAATTTCTGTACTCTAGGGCTTCCACTGTTTTTAGTCCTTTGTATCTGCCAAAAGCCTCCCTTTATATCCCTTGACATCCAGGGTTCCCTGTGCTTGTTGGTCCCACCCTTGACCTTTACGGGAACATGTTGGCGTTGTACTCTCTTTCCTTTCTGAAAGACTCCCACCACTCTGATGTGGATTTTCCTACAAGTAGCTGATCCCAGTCCAGTATAGATGCATTTAAGGAGAGGCTGGACAAACATATGAGGGAGAATGGAATAGAGGGTTATGCTAATAGATTTAAATGAGGAAAGACGGGAGGAGGCTCGAGTGGAGCATAAACACCGGCATGGACTGGTTAGGCCGAATGCCCTGTTTGTGCCGTATATCCTAGGTAACCCTATGTGATCTTAGACCTATGTAGGCTCCTGAATCTTCCCTTCAGCATGCTAATGCCCTGTTTACTTCTAATTTGTGTGTGAATGTGAACCTTGTAGCATTCCTTCACTTCATTGGTAGACTTTCTTCATGGTTTTTGGACAGTAAAAAATTCAATTACTGAGAAAAACTGATGGCTTAAAAATATTTTGAGAAATATTTTGAATAATTAAAATGGTTCATTTGTTTCTACTTTTAATTTTTTAATTATAATTCTTTGGACCATTCCGGATTGATTGTTTTCATAACTTATTACAGATTCTCATTAGATGTTTTTGAGTTGCTTACCTTGCTTTTGATTCATACCTTCCCTACCTCTTCAGTCCTGATTGGCTGCTGTTTTACTTTGTCAAAGTATGAAGACAAAAGTGTGAAACAGAAAATATGTGTGACAAACAGGACTTTTAAAATATAAATACTGTATAGCAAAGTAATTGCCATACTCTTACTAAAGACAATAATTTTTATTTTGTACTTTTAATTGTAAAGTTGCTGGAGCTTAAACTGGAAGAATTCTACTTTGAGCAAAATCCACTGTTGAAAAAACATCTTATTTCGTCAACACAACAGAATGAAGTTTTAACTCTCCAGGTAATTATTAGAGATTACTGGAGATATTTCTGACACACCACAGCACAGCAGTGGGGGCAGTCCATGTATTCATTAAGTAAGGTAAAACTGTAATGAGCCAATCCTCTCTTCACTGAGGATCTAAAAGAAATTAATCCAATTAGCTGTTTATTTGTGCTTGAGCTGCTTCATAGCTGCAACATTTCTTGATATGAATATTGTGATATATATACTGTGAGTATGCTATTCACGTGATAAAGGTGAAATAAAACCATGTATAGTTCCACCTCAAATCATGTACAATAGCATTTCAGTTCAAGTTACATGATTGAGCCACAGAAGACTGCCACGATATTGATTCCCGGTCAAAGAAAAAAAATAAGCTTATACAAAATATAACAAACTTGGACTCTAGAAATTCCAGTTCACAAAATCACACGATAAATATAAGCGGCCGCGTTTCCCATATCAGCTCATCTGTCCTGAGAGAGGTTACAGTTACCATTTTAGGGTTTTTGGCTCAGCTACCCTACCTGGAACTCCATTCCACATGTTGATTGAACATAAGAACCTCAGAAATAGGAGCATGAGTAGGCCATATGGCTCCTTGAGCCTGCCCTTTGTGTGAAGGAGAATTTCCTGATATCAGTCCTAAATTTGGCTTTTGCTAGTTTTAACCTATGCTTTTTTGTCCTAATTATTATTTGCATGTACTTTACAAAATAACATTGCATTATAAGGATATAATGGGGGTAATTTTCAGCTTCACTGTGTGGGCGGTAACCTGGTGAAGTGGACCGCCCACCCACTGTAGAATCAGCCTGATATTTATCCCATTGAAATGGCGGTTGATCTGCTCTGCCAGGTTACCACCCAGCCGGTGAAGTTGAAAATGACCCCAACATGTCATGAGAGTCGCGAGACGTTAATCAACTGTTTTTCACTTTAGTGCTTTATAATATATTAATCCCCTCAATATATTCTATTTTATGCACCCTGTTTGTTATCCTATATATCTTATAAATAAATTCTATACTAGCTGGAGTGCCTGGTGGTGCCAAGGCTTTTTTGAGGGCATGTTGTTGTTGAAAGAGAGAGAGAGAGTGACTGGGGGGAAGAGAGAGAGCGACTGGGGGGGAAGAGAGAGAGCGACTGGGGGGGAAGAGAGAGAGCGACTGGGGGGAAGAGAGAGAGCGACTGGGAGGGAGGGGAGAGGGAGGGGAGGTGGAGGGGGGGAAGGTGGGGGAGGGGGAGGGGAGGGGGGGTGTGGGGGGGATGGGGGGGTGGGAAGGGTGGGGGTGGGGAGGAAGGAGGGGGGAGGGAAGGGTGGGGGTGGGGAGGAAGGAGGGGGGGAGGGAAGGGTGGGGGTGGGGAGGAAGGAGGGGGGAGGGAAGGGTGTGGGGGGGAGGGGGGAAGGGAGAAAGGGAGGGGGGAACCAGCAGACACTCTCCCCTCTGCCGTCGATGGCTCCGCGGAGCTCTGTGCCGCCCCACGCACTGACATGGCCCAGCCGAGCGCAGCGCCCCGGTCAGCCTGAGCCCCGCCCTCCCGAGCCCCGGCTTCAAGACTGCCGATTGCGGCTGGGCCTGCGCTGGAGCCAAGCCCCAGGAACGGGCGTGAGCTGGCTTGAGGCTGAGAGAGAGGGCCGGGCCCGGTTACTGGGGTAACCCTTCCCCCCCCTTCCCGCTCTCCCGAGCACCGGCCTCCCGAGCCCCACCCTCCCGAGCACCGGCCCCCCGCCCGAGCCACGGGGGGGGAAGGAGAGAGAGAGCCGCCGCTCCTCCGGTCGATGTGTTGCGGGTCGACCCCTGATGAGCGCCCGATCAGCTGAGCCTGAGCCCCGCAGTGACCGCAACTCACCTCCCGCCAGGCTCCCTCCCGCCCCGCCAGCCTTTACCAAAATGGCGGCGATGGCTATGCCCGGCCCAGTCCCACGTCGCCAGCCTTTACAAAGATGGCGACGATCGCGGGGCGGGCCCAGCGGGAGGGGCGGTGCCTAGCTCGGGCGTGGCTGGGCAACAGAGGCCCAGGCTTCCAGGCCTGCAAAAACGGTGAAAGGTAGGAAAATTATAGAGGTTAGAGAAAAGATTTACAAATTAATTAACTTTTTTTAAAAACAATTTGACCTAGAAATTCAGTTGCGTTCGCCAGCCGCTAACGCCATAAGAGGGGTAGATTTGCAGCGCTAGGCACTTAGCGCCCGGGCGCAGAACGATCTGCGCCTACGCCCAACTTCAGTTGACATTTAGCGCCGGCGCAAAGTGTTTGCGCCCGCTCAGCTGCGCGCGCAGCTTATGACGTCATTTCGTCGTGCAACGCTGTTTGTGCGCCCCAAACCGGAAATTCAGTGGCGCCCGGCCAATGTGGGCGTGGCGCTGTTAAGAACTGTGAAGTGGAACGCAACAGAGGCCCTGTGGGCCTCGGGGAGCGCTAATTAAAGGGCACTTACACTGACCTATAAAGCTCAGCCATTCTGCTGCAATGACTTCAGTGCTTTGGATTTCTGGACAGAGACCAAGGAACAGAGCTTACTGATTTGGGACAACATAGGAGAGGTATTTTTGGCTTCTGGCCAGAGCTTGGAAATTTGAATCATTGTGATTTAACTGTTTGCAAGTTTATTATGGGGGCTGTATGGGGTTCCAACCCTCAGTTCCAGCATTATGTGCGAAGGGCTCGCAGACGCTGTGTGAGAGGGCCAGCCATGCCTAGACGCAGAGGGGCCATCAGGCGTCGGCAATGTAGGCCTTACCCACTCAGGGAATACCGGCAGCAGGTGTCCTATCTCACCATGACTGCCGCGCATTGTGTTAAGAGGCTGTGCTTCAGAAGGGAGGTGGTTGCAGAGATCTGCCAGCTGCTTCACAGAGATCTGCGTCCACAGCTGATGTGCAGGACGTCTCTCTCGGTGGAAGTGAAGGTCACGGTGGCTCTGAACTTTTATGCAAGCGGCTCCTTCCAAGCCGCTGCTGGGGACATAGCGAACATCTCCCAGTTCGCCGCGCATCGCTGCATCCGGCAGGTCACCAATGCCCTTTTCGCGAGGAGACACCAATTCATCTCCTTCCCCATGACCCTAGAGAGGCAGGAGCAGCGTGCAGTCGGATTTGGCAGGATCGCGGACTTCCCCATGGTGCAGGGCGCCATTGACTGCACGCATGTGGCTATGCGGGCACCTATCGACAATGCCGAGAATTACCGCAACCGGAAGGGCTACCATTCCCTCAATGTACAGCTGGTGTGTGACCACAGGCAGCGCATCTTAGCTGTCAATGCCCGCTTTCCAGGAAGCAGCCACGATGCATTTATCCTGCGCCAGACTACTGTGGCTGACTTGTTCGAGGCACAGCCTCCACCAAGGGGATGGCTTATTGGGGACAAGGGCTACCCTTTGTGTACATGGCTCATGACCCCGCTCCGCACGCCCAGGACCCCTGCGGAGGAGGCATACAACGAAAGCCATCAAGCCACAAGGAACATCATAGAGCAAACGATTGGCATCCTCAAGCAACGGTTCCGCTGCCTGGATCGCTCCGGCGGATCTCTACAGTATTCGCCGGATAGAGTCTCCCAGTTCGTCGTCGTTTGCTGCATGCTGCACAACCTGGCTATCCGCAGGACTCAGGCACTGCCACCTCACGTTGGACCACCACCTCAGGAGGACGAGCAGGAGGACCATGAGGAGGAGGAGGAGGAGGAGTACCAGCCCAGGAGGGAGCCACAAGGTCCAAGGGCCGTCCGCCGGCGGCTTATTGAACGACACTTCTAGGCCCCCTGTCAGGGAATGACTTGTGGCAATGAACGCACCTGAATGCAGCCGCTCCGCAAGCCCTCAGCCGCTTAACGCAACAACCACTGGAAACATGACACCTGGACAAGCTGAATAAATAAAAAGCTTTATTTAACAAACTCAGGGCCCTTCCCACATGAAACAGAAAAACAGACAAGACCCCCAAAAAACAGTCACAAAAATATCTCACTCCCACAACCTGGGGAGGAATAACAGAACTTGCCCATCCAATTGGCCTTCATCCTCGGCCTTACCAAAATAAGCCCCCCCCACAACACAAACACCCCCATATAAAAAAAACCGTTGCCAACACACTCTACTGGGTGTGACGAGAGGGCGAGTCCTTGTGCAGCCTTGTGCGGCCCCTGCCCGACCTGTTGCTCCGCCTCAACCTGGGCCCTGTGGGTGTTGCAAGGCTGGGGGAAGGCTCCTGAGGGGCAGAATGCGTGACGGCAGATGCCCTTGGGGGTCGGCCGCGAGTTGCTGGACACCCCTGTCCTGTGCTGCCGCGAGTTGCTGGACACCCCTGTCCTGTGCTGCCGCGAGTTGGTCGACACCCCTGGCCTGTGCTGCCGCGAGTTGTTCAACACCCCTGGCCTGTGAGTCCCCGAAAGCGGCCACACTATGAGCCAGGGACTCAATGGCCTGAGGCAACTGTCCCACAACCCCCATGAACTCCTTGTGGCGGTGCTCAGAATCCGCGGACATTTCATCTAGGAGGCGCACCTCCTGGGCGAGGACCGTCTCCGGACTGGAGGCCGGACTCTCCCTCTGGGGAGAAGGCCGCCGTTCTGCCCGACCCTTCCCACGTGCCTGGACGCCACTGGGCCCAGGAACTGGCCTCCCCTGCAACACTTGCCCCCTCTGGGGAGAAGGCCGCCGTTCTGCCCGACCCTTCCCACGTGCCTGGACGCCACTGGGCCCAGGAACTGGCCTCCCCTGCAACACTTGCCCCCTCTGGGGAGAAGGCCGCCGTTCTGCCCGACCCTTCCCACGTGCCTGGACGCCATTGGGCCCAGGAACTACACCCCCCTGCAGCACTTCCCCCTGGCTCTCCTCCAGGCAAGACGTCTCCCCTCCATTGCCATCCCCTGGCGCGGATGAGGCTTCGCCCGATGTGCCGCCTTCCTGTTGGTCCTCGTCGTCCTCCTCTTCCGAGGGACTGGCACTCTCAGCTTCAAGGACCTCCTCCTCACCAGCTGAAAGCAGGAAGGCACAAGAGTAGCTTTAGAGTGAGGACAGGGCGTCAGCGAGGGAGGCATGAGTGATGGAATTCAGCGCATTGGTCGGACAGTGGCAAAGGATGTAGATCTGATGCGCTAGGGGAACGAGAGAGGTCCAAACGGTCATGTCCTTACCATTGGGTCGCAGCACAGGGTCGGCATCTCCAATGGCAACAGGGCCAGTCACCCGGCCACGCATGAGTCGAGCCACGCTCTCCTCCAGCTCACTGAGCTCCTGGAACTGTGCACGGCCTCCCCCGGTGACATTCTGGCTCTTCAAATTCCGGGCTATCTTGGCCTGCAAGAGAAAGGACGGCCTCTAAGTACATTGTGGTGGCCTGTTGTTGTGTGCACTGCCTCCCATGGTCGAATAGCTTGGCCAGTGTGGTGCCCTGTTGTTGTGTGCACTGCCTCCCATGGTCGAATAGCTTGGCCAGTGTGGTGCCCTGTTGTTGTGTGCACTGCCTCCCATGGTGGAATAGCTTGGCCAGTGTGGTGGCCTGTTGTTGTGTGCACTGCCTCCCATGGTCGAATAGCTTGGCCAGTGTGTTAAGTGTAGAAAGTGCTATTGAGGATCATGCCAGTGCCATAGCTGCTGGATGAGGGCTGGCCATTAGGCCTTTGAGGTCCCTTTGCCCATAATGTGAGGTGCACATGCAAGGATGAGGAGGACACTGGAAAGGGTACTCACCTTGACCATCCGAATGAGGTCGTTGTACTTCTTGCGGCATTGGTCACCAGTCCTGGGGACATCGCTGTTGACTGACACCCTGTGGGCGATTTTCCTCCAGGCTCTCCTGTACTGCCTCCTGGGAGCCTCCTTGCCACTGTCCGGGCACAAGATCTCTTTGTACCTTTCCAACCCCCTAACCAGCACCCTCAAAGCATGCTGGGAGAAGCGCTGCGCTCGTTCACGGGCCTTCTCCATGGCTTCAGGCGCTATTTGGGTCCACCAGCAGTGTTCAGGCCTAGCTGCAGGGCTCCACTATCCAGGGCGTGGCTGCAGACCAAGTCGACCCTTTCCCCTTTAAGAGCTGGCCGGCGTCAGGGTGTCTGCTGTCAATCAAAACATGACCGCACCTGTGCTGCGCCCGGCCTCGGCGTTATCAGTCCGCACCGCCGGCTTAGCGCCTAAAGATAGGAGTGCAACGCCAGTTTCAGCGCTCGCCCAAACTCTTGGCCAAATCTACTGAATTTCGGCGAACTGACCTGCACTTTCCGGCGGGCGCTAACTTTAGCGACCGCCTGACTTTACCGCCCCAAAAGTGGCTATACTGAATTTCTAGGCCACTGTTTTATATATATAGATATAGTAGTCAGTATAGAAAGAAAAAAAATCTTACATTTATATAGTACATTATCAAATCTCTCAACCTTCTCGAAGCACTTCACATACAATGAATTACTTTGAAATGCAATGATTGGCTATCTAAGCTATTTTTGCACAACAATATCCTATTTACAATAATGACAAATGAGTTTTTGGTGGTATTGGTTGAGGGAAGAATGGAAAGCCACAATTTGGGGAGAGCTCCTTGTTCTTCATATAGCGCCATGGAATTTTTAATGTCTGCTTGAATTGGCACACATGTAGATGGGGCCCATGTTTAACATCTCATTTGAAGGATGACACCTGCAACAATGCAGCACTGCCACAGTACTACATTAGCGTTTCAGCCTAGATTGCAGAATACATATTATGAATTAGTGCACCTTATGCAATGTTTGCGTGCCCAAATGATTTTCTTGCTATTAAAATTGATAAAGATACTAGCTAGCTGCGCAGATGAATTATAAAATGCTTCAGTAAAGTAAAATAAAAATGCACATTCTGAAAATCTGAGTAAAAATAAAATGTTGGAAATACACAGCAGATCAACAACTGTAACGAGAACAGACTGGTTATGTTCTTGATGTGATGAAGGGTTCCAAACCTGAAACATCATATCCTGTCCTTTCTCTTTACAGATGCTGACTGACCTGTGTATTTCCAACATATTCTGTTGTAAAATGTTTTCATGAATAATGTTGTTGATTGCTGAACTTATTCACATCTTTTAGAATACTCATCTGGTTTCTGTTAGCCATGTAAAAAATCAATAAAATACATTATGTGGATTTTAATGCTGAAAATAAAATTACAAAAATGTTTATAACTACAGAGATCAATATGTTAAATTCCTCGAACAACTAATTTGAATTTAAGCAGTAAGTGTAGAAGTCTTCCATTTTCTCTTTATAACTGAGTGATAAGCAACATAGTTCTTCTGAATAGCTTTCATTGTGTTTATTGCAGGGGCTCTGTTCAACTCTTGCAACAAATTAAACACATTTCCTGGAATCTGGAATTGTGTTTCTTGGCCTGCATTCAGAGAATTATTGAACTTTACTAATTGACCTCAGTAGCCCATGCATAGACTTGTATTTTAGTAATCATTTTGGCTCAGATCTAGCAACATACACTGCAGACCATTTGTCAAACTGAAGCAGAATCCTAGCCATTTATATCCTGCTTGTAATGCCTAAGACTAGTTTTCTTACAGTGAAATAGGTACAAATGGCATTTAGTTGAGAAGCATGAACAAAGACAATGTTGTTACATTTTTGTTTTGCTGGAGAAATGTAAATATAATTTCCAACTTTCAATCTTTAGAATACTGAATTAAATGTATAGTGTTTGCTAGAGAACAGAGAAGAAAAAATGAATACAATGGCCCATATTTTCCGATGCCTACGGGTGTGTAGGAGCTGTGTACCCACCCGTAGGGACATCAGAAATGCTGATTTCAGGCATGTGAAGCGCATGCGCTGAAAACCGGCATTTCCGATCTGTCAAGAATGCTCTTGACAGATCGGACGCCTGCCCTGAAGAAGGCCCCGTGTGAGCAGAGAGTTCCAGTTTCTGCAGAACCTCCGCCCACTGAAAACCCTTAGAAATCTTACGCCTGGTAAAAGCAGGCGTAAGGCCTGCTTTTACCAGCATAAGAGTTGAAAAAAAGTAAAAAAAAAAAAAAATTTTTCATTCATTTATAATTAGAAAATACTTTTTAAAATGGTAAGTTTATTTTTAGCCCCGTAAAAAACTTTAATTATTTTTTTCAAAAAATTAAATTTTTGTTTAAATTATTTAATTTAATGTAATTTTAACTCATTTAAAAAAATGATGGTTTTTGAAAAATGTATTTCATGTTTTACTGTGTTTTTGGGGTGATCTCCATTCATATATTTGACAGGTCTATCTGTCGAAAGTATGAAGGGAGATTCACTTCTCCTATTGGCTGGCCTGGCCCACATAATCCCAGGGACGCTTGCGAACTGCATACGCCCCTGGGATACATGGGCCCTGCGCATTTTGACTGTGGAGAGGCACAAGAGTAGAAGAGGGCGATTTTCCTGGAGCCATCAGGCGGGCTTTCAGGCGTGTGGGGGGGGAAAAATCGCAAAAATCGGGGGTCGCGAGCCCCCCCCCACCTGATTCCACGCCCCGTCCAATTTTCACCCAGGCGTTTCTGTCTGACCCGAATCAGTCCCGCCCGCAGCAGGTGGGACTGGTCTTCGGGCACCTTAATCACCAATAATTGGCATCTATAATGCCATTTTAAGGGGCCCTTGCTATTTTCAGCCTTTTCCCACGTTAAACATGCCTGGTGGGAACCCTGCTGATGAAACCTGGCGTGAACAATATCGGATTGCTGACTATCAGCTGCAGGTCAATCAGGAAAGAAGAGGTTTAATCAGACATCATTTGTAGGTTGCAGGACCTTGTTGTTCCAGGCTTGGGGCAACTTGTTCCAGGCTTAGGCACAGCTGTGGAAGGTTGGAGCCTCACACACTTCTCCAGTGTGAGCTCCTGGGAAGCCCCTCTCGCCACCCTCACTCAGCGCTTCCTCAACGGAGGCATCTACCAGAAGCATGGGAGGCCTTCGGCGCAGGAGAGACCCCCCAAGCAGGGTCTACAGACACAGGGTCAGCTACCTCAACATGACTGAGCAGCAGTGCCAAAGGCGGCTCCGACTTTCACGAGAGGTAGTGACTGACAGCTGCGCAATGCTACAGCAAGACCTGGAGCCCAGAGCACCAGGTCGACACTCCTTACCAGTGGCCATCAAAGTCACCACCGCACTCAACTTTTTTGCCTCAGGCTCATTCCAGGGATCAGCAGCAGACATTAGCGGCATCTCCCAGGCGGCCGCACACACTTGCATCACGCAGGTAACCGATGCCCTCTTTGCCCTCGCGCACAATCACATCCATTTCACCAGGGATCGCGCAAGTGTGAGGGCGCGAGCGCTTGGATTAGCTCATATGGCAGACTTTCCAAGGCTGCAGGGCGTCATTGACTGCACACATGTGGCCCTTAGGGCACCCCATTGCAATCCAGGAGTTTTTGTCAACCGCAAGGGCTTCCACTCCCTTAACGTTCAGCTGGTGTGTGACCACAAGAAGGAGATTTTGCATGTTTGTGCCAAGTACCCTGGCAGCTGCCATGACTCCTTCATACTGCGTCAGTCTACTGTGCCTCCGCTATTCAGGCTGCCAGATGAACTTCAGGGATGGCTACTTGGAGACAAGGGCTATCCCCTGCGGACTTGGCTAATGACGCCGTTGAGGAGACCAACCAACGAAGCTGAGGAGCACTACAACTCCAGCCACATTTCCACCAGATGCATTATCGAGCAAACCATCGGATTGCTGAAGATGCGCTTCAGATGCCTGGATAGATCAGGTGGAGCCCTACAGTACTCAGCAGCCAGGGTCTCCAAAATCGCCGTGGTTTGCTGTGTACCTCACAACATGGCACAGCGTCGTGGCTTGCCGATTCCTCAGGACCAAGTGGCTCCTCACTGACCCGCCTCGGATGAAGATGATGCTGAGGAGGAGGAGGAGGAGGGCGAAAATGACCATCCTGCAGAGGCCCATCAACCAGCGGCACCATTATGCGAGAACATTGCTGCCCGGGATGCAAGGAACGCACTCATCCTGGCCAGATTTGCTTAGCCTAGTACATCAAACACTGTAGCCTTGCTGCTTCTTACCTGAGCATGGACAATGGCCAAACCTTGCACATTCCTACCTATTTGACCAGCATCCTGACAACTGCAAGTAATCCTAAGGCCTCAATGTGAAACCCCTATTCGCCAAATGACACACGCCACAACTGCAGCAGTTGCCATCAGATTTTTTATAAACAAGATACTGATGACATAATAACTATATACAAAACTTTTCACCCAAGTGACTACCCTTGTGATTAGTGGTGCTTTATTTTTCTCTTACACGTGCTCCTACGTAGTGGTTCTCCTGTGGCTTCAGGAGATGTAGAGGCCCCGTGCTGACTTTCCTGCTGCTCCTGTCTCGACACCTTTGGCGGGCGTCCTCTGGGGTGGCGAGCCTGTGAGGGCTCATCAGCAGTCTGCTGTTCCTGCGGCTGTGCAGGGGTTGAGACGCCTATCTCACTTGGGTGTGGACTCCGGTGGGGCTCTGACCGAGGGCTCTGCAGTGGCATGAAAGTGTGAGCACATGGAGAGGAGCCCCCACTTCCTTGAGGTGTGCCAACAACCTCCCTCTCATGGGTCAGGTCCCCCTCAGCGCCTGCAAGTGGCTGGAGAGTACCTTGCTGCACATCAGTGGGGCCATGGGGACCCGTATCTGTACTGGAAGTCCTACTCAGAAGGACTTCCATGAAGGTCTGGTTTCTGTGTTCAATAGATGCCCATCGCTCCTCAAGAGATGTCATTCTATTCTGAACACTCACCATGTTTTCCATACCCTGGCGACTAAGCTCCTCCATGGCCATAGCCCTCCTCTCCTCGGCTGTAGCCCTCCTCTCCTCTACCGTAGCCATCCTCTCCTCTACGGTAGCCAGCCTTACCACGGAGGTAGCAATCTTCTCCACGGAGGTAGCAATCCTTTCCGTGGTGATGCGTTCATGCGCCAATGACTCCAATAAGGCTCTGCTCATGTTCGCTCTGGACTCCTCCATTCGCTCCACACTCGCAGCTACCCTGGAGACAAAACCTGCCAGAGACTCCTGCATCTGTGCATGGAGATCCATCACCTCTTCTCTTGCGGATGGACCCAGAGGCAGAGGGTCGACATGCAGCTGAGCTGAGCTGGCAGAGTCCTGCGCCCTCCGACGAGGACTCTCCACTGCCGTCCCTGTCTCCACAATCTGCTGATGCTCACTTGTGAGCTGTGAAACACCAGGTGACAACACTACTCTATGTCCCGAAGGTCCCCCCGAGGTGTGAGTGTCTGCGTTGGTGCTGGGTGCGCTTTCTTCTGCTGACGCTGCGCCCTCAGAGGTTGGAGCTTCCTCTGAGGAGTCTGGCTGCTCAGCCTCTTCCTCCTCCACAGTGGGGACGGGGGCTCTGGATGGTCCTGTGGGGGATTAAAGGAAAGAGTTAGAGATGTGATGCCAAGGTTACATGCACGTTGGATTTTGCAGATGTTCATAAGTCCAAATGCTGTAGCTTCAGAATCATAACAGCGACTCATGCTATGTCAATGAGAGAGATGGAAAACTATTCTGTCACCAGCTTGCGGGACTGCCCCTGTCTCTCCTTCCCCAACTTCCGCAGCCACATCAGCCCCGCCAATTTCTAGCACTCCTTCCTCCCAGGGGGTCAGGTGGGCTATTGAGAGTGGGCCTCCTCCAGTCCTGGCTCGCGCTCTGTTGTTGTGAGCTCTCTTTTCCTGCAATGAGGGAGACAAGTGGAGTTTGAGTGAGAATGAAGGAGTGAGTGTAGAGATTGCATAGCATAGATACTTAGAGGGAGACAAAGATGGTGCGAGGCTGCAAGACCAAGGGCCCTCCCTGTGTGTTGTCAGTTGTATTAAAAGCATCAGAGTGAGAGGGAGTGTGAGGACTGCATGGTGGAATAGTTATGTGAATGTGAGCATAGAGAGAGAGGGAATGGGTAATGGTGCATGGATGTGACTGTGAAGTGGGATGTGGAGGAAGAGCGTGCTAAAGCTGAGTGCTTGTGGGGAAAAGCAATAGGGATCAGTTTGAGGGTGATGGAAACTTCATACTTTCTTTTCCTGTATGGTGAAGGTCATGGAATCGTTTCCGACACTGTATCCAGGTTCTTCTGGTGACTCCCAGCGAGTTGACATCTGCTGACACCTGCATCCTTGCAGCCTTGGTCTCAGTGGGAGGCCTCTTCCTCCCTGACCTAGGGAAGAGGACCTCCCTGTGGGCCCTAACCCCATCCAATAATGCCTGCAGTGAAGCCTCGTCGAATTTGGAGGCAGCTCGGGGTCTGGCACTGGCCACAGCTGCTGCAGGCTCCTCTGCCATCCTGTATGGTTCGTTTGGAAGCCTGCAGAGGAAGCAATGCTTGCTGTGGACCTTAAAAGCACCACGAATGATGACATCATACTGTGCGACTTTCTGACTGGAAATAGTCAATTAGCAAGGGTTCCCACACGCTGGAAATGAATTGGCCAATTGAGGGAAAATTGCATCAATCTGGCAGACCCATTTAGATTTGTGTGGGAACCCTGACATTCGGGGAACCCGACAATTCCCCACACCTGCAGGAAAATCGCCCCCGAAGTGTCCGGACCTTGGGAGTCCTCAGGTAAGTTCGTAGATTTTTTTCCGATAGGAGGCATCCGCATGCAGGAAGCCTCCTATCGGAAATTACGGGCCACAATATTTAGGTGGGAAAATGACTTGATATAATGCTGTTGCCATAATGGATCATTTTCTTCCATTACTCCACTGCTGCCTGGGTTTGATTCATGACTGCAGCTGATGCTCTGTTCTGGCAGTCAAGTGTGTGTCAAGTTTTATTATTGATTCTCAGAGTATCACGTGTGAGTATACACCAGAGGCAAATCTGACACTTACCATCCAGCAGCAGTTTGATTTGATCTCTGTTAGTGTAAGCCATACTGACAATTGGAAATCATTTCCGACATCCCATAAGCATTGCAGACACTGATGTCTGGATACCCTTCACTCAACAATTTACCAGCGATTCCCTGGCTATGTACCTGGTGGCATATGTTTAAACTGTTCTTTGATAAACCTTTAGGTGACGATGATTTTGAAAGTGAAGAATAAAGTGAAAACAACAAATTTGCATTTCAAATTGGTAAAATGTTAATGATTAATAGTGCCATTGGTGTAGTATTTTGATATTAGATAAATCCCACATCAATCTATCATAATACCATTATATTCCTAGCCACTGTGAGCATGCATTATGGAGAAGTCTGTTGTGGTCCAATTTTTAATCAATGCAGTTTTAATGTTGCAATGATGCAAATGTTGCAATTTAACTGGGGTTGAAGTTATATTGAATTGGCAGTGCATCAAATTTTGGCTAGCCATGTGAGATGGATTGCCTTACCAGAAAGCAATGTGAAACCAGCAAGATAAGTCTATGATGTTGGTATCAGTCTCAAACCGATAACTTTGTCTTTAAATGTCTGCCTTGATACTTTGTTCTCTATATGTCTCCAAGGAGATTAATGGGATGTAGGTTAATTTTCTTTAACCAATGAATATCTTTACAAAGTGCCTTGTTTCACTATTACACTGCACTTGTAGTGGTTATGTACAACCAATGCCTATATTCTCTAGAGTTTAGAACAATGAGAGGTGATCTCATTGAAACATACAAAATTCTTACAGGGCTTCACGGAGTAGATGCAGGGAGGATGTTTCCCCTGGTTGGGGAGTCTAGAACCAGGGGTCACAGTCTCAGAATAAGGGGTCGGCCATTTAGGACTGAGATGAGGAGAAATTTCTTCACTCAGAGGATGGTGAATCTTTGGAATTCTCTACCCCAGAGGGCTGTGGAGGCTCAGTCATTGAGTATATTCAAGACAGAGATCAATAGATTTTTGGATGTTGAGGGAATCAAGGGATATGGGAATAGTGCAGGAAAGTGGAGTTGAAGTAGAAGATCAGCCATGATCTTATTGAATGGTGGAACAGGCTCGAGGGGCCAAATGGCCTACTCCTGCTCCTATTTCTCATGTTCTTATGTTCTTAATGTAGTTCAGTAACAAAAGAAAGAATCTGCATTTATATAATGCCTTTCATGACATCAGGACATCCCAAAGTGCTTTACAGCCGATGAAGTACTTTGAGCTGTAGTCACTGTTGTAATGTAAGAAAATGTGGCAGTCAATTTGCACATAGCAAGACCTCACAAACAGCAATTAAATCAATGACAAGATCATCTGTTTTACTGATGTTGATTGAGAGATAAATGTTGACCAGGACTCTGGGAGATCTCCCATGCTCTTCTTCGTTAAGTGCCATGGGATCTTTCACTTCCACTCAAAATGGCAGATGGAATCTCAGTTTACCATTTCATCTGAAAGGCAGTATCTTCAACAGTGCAGCATCCCTTCAATACTGTACTGAAATTTCAACTCAGATTATGTGCTCAAGTTTCTGGGGTGGGAATAGAGCCCACAACCTTTTGACTCAGAGGCCAGAGTGCTACCACTGAGCTAAAGCTGACAAGCTTAATTTCATTCATGCATGTCCTTTATTCTTATAGGGTGTTGTGCTGTGCTGGAATTATACATTTGAAAGTCTGATTCTCTTTGCCAGCATTTTTAATTGCAAAGGCAATGTAAATCTGTAAGTGTAAACTGTATTTAACCACCACTGCTATTGCATAACTCCAAATGCTGATGCAGTCTAACTATAGGACAGTGTGCAGTTGTCACCATATTACTGTATTTATTTGTAACAGCTGTTGATTCTGTGGCCAATTTAACTTCACAACTGGAGTTCATGCGGTGGGGGGTGGTGGTAGAAGAGAGTAATCACACTACTCATCATTGACCACAATTGGTAAGGAATATATGTTAGCAAAACATATGACAAAAACAAAATTTTATTGCGTTTAACAATAGTCAAGCAATGGAATCAGAAATTAACTAAAAACTAAATAGTAGCTGATAACTTTTTAAAATATTAGGCCTGTGCACAAAAAATAAACCATGAAGCACTGGCTCGAATATTTACTTGGCGGCGCGCTGAGAGCGGGATGGGGTGGTCTACCGGTAGCGCGCGGGAAACATGGAAGTAGCTGCAGTGCAATTGTCAGTGGCTTTTTAACCCAGCCACTCATTTACATCCTTCTTTCCTGACCAATTAATGCGAGCGGGCGTGATGCTGAGGTATTTAAAGGAACTCTGCAAAGATGACAGTTGAAGGATTGTGGAGATGGGAGAAAGATAGGTAGCTGCATACAATGGAGACTCAACGTTCCACAGCTGCCCCTCACTTTAGTGATGCCTCCCTGGACCTCGTGGCAAGGTGCAAGGGCCCGCAGGGAGGTTTCATTCCCTGCTGAAGGGAGGAGGAATCCAACCTCACTAACGAAGAAGGCATGGCTGGAGATAGTAGAGGAGGTTAACAGCGGGAGTGTGGTGCCACACTCCTGGATACAGTGCAGGAAGCGATTTAATGACCACATGAGGGCCGGAAAGGAGCCTACTCCTGCATGTCAGTCCTTACACCAACGTATCTTGCAGATGCATCCATCCCTCTGTCTATGCACTTCCTCACATCCCCATTTGACCATCCCCCACTGATACCATCATCTTAATGCAATGTCAAGCCTCTCCCTCATTGTCAGCCTCAACAGATGTTGTCCATCCATCCGTTCCACTCATTCTATGCCTCTCACTCAAAGGTCTCTTGTTTCCCTCCTTGCAGGAGAAGAGAGTACAGAACACCAGGGGGAGCCAGAGAACCGGAGGTGGCCCTCCGGTCATCACCATGCTCACAGCTGCAGAGGAGGATGCACTTGAAATAAGCGGAGTGTCGGCGTGCCTGGCGGTGAGAGATGGGGAGCTCCCAGCTACCCGGTGACAGAATTAAATATCAAATATGGCATACAACAGTAACTCATGTTGACTTGATGTCAACAGCCAGTGAAATATGAACATGTGCATAATAGTAAGTTAAAACATTCTTACCATGACAGTTCTAATTCATGTCTTTAATGTTCCACAGGCCCATCAAGTGTCCCACAGGTGGTGGAGCCGGAGGAGGAAGACAACTCCTCAGAGGAGGTCACTAACTCTGAGGGTGCACTGTCACAGGACGCATGCATCAGCGCAGATACACACATGTCGGTGAGACCATCAAGACAGATAGTTGTGTCTCACAGATCATGGGCTCCAAAACCTAGAGGATGTCGGCCAAGAGCATCTGAGCAGTTAGAGCAGGGAAGTGAGCAGCCTACCTCTATCTCTGCTAAAGCCACAGAGGTTGCACATCGTAGGAGTTATAGGAAAAGGAAGATAAAAGATTATTAGTTGCGCAAGGATATGCACATGGATGTGTTAGACATATCACAATAAGTTAATGTATAAGTTTTGATCCACATAAAATTATTCCTTTGCACCACTTTCCAGTCTTGCCCATTTTTGCCTGCTGCCTGGCAACTGGCCTTCTCAGTTCTGATGAATGGTAAGACAAGACTTAAATAGAATCACAGAATAATTACAGCATGGAAGAAGGCCATTCGGCCCATTGAGCCCGTGCTGGCTCTCTGCAGGAGCACTTGAGCTAGTCCCACTCCCCTGCCCTTTCCCTGTAGCCTTGCAAATTTTTGCATTCCAGATCCTAACTACTCGCTGAGTAAAAAAGTTTTTCCTCATGTTGCCTTTGGTTCTTCTGCCAATCACCTTAAATCTGTGTTCTCTGGTTCTCGACCCTTCTGCCAATGGGAACAGTTTCTCTCTATCTACTCTGTCCAGACTCCTCATGATTTTGAACACCTCTATCAAATCTCCTCTCAATCTTCTCTGCTCTAAGGAGAACAACCCCAGCTTCTCCAGGCTATCCACGTAACTCAAGTCCCTCATTCCTGGAATCATTCTCGTAAATCTTTTCTGCACCCTCTCTTAAGGCCTTCACATCCTTCCTAAAGTGTGGTCCCAGAATTGGACACAATACTCCAGTTGAGGCCGAACCAGTGTTTTATACAGGTTCATCATAATTTCCATGCTTTTGTACTCTATACCTCTAATCATGAAGCCCAGGATCCCATAAGCTTTTTTAACTGTTTTCTCAACCTGCCCTGCCACCTTCAACAATTTGTGCACATATACCCCTAGGTCTCTCTGTTCATGCACCCCCTTTAGGATTGTACCCTTTAGTTTATATTTCTTCTCTTCATTCTTTCTACCAAAATGTATCACTTCGCACTTTTCTGCATTAAATTTCGTCTGCCACGTGTCCGCCCATTCCACCAGCTTGTCTATGTCCTCTTGAAGTCTATCACTATCCTCCTCACTGTTCACTATACTTCCAAGTTTTGTGTCATCTGCAAATTTTGAAATTGTGCCCTGTACACCCACGTCCAAGTTATTAATATATATCAAGAAAATCAGTGTTCCTAGAACCGACCCCTGGGGAACACCACTGTATACCTTCCTCCAGTCCGAAAAACAACCGTTCACCACTACTCTCTGTTTCCTGTCACTTAGCCAATTTCGTATCCATGCTGCCACTGTCCCTTTTATTCCCTGGGCTTCAACTTTGCTGGCAAGCCTATTATGTGACACTTTATCGAACGCCTTTTGGAAATCCATGTACTCCACATCAACTGCGGCAGCATGGTGGCATAGTGGTTAGCACTGTTGCCTCACAGCGCCAGGGACCCGGGTTCAAATCCGGCCTCGGGTGACTGTCTGTGTGGAGTTTGCACATTCTCCCCGTGTTTGCGTGGGTTTCCTCCGGGTGCTCCGGTTTCCTCCCACAGTCCAAAGATGTGTGGGTTAGGTTGATTGGCCATGATAAAAAAATTGACCCTTAGTGTTAGGGGGGATTAAATACATGGGGTTACGGGGATAGAGCTTGGGTGGGATGGCTGTCGGTGTAGGGACCGGGTGCTAGGGTTTGGATGATCAGCCATGATCTCGTTGAATGGCGGAGCAGGCTCGAAGGGCCGAATGGCCTACTCCTGCTCCTATCTTCTATGTTTCTATGTTTCTAACTGCATTGCCCTCATCAACCCTCACTGTTACAACATCAAAAAACTCGATCAAGTTGATTAAACACGATTTGCCTTTAACAAATCTGTGCTGGCTTTCCTTAATTAATCCACACTTGTCCTGAGTGTTCTGAGCAATGGGTGTCTGTGAAAGGGATACTTTGTTGATTGCAGGACTGCTTTGTGCTAGGGGAGCGGGTGGCAAGTGTGTTCAGCTGTGGCTGCCAGATGGGTTCAGTCGTGCAACCTAACTAAATGTTGCTGTGATGAGTCCATCCCGGGCAACAATGTGCGCTGCTGTTGATGCTGGTGCTCATCTTGCTCCTCATTTGAGGTCTAAGGTGAAACAGCATAAATGGCACCCATGCTGATCTGATATATGACCGATTTAATAAAGTGGAGATCAGACGCACAATCCTCCAATGCCGTAAGAGTGACCTCCAATGCCGTAAGAGTGATCTCCAGTGTCGTGAGGGTGACCTCCAGTGTCGTGAGGGTGACCTCCAGTGTCGTGAGGGTGACCTCCAGTGTTGTGAGGGTGACCTCCAATGAAGTGAGAGTGACCTCCAGTGTCGTGAGAGTGACCTCCAATGTAGTGAAAATCACCTCCAAATAGGAGAAACCACCTCCAAAATTGTAGAAATCACCTGCAAAGTACTGAAAGCAAACTCTCAGAACAAGTGCTGTGAGCAAAAGCCTTTCACTTAGGCAAGGAAGCAGGTCTGAGGTCTCAGTACTTATGGTATGTTTTGTCTGTCATTTCTTCAGCCCCCTCAATTGCCGCTGTACTTTCGCCTTGCTTTCACTGGCGAGGTCCAGGAAGCCTGGGAAACCCATGGACCCACAGTGAAAGTTGAAAACCCCTGTTGAAAAACCTGTTAACTACCTCTTAATTGCTTTCAATTGGCAACCCGCCTCTCCCAAGGAGGTTTCTCGCACACTGCCAAACGTGCTCCAGTGAAATGCGGAAGTCAGTGGGTTGGAGCCGGCTTCCCAATGCACTGTCAATTTCAGCACTTTTTATTACCCACCAGCTTCCAAACCCACTCATCCTTTGATGTTAAAATTCCCCCCATTGTAACTATTACACGCAGGGTAATAAAGACTGTTATGTGTTACAAAGCAGTAACGTATCAAAGGACAATGATAAATATTCAAGCTTTGCTCTCTTTGTTTACAATCAGACAGTTCAAGTTATACTGCATTTTTAAAATAGTACAAGTTAATTTTTATATATGTGCGTAGTTAGAGGAAAGGATAGTGAGTATAATGAGATGAAGCAGGCTTCTGTGATCAAATCATGTGGCTTGAACTGAATTGGTATTGTGTCATGTAACTATACTGATATGGGGTTTTTGTTTCACTGCATGTCACAGGTGGATTAGCTACTGTTTGCATACCATAAATACATTACAGACTACAGGCAAGAATTTAATTCCATCATGTCTACTAAACAGTTTGAACTCATCAAGATATTACATTAACTGAATTGTGATATTTTATTTCCCCTCTTTTGAGGCAAAGGATTTTTGCACACATTCTATAGATTCCAATTTGACTCTAAGGTACACTGGGTACTTGTAGTGCTCAAAGATTGTACTAGCTCACATTACCTGGGGTTTTTCCTGACGGTGTTTCGAGTGGAAGGCACACACTTCTGTCTTGCGAGGGTTGGCATTCAGAGACCATGTACGATAGTATTCTCCAAGTGCACTCGGAGTCAGGATGTGCTGAATGTCCTCAAATCTTTACGATTGGGTAGTGATGCAGAGATCATCTGCACAGATGAATCTTCACACTGTAGAGTTTTCTTTTACCAAGCACGAAAAGTCAAGAATCAAGAAAGACACTATAATTTTATTGACATTTAGACATGACAGTTTTACCAGATAAAGTAGTCATACAACTTTATTCTGGGGAGCATAACTTGGAAACTAAGGGTGATCAAGTCCTTGTCCTGGGAGAGTTGAGCAGGTTCTTGTCATTAAATGTTGTGGTTCTCCTGTTGTAAGCCTGGGGGTTTTATACTCTTATCTCTCCTTTCAGTCTGTTGCCAGGCAGAATACCATATATAGACTTGTTTTTCTGTCTCCTTATCTTTTCCTTTGTCCCATTTTGCAACCAAAAGCAAGAATGAACGTGTTTTGACCTTGATGAAATTAACAAGTTAGCAGTCAGGCTGTCACCTCCTCCTCTCTCTCTGCAGCTAGACATCTAAACAGATTCGACTTGCTCTCTGATTCTGGCAATTATGACCCAAGAAGCCCTTGCTTGATTAGTGCTTCACTGCAATTGACCTGTTCCTTGCTGTCGATCCCAAATTAGTCTACTGATAATTTAGTTTCAATTGCATAGGCTGCACATGAGCTATCCTTCCTGGCTGACTGTCTTAACCCATTGGCCCAGAACTTGGTGTTGGGGGCTTGCCGCGCGTGCAAGCCCCCGATCTGCACTCACCCTGCGCGCTGACATCTGAAGCCCGGGCCTGCTTGCATTTCCTGTGACAGGCCCGGTTCAGATGTCAGCGTGCAGTGCTTACCTGATCCAGCGGCGTAGTTAGTGCGATGTGCCGGCTGGGATCAGGTGAGCACTGTGCAGCCAATCAGGGGAGGGGAAGGTTCATTCATGAGTTTGAGAGTAAGAACTGTCAAACTCATGAAAACTACGGGGGCCCAAAACACTATTTAAACTTTAAATAAAAATTTAAAAAACATCCCAATCATTAAATTAAGTATAAATAAGTTTAAAAAAATAATTTAAACTAATTTTTTTTTTGAAAAAATAAATTTTTAATAAAAAGGGTCTAAAACAAAACTTACCTTATTGTAGATTCTTTAAAATAATAAACCTGTGGGAAAAAAAAATTCTAAATTACACTAAAACACCACTTACCTGTAAAAATAAATACTTACGTGTGCTTTTTACAAGCGTAAAGACCAGAGGCCTTTACACATGCGCAAATCCCCCAAAACAGAGGAAATCCAAGACGCACGCGCTGCCCCCTACAGCGCACGCGCTAGCCTCTTCACCTCTTGGGTTAGAGGAGAGGAAATGCCGGTTTTCAGCGCATGCGCTGTGCATGCTGAAAACCGGCATTTCCTCCAGCCAGACGCGTGAGTACCCCTTCCGTACTCACGCGTTTGGGGAGGAATTACTGCCCTATTATGTTCTTTTATCAAGGCGTCACCCTTTTAATACAGGATTTCAAGTGCATTACTTTATCCATGTCATGGTTCCTAGGCAAATGTCACACTGAATGAATCCTCCTTAAGAGCAATCACCAAAGTCCATATCAAAAATCCTATAATCCTTTAGCTCCTTCTCAAGTGAGTGTGAAACATTCAAATACTCCCTTTAAATCTGATGACATTCTTGAGACTGAATCGTGCTCACCACAGATATAATAGTTAATCAAAGACATTAATGATTTTTATTGACAGAAACTGTCAAAGCCAGCATTTATTGCCCATCCCTAATTGCTCGCGAAGGTGGTGGTGAGCCGCCTTCTTGAACTGCTGCAGTCCGCATGGTGAAGGTACTCCCACAGTGCTGTTAGGGAGGGAGTTCCAGGATTTTGACCCAGCGACGATGAAGGAATGGCGATATATTTCCAAGTCAGGATGGTGGTGGTGGTGGTGTTCCCATGCGCATGCTGCCCATGTCTTTCTAGGTGGTAGAGGTCGCGGGTTTGGGAAGTTCTGTCGAAGACCACTGATCTCATCTACTTCAGACCAGCAAGCTGCAGGCACCTGCTCGGCATCCTTAGGCAGATTCCCAATGAAAACCATTTCAATTTCAACGGCCCTCTGATCGATCATGGAAGAGGGGGGGTCAGCAATTGGGAGGGAGGTGGCGACCAGGGGATGGGGGGGGGCGGGATGACTGGGAAAGGGGGATTAGCGATCGGGAGCAAGGACAGCGACTGGGAGATGGGGTTCAGTGATTGGGAGGGAGAGGTGCGACAAAGTGTAGGAGGAAGGCTGCAATCAGCAAAGGGGGGAGGCAATGGTCAGAGGTGGCGGTGATGGGTGGCAGTACCTCATGGTTTAATGTGAATCTGGGAGCAGCATGTAGACATGGTTTTTATTGGATTCAGGAACTTGTAATAATACTAGAGGCCTTACAGGTCTTCTGTTGTAGATTCAAAACAAGCCAACAAAAGCAGATCTTGAGCAAGCCAAATTTTATTTTTAATGCAGCATGTAGCCCAATAGCTGGCGACATAACATGTATTATCAGCTGTTTCTGAATTGAGTGCAGGTGTTGTGAGTAAACACAGACATGCCATAAGGTTATTCCCTCACAGAGCAAAAGAATGTTAAATCAGCCACCACTGCCTGCTGACCTCATTGCTGACATCCCAATGTATGCCCTAATTGCAATATTCCTTTACAACTGGTGAGCTGGCAAGAGTATATGTTAGGAATTGTGGGCAGCTGCCGGTGAAATATGCTGCAGCATCTGTTATTTTACTATTGGCTTCCGCAGAGCTCCCATGAGTTAAAAATTATTTTTCTGCCGAATGTGTGGTTACACTCTGTGCCTCTTTTGCTCCACATTTTGTTCCACCTAAAGGTACCAGCAACATGCCAATTTTAAAATAAATTGTGTGCATTGGTCTACAAGCACTAATGTTTGTTATTCAGCCATAACGGGTTTGGGTGGGGTGGGAGGTTAAAAATAAGAACATAAGAAATAGGAGCAGGAATAGGCCACTTGGCCCCTCGAGCCTGCTCCGCCATTCAATAAGATCATAGCTGATCTTGGACTCAAAGCCACTTCCCAGCCTGCTCCCCATAACCCTTCACTCCCTTATCTTGCAAAAATTTGTCTGATGTGCCTCAATAAATCCGAGACTCGATGTTAGCGAAACAAAACAAGGCTTTTATTGACTTAGAAGGTAACACACAGAGGAGAATGTATCTTCCATCCAGAGGATGTGCTGCAGGCTGGGCCAGCTTATATAGGAGCCAGGTATGGGCGGAGCCCTACACACAGTACAATACAATGGAAATGAAACTGAAACCAACTACAGTCACAGGCAGAGAAATACTGATGAGTGATGAATGGAATATTTCATCACATTCACCCCTTCTATAGATTTAGTCTGTTCGGGGGTTTGATAGTCCTCTGCGACCGACGTGGCTGTTGTAGTGCCGCGGGTGTCGGCTGGGTGTCCCCGGTGGCCTCCTGGGTCTCTGCCGGGGGTGCCGCCAGGGTTGTTGAAGGGGTAGTTGGTGGGGGTACCGTTGGTCGATGTTCTTCCGGGGGTGATGAAAGAGTAGTGGGTGGGTAAGAGTTGCTGTGGTCGTTGTTGCTGCTGTTGTCGTGGTTGTTGTCGTTACCGGCTGGGGCGACGTCTTTTATGGACACGGTGTCCTCCCTTCCGTCGGCGTGCCGGACATACGCATATTGGGGGTTGGCGTGGAGTAGGTGCACTGACTCCACGAGAGGGTCCGTCTTGTGGCCCCTCACATGCCTTCGCACGAATACCGGACCTGGGGTGGAGAGCCATGACGGCATGGATACGCCTGAGGTGGATTTCCGGGGAAAGACAAACATTCGCTCGTGAGGCGTGGCATTAGTGGCAGTACACAATAGTGACCATATCGAATGGAGCACATCTGGGAGGACTTCCTGCCAGCGGGAGATAGGGAGGCCTTTGGTCCTTAGAGCTAGAGTGACTGCTTTCCATACTGTCCCGTTCTCTCGCTCCACTTGACCGTTACCCCGGGGGTTGTAGCTGGTGGTACGGCTCGTGGTGATCCCCCTGGACAGCATGTACTGGCGTAGCTCTTCACTCATGAAGGACGCCCCCCTATCCGTATGGATGTAGCTCGGCATACCGAACAGGCAGAACAGGCTGTTGAGGCATTTAATGACCGTGGCGCTGGTCATGTCTGGGCAGGGGAAGGCGAATGGGAAACGAGAGTATTCGTCCACAATGTTCAGGAAGTAAACATTGCGGTCGACGGACGGGAGGGGGCCCTTGAAATCTAAGCTGAGCCGCTCAAAGGGCCGTGTAGCTTTGATTAAGTGGGCTCTATCTGGGCGGTAGAACCGAGGCTTGCACTCAGCGCAAGTGCGACAGTTCCTGGTCAGGGACCGAACTTCCTCAATCGAGTAGGGTAAGTTGCGGGACTTTATGAAGTGGAACAGCCGCGTGACCCCTGGGTGGCAGAGGTCATTGTGGAGGGTCTGTAGCCGATCCCCGGTGGCGCTGGCACACATCCCTCGTGAGAGGGCATCGGGGGATTCGTTAAGGGCCCCTGGCCGGTAAATGATGTCATAATCAAAGGTGGAGAGCTCGATCCGCCACCTAAGAATCTTATAATTTTTAATCTTCCCCCTCTGTTTATTATTGAACATAAACGCTACCGACCGCTGGTCGGTAAGTAGGGTGAAGCGTTTGCCGGCTAGGTAGTGGCGCCAGTGGCGCACTGCCTCCACGATGGCTTGGGCCTCCTTTTCTACGGAGGAGTGTCTGATCTCGGGCCCTTGGAGGGTCCTCGAGAAGAAAGCTACGGGCCGCCCCGCCTGGTTGAGGGTGGCCGCCAAGGCAAAGTCAGACGCATCACTTTCCACTTGAAAGGGAGTGTTCTCGTCCACTGCCTGTAGCGTGGCCCGCTCAATATCCTGCTTAATGCTTTTGAAGGCGGCATGGGCCTCAGCAGAGAGCGGAAAAGAGGATGCTTTCAAGAGGGGGCGGGCTTTGTCGGAGTAGTTGGGGACCCATTGGGAATAATAAGAAAATAACCCCAGGCACCTTTTCAGGGCTTTGGGAGTGTTGGGCAGGGGCAGCTCCCGTAGGGGGCGCAATCGGTCGGGGCCTGGTCTGATTTCCCCATTCTCCACCACGCTGCCTAGTATGCAGAGGCGCGTGGTGTTGTAAACGCACTTGTCCTCGTTGTAGGTGAGGTTGAGTTTTTGTGCGGTTTTCAGGAACCTCTCGAGGTTCGAGTCGTGATCCTGCTGGTTGTGACCGCAGATGGTGACGTTGTCGAGGTAGGGGAAGGTTGACTGCAAGTGGTGGTCATCGACCATGCGGTCCATCTCCCTCTGGAAGACCGAGACCCCATTCGTCACCCCAAAGGGGACTCTGAGGAATTGGTAGAGGCGTCCGTTCGCCTCGAAGGTGGTGTACGGGCGGTCCTCTGGTCTGATAGGGAGCTGGTGGTACGCTGACTTGAGGTCGATGGTGGAGAACACCCGGTATTGGGCGATTTGGTTCACCATTTCTGATATGCGGGGTAGCGGGTAGGCGTCTAGTTGGGTGTACCTGTTGATCGTTTGGCTATAGTCGATCACCATCCGTTTCTTCTCGCTACCCCTTACCACCACCACTTGGGTGCGCCACGGGCTATTGCTGCGTTCAATAATGCGCTCTTTCAGGAGCCTGTCTACCTCGGTCGCAATAAACCGCCTGTCCTCCCAGCTGTACCTCCTGCTTTTGGTCGCTATTGGCCGGCAGTTAGGGGTAAGGTTCGCGAATAGCGAAGGCGGCTTTACCTTCAGGGTAGCCAGACCGCACACTGTGAGGGGCGGCTGGGACCCACCGTAATTGAGCGTGATGCTTTGGTGGTAGCACTGGAAATCCAGGCCCAAGATCACGCTCGCACATAGATTCTTCATGATTAATACTTTTAAATTATCGTATACAGTTCCGTTAACGGACAATTGTACCGTGCAGTAACCCATAATGGTCGATGTCTGGGTTTTATCAGCCATAGAGATGGTACCCCGAGTAGGGACCACCTTTAGGGATAGTTGTTGTACCAGTTCAGGGTGGATAAAACTCTCCGTGCTTCCACTGTCAATTAAACATTTAACCCTGTACCCGTTTACCTCGATGTCCACCATTGATTTGGATAGCGGGTGTGGCCTGGTCTGGTCCACTGTGACCGATGCCACTGTAGGGCCCTGATCGAGACAAGATGGCGTCCACGCTGTCTGCTCACAAGATGGCGGACCCCACAAACTCGGGCAAGATGGCGTCCAAGATGGCCGCTCCCACGGCGCACACGCGGCGGTGGCGGGTTTTCCGGCGGGGTTCCCTCTGCACACCTTCCCGAAGTGCCCCTTCTTACCGCACTTAAAGCAGGTGGTGCCTTTCGCCGGGCACAGGTTTCTGGTGTGCTTCGGCTGCCCGCAGAAGTAGCAGTTGGGTCCCCAACGTGTCGCGGCTGTCGTAGGGCTTCTGGGGGGAGAGCGGGGCCCCGACGGTGTCGGGCTGCCGGGCGGGGAAGATGCCTTCCAAGATGGCGGCGCCCTTGGTGCACACGTGGTGGCGTGGACGGCGCGGGCTGAAGAGTAGGCGTCCGAGTTTCTCTGGGCCACATCCAGGGATCGTGCTGTGTCCGCAGCCTGTTTCAGGTCCAATCCCATTTTTTCCAGCAGTCTCTGCCGGATGTAAGTGGAGCTGAGGCCTGTGATAAAGGCATCGCGAACAAGCTCGTCAGTGTACACTGCGGCTTTTACATCTTGGCACTTGCAGTCTTTGCCAAGCGTTTTCAGGGTGCCGAGGAACTCCTCCACCGATTCCCCAGGTCGCTGTGCGCGAGTAGCGAGCAGATGCCTAGCATACACCTCATTCGTAGGCTGCTGGTAATGCGCCTTTAAGATGTCGCAGGCGGCCGGGTACGTGTCGGCGTCTTGGATGAGGGGGTAAACCCGGTGGCTTACCCAACTCCGCAGAATTCCGAGTTTCATACTCGCAGCGTCCGTAGCGTCTTTGACGGCTGCGGAATTGTCCAGGAAGAATTCCATACACATAAACCAGTGTCCGAAGCGTGCCGATGCGTCCGAAGCATGCTGGTCCAAATCCAAACGTTCGGGTTTCAAGAGTTGATCCATTGTGTTGAAAATTAAGTCAATAAAATTGATGTGCCTCAATAAATCCGAGACTCGATGTTAGCGAAACAAAACAAGGCTTTTATTGACTTAGAAGGTAACACACAGAGGAGAATGTATCTTCCATCCAGAGGTCTGCCGTACTGGATGTGCTGCAGGCTGGGCCAGCTTACATAGGAGCCAGGTATGGGCGGAGCCCTACACACAGTACAATACAATGGAAATGAAACTGAAACCAACCACAGTCACAGGCAGAGAAATACTGATGAGTGATGAATGGAATATTTCATCACATTGTCTATCTCCACCTTAAATGTATTTAATGACCCAGCCTCCACAGCTCTCTGGGGCAGAGAATTCCACAGATTTACGACCCTCTGAGAGAAGAAATTCCTCCTCATCTCAGTTCTAAAAGGACGACCATTTATTCTAAAACTGTGCCCCCGCATTCTAGATTTCCCCACGAGGGGAAACATCCTTTCTGCATCCACCTTGTCATGCCCCCTCAGTATCTTATATGTTTCAATAAGATCACCTCTCATTCTTCTAAATTCCAATGAGTATAGGCCCACCCTGCTCAACCTATCCTCATAAGTCAACAGTCAACCCCCTCATCTCTGGAATTAACCTAGTGAATCGTCTCTGAACTGCCTCCAATGCAAGTATATCCTTCCTTAAATAAGGAGACCAAAACTGTACGGAGTACTCAAGGTGTGGTCTCATCAATACCCTGTACAGTTGTAGCAGGACTTCCCTGCTTTTATACTCCAACCCCATTGAAATAAATACATAGAAATACATAGAAGATAGGAGCAGGAGTAGGCCATTCGGCCCTTCGTGCCTGCTCCGCCATTCGATGAGATCATGGCTGATCCTTTAATTCAGTATCCCGTCCCCGCCTTCTCTCCGTAACCCTTAACCCCTTTTGCCCGTAGAAATATATCTAATTCCCTCTTAAATATATTTAATGAGCTGGCGTACACTGCCCTCTGTGGCAATGAGTTCCACAGGTTCACCACTCTCTGAGTGAAGAAATTCCCCCTCATCTCTGTCCTAAATGGTTTAGCCCTTATCCTTAAATTATGTCCTCTAGTTCTGTTCTCACCCGCCAAGGGAAACATTCCTTCTGCATCCAGTCTGTCTAGACCTGTCAGAATTTTATACACTTCTATGAGGTCCCCTCTCAATCTTCTAAACTCCAGTGTGTACATCCCTAAACTACATAGTCTCTCCTCATAGGTCATTCCCGCCATTCCTGGTATCAGCCTGGTGAATCGCCGCTGCACCCCCTCCATGGCAAGAACATCCTTCCTCAGATGAGGCGACCAAAACTGTACACAGTACTCGAGGTGTGGTCTCACCAGTGCCCTGTACAGCTGCAGCAAGGTATCCCTGTTCCTGTATTCTAACCCTTTTGCTATGAAGGCCAGCATACCGTTTGCCTTCTTGACCGCCTGTTGCACCTGCATGCTCGCCTTCAGTGACTGGTGTACAAGAACACCCAGGTCTCTCTGTACTTCCCCCTCTCCCAATCTATTGCCATTTAAATAATAATTTGCCCTCCCGTTCCTGCACCCAAGGTGGATAACTTCGCACTTGTCCACATTATAGTGCATCTGCCATTTATCCGCCCAATCGCCCAGTCTGTCCAAATCGCTCTGGAGCTTCCTGGTCTCTTCCTCTGAGCCCACCCCCCCTCCTAGTTTAGTGTCGTCTGCAAATTTGGAAATGCTGCATCCGACTCCCTGATCCAGGTCATTAATGTAAATTGTGAACAGCTGGGGGCCCAGGACAGATCCCTGTGGTACCCCACTTGTTACTGCCTGCCATTCAGAAAATGAGCCGTTTATTCCAACTCTCTGTTTTCTATCTGACAGCCAGTTCCCTATCCACGCCAAAACTTTCCCCTTTATCCCATGAGCCTCAATTTTCCATGCTAATCTTTTATGTGGGACCTTATCGAAGGCCTTTTGGAAGTCCAGGTACACCACATCTACTGGCTCTCCCCCATCTATTCTACCAGTTACTCCCTCAAAAAATTCCAATAGATTAGTCAAGCACGATTTACCCTTTGTAAATCCATGTTGACTCTGTCCTATCCTGTCCCCATTTGCTAAGTGCTCTGCTATTTCATCCTTAATGATGGACTCCAGCATTTTGCCCACAACTGATGTAAGGCTTACAGGTCTGTAATTACCTGCTTTTTCCCTACCCCCCTTTTTGAATAGTGGGGTAACGTTAGCTACCCTCCAATCCATCGGCACTGTTCCCGAGTCTAATGAATTCTGAAAAATCATCCTTAGTGCATCCGCTATCTCTAGGGCCACCTCCTTCAGTACCCTAGGATGCATGTTATCAGGCCCTGGGGATTTGTCCACCTTCAATCCCTTTAGCTTCCTTAACACCATATCCTTAGAGATATTGATTTGCGTCAGTTCCTCCTTTGCCAATGTCCCTATTTTTCCCGATATCCCAGGGAGGTTTTTTGTGTCTTCCTTCGTAAAGACTGACCCAAAGTATGCATTTAGTTGATCTGCCATTTCCTTATTTCCCATTATATATTCCCCCGTATCTGACTGCAATGGACCAACTTTGGTTTTCACCAGTCTTTTCCTTTTGATATATTTATAAAAGCTTTTGGAGTTAGTTTTTATATTTTCCGCCAGCTTGTTTTCGTAAGCTATTTTGCCCCTCTTGATCATGCCCTTTGCCCTCCTTTGCTCTATCTTAAACTGTTCCCAATCTTCCGCTCTGGCGCTTTTTTTGGCTATTTTATACGCCCTATCTTTGGATTTTATGCTGTCTCTAATTTCCCCTGTTATCCACGGTTGAGTCACCTTTTTAGATTTCCTTTTATGCCAGATTGGTATAAACAATTTTTGCAATTTTGTCATTCTATCTTTAAATGTTTGCCATTGTTTATCTACCTCCAGTCCTCCCAGGAACGTTGTCCAATCAGACCTACTCAGTTCCCGTCTCATGGCATCATAATTCCCCTTGTTTAAATTCAGGACCTTAGTCTCTGAGTCAATTTCTTCGCTCTCCATTTGCCTTTTTGATTACTTGCTGTACCTGCATGCTAACTTTTTGTGTTTCATGCACAAGGACCCCCAGGTCGCTCTGACCTGTAGCATTTTGTAATCTCTCTCCATTTAAATAATAATTTGCTTTTTATTTTTCTTGCCAAAGTGCAAACCTCTCACTTTCCCACATTATACTCCATCTGCCAAATGTTTGCCCACTCACTTAGCCTGTCTATATCCCTTTGCAGGTTCTTTGAGTCCTCTGCACAACTTGCTTTCCCACCCATCTTTGTATCATCCGCAAACTTGGCTACATTACACTCCGTCCCTTCATCCAAGTCACTAATGTAGATTGTAAATAGTTGAAGCCCCAGCACCGATCCCTGTGGCACCCCACTAGTTACCATTTGCCAACTTGACCCACTTATCCCAACTCTCTGCTTTCTGTTAGTTAGCCAATTCTCTATCCATGCTAATATATTACCCCCAATTCCGTGAGCTCTTATCTTATGCAGTAACCTTTTATGTGGCACCTTATCGAATGCCTTCTGGAAATCCAAATACTGTACACCACATCCACTGGTTCACCTTTGTCTACCCTGCTCGTTATCTCCTCAAAGAACTCCAGCAAATTTGTTAAACATGATTTCCCTTTCATAAAACCATGCTGACTCTGCTTGACTGCATTATGATTTTCCAAATGCCCTGCTACTGCTTCCTTAATGAAGGACTCCAGCATTTTCTCAACGACAGATGTTAGGCTAACTGGTCTATAGTTTCCTGCTTTCTGTCTCCCTCCTTTCTTAAATAGGGGTGTTACACTTGCGGTTTTCCAATCCGCTGGGACCTCTCCAGAGTCCAGGGAATTTTGG
Organism: Somniosus microcephalus; assembly: GCF_052327205.1. NCBI lineage: Eukaryota > Metazoa > Chordata > Chondrichthyes > Squaliformes > Somniosidae > Somniosus > Somniosus microcephalus. The sequence continues at coordinate 83,428,109 of NC_140993.1, read as the reverse complement.
TATATTGCAACCAATGCATCCACTATCTCTGCATCCACTTCTTTTAAGACCCTGAGATGCAGGCCATCTGGTCCAGAGGACTTGTCATCTTTTAGTCCTATTATTTTGCCAAGTACTATTTCCTTAGTGACAGTGATTGTCTTTAGTTCCCCCCTCCCTGTGGCCCCTTGATTATCCATTATTGGGATGTTGTTAGTGTCTTCTACCGTGAAGAGAGATACAAAATATTTGTTCAGGGTCTCTGCCATTTCCCCTCTCACCCCTCGACCCGGCCTCCAATCTCACCCCTTGACCCAGCCCCTGATTTCTCCAGCACTGATCTGAATCCATACCAGCCCGCATCCAACCCGCCAACTTCCGGTTTTAACAGAGGCGGGACAGGGGCAGGCAACCAACCAGCTCCTAGCAGGCGGGTTGGCAATTTAAATATTATAATGAGGCTGCGTGCCTCATATTTATCCACCATTTCAAATTTAACCCGACGACTAAAGAGAGACGAGGACTGCTGGATTCAGGAGGTAAGTGCCCTTCCACATACCTGGTGGATCGAACTTAACTGTTTCACCAACCCCTCGCAATCGGACACCCCTCAACCCTTCTGATCTCCCCTCCCCCACGAGGCCTCCGATCTCCCCCGAGGCCTCCGATCTCACCCACAACCCTGCCTCCGATCTCATCCCCTGCTCCGGCCTCCGATCTCCCCCCGCCCTGCTCTAGTAGCCAACCTTACCCGTTGCTCCAACCTCCGATCTCCCCCCGCCCTGCTCCAGCCACCAATCTCACCTGCTGCTCCGGCCTCCAATCTCACCCCTCGACCCGACCTCTGATATCACCAACCCCCCACCTCCCCAGGCTTCCGATCTCACCCCTCAACCCGGCCTCCAATCTCACCCCTTGACCCGGCCTCTGATTTATCCACCACCTCAATCCAGCTCTTTCCCGGCCTCCGAGTAAAAGAGCCCAATTGTCACAAAGATCTAATTTGATCACAGAAAAATGGAAACTAGCACATAGGGGAAAGAGACGAGACTGATATTCAAATAAATTTATGCCTCTAAATTGTAGGAAAAAATTGCTTGTGTTTTTCTACAGATGTTCTAGACATTTTCCTCCTAGTGATTAGCTAAAATTACATCCAGACAAAAATCCTCTGGATGAGCCCCAGCCTCGAAGAAAATAAAAACATGCATTTTCTAAATTTCCAGGATGACTCCAGTGTAAACCTTTTCACAAACAGCACTATATTTTCCTTTTTCTCATCCTGTCATTTTTACTAAATTTTTGGTGATTTTTTTTATTAATCAAGGTAAGGTCCAACAGTGTTGGAGAATGAATAAGTGCCTTTTTGCATCTGATCTTTGTATGAAGCATTTTAAGGATTGGATACAAGCAAAACCTTGCTCTGCACTGACTGTTTTTTTCATCAATTTTCTCCCCTGCTCACCTGAACACACTGATTCGTGCTGCGGTATAGTTCCACAGATATTGGCAGCCCTCCCATACCTCAGTTAAGTGGCTGTTTTTGAGTCAATATAGTGAGTGTTGATGGTAGGGTTGCCAATCCTTCAGGATTATCCTGAAGTCTCCAGGAATGAGAGACACTGCCACGAGCAACTCAGGAGAAAAAAAAATGGTGTCTCTTTTCTTAAATTTTCTTTGAACAATTTTGTTTATTAGATACAAAAATATTTGAGATGGTGAAAAAAAGGCTGTTTGACTGGCGAGGCGGTTGGAGGTCTTTTGATGATATCTGCAAGAATACATGCAAAGTTGGCAACCCTAGCTGATGGGCTACTTAACTGTACAGGCATTGCATAAAGCCTGATCCTTCCACGCTAACATCAACGTATGAGAACTCTCCAACGGAAGTTACTGGATAGCAATTGGGCATGGATGATCTGGTTGACTTTTCTTTCTTCCTTAGCCTGGAGGTAGTGAGGGCATTTGCAGTCCCCGGCTGCTTCCCTAGCTGAGATCAGCGAACTCTGTACAAACATAGATTATACTATGAACCTTCTAGTTTATATAGCTCATCATCAAAACATGCAGTGCATTTATCTAATATGCTATTAGATGAAATCAGCAGATAGCTTTATCCTTAATACAGCATTTCCATTTCTCACAACAGTCACCCATTTGTGGCCTCTAATTAAAACTACCAACTTATGATTGTTAGTGAATTATGGACAGTCATGTGATGTGGATTTATATGCAGTAGCAACTGAAACTGGGAACTATCCAAAATAATTTCACCACAGTCTGACAATAGATTTCTCCTAATTAATCTGAGCTGGATTCAGATGTATGTATGTCTCTGAAGTGAAATGAGAATATGTAATTCCATTATTGCTCACCTAATTGTATATTCTCTTTATAATTTGAAGGAAATTACAGCAAGGTTTATCATGGAGGAGCTGAAGGGTAATTCACTCAATGCAGCTCTTAAATATTACCCAGAAGTGAGAAAAATATTAGATCATGCAAGCATATGCGCTGTATGTGAAAAAAGCTTTCTGAACACTTGGCTTGAATGTGTGAACTTTGTTGATGTAACAAAGGTAAAATATTTTGTTTCAAATATATTAGATACATAAATAAACATGGGGCAGATATTTGGATGAAATAATTTGATTTTTAAAATAAGACAGAACAGAAGCTTATGAAGATTCCAAGAGAAATAAATTAAGCGTTCAATATGGCAGGCGGCATGTGTGCGCACATTCTGCGCTGAAAGTACACTGCCTGCCATAGTGGTAAAGGCTCCTCCTGCATAGGTGTCCAGGACCCATGCCTGAAATAGGCATTAGACTCTTTGCAGATGGAACTAGGGGACCCAGTGCCTGTTTCAGGCCCATGAAAGGAATTTCCAGGCCAGGAGCCTCCTGATTCCTGGCTAGTATGCAAAGTGAAGACAAGTGTGGTGGCCAGTGGAAGTAGAGCCCACTCTGGAGTACAGGCCTGGGTTGTGGACTGGGTCCCTGCAGAATTAAGAAAAACATTAACAGCATTTCAGCCCTCTTATGACAGGGTTGATAGGCTGTTTAAACAATGTTTTAAACAATGTTTTCGATGGAGTGGGGACCCTCAGCCGGGATTCCCAGCGAAATTGAAACAGAATAATATTGGCCCAGAAATTCGGGTCTCCACAGGTGAGTACGCATGGGGTACTCACCCGTAAGCCCAATGGAAGTGCCGGTTTCGTGCATGCACTGCGCATGCGTGGGAAACTGGCACTTCCGTTCCCCTGAAAGAAGGGGTTAAGAGGTGGAACGCGTGCGCAGGAGAGGCTGCGCGTGTGCATTGAACTTACTTTTTTTTGCAGGTTTTCCCGGGAAGGTAAGTCTCCAGAAGTTAGACATGTAAAAAGCAGTCGCAAGGCCTGCTTTTTACAAGGTAAGTGGTGAATTAATTAAAATTAAAACATTTTTTCCACAGGTTTATTATTTTTAAATACGTTAAAGAAAGGTAAGTTTATTTTTAGCCCCGTTAGAAAATAAAATTATTTTTTTCAAAAATTTAAATTATTGTTTAAAATAGTTATTTCATGTAATTTATAGTTTATTTTAAAAATGTGATTTAAAAAAAAAATTATTTGAAGGTTTAGTGATGTTTTGGGGCTTGTAGTATTTATAGGTTTAACAGGTTCCTGTCAAACTTATGAATGAAGCATTCCCTGCTACCATTGGCTCTCCATGGCCCACGTGATCCCAGGGGACGCATCAAAATAACCGCGCCCCTGGGATACGCAAGAACTGCACGCCGGCAGTTGGAGGAGGCCCAGGATCGGAATTCCACGGGGGCCCACAGCTCAACGGCCGCGCGCAAGGTAAGTGCAGGTCGAGGGCTTGCACCCACGGGAAGCCCCCGACCTGAATTTCTGGGCCAATGTGAGCACCTGTGATGTGCCCCTATTGCTGTGGGTGCCTGCTGTTGGTATTATAATGACCTCCCCCTGATCCTGCATACTTTGGTGGGGTCAGCACTGAAGGTCACCAGTGGCTGCATCCTGGAACTTAGGCCAGAATGGATGGCCTGCAGATATTCAGGGCCAATGAATCTCTCAGCCATTGCTCATTTTTTATTTTTTTATTTTAGGTTTATTAATAATACTAAAAATATATATGGGAATATGCCTGTGGGTCAGAAATTGAAACAGAATAATAATTTAGCAAAATGTAGCCTTTTAAAACTATTCTATTGATTAATGCCATCATAGCATGAGCCTGTCTCTTTATGGTCTGAGTGGCAAATTATCTGACAAACATTTCATAAATAAAATAATTCAAGTGCAAATTTTCAGTCCCACCTGCAATTTATTTTATAGATTTAATCTAAAACATCAAGTTTATAACATTGTTTTGTGATTTATATTATTTTTCTTTTTCATCTTTCAGGAAATTAGCATGACCAGGCCTGTTCGCATTGTCCCTGTCCGAGTCTTGCTTTGTTCATACAAATGTTTCAATGAATCAGGCCATCAATACTACGGGATAGCAGTACTATGAGTAACCTGACAATATTGGATAATGAACATTGAAGATCAGCTTTATAGCAGTGAACTGCAAATAACGTACATTTTAGGTTGTGATTTAAGAAATAACAAGAGAAGATCTCATAGTTTACAATGATAAAGTATAGGCTGTTCACAGATCACATATTTTCCATATCCCCAAGCACTAGAATACAATATGCTATTTATATCATGCCTGTTTCAAAAATGTCTTGATTTTTTTTGTTCAGTTTTAATGTTAATTAATTGGTGAACTGCCTTTTGGGAGAGTGAAAATGTACTTTGTGACCTCATATTGTCTTTTCATACTGATGCTTAAGTTCCTGCTTAAAATAACTTCTGTGATATACCTACAACAGAAATGTACTTTTCTGTCTTTTGCCTGCCTCCTTATGAATTGGAAGTGGAGCGCAGAGTTCAAGATGCACATGTTAGAACAGCCATGTTACACTTATTCCACTCGGACAGCTTATAAATCAATGATTTATGTCATGTTGGACATCTTTCCAAAGATTGACAAAATGGTTAGATCAGTGCTTTTTTGTGGTGTTATAACCTCACAGGTAACACCAAAGTTCATTGTGCCTACAGATGTCTAAAGGGGCTGTTACTTGCAGCTATCCTCAAATTTTTACCAAACATTGCTGTCTGGACTTATCTGCTAAAGCTTATCTGAAGTTTAAGATATCTGTTCTCACCTCAGTTGCCTTATCTATACAAAGAGGGCCAGCCTCCTGTGTACTACAGGATTGGACTCCTATGGTATGTGGAAGATGTTGAGTGAGAAAGAAAGTAACATCTTCTTCATTCAGTGAAAGCATTCATCCAACCATCCATTCTTCCATCCCTCCTTTGGGCTGGAATTTTCCTTACCTTGGTGGATCCGGTGCGGCCGGTGTCCGTGGCGTGTCCTGGCCCTGCTGCTGGCTCCATCCCGCTGTACAGAATGAACTTACCTTAATGGAGTCTATTAAGCCCGCCCAGCGCGTTACCCGGCTGAATTAGATGGAGCGGGTCTGGTGACGTCACTAATGACACGTTTTAAGCCGGGATCCTTAAAGGGACCATGGCCACATTAAATTTTAAGTTCAATCTAATATAGTGAGTGTTGAATCTTTACTGTACAATCATATAATAAAAGTTATATATAAGTGATATACCTTAAATAGCTACAGAGACTGGTAGTTATAACTCAAACAGTTGGCTTTTAATAGCTTAGAACTGGACAGAACAGAACACACATGTTAGCCTTCTGACCAGCTTCTCAGAAGTGAACTAGGAGGCGGAGCCAGAGGCGAAGTAACAGATCAGGACAACCAATGGCACAGCAGAGTGGTATACAGTACATCAGCATTCCTGGCCAACCAAGAAAACAGCAGGGTTACAATAGATTACAATAAGAAACTATACACAGGTAGAATAAGGTATATACTTATAAGACTTATTTCACCACATTCACCCCTCCTATAAGTTAAGTCTGACCGGGGTTTTACAGTTCGTAGTGAGCGACGTAGCGTCGGCCGAGGAACCTCTTGGGGGACTTGCTCAGGTTCCTCCGCCGTCCCGGCGTCTGCTGGGTTTTCCAAAACGACGTTTTGTACGTCTTGTACCTCCGGGCATCTCACCCCCACAGGCAGCGCATCACGGTGCTCCACACCCGCATCTTTGCTAGCAGCATCGCTCTCTCTCTCTTCTCCTGCCGGAGCCAGGTCCTTTATTGAAACAGTATCCTCACGTCCATCAGGGTATTGAATATATGCGTACTGAGGATTGGCGTGGAGGAGCTGTACTTCCTCCACTAGGGGATCAGTCTTATGACCTCTCACATGTTTTCGTAGCAGTACAGTGCCCGGGGACATCAACCACCTGGGTAGTGAAATACCTGAGGAAGATTTCCTGGGGAAACCGAACATCCTCTCATGAGGAGTAGCATTTGTTGCGGTGCACAGCAGAGACCTTATGGAATGCAGTACATCGGGAAGAACTTCCTGCCAGCGAGAGGTCGGTAGGCCTTTCGATTTTAAAGACAGAACGACTGCCTTCCACACTGTCGCATTCTCCCTCTCAACCTGCCCATTGCCCCGGGGGTTGTAGCTAGTGGTTCTACTAGTAGCAATCCCTTTTGATAGTAAGAACCGGCGTAACTCATCACTCATAAACGACGTCCCTCTGTCGCTATGGATATAGTTGGGCATACCGAACAGACAGAATAAGTTGCAGAGGCTTTTGATTACCGTAGCACTGGTCATGTCCGGGCAGGGAATGGCAAAGGGGAAACGAGAGTATTCATCTATAACGTTGAGGAAATAGACATTACGATCAACCGATGGGAGAGGACCTTTGAAATCAAGGCTTAGGCGCTCGAATGGCCGAGTTGCCTTGATGAGGTGAGCTTGTTCGGGCCTGTAGAAGCGGGATTTGCATTACGCACAAACGCGGCAGGCTCTGGTCATCGTTCGGACCTCCTCAATGGAGTAGGGTAAGTTGCGAGACTTGATGAAGTGATTCAATCGGGTGATTCCTGGGTGGCAGAGTGCGTCGTGGAGACTTTGGAGCTTGTCAGTACTAAGGCTGGCACATACCCCTTGAGATAGGGCATTGGGTGGCTCGTTGAGTGCTCCTGGCCTGTACATAATATCATAGTCGTAAGTGGACAGTTCTATCCGCCATCTTAGGATCTTGTCATTTTTTATCTTGCCTCTCTGCTTCGTGTTAAACATGAAGGCCACAGACCGCTGGTCAGTGAGGAGTGTGAAACGTTTGCCAGCGAGATAATGTCTCCAATGTCTGACCGCCTCGATAATTGCTTGTGCTTCCTTCTCAACGGAAGAATGCCTGACTTCAGGACCCTGTAGTGTACGGGAAAAGAAGGCTACCGGTCTCCCGGCCTGGTTGAGGGTTGCAGCCAACGCGAAATCAGAAGCATCGCTCTCTACCTGGAAGGGTATCCTCTCATCTACAGCACATACCACGGCCTTTTCAATGTCCCGTTTGATGTTGGTAAATGCCTCCTGCGCTTCTACTGATAGAGGGAAGGACGTCGACTTGATAAGGGCTCGGGCTTTGTCTGAATAGTTGGCCACCCACTGAGCATAATAAGAGAAGAATCCCAGACACCTTCTTAAGGCCTTAGGGTTATGTGGCAGTGGTAGTTCTTTAAGCGGGCGTAATCATTCAGGGTCGGGCCCGATTACCCCATTCTCTACCACACAGCCGAGAATACACAGACGAGTAGTGTTGAAAGTACATTTGTGCTCGTTATAGGTCAGGTTTAGCTTTTGGGCAGTCTCTAGAAATTTAGCGAGATTCCGGTCATGCTCCTGTTGGTCGCGTCCACAGATAGTAACATTGTCCAGGTATGGAAATGTTGCCTCCAACGCATTCTCATCTACCATACAGTCCATTTCCCGTTGGAAAACGGAAACTCCATTCGTGACCCCGAAGGGTACCCTAAGGAATTGGTACAGGTGCCCATTTGCTTCAAAAGCCGTATAAGGACAGTCATCTACTTTTATGGGGAGCTGGTGATAGGCAGACTTTAAGTCAATAGTGGAAAACACACGATACTGGGCAATCTGGTTCACCATCTCGGAGATGCGAGGCAAGGGATAAGCGTCTAGTTGCGTATATATGTTGATGGTCTGGCTGTAGTCAACCACGAGCCGTTTCTTTTCGTTAGTTTTAACCACCACTACCTGAGCACGCCACGGGCTATTACTATTTTCGATGATACCCTCCCGCTGTAGCCTTCCTACTTCTTCTTTTATAAATTTTTTATCTTCCGAACTGTACCGTCGACTTTTGGTCGCGATAGGTCTACAGTTTGGGGCGAGGTTCGCAAACAGGGATGGCGGGCTTATCTTTAAAGTGGAGAGGCCGCAAACTGTGAGCGGGGGCTGGGATCCACCATATGCAAGTGTGACGCTCTCGTGGTGGCACTGGAAATCCTGGCCTAGAATTAGTTTCACGCAGAGCTGCGGCAACACAAGGAGTTTAAAATCTTTATACTCTGTGCCCTTAACAGTCAGTGTTACTTTACAGAAACCGATTACCTCCGAAGTGAGGGACTTAGATGCCATCGCGATTTTGCTCCGTGTAGGGTACACCTTTAGTGAGTACGGTTTGATGAGGCTAGGGTGAATAAAACTCTCAGTACTCCCGCAATCGATTAAACACTTCGTCGGGCGTCCGTTTACCTTAACGTCCATCATAGACTTTGATAGTGGATGCGGTCTGGACTGGTCAACCGTGACTGAGGCTATCGTAGATCCGTAGACGGCCGCTAAGACGGTATCAAATTCTGGGACCACGTGTAGGGCCACGGAGACTGTATCAGGTACAGGATTCCCCTTACATACCTTGCTGAAATGTCCCCGTTTCTTGCACTTGAAACATGTGGCATCTCTCGCAGGACATCGGTGTCTGGGGTGCTTGAGCTGGCCGCAGAAGTAGCATCTTGGTCCGCGGGACATCGCTGCAGTGGTGGGGCTGGGTGGAGACTCCCGTGGTGTAGGGCTGGTCCGAGGCCCAGGCGGAGAGGATGGCGCCTCCTCGCTCGGCGCGCACGAGGCTGAGAGGGCCGCATGGCCTGATGCATAGGTCTCGGAGTTCATCTGCGCCACATCCAGCGATCGAGCTGTAGCCACGGCCATCTTTAGATCCAGAGTGTCCCTTTCAAGCAACCTCTGCCGAATGTAATTCGATTGAAGGCCCGATATAAACGAATCGCGAACCGCTTCTTCCTGGTACAAAATGGCCGTCACGGCCTTGTAGTTGCAGTTCTTCGCCAGGGCCTTTAGACTCTGTAGAAAATCATCCAGTGATTCCTCCAGTAGTTGCCTGCGGGTAGCCAAGAGATGCCTGGCATACACCTCGTTAACAGGCTTCAGGTATTGGGCCTTGAGAGTCGCGAGTGCATCCTCATATGTAGAAGCATCCTCGATTAGCGAGTAAATCCGATGACTTACTAGGTTAGTCAGTAGACCTAGTTTGTTGGCCCCATCATCGAGCGATGCAATGAAATGTTCGAAACACCGGAGCCAATGTGCAAATTTCTTCGATGCGTCCGCCGAATGTGGATCACTGTCTAGACGCTCCGGCTTCAGGAGTCTGTCCATCCCTGGAAGTAATAAGCTATTAAAATTGATATACCTTAAATAGCTACAGAGACTGGTAGTTATAACTCAAACAGTTGGCTTTTAATAGCTTAGAACTGGACAGAACAGAACACACATGTTAGCCTTCTGACCAGCTTCTCAGAAGTGAACTAGGAGGCGGAGCCAGGGGCGAAGTAACAGATCAGGACAATCAATGGCACAGCAGAGTGGTATACAGTACATCAGCATTCCTGGCCAACCAAGAAAACAGCAGGGTTACAATAGATTACAATAGGAAACTATACACAGGTGGAATAAGGTATATACTTATAAGACTTATTTCACCACAATGAGTGACACAGAAATAATTAAATAAAATTATCATTTAGTAATAGGACTCCATCTACAAATATATTCAAGAACATAATTAAAAAAGTATATTAATTGGGAAGTGATTGGTGCTTTAGTCACAAATCTATAGACTTTTGTATCAGTAACTGGTACAAATGAAAGATGTGTGTATAGGTAACATATAAAATGAAGCAGATTTTAACTAATTGTAAAGGGTGGATTTACAACCTTATGCAAGTTCAGCGGAAGAGCTGCGGAATTCCTGAAAAACAGTGTAAGTGGTGCTTACAATGTGTTTCTGGGATTTCTGCAGCTCTTCCATTGAAGTTAACAATGGACAAGTGAGAGAACCTCTGCAGAAATTCACCCTAAAGTCTCAGACTGAAAAAATAAATTAGTCATAATCTGAAAGCAAATTGAACCAATGGAATGAGTGATGAGAATGAAATTGTTACATTTGATGACTTGATTTAACGTGTAATTGGACAATCACAGTATACTGTGAGAAAAACCTGACCAGAAACAACACAAAAATTTATTGAAATGGTATGTCATTTTTTATAGTGCAGATCAATTCACTGCAATTACTGTTCAGTTGGAAGGCAACAGCCGAGAATAGCCTGTGAGAAATTAACATTTACCAGTAGCTTTTCAAGTAGAACAGAATCTCCATCAATCTGTTAGCTACTGTAATCAACATGTTTTTATTTTGGTTTGTTTTCCATGCTGCCAAGTAATCAGCTGGAACAATGGCCACGGAACTCACGCCTCAGGTTGATCGACGTGGTTCCGAGCTGTGTGAATCCCGTGGCCATGCAGGGAAATTTAAAAAAATAGGGGGAAAAGGGCATTTGATTTAAGTGCCTGTAAAGTACCTCATAATGATTTCGTTTGGGTCCCCCGCTGCTGCAGGTCGGGTCAGCTACACGCTGACAGGTGTGAAAAGACGTGTGGGAGTGAGTTGACAGCGGATTTCTGACCCACTGTCAAAAAAAGCAACTTTCCCACCTGACCTGCCACCGATCACACTTGCTACCAGCATGGAAAATTCAGACCTTGATCTCAGACATGCTGGTCCAGGGGTACTAGGTGAAAGCTAGATACTTTTCCTCAGGAAGGGGAGCATCAAGTGGGAGAATCAGACTGTGCTGTCTCCCAAATTTCTCAGCTTGCTCAGAGCATCATTGACAAGCGAGAGATTATGGAATGATATTATAGATACCTAAGAACAGGCTAGCTGCGGCATACCCTCTTTGTAAGAGTTCAATTTTATGTGAATCTAAACAAAGGAGGAATCAGTAAAAATCTCAGATTTATCTTCCCAGGAGATGACATGACTAGTGGGTAACTAAATGGTGTATGTGGCTGCACCATGTCTGGATGGGGTGGGTTTGATGCATTAAATTGACTTTTTCTGTACTTCTTTTCATATGTTCATATTTTATTAGACAAATTTGTAGTCACAATCTGCCAGATCATAGAATGGTACAGCACAGAAGGACGCTGTTCGACCCATCATACTTGTGTTAGCGCTTTGAACGAGCTATCCAATTAGTCCCACTCCCCTGCCCTTTCTCCATAGCCCTGCAAATTTTTCCCCTTCAAGTATTTAACCAATTGCTTTTTGAAAGGTTTAATTGAATCTGCTTCCACCACCCTTTCAGGCAGTGCATTCCAGATCTTAACAACTCACAGTGCTTAAAAAGAAATCTCCTTATCTTACCTCTGCTTCTTTTGCCAATTACCTTAAATCTGTGTCCTCTGGTCCTGCTGCCACTGGAAACAGTTTCTCCTTATTTACTTTATCAAAACCCTTCATGATTTTGAAGACCTCTATTAACCCTTTCAGCTGTAAGGAGAACAGCCACAGCTTCTCTCGTCTTTCCACATAACGCAAGTCCTGCACCTTAGTGCCATTCTAGTAGATCTCCTCTGCACCCTCTCTAAGGCCTTGACATCCTTCCTAAAGTGTGGTGCCCAGAATTGAACACAATACTTCAGCTGGGGCCTAACCAGTGATTTCTAAAGATTTAGCATAACTTCCTTGCTTTTGCATTCTATGGACAGGATTTTCCTGAAGGAGGCGGGATGGCGGCGGGAGAGCTGGTTGGTGGGTTCCAGTTCCACTCCCACCTGCAGCCGCGCTCTGAAAATTATTTTCCATAGATTGGCCTTGTTAAGCCCACCCTGCGGGGTTCCTGGTCAATTAATAGGAAGCGGGTCTGATGACGTCATTTGGTGAAGTGTCATCAGCTGGTTTCTTTAAAGGGACCACAGCCACATTGATATTGACAGTTGTGCTGTCAGTGTTTGCAGCACCTCAATGCACAAAGGTCTGCACCCAGACTCACACATGACTCCCTCCATATGCTTATGGAGAGAGTAACAGCACATGGGGAGATTCTTTTCCCTTCACATAGGCAGAAGAGACCTCCCCAGGAGACCAACGCAGTCTGGTTGCACAAACATAAAATTCAAGGAGTAACATTACAGAGCAGCAGGTAACTGACCTGGAGTGAGAGCGGAGGCGGTGCAAATAAACAACGTGGCAGAGGAAGGCCCAGAAGCGGAGGCAGCGGACCTGAACGGGAGCAACTCAACAAAGGCAGAATTGGAAAGAGTGACATCAGAATTAAAAAGTGACATCGGCACAAGGGAAGTGTGGTAAACCACTTTTATCGTTCACTATCGTTACACTATAGTTATCACTGTTATATTGTTATCACTGTTCTCACTGTTGTATCACTATACGAGGTCGCCTCTTGTCACGCTGTTATACCTGGGCTGACCACCGCTGACTCCGCCCATGGCTCCACCTACCTGCCCAGGTATAAAGGTAGTCGACTGGCTGGTATTCCTCTTTGTTGGATCCGATCACCCATGAGGGTGGGCTCTGTTATTTAGTCAATAAAAACCTATAGTTACTTTCCTAACTCGTCGCTTTTCATTGGACGAATTGATAGGTATATCAATTTTATTGACTAAATTTTAAGATGTTTGACCAGCCAGACGCCCAGCCACAGCAGCCTTCAGACGCCGAGCCACAACAATCACAGCAGCCGGCTTGGCTGCGAGCCCTCAGACCACCGTACCTGGATCTAAATCCACGGGCAGCGAACTCAGCCCTCGACTTCGATCACTGGCTGGGCTGCTTTGAAGCCTACCTGGAAGAGTCCAGCGTGCCTCAGAGATCCAAGCTAAGAGTCCTGAACGCCCAACTGAGCCCTAAAGTATTCGCGCTCATCCGGGACCTTAAAACATACGAGGACGCCATCAACCGGCTGAAAAGACAGTACCAAACCCCGGTAAACCCCATGTATACCAGGCACCTCCTAAGGTCCCGCCCGCAACTGCCAGGGGAGCCGGTGGAGGAATTTTTACGGGTGCTACAAGCACTCGGCAGAGACTAACTTTAAAGCAGTAACGGCGGCAGAAAATACGGAAGACAACGTCCGCGATGCCTTCGTGAAAGGCCTACGGTCCGACTACTCACGGCAGCGATTACTGGAAGCAAGGGACCTCGACCTGGACAAAGCTGCAGCCCTCGCTCTCTCCCTGGAGGTGGCCCATCGGGACCAGGAGGCGTTTTCCAGGTACTGTTCGCGACCCTGGGACTCGGGCCCGACCCCTACCACAATACCCTTCACCGCGCCGCCCCCGGGACCTACCTCAGCGTCGGCGTCCCGGACCCGATCGGGACCGCCACCCCCGGTACCGGCTCCGACATCGGACCCCCGCGGCTGCTTTTTCTGCGGCCAGGAGAAACACCCGAGGCCGCGCTGCCCAGCTAGGAACTCCACCTGCTCAACCTGCAGGAAGAAAGGCCATTTTGCTAAGGCCTGCAGGAGTGGATCTTCAGAGGCCAGCAGTGCCTCATGCGAACTGTGGGGGCGGCCATCTTCCTTCAAGGCAACAGAGGCCAGCATCCCCACACGTGAGTCATGGGGGCGGCCATCTTTGATCAAGGCAACCGACACCAATAGTGCCTCATGTGAGTTATGGGGGCAGCCATTTTGTCCAACCTCGTGGGAGACGCCATTTTTCCCACCACGCTCGACTGCCACCGTGCCTCCGGACCCGACGACCGCCTCACCCGCAGACGACAACGACTCGCTCAACTACACACTAGCCTCCGTCACTCTGGATCAAGCCCGCCCGCATCACCTGTCCAAGTCGATGATGGACATCAAAGTAAACGGCCACGCCATGACCTGCCTGTTCGACAGCGGAAGCACAGAGAGCTTCATCCACCCAGACACGGTGAGCCTCCCTCCCTGTCCTGCCAACGCGCAACCGAATCTCGATGGCATCGAGGTCCCACGCCACGGACATCAGCGGCTACTGTGCTGTGACCCTGTCGGTTAAGGGTACGGAGTATAAAAACTTTAAACTCCTCGTCCTCCCCCAGCTCTGCGCTGCCGTCCTACTAGGGCTGGACTTCCAATCCCACCTCCAAAGTGCCACCCTAGCATACGGTGGACCCCTCCCCCCACTCACAGTCGACAACCAGCGGATGTTAAACCGCCCACCGCGTAACACCTGCAGCCTAGCCACCCTCAAGGTCCCGCCACCTTCCCTGTTCGCTAACCTAACCCCCGACTGCAAACCCGTCGCTACCAAGAGCAGGCGGTACAGCGTCGGGGACAGAGCCTTCATTAGCTATGAGGTGCGGCGCCTCCTGAAAGAGGGCATTATCGAGGGGAGCAGCAGCCCCTGGCGTGCCCAGGTCGTGGTCGTTAAGACCGGCGATAAAAATCGCCTGGTCATCGACTACAGCCAGACCATAAACAGGTACACCCAGCTGGACGCATACCCCCTTCCCCGCATATCTGACATGGTCAATCAGATTGCACAATACCGAGTATTCTCGACCATCGACCTTAAGTCGGCCTACCACCAACTCCCTATCCGCCCTGAGGACCGCCAGTATACAGCCTTCGAGGCGAACGGCCGCCTCTACCACTTCCTTAGGGTTCCCTTCGGCGTCACCAACGGGGTTTCGGTCTTCCAAAGGGAGATGGACCGGATGGTTGACCAGAACGGGCTGCATGCCACGTTCCCCTACCTAGATAACGTCACCATCTGCGGCCGCGACCGGCAGGACCATGACGTTAATCTGGAGAGATTCCTCCGTACGGCCCAACGGCTGAACCTCACCTACAATAAGGAGAAATGTGTGTTTAACACCTCGCGCCTTGCCATCCTCGGCTGTGTAGTAGAGAACGGAGTCATCGGCCCCGACCCCGAAAGAATGCGTCCCCTCATGGAGCTACCCCTCCCCCACTGTCCAAAGGCTCTGAAGAGAACCCTGGGGCTCTTCGCCTACTATGCCCAATGGGTGCCCAATTATGCAGACAAAGCCAGACCCCTCATGAAGTCCACATCCTTCCCCCTTACGGAGGAAGCGTGCGCAGCCTTCTCCCTCATTAAGGGAGACATCGCCAAGGCCACAATGCACGCAGTGGACGAGTCCATCCCCTTCCAAGTGGAGAGCGATGCATCCGACTTCGCCCTAGCTGCTACCCTTAACCAGGAGGGGAGACCAGTGGCCTTCTTCTCAAGGACCCTACAGGGCCCTGAGATCTGACACTCGTCGGTCGAGAAGGAGGCCCAAGCGATTGTGGAGGCGGTACGACGCTGGAGGCATTACCTGGCAGGCAAACGATTTACCCTCCTCACCGACCAGCGTTCGGTCGCTTTTATGTTTAATAACAAGCTGAGGGGCAAAATCAAGAATGACAAGATATTGAGGTGGAGAATCGAACTATCCACCTATGATTATGATATCTTGTACCGGCCAGGTAAGCTGAACGATCCCCCTGATGTTCTGTCACGAATTACATGCGCCAGCGCGCAAAGTGATAGACTTCAGACCCTCCACAACGACCTCTGCCACCCCGGGGTCACCAGACTTTACCACTTCATTAAGGCCCGCAACCTGCCATACTCCATCGAGGAGGTCAGGACCATGACCAGGAACTGCCAGACCTGTGCCGAGTGCAAACCGCACTTCTTTAGGCCGGACAGAGCAAGCCTGATCAAGGCCACCCGCCCCTTCGAGCGCCTGAGCATCGACTTTAAGGGGCCCCTCCCGTCCTCTGACCGTAATGTGTACTTCCTTAACATCGTTGATGAGTACACCCGTTTCCCCTTTGCCTTCCCCTGCCCAGACATGACCAGTACCACGGTCATCAAATGCCTGAACGACCTCTTCGCCTTGTTTGGGTTCCCAAACTATATACATAGTGACCGGGGCTCCTCCTTCATGAGCGAGGAACTCCATCAGTTCCTGCTAGCGAGAGGTATTGCTGCAAGCAGGACCACCAGCTACAACCCCCGAGGGAACGGCCAGGTGGAAAGAGAGAACGCGACGGTATGGAAGGCCGTCCTCTTAGCCCTAAAGTCTAAGGGCCTCCCAACCTCCCGCTGGCAGGAAGTCCTCCTGACAGCACTGCATTCCATCCGGTCACTACTTTGCACTGCCATTAACGCCACCCCCCATGAACGAATGTTTGTTTCCCCCAGGAAGTCGACTATGGGAACCACTCTACCAACCTGGCTGACCTCTCCGGGGCCCGTTTTGCTGTGAAAGCACGTGAGGGCCCATAAAACGGACCCCCTGGTAGAGAGGGTGAACCTCCTGCACGCCAACCCCCAGTACGCCTACGTGGCCTACCCAGACGGGCGGGAGGATACTGTCTCCTTACGAGACCTCGCACCCTCGGGCACTCCGGAGGCACCACCTTTACCCCCCCCCACCACCCCCCCAATCCCAGCCCAGGTAGACGGCATGCCGGAACCCCACGAGCCTTCGCCGACCACGCAGACACCAGCATTAACACCGGATAATGCAACACCGCCGCTGCGACGATCGGAGAGGCTTACGAGGCCTCCGGACAGACTGACATACCAGAACTGGTAGTACACTTCACCCCGCCGGACTCAAATCTAAAGAAGGGGTGAATGTGGTAAACCACTTTTATCGTTCACTATCGTTACACTATAGTTATCACTGTTATATTGTTCTCACTGTTCTCACTGTTGTATCACTATACGAGGTCGCCTCTTGTCACGCTGTTATACCTGGGCTGACCACCGCTGACTCCGCCCATGGCTCCACCTACCTGCCCAGGTATAAAGGTAGTCGACTGGCTGGTATTCCTCCTTGTTGGATCCGATCACCCATGAGGGTGGGCTCTGTTATTTAGTCAATAAAAACCTATAGTTACTTTCCTAACTCGTCGCTTTTCATTGGACGAATTGATAGGTATATCAGGAAGGAACTGATTGGTGAGTATAGGGTGAGTATTTGTAGTAAGTTTTTTTTTCTGTTTTGAGTATATTTCTGCTAAGTAGTTCATAGCCTATCTAATAGATGGAAGTGCTGATTGGTGGGTAGTATTTCTTGTTAAGTTTTACGTTTATTTCTGCTAAACTACCTCCATAGACTGGTAAATAGAGGCATGGCAGGGCAGCTCAGTCCTGTGATTTGCGCATCCTGTGCCATGTGGGAAGTCTTGGACGCTTCTTGTGGCCTGGATGACCACGTGTGCAGGAAGTGTCGCCAACTGCAGCAACTCGAGCTCTGGGTTTCGTAGCTTGAGCGGCAGTTGGAGTCATGACAGTGCATCCGCGTGGCTGAGAAATACTTGGAAAGCATGTTTCTAGAAGTAGTCACCCCGCAGCCTCAGAATGTGCAGGCAGAGAGGGAATGGGTGACCACTAGACAGAGAAGGAGGACCAAGCAGATAGGGCAGGAATCCCCAGAGTGTATCTCACTCGCTAACCTGTTCACAGTTCTGGAAACTGGTGGGGGGGATGGTTCCTCTGGGGAGAGCAGCCAGAGTCAAGGCCACGACACCACGGGTGGCTCAGCTGCACGGGGGGGGGGGAGGTGTGGAGAAAGAAGAGTGGAAGAGCAATAGTGATAGGGGATTCATTAGTTAGGG
This sequence comes from Somniosus microcephalus, assembly GCF_052327205.1. Lineage (NCBI taxonomy): Eukaryota > Metazoa > Chordata > Chondrichthyes > Squaliformes > Somniosidae > Somniosus > Somniosus microcephalus. The sequence goes on along the minus strand of NC_140993.1, from coordinate 83,410,203 downwards.
GAACAGATAGGCATTTCTGTGTATGCAGGCGTGACTCCAGAATGGTGTGTTGCCTCCCTGGTACCAAGGTCAAGGATGTCACTGAGCGGCTGCAGGACACTCTGAGGGGGGAGGGTGAACAGCCAGAGGTCGTTGTCCATATCGGTACCAACGACATAGGCAGAAAGAGGGATGAGGTCCTGCAGGCAGACTATAGGGAGCTAGGAAAGAGATTAAAAAGCAGGACCACAAAGGTAGTAATCTCTGGATTACTCCCGGTGCCACGTGCTAGTGAGTACAAGAATAGGAGGATAGAACAGATGAATGAGTGGCTGGAGAGATAGCGCAGGAGGGAGGGCTTTAGATTCTTGAGGCATTGGGACCATTTCTGGGGAAGGTGGGACCTGTACAAGCCAGACGGGTTACACCTCAACAGAGCTGGGACCAATATTCTCACGGGGAGAATTGCTAGTGCTGTTGGGGAGGGTTTAAACTAGCTTGACAGGGGGATGGGCACCAATATTTAGGAGTAGAAAAGAGGAATAAGGTGCATAAAAGAGTAAGTGTGTTTGGATAGTACTAAAGAAGAAAGTAGTACTAGAGGCTGAAGAAGTACCATATTAGATAGGAGCAGACTAAGAAAGACTACAATTTTTTTTTAATGGGTTTAGAATGCATATACGTAAATGCCCAAAGTGTGGTAAATAAGGTTAGTGAGCTACAAGCACAATTAGCCGTGTGGCAATATGATGTTGTGGCAATAATGGAAACGTGGCTTAAAAACGCTGAGGACTGTGCACTTAATATTCATGGGTACAAGGTGTTCAGAAAAGATAGGGAAGGAAAAAAGGGCGGTGGGGTGGCAGTGCTGATTAAGGAAGACATTGTAGTGTTGGAAAGGGACGATGTTTTTGAGTGGACAAGGACAGAATCCATTTGGTTAGAGTTGAGGAGCAAAAAGGGTATGATCATGCTATTGGGGGTATTCTTTTGACCTCCAAATAATGAGAGGGAGGTAGAGGGGCAAATCTGCAGGGAAATCGCAGAGATATGCAAGAGCTATAGAGTGGTGATATTGGGCAACTTTAATTACCCAAATATCGATTGGGATAATGCTAGGGTAAAGGGAAAGGACAGGGACCAATTTCTGAAATGTGTTCAGGAGAATTTCCTTGGCCAGTAAGTTCTTGGCCCAAATAAGATGTGGTGCTGGGGAATGAGGTGGGCCAGGTCGACCAAGTGTCTGTGGGAAAACACTTGGGCACGAGTGATCATCGTATCATAAGATTTAGATTAGCAACGGAGAGGAGCAAGGAAAATCTAGAGTGGAACTTCTAAAATGGAATAGGGCTAACTTCAATGGGATGCAAAAGGATCTAGCCCGGGTAAAATGGAACCAATGACTGATAGGAAAAACTGTAACGGAACAATGGGTGATCTTTAAGGAGGAGATTTTCCAAGTATAGGCTAGGTCCCAACAAGAGGGAAGGGTAAGGGAACCAAAGCAAGGGCTCCTTGGATGATGAGGGAGATAGAGAAGATGATGAAACAAAAAAAGAGGGTGTATGATGCATGTCAGGTGAATTCTTCAAGGGAGAACCAGACAAAATACAATAAGTTAAGAGGGGAAGTGAAGATGAAAATAAGATTGGCAAGGAAAGAAATTGAGAGTAGAATGGCGGTTAACATAAAAGGGAACCCAAAAATCTTCTACCAGCATGTAAACAATAAGTGGGTAATAAGAGGTGGGGTAGGGCCTATTAGAGACAAAGAAGGTGATATATGCTTAGAGGCGCAGGGCAAGGCTAGAATACTCAATGAGTACTTTGTATCGGTATTTACTAAGGAGGTGGATGCTGACAAAATATTGGTAGTAGTGGAAAAGGTAGAAGCAATGGGAGGGGTGAAAATTGACAGACAGGATGTACTAGAAAGGCTGGGTATGCTTAGAGTGTATAAGTCACCTGGTCCAGATGGCTTGCATCCTAGGTTGCTAAGAGAATTGGGGGAGGAGATAGCAGAACAGCTTGCCATAATTTTCCAATTTTCCCTAGATGTGGGGGAGGTGCCTGAGGATTGGAAAGTGGCAAATGTGACACCATTGTTCAAGAAAGGGTGTAAGGACAATCCTAGTAACTATAGGCCGGTAGGTTTAACATCAGTGGTGGGTAAAGTATTAGAAACAATAATCAAGGAAAAAATTAATGGGCACTTGGCGAGGTTTAAGCTAATTAAGGAGAACCAACACGGATTTGTAAAAGGCAGATCGTGTTTGACTAATCTAATTGAATTTTTTGATGAAGTAACAGGAAGGATTAATGAAGGGAATGCAATGGATGTTGTCTACACGGATTTTCGGAAAGCGTTTGACAAAGTACCACATAGAAGGCTGGTTAACAAAATTGAGGCTCATGGACTAGGGTCAGTGGCAGCTTGGATAAGGAATTGGCTTAAGGACAGGAAACAGCGAGTTGTGGTAAATGGCTGTTTTTCAGACTGGAGGATGGTAGACAGTGGTGTTCCCAAGGGTCAGTGCTGGAGCCACTGCTTTTTTTGATATATATAAATGACCTAGATATTGGAATACAGAGTAGAATTTCTAAATTTGCCGATGACACCAAACTTGAGGGTGTGGCAAACAGTGAGGAGGATACCAATCGACTGGAACAGGACATAGAAAGGCTAGCAGGATGGGCAGACAAGTGGCAGATTGAATTTAATACAGAGAAATGTGAGGTGATGCATTTTGGCAGAAGGAACAGGGAGAGGCAATATACACTTAATGGCATATTTTTAAAGAGTGTGCAGAGACATGGGGACCTGGAGTTAATGTGCATAGGTCCCTGAAGGTGGCAGGACATATTGAGAGAGTGGTTAGCAAAGCATATGGGATCTTGGGCTTCATAAATAGAGATATTGAGTACAAATGTAGAGAAGTTATGCTGAACCTTTATAAAGCACTGGTTAGGCCACAACTGGAGTATTGCATCCAGTTCTGGTCACCACACTTTAGGAAGGATGTGAAGGCCCTTGAGAGAGTGCAGAGGAGATTTACCAGAATAGTTCTGGGGATGGGGGATCTTAGCTACAAGGACAGGTTGGAGAAGCTGGATTTGTTTTCATTAGAGCAAAGTAGGTTGAGGGGTGATTTGATAGAGGTGTACAAGATTATGATGGGTTTGGATAGGCTAGATGGGGAAAGGCTGTTCCCACTAGTTGATGGTACAAGGACTAGGGGACACAGATTTAAGGTTTTGGGCAAGAGATGCAGAGGGGACGTGAGGAAAATAAAATTTACGCAGCGAGTGGTGAGGACCTGGAACTCGCTGCCGACGGAAGTGGTGGAAGCGGAGACACTCAATGTTTTCAAAGGGAGACTGAATAGGCACTTGAGGAAAATAAACTTGCAGCGCTACGGGGATAGAGTGGGGAAATGGGACTGACTGGATTGCTCTGCAGAGAGCCGGCACGGACTCGATGGTCAAAATGTCCTCCTCCTATGCCGTTATGACTCTATGGGGTAGATTTTCCCAAACCTGTTGGGAAGAAGGCGGGACTTCCCCTTTCGGGTTTTTGACCCGCCTACTTCGACGTCCGGCCAATCCGCGCGATTTTCCCTGATTGACCTTGTTGAGCCCGCCCAGTGGGCTCAGCAGGCCAATTAAGGGCCACCCGGCAACAGGTGACGTCACAGACTGCAATTTCATCTCAGAACTCTTACCGGCACTCAAAGCTGCAGGCTGTCACTTTTGACAGATCGCAGCCATTCAGCTTTAAGTTCCGGGTGAGTGATGGGCTCCTGAAGGCTACAGGAAGAAAGGCTGTGAAGGTAAGTACAGATAAGTAAAAGTTCTTTACACACTTTAGACACACCAAACACACTTACCTTTATGCTCATGCACCCATCACTCACCTGAGCACCGACATCGCGACCCCTCCAACTCCTTCAACCCGAAGGCCCACCTGCTCTAACCTGGCATGGTTTGGAGCCGTCGGGAAACCCACACGAAACCCCTCAAAATAGGGATTAGGCTAAAAACTGCCTGTTAACTACCTGTTAACAGGCAGTTAATTGGCACTAATCCCTTCCCGCCTGGTTTCGGCAGGTCCCAGTGTGGGGCAGTGTTTTGGGCAGGATGGTGTCGGGACCCCCAAATTCGGGATTCCCTCCCCCCCCCCACACGCCTGAAACCCTGCCTGACGGCTCCACGAAAATCTAGCCCTATGACTCTATGATTGCACAGGAGGACACAAGCAGGGATGTCATCAGGAGTCCCTGGCTGCAGTGGCGCAAACCTTTCAATGATCTTAGTACAGGTAGACTACCCTTTATCCGGACTTCCGAAAACCGAAACCCTCTAAAAACCGAAGGTTTTTTCGTTCAGCGTAAGTCGTGCGTACGAACGAAAAAACCTTCGGTTTTTAGAGGGTTCCGGTTTCGGAAGTTCGGATAAAGGGTAAGTCGTGCGCACGACCCCCCGCCGACCCCCCCCCCGCGGACCCCGCCGGCCCCGACAAACGCGGACCCCGCCGGCCCCGACAACCGCCGATCCCCCCCGCCGACCCCCCCGCGGACCCCGCCGGCCCCGACAACCGCCGACCCCCCCGCGGACCTTGCCGTCCCTGACAACCGCCGACCCCCCCCGCGGACCCCGCCGGCCCCGACAACCGCCGACCCCCCCCGCGGACCCCGCCGGCCCCGACAACCGCCGACCCCGCCAGCCCCGACAACCGCCGACCCCCCCGCGGACCCCGCCGGCCCCGACCCCCGCCGACCCCGACTGACTTACGCTGAGCGTCAGCGTAAGTCGTGCGCACGACCCCCCGCCGACCCCCCCCCGCGGACCCCTGCCGACCCACCTTCCGAAATCCGAAATTCTCCTTTATCCGAAACTCGGCTGGTCCCGAGGTTTTCGGATAAAGGATAGTCTACCTGTAGATCACGAAACGTTATGCAAAACCACACTCAAACTCACCCTGCTGTGCCACTCATCACATCCCCATCACGCTGCCTTCCCTACCCTACTCCTGCACATCCTTTACTCTCACCAACTTACCTTGCACCTCCACCCATCCCTCTCTATCTACATTATCACTTCCCTATTTCACTAGCCACCCCTCACACTCACCCTCATCCTACTGCAAGCATACCAACTAACAACACACAAGGGTAGGCACGAGGTTTAGCCAATGTTCATGTGAAGTTTCTGTTAATGTGTTGTCAAACATTGAAATCTATATTTTCAACATTTCACCTTATTGGACAGATATGTGCGCACCTTAAGAAGTGTCTTAGTGAGTTCCAGTGTATGCTGAGACATAACTTCCCTCCCAACCCCCACCCAGCTATTGCGATGCGTGTGAAAGGAATGGCTTGGCCATTATAGGGATGCTTTATGGTGCTGGTGTGGGATGGTGTTAACCTGGTGTATCATGTGGCAACCAGGATGTACAGCGTCAAGTGAAGTAAATCTGGCCATGGTGATGCCATCGCTGGCCTCCTGGGCAGCAATGTTGTCAGGTGCTGATGCCCTATGTCCTGTGCGACATCAGGTTGGTGTTGTTATCGGTGATGCTGGTGTGCTTGGTGATGCTGGTGTTGGGGCTGATCGTGGAAGGATTCAGAGGACCAAGGTGTGATTTTTTCAAGGGCACCGATGTTGCTGCACTAGATGGCAGCTGCAGGTGAGATGACAGATGAGAGAGGTTGTTCCAATGAGGTGCCACTGGATATATAGTTGGCTCTAAACACTTACAAGCTACAGAAAGCTCTACATGTCTTACAAATGCAGTAACCAACAGTTTCTGAGCTCTGAAACTGAACATCTGCAACATGGCATCCTTTATACCACTTCTGCAGCTGTCAGGTTAGCAGGTAAATCAAAGCAGACTCAACTCACTACAGGGTGAGTTGGTGTATTCCCTGAGCAGCAGGTAACCCATGGGGGAGCACGTAAAATTACAAGGTAGGCTCAAAATAGCTGTTAACAAGCCATTTAATTATATCATTTGTCTCCCCGCCGCTTGGTGTCGGGTCAGTTCTGCGCAGACAGACTGACACTTGGGAGACTCACGTGGAGGCAGGTTGACAGCAGGTTCCCTGCCCACTGTCAATCTTTGCTATTTTGACAGCGGACCCGCCTCCAAACCCGCACTCTGAGTGCCGGCAAATTTCAGCCCTATGCCTTTGTTTATAAAGCCAAGGAACCCATATGCTTTTTTAACAGCCTTCTCAACTTGTCCTGCCACATTCAAAGATTTCTGTACATCCACACCCCGGTCTCTCTGTTCCTGGAGCCCCTTTAAAATTGTGCCATTTAGTTTATATTGCCTCTCCATATTCTTTTTACCAAAATGCATTACTTCACATTTATCTGTGTTAAATTTCAACTGCTGGGCTTGATTTTAATGCACCTCAGAGGACGGGCTTGGAGGTGGGTTGGCAGCTAAAATTGAAAAAATTGCTGTTTGGCTGCAAACCCGCCTCCAACCTGCCCCCAAGCTAATTTCGTAAGTGTTGGGTCTGTAGGATTCGCAAAATTGGACTTTGTATTAATAAGGGTCAAATGGCAGAAGAGGCCATGATTTTAAAGACTGTTTTAAAAGAAGCCCAGAAAAAGGGGCATACAAAATGGCCACCATACCATGTGACCAGCTTATTGGGACACTTTAAAATGGTTCCTGCGCAACCTCAGACAGCTTTGTGGATTCAACCCACAGTAAGTTCTGGAAGCCATTTCTGAGAACGAAACCAGACCCACACGTATACATATGGATTAGATGCAGATCCAGTCAAGATCGGCCTGGAGACAGAGGCCATCTAAATGTTGACCCAGACAAAAGGGGACAATTTCATATTCATGAGAACAGCACCCAGGACTAGATAACGAGATCAGCAGGACATTAAAAACAATGAAGGTAATTCCAGACCAGAGATGGGCCTTTACCGGCTGTTTAAAACATTAAAAAAATAATAACTACCCCGCTGTGCTCCCAGCCCGTCAAAAGTTAAACAAAGACTAACCTGATTTTGGGCGGGAGATGGAAGTTTCTGGAAGAAAGGTATATCTGGAAGACTTTTCGGCAGTTGGGGCAGCTTGAGTGCAGTTTTGAATCCGGACACTCAGAAGAAGAAGCAGGCACTCGGAGAAGGAAGAAGAACCAAGCCAACATCGAGAAGGCCGTCTCGAAGCCGGCGTCCCGCCCCGGGGAAACACATCGGGAGATCATCGACCATCCCCGGGCCGTTGCCGGAACGAGAGGCCATCGACCCAACTTGGGAGAAGAGACAAAAAAATAAAAACCCCCAAGAGAAGAAACCTTCCAGCCACCCCGGTTGGAAGGAGAAGAGATAAAAATAAACTGAAGAAGCGATGGGAGCCAGCCCAAGGCTCCTCTAACCAGGGTCGAGCCGATGATCCTCAACCCCGCCGATATCCAGGCCCGCCGGTGTCCAGCCGCCCCCGACCCCCACCTCAGGAGAGAGGTGTGGCGCAGCTCGCAGGAGCTCCATGATCCACGTGGAAACGGAAAGCCTGAAAGGATCAAAGGCAGACTGGTTCAAAACCTTGCACTTCCTAGTGGGATTGGTGAGCATGTTTCTGGCCCTTCACAATCAGATCTAGATAGGTTTAATAAGGGGGTGGATTTAAGGGTACAATTAACATGAGTTGTTGTCCCTCGATGTTCCGTGTGTTTCCTTATTTCATGATGATCTTTGTAGAGTATAAGATGCCTGTATTTGCCTTAGTTAGTACTGTGTCGTCATGATTTGTTTTGTGTTTTTCCCTCCCATGTACTCCCTTATCTGCTTGCATTTGATTTGATATTTTTCCTTATGCAATAAAATTTCATTTTGTTTCATCAAACTTGGTCTACAAGAGTTTTCTCTACATTGTAGTTCCTGCCCCAAAGTCCAGAGTATAGAATCTAAGGGGCGAGTGGGTCGAACCACTCAAGGTTTACTGTGCAAGAGAGAGATGCCTCTAGAGAGAGAAACCTCAGGGAAACCTCTCAAGGAAAACCCCTTACAGGTCAGCCACTCCCAAACTGACTCACACTAAATGGCGGGACAGGCAGTTAAAGCAGTTAACAGCCTATTAACTGCCTTGCTAATCCTATTTTAATATGCGTTTCCGATTTTGGTGCTTTTGGCTTCTGTTTCGCATCTTCTGAAAAACACATCAGCTGCAATGAGTCGGGTTTCTTGAGGACATGATTTGCTGTCAGTTGCAGCAGCCGCTTAAAAGCGCTCCTGCAACATGGCTGATATTCAAATGCCACAACTTTGTTGTTGGAGGTTTGGGATAAGATTTTGCAACTCTACTGCCCTTGTGACTGTTCAAGGTGACAGCCATCTGTAGTGTGACTGGATTGGAATAATCTCAGGCCACTTTGACTGTGCACTTGCAAGCTTCGTGCCTCAACTGAAATCTATAGCAACGGTATGGGAACTATTTATATCATCTCATCCTGGTGGTCAGATTCGGAGGAAGAGCAGCCGCGGCAGCACCACAACCAGCCACAACAGCAGCACCAGCACCAGGAGCGCCAACCTCCTCCACATCCACCTGATGCTACACAGGGCGGAAAGCAGCAGTGCAAGGCTGCACCTCACCCCCAACACAGGATTTAAAGGCAGAGGATCAGCTTCCTCAGCATGACTGAGCAGCAGTGCCAAAGGAGGCTGAGACATTCAAGAGACGTAGTCGCTGACACCTGCACCAACACCTGTAGCCCAGAGGAGCATGTGGACACTCCTTACCAGTGGCTGTCAAAGTCACCACCACACTCAACTTCTTTGCTTCGGGCTCCTTCCAGGGATCAACTGCAGACATCAGCGGTATCTCCCAGTTGGCCGCACACACCTACATCATGCAGGTCACTGATGCCCTCTTTGCAAAGGCGCACAATTACATCCACTTCTCCATGGATGGCCCAAGTGTGACCGCGCGTGCGGTTGGCTGTGCCAATATGGCAGGCTTGCCAATGGTGCTGGGTGTCATTGATTGCACACATGTAGCCATTAGGGCCCCCTATCACAACCCAACTGTATTTGTCAACCGCAAGGGATTCCACTCCCTGAATGTTCAGCTGATATATAACCACAGGAAGATCATCATGCATGTTTGCACTAAGTGCCCTGGTAGTTGCTATGACTCCTTCATCCTGCGCCAGTCTACTGTGCCTCAGCTCTTCCATCCACCAACCCAACTTTCCAGATGGCTACTTGGCAACAAGGGCTATCCCCTGAAAAAGTGGGTTATGACACTGATGAGGAGGGCAACAAACGAGGCTGAGGAGCGCTACATTTTGAGTCACTTATCCACCAGAAGCATCATCGAGCAAACCATAAGCTTGCTCAAAATGTGTTTCCGATGCCTGGACAGATCTGGTGCATCCCTGCAGTATGCATCAGCCAGGGTGTCCAGAATCATCATGGTCTGCTGTACCATGCAAAACATTGCACAGCAGCACAGCTTAGTGCTGCCGAACAAACAAGTGGCTCAGCACACACAGTCCTCGGAAGAAGAGGAAAAGGACAAGATAAAGGAGGAGGAGGAGGACGGGGAGCCATGCGTTGTGGGGCCAGATGTGGCCAATGCAGCCGCACGCAACCACATTGCTGGCCGTCTGACAAGGGATGCAGTCATCCATACCAGATTCACATAAGCTTAGCTTCAAACACAGGTGGCTGGCAGATGGAGATGAAGATAAGGCCGACATTCTCAAAACCTCATGCATCATCTGTCCAATAAATGGTGGTTTCCACTCACTCTCACCACCATCATTATAAATGGAATTAGTCCTGAGCCCTCACTCTTGAACTTCCATTTCCCAGACCACATAGCCAGAACCTGAACACTTTGCCATCACTTTTATTTAATTACATCACAAAAGGATGACACTCGATATTTAACAACACTATAAAACACCCAAGTGACTACCCTTGTGACTATTTGTGCTTTAACTTCCTCTTACGCGTGCTCCTACGTGGTGCTTCCCCTGTGGCTTCAGCAGATTTAGAGGCACGTTGCTCACTTTAGTGCTGCGCCTGCTTAGATGCCTTTGGCGGGCGTCCTCTGGGTTTGGGAGCCTGTGAGGGCTCCTCCACAGTCTGCTCTTCCTGCAGCTTTGCAGGGGCTGAGATGGCCATCTCAGTTGGGTGAGGAACATGAGGATCTGACCGAGGGCTCCATAGTGGCATGGTTGTGTTAGCGCTTGGAGAAGAGCCCACACTTCCTTGTTGTCTGCCACCAACATCCCTCTCATGGGTCACCCACACTTCACTGTTAGCAAGTGGCTGGAGAGCAATCTGTTGCACCTCAGTGGGGCCATGAGGACCCGTCTCAGTACTGACAATCCTCATAATGGGGACGTCCATGTACCCCTGGTGTCTCTCCTCAATAGATGCCCATCTATCCTCCATAGCAGGCCATCTATTTACTAGAGTCACCATGCTCTGTTGAGTGTGGCGACTTATGTCCTCCAAGGAGGTTGCCACCCTCTCCATGGCAGCACGGTCATACGCTATTGCCTCCACAAAGGCAGTGCTCATGTTAGAGGTGGACTCCTCCATTCTCTCCACACTCGCAGTTACCGTGGATACCAACCCTGTCAGAGACTCCTGCACTTGTTCCTGGAGTTCCAGAACCGCTCTCTTTCTGGATGGTCCCAGAGGCACAGCATCTTCATGCAGCTGAGCTGAGCTAGGAGAGTCCTGCAACCTCTGACGAGGACTCTCCACTGATGTCGCTGTTTGCAGCATCTGCTGATGCTCACTTGTGAGCTGTGATACACCAGGTGACAACACTACTCTATGTCGCGAAGGACCCCCCCCCTCCCCCCGAGGTGTGCATATCTGTGCTGGTGCTGGGTGTGCTGAGTCCTGGTGATGCTGCTCCCTCAGAGGCTCCAGGTTCCTCTGAGAATTCGTCCAGCTCTTCTCCCTGGACAGTGGGGAGGGGGGCTCTCGATGCTCGTGCCTCCTGCTGCCTCGGCCCTAAGCTCTGGAATTCCCTGCCTAAACCTATCTGCCTCGCTACCTCTCTATCCTCCTTAAAACCTACCTCTTTGACCAAGCTTTTGGTCATCTGCCCTAATTTATCCTTATGTGGATCGGTGTCAAATTTTTTGTCTTAAAATACTTCTGTGCAGCAGAAGTCAATCTCTATGAGCAACTTATGCCATTGCAGTCAATCATGAATTGTAAATGCGAGGGATGAAAATGCATTTTGTCACCAGTGTCCTCTAGTGCGTCCATCTCTCCGTCCCCCACTTCCAGCTCCTCGCCACCTCCCATGATGCCGCGAGCAGCCTCCTCAGCGCGAGTTAATGTGGTGAGTGATGGTGTGCCTCCTCCTGTCTTGGCTCTCTCCCTCTTATTGTGCACTATCTTTTCCTGCATGGAGGGACATAGTGGAGTTTCAGCGAGAGTGATGGAGTGAGTGTGAAGAATCCATAAGGTAGAATCTTAGAGGGGGGCCAGGATGGAGTGAGGTGGCAAGAGGAAGGAGCCTCCCTGTGCGTTGTTAGTTGTTGTCATTGCATAACAGTGCGAGCGAGTGTGACGGCTGCATAGCAGGATGGTGATGTGATTCAGTACAGAGAGAGAGACAGAAAGGTAAGGTTGCAAGGGAAGTAAGGGTAAGGTGGGATGTGGAGGAGCAGGTTGACAATGCAGAGTGCTGGTGAGAAGAGAAGTGAAGCAGAGTTGAAGGTAAGTGTGATGTGATACTCACTTTTGATGTTCGGACAAGATAATTGAAGAGTTTGCGGCACTGGAGCCAGGTGCGTTCACACAGCGACCTTGCGCTGACCTCCTCAGGCTGCTTTCGTCTGTTGAGGAGGCTTCTTGCGGCCATCAGCAGGGAACAGAATGTCCCTGCGCCCTCTTACTCCCTCCACAAGAGCTTGCAGGGAGTCGTCATTAAATCTAGGAGCAGCCTTCTTGCCTGTGGCAGCACTCATGGTGATCCTGGCCCTTTCCAGCAGCAGCAATGAGAAATGAGAGGCTGAGGCTACATTGAGCCCTTAAAAACAAGTGCAGCAAAGACCTCATCAGTGCAGACCAACAGACCCGCTGCACCTCATTGCAGCAGGCAGCGCGCACGACGGGACTAATTGGTCCAATTAAATCAAAATGGGACACCGGGAGCGGCTGAAACCGGCAGCGGGTCCAAAACCCTCCCACCAGGCAACCTGACTCCATCCTGCCTCCTCCATTAAAATCGAGGCCGCTATGTCTGTCTATATCCTCCTGAAGTCTGCTACTATCCTCCTCACTGTTTAGTACATTTCAAAGTTTTGTGTCATCTGCAAACTTTGAAATTATGCCTTTTATAACCAAGTCCAGGTCATTAATATATGTCAAAAAGAGTAGTGGTCCTAATACCGACCAGTGGGGGACACCACTGTACACTTTCCTCCAGTCTGTAAAACATACAATTCACCACTACTCTCTGTTTTCTGTCCTTTAGCCAGTTTTGTATCCATGCTGCCACTGCCCCTTCAATCCCATGGGCTTACATTTTGCTAACAAGCCTATTATGTGGTACTTTCATTTATCTCAATAAGAGATGTAGGCCTAGAAATTCGGTGGCGCCCCATTTGGGGCACCAGTCTCGCCAGGGCGCCGGAAGTACCGCCCCGGAAGGAGTCGCGAGCGCCCGCCGGAAATTCAGTTTGAGCGCCCCAAACGGAAGTTCGGCGCTACTCGAGGCGCCCCGCATCCGTCTTGGGGCGCTGCAACTGAAAATCGCAATGCAACGTGCCGCAGCGCCACACGCTGCGGCACGGCGCGCTGCAGTACTGCAGGCCTTCCTCCCCTTCTTAAAGGGGAGGGGCCTGCTGCAACACAATCTGAGATCGCGAGTGCCGGCAAAAGAGCCCAGCACCGAGGAGAAGTGCCGGGCTCTTGGGAGACAGCCGGCACAACGTGGGGGGGGCTCAGGAGGCCGGGACGGCGGCGCGAAGAGGTGCTGGCAGGCGGCCAGCAAAAAAATAGCCACCCCGCACCTCAGCGCCTCTACCGCCGCAGGTAGGCCCCCCTGAACCGGTCGCAAATTGCGACCGGCGTTACAGCGGGGGGGCGCCACCAAATTTGGCGATCAGGGCGGTAGCGGGGCGCTGCGCACACCGATGATGTCATCGGTGGTGGTGCAACGCTACCGGCAAACGCCGCCATTAGCGCCCCGCTAAATTTCGCGGGAGGCATGGCCAGTGCTGCTAAACCCACTAAGTGCCCTCTTTGGGCGCTAACTGGTGGCACAGCCCACCGAATTTCTAGGCTGTATTCTCATAGCTAGGTATACTTTCAGAGACATTTTTAGTGTTTCTAAGTGGTATATATTTGTAAATTGCTTATAGTTTTCACATTATTTTATAAAGTTGAATTAAAAGGCCAGTAATATATATCGTCTAAATGAAAATATCAATTCATGCAATTTATTTTATGAACTACCTGATTTTGTTTTGTAAAAAAGACACATTTACATTGGAAATGAAGATACAGAGAATAAAGGGGAGGCACAAAATCAAATAGACTTCAGAGGTTTAGGACAGAGGGGCACCCTGCAACATACAGTATATATATAACTTTTAAAAATAATAGTTGTTAGATCCGTGGTTCAGTGGATAAATAATCACATGGATGCTGTACATTAACAAATAACAGGTCTTTACTGGAGGAGGGTAATCCCTAGACTGGGGTACAGAGGCATGCGCACAGCTTATATACCGGTGTGGTCACTGCCGGTACTACAGTATACAGGAGCTGTAAAAAGTAGTTCTGACTTAAAGGCACATACATGACAATTCCTCCCTTTTTAGATTAATAATACCCCCTTAATATTCAAAAAGCAATTACATTTTTACATGTACATTCAATAACAAAAGTCCATTTATAGATTCAGTCTTTGGGGCGGCTTCCTGATCCTCTCGGGATAGCGCCTTTCCAGAGGTTCTTGTTCTTGGTGCAGAGGCGATCCTGACCCCTTTTCATCGGGTAGTTCATCGGGTTCCACTGCTACTGGGTCTGAAGTAGATGCTACCGGTATGTCGGGTTCATCCCCAGGTACTCGAGACATGGGGTTGACGCATTCCTGTGATGCTAAGATCTGATCGACGTGGCGTCTCACAATGTTCTCCCCGACATCCACTGTGTACATTAATGGCCCCTGCCTTGTACATACCGTTCCGGGTTGCCACTTCTCTGTTCGATAGTCCCGGGCCAAGACTGGTTGCCCTACATTGAAGCTCCTTGTCGGCTTCTCGTTGATGAGCTGGAATTGTTTGTCCTCAACATTTCTTCGCACATTTGGTCTGAGCAAGTCCAGACGAGATCTCAACCTTCGGTTAAAGAACATCATGGCCGGGGTCTGGTTGGTAACTGCATGTGTCGCGTTTCGGTAGGCTAATAAGAAGTTGTCCAGCTTATGCTGTAGTGGAATTTCCTCGTCGCACATGGCCTTTATCGCCTTCTTAAAGGTTTGTACGAACCTCTCAGCCAATCCATTGGTGGCTGGATGATACGGGGCGGATGTGTAATGCTTTACCCCATTCCTTTTCATGAATTTTTGGAACTCGTCGGACACAAACTGTGGTCCATTATCAGAGCAGATCTGCTCTGGCAACCCGTTTCTGGCAAATATGGTCCGTAGGACTGCAATCGTTTTCTCTGTAGTGGTTGAAGACATCTTTATCACCTCAGGCCACTTTGAATGAGCATCCACTGCTATTAAAAACATTGAGTCCATGAATGGACCAGCGAAATCAATGTGCACCCGTTGCCATGGAGAGGAGGGCCACTCCCATGGGTGTAGAGGGGCATGTGGTGGTGCATTTTGGGCCTTCTGGCATCCTAAGCAGCTCTTAGTTAGGTCTTCGATTTGTTGATCGATTCCTGGCCACCACACATAAGCCCTAGCAAGGCTTTTCATTTTCACTCCCCCCAGATGACCTTCATGTAGCTCATTTAGCACTCTCTCCCTTAACTTGGGTGGAATCACCACTCTGGATCCACACATCACTGTCCCCTGGCATACTGACAGCTGTTCTCTTCTGGATGAGAATGCTGGCAACAGTGAGTCGCCATGTGTTGGCCATCCCCTCACCGTCAATTCATATACCCATGACAGCGTCGGATCATTGCAGGTCTCCTTCTCTATATCTGCGTTTGTTACTGGCAATCGTTCAATTATCGACGAATTAAATATCTCGATAGGGTCCACTGTTGGTGCTTCCTCCACCGTAGGCAGTGGCAGGCGCGATAGCCCATCAGCGTTCCCATGCTGTTTCGTGCCTTTATATTCTATTTCATATTGATTCGCCCCTAGAAACAGGGACCATCTTTGTAACCGCTGTGCAGTCATTACTGGCATGCCCTTCTTAGGATTAAAGATGGAGACAAGTGGTTGGTGATCAGTCAGCAAGGTGAACTTCTGCCCATGTAGATAGTGGTTGAATTTTTTTACTCCCCATACTAGGCTGAGGACCTCCCTGTCAATCTGGGTATAGTTGCGCTCGGCTGAGGTTAGTGACTGAGACGCAAAGGCTACTGGCCTTTCCAACCCGTCTGGGAATTTGTGCGACAGCACTGCTCCAATGCCGTAGGGTGATGCATCACATGCCAAACGAATTGGTAGTGCTGGGTTGAAATGGGCCAACACCTCTTTTGATGTGATCAATTCTTTACACGTCTGGAAAGCTCGTCTACGTTCGTCATCCCACTTCCATGGTACCCCTGTTTGCAGTAGGGTGTTCAGCGGGTGTAATACCGTAGACAAATTTGGTAAGAACTTGTGGTAATAGTTTACCAGCCCGAGGAACGACCTCAGTTGTGACACATTTTCCGGTGCTGGAGCCTTGACTACTGCCTCAACCTTGTCAGGGGACTTATGTAACCCCTCTTCATCGATGACGTGGCCGCAATACGCGATCTGTTTGTGGAAAAACTCGCACTTGTGGCGATTAGCTCGTAGCCCATATTCCTTTAATCTGGCGAGCACCTTCTCCAAGTTAGCGAGGTGATCACCGTCATTTTCGCCCGTGACCAAGATGTCGTCCAAATAACACTGGGTCCCTGGAATCCCTTGCAGGACCTGATCCTTCACGCTTTGCCAGATAGCCGGAGCTGAGGCTACTCCAAACACCAGCCGGTTGTATTGATAGAGACCTTTATGGGTGTTGATCGTAAGGTAATGTTTCGAAGCTTCTTCTACCTCCATTTGCAAGTACGCCTGGGCTAGATCAATTTTGGTGAAGCGTTTGCCACCAGATAGCGAGGCGAAAATATCCTCAATTTGTGGAAGTGGATATTGCACCGTGTGAAGGACTGGGTTCACTGTCACCTTAAAATCCCCACAGATGCGGACCTTCTTTGGTTCCCCAGGCGTATTACTCAACGACCTCTTCATTACAGGAACGATGGGTGTAGCCCACTCGCTCCAGTCCACTTTGGACAGTACTCCTGAACGTTCCAACCTTTCCAGCTCTGCTTCAACCGATGGTCTGATCGCATAAGACACTGGTCTGGCCTTCAGAAACTTTGGGCTTGCATTTTCCTCTATTTTAATTGTTGCTGTTATTCCTTTTAGTGTTCCTAGTCCCTCTTGGAACACTTCTTTTGCGTCAGTTAGCATTTTTGACCGTTGTCCAGGTGTGACGTCGTCATCCTTTTTGGCCTCAACCTTCAGTGCCTGTATGGAATGCCAATCTAATTGTATTTTTCAGATCCATTCACGTCCTAGCAGTGGTGGTCCTCCATTTGGCAATACATATATATCCATTTTAGGTATTTCCTGACCTTTATATGTCACTTTCACCCTTATTGTCCCTTTGGGGTAGACGTTTTGCCCCGTATACGTCTTCAAGACAATTTCTGTAGCTTTCAAGGGTATGTGTGAAAATAGCCGCTTGTAGTCTCTTTGATTTATGACTGTTAGAGCTGACCCTGTGTCCAATTCCATTTCCACTTGGACTCCGTCTATCTTGAGTGTAACCCAGATAGTCTGGTGATCCTCCATTTCGGTTGCATTATGTAGTTTCAGATAACCCAGCTCCTTGCTTCCGGAGTCTGTTTCACTTTTTTGTTCATCTGAACCACTGTCCATCACCTGGTGTACCTTTTTGTACTTCTCCTGTGGAGATTTCTTACTGTTGGTTTTCTTCCCAGACCTGCAGACTCTTGCTATGTGTCCTGCTTTCCCACACTGTCTGCACACTTGGTCCTTGAACCAACAATCTTTCTGGTCATGTGTTGTTCTGCCACAGCGATAGCACTTCCCTGTTCCATAGGTCATTTCGTTGGTGCCATATTCTTGCGGTCTTCGTTGTATCTCTGCAGCGCCCCTTGCGGCTGCTTCGTGTGATACTGCCATACTGAAAGCTTTGTCCAGCGTAAGGTCCTTTTCTGATAGAAGCCGTTTCTGGGTTCCTTCACTTTGTAGCCCACACACAAACTTGTCCCTTAACGTGTCTGCTAGTCCCGCTCCAAACTGGCAGTATTTCGATAGCTTGCGCAGTTCCATTAGGTACTCAGCATTGCTTTCGTCTTTGTGTTGGTTCCTTTTATGGAACTTAAATCGTTCTGCTATCAGCAGCGGTGTGGGGTTTAAGTGGTCCTGTAGGATTTCTACTATGCTTTCAAAATTCTTGTTTACCAGCTTCTCTGGGGTTATTAAATTTCGCAGTAACCCGTAAGTTTTTGCACCCATGGAATTTAACAGAACCAGTGCTTTATTAGCATCTGGCACTTCATTCGCCCTGCAGTACACCTCAATACGTTCCACATATGTCGCCCAATCTTCGACTTCATTGTCGAACGTAGAGATACTGCCACTCTTCGGCATCCTTGGTTGTGCGTTAACTATCACTAATGGCGCCTCCCGCGCTTCCCCTTCTTCTCCGCTGGCACAAAATGGCGTCTCCCGCGCTTTCCTTCCTTCCCGCGCTCGCCCGTCTTCTCCACTGCGGCTTCGCAAAATGGCGTCTCCCACGCTCTTCTTTCTTCTCCGCGGCTCAATGGCGCCTCCCGCGCTCTCCCTGCTTCTCCGCGGCTCAATGGTGTCTCCCGCGCTCTCCCTGCTTCTCCGCGGCTCAATGGCGTCTCCCCTTGCTTCGCCTCGCAGACCCTGATCAGCCCGTGATCCCTGGCTGTGCTCTGCGCGTTGTTCTCTTGATATTTGTCGACGCCGCTCAGTCTAGAACCCGGCTGTTTCTTACCCTCTCTCGCTCCGGTTTGCAGTATTTTTCCTCGACGCCGCTCGGTGATCCACCCCCGGCTGCGCCCTGCTCTCTTCACCCTCTTTCTTACCCCATCGACGCTGCTCGGCTCCCTCTCTCTGCCGTCGGTCGGCTCCAGCCGCCACTGCTCGGGAAGGGTCTGCTCTGGACCTGTCGTCGGTCTCTTACTGTTCGTTGTGGCTGGGGAACCAAGCCTGGCTCGCCACAGCCTCCCCAGCGAAGTTGGATCTCTGCCTGACTGCTGGGCGGTTGCTCGCGGTCGACGCCCGTGTTCCTGGACGCGACTATTTTTTTTATTTTTTATGTTGCAGGTAGATTTGAATTGACACTCGTTGCCACTGTTAGTGTAAGATTCGAAATTTTCATTAATAACCACACAGTAAATTAGGGTTAATAAGACAGTTTTATTGACCAAAAGATGCTTGTACAGAGAAACCTTTGATAAAATGGCACAAAAAATGGCCGCCGGACCTCGTGACCAGTTTCTGGGACCATTTGAATTTCTGTTACTGCAAGTCAGACAGGCTTGTGGATTGAGGACAGTAAGCCCGCGAAAACCAGTTTTGGGAAACCGAAACTCAGGAAACTGAGCATACATATTGATTAGATTATAAGTACAGGACAGTTTTGGGTAGCAGGATGAGGCCCATCAAGAAATGGGCGGACCATTGAACGAACACTTAAACCCATTTACTGTACAAAGAAAAGCCGTTTAACAACCATCAAGGGCAATCTCCAGACCGATCAATATACAAACCGAGTTACGGTGACAAAGCAAAGACATTATTGGCCCGGGAAGGCCAGTTAAACTATCACCGGCTGCCGTTACGAAGACAAAACACCCCTGCAGAGAATTCTGCCCGCCAAATATATTACAAAGACAGGACTATGATTTGGCGGGAGATAAGAATGTCCCAAAAAGGTATAACTGTGGATTGAAAAAGTCCATCAGTACGCTTCACTTGTAGTACACTTCTTCAGGACGATTCGTAGCTTCGGAACTTCTACGACCCTTCGGTTAAGGCAGCACTTTGGTTTCGGAACGTGGTTGGTGTTCGGCCAGGCAAGGCTCGGCCATGACGGGAACCAACGAGGGTGGCCCGGGTACTTTTGTCGGGAGATCATCGACGACCCAGGCCGAAGGAGAAGACACCCTCGGGAAAACGACGATCCAGGCCGGAGATAAAAGGACACTCCGGGCCCAGCACTCCAGTGCCTCAACAGCCCATCGGTAACGGTAACACAGGTGCATTCAATGCTTCAACACCACGCTGGTAACGGATTCACCCATGGCGAGTGCTCACCAAGGCTGTATCGGCAGCCTCATCGCGGGAGAACCAAGAGGAAAACAAGCTGCGCCAGAAGTTTCCAAATCCATGTGACGACGGAAAGCTGTGCCAAAAAGGCTGCGAACCCCTTTTCGCAATTCTGAAAGTGGTGAGCATGATCCTGAGTTCCTCAAGTCAAAACTTAGTTAGGTCTAGGGGAGGGGGTTAAGGGTAGTTGTAATGTGTTACCCCTTTTACGATGTGCCGTGTGTTCCCCATTTCCATAGAGTTAAGTTTACAGATGTGTGCATGCTTGTAGTAGCTTTAATCTGTGCTTATGACATGTATTTTATAATGCTGCAAACTGTTTAATAAAAGCATCCATTTCGTGCTATTCAACCTGGTCTATTGAGTTTTTCTCTGCACTACAGTTCCCTGCACCTAAGTCCAAGGTCTAGAACCATAGGGAAGAGTGGGTCGAACCACTCAAGGGTAATTATTGCAGGAAGCCTGGCGGGAGACCAGAGCAAGCAAGAGAAACCCCCTACAGAGATGGCGACCGCGGCAGGACGTTGGCAGCAGGAATGTAGGGCTAGATTTTCAGTTGCTTGCACCAGCAGTTAGCGCCTTAAGAGAAGTGATTTTCGGGCGCTATGCGTGTAGCGCCCGGGCGCAGCGCAGTTTGTGCCCCGCCCCAAATTAAGTTGCCCGTTAGCGCCGGCGCAAAGTTTAGCGGCCGCCCGGATGCGCGCGCAGAAAATGACGTCACATCCTCGTGCAACGCCCTTTGGCCACCCCGAATACAAACTTCAGTCGGACCGCCCCATTGTGCAGCTGGCGTCCAGAGCGTTTGTAAAATGGAACGCAACACACCCTGGGGAGCGCAAATTAAAGGGCACTCCTCCTGCACTATAAAAGGCAGTCTGCATGTGTTGTGTGGAAGGATGCAGTGTGTTGTTGTGAACGGTGTATTTATGTTTCCGACCACCACCACCACCACCACCACCTCCTCCTCCTCATCCTCCTCCTCATCCTCATCCTCCTCCTCCTCCTCATCCTCCTCCTCATCCTCATCCTCATCCTCCTCCTCCTCCCAAAACACATGCACCCTACCCCTTTAAGAGCTCACTGGCACCAGAGTGTCTGCCGTGCGCTGCGCCCGAGCTCGGGTGTTGCGCTCTGCACCGCCGGCTTAGCGCCTAAAGATAGTAGTGGAACGCCTCTTTTAGCACTCCACCAACCTCTTAGGGCGAAGCCACTGAATTTCCGGCAACGGGGCGCTACTTTGGGGCGGGCGCTAAGGTTAGCGCCCCAAAACTGTCTATACTGAAAATCTAGCCCGTAGTGTTTTAGATCAAGGTCTGAATAAACGAAATGTGATGGATGAGAGAATAGCGGATTATGTTTTTGGGAAGGTAAACCTTACAAAACAGTGGATATCTGACCTATTAAGAGATAGGCGCCCGCTAGACGCAGCCATCAAGTGGACAGAAAGCAAAGAGCACAAAAGATCTGTAGAGAAGGCGGTCTGGCTGATGTGCTACAAGAAGCAAGTCCAGCTTTTGGACCAAGTCGTTGTAGCACAGACAGCCCAGATAAAAGGGTTACTAGCAGAAGTAGAGGAAAAGGTTGCGGGAGGTCAGAAACTGATTGAATCGCTTAACGCGCTGAATCAGGAACGCCAATCCGTAACTCACCGCCATGAGACCAGGATAGATTACTTGGAGTGTCAGGTCATTGAGGCCAAGGCCAGTGAAGGTAGGATGAGAGACAGGTGTTTCCGCCTAGCTAAGCAGGTAGAGACACAGGAGGAAAGTATTACATGTATTTTATAATGCTGCAAACTGTTTAATAAAAGCATCCATTTCGTGCTATTCAACCTGGTCTATTGAGTTTTTCTCTGCACTACAGTTCCCTGCACCTAAGTCCAAGGTCTAGAACCGTAGGGAAGAGTGGGTCGAACCACTCAAGGGTAATTATTGCAAGAAGCCTGGCAGGAGACCAGAGCAAGCAAGAGAAACCCCCTACAGCCGCTGCTCGGGAAGGGTCTGCTCTGGACTTGTCGTTGGTCTCTTACTGCTCGTTGTGGCTGGGGAACCAAGCCCGGCTCTCCACAGCCTCCCCAGCAAAGTTGGATCTCTGCCTGACTGCTGGGCGGTTGCTCGCGGTCGACGCCCGTGTTCCTGGACGCGACTATTTTTTTTTTATGTTGCAGGTAGATTCGAATCGACACTCATCGCCACTGTTAGATCCGTGGTTCAGTGGATAAATAATCACACGGATGCTGTACATTAACAAATAACAGGTCTTTACTGGAGGAGGGTAATCTCTAGACTGGGGTACAGAGGCAAGCGCACAGCTTATATACCGGTGTGGTCACTGCCGGTACTACAGTATACAGGAGCTGTAAAAAGTAGTTCTGACTTAAAGGCACATACACTACAATAGTAACCAGTTTCCGGCACTTGGGGAAGAAAAGCATGGATCTAGAAGTGATTTAAAAATATTTTTAACAAGTTATTAAAAAGGTAAATTATATAATTTAATAAAATAAACAATGATTTTCTCAATTGTTTGTTGCATTTTCTGCAGAGTTTTCTAACAAGGTTACCAGTTAAGAATATCTGCAATGATCTTAATAAGAATCAAGGTCTAATTTCTGGCTTATTCTGATACTGGACTGCAATTATAGGTGTATTAATGCAACTGGATATCTGAATTCTCTGTCTGCAGAAAAAACTTTTGTGCTGACGGAAATCTTTGTGTTGTCATGATGGATGACTTGTTAAAGTCCACTGGGCAGAATTGTTTCTCAAAACTGGTGGAAGTCTGCCAAAAGCGCCCTTCCTCTTGCAACCTGGATGATACCAATATCTCTGAACAGGTGGTATGGAGATAAATGAATATAGACAGGTGTGGAGATTTATTTTTGGCACTGAGTTGGGAAGAGGGTTTTGAAATCAAAAAGAGCTTTGAAGGCCTCATAATGCTTTAATAATTCAAACAGTTCACCAGCTAGATAAATGTTATGAATTAGAATATTTCTTTAATCGTCAGATTTTTTAAAAAGTTTGCAATTCTGGCCAATGTTTGTTCATAGAGAAATAGGTGAGATATTACAAACACCTTTTAACTTGCGCGTGTTTGTTGAATATTAATGAAACACTCCAAAAAGACTTTCTCAATTTGAACAAAATTCAGTGACGAAACGAAAATCTGAGAATTCTGAATTATTTTGGAATTGGGTGACAGGTTTTCTACTATCAGGACAGGGTTTTAAAGGGACAACATATTATCTCTTTAAATCAAGGGCAAACCTGTGCCTTCCAGTTGTTCTAAATTTTGTAGAGCATCGGGCCTCCAAATTTCTTCATGTTTTGCTTGATCATGACATATTTGTGCTGGGAATCACTACCTCTGAACTGTTCATTTCTATCTATTGGGCAATGTAGATTTGGGGTCTCTACAGGGACCATGATTCCATTGATTTAAAAAAAAATCAAAGCTGTATAAAATAAGACTCCCATCATGACTAGTAATGATTTTGTTTCTTACTTGTTAAAGGATCTGGCATTTTGCCCCCATGGCCCATCTATCAGTAGTAAGGGGGGATTTTGGGGCCTCCCACTCAGCAGAAATGGGACTGTAGTGCCCTGAAAATGGTGGGGAATGACTCCCCACTGAGATTGGACTCCTTTTCCCACAGACCTACCTTTCTCAGACTCGGAGGCCAGCTGGGCCACCCGATATTGCAGGACACTCATTTATCACCCATAGCTCGCTGTCTGAATTCTGAATGCTAATGAGGCCTAGCCATAAAAAGGGACCCGGCCCCGCCCCGGGACTATCAGGCAATGAGCAGCCACATTCCGTCAGGTGGCCACCTGTAGTCTACACCGGGAGAAAATCTACCCCTTCTATTTTCTCAAGTCTGCGGAAACTAACTAAAACTGAAGAGAGCATATGGGGGCTTATAGATATAAAAAATAAGAAAACAAAGAATTAAGAAAGGAATCAGGAAAGCAAGGAGTATGAGGAGAGAGTCTCAAAAAAATTAAAAGGGACAGTAGAGTATTCCACAAATGTATCAGTGAAAAGAAAATTGTCAGATGTGAAATGGAACTCCAGAGAGGAGAGGTTAGTGAGTTAGTAGAGGATATATGTGGAAACTGGTAGGTATACTTAACAATACTTCAATACAAAAGAGACAAAGCAGCCCGCTTGATTGGCATCCCCTCCACCACCGGTGTACCACCACAAGTCACACACCATCCTGACTTAGAAGTATATCCCTGATCCTTCATTGTCGCTGGGTCAAAATCCTGGAACTCCTTACCTAACAGCACTGTGGGAATACCTTCACCACAGGGACTGCAGCAGTTCAAGAAGGCAGCTCACCACCACCTTCTCAAGGGCAATTAGGGATGGGCAATAAATGCTGGCCTTGCCAGTGATGTCACATCCCATAAACGAATAAAAAAAAAGAGAAGGTATTGGATAGGAGGTAAATCCTAATTGGTTAAAAACAAGATGGGAGATATTATAACAGAAAAGTATTAGAGAAGTTAATTAACCAAAAGGAGAACAAGGCGCCAGGACCCAATGGGATCCATCCAAGGATGCTTGGAGAAATAGGGAAGAAAATGCTGACAACACTCAGCAAGTCAGTTAGAATTTGTAGAGAGAACAGATAAGTTCATTTTTTGGATGTAGAGCCTCTGTTCTGACAAAGGGTCTACAGCTGAAACATTAACTTATCTGTTCTCTTCACAAATGCTGACTAACCTGCTGAGTGTTTCCAGCATTTTCATTTTTTGTTTCCAGTGCCTGCAGTTTTTTGCTTTTCATTACTGTATAGACTTCAGTTTTTGAGAGTTTGTTGCTTTCAAGGTGGAATATAATGTTCTGGATAATGCATAGAATGTAGTATCTCAGTTGTGCATGAAATATATCTCTCATCATCTTCAGTCTTATTTATCTTCATCTCAAAACAAAGTGTCATAAATTGCAATCTTCTAACTGGATAACAAAATAACTTTTAAAAGGAAGGCCGCTTTCTACAACTCTGTTCAGTGTGCTGCTCCATCTAGTGACCCAGCAGAGAACTGCTGAAACACACTCCTAACAGTGAAAGGCAAGTTAAAGACTCTTGTGACCGAGGCTTGTAGTGACTGACTAATCAACTTCCAGTTTTGTTGCATGGGATTCAAAAATTTGTTGGTGTTTTGTGGATTGTATTTCACAATTTGGTCTGTTTTTCTGTGAATGTGGAAAACTAATAGCCTTGCATATAATACACAAAGGGGCTATTGTTCCATATAATTAGGGCCTGTGGTTTATGATGACTGATTAAGTCAAGTTCCACTTTGTTCCATGAGATTCAAGGATTTTTACTGGGATTTTGAAATCAGGTTTCATGATTTTCTTCTCAATGTAAACATGGCTTTGTTCATGATTCTTCTCATTTTTAAAAAGACACGCAACTGGTCATGCACCATATACAAAAATATCAGCATTACATAAGAACATAAGAAATAGGAGTAGAAGCAGGCCATTTGGCCCCTCGAGCCTGCTCCGCCATTTAATGAGATCATGGCTGATCATCCAAATTCAGTACCCTGTTCCTGCCTTCTCCCCATATCCCCTGATCCCTTTAGCCTTAAGAAATATATCCAACTCCTTCTTGAATATATTTAATGAACTGGCCTCTACTGCCTTCTGTGGTAGAGAATTCCACAGGTTCACCACTCTCTGGGTTAAGAAATTCCTCCTCATCTCAGTCCTAAATGGCTTACCCCTTATTCTTAGACTATGACCCCTGGTTCTGGACTCCCCGGCCATCGGAAACATCCTTCCTGCATCTAGTCTGTCCAGTACTGACATAATTTTATAGGTTTTGATGAGATCCCCTCTCAATCTTCTAAACTCCAGTGAGTATAAGCCCAATCAACACAATCTCTCCTCATACGTCATTCCTGCCATCCCAGGTATCAGCCTGGTGAATCTTCGCTGCGCTCCTTCAATGGCAAGAATATCCTTCCTCAGATAAGGCGACCAAAACTGCACACAATACTCAAGGTGCGGTCTCACCAAGGCCCTGTACAACTGCAGCAAGACATCCTTGTTCCTGTACTCGAACCCTCTTGCTACGAAGGCCAACATACCATTTACCTTCTTAACCGCCTGCTGCACCTGCATGCTTACCTTCAGCGACTGGTGCACAAGAACACCCAGGTCTCTTTGCACTTCCACTTCTCCCAATCTATTGCCATTCAAATAATAATCTGCCTTCCTGTTTTTGCCACCAAAGTGGATAACCTCACATTTATCCACATTATAGTGCATTTGCCATGTTTCTGCCCAATCACCCAACCTGTCCAAATCGTACTGGAGTTTCACGACATCCTCCTCACAGCATACCCTCCCACCCAGCTTTGTGTCGTCTGCAAATTTGGAGATATTACATCCAATTCCCTCGTCCAGATCATTAATATATATTGTGAACAGCTGGGGTCCTAGGACCGATCCTTGTGGTACCCCACTAGTCACTGCCTGCCACTCGGAAAACGACCCGTTTATTCCAACCCTTTGCTTTCTATCCGCCAACCAGTTCTCTATCCAAGTCAATACCTTGCCCCCAATCCCATGTGCCTTAATTTTGCACGCTAATCTCTTATTCGGGACCTTATCGAAAGCCTTCTGAAAGTCCAAATACACCACATCCACTGGTTCTCCCTTATCTATTTTACCAGTTACATCCTCAAAAAATTCCAGTAGCTTAGTCAAGCATGATTTACCTTTTGTAAATCCATGTTGACTTTGTCCGATCCTGTCACTGCTTTCCAAGTGCTCTGCTATTACATCTTTTATAATGGACTCTAGCATTTCCCCCACTACTGATGTCAGGCTTACCGGTCTATAATTCCCCGCTTTTTCTCTACCACCTTTTTTGACTAGTGGGGTAACATTAGCTATCCTCCAGTCCACGGGTACTGTTCCAGAGTCTATCGAGTTCTGGAAGATGACCAGCAATGCATCTACTCTATCTAGGGCCACTTCCTTAAGTACCCTAGGATGTAGATTATCAGGCCTTGGGGATTTATCGCCCTTCAGTCCAATCAATTGTCCTAACACCATTTCCCTACAAATACTGATTTCTTTCAGTTCCGCCCTTTCATCAGACCCTATGTTCCCCGGCATCTCTGGGAGGTTATTTGTGTCCTCCTTTGTGAAGACAGAACCAAAATATGTATTTAGTTGGTCTGCCATTTCTTTGTTCCTCATTATAAATTCCCCTGATTCTGACTGCAAAGGACCTACGCTTGACTTCACCAATCTTTTTCTCTTCACATATCTATAAAAGCTTTTACAGTCAGTTTTTATGTTCCCTGCAAGATTACTCTCATATTCTATTTTCCCCTTCTTAATTAATCCCTTTGTCCTCCTTTGTTGAATTCTAAACTGCTCCCAATCCTCAGCATTATTGCTTTTTCTGGCCAATTTATATGTCCTCTCCTTGGATCTTATGCTATCCCTAATTTCCCTTGTTAGCAACAGTTGAGTCACCTTTTTTGTTTTATTTTTATGCCAAACTGGGATGAACAAATTCTGTAGTTCATCCATTCGGTCTTTGAATCTTTGCCATTGTCTATCCACCATCAACCCTTTGAGTGACATTCCCCAATCAATCCTACCCAACTCGCGCCTCAGACCATCGTAGTTTCCTTTATTTAAATTTAGGACCCTGGTCTCTGAGTCAACTACTTCATTCTCCATCTTAATGAAGAATTCAATCATATTATGATCGCTCCGACCCAAGGGGCCTCGTACAACAAGATTGCTAATTAATCCTTTCTCGTTACATAATACCCAGTCTAAGATGGCCTGATCTCTGGTTGGTTCCTCACCATATTGGTCCAGGAAACCATCCCATAAACACTCCAGGAATTCCTCCTCCACAGTATTGTTACTAATTTGGTTAGCCCAATCTATATGTAGATTAAAGTCACCCATGATGACTGCTGTGTCCTTATTGCACGCTTCTTTAATTTCCCTTTTAATGCCATCCCCAACCTCCGCCTTACTGTTTGGAGGTCAATATACCACTCCCACTAACGTTTTCTGCCCCTTAGTATTTCTCAATTCTACCCATACAGATTCCACATCATCAGAGCTAATATCCTTCCTTACAATTGTGTTAATCCCTTCTTTAACCAGTAATGCTACCCCACCTCCCTTTCCTTTTTGCCTATCTTTCCTGAATATCGAATACCCCTGGATATTGAGTTCCCAGCCTTGGCCACCCTGGAGCCATGTTTCCATAATCCCAACCAAATCATATTCGTTAGTTAACCAATCCTCTATCCAATCTAATATATTACCCCCAACACCATGAGCTCTTGTCTTATGCAGTAACCTTTTTTGTGGCACCTTGTCGAATGCCGTTTGGAAATTCAAATACACTACATCTACTTGTTCCCCTTTATCCACCCTGCTCGTTACCTCCTCAAAGAATGCTAATTGATTTGTCAAACACAATTTCCCTTTCATAAAACCATGTTGACTCTGTTTGATTGTATTATAATTTCTAAATGTCCTGCTACTACTTCCTTAATAATGGATTTGAGCATTTTGCCAATGACAGATGTTAGGCTAACTGGCTTATAGTTTCCTGCTTTCTGTCTCCCTCTTTTTTTGAATAAGGGCATTACATTTGTAGTTTTCCAATCCGCTGGGACTTTTCCAGAGTCAAGGGAATTTTGGAAGATTACAACCAATGCATCCACTATCTCTGTAGCCACTTGTTTTAAGACCTTAGGATGCAGGCCATCAAGTCCAGAGGACCTGTCAGCCTTTAGACCCATACGTTTGCCTGGCACTTTTTCTCTAGTGATAGTGATTGTTTTAAGTTCCTCCCTCCCTTTTCCCCCTTGATTTTCTACTATTACTGGGATGTTTTTAGTGTCCTCTACTGTGAAGACAAATACAAAATATTTGTTCAAAGCCTCTGCCATTTCCTTGTTT
Source organism: Somniosus microcephalus (assembly GCF_052327205.1). Taxonomy (NCBI): domain Eukaryota; kingdom Metazoa; phylum Chordata; class Chondrichthyes; order Squaliformes; family Somniosidae; genus Somniosus; species Somniosus microcephalus. Next base: position 83,381,689 of record NC_140993.1, on the reverse strand, counting down.
CCCAGTCTCATCCTCTAAGGGACCAATGTTTACTTTAGCTACTCTCTTCCTTTTTATATACTTGTAGAAGCTCTTACTGTCAGTTACTCTCATAAGCTATTTTCTCCCTCTTTATTATTTTTTTAGTCATCCTTTGCTGGTTTCTAAAATTTTCCCAATCTTCTGGCCTACCACTAATCTTTGCAACATTGTATGTCTTTGCTTTCAATTTGATACCATCCTTAACTTCCTTGGTTAGCCATGGTTGGTTCATTCTTCTCTTCGAGTCTTTCTTTCTCACTGAAATATCTCTTTAAATGTTTGCCACTGCTTTTCTATCATCTTACCTTCTAATCTATTTTCCCAGCCCACTTTAGCCAACTCTCTCCGCATACCTTTTTAATTGCCTTTATTTAGGTTTAATACTCTAGTTTCAGACCCAAGTTTCTCACCTTCAAACTGAATGTGGAATTCTATCATGTTATGATCACTCTTCCCTAGAGGATCCTTTACTATGAGATCATTAATTAATCCTGTTTCATTACACTTTAGCAGATCTAAAATAGCCTGTTCCCTGGTCGGTTCCACAACGTATTGTTCCAAGAAACTGTCCTGAATACACTCTATGAACTAATCCTCAAGGCTGCTTTTGCCAATTTGATTTGTCCAATTTATATGCAGATTAAAATTGCCCATGATTATTGCAGTACCTTTCTTACAAGCCCCTATTATTTCCTGATTTATACTCTGTCCTGTAGTGTAGCTACTGTTAGGGGGCCTATAGACTACTCCCACCAGTGCCTTCTTTCCCTTACTATTTCTTATGTCCACCCAAATTGATTCTACATCTGGAACTTCCGAGCCAAGATCATTTCTCACTATTGTACTGATCTCATCCTTTATTAGCAGAGCTACCCCACCTCCCTTTCCTTTCTGTCTATCCTTCCAAAATGTCAAATACTCCTGAATATTCAGTTCCCAGCCTTGGTCACATTGCAACTACATCTCTGTGATGGCTATTGGATCATACCCATTTATTTCTATTTGTGCCATCAATTCATCTATCTTGTTACGAATACTGCATGCATTCAGATAAAGAGCCTTTAATTTTGACTTTTTATCATTTTTCCCTACTCTGACCTTATTTGCTGGTGCACTCTTATGTTTGTACACCCTGTCCCTTCCTGTCACACTTTGGCTTTCATTGCCCATATCGCTACTCTTGAAATGCACCATGATACCATCTACTCCTAGCAGTTACAAGTTATTTTTGCACTTTAAAATGGGAATTTAAATTAAACAACATAAATAATGCAGCAAAGTGGGAATTTAGTGCTAAATAAAATTAAATTATCAGATAATTTGAATTAAACAACTATGAATTAAGAGCAAATTATTTAAAATATTATTTTGGTGTCAAGATTAAATAGTACAACAACTCTAGTAAAAGCCAATGGATCTTCCTCCATATGTGGGAGCGGGACTAGTTGAAGTGCTCTTGCAGAGTGCCAGCATGGGCTTGAAGGGCCAACTGGCCTCCTTCTGTGCTGTAACCATTCTATGGTTCTAGTCTATATTGGGGTTGTGACCAGATGGCTAGTATAGGGGAGATTGATGGCATTCATTGGGGCCTAGACAAATTAATTACATGAACAAAGGAAGAGCAGTATTGATCTTAATATGTAGATATAAATTTAAGTTAATCTCCTTTGGTACGGAAAGTATGAAAAATATTAGCATAATGAATGAACAGACATTAATAAAAGTGGAAAGGCATTTGGGGAGATTATTGACCATTCACAGATAGGGCTTGATTTCCCTCTGGGGTGGATTAGCAGCTCAAGGCGGGTTGGGACTGGATGAACCAAAACTGTAGTGGATACCCACTGCAGCACCAGAAAAGCAAGAGGCCTCTCCCTGTCCATCCTAGCTTCTTCCCTGCCCCCAAAACGTTTTACTCCTGCCTTGTTTCTGCCTGCCTTCAATGCCTTGCCTCCCATCACCTGCCTCCTGTCTCTGTTTCTGCCTGGCCCTTTCTGCAAATGCCATTCAGCCCTGCAGGAATTAATCTGGCCCACAGTCCCCTGCTCTGACTCCCCTACTGCCTCTAGTGCCCAAATCCTTTAAAAAAATCTATCACAGAAATTACATGCCCCTCCTAATGCTGCCTCCCACTGCACTCCAGAACTATCAGGACAAGATGTCCAGATCCTCCCTCAAGAAACACAAACATTATTAAAATTAAATTCATATTTTATATAGCTTTACATTTCAGGCTATGAAAGCTCTGCAAGCTTTATAGCTGCAAATATTAAAACCCTTTGGGGAAAACAATTGTAAATTCAAATATTTCTTCCCCTGCCCTCGCCTCTACCTCCCCCTTAATCTTTTGTCTTTGCCTGCCATTCTCCTGCCTCCAGCCACCTCCCAATTTCCCCTCCTCCACACACCACTCCCATTACACTTCAAAAATGTTCCCCAACTCTGACTGCTGCCCATCCCACCCCCATCTGCTCTGGCCCACTTTCGCTGCCATCACTATTTTTAAGAATACAGCCAAAAAATCTCTAGCCCTCCCCTTTCCCCACTTACCACCACTCTTAGCTTTCCCTACCACTTATATTTTTAATATTACAGCCCCAGATTAAACGTTGCTCCACGCCAATGTTTCCCAATCCCACATAACATTTGCCTCCCTAACTTCAAGCACCCTTTCCAGACCCCACAACCTGCAGTTTCCCTTTATGCCCTGCATGACTGCCGCCCTCCCAGCTCTGCTCCCAACTGCACTCCCATCCTGGCTATCCCTTTGCTATGCTCTCATTACGTTTGGGGGAAAAAGTCTCCCCACTCCCACTTGACACTCAGTCCTTTTACCCATTTCTTTATAGCTGACCGCACTACATAGCTTCACCTTACCAGCAGAATAAACTTGTGTAACGCTCCTGTCCTTACAAAACAGAGTTTCATCTGACTTACCATAAGCAATGCCACAGGAGTACCACTAGTTTATTACACTGCAGCTGTTTGTGGATAATAATATCATATGTTTGAAAAATACCCTGGAACTAGATTTTGTTTTAGCCCCCAGGAAATTAATATAAGTGAATATGAGATCCAATGCATACACATACAGATAAATAGTTTAAATTTTTTGCCAGGGAATGTTTATTTTTGATTTAAGATGAAGATTAATCACTGCAGTTGTCACCTTTACAGATGCTGCTGATCTGTTAATTGTTCATTTAAATGGGTCAGTGGAACACCTCATTTTTCAAGAACTAATAGAGTCTAGCCACTGTAAACATCTTTGAATTATACTAAATTGTAATACTTCTGTAAATATAACCCCTAATTTTTGTATTACAACATACAAAAAGCCACTTTGGGGTAGAAATTAGGTCCTCGTTTTCCAAGCAAGAAAAACCAATTTTGGGCCACAATGTTTTGTGCCCAATCAGAGCCTGTGTTGCAAGCGCCACCGTACTGGTGTAGACGGCTTTGCAAGCATTTTGGGCGGCCACCTAAAACAGTCGTTAGGTCTCTTACATATGTTAATTAGGGACCAAAACGCCTGTTGAAGGACACCTCTGTAAAATTAGTGTATGATGAGTGAAGCAGGTGCCAGTCCTACTCCGCTTAGAATTCTTCAGCACTCCCTGAAATATATAAAAAAAAAACCCTTCCTGTAAAGCCCGGAGGAGCATGATTGCACCCCTTGCTCCTCAGTCATCACGATCGCTGCCCCTTGTTGTCTGCTCCAACCTCTCCCCCGGGACTTAGCTTTGGGCCGCTGTTGGTGGAACAAGCAGCCCAACATTCCATATTTGAAATGCATGAACTGCCTGTGAATACGCAACCAGCACTGGCAATTTGTGCATAAAATGAGGTCTGAGGCTCAATTTTGGGCTGAGCTCGAGTCGTTTGGTTGGGGCGCGTGATGCCTCTGCAGTGCTGAGTCAGGTTTTGAGATTTCTACCCCTTTATATCTAGGGAAGAGATAGCAGCGGCATTGCTACGTATATTTAATAATTCGTTAGAAAAAGGTATAGTGCCAGAGGACTGGCGGATAGCTAATGTAATACCGATATTTAAGAAGGGGGATAGAACGTGTCCAGGGAATTATAGACCAGTCAGCTTAACATCGGTGGTAGGAAAAATAATGGAGTCCCTACTAAAGGAGAAAATAGAAGAACATCTAGAAACCAAAAATGTAATAATGAATAGTCAACATGGATTTCAAAAGGGAAAGTCTTGCTTGGCCAACCTTATTGAAAATTTTGAAGAGGTAACAGAGTAGACAATGGTAATGCAGTAGATGTAATTTATCTGGATTTTCAAAAGGCCTTCGATAAGGTACTGACTGATGAACAAGGTCAGAGAATGTGGAGTCAGGGGACAAGTAGCAGAATGGACTGCTGATTAGCTTCAGGACAGAAAGCAGAGTAGGAGTAATGGGTAGCTATTCACAGTGGCAGAAGATGTGTAGTGGTGTTCCACAAGGGTCAGTGCTGGGACCACTGCTGTTCACAATTTACATTAACGATTTAGACTTAGGAATCAAAAATACAATTTCTAAATTTGCGGATGACACCAAATTGGGGGGATAGTCAATACTGAGGAGGACTGCAACAAGTTACAGGAGGACATTATTAAACTTGCAGAATGGGCATATAATTGGCAAATGAAGTTCAACACAGATAAATGTGAGGTATTACATTTTGGTAGGAAGAATAGGGAGGTCACTTATCACTTGGAGGGTGCGAGTCTAGGTGAGGTGGAGGAACAAAGGGATCTAGGAGTACAAATACACAAATCACTAAAAGTTGCGACGCAGGTTAGCAAGGCCATAAAAAAAGCAAACCAAGCAGTAGGGTTTATTTTTAGAGGGATAGAATTGAAAAGTAGGGAAGTTATGCTGAACCTGTATCGAACCTTGGTTAGACCACACTTAGAGTACTGCGTACAGTCCTGGTCACCATATTATAAAAAGGATGTAGAGGCACTGGAAAGGGTGCAGAGAAGATTTACAAGGATGATACCAGAAATGCAAGGGTATACATATCAGGAAAGGATGAACAGGCTGGGTCTCTTTTTTCTTGAAAAAGGCTGAGGGGTGACCTAATAGAGGTCTTTTCCACTTGTGGGGAAGAGCATAACTAGAGGCCATCAATATAAGATAAGTCACCAAGGAATCCAATAGGGAATTCAGAAGAAACTTCTTTACCCAAACAGTGGTGAGAATGTGGAACTCGCTACCACAGGGAGTGGTTGAAGCGAATAGTATGGATGCATTTAAGAGGAGGCTAGACAAGCATATGAGGGAAAAGGGAATAGAGAGTTATGCTGATAGATTTAGATGAGGAAAGATGGGAGGAGGCCCGTGTGGAGCATAAACGCCGGCATGGACTGGTTGGGCTGAATGGCCTGCTTCTGTGCCATATATCCTATGTAATTCTACATGAACTTTGCCAAAGGATAGTCTTAGGATACTTATATGAAAAGAATAGAAAATCAATTATACATGTAAATACTTGCTACACTAATTTATGACAAAGTATTGTTGCCATTGCAGACTTTGCTACAAAGAGGATGTGCTGCATTCTTGCTGACATTGACAATAACAGGTGTATGGACAACTTGAATAGCTCCACATATTATAGATGAGAACCTGATTACATTTACTGGTGTAGGACAGTTTCTGATCCCTGTCTCTGAATCTGCATAAATAGATTTCCAAGATATGTGGTGGTTGCACTAGCTTCACAGAATTTTTAAGTGACGTATTAGACATGTAAAATCCGGAAACCAACCTGACTTGTCGGGGGTGCAAGTGGTCTTCAGCAGCAGCAGCCCATTTTACACCCCGCCTGATTTTCTTTCCTGTTGACTTCTGTGGGCTGCCAATTCATTATCGCCCATTTTGTTCTCCCACCAAAGACCAATTTCACCCCCGTTATCATTTGGAAAAATACGAGGGTAATTCTTATGCCTCTGTAATGTATTTTGGCAGAATATGTAACCATGCTAGTACAAAATATGTATTATAACTAGGATTAAATTTGGGATGAAAATATTATTAATTAATGTCACATTTCGTGATTTCTATTTCACCATGGAAAGATCTTGGTATGATTTCTGTGAAATGTTGCTCCTAAGGAGAGTTGGCAGATGTTTATTAGAGCCAGATGAACTAGTTTGTGGAATGTTGCTTATCGCATACCACTTCGATCTGCAACAATAAATGTCCATTCAGACATTCCAGTGAATTTTCTTACCCAGTTTGTCAGGAATGGCCCTGTTCATTTGAGAACATTATAGATTTAACTTACCATGTTCTAAGACTTACAGTAACTACATTCATTCCAATGGTGTGTATGATTGTGTTTCTTGTGACATGGGTTAGTAATTGATGGGAGGTAGGAGACAGAGAATAGGGATAAAGGGAATATGCTCTGATTGGCGCGATGTGACAAGTTGTTCTTCCCAGTGATTTGTACTGGGCCTCAGCTTTTCACCATATATATCAATGACTTGGATAAAGGAACAGAGAGTTGTATATCCACATTTGCAGATGACACTAAGTTAGAAGGCACATTAAGTTGTGTAGATGGGAGCAGGAAGTTACAAAGGGACATAGACAGACTAAGTGAGTGGAAAAAACTATGGCAGATGAAATTCAATGTGGGAAAGTGTGAGGTCATCCACTTTGGAGCCAAGAAAGACAAATTGGAATAATTTCTTAATGGCAAGGGACTAGTAACTGTGGAGGAGCAAAGGGATTTGGATACTCAGGTACAGAAATGACTAAAAGCTAATACACATATACAAAAAGTAATCAAAAACACTGATGGCAAGTTGGCTTTTATCTCAAGGGGGGCTGGAATACAAAGGGGAGGAAGTGATGCTTCAGTTGTACAAAGCCTTGGTCAGACCCCAGCTGGAGTAATGCAGTTTTTGGCACTACACTTTGGGAGAGATAAACTGGCCTTGGAGTTGGCACAGTGCAAATTTACCAAAATGAAACCGGGGCTTAAAGGGCTAAATTATGAGGACAAATTGCATAAACTTGGTTTGTATTCCCTTGCATTTAGAAGATTGAGGGTCTACTTAATTAAAAGATGTTTAAAGTGATTAAATAATGTGCTAGAGTAGATACAGAGGGCTGGATTTTGTCATTGGGGGCGGTTCAGGTGGCCGGCAGGTCCCGCCCCTGCCTCCGAATTGAGGTGGGACAAGTGAGGGATTTTGCCCTAATTGGGCACTTGATTTCCAGCGTTTGGGAACCCCTGGCCCAATGAGACTTTTGGTCCTGAAACTCGCCTCTGATGATGTCATCTATGCAGCTGCATTTAAGGCCTGCAAGCAGCCTTGGTTCATTTTCTGCCTTACAACTTTTTGATTAGACTTCTGAGGGATTAGTGGTGTAACCATGGCAAGCTTCAGACGCAGGTGTGCACTTTGTTTTGATGAGGACTCCCTCTAAGCTCTGGTGGAGGGAGCAAGAGCTAATAAGGAAGTGCTGTTTCCTTCTGGGAGGAAATAACATCCCCAGCAGACCAAAGCTGTGTGGCTGCAAGTAGCACAGGAGGTCAGTGCCATCTCAATGTGCAGCAGAACCTGGCTGCAGTGCAGAAAGAGGTTTCATGACCTTCTCCGCACAGGAAAAGTGAGAATTCCATCAGCATGACCCTCAATCTGATCCCCATCGCCTCTTATCACCAGCACTCTGCATTGTCAACCTCCTCCTCCTCATCCCACTTGACCCTTACATCCCTGCACCCTTAACCATTCCCTCTATCTGTATGTTCACATTCACTTAACGATTCGACTATACAGCCCTCACACTCCCTATCACTGTGATGCTATGACAACAACTTACAACACACAGGGAGGGCTTGTAGGATTTGCAAAACTGAACATTGTCCAATAAGGGCCTATTGGCAGAAAAGGCCTTAATTTTAAAGACTGTTTTAAAAGAAGCCCAGAAAAAGGGGCACACAAAATGGCCGCCAGACCCCGTGACCAGCTTTTTGGGACATTTTAAAATGGTTCCTGCAGTCCACAGACAGCTTTTGTGGATTCAGCCCACAGTAAGTTCTGGAATGCAATTTCGGAGAATGCGAAACCAGACAGAACTCCATACATATGGATTGGATGCAGATCCAATCAGATCAGCCTGTAGATAAAGGCCATCAAAATGTTTACCCAGACAAAGGGAAACAGCTTCAAATTCATAGGGGGACATCAAGACCCATTAAAGACAATACAAGGTCATTTCAGACCAGAGATGGCAGTTACCGGCCATCCCGAAAGTACTTTAAACACAATAACTACCCCTCTGTGCTACAAGCCCGCCAAAAGTTAAACAAAGACTAACCTTGATATGGCGGGAGATAAGGGCCTCGATGAGAAGTATAATTGGAGACCCGGGGTAGCTATCAAGAGGGTCAGAGAATCGGAAGACGATCGAGTTGGAGGTTGAAGGTCGGATGATCGAGGGTCGAGTTCGAGTTCGAAGTTGGAGAGAGAGGTTCGAGAGGGAAGATCGAGTCAGCGCCTAGACCCGGGGTAGCTATCGGGAGATCATCGACAAACCCCGGGCCATTTGGCAAGATGAAAAGACGGCGACCCTCCAAGAAGAAACCTATATGAAAATGGTCAAACAGTTGGTCTCTCTCCACGCTGACGTCCAGGCCTGCTAACATCCAGCCTGTCCGAGTCCATCACCTCGAGGGAGAGAAGAGTGTGTCGCAGCCCGCTGCGTTCCACTGACCACGTGGAGACAGGATGCCTGAGAGGACCAAAACGCAGACTTCAAAACCTCTATTTTCTAACTGGGACTGGTGAGCATGTTTCTGGCCCCTCATAATCTAATCTAGCTAGGTTTAGGGGGTGGGCACTTTAGGGGATAATTAACAATGAGTCGTTGTCCCTCGATGTTCCGTGTGTTTCCCTATTTCATGATGAACCTTGTAAAGTATAATATGCCTGTGGATATATTGGTTAGTACTGTATTATGATTTGTTTTTCCCTCCTATGTACCTTATTATTGGCTTACATTCAATTTTTTCTTCATGCAATAAAATTTCACTTTGTTTCATTAAACTTGGTCTACAGAGTATTCTCTGCATTGTAGTTCCTGCCTCAAAGTCCAGTGTACAGAACCTAAGGGGTGAGTGGGTCGAACCACTCGGTAAATTACTGTGCAAAAGAGAGAGGTCTCACCAGAGAGAGAGACCTAGCAGGAAAACCCCTTACAGGCTCTTGGTCTTGGGACCTCACTCCATCTTTGTGTCCTTCTAAGCATCTATGCTATGGATTCTCTACACTCACTTCTTCATTCTCACTTAAACTCCACTTGTGTCCCTCATTGCAGGAAAAGAGAGCCCACAATAAGAGGGAAATGGCGAGGACAGGAGGAGGGCCAGCTCACCAGTGCAGAGGAGGCGGCCCTGGAGATCGTGGGAGTCGAGGAGGATACACAAGTGGGGGACAGACAGACGGGCACATCATAGCAAGCTGGTGACAGAATAGATTTTCATCTCTCTCATTGACATTGCATGAGTGACTGATCTTGATTCTAATGCTCTAACAGATTGACTTATGATAATTTGCACAATTCAATGTGCATGCAAAGTTTATCTCACATGCCTCACACTTTCCTTTACTTCCCCACAGGACCATCGACAGCCCCCCTCCCCACTGTCCAGGAGGAACAGCCTGAGCCACAGACTCCTCAGAGGAAGCTGCAACATCTGAGAGCGCAACGTCAGCAGAATTAAGCGCACCCAGCACCAGCACAGACACTCACACCTCGGTGAGATCTTCGGGAGATAGAGTAGTGTTGTCACCTGGTGTATCACAGCTCACAAGTGAGCATCAGCAGATGGTGGAGACAGGGACAGCAGTGGAGAGTCCTCGTCGGAGGGCAGAGGACTCTCCCAGCTCGGCTCAGCTGCATGTCGAACCTGTGCCTCCGGGTACATCCAGAAGGAGAGCGGTGCTGGAACTCCAGGAACAGGTGCAGGAGCCTCTGGCAGGTTTTGTCTCCAGGATCGCTGCGAGTGTGGAGCGGATGGAGGAGTCCATTGCTAGCACGAGCAGAGCCTTTGTGGAGGCATTGGCGCATGAACGCATCACCATGGAAAGGACAGCAACCTCCATGGAAAGGATGGCTACCTCCATTGTAAGGCTGGCTACTGTAGAGGAGAGGATGGCTACCGTAGAGGAGAGGATGGCTATGGCCATGGAGGAGCTAAGTCGCTAGGGTCTTGAAAACATTGTTCAGAATAGACTGACATCTCTGGAGGAGTGATGGTCATCTATTGAACAGAGAAACCAGACCTTCATGGAAGTCCTCTGGAGTAGGACTTCCAGTGCAGAAATGGGTCCTCATGGCCCCCCTGAAGTGCAGCAAGGTGCTGTCAAGCCATTTGCTAGCTCTGAAGTGGGGCTGACCCATGAGAGGAACGTTGGTAGCATAGAACAAGGAAGTGGGGGCTCCTCTCCAAGCGCGCTCACGACCATGCCACTGCAGAGCCCTCGGTCAGAGCCCCACCAGAGTCCTCACCCATTTGAGATCGGCATCTTAGCCCCTGCACAGCTGCAGGAGCAGCAGACTGTTGGTAAGCCCTCACAGGCTCACAACCCCAGAGGACGCCCGCCAATGGTGTCGAGGCAGGAGCAGCAAGAAAGTGAGCAAGGGGCCTCCACATCTGCTGAAACCACAGGGGAAGCACCACGTAGGAGCATGCATAAGAGGAAGATAAAGCACGAGTAGTCACAAGGGTAGTCAATTGGGTGTCTGTTGTGTTTATTTCTGAAAAGCCATCCGTGAATTTATGTGATAAAATAACGTGATAGCAAACCTTTGAAGTTGTGGGCTGTGTCATTTCGCAAATGGGACTTCCGCATTGAGAGCTCAGGGCAACTTGGCATTGTCAGTATGGTGGTCAGAGTGATAGGAAGCCGCGGGTTCTTGTCCATTGTCGATGCTCTGGTAAGAAGGTGCGAGGCAAATGTGTTTGATTGGGCAGCCTAAGCAAATCTGGCCAAGATGAGTGCATCCCTTGCATCTCGGGCAGCAATGTGCTCGCGTGCTGCTGCCGCTGGTTGATGCGCCTCCGCAAGCTGTTCATTGTCGCTCTCCTACTCCTCCTCCTCCTCATCTGAGGAGGATGTGTGAGGAGCCACTTGTACCTCAGGCAGCTGCAAGCCACGATGCTGTGCCATGTTGTGAAGTGCACAGCAGACCACGACAATTCTGGAGAGCTTGGCTGCTGAGTACTGCAGGGCTCCACCTGATCTATCAATGCATCTGAATAGCATCTTCAGCAAGCCGATGGTTTGCTCGATTATGGATCTGGTGGAAATGTGGCTGGAGTTGTAGCACTCCTCAGCTTCATTGGATGGCCTCCTCAACGGCGTCATTAACCACGTCTTCAGGGGGTAGCCCTTGTCTCCAAGTAGCCATCCGCAAAGTTGGTCTGGCGGACTGAAGAGCGGAGGCACACTAGACTGCCACAGGATGAAGTAGTCATGGCAACTGCCAGGGTACTTGGTGCAAACATGCAAAATTTCCTTATTGTGGTTACACACCAGCTGCACGTTGAGGGGGTGGAAGCCCTTGCGGTTGACAAAAATACCTGGATTGTGATGGGGTGCCCTAAGGCCACATGTGTGCAGTCAACGACGCCCTGCACCCTTGGAAAGCCTGCCAGATTAGCAAATCCAGCCGCACGTGCGGTTACACTTGCTTGATCCTTGGAGAAGTTGATGTAATTGTGGGCATTGGCAAAGAGGGCATCGGTTACCTGCGTGATGCAAGTGTGTGCGGCCGCCTGGGAGATGCCGCTGATGTCTACTGTTGATCCCTGGAATGAACCTGAAGCAAAAAAGTTGAGTGCAGTGGTGACTTTGACGGCCACTGATAAGGGGTGTCCAGCTGCTCCTCTGGGCTCCAGGTCTTGCTGCAGTATTGCACAGATGTCACCCACTACCTCTCGTGAATGTCTGAACCTCCTTTGGCACTGCTGCTCAGTCATGTTGAGGTAGCTCATCCTCTGTCTGTAAACCCTGTTTTGGGGGTATCTCCTGTGGCGACGTGCTTCCATGCGCTGGCGCCTTCTGGCCTGTGCAGCTTCAGGTGGGTGAGCAGCAAATTGGCGCTCCTGTTGTTGCTCCTGCTGTTGGTGCTGCTGTTGTTCCGGGTTCTGCTGCTGCCACGGCTGGTCTTCGTCCGAATCTGATGTCCAGGAGGAAAGTAAATAAATGGTTCCCATGCTGCTGGTATATACCTCAGTTGAGGAAGCGCTCAGTCAAGGTGGGGAGAGGGGTTTCCCAGGAGGTCACACTACAGATGGATCTGTTTCAAAACTTCCAAAATGAGTAGAGCTGCAAGAAGTTCTCCCAGACCTGAGAAAAGAAAGTTCTGCCACCTGCAAATGATCATTGTTGAAAAGTCCTTTTTTATGATGGAGCTGCAGCTGTTAGTGAGCCATCCACTTGTGAGCCTGCCAGGATTAACTGGCGTGTTCCAGGGGAGACGTGCAGCACGCGGGAAATGTGTTAAACTCAGAAAGGCCTCTCAAAATGGCATTATGGAGGCACTTAAGTGGTTGTTAAGGGCCTTAAGGGCCTATCCCGCCTCTTGGAGGCAGGACTAAAACGGGGCCTGAAAGCCCATATCTGGGAAAGTTGCTCAGAGGTGGGATCGGAGCCCACTGCCATTTTTGGCAACTTTTCCACCTGACACGCCTCCAAACCCGCCTCCTCGGGCCTGGCAAAATCCAGCCCATTGAAACTATTTCCTCTGGTGGGGGAATCCAGAACAAGGGGGCACAATCTTGAAATTATAGCTAGGCCATTCAGGGCTAAAATCAAAATATATTTTTTGAACAAAGGATTGTAGAAATCTGGAATTCTTTCCTCCAAAAGTGCTGTGGATGCTGGCCAATTGAAATTTACAAGACTTTGTTTGACAAATTTTTATTGGCACAAATTTATCAAAGGATATGGTGGGTAAATGGAGTTAATGGAACATATCAGCCATAATCTAATTGAATGGTGGTTCGAGGGGCTGAATGACCAACTCCTGTTCCTATGTCTTACAATGCAAAGAAACAAACTGAGGTGAAATAAGCTAACTGTTCCAGAGGAACAATGTATTATTATTAATATAATTTGGTTTGTATTATTTGGGAGGATGCAGGATCACCTGTCCCAGCTCCCAACTGCACTGTTCCATTGCTCGGTTTGGACATCTGGAAGGTTTGGTGCAACATTGGAACCTCAGGTGATCCGGGGCAGGTCAGGACACTTGGTCGATGTAATATTAGCATGAAGTACTCTTAGCTCAGGAATAGGATATGAGCCAGGAGTGCAATGAAGTTCCCTCTGCTTTAGCTCAACAGCACATCATAACCCCAGCCTCAAGAAAGTTTCTCTTATTCTACCAGGGTTCTCCCAATCACTGTCCTTGCCACACTTTTGAAATGGGATTGCCAATTTAATGAAAATTGGTGCCAAATCATGTTGTGTCTGACTACTACATATACTTCTTCACCCTCAATCTCGCTCAATCTAACTCTTATCTCGAGAATCAACCATTTCTATAACCACACCGTGTAATATCTACATCTCAGCCTACCAAGGACTGGTGTTGCTGCAACAGCAGGGCTTCTTGTTAAGGTGCTATTAAAAGGATCTATTTCCTGATGCACATTACGCTAAACATAAAGCACTAGGCTTCTGATTCTAAACCCAGGCTGCTTTATTATTTCCTGCGTGTCATTCATGTGAGCCATCCTAACATTCCCTTTGAATGCAACAGCCTATTTAATGACAGTCAAATTATGATACATTTTGGATTGCAGGCTTATATCCAGCTGAAGCTTGATTTAGACTTCCCAAACTTGTTTTATTCATGACCACTGGAGCCATCAGAGAGAGGATCTTTGCTTTAATATTGTGGGGAAACTTCTCCATTTTCTGCAATTCCAGACATTAACTAGTTGTGGTGTCAAAAGGGCACCCTCAAGATTTAAACACACTGCTGAAGTTCCAGTATTCAGTATATAATAGTACTTACAGCATTGTAGTACAGCAGTAGTTCTTATCCATGCTTCTTAACAGGGGAAATTGATTTAAAAGGTATAGCCAGTTTATCCACACAATAAAGAACTGTGCAGGTTCATGATCAAAGGATTTTGTAAAGTCTCAAGTGTTATTTTGTGTTGTTATGTTGAAAAATATGGTCACAATGTAAGATCCTTAGCTAAGGGCTCTAAGTAAGAGGTGCGCACCAGTTTAACTTTATAGCAAAATATTCATGCAGCTGCTGAATTGTGGAATTGAATTAGACTTGGCTGACCTGAAAGGTACAGGAATCTGACAGAAACACACCAAAATATAAAAAGATAAAAGAAAAATGGATAAAGAGAGTGAATGTATTCAATTTAGAATTTAATAAGACATTTAGAAAATATTACAATAACTAAAAAAAGAAAATTGTGAAAAGATAATTAATAATATACTTTCTAAATTGAATAATGTATGAAAAGGAAAAACTGATGTGATAACATGACTAAAGATATTTTAAAAATTGATAGGAAATAGCTATATATAAAAATATTGTAGAACTTTGAAAATCCCATAATCAAAAAAAATCTTTCAGCGTCTGAGAAATGAAAGTTTGCCCACAAGATGGCACTGTTTAACTCCATTAACTGACTATCCAGTATTGCTTTTGACCACTTAAAAAAATCTAATAGGCTTGTCCATGTTCCATTTATGGGCCTTAATTATACAATGGTCCTGTTGGTTTCACAAATGAGTTTGAACAATCTCAGTGGTTACACAGAATACTGTGGGAATTGAAATCAGGAGGGAGGTGGTGATTACTGGATTTTTCAGTGAGACAGGATGTCTTTGTTATCTACAAGAGAAAATGAATACATTTGTGTGTTATATGTGGCGAGTATTAAAGTGCCCTCTACACTTGTAATCACCCTTATTAAGAATGCATTAGAATAAAAAAAACTTAAAATTAAATTTAACCCTATTAGCTGGGTGAGGTCTCATTGTTCTGAACCATATGCTGCTGCGTAATGGAGAGATTCAGCTAGTAATGAGGTACTGGGAAGACTGCAAGGTAAGTTGCCTGCAATTTTACTGGACAACTTTTCATGGC
Source organism: Somniosus microcephalus (assembly GCF_052327205.1). Lineage (NCBI taxonomy): Eukaryota > Metazoa > Chordata > Chondrichthyes > Squaliformes > Somniosidae > Somniosus > Somniosus microcephalus. The sequence continues at coordinate 83,366,517 of NC_140993.1, read as the reverse complement.
ATATTAGTTAGTTATATATATTTTTAAATAAACTGAATTATTGTAATGACGATAATTAATGGACATTTCAGCAAAATTGTAACTACAGGTAACTCTCGTTTAAACGGCACCTAAATATCCGGAATTCTCTATTAACCGGCAAAATTCATACTCCGAAAACACCTCAATAACTGGAAATGTTGCCGAGTCCGAGTCTGCCGCGGTGGCCGAGTTAGTCAGTGGGGGTAGTTCTCCAAACTGCCACTACTCGGCTTCATGGCGCTGTCGGAAGTCCGAACACCTCGCTTTAAGTAATTAAAGAGTTATGGATTATCCTCAACTGGCAATACAGTACTTAATCAAGCATCTTCCACCATCCATTTAACACAACATTCTGTAGGTGAGTACCCAATTACTGTATACTGCACATTTCTTTATTTTTTTTATTTTTGTTTGTTAAAAATAGCCTCGGTAGATAACCCTCTCCGTCATCCGGAAATTTTTAATCAACCGGCACCATCCCGGTCCCGTCGGTGCCGGATACCAAAGAGTTTCCTGTATACCTTTTTTACATTTAAAATAACTCATCTGGAAGTATTTTATTGGTAAGTATAATAATCTAGAGATAAATTTTCTCCCACACAATTAACCAGTCTTTTACGGGCCCTCCTTAATCGTGCTCAAATAAGGAACCAGCCCATAAGAGAAAAAAACATGGAAAACAGATCCGTGCCAAAACCAGGAAATAAAAAGAGATGAAAAGGGAATGGAACAAATAGGAGGGGTCAAAAGAAGAAAATCTGCTAATTTGTGAAAATGTATTACATCTGTATTTTAGAAGACAATTGTGACTATTATAATGGTTATTTCTTCTTAATTTTTTTCCTGACAGAAAATTCTCAAAGTCATACAGTAATTCTATAGACCGTTCACAAGCATAGCCTCACTGTTGACTTACCCAGCATACATTGGATTCCATGCAGGATTTCTCCTCATCAGAGCAGTGCATAGCTCGAAAACTACACAGCGAAGCTCGTTTGTGAATCAACTTTTGAAATTTACCTCTTAAAAAAGGATGATCCTCATTAGTACTATTTCGCTCTAAAAATTACGTATTAAAGATATAATGTGAAGGAAAGTGAAGTGTGATTTTTATTTCTGCTTGTGAAATTAACCATAACTCCTAGAAATAAAAATTACATTCCACCGACGTTCCATAAAATAGCCTCTGTTTACCGTACGTATGGAGTGGCTATAAAATGTGGAGAAATGCGGCTATCATTTTTCATCTGTTTAACTTTGTAAGCATTTCAACTGTAGAATTTAAATGCATGGATACTCAGCCCCCAATCATTTTAAGAGGGAAACGAGCAGCTCATTATTCACTTTCACTAATAGAATGAATAGGAAATTGGCCTCCACACACCTGTCATTTGCCTTTGTGGTCTACTACTGTTTCAAGAAAAAACATTATTGCTATCTGTGTGTTTTAGTAGGGGCCACACATGCCATCTACTTATAGAATTGTAGTACCAATAATAGAAATAACAATCAACAAACAATAATCTTTTAAGGACCCCTGGAGCAACCTATTTCATAATATATCAAATACAATTTGAGCAAATAGAGCAATTTTCATGACTGATTCCCATTGATGCAGTCAAAGGGATCAGCCTCAATGCAGTTACGTGTTCAAATCCGATAAGCTTTCTGTGTGCTCAGTTGAATCTAAATTCTTAACGGAGTGCTTATTTTATGCAGGATAGCTGCTAAAGGCCTGGATTTGCCTCCATTTAGTTGCCCATTTTCAGACATACTCAGACTGCCAACCAGGAAAATAGGTCTTTAAGGCCCAACACCAGATCTCTAGTGTAATATATTACCGGCAAGATTTCCCTCCAGCCTTGCTGGATGCAGGCAGCTTCACCCGCTGCATCCTTGCTCCACCACATGTAAGTACTGTAATGATGAGAGGTTTCAAGTGGAGCAAAATTTCCCTCTCGGACCATCTAGTGGCCGGCAGCAGGAAGCACGCCCTAGGGAGGGAGACTCCATCTTTGAAGGCCAGAAGGCATTCAAAGCAGCCTGAAGGGAAGTGATGTAATGTAAAGTTTTGACAACAATAGTTAAGTCTATTTAAGACATTTTTGAGAGTTTTGTAAGTTTTTAAAAAAATATTTTAAATATGTCAAAGGCACATTTAAGAATGTTGTTAAGTATTTTAAAGTTTTTTTTAACAGTGACTATAAAGTTTAATGTTGCACCTTGGGGGAAAAAATAATGTTCCTTAGACCTCTGCCTGATTCTCTGCTTTGAGCAGGAAGAAGGGAAGAATCAGGAGGACCATCAGAGAAATTCCAGGCACTTTAAGTGGCTTCTGACCCCTGCCCACTGGTATCCAGATGTCTCCGTCTGCTGATCCAGGAGAGCTACTTCGCCATGATCCTCAGAAATGCTTGAGAAGGGTGCTCTATCCTCGGAGAATAAATGAGTTTGGAACCTACCATGTAATAAGGGTACACTAAGGAAAATGGGACCGGTTCTTGATGGTATAACGACAGTCGAGCGATAAATCTGCTAATGAGGAAAATCTAGTCCATTGTGTCTTGTGGAGGTAGAGTAGCCTTACTGGCAGGAAAACTTCCTTTGCCCTATTTCACTGCACAAAAGCAGCTAAGTACAGGGTGACCTTTGAATAAGAAATCAACTGTGCTATTACACATATGGTTGAATAAGGAAGTATGGCCTTCTGAAAGTAGAAAAAGTGACCAATATCAGGATAAAAGTATATCAGGAAATTTTACATGGTACAAGAATAATATAGATACCAAATGGATGTTTGGGTTGTTCACTTTGTTTTCATTGGGTAGAAATTAGTATGTGTTTGTCCTGTTTTTTGGGCATAATGATGACAAATCTAGCAGTAGGATGGCCCATGCCCAATATGCGGTGGCATTTGGGCCACTGCTAAATATTTTAGCCATGCTGCATAACTGTCTAAAAGAAGCGTTAGGCTTGCATATCTTAATGAAGGGCCTATAGCCTGTTAAAGGACCCCTCTGGGAAATTTGTTTCCGATGAGTGGAGCAGGTGCTGGGCCTGCTCTGCTTAGGATCCTTAAGCAGATGCTGTGGCCTCAGCAGTGGTCACCACCAACAGGTAAGTTTCAATTTTAATTTTTTTGAAAAAGCATTGTTGTGGATCCAGGAGGCAGGAGTGCATCCCGACTCCACAGTCCTCGTGAATGCTGCCCCCCACCCCCCACCATTGCCTCGCCAATTCACCTTTGGGCTTTGCTTTTGATGAAGCCCGAGGACCAATTTTGGGCCAGCATCAGGCCTCCCAGTATGCTCCCAAAAACGGGCCATAACCAATTTCCATCCCATTAACTCAAAGGGTTGGATTTTGTCAATGGGGACGTAACGGAGGCAGGACTCCCACTTTTTGGCTGTAGTCCCGCCTCCATCGACTTGTGGCCAACCCACGCTATTTTCCCTTGATTGACCTTGTTAAGCCCACCCAGCGGGCTCAGCAGGCCAATTAAGGGACACCTGGTTACTGGTGACGTCAGTGATTGACATTTCATCCATCAAGAACTCTGTGAAGCTGTCAAACACTGACAATCTGTCTTCTAACTTGAGTCCTTCTACTCAGACTCAGTTAGAGATCTCTCCAGACCAGAAAGCAGAATGCTGCAGCTTTTGATATTTCAGCGGCCATTCTGCTTTCTGTGCCGGTGAGCTGAGGGACTCCCGAGAGCTGAAGGAAGGAAGCCTGCAGGAGAAAGTAAAGTTAAGTAAAACTCATTAAAACACTTTACACTTACCTCACACACTTACCTCTGCACACATGCACCCATCACTCACCTGCACAACAGACATCTCGACCCCACCAACCCCTTTAGTCCGACGGTCTGCCTCGCTAACTTGGCGTGGTTCGGAGCCATTGGGAAGCCCACACTTCAGGGCTAAAAATAGGGATTAGGGGAGGCGGCTCCCAGCACAGGTCGGGTACCCGCCTCCTGGGACATTGGCACGGAGACGAGTTGGGGGAGGGATGGGTTTGTGCCCCCCGATTCTGCAATTTTCCCACCACTCCGGCCTCCAAACCCGCCTCCACGGGGCTTGGAAATTCGAGCCCAGTGTGTCTCAGCTTCTAATAGTACATCATTATATTTAAATATTAGATGATGGAATATGTTTCTCCTTTTCTCTTACAAGCACTTAGGTTAGACATACAACTGACTCTCTTTTCAGTCTTCCCACCATGGTCATGCGTATGTTAACAGAATGCAAACTCCTCCTGCTGTACTTTTACCTATCTTTCCCTGATCTATTTTAGTTTGTGACTAAAAGAAAGAGCTTGCACTTATTTAGCAGGATATCACAAAGCACTTCCTACATTACAACAGTGACTACACTTCTAAAGTACTTTATTGGCTGTAAAGCGCTTTGGGACATCCTGAGTTCGTGAAAGGCACTATAGAAATGCAAGTCTTTCTTTCTATTTGAGGTGCAGCCACTGCTGTTATTGGTAGTGATGGTTAATATGCCAGTTGCCGGCAAAAAGAATTGGAAGAGAGGAGCTTCCGACCTTGTGTTTTCCTCACAAAGAAATGTATATAATTAGTCACAGAACTAAAGAGATTAAAGATGCGTTATTCTCCACATTGGAGAGTAAAGGGCAGGAATGGTCTTTACATTTTACTCATCATAGATTTTCCGGTGGGAGAACAAAAAGGAAATCAAAGTCTATCTTTCGGTGTGACTGGGCGCTAGCATCAACAAAGACAAGTGATTTTAGTTGGAATCTTCTTTGTCTCTTGAGTTTTTCTGACACAAGCAACCTTGGACAAAGGATTTGATTGTGCAAAAAGCATGCTGGCATTGATCGCCAAGGTACAGGACAGGGCTCTGAGACCAGCTGTGTAAGACACTTTATTGTCATAAGATAACTGGAATCAATAGCCCACCTGCTCGCAGGCTTACCTGATAAGCAAATAACTCCGAACATGTAAATTTACTTTCTCTTCCAATGCTCAAACAAATAGTAGATACCGAAGATTAAACCTGGGACCTTCTTGATTCATTTAGTGCACAAGTACACTAACCTGGAGAAAAGGTGAAGCTACATCTCTTGCTGGATTGACTTTGTTTAAGTGCAAATGGAATATGATCTAAAAAATCTCAAGACTAAATCCTGAGAAGCTGCATGAAGTAAAACATCCTGGGCAATTATGGAAAATACTAAATAAATCCCATAAATAATAATTAAGCTTGGGAAATTTTAAAAACAATGTCCTGGAAATTAAAAAAGATTAAATATCTTGAATAATTAAAAATAAACAAAGAATCCCTGAATATGCTTCCGTGATCTAATTATTTAACATATACAATTTTAAGTGGCTGCGAAACAATTGGCCTCGGTATCACTAGATTATGGAGGGGAATATCAGCTAGGGTTCCCACTCATAGGGCTGAATTGCGCCCGCGGTCAAAGTGCGGATTTGGAGGTGGGGCCGCTGTCAAAATTGAAATGATTGACAGCAGGTTGGGAACCTGCTGTGAACCCGCCTCCATGTAAGTTTCAAAAGTGTCGGGTCTGCGATTTCGGAACAGACCCAACACCAAGCAGCGGGGGAGGCATTTTAGATACTTAAATGTTTGTTAAGTGCTTGTTAAGTACTATTTTGCCCGTCTTTTTCTATTTTACCACATTTTTAATGGGATTCATGTCATTCGGAGATCACGTCAGGTAAGTAGGTTGGGTTCTCTATGTCTCCCCATTGCTGTGAATAGGTGACAGCTGCAAAAGTGATATGAAAGCTACCATTTCATAGGTGGTCACTTTCCAATGTCAGAAGCTTGAGCCTTCAGGACTTGGAAGACACTTTTGAGCTGTATACAGTTTGGAAGTGTTTGGAGTAAACTCTCTATCCACTGTCACCTCCTTGGAGCAAGATCTCTCACCATTGACAGATTGCTTCTGCAGCTACCATCTATTCCAGCAACATCGGTGCCCTTGAAAAAATCTCACGTTGGTCCTCTGAATCCCTTCATGATCAGCCCTAGCACCAACATTACCAGGCACACCAACAACAATACCAAACTCCTTTGCAATCATCTGATGCTGCACAGGACACAGGGCATCAGCACCCAACAACATTGCTGTCCAGGAGGCCAGTGATGGCATCACCTGTTGTGTATGTACCTTTAAGGGAATAACTGGTCTCAGACTGCAGTACCGGCAGTGACCACCCCTGTATAAAAGGCCCTAGCAGGCTTCTGTAGTTTCAGTTTCCAGGTTGTCTCCATTCAGTAAAGACTTGTTACAATCAACTCCTGCAGTCCGTGTCTCAATTATACACGGACATAATACTGGCGACGAGTAAGAAACGAACTTACCTGCAACTCGGCAGCACCTCAGATGATGTTATTGAAGGTCGAAGACAGAAGAAAGAAAAAAAAAAATCCAAAGAAACTCGCGAAACGGGCGTCGACCGTGGGCAACCGCCCTCCAAATCATCGAGTTGAAAAGTGCAGGAGAGACTGTCGAGAGCCAGGCTTGGTCTCCAGTCTGTGGTTTCCCAGCTAATCGGGCTGGTGGCAGGTAGTGCACTGATCCTTCCTGGGCTGCGGCGGGCTAGAGTTCGATCGGGTGGCTCTGCAACGCGGCCGGGCAGCGAGTCGGGAAGCAAAGAGAAAGAGAGAGGGTGGAGCACACAGGGCGCGGCCGGTGCTTCGCAGCCGGGCAGCGTTCGGACCTAAGATGAGGGAGGGAAGTGTCCCAGAGGGTCCGCTCCACGACGGGAATGGTTCTTCAATTAACGGAGCAAATATTGAAGCGCGATAGAAAAATAAAAATACCGCGGAGAGCGGCGTTGGCCGCAGCGATCGGGGAGGCGCGAAGACCATAGGGCGTCACCATTACAGGATAGTAAAATAAATATAATCGCCAGCAACAGCGTTGGCAGCAGCGGCAGCGGCGGGAAAGCGCGGGAGGCGCCATCTTAACTCGGCGGGGAAGAAGGAAAAGCGCGGGAGGCGCCATCTTAGATTTTCAAGATGCCAAAGACTGGTGATATCACTGCCTTCGATAATGCAATAGAAGACTGGACCACGTATGTGGAAAGAGTCGAGGTATATTGCGAGGCAAACGAAATAGCCGATGAGAAAAAGGCATCGGTATTGCTAAATTTAATGGGCGCAAGAACGTACGGCCTATTGCGGGACCTGATTACTCCAGCCAAACCGAAGGCGAAGAGTTTTAACAAAATTGTTGCTATCCTAGAGGAACACCTAAATCCTACACCGCTGCTGATAGCAGAAAGATTTAAATTCCACAGGAAAAATCAGCATAAAAATGAGAGCAATGCTGATTACCTTACGGAACTACGCAAGCTATCAAAGCACTGCCAGTTCAGAGCAGGACTGGCAGATACCTTACGGGACAAATTTGTCTGTGGGCTCCTGAGTGAAGGAACCCAGAAGAGGTTACTCTCAGAGAAAGAGCTGACACTAGATAAGGCTTTCAGCGTGGCAGTATCATACGAAGCAGCAGCAAGGGGAGCTGCGGAAATACAACAAAAGCCACAGGAATACGGCACCCACAAAATGACATGGGGATTTGCAAAATGTTATCGCTGCGGCAGAACAAACCATGACCAGAAGGACTGCTGGTCCAAGGACAAAATATGCAGGCAATGTGGAAAGATGGGACACATTGCACGAGTTTGCAGGTCTGGGAAGAAGACCAACGACAACAAAAAGGCTACTAAGGAACCGTACAGGAAAGTACAAAAGATGGCGGACAGTAGTTCCGAAGACCAGATGAGCGATATTGAATCCGGGAACAAGAGACTAAGCTGTCTCAAACTTCACAACGTAATCGCAAAAGAGGATCACCGAACCATTTCGGTCACCCTCACGATAGCAGGGTCCCAAGTCAAAATGGAATTGGATACAGGATCAGCTCTAACCATCATGAATCGACGAGACTACGAGCGGCTATTCTCACACATACCCTTGAGAGAGACATCCATTGTCTTGAGGACGTATACGGGGCAAAAAGTATACCCCAGAGGAAAAATAAGGGTGCCTGTCGAATACAACGGCAAGAAAATACGGAAATTGTATCTCTACATTCTGCAAGATGGTGGACCACCGTTATTGGGACGTGAATGGATCAGAAAGATAAGTTTAGACTGGCACTCCATTCAGGCACTGACGATGGCTGGTAAAAAGGATGACGACGTCACTCCTGGACGATTGTCAACAATCTTAGCTGACGCCAAAGAGGTATTTCAACAAGAACTGGGCACTCTTAAAGGCGTAACCGCCTCGATATAAATAGAGGAGAATGCAATTCCCAAGTTTTTCAAAGCTAGACCGGTACCATATGCAATTCGCCCAGCCGTCGAGGCAGAGCTGGAGAATCTGGAGAAGGCAGGCGTGTTATCTAAGGTAGACTGGAGTGAATGGGCGACACCCATCGTCCCTGTCATGAAGAAAACGTTAAACAATAAGTCTGAGAAGCCAAGGAAGGTTCGCATCTGTGGGGACTTCAAGGTGACGGTGAACCCAGTCCTTCACACAGTACAATATCCTCTTCCAAGGATAGAAGATATCTTCGCCTCACTATCAGGAGGGAAGCGTTTTACAAAAATTGACCTGGCACAAGCATATTTGCAGATGGAGGTTGAAGAATCCTCTAGGAAGTATCTCACGATAAACACTCACAAAGGTCTTTACCAGTATAATCGACTGGTATTCAGAGTAGCATCAGCTCCGGCGATATGGCAAAGAGCGATGGAACAAGTCCTGCAAGGGATTCCGGGGACTCAGTGTTACTTGGACGACATCCTAGTGACAGGTGAAGATGACAGTGAACACCTTGCCAACCTAGAGCAGGTGCTCACTAGACTACGTGAACATGGGCTACGAGCCAATCGCCCTAAGTGCGAGTTTTTTAAGAAACAGATATCGTATTGTGGCCACGTGATTGATGAAGAGGGGTTACATAAGTCCCCTGACAAAATTGAAGCGGTAGTTAAGGCTCCAGCGCCTGAAAATGTGTCGCAACTGAGGTCATTCCTCGGATTGGTGAATTACTACCATAAGTTTTTGCCGAATTTGTCCACAATTCTGCATCCACTGAACGCCCTACTACGAACGGGAGTAGCATGGAAATGGAGCAATGAATGTAAGCGGGCCTTTAAGAAGAGTAAGGACCTAATCACTTCAAGAGAAGTATTGGCTCACTACAACCCATCACTACCGATAAGACTGGCGTGTGATGCGTCTGCCTACGGTGTTGGGGCGGTACTGTCACATAAATTCCTTGATGGTTCAGAGAGGCCGATAGCTTTTGCGTCACGCTCGTTAACTTCAGCCGAGTGTAACTACGCCCAGATTGACAGAGAGGCCCTCAGCCTGGTGTGGGGGGTGAAGAAGTTCAATCACTACCTGCACGGTCAGAAATTTACTCTACTAACTGATCATCAACCTCTCGTACCATTTTCAACCCTCAGAAGGGCGTACCGATAATGACGGCACAACGGCTACAGAGGTGGTCCCTTTTCCTAGGGGCACACCAATATGACATTGAGTACAAAGGAACTAAACAGCATGGGAATGCTGATGGATTGTCGCGCCTACCGTTGCCGACGGTGGAAGAAGAACTGGCAGTGGATCCAGTGGAGTTATTCCACTCAACTATCGTCGAATGTCTCCCTGTGACGAATGCAAACATAGAAAAGGAAACACGAAATGACCCGACACTCTCCTGGGTCTATGATTTAACGGTGAAGGGATGGCCAGCACATGGCGAACCACTGCTGCCAGCATTCTCGCCGAGAAGAGAACAGCTGTCAGTGTGCAGAGGAACCTTGATGTTTGGATCCAGAGTAATAATTCCACCCAAATTGAAGGATAGAGTGCTCAATGAGCTTCACGAGGGTCATTTGGGAGGGGTAAAAATGAAGAACTTAGCCAGAGCGTTTGTGTGGTGGCCAGGAATCGATAGAGAAATCGAAGAGATGACCAAGAGCTGTACAGGATGCCAGAAGGTCCAAAACACCCCACCACAAGCCCCTCTACATCCATGGGAGTGGCCCTCATCTCCATGGCAAAGGGTGCACATTGATTTTGCTGGTCCCTTTATGGACTCGATGTTTTTAATTGCGGTGGATGCACATTCAAAGTAGCCAGAGGTAATAAAAATGTCCTCAACCACCACAGAAAAAACTATCACAGTCTTACGAACCATATTCGCCAGGAATGGGCTGCCTGAACAGATTTGCTCTGACAATGGACCACAGTTTGTGTCTGAAGAGTTCCGGAGGTTCTTAAAGAACAATGGTGTTAAGCATTACACATCCGCCCCATATCATCCAGCCACTAATGGATTGGCCGAGAGGTTTGTTCAAACATTCAAGAAGGCTATCAAGGCAATGTGTAATGAAGATATACCCCTACAACACAAGGTGGATAACTTCTTGTTTGCCTACCGGAATGCGACACATGCGGTTACCAACCAATCTCCAGCCATGATGTTCTTCAATCGAAGACTGCGATGCCGCTTGGATTTGGTTAAGCCAAACGTCAGAAGAGATGTGGAGAACAGGCAGTTTCAGAATATGAATGAAAGGCCGACCAGGAGTTTTAAGATAGGTCAACCAGTTTTGGCCCGGGACTACCGCACAGAGAAATGGCAGCCAGGAACGATCTGTACACGGCAAGGACCTCTAATGTATACCGTGGACGTTGGAGAGAGCATTGTAAGACGCCATGCTGACCAGATTCTAGAGTTACTGGAAAACGTCAACTCCACACCACGATCTGATACACCTGGCGATGAAACCGAAGTACCAATTGCATCTACCGCAGAATCGGTGATATTGGAAGCAGACGAACCAAACAACGACATTGGTCCCGACTCAACCTTGCCAGAAGAACCTGATATCCCAAAGAGGCGTTATCCAGACAGAATCAGGAAGCCTCCTCAAAGACTGAACTTATAATTGCTTAACTTCAGCCAATGTATCTAGCAACCGTAATTGTAATTAGTTATTATTTAGTTGTTAAATTAATGTTATGTACTGTTTATCTAAAAGGGGAGGAATTGTTGTGTATGTACCTTTAAGGGAATAACTGGTCTCAGGCTGCAGTACCGGCAGTGACCACCCCTGTATAAAAGGCCCTAGCAGGCTTCTGTAGTTTCAGTTTCCAGGTTGTCTCCACGGACATAATATCACCATGGCCAGAATTACTTCACTTGATGCTGTACACCCTGGCTGCCACATGATGCACCAGGTTAACACCACCCCACACCAGCACCATAAAGCATTCCTACAATGTCCAAGCCATTCCTTTCACACTCATCACCATTGCGGGGGATACTGTTATGTCTCACCATTCACTGCAACTCACTAAGACACTTCCAAAGGTGAGCACAGATCTGTACAATAAGGCAAAGTGTTAAAATTAAATATTTCAATGTTTGACAACACATTAACAAAAACTTTACATGAACATAGCATAAAACACCCAACTGCCTATCCTTGTTTGTTGTTAGTTGGTACGATTGCACTAGGATGAGGGTGAGTGTGAGGGGTGGCTAGTGAGATGGGGAAGTGATAATGTAGATAGAGAGGGATGGGTGGAGGTGCAAAGTAAGTTGTTGTGAGTAAGGATGTGCAGGCGTAGGGTAGAGAAGACAAAGTTATGGGGATGTGATGAGTGGCACAGCAGGATGAGGCTGAGTGTGGCTTTGCAGTAACGTTTCATGACCTACTGAGATCATTGAAAGGCTTGCGCCACTGCAGCCTGGTACTCCTGATGACATCCCTGCTTTTGCCCTCCTGTGCAATGTGCAACCAGGCTGTGTTGGTGTCCTGGGGAGGTCTCTTCCACCCTTGGAAGGGAAGAGAACCTCCCTGCATTCTGTGACTCCCTCCATAAGCATAGGGAGGGAGTCATGCCTGAGCCTGGGTGCAGCTATTCACCTTTAAGCAGTGATTGTCAATGTTTGCAGCACCTCAATGCTGCAGAATACCGACAGCACAACTGTCAAAATGAATGCGGCCATGGTCCCTTTAAGGAAACTTATTGATGACGAGTCATCAAATGATGTCATCAGACCCGCTTCCTTTTAATTGGCTGGGAACCCCGCATGGCGGGATTAACAAGCCCTATTAACCGATAGTCCTTTTCACAGAGCGGCTGCAGCCTAGCGCGGGACTGGAACCTGCCAACTACATCTCCTGCCGTGATCGCACCTGCACTGGCGAAATCACGGCCATGGTCATTATCCATTGTTGCTGCTAGAAAATGCATATACGTGGATGTAGTGAAGGCAGAATCAGGATCACCTCCATCATCAAAACTTGATGCCATTCACTGATCTAGCCTTGGAGAGGAAGACCCATTTGGGTAAGGTACTGAAAGGTGACTGATGGCTGAGAACCATATCACATGAGTCAGCATCTTGAGGAGAGGAGGGAAGAAAACTGTGAGAGGGGAGTAGGAAAGAAAATATATGTAGAAAATTAAGTAAAACACTGACAATCCTATGAATAATTCTTAAAAGCAAATAAAGAAAAAAAAATGAAAATTCTGGATTATCAAATAAATAAAAACAGCTAAATACCTGCAAGCAGGTTATCACTTTTTTCCCCTGCAGGCATAAATCAATTCAGCACACATTAAGCATGATAGCTATGACCTAGGGGCATGAAATTTCAATTTTAGTTGGTGTAAAAGTGGTGTATTCTGGCACAGCAGATCAGAATTTTGGCTGTAAGTCAGATACATCCATTTTTAAATATACTCCAAAGCCCTGATTTTAACTTATTGCACCTGGCGAGAATGGGGCTGTTTTGGATCGGATGTCCCAATAGAAAGTAAAATGGGATGGAGTGTAAAACGGGCATCCAACCTGAATCCGCTCTGTTGCCCGCTGGGTGGGTTAGGTCAAAGTTATCCCCTAAATTTTAGTATTATTGTCTGCTGGACGATGTGTCCATCCCAAAGTGGTGCATAAATGCAAATGACAGGATAATGACTGCCAAAGCTGCAGTTCAGGAAATTCCACCATTTCCACTAGAATTGCAGCTGGCTTAAACTTGTAGAGAAGAGGGGTAAGTTACCTGCATTACCTGTCCAACCAGGAAGTGGTTGAATTCACAGACTTTGGCCTAGAAATTCGGTGGTGCAAAACGGGCGGTATCGGATCGGCCACCTGTTAAACGCAACGCCTGAGATTCGGTTCCATTGCAATTCTGCACCAACGCCCGAGATGAATTTCTGTCCCTTTGAATGTCTACGAGCTTTGTCTGCATCCATAGTTTGACTAAAGCAATTCAAAAAACTGCTTTCCTAACTGTGCAACTAAAAAAAGGTATTCTGAAAGCTGCCTTTCAGCGGTTTCAGGCAGAGAAATCTTTTGCTTCCCACCTTTCTGTGACAGAGCCCTTACAATGGGGTTTCCTCTGGTCATTCTCATAGATGTCCTTATAATGGAGGCAGAACAGGAGCAGGATGAAGAGGAATTGAAAGAGGCATGAAGGATACAGCTACATAAATAGGGTTCCCAACCCTCCCACTTTCGGCGGGAGTTTACCGGAATGGGCAGTGGGTGTCCCGAGCGCGCTGCTGGCGACTCGGGAGAAACGGTCATTGTATGTGTGGTTTGCGTATTAAAACTTACCTCTTTGCCTACCTTCCTAATATCTCCTTATGTGGCTTGGTGTGTGATAACGCTCCTGTGAAGCACCTTGGGATGTTTTACTGCGTTAAAGGTGCTATATCAATGCAAGTTGTTGTTGCCGGTGATAGTTTCATTCAAATATATGTTCCAGTGATGCTAACCAGGTATTACTATCTCGGTTATTAAGCAATGTAATAAAGTAATTCTAATATTTGAGCAAATATAAGAAATTCTAATATTAACTAAGATTTTTATTTTGAGTAATAAAGTAATTAAAATATGTGCTGTAGTCCACATTTTCTCTTACAGGTAATTTTATTTGCTTAGTATGCCTTTTTGGAGCCTTTGGTCCATGGTGTCTTCAATTTGATTACATCCTTTCTTTTGTGTTTCTCAAGTGCAGCCTCATTAGCACAGGTGCAGAAACCTAGAGAACATGTGAAACCGTAAAATTCTGATGATGAGGGATTGGATGTTACAGCAAACTTAAATGTTTTCCTTTCACCTCTGAGACTCGACTCTGATTTCATCCCAGACTCACGGGATGAAAGTCTCCTCTCTGCAAGACTCTGAAGTGAAAGGAGTTTGGTGAGTCTCCATTGAGTTCCTAGTAGATACAGAACTACAGCTACAGCTTGGCACTGAATCACAAAAAGACCACAAAACTGACTGGGTGTTCTTCTGGATGAATTAAAGCATATTCTAAGAGGGCCTAATTTAATCCATGATCCTACGCTCTCATATTAATTATTTTACACTGCTATTTAGTATCATCTGCAACTTTCTTACCCTACATTCATTCAAATCATTAATCTATTTACAATATGTAATCTTTCTACAATGTTATAAAAACGTTATGCATGTACTCACTTCCTGTCTGTTGCAATTCAGGCCCTGTCTAATGCAAATCTCTGCATCCCATTTAAAAAATATAATCAAAAGAAGTAATTTGCATTGAACATGAAAACTATCCAAGAACACAAAATACTATAACACAATATCTGCAGTCTCTTACATGAATTTTTCATGAAATAAACATTCTAATAATAATAATTAAACTTTGAATGAATTAACCTAGTATTACATTAACATCAGTTAGATTTTGTAGCCTTAAAGAGACACACACTTTAGCAACAGAATAATACATTGTACGTTACAAAATGTTTTTGGCTGCAACATATCAGAACTCTGTAATTGTCAGAAGTGATGAAATCCACCAGTAAACATACAGAAATTAAATCAATTAAATTACTCAAAACGTTTTTCAAAAACCTTTTATCCACCAATTTTCTTTCTGACAAAGCCAAATACCTAGGGCTCAAATTGTGATGAAAATATAAAGACATTGTGGCCTAGAATTTAGATGGCACCGCGCCCATTTGTCAGGCACTAAACGGGCCCTTCGGTCTCCAATATGGTGGACAGGAAGCACACGCTCATTATGAGTCATGTACACCTCCGCCATATTAGTATAGGCAAAAAAAAATGGGAGTCCAGGGCCTGTGCAAATATGCAAATAATGTTTGAGGGTCCCTCTGGAATATTGGGTTGCCCTGAGACAGCCACCATCAATAGTAGGTGCGCCTTGAGCCTATCCATTTACATGCAGGGATTGATCCCTGTGCGGTTGTTTTCAGGTGTGAACAAATTTTTCCCCCTACACATTTCGTAATTATATGATAAAAATTGTCATTTGTATGTTTGAGTACCTTAATTAGTGTTGTTATTTAGATGGACTCAGCTTATGTTAAAATATACACTTGAAGTTAATATTCTTCCCAGGGCAATTACCCTTTCAGCTGGAGAGGTAGCAACCACATCGGCCTGCAAATCCCATATCCTGCATTACACTGCAGTCTAAGCACGTGCAGTGTGGAATTTCCCCAGTATGCATCAATACAGCTCATCTGTACAACAATCTGAAGCACGCCTTTTCTTGGGCTATGACATTAAAGTTTGTTTCTCCAAATGTTTTTTAAACAAGCTAGCACACAATCTATAGAACCGATTTTGAGTTACGGTTTGACAGGAAAATGATTTATAAGTACTTGTTTTTACTAAAGAGAGAGAGGCTGGCTGAGGCAGTCTGGCTCTGAGGCATCTGAGGCCAGTTGACACCATAGAGGCTGGATGTGGACTCCTCCACAATCTCAGCCATTGTGGTGAAACTCCTTTGCACGCCTTCCAATAGCTCATGAAGCTGTTTGTGTGAGGCCAGCAGTTTTTGTATCATAGCTGGGCCTGCAAAGTCCTCGGCCCCGATTTTCTGCCAGCCATTGGGCGGCTTTTTATGTGGCCGGGGGCCGAAAATCGCCAAAAAAGCAGGTCGCGACCCCCCCTGCCTGACTCCCCGCCCCATCCGACTTTCGGACCGCCGTTTCTCCGCGACCCAATTCAGTCCCGCCCGCCGCTGGCGGGACTGGCCGTCGGAACACTAATGATCACTTATTTCCATGTTTAAGCCGATTTTCATGGGCCGTTGCAATTTTGTGGGTTTCCCCACGCTAAACACACCTGCGGGGAACCCCGCTGATGAAACCTGGCGTGAAGCTTGCCGGCTTGCTTGCTGTCAGCTGCAGGTCATTCGGGAAAGCTGTGATTTAAAGGGACAGCATTTGTTTGGTGAAGGACCTTGTTGCTGCAGGCTTGGGGCTACTTCTTCAAGGCTTAGGCACAGCTGTGGAAGGTTGGAGCCTCACACACTTCTCCAATGTGATCTCCTGGGAAGCCCCTCTCGCCACCCTCACTCAGCGCTTCCTCAGCGGAGACATCTATGAGAAGCATGGGACGCCTTTTTTTCCTTCCCTTCTTGCCATTAGAGGATCTCCAGCAGCAGAGGCGGAAGCAGCAGAACCAGGAACAGCAGGATGAGCACCAGGAGCACCAGGCTGCTGCTCACTCACCTGAAGCTGCACAGGCCAGAAGGGGCCAACGCTTGGAAGTGGCTTGAGAGCACCTTGCTGCACTTTAGGGGGCCATGGGGACCTGTTTCTGCACTGGCAGTCCTACTCAGAAGGACTTCCATGAAGGTCTGGTTTCTCTGTTCAATAGATGGCCAACGCTGCTCAAGAGATGTCATTCTCTTATGAGCACTCACCATGTTTTCCGTACCCTGGCGAGTTATCTCCTCCATGGAGGTTGCCAACCTTTCCATGGTGATGCGTTCATGCGCCCATGACTCCACGAAGGCTCTGCTCATGGTCGCTATGGACTCCTCCATTCGCTCCGCACTCACAGCGACCCTGGAGACAAAACCTGTCAGAGGCTCCTGCATCTGTGCATGGGTCTATCCTCTTGCGGATAGACCCAGAGGCAGAGGGTCGGCATGCAGCGCAGCTGAGCTGAGCTGACAGAGTCCTGCACCCTCCGACGAGGACTCTCCACTGCTGTTCCTGTCTCCAGAATATGCTGATGCTCACTTGTGAGCTGTGAAACACCAGGTGACAACACTACTCTATGTCCCTAAGGTCCCCCCGAGGTGTGAGTGTCTGCGCTGGTGCTGGGTGCGCTTACTTCTGCTGACGCTGTGCCCTCAGAGGTTGGAGCTTCCTCTGAGGAGTCTGGCTGCACAGCCTCTTCCTCCTCCACAGTGGGGACGGGGGCTCTGGATGGTCCTGTGGGGGAGTAGAGGAAGGAGTTAGAGATGTGATGCCAAGGTTACATGCACATTCGAGTTGACATCTGCTGACACCTGCATCCATGCAGCTTTGGTCTCAGTGGGAGGCCTCTTCCTGCCTGACCTAGGGAAGAGGACCTCCCTGTGGGCCCTAACCCCATCCAATAATGCCTGCAGTGAAGCTTCGTCGAATTTGGAGGCAGCTCGGGGTTTGGCACTGGCCACAGCTGCTGCACGCTCCTCTGCCATCCTGTACGGTTCGTTTGGAAGCCTTCAGAGGATGCAGTGCTTGCTATGGACCTTGAAAGCACCACGAATGATGACATCATACTGTGGGGCTTTCTGACTAGAAATGGACAATTAGCAAGGCTGCCCACATGCTGGAGATTAATTGGCCACTTGAGGGAAAATTGCGCGGAGCTGGCTGACACATTTCTTTGTGTGTCAGAACCCCACATTCGGGGGAATCCGACCATTTCCCACACAAGCCACAAAATCAGGCCCCTCATCTCTGTCGTCCTTGGCAGAGGTGAGAGAGAGTACTTTCCTGGCGAGGTGACTCCTAGGCTGTACCTGCCACCAGTAGCTGCTGCTATCCACTGGTACTGGGTGTTGCACCACAGGCAGACTCCTCTTGTTCACTATCTAGCCCAAGCGGAGTGCCAACATCTGACCTGGTGCCTGGGAGAGGAGGAGCACCTGATGATGCAACCTCAGAGGGATTGTCCTCCTCCGAGGTCTGTTCTTTTGTAGGAGCCACTTGTGCTGAGAAGGCCTTGGAAGAAAGAGAAAAGAGAGAAGAGTTAGGATGGAAGCGACTAGCTGTACATGATCAGTGGCAGTCTTGAGAATGCAAGTTGAAGGTGCTAAGCAGTTGAAGGAAGAGATACAATTATGCAAACACCCTACTTGAGTATGCCACCAGCCTTTCCTTTATCAATGCTCATGACCATGCCTGGGCCAGTGATCCAGGGCTCCTTGCTCTGCCTGTGAGGGCAATGATGTTTGGGACACCTCCAGCCATCCAGTTCCGCTACCTGACATTATGAGCAGTCCTATCCTACAAAAGGAGAGGTTGAGAGCTAGTAAGTGTTGTTGAGAAGATGATTGGAGATGTGAGGAGCTTGCGCACATAGTGGTCAGAGGTGTAGAAGAAGCAACATGGAATGATGATGGAGAGGTGATGAATGTAAAGTGAAGCATGTGTGATGTGATATGAGGAAAGAGTGGTGGGAGAAGTTGGTGGTTGGGCAAGTGGTTGCCATAGAGAAGAAAATGGTGTTAGTGTGTGGTGTGAAGAGTGCAGAGCAGGAGGTGAGTGTGTTTGAAATGATAAGGCAAGGTGTTTTAGTGTGCCGATGTGATTGTATGTTGAAGGATGTGATGGATGGGAGGTCATTGTGGAGGAGTGTTGTGAGGTACTGTTGAGAGAGAAGGACCGGTAAAGAGGTGTATTCACCCTTACTGCTTTTGTGAGGTCATTAAACCACTTTTTACATTCAATCCAGGTCCTAGGGGTGATACTGCTGAGACTGAACCTGTCAGCTAACTCTGTTCAGGCCTGTCTGACGGTGGCATTGGGGTTGCTCCTGTTAGTAATAGAGTAGAGTGCCACGCTCCTGGCTCCAGTAGGACGTCCAGGGAGGCTTCAGAAATATGGGGGGCAGCCATGCAACTCATCTCTGCTGTCAGTGTAACCTCGCTGTGCAATACCGTTTATATAGTCAAGAAACACAGCAGGAACTGTGGGTGTCACATGAGTGGACCGCTGAAAGCTGCAGTCAATTGGGAGGGCAGCCCGGCCTTCAAATGTTGATGAGGCCCGGGGGTTAACAAGGCCCGGGCCCCACACCGACAATGTCATGGGAATTTGCCATCCACCTTGCACACCTGCCCTCCTCCCCGCACCCCACCCCCCACCCCCCACCCCCGATCTATAATTTGTTTCCTTTAAGCAATTCTTAGCAGGCAGTCCTGACGATATTTACAAGCCAAAACTGGACTGGATTCAAATTCAGGTCCTGCCAATCCCTACATTGGCCCAGTAATTCGGGTCGGTGGCTTGCCGCGCGTGCAAGCCCCTGATATGGACTTACCCGACGCGCTGACATTTCACCTCCAGGGTCGCCTGGAATTCGTGTTTGAAAAAGAAGAATCCCGGGCAGCGTCTGACGTCACGCCGCCCAGGAGTGCAGCCAGCGCGAAGCCTGGAGCGCGCTGTGCAAGTGAGACACGCCCCTTGAGGTCTCAGTTTAATAGGACACGCCCCCAATGTTTCTCACAAGCTGCTAAGCATTTTTACATGCAAAGCAGCATTTTAAATAGGTTTTTGGTATTTTTATGAAGCTTTTGGTAACTTTTATAAACTTTTACATTATTTTGAAGAATCTGAAGTAGTTTTAAACAGAATTAAAGCTATTTAAAGACTTTTAAAAGCCCTAAAATATTTTTTTTTATTCCATTTATTTATTTACCAATGTCGTCGTCATACGTGTCTTCACACTGTTCCCTTTGGGGAACTGTATGAAGTGGTAGAAGGATTTATGGCCATGATTAACACTCATTCCGTGACCGTAACCATCTTTGAACCAGCCATTAGGGTGGTTAGTCCTATGGCGGGAGGGTTTTACGGGCTCCCACAAGCTATACAAGGAGGGGGGGCCACCCACACCCACGGACACAAATATCTCACTGGGTGTCAACCCAGAATTTAGAGCCGGAGCTCCGACTCCACTTGCCGGGACTGTCTGGAGCGGGGTTCGAAACCCTACCCCGTCTGGCCCAGCGGCGGGGATCCTACCGCTACGCCAAAGGCCCAATCCGATTAGCAACGTGAAATGGCTGGAATGAGCACAATTCACAGCATTAAAAGAACTCACAATTGAACTGATGATGACCTCAGCAATCTCCTCAACGAGGTGGAGGTGCAGCGCCTGCTCATCATTGGTAATGAGAAGTCAAAGGCGCCGCAAAAAGGACAGATGATAGCTTGGTCTTTCAAGTGGCAGCATAGGGCTCCAGTCACGGGGAGGGAAAAGGCGCAGGAAACGTATGGGTGTCACCTTTTGCGCGGAGTGGGCCTTTTGCGTAGCGGTAAGCATCCCCGCCGCTGGGCCAGAAGGTGTAGGGTTTCAAACCCCGCTCCAGACAGTCCCGGCAAGTGGAGTCGGAGCTCCAACTATAAATTCTGGGTGGACATCCAGCGGGATACTTGCGTCCGCGGGTGTGGGTGGCCCCCCCCCCTCAGATGGGTTGTGGGAGCCCGTAAAACCCTCACGCCATAGGACTAACCACCCTAATGGCTGGTATGAAGATGGTTATGGTCACGGAAGGAGTGTTAACGTGGCCAGAAATCCTTCCACCACTTCATACAGTTCCCGAAAGGGAACAGTGTGAGGATACGTACGACGATGACCTGTTGCGCAATGCACCTCCTTGGACCCTCAGTCGCAGATGTGAGGGGGCAAATTGTGCAATTGTTAAATTTTTCATTTTATTGACATGTAAAATGTTGGCCCAGTAATTCCCTTCCAAACGCGCGAGTACGGTCGGGGTACTTACGCGTCTGTCCGGAGGAAATGCCGGTTTTCAGCATGCACAGCGCATGTGGGGAAAACCGGCATTTCCTGTCCTCTGAACGAAGGGGTTCAGAGGCAGAACGCGTGCGACTGTACAGGCAGCGCGTGCGCAGTAAAATTTGCCGCTTTCATTCATGCTTTCAGTGAGGTCAAGTCAATACAACTTACACATGAAAAAAGCATGAGTACAGTTGCTCCAGAGGCTGCGGTTGTTTGGGAAAGGGATTAAAGTTATTTTAAGAAATGCTGAGGTAAGTTTTAAAGTTTATTTTTGTTTTTTAAAACGGGTTTTCAGTACTGTAGGTAGAAGGATCAATTGTGGCTATGTGAATTGAATTTGCTGTGTTTATTAAATGTGAAAATGACTCCAACATTTTTAAGAAAGAAACTTTTCACCAGTAATATATTCTTTTAAGTAATTATGTATGTATGTCTGTATATATTCCTTTGCGTGTATGAATATATTCCTTTACTTATGTGTATGAATGTATGTATTTAATTATGACTTTCAGAGAAAGTAACTTATTGGAAAATCATAATTAAAAATATACATTCATACACATAAGTAAAGGAATATAAAACATACATACATATATGTAAAGGAATATATGCGGACATACATACATACATAATTACTTATTACTGATGAAAAGTTTCTTTCTTAAAAGTGTTGGAAATGTTACATTACTCATTTTAGAACACTCATTCTCACATTCAATTCACACAGCCACAATTGCTCCTTCTACCTACCGTACTGAAAACCCATTTAAAAAAAAAAATTTAAACTTTAAAACTAACCTCAGCATTTCTTAAAATAACTTTGCTCCCTTCCCCAAACAAAAATATTGCCTTTCAGAAGCTCCACGATAAAATATATCTTCCTCCGCAGCCTTGGACCAACTTTACACATGCTTTTTTCAAGTGTAACTTGTAAGGACTTACCCTCACTGAATCCATGAATGAAATCGACGAAGTTCACTGCGCACGCGCTGCCTGTGCAGTCGCATGCGCTGTGCCTCTGAACCCCTTTGTTCAGGGGACCGGAAATGCCGGCGTTCTCCGCATGCACGGTGTTTCCTGAATGCCGGCATTTCATCCGGCCAGATGCGTGAGTACCCAGACCGTACTCACGCATTTGGACCCGAATTACTGGGCCTATATATTACCTTTCAGACCTATGTAGGATTTTATTTCACTCAAAATTATAATAAAAAATCTCAGAGACAATAGAAAACATAAAACATATAACAAATTCAGTTGTATTGAATACTAGTGTATTGAATAGAATTGTTGTATTATTTTTTGCCAGCATCGAGAAGAGAATAGTTCAGGGATGCCTCTCTCTCCTTTTCCCTTTCCCCTAATGAGAACTGCTTGACATATTCTCCAGAAACATAACAATGAAAGGGAACTCACGAGGTTTGGGATGCTGAATCTTCATCCTACCACTGCTATATTTGCTCCAAAATGCTGTGTCACTTTGTCAGTTGCGGTGTATGCTTTATTTATATGATGACATGTCCTGGTGCCCTTGATTCAAAATAATATATCTATTGCTTGTATAGTAATGTTAAAGATTTTCATAGAGATCTGTGTCATACAGAATGTGATGGCTGGCAGGCTGATACAACTAATGCTACAGTTCATCAGAGGCAATGGCATTAGAGTCTCAGTCCATGATTATTGATCCTTCTGTTCAGATCAAGGACCTCTGTTAAATGAGACAGGAGCAGAAAGGAAGGGCAGCCAAGAAAGATACATGGGTGAGAATGGGAGAAGGATAGTGTTAGATCCGTGGTTCAGTGGATAAATAATCACACGGATGCTGTACATTAACAAATAACAGGTCTTTACTGGAGGAGGGTAATCTCTAGACTGGGGTACAGAGGCATGCGCACAGCTTATATACCGGTGTGGTCACTGCCGGTACTACAGTATACAGGAGCTGTAAAAAGTAGTTCTGACTTAAAGCACATACACTGCAATTCCCCCCTTTTTAAATTAATAATACCCCCTCAATATTCAAATAACAATTACATTTTTACATGTACATTCAATAACAAAAGTCCATTTATAGATTCAGTCTTTGGGGCGGCTTCCTGACCCTTTCGGGATAGCGCCTTTCCAGAGGTTCTTGTTCTTGGTGCAGAGGCGATTCTGATCCCTTTTCATCGGGTAGTTCATCGGGTTCCACTGCTACTGGGTCTGAAGTAGATGCTACCGGTATGTCGGGTTCATCCCCAGGTACTCGAGACATGGGGTTGACGCATTCCTGTGATGCTAAGATCTGATCGACGTGGCGTCTCACAATGTTCTCCCCGACATCCACTGTGTACATTAATGGCCCCTGCCTTGTACATATCGTTCCGGGTTGCCACTTCTCTGTTCGATAGTCCCGGGCCAAGACTGGTTGCCCTACATTGAAGCTCCTTGTCGGCTTCTCGTTGATGTGCTGGAATTGTTTGTCCTCAACATTTCTTCGCACATTTGGTCTGAGCAAGTCCAGACGAGATCTCAACCTTCGGTTGAAGAACATCATGGCCGGGGTCTGGTTGGTAACTGCATGTGTCGCGTTTCGGTAGGCTAATAAGAAATTGTCCATCTTATGCTGTAGTGGAATTTCCTCGTCGCACATGGCCTTTATCGTCTTCTTAAAGGTTTGTACGAACCTCTCAGCCAATCCATTGGTGGCTGGATGATACGGGACGGATGTGTAATGCCTTACCCCATTCATTTTCATGAAATTTTGGAACTCGTCGGACACAAACTGTGGTCCATTATCAGAGCAGATCTGCTCTGGCAAACCGTTGCTGGCAAATATGGTCCATAGGACTGCAATCTTTTTCTCTGCAGTGGTTGAAGACATCTTTACCACCTCAGGCCACTTTGAATGAGCATCCACTGCTATTAAGAACATTGAGTCCATGAATGGACCAGCGAAATCAATGCGCACCCGTTGCCATGGAGAGGAGGGCCACTCCCATGGGTGTAGAGGGGCATGTGGTGGTGCATTTTGGACCTTCTGGCATCCTAAGCAGCTCTTAGTTAGGTCTTCGATTTGTTGATCGATTCCCGGCCACCACACATAAGCCCTAGCAAGACTTTTCATTTTCACTTCCCCCAGATGACCTTCATGTAGCTCATTTAGCACTCTCTCCCTTAACTTGGGTGGAATCACCACTCTGGATCCACACATCACTGTCCCCTGGCATACTGACAGCTGTTCTCTTCTGGATGAGAATGCTGGCAACAGTCAGTCACCATGTGTTGGCCATCCCCTCACCGTCAATTCATATACCCGTGACAGCGTCAGATCATTGCGGGTCTCCTTCTCTGTATCCGCGTTTGTTACTGGCAATCGTTCAATTATCGACGAATAAAATATCTCGATAGGGTCCACTGCTGGTGCTTCCTCCACAGTAGGCAGTGGCAGGAGCGATAGCCCATCAGCATTCCCATGCTGTTTCGTGCCTTTATATTCTATTTCATATTGATTCGCCCCTAGAAACAGGGACCATCTTTGTAACCGCTGTGCAGTCATTACTGGCATGCCCTTCTTAGGATTAAAGATGGAGACAAGTGGTTGGTGGTCAGTCAGCAAGGTGAACTTCTGCCCATGCAGATAGTGGTTGAATTTTTTTACTCCCCATACTAGGCTGAGGGCCTCCCTGTCAATCTGGGCGTAGTTGCGCTCGGCTGAGATTAGTGACCGAGACGCAAAGGCTACTGGCCTCTCCAACCCATCTGGGAATTTGTGCGACAGCACCGCTCCAATGCCATAGGGTGATGCATCACATGCCAAACGAATTGGTAGTGCTGGGTTGAAATGGGCCAACACCTCTTTTGATGTGATCAATTCTTTGCACTTCTGGAAAGCTCGTCTATGTTCGTCATCCCACTTCCATGGTACCCCTGTTTGCAGTAGGGTGTTCAGCGGGTTTAATACCGTAAACAAATTTGGTAAGAACTTGTGGTAATAGTTTACCAGCCCGAGGAACGACCTCAGTTGTGACACATTTTCCGGTGCTGGAGCCTTGACTACTGCCTCAATCTTGTCAGGGGACTTATGTAACCCCTCTTCATCGATGACGTGGCCGCAATACGAGATCTGTTTCTGGAAAAACTTGCACTTGTGGCGATTAGCTCGTAGCCCATATTCCTTTAATCTGGCGAGCACCTTCTCCAAGTTAGCGAGGTGATCACCGTCATTTTCGCCCATGACCAAGATGTCGTCCAAATAACACTGGGTCCCTGGAATCCCTTGCAGGACCTGATCCATCGCCCTTTGCCAGATAGCCGGAGCTGAGGCTACCCGAAACACCAGCCGGTTGTATTGATAGAGACCTTTATGGGTGTTGATCGTAAGGTAATGTTTCGAAGCTTCTTCTACCTCCATTTGCAAGTACGCCTGGGATAGAGCAATTTTGGTGAAGCGTTTACCACCAGATAGCGAGGTGAAAATATCCTCAATTCGTGGAAGCGGATATTGCACCGTGTGAAGGACTGGGTTCACTGTCACCTTAAAATCCCCACAGATGCAGATCTTCTTTGGTTCCCCAGGCGTATTACTCAACGACCTCTTCATTACAGGGACGATGGGTGTAGCCCACTCGCTCCAGTCCACTTTGGACAGTACTCCTGAACGTTCCTTCCCTTCCAGCTCTGCTTCAACCGCTGGTCTGATCGCATAAGGCACTGGTCTGGCCTTCAGAAACTTTGGGCTTGCATTATCCTCTATTTTAATTGTTGCTGTTATTCCTTTTAGTGTTCCTAGTCCTTCCTGGAACACTTCTTTTGCGTCAGTTAGCATTTTTGACAGTCGTCCAGGTGTGACGTCATCATCCTTTTTGGCCTCCACCTTCAGTGCCTGTATGGAATGCCAATCTAAATGTATCTTCCGGATCCACTCACGTCCTAGCAGTGTTGGTGCTCCATTTGGCAATACATATATATCCATTTTAGGTATTTCCTGACCTTTATATGTCACTTTCACCCTTATTTTTCCTTTGGGGTAGACTTTTTGCCCCGTATACGTCTTCAAGACAATCTCTGTAGCTTTCAAGGGTATGTGTGAAAATAGCCACTTGTAGTCTCTTTGATTTATGACTGTTAGAGCTGACCCTGTGTCCAATTCCATTTCCACTTGGACTCCGTCTATCTTGAGTGTAACCCAGATAGTCTGGTGATCCTCTGTTTCGGTTACATTATGTAGTTTCAGACAACCCAACTCCTTGCTTCCGGAATCTGTGTCACTTTTCTGTTCGTCTGAACCACTGTCCATCACCTGGTGTACCTTTTTGTATTTCTCCTGTGGAGATTTCTTACTGTTTGTTTTCTTCCCAGACCTGCAGACTCTTGCTATGTGTCCTGCTTTCCCACACTGTCTGCACACTTGGTCCTTGAACCAACAATCTTTCTGGTCATGTGTTGTTCTGCCGCAGCGATAGCACTTCCCTGTTCCATAGGTCATTTCGTTGGTGCCGTATTCTTGCGGTCTCTGTTGTATCTCTGCAGCGCCCGTTGCGGCTGCTTCGTGTGATACTGCCATATTGAAGGCTTTGTCCAGCGTAAGGTCCTTTTCTGATAGAAGCCGTTTCTGGGTTCCTTCACTTTGTAGCCCACACACAAACTTGTCCCTTAACGTGTCTGCTAGTCCCGCTCCAAACTGACAGTATTTCGATAGCTTGCGCAGTTCCGTTAGGTACTCAGCATTGCTTTCGTCTTTGTGTTGGTTCCTTTTATGGAACTTAAATCGTTCTGCTATCAGCAGCGGTGTGGGGTTTAAGTGGTCCTGTAGGATTTCTACTATGCTTTCAAAATTCTTGTTTACCGGCTTCTCTGGGGTTATTAGATTTCGCAGTAACCCATAGGTTTTTGCACCCATGGAATTTAACAGAACCAGTGCTTTATTAGCATCTGGCACTTCATTCGCCCTGCAGTACACCTCAATACGTTCCACATATGTCGCCCAATCTTCGACTTCATTGTCGAACGTAGAGATACTGCCACTCTTCGGCATCCTTTGTTGTGCGTTAACTGTCACCAATGGCGCCTCCCGCGCTTCCCCTTCTTCTCCGCGACTCAATGGTGTCTCCCGCGCTTTCCCTGCTTCTCCACGGCTCAATGGCATCTCCCCTTGCTTCGCCCCGCGGACCCTGATCAGCCCGTGATCCCTGGCTGTGCTCTGCGCGTTCTTCTCTTGATATTTGTCGACGCCGCTCAGTCTAGAACCCGGCTGTTTCTTACCCTCTCTCTCTCCGGTTTGCAGTATTTGCCCTCGACGCCGCTCGGTGATCAACCCCCGGCTGCGCCCTGCTCTCTTCACCCTCTTTCTTACCCCGTCGACGCTGCTCGCCTCTCTCTCTGCCGTCGGTCGGCTCCAGCCGCCGCTGCTCGGGAAGGGTCTGCTCTGGACCTGTCGTCAGTCTCTTACTGCTCGTTGTGGCTGGGGAACCAAGCCCGGCTCTCCACAGCCTCCCCAGCGAAGTTGGATCGCTGTCTGACTGCTGGGCGGTTGCTCGCGGTCGACGCCCGTTTTCCTGGACTCGACTATTTTTTTTTTTTTATGTTGCAGGTAGATTCGAATCGACACTCGTCGCCACTGTTAGATCCGTGGTTCAGTGGATAAATAATCACACGGATGCTGTACATTAACAAATAACAGGTCTTTACTGGAAGAGGGTAATCTCTAGACTGGGGTACAGAGGCATGTGCACAGCTTATATACCGGTGTGGTCACTGCCGGTACTACAGTAAACTGGAGCTGTAAAAAGTAGTTCTGACTTAAATGCACATACACTACAGATAGACCAGGAGAAGACACCTGCAGAAGATAAGCAAGTTGGGAAAATTAAGTAATTTTGTGCAAGCAGATTCAACGGAAGCAGATCCAGACATATGTGGAAGGACTGAAAAATAGTTCTGCCAGAATCTTAAGAGACCTGAAACTACTGAACGCAAACAACTATGGTAAAACCCACCTGTATATTTGCAGGCAAAAAATGTTAATTATGGAAAAATATGTGGACAAACCTATCCAGGTCATCAAAGTAGCAAGTCGCACAGCTGCATCCTAAGGCAGCACCTCGTATTGTACTAGCATGGCATTCCCAACCCCACACTTCGACCGTAATTTTGAAGTTTCTGACCCATTCACAGCAGGGGGTCCCGGTACACCGCGGGAAACCCTGTGGAGTTTTAATTACACCGCGTGCATGTGATGTCACAGATAGGTTCCCCGCCCTGATTGACAGGCTGGCTTCCAGTCGGGCAGGGAACACTGGACAGGAGGCCGCAACCACAGGTAGGTGTGGGGTCTGAGCCCGGGGGCGGGGGGTGGGGTTCCGAGCCCGGGGGGCCGGGGGGGGTGGATGCAGGGTTCCGAGCCCGAGGGGTGGGAGATGGGGGTGCGGGGCTCCGAGCCCGGGGGGTGGTGGGTGTGGGGTTCCGAGCCCGGGGAGTGGGTGGTTCCAAGCCCGGGAGGGGGTGCTCCAAGCCTTTGGGGAGATTACGAGCCTGGGGTGGGAGGGGGGCGGGTCCGATCCCCGACCCCGGGGACATCCGATCACTGATCCAGGGGAGGAGGGGTGGTGTTTGTATTGGGTGGGCTGATGGTGGGTGAGTTTGGGGGGGGCTGGTAGTAAGCATTCCTGCTCCTCCTGGCCCACAAGGATTGCTCCCCAAGGCTGTTCTCGACCTGCTGCAGTCACCGGGAATCCTGAGGCCAGGGATCCCAGGCTGGCCACAGTTAAACCTGCACAGCAGGTTAAATCAGTGGCTTCAGGGCCTCATTATCATATTTAAAGTGCCAACCCGCCTCCTGGCAGCGGGTTGGTTCCCCATCCCCCATCCAACCTCAGGTAAACCCGGAAGTGGGCGGTGTAGTGTATGTACCTTTAAGGGGAGAATGACTTTTTACAGCTCCTGTATACTGTAGTACCGGCAGTGACCACACCTGTATATAAACCCTGAGTAGGGATCTGTACGTTTAGTTTTAGAGTAACCCTCATCCAGTAAATACCTGTTGATTGTTCCCTGCAGTCTCGTGTCTAGTTATTGAAGGACACACAACATCAAAATACACGGATCTAACATTGGCGACGAGGCAGATTCGAACCTACCTGCAACTCTGCATCACCTCCCAGGGATTCGCTCCTGGAGAACAGTGCAAGAAGGTCGAGTTCAGAAGCACGGGCGTCGACTACGAGCAACCGCCCAGTCATCCAGCGGAGATTTGAGCATCGCAGGGGAGGCTGTTGAGAGCTGGGCTTGGTTCTCCAGTCATGGTGGTCCAGCGAAACGGGCTGGCAACAGGTACGGCGGAGACCCTTCCCGGACAGCGGCGGCTAGAGCCGACCGACGGCACAGAAAAGGCCGAGCAGCCTCGACGGGAGAAGAGAGAGGGCAGAGCGCACAGGGCGCAGCCGGTGTTCAGGACCGAGCGGCGTCGACGGGAGAGGAGAGAGGGTAGAGTGCACAGGGCGCAGCCGGTGTTCAGGACCGAATGGCATCGATGGGAGAAGAGAGAGAGGCGTGAAGGAAAATGCGCAGAGCGCAGCCGGTGTTCAAGGGACGAGCAGCGTCAGTGGGGAAGAAAGGGAAACGCGCAGAGCGCAGCCGGTGTTCAAGGGCCGAGCAGCCGCAGTGGAGAAGAAGGGAGAGCATGGGAAACGCCATTTTGAGCCACAGCGGAAAAGAATGGAGAGCGCGGGAAAACACCATTTTGAGCCGCAGCGGAGAAGAAGGGAGAGCGCGGGAAAACACCATTTTGAGCCGTGGGAAGAAGGGAGAGTGCGGGAAAATGCCATTTTGAGCCAGCCTAACCACACCCAGGGATGCCGAAGAGTGGCAGTATCACAGCGTTCGACAATGAAGCCGAAGATTGGACGACATATGTCGAACACATAGAAGTGTACTGCAAGGCGAATGAAGTGCCAGATGAGAGGAAAGCGCTGGTATTGTTGAATTCAATGGGTGCAAAAACATATGGCTTACTGCGAAACCTAGTAACCCCAGAGAAGCCAGTGGAAAAGGATTTTGGAAACATAGTGTCAATCCTACAGAACCACTTAAACCCCACACCGCTGCTGATAGCAGAACGATTTAAGTTTCACAAAAGGAACCAGCATAAAGATGAAAGTAATGCTGAGTATTTTACGGAACTGCGCAAGCTATCGAAACACTGCCAGTTTGGAACGGGACTAGCATATACTTTAAGGGACAAGTTTGTGTGTGGGCTTCAAAGTGAAGGAACCCAGAAACGGCTTCTATCAGAAAAGGATCTTATACTGGACAAGGCTTTCAGCATGGCAGTATCACACAAAGCAGCCGCGCGGGGTGCTGCAGAGATACAACGGAGACCGCAAGAATATGGCACAAATGAAATGTCATACGGAATAGTGAAGTGCTATCGCTGCGGCAGAACAACACACGACCATAATGATTGCTGGTTCAAGGACAAAGTGTGCAGACAGTGTGGAAAAATAGGACACATAGCAAGAGTCTGCAGGTCGGGAAAGAAAACCAGCAGCAAGAAATCTCCACAGGAGAAGTACAAGAAGGTACATAAGGTGACGGAGAGTAGTTCAGACGAACAGAAAAGTGATACAGACTCCGGAAGCAAGGAGCTGGGTTGTCTGAAACTACATAAGGTGATCAAAATGGAGGACCACCAAACTATCTGGGTCACGCTCAAGATAGCTGGAGTCCAAGTGAAAATGGAATTGGACACAGGATCAGCCCTAACAGTCATAAACCAAAGGGACTACAAGCGGCTATTCTCACATATACCCTTGAGAGATACAAAGATTGTCTTGAAGATGCACACGGGGCAAAAAGTCTACCCCAAAGGAAAAATAAGGGTGAACGTTATATATAACGGTAAGGAAACACCAAAAATGGACCTATATGTATTGCCAGATGGAGGACCACCACTAGTAGGACGTGAATGGATCCGAAAGATACAGCTAGATTGGCTTTCCATACAAGCACTGACTGTAGATGCCAAAAAGGATGA
The DNA here is from genome assembly GCF_052327205.1 of Somniosus microcephalus. Taxonomy (NCBI): domain Eukaryota; kingdom Metazoa; phylum Chordata; class Chondrichthyes; order Squaliformes; family Somniosidae; genus Somniosus; species Somniosus microcephalus. Next base: position 83,335,622 of record NC_140993.1, on the reverse strand, counting down.
TGACGCCACACCTGGACGACTGTCAAAAATGCTAACTGACGCATAAGAAGTGTTCCAGGAGGGACTTGGAACACTAAAAGGCATAACAGCGACAATCAAAATAGAGGCAAATGCAAGCCCAAAGTTTTTTAAGGCCAGACCGGTGCCTTATGCGATCCGCCCAGCCGTCGAAGCAGAGCTGGAAGGTTTGGAACGTTCAGGAGTACTGTCCAAAGTGGACTGGAGCGAGTGGGCTACACCCATCGTTCCTGTAATGAAGAGGTCGTTGAGTAATACGCCTGGGGAACCAAAGAAGGTTCGCATCTGTGGGGACTTTAAGGTGACAGTGAACCCAGTCCTTCACACGGTACAATATCCGCTTCCGCGGATTGAAGATATTTTCGCCTCGCTATCTGGAGGGAAACGCTTCACTAAGATTGATCTGGCCCAGGTGTGTAGGATTCGCAAAAATCCAGGAAAATACAGTCTACATTGTAAAACCCCTGAAATGGCCACATTTTATGAACACAAGATGGAGTTGGCAGATCACATGACTCATTTCAGAAGGACATACCGCTGCAGTATCTTAAAGAATCCTGAGTCGCCACCGATTAGAAGATTCCAGAACTGACTGCAATTGATATGGTAAAATGGTTACAGCAGTAACGAAGTCAAAACAAAAGTATTTACACCTCAAGGTGTGTTAAATGCTAGCAAAACGCAAACCCATCTCTGAAATCACAGAGCACAGACAAAACCTATTATCTGTACCAAACTCAGAGGGACACAGGACAGATCCCATTAGTTTCATTTACAAGACATTAAAATAAAGTTCCCGCTTTTGTCAAAGCAGCCTGCCCATTACTTTAACAAAAGAAAACCCCTGATTTGGCACCAAGATAAGGGCAAGAAAACAGTACAACTGTTGGGGGAAAAGAGACATTAAAAAAAAACACAGTTTCATACAGGAGCACCAAGGTCAAGGACAGTTTTAAAAACCCTGGTGAGGTTCGAGGAGCACAGATGGCCTACAAGTTCGAGCAGGAGAGCAGGTTCAGGAGCCGATCCCATAAGGAAGATTGGAGATCCCGGACGATACAGGAGCACCAAGGTCAAGGACAGTTTTAAAACCCTGGTGAGGTTCGAGGAGCACGGAGGGCCTACAAGTTCGAGCAGGAGAGCAGGTTCAGGAGCCGGTCCCATAAGGAAGGTTGGAGATCCCGGACGATACAGGAGCACCAAGGTCAAGGACAGTTTTAAAACCCCTGGTGAGCATAGAGGCCCAACTCCACCTAGCTGATCTAGTTGAGGTATACTTAGAGGCGGGAGGGTTTTTAATATTAAGGGCTTTGTAATTCGGGAGTGTTATTCATCCTTCGTTGTGCCGCGTGCTTTCTCCACCCCCGTTTTATTATATCGCTGATCTAGAATTGATGTATTATGATAGTCAAAGTAACTCTTGTGTGTTAAATTTTAGTTCCCATTGAGAGGCATGTTCATGATTTTTGTCTGCATTGTTTCTTCATTCTCTATGTTTTATTCTCCTTAAAAATAAAGATACCTTTGATTTAAAACTTACCTTGTCTCACCTGATCCATTTGTCTTCCGAGTCACAAGTTGGGCCAACACATCAAGGTGGTCTGGCAATAAGCCCAGTGTCTAGGACCGGTGAGGGGGGAGCGCTTCGGAACCGCTCACGAGCAGTGTGAAATCAAAAACCGATCTCGCACACCACAAGCTTGTTAAAACGACCCCTTACAGAATGGCGACCCAGATGGGACACTGGCTACAGAACCCTTGTGTGGTGGACAATGACTCGGGTGAGACAGATGTTATGGAGGACAGGTTATCCTCCTACGTGTGTGGCAAAGTGAATGTAGCAAAAAAATGGGTATATGACCTGTTAGGAACCGAGCGTCCCCTAAAGGCAGCCGCCCAGTGGACGGCTAGTAAAGAGCACCGCAAGGGCATTGAAAAAGCGGTGTGGCTCATGTGCTATAAAAAGCAGGTTCTGGTACTGGACCACGCGGTGGCCAGTAAGGAAACCAAAATTAAGCATTTGTCCCGGGAGCTGCAGGAAAAGGTTGCAGCGGAAGGGAAGGTGCTAGTGGCTCTGGAGGCCATAAGCCAAGAGAGGGCAGCGATGGTCCGGGACCATCGGGGGAAGGTAGAAAGGCTGGAGGGCAAGATAGCTGAGCTGGAGGGGAGAGCTAGGTTCAGGGTAGAACACGTAGAGTATCAGGCAAGAGAATCCAGGGAGAAAGAGAGGAGATTAAAAACAGAGATTAGCCGCCTTACAGGGGAACTGAAGGCACAGGAGGAAAAGGTAGGCGAAGTAAAAGCAGCCTATAAGCTGGCCTGCGCTCAAGGGTTTGAGGAGGCAGATCACGGCCCCTGTAGGCAGGAAATAGAAAGCCTGAATCTGGCATTGGCCAGGGCAAAGGGGATGATATGCCTCATTAGCCCCAAGGTCGGCCAGGCTGAGTTCAACGGTAACCCAAGCAGGGAAGTCCCGCAGGCAGCCCCCAGAACAAAACGGGTTAGGGAACCCGAGATTTCACAGCCACCACCCCTAGCCCCTAGTTTTCCAGAGGTCTGGGATCAGGAGGGGCTGGAGGATGAAGAATCCAAGGTAGACCAGGGTAGCCCGAGAGAGAATCAGGGACCGGGACCGGTGTACCCCGTGACACAACAGAGGTACGGACCACCTAGTGACGACGGGGAACCTGGGGACCTCCAGAACCAATTCCTGGTGCCACACGGTGTGCAAAAATTGCGCTCCATGGTGAGCTACATCCCCAAGCTCACCATGAAGGGGGACCCTTCTCTTCACTTTAGGGAGATAGAGCAGGCGGCCTGTGTTAATGACTGCGACGAGGCAGAGAAGGCCAAGATGATGTTGTTCTCCCTGGGTAGTGATCTCCTCCAGACGCTACCCGATGGGTGTAAGAGGGGTCAGGAAAATTATGGCAGGCTGAAGGACGAGATCCTGGAGGCCATGGGGATGAACGAGGGGAGTCCGTTCACCCGGGTGGAGAAAACAGTCCAGCTCCCCGGGGAATTCCCGCAGGCGTTCGCGGACAGGCTGTGGCCAGTCTACCAGGGTGCGTGCCCGGGAATGCCGGCGCGAGCGAACCTGGACGGGGACCAGTTAGTCCACTGGCTCAGGTGCCTGATGAATAACTCCCTGCCCCGCGTTCGAACGCAGGCAATGGCCTGGTTCGACCCCCGAAACCCTCTGACCACGGAGGCGACGGTGATCCGCCAACTCACAGTCACCTTTAGAAACGGGAGGGATAGTGAGACACCCCAGCAAAACGGGAGGGTTTGTGAGGTCAGGCCTGGTGACCAGCCCCGTAAAGAGTGGCGCCAGGAAGGGAGCCTCCCAACCAAAGCCGACAAACGTGCTACGGCTGTGGGAAGGAGGGGCATTGGCGCAGGGACTATAAGAATCCCTGGAAGGACACAAGGGAAAAGGTCCCCACAGTCCCAGCCCAAGCCCCGGCCGCACCCCCGACCTCTGCCCCAGAGAGGGAGACGGAGCCAACTGTCCCTCCAGAGCTGCTGGACGTGCTGCTAGCTTCAGTGAGGTCATTGGTCCTCACTAAGGGAAAGATAGCAGCCACCACCAGTCCAGCGGTTCCCCCAACCCCTTCCCAAAGTGGCCCGCAATGACTGGAGCCTGCGCAGCCCGTCTATCTATGTGCGCTCCAGTACGACGGATGGAAGAGACCGCTCGTGCAGATGGAGGTAGAGAAGGAAACGGGGACTTATCTGTTGGATACGGGAGTTTCATGCACCGTGATCCATACGGAGAATCCCACCACCTCACCTCTGTCTAACGGGGTTCCATACGTCCTATCGGGGTTCACAGGGGCGGAGCAGACGGGTGCGTTCTCCAGGCCGCTCTCGATCCGCTTGGGCACACTCCAGACAAAGTGGGCATGTGTCCTGGCGAGATGGGATGCGGAGGGAGGGATGGGGATCCTAGGGGCCGACTTCATCGTGGGCCATGGGATCCTCGTGGACCTCAGGAACCATTGCCTTTGGGGGGCCAACACCGGAAAGGAAAGTGGAGTGGTAGTAATCCCGGGAAAGGATGGGAAGGGAACCCTGTGCACCATGAAGCCGAAAGGGAGTTACGACCTCGGTGAAATGATGGAGGGTATCCCAGAAGTATTTAGAGCCGAGGTGCAGGCTCAGTTAGGTGCGTTCGCCATGCACAAACACGACTGTGGGAGGGTTGCTAGCTTTGAGGTAAGGGTAGATGGGGATCCCATGGCCCGGCCCCAAAGGCAGTACAACTTCCCAAAGGAAGCAGAGGCTGATATGGAGGTGGCCATATCAGCGCTGGTACAGCAGGTGGTGCTGAGGCCTACAGCCACCCATGTGAACTCTCCGCTTTGGCCGGTTAAGAAACCGGACAATTCCTGGAGAGCCACGGTGGACTATCGGGTGTTGAACAGCAACATCCCCGCATGTGCCCCCACAGTGGCAGCAGTGGCCGACCTCATTGGGAGTATCCCCGCATCCGCGACCACGTTCACGGTGCTGGATATTTCAAATGGGTTCTGGTCGATCCCTGTGCGGAGGGAGGACCAATATAAATTTGCCTTTACTTTCAGAGGGCAACAGTATACCTGGAATTGCTTGCCACAAGACTTCCACAATAGTCCCAGCATTTTCTACCAATGCATGGCGGACAGCCTGAAGGAGTTCAGTCAGCCCCTTCAGTTAGTACAGTACGTGGACGACCTGCTCCTGTTTACCGACACGGTTGGGGAGCACGGCCCACTGCTGGCTGAACTGTTGGAACTACTGACCAGAAGGGGGTTGAAAGTCAACCCAAAGAAAGCGCAGATCGGTCAAAAGGAAGTCAAGTTCCTGGGGCTGACCATCCGTGCCAGAGAAAGGGCCATCGATAGGGCTAGGAGGGAGGCGGTACAGGAGTTACCGGTCCCCGTCACCATAAAGGGTGTGAGGTCGTTTCTAGGGCTAACCGGGTACTGCCGAGACTTCATGGAGGACTATGCGGCCATGGCAGCCCCACTACTCCGACTCCTGCACAAGGGAGTGGAGTGGTCATGGGATGAAGGATGCCAGGCCGCGTTCGAGCTCCTAAAAAGGAAGCTGCAGACCGCAACGGCCCTGGGAGCGATAGATGGGGGAAGGGAGTTCTTCCTGGAGGTGGCGGCCAGCGGGGACAGTCTGAGTGCTGTGTTGCTCCAGGAGCGACATGGCAAGCTGAGACCCGTGGTTTACTCCTCCAGGGTGCTCACCGACGTGGAGAGGAGCTACTCGGTCTGTGAGCAGCACCTCTTGGCCGCACACTGGGCTGTGAAAAGATCCGCCATCTTCACAGGCACCTCCCCCATCACCCTCCTCACACACCACACGCCCACCAAGATACTTTTGGATGGGAGGATTAAGGATGGGACAGTAAGCAGTGCCCGCATTGCGCACTGGACCCTACTCCTCTCACAAATGGATCTGCGGGTACGAGGCCTGTGCGAGCCCAGATTAGCCGCCAACCTGGCTTACCCTGGGACAGCCCATCAATGTTCCGTTGAAGGGGTATAGGAGGTCGACGTTGGTCTCCAGGCTGGGATACATCCCACCGGCCGTGAGATTTACGTGGATGGTTCCAGCACAGTATCCGCTGGAAAGCAGCTCACGGGGTTCGGAGTGTATGACCCAACGGCTGACATTGCATTGGCGATTAAACTCCCCAGTACCATGAGCACCCAGCAGGCAGAACTGTCTGCTGTGGCGGATGTGGTTACCCATCCCGAAGTTTTCCCTACCCCGTACACGATTTGCTCAGGCAGCATGTTTACATGCAATTCGTGTACCGAATACCTGGCCATCTGGTCCCGTCGCCGATTCACTTCACTTCCGCGGATGGGAGACCTTTGGTGGTAAAGCCCCTGCTGGAGAAGATCCTGGCAGCCGTGGGGCAGAAGGGTGAGGTTTTCATCCACAAGGTGAAGGCTCACTCCTCCACAGAACCTCGCGGTCAGGGTAACCAGCGAGCTGACGCACTGGCGAGAGAGGGTGCCCAGACCGGCATTTTCTGGGACCTCTACGGGTCCGGACCAGTGGCAGCTGTAAAAGGCAGGGATGGGATCCAGAAGAGTGTAGGGGTAGCGCTAGCCCCGGACCTCAAATCGGTCCAATCTCAGGACCCTGCCCTGAGAGGGGTATTTAACGCGGTTAGCGAGGGGAAGAAAATGGAAGGCCCGTATGGTGCAGCATCCTTGTCCATAAGAGAGGGAATGCTGTTTAAAGAAGAGCAGTGGGTGGTGCCTCAGCAGCACCGGAGGGAATTCCTTCAACTGGCCCATGAGGGACCAGGAGCAGGGCACCCCGGGCCTGAGGTCACCTGGCAGCGGGTGGAACAAGCAGGATGGTGGCCAGGACTCCGGGAGGACGTCCAGGAGTTTTGCGCGAACTGTCCTGTGAGCGCGGCAAATAACCCTGATCCTCACAGGAGGAAGGTGCCGATGGGACACGTTAGGAGGGTAGAGGGACCATGGCAGTCAATCCAAATTGACTATATCGGACCCTTACCCGCCACCCAGGGAGGGTATAAGTACTGCCTCGTTCTGGTGGGCGTGTTCTCTAAATGGGTTGAAGCCTTCCCCTGCCGAACAGCCACAGCGTTAGGGACTGCGAGAATCTTGGTGCGGGAGGTGTTCTCGAGATGGGGACTGCCCCAGTTCGTGGAATGCGATCAGGGAAGCCAGTTTACCAGCCAAGTAATGCAGAACACCCTGATGCTGCTGGGCATTCAGGGGAAATGGCACGTAGCCTACAATCCACAGTCATCGGGGATTGTGGAGCGGATGAACCGCACCTTAAAAGAAAAAATGAGGAAAGAGATAATGGGTTCGCCCCAAAGGTGGGCAGAAGTCCTGCCTCTTGTCCTCATGGGGATCCGCTCCAGCCAGTCGAAGAGTACGGGGTACTCTCCGCATGAGCTCATGACCGGGAGGGTCATGAGAACCCCCACCCATGTCCTGGCCCCGGTCCTAATGGAGGGGCAGCTAAGGGAGGTGAATCGGGACAAATTCGCCCGCACGCTGCTTGAACGCCTCCAAAGGATCTATGAGGGGGCCGCAGGTAACATGGGGAGGCAGCACCAGGGAAATAGGATGCTGCTCGAGCCCAGTAAAACCCATCGCTGGGAGGTAGGGGATCTAGTGATGGTAAGGAACTTCGCCCGTGTGGGGAGTTTTGAGCCACTTTACATGGGTCCCTACAGCATCGTAGATCAGGCCAGCCCCATGGTGTATGCTGTGAAACTGCCCCGGCGCACAAAATGGTTTCACATCAATCAATGTAAGCTGTTTAAGCCGGAGGCAGGGAAGCAGGCAGCGGGGGCTGAAAAAGGCAGCAAAGAATTAAAAACTGCAGGGGGGCTGCAGCCGCAGGTCACACAGGCTGGACGAGCAGCCTGCGTGAGGGGAGGAGTTGTCCCGTCCACACGGGAGACTCCCCCATTGTTCTGGGACCCAGAAGGGGAGGAGCCGGAGGTCCTAGGTCATGTCCCTGATCACCCAGAAGGGGAGGAGCTGGAGGTCCTAGGTCCTGTCCCTGGTCACAAGGAAGCCGAGTCGGAGGACGAAGGTCCCGCCGCCGACTGCGGTGAAGGGGAGGAGCCGGAGGTCTTAGGTCTTGCCCGAGTGCAGCACTAGAGAGGTGGCGTCTGGGGGCGGAGACTCTCAACCTGGAGTCCCAGGTAGCGGAGAGGTGCCTGCCGCTGACCCAGAGCCTAGGGAGGCGGAGCCTGCAGGAGGAAGCCCACAGCCGGCAGTCGTGGGGAAGCCACGGACTGCAGCCAGGGCCAAAACTCCAGCCAAGGGTCCGACCTACGAGGAAGCCTCATATGTGGTGACCCTTAGACGGTCAAATAGAAAACCGCAACCGAAGAAGGTTTGGTCGCCGGTTTTCACAAGAGGGACCCCTCGGAAGAAAGCAGCGAGAAGTTTAAACGGTCCACAGCCAGCAGCCACGGGCTGCCAGGGACCAGCAGCTGAGACCGATGTGGGAACGCAGCAGGGGGAGGCCTGCGACGGTCCCCGCAGATTATAAGCTGGCCGCCCGGAGACGGGCGGCGGATGTATATATTTGTATCGTTTTGGGTAATAAGGTTTAGTTTATTGTAATTTTAGAAAATAAGTAATGTGGTCTTCTGGAAGTATGGTAGCACTTTGGAGCGGAAGAATGTGGCAAGTTTTAAGTGAGCTAGGGTCGCGGGACCCACTCACCCCGCACCCAAGCCGAGGAGCCCAGGGAGCCCGGCTCGAAACCTTTTTTTATCTCTCTGCCAGATCATAACAAGATGATGCCAGTCGGAGGCATCATCCTCGCGGCCCTGGTGGGCCTCAACGTTGCCTGGAGAGGAGAAACGGAGGATCACCGTATCTTTGGCTGCTCCGGGGAAACTGCGCCTCTGGCCCACGACGGGCAGGGCCTGTGCAAAGCAGAGGATGTCGCTGGGTACACCCACGAGGGCAACTGGCCCGGATGGCTGGGCTCGAACGCCACAAAATATTCAAGCGAAACTGGCTTCACATACGGGGAGGTCTCTTTGTCGTGTCCTCAGATCAAGATCCAGGCCACGCAGATCAGTGTGACTGTGGGGAAATGTATTTGCCTAACCTGCAGGGGGTACGTCCCCCTGGATAGGTGGTGGTGGCTCAGGAAACTGAGCAGGGACATGGGGAACCCCAGCGGAAAGTGGGAAAGGTTAGGGAACAACACTCACCGGACTATCACAGGGACCCAGGGAGGGTTGACAGTGTGCTGGGATAAATGGTGGGAACCCGATCAGGGGATTTATGTGTGTATGTGGGGTTCAGAGAAAGTCTGCCCCACAGGTGTTTCCATCATTTTCCACAGCCAGTGGCAAGATAACGGGAGGGGGATAGACTGGGAATTGCGCTTGGACGCATGCGCGGTCCCCTACTCCCCAATCGCGGTTAATGCCACTGAGCTAGTGACCCGCCCCCGACAGCCCCTGCCCACGACCCAGACACCACGGACGGTAGCAGAGGGATGCCCCACCACCACCAAGGGACCAGGGAACGGGTTAGTATTAGTTCCCACTGACCAAATGGCCTATCAGGGGGTCAATTACGCGGTGGCCTCGGTCATCCTCAACCTGACCGAGGTGCACCTGCCGGAATGGTGCCCCGTAGAGACGGCAAGGCTGTATCAGGCCCTGCTGAAAGAGACCCTGCAGAAGTTTTATGAGTTTGACTTCGCGGGGGTCAATAGAACCGAACTCTACACCGAGGGCCACAAGGAATGGGAGTAATTGGGGAGACAAAGAAGGGGCGCCGTGAATGACTGGTTCACAGGGTTTCTCCAGAAGTACGTGGCCCACTTTGGTTTCACAATTCCCCCTCTCCCAGAACATTTAACCGAACTGCTGAAAGCAGTTACTGTCTCTCAGAAGCACTTCTTTACTTTAGAGCAGAAAACCACCGACATAGGGGCAAAAATCCAAGACATAGTGGTTCCACCATGGTGGGACCTTTTTGATAATATAGAGATCCCACCATGGGTCAGGCTGGCTTCCCACGTCTTAGTGGTGTGCCAGGTAGGGATCGTTCTGTACCTGGTCTGTGTCCAGTGTAGGAGGAAGGGACACGACAGGGAGTTCCCTAGTCAGCGGAATTGGCGGGGCCACTATGTCAGCATAAACGGGGACTCGCCGTGTAGCTAAATGTTTTTATTCCATCTGTTTTTGGTGTATTATAACAAAGATTGTGTTGCGTCGGGTTATGACTCTAAGGTGAGTCTGTACATAGCATAAATGTTTCTCCGGTAGGGGATATCTACTCAACTCCATTTTCGGGATGAGGAAAGTGCATGTGCGAGGTACACTCCATAGTCAGGTAAACTACGGGGAAGCTCAGTTGGGGGGGGAACGGATTTATGCTCACCCTAAAACATTCATGATACAAAAGATGATTTGAGATGTCCATTGTATCACGGGGGGACTGTAGGATTCGCAAAAATCCAGGAAAATACAGTCTACATTGTAAAACCCCTGAAATGGCCACATTTTATGAACACAAGATGGAGTTGGCAGATCACATGACTCATTTCAGAAGGACATACCACTGCAGTATCTTAAAGAAACCTGAGTCGCCACCGATTAGAAGATTCCAGAACTGACTGCAGTTGATATGGTAAAATGGTTACAGCTGTAACAAAGTCAAAACAAAAGTATTTACACCTCAAGGTGTGTTAAATGCTAGCAAAACGCAAACCCATCTCTGAAATCACAGAGCACAGACAAAACCTATTATCTGTACCAAACTCAGAGGGACACAGGACAGATCCCATTAGTTTCATTTACAAGACATTAAAATAAAGTTCCCACTTTTGTCAAAGCAGCCTGCCCATTACTTTAACAAAAGAAAACCCCTGATTTGGCGCCAAGATAAGGGCAAGAAAACAGTACAACTGTTGGGGGAAAAGAGACATTCAAAAAAACAACAACACAGTTTCATACAGGAGCACCAAGGTCAAGGACAGTTTTAAAAACCCTGGTGAAGTTCGAGGAGCACAGAGGGCCGACAAGTTCGAGCAGGAGAGCAGGTTCAGGAGCCGGTCCCATAAGGAAGATTGGAGATCCCGGACGATACAGGAGCACCAAGGTCAAGGACAGTTTTAAAACCCTGGTGAGGTTCGAGGAGCATGAAGGGCCTACAAGTTCGAGCAGGAGAGCAGGTTCAGGAGCCGGTCCCATAAGGAAGATTGGAGATCCCGGACGATACAGGAGCACCAAGGTCAAGGACAGTTTTAAAACCCCTGGTGAGCATAGAGGCCCAACTCCACCTAGCTGATCTAGTTGAGGTATACTTAGAGGCGGGAGGGTTTTTAATATTAAGGGCTTTGTAATTCAGGAGTGTTATTCATCCTTCGTTGTGCCGCGCGCTTTCTCCACCCCCGTTTTATTATATCGCTGATCTAGAATTGATGTATTATGATAGTCAAAGTAACTCTTGTGTGTTAAATTTTAGTTCCCATTGAGAGGCGTGTTCATGATTTTTGTCTGCATTGTTTCTTCATTCTCTATGTTTTATTCTCCTTAAAAATAAAGATACCTTTGATTTAAAACTTACCTTGTCTCACCTGATCCATTTGTCTTCTGAGTCACAAGTTGGGCCAACACATCAAGGTGGTCTGGCAATAAGCCCAGTGTCTAGAACCGGTGAGGGGGGAGCGCTTCGGAACCGCTCACGAGCAGTGTGAAATCAAAAACCGATCTCGCACACCACAAGCTCATTAAAACGACCCCTTACAGGTGTACCTGCAAATGGAGGTAGAAGAAGCCTCAAAACAGTACCTCACGATCAACATTCATAAAGGTCTCTACCAATACAACCGGCTGGTTTTCGGGGTAGAATCAGCTCCGGCTATTTGGCAAAGGGCAATGGATCAAGTCTTGCAAGGGATTCCAGGGACCCAGTGTAATTTGGACGACATCCTGGTCACGGGCGAAAATGACAGTGATCACCTTGCCAACCTGGAGCAGGTGCTCACTAGATTGAAGGAATATAGGCTCCGAGCAAATCGCCACAAATGCGAGTTTTTCCAGAAGCAGATCTCGTATTGTGGCCACGTTATTGATGCAGAGAGGTTACATAAGTCCCCTGAAAAGATTGAGGCAGTAGTCAAGGCTCCAGCACCGGAAAATGTGTCACAACTGAGGTCGTTCCTCGGGCTGGTGAACTACTACCATAAGTTCTTGCCAAATTTGTCTACAGTTCTACACCCACTGAACACCCTACTGCAAACGGGGGTACCATGGAAGTGGAATGACGAATGTAAACGAGCTTTCCAGAAGTGCAAAGAATTGATCACATCAAAAGAGGTGTTGGCTCATTTCAACCCAGCACTACCAATTCGGTTGGCGTGTGATGCATCACCCTATGGCATTGGAGCGGTGCTGTCGCACAAGTTCCCGGACGGCTCGGAGAGGCCGGTAGCCTTTGCTTCTCGGTCACTAACCTCAGCCGAGCGTAACTATGCCCAGATTGACAGGGAGGCCCTCAGCCTAGTGTGGGGAGTGAAAAAGTTCAACCACTATCTGCACGGGCAGAAGTTCACCTTGCTGACTGACCACCAACCACTTGTCTCCATCTTTAATCCAAAGAAGGGCGTGCCGGTGATGACTGCGCAACGGCTACAAAGATGGTCCCTTTTTCTAGGGGCGAACCATTATGAAATCGAGTATAAGGACACGAAACAGCATGGAAATGCTGATGGGCTATCACACCTGCCACTGCCTACTGCGGAGGAAGCACCAGCAGTGGACCCTGTCGAAATATTTTATTCGACTATAATTGAACGCTTGCCAGTAACTAATGCTGATATAGAGAAGGAGACCCGAAATGACCCGACACTGTCTCGGGTATATGACTTGATGGTGAAGGGATGGCCAACACATGGCGACTCACTGTAGCCAGCATTCTCATCTAGAAGAGAACAGCTGTCAGTATGCCAGGGGACCTTGATGTGTGGATCCCGAGTGGTAATTCCACCCAAGTTAAGGGAGATAGTGCTAAATGAGCTTCACGAAGGCCATCTGGGAGGGGTGAAAATGAAAAGCCTTGCTAGGGCTTATGTGTGGTGGCCGGGGATCGATCAGCAAATTGAGGACCTGACAAAGAGCTGTTCAGGATGCCAGAAGGTCCAAAATGCACCACCACATGCCCCTCTTCACCCATGGGAGTGGCCCTCATCTCCATGGCAACAGGTGCATATTGATTTTGCTAGTCCATTCATGGACTCAATGTTTCTTATAGCCGTGGATGCGCACTCGAAATGGCCTGAGGTGATCAAAATGTCGTCCACCACCACGGAGAAAACTATTGCAGTCCTACGGACCATATTTGCCAGGAATGGCTTGCCAGAGCAGATTTGCTGTGATAACGGACCACAGTTTGTGTCCGAAGAGTTTCGAAGATTCATGAAAAGGAATGGGGTAAGGCATTACACATCCGCCCCGTATCATCCAGCCACAAATGGATTGGCTGAGAGGTTCGTACAAACCTTTAAGAAAGCAGTAAGGGCCATGTGCGATGACGACATTCCACTGCAGCATAAGGTGGACAATTTCCTGTTAGCCTACAGAAATGCGACACATGCAGTCACCAACCAGACCCCGGCCATGATGTTCTTTAACCCAAGGGTGCGATCTTGTCTGGATTTGCTCAGACCAAATGTACAAAGAGATGTTGAGAATGACCAATTCCAGCACATCAATGAGCATGACAAGGAGCTTCAATGTAGGGCAACCAGTCTTGGCCCGCGACTACCGAACAGAGAAATGGCAACCAGGAACGATATGCACACGGCAGTGGCCACTAATGTACACAGTGGATGTTGGGGAGAACATTGTGAGACGCCATGTCGACCAGATCCTAGAGTCACAGGAACGAGTCAACCCCATGTCTCGCACACCTGGTGATGAACCCGACATACAGGTAGCATCTACACCAGAAACAGTAGCCTCGGAAGCCGATGAACCAACTGATGACAGGGGGCCTCTGCACCAAGAGCAAGACACTCAGGAAAGGCGCTATCCCGAAAGGATCAGGAAGCCGCCCCAAAGACTGAATTTATAAATGGACTATTTTCAGTTAATGTGCATATTAAAAGTGTTAATTTTTAAATGAATGTTATGGTACTGTTAAATCTAAAAGGGGAGGAATTGTAGTGTATGTACCTTTAAGGGGAGAACTACTTTTTACAGCTCCTGTATACTGTAGTACCGGCAGTGACCACACCTGTATATAAACCCTGAGTAGGGATCTGTACGTTTCGTTTTAGAGTAACCCTCATCCAGTAAATACCTGTTGATTGTTCCCTGCAGTCTCATGTCTAGTTATTGAAGGACACACAACATCAAAATACACGGATCTAACAGGCGGGTTGGGGTCAGGATTTAAATTTTTAATACTTTAACTTCCACACCCATTTTTTCAGGTTTAAATTCCCCCCTTCAACTTTGTAACCCGTGATAATTAGCTTAATAAAGATATATGCCTTGGGATATAGTTTCCTGTCTATGTCAGGTTAAAGAAAAAATCTTTTACTAAATTTTTATTGCAAATCAATGGCAGTTTAGTGAAAAAATCTTTAATTCTATACCCAGAGAAAAATGCATTCATATGTTCTTAATTTCCTTATAATTTATATTTAGTTCTGAAGATTAGTTCCTTTATTATAACCTACTTCTTCTTCTTTGGCAGTCCCTCGGAACCGAGGATGACTTGCTTCCACATTAAAAATGAGTTCTCAGGTGACTGATGAGTCCAATGCAGGACCTACAGTCTCTGTCACAGGTGAGGCAGACGGTGGTTGAAGGGGCGGGTGGGTGGGGTGCTTGGGTTGACGTGCGCTCCTTGCGCTGCTTGCGCTTGTCTTCCACTTGCTCCTGGCGAAGAGACTCGAGGTATTCAGCGCCTTCTCGGATGTTTCTTCTCCACTTTGTGCGGTCTTGGGCCAGGGATTCCCAGGTGTCAGTGGGGATGTTGCACTTTTTCAAGGAGGCTTTGAGGGTGTCCTTGAAGTGTTTCCTCTGCCTACTTGGGGCTCTCTTGCCGTGCCAGAACTCCGAGTAGAGTGCTTGTTTTGGGAGTCTCGTATCGGGCATGCGGACGATATGACCCATCCATCGGAGCTGATCGAGCGTGGTCAAAGCTTCGATGCTGGGGATGTTGGCCTGAGCGAGAACACTGACGTTGGTGCACCTATCCTGCCAATGAATTTGCAGGATCTTGCGGAGGCAGCGTTGGTGGTACCTCTCCAGTGCTTTGAGGTGCCTGCTGTACATGGTCCATGTCTCTGAGGCATACAGGAGGGCAGGTATCACTGCTGCTCTGTAGACCATGAGCTTAGTGCCGGGTTTGAGGTCCTGGTCTTCAAACACTCTCTTCCTCAGGCGACCGAAGGCTGCACCGGCACACTGAAGGCGGTGTTGGACTTCGAATTCGGCTGTTCCCTAATGTGAATCATATGGACCTCACTATAAGAATTTCTCTGATCACTATGTGCAGCAACACTGTAAATGTGATTGTAAAGCTTTCCTCTGTGCCAAACCAGGGACAGTAGTGTAGTGGTGACGTCACTAGGCTAGTAATTCAGTAGGCCTGGACGAATGAGCCAGAGACGTGAGTTCAAATCCCACCATGGCAGCTGGAGATTTTAAATTTAGTTAATTAAATAAATCTGGAATAAAAAGCTAGTATCAGTAATGGTGACCATGAAACTATCTGATTGTCGTAAAAACCCATCTGGTTCACTAATGTCCTTTAGGGAAGGAAATCTGCCGTCCTTACCTGGTCTGGCCTATATGTGACTCCAGACAAGTTGACTCTTAACTGCCCTCTGAAATGGCCTAGCAAGTCACTCAGTTGTAACTAACCGCTCCAAAACAAAATAATAAGAATGAAACCGGACGGACCACCCGGCATTGACCTCGGCACCGGCTATGGACACGGCAGCGGCACACCCAGCCCAGTTGACCCTGCAAAGTCCTCCTCGCCAACATCTGTGGACTTGTGCCAAAATTGGGAGAGCTGTCCCACAGACTAGTCAAGCAACAGCCTGACATAGTCATACTCACAGAATCATATATTTCAGCCAATGTTCCAAACTCCTCCATCACAATCCCTGGTTATGTCCTGTCCCACCAACAGGACAGACCCACCAGGGGTGGCGGTACATGCGGAAGGAGTGGCCCTGGGAGTCTTCAACATTGACTCTGGACCCCATGAAGTTTCATGGCTTCAGGTCAAGCATGGGCAAGGAAACCTCCTGCTGATTACCACTTCCCGCCCTCCCTCAATTGATGAATCAGTACTCCGCCATGTTGAACACCACTTGGAAGAAGCACTGAGAGTAGCAAGGACACAGAATGTACTCTGGGTGGAGGACTTCAATGTCCATCACCAAGAGTGGCTCGGTAACACCACTACTGACCGAGCTGGCCGAGTCCTGAAGGGCATAACTTCCAGTCTGGGCCTGCGACAGGTGGTGAGTGAACCAACACGAGGGGAAAAACCTACTTGACCTCATCCTCACCAATGTACCTGTCGCAGATGCATCTGTCCATGACAGCTTTGACAGCAGTGACCACCGCACAGTCATTGTGGAGACGAAGTCCCATCTTCGCACTGAGAACACCCTCCATTGTGTTGTGTGGCACTACCACCGTGCTAAATGGGATAAATTCAGAACAGATCCAGCAGCTCAAAACTGGGCATCCGTGAGGAGCTGTGGGCCATCAGCAGCAGCAGAATTGTATTCCACCACAATCTGTAACCTCATGGCTCGGCATATCCCTCACTCTACCATTACCACCAAGCCAGGGGACCAACCCTGGTTCAACAAGGAGTGTAGAAGAGAAAGCCAGGAGCAGCACCAGGCGTACCTAAAAATGAGGTGCCAACCTGGGGAAGTTGCAACACAGGACTACATGCATGCTAAAAAGCGGAAGCAGCATGCTATAGACAGGGCTAAGCGATCCCACAATCAACGGATCAGATCAAAGCTCTGCAGTCCTGCCACCTCCAGTTGTGAATGGTGGTGAACCATTAAACAACTAACAGGAGCAGGAGGTTCCATGAATATCCCCATCCTCAATGACGGTGGAGCCCAGCACATGAGTGCAAAAGACAAGGCTGAAGTGTTTGCAACCAACTTCAGCCAAAAGTGCTGAGTGGATGATCCATATCAGCCTACTCCCGAGGTCCCCACCATCACAGAAGTCAGTCTTCAGCCAATTCGATTCACTCCACGTGATATCAAGAAACAGCTGAGCACACTGGATTCAGCAAAGGCTATGGGCCCCGAGAACATCCCGGCTATCGTGCTAAAGACTTGTGCTCCAGAACTAGCCGTGCCTCTAGCCAAACTGTTCCAGTACAGCTACAACACTGGCATCTATCCGACAATGTGGAAAACTGCCCAGGTATGTCCTGTCCACAAAAAGCAGGACAAATCCAACCCGGCCAATTACTGCCCCATCAGTCTAATCTCAATCATCAGCAAAGTGATGGAAGGTGTCATCGACAGTGCTATCAAACGGCACTTACTCACCAATAACCTGCTCACTGATGCCCAGTTTGGGTTCCGCCAAGACCACTCAGCTCCTGACCTCATTACAGTCTTTGTCCAAACAAGAACAAAGGAGCTGAACTCCAGAGGTGAGGTGACAGTGACTGCCCTTGACATCAAGGCAGCATTTGACCGAGTCTGGCATCAAGGAGCCCTAGTAAAACTGAAGTCAATGGGAATCAGGGGGAAAATGCTCCACTGGCTGAATTCATACCTAGCACTAAGGAAGATGGTTGTGGTGGTTGGAGGTCAATCATCACAGCTCCAGGACATCGCTGCAGGAGTTCCTCAGGGCAGTGCCCTAGGCCCAACCATCTTCAGCTGCTTCATCAATGACCTTCCCTCCAACATAAGTTCAGAAATGGGGATGTTCGTTGATGACTGCAGTGTTCAGTGCCATTCACAACTCCTCAGATATTGAAGCAGTCCATGCCCGCATGCAACAAGATCTGGATGACGTTCAGGCTTGGGCTGATAAGTGGCAGGTAACATTCGCGCCACAGAAGTGTCAGGCAATGACTATCTCCAACAAGCGAGCGTCTAACCACCTCCCCATGACATTCAATGGCATTACCATCGCCGAATCCCCCACTATTAACATCCTGGTCAGCATTAACCAGAAACTTAACTGGACCAGCCACATAAATACTGTGGCAACAAGAGCAGGTCAGAGGCTAGGTATTTTGTGGCGAGTGTCTCACCTCCTGACTACCCAAAGCCTTTCCACCATCTACAAGGCACAAGTAAGGAGTGTGATGGAATACTCTCCACTTGCCTGGATGAGTGCAGCTGCAACAACACTTAAGAAGCTCAACACCGTCCAAGACAAAGCAACCCGCTTGATTGGCACCTCATCCACCATCTTAAACATTCACTCCCTCCACCACCGGCGTACCGTGGCTGCAGTGTGCAAGATGCACTGCAGCAACTCGCCAAGGCTTCTTCAGCAGCACCTCCCAAACCCTTGACCTCTTCTACCTAGAAGGACAACGGCAGCAGGCACATGGGAACATCACCACCTCCAAGTTCCCCTCCAAGTCACACAACATCCTGACTTAGAAATATATCACCGATCCTTCATCGTCGCTGGATCAAAATCCTGGAACTCCCTACCTAACAGCACTTTGGGAGTACCATCACCACACGGACTGCAGCGGTTCAAGAAGGAGGCTCACCACCACCTTCTCAAGGGCAACTAGGGATGGGCAATAAATGCTGGCCTTGCTAGCGATGCCCAGATCCCATAAACGAATAAAAAAAGAAAAATATTTTTAGCTAGATCGTAAATATGATCTAGACAAACATTTAAGATTTTGACAGAAATTCTAAACAGAGAAAATCTTCACAAACACATTTACGATGTTGCTACATGTAATGACCAAAGGAAATCTTACCCTACATCTACTCAGTGTTTGCAGTCGGTATAATTTCAGCACTGCTTTTAAGTGTCATCATAAACATTGTATGAAACCAAATTAGAGCTGCTAGAAAGTGAGTAAGAAGCTCTAAAATAAACCATTCAGACTTCGACCTTATGATTTATGAAACCATTTGTACATTCAATTGCAATATGCTTGTTTAGTGTCAACAATCCATAATTTTCTACATTCATGGTGATTTTGTACCCTTTGGGGTTTGAGCTAATGTTCCTTCTAAGGCCATTGTGAAATCTCGGTGTCACGATGAAATGTCATGAGACATGGATGAAATTTAGAAAAAAATGAAAATGTTATATTGATGAACTGTGTTCAGTTTTCTCTTCGCTTTCTTCATTCCCAGTCCTAATAGGTTCATTCTATCTGCTCTATTTTTAACATTTAAGAAACTATTATAATAAGCAATAAAATCATTATGGCTGAATTATTTACTGATCAAAGAACCTCTTTACACTAGTAAAAAATATTTATCCCACACCTGTATCCACTTATGTCTTTCCATCTTCATCTCTTTTTCTCACATACGCAATAATTATGAGTGGAAAATTACATCATGAGGTTAAAGAAAAGCATTTCCTTTTTAACCTTCAAACGTAAGTATTTCTTTTAATTAAATTTTTGACAGCCATTAGCAACTAATTATCAAAGTTATTCATGATAACATAGGAACTGGAGTAGGCCATTTAATCCCTCCAGCCTGTTCTGCCATTCAATTAGAACATGGCTGATCTGTATTTTAACTCCATTTACCAGCCCTGGTTCCATATCCCTTTATATCCCACGAAGCTCGAGGAACAACATCTCATCTTTCAATCAGGCACTTTACAGCCTTCTGGACTCAACACGGAGTTCAACAATTTCAGATCATAACCATTGCCCCCATTTTTTCAGACAGCAGCAGCTGTTGGTAATGATTCTGCTGCCATTTACAGCTCCTCTTGACCCATCTTTTGTTTCTTTACTTTTCCCATTACCACCTCCTTTTGCCTTGTACCATCGTCCCTTTTGTCATTTAATCACTCCTGCATTCTAACCTATCCCAGACCTTCACTTTTGTTCAATCCTCCATCTCCCCTCTTTCCCTGCTTCTGTACTTGCTTAAAACCTGTTACACCTCTAACCTTTTCCAGTTATGACAACAACCTGAAACTTTGGCCGCAATTTTATCAATGGAGGCAGGTTGGGTGCGGGTTTGATGTTCGGCAGGTTCCGGTCCTGCCTTCGCTTTCAGCCGGTCAGAAACTGCGATTTTGCCTTAAGTGGCCTATTGAATGTCCCCGTGCGTGCTACCCGACTCAGTTAGTGGTTTCGGGTCTGCTGCTCGCCTCTGCTGATGCCTGTCAGCCAGCTGAATTTAAGGGGCCCATGCAGCATTGTTTCAATTTCATCCTTTCCTGCTACTTCTCGTTTTGAAATTGTATCCAAGACTGCTGCAAGAGCCAAGGCCTCTCCCTGCTTTGATGATGACTCCCTCCATGCTCTTGTGGAGGGAGTGAGAGGGCACCAGGAGGTTCTGTTCCCATCATCCGGACGGAGGAAGCCTCCTCAACAAAGCAAAGCAGGCCGGCTGCAAATTGCTGAGGAGCTGTGCTTCAGATATTTGTGTGCTCACTCCTGGGTCCAGAAAAAAGGTTTAATGACCTGGTACGCTCAGCAAAAATGAGTATAACATCAGACTTACCTTCAATCTGCTCCCCATCTCCTCTCATCACCAGCACTCTGCATTGTCAACCTACTCCTGCGCATCCCAATTTACCCTTACATCCCTTATACCCTTAATCATCCCTATCTCTCTATGTACAGAATCACTTCACTATTCTACTATGCACCCCTCACACTCGTTATCACTGTTATGCAATGACAACAACTAACAACGCACAGGGAGGGCCCTTGGCATTGGCATCTCACTCCAGCTTTGTCTCCCTCTAATCATCTATGCTATAGATTCTTTACACTCACTCCAACATTCTCACTCAAACTCCACTTGTGTCCCTCATTGCAGGACAAGAGAGCCCACAATAAGAGGGAGAAGGCCAGGACAGGAGGAGGGCCACCTTCTGACCACTGCTGAGGAGGCTGCTCTGGAGATCATAGAAGGTGCTGAGGATCTGGAAGTGGGGGGCAGTCAGATGGGTGCAGTAGAGCAAGCTGGTGACAGAATAGATTTGCATCCCTCTCAGTTATGTTGCATGAGTGGCTGATATGGCATCTGATGCTCATGCAGATTGAGTTATGATCATCTGCACAATTCGATGTGCATGATACATTAATATCACATGTCTCATAGAATCATAGAAAGTTACAGCATGGAAGGAGGCCATTTCAGCCCATCGTGTCCACGCTGGCCAACAAAGAGCAATCCAGCCTAATCCCACTTCCCAGCTCTTGGTCCGTAGCCCTGCAGATTAGAGCATCCCAAGGGCACATCCAAGTACTTTTTAAATGTGGTTAGGGTTTCTGCCTCTACCACCCTTTCAGGCAGGGAGTTCCAGACCCCCACAACCCTCTGGGTGAAGAAATTTCCCCTCAAATCCCCTCTAAATCTTCCACCAATTACTTTAAATCTGTGCCCCCTGGTTTTTGACCCCTCTGCTAAGGAAAATAGGTCCTTTCTATCCACTTTATCTATGCCCTTCATAATTTTATACACCTCAATAAGGTCTCCCCTCAGCCTCCTCTGTTAGAAAACAGACCCAGCCTATCCAGTCTTTCCTCATAGCTAAGATTCTCTACTTCCGGCAACATCCTTGTAAATCTCCTCTACATAAGAAGTAGGAGCAGGAGTAGGCCATACGGCCCCTCGGGCCTGCTCCACCATTCAATAGGATCATGGCTGATCCAAACCTAGACTCACGTCCACTTCCCTGCCTGCTCCCCGTAACCCCTAATTCCCTTATCAGCTAGGAAACTGTCTATCTTCGTTTTAAATTTATTTAATGTCGCAGCTTCCACAGCTCTCTGAGGTAGCAAATTCCATAGATTTACTACCCTCTGAGTGAAGAAGTTTCTCCTCATCTCAGTTTTGAAACGGCAGCCCCTTATTCTATGATTATGCCCCCTAGTTCTAGCCTCACCCATCAGTGGAAACATCCTCCCCGCATCCACCCGATCAAGCCCCCTCACAATCTTATATGTTTCGATAAGATCGCCTCTCATTCTTCTGAATTCCAATGAGTAGAGGCCCAACCTACTCAACCTTTCCTCATAAGTCAACCCCCTCATCTCCAGAATCAACCGAGTGAACCTTCTCTGAACTGCCTCGAGAGCAAGTATATCTTTTCTTAAATATGGAAACCAAAACTGTACGCAATATTCCAGGTGTGGCCTCACCAGTACCCTGTATAACTGAAGCAAGACTTCCCTGCTTTTATACTCCATCCCCCTTGCAATAAAAGCCAAGATTCCATTGGCCTTCCTGATCACCTGCTGTACCTGCATACTAACCTTCTGTGTTTCATGCACCAGGACCCCCAGATCCCTTTGTACTGTAGCACTTTGCAGTTTCTCTCCATTTAGATAACAACTTGCTCTTTGATTTTTTCTTCCAAAGTGCATAACCTCACACTTTCCAACATTATATTCCATCTGCCAAATTTCTGTCCACTCACTTAGCCTGTCTATGTCCTTTTGCAGGTTTTTTATGTTCTCCTCACTCACTGCTTTACCTCCCATCTTTGTATCGTCGGCAAACTTGGATATGTTGCACTTGGTCCCCTCCTCCAAATCGTTAATATAGATTGTAAAGAGTTGGGGTCCCAGCACTGACCCCTGTGGAACACCACTAGTTACTGATTGCCAACCCGAGAATGAGCCATTTATCCCAACTCTCTGTTTTCTGTTAGATAGCCAATCTTCCACCCATGCCAGTATATTACCCCCAATCCCGTGATTTTTTATCTTGTGCAGTAACCTTTTGTGTGGCACCTTGTCAAATGCCTTTTGGAAGTCCAAATACACTACATCCACTGGTTCCCCTTTATCCACCCTGTTTGTTACATCCTCAAAGAATTCGAGCAAATTTGTCAAACATGACTTCCCCTTCATAAAACCATGCTGTATCCTCTCCAGGGCAATCACATCTTTCCTGTAATGTGGTGACCAGGACTGCACGCAGTACTCTAGCTGAGGCCTAACTAGTGTGTTATACAGTTCAAGCATAACCCCTCTGCTCTTGTACTCTATGCCACAGCTAATAAAGGCAAGCATTCCGTATGCCTTCTTAACCACCTTACCTACCTGGTCTGCTACCTTCAGGGATCTGTGGACATGCACATTAAATAAATTTAAAACGGAGATAGACAGTTTCCTAGCAGATAAGGGAATTAGGGGTTACGGGGAGAGGGCAGGGAAGTTGACGTGAGCCTAGATTCGGATCAGCCATGATCCTATTGAATAGCGGAGCAGGCCCGAGAGGCCGTATGGCCTACTCCTACTCCTACTCCTACTTCTTATGTTCTTATGTTCACTCCAATGTCCCTTTGTTCCTCTACACTACTCAGTGTCCTACCATTTAATGTGTATTCCCTTTCCTTGTTAGCCCTCCCCAAATGCATTACCTCACACTTCTCCAGATTGAATTCCATTTGCCACTGTTCTGCCCACCTGACCAATTTATTGATAGCTTCCTGCAGTCTACAGCTTCCTTCTTCAGTATCAACCACACAGCCGATTTTAGTATTGTGATATCTGAGTAGTAAGGTCTGAAACTGAGATAAGCGAGATCTTAAGCAGAAAACCCAACTGTTTATTACATGGTGTAGCAGAGACATAGCTCTTACAGGCTGCAAGCAAGACACAGTATTTCTACCTGCACGATGCAAGATGGAGGAACCCCTCTGAGTCATACCCATAATGCAACGCCACATTACCATACTAACTGGTGTACCAGGACATTACCTTCAACACTAGTGAATATGATCCCTTAATCTTTGTCTCCATCTGGTGGATAACTTAAACATTACATCCCAGATTACTATATCCCCCCCCTCTTAAGTTTACATTAATTTCTTAACAACATTCTTAAAAAGTCCCCTAAGGAAACTCCTTTAATGATAGTCCATACTGAATGAATCTAGCAGGTCGTTATCAATCTCTCTGGCGGCTTGCGAGTCCTTGGTGAACGTCTTACAGTCAACTCCCTGCTTGGTTGTGGTAGAGCCACCTGCTGCTCCTGAGCAGTACTCAGAGTATCTGACTCTGCTACGATGGTTTCCTCTTGACGAAGGGGTCCAGGTGTAACTGGCTCTGTTTGTGGTGTTGGTACCACCGATGCATTTGGATAACTGGGGGCCAACTTGTCCTCAGACATCTCCTCTGGAACCTCCAGTTCGATTTCCCTTTGTCTGGTCAGTATCTGATCTACATGTCTGCGTACTACCTGACCAGTTCCCACCATGACCGTATATGACACTGGACCAGTCATTGAGTCTATGACGCCAGGAATCCATTTTGGACCATAACTGAAATTCCTGGTAAGGACCACATCTCCTTCTCCAAAACTGCGGCTCTTTGTCCTTCTGTCATGGTTCTCCTTTTGTTTGATTTGTTGGTTTTCCACCTTCCTTTTTAGGTCTGGGTGAACCAGGTCAAGAGTGGAGCGTAGTTGACGTCCTATCAACAGCTCAGCAGGAGAGGGTCCTGTGGTAGATTGAGGTGTTATTCTGTAGCTGAGCAGAACTCGTGTCACCTTGGTTGCCAAACTCCCTTCCGCACTTTTTTTCATCATCTCCTTAAATGTTTGTATGGTTCTCTCCGCAAGTCCATTTGAAGACGGATGATATGGAGCTGAGGTCACGTGCACTATGCCATTGTTTCTCATGAACTCTTTTGTTTCTGTACTCACAAAACACGTGGCATTGTCACTTACTACGATCTCCGGTGGCCCTTGATTACTAAAATTCCTACGCAGGC
This sequence comes from Somniosus microcephalus, assembly GCF_052327205.1. Lineage (NCBI taxonomy): Eukaryota > Metazoa > Chordata > Chondrichthyes > Squaliformes > Somniosidae > Somniosus > Somniosus microcephalus. The sequence continues at coordinate 83,311,152 of NC_140993.1, read as the reverse complement.
AGTCTATAGTAACAGTAGATGAAGAAGAATTTACAGGATAAACATCCATCCATTTGGAATGGGCATCAATGGTTATGAGGAACATCTTTCCCATGAATGGACCCGCATAATCTACATGTAATCTTCTCCATGGTTTATCCGGCCACTCCCAGGGGTGGAGAGGAGCCGCTGCTGGTGCCTTCCTGTGTACTTGACAAGTGCTGCATGTCTTGACTAGATTTTCTATCTCCTCATCTAGCTTTGGCCAACACAAGTAACTCCTAGCAAAGGCTTTCATACGTGAAACTCCAGGATGACACTGATGTAGTTGCCCTAGGATAGACTGTCGTGCTGGCTGTGGAATAATCACTCGTGCTCCCTGCAGTGTATGTGCCTTTAAGAGCCCCATGTGTACTATAATGCCGGTAATGGCCACTCGGGCTATATAAGCCTGTATATTGTGTTGTATCAGTTAGTTCCCCTCCAGACTTTGTTTAGTAAACACCTATGAAACCAACTCCTGTCTTCAGTGTCTCTATCAACACACAGACACAACAGTGGTGACGAATTGGAAATGGACTTACCTGCAATTCGGCAGCACCTCAAGGACATCGATTCCTCTGGCGTCCAAAGTTGAAGAAAAATCAAGAAAGAGAAAAAGCTGTGGTTTCACCAGCTAGCCAAGCTGGTGGCAGGTACTGCAATAATCCTTCCTGGGCATCGGGCTGGGGCTCCAGCGGCTGGCTCTACAGCTAGGCCAAGCAGCAAAAGCGGAGGCAAGCAGTAACAGACGGGGAGGGAGCACTCGGGAGACGGCCGGCGCTGCAAGCAGGTCGGCATTCAGACCTAGAGAGAGAGTCCGGCGGGAACGAGTCTCCAACTGTAAATAAATAAATAAAAAGAATGGAAACCGCGGGAAACAGCGTTGTCATCGGCAGCAGCGGCGGGGAAGCGTGGGAAGTGCCATTTTTTCTAGGATGCCTAAGTCTGGCAAAATTGATGCTTTTGATAATGAGATAGAGGATTGGACCACATATGTGGAAAGAGTGGAGGTATATTGCACCGCAAATGGAATAGAAGATGAAAAAAAAGCTTCAGTACTGCTAAATCTAATGGGCGCAAAGGCATACGGGCTGTTACGAAATGTAATCACTCCAGCCAAACCAAAGGACAAGAATTTTAAAGAAATTGTTGATACCCTACAGGAGCACTTAAACCCAACACCGCTGCTGATAGCGGAATGATTCAAATTCTTCAAGAGAAATCAACACAAGAATGAAAGTAACGCTGATTACCTCACCGAATTAAGAAAGCTATCAAAACACTGCCAATTCGGGGCAGGACTAGCAGATTATCTTCGAGACAAATTCGTCTGCGGTCTCTTAAGTGAAGGAACACAGAAAAGGCTGCTTTCTGAAAAAGATTTAACACTGGACAAGACTTTCAGTATGGCTGTATCATACGAAGCAGCCGCAAGAGGAGCTGCAGAGATACAACAAAAGACACAGGACTTTGGCACCCATGAAATGACACAGGGTTTCGAGAGATGTTATCGCTGCGGCAGATCCACCCATGACCAGAGGGACTGCTGGTTCAAGGACAAAGCATGCAGGCAATGCGGAAAGATTGGACACATTGCACGGGTATGCCGATCTGGACAAAAAAAATCCACAGACAGGAAAAAAATAAATAATGAAAAGTACAGAAAGGTACAAATGATGAAGGACAGTAGCTCCGAAGACCAGAAGAGCGATAGCGACTCCGAAAACAAGAGACTAAGCTGTCTCAAATTACATAATATAATTGCCAAAGATGATTACCAGACCATTTGGGTTACCCTCACGATAGCAGGGCCCCAGTTAAAATGGAGCTGGATACAGGATCAGCTCTGACCGTCATAAATCGACGGGATTACGAGCGGCTATTTCCGCATATACCTTTAAAAGATACATCCATTATCTTGAAAACATATACGGGGCAGAAAGTATACCCCAAAGGAAAAATAAGGGTGCCTGTTGTATACAACGGCAAGGAAATACAAAAGTTGTATTTATACATTGTACAAGATGGTGGTCCACCACTGTTGGGACGTGAATGGATCAGGAAAATACATTTAGACTGGCACTCCATTCAGGCACTGACGGTGACCAGTAAGAAAAAAACGATGATGACGTCATACCTGAACGATTAAAAGACATCTTGGCCAACGCCAAAGAAGTGTTTCAAGAGAAACTAGGAACCTTGAAAGGCATCACCGCCTCAATAAAAGTGGAAGATGCAGCAATTCCCAAGTTTTTTAGGCAAGACCGGTGCCATACGCAATTCGTCCAGCAGTCGAGGCAGAGCTGGAGAATTTGGAAAAGGCAGGCGTATTATCCAAAATAGATTGGAGCGAGTGGGCAACACCCATCATTCCAGTCATGAAGAAAACATTGAATAATGATAAATCTGAAGAACAGAGAAAAATTCGCATCTGTGGAGACTTCAAGGTGACTGCAAACCCGGTCCTTCACACAGTACAGTATCCTCTTCCGAGGATAGAAGATATTTTCGCCTCACTATCCGGAGGGAAACGTTTCACCAAAATTGACTTGGCACAGGCATATCTACAGATGGAGGTTGAAGAGGCCTCTAAAAAATATCTCACGATAAATACACACAAAGGTCTGTACCAGTACAATCGACTGGTTTTCGGAGTAGCATCCGCTCCAGCTATCTGGCAAAGAGCTATGGAGCAAGTCCTCCAAGGGATTCCGGGGGCTCAATGCTACCTAGACGACATCCTTGTAACAGGAGAAAACGACAATGAGCACCTTGCCAATTTGGAGCAGGTGCTCACTAGGCTGAGAGAATGGGGCCTACGAGTAAATCGCCCCAAGTGCAAATTTTTCCAAAATCAAATATCATATTGTGGCCACATAATAAATAAGTAAGGGTTGCATAAGTCACCTGAAAAAATTGAAGGGGTCATAAAAGCCCCAGCACCTGAAAATGTTTCACAATTAAGGTCGTTCCTGGGATTAATAAATTACTATCATAAATTTTTACCGAACTTATCAACTCTTCTACACCCTCTTAATGAACTGCTACAAACAGGAGTAATTTGGAAATGGAGCGAAGTCTGTAAACGTGCCTTCCATAAATGCAAAGACTTAATCACGTCCAAAGAAGTTTTGGCTCATTACAACCCATCACTGCCAATCATACTGGCGTGCGATGCATCCCCTTACGGCGTAGGAGCAGTATTATTGCATAAATTCCCTGATGGCTCGGAACGGCCGATAGCTTTTGCATCACGCTCATTGAACTCAGCTGAGCGTAACTATGCCCAAATCGACAGGGAAGCACTCAGCCTGGTATGGGGAGTGAAGAAATTCAACCATTACCTACATGGACAAAAATTTACCTTGTTGACTGACCATCAACCCCATATCTCCATATTCAACCCTAAAAAGGGTGTTTCCATTATGACAGCGCAAAGGCTACAGAGGTGGTCCCTTTTTCTAGGGGCACACCAATACAACATAGAATACAAAGGATCAAAACAGCATGGGAATGCTGGCGGGTTATCGCGCCTAACGTTGCCAACGGTAGAAGAAGCACCTACCGTAGACCCAGTGGAGATTTTCCACTCTACCATAGTCGAATGTCTACCAGTAACAAATTCTGCCATTGAAAGGGAAACTAGAAATGACCCGACTCTCTCACGAGTCTACGATTTAAGAGTGAAGGGATGGCCAGCACATGGCGAACCACTGTTGCCAGCATTCTCGCAAAGAAGAGAACAGCTGTCAGTGTGCCGAGGAACCTTGATGTGTGGATCCAGAGTGGTGATTCCACCCAAACTATAGGATAAAGTTCTAAAGGAGCTTCACGAGGGGCATCTGGGTGGAGTGAAAATGAAGAACCTAGCCAGGGCGTTTGTATGGTGGCCAGGTATCGATGGAGACATCGAAGAAATGACCAAGAGCTGCCTAGGATGCCAGAAGGTCCAAAACGCTCCACCCCAAGCCCCTCTACATCCATGGGAGTGGCCCTCATCTCCCTGGCAAAGGGTACATATCGACTTTGCTGGTCCATTTATGGACTCAATGTTCTTAATCGCGGTTGATGCACACTCTAAGTGGCCGGAGGTAATAAAGATGTCCTCCACCACCACGGAAAAAACCATCACAGTATTAAGGACCATATTTGCTAGGAATGGGCTGCCGGAACAGATCTGTTCTGATAATGGACCACAATTTGTGTCCGAAGAATTCAGGAAGTTCTTAAAAAACAATGGGGTTAAGCACTACACGTCCGCCCCATACCATCCTGCCACCAATGGATTGGCTGAAAGGTTTGTCCAGACCTTCAAGAAGGCCATAAAGGCCATGGGTAATGAAGACATAAAACTTCAGCACAAGGTGGATTACTTCTTGTTCGCATACAGGAATGCAACACATATGGTTACAAACCAAACTCCCGCCATGATGTTCTTCAATAGAAGTCTAAGATGCCGGCTGGATTTGATCAAGCCCAACATCAGAAGGGACGTGGAGAACCGGCAATTTCAAGGCATGAATGAAAGGCCAACTAGAACCTTCCAGATAGGTCAAGAAGTTTTGGCCCGGAACTACCGTACCGAGAAATGGCAGCCTGGAACTATCTGCACACGACTAGGACCGCTGATGTATACCGTGGACATCGGAGAAAGCATAATAAGGCGCCATGCTGACCAAATCATAGAGTCATCCGAAAAGGGACAACCTACACCACAACTCTATACGCCTAACGATGAAGTAGAGATACCCATATCTACCTCCGATCCGGTGATACTGGAACCCGATGAACCCGACACTGGCATTTAAGCCGAATCAGCCTTGCCAAAAGAAACTACTACACCACCAGAAACTACTATACCACCGAGGCGTTATCCGGACCGAGTCAGGAAGCCTCCAGAGAGACTGACTTATAATTAATTAACTGCAGCAATGTGTAGATTATTTTTCTTGTAACATGTAATTAATAATTACTTAAAATATTATGTACTGGTTGGCTAAACGGGGAGGAATTGTAGTGTATGTGCCTTTAAGAGCCCCATGTGTACTGTAATGCCGGTAATGGCCACTCGGGCTATATAAGCCTGTATATTGTGTTGTATCAGTTAGTTCCCCTCCAGACTTTGTTTAGTAAACACCTATGAAACCAACTCCTGTCTTCAGTGTCTCTATCAACACACAGACACAACACTCCCCACAACACGCAACCATCCTGCACACTCAGATCTGTCTTCCTGACACTGTAAGGTGTGAAATCAGTCCCTTCCGGATGCTGTGGCCAACCCCTCATCACATATTCTCGGACTCTAGACAGTACTGGATCTTTACCAGTCCAGGTCCTTACTTGTTCTGCGGTCACAATTGCCGTGTCCGTGTCCTCCAACATCAACACTCTGTCCTCTGGAGCTGCACGGATAGGTGTACCTGGCAGTGGAAGACAGCTCAAGGCATCTGCGTTCCCATGGTACTTGCCCGCCTTGTAAATGATGACATACTCCTATGCCCTTAACGTCACTGCCCACCTCTGGATCCGGGGTGACACCATCTGTGGTACTGCTTTCATTTCATTAAAAAGAGATAGAAGAGGTTTATGATCGGTGCATATGGTGAATTTCCTGCCATATATGTACTTGTGAAACCTCTGTAACCCAAACATTGCTGCTAATCCCTCTTTATCTAACTGGGAATAGTTTTTTCCGCTGGTGTCAGAGTTTGAGACATAAACCCTATTGGTCTTTCTGTGCCATCTTCCAAGCTGTGTGAAAGAACCACCCCCACCCCGTAAGGTGAAGCATCACAAGAGAGAATGATGTCTTTCTCTGCATTGTAGTGAACCAGCACATCCGAGGACAGCATCAGTTTCTTGGACTGTTCAAATGAAACCCTCTGTTCCTCTTCCCACTGCCACTGTGTCTCCTTACGCAGAAGTTTGTGAAAAGGTGCTAACACTGTTGCCAAGTTTGGTAAAAATCTGTTATAATAGTTTAGCAGTCCCAGGTAAGCTTTTAACTCAGTCACATTGGTAGGAGCTGGACCTCCTGCAGTGCTTGTACCTTCTCCTTGATTGGATGGAGCCCGGTGGCATCCACTCTGTGTCCCAGGAACACGGCCTCATTCCCCAGGAAAGTGCATTTACTCCTCTTGAGCCGTAACCCAGCCTTATCCAATCTTTGTAGTACCTCTCTCAGAGTGCTCAGATGCTCCTGGCCGGTTCTTCCCATCACCAGAATGTCATCCAGATAGATTGAAACATGTGGGATCCCTTGCAGTACACCCTCGATAGTCCTGACTAGATGAGACACCAAATGGTAAGCGGTTATAGGTAAACAAACCCTTGTGTGTATTTATGGTTACATACTTCTTGCATTCCTCATCTAGTGTAATCTGCAAGTATGCATGACTCATATCCAGCTTCGTGAATTTCTTCCCTCCAGCCAGGTTTGCAAAGAGATCCTCTGTTTTAGGAATAAGATACTGTTCCAGTTTAGACACCCTATTTGCTGTCAATTTATAATCTCCACAGAGTCTTACCGAATTGTCCAGTTTTAAAACAGGTACAATGGGAGCTGCCCATTCTGAACATTTCACGGGTTCCAGAATGTTCTCTCTCAAAAGACGGTCAAGCTCAGCCTCTACCTTTGGTTTCATGGCATACGGCACAGGTCGTTGTTTAAAAAACCTTGGCAGTGCCTCCTTGTCTACATAAATCTTAGCTGGGGGGCCATTAAATGTGCCAAGTTCTTCCTTGAACACGTTCTCATGTTCAATCAACACTTCTTGCAAAGACAACTGTTTGCCTCCCTCTATTTGATTTATTGCTCCCCAATCTAATTTAAATTCTTGTATCCAGCCCTGACCTAACAAGTTTGGTCCAGAACCCGATACTACAACTACAGGTAGCTGTTCCACGGTGTCTCTGTGTTGCACAGTTACAGTAGCTGTACCCAATGTCGCCACTCATTCCCTGGTATATGTTTTAAGCTGCATAGAGCAAGACTTTAACTCTGGAACTTTTGCACGATTCCACAATTTTGTGTACTCCTCCCTGTTCATTATGGTTACGCCGCATCCTGTATCCACTTCAAAGTTGACCTTAGAGTCATTTATTGTCAGTTGCAAAGTGATAGGATCCACTTTTGGAATGTTCTCTACCATACTATGCATTATGAACATATCGTCTTCTTTCTCAGCTTCTCCGCTGATGTGATGTGCTCCCTGTTTTTTCACTTCTCTTCCTAGGTTTTGCTTTCCTCCTCCTTTTGGTTTGTATTCCTCCACGGTTGCTTTTGCCCTGCATGCACGTTTTATATGTCCTTTTTTCCCACACTTGTGGCACTTTTCCTCCAGAAACCTGCATTCCCATGCCAGGTGATCGCCATTGCATCTATAACATGCCTTTACATGCTCATGTTGTGGTTTCTGACACAACTTTAACTTGTGCACATTAACCTGACCTCCAACTTGCTTTGTCGTAGCCCAGTCTGAACCTTGTATTTCTTTTACATCTCGGTTCACTGTCTCTATGGCTTGAGCAAGTTCCAGTGCTTTTTCATACGTAAGCCCAGTCTTGGACAATAATCTCCTCTGCATTCGATTATCCATTATCCCACAAACCAGCCTGTCTCTCAGCATGTCTTTCAGGTTGTTCCCGTAATTGCAATCATGTGCCAATTTTCTCAACACCGCTACATAATCCAATACAGTCTCTCCTGGTTTCCTGTTCCGTGAATTAAATTTGAAATGCTGTACAATCTCACTCGGTCTGGGATTGAAATGATCCTTCAGCAAGGCCACTAAGTTAGCAAATGTAATAGCTCTCCTTTTCCTGACATCATCTATATCATTTGCTTCAAAGAAATGCATCAGCACCTCGCAGTACTCATCCCAGGTCTGAGTCTGAACATCAAAAGCAGACATCTCTCCTACCATAGCAGCCATGATCGGTAGTTCAGCGCTCTTTTTTGTTTCTTCTTCAAGATGTGATCTGTTGATCCTCGTAGCCAATATGTGATATCCGAGTGGTAAGGTCCAAAACTGAGATAAGCGAAATCTTAAGCAGAAAACCCAACTGTTTATTACACGGTGTAGCAGAGAGACATAGCTCTTACAGGCTGCAAGCAAGACACAGTATTTCTACCTGCATGATGCAAGATGGAGGAACCCCTCTGAGTCATACCCATAATGCAATGCCACATTACCATACTAACTGGTGTACCAGGACATTACCTTAAACACTAGTGAATATGATCCCTTAATCTTTGGCTCCTTCTGGTGGATAACTTAAACATTACATCCCAGATTACTATAAGTATCATCTGCAAACTTCTTAATCATACCCCCTATATTCAAGTCTAGATCGTTGATATATACCACAAAAAGCAAGGGACCTAGTACTGAGCCCTGTGGAACCCCACTGGAAACAGCCTTCCAGTCACAAAAACACCCATCAACCATTACCCTCTGCTTCCTGTCTCTGAGCCAGTTTTGAATCCAACTTGACACTTTGCCCTGGATCCCATGGGCTTTTAACTTCGTGACCAGTCTGCCATGTGGAACCTTATCAAAAGCCTTGCTAAAGTCCATATGCACTACATCAAACGCACTAGCCTCATCTACCCTCCTCGTTACCTCCTCAAAAAATTCAATCAACTTTGTCAGACACAACCTTCCCTTAACAAATCCATTCTGACTATCCTTGATTAATCCGTGTCTTTCTAATTGAAGATTTATCCTGTCCTTCAGAATTCTTTCCAATAATTTTCCCACCACCGAGGTTAGGCTGACTCGGTCTATCTTTTTCTCCCTTTTTAAACAAGGATACCACATTAGCAGTCCTCCAGTCCTCATGCACCACACCTGAAACCAGAAAGGTTTGAAAAATGATGGTCAGGGCCTCTGCAATTTCCTCTAAAGGCATGTCCAACTCATGCCTTTACTCCCCCACAGGACCATCGAGAGCATCCCTCCCCACTGTCCAGGAGGAAGAGCCAGAAGACTCCTCAGAGGAAGCTGCAACCTCTGAGGGCACAGCATCAGCAGAATTAAGTGCACCCAGCACCAGATACACACACCTCGGTGGGGCCTTCGCGAGATAGAGTAGTGTTGCCACCTGGTGTTTCACAGCTCACAAGTGAGCATCAGTAGATGGTGGAGACAAGGACAGCAGTGGAGAGTCCTCGTCAGATGCCGCAGGGCACTACTAGCTCTGCTCTGCTGCATGTGGACCCTGTGCCTCTGGGGCCATCCAGAAATAGAGCGGTGCTGGAACTCCAGGAACAATCACAGGAGTCTCTGGCAGGTTTTGCATCCAGGGTTACTGCGAGTGTGGAGACGATGGAGGAGTCCATCTCTAACTTGAGCAGTGCCTTTGTGGAGACTATGGCATGTGAACGCACCACCACGGAAAGGATGGCTACCTCAGTGGAAAGGATGTTATGGTCATGGAGGAAATAAGTCGCCAGAGTCAGGAAAACATGGTGAATGTTCAGAATAGAATGGCATCTCTGGAGGAGCGATGGGAAACTATTGAGCAGAGAGACCAGAGCTTCATGGACATCCTTTTGAGGAGGACTGCCAGTGCAGATACGGGTCCTCATGGCCCCCCTGATGTGCAGCAAGGTGATGCCCAGCCACTTGCCAGCACTGAAGTGCGGCTGACCCACGAGAGGGATGTTGGTGACACCCAACAAGGAAGTGTGGGCTCCTCTCCAAGTGCTCACACTTCCATGCCACTGCGGAGCCCTCAGTCAGAGCCCCACCAGAGTCCTCAGCCCCTGCACAGCCACAGGAGGAGCAGACTGTTGCCGAGCCCTCCCAGGCTCGCAAACCCAAAGGACGCCCGCCAAAGGTGTTGAAGCAGGAGCAGCATGAAAGTGAGCAAGGTGCCTCCACATCTGCTGCAGCCACAGGGGAAGCACCATGTCGAAGCACATGTAAGAGAAAGATTAAGCACCTATAGTCACAAGGGTAGTCACTTGGGTGTTTTGATGTAATATATCAAGGGGTATGGGGAGAGAGCGGGAATATGGTATTGAGATAGAGGATCAGCCATGATCATATTGAATGGCGGAGCAGGCTCGAAGGGCCGAATGGCCTACTCCTGCTCCTATTTTTCTATGTTTCTACATATTTAATGTAATCATCACCATTTCAATTGCAATAAAGAAATGGGATGGCAAACATTCAAAGAGTTGGCCTATGTGTGCCTAGAAATGGAAGTGTCACAGTGAGGTGCCAGGGTGCCTTTCATCTGTAATAATGGTTGTACTGGCCGCGCTAGACGTGCTCCTATCTAGTTATCCAGCAAGTTAAACACTTATTCAAAATAATTCTTCGTGAAGCCGTTTGCTGTTTGAAGCCTTTACTTGAACAATTTTTGTGAAACTGTAAACAAAGATAAAGTATGTTTTGTGCATAAACTGAGTACTATACATTCGATATTACATAAGATATAACATATTTACAACAGTAGAATAAACTAATTGTATAACTAACTAACATTTGGACTCACTTCTGTAACTATCAAATATTAACCTTTTATAAACATATTATTGTCAAAATACTACTCTGACAACGTTGCTATTATGCTAACAAACAAAGATACTCACAGATATTGCGTTTGGCCTAACATATGAAATCAGATTACATTGGATTGTGAATCCCTTATGGAATCCTCCATTACTGCCAGGTTCTTCCTGGAATTCTACTTCCTGGGATTCTACTTCCTGGGTTACACAGGAAGAAAGGTACGAATGTCAAATGACCTCTCACAGGAAGAAAGGAACAAAGGTCAAATGACCTCTCACAGGAAGAAAGGAACAAAGGTCAAATGACCTCACACAGGAAGAAAGGAACAAAGGTCAAATGACCTCTGTTTCATACAAACACACTGCTAACACAATAACCACCACCAGAGGGTGCTACTGCATGTAAAAATGCCCGGAATGTCACTGCAATATGATAGCTACCACCAGAGGGTCCTATCTGCATGTAAAATGTCCATAATGTCCACATAATGTCCAGAACACTCCCCGTCTGGTGTCATTAACGACTCCACATAGTCCAAACTCTACTTGTCACTGGAGTCCTCTGGCGACAAAAGAAGAACCACCTCAGAGACGGTCCGTCGGTGTCTGTGATAGGATGCAGCTTCATTAGACTGCTGTGAGGGGGTAGGTTGCGTTCTGCTACGCACAGTTCGAATCTGGGTATGGTGAGGTCTGGCTGGGGCGCCAACTTGCCTCTATCAAAGACGAAGCCGATTTTGCTTTGTCTTTCTTGAGTGGTGACCTTCAGATAAGCCACACTTGCAATCGCCTTAGCGGATGCATCTGCAAAGACGTAAAGCACTTTGAATTCGGCATTTAAGGGAGAGAAAGACGAATAGCAGCGAGGTATTCGGATCCACTGTAGGTCTTGGAGTGAGTCTCTCCATCTGTCCCACTCTGCTTGCAGCTCTTCAGGGAGGGGTGAATCCCACTCTTCAGCGCGTATGGAGAGTTCCCTGAGGAGCAGCCTGCCTTGTATGGTGACAGGGGCTAAGAAGCCGAGAGGGTCGTATAGGCTGTTGACTGTAGAGAGCACTCCTCTACGTGTGAAGGGTTTCTTGACGTCTAAGACTTGGAACGTGAACGTGTCTGTTGCTATGTTCCACGACACCCCTAGGTTACGCTGTAAGGGGAGGTCATCAGTGAAGAGGTCCAGGTCCTTGACGTCCTTAGCACGATCTTCAGGGGGGAATGCCTCCATCACTGCTGGTCTGTTAGAGGCTATCTTATGCAGCCTGAGGTTGGATAGTGCAAGTAGTTCCTGGGCTCGTCCGAGGGTACTGATGGCCTCTGCTTTGGTCGGGAATGACTTCAGTGTGTTGTCGACATAGAACTCTCGTTCGATGGACCCTCTCACATCACTGCCAAAGTTGTCGTCTTCCTTGGCGGCCCTCCTTAGTCAGTATATGGCGACAGCAGGGGATGGGCTATTCCCAAAGACATGGGCACGCATTCTGTAGTTCACAATGTCTCTGTTGGGGTCATTGTCCCAATACCACAGGAAGCGGAGGAAGTCTCTGTGGTCTTCTCTCACCACAAAGCAATGAAACATGTGCTGGATACCGGCAGTGATGGCGACGGGCTCTTTCCTGAATCTCATGAGTACTCCCAAGAGGCTGTTGTTAAGATCGGGCCCTGTGAGGAGTACGTTGTTGAGAGAGACTCCCTGATATGGTGCACTGGAGTCAAACACCACGCGGATCTGTTCCGGCTTTTTGGGGTGATAGACTCCGAAGGAAGGGAGGTACCAACACTCTTGGCCTTCCTGGAGTGGAGGAGTTATCTCTGCATGATCGTTGACAAGCATTTTCTTGACAAATTCTAGGAAGTGTGCTTTCATCTTTTCAGATTCCTGGCGACGTCCTACAGGGTACACATTAGCGAGGCATATCTTGGAGCATGCTCTTGCACTCACTCCTTCTCCGCACACCTCGGTGCACCTGGGTGTAATCTCCGGACCGGCAGCTCCCTCTCTCTCCCCGCCGTGCTCTTAAGCGGGAGGAGGCGACTCTGACTCCCAAGGAGCTGGGCCTGGGTGTAGTGCTGAAACGTGCCGATCCCTTTCGCCTTCTGTGCATTTTGCATCTACCTTGCAGTTCTTGGCGAGATGGCTCGTGGAAGAGCAGCACTTGAAACATATAGAGTTCTCTTTAAGATATTGTTTCCGATCTTCCAGGGACATCTCCCTGAAGCCTCTGCACTTCTTTAAAGGATGGAGCTTGTTGTGGATAGGGCATTGTTTGCTCATATCCTCAGGTTTCTTCTGAATCTTTGTGTGCTCAGTTGAGGACACTTGCATTTTGTGGACAGATATTGGTGTCCTTCCATGTCTGTCGAACTTGTCTCTTCTGGCAAGTGCTGGGTGGGAGGAGAAGAAGTTGAAGCTGGGGTCGTTCCTGGCTTTGGCTTCTTTATGGATGAATTTAACGAACGCAGAGAATGGTGGGAATGCCACGTTGTGCTTTAGCTTGAACTTTGATCCAAACGTTATCCACTTCTCCTGCAGGTTAAATGGAAGCTTCTCAATGATGGGACTTACCCCTCTGGAAGTGTCTAAGTACGATAGACCGGGTAGGTAGCCGTCCTGCTTTGCGACTTCGAGTTCCGACAGCAGATCTCCAAGGTCGCGGAACTTCTGGGGTTCCTTACTCGTCAACCTCGGAAAGTTCTCCAACCTGTCAAAGAGAGCCCTTTCAATGGCTTCGGGCGAGCCGTAGCTTTCTTCCAGCCTCGCCCAAGCCTTCTTCAACCCCTCTGGCAGCTGTCCCACATTGGCCGCTTTTATCCTGCAGGCCTGTCCGGCGGACTCTGGGCCGAGCCATTTGATAAGGAGGCCGAGCTCTTCTCCTGCCGACAGGTCTAAGCTCGATATGGCATCGTGGAAGCAGGACTTCCAAGCCCGATAATTCTCCGGCCTGTCATCAAACTTGATTAACCCCGAAGTCACCAGCTGGGTGTGTGCAAGGTATTTGGCAAGGTCGTGGGTGCTGGGACCTGTGCCAGGGTTGCCTTGGCTAGGGGCTCTGTTGGGGGTCTCAAGGAACTGAGAGGGGATTTGCCTCTGACTTTCTCTATTCGGCGTCCTATTCCTCTGCACCGTGTCTTCCGTTCTGCTGGGGGAGACTCTGCGGCTTGAGGCACGCCGTCTGCTTTGACCTTGGTTGGCAACTTGTGGCATGTTATACGAAGTGCTTGCGTCTGTAGAGATGTGCGGGCCTCCATCCCTTTCTCCTGTAAACTGTATGTCAGCATGGTCGCTCACGTAATCTATGGTGCGCTGTCGTGGACTCTGCCATGAAACGGGAATTAAAGGTTTGTAAGCTGTCTCGGGAACAGCTCCCTCCAAAATTGCCTCGAATACTTGTGTCTCAGCTAGTACAGCATCTATCTCTTTTTGTTGCTGCAGAGCATCTAATGTGGCTTGGAGACAGGCCTGTTCAGCTTGTCGTTCAACCTGGTGACGGGCCAGGTCAGCTTGGTGTCGGGCCTGTTCAGCCTGGAGTTCAGCTTGGAGACGGGCCTGTCTTACTTTTATTTCTATTTCACTGTCCGCATGCGCAGCTCTGGCTTGAGCTGCTACTAGCTTAGCCCGTGCTTTGGCGATGGCTATGCTTACTCTAGAACCACCCGATGACCGTGAATCAACTTGCGATCTGTAGTAACCGGAGCTTATAGACCAACTGTCACGTTCTTCAGTTTCGTCTGCCTGTTTAAGGTCTTCTACTTGCTGCAAAGCATTTTTGTTATTATCTTCTGACATGTTGATGTGAGGTAGGTGTGGTCTACGAGGTGAAGACTCACTCTGAGTTCCTGTGGCTCCGCTCTTCACAGCTAGCCGTATTGCTATCTTTTCACTGATATCTTTTCACTGTACTGGCCGCGCTAGATGTGCTCCTATCTAGTTATCCAGCAAGTTAAACACTTATTCAAAATTATTCTTCGTGAAGCCGTTTGCTGTTTGAAGCCTTTACTTGAACAATTTTTGTGAAACTGTAAACAAAGATAAAGTATGTTTTGTACATAAACTGAGTACTATACATTCAATATTACATAAGATATAACATATTTACAACAGTAGAATAGACTAATTGTATAACTAACTAACATTTGGACTCACTTCTGTAACTATCAAATATTAACCCTGCTATTATGCTAACAAACAAAGATACTCACAGATATTGCGCTTGGCCTAACATATGAAATCAGATTACATTGGATTGTGAATCCCTTATGGAATCCTCCATTACTGCCAGGTTCTTCCTGGAATTCTACTTCCTGGGATTCTACTTCCTGGGTTACACAGGAAGAAAGGTACGAATGTCAAATGACCTCACACAGGAAGAAAAGAACAAAGGTCAAATGACCTCTGTTTCATACAAACACACTGCTAACACAATAACCACCACCAGCGGGTGCTACTGCATGTAAAAATGCCCAGAATGTCACTGCAATACGATAGCTGCCACCAGAGGGTGCTATCTGCATGTAAAATGTCCATAATGTCCACATAATGTCCAGAACAATGGTGGTGAGTGTGATAGGAACCCATAGTTTCTAGTACATTGTGTATGGTGTGTTAAGAAGGTGCCAGCCACATGTGTTTACTTTGTCAACTTAAGCGAATCTGGCATGGATTAGTGCATCCCTTGCATCATGGGCTGGGTGCTCGCGTGCTGCTGGAACTGGCGCATCTGCCTCTGCAAGGTCTTCCTCATCTGAGGAGGCTATGAGCTGAGCCACTTGTTCCTCAGGCAGCTGGAAGCCACGATGCTGTGCGATGTTGTGCAGCGCACATCAGACCATGATGATTCTGGAGACCCTGGCTGGTGAGCACTGTAGGGCTTCACCTGATCTGTCAAGGCATCTGAATTGCATTTTGAGCAAGTCGATGGTTTGCTCGATGATGGCTCTGGTGGAAATGTGGCTGGCATTGTAGCGCTCCTCGGCTTCATTTGATGGCCTCCTCAATGCTGTCATTAGCCACGTCTTCAGGGGGATAGCTCTTGTCTCAAAGTAGCCATCCGGAAAGTTGGGTTGGCGGATTGAAGAGCGAAGGCACAATAGACTGCCGCAGAATGAACGAGTCATGGCAACTGCCAGGGAACTTGGTGCACACATGCATAATGTTCTTCTTGTGGTTACACACCAGCTGGACGTTAAGGGAGTGGAAGCCCTTGCGGTTGTCAAATACAGCTGGATTGTGATGGGGTGCCCTAATGGCCACATGTGTGCAGTCTGCAATGCCCTGCACCCTTGGCAAGTCTGCCACCTTTGCAAAGCCAACTGCACGCACGGATACACTTGCTTCATCCATGGAGAAGTGAATGTAATTGTGCGCCTTTGCAAAGAGGCCATCGGTAACCTGCGTGATGCAAGTGTGTGCGGCCAACTGGAAGATGCCGCAGATGTCTGCTGATGATCCCTGGAAGGACCCGAAAGCAACAAAATTGAGGGCAGTGGTGACTTTGACAGCCACTGCTAAGGGGTGTCCACCTGCTCCTCTGGGCTCCAGGTGTTGGTGCAGCATTTTCAGATGTCAGCGACTACCTCTCGCGAAAGTCTCAGCCTCCTTTGGCACTGCTGCTCAGTCAAGTTGAGGAAGCTCATCCTTGGCCTGTAAACCCTGTGTTGGGGTGTATCTCCTGTGGCGCGGTGCAGCCCTGTGCTGACGCCCTCTGCCCTGTGCAGCATCAGGTGGGTGAGGAGAAGGTTGGCGCTCCTGTTGTTGCTGCTGCTGTTGTGCCTGGTTCTGCTGCTGCCGCGACTGCTCTTCCTCCAATTCTGAGGACCAGGATGACAGGGTTCCCGTTCTGCTGGTATATATCTCAGTTGAGGAATAGAAGTTATACGCACTCAGTCAATGTGGGAAGAGGGTTTTCCCAGGAGGTCACAGTGGATATGGATCTCAGCTTCACCACTTACAAGCTCAATAGACATGCAAAAAGTGTTCCAACACCTGAAAAACAAAGTTCTGTCATTTACAAGTGAGCCACGTTAGAGCTCCATTTTATGCTGGAACTGTAGCTGTCAAGAAGTCAGGCACTTGCTGAACCCGGCACAATCAGTTGGTGTGGTTTGCGAACGATGTGGAACATACTGAAAATTTACAACAATTGAAATACCCTGTTAAAATCAGCTTATCCAGGCAGTTAACAAGCTGTTAACTGTCTTAAGGGCCTCTCCTGTCGCTTGGTGGCGGGACCGATCAGGACTCCCAGAGCCAGCACTTGGTAAAGTAACGTGGAGGCGGGTTGATGGTGGGATCGCAACCCGCCATCAATCAAAAAGATTTTAACCTCTGACCCGCCTCCAAACCCACCCTCTGAGTGCCGATAAAATTGTGGCCGTTAACTCTGTTTCTCTCTCGACAGATGTTGCCTGACCTGCTGTGTATTTCCAGCATTTTCTGTTTTTATTTCAGATTTCCAGCATCTGCAGTATTTTGCTTTTGTTTTTCCCTTCATACCCTTGACTAACAAAAAATCTATCAATCTCAGTTTTGACATTTTCAATTGACTCAAAAGGCACAACAGCTTCTTGCGGAGAGAGTTCCAGATTTCCACTATCCTTTGTGTGAAGGGCAGCACGGTGGCATAGTGGTTAGCACTGTTGCCTCACAGCACCAGGGACCCGGGTTCAAATCCGGCCTCGGGTGACTTTCTGTGTGGAGTTTGCACATTCTCCCCGTGTTTGCGTGGGTTTCCTCTGGGTGCTCCGGTTTCCTCCCACAGTCCAAAGATGTGTGGGTTAGGTTGATTGGCCATGATAAAAATTGGCCCTTAGTGTTAGGGGGGATTAAATACGTGGGGTTACAGGGATAGGGCTTGGGTGGGATGGCTGTCGGTTTAGGGACCGGGTGCTAGGGTTTGGATGATCAGCCATGATCTCGTTGAATGGTGGAGCAGGCTCGAAGGGCCGAATGGCCTACTCCTGCTCCTATCTTCTATGTTTCTATGTTTCTCTGAATGGCCTAACTCTAATTTCAAGTTTATGCCCACTTGTTCTGGGAGGAGTATAGGATTGTTGCCTTTGCATTGAAAGGATAATTACTAGTCCTAGCCCCTTTTGGGCTACCCCGATCAGGTGTATTCCCCAGACGTTCACCTTCAACTAAAGTTAGAGGTAGCCGAATCCTAAAGACGCTTAATTGGGTCTAAAGGTTCAGACTATCTCTCCCTAAAGGAAAGGAACGACCTGAAGATGTTACCGTCCTCCAGATAGCACTTTAAATAAGTTTAGCTAGACTGTAACATTCCGGATATTATGAGGGTCCGGAAAACTCCTCCAGAATTTTGCAACTCCTCACCAAAGAGTGTACAGAGATTGAGTTCACAAGTTTGACACAGAAGTACTATGTGAGACAATCCTAAAAAAATATAGATTTATTAAAGAACCGACATGTAATTACAGTTGGTGATTCAGTCGCAACATTAACAGTTCCAAATACATAAAGCTTACAATTCCTATCAGAGATCCTTATTCTCAAATCTTAACTTTTTTACATTTTTAAATTTCTTAGTCTATTCCAGGATATCCACCAAAATCAAATATAAGTACCTTTTTGATCCCCGAGATACAAAGAGTTGAAGACTTGCAGAACTTGCCTCTAAAGCCTAAGAATCGCTTTGCCCCTTCAAGCGAATCTGTCTTCCCATTTGAAAGTCCAATTTTTATACCCTTTCTCAGTGATATATCCTTTGAAGTTTTCTGCTGACGTAAGCTAATTATCTCTAGTCATTTTTCTGTTGACCCCTGCTATTCTTACAGTTAGATCAACTTGTAGCAAGCAGACTTGTGTCTCTTGTGCAGGCGTCTCAAGCTTAACACAAAAACAATATAACAGCAGGCATCTATTTGATGTCATTCTTACGAAGGTCTTCTGTTTGTATCTTTTGCATTAAGAACACCTCAACCGGTTGCACCATTGTCTTTTTAGTTACCTCAGTTGGTTGCAACACATAGTCGTCTCTCCGTGTTTCATTTGATGTTACTTTTATGAAGGCATATGTTTCTTTAATTTTATGTGATTCTTTCCAAAGTGTTGGTTTAAACACTTAAACAGGCTATTCCATTGCGCTTTTACCAAGGCTTCAGTCCTCCTGGAACCTCAAACCTTCTACTTCAATAAGTGGAGGTGGGCTTGAAGGCGTGCGGGGGGTTAAAATCGCAAAAACTGGCGGGCGGGATGCCCCCGCCTAGTTCCCGACTCCGAGCAATTTTAACTCAGTCGTGTCTAATGGTCCCGACTCCGTCCCGCATCCAACAGGCGGGACTGATCGTTAAGGCCCTTAACAACCACTAAATGGCCTTTATAATCCTATTTTGAAAGGCCCTTGCAAATTTAACCCTTTTCCCACATGAACCACACCTGGTGGGAAACATGAATGTGAAACCTGGTGTGAGCACTATTGGATTGCTGACTATCAACTGCAGGTCAACCATTAAAGAGGAGATTTGATCAGCCATGGTTTGCAGGTGGCAGGACTTAGTGGTCTCAGGTCTGGGGCAACTTTTAGAAGGCTTAACCACACCTGTGGAAGGTTGGAGCCTCACACGCATCTCCAGTGTGACCTCCTGGGAAACCCCTCTCGCCACCTTCACTTAGCGCTTCCTCAACGGAGGCATACACCAGAAGCATGGGAGCCATTTATTTCCTTCCCATCTGGGCATTAGAGGAGCTCGAGCACCAGCCGCGGCAGCAGCAGAACCAGGAACAACAGCAGCACCAGCAACAGCAGCAGCAGCAGGAGCGCCAGGCTGCTGCTCACCCACCTGAAGCTGCACAGGCCAGAAGGGGCCAGCGCCTGGAAGTGGCTAGAGAGCATGCACATCAGGGGGGCCATGGGGACCCGTATCTGCAAAGGCAGTCCTACTCAGAAGGACTTCCATGAAGGTCTGGTTTCTCTGTTCAATAGATGCCCATCGCTCCTCAAGAGATGTCATTCTATTCTGAACAATGAACCCCATGTTTTCCATACCCTGGTGACTAAGCTCCCCCATGGCCGTAGCCATCCTCTCCTCTACCGTAGCCATCCTCTCCTCTACGGTAGCCATCCTTTCCACGGAGGTAGCCATCCTTTCCGTGGTGATGCGTTCATGCGCCAATGGCTCCACAAAGGCTCTGGTCATGTTCGCTATGGACTCCTCCATTCACTCCACACTTGCAGCGACCCTAGAGACAAAACCTGCCAGAGACTCCTGCATCTGTGCCTGGAGTTCCATCACCGTTGATCTCATGGCTGGACCCAGAGGCAGAGGGTCGACATGCTGCTGAGCCGAGCTGGCAGAGTCCTGCATCCTCTGACTAGGACTCTCCACTGCTGTTCCTGTCTCCACAATCTGCTGATGCTCACTTGTGAGCTGTGATACACCAGGTGACAACACTACTCTATGTCCCGAAGGTCCCACCAAGGTGTGAGTGTCTGTGCTGGTGCTGGGTGCGCAGATTTCTGGTGACGCTGCACCCTCAGAGGTTGCAGCTTCCTCTGAGGAGTCCGGCTGCTCAGCCTCTTCTTCCTGGCTAGGGGGGATGGATGCTTGTGATGGTCCTGTGGGGGAGTAAAGGAAAGAGTCAGAGATGTGATGCCAAGGCTACATGCACATTGCTTTTTGCAGATGCTCATAAGTCCATCTGTTGGAGCTTCACAATCATTATCAGCGACTCATACAATGTCAAAGAAAGAGATGGGAAACTTTTCTGTCACCAGCTTGCTGTGTTGCACCTGTCTGTCTGTCCCCCACGTGCGCATCATCCTCGATTCCCACTATTTCGAGTACTGCCTCCTCCCAGGGGGTCAGGTGGACAATTGAGGCTGTCCCTCCTCCTGTCCTGGCTTGCTCTCTTTTGTTGTGAGCTCTCTTTTCCTGCAATGAGGGAGACAAGTGGAGTTTGAGTGAGAATGAAGGAGTGAGTGTAGAGAATCCATAGCATAGATGCTTAGAAGGAGACAAAGATGGAGTGAGGTGGCAAGACCAAGGGACCTCCCTGTGTGTTGTCAGTTGTTTTCATAGCATCACAGTGATAGGGAGTGTGAGGACTGCATAGTCGAAGAGTTATGTGAATGTGAGCATAGAGAGAGGGGGGATGGGTAAGGGTGCATGGATGTCAGTGTCAAGTGGGATGTGGAGGAAGAGATTGCTAAAGCTGAGTGCTGGTGAAGAAAGGCAATGGGGATCAGATTGAGTGTGATGGAAAATTCATACTCACTTTTCCAGTGCGCTGAAGGTCATGAAATATTTTCCGGCACTGAATCCAGGTTCGTCGTGTGACTCCTAAGGAGTTGACCTCCTCAGCCATCTGCAACCATACTGCCTTAGTCTGCTTGGGAGGCCTCTTCCTCCCTGAGGAAGGGAAGAGCACCTCCCTGTTAGCCCTAGCCCCATCCACCAATGCCTGCAGGGCCACCTTGTCGAAGCGACGAGCTAATCTGGGCCTGCCGCTTGTCATGTTTCCTGCACATCCCTCTCACACCAAACGGAGAAAGCTTGGCGGCCTGCAGAAGAAGCAAGGCTTGCTGGAGACCTTAAATGCAGCAGCAATGATGATGTCATCGGAGGCGACTTTCAGTCAGGAAAACCCCATTTGCCATGGGTTCCCACACGTTGGAAATGAATTGGACAATTAAATTTAAATTGCATCAATCTCCCACATCCATTTAGATTCGGGTGGTGTGGTGAAATAAGTCTTATAAGTATATATCTTATTCTACCTGTGTATAGTTTCCTATTGTAATCTATTGTAATCCTGCTGTTTTCTTGGTTGGCCAGGAATGCTGATGTACTGTATACCACTCTGCTGTGCCATTGATTGTCCTGATACTGTTACTTCGCCCCTGGCTCCGCCTCCTAGTAGTTCTGAGAAGCTGGTCAGCAGGCTAACATGTGTGTTCTGTTCTGTCCAGTTCTAAGCTAATAAAAGCCAACTGTTTGAGTTATAACTACCAGTCTCTGTAGTTATTTAAGGTATATCAATTTTATTAGCTTACTACTTCCAGGGATGGACAGACTCCTGAAGCCGGAGCATCTAGACAGTGATCCACATTCGGCGGACGTATCGAAGAAATTCGCACATTGGCTCCGGTGTTTCGAAAATTTCATTGCATCGCTCGATGATGAGGCCAACAAACTGGGCCTACTGACTAACCTAGTAAGTCATCGGACCTACTCGCTAATCGAGGATGCTCCTACCTACGAGGATGCACTCGCGACTCTCAAGGCCCAATACCTGAAGCCTGTTAACGAGGTGTATGCCAGGCATCTCTTGGCTACCCGCAGGCAACTACCGGAGGAATCGCTGGATGATTTTCTACAGAATCTAAAGGCCCTGGCGAAGGACTGCAACTACAAGGCCGTGACGGCCATTTTGTACCAGGAAGAAGCGGTTCGCGATTCATTTATATCGGGCCTTCGATCGAATTACATTAGGCAGAGGTTGCTTGAAAAGGACACTCTGGATCTAAAGACGGCCGTGGCTACAGCTCGATCGCTGGATGTGGCGCAGAAGAACTCCGAGACCTATGCGTCAGGCCATGCGGCCCTCTCAGCCTCGTGTGCGCCGAGCGAGGAGGCGCCATCCTCTCCGCCTGGGCCTCGGACCAGCCCTACACCACAGGAGTCTCCACCCAGCCCCACCACTGCAGCGATGTCCCGCGGACCAAGATGCTACTTCTGCGGCCAGCTCAAGCACCCCAGACACCGATGTCCTGCGAGAGACGCCACATGTTTCAAGTGCAAGAAACGGGGACATTTCAGCAAGCTATGTAAGGGGAATCCCATACCTGATACAGTCTCCGCGGCCCTACACGTGGTCCCAGAAATTGATACTGTCTCAGCGGCCGCCTACGGATCTACGATAGCCTCAGTCACGGTTGACCAGTCCAGACCGCATCCACTATCAAAGTCTATGATGGACGTTAAGGTAAACGGACACCCGACGAAGTGTTTAATCGATTGCGGGAGTACTGAGAGTTTTATTCACCCTAGCCTCAACAAACCGTACTCACTAAAGGTGTACCCTACCCGGAGCAAAGTCGCGATGGCATCTAAGTCCCTCACTTCGGAGGTAAGCGGTTTCTGTAAAGTAACACTGACTGTTAAGGGCACAGAGTATAAAGATTTTAAACTCCTTGGCCTAGAAATTCAGTATAGCCACTTTTGGGGCGGAAAAGTCGGGCGGCCGCTAAAGTTTGCGCCCGGCGCAAAGTCGAGGCCACTTCGCCGATATTCAGTAGCTTCGCCCTAAGAGTTTGCTCGAGCGCTAAAACTGGCGTTACACAACTATCTTTAGGCGCAAAGCCGGCGGTGCTGAGCTAAACCGCCGAGGCCAGGCGCAGCGCAGGTGCGGTCATTTCTTGATTGACAGCAGACACCCTGGCGCCGGCCAGCTCTTAAAGGGGGAAGGGTCGAGTTCGTCTGCTGCCACGCCCTGGACACTGCAGCCCTCCAGCTAGGCCTAAACACTGCTGCTGAACCGAAATAGCGCCGGGAAAGATGCAGAAGGACCGTGAACGAGCGCAGCGCTTCACTGGCCATGATTTGAGGGTGCTGGTTAGGGCTTTGGAGAGGAGGCGCAAACTCTTGTTCCCGGACAGTGGCAAGAAGCCTGCCACCAGCGTCTACAGGAAAGCCTGGAGGGAGGTCGCCCACAGGGTCACATCCAACAGCGAAGTCCCCAGGAACGCTGTCCAATGCCGGAAAAAGTTCAATGACCTCACAAGGATTGTCAGGGTGAAACCCCTTTCCAGTGTCCTCCTCATCTTTGCATGTGCACCTCACATTATGGGCAAAGGGACCTAAAAGCCCTAATGGCCAGCCCTCATCCAGCAGCTATGGGACTGGCATGAACATCAATTGCACATTCTGCACTTTACACACTGGCCAAGCTATTCGACCATGGGAGGCAGTGCACACAAGATCAGGGCACCACACTGTACTTAGAGGCCGTCCTTTCTCTTGCAGGCCAAGCTGGCACACAATCAGAAGAGCCGGACTGTGACTGGGGGAGGCCGTCCCCAGATCCAGCAGCTCAGTGACCTGGAAGAGCGCATGGGTAGCCTCATGGGTGCCCGGGTGATTGGCCCCGTTGCATCTGGAGATGCCGACCCTGTTCTGGGCACCAATGGTAAGGACAGCACCTTTTGGACCTCTCTCGTCCCACTTGCGCTTCAGATCTACATCCTTTGCCACTGTCCGACCAATGCGCTGAATGCCACCACTCGTACCTCCCTCGCTGACGCCCACTCCTCACTCTAAAGCTACTCTTGTGCCTTCCTGCTTTCAGATGGTGAGGAGGAGGTCCCTGAAGCTGCCAGTGACAGCCCCTCGGAAGAGGAGGAGGAGGAGGAGGAAGAGGAAGAGGAAGGCGGCCCATCAGGGGAACCCTCAGCCGCGCCAGGGGATGCCAATGGAGGGGACACGTCTTCCCTGGAGGAGAGCCAGGGGGAAGTGTCGGAGGGGAGTGTAGCTCCTGTGCCCAGTGGCGTGCAGCAACGCGGGAAGGGTCGGGCAGCTCGGCGGCCTTCTTCCCAGAGGGGGGAAGGGTCGCAGGGGAGTGTAGTTGCTGGGCCCAATGGCATCCAGCAACGCGGGAAGGGTCGGGCAGCTCGGCGGCCTTCTCCCCAGAGGGAGAGTCCGGCCTCCAGTCCGGAGACGGTCCTCGCCAAGGAGGTGCGCCTCCTCGATCAAATGTCCATGGACTCGGATCACCGGTACACCGAGTTCATGGGGGTTGTGGCATGGTTGCCTGAGGCCATCGAGTCCCTGGCTCATAGTGTGGCCGATTTTGGCGCCTCACAGGCCAGGAGTTTCGAGCAATTCGAAGCAGCACACGCCGCGAGTCGGGCCGAATTCGGGGCAGCACAGGCCGCGAGTTGGGCGGAATTCGGGGCAGCTCATGCAGCGAGTGGCCAGGTGATCAGTGGTGCCGTGCAGTCACTGGCTGGTCTGATGCGGGCACAGACCAGGGCAGTACGGGCACTCACTGCTGCCACACTCGCTGTGTCAGCCAGGCATCGCCAGGGCACCCGCCGCGCTGCAGCAGCACAGCGGTCTGTCCTTCAGCAGATTGCTGCGCATGATGCAGTGCTGGCCCGGGCGAGTGCCAGTGTCTCAGGCGAGCAGCGAGCGCCTGCCATCAGCCAGCTTGCCCCCATTCCTGCAGCTGCCACTGCCACTCCCCCAGTGGAGCTGCGACGAGCTGCTGGAGAGACTGCTGCTGCCCAGCCACAGCTGCAGCAGTCACCAGCCGGCTCCTCGAGGGCCAGAGCTCGTCTAGGCCGACCCCCAAGGGCATCTGCCGTCACGCCATGTGCCCCTCAGGAGCCTTCCCCCAGCCTTGCAGCAGCCACTGGGCACACCTTGAGGAGGAGCAGCAGGGCGGCCAGGGGCCGCAAAAGGCTGGACAAGGAATCGCCCTCGTGGGCCACAAAGTAGAGGGTGTGGGCAAATGTGTTTTTATATGGGGATGGTTGTTTTTATATGGGGATGGTTGTTTTTAAAAGGGGATGGTTGTTTTGTTTATGGGGATGGTTGTTTTTGTAAGGCCGAGGATGAAGGCCATTTTTGTGGAAATGTTTTGTTATTCCTCCCCAGGTTATGGGAGTGAGTCATGTGTGTGACTGTTTTTTGGGGGTGTTGTCTGTTTTTGGGTTTCATGTGGGAAGGGCCCTGAGTTTGTTCAATAAAGCATTTTATTTATTCAGCTTGTCCATGTTTGATGTTTGAAGTGGTTGTTGCCTTAACCGGCTGAGGGCTTGCGGAGCGGCTGCATTCAGGTCCCTTCATTGCCA
Source organism: Somniosus microcephalus (assembly GCF_052327205.1). Taxonomy (NCBI): domain Eukaryota; kingdom Metazoa; phylum Chordata; class Chondrichthyes; order Squaliformes; family Somniosidae; genus Somniosus; species Somniosus microcephalus. Next base: position 83,285,799 of record NC_140993.1, on the reverse strand, counting down.
CAAGCCATTCCCTGACAGGGGGCCTAGAAGTGACGTTCAATAAGCTGCCGACGGGCGGCCCTTGGACCTTGTGCCTCCCTCCTGGGCTGGTACTCCTCCTCCTCCTCCTCATGCTCCTCCTGCTCCTCCTCCTGAGGTGGTGCTCCAGCGTGAGGTGGCAGTGCCTGAGTCCTGCGGATAGCCAGGTTGTGCAGCATGCAGCAAACGACCACGACCTGGGAGACTCTCTCCGGCGAATACTGCAGAGATCCGCCGGAACGATCCAGGCAGCGGAACCGTTGCTTGAGGACGCCAATCGTTTGTTCTATGATGTTCCTAGTGGCTTGATGGCTTTCGTTGTATGCCTCCTCAGCAGGGGTCCTGGGCGCGCGGAGCGGGGTCATGAGCCAGGTACACAAAGGATAGCCTTTGTCCCCGATAAGCCATCCTCTTGGGGGAGGCTGTGCCTGGAACATGTCAGCCACAGTAGTTTGTCGCAGGATAAATGCATCGTGGCTGCTGCCTGGAAAGCGGGCATTGACAGCTAGGATGCGCTGCCTGTGGTCACACACCAGCTGTACATTGAAGGAATGGTAGCCCTTCTGGTTGCGGTAATCCTCGGCATTGTCGATAGGTGCCCGCAAAGCCACATGTGTGCAGTCAATGGCGCCCTGCACCATGGGGAAGCCCGCTATTCTTGCAAATCCCACTGCACGCTGCTGCTGCTTCTCCAGGGTCATGGGGAAGGAGATGAATTGGTGTCTCCTTCTGAAAAGGGCATTGGTCACCTGGCGGATGCAGCAATGCACGGCGAACTGGGATATGTTAGCAATGTCCCCAGCAGCGGCTTGGAAGGAGCCGCTTGCATAGAAGTTCAGAGCCACCGTGACCTTCACTTCCACCGACAGAGACGTCCTGCACCTCAGCTGTGGACGCAGATCTCTGTGAAGCAGCTGGCAGATCTCTGCAACCACCTCCCTTCTGAAGCGCAGGCTCCTAACACACTGCGCGGCAGACATGGTGAGATAGGACACCTGCTGGCGGTATTCCCTGAGTGGGTAAGGCCTACGTTGCCGACGCCTGTTGCCCCCTCTGCGTCTAGCCAGGGCTGCCCCTCTCACACAGCGTCTGCGAGCCCTTCGCACATAATGCTGAAACTGAGGGTTGGCACCCCATGCAGCCCCCATAATATACTGGCAAACAATGACCTCACAATGAAGGCGAATTGCCAAGCTCTGGCCTGAAGCCAAAAATACCTCTCCTATGTTGGGCCAAAGCAGTAAGCTCTCTTCCTTGGTCTCTGTCCATAAATCCGTTGCACAAGAGTGATTGCTGCAAAATGGCTGGCCTTTACAGTTCAGGGTAAGTGCCCTTTAATTTGCGCTCCCCGCGGCCCGCATGGCCTCTGCTGCATTCCATTTCACAGTTCTTAGGACCGCCACGCCCACATTGGGCGGGTGCGACTGAAGTTCTGGATTGGGGCGCACAAAGGGCGTTGCACGAGGAAATGACGTCATAATCTGCGCGCGCAGCTGAGCGCGCGCAAACACTTTGCGCCGGCGCTAAATGTCTACTGAAGTTGGGCGTAGGCGCAGATCGCGCTGCGCCCGGCGCTAAGTGCCTAGCGCTCGAGATCTACTCCTCCTAAGGCGCTAACGGCTGGCGCACGCAACTGTATTTCTAGGCCCTTGTGTTGCCACAGCTCTGCGTGAAACTAATTCTAGGTCTAGATTTCCAGTGCCACCATGAGAGCGTTACACTTGCATATGGCGGATCCCAGCCCCCGCTCACAGTTTGCGGCCTCTCCACTTTAAAGATAAGCCCGCTGTGATAATAATAATAACTTCCGGGAAGTTATGTCATCACTTCCTGTGAACTGTGAACTATGAACTATGAACTGTGTACATACCTCACTTCCTGTCATATGTCACTTCCTGTTGGACTGGTATAAATACTGGACTGTTCAGTATTGTAAGAGGCTTCTACCAGAGGCATGGTAAAGACCTCTCTTGTATATAGTGTGTTTATAAGTTACTTTGTAAGATTCGAAAATTTTCAGCAAAAATCACGCAAGAAAACTGGATAAAATAAGACTGTTTATTGACCAAAGTAAGCTTGCACAGAAAAACCTTTGATAAAAGGGCATACAAAATGGCCGCCAGGCCCCGTGATCAGTTTCTGAACCAGTTTATTTCTGTTACTGCAAGCTAGACAGGCTTGTGGATTGAAGACAGTAAACCCGCGAAAGCCAGTATCTGGGAACCGAAACTCAGAGCAACAGCATACATATTCAATGGATTATAAGTACAGGATGGGGCCCATCAAGATATGGGCGGACAATGTAAAAACACTTATACCCATTTATTGTACAAAGGAAAAACCGTTTAGCAGCCATCAAGGAAAATGTCCGGACCGATCAATATGCGAACCGAGCCGCGGTGACAATGCAAAGGACATTAACAGACATTATTGGCCAGGAAGGCCAGTTCAAGTTATCACCGGCTCCGTTACAAGACAAAGCGCCCCTGCAGAGATCTCTGCCCGCCAAAATTAATACAAAGACAGGACTATGATTTGGCGGGAGATAAGACTGTCCCAGAAGAGTATAACTATGGATTGAAAGTCCATCTAAGTTACTTCTTCACTGCTACGGCTTCTTGTTGGGCGACTTCAGGCTTCCATTTCTTCAAGAACTTTCTTCTACGAGGAACGAACGAAGGGCGGACGGTGCCCGGATCGGCGCCTCTTCCACTTCGGCAGATCGATGAAAACGTTTTCGTCTTTTTAAAGACGGACGGTTTCGGAAAAAGGACAACGTGGCCGGTGTTCAGCCAAACAAGGCTCGGCCACGACGAGAAGACGACAAGGGTGGCCCGGGTACTGGGGTCGGGAGATCATCGACGACCCAGGCCGACGGAGAAGAAACCCTCTGGAGAACCGGCGATCGATGCCACAAGATTCTCCCATGTGCATAACCTGCATCTAGGTCTACTCCACGAACAAAAATCCACGACAGGCCTAGTGGATCTCAACCTTGACGAGCGCTCATCGAGGCTGGGTCTACCCCACCGCCTCGAGGGAGGAGAGAATATCGACTGCGCCAGAAGCTTCCAATCCACGTGACGACGGGAAGCGGTGTCAAAAAGGCTGCGAACCCCTTTTCGCGATTTCGAGAGTGGTGAGCATGATCCCAAGTTCCCCAGGTCGAAACTTAGTTTAGGTATAGGGGAGGGAGTTAAGGGAAATCGTAATGTGTTTCCCCTTTTACGATGTGCCGTGTGTTCCCCATTTCCATAGAGTCAAGTTCATAAATTTGTGCATGATTGTAGTTACTTTAATCTGTGCCTATGACATGTATTTTGTAATGCTTCAAACTGTACAAAAATAAAAGCATCCATTTCGTGCTATTCAGCCTGGTCTATTGAGTCCTCTTCTCTGCACTACTGTTCTCTGCATCTAAGTCCAAGGTCTAGAACCGTAGGGGGGGGTGGGTCGAACCACTCAAGGGTAATTCTTGCACGAAGCCTGGCAGGGGGCCAGAACGGGCAAGAGAGCAGGAAAAAAAACCCTACAACTTAAAGCTTACTTTAAAGTTACTTGATGGTAAGACTCCTTTTTCTTATATCAATTTAAGTAACTTAGTATTTACACTTACAAATACTAGACCTTCGGACAAACTCGGAGTTAAGGATCCAGGGAACCACCCATCATGGAGAGAATCCTTAGACCTATTCGTCTGGACTTGGACCCGAATACACCAGCAGCTGGCAGGGTATGGAAGCATTGGTACCGTACTTTTGAGAATTTTCTGGATGAATGTAAAGTGGATGCTCCTACTAGATTGAGGATACTTATCAACTATGTGACCCCAAAAGTGTTCGAATATGTTGATGAATGGGATAATTACGATGAGGTGATTCGGGCACTTAAGAAACTGTATGCCAAGACCCCAAATGAGGTCTATGCTAGACATCTACTGGCCACAGCCCAACAAGGGCCAAGGGAATCAATTAACGAATTCCTGCAAGAACTTCGCAGGCTCAGCATAGATTGTAACTTTCAGGCAGCCTCAGCTGAGCTGTACCGCGAAGAAATGATTCGTGATGCTTTCATCTGCGGGATTGCCTCTCCATTTATACGCCAGCGTCTACTAGAAAGTAAAACACTTGAGCTACAAAAAGCTTTTGACCTACCTTGTTCTCTGGATTTGGCAAAGAGAAATGCAGACCTCTATCAGCTGCCCAGATCTCGATCTGCTGCTGTAACTGCAACCAGACAATTCAAGCGGTCTCAGGTGAACCCTATCATGGGGGAATCTAATTCTGATAATCCTGATGAAGAAGAGGAGGATGACCCCACTTTAGCAGCCTCTTGGCAATCTAGGAAGGAATGCTTCTTTTGTGGAGATGCTTTTCACCCTAGGAAAACCTGCCCTGCTCGCAATGCAATCTGCAGTTATTGGAAAAAAAAAGGACACTTTGCTAAAGTTTGCCTATCAAGGGCCTCTACGAGGGCCAATCCAGCTAAGGCCTACCGAACTGCCCCAATTAGGGCCTATCAAGATGCTCCAGCTAGGACCTATCCAGCTTCCTCTCGAGCTCTCTCCCGAAGAAGCACACCGAGAGTTTTAGCCACTCTCTGTGCAACGACACCAATTACAGCTGCTTGCCCACAGAACCTGTCTCATGCAGCCACAAAAGTTTCAATTAAAGGGCATACCTTAGATGCCTTAATTGACTCAGGAAGTACTGATAGTTTCATTAAGGAACAGATTGTTGCGAAATTGAAACTACATGTCTTCCCATCGGACCAGGCAATTGCGATGGCTCAGTCATCACTTAATACCAGAATCTCCGGCTTTTGTGTTGTTGATATGGCACTTCATGGTCGTATGTATCCCTCCACCCGACTTTCGGTGCTCAAGGACTTATGTAGTGATCTCCTCTTAGGGCTGGACTTCCAAAAACAGCATAAGAAACTCACCATTGAGTTCGGTGGATCCAAACCCGGACTTACTATTTCTAATATACCGTCTAAATTACCGTTTTGTGCATTGTCAGCAGCTTCACTTGATGAACCCTCATTATTTGCCAGTATTCCGCCTTGATGCAAACCAATAATAACGAAATCGCGGCGCTTTAATCAGGAAGACCAATCTTTTATTGCGGCTGAAATCTCTCGACTTCTAGCAGAGGATATCATCGAACCATGTTCGTCGCCCTGGCGGGCTCAAGTCATCATTGTCAAGAACCCTCTAAAACTTCACAAACAGCGACTATGCATTGATTATTCGCAAACCATCAATCAATATACCGACTTGGACGCCTACCCATTGCCACGCATTGATGATATGGTTAATAAACTGGCCGAATACAAAGTGTTCTCAACTTACGATTTAAAAAGTGCCTATCATCAGGTACCCTTGAAGGTCTCAGATAAGCAGTACACGGCCTTTGAGGCTAATGGACGGCTGTACCAATTTCGTTGCCTCCCATTCGGGGTTACTAATGGAGTGGCTGTCTTCCAACGGGCAATGGATGGCCTGGTTAAGCAGGAAAACCTAAGGGACACTTTTCCCTATTTTGATAACATTGCCATTGCAGGTCACGATCAACAAGAACACGACGCCAACCTCCAAAAATTTCGGGATGCCCTCCATCGCCGTAATTTGACCCTGAATGAATCCAAATCTGTTGAGTCGCAACCGACCATCAACATCCTTGGCTACTGCGTAGGCAATGGTATCATTAAGCCAGACCCAGAAAGACTTCGCCCGCTCCAAGAGCTCCCGTCACCGAAGAATCCGGCTTCTTTACGTCGGGCTCTCGGTCTGTTTGCATACTACGCTAAATGGATTCCTCATTTTTCGGACAAAATCCAACCCTTGCTGCATGCTAGATCATTTCCACTGGGAACAGCGGCTGTTGCAGCCTTTAACCTTCTCAAAAAACAGTTGGAGAAAGCGGCTCTTCACTCCATCGATGAGAATCTCCCTTTCGTGGTTGAATGTGATGCCTCGGAGGTGGCGATCTCGGCTACTCTGAATCAGGAAGGTCGTCCTGTAGCATTTATGTCCAGGACCTTACAAGGTGCCGAGCTACATTATCCTCCGGTTGAGAAAGAAGCCACAGCCATCATAGAGGCAGTACGGAAGTGGAACCATTTTCTAGCTCGCCAGCACTTTACATTGATCACGGACCAACGATCAGTCGCCTTCATGCTCGATAATCGAAAACGAACCAAAATTAAGAATAATAAAATACAACTTTGGAGGATGGAACTGGCCTCTTTTGGTTATACCATTCTCTATCGGCCTGGCAAGGAGAATGTGGCCCCGGACACCCTCACACGGGCATTCTGCTCCACTATGTCATCCTCTACTCTCATGGATGTCCACAATGGATTGTGTCATCCTGGCGTTACGCGCATGCTACATTTCGTACAATCACGGAATCTCCCTTTTTCCACTGGAGATGTAAAGAAAATATGCTCAGAATGCCGGCTTTGTGCGGAATTAAAACCTCAGTTCTTCCGCTCCTCAGATGGTATACTCATACATGCAACCCAACCGATGCAACGACTTAGCATCGATTTTAAGGGCCCAGTGCCCTCTTCAACTCGGAACACATGTTTGCTCACCATGATCGATGAATATTCACGTTTTCCATTTGCCTTCCCCTGCTCCAATATGCTGGCGTCCACAGTAATCTGCTGCCTTGAGCAGGTATTTTCTCTCTGTGGCATGCCGGCTTATATTCACTCAGATCGGGGTCCATCCTTTATGTCAAGGGAACTCAAGGACTACCTCTCAGAACGGGGAATTGCTACAAGCAAAACAACACCATACCATCCCATCGGAAATGGGCAGGTAGAGAGGTATAACGGTATCATCTGGAATTCCGTACGTCTCGCTGTAAGATCTCGGGGCCGACCAGACCAGCAATGGGAAACAGTGCTTCCGGATGCATTGCACTCTATACGGTCCCTGCTTTCTACAGCCACAAATACTACACCTCATGAGCGGTTCTTTGGATTCCAGCGTCGCTCATCTCATGGGACATCACTCCCGTCATGGCTAACTGCTCCTGGACCTGTATTACTCCGAAGATACGTTCGGACGTCTAAAAATGACCCTCTCGTAGATGAGGTCGAACTAACCGATGCCAACCCCACCTATGCAAACATACGATATTCCGACGGCCGAGAATCTACCATATCATTACGGGATCTGGCTCCCTGCCCACCAGGACCTAGTGGGACATCGGGTGATGGCATTTCACCAGGAAACTCTTGGGACCTATCGGGTACCCCTCTCCAGGATCCTGATCGGACACCAACTAGCTTGGTGCCGGTGGAACCCCGTACTCAACGTTGCGACCCTCCCAGTACCGCGCATGAAAGTACTGATCCGCCACAGACCAGCTCTGCACCTCCCTCTGAACAGAGGCAGTCCGACTTTGAACCTATTGGGGCTCGTACATGAAGCCATGATCTCCCCGACCCTTCACAGGGCAATCCAGGCCACACAGACTCTGACCAATGGCCAACTGCATGTAAGCGGACCAGCGACCCTCTACGACGGGAATCCAAACGGGTGCGACTCTTCCTCGTTCGGCGGCTGCGGAACAAAAGGTAGACCACAGCCTCCTAATCCTGCAGGAGGGAAGAATGTGATAATAATAATAACTTCCGGGAAGTTATGTCATCACTTCCTGTGAACTGTGAACGATGAACTATGAACTGTGTACATACCTCACTTCCTGTCATATGTCACTTCCTGTTGGACTGGTATAAATACTGGACTGTTCAGTATTGTAAGAGGCTTCTACCAGAGGCATGGTAAAGACCTCTCTTGTATATAGTGTGTTTATAAGTTACTTAAAGCTTACTTTAAAGTTACTTAATGGTAAGACTCCTTTTTCTTACATCACCCGCCATCTCTGTTTGCGAACCTCGTCCAAACTGTAGACCTATTGTGACCAAAAGTCGACGGTACAGTTCGGAAGATAATTTTTTTTTAAAAGAAGTAGGAAGGCTACAGCGGGAGGGTATCATCGAAAATAGTAATAGCCCGTGGCGCGCTCAGGTAGTGGTGGTTAAAACTAACGAAAAGAAACGGCTTGTGGTCGACTACAGCCAGACCATCAACATATATACGCAACTAGACGCTTATCCCTTGCCTCGCATCTCCGAGATGGTGAACCAGATTGCCCAGTATCATGTGTTTTCCACTATTGACTTAAAGCCTGCCTATCACCAGCTCCCCATAAAAGTAGATGACCGTCCTTATACGGCTTTTGAAGCAAATGGGCGCCTGTGTAATGATATCAGCAAATAGTGATGGTATTTGCCTGTTTGATTATTTATGCCTTCCCAGCATATTTGCCTGATTGATTACTTATGCCTGACCAGCAGAGGTCATGTGAGAGACAAGCAGTTGAGTTTAGTTTCAGTTTCATTGTAGATGGATCACTAGCATGGTGTCTCCTGTAATGCTGTTAAAAAGAGTTGAACAGACTTTAGATTAAAAGACATTCTCTTTCATAAATGTCTCATCATTGAACCCACAAAGAAATCAATACATGGTGTCAGAAGTGATTGAAAGAGATGAAGAGGAAAAATCTGAAGTTAAATCAGCTCTCCACATATTAGCAAGCCAAAAGAGAACATCGTTACTTACCATTGGAGAATAGCTAATGAAGTGGAAAAATGGAAGGTTTACACCCACCGGCGAAGCTTCAGTTGACAGGTAATGTGGCTGAAAGTTGGAGGAGGTTCAAACAACGTATAGAGTTGTATTTAGCAGCAATCGGAGCTGACGAGAAAAGTGATAAAATGAAAGCGTCAGTGTTCTTACATGTCGTGGGTGATGAAGCGCTGGAGGTGTATAATAACTTCACATTCGCTGCTGATGGAGACAATATGAAGCTGGATAAAATAATGGAACAGTTTGAGGCCTACTGCATACCTAAACGTAACGTGACATTTGAGAGGCACAGATTTTTCACATGTGTACAGAAAACAGGAGAGACTATTGATCAGTATGTGACTGAACTGAGAAACCGAAGCAAAACATGTGAATTTGGGGGACTGACAGACTCGCTGATAAAAGACAGACTGGTGTGTGGTATTCCAGATAACTAAGGGAAAGACTGCTAAGAGAGCAAGATCTAGACCTGGGAAAAGCCATAACACTGTGTAGGGCTACAGAGACTGTGAAGTTGCAGGCAAAGGAGCTGTTCAGTGACAGTAGCTGCAACGTGGATGCAGTGAGAAAGAACGGACACAAACCGTTTAACAAAAAGAGTGCCAATGTGAAAAAAGAGGCGTGGCCAGCGAACAAGAATGAAAGGGGCAATCGAAAGTCATGTAGTCGATGCGGTACACAGCATCCACAAAGAAAGTGTCCAGCATATGGAAAAACATGCAATAGTTGCAACAAAAACAACCATTATGCCCGTTGCTGTAAGAACCAAGCGCAACAAAGCAAGGTCCATACAGTAGATGAAAGCGAGATAGAGGAGTTCTATGTAGATGTTGTGTCTGAAAACAAAAAAGAAAAAAGAGACTGGATGTTGACACTAAAAGTGAATGACACACATTCCATTTAAATTGGATACTGGAGCACAAGTTAATGTGATATCAGAGACTGATTTTAAGAAAATTAGACCCAGACCAAAGGTACATGGAATAAAAGTGAAAGTGACAGGATACTCAGGTACTGATATACCAGTGAAAGGAAGATGCATTGTCAAAGTAACACACAAGGACAGAGAGCACACGCTAGCATTAATCATGGTGCCAAAGGATGTGCAAGCCATACTAGGTTTAATAGCCTGTGAGAGACTGAACCTGGTAAAGAGAGTCCTCGTTGTGGAAAGCGAAGGAGAGACAGTATATGATGAACTCATGAAAGAGTACAATGACCTATTTAAGGGTCTAGGCTGCCTTCCAGGAGAACACACGATCAGAGTAGATAAAAGTATGTCAACGGTCATACATCCATGCAGAAAAGTTCCATTTGCTCTTCAAAAGCAACTGAAGGCAGAGTTGGACAGGATGGAAAGCCTGAACGTGATTCAGAAGATAGATGAGCCAACTGAGTGGGTGAGTTCCCTCGTTGTTGTGGACAAAAAGAATGGAAAGCTCAGAATTTGCCTGGGTCCAAGAGATCTAAACAGAGCAATAAAGAGAGAGCACTTCAAGCTTCCTACACGTGAGGAAATCATGTCACAGTTTGCAAATGCAAAGTATTTCAGCAAGTTAGATGCATCATCAGGATTTTGGCAGATGAAATTGGATGAGGCAAGTTCAAGACTGTGCACGTTCAACAGTCCATTTGGCAGATACAGATTCCTAAGGTTACCATTTGGCATTGCCTCAGCTCCTGAAGTGTATCACAAAACTATCCATATGATCTATGAGCACCTGGAGGGAGTTGATACATCAATGGATGACATCATAGTATGGGGAACCACGAGAACTGAGCATGACGAGAGACTGAAAAAAGTGCTGGAAGCAACAAGGAAAACAAACCTGAAGCTGAATAGAGAGAAATGCCAGCTCGGGGTGACAGAACTGACATTCGTGGGAGATATCCTTAGCAGTGAGGGCATCAGACCAGATCCCAGAAAGGTGTCTGCCATTGAGAATATGCCAAAGCCACAATGCAAAAAGGACGTGCAGAGGTTTAATGGAATGATCAACTACATGGGTAAATTCATATCCAACCTCTCAGAAAAGATGGCGCCACTGAGAAGACTAACTGAAAAGAACATAGAATGGGAATGGAATCATGAGCATGAGAAGTCATGGAGCGATCTAAAGAAACTGCTCACAGAGGAACCAGTTCTGAGGTTTTATGACCCAGCGAGACCCATCAAGATATCATCAGATGCATCACAGTGGGGGCTCGGTGCCGTTCTTCTGCAAAAATATGACTACTGGAAACCTATTGCATATGCATCGCGCTCAATGACAGACGCGGAGACGCGATATGCTCAAATAGAAAAGGAGCTGCTCAGCATCACATACGCCTGTGAAAGATTTCACCAGTTTGTGGCAGGACAAGCAATCAGTGTAGAGACTGACCATAAGCCCTTGATTGCATTGTTCCAAAAGCCACTAAATAGCTGTCCGCTTAGAATACAAAGAATGATGATCAGGCTGCAACGCTATACACTGAATGTTGCATACACACCGGGTAAGCTGATGTATACAGCAGACACGTTGTCCAGGGCTGTTGACCCAAGTGAGCCCGTAAACACCAAAATGGATGAAAAAGTGAACGCCTACGTGGACATGATCACAAGTGCACTGCCCATAGCAGATGCAAAAATGGAGCTCATAAAGACTGAGACAAACAAAGATGAAACAATGAGACGACTGAGGAAAAGCATCTTGGATGGATGGCCCAACATGAAGCAAGACTGCTCACCTGACATGGCAGAGTACTGGAACTGCAGGGCGGAACTATCACTGGTCGAAGACATCATCTACAAAGGAAGTAAAATAGTTATCCCAAAGAGTCTGAGAAAAGAGATGCTAAAAAGGATCCATGGAGGACATCTGGGAATCAAAGTGTAAGAAAAGAGCACGAGAGGTGATGTACTGACCACGAATCAACCAAGATGTGACAAATGTGGTGTCAAACTGCACAATATGCCTGAAATATCGAGCAAGCAATCCGGTAGAACCACTAAAGCCACACCCAGCACCAGACAGACCTTACCAGAAGGTAGGCGCTGACCTATTCGTATGTCAAGGGAAGGACTATCTTGTAGTCACAGACTATTACTCCCTGTATCCAGAGGTTTGTAGACTGTACACCACCACTGCAGATGCTGTGATAAGATGTATGAAAGCCATATTCTCCAGACATGGCGTGGCAAGCGAGGTCTTCACAGACAATGGACCCCAGTTTTACAATGCAAGTTTCCGACACTTTGCCAAAGAGTGGGACTTTGCACACACAACGTCAAGTCCTCACTTTCCACAGTCCAATGGTCTAGTGGAAAAATCGGTCCAGACAGTGAAAAGACTGATGTACAAGGCAAAAGACAGTGGAACTGACTTCTACCAAAGCATGCTTGTATACCGCACAACGCCGCTCGAGTGTGGTATGTCACCAGCCCAACTCCTTATGGGACGTCTGCTAAGGTCAAACCTACCCATCCCGGAGAACCTCCTGAAAACAAAAGAGGGGGGGAAAGTGAGGAAGTTCAAAGGGCAACAGAAAGAAAAGCAAAAGTACTACTATGACAGAGGAACACAAAACCTACCTGAACTCCACACTGGTGACCAAGTAAGGTTCAAAGACAAAACAAACATATGGGCCTGGAAATTCGGTGGGGTTAGCGCCCAATTAGAGGCGTTAGAGGGTCTTGCGCCGGAATTATAGCTGGTAACGAAATTGCGTTGGGCCCTACCATCGGCGTTAGCCGGTAGCGCTGCGCCGGCACCGATGATGTCATCGGTGTGCGCAGCGTCCTGGTTGCCGTGGTAACCCGGCCCCAAGCCCAAATTCAGTTGCGGCCGCCTCGCCCGTGGCAGCCGCAACCAACGATTGTTGAAAGGGATGTTACACTCCTTTGCGCCGGTGCATAAAGGTGGAGCGGCGGCCGGCCGCTTTCCCGGCGGCCGCCTGCCCTCACCTCCCTCCCCGGACTCCTCCACCACCCCCCCGCGGCACTGATGTGTGTGGCCCGCGAGCCCGGCTCTTCCCCGAGGTGCCGGGCTCATTTGTCGGGCGAATCGACCGGCCAGCGGTCGGCTGCAGGCAGTTCCTCCTTAACAGAAGGAGGAGGCCTGCAGTACCCCAGCCTGCTGCACCGACTCGGGTGCTGCAGCGGGGGATTAGCGCCTCAAAACTGCACTGAACGCCCATAGTGAGGCGCAAAAACCCTCCATTAGCGCCCACCGCCGTCTGGGCCCGGGGCAACCGAATTTTCGTCGGGCGCAGCGGCATTAACGCCGGCGCAAAATTTCAGGCGCTAAAGCCCTGGCGGACCCACAACCGAATTTCTAGGCCATGGACTCAGAAGGGAACTGTCCTGAGTGAATTTCAACCAAGATCATACACCATTCAGACAGATGAGGGTGCTGTTCTGCGAAAAAATCGTCGAGATCTTCTCATGGGACCAGCCACAGCAAGTCAAAAGACTGAGGCCTAGAAATTGAGTTGGCGCCGCGCCAGGGCTTTAGCGCCGGAAATTTAGCGCCAGCGCTAAGTCCCCCTGCGCGCACCAAAAATTCAGTAGCGCCGCGCCCAGACGGCTGTCGGCGCTACCGGCGGGCGTGAGCGCCTCCCAATGGGCGCTGACTGCCGCATTGCGGTGCTAATCCGGCGCTGCGGGACCCGATGCGGTGCGGCAGGCTGGGGAAGTGCAGGCCTCCTCCTTCAGTTAAGGAGGAGCTGCCTGCACCCGCCCGCTGTCCGTTCAAATATTGAAAAAAATGAGCCCGGCACCTCGGACAAGTGCCGGGCTTGCAGGCCAGACGCATCTGTTCCGCGGGGGGGGGGAGGTGGAGGTGTCCGGGGAGGGAGGTGCGGGCAGGCGGCCGGCGGGAAAGCGGCCGGCCGCCGCGCGACGTTAATGCGCCGGCGCTAACTCGGGGAAGACTCGGTTGAAAAAATCTTAGTTGCGGCTGCCACGGGCGAGGCGGCCGCAACTCAATTTCGGCGCTGGGGCCCGTCACCACGGCAACCGGGACGCTGCGCACACCGATGACGTCATCGGTGCCGGCGCAGCGCAACCGGTGTAACGCCGACGGAAGGGCCCCACTGAATTTTCAAACTGGCCATAACTGCGGCGCTAGGCCCTCCAGCGCCCCAAATGGGGCGCTAAGCCTACTGAATTTTCAGCCCTGATACTGTTGAACAACCTGATCACACAGCTGAGAACCAATCATCTGAGGCAACAACTCAGATTCAAGGACAATCAATCAGAAAATCCTCAAGACACGTGAAGCCTCCTGAGAGACTCATTGAGCAAATTTAAGGACTATTGTTATAGAAGGAAGTAATGTTATCTTATTCTTTCTTCAAGTTCTAGTGTATTTACATATTTCATGTGAACACACAAAACAAGGTTAACAAACCTTGATAATGATAATGATAATGTAAGTTCATTAAGTGTTACAGTTAAAATGCAGATTAATACAAAGAAAACATGTTGTTAGTTAAAAGTAAAATACTTTTGTTTTAAGAAAGGGAGATGTAATGATACCAGCAAATAGTGATGGTATTTGCCTGTTTGATTATTTATGCCTTACCAGCATATTTGCCTGATTGATTACTTATGCCTGACCAGCAGAGGTCATGTGAGAGACAAGCAGTTGAGTTTAGTTTCAGTTTCGTTATAGATGGATCACTAGCATGGTGTCTCCTGTAATGCTGTTAAAAAGAGTTGAACAGACTTTAGATTAAAAGACATTGGGCTAGATTTTCAGTATAGACGGTTTTGGGGCGCTAACCTTAGCGCCCGCCCGAAGTTAGCGCCCGCCCCAAAGTAGCGCCCCGTTGCCGGAAATTCAGTGGCTTCGCCCTAAGAGGTTGGTGGAGCGCTAAAAGAGGCGTTCCACTACTATCTTTAGGCGCTAAGCCGGCGGTGCAGAGCGCAACACCCGAGCTCGGGCGCAGCGCACGGCAGACACTCTGGTGCCAGTGAGCTCTTAAAGGGGAAGGGTGCATGTGTTTTTTTCAAAGGCAGAGTCTGGGGGGGAAAACAGGAGGAGGTGGTGGTGGTGGTGGTGGTGGTGGTGGTGGTGGTGGTAGTGAATACACCGTTCACAACAACATACTGGACCCTTCCAGACAACACATGCAGACTGCCTTTTATAGTGCAGGAGGAGTGCCCTTTAATTTGCGCTCCCCAGGGTGTGTTGCGTTCCATTTTACAAACGCTCTGGACGCCAGCCGCACAATGGGGCGGCCCGACTGAAGTTTGGATTCGGGGCGGCCAAAGGGCGTTGCACGAGGATGTGACGTCATTTTCTGCGCGCGCATCCAGGCGGCCGCTAAACTTTGCGCCGGCGCTAACGGGCAACTTAATTTGCGGCGAGGCGCAAACTGCGTTGCGCCCAGGCGCTACACGCATAGCGCCCGAAAATCACTTCTCTTAAGGCGCTAACTGCTGGCGCAAGCAACTGAAAATCTAGCCCATTCTCTTTCATAAATGTCTCGTCATTGAACCCACAAAGAAATCAATACAGCCTGTACCAATTCCTTAGGGTACCCTTCGGGGTCACGAATGGAGTTTCCGTTTTCCAACGGGAAATGGACCGTATGGTAGATGAGAATGCGTTGGAGGCATCATTTCCGTACCTGGACAATGTTACTATCTGTGGACGCGACCAACAGGAGCATGACCGGAATCTCGCTAAATTTCTAGAGACTGCCCAAAAGCTAAACCTGACCTATAACGAGCACAAATGTACTTTCAACACTACTCGTCTGTGTATTCTCGGCTGTGTGGTAGAGAATGGGGTAATCGGGCCCGACCCTGAATGATTACGCCCGCTTAAAGAACTACCACTGCCACATAACCCTAAGGCCTTAAGAAGGTGTCTGGGATTCTTCTCTTATTATGCTCAGTGGGTGGCCAACTACTCGGACAAAGCCCGAGCCCTTATCAAGTCGACGTCTTTCCCTCTATCAGTAGAAGCGCAGGAGGCATTCACCAACATCAAACGGGACATTGAAAGGCCGTGGTATGTGCTGTAGATGAGAGGATACCCTTCCAGGTAGAGAGCGATGCTTCTGATTTCGCATTGGCTGTAACCCTCAACCAGGCCGGGAGACCGGTAGCCTTCTTTTCCCGTACACTACAGGGTCCTGAAGTCAGGCATTCTTCCGTTGAGATGGAAGCACAAGCAATTATCGAGGCGGTCAGACATTGGAGACATTATCTCGCCGGCAAACGTTTCACACTCCTCACTGACCAGCGGTCTGTGGCCTTCATGTTTAACACGAAGCAGA
Source organism: Somniosus microcephalus (assembly GCF_052327205.1). Taxonomy (NCBI): domain Eukaryota; kingdom Metazoa; phylum Chordata; class Chondrichthyes; order Squaliformes; family Somniosidae; genus Somniosus; species Somniosus microcephalus. Next base: position 83,269,841 of record NC_140993.1, on the reverse strand, counting down.
GAGGCAAGATAAAAAATGACAAGATCCTAAGATGGCGGATAGAACTGTCCACTTACGACTACGATATTATGTATAGGCCAGGAGCACACAACGAGCCACCCGATGCCCTATCTCGAGGGGTATGTGCCAGCTTTAGTACTGGCAAGCTCCAAAGTCTCCACGACGCACTCTGCCACCCAGGAATCACCTGATTGAATCACTTCATCAAGTCTCGCAACTTACCCTACTCCATCGAGGAGGTCCGAATGATGACCAGAGCCTGCCGCGTTTGTGCGGAATGCAAACCCCGCTTCTACAGGCCCGAACAAGCTCACCTCATCAAGGCAACTCGGCCATTCGAGCGCCTAAGCCTTGATTTCAAAGGTCCTCTCCCATCGGTTGATCGTAATGTCTATTTCCTCAACGTTATAGACGAATACTCTCGTTTCCCCTTTGCCATTCCCTGCCCGGACATGACCAGTGCTACGGTAATCAAAAGCCTCTGCAACTTATTCTGTCTGTTCGGTATGCCCAACTATATCCATAGTGACAGAGGAACGTCGTTTATGAGTGATGAGTTACGCCGGTTCTTACTATCAAAAGGGATTGCTACTAGTAGAACCACTAGCTACAATCCCCGGGGCAATGGGCAGGTTGAGAGGGAGAATGCGACAGTGAGGAAGGCAGTCGTCCTGTCTTTAAAATCGAAAGGCCTACCGACCTCTCGCTGGCAGGAAGTTCTCCCCGATGTACTGCATTCCATAAGGTCTCTGCTGTGCACCACAACAAATGCTACTCCTCATGAGAGGATGTTCGGTTTCCCCAGGAAATCTTCCTCAGGTATTTCACTACCCGGGTGGTTGATGTCCCCGGGCACGGTACTGTTACGAAAACATGTGAGAGGTCATAAGACTGATCCCCTAGTGGAGGAAGTACAGCTCCTCCACGCCAATCCTCAGTACGCATATATCCAATACCCTGATGGACGTGAGGATACTGTTTCAATAAAGGACCTGGCTCCAGCAGGAGAAGAGAGAGAGAGCGATGCTGCTAGCGAAGATGCAGGTGTGGAGCACCGTGATGCACCGCCTGTGGGGGTGGGATGCCCGGAGGTACAAGACGTACAAAACGTCATTTTGGAAAACCCAGCAGACGCCAGGACGGCGGAGGAACCTGAGCAAGTTCCCCAGGAGGTTCCTCGGCCGACGCTACGTCGCTCACTACGAACTGTAAAACCCCCGGTCAGACTTAACTTATAGGAGGGGTGAATGTGGTGAAATAAGTCTTATAAGTATATACCTTATTCTACCTGTGTATAGTTTCCTATTGTAATCTATTGTAACCCTGCTGTTTTCTTGGTTGTCCAGGAATGCTGATGTACTGTATACCACTCTGCTGTGCCATTGATTGTCCTGATACTGTTACTTCACCCCTGGCTCTGCCTCCTAGTAGTTCTGAGAAGCTGGTCAGTAGGCTAACATGTGTGTTCTGTTCTGTCCAGTTCTAAGCTAATAAAAGCCAACTGTTTGAGTTATAACTACCAGTCTCTGTAGTTATTTAAGGTATATCAGGTGGATAACACGAAATGCGGATAACACAACACCGTCCTGCACCTGAGTTAAAATCCTGCCCATAGAGTTATACAGCACAGAAAGAGGCCCTTCAGCCCATCGTGTCCGCACCGGCCATCATGACCTGTCTATTCTAATCCCATTTTCCAGCACTTGGTCCGTAGCCTTGTATGCTATGGCATTTCAAGTGCTCATCTAAATGCTTCTTGACTGTTGTGAGGGTTTCTGCCTCTACCACACTTTCAGGCAGTGAGTTCCAGATTCCAACCACCCTCTGGGTGAAAAAGTTTTTCCTCAAATCCCCTCTAAACCTCCTGCCCCTTACCTTGAAACTATGCCCCCCTGGTTATTGACCCCTCTACTAAGAGGAAAAGTTCCTTTCTATCTAACCTATCTATGCCCCTCATAATTTTGTACACCTCAATCAGGTCCCCCCTCAGCCTTCTCTGCTCTAAGGAAAACAACCCTAGCCTGTCCAGTCTCTCTTCATAGCTGAAGCGCTCCAGCCCAGGTAACATCCTGGTGAATCTCCTCTGCACCCGCTCCAATGCAATCACATCCTTCCTATAGTGTGGCACCCAGAACTGCTCACAGTATTCCAGCTGTGGCCTAACTAGCATTTTGTACAGCTCCATCATAACCTCCCTGCTCTTATATTCTATGCCTTGACTAATGAAGGCAAGTATCCCATATGCCTTCTTAACCACCTTATCTACCTGTCCTGCTGCCTTCAGGGATCTATGTACATGCACACCAAGGTCCCTCTGATCCTCTGCCCTTCCTAGGGTCCTACCATTCATTGTGTATTCCCTTGCCTTGTTAGTCCTCCCAAAGTGCATCACCTCACACTTTCCATTTGCCACTGTTCTGCCCATCTAACCAACCTGTCTATATCGTCCTGTAGTCCTGTGGTACTTTATCAAATGCCTTTTGAAAATCCATGTACACCACGTCAAGCGCATTGCCCTCATCAACCCTCTCTGCTACCTTATCAAAACCTCGATCAAATTGGTTAAACACAATTTGCCTTTAACAAATCTGTGCTGGTTGTAGGGTTCTCAAAATTCCCACATTCCCCGAAAGTTATGGATAAAGGGACCCTGTATGGAAAAGTTATTAAAAAGGGTATCCAAAATGGCTTCTGAAACCTCGTGACCAAAACCCACAGGATTTTAAAAGCAAGGCCCTGCAAAAGGCAGGCCCATTCAAATCCTGAAATGAAACCTAACATGCATGGATCTGTGAAAGACTTTGTGAAGCCAGACAGCTAGGTAAACACAAAATATGCATTCTTCATCTTAGAACAGATTAAGTCAGGGTGGACCTAATCTTGAGGCCATTAACTTTTGCATAAATAATCGGTAACAGCTCAACGTGGCCACCAAGCCAGGAAAAGACGATTAAATTTCATAAATAACAAACAGCCAGGATATTGAAGCCATTAAACCAGGAGACAACCGCCCCAAAAGCCGTTAAAGTGGATGACTGTAATCACTTTAGACAAGCCCACCAAAAATTAGACAAAGAACTGACCTGATTTGGCGCGCAGATAAGGGCTGAAGAACTGAGTATAATTGTAGGCCCACCGGTAGCCAAGGTCTCTTGTCACTTGGTCTCTTCGCTCTCTCTTGCCTCCCTCACCATGCTGCTCGACACTGAGGACGCCCATTACTGCACCGGGGGCCAAACGCGGGAGGAGAACGGGATCCGAAATCGAAAACACACAGGACACACGGGGCCACAAACAGGCAGACGAGACGAGATGAACGGAAAAAAAAAAACGATAAAGCAGAGAAGAGCAGACAAGAAGAGACGAACTGTAAAACTGATAAGGCAGAGAAGGGCAGTGAAAAAGAAGCATTGGGGACGAGTGGGTACACACCCTGGCCTAGTTATAAGCTGGCATTCGAAGCATGGGCAGTAAGATCAAAGTGAAAATATAAACCGCCAACCGAGCCCCAACCGCAACAAGACTGTCGGCGAGCTAACCGCCACTGGAAGAAGAACCATTGCTGCAAAGTGAAGTACCCAAAGTAAGACTTTACACCATATTTCTAACGGAGGGGAAAGGAGGGTACTTTACACAGACGTCACCATCGCCGCGCCCTGCGACCATGTGACGACGGCAGACCCCAAAGGACAACAGGAGCGAACCCCAAAACCACAACCGGCTTGATCAACAAGTTTTGAATTGTCAAGGAAACCCCATTGGTGAGCATAAATCCCTCGCCCCTCATAGCTTAATCTAGTTAGGTATTGGGGGTGGGATAAGGGTAGTGGGATTTTTTAATGTGTTTGTTCCCTCGATGTGCCGTGTGTTCCACATTCCCAAGTAAGTGTAATTTTATATGCCTGTAATTATTCCAGTAATTCTCAGTATTGTGTTTTATTGTGCCTTTAATAAAAATTACGGTTTTCTTGCACCAAACCAATTGTCTACTCTATTTTCTGTATCGCCGCCTGTACCTAAGTCCGGTGTCTAGAACCCAGGGGTGTGGGAATGATTCGAACCGCTCAGAGACAGTCAGGGGCAGAGCTGACTGGGCACATGCCACCCCCTACAGAAATGGCGACCGCAGCAGGACACCGGCAACAGGGGTGCGAAACAGTAGACAATGGTTCGGAAGAGCAAACCATGATGGAGGAAAGGATTTCGGATTATGTGTTCAGCAAGGTGAATATCACGAAGAAGTGGATCACCAATCTGTTAAAGGCTGGGCGTCCGGTAGATGCTGCAGCTAAGTGGACAGAAGGGAAGGAGCACAAGAAATACCTAGAGAAGGCAGTCTGGCTGATGTGCTTCAAGAAGCAGATCCAGCTTTTGAACAGGCTTGTTGCAGCACAGGCAGCCGAGATAAGGGAGTCAGCCTTGGAGGTCCAGGACGAGGCTCTAGCAGGGGAAAATTTACTAGTAGCATTGCAGGCCCTGAATCAGGAAAGGGTACAATTAATGGGAGAACATAAGGCCAGGTTGGAATACCTACAGTGCCAGGTCACCGAAGCCAAGAGCAGTGAGTTGAGGTTGCGGGAAAAGAATGCCCGCCTAGCGAGACAAGTAAGAGAGCAGGAGGAGAAAGTAAAAGAAGTAAAGGCAGCCTATAAGTTGGCAAGCGAACAGGGGTTTGAAGACGCAGATCATGGCCCCTGCAAGGAACAGATAGAGAATTTGAGCCTGGCCCTAAGGAAGGCAAAGGGCATGGTGTGCCTCATAAGCCCGAAGGCAGGCCAGGCGGATTTTACAGGGAACGAGGGGAGAACGGTTGAGACACCACAGGTAATGCCAAGGGACGACCCGGTTGAGGAACAGGAGGTCCCACGACCATCACCCGTAGCGCCAGGTTTTAGCGAGGTCTGGCGGCAAGGGGGGGTGGAGTCAGGGTGGAACAACCCCCGCAAGAGAGGCTGGAAACAGGGCCGATGTGCCCAGCCCGGCATTGGAGGTTCGGCCCATCCATTAATGGCGAGGACGTGGGACCCCTCCAAAACCAGTTCGTATTACCCTATAGCACCCAACAGCTTAGGGCTATGGTGAGTCATATCCCAAAGCTCGCCGATAAAGGGGACCCCTCGATCCACTTCAGGGAAGTGGAACAGGCAGCCAGCGTCAACGAGTGCGATGATGCTGAGCAGGCCAAAATGCTACTGTTCTCTTTGGAGAGTAGGCTCCTCCAGTCCCTCTCTGATGAGTGTAAGAGGGGGCAGAGCGGGTATGAGGAGCTCAGGGATGAAGTTCTGGAGGCCATGGGGATGAATGAGGGAAGTCCTTTCTCCCGTGTGGAGAAGACAGTGTAGCTTGCTGGGGAAACCCCGCAGGCTTTCGCGGACAGGTTATGGCTGGTATATAGGAGCGCCTGTCCTGGGGCACCTAACCGGGCATTCCTGAACCGGGATCAGCTGGCCCATTGGCTCCGTTGCCTGGTGGCAAACAGCTTGCCACAGGTCCGGGCCAAGGCGGAAGTCTGGTTCGACCCCAGGAATCCCCAGACCACCGAACTTACGGTGATCAGACAGTTGACCCTAGCCTATAAGAACGGTAGGGGAACCGATGCACACCCACCTAAGGGGAAGGTGCATGAGGTAAAACCTGGACAGGGTAGGAAGGAGTGACATCAGGAAGGGAATAACCCATCTAGCACTAAGCTCAATTGTTACGGGTGTGGGAAGGATGGTCACTGGAGGAAGGAGTGCAAAAACCCTTGGAAAGATAACAAGGGAAAGAATTCCACAGCCCCAGCCCAAAAGTCAGAGACCCGAATCCCTCCCGCTGCAGTCGAGTCATTTTTGGACACCATGAGGTCCTTATTGACTGGCCAGGGGAGAGTAGCCGCCACTACCGGTGCTCTGACCCCGTCAGCCCCATCCAACCTACAGCCATGACTAGAACCAGTGCAGCCTGTTTACTTGTGTTCCCTTCGGTACGATGTATGGAAGAGACCCCTCATGGAGATGGAGGTAGAAAAGGTGAAGGGGACCTATCTGTTGGATACAGGGACATCATGCACCATGGTCCATTCAGCTAACCCCACCACCTCACCTCTATCTAGTGGGGTCCCGTACAGTCTGGCGGGATTCACAGGCAGAGAACAGGCCGGCTCATTATCCATCCCGCTCGCCATTCGTTTAGGTACGCTCCGCTCTAAGTGGACCTGTATCCAAATGAAGTGGGAACAGGAGGGTGGAAAAGGGCGATCCTGGGAGCCGACTTTATTGTAGGCCACGGGACCCTGGTGGATTTAAGAAACCATTGCCTATGGGGGGCAAGTACAGGAAAGGACGGTGAGGTAGTAGTAATCCCAGGGAAAGAAGGGAAGGTGACCCTGTGCACCATGATGCCTAAAGAGGGTTATAACCTCGAGCTCATGTTCAGTAACACCCCACAGGAGTTCCAGGCATTTGTGCGAGCCCACCTAGCCACATTTGCCACACACAAACACGACTGCGGGAGGGTCAACGGGTTTGAGGTCAGCGTAGACGGGGACCCCATGGCCCGACCACAGAAACAGTATAACTTCCCCAGGGAAGCGGAGCCAGACATAGAAGCGGCCATGTCCTCCTTAGTACAGCAGGGAGCCCTGAGACCGATAGCCACCCACGTAAACTCTCCACTGTGGTCGGTTAGAAAGCCAGACAATTCCTGGAGGGCCACGGTGGACTATCAGGTGCTCAACAGTAACATCCCAGCCTGTGCACCCACGGTAGCAGCAGTTGCCGACCTGATAGGAAGTATCCCAGCATCCGCGACCACTTTCATGGTGCTGGATATTTCCAACAGGTTTTGGTCCATCCCTTTAATGAGGGAGGATCAGTACAAGTTTGCCTTTACTTTTAAAGGGCAACAGTACACCTGGAACTGTTTGCCTCAGGGCTTCCACAATAGCCCCAGCATCTTCCACCAGTGCATGGCAAACAGTTTAAAGGGCTTCAGCCAGCCCAGACAGTTGGTGCAGTATGTGGATGACCTGCTCCTCTTCACCGATTCGAAAGAGGAGCATGGCCCATTACTGGCCGAACTGCTGGAGCTGCTCAGGCAGAAGGGTTTTAAGGTAAACCCGAAGAAAGCGCAGATCAGCCAGCAGGAGGTGAAATTCCTGGGCTTGACCGTATGCGCTGGGGAAAGGGCCATAGATAAGGCTAGGAGGGAAGCAGTACAGGAGTTACCAGTCCCCAACACAGTCACGGGTGTGAGGTCGTTTCTAGGGCTAACCGGGTACTGCAGAGACTTTATTGAGGACTATGCAGCCACAGCAGCCCCGCTGCTCCGACTTCTACACAAGGGAGTGGAGTGGGCTTGGGATGAGGGTTGCCAGGCAGTATTTGTCAGGCTCAAGAAAGACCTGCAGACCGCACCAGCTCTAGGGGCCATAGATGGGGGAAAAGAGTTCTTCCTGGAGGTAGCAGCCAGCGGGGACAGCCTGAGTGCTGTGCTGCTCCAAGAGCGGCACGGCAGGCTGAGGCCGGTGGTCTACTCCTCCAGGATACTCACGGATGTGGAGAAGAGCTACTCCAATTGTGAGAGGCACCTCTTGGCCACACATTGGGCTGTGAAAAGATTGCTGATCTTCACAGGCACCTCTCCCATCACCCTCCTCACCCATCACACACCCACCCAGATGCTCCTGGATGTGAGGATCAAAGATGGGACAGTGAGCAGTGCCCGCATCGCTCACTGGATCCTGCTTCTCTCACAGATGGACCTAAAGGTGAAGGGTCTCTGCAAGCCAAAGCTCGCAGCCAACCTGGTATATCCTGGAACAGCCCACCGGTGTTCCATAGAAGGGGTTTGGGAAGTGGACATAGGTTTGCGAGCCGGGATACACCCCACAGGCCGCGAAATCTATGTGGACAGCTCCAGCACGGTATCTGCTGGCGAGCGACTCACGGGGTGTGGAGTTTATGACCCAGCGGCAAACATTGCCCTGGCAATTAAGCTCCCCAGCACCATGAGCGCCCAGCAGGCTGAACTGTCCGTGGTAGTGTACGTTGTTACACACTCCGAAATCTTCCCCACCCCGTACACGATTTGCTCGGACAGTATGTTCACATACAATTCATGTACGGAGTACCTGGCCATCTGGTCCCGCCGCGGTTACACCTCCACCGACGGGAGACCCCTCACAGTGAAACCCCTGCTGGAGAAAATCTTAGCAGCAGTGGGGGAGGAAGGGGAGGTTTTCATCCATAAGGTGAAAGCCGATTCCTCCACAGAACCCCGTAGTCATGGAACCAGCAGGCTGACATGCTAGCTAAGGAGGGTGCCCGCACAGGCACTTTCTGGGACCCATATGGGTCCAGACCCATAGCAGCAGTCAAGGGTAGGAATGGGACACAAGGGAGTGCAGGGGTAGCTTTAGCCCCGGACCTTAAGACGGTCCAAGCCCAAGACCTCGTCCTCAAGGCAGTCCTCAGTGCAGTGACTGAGGGAAAAAGGGTAGAGGGCCCTTACGGCACAGCAGCCCTCTCCGTGAAAGAAGGCATGCTGTTTAGGGGAGAAAAATGGATAGTACCACAGCAGCACTGGAGGGAATTCCTTCAACTGGCCCATGAGGGTCCAGGAGCAGGGCATCCTGGGCCTGAGACCACCTGGCAGCGGGTGGAACAGGCGGGATGGTGGCCAGGACTCAGGGAAGATGTCCGCGAGTTCTGCACCGGCTGTCTGGTGTGTGCTGCTAACAACCCTGACCCCCACAAAAGGAAGGTACCTATGGGACACATCAGGAGGGTAGAGGGAGCATGGCAGTCGATACAGGTCAACTATATCGGGCCCCTGCCCACCGCCCAGGGAGGCTATAAGTACTGCCTAGTCCTGGTAGATGTGTTCGCGAAATGGGTAGTGTAGTGTATGTGCCTTTAAGAGCCCCATATGTGCTATAATGCCGGTAATGGCCACTCGGGCTATATAAGCCTGTATATTGTGTTATATCCATTAGTACCCCTCCAGACTTTGCTTAGTAAACACCTATGAACCAACTCCTGTCTTCAGTGTCTCTATCAACACACGGACACTACAGTGGCGACGAAGTGGAAACGGACTTACCTACAATTCGGCAGCACCTCAAGGACATCAATTCCTCTGGCGTCCAGAAGAATCAAGAAGTGAAAGAAGCTGTTGTTTCACCAGCTGGCCAAGCTGGTGGCAGGTACTGCGGTAATCCTTCCTGGGCGTCAGGCTGGGGCTCCAGCGGCTGGCTCTACAGCTGGGCCAAGCAGCGAAAGCGGAGGCAAGCAGTAACAGAAGGGGAGGGAGCACTCGGGAGACGGCGGCGGCTGCAAGCAGGTCGGCGTTCAGACCTACAGAGAGAGTCCGGCGGGAACGAGTCTCCAACAGTAAATAAATAAATAAATAAATAAAAGAACGGAAACCGCGGGAAACAGTGTTGTCATCGGCAGCAGCGGCGGGAAAGCGCAGGAAGCGCCATATCTTTTCTGCAGAAAAGAAAGAAAAGCGCGGGAAGCACCATAACTTTTCTAAAATGCCTAATTCTGGCAATATTGATGCTTTTGATAACGAGATAGAGGATTGGACCACATATGTGGAAAGAGTGGCGGTATATTGCACCGCAAATGGAATAGAAGATGAGAAAAAAGCTTCAGTACTTCTGGATCTAATGGGCGCAAAGACATACAAGCTGTTACGAAACTTAATCACTCCAGCCGAACTGATGGACAAGAATTTTAAGGAGATTGTTGATACCCTACACTGCCAATTCGAGGCAGGACTGGCAGATTCTCTGCGAGACAAATTCGTCTGCAGTCTCCTAAGTGTAGGAACACAAAAAAGGCTATTTTCTGAGAAAGATTTAACACTGGACAAGGCTTTCAGTGCAAGAGGAGCTGCAGAGATACAGCAAAGGCCACAGGACTTCGGCACCCATGAAATGACACGGAGTTTCAAGAGATGTTATCGCTGCAGCAGATCCACCCATGACCAGAGGGACTGCTGGTTCAAGGACAAAGCATGCAGGCAATGCGGAAAGATGGGACACGTTACACATGTGTGCCGATCTGGAAACAAAAAATCCACTAACAGGAAAAGAATCAATGAGGAAAAGCACAGAAAGGTACAAATGATGACGGACAGTAGCTCCGAAGACCAGAAGAGCGATAGCGACTCTGGGAACAAGAGACTAAGCTCTCTCAAATTACATAATGTAATTGCCAAAGAAGATTACCAGACCATTTGGGTTACCCTCACAATAGCAGGGTACCCAGTTAAAATGGAGCTAGATACAGGATCAGCTCTGACCGTTATAAATCGACGGGATTACGAGCGGCTATTTCCGCATATACCTTTAAAAGGCACATCCATTATCTTGAAAACACATACGGGGCAGAAAGTATACCCCAAAGGAAAAATAAGGGTGCCTGTTGTATACAACGGCAAGGAAATACAGAAGTTGTATTTATACGTTCTACAAGATGGTGGTCCACTGCTGTTGGGACGTGAATGGATCAGGAAAATACGTTTAGACTGGCACTCCATTCAGGCACTGACGGTGACCAGTAAGGAAAAAAATGATGATGACGTCATACCTGAACGATTAAAAGACATCTTGGCCAACGCCAAAGAAGTGTTTCAAGAGAAACTAGGAACCTTGAAAGGCATCACCGCCTCAATAAAAGTGGAAGATGCAGCAATTCCCAAGTTTTTTAAGGCAAGACCGGTGCCATACGCAATTCGTCCAGCAGTCGAGGCAGAGCTGGAGAATTTGGAAAAGGCAGGCATATTATCTAAAATAGATTGGAGCGAGTGGGCAACACCCATCGTCCCAGTCATGAAGAAAGCATTGAAGAATGATAAATCTGAAGAACAGAGAAAAATTCGCATCTGTGGAGACTTCAAGGTGACTGTAAACCCGGTCCTTCACACGGTACAGTCACCTCTTCCGAGGATAGAAGATATTTTCGCCTCACTATCCGGAGGGAAACGTTTCACCAAAATTGACTTGGCACAGGCATATCTACAGATGGAGGTTGAAGAGGCCTCTAAAAAATATCTCACGATAAATACACACAAAGGTCTGTACCAGTACAATCGACTGGTTTTCGGAGTAGCATCCGCTCCAGCTATCTGGCAAAGAGCTATGGAGCAAGTCCTCCAAGGGATTCCGGGGACTAAATGCTACCTAGACGACATCCTTGTAACAGGAGAAAACGACAACGAGCACCTTGCCAATTTAGAGCAAGTGCTCACTAGGCTGAGAGAACGGGGCCTACGAGCAAATCGCCCCAAGTGCGAATTTTTCCGAAATCAAATATCATATTGTGGCCACATAATAAATAAGGAAGGGTTGCATAAGTCACCTGAAAAAATTGAAGCGGTCATAAAAGCCCCAGCACCTGAAAATGTTTCACAATTAAGGTCGTTCCTGGGATTAATAAATTACTATCATAAATTTTTACTGAACTTATCAACTCTTCTACACCCTCTTAATGAACTGCTACAAACAGGAGTAATTTGGAAATGGAACGAAGACTGCAAACGTGCCTTCCATAAATGCAAAGACTTAATCGCATCCAAAGAAGTTTTGGCTCATTACAACCCATCACTGCCAATCAGACTGGCATGCGATGCATCCCCTTACGGCATAGGAGCAGTATTATCGCATAAATTCCCTGATGGCTCGGAATGACCGATAGCTTTTGCGTCACGCTCGTTGAACTCAGCTGCCCAAATCGACAGGGAAGCACTCAGCCTGGTATGGGGAGTAAAGAAATTCAACCATTACCTACACGGACAAAAATTTACCTTGTTGACTGACCATCAACCCCTCATCTCCATATTCAACCCTAAAAAGGGTGTTCCCATTATGACAGTGCAAAGGCTACAGAGGTGGTCCCTTTTTCTAGGGGCACACCAATACAACATAGAATACAGAGGATCAAAACAGCATGGGAATGCTGACGGTTTATCGCGCCTACCGTTGCCAATGGCAGAAGAGGCACCTACAGTAGACCCAATGGAGATGTTCCACTCTACCATAGTGGAATGTCTACCAATAACAAATTCTGCCATTGAAAGGGAAACGAGAAATGACCCGACTCTTTCACGGGTCTACGATTTAACAGTGAAGGGATGGCCAGCACATGGCGAACCACTGTTGCCAGTATTCTCGCAAAGAAGAGAACAGCTGTCAGTGTGCTGAGGAACCTTGATGTGTGGATCCAGAGTGGTGATTCCACCCAAACTCCAGGATAAAGTGCTAAAGGAGCTTCACGAGGGGCATCTGGGTGGAGTGAAAATGAAGAACCTAGCCAGGGCGTTTGTATGGTGGCCAGGTATCGATGGAGACATCGAAGAAATGACCAAGAGCTGCCTAGGATGCCAGAAGGTCCAAAACGCTCCACCACAAGCCCCTCTACATCCATGGGTGTGGCCCTCATCTCCCTGGCAAAGGGTGCACATTGACTTTGCTGGTCCATTTATGGACTCAATGTTCTTAATCGCGGTTGATACACACTCCAAGTGGCCAGAGGTAATAAAGATGTCCTCCACCACCACGGAAAAAACCATCACAGTATTAAGGACCATATTTGCCAGGAATGGGCTGCCGGAACAGACCTGTTCTGATAATGGACCGCAATTTGTGTCCGAAGAATTCAGGAAGTTCTTAAAAAACAATGGGGTTAAGCACTACACGTCCGCCCCATACCATTCCGCCACCAATAGATTGGCTGAAAGGTTTGTCCAGACCTTCAAGAAGGCCATAAAGGCCATGGGTAATAAGGACATAAAACTTCAGCACAAGGTGGATAACCTCTTGTTCGCATACAGGAATGCAACACATATGGTTACCAACCAAACTCCCGCCATGGTGTTCTTCAATAGAAACCTAAGATGCCGGCTGGATTTGGTCAAGCCCAACATCAGAAGGGACGTGGAGAACCGGCAGTTTCAAGGCATGAATGAAAGGCCAACTAGAACCTTCCAGATAGGTCAACAAGTTTTGGCCCGGGACTACTGTACCGAGCAATGGCAGCCTGGAACTATCTGCACACGACTAGGACCACTGATGTATACCGTGGTCATCGGAGAAAGCATAATAAGGCGCCATGCTGACCAAATCATAGAGTCATCCGAAAAGGGACAACCTACACCACAACTCTATACGCCGAACGATGAAGTAGAGATACCCATATCTACCTCCGATCCGGTGATACTGGAACCCGATGAACCCGACACTGGCATTCAAGCCGAATCAGCCTTGCCAAAAGAACCTACTACACCACCAGAAACTACTACACCACCAAGGCGTTATCCGGACCGAGTCAGGAAGCCTCCAGAGAGACTGACTTATAATTAATTAACTACAGCAATGTGTATATTATTTTTCTTATAACATGTAATTAATAATTACTTAAAATATGATGTACTGGTTAGCTAAAAAGGGAGGAATTGTAGTGTATGTGCCTTTAAGAGCCCCATATGTGCTCTTGTACCTGTGGGAGAGCAGCAGCGCGACCGGCGGCACTTAAAACCGGCGGGTTCAGCAGAGGCGAGGTCAGAGAGCTTGGACCTGTGGGAGAGCAGCAGCGCGACCGGCGGCACTTAAAACCGGCGGGTTCAGCAGAGGCGGGACCAAATCAACAGCAGAGCAGAGAGGCCCACAGCCCCGAGACCGGAGAAGCAGCGGACCTGCGCGGGAGCAGCCCGAGGCGCAAGAGCTTAAAGGCTTGAGAGGGAGCAGTCAGAGGCACCGACCAATCCAGGTTCCAGGAGAGAGCTGGTGCAGTCGGGAGAGCAGGAGGCCAGTAACTGCTGGGGCAGTCGGGAGAGCAGGAGGCCAGTAACTGGTGAGTTTAAAAGCTCACCTTTCGCGGGCTTTTTCTTTCACAGCTGGTGCAGTCAGGAGAGCAGGAGGCCAGTAACTCTTATATAAGTGGAGCTGTTGCTAAACCCGAAACACTACAGTGTAGTGTCTCCCACCCTTCCACCTCCTCTAACCTTTTAGGGGTTAGGGGAAGTTGAAAAGGTAGGTTCAATTTATTTTATTTCAGGAGCCTAACCTAGGTGGAAAAGGTTCCAGGACAGGAGGCGGCAGTGAAAATACAACACCAGAAAACAGGTAGGTGACTGGTTGGTGAGTACTTTCACAAACTTATTCTAAGTAGAATTCAATAATTAAGCTAAATCGTAGTAAATAAAAGGGTCTTGTAAGGGTTAAGTCATGGAAGGGCAGCTCAGACCCGTGTCATGCTCCTCCTGTGCCATGTGGGAAATCAGGGACACTGTCCCTGACAACTATGTGTGCAGGAAGTGTGTCCAGCTGCAGCTCCTAGCGGACCACATGGCGGCGCTGGAGCTGCGAATGGACTCACTCTGGAGCATACGCGATGCTGAGGATCTTGTGGATAGCACATTCAGTGAGTTGGTCACACTGCAGGTAAAGGCTAGCTCAGACAGTAAATGGGTGACCAAAAGGCAGGGTAAAGGCAGGAAGGTAGTGCAGGAGTCACCTGCGGTCATCTCCCTCCAAAACAGGTTTACCGTTTTGGGTACTGTTGGGGGAGATGACTTATCAGGGGAAGGCACCAGCAGCCAGGTTCAGGGCACCATGACTGGCTCTGCTGCACAGAAGGGCGGGAAAAAGAGGGATAGGGCTATAGTGATAGGGGATTCAATTGTAAGGGGGATAGACAGGAGTTTCTGTGGCCGAGACCGAGACTCCAAGATGGTATGTTGCCTCCCTGGTGCAAGGGTCAAGGATGTCTCGGAGCGGGTGCAGAGCATTCTGAAGGGGGAGGGGGATCAGCCAGTTGTCGTGGTACATGTAGGTACCAACGATGTAGGTAAAAAGAGGGAGGAGGTCCTACAAGCTGAATTTAGGGAGTTAGGAGCTAAATTGAAAAGTAGGACCTCAAAGGTAGTAATCTCTGGATTGCTACCAGTGCCACGAGCTAATAAGTTTAGAGAGAGTAAGATAGATAAGCTAAATACGTGGCTTGAGCAGTGGTGCAAGGGAGAGGGATTTAAATTCTTGAGGCATTGGAACCAGTTCTTGGGGAGGAGTGACCTGTACCAAGGGGACGGTCTACACCTGAACTGTGAGGGAGCCGATGTCCTCGGGGTAATATTTTCTAGGGCGGTTCGGGAGGATTTAAACTAATTTGGCAGAGGGATGGGAACCTAGGTAGTGGAAAAGAGGGAAGTCATATGAAGTCAGAAATAGATGGTAGAAAGGTGAGAAGCAATAAGCAAAGGAGAGAAACACAAAGGGCCAAACAAATTCATAATGAGAGTGTGAAAAAAGCAAGCCTGAAGGCTTTGTATCTTAATGCTAGAAGCATTAGGAACAAGGTGGATGAATTAGTTGTGGAAATAGAGGTAAACAAGTATGATTTGATTGGGATTACAGAAACGTGGCTGCAGGGTGGGCAAGGCTGGGAACTTAACATCCAGGGATATACAATATTTAGGAAGGATCGGCAAAAAGGTAGGGGAGGTGGGGTAGCATTGCTGGTAAAGGAGGGGATTAATGCAATGGAAAGGAAGGATATTAACTCGGATGAAACGGAATCTGTATGGGTAGAAATGAGAAATAGCAAGGGGAGGAAAACGTTAGTGGGTGTGATATATAGGCCTCCAAATAGTAATATGGAGGTGAGGGAAGGCATAAAAAGGGAAATTAGAGAAGCGTGCGATAAGAGCACAGCTGTCATCATGGGTGACTTTAATTTACATATTGATTGGACTACCCAAATTAGTAAAAATTCTGAGGAGGAGGAATTCCTGGAATGTTTTCGGGACGGTTATCTGGACCAATATGTCGAGGAGCCGACTCGAGATCAGGCCATTTTAGACTGGGTATTGTGCAATGAGGAGGGACTTATCAGCAATCTTCTTGTACGAGGCCCCTTGGGTCAGAGCGATCATAATATGATCGAGCTCTCAGTCGAGATGGAGAGTGAGGAAATTGAATCAGAGACTAAGGTCCAGAACTTAAATAAAGGGAATTACGAGGGTATGAGACGGGAATTGGGTAAAATTGATTGGGTGGTGTTTCTGGGGGGATTGACAGTGGATAGACAATGGCAAGCATTCAAAGATAGAATGGAAGAATTCCAGAACATGTTTATACCGGTTTGGCATAAAAATAAACCTAAAAAGGTGACTCAACCGTGGATAACGAGGGAAATTAGGGACAGCATAAAATCAAAAAAAAGGGCATATCAACTGGCAAAAAAAAGCACCAGACTGGAAGATTGGGGGCAGTACAGGATACAGCAAAAGAGGACAAAGGGATTAATCAGGAAGGGGAAAATAGAATACGAAAGTAAACTTGCAGCAAACATAAAGACAGACTGCAAAAGCTTTTATCGGTATATCAGGAGGAAAAGACTGGTAAAATCCCAAGTCGGTCCCTTGCAGTCCGATTCGGGAGAATATATAATGGAGAATAAGGAAATGGCAGACCAATTAAACTCATACTTTGGTTCTGTATTCACAAAGGAGGACACAAATAACCTCCCAGGAATATCGGCAAACATAGGGACTAATGAGAGGGAGGAGCTGACAGAAATTAGTATCTCTAGGGATATGGTGTTGGGTAAGTTGAGGGGACTGAAGGCCGACAAATCCCCGGGGCCTGATAAACTACATCCTAGGGTACTTAAGGAGGTGGCCCTGGAGATAGCAGATGCTCTAAGGATCATCTTCCGGAACTCCATTGACTCGGGAACAGTACCCGTGGATTGGAGGGTAGCTAATGTTACCTCAATATTTAAAAAGGGGGGTAGAGAGAAAGCAGGGAATTATAGACCAGTAAGCCTTACATCGGTTGTGGGCAAAATGCTAGAGTCCATTATTAAGGATAAAATAGCGGAGCACTTGACAAATGGGGAAAGGATCGGACAGAGTCAACATGGATTTACAAAGGGTAAATCGTGTTTGACTAATCTGCTGGAATTTTTTGAGGAAGTAACTGGTAAAATAGATGGGGGAGAGCCAGTGGATGTGGTGTACCTTGACTTCCAGAAAGCCTTCGATAAGGTTCCACACAAAAGATTATCATGCAAAATTAAGGCTCATGGGATTGGGGGCAAAGTATTAACGTGGATAGAGAACTGGCTGGCGGATAGAAAACAGAGAGTTGGAATAAACGGCTCGTTTTCGGAGTGGCAGGCAGTGACCAGCGGGGTGCCGCAAGGATCTGTCCTGGGACCCCAGCTGTTCACAATATATATAAATGATCTGGATCAGGGAATTGGATGCAATATTTCCAAATTCGCTGACGACACTAAACTAGGAGGAGGGGTGGGCTCTGATGAGGATGTCAGGAGGCTACAGTGCGATTTGGACAGGTTGGGGGAATGGGCGGATACGTGGCAGATGCACTATAATGTGGATAAATGCGAGGTTATCCACTTTGGGGGTAAAAACAGGAGGGTAGATTATTATCTAAATGGCAATAGATTGGGAGATGGGGAAGTGCAGAGGGACCTGGGTGTTCTTGTGCACCAGTCACTGAAGGAGAGCATGCAGGTGCAACAGGCGATTAAGAAGGCAAATGGTATGTTGGCCTTCATATCAAGGGGGTTCGAGTATAGGAATAGGGATACCTTACTACAGCTGTACAAGGTGCTGGTGAGACCGCATCTGGAGTATTGTGTACAGTTTTGGTCGCCCCATCTGCGGAAGGATGTTCTTGCCATGGAAAGAGTGCAACGGCGATTCACCAGGCTGATACCTGGAATGGCGGGAATGACCTACGAAGAGAGATTAAATAGTTTGGGCTTGTACTCACTGGAGTTTAGAAGATTGAGAGGGGATCTCATCGAAACATATAAAATTATGGCAGGCCTGGACAGGCTGAATTCAGAGAGAATGTTTCCAATGGCCGGGGAGCACAGAACCAGGGGCCACAGTCTAAAAATAGCGGGCAAATCATTTAAAACAGAGATGAGGAAGAATTTCTTCACTCAAAGAGTGGTGAGCCTGTGGAATTCCCTGCCACAGAGGGCTGTGAAGGCTAATTCAATAAATATTTTCAAGAGAGAATTGGATATATTTCTGAAGGCTAAGGGGATTAAGGGTTACGGAGAAAAGGCGGGGACGGGGTACTGAACTGGTAAGATCAGCTATGATCTCAGACGAAGATCAGCCATGATCTCATTGAATGGCGGAGCAGGCTCGAAGGGCCGAATGGCCTACTCCTGTTCCTATCTCTATGTTTCTATGTTTCTATGTAACTCAGTTCGTATATTGATCGGTCTGGAGATTGCCCTTGATGGCTGTTAAACGGTTTTTCCTTTGTACAGTAAATGGGTTTAAGTGTTCATTCAAATGTCCACCCATTTCTTGATGGGCCCCATCCTGTTACCTGAAACTGTCCTGTACTTAGAATCCAATTAATATGTATGCTCAGTTCCCTGAGTTTCGTTTTCCCGATACTGGCTTTCGCGGGCTTACTGTCCTCAATCCACAAGCCTGTCTGGCTTGCAGTAACAGAAATCAAATGGTCCCAGAAACTGATCACGAGGTCCGGCGGCCATTTTGTATGCCCTTTTTTATCAAAGGTTTTTCTGTACAAGCTTCTCCTGGTCAATAAAACTGTCTTATTAACCCTGTTTTCTTGCATGATTAAGTTACTGAAAATTTCGAATCTTACAATGGCAGAAGCCATTTCCTCAGAAGGGGCCTGGAAGCGACTTGCTATGAGCCTTTGACGGATGGCCCTTCCACTTTGTACATTGTGTGCCTCCCTCCCGGCTTGGTGCTGCTGATGATCATCCTCCTCATCTTCCTCCTCCTCTTCCTCCTCCTCCACTGCTGGTTCTCCAGTGTCTGGTGGCATTGGCTGGGTCCTGAGGATTGCAAGGTTATGCAGCACACAACAACGAAGTGGGAGACTTGCTCAGGCGAGTACTGCAGGGCTCTTCCAGAATGGTCCAGACAGCGGAACTGTTGCTTGAGCACGCCGATTGTGTGCTCAACGATGTTCCTGGTAGCTTGATGGCTCTCATTGTATCACAGCTCAGCAGGGGTGTTGGGCATATGGAGCAGTGTCATCAGCCAGGTGCACAGAGGATATCCCTTGTCCCCGAGAAGCCAACCACCTGGGTGATGCGGTGCCTGGAAAAGGTCTGCCACAGAAGTCTGGCGCAGGATGAAGGCATCGTGGCTGCTGCCAGGAAAGTGGGCATTGACAGCAAGTATCAGCTGTCTGTGGTCACAGACCAACTGAACGTTTAAGGAATGGAAGTCCTTTCGGTTGCGGAAATCCTCGGCATTCTCTTGCGGCGCCCGCAAAGCCACATGCGTGCAGTCAATGGTGCCCTGCACCATAGGGAAGCCCGCTATCATCGCAAAGCCCATTGCGCATTGTTGCTGCTTGTCTGGGGTCATGGAGAAAGAGACGTACTCTCAACTCCTTTTAAAGAGGGTATTTGTGACCTGACGGAGGCAGCAATGCACCGCGAACTGGGAGATATTGGCGATGCCCCCAGAAGCTGATTGAAATGAGCTGGTGGCATAAAAGTTGAGAGCCACTGTTATCTTCACTGCCACCGACAGAGACGTCCTGCTCCTCAGTTGAGGCTGCAGATCTGGCTGAAGCAGGTGGCAGAGCTCAGTGACCACCTCCTTGTTGAAGCGCAGCCTTCGCAAACACTGCTCCTCAGACATATTAATGTAGGAGAACTGTTGGCGAAAAACCCTGGGAGGGTAAGGTCTCATGTACAGAGGCCTGTTGGCCCTCCTCCATCTGGTCATGATTGCCACTCTCTCCCTGCGTCTCTGCGCCCTCCGAATGTGATGGAGAAGGACGATGTCCCCATCCATTGCAGCCCCCATAGTATCGAGGCAATCAAAGTTATGAAGGTTGAAAGCCAAACTACCTGCAAAGTTATGGTCAGGAGCCAAAACTACCTCAGACAGCATTGACTCAATGCAGAAATCTCTCTTTCTCTCTTTGTCTCTCTCAAAATCTCTCTCTCTCTCTCAGAACGAGTGGTGCAAAAATGGCTACCACACAAAAGCCAGGAAGAGGCCCCCTTTAAATAGCGTCCCCCCAGCCCCACAGCGACTGGGAAGCGTTCCAGTCTACCTGTCACTGGTTGCGCCAGGCGGAAAGGAGAGGGGCGCCACTCAATTTCCATCCCGGGGCATCACAAGGGCGTTGCACTCTTGAATGACGTCAAGATCTGCGTGCGCAGGAGATCGGGCTGTATTGTTTAGCGCTGGCGCGAAATGTCCGGTCAATTTCGCGAGAGGCGCAGATATCGCCGTGCCCGAGCGCTAGTTGCATTACGCCCCATTAGCGCCCTCTTATGGCGCTAACGGGAGGCGCAAACCAGCTAAATTTTTCCCCCTAGGTATTCTGCGGCGAGTGTCTCACCTCCTGACCCCCCAAAGCCTTCCCACCATCTACAAGGCACAAGTAAGGAGTGTGATGGAATACTCTCCACTTGCCTGGATGAGAGCAGCTGCAACAACACTCAAGAAGCTAGACACCATCCAGGACAAAGCAGCCCATTTGATTGGCACCCCATCCACCACCTTAAACATTCACTCCCTCCACCACCAGTGCACCATGGCTGCAGTGTGTACCATCTACAAGATGCACTGCAGCAACTCACCAGTGCTTCTTCGGCAGCACCTCCCAAACCCGCGACCTCTTCCACCTAGAAGGACAAGGGCAGCAGGCGTATGGGAACACCACCACCTCCAAGTTCCCCTCCAAGTCACACACCACCCTGGCTTAGAAGTATATCATCGTCCCTTCATCGTCGCTGGATCAAAATCCTGGAACTCCCTACCTAACAGCACTGTGGGAGTACCTTCACCACATGGACTGCAGCGGTTCAAGGCAGCAGCTCACCACCACCTTCTCGAGGGCAACTAGGGATGGGCAATAAATGCTGGCCTTGCCAGCGAAGCCCAGATCCCATAAGCGAATAAAAAAAATTAATTTGTAACTGGTATTCCATCTATTCTTCATCTTTTTCCTACAGTTTTCATGTTAAAAATATTTTACTTACTGGTTTTTCCAAACCTCATTTGTCCCACCGACCATTTCGGTAAATTGGTCTCTGATTGACTGAAAACCAATTCCAAAGGCCATTTTGTTTGGTAAGTTATGTGCCAGAACGCTGAAGGTAGATTTGGTGATGTCATGGACAAGTCAAGTTAAGAAGGGCTGCTGCACGGCGAATGATCTTGTCCGATGCCCCAGTAGCCCAATCTTCCCTCTCCCCCTCCCAAGTGAAATAACTATAGTACAGAAATAGTTAACTTCCCACATAAGTCATCGAAGCATTTATTTACTGTAGCTAAATCTGCATAAATGTCATACGTCAAGACTAAAGCAATGTCTGTACTGCCTGAGGGATGGCTCTCTTTTAATGCCATGACCATTAAAGTACCACCAATGCCCATCTACCATTATAGTCTTCAGTATTTTACTGAAATGGCAGCTACTTTAGGGAGAACTAGAGCTGGATTTTCCTCTGAATTATCATCTGTTTTCTGTTTTTAGAGCGATAAATGGAGTAAGATGGTACAGTATTACTTACTGTTGGTGTAACATTCATCAGAATTATCCTTTTAGCAAAAATGCCAATGTCCTTTAGATCCTGCTCTGCCCCATCACATTTATATGGAGTCAAACAGCTAAACCTTCCAACTCATTTTTACCAAAATCAGCACCAGATTATAAGTGGAGGTAAGAGCACCACTATGGAATCTCCAAGACAAATGCTGCATTGAAGAGGCCATATTGTTTGCTGCGACTGAGCGTTGATGTTACTTTGTCTGCATATCAATCTGTTCAGTAGTTTGGAGGTTTTCTCAGGATTTTGTTGCTATTTTTCACCAGCTCTCTGAACAGTTCAGTTTTGGACAGAGACCATGGAGCTCCCAATGGGGACCCCCTTTCCCTATGTTATGAAGAGGAGGAGGAGAAGGAAATGGAATAGGTTAGATTGGAGGCGCTTAAAGTGAGGCATCACAGAAGAAACATGCTCCCTAAATGCAAATACCCACTCAACAAGGTTTGTAGACCAGGAAGGCCTTATTTATCATTTTGTGAATGTTGGTGCCTCAGAAGGCTGCACTTCACCCTCCCCTTCCCTTCTTGGAGCCTATTGGGAGTAATATAAACAGCTGCCTGAAGACCTGTAGCCCACTTTCTCCAGAACACCAGTATTTATATTAGCCCTGCCTATTTAAATGAGTGCCTATAAAATGCAGTTTTTCTAAACACCAAATTTTTCCTGTTCATTTATGTGGGAGCCTGTTCTGTGAAACTTTATAATATGTAAATGTACTGTGCAGTTCTGCAGTCCACACCCTGTAGTGTAAGTGCTGAAAATGCTGATCTGTTAGTTGTTCATTAATACTAATACTCCAAAGTAGTTTTTTATGACTATAATGCTACTTTTTTGTATTACAACTTAAGTATATGGTCTTGATTTACATAATTTATGTTTTAAAATCAGTTACATGTTTAACAGTAGTTAATTATATTAAAAAAGCAAAATACTGCAGATGCTGGAAAGCTGAAATAAAAACAGAAAATGCTGGAAACACTCAACAGGTCAGGCAGCATCTGTGCAGAGAGAAATGGAGTCCCTTCATCGACCTGAAACGTTAACTGTTTCTCCCTCCACAGATACTGCCTAACCTGCTGACTGTTAATTATATTATTTTGTATTTGGGTTTGAATAGTAGGGTAGAATGAACTCACATGTTTTGATACTTTTCCACTTCAAGGTGCAGCCTATATATTGCTACCAAACAGTACCTAACTGTCTACACATGCCTGTTATGATGTAGTTCGAAGTGTTGCATTGCCTTATTTGCAGTAAGACTCATTTTGATGTGTACACTATATGAGTGCTGTGTCTTCTTCTTAGGCAGTCCCTTTGAACCGAGGATGACTTGCTTCCACATTAAACATGAGTTCTCAGGTGACTGATGAGTCCAATGCGGGACCTACAGTCTCTGTCACAGGCGGGGCAGACGGTGGTTGAAGGGGCAGGTGGGTGGGGTGTTTGGGTTGACGTGCGCTCCTTGCGCTGCTTGTGCTTGGCTTCCACTTGCTCCAGAGAAGAGACTCGAGGTGTTCATACGAACATACGAATTGGGAGCAGGAGTAGGCCACTCGGCCCTTCGAGCCTGCGCCGCCATTCAATAAGATCATGGCTGATCCGATTACTCCACATTCCCGCCTACCCCCGATAACTTTTCACCCCCTTGCTTACCAAGAATCTATCTACCTCTGCCTTTTAAATATTCAAAGACTCTGCTTCCACCACTCTCTGAGGAAGAGAGTTCCAAAGACTCGACGCCTTCCCGGATGCTTCTCCTCCACTTTCTGCGGTCTTGGGCCAGGGAATCCCAGGTGTCAGTGGGGATGTTGCACTTTTTCAAGGAGGCTTTGAGGGTGTCCTTGAAGCATTTCCTCTGCTGACCTGGGGCTCTCTTGCCGTGTTGGAGCTCCGAGTAGAGCGCTTGTTTTGGGAGTCTCGTATCGGGCATGCGGACAATGTGACCCATCCATCGGAGCTGATCAAGCATGGTCAAAGAGTCGATGCTGGGGATGTTGGCCTGAGCAAGAACATTGATGTTGGTGCGCCTATCCTGCCAATGGGTTTGCAGGATCTTGCGGAGGCAGCATTGGTGGTACCTCTCTAGTGCTCTGAGGTGCCTGCTGTATATGGTCCATGTCTCTGAGGCATACAGCAGGGCGGGTATCACTGCTGCTCTGTAGACCATGAGCTTAGTGCCGGGTTTGAGGTCCTGGTTTTCCAACACTCACTTCCTCAGGCGACCGAAGGCTGCACCGGCACACTGAAGGCGGTGTTGGACTTCGACGTCATCGACGTCTGCCCTTGTTGACAGTAGGCTCCTGAGGTATGGAAAGTGGTCCACATTGTCCAAGGCCTTGTCGTGGATTTTGATAATTGGGCGGCAGTACTGTGTGGCGGGGGCAGGTTGGTAGAGGACCTTTGTCTTATGGATGTTTAGTGTAAGGCCCAAGCTCTCGTATACTTCGGTGAAGGTGTTGATGATGGTTTGGAGTTCGACCTCCGAGTGAGCGCAGACGCAAGCGTCGTCTGCATACTGTAATTCAACGACAGAGGAAGGGACGACCTTGGATCTGGACTGGAGGCGACGGAGGTTGAACAGTTTCCCGTTTGTTCTGTAAATTAGCTCCACTCCAGCGGGGAGCTTACTGAGGGTGAGATGGAGCATTGCAGCAAGGAAGATCGAGAAGAGCATTGGTGCGATGACACAGCCTTGCTTGAATCCGGTCCGTACATGAATTGTTGTGAGGTGTTGCATTGCCTTATTTGCACTAAGACTCATTTTGATGTGTACAATCTATGA
This sequence comes from Somniosus microcephalus, assembly GCF_052327205.1. Classification (NCBI taxonomy): domain Eukaryota; kingdom Metazoa; phylum Chordata; class Chondrichthyes; order Squaliformes; family Somniosidae; genus Somniosus; species Somniosus microcephalus. Next base: position 83,245,463 of record NC_140993.1, on the reverse strand, counting down.
GTGCTGTGTAAGCCTACAAGGGTTGAGGATGGGGATGTTCACAGAGCCTCCTCCTCCTGTTAGTTGCTTAATTGTCCACCAGCATTCATGACTGGATGTGGCAGGATTGCAGAGCTTTGATCTAATCTGTTGATTGTGGGATCGCTTAGCTCTGTCTATAGCATGCTGCTTCCGTTGTTTAACATGCTCACCCGGGAGAGTTCAAAAGCAGCGGGAGCAGAGCTGAGATACAAAGAAGTAAAATGTAATCGAAGTGTGACATCAGCAGAAAGCAGGTAAGTGATTGGTTGGTGCGTGTTTCTCTATTTCTCGCTTTTTTTCCAAACTTGAGCATCTAAATTTAAGTGCCTTGGTGTAGATTAAAAGATATAAGTGTTCCAAATTTTAAAACGAATTAATTAATTGAGATGGGAGACCAGACAATGTGTTGTTGTTGTTGCATGTGGGAGCTCATGGAGAGCATTGAGGTCCAGGGCGACCACATCTGCAGCAAATGTTGGCTGCTCGAGGAACTTCGGCTCAGAGTTGATGAGCTGGAGTCCGAGCTTCAGACACTGCGACACATTAGGGAGTGGGAGTGTTACCTGGACACTATGCTCCAGGAGGCAGTCACACCCACTAGAATAATTACTTCCAATTTGGCCCATGGTCAGGGACAGGAGGGCGTGACTACAGGCGAGGCAGGTATTGGGATCCAGGAGGTAGTGGTGGAGGAGACTCAGCCCTTGGCCTTGTCCAACAGGTACGAGATTCTTGCTCCCTGTGTGGACGAGGCCAGGGACTGCAGGGAGGATGAGCAAACTGGTACAGGGAGCCATTCAAGTGGGGGGAGCAAAAAAAAATGTTGTAGTGATTGGGGACAGTATAGTGAGGGGGATAGATACTGTTCCCTGCAGCCTAGAGCGTGAGTCTCGAAGGCTGTGTTGCCTGCCAGGGTTAAGGACATCTCGTCTGGGCTGGAGAGAAACTTGGAGTGGGAGGGGGAAGATCCAGTTGTCATGACATAGGTAGAACAAAGAAAGAAGTTCTGCTGAGAGAGTATGAGCAGCTAGGGGTGAAATTAAAAAGCAGAACCACAAAGGTAATAATCTCTGGATTACTACCTGAGCCACGAGTGAATTTGCATAGGGTAATTAAGATCAGAGAAATGAACGAGTGGCTTAAAGACTGGTGTGGGAGAAATGGGTTTCGATTTGTGGGGTACTGGCACCAGCACTGGGATAAGAGGGAGCTGTTCCATTTGGACGGGCTTCACTTGATCCATGCTGGGGTTAGAGTCTTGGCAAATCGAATAACTAGGGCTGTAGAGAGGGCTTTAAACTAAATAGTTGGGGGGAGGATCCAGGTGAGCGGCAAAATAAAAAGTCAATGAGAAATGAGAAAGCAATAGAGCAGGCTGGAGATGGGGGAAATAATAACCAGAGTGTGACAGGAAGGGACGTAGGGCTAGATTTTCAGTATAGACAGTTTTGGGGCGCTAACCTTAGCGCCCGCCCGAAGTTAGCGCCCGCCCCAAAGTAGCGCCCCATTGCCGGAAATTCAGTGGCTTCGCCCTAAGAGGTTGGTGGAGCGCTAAAAGAGGCGTTCCACTACTATCTTTAGGCGCTAAGCCGGCGGTGCAGAGCGCAGCGCCCAAGCTCGGGCACAGCGCACGGCAGACACTCTGGTGCCAGTGAGCACTTAAAGGGGAAGGGTGCATGTGTTTTTTTCAAAGGCAGAGTCTGGGGGACAAAACAGGAGGAGGAGGAGGAGGAGGAGGAGGAGGAGGAGGAGGAGGAGGAGGAGGAGGAGGTGGTGGTGGTGGTGGTGGTGGCCGGAAACATAAATACACCGTTCACAACAACACACTGGATCCTTCCACACAACACATGCAGACTGCCTCTTATAGTGCAGGAGGAGTGCCCTTTAATTTGCGCTCCCCAGGGTGTGTTGCGTTCCATTTTACAAACGCTCTGGACGCCAGCCGCACAATGGGGCGGTCCGACTGAAGTTTGGATTCGGGGCGGCCAAAGGGCGTTGCACGAGGATGTGACGTCATTTTCTGCGCGCGCATCCGGGCGGCCGCTAAACTTTGCGCCGGCGCTAACGGGCAACTTAATTTGGGGCAGGGCGCAAACTGCGCTGCGCCCGGGCGCTACACGCATAGCGCCCGAAAATCACTTCTCTTAAGGCGCTAACTGCTGGCGCAAGCAACTGAAAATCTAGCCCAGAATGTTTAAAAATAAGAGTGCAACAGAAAAAAAGGCCAAAACAAGGAAAAATGGTAAAAAGACAAAGTTAAATGCTTTATATCTGAACGCACGCAGCATTCATAACAGGATAAATGAGTTGACGGCACAAATAGATACAAATGGGTATGATCTGATCGCCATTACAGCGACGTGGTTGCAAGGCGACCAGGGCTGGGAACTGAATATTCCAGGGTATATGACAATTTGGAAGGATAGAAAGAAAAGAAAGGGAGGTGGGGTGGCTTTGTTGGTAAAGGATGGGATCAGTGCAGTGGTGAGAAGTGATATTGGCTCAGAGGATCAAGATGTAGAATCGGTTTGGGTGGAGATAAAAAATAATAAGGGGAAAAAGTCTCTGGTGGGCGTAGTCTACAGGCCCCTGAACAATAGCAATGCTGTTGGACAGAGTATAAATCAACAAATAATGGAGGCCTGTAAAAAAGGTATGGTAATAATCATGGGTGATTTTATTCTCCATATTGATTGGACAAATCAAATTGGCCATGGTAGCCTGGAGGAGGAGTTCATAGAGTGCATCCGGAATGTTTTCCTGGAACAGTATGTCATGGAACCAACCAGGGAGCAGGCTATCTTGGATCTGGTACTGTGTAATGAGACAGAATGAATAAATGATCTCATAGTAAAGGATCCTCTAGGAAAGAGTGATCATAGCATGGTTGAATTTCAAATTCAGTTGGAGGGTGAGAAAGTTGTATCTCAAACCAGTGTCCTGATCTTAAACAAAGGCAATTATATTGGCATGAGGGCAGAACTGGCTAAAGTTGACTGGAAAAACAAAGGGTAAGAAAGTTGCAATGCAGTGGCGGACATTTAAGGAGATATTTCATAACACTCAACATAAAAATATTCCGGTGAGAAAGAAAGATTTTAAAAGAAGGGAGCATGATCCATAGCTAACTAAGGAAGTAAAGGATGGTATCTAATTGAAAACGAAGGCATACAATGTTGCCAAGATTGGTGGGAGACTGGAGGATTGGGAAATTTAAAAAAATCAGCAAAGGATAACTAAAAAAAAATAAAGAGATAGAAGATGAATTATGAGAGTAAGCTGGCAAGAAACATTAAAACAGATTGTAAGAGCTTCTACAGGTATATAAAAAGGAAGAGGTCAGCTAAAGTAAACATTGGTCCCTTAGAGGATGAGACTGGGGAATTAATAATGGGGAATGGGGAAATGGCAGAGAATCTGAACAAATATTTTGCATCTGTCTTCACTGTAGAAGACACTAACAAAATCCCAATAATGGATAATCAATGAGTCACAGGGAGTGGGGAACAAAAGACAATCGCTATCACTAAGGAAATAGTACTCAGTAAAATAATGGGACTAAAAGACGACAAGTCCCCTGGACCAGATGGCCTGCATCCCAGGGTCTTTAAAGAAGTCATGGTGTGGAGATGCCAGTGTTGGACTGGGGTGGACAAATGTAAGAAGTCACACAACACCAGGTTATAGTCCAACAGTTTTATTTGAAATCACAAGCTTTCGGAGCGCTGCTCCTTCGTCAGGTGAAGTGGAGAGATGCATAAAGACATAACTTATTTAGTCAGAGAATAATGCTAGATGATTATAGGTAATCTTTCTAACTGCCATTTATCACACCTCGGCAGAGAGATAATCACAGCAATCAAAGGTGTGAATGGTGTCCAAACCGATCTGTCAGGAAAACATTACATCAAAGAACAATGAGGTGGGGTCACAAGGGGTCAAATGTTCCAGATGCTGGGGTCTGTATGAAGAACAAAAAACAGACAAAAAAAACATTTTTTTTGCTGGAAATCACAGCAGGTCCGGCCGCATCTGTGTAGAGAGAACAAGCCAACGACGACTCGAGTCTGGATGACCCTACATCAGGTGGGGTTGCATGTAGCGTGACATGAACCCAAGATCCCGGTTGAGGCCGTCCTCATGAGTGCGGAACTTGGCTATCAGTTTCTGCTCTACAATTTTGCGTTGTCGTGTGTCTCGAAGGCCGCCTTGGAGAATGCTTACCCAAAGATCGGAGGCTGAATGTCCTTGACTGCTGACGTGTTCCCCGACTGCAAGGGAACACTCCTGCCTGGTGATTGTTGTGCGGTGTCCGTTCATCCGTTATCGAAGTGTCTGCATGGTTTTGCCGATGTACCATGCTCCGGGGCATCCTTTCCTGCAACGTATGAGGTAGACAACGTTGGCCGAGTCACATGAGTATGTCCCATGTACCTGTTGGGTTGTGTCCTCACGTGTGATGATGGTATCTGTGTTGATGATCTGGCATGTCTTGCAGAGGTTGCCGTGGCAGGGTTGTGTGGTGTCGTGGTCGCTGTTCTCCTGAAAGCTAGGTAATTTGCTGTGAACGATGGTCTGTTTGAGGTTAGGCGGCTGTTTGAAGGCGAGTAGTGGAGGCGTGGGGATGGCCTTAGTGAGGTGTTCGTCGTCATCGATGACATGTTGAAGGCTGCGAAGAACACCAGTATCCCCCACGATGACGGCATCGCTGCAACAGCCTCAGTACTCAACACCAACAACAGCCAATCTCCAGATGCCATCCTACAACTCATCCGCTTCATCCTTGACCACAATGTCTTCACCTTCAACAACCAGTTCTTTACCCAAACACACGGAACAGCCATGGGGACCAAATTCGCACCCCAATACGCCAACATCTTCATGCACAAGTTCGAGCAAGACTTCTTTGTTGCACAGGACCTCCAACCAATGCTATACAGATACATCAACGACATTTTCTTCCTATGGACCCACGGCGAAGAATCACTGAAAAGACTACACGATAACATCAACAAGTTCCATCCCACCATCAAACTCACCATGGACTACTCCTCAGAATCAGTTTCATTCTTGGACACACGAATCTCCATCAAACACAGACACCTCAGCACTTCACTCTACCGCAAGCCCACGGACAACCTCAGGATGCTCCACTTCTCCAGCTTCCACCCTAACCATGTTAAAGAAGCCATCCCCTATGGACAAGCCCTGCGAATACACAGTATCTGCTCAGATGAGGAGGAATGCGATGGACACCTACAGACGCTGAAAGACGCCCTCGTAAGAACGGGATATGACGCTCGACTCCTCGATCGACAGTTCCGACGGGCCACAGCAAAAAATCGCATAGACCTCCTCAGAAGACAAACACGGGACACAACCAACAGAGCACCCTTCGTCGTCCAGTACTTCCCCGAAGCGGAGAAACTATGCCATGTTCTTCGCAGCCTTCAACATGTCATCGATGACGACGAACACCTCGCTAAGACCATCCCCACGCCTCCACTACTCGCCTTCAAACAGCCAGCTAACCTCAAACAGACCATCGTTCGCAGCAAATTACCCAGCTTTCAGGAGAACAGCGACCACGACACCACACAACCCTGCCACGGCAACCTCTGCAAGACATGCCAGATCATCAACACAGATACCATCATCACACGTGAGGACACCACCCACCAGGTACATGGTAAATACTCATGTGACTCGGCCAACGTTGTCTACATCATACGTTGCAGGAAAGGATGCCCCGGAGCATGGTACATCGGCGAGACCATGCAGACACTGCGACAACGGATGAACGGACAGCGCGCAACAATCGCCAGGCAGGAGTGTTCCCTCCCAGTCGGGGAACACTTCAGCAGTCAAGGACATTCAGCCTCCAATATTCGGGTAAGCATTCTCCAAGGCGGCCTTCGAGACACACGACAACGCAAAATCGTAGAGCAGAAACTGATAGCCAAGTTCCGCACTCATGAGGACGGCCTCAACCGGGATCTTGGGTTCATGTCACGCTACATGTAACCCCACCTGATGTAGGGTCATCCAGGCTCGAGTCGTCGTTGGCTTGTTCTCTCTACACAGATGCGGCCGGACCTGCTTTGATGTCCAGCAAAAAAAAATGTTTTTTTGTCTGTTTTTTATTCTTCATACAGACCCCAGCATCTGGAACATTTGACCCCTTGTGACCCCACCTCATTGTTCTTTGAAGTAATGTTTTCCTGACAGACCTGTTTGGACACCATTCACACCTTTGATTGCTGTGATTATCTCTCTGCTGAGGTGTGATTAATGGCAGTTAGAAAGGTTACCTGTAATCATCTGGCATTATTCTCTGACTATATAAGCTGTGTCTTTTTGCATCTCTCCACTTCACCTGACGAAGGAGCAGCGCTCCGAAAGCTTGTGATTTCAAATAAAACTGTTGGACTATAATCTGGTGTTGTGTGACTTCTTACTTAAAAGAAGTGGCTGCAGAGATAGTGGATGCATTGGTTGCAATATACCAAAATTCCCTGGACTCTGGAGAGGTCCCAGCGGATTGGAAAACTGCTAATGTAACACCCTTATTTAAGAAAGGAGGGAGACAGAAATAATTCTGCCAGCGCAATTCACACCTCATCTATAGCCATCCTTTGTTCGTTAATCTGCCCCATTCCCACCTCCTGTTGCCTTGAATATCTCTTAATGTTTCTCAATGTCTCTTAATCTCTCCTGCTTTCTATCCTATCACTGACCTTCCCTTTCGTTCTTTCATCCCCTCCCCCTTTTCCCAGCCCCTAACTTGTTCACAATCTATTCCTTTTCCTGCTTTTTTCCAGTTCTGATGAAAGGTCATCGACCTGAAATGTTAACTCTGTTTCTCTCTCCAAGGATGCTGCCCTATTTCGGATTTCCAGCATCCGCAGTATTTTGCTAAACTATAGACCAGTTAGTCTAATATCTGTCGTTGGGAAAATGCTGGAGCCCTTCCTTAAGGAAGCAGTAGCAGGGCATTTAGAAAAACATACTGCAGTCAAACAGAGTCAGCATGGTTTTAGGAAAGGAAAATCATGTTTAACAAATTTGCTGGAGTTCTTTGAGGATGTAACAAGCAGGATGGACAAGGGCAAGCCAGTGGATGTGGTGTATTTGGATTTCCAGAAGGCATTCGATGAGGTGCCACATAAAAGGTTACTGCATAAGATAAGAGCTCACAGAGTTGGGTGTAATATATTAGCATGGAGAGAGAATTGGCTAACTAACAGAAAGCAGGGAGTCGGGATAAATGGCAAACAGTAACTAGTGGGGTGCCACAAGAATCGGTGCTGGGACCCCAACTATTTACAATCTACATTAATGACTTGGATGAAGGGATTGAGTGTAATGTAGCCAAGTTTGCGGATGACACAAAGATGAGTGGGAAAGCATGTTGTGCAGAGGAATCAAAGAATCTGCTAAGGGATATAGACAGGCTAGGTGAGTGGGCAAACATTTGGCAGATGGAACATAATGTGGGAAAGTGCGAGGTTATCCACTTTGGCAGGAAAAATAAAAAAGCAAACAATTATTTAAATGGAGGGAGATTACAAAATGCTACAGTTCACCTGGGGGTACTTGTGCATGAAACACAAAAAGTTAGCAGGTGCAGTAAGTAATCAAATAGGCAAATGGAATGTTGGCGTTTATTTCAAGGGGGTAGGAGTATAAAAGCAGGGAGGTCCTGCTACAACTGTACAAGGTATTGGTATAGAAACATAGAAGATAGGCCATTCAGACCCTCGAGCCTGTTCCGCCATTTAATGAGATCATGGCTGATCATCCAAATTCAGTACACTCTCCTGCTTTCTCCCCATATCCCTTGATCCCTTTAGCCTTAAGAAATATATCTAACTCCTTCTTGAATATATTTAATGAATTGGCCTCAACAGCCTTCTGTGGTAGAGAATTCCACAGGTTCACCACTCTCTGGGTGAAGAAATTCCTCCTCATCTCAGTCGTAAATGGCTTACCCCTTATCCTTAGACTGTGACCCCTGGTTCTGGACTCCCCCGCCATCGGGAACATCCTTCCTGCATCTAGTCTGTCTAGTCCTGTTATAATTTTATAAGTTTCAATGAGATCCCCTCTCATTCATTTAAACTCTAGCGAATATAAGCCTAATCGACCCAATCTCTCCTCATACGTCATTCCTGCCATCCCAGGTATCAGTCTGGTGAATCTTCATTGCACTCCCTCCATGGCAAGAACATCCTTCTCAGATAAGGTGACCGAAACTGCACACAATGCTCAAGGTGTGGTCTCACCAAGGCCCTGTACAACTGCAGCAAGACATCCTTGCTCCTGTACTCGAATCCTCTCGCTATGAAGGCCAACATACCATTTGCCTTCTTAACCGCCTGCTGCACCTGCATGCTTACCTTCAGCGACTGGTGCACAAGGACACCCAGGTCTTGTTGCACTTCCCCTTTTCCCAATCTATTGCTGTTCAGATAATAAACTGTCTTCCTGTTTTTGCCACCAAAGTGGATAACCTCGCATTTATCCACATTATACTGCATTTACCATGCATCTGCCCAATCACCCAACCTGTCCAAATCATACTGCAGTTTCTCTGGATCCTTCTCACAGCACACAGCCCACCCAGCTTTGTGTCGTCTGCAAACCTGGAGATATTACATCTAGTTCCCTCGTCTAGATCATTTATATATATTGTGAATAGCTGGGGTCCTAGCACCGATCCCTGCGGTACCCCACTAGCCACTGCCTTCCACTCGGAAAAAGACCCATTTATTCCAACTCTTTGCTTCCTGTCTGCCAACCAGTTCTCTATTCAAGACAGTACCTTACCCCCAATCCCGTGTGCTTTAACTTTGGACGCTAATCTCTTATGCGGGACCTTATCGATAACCTTCTGAAAGTCCAAATACACCACATCCACTGGTTCTCCTTTATCTATTCTACCAGTTACATCCTCAAAAAATTCCAGTGGATTAGTCAAGCATGATTTACCTTTTGTAAATCCATGTTGACTTTGTCCGATCCTGTCACTGTTTTCCAAGTGCTCTGCTATTACATCTTTTATAATGGACTCTAGCATTTTCCCCACTACCGATCTCAGACTTCTATAATTCCCCATTTTCTCTCTACCACCTTTTTTAAATAGTGGGGTTACATTAGCTAACCTCCAATCCATGGGAACTGTTCCAGAGTCTATAGAATTTTGGAAGATGACCAGCAATGCATCTACTATTTCTAGGGCCACTTCCTTATGTACCCTACGATGTAGATTATCAGGCCCTGGGGATTTATCGGCCTTCAATCCCGTCAATTTCCCTAACACCATTGCCCTACAAATACTGATTTCATTCAATTCCTCCCTCTCATTAGACCCTATGTTCCCCGACAACTCTGGGAGGTTATTTGTGTCCTCCTTTGTGAAGACAGAACCAAAGTATATATTTAATTGGTCAGCCATTTCTTTGTTCACCATTATAAATTCCCCTGATTCTGACTGCAAGGGACCTACGCTTGACTTCACCAATCTTTTTCTCTTCACATATCTATAGAAGCTTTTACAGTCAGTTTTTATGTTCCCTGCAAGCTTACTCTCATAATTTATATTCCCCATCTTAATTAATCTCTTTGTCCTCCTTTGCTGAATCCTAAACTGCTCCCAATCCTCAGGTTTGCTGCTTTTTCTGGCCAAATTATATGTCGTCTCCTTGGATCTTATGCTATCCCTAATTTCCCTTGTTAGCCACGGTTGAGTCACCTTTTTTGTTTTATTTTTATGCCAAACAGGGATGAACAAATTCTGTAGTTCATCCATGCGATCTTTAAATGTTTGCCATTGCCTATCCACCGTCAACCCTTTAAGTAACATTCCCCAATCCATCCTAGCCAACTCGTGCCTCATACCATCGTAGTTTGCTTTATTCAGGACCCTAGACTCTGAGTCAACTACTTCACTCTCCATTTTAATGTAGATTTCTATCATATTATGTTCGCTCCTCCCCAACGGGCCTCGCAAAACAAGATTGCTAATTAATCCTTTCTCATTACATAATATCCAGTCTAAGATGGCCTGATCTCTAGTTGGTTCCTCGACATATTGGTCCAGGAAACCATCCCGTATACACTCTAGGAATTCCTCCTCTACAGTATTGTTACTAATTTGGTTAGCCCAACCTATATGTAAATTAAAGTCACCCATGATAACTGCTGTGCCCTTATTGCATGCATCTCCAATTTCCCATTCAATGCCATCCCCAACCTCAGCATTACTGTTTGGAGGTCTATATACCACTCCCACTAACGTTTTCTGCCCCTTGGTATTTCCCAGCTCTGCCCATACAGATTCCACATCATCAGAGCTAATATCCTTCCTTACTATTATGTTAATATCCTCTTTAACCAGCAGTGCTACCTCAACTCCTTTTCCTGTTTTCCTATCCTTCCAGAGTATTGAATACCCCTGGATGTTGAATTCTCAGACTTGGTCATCCTGGAGCCATGTCTCCGTAATCCCAATTATATCATATCCGTTTACATCTATTTGCACAACTAATTCATCCACCTTATTACGAATGCTCCTCGCATTAAGACACAAAGCCTTCAGGCTTGATTGTTTAACACTCTTAGTCCTTTTAGAATTATTATTTACTGTAGCCCTGTTTGATTTACACCCTTGATTTCTTTGCCTTCCACTTTTGCTTTTATCCTTCCTATCTTTTGTTTCTATCCTTGCTTCCCTTTCCTCTGTCTCCCTGCACAGGTTCCTAACCCCCTGCCATTTTAGTTTAAACCCTCCCCAACAGCACTAGCAAACACTCCCCCTAGGACATTGGTACCGGTCCTGCCCAGGTGCAAACCATCCAGTTTGTACTGGTCCCACCTCCCTCAGAACTGGTTCCAATGTCGCAGGAATGTAATCCCTCCTCCTTGCACCATTCCTCTAGCCACATATTCATCTGAAATATCCTTCTATTTCTACTCTGACTAGCACATGGCACTGGTAGCAATCCTGAGATTACTACCTTTGAGGTCCTTTTTTTAAAAATTTACCTCCTAACTCCCTATATTCAGCTTTTAGGACCTCATCCCATTTTTTCCTATATCGCTTATATGCACCACGAGAACTGGCTGTTCACCATCCCCCTCCAGAATTCCCTGCAGCCGCTCCGAGACATCCTTGACCCTTGCACCAGGGAGGCAACATACCATCCTGGAGTCTCATTTGCGGCCGCAGAAATGCCTATCTATTCCCCTTATAATGGAATCCCCTATCACTATAGCTCTCCTGCTTTTTTTCCTCCCGTCCTGTGCAGCAGGACTACACATGGTGCCAGGTAGTTGGCTGCTGCTGCCTTCCCCCGATAAGCCATCCCCCTCAACAATATCCAAAGTGGTATATCTGTTTGAAAGGGAGATGGCCACAGGGGACACCTGCGCCTACTACTCTGCCTGGTGGTCACCCATTCCCTTCCTGCCTGTGCAGCCTTTATCTGTGGTGTGACCAACTCGCTAAACGTGTCATCCACGATGTGCTCAGCATCGCGAATGCATCAGTATGTATCCATTCGCAGTTCCAGTGCCACAATGCGGTCTGTCAGTAGCTGCAGCTGGATACACTTCCCGCACACATGGTCATCAGGGACACAGGAAGTGTCCCTGATTTCCCACATAGTGCAGGAGGAGCATGCAACGGGGTCGAGCTTTGCTGCCATGACTTACCCTTTAATTAATTCAAATTAAATTAAATCAAATCAATACCACTAATTACACAAAATTAAATGATGCACTCAAGGGCCCTTGTTTACCAGCACTCCCCGCTACACAACAGAGACCCTAGAAATTATAAACCACAAAAATTAAGTTTGGAAAAAAGTGAGAAAGAGAGAAATACTCACCAACCAATCACTTACCTGCTTTCTGGTGACATCACACTTCGATTACTTTTTTCTTCTCTCCCTCCTCTCGCTAACTCTGTGCCTCTCGCAGGTCCGCCACTCAGCTCCTGTCCCAGGCCTCCTCTCTGCGCTCTTTTTATCCTTCTCGCTGACTCTGTGCCTCTCGCAGGTCCGCCGCTCAGTTCCGGTCCCAGGCCTACTCTCCGCGCTCTTTTTATCCTCCTCTCGCTGACTCTGTGCCTCTCGCAGGTCCGCCGCTTAGCTCCCGTCCCAGGCATCCTCTCCGCACTCTTTTTATCCTCCTCTCACTGACTCTGTGCCTCTCGCAGGTCCGCCGCTCAGCTCCGGTCCCAGGCCTCCTCTCCGCGCTCTTTTTATCCTCCTCTCGCTGACTCTGTGCCTCTCGCAGGTCTGCCGCTCAGCTCCTTGAGTACTGCGCACAGTTTTGGTCTCCTTATTTAAGGAAGGATACACTTGCATTGGAGGCAGTTCAGAGAGGATTCACTAGGTTAATTCCAGAGATGAGGGGTTTGACTTATGAGGAAAGGTTGAGCATGCTGGGCCTATACTCATTGGAATTTAGAAGAATGAGAGGTGATCTTATCGAAACATATAAGATACTGAGGGGACTCAACAGGGTAGATGCAGAGAGGATGTTTCACCTCATGGGGAAATCTAGAACTCAGGGGCACAGTCTCACAATAAAGAGTCGCCCTTTTAGAACTGAGATGAGGAGGAACTTCTTCTTTCAGAGGGTCGTAAATTTGTGGAATTCTCTGCCCAAGAGAGCTGTGGAGGCTGGGTCATTAAATCCATTTAAGGTGGAGATAGACACATTTTTGCAAGATAAGGGAGTGAAGGGTTATGGGGAGTGGGCTGGGAAGTGGCTTTGAGCCTTAGATCAGCCATGATCTTATTTAATGGTGGAGCAGGCTCGAGGGGCCAATTGGTCTATTCCTGCTCCAATTTCTTATGTTCTTATGTTCTTATGTAGTCCTGTGTTGCAGCTTCCCCAGGTTAGCACCTCATTTTTAGGTATGCCTGGTGCTGTTCCTGGCATGTTCTTCTGCACTCCTCATTGTATAATGAGGCCGGCAACAAGACCATGTCATATTGGTCCATCAGCCTCATTTGTTCATTACCTGCGAATGGTTGGCACCGGTCATGGTCCCAGAGGCAGCTCGCCGCTCCCGGGGGGCAGCAAGATCGATCAGTGTCTAAGCTAGGTCGATAGGAGAGCCCGGGGTGAAGGCAATCAGGTGGGGAGGAACAAATAAAAACACAGCTTTGGCGTAGGGTCTACTAAATTGGTAGTGTGATCAGCTTAAACCAAAAGATGCTGAAACGTATGTTTAACCAGCATGACAATACTGTCCAATTCAAAACATCAGACTGTATTTCTCAAAAGTGCTCCCGCAACAGTTCAATTCAGTTCAGTGACCATGAAATGAATTCAGAACAAGGTCCATCTGCTGTTGCTTTTGGTCTTCTACATATGAATGGTTTCATAGTTAGCACCTTTACAATGTCTCGCTACCTGACAATTATTATGTCCATGTATAATTGAGACACGGACTGCAGGAGTTGATTTTAACAAGTCTTTACTGAATGAAGACAACCTGGAAACTGAAACTACAGAAGTCTGCTAGGGCCTTTTATACAGGGGTGGTCACTGCCGGTACTGCAGTCTGAGACCAGTTATTCCCTTAAAGGTACATACACAACAATTCCTCCCCTTTTAGATAAACAGTACATAACATTCATTTAACAACTAAATAATAACTAATTACAATTACAATTATGGTTGCTAGATACATTGGTTGAAGTTAAGCAATTATAAGTTCAGTCTTTGAGGGGGCTTCCTGATTCTGTCTGGATAACGCCTCTTTGGGATATCAGGTTCTTCTGGCAAGGTTGCGTCGGGATCAATGTCGTTGTTTGGTTTGTCTGCTTCCAATATCACCGATTCTGCGGTAGATGCAATTGGTACTTCGGTTTCATTGCCAGGTGTATCAGATCGTGGTGTGGAGTTGACGTTTTCCAGTGACTCTAGAATCTGGTCAGCATGGCGTCTTACAATGCTCTCTCCAACGTCCATGGTATACATTAGAGGTCCTTGCCGTGTACAGATCGTTCCTGGCTGCCATTTCTCTGTGCGGTAGTCCCGGGCCAACACTGGTTGACCTATCTTAAAACTCCTGGTCGGCCTTTCATTCATATTCTGAAACTGCCTGTTCTCCACATCTCTTCTGACGTTTGGCTTAACCAAATCTGAGTGGCATCGTAGTCTTCGATTGAAGAACATCATGGCTGGAGTTTGGTTGGTAACCGCATGTGTCGCATTCCGGTTGGCAAACAAGAAGTTATCCACCTTGTGTTGTAGGGGTATATCTTCATTACACATTGTCTTGATAGCCTTCTTGAATGTTTGAACAAACCTCTCAGCCAATCCATTAGTGGCTGGATGATATGGGGCGGATGTGTAATGCTTAACACCATTGTTCTTTAAGAACCTCCGGAACTCTTCAGGCACAAACTGTGGTCCATTGTCAGAGCAAATCTGTTCAGGCAGCCCATTCCTGGCGAATATGGTTCGTAAGACTGTGATAGTTTTTTCTGTGGTGGTTGAGGACATTTTTATTACCTCTGGCCACTTTGAATGTGCATCCACCGCAATTAAGAACATCGAGTCCATAAAGGGACCAGCAAAATCAATGTGCACCCTTTGCCATGGAGATGAGGGCCACTCCCATGGATGTAGAGGGGCTTGTGGTGGGGCGTTTTGGACCTTCTGGCATCCTGTACAGCTCTTGGTCATCTCTTCGATTTCTCTATCGATTCCCGGCCACCACACAAACGCTCTGGCTAAGTTCTTCATTTTTACCCCTCCCAGATGACCCTCATGAAGCTCATTGAGCACTCTATCCTTCAATTTGGGTGGAATTACTACTCTGGATCCACACATCAAGGTTCCTCTGCACACTGACAGCTGTTCTCTTCTCGGCGAGAATGCTGGCAGCAGTGGTTCGCCATGTGCTGGCCATCCCTTCACCATTAAATCATAGACCCAGGAGAGCGTCGGGTCATTTCGTGTTTCCTTTTCTATGTTTGCATTCGTCACAGGGAGACATTCGACTATAGTCGAGTGGAATAACTCCACTGGATCCACTGCCAGTTCTTCTTCCACCGTCGGCAACGGTAGGCACAACAATCCATCAGCATTCCCATGCTGTTTAGTTCCTTTGTACTCGATGTCATATTGGTGTGCCCCTAGGAAAAGGGACCACCTCTGTAGCCGTTGTGCCGTCATTATCGGTACGCCCTTCTGAGGGTTGAAAATGGAGACGAGAGGTTGATGATCAGTTAGTAAAGTAAATTTCTGACCGTGCAGGTAGTGATTGAACTACTTCACCCCCCACACCAGGCTGAGGGCCTCTCTGTCAATCTGGGCGTAGTTACGCTCGGCTGAAGATAACGAGCGTGACGCAAAAGCTATCGGCCTCTCGGAACCATCAAGGAATTTATGTGACAGTACCGCCCCAATGCCATAGGGAGATGCATCACACGCCAGTCTTATCGGTAGTGATGGGTTGTAGTGAGCCAATACTTCTCTTGAAGTGATTAGAGTCATAGAGTCATAGAGTCATAGAGTAATACAGCACGGATAGAGGCCCTTCGGCCCATCGTGTCCGCGCCGGCCATCAAGCCCTGTCTAATCTAATCCCATATTCCAGCATTTGGCCCGTAGCCTTGTATGCTATGGCATTTCAAGTGCACATCCAAATGCTTCTTAAATGTTGTGAGGGTTTCTGCCTCCACAACCCTTTCAGGCAGTGAGTTCCAGACTCCAACCACCCTCTGGGTGAAAAAGTTCTTTCTCAAATCCCCTCTAAACCTCCCGCCCTTTACCTTGAATCTATGCCCCCTAGTTATCGACCCCTCTACTAAGGGAAAAAGCTCCTCAGCATCCATCCTATCTATGCCCCTCATAATTTTGTACACCTCAATCATGTCCCCCCTCAGCCTCCTCAGCTCCAAGGAAAACAAACCCAACCTGCCCAGTCTCTCTTCATAGCTGAAGCGCTCCAGCCCTGGTAACATCCTGGTGAACCTCCTCTGCACCCTCTCTAACGCGATCACATCCTTCCTGTAGTGTGGCGACCAGAACTGCACACAATATTCCAGCTGTGGCCTAACCAGTGTTTTATACAGCTCCATCATAACCTCCTTGCTCTTATATTCAATGCCTCGGCTAATGAAGGCAAGTATCCCATATGCCTTTTTTACCACCTTATCCACCTGTTCCGCCGCCTTCAGGGATCTGTGTACTTGCACACCCAGATCCCTCTGACCCTCCGTCTTGCCTAGGGTCTTTCCATTCATTGTGTATTCCTTTGCCTTGTTAGTCCCCCCAAAGTGCATCACCTCGCACTTTTCCGGGTTAAATTCCATTTGCCACTGTTCCGCCCATCTGACCAACCCATCTATATCGTCCTGCAGTTAGGTCCTTACTCTTCTGAAAGGCCTGCTTACATTCATTGCTCCATTTCCATGCTACTCCCGTTCGTAGTAGGGCATTCAGTGGATGCAGAATTGTGGACAAATTTGGAAAAACTTATGGTAGTACTTCACCAATCCGAGGAATGACCTCAGTTGTGACACATTTTCAGGCGCTGGAGCCTTAACTACCGCTTCAATTTTGTCAGGGGACTTATGCAACCCCTCTTCATCAATCACGTGGCCACAATACGATATCTGTTTCTTAAAAAACTCGCACTTGGGGCGATTGGCTCGTAGCCCATGTTCACGTAGTCTAGTGAGGACTTGTTCCATCGCTCTTTGCCATATCGCCGGAGCTGATGCTACTCCGAATACCAGTCGATTATACTGGTAAAGACCTTTGTGAGTGTTTATCGTGAGATACTTCCTAGAGGATTCTTCAACCTCCATCTGCAAATATGCTTGCCCTAGGTCAATTTTTGTAAAACGCTTCCCTCCGGATAGTGAGGCGAAGATATCTTCTATCCTTGGAAGAGGATATTGTACTGTGTGAAGGACTGGGTTCACCGTCACCTTGAAGTCCCCACAGATGCGAACCTTCCTTGGCTCCTCAGACTTATTGTTTAACGTTTTCTTCATGACAGGGACGATGGGTGTCGCCCACTCGCTCCAGTCTACCTTAGATAACATGCCTGCATTCTCCAGATTCTCCAGCTCTGCCTCGACGGCTGGGCGAATTGCATATGGTACCGGTCTTGCTTTGAAAAACTTGGGAATTGCATTCTCCTCTATTTTTATCGAGGCAGTTACGCCTTTAAGAGTGCCCAGTTCTTGTTGAAATACCTCTTGGTGTCAGCTAAGATTGTTGACAATCGCCCAGGAGTGACTTCGTCATCCTTTTTACCAGCCACCGTCAGTGCCTGAATGGAGTGCCAGTCTAAACATATCTTTCTGATCCATTCACGCCCCAATAACGGTGGTCCACCATCTTGCAGAATGTAGAGATACAATTTCCGTATTTTCTTGCCGTTGTATTCGACAGGCACCCTTATTTTTCCTCTGGGGGATACTTTTTGCCCCGTATACGTCCTCAAGACAATGGATGTCTCTCTCAAGGGTATGTGTGAGAATAGCCGCTCGTAGTCTCGTCGATTCATGATGGTTAGAGCTGATCCTGTATCCAATTCCATTTTGACTTGGGACCCTGCTATCGTGAGGGTGACCCAAATGGTTCAGTGATCCTCTTTTGCGATTACGTTGTGAAGTTTGAGATAGCTTAGTTTCTTGTTCCCGGATTCACTATCGCTCATCTGGTCTTTGGAACTACTGTCCGTCATCTTTTGTACTTTCTTGTACGGTTCCTTAGTAGCCTTTTTGTTGTCGTTGGTCTTCTTCCCAGACCTGCAAACTCGTGCAATGTGTCCCATCTTTCCGCATTGCCTGCATATTTTGTCCTTGGACCAGCAGTCCTTCTGGTCATGGTTTGTTCTGCCGCAGCGATAACATTTTGCAAATCCCCGTGTCATTTCGTGGGTGCCGTATTCCTGTGGCTTTTGTTGTATTTCCGCAGCTCCCCTTGCTGCTGCTTCGTACGATACTGCCACGCTGAAAGCCTTATCTAGCGTCAGCTCTTTCTCTGAGAGTAACCTCTTCTGGGTTCCTTCACTCAGGAGTCCACAGACAAATTTGTCCCGTAAGGTATCTGCCAGTCCTGCTCCGAACTGGCAGTGCTTTGATAGCTTGCGTAGTTCCGTAAGGTAATCAGCATTGCTCTCATTTTTATGCTGATTTCTCCTGTGGAATTTAAATCTTTCTGCTATCAGCAGCGGTGTAGGATTTAGGTGTTCCTGTAGGATAGCAACAATTTCGTTAAAACTCTTCGCCTTCGGTTTGGCTGGAGTAATCAGGTCCCGCAATAGGCCGTACGTTCTTGTGCCCATTAAATTTAGCAATACCGATGCCTTTTTCTCATCGGCTATTTCGTTTGCCTCGCAATATACCTCAATTCTTTCCACATACGTGGTCCAGCCTTCTATTGCATTATCGAAGGCAGTGATATCGCCTGTCTTTGGCATCTTGAAAATCTAAGATGGCGCCTCCCGCGCTTTGCCTTCGTCCCCGATGGATCAAAATGGCGCCTCCCGCGCTTTTCCTTCTTCCCCGCCGAGTTAAGATGGCGCCTCCCGCGCTTTCCCGCCGCTGCCGCCGCTGCCAACGCTGTTGCTGGTGATTATATTTATTTTACTATCCTGTAATGGCTACGCCCTATGATCTTCACACCTCCCCGATCGCTGCTGCCAATGCCGCTCTCCGCGGTATTTTTCTTTTTCTTTCGCACTTCAATATTTGCTCCGTTAATTGAAGAACCGTTCCCGTCGTGGAGCGGACCCTCTGGGACACTTCCCTCCCTCTTCTTAGGTCCGAACGCTGCCCGGCTTCGAAGCACCGGCCGCGCCCTGCGTGCTCCACCCTCTCTCTCTCTCTTTGCTTCCCGACTCGCTGCCCGGCCCCGTTGCAGAGCCACCCGATCAAGCTCTAGCCCGCCGCAGCCCAGGAAGGATCAGTGCACTTCCTGCCACCAGCCTGATTAGCTGGGAAACCACAGACTGGAGAACCAAGCCTGGCTCTCGACAGTCTCTCCTGCACTTTTCAATTCGATGATTTGGAGGGCGGTTGCCCACGGTCGATGCCCGTTTCTCGAGTTTCTTTGGATTATTTTTTTTCTTTCTTCTGGCTTCGACCTTCAATAACGTCGTCTGAGGTGCTGCCGAGTTGCAGGTAAGTTCGTTTCTTACTCGTCGCCAGTATTATGTCCGTGTATAATTGAGACACGGACTGCAGGAGTTGATTATAACAAGTCTTTACTGAATGGAGACAACCTGGAAACTGAAACTACAGAAGCCTGCTACGGCCGTTTATACAGGGGTGGTCACTGCCGGTACTGCAGTCTGAGACCAGTTATTCCCTTAAAGGTACATACACAACAACAATTATTCCTAGATTCTTGTAATCTCTTACATGGTTCTGAATCACTGCTGGTTAACTCCTTCCACAATGTTTGTGGTCTGTCTCTTTTGCAGAGGAAGCTAAAATTCGCTCAAATGGTGAAAAGCAAATAAAACCCTTCTTGTACAAGTTCATTAATTGCTACTTCCTGCTGTCAGCTGCTGAGCATTGCATTAACACGCATCGAAAATCAGCTCATTGTCAACCTCAGGGCTTATAAATGAAACTAGTCTGAAACAATGGGCCAAATCTTGCTGGAGCTGGGCATCTCGAGGCGTGCGCCATTAGTTAGACATTTTGCTGCACCCTTCAGCTCAAAATGTAATGCGCCATAACTCGCTGAAAGTGTGAGCGGATAACATCGTGGCGAGGGCAACGGGTCATCTGGGACCTCTGAACGATGGGACAACAGTGTATCTCCTTAATCAGTGAGCTTTAAGGATTGAGAAAGGAAAAGGAATGACAGAGAAGGAGGGTGAATTAGAGTCAAATCTTGTACAGAAAGAGAAATAAAGAGAGGGAAAGGAAGATTGGATTAAGAGAGAAAAAAACGATAGAAAGGAAAAGTAAGAAAAAAGTTAATACATGCAGGAATGAGACTCAACATTTTAAATTGTTCCCCTTCTGGGCCGGAGAGATGGATTAGCATTCACAATTATCATTGAAAAAGGTACTTATGCTGTGAATTATGAACCTTAACTTTCTGCGGCGAGTTTAATGGGTAATTAATGTGCCAATCCAGCAAGTTCTTAAAATTAACAGTGAGGCGAAGGGCGAGATGGCATTTGTGCGAGGCAAATGGCGGAGTGGTGTAAAGGATTCTTAACCCACGCTGTATTTTTTCATTCTCTGAACTTGCTGGCCCATTTGTGCATTAATAATGGCGAGCGTTGTTAACATGCTATTATTTTTCCAGGCTGATTTGGCCCATTAGGTCCAGTTCACTGAGAATGCACCACAATTGCACCCCTATCTGAAGCCCTAGGAAAATCAACACAAAAAAAAATCACACATTATGTGCATAGATTTAAAACACATGGGAAAAATCATAGAATTATACAGCACAGAATGAGGCCATTCAGTCCATTGTGCCTGTGCCGGTTCTGTGAAAGAGCTGCCATTGCAACTCGCCAGTTGTGGGAAGCGCATGCGGAAATCCTGAACTTGCGGTATATTTCAAAGGCGTTTTGCCATCATACCCACCGCAAAATTCAGGCCATTATTTTGTATCCTAGTACCTCCTTTAGGTGTCTTTTTAACACCCCCTCAATTCTGCTATCTATAACATGTTCCCTGTCAGTACATCTGACAATGGATCCTGAACAAAAACGGTGGTACCATTTACATAGGAAATAGGAGCAGGAGTAGGCCATTTGGCCCTTCGAGCCTGTTCCACCATTCAATAAGATCATGGCTGATCTTCTACCTCAACTCCACTTTCCTGAACTATCCCCATATCCCTTAATCCCCTTAATATTCAAAAATCTATCGATCTCTGTCTTGATTAGATGCAACGACTGAGCCTCCACAGCCCTCTGCGGTAGAGAATTCCAAAGATTCACCACCCTCTGAGTGAAGAAATTTTTCCTTATCTCAGTCCTAAATGGCCGACCCCTTATTCTGAGACTGTGACCCCTGCTTCTAGACTCCCCAGCCAGGGGAAACATCCTCCCTGCATCTACCCTGTCAAGCCCTGTCAGAATTTTGTATGTTTCAATGAGGTCACCTCTCATTCTTCTAAACTCTAAAGAATATAGGCCTAGTCTACTCAATCTCTCCTCATAGGACAATCCCCCCAGCTCAGGAACCAGTCTGGTGAACCTTTTTGCACTCCCTCTATGGCAAGTATATCCTTCCTTAGGTAAGGAGACCAAAACTGTACACAATACTCCAGGTGTGGCCTCACCAGGGCCCTCTATAATTGCAGTAAGACGTCTTTACTCTTATACTCAAACCCTCTTGTAATAAGGCCAACATGCCATTTGCTTTTCTAATTACTTGCTGTACCTGCATGTTAACTTTCAGTGATTCGTGTACAAGGACACCCAGGTCTCTCACCATTTAAAAAATACTCTGCTTCTCTGTTTTTCCTACCAAAGTGGATAACTTCACATTTCTCCACATTATATTCCATTTGCCATGTTCTTGCCCACTCACTTAGCCTGTCTTTCTCCCTTTGAAGCCTCCTTGCTTCCTCCTCACAACTTACATTCCTATCCAGCTTTGTATCATCAGCAAACTTGGATATATTACATTTGATCCCCTCATCCAAATCATTAATATAGATTGTGACTAGCTGAGGCCGAAGCACTGATTTTTGCGGTACCCCACTATTTACAGCCTGCCAACCTGAAAATGACCCGTTTATTCCTACTCTCTGTTTTCTGTCCATTAACCAATCCTCAATCCATGCTAAAATATTACCCCCAATCCCATGAGCCCCAATTTTGTTTAATAACCTCTTGAGTGGCACCTTATCGAATGCCTTCTGAAAACCCAAATACCTTACCCTTGTGGTTTTGCTTGTCCTACCTTAAGGTTTCACTTTGTGCCTTTTCTGTTCCCTCCTTTGTGGTGTAGGCATGCTGGCCTAGAAACAGGATATCGGCCCGAAAATGGGCAGTGTCAAGGGCCAACGCTATTTGCCTGCGCCCGTTGAAAGTTAACCAGGCAGCACGCAACATTCATGCTATCTGCTCATTATGATGATTGCAGTGCTGATCTCAGTGCTAAACGCGTTACTGTTCAGTTAGCGCTCAATGGGGTGGGCCAATATCAGGTGCAATCTAATAATTTTAGGCCTAGGCTCCCTGCGCTGCTTAAAGGGGAGGTGCTTTGATGTAGCAGCACCTCATTGTCAGTCAGGCTGAAGCCTTGGCACAGCAACAACCCAGAGAGAGAGCCAAAAGGTTTTCGGATGATGAACTCGAGGCATTGGTAGTGGTAGTTGAGAGAAGGCGGGGTGTCCTGTTCCCGCAGGGTGACAGGAAGCCATCAAAGGCTACCACTTGAAGGCTCTAGCAGGAGGTAGCTAGCTGCTATCTACGTCACGGCCAACAGTGTCATGCCATGGACATGGATAGAGTGCCGATAGAAGTTTAAACATAGAAACATAGAAGATAGGAGCAGGAGTAGGCCATTTGGCCCCTCGAGCCTGCTTCGCCATTCAATGAGATCATGGCTGATCATCCAAATTCAGTACCCTGTCCCTGCCTTCTTCCCATATCCCTTGATCCCTTTAGCCTTAAGAAATATATCTAACTCCTTCTTGAATATATTTAATGACTTGGCCTCTACTGCCTTCTGTGGTAGAGAATTCCACAGGTTCACCACTCTCTGGGTGAAGAAATTCCTCCTCATCTCTGTCCTAAATGGCTTACCCCTTACCCTTAGGCTGTGACCCCTGGTTCTGGACTCCCCGGCCATCGAGAACATCCTTCCTGCATCTAGTCTGTCTAGTCCTGTTAGAATTTTAGTTTCAATGAGATCCCCTCTCATTCTTCTAAACTCCAGCGAGTATAAGCCCAATCGACCCAATTTCTCCTCATACGTCATTCCTACCATCCCAGGTATCAGTATGGTGAATCTTCGCTGCACTCCCTCCATGGCAAGAACATCCTTCCTCAGATAAGGTGACCAAAACTGCACACAATACTCAAGGTGTGGTCTCACCAAGGCCCTGTACAACTGCAGCAAGACATCCTTGCTCCTGTACTCGAACCCTCTCGCTACGAAGGCCAACATACCATTTGCCTTCTTAACCGCCTGCTGCACCTGCATGCTTACCTTCAGCGACTGCTGCACAAGGAAACCCAGGTCTCGTTTCACTTCCCCTTCTCCCAATCTACTGCCATTCAGATAATAATCTGTCTTCCTGTTTTTGCCACCAAAGTGGATAACCTCGCATTTATCCACATTATACTGCATCTGCCATGCTTCTGCCCAATCACCCAACCTGTCCAAATCATGCTGGAGTTTCTCGGCATCCTCCTCACAGCACACACGCCCACCCAGCTTTGTGTCATCTGCAAACGTGGAGATATTACATCTAGTTCCCTCATCTAGATCATTTATATATATTGTGAATAGCTGGGGTCGTAGCACCGATCCCTGTGGTACCCCACTAGTCACTGCCTGCCACTCGTTTATTCCAAATCTTTGCTTCCTGTCTGCCAACCAGTTCTCTATCCAAGTCAGTACCTTACCCCCAATCCCATGTGCCTTATCTTTACACGCTAATCTCTTATGCGGGACATGATCAAAAGCCTTCTGAAAGTCCAAATACACCACATCCACTGGTTCTCCCTTATCTATTCTACAAGTTACATCCTCAAAAAATTCCAGTAGATTAGTCAAGCACGATTTACCTTTTGTAAATCCATGTTGATTTTGTCTGATCCTGTCACTGTTTTCCAAGTGCTCTACTATTACATCTTTTACTAGCCGGGGGGGGCCCGGCGTTGCTAGGGCTTTTTTGGGCCGCGCGGTTTACGGCTGGGCGCTGCCGCTCCCGTGCTCTGTGTCACTCTTTCCCTCCCTGACCCTCTCTCTGTCCCTCCCCCTCTCTCTCCCTGCCCCTCTCTCTCCCTGCCCCCTCTCTCTCTCCCCCCCTTTCTCTCTCGAGACGGACCCCAGCTGAGCTCCCGGTGGGGCCGGGCGCCGCGCCGTGGGTGGCACGGTTTACGGCCGGCCGCTGACGCTCCCCTGCCTGCTCTGTGTCTGGGGCCGAGCGGTTGTGAGGCCCGGGCCGAGTGACTCCAACTCACCTCCCGCTCCCGGAGCCGCAATGTGGGTGTTTGTTTGGCTGGTGCTGTCGCTGTGGGGATGAAAAAAATGGCGGCGAAGTTTCAGGAGGCTGCAGGATTAGGTCCCGCCCGTGACCCACCGATTGGTCAACCATCAGGTCACTGAACTGTAGGATTGGTCCACCATCACGTCACTCAACGGTAATGAGCGGTAGGATTGGTCAACCGCTAATGAGCGGATTTTTGAAAGTTTTTTGTCTACTGTCCGAACAATTTTTGTCTGACCAAAAAGTAAATATGCCTATTAAACTCCTCTGATCATACCCTTTCTTTTGATATAACATACGTGTAGGTACGCTCTATAACTTTTGAGTGTATAGCGGACAGACAGACACACAGACAGACAGACAAACAGACAAACCAACCGCTTTATATATAGACTAGCTGGAGTGCCCGGTGGTGCCAAGGGTTTTTTGAGGGCATGTTGTTGTTTGAATAGAGAGAGAGAGAGAGACTTGGGGGGGGGAAGAGAGAGACTGGGGGGAGAAGAGAGAGACTGGGGGGAGAAGAGAGAGATGGGGGGAAGAGAGAGAGAGAGACTGCTGGATTTAGTTCGGGATTAGCCTGGAGAGAGAGGGGGGGAAGGAGCGCCTCAGGCCTGGCCCGATAGACCTCTGCGAAGGAAGGAAGGAAGGAAGAAGGTGAGCTCTCCCTCCCTCTCCCACCCCCTCACTGTTTCCCTCCCTCACCCTCTCTCTCTCCCTGCCCTGTCTCTCCCTGCTTTACTCTCGCTCCCTCCCTCCCCTCTCCTCTCCCTCCCTGCCCCTCTCCTCACCCCTCTCCCTCCCTCCCCTCTCCCTCCCTCCCTCCCTCCTCCCCTCTCCCTCCCTCCCTCCCCCTGTCTCTCCCTCCTTTCTGGTACCAGAACGGAGTTAGTCCGACATCGGGAGGCCGGGTACCCATCGCGCCGAAGCAAGCCCGGGGTTTCTCATCATTAACACGGCGGGCCTTTGGACCCAGTTGGCTGGGCGGCAGACTTTCGCTGCGGTGGGGGGGAGAGAGAGAGGCCGCTGCTCCCCTGCTCGCTTCCCTCTTCCCCCGGGCTTTCAGGCTGCGCGTGGAAGAGAGTGTGAGATGCCGCCGCTCAGCTGCTCGCTTCCCTCTTCCCCCGGGCTTTCAGGCTGCGTGGGGAAGAGAGAGAGAGAGACTGGGGGGGGAGAGTGAGACTCCGCCGGTTGCCGGGGTAGCCCTCCTCCCTCCCCCCCCTCCTGAGTGGCTACAGGCTGTGAGAGAGGCCCGGGCCCGGTTGCCGGGGTAACCCTCCTCCCCCACCCTCCTGAGCGGCTACAGGCTGTGAGAGAGGCCCGGTCCCGGTTGCCGGGGAAAACCTTCTTCCCCCCACCCCCGCCCTCCTGAGGGGCTACAGGCTGTGAGAGAGGCCCAGGCCCCGGCCCGGTTGCCGGGGAAACCCTTCCCCACCTCAACTCGCTCCCAAAATCCCCTCCACACACACACAAAGTGGGAAAAATAAATCAAGAGTTAGGAATGAAGATGGCTGCCACCGGGGAAACCCTTCCCCACCTCAACTTGCTCCCAAAATCCCCTCCACACACACACAAAGTGGGAAAAATAAATCAAGAGTTAGGAATCAAGATGGCCACCACTCACCTCAGCTCAGAAGGATTAGGCCTGCCCACACACGCAATGAAATGCCCCCCATGATGCACCGATTGGTCAACCATCAGGTTAATCCCCTGTATGATTGGTCAACCATCACGTCCCTCAACGCTAATGAGCGGAATGTTGCCATTTTTTGAATCTTTTTTGTATACTGTCCGAACAATTTTTGGCTGACCAAAAAGTAAATATGCCTATTAGACTCCCCTAATGATAAGCTTTCTTTTGATATAACATATGTGTAGGTACACTCTATAACTTTTGATTGTATAGCTGGACGGACAGACAGACAGACAGACAAACAGACAGAAAGACAGAAAGACAGACAGACCGTTTTATATATATATAGATATAGATAGATAAAGATAGATAATGGACTCTAGCATTTTCCCCACTACCAATGTCAGGCTTACCGGTCTATAGTTCCCCATTTTCTCTCTACTACCTTTTCTGAATAGTGGGGTAACATTAGCTACCTCCAATCCATGGGAACAGTTCCAGAGTCTATCGAATTTTGGAAGATGACCAGCAATGCATCTACTATGTCTAGGGCCACTTCCTTAAGTACCCTAGGATGTAGATTATCAGGCCCTGGGGATTTATCGGCCTTCAATCCCGTCAATTTCCCTAACACCATTTCCCTACAAATACTGATTTATTTCAGTTCCTGCCTCTCATTAGACCCTATGTTCCCCGACATCACTGGGAAGTTATTTGTGTCCTCCTTTGTGAAGACAGAACCAAAGTATGTATTTAATTGGTCTGCCATTTCTTTGTTCCCCATTATAAATTCCCCTGATTCTGACCGCAAGGGCCCTACGCTTGACTTCACCAATCTTTTTCTCTTCACATATCTATAAAAGCTTTTACAGTCAGTTTTTATGTTCCCTGCAAGCTTACTCTCATACTCTATTTTCCCCCTCTTTATTAATCCCTTTGTCCTCCTTTTCTGAATCCTAAACTGCTCCCAATCCTCAGGTTTACTTGTTTTTCTGGCCAATTGATATGTCCTCTCCTTGGATCTTATGCTATCCCTAATTTCCCTTGTTAGCCACGGTTGAGTCACCTTTTTTGTTTTATTTTTATGCCAAACAGGGATGAACAAATTCTGTAATTCATCCATGCGATCTTTGAATGTTTGCCATTGCCTATCCACCATCAACCCTTTGAGTAACATTCCCCAGTCAATCCTACCCAACTCGCACCTCATACCATCGTAGTTTCCTTTATTTAAATTGAGGACCCTAGTCTCTGAGTCAACTACTTCACTCTCCATCTTAATGAAGAATTCTATCATATTATGATCGCTCCGACCCAAGGGGCCTCGCACAACAAGATTGCTAATTAATCCTTTCTCATTAAATAATACCCAGTCTAAGATGTCCTAATCTCTAGTTGGTCATATGGCAGGTCAAGGTGAGTGAAGGCTTCAGGAAATGCTATAGCCCACCATCTGCACCAGACTGCTCAATGCACCACACCCCATCACTCACCTGCTAACAATCTCTACCTATCACCACTCATACCTCACAATCATGACTTCACTTCACCCTCACAACCTTACCACTGCTGCAACACTAACACCCACATTTTACACCTTCTACACACTGACAGCTATTCAATTATGGAAGGCACATCACCGAAACACATTGTAATACACTCACTGACACACTTCCCTTTCCCTTGCAGGCCAAAGTGGCTCACAACCATTGGGAAAAATGGCAGACGGGAGGCGGCCAAGCCGCTGTACAGACCTTGGTCCAACAGGAGGAGTCCGCGGAGGGGAAGTCACTGAGGCCATGGCAATGGGAGAAGTTGAAGCCGTTGCTGGCAATGACGGTGTCCTCATTCCTAATCCTTCCTCTCACATCTCACTTCCACCTCATCCCACAATCTCTTCTCACTTACAAGCTACCTATGCTGTATGCATGGATATCTTGCTCCCTCCCCACCCCGCATCCCCTCTCACCTTACCACAACCCGACTCTTGTGCCTTTCTGTTTTCAGATACCTAAGAACGGCCAGCAGGCCAGCCTGTCCCTCATGCTATGGAGGAGAGTGGAGTAGAAGAAGAAGGGACACCGTCACTGCATCTGACACTTGCAGACACCAGCTCAGAAACTGGCACTGCATGGAACGTAGAGGGTAGTATAGAGGTGGGATCTGCACATGGTGAGGCACTGGGCATGAGTGGGCTGCAGAAACGCCAGAGGGAAAGGGTAGCTTGGGGGTCAGCTCCCCGGAAGGCGAGTTCGTGTACAGGTTCTGCTGCACATGACTCAGAGGATGACCTTGATGTGGCGGCCTTCAGAAGAAGCGTGATGGGCATGCACACCAAAATGCTAGGTGCAATGGCAAACCTGCCAGAGACCCTCTTGTCAATGTCAAGGAGCATGGAGGAGTCCGGCTCCAACATTGTACAGGGTTTTGCACAGAGCTTGGAGCCCATGATTTCAAGGTGGGAAATGATGGACAACTCCAGCAGAGACCTTGTGGACCCAGCCATGATGCTGTGTGTGATGGGCGATGTTGCGGCTTCCATTGCAACACAGGTGGAAGCGACGCAACATCTCAGTACTGCAGTGGAAGCTCAGACTGCACTCCTGCAATCTTAACTTGCTGCCACCCAAGCTCAGACTGGTGCCATCGTGGCTGGGTTTACCAGTGTGGAAAGGAGTTTGCAGGTTGTCATAGCAGGCCAGCAATCTGTCCTCCAACAGATTGCGCGAAACGCTGAGTTGCTGCACTGGTGGAGTGGCAGTGGGTCTGTGGAGCAAGAACCTGCAGTCCTCTCTCAAGATGACAGCCTACTCTCACCACTGCCACTCCGCCATTGCCCTTGCCGTTGCTTGTCAGCCAGCCAGCCCAGACTGCTACCGCCCATGCTGAGGTGGTGCAGTCTGCAGCCGGGCCTTCTAAGTCCACATCTGGTCGATGTCATTCTGCAAGGCCATCTGTAGTCTCCCCCATGGAAACTCAGTGGCCTTCCACCAGCCATGTTGCAGCCACTTTGTGATCACTGCGTAGGAGCACTAAAGTAGGAAAAGGCACACGAACGACAAGCACTAAGAAACATAGAAGCATAGACATAGAAACATAGAAGATAGGAGCAGGAGTAGGCCATTCGGCCCCTCGAGCCTGCTCCGCCATTCAATGCGATCATGGCTGATCATCCAAATTCAGTACCCGGTCCCTGCTTTCTCCCCATACCCCTTGATCCGTTTAGCCTTAAGAAATATATCCAACTCCTTCTTGAATATATTTTATGAACTGGCCTCCACCACCTTCTGTGGTATAGAGTTCCACAGGTTCAGCACTCTCTGGGTGAAGAAATTTCTCCTCATTTCTGTCCTAAATGGCCTACCCTTTATCCTTAGACTGTGTCTCCTGGTTCTGGACTCCCTGACGATCGGGAACATCCTTCCTGCATCTAGTCTGTCCAGTCCTGTCAGAATTTTATAAGTTTCAGTGAGATCACCTCTCATTCTTCTAAACTCCAGCGAGTACAAGCCCAATCGACCCAATCTCTCCTCATACGTCATTCCTGCCATCCCAGGTATCAGCCTGGTGAATCTTCGCTGAACTCCTTCCATGGCAAGAACATCCTTCCTCAGATAAGGCGGCCAAAACTGCACACAATGCTCAAAATGTGGTCTCACCAAGGCCCTGTACAACTGCAGCAAGACATCCTTGTTCCTGTACTCAAACCCTCTCACTACGAAGGCCAACATACCATTTGCCTTCTTAACCGCCTGCTGCACCTGCATGCTTACTTTCAGCGGCTGGTGCACAAGGACACCCAGGTCTCGTTGCACTTCCCCTTCTCCCAATCTATTGCCATTTAGATAATAATCTGCCTTCCTGTTTTTGCCACCAAAGTGGATAACCTCACATTTATCCACGTCATATTGCATCTGCCATGTTTCTGCCCAATCACCCAACATGTCCAAATCATCCTGGAGTTTCTCGACATCCTCCTCACAGCACACATGCCCACCCAGCTGTGTGTCATCTGCAAATTTGGAGATATTACATCTAGTTCCCTTGTCTAGATCATTAATATATATTGTAAATAGCTGGGGTCCAAGGACCGATCCCTGCGGTACCCCACTAGTCACTGCCTGCCACTCGGAAAAAGACACGTTTATTCCAACTCATTGCTTTCTGTCTGCCAACCAGTTCTCTATCCAAGTCAATACCTTGCCCCCAATCCCAAGTGCCTTAACTTTACATGCTAATCTCTTATGCGGGACCTTATCGAAGGCCTTCTGAAAGTCCAGATACACCACATCCACTGGTTCTCCCTTATCGATTTTACCAGTTACATCTTCAAAAAATTCCAGTAGATTAGTCAAGCACGATTTACCTTTTGTGAATCCATGTTGACTTTGTCCGATCCTGTCACTGTTTTCCAAGTGCTCTGCTATTACATCTTTTATAATGGACTCTAACATTTTCCCCACTACCGATGTCAGGCTTACTGGTCTGTAATTCCCTGTTTTCTCTCTACCACCTTTTTTGAATAGTGGGGTAACATTAGCTACCCTCCAATCCATGGGTACTGTTCCAGAATCCATCGAATGTTGGAAGATGACCAGCAATGCATCTGCTATTTCTAGGGCCACTTCCTTAAGTACCCTAGGATGTAGATTATCAGGCCCAGGGGATTTATCGGCCTTCAATCCCATCAATTTCCCTAACACCATTTCCCTACAAATACTGATTTCTTTCAGTTCCTCCCTTTCATCAGACCCTATGTTCCCCGGCATCTCTGGGAGGTTATTTGTGTCCTCCTTTGTGAAGACAGAACCAAAATATGTATTTAGTTGGTCTGCCATTTCTTTGTTCCCCATTATAAATTCCCCTGATTCAGACTGCAAGGGACCTACGCTTGACTTCACCAATCTTTTTCTCTTCACATATCTATAATAGCTTTTACAGTCAGTTTTTATGTTCCCTGCAAGGCATTGCACAAGGGTGATTAGTTCATATTGTAATGTTGATTGAATAGTGATAAACGTATTAATTTTGTTTGGAATGTTTGATTTGTGGTGGCTCTCATTTCAACTTTGTGCAGTGATGTTCCATAACAGAGTGATGGTATGATGGGGATGTGGTTGATGGGGATGTGGTGAGCAACAGGGATCTGAGGTTTCATTCACTGGAATCGGAGTCTGATGAAGTGTTCATGGACAGCTAGTCCGGAATGGAGATTTGCTGCCTGCCTCCTCCCTTCCTCCTCGTCCTCCTTCTCCTGTTCCTCTTGCTCCTCTTCTTCTTCCTCCTCTTCCTCTTCCTCCTCTCCCTCATTCTCCTCCTGAGGTGGTCTCGCAATCCCATGTGGCAAGGGCTGTGCCCTCATGATGGCCAAGTTGTGAAGCTTGCAGCAGACCACCACGAAATGGGACACCCACTCCGCCGAGTACTGGAGGGCTCCTCCCGAGCGGTCAAGGCTCGATGATGTTCCTCGTGGCAGCATGGCTGTCATTATATGAGTGCTGGGTACGAGTGGTGGGGTTGCAGAGGGGAGTCATGAGCCAGGTGCAGAGCGGATAGCCCTTGTCTCCGAGCAGCCACCCTTGGGTTTGACGTGCTGGCCACAAGATTGCCGGCACACTGAACTAGTGCAGGATGAATGTATCATGAATGCGGCCAGGAAGCGTTGGGCGTGGTCACACAACATCTGCATATTAAGTGAGTGGTAGCCTTTGTAGTTATAGAACATCTCAGGACGGCGCCCACAGGCCACGTGGGTGCAGTCGGTGGCGCCCTGCACCATGGGCCACTATCTTGGCAAAGCCACGTGCGCACTCCTCCTCCTTCTTTCTGTTCAGAGAGAAGACAATGTAGTCCCTTCTCCTGGTGTAGAGAGCCTCTGTGACCTCCCGGATGCAGCGATGGACAGCAAACTGCTAGATATTTGCTTTGTCTCCTGCTGCAGACTGGAAGGATCCATTGGTGAAGAAATTGAGGGTCACGGTGACCTTGAGGGCCACTGGGAGAGCTGTGGTCGCCCTGCTCTGAGGCTGCAGGTCTGGTTGCAGGAGGTGGCGGAGTTCTGTGGTTACCTCCTTGGTGAAGCAAAGCCTCCTAATGCACTGCTCCTGGCTAAAGTGGAAATAAGAGATGGGCTCTTGGAAGACCCTAGGTGGCTGTTGAGAGCTATCCTGGCTCTCCTCTTCCTTCCTCTGCACGCATCTTCTCCTGCCCTTCGCTGCCACTGCTCCCTCTCCCAAAGATACTCGAGCATGAGGGGACTGCAAATAGAACCCCCATGACTGTGAGCAAGTTTTGTGAGCAGAATTGTTGAACTGAAAATGAAGGTATTGTTTACTTGCACCAACACTCCCTGTCACCTCAGGAATTTGAAACAAGTTTAGAGGGCTGCAAGAGTGGCAGAAAGTTGCACAGAACCAGTCAAGCTGAAAAACCATGTCAGCTGCTAGTTTTTGATGATGATCCCTTTAAATAGCGCTGCTGGAGGCTGCTTCCTGCTAGTGAACGCTTGGTCAGCTGGTCGTGATTAACACAGGCTAGTAAGTGGAGTGTCGAACACGAAAATTGCGACAAGGGAGCGTTGCACACTCACTGACATCACGATTTGCCTAATCTAAATGGCCCAGTAATTCCGGGCACAACGCGTGAGTAAGGACGGGGTACTTATTCGTGTGCCCGGAGGAATTGCCGGTTTTCAGCATGCACAGCGCATGCGCTGAAAACCGGCATTTCCTGTCCTCTGACCCAAGGGGTTAAGAGGCAGAACGCGCGCGACTGCACAGGCAGCGTGTGCGCAGTGAAATTCCTTTTTTTTTTCAGAGTTGCGCGTGTGTAAAGGCCTCCGGCCTTTACGCACTGAAAAACCACACGTAAGTACTTAGTTTTTCAGGTAAGTGGGCTTTTAGTACAATTGAGAATTTTTTTTCCACAGGTTTGTTATTTTTAAAGAATTTACAGTAAGGTAAGTTTAATTTTAGCCCCGATTTTTTATATAAATTTTTTTTTCAAATTTTAAAATTATTGTTTAAAATAGTTTTTCAGAGTTCTTTATTGTTCATTTAAGTGGTGCAATGTTTTTTTAAATTTTCTTTCAGGTTTAAGTAGTGTTTTGGGGCCAGGAGTTTTCATGAGTTTGACAGCTCTTACCGTCAAACTCATGAATGAGTTTCCCCTCCCCTGATTGGCTGCACAGTGCTCACCTGATCCCAGCCGGCACATCGCACTAACTACGCCGCTGGATCAGGTAAGCACATCGGGCCGACATCTGAACCGGGCCAGTGACAGGAAATGCAAGCAGGCCCGGGCTTCAAATGTCGGCGCGCAGGGTGAGTGCTCATCGGGGACTTGCACGCGCGGCAAGCTCCCGATCCTAATTTCAGGGCCAATATGACCAGCGAGCACGAGCATTGGCTGTGCTGCCGAACTGCCTAAAATGGCGGCTGCCACGGGACCCACCGGAAGCGGGCGGAAGTGAGGCAGCCACCATTTCTTTCATCAAAACGGGTCTTAACGGCCAACACTAAATCCTTGAATTTCTAGGCCGCTATCCTTAGCAGATGTCTCTTGGCTGGAGCCCTCATCATCTGCACTCGTAGAAATTTGGCCCAGTGGCAGATAACAGTTTGCCGTGTCGATATCAAACTCAGTGCTGCCTTATGTGGGAAGAAGTGCAGCGGAGGCAGCTTTGTGCAGAAAACCCTTATTCTCCATAACTTGTAGTCTTGACATGTTCTAAAAACAAAACATTCTGGAAACACTCAGCAGGTCAGGCAGCATCTGTGGAGAGAAACAAAGTTCATGGCCTGAATTTTAATCGGGAGGTGGGTTGGGAGTGGGGAGACTCAGAGAATGGGTTTCCCGCAAACCCTGCTGAATTTAACGGCAGTGCCCAATTTGCATTGGAAACCTCTGTTTCCCACCCGCAGCCAGACAGATTGAGAGGCTGGCTGGCTGGCTGTGGGCGAGTAGGCCTGCGGCATTGGGCCACAGAGAGGAGGGAGGGAGGGATTGGGTGGAGGCTGGGGGGTGGTCGGGGGTTGCTGGAGATGCACGGTTGGGCCAGAGGAGCAGTGGGGTGGGGTGGTATACCACAGCAGAGGCCTAACCCCGTGTGCAGTTAAACTGATTCCCCTCCCAAGTACTACTAAATACCAGACACCTACCTCCAATTGGTGCATCATGCATACCATCATGTTGTGTATTCTCAACACTAAAAATGGTAAGGGATTTAAAAAATACATAGGTAAAGGAATACATATAATATAAAGGTCACTCAGTTTCAGTTTTCAGAGTTGTGGATTTCAATCTCCGAAGCATCAGTAAAACTCCCAGAATACCATTAAAAAAATTGAATTGGACACATTCAGTCATTGTAAACCAGTAGCCCTGATGTTTGCTGGAGGAGTCTAGCCAGCTGGCTTTCTGGTACCATGGCGGGCATTGGTTCAAGGGGTTGCAAAGGTCCAGGCACTTTGTCATCATAAGAGATGCTATTACCTGCTCCTGCCGGGGGATCCCAGCTGCAGCATCCATTGAGGTGACCACACATTCCATGGTTGACTGCAGCGTGTCAATGCCATGTGCTGGAACCCAGAGCAAGTCAGTAGTAGACTCTTACATATTCTCCGACATGTTGTGGAAGCTCCCTGGCAGTCACGCCAATGCATTCAGCAATTGCTGGTGCATAGAATGCATTTTTCCTTTAAAGGCCAAGTTCCTGAAGTCTGCATCTCTGCCCTCTTCAACAGAGCTAGAGGTGAGCTGGCTCTCTGGTGAGCTGTTTCCTGAACCATCCTTTCCACCTGTACCTGCTTGGTGAACCACCCAATGCAGACCCTTCGAACTCATTATTCATGCCATGCAAGGGTGCCGATATCTGTACTGGTGCTTGGAAAGGTAAGAATAAGTGACAGTGCATCTTCGGGAGGATTCTCCTCCTCAGTCTGTGTGGCTGCAGTGCCTGAGTCATCTGATGGAACTACAAAAAGGGGAGAGAGACAAGTTAGCATCTAATGGCAAAGGTAAACAGTAGCACATGGAGTGGCATTATGATGCACCACCAGGTTGTCATGTGACTGAGAGTATTAGGTAGACAGAGAAAAGAAAGGAAAGATGCCCACACAGTTACATGGCCTCCAGCTTGGCAGTCTCTGATGCTGCATGGCCTTTGCCAATAATGTCGATGGAGTACTCTTCCATTTGTATATGTGCCTGTAGAGTGGCAGGACCTCCTCCTGTTCTGGTAGTCTTCCCCTGCTATGTGCCAGCTTCTTCTGCAAGAAGAGTGGAAGTGGATTAATATATGTCCTGTTTAAGAGTTTTTAACACATGTGAGACATCTTACCATAGTGTGCATGATGAAAAGAAGCAGTATCAAGAGAAGCTGTGATCGAGACGTGGTCGTGAGGGTAGTAGCAGGTTTTGGAGTTTTGAGTGCAAGTAGAAAGGAGGGGCAGTGAAGTCTTCACTGCTGGCTTATGGATAACCATGGGAAGAGAAGAAGGGAAGGATTTCTAGTATTAGAGTAAAAGTAGGGTCCTGCAGGACTCTGGAGAGAGTACGAGAGATGTGGAAGTGAGTCTTACCTTGACACTCCTGGTCAGATTATTAAAGTTTTTACTTCACTGTAGCCAGGTCCTGGGACAGTGCTGCTGGTACTGACATTTTCTGACACTTCTCTCCATGCCTGTTTGTCTTGGAATCCATCTTTAGGGAAGAGGGAACCTTTCCTGGTAGTCACTTGTTCAATGATGGCATCTCCACCGCTGTATCGGAATCATTGGAAGTAATTTTGTCTGCTTTTGCACATGTTTTCTGGTTGCTGTCCCCCATGATGAAAACCACCTTCCCTTTAAGGTGGCATAGTGGTTAGCACTGTTGCCTCACAGCGCCAGGGACCCGGGTTCGAATCCGGCCTCGGGCGACTGTCTGTGTGGAGTTTGCACATTCTCCCCGTGTTTGCGTGGGTTTCCTCCGGGTGCTCCGGTTTCCTCCCACAGTCCAAAAGATGTGCGGGTTAGGTTGATTGGCTATGATAAATTGACCCTTAGTGTTAGGGGCATTAAATACGTGGGGTTACGGGGATAGTGTGGGATATGTGTTGGTGTAGGGGTTACGGGGATCGGGTGGGATATGTGTCGGTGCAGGCTCGATGGGCCGAAATGGCCTCTATCTGCACTGTGGGGTTTCTGTGATTCTGTGATTTCTGTGAAGGTGCTGCTGCTGACCTTTAAGTAATGGCTGCCCTGCCAGATTTCCTGCCCTAGTAATTGGAGAGCTGTCTATTAGGAACATAGGAACATAAGAACAGGAGTAGGCCATCAGCCCCTTGAGCCTGTTCCGCCATTCAATGAGATCATGGCTGATCTATTGGGAACACAATTCACGCTAACAGTTCACCAAATTAATTTAAATTAGGCCTGACCATTAAAATGACTCTGCCCCCACACGAACTCCTTTGGGCAAGTAGTGTACGTGCCCCGTCCACCACCCGTCAGCATGGATTGAGGATTGGTTAACGGACAGAAAGCAGAGAGTAGGAATAAATGGGTAATTTTCGGGTTGGCGGGCTGTAACTAGTGGGGTACTGCAAGGATCAGTGCTTGGGCCTCAGCTATTCACAATCTATATCAATGATTTGGATGAGGGGGCCAAATGTAATATATCCAAGTTTGCTGATGATACAAAGCTGGGTGGGAATGTAAGTTGTGAGGAGGATGCAAGGAGGCTTCAAAGGGACATAAACAGGCTACATGAGTGGGCAAGAACATGGCAAATGGAATATAATGTGGAGAAATGTGAAGTTATCCACTTTGGTAGGAAAAATAGAAAAGCAGAGTATTTTTTTAAATGGTGAGAGATTGGGAAATGTTGGTGTTCAGAGGGACCTGAGTGTCCTTGTACACTAATCACTGAAAGTTAACATGCAGGTACAGCAAGCAATTAGGAATGCAAATGGTATGTTGGCCTTTATTACAAGAGGATTTGAGTATAAGTGTAAAAATGTCTTACTACAATTATATAGGGCCCTGGTGAGGCCACACCTGGAGTATTGTGTACAGTTTTGGTCTCCTTGCCTAAGGAAGGATATACTTGCCATAGAGGGAGTGCAACGAAGGTTCACCAGACTGGTTCCTGGGATGGGGGGATTGTCCGATGAGGAGAGATTGAGTAGACTCGGCCTATTTTCGAGAGAGTTTAGAAGAATGAGAGGTGATCTCATTGAAACATACAAAATTCTTACAGGGCTTGACAGGGTAGATGCAGGGAGGATGTTTCCCCGGGCTAGGGAGTCTAGAACCAGGGGTCACAGTCTCAGAATAAGGGGTTGGCCATTTAGGACTGAGATGAGGAGAAATTTCTTCACTCAGAGGGTGGTGAATCTTTGGAATTCTCTACCCCAGAGGGCTGTGGAGGCTCAGTCGTTGAGTATATTCAAGACAGAGATCGATAGATTTTTGAATATTAAGGGAATCATGGGATATGGGGATAGTTCAGGAAAGTGGAGATGAGGTAGAAGATCAGCCATGATCTTATTGAATGGCGGAGCAGGCTCGAAGGGCCAAATGGCCTACTCCTGCTCCTGTTTCTTATGTTCTTATATTCTTATGTTTACGCTTTACTCGAAAATGACCCCCATTATATTTGTCCACCAGTAACCCCGGAGGATAATTTCAGTGCTTATATTCTTATTTTAGAGAATTCTGACTTGGCTTTATTTAAAGTAAAGCTTTAAAATCACAATCATATGTTGACACAAGTATTCTACAAATTGATCACAGCTGTAAGAGCCACAGGGAGTTCAAAGAGGTAGCCTTCGTGACATCATTAGTTTATCAACAGGGAATGGCTTATTATGGCAACATTAGTTTATCTACAGGCCTCACTATGTCTGGCACTAATCCAGTTTGTTTTTATTTTTAACCACTGCATCAACAAAATGCTTCAGCTGTCTAGTAGAGATCATACAGAAGGTTTTGTAAGTTTGCTGTGCAGTGAAACAGCACATTCAGTATTTGGGAGGGGTTAATTTTAGTTACTATGCTCCATCACACTATTCATGCCAAATTCGATTCCAAAAAACTGATAGGAAACTGTTAGATCTAGAATATATAAAGACATGGGGGAGAATTTCCACAGGGGTTCTCCCGATTGTCCAACATAAGTTTGGCAGAAGAGCTGGAAAAATAGTGTAAGCTCTGTTTACACTGCATTTCCAGGGTTTATATGGCTTATCTGCTGGAGATGAATGGGAGAAAGCCGTGGAAATTCACCCCCTCAAATCCACAACAGAATAAGATTCATATTGGCAGTATTACCATTATAAGTGATCTTAATTATACAATTATTAAAACACTGAGTTCAAACTGTTAAACTGCTTTCCATGCACATATCTTTTCTCTTTTCCAGTTTGTCTACTGTCATAGACGTTCAATTACTATCCCAGTAACCATCTTCAAAATCTCTGTTATTGGAGAACATTTTGATTTTCAGTTTTTAATGAAAACCTTTGTGAAATGTATGGAGATTCTTAGATAGCTGTTTTGTGTAATAAAACAGATGTTAAGGCCTGGGGTGACACAGTTGCTTCAAGGCCTGTTTGGTATCAGCCACATGTAAATGACTCATATAATAAATGTCGATTGTTTAAAAACAATTAGACTCCACATATTTTGAATACATTAAATACTTTTGTACAACTGGCACAATAGAATATGTAAATTCGATATTTTTAACGAATAGCAGCAGTAACTGTATTGATGTTTGAGCTCTGTAAGAGAAAGTGTTCTGTGGCCTGCATGCAGTAAAAGTGAAATCACAGTGCCATGTTAATAAGCCTCTTTCTTTTCCGAATGCCATACCACCTGTGTGGGCCTAAAAGCTGATGATTATATATACCTTAGTAAGTCTAAATATAGAATAATAGGTGGCTGGCTGTGAGTTAAAAGGCAGCAATTTAGTCAAGCGAATCTAATGACATGTTTGCTCGAACAGTTTATGAATACCAGCAGAACATTTAAGACGAAACTGCAGTTTGAGACTCACTGCTGGATATTTGTTATTTTTTATTAACATATATTTTTTTGTTGAGAAACCTAGTGGAGACCCAAGGCTCATTGGTCAGAACACCACTGGAGTTGGAGAATGAAGTAAATCAAAAAATAGAGGTTAGCTGACACCAAGCTTGGGTTTTGAAAGCCTGAAGTTTGTAAAAGGAAGGAAACATTGAGGCAGCCATGAATTTCATGGGAATGAACATGTTAGAGTAGAAGACTGTGCATTGAGTCCCTGGGGATGAATTTCCACAGGGATTCTTCTGCTCATCTGCCATAACAACATTTATGTTGTTTTTCTGGGTTATCCACAGCTCTCCTGCCGAAGTTATGGCAGACAAGCAGGAGAAACCTCACGGAAATTCACCCCCAATGTTTATATTACTTGTTATCCCATAGCCTGTTTCTTTCCCATGCGATTGTGCAGCTCCTAATAAGCTCCTAATGACCTTTGGGCGCATTGTTGGGCATTGCCCTCAGAGGAAATTTGCAGGCAGCTTACAAGCAATCCAAGCTGTTACACCAGAAGCTTTGGCCTGGATATCTGACTTAGATATTGACATTCGATTTGCTTTGCTACTACGGAAGAGGAAGAAGTTTCCCATGTGTAGTGTATGTAACCTGTACCACCTTAAGAGGATACCTTAAGGTGATGGACTACTTTTTGATGGCTCCTGTACATTGTAGTACCGGTGGTGACCACACCGGTATATAAACCCTGCAGAGCAATGTGTATCCCAGTTCAGCCCTGACCCTCAATCACTAAAGGCCTGTTTACTTACTTCTGTAGTCTGTGTCCTGTTATTCGGTATAACTGCAATTGAAACCACAGACCCAACAGTGGCGACGAGTCTGATCTTACCTTGCGGCAGTTTTGCATCAAAGGAAGCTTTGTCCTCAGGAACGGGCATCGAAAAAGGGCATCCGCCCTCAACATCCTGCATCGCACGGGAGGCCATCGGAAATCCGGGTTGGTTTGCTGACCACGAAGTCAAGCATCAGTGAGCATCCCTTCTACGACAGCGGCGGGTAAGCCCGATCGAGTGGCACGGGGGGGAAGTCGGCCGAGTTGTCAGGGGAGAAGGGGGGGGGAAAACGACGAAAAGGGCGGAGAACACGACCGCAGCCAGTGTCAGGGGCCGGACTGCAATCGGGCAGAGACGCGCAGCAGCCAGAAAAGGGTTTATGGCCACAGGGACCGCGGGAGCGGCGGGGGAACAAGAGCAGCAACGCAGGGAAAATAAAGGACCGCTGGGAGGCGTGGACGGCAACAGCGCGGGAATCGCCATTTTGAGTCGGCAGGGGAAGAAGACAAGCGCGGGAAAAGCCGCCATTTTGAAAATAAATAAATAAATAATAATAATAATATCCAAAGGGGAAGGAGAAACTCAGCAAGGATGCCAAAAACGGGTAACATCACTGCTTTTGATAACGATGTGAAAGATTGGGCCACTTATGTGGAACGCATCGAAGTTTACTGTACAACGAATGAGGTACCGGAGGATAAGAAAGCACTAACCCTATTAAACTCAATGGGTGCGAAGATGTACGGGTTATTAAGGAACCTTGTAGCACCAGACAAACTGGTAGGGAAGAGTTTCGCGGATATTGTTACTATCCTGCAGGAGCATTTAAACCCCACGCCGCTGCTGATAGCGGAACGATTTAAATTCTACAAAAGAATTCAACTTAAAGAAGAAAGCAACGCTGAATTCCTAACAGAACTGCGCAAGTTATCAAAGTACTGCCAGTTCGGAACTGGACTAGCAGACGCACTGAGAGATAAGTTTGTGTGTGGGCTCCTAAGGGAAGGAACCCAGAAGCGACTGCTGGAGGAAAAGGATCTTACGCTGGACAAAGCTTTCAGCATTGCAGTATCCCATGAGGCAGCAGCACGAGGCGCTGCAGAGATACAGCAAAGGCCATTGGAATTCAGCACCAATGAAATGGCATTGGGCACAGTAAAGTGCTATTGTTGTGGAAGGACAACGCATGACCAGAACCAGTGCTGGTTCAAAGATAAAGAATGCAGGCAATGTGGCAAACTTGGTCACATAGCGAGAGTATGCCGGTCAGGAAAGAAGACCAGCAGCAAAAAGTCACCGCAGAAGTACAAAAAAGTACACAAGGCGACAGAGAACAGTTCGGATGAACAGAAGACGGATTCAGACTCCAGCAGTAAGCAACTGGGTTGTCTGAAAATACATAATGTGGGTAACACAGCAGACCACCAAACTATCTGGGTCATGCTTCGGATAGCAGGAGTCCAAGTGAAGATGGAATTGGACACTGGGTCGGCATTAACGGTCATGAATAAGCAAGATTACAAAAGGTTATTCTCGCACATTCCCCTGAGGGATACGGAGATTGTATTGAAAACATACATGGGGCAAATAGTATACCCCAAAGGAAAGATAAAAGTAAACGTGGTCTACAATGGTAAAGAATTTCAGAAAATGGACTTGTATGTGTTACCTGATGGAGGTCTGCCACTACTGGGACAGGAATGGATCCGGAGAATAAATGTGGACTGGCATTCCATACAAGCACTGACTGTAGATGCCTGTAAGGAGGACGACGTCCAACCTAAACGACTGTCTAAAATCTTAGATGATGCTAAGGAGGTGTTCCAACAGGGACTTGGAACACTGAAAGCAATTACGGCAACCATCAAGGTTGAAGAACATGCAAACCCAAAATTTTTCAAAGCCAGACCGGTGCCTTATGCAATATGACCTGCTGTGGAAGCAGAGCTGGAAGGGCTAGAACGTTCAGGGGTACTGTCCAAGGTGGACTGGAGCGAATGGGCTACACCCATTGTTCCTGTCATGAAGCGTTCGTTGAGCAACAAGCCGGGGGAACCTGGGAAGGTTCGCATCTGTGGCGATTTCAAGATCACTGTTAATCCGGTTCTTCACACGGTGCAATATCCGCTTCCGCGGATTGAAGATATCTTCGATTCGCTGTCTGGCGGGAAACACTTCACTAAGATAGACCTGGCGCAGGCGTACCTACAGATGGAAGTTGATGAAGCGTCATGTCAGTATCTCACGATCAACACGCATAAGGGCTTATATCGGTATAATAGACTGGTTTTTGGAGTGGCATCGGCTACAGCGATTTGGCAAAGGGCCATGGAGCAGGTATTGCAGGGAATTCCAGGCACACAATGCTACCTGGATGACATCCTGATTACAGGAGGTAACGATAACGATCACCTCGCGAATTTGGGGCAGGTGCTCATCAGATTGAAAGAATATGGGCTCAGAGTTAATCGCCAGAAATGCGAGTTCTTTCAAAAGCGAATCTCGTACCGCGGCCACGTCATTGACCGGGAGGGGCTCCATAAGTCACCTGACAAGATCGAAGCTGTTGTAAAAGCTCCTGCACCGGTGAATGTATCCCAGTTGAG
This sequence comes from Somniosus microcephalus, assembly GCF_052327205.1. Taxonomy (NCBI): domain Eukaryota; kingdom Metazoa; phylum Chordata; class Chondrichthyes; order Squaliformes; family Somniosidae; genus Somniosus; species Somniosus microcephalus. The sequence continues at coordinate 83,203,162 of NC_140993.1, read as the reverse complement.
GTCGTTCCTCGGGTTGGTTAACTATTACCATAAGTTTCTTCCAAATTTATCCACGGTGTTACATCCGCTAAACACTCTTTTGCAAATGGGAATACCATGGAAGTGGAGCTATGATTGTAAGCGGGCTTTTCAAAAGAGCAAAGCACTGATCACCTCTAAGGAAGTGTTGGCTCACTTTAACCCAACGCTGCCTATTCGCTTAGCTTGTGATGCTTCTCCATATGGTATCGGGGCAGTGCTCTCACATAAGTTTCCAGATGGCTCGGAAAGGCCAGTCGCTTTCGCATCCAGATCATTGACCTCCGCTGAGCGCAACTATGCTCAGATAGATAGGGAGGCTCTCAGCCTCGTGTGGGGAGTTAAGAAATTTAACCATTACCTGCAAGGCCAAAAGTTTACGCTGCTGACACATCACCAGCCGTTGGTTTCCATTTTCAACCCTAAGAAGGGTGTTCCGGTAATGACGGCGCAGAGGCTTCAGAGATGGTCCCTTTTCCTAGGGGCACATCAATATGATATTGAATTCAAAGGTACAAACAACATGGTAATGCTGATGGGCTGTCGCGCCTGCCACTACCTACAGCGGAAGAGGCACCGGCAGTTGACCCTGTAGAGATATTTCACTCGACCATCATCGAATGCTTACCAGTCACCAATGCGGGTATTGAGAGAGAGACCCGAAATGACCCGACACTGTCTCGGGTCTACGACTTGACAGTGAAGGGATGGCCAGCACATGGCGAACCACTGTTACCAGCATTCTCAGCCAGACGAGAACAGCTGTCCGTATGTCAAGGAACATTGATGTATGGAACAAGGGTGATTATTCCTCCAAAATTAAGAGAGAGAGTTCTGAAAGAATTGCACGAAGGTCATCTGGGGGGAGTCAAGATGAAAAGCCTTGCTAGGGCTTATGTGTGGTGGCCAGGTATCGACAAACAAATAGAGGATCTGACTAAAAGCTGCTCAGGGTGCCAAAAAGTTCAAAATGCACCTCCAATTGCACCGCTGCATCCGTGGGAATGGCCTTCAGCCCCATGGCAACGTGTGCATATCGACTTTGCAGGTCCATTCATGGATTCCATGTTTTTGATAGCAGTAGACGCACATTCTAAATGGCCAGAAGTGATTAAGATGTCGACCACTACCTCTGAGAAGACGATCGCAGTTCTAAGAACCATATTTGCAAGGAATGGGTTGCCGGAGCAAATATGTTCAGACAACGGACCACAGTTCGTGTCAGAAGAATTCCAGAAATTCATGAAAAAGAATGGGGTGAAACACTATACATCTGCCCCATATCATCCGGCTACAAATGGGTTGGCCGAGAGATTTGTTCAAACGTTCAAAAAGACGATAAAGGCCATGAGTGAAGACCATATTCCACTACAACACAAGGTGGACAATTTCCTGATGGCGTATCGAAACGCCACGCATTCAGTGACAAATCAAAGCCCTGCCATAATGTTCTACAACAGAAGGTTGCGGTCCTGGTTGGATTTGTTAAAATCCAATGTGCGAAGGGAAGTCGAAAACAAGCAATTCCAGCATGTAAATAACAAGGCCACTCGTAGTTTCGAAATAGGACAACCAGTGTTGGCCAGGGACTATAGGGATGATAAATGGCAACCTGGAACAATTCGTGCACGACAAGGACCCTTGATGTACACGGTAGACGTTGGAGAGAACGTAATACGACGTCATGCTGACCAACTTGTGGAATCGAGATCAAGGGTCGACCCCATGTCTTCAGCAGAGACACCAGTTGAAGAACTTATTGAGCCTGTAGCATCTACCTCAGACTCGAATGTACCTGATGATGTTCAATCCATAGGAGATCAAGTGGATGAGTCACCCCAGCAACGAGAACCAGAGACCCCTGAAAGGCGTTATCCGGGCCGGATCAGGAGGCCTCCTCAGAGACTGAATCTTTGAACAGTTGTGTGTAAATTGTATATATGTTATCCATGTAATGTTTTGGGGTGTACACTGTTAAGCTAAAAGGGGAGGAATTGTAGTGTATGTAACCTGTACCACCTTAAGAGGATACCTTAAGGTGATGGACTACTTTTTGATGGCTCCTGTACATTGTAGTACCGGTGGTGACCACACCGGTATATAAACCCTGCAGAGCAAAGTGTATCCCAGTTCAGCCCTGACCCTCAATCACCAAAGACCTGTTTACTTACTTCTGTAGTCTGTGTCCTGTTATTCAGTATAACTGCAATTGAAACCACAGACCCAACACCATGCTTCTTTTTTTTAATAAGTTCCGGGATGTGGGCATCGCTGGCAAGGCCAGCATTTATTGCCCATTCCTAATAGCCCTTGAGAAGGTGGTGGTGAGCCGCCTTCTTGAACCGCTGCAGTCCTTGTGGTGAAGGTACTCCCATAGTGCTGTTAGGGAGGGAGTTCCAGGATTTTGACCCAGCGACAATGAAGGAACGGCAATATATTTCTAAGTCAGGATGGTGTGTGACTTGGAGGGGAACTTGGAGGTGGTGGTGTTCTCATGCGCCTGCTGCCCTTGTCCTTCTAGGTGGAAGAGGTCGCGGGTTTGGGAGGTGCTGCTGAAGAAGCCTTGGCGAGTTGCTGCAGTAGATGGTACACACTGCAGACACGGTACGCTGCTGGTGGAGGGAGTGAATGTTTAAGGTGGTGGATGGGGTGCTAATCAAGCGGGCTGCTTTGTCCTCGATGGTGTTGAGCTTCTTGATGGTTGTTGCAGCTGCACTCATCCAGATAAGTGGAGAGTATTCCATCACACTCCAGACTTGTGCCTTGTAGATGGTGGAAAGGCTTTGGGGAAGCAGGAGGTGAGGCACTTGCCGCAGAATACCCAGCCTCTGACCCGCTCTTGTTGCCACAGTATTTATGTGGCTGATTCAGTTAAGTTTCTGGTCAATGGTGACCCCCAGGATGTTGATGGTGGGGGATTCGGCGATGGTAATGCCATTGAATGTCAAGGGGTGGTGGTTAGACTCTCGCTTGTTGGAGATAGTCATTTCCTGGCATTTGTGTGGTGCGAATGTTACCTACCACTTATCAGCCCAAGCCTAAATGTCATCCAGGTCTTGCTGCATGCGGGCATGGACTGCTTCATTTTCTGAGGAGGGAAGGTCATTGATGAAGCAGCTGAAGATGGTTAGGCTTAGGACACTGCCCTGAGGAACTCCTACAATGATGTCCTGGGGCTGAGATGATTGACCTTCAGCATTCACAACCATCTTCCTTTATGCTAGGTATGACTCCAGCCAGTGGAGAGTTTTCTCACTGATTCCCATTGACTTCAATTTTACTAGGGCTCCTTGATGCCACACTCGGTCAAATGCTACTTTGATTTCAAGGGCAGTAACTTTCACCTCACCTCTGGAATTCAGCTCTTTTGTTCATGTTTGGACCAAGGCTGGACTGAGGTCTGGAGCCAAGTGGTCCTGGCGGAACACAAACTTAGCATCGGTGAGCAGGTTATTGGTGAGTAAGTGCTGCTCGAATGCACTGTCAATGAGACCATCCATCACTTAGTCATAGAGTCATAACGGTACAGGAGGAGGCCATTCGGCCCATCGCATCTGTGCCGGCTCTCTGTAGAGCAATCCAGTCAGCCCCATTCCCCCACTCTATCCCCGTAGCCCTGCAAGTTTATTTCCCTCAAATGCCTGTCCAGTCTCCCCTTGAAAACATTGAGTGTCTCCGTTTCCACCACTTCCATTGGCAGTGATTTGCAGGTCATCACCACTCGCTGCATAAAAAAGTTTTTCCTCACATCCCCCTGTATATCCTGCCCAAAGCCTTAAATCTGTGTCCCCTAGTCCTTGTACCATCAACTAGTGGGAACAACCTTTCCCCGTCTAGCCTCTCCAAACCCGTCATAATCTTGTACACCTCTATCAAATCACCCCTCAACCTCCTTTGCTCTAATGAAAACAAATCCAGCTTCTCCAGCCTTGTAGCTAAGATCCCCCATCCCCGGAACCATTCTGGTAAATCTCCTCTGCACCCTCTCAAGGGCCTTCACATCCTTCCTAAAGTGTGGTGACCAGAACTGGACGCAATAATCCAGTTGTGGCCTAACCAGTGCTTTATAAAGTTTCAGCATAACTTCTCTACTTTTGTACTCAATACCTCTATTTATGAAGCTCAAATCCCATATGCTTTGCTAACCACTCTCTCAATATTTCCTGCCACCTTCAGGGACCTATGCATATTAACTCCCAGGCCCCTCTGTCCCTGCACACTCTTTGAAACTGTGCCATCAAGTGTATATTGCCTCTCCCTGTTCCTTCTGCCAAAATGCATCACCTCACACTTCTCTGTATTAAATTCCATCTGCCACTTGTCTGCCCATTCTGCTAGCCTTTCTATGTCCTGTTGCAGTCGATTGGTATCATCATCACCATTTGCCACACCCCCAAGTTTGGTGTCATCGGCAAATTTAGAAATTCTACTCTGTATTCCAATATCCAAGTAGTTTATATATATCAAAAAAAGCAGTGGCCCTTGGCGAACACCACTGTCCACCATCCTCCAGTCTGAAAAACAGCCATTTACCACAACTCACTGATTTCTGTCCTTAAGCCAATTCCTTATCCAAGCTGCCACTGACCCACCAATTCCATGAGCCTCAATTTTGTTAACCAGCCTTCTATGTGGTACTTTGTCAAACGCTTTCCGAAAATCCATGTAGACAACATTCATTGCATTCCCTTCATCAATCCTCTCTGTTACTTCATCAAAACATTCAATTAGACTTGTCTACTCTAAGCATACCTAGCCTTTTTAGTATATCCTGTGTATCAATTTTCACCTTTTCCAATGCTTCTACCTTTTCCACTTCTACTGATATTTTGTCAGCATCCATCTCCTTAGTAAACACCGATACAAAGTACTCATTGGCCCAGAAATTCGAGTTGGGGACTTCCCGCGGGTGAAAGCCCCCGACCTGCACTTACCTTGCGCGCCGGCAGTTGAGCTGTAGGGCCCCATGGAATTCCGCTCCGGAGCCTGGCCCAGCTGCCGGCACGCTGTGCTTGCGTGTCCCAGGGGCGTAGTTAGTGCGATGCGTCCCCTGGGATCACGTGAGCCATGGGCAGCCAATCGGAGGAGGGAAAAGCCCATTCATAAGATTGACAGGAAGACCTGTCAAAACTTATGAATACTATGGCCCCAAAATAGCAGTAAACCTTCAAATATTTTTTTTTTAAAAGTCACACTTTTTAAATAAACTATAAATTACATTAAATAACTATTTTAAACAATAATTTAAATTTTTGAAAAGAATAATTTTATATTCTAATGGGGATAAAAATAAACTTACCTTGCTTTAAAGTATTTTAAAATAATAAACCTGTGGAAAAAATGTTTTAATTTTAATTAATTGACCACTTCCCTTGTAAAAAGCAGGCCTTATGCCTGCTTTTTACATTTCTAAATCCTGCAGGCTTACGATCCCGGGAAAACCTAAGTTCAAAGCGCACGTGCAGCCTCTCCTGTGTGCACGCTCAACCCCTGAACCTCTTCGTTCAGAGGATCGGAAGTGCCGGTTTCCCGGCATGCACAGTGCATGCAGAAAACCGGCACTTCCATTCAGCCTACAGGTGAGCACCCCATGCGTACTCACCCATGGAGACCCGAATTTCTGGGCCATTGAGTATTCTAGCCTTGCCCTGTGCATCTAAGCATATATCACCTTCTTTGTCTCTAACTTTGCTGATCATTGAGAGTAGAATGATGGGGCAGTAATTAGCTGGATTGGATTTGTCCTGCTTTTTGTGGAGAGTACATACTTGGGCAGTTTTCCACATTGCTGGGTAGATGCCAGTGTTGTAGCTATACTGGAACATCGTGGCTAGAGGCATGCTAGTTCTGGAGCACATGGCTTCAGCATGACAGCCTTTGCTGTATCCAGCGCGTTCAGCCATTGCACTTCCCCTTCTCCCAATCTATTGCCATTCAGATAATAATTTGCCTTCCTGTTTTTGCCACCAAAGTGGATAACCTTGCATTTATCCACATTATACTGCATCTGCCATGCATCTGCCCAATCACCTAACCTGTCCAAATCATACTGGAGTTTCTCGGCATCCTCCTCACAGCACACACGCCCACCCAGCTTTGTGTCGTCTGCAAACTTGGAGATATTACATCTAGTTCCTTCGTCTAGATCATTAATATATATTGTGAATAGCTGGGGTCCTAGCACCAATCCCTGCGGTACCCCACTAGTCACTGCCTGCCACTCGGAAAAAGACCCGTGATGTAATAAAACTCACTATGCACTTGGTTTGAGTATAAAGCAAGGCTTTAATCAACTTGTTTCAGAACATGGAGTGTAATGATCAATAACATGTCATTCTAGAGTGGTACACTAGATGGAGCCGTAGAGCTGTAGAGCTGTATATTTAGTTGTATGTGTTTAAGACTACACTACCCACGATGCACTAGGCTACCCACAAGGCAGTAACCAAGATGGCTGCCTGCACACAGAAGTACACATGCTGAAGCTCTACAGATTCTGTACCTAGAGAACGTGTACTGAATAAATGACTAGCTAGAAGCTAGCTGTTCATAATAAGAATGTCTAGTTATTAATGAACATAACATGGTACCAGGAGTGTTGAAAATCTGCTAAACATTGTGAAACGCGACATAGAATCTTTGAAGCCACCAGAGCATTTGAACCTCATGGGAAATGTCGACTACAATTGGCGGGCTTTCAAACAACAATTCGAACTCTACATTGCTGCCATCGGATTCGGTACGAAGCCAGACACAAGGAAGATAGCGTTGCTGCTCACGGTTGCAGGCCCACAGGTGATAGAGGTATTTAATACATTTGTATTTAATCCAGAGGAGAGCAGAGAAAAATTAGACGATGTGCTAAAGAAATTTGATACACATTGTTCTCCGAAAAAGAATGAAACCTATGAGAGGTACGTGTTCTGTTCTCGGACACAGCAGCAAAATGAGACTTTTGATAGCTTTGTGACCGATCTGAAACTGAAAGCACAGAGATGTAATTTCTCTGAACTGAAAGCATCCATGATTCATGACCAGATTGTGTTTGGTATTCATGATAAAAAGGTTAGGGAACGTCTGTTGAGAGAAACTGAATTAACATTGGAAAATGCTGTGAAAATATGCCAAGCCAGCGAGCTAGCTCAAAAGCATGCGAAGACTTTCAGTGAAATCAATAATGATGCGATTGTAGTAAGTGCTGCTGTTGGTGCTGTGTCCTACAAGGGGAAGAAACATGGGCAGAACAGAAATGAAAAGGAATTTTTAATTGTAAACGCTGTGGTTACAAACACCAGTTAAAACAATGCCCAGCGTTTGGAAAAATATGCACAAAATATCATGGAAAGAATCACTTTGCCAAACAATGCTTTTCAGAAGTAAAAACAAAGAAGGCCAACAAGTCAATATGATTGAGGACACTGATTTAAGTGAGACATTTTTTGTAGGAATAGTGTCATGTGACAATATAGAAAAGGATACAGAAAATGTGCAGCCCTCAGGAATAAACAATGCTGAACATAAAGTTAATGCAGTAAAAGAGGACAAACGGATGATCCCACTGCAGGTAAATGGAGCATTAGTTACATTGAAACTAGACACTGGCGCAAAAGCAAACTTATTCAGTATGAGTGACATTAAAAATATGAAAGAAAAGCCCAAAGTACAGAAAAAGTCAGTACTACTGAAGAACTATAATGGACAGAAAATAGATAGCTTAGGTGTATGCACACTTAAAGTGACAGTCAAAGACAAAGTGCATCATCTCATGTTTTCTGTTGCGGCTGAAGGACTTGATTCACTACTAGGTGACAAAGCTTGTGAGGACTTAGAACTGGTCAAGAGAGTCTACCATATAAACTGTGCCATAAGCAGACCAGATGACTTGGTGGGTTCTGTAGTGAGTAATTTCCAGGATGTGTTCAAAGGATTTGGAGTTCTACCATTCACTTACGAGATCCAGCTAAAGGAGGATGCTCAGCCAGTGGTACATGCTCCACGAAGAGTTCCAGCACCCCTGCGTGACCGGCTCAAGAAAGAACTGGACAGAATGACAACACTGGGAGTCATCAGGAAAGTCAAAGAGCCAACAGACTGGGTTAACTCTATGGTATGTGTGAAGAAAAAGAACAATGATCTAAGAATATGCATGGATCCAAAGGACTTAAATGCAAACATAAAACATGAACACTACCAGATTCCCAAGCGAGAAGAAATCACCAGTGAAATGTCAGGTGCCAGGTACTTTACAAAGCTCGATGCCTCACAAGGATTTTGGCAACTAAAACTGGATGAAAAGAGCACCAAATACTGTACCTTCAACACACCATTTGGCAGGTATTGTTTCCTCAGAATGCCTTTCGGGATAATATCTGCATCTGAAATCTTTCATAGAGCGATGGAACACATAATTGAAGGTCTGGAAGGAGTTCGGGTCTATGTTGATGACATCATCATCTGGGGCTCCACATTGAAAGAACACAATGAGAGACTGACTAAAGTGCGACAGAGCATACGCCGGAATGGACTGAAGCTCAACAAAGCCAAGTGTCAGTTTGGCGTCCAGGAAATTACTTTCCTAGGAGGTAATCTATCTGGTAAAGGAATAGAGCCAGATATGGAAAAAGTAAACGCCATACTCAAAATGCCCCGACCCACTGACAAAAAAGGAGTGCTACACATCATGGGGATGATAAACTTCATTGGAAAGTTCATTCCTAACTTGTCAGCCAAGACAACCTGTCTGCGAGACCTGCTACATAAAACAAATGAGTTCGCATGGACAGAAAGACATGAACAAGAGTGGATGAACCTCAAAACAGTGCTGACAACCACACCTGTACTCACTTTCTTTGACCCAACAAAGAGAATCAAAGTGTCAATGGATGCATGAAAAGATGGCCTAGGCGCGGTCTTGCTACAAGCAGAGGGTGAAGATTGGAAGCCTGTTGCCTATGCCTCCAGGTCTATGACTGATTCTGAGTGTCGATACGCCCAGATTGAAAAGGAATGTCTAGGCTTGGTAGTTGGACTAGAAAAGTTTCATGGCTACATATATGGACTTCCCACCTTCACAGTTGAGACAGACCACAGCCCACTGGTTGCCATCATAAAAAAAAATCTGAATGAGATGTCTCCAAGGATTCAACGACTCATGATGAAGCTGCAAAGATATGACTTTGAACTGATCTACACACCAGGCAAATACATAGTGTTAGCAGATGCACTATCCCGAGCACCCACAATGAGTCATGTGAGCGCTACTGAAGAAGACGTGGATGTTCATGTGAGTATGGTCACTGCTGCGCTGCCCGTGTCAGACACAAAATCAAAGCAAATAGCAGAAGAAACAGTAAAAGATACAGTGTTACAAACAGTAATAGAAAACATTCATCATGATTGGCCAAAAGGTTCCTGTCCAAAATACTTTCACATAAGGTCAAAATTGAGTGTCGCAAGTGGACTATTACTAAAGCAGAACAGAATAGTCATTCCACAGGCTCTACGTCAAGACATGCTCAAAAGGATTCATGAGGGACACCTCGGAATTGAAAAATGCAAAAGGAGAGCAAGAGACACTGTTTATTGGCCTGGCATAAATAAGGACATTGAGAACATGATAGGCAAATGTGAGACATGTCAGAAACACCAAAACAAACAAACAAAGGAACCAATGATTGTAGCTGACTTACCAACAGCACCATGGCAAAAGGTTGGTATGGACCTCTTTCATTTAAATGGTAAAGAATATCTAATAGTGATTGACTACTATTCTAACTATCCTGAGATGGCGCTGCTCTCAAGCACATCAGCAAGCAGTGTCATAATGCATGTGAAATCCATCTTCGCCAGACATGGAATTCCCAGGATTGCCGTTAGCGACAATGGTCCGTGCTTCAACTGTAAGGAGTGGCAACAGTTTGCAGCACAGTATGACTTTCAGCACATCACAACCAGTCCTTTGTATGCTCAGTCAAATGGTAAGGCAGAGAAAGGTGTTCAAGTTCTCAAGCAGCTACTGAAGAAAGCGACAGAAAGCAAGTCTGATCCTTATCTCGCCCTGCTGAGCTACCGAGCCTCACCTTTAGACTGTGGTTCTTCACCTGCTGAACTACTAATGGGTCGCAAGTTGCGTACCACGTTACCCTGCTGTGCAAAAGAAATGCAAAGTAAGGAACTGAGACAGAGACTTCAACTGTTAAAGCTGAAACAGAAATCATACTATGACAAGTCATCCAAAACTCTAAAACCATTGACAAGGGATGATGTTGTCAGGATTGAGGATCCAGATGCATGGAACAGGAAAGCTACAGTTCTTGAGGAAGTAGGACCAAGGTCATACACTGTTAGAACTGAGGAAGGACAGATTCTCCGGAGGAACCGCCGTTCCCTCCTGAAAACACAAGAAACTATCCAAGAGCAGATTGATGACAATGCCGCAACTGAATCTTGTCATTCACCACCAGAACAATCTCATGAAAACACATCAGACTTACCTGTGTTGAGAAGATCCACATGTGAAGTAAAAAAGCCTGATAGACTTAATCTTTGAGTGCAAAGAAAAACTATATTGAAAATGTATTGACTGTTGTGAAAATGTTTATGTTTATAGAGCACTAGCAAAAGTGTTACTGATTTCAGCTTTACCGTGTTTCTTGAAAGTTGATTGATATTGATTGATATTGATTTTGTTTAACCTCAAAGAAAGGGGGATGTAATGATCAATAACATGTCATTCTAGAGTGGTACACTAGATGGAGCCGTAGAGCTGTAGAGCTGTATATTTAGTTGTATGTGTTTAAGACTACACTACCCATGATGCACTAGGCTACCCACAAGGCAGTAACCAAGATGGCTGCCTGCACACAGAAGTACACATGCTGAATCTCTACAGATGCTGTACCTAGAGAATGTGTACTGAATAAACGACTAGCAAGAAGCTAGCTGTTCATAATAAGAATGTCTAGTTATTAATGAACATAACATGGAGGTCTAGTTGTACTTCACTAGTTCCTGTCTTCCAAAATGTCCCTGAGCAAGCTGGGCCCATGCCTGAGTATTTATACTCCTTGGATGGCGCCACCAGCTGGCCATCCAGTTTTATTTCATGAGTACAGGAAACTTTGTGATATCCGGCACCGACGGGACTGAGCTGTTGCCGATCTATCAAAACTGCTGGATATACAAAGTTAATGTTGAAGCATACGGAGGTTTTCATCTCCGTATCTGACAACAAACACTGTTGCTTAGCAACAGCTTCTAAACAGTCGGCTGCAGCTGCAAGCATCTCTAGCTGAAGCTGTTGCTATAGCTACAGACCTTGCAGTGCCTGACTGGGAAAAAAAAGCAACGAGAACCAAAAAAACTTATAGAAAACGGCTCCTGATTTTTGCCATTAGATCGAGTATTCCGGACATATAACCTCCGGATAAATCAAAGTTTCCTGTAGTTTCTTTATGATGATGAGATTTATAACAACCGTTTATTCCAACTCTTTGCTTCCTGTCCGCCAACCAGTTCTCTATCCAAGTCAGTACCTTACCCCCAATCCCATGTGCTTTAACTTTACATGCTAACCTCTTATGCGGGACCTTGTCAAAAGCCTTCTGAAAGTCCAAGTACACCACATCCACTGGTTCTCCCTTATCTATTCTACCAGTTACATCCTCAAAAAATTCCAGTAGATTAGTCAAGCACGATTTACCTTTGTAAATCCATGTTGACTTTGTCCGATCCTGTCACTGTTTTCCAAGTGCTCTGCTATTACATCTTTTATAATAATGGACTCTAGCATTTTCCCCACTACCGATGTCAGGCTTACCGGTCTATAATTCCCCGTTTTCTCTCTACCACCTTTTTTGAATAGTGGGGTTACATTAGCTACCCTCCAATCCATAGGAACTGTTGCAGTCTATCCATGGGCCCAACCAGTCCATGCCGGCGCTTATGCTCCACTCGAGCCGCCTCCCATGTTTCCTCATCTAACTCTATCAGCATAACCCTCTAGTCCCTTCTCCCTGAAATGCATATCTAGCCTCCCCTTAAATGCATCTATACTATTTGCCTTAACTACTCCCTGTGGTAGTAAATTCAACATTCTCATCACCCTCTGGCTAAAGAAGTTTCTTCTGAATTCCCTATTTGATTTCTTGGTGGCTAACTTGTATTGATGGCCTCTAGTTAGACTCTTCCCCACAAGTGGAAACATTCTCTCTATATCTACTTTAACTAAACCTTTCATAATTTTAAAGACCTTTATTAGCTCACCCCTCAGCCTTCTCTTTTCAAGAGAAAAGAGATCCAGCCTGTTCATCCTTTCCTGATAGTTATACCCTCGCATTTCTGGTATCATCCTTGTAAATCTTCTCTGCACCCTCTCTAGTGCCTCTATATCTTTTTTATAATATGTTGACCAGAATTGTAACGCAGTACTCAAAGTATAGTCTAACCAAGGTTTGATACAAATTTAGCATAAGTTCACTATTTTTCAATTCTATCCCTCTAGAAATAAACCCTAGTGCTTGGTTTGCTTTTTTTATGGCCGTGTATTTGTACTCCAAGATCCCTTTGCTCCTCTACCCCACCCAGATTCGTACCCTCCAAATAATAAGTGACCTCCCTATTCTTCCTACTAAAATGTAACACCTCACATTTATCTGTGTTGAAATTTATTTGCCAGTTATATGCCCATTCTCAAGTTTATTAATATCCTCCTGTAATTTGTTGCAGTCCTCCTCGGTATTGACAATAACCCCCCCCATCCCCCCCCCCCCCACAATTTGGTGTCATCCGCAAATTTAGAGATTGTGTTTTTGATTCCAAAGTCAAAATCATTACTATAAACTGTGAACAACAGTGGTCCCAGCATTGATCCTTGTGGAACACCACTACTCATCTTCTGCCACTGTGAACAGCTACCCTTTACCCCTACTCTCTGCTTTCTATCTTGAAGCCAGCTACTTGTCCCCTGACTCCACATTCTCTGACCTTATTCTTTAGTCTATTATGTGGTACCTTATCAAAGACCTTTTGAAAATCCAGATAAATTACATCTACTGCATTACCCTTGTCTACTCTCTCTGTTACCTCTTGAAAAAATTCAGTGAGCTTGGTCAAGCAAGACTTTCCCTTTTGAAATCCATGTTGACTTTTCATTATTATATTTTTGGCTTCGAGATGGACTAGGTTGGCTCCCCTATGTGCGTGAGACCCTCTCCGCCCAATTTTTCTCAATGCGCTGTGCCCAGGCCATCTAATACGCTCAACACAGCAGCAGGAAAACTGCACAATTTTTGAATGTCTGTGCACTCTATTATATCATATGTGACTTATTTTTGAAATCAACAGTTCATTGACTCAAGAGTCACATAACTTATTTATCTTTATGTCCCTGTAGCCTTGATGGTAGCCTCTTAAATTGGCTTCCTTTGCTGCCGGATTTTTTTATACCAATTATAATTGTTCAGTCATTGCTACAATAGCTGCTTCTTGAAGAGTACTATTATTATAATTGAACTGTTATTGTCTGCCACTTCCTGATGTGCAATCTTCCAGTGCTCCCGATGGAATAAAACTCTAAACAATAACTTAAATAAACTGCTAAAATCAGTATGTTATAAATAAATAAATGATGGGTGCTGTGGCTTGCAGACCCTGAGTTTGTATTCTGCTCCTAATGTTATTTGGTACTTTATTTTTGGCAAACCACTGCACCTCACCATGCATCTTTTTTTTGTCTCATAATGCTCCTGTGAAGCGTCTTGGAACGTTTTACTACATTAAAGGTGCTATATAAATAAAAGTTGTTTTTGTTGTTATTTTTACATACAACCTTTGTTTATTGCTGATGTAATATAGAAATAGGGAGTGAAGGATGAGAGATGATAGAGATCAACAGAAATGAAAAAGGTAAAAGAGAAATAGAAGTGAAGGATGAGTGAAACAGAAACAAAAGTGAAGGAGAGACAAGAAGAATTGAAGAAATAAAATAAAATGAAACAAGGAATAGAATTAAAGGAGAATAGAGAGAGAAATAGAAATGGAGGAGATAAATAGAAGCAAATGAGGAGAGATAAACAGAAGTTAAGGAGGAGAGAGAAATAAAAGTGAAGGAGAAAGAAAAACAGGTGTGAAGGAGCACAGAGAGATAGAAGTGAAGGAGAAGAGAAAAGCAGAGATGAAGGATGAGAAAAGCATTGCAAGATAAACAAATAAAGAGAGACATATTGGCCGGGATCTTACCTGAAGAGGCACATTGGGGGTGGGACTGCTGCCTTTCGGGTTCTAGACCCGCCCCCAGCGACGTCTGACATACAGACGCTATTTTGCATCAATTGGCCTTGTTAAGCCCGCCCTGCGGGCTTGCCGGCCAATTAAGAGAAAGCCGGTGTCAGATGACATCAGTTGATGACACGTCATCTGCCAGTTTTCTTAATGGGGCCACCACCATTTCTTGTTGACAGATGATTTTTTCAGTGTTTGACAGCATTAAGGTGCTGCAAACACTGACAATCACTGGACAAAGGTGAGCCCTTGCACCCAGACTCTCCAGTGACTCTCTCCATAGGCTAAAACAGATGGCAGCTGCAGGTGAGGTTACAGAAGCGATCTGTCACTGGTGAGAGAGGTTCCCCAATGAGGTGAGACTACACAAACACTTCAAAGCTTGTCACGTACAGAAAATTCTAAACACATTAAAAATGACTTTCCCAACATTTTCTTACCTCTGCAACTCACTACTGTCCCATTGGATCCTTCACGTCACTTCTGCAGCTGTCATCTATACACAAACATTACAGCAGACCCACAGCACGTCACACTTACCATGGTGGGGTTTCCCGGCATCAAGAAGCCCGCACTAGAAGTGTCAAAATTGGAAAAAGCCTCTTAACTGCCTGTTAACTACCTGTTAACAAGCAGTTAAGTGGCTATAATCCTCGTCCCACCGCTAGGAGCCGGGTCCCTGTGCAAATCGGGGATTCAACTTCTGGGAGGATTGATTGGAGGCGGGTTGGAAGCAGGTTCGGGACCCGCTGCCAATCTTTTTGATTTTGCCAGCAGTCCCGCCTCCAAACCCGACCTCTGAGTGCTGGCAAAATGGCCCCCAGTGATCTTAATTCCCAGTATAAAATACCTTAGTTACCCACATTGGCTGAAAGATCTGAATCTGAATTCTTTAGAGAAGTGTAGACTCAGGTGATTTGATCGCAGTTTCTAAATAATGAAGGGACTAGACTGTGCTTATGTGGACCAATTATTTCAACTGAATAGGTTAGGGATGATCAGGGGTCATGCTTACAAGTTAGGTTGGATGTTGGGCAGTTCTTCATTTCCTGGAGAATAGTGGGCCTGTGGAACAAGTTGCCGGCTCGTACGGTGAACGCTGATTCACTGTATTACATAGAAACATAGAAGATAGGAGCAGGAGTAGGCCATTCGGCCCTTCAAGCCCGCTCCGCCATTCAATGAGATCATGGCTGATCATTCAAATTCAGTACCCTGTCCCTGCCTTCTCCCCATATCCCTTGCTCCCTTTAGCCTTAAGAAATATATCCAACTCTTTCTTGAATATATTTAATGAACTGGCCTCCACCGCCCTCTGTGGCAGAGAATTCCACAGGTTCACCACTCTCTGGGTGAAGAAATTCCTCTTCATTTCAGTCCTAAATGGCTTACCCCTTATCCTTAGACTATGACCCCTGGTTCTGGACTCCCCGGCCATCAGAAACATCCTTCCTGCATCTAGTCTGTCCAGGCCTGACAGAATTTTATAGGTTTCGATGAGATCCCCTCTCAATTTTCTAAACTCCAGTAAGTATAAGACCAATCAACACAATCTCTCCTCATACGTCATTCCTGCCATCCCAGGTATCAGCCTGGTGAATCTTCACTGCACTCCTTCCATGGCAAGAACGTCCTTCCTCAGGTAAGGCGACCAAAACTGCACACAATACTCAAGGTGCGGTCTCACCAAGGCCCTGTATAACTGTAGCAAGACATCCTTGTTCCTGTACTCGAACCCTCTTGCTACGAAGGCCAACATACCATTTGCCTTCTTAACTGCCTCCTGCACCTGCATGCTTACCTTCAGCGACTGGTGCACAAGAACACCCAGGTCTCTTTGCACTTCCCCTTCTCCCAATCTATTGCCATTCAAATAATAATCTGCCTTCCTGTTTTTGCCACCAAAGTGTATAACCTCACATTTATCCACATTATAGTGCATTTGCCATGTTTCTGCCCAATCATCCAACCTGTTCAAATCGTATTGGAGTTTCACGACATCCTCCTCACAGCTTACCCTCCCACCCAGCTTTGTGTCGTCTGCAAATTTGGAGATATTACATCCAATTCCCTCATCCAGATCATTAATATATATTGTGAACAGCTGGGGTCCTAGGACCGATCCTTGCGGTACCCCACTAGTCACTGCCTGCCACTCGGAAAACGACCCGTTTATTCCAACTCTTTGCTTTCTGTCCGCCAACCAGTTCTCTATCCAAGTCAATACCTTGCCCCCAATCACATGTGCCTTAATTTTGCACGCTAATCTCTTATGTGGGACCTTATCGAAAGCCTTCTGAAAGTCCAAATACACCACATCCACTGGTTCTCCCTTATCTATTTTACCAGTTACATCCTCAAAAAATTCCAGTTGATTAGTCAAGCATGATTTACCTTTTGTAAATCCATGTTGACTTTGTCCGATCCTGTCACTGCTTTCCAAGTGCTCTGCTATTACATCTTTTATAATAGACTCTAGCATTTTCCCCACTACCAATGTCAGGCTTACCGGTCTATAATTCCCCACTTTTTCTCTACCACCTTTTTTGAATAGTGGTGTAACATTAGCTACCCTCCAATCCATGGGTACTGTTCCAGAGTCTATCGAGTTCTGGAAGATGACCAGCAATGCATCTACTATTTCTAGGGCCACTTCCTTAAGTACCCTGGGATGTAGATTATCAGGCCCTGGGGATTTATCGGCCTTCAGTCCCATCAATTTTCCTAACATCATTTCCCTACAAATACTGATTTCTTTCAGTTCCACTCTTTCATCAGACCCTATGTTCGCCGGCATCTCTGGGAGATTATTTGTGTCCTCCTTTGTGAAGACAGAACCAAAATATGAATTTAGTTGGCCTTCCATTTTTTTGTTTCCCATTATAAATTCCCCTGATTTTGACTGCAAGGGACCTACGCTTGACTTCACCAATCTTTTTTTCTTCACATATCTATAAAAGCTTTTACAGTCAGTTTATATGTTCCCTGATAGCTTACTCTCATATTCTATTTTCCCTTTCTTAATTAATCCCTTTGTCCTCCTTTGTTGAATCCTAAACTGCTCCCAATCCTCAGGATTATTGCTTTTTCTGGCCAATTTATATGTCCTCTCCTTGGATCTTATGCTAGCCCTAATTTCCCTTGTTAGCCATGGTTGAGTCACCTTTTTTGTTTTATTTTTATGCCAAACTGGGATGAACAAATTCTGTAGCTCATCCATTCGGTCTTTGAATGTTTGCCATTGCCTATCCACCGTCAACCCTTTGAGTGCCATTTCCCAATCAATCCTACCCAACTCGCTCCTCAGACCATCGTAGTTTCCTTTATTTAAATTTAGGACCCTAGTCTCTGAGTCAACTACTTCATTCTCCATCTTAATGAAGAATTCGGACATATTATGATCGCTCCGACCCAAGGGGCCTTGTACAACAAGATTGCTAATTAATCCTTTCTCGTTACATAATACCCAGTCTAAGATGGCCTGATCTCTGGTTGGTTCCTCGACATATTCGTCCAGGAAACCATCCCGTAAACACTCCAGGAATTCCTCCTCCACAGTATTGTTACTAATTTGGTTGGCCCAATCTATATGTAGATTAAAGTTACCCATGATGACTGCTGTGCCCTTATTGCACGCTTCTTTAATTTCCCTTTTAATGCCATCCCCAA
Source organism: Somniosus microcephalus (assembly GCF_052327205.1). Lineage (NCBI taxonomy): Eukaryota > Metazoa > Chordata > Chondrichthyes > Squaliformes > Somniosidae > Somniosus > Somniosus microcephalus. The sequence continues at coordinate 83,185,195 of NC_140993.1, read as the reverse complement.
CTGTTGGGAGGTCTATATACCACTCCCACTAATGTTTTTTCCCCTTAGTATTTCTCAATTCTACCCATACAGATTCCACATCATCAGAGCTAATATCCTTTATTACAATTGTATTAATCCCTTCTTTAACCAGTAATGCTACCCCACCTCCCTTTCCTTTTTGCCTATCTTTCCTGAATATCGAATACCCCTGGATGTTGAGTTCCCAGTCTTGGCCATCCGTGAGCCACGTTTCCGTAATCCCAACCAAATCATATTCGTTTACCTCTATTTGCGCAGCCAATTCGTCCACCTTATTACAAATGCTCCTCGCATTAAGACACAAAGGCCTAGAAATTCAGTTGCGTTTGCGCCCACTTATTGGCTATAAAGTGGTTTGCGCCTGAAGTTTTTTATCGCCCAAAATTCAGATGGACCCTAACATCGGCGTTAGCCGGTAGCGCCGCGCCGGCACCGATGACGTCATCGGCGTGCGCAGTGCCCCGGTTGCAATGCTATTCCGGCCCGATGGCCAAATTCAGTTGCGGCCGCCTCGCCCGTGGCAGCCGCAAACAGCGTTTGTGAAACGGGGTCTTGCAGCTCCGAAAGGCCGGCGCATAAAGGTGGCGCGGCGGCCGGCCGCTTTCCCGGCGGCCGCCTGCCCTCACCTCCCTCCCCGGACTCCTGCACCACCCCCCCGCGGCATTGATGTCTGAGTCCCGCGAGCCCGGCACTTCTCCGTGGTGCCGGGCTCATTTGCCGGGGGAATCCACCGGCGATCTGACGGCTGCAGGCAGCTCCTCCTTAAGAGAAGGAGGAGGCCTGCAGTACCCCAGCCTGCCGCACCGCATCGGGTGCCGCAGCGGCAGCTGGACGCCTGAAAGTGACATTCATCGCCCCTAGCGAGGCGGCCAAACCCTGCAATAGCGCCCGCCACCGTCTTGGCCCGTCGCAACTGAATTTTAGGCGGGCGCTACGGGAATCCTGGCGAGCGCAAAATTTCGGGCGCAAAAGACCTGGCGGGGCCATACCGAATTTCTAGGCCAAAGCCTTCGGCTTGTTTTTTTAACGCTCTTAGACCTATTAGAATTATTATTTACTGGACCAGTGTGACGGAGATCATCTCGTACAAGAGGTACGTACTGTGTAATATAAATCATGGCCAATCTGATCTCCTGGAATAGTTTTGATCACCTAAAGGGGGGAATTTTCCAGATTCATTTTTCCTTAATTGGCCTGGGCTTTTAACTTTTTTTGTTTTTCCCAAGAGATTTCACGACTCCATGTGGGTAGGGAGTGTCTGTATTGTAAGGCATCAAAACTATATGGGACAGAATAGATGGACCAGTTGGTCTATTCCCGTCTGTCATTTTCATATGTTCTTGTAAAAGAAATGTTTTTAGTTCAATTTTATTAAAACCCAGTTCCACATAGACAACAATGCACATCACACACACACAGCTGGTAAAGCAGCGTGATGCATGCACCAAATGAATTAAACCAACATGACAGGTTGCATGCTAACCTACATCCTAATTGGGGCCATAGGCCACAAGCTCTGAACTAACTGAAGGTCATGACTCTTCCAAGTTAACAAAACAATGGGTGGCACAATTTTGCTCCCCAACTACGAATTGTGAACAGCACAAACCCAGTCAAATAAAGGGTTGTGAACAAATGCCTTGACAGCTAAGTGAAAGAGCCAGTGTAAACCAGTTCAGCTGGAAACCTTGGGAGAAAGCAGCAATGCCCATGTACAAGAAGAGTTGCACCATAATGAGCCTGGACTCCACTGTGGCAGGGCACAGAGGAAGCCAAGAGTCAAGGGTTTAAATGACTCAGGAATGGATTGCTGCAGAAATAAGGATGCTGAGAACTGATTAATCAATGAGCTGGGCTTTGACAGTTGGGTTTCTGTTTACCACAATGACCATTATAAAATGAAAACAATCCTTAATCTATTCATAGTGTAAATGAAATAAAAAATCCTTTACCAACAAGGTATCATTGTACACTAGGGGGTAGAGTTTCCATTTTGAGCGCAATCAGGAAATTGCGCCCGAAATGCACTTGAAATTGCACTGGTTAGGTTACAGTTCAAGTTTCCCTTAAAATTTATTTGCATAATCACAAGCATAAAATCTTGCATGAACAAGCGCAATTGAACAACGTAACAGAATGTAATTGCTTGGTTTTTTTGCATTAAAAGTATTCCTTCATGTATTTAAGAGTGGTAAGCTGGTGCAGTTTAATTAATACAGTTGAAAATGGGTTTATCACAAAAAATAAGCATTTTTTGTAAGGGTGTCCACCTGTGAGTAATCGGATTTAACATCACTAAAAATTACTTTACAAAAAACTATGCTGAACCGTTTAGCGGTTTCGTTGGTATACACTAGTCAGTTTCTTAGTAAATTGAATATTTTTTGATATGAAAAAGCTTCTGAAATGTGCCTACTAGTGCCTGAGCACCTAAGAAAATGAGCACAATCGGAAGAGCCTTCCCGAATCAGCACAATTGCCAGACTCTCACAATTTCAACCTGGGGGCGTGGCTAGTTTTGTGGGCGGGCCCTGATTCGGGCAAAATGAATCTTGAACCGGCTAAAAAATCATGGAAAACACGAGCATAAGTGTTTTTGGGCGTAACTCACATTTTAAATTCCCCGATCTTTTGCACTGGTTTGGTCGATTGCGCTGGAATCTGGACACAAAACTAACTGAAACAAGCGGAAACTCTACCCCTAGTTGTTTTCAGCTATTGGGAGGTGTCCTTTGCAAAGGTTTGAAATAAATTATGTAATCTATTTACATAAATTCTTTCTGCTTTTCTTTTACAAAGAGAATAAAGAAACAGTATGGCCTAGAAATTCATTAAGGCGCCGGCAGCTTTGCGGCCAGTTACCGCCTAAAGAGGGCTTCTGCGCCAATACAGGAGGTTGCGCTGATATTCAGCGCAGCGGTAATGGCGGCGGTAGCCGTTAGCGCTGCGCCGGCACCGATGACATCATCGATGTGCGCAGTGCCCCGGTTCCGCCCCGATACCGGCCCGATCCCCATATTTAGTTGCGGCCACCTCTTCCGCAGCGGCCGCAAACAGCGACCAGAAAACGGGGCCGTACTGTAGCTTTAGTGGGGCGCTTTAAGGTGGAGGTGCGGCCGGCTGCTTTTTCGGCGGCCGCCTGCCTGCACCTCCTTCCCCGGCCTCCTCCACCCCCCCCCCCCCCGCGGCATTGCCGGCTGCTTTCCGCGAACCCGGCACTTCTCCGTGGTGCCGGGCTCATTTGCCGGCACTATCCAGCGGCGATCTCCCCGTGGCAGGCACCTCCCCCTTAAGAGAAGGAGGAGGCCTGCAGTACCGCAGCCTGCCGCTCCGCAGCGGGTAGCGCAGTGGCGCCTAGAGCGCTGAAATTCAGTTCCAGCGCCCCAAGCGGGGGCGGGCACACCCTGGAATAGCGCCCGGTTCCGACTTGGGGCGCAAAAACTGAATATCTGACGGTCGCAACTGGCTCCGCGCCCACGCTAACTTTTGGGCGCTAGCCAGCTGGCGGGGCCATAGTGAATTTCTAGGCCTATATATTTTATTTACTTTTCATTTCTTTATTCTTAACTGTGCATTTTCTTTCTAAATTGTTATTTTAAAATACCTCGCTAAACACAATCGGGTAGAAATTGGCAAACGTTGGGCCCATTTGTTGCCCGGAGAACAGGCACAATGTTGACCAATTTAGCAGTGGGACGGCCCGCACCCGATCTGCGCTCACGTTGGGGCCACTGCTGAAGTGATCAGACACATTTTCAGGCATCCCTGGCAGACACCTAAAACATGCATTAGGCCCTTTACATATGCAAATGAGGGGCCTAAAGCCTGTTTTAGGTCCCCTTGCCAAAATTGGCTGGTGATGAACAGAGCAGGAACTGCACCTGCTCCGCTCGGGATTCTTCAGCGGCCCCCGTGGGCACCGAGGAAAGGTAAGTTTATTTTGCTTAAAAAAATTCAGAACTCATGGGTGTGGAGCCAGGAGGGGCAGATGTGCTTCCCCAACTCCACAGCACTTGCGATCGTACCCTCCCCCTTGTTGGAGCTGCAAATTCCCCTGCCAGTGAGGCAAGCAGCCCAGCATTCATTTTTAGAAAAGGGCTGACCTGCCTCTGGAGGTGCGACTGGTGTTGGCAGCTCACCCAAATAATTATAATGATTTCCGAGAACTCATTTCTGGCCTGCCTCAGGCCTCCTAGTTGGGGCGGTGCTGCTGGTCATAGATCCGTAAACAGGCCGTATGCAATTTCTACCCCAATATTTAAGTCACAGTACTATCATTTTGAATCAGATACTTCGACAAATAAATTGATTGTCAGTGCATTGGCATACTTTATGTCAGCAAAATGGGGTCACGTCATTTTAATGAAACACACTCTTCTAGTACCCAAAATTCCGATACAGGTACTAACAATAACGTACTCTGCCCTATTCTGAAAATTTTTAGCCCCATTCCCATTGCATGTGCTCCGTTCCCACATTCTAGCCAGTCCTCTCAATCTTTGAACAAGCCAACCCTTACACGGTTCATAGAAATCTAGGAGAAATTACCAAAAACAGAGGTAAATGAACACATGCTACAGAAGATGGAATAGCCCCATCTTCCATAGGGTGAGTGACTGAGAAGGCTTTACTAACTGTATTGCTGTAACAGAGAGATTTTTCCATTTATATGGGAGTTGGGATGGCTGCACTTCCTAATAGCTGTTCTCCTGCTTTCTGCTGTTGGATAGCAAAAAGTGAATAGGATTGAATCCAGTACTTGCAAGTCAAATTTGTAGCTGGGTGGATTTGGGAATTGAGTAGAGGGAGACTAATGGTTAGCAAGGCAGTTACCTCATTTGTTTTATTGATGTTAGTGGCCCTAGTCAGGCAGTGAGAGGTACGGGAATGCACTGGAACTGCGTTCATCAAGCCAATGTCTAACATTCCCTTGTTTTTATTGGCCACCATAGATTCATTATTGTGTAAAACTTATGCTCAGTGCCTCGCTCCAAAACAAATACAGTTATTTGAGCAGGGCTCCATAGAATCATATAATTTTATGCTACAGAGGAGGCCATTTGGCCCATCGCACCTGTACTAGCTCTCTGCGAGAGCTAGCCACTTAGTCCCTTAACGTTTGCTGATATGGGTGCTAGAACAATATGGGGGAGAAATTCATTACAGCCTAGAATGGGTGCTAACTTCTGAAAAGTTTGAGATTTAGTGCCAGGCACTAATGAATCTTGTTGCAAGCTAAATTAAGTGTTAGCTCTCAAAGAAAGGACTGGAGCGCTAAATCAAGCGCTAATGACCTAGCACAGTGGTATTAGACTCAAAGCGCTAAGCAACTTCAGGTGCAGTCTATTCGCTAGTCATCATTGCCAGAGGCTCTTTCCAGTCTTAAAGGGGAGATTCAACCATGCTGCAGAACCTCATTCTCAGCATTGCTGGTTCTGCAGCTGTCTCAGCAAGCAGCAGAAGGCCAAGTAGAAGGAACCAGACCACTACCACTGAAGGAGGTGTCATTATGGCAGATCAATGGCCCAGGGAGAGAGATTGCAGATTCTGCAACCAAGCATTGGAGGCCTCGGCCTTAGCTGTGGAGAGACAGAGGGCAGTGCTGTACCCGGCAAGTGGCAGGAGGCCCTCGCCGCAAGCCTTCCGCGCCATGTGAAGGGAGGTAGCCCAGCAGGTCTCGGGCAGCACTCTGGTCCCTAGAACCCACACACAGCACAGGAAGAAATTTAAAGATCTCATTCGGGTGGTCAGGATGAGTCAATGCTTCAACAAATGCTAGATACCACCATCTGAACCATAGTCCGCAAACACTACCCAAAGCACCACACCCCTAACACTCACCCACCAACAATCTCCACCTACCAACACTCACACCCACATCTCACACCTAGCACACAATGACAGCTGTTCAACTATGGCAGGCACATCTCCCAAACACATTGCTCCACACTCACTCACACACTTTCCTTTCTCTTGCAGGTCAAGGTCGCTCACAACAGCAGGGAGCGGGAGCGCACAGGCAGGGGACAGCTTGGCACCCAACCACTGTCTGAGCTGGTGGAAAGAGTGCTGCAAATCATTGGGTCCCAGGTGGTGGGCGTTGTGGCCACCAGTGATGTTGACCCCATTGGATCCAATCTGAAACTAAGGTCTTCAATCTAAACAGAGGAAACTACAAGGGTATGAGGGACAAGTTGGCCATGGTAGATTGGGAGACTACACTACAGGAAACTCTTTGCTATCCGGCACCGACGGGACCGGGATGGTGCCGGTTGATTAAAAATTCCGGATGACGGAGAAGGTTATCTACCGAGGCTATTTTTAACAAAGAGTCAAACTCCTGTTATTGAGGTGTTTGGACTTCCGACAATGCCAAGAAGCCGAGTAGTAGCAGTTTGGATAACTACCCCCACAGACTAACTCGGCCACCGCTGGAGACTCGGACTCGGCAACATTTCCGGTTATTGAGGTGTTGTTTTCGGAGTATGAATTTTGGCGGTTAATAGAGAATTCCGGATATTTAGGTGCCATTTAAACCAGAGTTTCCTGTAAAAGGTATGAAGGTGAACATACAATGCCTAACATTCAAGGAAATAATGCATAAATTGCAAAAAACATATATTTCTCTCGGGCATAAAAACCCAAAAGGAAAAGTGATCCAACTATGGCTAACAAAAGAAATTAAAGCTAGTATTAAGTCAAAGGAAGAAGCTTATAAAGTTGCCAGAAAAAGCAGTCAGCCTGAGGATTGGGATTTTTTAGAAATCAGCAAAGGGGGACCAAGAAATTGATAAAGAAAGGGAAAATGGAATATGAGCACAAACTAGCGAAAAACATAAAAATGGATTGTAAAAGCTTTTATAGGTATGTGAAAAGGAAAAGACTGGCGAAGGTAAATGTAGGCCCTTTACAGTCAGAGACGGGATAATTTATAATGGGAATGAGGAAATGGCAGAGAAATTAAATAAATACTTTGTTTCTGTCTTCATGGAGGAAGACACAAAAAACCTCCCAGAAATATGAGAAAACCAAGGGTGTGGCGAGAATGAGGAACTTAAAGAAATTACTACAGGTAGACTACCCTTTATCCGGACTTCCGAAAACCGAAACCCTCTAAAAACCGAAGGTTTTTTGGTCAGCGTAAGTCGTGCGCACGACATGACCAGAGTGGCGCACGACTTACAGGCCTAGCCGGATAAGGGATAGTGTAGCATTTTTCCGCACTTCTGAAAACCGAAATCTTTATCCGCACATCCGAAACCAGAAAACCTCTGAAAGCCGAAAGTGGAGCAAAGCATGACTTCTGAAAACCAAAATGCGCACGACCACGACCCCCGCCGACCCCCACCCCCGACCCCCCGGCCGAACCCGACCCCCACGACCCCCGACCCCCACCGACCCCCGACCCCCCCGCCGTACCCCACCCCCGCCGAACCCCACCCAATTTCGGATAAGAGATAGTGTACCATCCTTTATCCACACATCCGAAACCAGAAAACCTCTGAAAGCCGAAAGTGGCGCATAGCATGACCCGACGCTGCCGATGCTTGACCCACGCAGGTGTTATGCTGCTCTGTGTGATATTTGCTGCTCTCTTAGATATTTGCTGCTATTTGCTGCTCTCTTAGATATTTGCTGCTCTCTTAGATATTTGCTGCTCTCTTAGATATTTGCAGCTCTCTTAGATATTTGCAGCTCTCTTAGATATTTGCTGGCTTTTAACAATTTGTGAAAATGCTAAAAAGAGCTGCAGATACCCCAATGGGTAACAGTGAGAAGCAGAGAAGGAAGCGTCGCTCATTATCGATATCGCAGAAAGTGGAGTTATTGCAGGAGCTTGATCGTGGTGTGTCTGTGCGACATCTTACTGAAGAATATGGTGTGGGAAGTACCACCGTATATGACTTAAAGAAACAGAAAGACAAGTTGTTGAAATTTTACACTGACAGTGATGACCATAAACTAATGAAATTTAGGAAAACATTGCATAGTGCAAAAAATGAAGATCTTGACCGTGTGCTGATTGAGTGGATTCGACAACGCAGAGGTGAACGTGTGCCACTGACTGGTTTGATGGTCATGAAGCAAGCTAGAATATACCATGAAGAACTGAACATTGAAGTTGAGTGTGAATATTCAGAAGGTTGGCTGCATAAATTTAAGAAGCGTCATGGTATAAGATATCTGAAAATCTGTGGTGAAAAAGCTTCTGCTGATCATGAAGCAGCTGAAAATTACATAGATGAGTTTGCAAAAATAATATCGGATGAAAACCTCGGTCCTGAACAAACTTACAATGCTGATGAAACAGCTCTGTTCTGGCGCTACGTTCCTAGAAAAACATTAGCAACGGCTGATGAGAGTGCACCAGCAGGTTTTAAGGATGCTAAGGACAGGTTGACTGTTCTTGGGTGTGCCAATGCTGCAGGCACACACAAGTTAAAGTTGGTAGTGATTGGAAAAAGCCAACATCCAAGATGTTTGAAAGGTGTATGCAATTTACCTGTGCATTATTATGCGAGCAGGAAAGCATGGGTAACCAGAGGAATATTTTCTCACTGGTTCAATAACCACTTCGTACCAGCGACACGAGCTCATTGCAGGCAAGTTGGACTGGAAGAAAACTGCAAAATTTTATTGTTCCTGGACAACTGCTCCGCACATCCCCCTCCTGAACTTCTTGTGAAAAGTTATGTTTTCGGCATTAACTTTCCCCCTATTGTGACATCTTTAATACAGCCTTGTGACCAAGGAATTTTACGCTCCATGAAGAGCAAGTATAAAGACGTTTTTTTGAACTCTATGCTTGATGCAATCAACAGAGGCGAAGGAATCCAAAGCTTCCTGAAAGAATTCAATGTTAAGGATGCCATTTATGCAGTTGCTAATGCTTGGAACGATGTTGACAAACCAACATTAAAAAATGCTTGGCACAGACTTTGGCCTTCAACGATGTTTCATGAAGATGGACCTGCAGATGACGAGTTTGAAGGATTTCCTGTCAGTCAGGAGAAGATGATGATATCAAACCTCCTCACTTACGCCAAAGGTTTATCATCCGAAAGTGTAAATACGTTAGAGGAAGCTGACATCGAAGAAGTGCTGAACATTGACAATGATGCACCTGTTGTGAATTCGTTGAGTGATGGGGAAATTGCCGAAATGGTGTTAAATAAAGACAAGCATGAGGGCAGTAGTGATGATGATGATGACATTGTGAACACAGGTGAAAAAATCCCCATAGACGATATGGTGACAATGTGTGATCAGTTAATTGCTGGCCTTGAAAAACGTGCATTTATCAGTGAGCAAGAGATTATGCAAGTTTACTCAATTAAAGAGAGACTGCTTAGACAGAAACCAATGTTAATGAGACAGATGACACTGGAAGAAGTCTTTAAAAAGGCCGTCTGTCGTAGTCATGCTTCATCACTTGAGAATCCTGTTCCTGGCCCATCTTCAGATGTCCAACTCCAACCTGATGACAATGATGACAACACTGATGTACCCTCTTCTCCAAGATCCTCAAGCCAGATGTAATGCTGCTTCATCACTTGAGAATCCTGTTCCTGGACCATCTTCAGATGTCCAACTCCAACCTGATGACAATGATGCCAACACTGATGTATCCTCTTCTCCAAGATCCTCAAGCCAGATGTAATGCTGCTTCATCACTTGAGAATCCTGTTCCTGGCCCATCTTCAAATGTCCAACTCCAACCTGATGACAATGATGACAAGACTGATGTACCATCTTCTCCAAGATCCTCAAGCCAGATGTAATGTACCTTTATTGCATGTTTATGTACAGGTATTTAGCTTAGTTTGTACCTGTACATGTTTGAAGTTTTACTGAATGTTTTCCTTATAAATAAACTGTACTACAGTATTTATCCCTGTAACTACAGTATTTATAGTCGTTATTTTCGGATAAGGGATAGTGTATCCTTTATCCGCACTCCCGAAAACCGAATTACCTCTGAAAACCGAAGTGTTTTCGTGCACCTTCCGAAAACCGAAATTTTCCTAAAACCGAAACACGGCTGGTCCTGAGGTTTTCGGATAAAGGATAGTCTACCTGTATTAGTAAATAAACAGTACTAGCAAAATTAATGGGACTAAAAGTCAATAAATCCCAAGGACCGGATGATCTACATCCTAGGTTTTTGAAAGAGGTGGCCATTGGAATAGTGGACGCATTGGTTGTCATCTTCCAAAGTTCTATAAATTTTGGATCGGTTCCTGCAGATTGGAGGATAGCAAATGTAACCCCGCTATTTAAGAAAGGAGGGAGAGAGAAAACGGGGAACTACAGACCTGTTAGCCTCACATCAGTAGTTGGGAAAATGCTGGAATCTATTATAAAGAATGCAATAACTGGGCACTTAGAAACTAATAGTAAGATTGGGCAGAGTCAACATGGATTTATGAAAGGGAAATCCTGTTTGACAAACCTTTGAGGATGTAACTAGTGGATGATATACCTATCAATTCATCCAATGAAAAGCGACGAGTTAAGAAAGTAACTATAGGTTTTTATTGGCTAAATAACAGAGCCCACCCTCGTGGGTGATCGGATACAACAAGGAGGAATGCCAGCCAGTCGACTACCTTTATACCTGGGCAGGTAGGTGGAGTCATGGGCGGAGTCAGCAGTGGTCAGCCCAGGTATAGCAGCGTGACAAGAGGCGACCTCGTATAGTGATGCAACAGTGTGAACAGTGATAACCATAGAGTAACGATATAACAGTGATAACTATAGTGTAACGATAGTGAACGATAAAAGTGGTTTACCACATTCACCCCTTGTTTAGATTTGAGTCCGGCGGGGTGAAGTGTACTACCAGTTCTGGTATGTCAGTCTGTCCGGAGGCCTCGTAAGCCTTTCTGATCGTCGCAGCGGCGGTGTTGCATTATCCGGTGTTAATGCTGGTGTCTGCGTGGTCGGCGAAGGCTCGTGGGGTTCCGGCATGCCGTCTACCTGGTCTGGAATTGGGGGGGTGGTGGGGGGGGGGGTGAAGGTGGTGTCTCCGGAGTGCCCGAGGGTGCGAGGTCTCGTAAGGAGACTGTGTCCTCCCGCCCGTCTGGGTATACCACATAGGTGTACTGGGGGTTGGCGTGCAGGAGGTCCACCCTCTCGACCAGGGGGTCCGTTTTATGTGCCCTCACGTGCTTTCGCAGCAAGACGGGCCCCGGAGAGGTCAGCCAGGTTGGTAGCGTGGTTCCCGTAGTCGACTTCCTGGGGAAAGCAAACATTCGTTCATGGGGGGTGGCGTTGATGGCAGTGCAAAGTAGTGACCGGGTGGAATGCAGCGCTGCCGGGAGGACTTCCTGCCAGCGGGAGGTTGGGAGGCCCTTAGACTTTAAGGCTAAGAGGACGGCCTTCCATACCGTCGCGTTCTCTCTTTCTACCTGGCCGTTCCCTCGGGGGTTGTAGCTGGTGGTCCTGCTTGCAGCAATACCTCTCGCTAGTAGGAACTGACGGAGTTCCTCGCTCATGAAGGAGGAGCCCCGGTCGCTATGTATATAGTTTGGGAACCCAAACAAGGCGAAGAGGTCATTCAGGCATTTAATGACCGTGGTACTGGTCATGTCTGGGCAGGGGAAGGCAAAGGGGAAACGGGAGTACTCATCAACAATGTTGAGGAAGTACACATTACGGTCAGAGGACGGGAGTGGCCCCTTAAAGTCGATGCTCAGGCGCTCGAAGGGGCGGGTGGCCTTGATCAGGCTTGCTCTGTCCGGCCTAAAGAAGTGCGGTTTGCACTCGGCACAGGTCTGGCAGTTCCTGGTCATGGTCCTGACCTCCTCGATGGAGTAGGGCAGGTTGCGGGCCTTAATGAAGTGGTAAAGTCTGGTGACCCCGGGGTGGCAGAGGTCGTTGTGGAGGGTCTGAAGTCTATCACTTTGCGCGCTAGCGCATGTAATTCGTGACAGAGCATCGGGGGGTTCGTTCAGCTTACCTGGCCGGTACAAGATATCATAATCGTAGGTGGAGAGCTCGATTCTCCACCTCAAGATCTTGTCATTCTTGATTTTGCCCCTCGGCTTGTTATTAAACATAAAAGCGACCGAACGTTGGTCGGTAAGGAGGGTAAATCGTTTGCCTGCCAGGTAGTGCCTCCAGCGTCGTACCGCCTCCACAATCGCCTGGGCCTCCTTCTCGACCGACGAGTGTCGGATCTCAGGGCCCTGTAGGGTCCTTGAGAAGAAGGCCACCGGTCTCCCCTCCTGGTTAAGGGTGGCGGCTAGGGCGAAGTCGGATGCATCGCTCTCGACTTGGAAGGGGATGGACTCATCCACTGTGTGCATAGTGGCCTTGGCAATGTCTCCCTTAATGAGGGAGAAGGCTGCGCACGCTTCCTCCGTAAGGGGGAAGGATGTGGACTTCATGAGGGGTCTGGCTTTGTCCGCATAATTGGGCACCCATTGGGCATAGTAGGCGAAGAGCCCCAGGGTTCTCTTCAGTGCCTTTGGACAGTGGGGGAGGGGTAGCTCCATGAGGGGGCGCATTCTTTCGGGGTCGGGGCCGATGACTCCGTTCTCTACTACACAGCCGAGGATGGCAAGGCGCGAGGTGTTAAACACACGTTTATCCTTATTGTAGGTGAGGTTCAGCCATTGGGCCGTACGGAGGAATCTCTCCAGATTAACATCGTGGTCCTGCCGGTCGCGGCCGCAGATGGTGACGTTATCTAGATAGGGGAACGTGGCGTGCAGCCCGTTCTGGTCAACCATCCGGTCCATCTCTCTTTGGAAGACCGAAACCCCGTTGGTGACGCCGAAGGGAACCCTAAGGAAGTGGTAGAGGCGGCCATTCGCCTCGAAGGCTGTATACTGGCGGTCCTCAGGGCGGATAGGGAGTTGGTGATAGGCCGACTTAAGGTCGATGGTGGAGAATACCCGGTACTGCGCAATCTGATTGACCATATCAGATATGCGGGGAAGTGGGTATGCGTCCAGCTGGGTGTACCTGTTTATGGTCTTGTTGTATCCGATCACCCACGAGGGTGGGCTCTGTTATTTAGCCAATAAAATTGATATACCTATCAATTCATCCAATGAAAAGCGACGAGTTAAGAAAGTAACTATAGGTTTTTATTGGCTAAATAACAGAGCCCACCCTCGTGGGTGATCGGATACAACAAGGAGGAATGCCAGCCAGTCGACTACCTTTATACCTGGGCAGGTAGGTGGAGTCATGGGCGGAGTCAGCAGTGGTCAGCCCAGGTATAGCAGCGTGACAAGAGGCGACCTCGTATAGTGATGCAACAGTGTGAACAGTGATAACCATAGAGTAACGATATAACAGTGGTAACTATAGTGTAACGATAGTGAACGATAAAAGTGGTTTACCACAGTGGAGAACCGGTAGATGTGGTGTATTTGGATTTTCAGAAGGCCTTCGATAAGGTCCCACACAAGAAGTTGGTCAACAAAGTTAGGGCACATGGAATTGGGGGTAATATACTAGCATGGATTGAGAATTGGTTAACAGACAGAAAACAAAGAGTAGGGATAAACGAGTCTTTTTCAGGATGGCAGGCTGTGATGAGTGGGGTACCGCAAGGATCGGTGCTTGGGCCCCAGCTATTCGCAATCTATATCAATGATTTGGATGAGGGGACTAAATGTAACATTTCCAAATTTATAAAGCTAGGTGGCAGTGTCAGTTGTGAAGAGGATGTGAAGAGGCTTCAAGGGGATCTTGACAGGCTCAGTGAGTGGGCAAGAACATGGCAGATGGAATATAATGTGGATAAATGTGAAGTTATCCACTTTGGTAGAAAAAACAGAAAGGCAGAGTATTTCCTAAATGGTGAAAGATTGGGGAATGCAGATGCTCAAAGGGACTTGGGTGTCCTTGTACATGAGTTAATGAAAGTGAATGTGCAGGTGCAGCAAGCCATTCGGAAGGCAAATGGTATGGTGGCCTTCATTACAAGAGGATTTGAGTACAGGAGTAAAGAAGTCTTACTTCAATTATATAGGGCCTTGGTGAGACCACACCTGGAGTGCTGTGTACAATTTTGGTCTCCTTACCTAAGGAAGGATATACTTGCCATAGAGGAAGTGCAACGAAGGTTCAGGAGATTGATTCCTGGGATGGCGGGACTGTCATATGAGAAGAGATTGAGTAAACTAGGCCTGTATTCTCTTGAATTCAGAAGAATGAGAGGGGATCTCATTGAAGCATACAAAATTATTACAGGGCTTGATAGGGTGAATGCTGGGAGAATGTTTCCTTTGGCTGGGGCCACAGCCTCAGGATAAAGGGTAGGCCATTCAGGACTGAGATAAGAAGACATTTCTTCACACAGAGGGTGGTGAATCTTTGGAATTCTCTACCCCAGAGGGCGGGGAAGGCTCAGTCATTGGGTATTATCAAAACAGAAGTCGATAGTTTTCTGACTAGAAAGGGCATCAAGGGATACGGCGATGGGGCCGGTGAATGGAGTTGAGGCAGAAGATCAGCCATGGTCTCATTGAATGGCGGAGCAGGCTTGAAGGGTCGAATGGCCTACTCCTGCTCCTATTTCTTATGTTCTTATGTTCTAACAATGGTATGTTTATCCCTACTCATTCTTCTCACATCCCACTTCCCCCTCACCCCACAAGCCTTTCCCACTTTCCAGCTAATCATGCTGTATGCATGCCTTTCTCTCTTCCTGGCCCCATCTCCTCACCCAACTCTTGTGCCTTTATGTTTTCAGATAATGAGCAAGCACCTGAGCAGCCTGTCCCTGAGGGCACCGTAGAGAGTGAGGCGGAAGAAGAGGAGGAGGAAGAACACACCGCATCACTGCATGTCTCACCCACAGGCACCAGCTCAGATACTGGCACTATGCGTTCTTTAGAGGCTAGCATAGTAGCGGGATCTGCACAGGATGATGCATCGCGGACGAGTGGGCTGCAGCAGGGCCGGGGGAAAGCATCGCTCAGGAGTCAGCTCCCTGGAGGGCGACTTCGCGTGCGAGTTCTGCTGCACAGAACTCAGATGTGGACCTGAATGGGGAGGCCTATAGAAGAAGGATGAAGGGCATGCACATGGAGATGGTAAGTGCAATGGCAAGGTGTTAAATCCGTGAATCTTAAGGTATGGTGTTCTTCAATAAATAGACGGAGACTGCAGATGAACAATCAACAGGTGTTTACTGGATGAGGGTATTCTAAAAACTAACAGTACAGATCCCTACTCAGGGTTTATATACAGGTGTGGTCACTGCCGGTACTACAGTATACAGGAGCTGTAAAAGTAGTTCTCCTCTTAAAGGTACATACACTACACAAGGGTGCCTGAGAGCCTCTTGGCAATGGCAAGGAGCATGGAGGAGTCCACCTTTAACATTGCACAGAGCTCTGCACACACCATGGAGCCCAGCCTTGGCAGTCTGCAAAGGATGGTGGACTTCCAGAGAGACCGTGGCGACTCAGATCTCACACCGCGTGTGATGGGCGATGTCGCAGCTTCCATTGCAGCACAGGCAGAAGCCACGCAACGTCTTAGTGCTGTAATGCAGTCTATGGTTGGTGCCATCGAATCTCAGACTGCTCTCAAGCAGTCTCGGCTTGATGCCATGCAAGCTCTGACTGCTGCCATCGTGGCTGGGTCAACCATCATCCACCGGGGCTTTCACGCTGTTACAGCAGGCCAGCAATTTGTGCTCCAGCAGATTGGTAGTGATGCTGAGGTGCTGCCCCAGGGGAGTGGCAGTGGGTCAGTGGAGCAGGAAGCTGCTGTCCTCTCTCAGGATGGCAGTGTTCCTGCTCCCACCACTGGCACTCTGCCATTGCCCTTGTCGCTGCCTGTGATCCAGCCATCCCAGACTGCTGCCGCCCAGGCTGAGTTGGTGCAGTCTACAGCCGGGCCTTCCAAGCCCAGAGCTGGTCTAGAGCGTCATGCAAGGCCATCTGAAGTCTCCCGCACGGACACTTGGCAGCCTTCCACCCGCCATGCTGCAGCCACTGGGCCAACACTTCGTAGGAGCTCTAGATTGGAAAAGGCACAATAATGACAGGCACTAAGGGATTGCACAAGGGAGAATAATTAATGTTGTTGTTGTAAATATGAGCTTGTGGCAAAACCACTAAGAGACTCTTACAGTGACTTACATAATTGTCTGTAACCAATGTTATTACCTCTAGCATTAATTGTCTGTAACCAATGTTATTACCTTTCAAGTTGGCTCTGGTTAAACAGAGCTAGATCGACAACATCGCGATCTGACGCGATGACATCATCACATGGGTCACGTGACGTCCCCTTCGGCGGGAAACGTGATGATGACATGACGTCAGAGGTAGAGGGCGGGGCCAGCCAGTCCTCGTGTGGATTGAAAGAGAAAAGACCTGTTTTGAGCTTCTCCTGTAGTTTCTTGTTTTGTAAAGTTCTTAGACAATAAATTCAGTTTGTTAACTTCCAGTAAGTTATAGATTCTTTGTTAGGAGTGCAGTGACTCCTACATTGGTGACCCCGATTCCCCCCGATCATTTTTCGCGGTGAACGCCGAGCACAGGCCAGTGATGGAGGCCAATGCAGTGGCCTTGAAGCTCCCCCAATTCTGGGAACAACAGGCAGCCTCTTGGTTTGTGCAAGCCGAGGCGCAATTTGAGCTCCGCAACATCGTTCAGGATCAGACCAGATATCTCCACGTGGTCTCCGCCCTCGAGAGCTCGACGGCGTCGAGAATCATCAGCCTGCTGGAGAGTCCTCCGACTGCTGACAAGCATGTCGCCATCAAGACACGATTGCTGCAGGTATTTGGTCTCACCAAAGCGGAGCGCGCTCGCCGTTTACTGGCTCTACCAGGGTTAGGAGACTCCAAACCCTCGGAAATGATGAGTTATATGCTGACTCTCCTGGGGTCCGAGCCCCAGTGCTTTCTGTTTCGCAAACTGTTCCTTACTCAACTTCCTGAGCAAGTACAGGCGTCCCTCGCCCGAGCAGAAACTGCAGACTGCGTCGCGCTTGCCGAAGAGGCGGATAAGATTTACGCGGTCCGGCAACAATACTGCGCCCTCGCGCAACGCCCCGCCATGACGAGCCCGGCCCCGGCTCCGACAAAGGCGCCTCCAACGACCGGTTTCTGCTACTACCACGCCCGTTTCGGCCCGAAGGCCCGCTGCTGCCGCTCGCCATGCAGTTTCGTTACCAAACCGTCGAACAGACCGCCGTGAGTCAAGCACGCCGGTCCCGGTACTTCCCCCGCGGCCGCGATGGCGATCGGTGCTTCCGGGAATCTCACCCACGTAACCGACTCCATCTCCGGCCGTCGTTTTCTATGCGACACGGGGGCGCAATGCAGCATACTGCCCGCCTCGGTCATAGACCTTCGCTCCAGCAGCCGTGGTCCCCCTATGCAAGCGGCCAACGGGGGTTCGATCCGCACTTGTGGGAAGCGCCTCGTCCGAGTATGTTTCGGTGGACAGTTTTTCAGCTGGAATTTCATCACCACTCAAATCTCACAGGCCCTGTTGCGTGCTGACTTTTTAGGCGCCAATGGCCTGTTGGTGGACGTGAAAAATCGACGCCTCGTTCGCGCCGCCACGCTCGACGATATTTCGGGGGCGCGCAGCACGGCTGCGTCACACACGATTTCATGTGCGCGGCCGCAGCCCGATGATTTCGCCCGTCTCCTCGAGGATTTCCCCGAGCTGACGAAGCCCAACTTTTCAGCTCCGACCGTCAAGCATAGGGTGGAGCACCATATTTCGACTATAGGCTCGCCCGTTTACGCCAGGGCGCGACGTTTAGAGCCCAGCAAGCTAGCGGCAGCAAAGGCGGAGTTCGCCGTGATGGAAAAAATGGGGATCATCCGTCGGTCCAGTAGCCCCTGGTCCTCCCTCTCCACATCGTCCCCAAGCCCGGCGGGGGATGGCGGCCCTGTGGGGATTATCGCCACCTCAATGACATAACGACGCCCGACCGCTACCCCATTCCCCATATACAGGACTTCTCAGCACATTTGGCGGGGACGTCCATCTTCTCCAAAATCGACCTCGTCCGTGGTTACCATCAGGTGCCAGTGCACCCTCACGATGTCGAAAAGACAGCGGTAATTACCCCATTGGGCTCTTTGAATTCCTGCGAATGCCCTTTGGGCTTAAGAACACGGCACAGGCGTTTCAGCGCCTCATGGATTCAGTCCTGCGGGACCTTGACTTTCTGTTTGTTTATTTGGACGATATTCTGGTTGCCAGCACCTCCAAGGAGGAACACCTCGAGCACCTTCGGGTCCTGTTCAGACGGCTTCAGCAGCACGGCCTCATCGTTAACTCAGACAAATGCCGTTTCGGCCTATCGCAACTGGATTTCCTGGGCCACCGCATAACCCCCACGGGGGCAACGCCACTTCGGGTCAAGGTGGAAGCAATTGCGGCGTTCCCGAAACCGAAATCCGTGAAAGCTTTACAGGAGTTCCTGGGGATGGTGAACTTCTATCATCGTTTCATCCCCAGGGCTGCACAGCTCATGCGTCCTCTATACGAGGCCCTCAGAGGCTCGACGGGAAAGGACCCTGTGGTATGGTCACAGGACATGGATCGTGCTTTCGAGGAGACGAAAGCCGCACTCGCCAATGCGACCATGTTAGCACACCCCCTGCCGGGAGCCACCATCGCTCTCATGACGGACGCGTCAGACTACGCGGTGGGGGCCGTCCAGGAGCAGTGGGTCGACGGCGCGTGGCAACCCCTGGCCTTTTTTAGCCGCCAGCTACAACGGCATGAACGCTGGTACAGTACTTTCGATCGAGAGCTGTTGGCTTTGTTTTTGGCCATCCGCCATTTCCGTTTCCTCCTCGAAGGACGATGCTTCATCGCGTTTGTCGACCACAAGCCATTGCTGTTCGCAATGGCTAAGTCTGCGGAACCATGGTCGGCTCGGCAGCAACGGCAGCTGACGTACATATCGGAGTTCACCACCGACATCCGACATGTGGCCGGAAAGGACAACGTCGTCGCCGATTGCCTATCCCGCGCCGCCGTCCAGGCCGTCCAATTGGGCATTGACTATGCACAGATGGCAGTTGACCAAGCGGACGACCCGGAGACCCAGGGTTTTCATTCAGTTCCAAACAGCCTCCAGCCGAGGGATGTGCTTTTCCATTCCGCAGGTACCACTGCTCTGCGACGTTTCGCTGGGTGCACCCCGTCCGATCGTCCCGTCTAAATGGCGTCGTACGATTTTCGATGCCTTACATGGCCTATCGCACCCTGGAGTGCGGGCATCGCAAAAACTGCTGGTCTCCAAATTCGTATGGAGGGGAATACGCAAAGACGTCAGGGACTGGGCGAACACTTGTGTTGTTTGCCAACGGTCCAAGGTGCAGCGCCATGCCAGAGCCCCGCTCGCCACCTTCGTGGTCCCGGAACGGCGATTCACAATGACTTAGTGGGACCACTCCCACCTTCCCGGGGCTTTACGTACCTTTTGACGATGGTGGATCGCACCACGAGGTGGCCGGAGGCAGTTCCCCTGATGTCCACCACATCTGCGGACGTTGCTCAAGCTTTCGTTTCATCCTGGGTAGACCGTTTTGGTGTCCCTGCGGATATTTCGTCGGATCGGGGGCCGCAATTTTCGTCCGAACTGTGGAACGAGGTGATTTCCCTGTTGGGCGTTAAACTCCACCGCACTACGGCCTATCACCCACAAGCGAACGGCTTGTGCGAGCGGTTCCACCGCTCCTTGAAGGCGTCGCTCAGGGCCAGCCTGCTGGATGCATCCTGGGTCGACAAACTACCGTGGGTGATGTTAGGACTCCGCACGGCACCGAAGGAAGATCTCCAGTCGTCGGTGGCGGAGATGGTTTACGGGCAACCGCTTCGAGTCCCAGGTGAATTCCTGCCGTTACCTACGCGACCATGGTCTGCGGCCACACCAAAAGAGACCCTCCGGGATGCGGCCCGCTGTTTCCGCTCAGTTCCGACCTCATGGCATGGTTTGCTTTTGTCCAACGTCCCGGGGGAGTTGTCGAAAGCCAAGTTCGTGTTTGTGCGCCAGGACGGCCATCGTACCCCGCTTGCACCGCCGTATGCCGGGCCCTTCAAGGTTTTGCAGGCTGGGGACAAGAGTTTCGTGATTGACGTCGGGGGCAAACCAGATCACATCTCTGTCGATCGCCTCAAGCCTGCGCACCTGGACCTCGAACGACCGATCGAGCTGGCGCAGCCTCCGCGCCGTGGCCGGCCGCCGGCTGCTACCACACCTGACAACGCCGTGCTGCCTACCAGTTTGCCGTCTGCTCAGCGTTTTCCCCTCCGGGAATTTCGGAGTCGGTCCAACAGACTTGTCCGACCTCCTCAGCGATTGACTCTTTTTGTTAAAGACAATTCTGGGGGGGCGTATGTGGCAAAACCACTAAGAGACTCTTACAGTGACTTACATAATTGTCTGTAACCAATGTTATTACCTCTAGCATTAATTGTCTGTAACCAATGTTATTACCTTTCAAGTTGGCTCTGGTTAAATAGAGCTAGATCGACAACATCGCGATCTGACACGATGAGGTCATCACGTGGGTCACGTGACGTCCCCTTCGGCGGGAAACGTGATGACGTCATGATGTCAGAGGTAGAGGGCGGGGCCAACCAGTCCTCGTGTGGATTGAAAGAGAAAAGACCTGTTTTGAGCTTCTCCTGTAGTTTCTTGTTTTGTAAAGTTCTTAGACAATAAATTCAGTTTGTTAACTTCCAGTAAGTTATAGATTCTTTGTTAGGAGTGCAGTGACTCCTACAAGCTCATTGATTATTGATAAATTTATTAATTCGCTTGGATTATTTTGTGGTGTCTCTCAATTCATCTTTGCACAGTGATATGGCCTGCGACAGGAATGGAATGGTGTGGTGAGCAACGGGGATCTGAGGTTGAATTTATTGGAACCGCAGTCTGACGAAGCGGTCATGGACCGCCCTTCTAGAAAACCGATTGAGTGGCTGCCTCCTCTCTTGCTCCTGTTTCTCCTCCTCCTCCTCTTCCTCATCTTCTTCTTCCTCCTTGTCCTTGTCCTCCTCCTCCTCTCCCTCTTCCTCCCCCTGAGCTAGTCCCGTAATCCCTGCACCATGGGGAACCCCACTATCCTGGCAAAGCCACATGCATGTTCGTCCTGCTTTTCTCTGGTGATAGGGCAGGAAATGTAGTCCCTTCTCCTACTGTAGAGAGCCTCTGTGACCTCCTGGACGTAGCAATGGATGGCGAGCTGTGAGACGTTTGCTATATCTCCTGTTGCAGACTGGAAGGAATCACTGGCGAAGAACTTGAGGGTGACGGTGACCTTGACTGCCACTGAGAGAGTGGTGGTCGACCTGATCTGAGGTTCAAGGTCTGGTTGCAGGAGGTGGCAGAGTTCGATGACCACATCTTTGCTGAAGCGGAGCCTTGTAATACACTGCTCCTTGCTTAATTGGAGGTAGGAGAAATGTTCTCGGAATACCCTAGGAAGGTAAGGCCTCCTGTTGAGAGCCCTGATGGCACTCCTCCTTCCTCTGGCCACATCTTGCAATCTTTCTCGCTGCCTCCGCTCCCTCTGCAGTAGATCCTGGAGGGCAAGGTCGACTGACAGTACAGCCTCCATTAATGTAACAATGTGTCGCACTATGAAATTTTGTCAGAATAAATGTAACAAATTTTTAGTAGCCACAACACTCCTGATACTAAAGAACCTTTAAATGACTGTGCAAGAGTTCAATTCAATCACAAACTGATAAGGAAGCAGTGAAACAGCACTAACCTGAAAACTGCGACTGGTCCCTTTAAATATCGCCCCTGGAGCCGCCATCCGCCTGCTTCACGCCTCCTCTTCCTGTCGTTATCGGGAAGAGGCGCTAAGGCAGGGGGCGATAATCAATTTGGCAGATCGGGCGCTCAGTGAGTGTTGCACGCTCACTGACATCGTGATCTGCCTGGCGCTAAAGCCCCAGGCGCTATCTGTTAGTGGCGGCGCTAAGGGGCGACTGGATTTGGTGTACGGCACTGGATTCATCGCGACCTGGTGCTACTTCATTAGTGCCCCATTAGCGCTCCTGCCAGGCGTTAATGGGAGGCAGAAACCAACTGAATTTCTCCCCCGTGACTCACTATACCTGAATCTATTTTGAAATAAATATTTAAAATTTATTTTAAATGGACTTTTTAAACTTTTTTAAATATCTTTTTGTGTCAATATGTTGGCATGCCAGAGAGCCGACCAGTAGGAAGTGTCATTGTGTGAGACAACACATATATAGGCCCAGAACCGATAACTACCAGTATTAGCAGAAGAAGGCTTAATAGTGTTCATATCACATTGCTCTGTCTGCTATTTTAGAGGAGGCATAAACCATTAACATAGAAATATAGAAACATAGAAGATAGGAGCAGGCGTAGGCCATTCGGCCCCTCGAGCCTGCGATCATGGCTGATCATCCAAATTCAGTACCCTGTCCCTGCTTTCTCCCCATATCCCTTGATCCCCCCTAGCCTTAAGAAATATATCTAACTCTTTCTTGAATATATTTAATGAATTGGCCTCAACTGTCTTCTGTGGTAGAGAATTCCATAGGTTCACCACTCTCTGGGTGAAGAAATTCCTCCTCATCTCAGTCCTAAATGGCTTACCCCTTATCCTTAGACTGTGACCCCTGGTTCTGGACTCCCCCGCCATCAGGAACAGCCTTCCTGCATCGAGTGTGTCCAGTCCTGTTAGAATTTTATAAGTTTCAATGCGATTCCCTCTCATTCTTCTAAACTCTAGCGAATATAAGCCTAATCGACCCAATCTCTCTTCATACATCATTCCTGCCATCCCAGGCATTAAAATAAACCCTGCGTTATGTAGGGAGTTTGCAAAATTCCCCCACTCGCCTGCTTTCCGAATCAAACAAAGTTGGCCACTTTTTAAACGTACAAAATGGAGTTCTGGGACACGTGACCAGAAAGCTGCTGGAAGCGAGTCATTTTTCTCCCCAGCAACAAGACTGGAGACAGGGCCTGGGATTCCACAGTCCCTATGTGGATTCCAGGCCAGACATGGAATTGAATAAGTAATACCAAGTCGCCAGTAGGTCGGTAAGAACAATGAACCAGGTTGCACTGCGATCAGGGTTAAGCTAGTTACAACCATCATCGGGCCCATCCTAACAGATCCAATCACATCAGAAACCGTTTTGGAGGACTAGGCACCAGAGATACCATTGTGTGACTGAAACCAAAAACAATGAGGGCCGGTGATAAGGCCGTTAGTGGGAAATCGGCCGTTTTGCAGCCATTTACAGTTAACGAAGTAACCTGGGACACCTCTCGATCTGGGGGAGGCAAGGCAGATCGAGAGAGTATAACTGTTTTTAGCAAGCAGACAGAAAGAGCAGTTCGAGACACTTCGACTTGGAACACACTTCGGGAGAGACAGCTTCTACACTTCACTTCGATTTCATCCTGGGACTTCGCTGCAAAAGGGAAACTTCGAGGACTCTACTGGGAGAAGCAGTCTCCAAGACGGGGAAGGCTATGTGCAGCAGGCCCATGCTTTGGTAAGCAGGCGAAGCTCCCGGTCCGTACTGCCTCCCGATTTAAACCTGACTGTTCCCCCCCCCCCGTGCCCACCACCTCAGGCAGGGATTCAGAGTGGAACCAGGAAGACACGGGACGGAGTGCACCATCCCGGTATGGACCGGAGCCCAGAGCGGGCCTCGCTAAACGGCGCAGCCCGACCCAGGAGGGAAGCCTTTTCGCCCAGCCAAGGAGGAAGATCCACTACCTGACTGATGGGAGAGTGTGTGGCCAGTGCACACTGAACTTTACCAGGCCAGACCAACTAAAGCTGCAGTCCCAGGACAACCTAAAGGCCTTTGTTCCAATGCGTTGGGTGAGCATGAGAGTCTGAGCCCCCTTTAGTTCGACCTAGGTTAGGGATAGTGTAGGAGGTGGGGATAAGGCTAAGGGGAATGTTAATGTGTGATACCCCTCGATGTGTCGTACTCCTTCCCACACTCGCGTGCCCTCTGTTTTGAATATATAGTATTGTGGCGGTACCACTGGTTGTCCCTTACATTGAGACACATAATTCCCTGGGAGGGCGGCACGCTTTTGTTCACGCCGAATCGTGTAGTAGATAACACAACCAGCAAGCTGAAGGGCTGGTGCGTCGTCGGCGGAGAAGGAGTCGTCGGTGTTCACAAGGGATGGGTTCTCGTGGTTCGCGAGGGATGGGTCCTCGTGCGCGAGGAGTGCGTCCTCGTGTTTTGCGGGGGTGAGTCCTCGTGGTATCCCCGCGGGGCGCGCTCCGATCTTGTGGGCCCGAACATGCTGTACCCCGCGCTTGGAGAGATGTATACTTGCTGTTGCTTTGGATGTAGAGGCGGACGATCCGTGTGGCGGTAGAAGAGTCGAATACGGAGACCGTGAGCACGTGCGTGGTCTGTGCCGCATCGATGTTCTCGGCGAACAGGGCTTCTAACTGCATAAAGCACGAGGGAGACCGTGGCTCCCTGGATTGCGGTAGCGACAGCAGAACGGCTGATGCTTCCATAGTGTGCTTCGTTTGTGAAAGACGTTCACAAACCCACCAATTGTAGCGCTGGTGGATGACGGTTGCCGTTGGTCGTGCTCTACCTCTGTGACATCGTTCATGAAAAACGGGCTCACCTCCAAGCTGCGCTTCCATTGCGAATACGTACGCAAAGACAGGGTCGCTTTTGGTGGAATCGGTGTTAGGCGGTTGCTGTTCCGTGGTTGTTCGTCGGTTGTGCGTTGGTCGTCTTGAGTGAAGAGAAGGTTCAGGCGTGCGTTGCTACCGTGAAAATCGTTCACGGATACGGGTTCACCAATTGTAGCATTGGAATCCCGTACTCACGTCGTGGGGTCACCAATGTAGCGGTTTGTGTAGATCGCCACTAAATAAGAGTTTGACTTCGACGAACTATAAACAAGTTGTTTATTTACAGGAACAGGTTAATTACATCATGTAAGATAGCAGGTAAGATGGCTGACTGTAGGAGCACCGTGGTGTAGGTCTTGTCCCAGCGGGGACTCCACGAGGACTGAGTTCGCAGTCCTGTGGGGAGCGTGATGACGTCATCACGCTCTGCTGTGTGTTCCCGCGCTTTGGGCGTCACATGATGCGCGTTGTTGCGTCGCTGGCCGTTGAGGCCGAAGTTGGGAGGCCGGGCTGTGCCGGTGCTTGCTGCAGGAGCGGAAGATCGCGTCGCTCCTGTCGGCTGGCCGTTGAGGCCGAAGACGCTAGGCCGGGCTGTGCCGGCGCACACACATCACGTCGTACGTGATGTGACGTCAGCGCGCTAGGGCGCGCCTTAAAGGGGCAATGGCCCCAACAGGTAAGTTAAAAGGGCAACGGCCCCAAAAGGTAAGTTAAACATACAGTAAGGTAAGTTAAAGGGAATTATGTGTCTCAATGTAAGGGACAACCAGTGGTACCGCCACACAGGCCCCCCCAGAATTCGCTTTAACGAACGTCCAAGGATGAGATGGTCTGACGAGCTGGTGGTCGTGCTGTCTCGGCTTGGTAGGCGAGGTATGAAGATGCTGCTCGTGAGCGGATCCTTACGCACGTCGTGGCGAATAAAACGTATCCGTCAGGCGAAGGACCGTGGAGACGTGCGAAACAGCAGGCCTTGTCAGAGTGACGGGCAGGTTGGGCGGACGCGGGCGATGTCTCCGTTGGCTGGTGAGCGAAACCTTCGGGAGGCTGGAACGTACGGAACGGTGCGTGCCATAGTGCTATGACGTGAACACAATGGAGGGTGAAGAGTTGCTGCGTTGATCAGTGATCGGTGAGGCTAGCAACTTTCACGTGGCTGATCGCGGCCGCAGGATGCCCGTTGGACCCGTCCTCGATGTGTGCAACTTCAGTCGACGTTTGCGTTTGTTTAAGGGAAAACTGGAGAAAGGGCGGCAACGGTCCAGGTTGTTGTTGCTTTCAGGAGGGGTAACACTGCCTGGAGGGCGGCAACACTTGTAACAGTTGTAGATTTAGGAGAAAACAGCCGGGAGGGCGGCACGCTTTTGCTCACGCCGAATCGTGTAGTAGGTAACACAACCCGCAAGCTGAAGGGCTGGTGCATCGTCGGCGGAGAAGGAGTCGTCGGTGTTCACGAGGGATGGGTTCTCGTGGTTCGCGAGGGATGGGTCCTCGTGCGCGAGGAGTGCATCCTCGTGTTTTGCGGGGGTGAGTCCTCGTGGTATCTCCGCGGGGCGCGCTCCGATCTAGTGGGCCCGAACATGCTGTACCCCACGCTTGGAGAGATGTATACTTGCTGTTGCTTTGGATGTAGAGGCGGACGATCCGTGTGGCGGTAGAAGAGTCGAATACGGAGACCGTGAGCACGTGCGTGGTCTGTGCCGCATCGATGTTCTCGGCGAACAGGGCTTCTAACTGCATAAAGCACGAGGGAGACCGTGGCTCCCTGGATTGCGGTAGCGACAGCAGAACGGCTGATGCTTCCATAGCGTGCTTCGTTTGTGAAAGACGTTCACAAACCCACCAATTGTAGCGCTGGTGGATGACGGTTGCCGTTGGTCGTGCTCTACCTCTGTGACATCGTTCATGAAAAACGGGCTCACCTCCAAGCTGCGCTTCCATTGCGAATACGTACGCAAAGACGGGGTCGCTTTTGGTGGAATCGGTGTTAGGCGGTTGCTGTTCCGTGGTTGTTCGTCGGTTGTGCGTTGGTCGTCTTGAGTAAAGACGGGGTTCAGGCGCGCGTTGCTACCGTGAAAATTGTTCACGGATACGGGTTCACCAATTGTAGCGTTGGAATTGGTGAGCTCCCGTACTCACGTCGTGGGGTCACCAATGTAGCGGTTTGTGTAGATCGCCACTAAATAAGAGTTTGACTTCGACGAACTATAAACAAGTTGTTTATTTACAGAAACAGGTTAATTACATCAGGTAAGATAGCAGGTAAGATGGCTGACTGTAGGAGCACCGTGGTGTAGGTCTTGTCCCAGCGGGGACTCCACGAGGACTGAGTTCGCAGTCCTGTGGGGAGCGTGATGACGTCATCACGCTCTGCTGTGTGTTCCCGCGCTTTGGGCGTCACATGATGCGCGTTGTTGCGTCGCTGGCCGTTGAGGCCGAAGTTGGGAGGCCGGGCTGTGCCGGTGCTTGCTGCAGGAGCGGAAGATTGCGTCGCTCCTGTCGGCTGGCCGTTGAGGCCGAAGACGCTAGGCCGGGCTGTGCCGGCGCACACACATCACGTCGTACGTGACGTGACGTCAGCGCGCTAGGGCGCGCCTTAAAGGGGCAATGGCCCCAACAGGTAAGTTAAAAGGGCAACGGCCCCAAAAGGTAAGTTAAACATACAGTAAGGTAAGTTAAAGGCAATTATGTGTCTCAATGTAAGGGACAACCAGTGGTACCGCCACAATACTATATATTCAAAACAGAGGGCACGCGAGTGTGGGAAGGAGTACGACACATCGAGGGGTATCACACATTAACACTCCCCTTAGCCTTATCCCCACCTCCTACACTATCCCTAACCTAGGTCGAACTAAAGGGGGCTCAGACTCTCATGCTCACCCAACGCATTGGAACAAAGGCCTTTAGGTTGTCCTGGGACTGCAGCTTTAGTTGGTCTGGCCTGGTAAAGTTCAGTGTGCACTGGCCACACACTCTCCCGTCAGTCAGGTAGTGGATCTTCCTCCTTGGCTGGGCGAAAAGGCTTCCCTCCTGGGTCGGGCTGCGCCGTTTAGCGAGGCCCGCTCTGGGCTCCGGTCCATACCGGGATGGTGCACTCCGTCCCGTGTCTTCCTGGTTCCACTCTGAATCCCTGCCTGAGGTGGTGGGCACGGGGGGGGGGGGAACAGTCAGGTTTAAATCGGGAGGCAGTACGGACCGGGGAGCTTCGCCTGCTTACCAAAGCATGGGCCTGCTGCGCATAGCCTTCCCCGTCTTGGAGACTGCTTCTCCCAGTAGAGTCCTCGAAGTTTCCCTTTTGCAGCGAAGTCCCAGGATGAAATCAAAGTGAAGTGTAGAAGCTGTCTCTCCCGAAGTGTGTTCCAAGTCGAAGTGTCTCCAACTGCTCTTTCTGTCTGCTTACTAAAAACAGCTATACTCTCTCGATCTGCCTTGCCTCCCCCAGATCGAGAGGTGTCCCAGGTTACTTCGTTAACTGTAAATGGCTGCAAAACGGCCGATTTCCCACTAACGGCCTTATCACCGGCCCTCATTGTTTTTGGTTTCAGTCACACAATGGTGTCTCTGGTGCCTAGTCCTCTAAAACGGTTTCTGATATGATTGGATCTGTTAGGATGGGCCCGATGATAGTTTTAACTAGCTTAACCCTGATTGCAGTGCAACCAGGTTCATTGTTCTTACCGGCCTACTGGCGACTTGCTATTACTTATTCAATTCCATGCCTGGCCTGGAATCCACATAGGGACTGTGGAATTCCAGGCCCTGTCTCCAGTCTTGTTGCTGGGGAGAAAAATGACTCGCTTCCAGCAGCTTTTTGGTCACGTGTCCCAGAACTCCATTTTGTACGTTTAAAAAGTGGCCAACTTTGTTTGATTCAGAAAGCAGGCGAGGTGGGGGAATTTTGCAAACTCCCTACAATTAAAACAACAGACAGAAGAATGTGATATGTTAAATATTTATTAATATCATCAACAGCAATTTCAACAGTGCTATTTCGCATTGCTCAGGGGTAGAAGTGAAACTAAATTTTAAAAAATCATAAATAAATGATTTTGAGACTATCAGGATCAAGTAGTCATAAGGGACGATCACCATTTTAGAAGAGCAGCATGTCATGTTGATGTCACACAGCAAGTGACACAACTACATTTTTGTCGTGTAACAATGTTTTGAGCAAATGTTTCTGAAGCAAACAACTATGGCAACACAAATTACATTGGGGTAGATTTTAAACTTCCACGCTGGGCACAAAGTTGGTGACTGTGAAACAGCTGCTTGTTATATACTCTGCCCGATTTTCCTGTCCATTGACTTCAGTGGCCGATCGCTGTCACCAGATTTCTGCTTGGCGGTGAAAGTTAGAATCTACTCCAATGGCCCAGAAATTCGGGTCTCCACGGGTGAGTATGCGCTGGGTACTCACCCGTGGGCCCGATGGAAGTGCCGGTTTCCTGCATGCACTGCGCATGCGCAGGAAACCGGCACTTCCGTTCCTCTGAACGAAGAAGTTCAGAGGTCGAACGTGTGCGCGGGGGAGGCTGCGCGTGCGCATCAAACTTAGTTTTTTTTTACAGGTTTTCCCGGGAGGGTAAGCCTGCAGAATTTATACATTTAAAAAGCAGGCATAAGGCCTGCTTTTTACAAGGTAAGTTATGAATTAATTAAAATTAAAACATTTTTTCCACAGGTTTATTATTTTTAAATACTTTAAAGCAAGGTAAGTTTATTTTTAGCCCCGTTAGAATATAAAATTATTTTTTTCAAAATTTTAAATTATTGTTTAAAATAGTTATTTAATGTAATTCATAGTTTATTTAAAAAATGTGATTAAAAAAAATAAATATTTGAAGGTTTAGTGCTATTTTGGGGCCGTAGTATTTATAAGTCTTGACAGCACTTCCTGTCAAGACTTATGAATGGAATATTCCCTGCTCCGATTGGCTCCCCGTGGCCCACGTGATCCCAGGAGATGCATCAAACTAACTGCGCCCCTGGGATAGGCAAGCACTGCGCGCCGGCAGCTGGACCAGGCCCCGGATCGGAGTTCCACGGGGCCTTACAGCTCAACGGCCGGCGCGCAAGGTAAGTGCAGGTCGGGGGCTTACACCCGCGGGAAGCTCCCGACCCAAATTTCTGGGCCATTATGTTTTAATAAAACAGTGACAAAACGCTTAAATAACAGTTGTTCAAAATTGACTGCCCCTTTAAGTTATTTTTTTAAAGGGTCTCAAATGCTTAACAAAATAGTAGATTTTTTCATGCCACCTTTAAAGAAAAAAGAAATGTTTGCTAGTTCCCAGGCACTACATTAAACCAATCTCTGCCTTTTCCTTTTCAGAACCTGACAAATGAGATTTGCTGTGTCAGAACAGGACAGGACAGAACATCATGTGCCTTTGTCATTCCAAACACATTTTTGCTGCAGTTTAAATATAATAAAATTAAACATAAGTTTCCAATATACACAAATAAAACAACCATATTCCCGTTATAGCACAGGATCATTATAATTAGCAATCATTTTTGCTTTCAATATAGGAAGAAGGGTTGGTCCTTTAAATATATATGTGACTGCAGCCCATGATCCAGCTGGCCAGAGTCTAGTGCCAACTCTTGTTTGTCTTCAGCCTGTACATTTATAAAATAGCCAGCATGTGTAAGTCTCCTGCCTGCCGTGGAAATGTGAATATAATTATGGAGCCTGCTCCTGGTGCCAAATCTCCCACATGTTTCAGCACCTGGATAGCTCGTGCCTTTGTGTAGACAGAGAGTCTTTTGCCAAAGTACTCAGCACGTCTTTTCTAGGAGTTATTTTTCTTTTAACATTCAGGTTTAATTACGTTTTTGATATTTTTTTAAGAAGTGAGTTATACGTTTCTCATATAAGAATATGTAGCAAGGCTACCCTTTCTCACGGTCCATTTTCTTATCCTTTCCTTTAATGCACACTTTCTCTTCTGGAGGACATCAAGCTGGAAATTAGTTCCATACAACTTCACTCCTGATTGTAACTGACAATTGCACTTGGGCTTCCCCTGGAGTGTGTTTCACTAGTTTTGTTGTATTCTCAAACCACTGTTTATATATAATGAGACTCATGTAATTACCATAGATACAGTGCAGTTCTCAAACAATGCTACAAAGTTCCAACATTACTTATACCCTATGTACATACATAGATATTGGGGAAAAGACTGCTCATGTTCAGTAAAGAGGAAATTATGAAAATAAATGCAATAATATACTTCAGATGTTCACTGAGTCAGTTGAATATCTCAATCAGTACGTAAGAAAGATTAAATTATACAAGTAAGCAAACTGCACTCTTAAAGAATTTGGCCTAGAAATTCAGTGCCCTTAGCACCGATTTTGCGGCGCTAGAGGGCCTAGCGCTGCAATTGGCGCCGGTTCCTAAATTGCCTGGGGCCCTTCCGCGGCGGTAGACCGGTAGCGCTGCGCCGGCACCGATGACGTCATCGGTGTGCGCAGCGTCCCGGTTGCCGTGGTAACCCGGCCCCAAGCCGAAATTCAGTTGCGGCCGCCTCGCCAGTGGCAGCCGCAACTAAGACTCCGGCAAACGAGTGTTGCCGGAGTCTGCGCCAGCGCTTTAAGGAGGCGCCGCGGCCGCCTGCCCGCAGCTCCCTCCCCGGACT
This sequence comes from Somniosus microcephalus, assembly GCF_052327205.1. Taxonomy (NCBI): domain Eukaryota; kingdom Metazoa; phylum Chordata; class Chondrichthyes; order Squaliformes; family Somniosidae; genus Somniosus; species Somniosus microcephalus. Next base: position 83,153,887 of record NC_140993.1, on the reverse strand, counting down.
TCTCCCCCCCCCCCCCGGAACAAATGCAAGCCCGGCACTTGTCCGAGGTGCCGGGCTCATTTTTGCAGAGATTTGCGCGGGCCGCGGCCGGGTGCAGGCAGCTCCTCCTTAACGGAAGGAGGAGGCCTGCACTTCCCGAGCCTGCCGCACCGCAGCGGGCGCCGCAGCGCCGGAATAGCGCCGCAATGCGGCGCGTTGCGCCAGTTTTCAGGCGCTAAAACCCTTCAGGAGCGCCGGCAGCCGTTTGGGCGCGGCGCTACTGAATTTTTGGCGCGTGCAAAGGGACTTAGCGCCGGCGCTAACTTCCGGCGCTAAAGCCCTGGCGCAGCGCAAACTCAATTTCTAGGCCTTTAAATCAATATTCGATAGGTGTGGACTCATAACCAACAGTGATTTTATTGCTGAGAAAATCTTTGATCTTTGTGTCGCTATATAAATGCTGTTTGAAGTCAAGTCAAGTGTTAAAACCTACTATTGTAATGACAGTAGATGGTCCTACCTGGGATGGTCAACTTAGGTGTCAGCTGTGGCTCAGTTGTTAGCATGCTCACCTCTGAGTCAAAAGATTGAGTTAGTTCAATTCCCACTCCAGGAGACTTGAGCACAAAAATCTAGGCTGATCCTTCAATGCAGTACTGAAAGAGTGCTGCACTGCTGGAGGTGCTGTCTTTCGAATGAGACGTTAAAGTGAGGCCCTGTCTGCCCTCTCAGATGTATGAAAAAAAGATCCCATGTCACTATTCAAAAAAGAGCAGGGGAGTTATTCCCAGTATCCTGTCCAATATTTATCCCTCAACCAACATCACTAAAAAAAAACATTATCTGGTTATTATCACATTGCTGTCTGTGGGAGCTTGTTGCGCACAAATTGGCTGCCGTGTTTCCTACATTACAACAGTGACTACACTTCAAATAAAAGTACTTCATAGACTGTAAAACACTTTGGGATATCCTGAGGTCATGAAAGGTGCTATAGAAATGCAAGTCTTTCTTTTTTTTCTTTATTGGTCAATGCCGAGTGCTGGGCATCAATTAAGTAACCTGGTCATCTCCAGAAATTACCAACGGCTTTTGGCGAATGAACGCCTAGATGAGGGGAGTGGGACTCTTAATGGAGGAATTACCATCAAAAGGTGAATGAGCTAATCTTTGAATTAGCCAACAACCTGCAAGACATGACACAGCTGCAGTACAAACAAATCAACAAAAGAGCACCATAACACCAGGATTCAAGTCCCTGCCTTACTGCAAGACGAACAAAGAGGTGTGGAGGTCAGTCACAGAGCTCCGACGATAGTCTACTACCATTGTAATCTTGATATTGAGAGTCACTGAGCTACTGTGAAGATCTCAAGACTCTCAGGTTTCTGCTGTGGAACAGTTTCCCAAAATTAATATTTCATTCTCACTACAAGAATAATCACTATTAAAACTAAACCTAAGCTCTTCAAAAATACCAACTGCACCAGTTTCAAATTGCTTTACTTCAGTTTCAATCAATAATATACTTATGATACGTAACGGTCGATATCATTTTTGTTTGCCAGAATTTTAGAGCTAGAAATTCATTATAGCCAAGGAATGGGCGGTGTTTAGACTAAAAATGGTTAAGTAGCGCCAGGTGAAAATCGTCCAGACAGCATGCAAAATTCGTCCTCACTCCTCATTAAAATGATTGCAGACATAAATCTAATCTAAAAACCCAAGCGCATTGGCGTTACACTAAAAAGATGGACCAATATCGGGTATAGTCTAATTGCAAGTAATGATTGCCACAGGCTTTTTCACTGCTTAAAGGGGAGGCCATTGATGCTGCAGCACCTCATTCTCAGCACTGTTGGGTGTACAGCTGCCTCAATAACCATAAGAAGGAGGACAAAGAGAAGGAGCACTTATTTACAAATGCTGATGGCAGATGGCCATCCCAGGGAGAGAGCCCAGGGGTTTTCTGATGAAGCTTTGGAGGCATTGGTTTTAATGGTGGAGAGAAGGTGGGCGGTCCTGTACCAACTGGCAGGAGGCCCTTGCCACAAGTCTGGTGGACTATGTGGAGGGAGGTGGCACACCGTGTCATGGGCAGCACTGTGGTCCCCAGGTCCCATACCCAGTGCAGGAGGAAGTTTAACGAGCTCACACAGGTGGTCAGGGTGAGTGAAGCCTTCAACAAATGCTACATACCACCATCTGTACCAGAAGCGTCACACACTGTTCAATATACCACACCCCCAGCAGTCACCCACCTACAATCTCTACCTAGCTACACTCACACCCACATCTCACACCTCATGCACAATGACAGCTATTTAACTGTGGTAGGCACAAGGGTCATTAGTTATTAGAATTCATGTCATATGTGCGATATGTCTATAGATACATTTATGAATGGTGTTTGGAATATTTTGTGGCCTCTCATTTCACCTTTGCGCCCAGGAGGACACTGTGATATGCCATGAGACAGGGATTGTATGATGGGGATGTGCTGCGCTACGGGGATCTGAGGTTTCATTCATGTGAATTGGAGTGAGATGAGCTGGCCACGGACAGCCCGTCAAGAAGGTTAATTGTCTTGCTGCCTCCGCCCTCACTCCTGCTCCTCCTCCTCCTCGTCCTCCACCTCCTCGTTCTCTTCCTCCTCATCCTCCTCTGCCTCATTGTCCTCCTGAGGAATTCCCACAGCCCCCATGGCTGTGAGGAAGTGTTGTGAGCAGAAGCTTTTAACAAATAATGAGTGACTTCTGCACTTGAATGAACACCCCCTGTCACCAAAAAAACTTGAAATAACTAAAGAGAGCTGTTTCAGTTGTAGGAAGTAGAAAACAGACACTGAAACTGCAAAACCCTGTCAGAATACTGTTGCTGCAGCCAGCTCTCCCTGTTGTTGTTCTGCACTGTCATTAAGGTAAGTGGCTAAATCCAATGTTAGACATCGGGTGTCCAGTGAGCATTACACACTCACTGACGTCACGCCCTCTATCATGGCGAGCTCTCTACCGATCGAGGTTACCAGCAGCACTACCGGCACCACCGATATGGCGGCAGTGTTGGAACCGGCATCAGCTGTCATTATAGCTGTCAACGGCATGTCAGCGCCATCTCCTGGTGCTAACGTGTGGTGCAAACCACACGAATTTTTCCCCCTTGGTTTCCTAAACATGCCAAATGAAGCCAAGTCACTGCCTTATGATTGGCTCCCATTTTTTATTCCTTTACCTTTACTTTTTTCCTAATCCCCTTTTTCTTGCCTCATTTTCACACTCTCTCACTTATTACTGAATTCCCTCAGAAGTTCAATAATTTAATTGAACTTATGCCAAATATAGTAATACAGCTGCTTTGGGACTCAGTCCTCCCCCTGCATGCTGACCCCATTTCCATACAAGTACTTTATATGAGAAAAAGCTTGATAACACAAATCACACCTCAAGGGAGGTTTTGCATTCTACTGGATAGTTCTATTCTAGTGTTCATTCAAAACATTTCTTTGGCATTTCCCCAAGAAAAGAATAGCAGCTGCTGTGCTACCTAACGTGGGAAAGCTGGGTAAGATTTTCCCCAGGGCAACAGAAGCAGATTCGTTATAAACTATGGTCGTGGTGAATCCAGTTCTTTCCATAATTTCAATTTTTCCCATGGTGGTATAGATCCCAAATTTACTATTTGTTTTCTCTGACACTTTTTGTTTATTATTTTGTTTTCTGCTCTTTGCACTATTGCCTGAATAAGAGAGTGAAGCGGTGACTTTTTTTTGAAGCTTTTGGTAATGTCACTCCTTGACTGAGCATTAGGAGATGCACAAAAGCAGCGGTGCGGACTTGTCCGTGATTGTTCTCTTCCTTATTCGAGGAGTGTGCTTGGCCATTGGTTAGTACCATTCTCTGACAGCCCCTGTAGATTGGCATGTCTCTGTATGGGGGATAGTGGGCATGAACGTAATCTTATCACTCGACCTGATAGCCAAAATTAATGTTATTATCCACCTTTCATACCTTCACATGGCAGAGGCCTTTTTCTTTATCTGCTACCAAGAAAACACCAGAGAACAGGAATCAATGATTACAATAATAATACGTATATAAACTATTCAAAATTCTTTCAAACATTTGCTTAAAATTTACAAAATCAACCGTCATGTTGGCGGAGTGGGTAATTGCAGTGGTTGGTTCAGGAAGGCTCCAGCTTCATTCTCTGGTCCTTGCTGAATTCATCAATTGCAGCGAGTGGCAGTGGTGGGAAATGCTGCAACTGGCCTTCTTGTCTCCTAGCTAGAAAAGACAAAAATCAGCCAGCATTCCTGGTCCTGATTACTATCCAGTGACCTATACTGCTTGGCTGTGGTGCCCCTAAGGGAATGGAAAAAAAATTTACCAAAAAACATTTGCGATGCACGGCTCAAGTCCTGGAGCTTGGGCACAAGAGAAAATTGGAAACTTTGTACTAGCTCATTACTGTTCCTGCCAGGTGTAAAACCATAGTATTGTCAGCAGTATTACAGCTGCTGCAGCTGGGAAAATCATGCCTCTTGTGTCATGAACATCAAAAGTCATGGAGAGGTTTATAGGAAAACCACACATCTTGCAACAGTATTAAGTGGGGTGCTAGAAGTCAGATTGAGGGCTCAGAAATGAATGCTCACAAATAGTATAATTTCATAAATTATTACTGAAATACAGTAGAATTTACTCTGATGACTAAACCATATGCAGACGTATACACAAGGTATTTTGCAATTATTTTGATAACGTGGTTTGTGATAAGTATTTGTGGCATGCCATTTAAAAGGAATATTAATGTGCAAATATATTGGTCCAGCCTTTGGGGTTGTAATGATGGCAAAACTGTCAGCATTCACCGTCATTACTCTGTGAAACTGACAACAACTTCTGGTGTCTGCACATGCACAGTTAAATGCGGAAATCCAGAAGTTGCTGTCAGTGATTCCCTGCTCCTCCACGGGGTGCACTGTTGAAGTTCCTGCAGATGGAAATCTTTAGACATCACTTGAATTGACGTGGACTGCCATTTTTTATGCTCTAATCTTGCTGAACCCCCCCCCGCCAAAAAAGTTAAACCTTATTGAATGAGGTATAACTGTGTTTTTAACGCTATACTAAGCCATAACTACTGCTGAACAACCCCGCTGTCCCTGAAAAACTAATTTTATATGTGTGGAATGTCAAATTTCTCCATTATGATAAAAATTCCTTAGGTTTTAATATAATAAAAAAACATTTTTTTACAAGTTTGTTTATGATATTTCAGCTTCTACCTTAATCCCATGTGTATGTCCCAATCTTTATATCACTCTCTGTAAAATGATTAAAAAGTGAAGAATAATCAATGCATTTTACTTCCTGGTTTGCTGTCTGTGAGAATTTTTCAATGTGATTGTCTGCTTAGCCTGCTTGATGACATCACTGTTGCTGGACGCCAGAGGCCCCCTATAGGTGATGCCAGAATGAAATTAATGTTGGGAAAGGTGAAATCCACGCCACAGAGATCACTAGATCTTTGTGGGCAGCTTTCTTCAAGATCAACAGCGAGTGCCGTCACTTTATCACTGACCGCAAAATCCGGGCCATAGTGTCTGAGTTATTACTATAGGGTCTCAAAGGCTCACGAGATGAGCAGCTATTACAGGAATTTTGCATATTAAGTACACTATAAAGAAAATACTGTAGTACAGTAACATTTGTGATTCTGAAGTTTTCTACTCAACCTTGTTTATTAAACACTAAAATAAATAAAGGACTATTGATGATTTTAAATCTTATACACTGAGTAACATTTTCTTGGCATTCCCCCTCCAAAAAATTTACCTGAAGAGTATATAAATAGCTTAGTTGTTCTGTGTGAGATTTACTTTTCATCAGGAGAGCCTACACTGGCCCTAAACACCTCTCCAATTTGGCATTTGTACAATGATGAGGCTGTTTAGCATCGTGACTAATTGCCAAATAATATTTTCCCTCTCTATGTATTAGTTGTTCATCTAGTGAGACAATAATAATTCAGTCACCTAATATATATTTGCACATTAGTACTCCTGTTAAGACGACAGGGTATGTAGTATCAAAAGCAAAGATTCAATTTTGCAAAAAGCATGTAACATACTTAGGGCACATTCTGACACCAGATGAAAAAGTCCTGCTCTCAGAAAGGACCCAAACAATATCCCAACATCCGGAACCCCTGCAGGACAGATGGATACCAGAAATCACTAAACATACGAGGCCCCTAACTATACTAACAGGATCACAGGTTAGAGAACCGTTCGTTCTATCAGAAGCACAAAGAGATGCGTTCAATTCTTTAAAACAAGCCTTAAGAGAGGCCCCGCCCTTAGGAAGACCAATGTATGATAGACTATTTAGGTTGTATGTGACTACTACCGATTACTGAACAAATTATCCACACAGCACATGACGTCGGCAAGGATAAGTAGATGTGAGATTAACCCACAGAACATATAGGTGAACCAATACATGACTGTGTAACAAAAATTGAGACCCAAACAATAATTAGACCTGATTTAAAGGACGTGCCTTTGAATACCCTAGACCATGAGTACTTTGTGGATGGATCAGCCTCTAGATCAGATACAGGTGAAGGACAGATAGGATACACAATTACAGAATCACCAAATGTGGTAGAATCAGGTAAACTTCCAAATCATTGGTCAGCATAGAAAGCAGAATTACACGCACTAGCAAGAGCATACGAATTATCAGAAGGGATGAAAGTAAATATTTATACGGACTCGAGATATGCCTTCGGATTAGCACACGATTTCGGAATAATATGGAAAAGGAAGGGTTTTCTGACCACATCTGGAAATTTAAAACAGAAATAGACAGTTTCCTAGAAGTAAAGGGAATAAAGGGTTATGGAGAATGGGCAGGAATTTGGACATGAGTCTAGGTTCGGATCGGTCATGGCCCTGTGGGTAGCGGAGCAGGCCCAGGGGCCGTGTAGCCTGATCCTGCTCCTATTTCGTGTGTCTAATTCTGTTAGATTCAGGAGATGGTTCAGTGATAGTAGATTGGCGGTTAGGATCAGATCAGCCATGATCTTATTGAATGGCGGAGCAGGCTCGAGGGGCCGATTGGCCTACGCCTGCTCCTATTTCTTATGTTCTTATGTTCTTATGTTCCCATATTGAACCAAGTACAGGTAGAAAGATTGACACAGGCAGTATTACTACCCGGGGAATTAGCCATAGTAAAATGCCAGGCACACACACGGTTACATACACAGGTTGCCGAGGGGAATAGATTGGCAGATGAAGCAGCAAAATATGCCGCTATGTATGAGGACCAAAAACAAATGCCCCAGTTGGAACAAAAGGAGGGAGGGAAGTATCCCTCTTGTGCGCCATCGTTGGAAGATGTACAAAAGCACCAGGAGGACGCTCCTGAAAATGAAAAACAAAAGTGGATAAAAGAAAATTGTAAAAAGGATCCTTTGACACAACTATGTGCCGACCCAAAGGGAAGGATAGTTGCTCCAAATTGGAAAATTCTTGGTGCAACCCAAATTGGGAAAAAGTGGCACAGCAGACAATTGATCACTGTCTGATATGTCAGCAACACAACCCAGGAAAAGCCATACCAACAGTAACAGCAACAACTCCTATCCCAGATGGTCCCTTTTCAAATACTACAGTTAGATTTTGTACAATTAGAATCAGCTTATGGATATAAATATGTACTAGTTATCATTGATGTATTTAGTAAATGGATAGAAGCCTTCCCAACAAGGAACAATACTGCAATGACTGTGTGCAAAATAATACTGAAAGATATCGTGCCAAGGTTCAGAGTGCCAATACAATTGAGTTCCGACAACGGACCACATCTTGTTGCAGAAATTAATGCTGAACTTTGCAATGTTCTCAATATTAGACAGCATTTACATTGCCCGCTCCATCCACAATCAGCAGGACTGGTGGAAAGGGCTAATGGAGCCTTAAAACTAAAATTGGCCAAACTTTGTGTAGAAACCAAATTAAAATGGCCAGAAGTATTACCAATGAAAGACAGGATTATCACCAGCAGAAATTATCTTCGGAAAACCTTTAAGAACCCCATTCTCGGCTCCCATCTAAGACGACAGACAAATAGATATTCATGTAATGGACAATCAGATGATGTCTTATTGTATGTCACTAACCTCTGCTTTAAAGTTGTCTCATCAACAGGTAGCAGCCGTGACTAAACCAACACCAGAGGACGCCTGTCATCGACTCAAACCGGGTGATTATGTTTTCGTAAAGAACTTCTACCGAAAAGGATTAGAACCCAGGTGGAAGGGACCCTATCAAGTACTGTTAACCACGCATACCACAGTGAAGGTCGAAGGAAAGACAAAATGGATTCACGCTTCACACTGCAAGTTGTCATCACCGCTCTTGTCATAATGGACATAACCTCAACAGCGACAGAGGAGACCCCAGGCGGGGTAACATCAGGAAAGATAGAAGAAACAGAGGATACCCCAGGTGGGGCAGAATTAATGGAGCACACCGAAAGAGAAGATCCGATGCAATGGAGAGGAGATCCCAGGCAGGGCAGAATAATCTTCAACTATGTAACATATATATGGAATAGTTGACACCCTGTGCAGTATGTAGAGAAAAGGTCGAGGTTATCATGTAATGATAAAAGGAGGGAATGTTAAGCTAGATTAATCCCATACTGCCTTACCAATGATTCGCAAAGCATGATGGACTACTTGACATGCAGTGAATAGTTTAAATGTAAAAAACTGATGCAGGACTGTGGGAATGCAGTACAAATAGATAAGAAAGGACAGGAACAGAATGTTTAGATAACTGCTGGAGACAGTCTCATGGTCGAATTTTGTTGAAAGCAAAAGTGAATTTTAAACAGAACTCTGTAAAAAGAAACAAATGACTTGTGCAGCGTGTGATCGCCTAGTTTTCTGTATTCTCATGATGACTTGCAATTTATGAAAATGTATAAATATTGTAGCCCAGTGAGTCTAGGGGCGCACTCTTTGGGAGGCATACTTGTGTGCAAACACAATTGGGTTTCTCAGAGTGAAGTCCAGGTACCTTAATAAAACTTTACTTATTTTACAGTTTCTGACTTTGGCCTAGAAATTGAGTTTTGGCGCAGCCAGGGCTTTAGCGCCGGAAGTTAGTGCCGGAGCTAAGTCGCGCTGGTCGGGCCCAAAATTCAATAGTTCTGCGCCCAAACGGCTGCCGGCGCTGCTGAGAGCTGTTTGCGCCTGAAAACTGGCGCTACGCGCTGAATATCGGCGCTATTCCGGCGCTGCGGCGCCCGCTGCGGTGCGGCAGGTTCGGGAAGTGCAGGCCTCCTCCTTCCCTTAAGGAGGAGCTGCCTGCACCCGGCCGCGGCCCGCGAAAATCTTTTTAAAAATGAGCCCGGCACCTCGGACAAGTGCCGGGCTTGCTTCTGTTCCGGGGGGGGCGGGGGGGGAAGTCCGGGGAGGGAGCTGCGGCCAGGCGGCCGGCGGGAAAGCGGCCGGCCGCCGCGGGGCCTTTAATGCGCCGGCGCAAAGTCATGTAAGACTCTGTTGCCAGAGTCTTAGTTGCGGCTGCCACGGGCGAGGCGGCCGCAACTGAATTTCGGCGCTGGGGCCCGTCGGCATGGCAACCGGGACGCTGCGCACACCGATGACGTCATCGGTGCCGGCGCAGCGCTACCGGTCTACCGCGGCGGAAGGGCCCCAGGCAATTTCGGCGCCGGCGCCAATTGCAGCGCTAGGCCCTCTAGCGCCGCAAAATCGGCGCTAAGGGCACTGAATTTCTAGGCCTTTGTGTATTACTGAGAAAGTGATAGACTGACCGGCGTGTTTAGTCTCCTAAAGCAGCGAACCCTGACCCCCCAAGTTAGGGGTAGATCCTCCTCACAGAAGCGAGGGGTTAACACTCGTTTTGAATGACGTTCCACAAGTACTTTCCATACTTACCAATGCCGTGCCTTTCGGCAAACCATTAGTTGTTCTACAATCAAAACTTCAATTGTAAATGTAAAAGCTATAAATGCAGCTTCTTTAAATATTTAAACAACTGTAATTTAGACAAAATTACCCCGCATTAAGCCTAAACCTGACCCTGAACTTTAAAGCTTGCAATTCTGATTTTTAACTTTCAGTTGCCTCCTCTGACCTTTAGAGGTCAGTGTTTCACTTCATTGAGTAGTTTATTCACTGTGTGTTTGCAATGAAACAATATCGTATCACAGAATCATAAAATGTTACAGCATAGAAACAGGTCACTCGTCCTACCAAGTCTCCGCCAATGTGTTTCTCCACATGAGCCACTCAGTCGAATCCCACAGTACTGCTCGATTCCTATACTATTTAATATTCCTCTTTTTCAAGCAACTACAATGATTTGTGGTAGAGAATTCCACATTATATGCATCCTCTGTTTTTCTGCCCCCCTGCCCCTAGAGTTGCCAATGCTCCAGGATTGTCCTGGACTCTCCCGGATTTAGAGATGAATCTCCTGGAGCAAACCAAGAGAAAAATCATAGGGGCATTGAAAAGATGGTGATTTTACTTTATTTTGTAAGCTTTTGTTGATTAGTTATCGAAATATTGGAGATGGCATAAAGGGTTGTTTGACTGAGCGGGGGTGGGGGGATTTGAGATGGGAGGTCATATGATGAACCTCCAGGAATATGTCCAGCCAGAGTTGGCAACCCCCTAGCCACCCCGCTATTCCTTTGTGATTATCTTAATATGTACCCTCCCATTGCCATATTGATAAGCAATAGATACAATCTATCACTATTTACCTAATTACAATCTTCCTATTCAAGATTCTGTCAGGTCACCCCCCCCACCCCCCCACCACCTCTGCCAACCTTCTCCGTTACCATGAAAAAGCCTTAACTTCTCAATCTCTTTTATAACTCTGACCCCTCATCCTTAGTATTATTGTAGTGCATTTGTGCTGCACCTTTTCCAATATTTTCATATCCCACCTATAATGAACAGCCCAAAATTTCACACAATTCTATTAATGTGGCCTAAGTAGGTCTTGTACAAGTTCAACATTACCTCTTCATTTTTGTATTTTATGCCCAAGGATACAAAGCCAAGGATTCTGTCTGCCTTTTTTTTTACCGTCTTATCTATTTGCATAACCATCTTTAATGACCTGTGTATTTGCACACCGAGATTGGTCTGCACATCTACTCTATTTAAAATCATACCATTTATGATGTATTTCCTTTCCCTATTCTTACTCTATTGCTTCACACAGCTGTCAGCCTTGGCTCAGTGATAGCTCTTAGTTAGAAGATTGTGTATTCAAGCCCCACTTTAGAGACATGAGTACATAACTTCGGCTGACATTTCAGTGTAACACTGAGGGTATGCTGCATTGTCAGACATGCTGACTCTCAGATGAGGTGTTAAACTGAGGTCCTGTCTGCTTTGCCAGATGGATGAAAAAGATCCCATGGTATTATTTGAAGAAGAGCATGGGAGTTTCACTGGTGTCCTGGCCAATATTTATCCCTCAATCAACATCACTTAAAACAACAGATTATGTGGTAATTTATGTTGTTACCTTGTTGTGCACAAATTTGCTGCTGTCATGGAACAAAGACCACCTCAGTCCCAAGATGCTCATCATGAGACGTAGCAACCAGTCAGCTAATGCATTCTTGCCACTCAGGTATCATCTAGGAGGAACACTAGATTAGGTTTAAGAGTTCAAACATCACACACAGACCCTAGGGAGAAACACAGTGGTAAGAAGAAGTAGGCATGCATACACATTGTATGAATTGCAATAAAGTGGTCGGGGGGTGATTTTCAACTGCCGGCTGCCTGTTAGTAATTGAAAATTGGTGGGGTGGGGGGTTGCAGGATGGCACCTTGGCTGCCCCATTAATGCTCAAGACCCACCTGATGCGATTTTCACACGGGCCTGTAAATGGGCAAGCAATCTGCCAACCTGAGACAGGCTGGAGACTGCTTAAATATGCAAATCGGGGTCCTACGCTGGGACCATGCGGTGAGCAGCTTAACCAACAGGTCCTTCGAGGGACTGCTGGTAGTCGCTCAAAAAATGGACCAGGAAACTTGTAATTTTTATTTTTGTGGTGAGTCCAGAAGGAGCAGGAGTGCTGCACCTGGGCATCCCAAAAAATCTCTGGTCGGCTGCCAGCCCTTTCGAGACCCCATTGCCCACTGGATAGCCATCCCCTCCGCCCCCCCCCCCCCCGCTAGACCATACCTGCCAACCAGCATGGGATTTGGCCAATTTTGCACCCTCCCAGAAATGGCGAGCTGCAGTGGGACTCAAAATAGCTCAGGCCTCACACCAGCACCAATGGGCGGACGGCAAGGTCACTCCGCTGACTTCATGCCCGTTTCAGGCGGAAGTGGAAGATCGCCTCCGTGGCTGCTTAATAATAATAATGAAACTTAAAAGTAGTTCAATAAACAGAACGGATGATACTAATATTGAAACTTTTAAGCTAGAATTAAAATTTACCACGAACCATATTTCTAATTTTATTATCGGCAATACTAATAATTGCCTTTAAAAATGTTTTTTTTCATGGGCAGAGAAATTTCTATTTTGTCAATCTGTTTTTTTAAACCAAATTTTCTGAGTGCACTTTAAGATGTGGTAGTCCGTCTTGTTGATCAGGTGCTTTCTATACCGTTTTGAGATGTCAACACATATATACATATACTTCAATGGTTATTATCCACAAAAGGTAAGGGCCCCTTGTGGGCTATCAGCAAGAGGGTGCTGTGAGTGGAAAATGTAACCTAAGTAAGCTAGTGAGCATCCTCCAAAATGAAAATATATTTAACTATCCTCGCTAGCTATTACTACCTTATCTTGTCATTAGGTTTACTCCACATAAATTTGTGGAGACTGAAATTGCAGTCAGAATATTGTCCATTTTTCAATGTGACTCTTAACAGAAACATATTAAGGGCAATCTAAATTGCTACCCAGAGCTGAACTAGTTGACCAAACTGAATTTTCAGGGACTCTCGGACATTTGCATGTGTCATTTAGATTTTTACTGAAAATATGAGGCATACTTTTTTGAACATAAAATATTTAACATTGGAATATTGCTTAATTCTGGAAATATTGGTGCCTAACTGTATGCCAGAACAGGCAATGGAATGCATTTAAATGAAGCGTTGCAAGATTTCCCATCTGGTTCGAGTGAGATTTCACTGGGTGCTTCCTTCATCCATCTGGAGTGAACTTAAGAGCAGCTCCATAGGCAGTGGAGCTCTTAATGATCTTCTTAGCCATATTTGATTTTGCGGTTTTGCATTATGGGACCAATATCCTGTGGCCTTTCTGGTGCACTTCTCATTGCAACTCTAGCAGGAGTGTGGCAGAAGGGCTGAAAAACAAACCAGGGCTTGGATGCATTAGCTCCTCACTTTGTCTGAGAGTCTCCTGTAGCTTTGTTTGTGGGTGGAGCTTCTGCCTACCCCAAATTAATCACTCTGGAATACAGTTACAGCTGTAAGCTAGGTAAAAACAGCAAGATCCCACAAATAGCACTGAGATGAATGACCAGTTTTTGGTCATGTTACTCGAGGGAGGAATGTTGACCAAGACATCAGGAGAACTCTCTTTTCCTGGAATAATATCATGGGATCTTTAATTTCCACCTGAATCACACAGATGGATCTCAATTCAACAACTCATCTGAAGGGCGACTGTGCCAGTAATGTAACAGTCCCTCATCACTGGACTGGAGTGTCATCATCGATTATGTGCTGGAATGGAACTTGAACTCAGAACATTCTAGTCCAGATATGAGAATGCTTCAAACTGTGACAAGCTGACTGACAAATTGATGTATATTTCTATAGTTTTGATTTAGTGGCTGTTCATTTAAATTCAGTTACGGTGCACACGCAGTTGGAAAAAAAAACAGCTGCATTTCAGATCCTTATACCAAGTTTCACCAGTTGCAGTCTGGAAAGAGGAATAATTCAAATTTAAACAACGCTGTATAATTGGTTCACTTTGCATACGACCGACAGTTCTATTTTAAATTTAAATGCCAGTCAAAATCAGCCCTAAACATGCATTGACTAAGTACCAAGTGGATTGCACTATTTTTATCCTACAAATATAATTTACAATAGAGAAGGTTTGAGAAATATGACAGTTTCTTACTAATCACTGGCAGAAAAATGTAAAGATCCAGAAATTGCACAGGATGGAAAAATGGAAGAAATTGGTAATGATACACAAAGGCAGTTAAACCTATGGCAGTGCATTATTAGCTGAACCTGTTTACCTTTTGCTGTCTCTGCTGTATACAGAGAAAAAGAATCTCCCACCCTCCAATCAGAATACAGGTTAGATCTTTCAATTCTGAAGTTTGTAGCCACCCGGACTTTTTGGTCTTGCTCACCTCAGACTTTCACAGGGAAAACAGAAACATTTGCTAGGAAATTTGAAAACAATCCAACATGGGCTCCCAAGCATCCAGGATAATAATTGGTATCAATTAACGATGGGATGACCTTAAGTGGTATACAAAAGAATAGGTGATGCAACAAATTAGTACTGTAATAAGAATCCCTGTGGATTGAACAAATATTTAACATTGGAATATTGCTTAATTCTGGAAATAGTGGTGCCTTACTGTATGCCAGAACAGGCAATGGAATGCATTTAAATAAAGCTTTGCAAGATTTCCCATCTGGTTCAAGTGAGATTTTACTGGGTGCTTCCTTCATCCATCTGTGATTGCTGTGATTATCTCTCTGCTGAGGTGTGATAAATGGCAGTTAGAAAGATTACCTGTAATCATCTGGCATTATTCTCTGACTATATAAGCTGTGTCTTTATGCATCTCTCCACTTTACCTGACGAAGGAGCAGCGCTCCGAAAGCTTGTGATTTCAAATAAAACTGTTGGACTATACCCTGGTGTTGTGTGACTTCTTACATTCATCCATCTGGAGTGAACTTAAGAGAAGCTCCATCGGTAGTGGAGCTCTTAATGGTCTTCTTAGCGAACTACTTTTACAATTGGCATTGCTGTTCAAAACCCCTGTCCAAGGAATGAACCCCTTTCCTATTTTGAAGGAATTTCACTTATATGCAATGGCCTAGAAATTCAGTTGGTTGCACCAGCCGTTAACGCCTTAGGAGGAGTAGATGTCGGGCGCTAGGCGGCTAGCGCCCGGGCGCAGCGCGAACTGCGCCTCGCTCCAACTTCACTAGAGATTTAGCGGCGGCGCAAAGTCTTTGCGCGCGCTCAGCTGCGCGCGCAGATCATGACGTCATTTCCTCGTGCAACGCCCTTTGTGCGCCCCCAACCGGAAATTCAGTGGCGACGCCCCATTGTGCGCCTGGTGCCCCTAGCGACTGTTAGAGTGGAATGGTGCTCAGCCGATGCGGGGCGCGGGGGGCGCAAATTAAAGGGCACTCCTCCTGCAATATAAAAGGCTGCCATTTCGCAGCACTCCTTCTTGAGAAACGGATCTTTGGAGAGAGACTAAGGTAGATAGCTTTTTGCTTTGGCCCAACACTCGGACAGGTACTTCTGGCTTCAGGCCACAGCTTTCCACTAGTCTTTGCCTTCATTGACATCTCATTGTTTGCCAGCATATTATGGGGGCTGCAATGGGTGTCAACGCTGGCTTTCTCAATTACATCCAAAGGGCTCACAGACGCCGTGAGAGAGTGGCAGCCCTGGCTAGACGGAGAGGGGGCAACAGGCGTCGGCAAAGGAGGCCTTACCCACCCAGGGTATACCGCCAGCAGTTCTCCTATCTCAACATGTCTGAGGAGCAGTGTGTTCGGAGGCTGCGATTCCGAAGGGAGGTGGTCACAGAGATCTGCCAGCTGCTTGGTGGTGATCTGCAGCCACAGCTGAGGAGCAGGACGTCTCTGTCAGTGGCAGTGAAGGTGACGGTGGCTCTCAACTTCTATGCCACCGGCTCCTTCCAACCCGCTACTGGGGACATTGCCAACATCTCCCAGTTTGCCATGCGTTGCTGCATCCGCCAGGTGACCAATGCCCTTTTCAAAAGGAGACGTCAGTTCATCTCCTTCTCCATGGCCCTTGCCAAGCAGCAACAGCGTGCAATGGGCTTTGCAGCATTCGCGGGCTTCCCCATGGTGCAGGGCGCCATTGACTGCACGCATGTGGCTTTGCGGGCACCTCTGGAGAATGCCGAGGATTACCGCAACCGGAAGGGCTACCATTCGCTGAACGTCCAGCTGGTGTGTGACCACAGGCAGCTCATCCTAGCTGTCAATGCTCGCTTTCCAGGCAGCAGCCACGATGCCTTCATCCTGCGACAGACTTCTGTGGCAGACATGTTCCAGGCACAGCCTCACCCACGAGGATGGCTTATCGGGGACAAAGGCTATCCTTTGTGTACCTGGCTGATGACCCCGCTCCGTGCGCCCAGCACCCCTGCTGAAGAGGGATACAACGAGAGCCATCAAGCGACCAGGAACATCATTGAACAAACAATCGGCGTCCTGAAGCAACGGTTCCGCTGTCTGGATCGTTCCGGTGGAGCCCTACAGTGTCCGCCGGAGCGAGTCTCCCATTTCGTGGTCGTTTGCTGCATGCTGCACAACCTGGCTATCCGCAGGACTCAGGCACTGCCACCAGAGATTGGAGGACCCCCTCAGGAGGAGGAGCAGGAGGAGGAGGAGGAGGACCAGCACAGGAGGGAGGCACAAAGTGCAAGGGCTGCCCGTCGCCGGCTTATTGAACGTCGGTTCTAGGCCCCCTCTCAGGGACTGGCTTGTGCCAATGTCAGCAGATGAATGTAGCCACTCCACAAGCCCTCAGCCGAGCAGGGCAACCAGGACTTAACCAAAAAACCATGCACACTGCAATTTAACAACAATAATTTATTGAAAACCTCTGCCCTTCCCACATTACATGCTCATGTGGAGAAGTCCCCTCCAAAAACACAAAACTACCAGTCTCGGTCTTACAAAAAGAAAGAAAGACACCAGTCTCGGCCTTACAAAAAGAAAGAAAGACACCAGTCTCGGCCTTACAAAAAGAAAGAAAGACACCAGTCTCGGCCTTACAAAAAGAAAGAAAGACACCAGTCTTGGCCTTACACAAAAACAACTGCACCAGTGTCGGCCTTACACAAAAACAATTGCACCAGTGTCGACCTTACAACAAGCACCAGGCATTTGTGCATACCTCTACTTTTGCCCTGCGAGGGCGATGCCTTGCGCATCCTTGCCTGTCCCCTGCCCGCCCTGCTGCTCCTCCTCAATGGGAGTCCAGTGGCTGCAGCAAGGCTGGGGGAAGGCTGCTGAGGGGCAGATGGCGAGACGGCAGATGCCCTTGGGGGTCGGCCTGCACCAGCTCTGGCCTTGGAGTGGCCGGCTGCTGACTGCTCCAACTCTGGCTGGGTGGCAGCAGTCTGTCCAGCAGCTCGTGGCAGCTGCAATGGCGGAGTGGCAGTGTCAGCTGCAGGAATGGTGGCAACCTGGCAGATCGCAGGTGCTCGCTGGTCGCCTGAGACATCGGCACTCGCACGGGCCAGCACTGCAGCATGCGCAGCAAACAGCTGAAGAACAGACTGCTGGGCTGCTGCTGCGCGGCGAGTGCCCTGGCGATGCCTGGCTGATCCAGCGAGGGTGGCAGCAGTTAGTGCCCGTGTGGCCCTGGTCTGTGTCCGCATGACACCAGCCAGTGAATGGACGGCACGACTGAGCACTTGGCTAGAAGCCGACTGTGCTGCCGCGAAGTCCTGCAGACTCCTGGCCTGTGCTGCACTGAATAGTTCCATACTCCTGACCTGTGCTGCACTGAATTGTTGCAGACTCCTGGCCTGTGCTGCTCCGAATTGCAGCACACTCCTTGACAGAGACTCTATGGAGTCAGGCATCCTTGCCACTGCAGCCATGAGCTCAGTGTGCCTGCGCTCAGCCTGGATGGCCATTTCCTCTAGGAGGCGCACCTCCTCTGCGCTCACCGTCGCAGGACTGGAGGCCGCACTCACCCTCTGGGGAGAAGTCCGCCGAGCTTCCCCACCCCTCCCACATTGCTGCAGGCCGCTGGGCCCCGGAGCTTCACTCTCCTCCGACCCTTCCCCCCAGCTCCCCTCCAGGGAAGACGTGTCCCCTACATCACCATGGGCTGGCGCGGCTGAGGGTGGCACTGATGGGCCGGCTTCCTCTTCCTCCTCCTCGTCTTCCGAAGGGCTGACAGTGGCAGCTTGAGGGCCTGCCTCCTCACCTGGCGATTCACCATCTGAAAGCAGGAAGGCACAAGAGTAGCTTTAGAGTGAGGACAGGGCGGCAGCGAGGGAGGCATGAGTGGTGCCATTCACCGCATTGGTCGGACAGTGGCAAAGGATGCTGATCTGATGCGCAAGTGGAACGAGAGAGGTCCAAAAGGTGATGCCCTTACCATTGGTGCCCAGAACAGTGTCGGCATCTCCACTGGCGACGGGGCCAATCAGCCGGCCTACCATAATGCGCTCCACACGCTGGTCGAGGTCGGAGAGCTCTTTGAGGTCAGGACGGCCTCCCCCGGTCTCAGTTCGGTTGCGCCGGTTGTGCGCCACCTTGGCCTGCAAGAGAAAGGACGGCCTCTAAGTACAGTGTGAAGCCCTGATCTTGTCTGCACTGCCTCCCATGGTCGAATAGCTTGTACAGTGTGTAGCCCTGATCTTGTCTGCAATGCCTCCCATGGTCGAAGAGCTTGTACAGTGTGTAGCCCTGATCTTGTCTGCAATGCCTCCCATGGTCGAATAGCTTGTACAGTGTGTAGCCCTGATCTTGTCTGCAATGCCTCCCATGGTCGAATAGCTTGGACAGTGTGTAAAGTGCTGAATGTGCAATTGATTTTCATGCCGGTCCCATAGCTGCTGGATGAGGGCTGGCCATTAGGGCTTTCAGGTCCCTTTGCCCATAATGTGAGGTGCACATGCAAGGATGAGGAGGACACTGGAAAGGGTACTCACCCTGACAACCCGAGTGAGGCCGTTGAACTTCTTCCGGCATTGCACAGGAGTCCTGGCAACCACGCTGTTGGAAGACACCCTGTTGGACACCTCCCTCCAGGCTTTCCGGTAGGCGCTGGGCAGCGGCCTCTTGCCACCTTCTGGGAACAAAACATGGTGCCTGCGCTCCACTCCGCCAACCAGCAGCCTCAGGTCACCGTCGCTGAAGCGCTGCGCTCTCTCCCTGGCCTTCTCCATAGTCCTGGGCGTTATACAGGTGAAGCTGAAGTGGTCAGGCCTAGGTTGAGGGCTGCAGTGTGCAGGGCGTGGCAGGCAAACAAATCCACCCTCCCCCTTTAAGAGCTGACCGGCGCCAGAGTGTCTGCCGTCAATCAAGAACTCGCCGCACCTGCGCTGCGCCCGGCCTCGGGGGTATCGCTCAGCACCGCCGGCTTAGCACCTAAAGATAGTCGTGCATCGCCTGTTTTAGTGCAGCAGCAACCTCTTGGGGCGATGCGACTGAATATCGGCGAAGGGGGCGCGACTTTGTGCCGGGCGCAAACTTTAGCGGCCGCCCGACTTTACCGCCCCAAAAGTGGCTATACTGAATTTCTAGGCCAATTGGTTTAATATATAGGGAGAAAAATTTGGTTGCTTTGCGCCTCCAGAGAGGGGCGCTAACGGGGCGCAAAGCCCCTAGCACCCGGGCGCGGCACCACTGACGCCTCCCGCAAAATTCAGCGGGAGGTCAGCGGCGGCGGTATCAGGTAGCGCCCCAAGGCGCTGCGCCTCCACCGATGGCATCATCGCCGTGCGCAGTGCCCTGCTCGCTCCCTGGCCGCAAACTTGGCTCGTGCCCTCTGACCTACCGCCGGACATTATGTCCGACAGGGTCAGGGAGGCGTTTTTGTGTCGGGGCAGCAATAATTAAAGGGCAGGTGCCAGGCGGCCATTTTTTTTAGCCCACCTGCCAGCACCTGCCTTCCCTGGCCTCCTCCTGTGGGGTGCCGGCTACAATCGGTCAGCCCAGCACTCCTCTTGAGTGCTGGGCTCTTTTGCAGGCACCCCACTCCCCGGTGGTCCAGCAGGATCCTGGTGCGTGCTGTGCTAGGCCCCTCCCCTTTAATCAGGGGAGGGGCCTGCAGTACCGTGGCGCAGCAGGCCTCCCTCCCCTGATTTAAGGCAAATGGAATGTTGGCCTTTATTGCAAAGGGGTGGGAGTATAAACGCAAGGAAGTCCTGCTATAACTGTACAGGGTATTGGTGAGACCACACCTGGAGTACTGCGTACAGTTTTGGTCTCCTTATTTAAGGAAGGATACACTTGCATTGGAGGCAGTTCAAAGAAGGTTCACTAGGTTAATTCCAGAGGTGAGGGGTTTGACTTATGAAGAAAGGTTGAGCAGGTTGGGCCTATACGCATTGGAATTTAGAAGAATGAGAGGTGATCTTATTGAAACACACAAGATACTGAGTGGGCTCGACAAGGTAGATACAGAGAGGATGTTTCCCCTCATGGGGAATCTAGAACTCGATGGCATAGTTTCAGAATAAAGGGTCGCCCTTTTAGAACTGAGATGAGGAGGAATTTCTTCTCTCAGAGGGTCGTAAATCTATGGAATTCTCTGCCCCAGAGAGCCGTGGAGAGATAGGCAGATTTTTGCAAGATAAGGGAGTGAAGGGTTATGGGGAGTGGGCAGGGAAGTGGCTTTGAGCCCAAGATCAGCCATGGCGGAGCAGGCTCGAGGGGCCAAGTGGCCGACACCTGCTCCTATTTCTTATGTTCTTATACTACGTGCTGATGCGTGTGGCGCTGCTGCACGTAGCGCTGTGATATTCAATGGGAGCGCCGCAAGAGGGAGGGGGAGCGCTTCCAGTAGCGCCCTGCCTCCTGCTTGGGGCACTACCATAAAAGTAGTGCCCCGGTGAAGTTATCGCCCCAAAGGGGGCTCAACCCAATTTTCCCCCATAGAATTTTACAGCACAGAAAAAGGGCATTTGGCCCAACAGGTCTATGCAATGTTTATGCTCCAGACAAGCCTCCTCCCACCTTATTTCACCTCACCCTATCAACATATCTTTCCAACCCTTTCTCCCTCATGTACCTATCTAGCTTCTCCTTAAACGCATCTGTGCTATTTGCATCAGCCACTCCATGTGGTAGCGAATTCCACGTTCTCATCACCTTCTGAGTAAAGAGGTTTCTCCTGAATTATTTATTAGATTTATTCGTGACTATCTTATACTTATGGCCCTTCATTTTCGACTTCCCCACAAGTTGATACATCTTCTCTACATCCCAGGGCATTTGGAAAGCCTGCTATTTATTAGATCTGGTATTTGATGAGTTGCAGCTGCTGTTTTGGTCATGAGAACCATGGTGTATTTATTGACTTTATACACAATACATCATCGCAAGGTGACTGGTGTAGAACTAATTTTACTTGTGGCCTGACAACTATGCAGTGCAATTTGTATTCAAGTGCATCTGAACAACCTCATAGTCAATGTACCCTATAATTTTTTTTTGGGTGCATGGTCCTTTAAGTGTCTGTGCGGCCCATTTAAATGGCTGCGCATGTGCAGTTATTCCAATTGAAAAGCCGACGAGCGGCCTGTGTGAAAGCTCCGGACTGTTGCATGGCTGTGGCAGCTTAACGGGTACGTTGCTCACAGTTAACTTCGTAGTCATGTGCATTACAATCTAGTGTTGCATGTAATACACAACAGGAAACACATATCTGGATTCTTTGACCTGACAAGACCAGCAGTCTGAGACATAATTTACCATTGGCATTATATAATGGTAGGTGTGTTCCAGCTGGTCATCTGAAATGAATGTGGAAATAAAGGTAACCTTGACAGGACTAATAAATAGATCAGTTAGTAATCCAGGATTTGAGATTATACTTTTACCCATTACAGTGGCCAGCATTGCTTATTTAGCCTATAACTTTCCATGCCATGCATGTTTGGTCTTGGAAGGTGACCCTGACTCACTCTTCTTGGCAAAGAGGTTTCATGATGTCTCACCCACTTTGTTATCCTTTATGAATTAAATAAACAGCCATATTGCTAGAATAAACCTTAAAGATACTGCAATGTTTCTGCATAAATAACAGCAACCTAATGGCTCCCCTTTCATTTTCTTATGAAGCAACAATTGAATGAATAATCCAAATCTACTAATTCATGGTGGCACACATCATTTAAAGGGATATTCAGCAAGATATGGCAAGCTTGGGTTTGTGAGTGGCATACATCTACATTTCATCAAGTGACAATCTGGCTAATTTCAAAAACATTATAGCAACTATTTTTTTTGCATTGAACTTTGTGAACAAGGCTTAAGTCAACAATAAATCTAAGAACTGCTTAGATCAGGCATTTACTTATATTAGATTTAAATATTTGTGTAACTTATTGTACTTCCACAGTTTGTAGTGGATACGATATAAGAACAAATATTGGTGCCTCATGAACCGAGAATAACATCTAGTCATTTTTGATAAATGATTTCATATCTGAACCTGGATTATGTTTGGATCAGAATTTCCATAAAGTGCAAAAAAATGAAATACATTATCAGGCTCATACTTCTACCAGATGAAATACTCATTCTGTAATGGAAAAATATTACACAGCAATTCATAATTCAAGAATAAAATATTCTCTTTCATCATTTTTTAAAAAGATTAGTCTTTGAATGTACAGTTTTAAACTAAAATTGGGCAGTAAAGAGACAATATTCGGTGGGCTGAGCATTAAAAATAGGAATAATTGCAGAAAATGTTATGTTTGTATTAAGCAGCAGACAATTATGTTAATTGTAAATGCAAGTGTCATGTCTGGAGGGATCCAATGCAATGGATGTGATTTGGCAGACCTGAATTCTATGCTTGGGATTGAATTACAATGATATAGGGTGAGTGCGGTTGTTGAAAATGTGGTTTTCTTCAGTGTGTTGCAGAGCATTGTTCATTTTGTAGATTAAAAAGAAGTGTTTAACTATTAAGAGTGAGTTTTCAATACATAGAAATGGCTTTGAGGTTCAGCTTTCATAAATATAATTCTGTGAATTTTAGATTTTGAATAAATGATAGCTTAGACTTTGCTGCCAAAATAACGATGAGTTTAATGATGCTCGTCGTTATTAGTGTATGAAACGTCCAGCAACTTGTGGCGAGGGAGCGATAACCCATGAATTGCAAATCGCCACAAGTTGCTGGATGATTTGCGTTGCTCCGCCATTAGCCTCGCGAAAACAGCAGCTCGTCCTCAATCTCCCTGTGAGTTTCATGAAGTTGCTGCACTTGCGCATTAATTGCCCATTAAACTTGTTGTCGAAAGCTAGGGCTGGTACTTAACAATGTAAGTAACTTTTTAATGAGGAGATTTATGTTCCTGCAATACCACTCAACATCTCTGGACCAGAAAGGGAACAATTTAAACTGTGGAGCCTCATTCCTTCAGGTACCAAATTGTTGTTACAGACTTTTTTTTCTTACTTTTCCTTTCTGTCTCTTTTTTCTTTCTCTCTTAATTCTACATTTCTTCTCTTCTATTTCTCTTTCTGTACCTAATTTGACTCTAATTCACCCTTCTTGGTCATTCTTCTGTTTCTTTTTAAATCCTTAAATCTCATTGATAAAGGATATAGACTATTGGTCCTGTCATTCATCAAGGTCCCAGAAACCCCATTATTTATGGGTAAATGGTACAGCAACTTCATGCAAGGAGCAGATACGTGGTTAGATCTGAATATCCAAAAGTTTTTGTTTGAGTTGCACCACTCTGCCATTAGCTTCGTGAAAATGGCATCTCATCTTTAGCCTCCCCATTTATTTTAGGAACTTGCTGCATTTGCCCAGTAAACGCGCCACAGAAAGTTAAGTTTTGTCATTTAAAGCGTAAGTACCATTTTAATGACTTGGTAAGTGTTAATGATTGCAAATCAATCTCTTTGGCATTGACAATTACCTAATTCAACTATTCCTTCAGGTTTTGAATTTTTCAGAGAAATTTTAACAATGCCAAATTTAGAATACATTTTTTTTCTTACTTTTCCTTTCTTTTTCTCTCTTAATTCAAAGGGGGCTAAATTTGATAACCCCCCCCTCCTGAAAATGGCCATGGGATTGTGATGCTCGATTAAACCGCGCTGTTTGATGCAATGCAGGCAGCACACCAACTTCGTGCTGCCTGCTCATAACAAGGATTTCAGCATGCAGCCAGCGCTAACCACATTGTTGCACGCATCAGCAAGGGGCCCAAAATCATTACTTGCTAGCACCAGTTAAAGCTAGCCTGCACTGCTTAAAGCTAGCCTACATCTCTTAAAGGGGAGGTGCACTGTGGCTGGAGGAGGTGCTAGAAGTTATTCAGGAAGTGAATCTGACCTGGGAAACAGTGAAGAATGGCACAACATGGGAGAGAGTGGGCTCCAAGGTTTTTGGACACTGCACTGGGGGCCTTGGTGGAGGAGGTGGAAAGGAAGAGGGATGTCCTGTATCCTGTATCCACAGGGGGCCAGGAGGCCTCCAGACACACACACAAAAGGCAGTAGGAGCAGATAGCCATGGAGTTTAATGTCAGGAGTCAAGCCCCGAGGACCTGGATGCAGTGTCAAAAGAAGTTTATTAATTAAGGAGTCAATTACTGCTGTAAGGAGGGATGATATATTAACAGGTTCCTCTAATGAGGCCATATGGGTAGGACGTAAAAACAAAAAGGGGGCAAGCACTTTGCTGGGAGTGTACTATAGGCCCCCAAACAGTCAGGGGGAGATAGAGGAACAGATATGTAGGCAAATCTCAGAGAAATGTGCAAATAGTAGGGTAATAATAGTGGGGGATTTCAACTTCCCCAATATTAACTGGGATAGTCAGAGTGTGAAAGGCTTAGAGGGTGCAGAATTCTTAAAGTGCATCCAGGAGAGCTTTTTGAGCCAGCATGTAGACAGTCCTACAAGAGAGGGGGCGGTACTGGAACTAATTCTAGGGAATGTGGCCGGGCAAGTGGTAGAAGTGTTAGTAGGTGAGCACTTTGGTGACAGTGACCATAATTCGATGAGATTTAAGGTAGTCATGGAAAAGGACAGAGATGGACCGGAAATAAAGGTTCTAAATTGGGGGCAGGCCGATTTTAATATGATAAGGCAGGATCTGGCCAAAGTGGACTGGGATCAGCTACTTGTAGGAAAATCCACATCGGAGCAATGGGAGTCTTTCAGAAAGGAAATTGAGAGAGTACAATGGCAACATGTTCCCGTAAAGGTCAAGGGTGGGACCAACAAGCCCAGGGAACCTTGGATGTCAAGGGATATACGAGAATGGATTAGGAAAAAAGGGGGGCTTTTGACAGATACAAAGGACTAAAGACAGAGGAAGCCCTAGAGGAGTATAAAAAGTGCAGGGGGATACTTAAAAAAGAAATTAGGAGAGCGAGGAGGGGCCATGAAATAACACTGGTGAGCAAAATAAAGGAAAATCCTAAGGTGTTTTATAAGTATATTAAGGGCAAGAGGATAACTAGGGAAAGAGTAGGGCCCATAAGGGACCAAAGTGGCAATCTGTGTGTGGAGCCAGAAGATGTAGGTGGGGTTTTAAATTAATTTTTTGCATCTGTGTTCACTATGGAGAAGGACGATGTAGACATAGAAATCGGGCAGGGGGACTGTGATATACTTGAACATATTAGCATCGAGAGGGAGGAGGTACTAGCAGTTTTAGCAGGCTTAAAAGTGGATAAATCCCCAAGCCCGGACGAGATGTATCCCAGGCTGCTGTGTGAGGCAAAGGAGGAGATTGCAGGGGCTCTGACACAAATTTTCAGAACCTCTCTGGCCACAGGGGATGTGCCAGAGGACTGGAGAACAGCTAACGTAGTACCATTATTCAAGAAGGGTAGTAGGGATAAACCAGGGAATTACAGGCCACTGAGCCTACCATCAGTGGTAGGGAAATTATTGGAAAAAATTCTGAGGGACAGAATTAGTCTCCACTTGGAGAGGCAAGAATTAATTAGGGATAGTCAGCATGGCTTTGTCAAGGGAAGATCATGTCTGACCAACTTGATTGACTTTTTCGAGGGGGTGACTAGGTGTGTGGATGAGGGTAGTGCAGTGGATGTGGTATACATGGATTTCAGTAAGGCTTTCGATAAAGTCCCGCATAGGAGTCTGGTCAAGAAGGTAAGAGCCCATGGGATCCAGGATGCCTTGGCACATTCGATCCAAAACTGGCTTAGTGGCAGAAGGCAGAGGGTGATGGTCGAAGGTTGTTTTTGTGACTGGAAGTCTGTGTCCAGTGGGGTACCGCAGGGATTGGTGCTCGGTCCCTTGCTATTTGTGGTCTACATTAATGATTTGGATGTGAATGTAAAAGGTATGATCAGTAAGTTTGCAGATGACATGAAAATTGGTGGGGTGGTAAATAGCGAGGAGGGTAGCCTCAGTCTGCAGGATGATATAGATGGGTTGGTCAGATGGGCGGAACAGTGGCAAATGGAATTTAACCCTGAAAAGTGTGAGGTGATGCATTTTGGAGGGACTAACAAGGCAAGGGAATACACAATGGCCCAGAAATTCGGGTCCCAACGCGTGAGTGCGGATGGAGTACCCACGCGTGGACCCGATGGAAGTGCCGGTTTCTTGCATGCACTACGCATGCGCGGGAAACCGGCATTTCCGGTCCTCTGAACGAAGGGGTTCAGAGGTCGAACGCATGCGCGCAGGAGTCTGTGCGTGCACGTTGAACTTCCGCTTTTTTTACAGGTTTGCCCGTGCGTGAAGGCCTGTACTTTTTGCACATTTAAAAACCAGACGTAAGGACTTCATTTTAAAAGGTAAGTGGTCAATTAATTAAAATTAGAACATTTTTTCCACAGGTTTATTATTTTTAAATACTTTACAGTAAGGTAAGTGTATTTTTAGCCCCGATTTTTTATAAAATTATTTTTTTCAAAAATTGAAATTATTGTTTAAAATAGTTATTTAATGTTATTTATAGTTGATTTAAATAGTGTGATGATTTTTTCAAATTTATTTGAAGGGTAAGTACTGTTTTGAGCGCCTGGAGTTTTCATGAGTTTGACAGTTCTTTCTGTCAAACTCATGAATGGACTTTTCCATCCTCCGATTGGTTGCCCAGTGCTCACGCGATCCCAGCCGACGCATCGCACTAACTACGCCGCTGGGTCATGCAAGCACAGTGCGCCAGGAGCTGGAGCAGGCCACAGACCGGAAATGCACGCAGGCCCAGGCCTCAACGGCCGGCGCGCTAGGTAAGTGCAAGTCGGGGGCTTGCACCCGCGGGAAGCCCCCGACCCGAATTTCTGGGCCAGTGAATGGTAAGACAGAGGATCAGAGGGACCTTGGTGTGCATGTACATAGATCCCTGAAGGCAGCAGAACAGGTGGATAAGGTGGTTAAAAAGGCATATGGGATACTTGCCTTCATTAGCCGAGGCATAGAATATAAGAGCAGGGAGGTTATGATGGAGCTGTACAAAACGCTGGTTAGGCCACAGCTGGAATACTGTGTGCAGTTCTGGTCGCCACACTATAGGAAGGATGTGATTGCTTTGGAGAGGGTGCAGAGGAGATTCACCAGGATGTTACCTGGGCTGGAGTGCTTCAGCTATGAAGAAAGACTGTACAGGCTGGGGTTGTTTTCCTTGGAGCAGAGAAGGCTGAGGGGGGACCTGATTGAGGTGTACAAAATTATGAGGGGCATAGATAGGGTAGATAGAAAGGAACATTTTCCCTTAGTAGAGGGGTCAATAACAAGGGGGCATAGATTCAAGGTAAGGGGCAGGAGGTTTAGAGGGGATTTGAGGAAGAACTTTTTCACCCAGAGGGTGGTTGGAATCTGGAACTCACTGCCTGAAAGGGTGGTAGAGGCAGGAACCCTCACAACATTCAAGAAGCATTTGGATGAGCACTTGAAATGCCATAGCATACAAGGCTATGGACCAAATGCTGGAAAATGGGATTAGAATAGACAGGGCTTGACGGCCGGCGCGGACGTGATGGGCCGAAGGGCCTCTTTCTGTGCTGCATAACTCTATGACTCTATGACTAATTCAATGACTTCACACAAATGGTCATGGTCAGTGAATGCATCTTCAAATGCCAAATGCAGGGAGGTTGTTTTCCCTGACTGGGGAGTCAAGAACCAGGGGTCACAGTCTCAGAATAAGGGGTCGGCCATTTAGTACTGAGATGAGGAGAAATTTCTTCACTCAGAGGGTGGTGAATCTTTGGAATTCTCTACCCCAGAGAGCTGTGGAGGCTCAGTCGTTGTGTATATTCAAGACAGAGATTGATAGATTTTTTAATTTTAAGGGACTCAAGGGATATGGGGATAGTGCTGGAAAGTGGAGATGAGGTAGAAGATCAGCCATGATCTTATTGAATGGCGGAGCAGGCTCGAAGGTCCGAATGACCTACTCCTGTTCTTATTTCTTATGTTCTTATATCCTACCAACTGCACCACTAGCCTCAGCCATTGCTCAATGCACTATACCCCCATCACTCACCTGCCAGCAATCTCTGTCAATCAGGATTCACATCTAGCATTCATAGCTTCACCTCACCCTCACACACTGCTGCAAGCCTCACACCCACATTTCGCAGCTTGCGCACACTGCCAGCTATTCAACCATGACAGCCATATCACTAAAACAGATTGTACGACACTCACTGACACACTTTCCTCTCTCTTGCATGACAAGGTGGCGCACAACTGGAGGCAGCAGGAGCTAACCAGAGCAGGACAGGCATGTCCTAACCCCCGTGGAGGAGATTGTGCTGGTCATTATTGGAACGGCTATTGTTGTGGCCGTGGCCAGCGGTGGGATTGAAACTGTAGTGTATGTACCTTTAAGGGGAGAACTACTTTTTACAGCTCCTGTATGCTGTAGTACCACCAGTGACCACACCTGTATATAAACCCTGAGTAGGGATCTGTACGTTTAGTTTTTAGAGTAACCCTCATCCAGTAAATACCTGTTGATTGTTCCTGCAGTCTCGTGTCTAGTTATTGAAGGACACACTACATCAAAAATACACGGATCTAACAGTGGCGACGAGGCAGATTCGAACCTACCTGCAACTCTGCATTACCTCCCAGGGATTCGCTCCTGGAGAACAGTGGAAGAAAGTTGAGGCCAGAAGCACGGGCGTCGACCACGAGCAACCGCCCAGTCATCCAGCAGAGATTGAGCATCGCAGGAGAGGCTGTTGAGAGCTGGGCTTGGTTCTCCAGTCATGGTGGTCCAGCGAAACGGGTTGGCAACAGGTACGGCACAGACCCTTCCCGGACAGCGGCGGCTAGAGCCGACCGACAGCACAGAAAAGGCCGAGCAGCGTCGATGGGAGAAGAGAGAGGGTAGAGCGCACAGGGCGCAGCCGGTGTTCAGGACCGAGCGGCGTCGACGGGAGAAGAGAGAGGGTAGAGCGCACAGGGCGCAGCCGGTGTTCAGGACCGAACGGCGTCGACGGGAGAAGAGAGAGGGTAGAACGCACAGGGCGCAGCCGGTGTTCAGGACCGAACGGCGTCGACGGGGGAAGAGAGAGGGTAGAGCGCACAGGGCGCAGCCAGTGTTCAGGACCAAATGGCGTCGACGGGAGAAGAGAGAGCGGCGCGAAAGAAAACGCGCAGAGCGCAGCCAGTGTTCAAGGGACGAGCAGCGTCAGCGGGGAAGAAAGGGAAACATGCAGAGCGCAGCTGGTGTTCAAGGGCCGAGTAGCCGCAGCGGAGAAGAAGGGAGAGCGCGGGAAATGACATTTTGAGCCGCAGCGGAGAAGAAGGGAGAGCGCGGGAAAACGCCATTTTGAGCCAGTCTAACCAAACCCAGGGATGCCGAAGAGTGGCAGCATCACAGCGTTCGACAATGAAGTCGAAGATTGGACGACATATGTCGAACGCATAGAAGTGTACTGCAAGGCGAATGAAGTGCCAGATGAGAGGAAAGCGTTTGTATTGTTGAATTCCATGGGTGCAAAAACGTATGGCTTACTGTGAAACCTAGTAACCCCAGAGAAGCCAGTGGACAAGGATTTTGGAAACATAGTGTCAACCCTACAGAACCACTTAAACCCCACACCGCTGCTGATAGCAGAAAGATTTAAGTTTCACAAAAGGAACCAGCATAAAGATGAAAGTAATGCTGAGTATTTAACGGAACTGCGTAAGCTATCGAAACACTGCCAGTTTGGAGCGGGACTGGCAGATACCTTAAGGGACAAGTTTGTGTGTGGGCTTCAAAGTGAAGGAACCCAGAAATGGCTTTTATCTGAAAAGGACCTTACACTGGAAAAGGCTTTCAGCATGGCAGTATCACACGAAGCAGCCACACGGGGTGCTGCAGAGATACAACGGAGACCGCAAGAATATGGCACAAATGAAATGTCATACGGAACAGTGAAGTTTTATCGCTGCGGCAGAACAACACACGACCATGATGATTGCTGGATTAAGGACAAAGTGTGCAGACAGTGTGGAAAAGTAGGACACATAGCAAGAGTCTGCAGGTCGGGAAAGAAAACCAGCAGCAAGAAATCTCCACAGGAGAAGTACAAGAAGGTACATAAGGTGACGGAGATTAGTTCAGACGAACAGAAAAGTGATACAGACTCCGGAAGCAAGGAGCTGGGTTGTCTGAAACTACATAAGGTGATCCAAATGGAGGATCATCAAACTATCTGGGTCACGCTCAAGATAGCTGGAGTCCAAGTGAAAATGGAATTGGACACAGGATCAGCCCTAACAGTCATAAACCGAAGGGACTACAAGCGGCTATTCTCACATATACCCTTGAGAGATACAGAGATTGTCTTGAAGACGTACACGGGGCAAAAAGTCTACCCCAAAGGTAAAATAAGGGTGAACGTTGTATATAACGGTAAGGAAACACCAAAAATGGACCTATATGTATTGCCAGATGGAGGACCACCACTACTAGGACGTGAATGGATCCGGAAGATACAGCTAGATTGGCATTCCATACAAGCACTGACTGTAGATGCCAAAAAGGATGACGACGCCACACCTGGACGACTGTCAAAAATGCTAACTGACGCACAAGAAGTGTTCCAGGAGGGACTTGGAACACTAAAAGGCATAACAGCGATGATCAAAATAGGGGAAAATGCAAGCCCAAAGTTTTTTAAGGCCAGACCGGTACCTTATGCGATCCACCCAGCCGTCGAAGCAGAGCTGGAAGGTTTGGAATGTTCAGGAGTACTGTCCAAAGTGGACTGGAGCGAGTGGGCCACACCCATCGTTCCTGTAATGAAGAGGTCATTGAGTAATACGCCTGGGGAACCAAAGAAAGATCGCATCTGTGGGGACTTTAAGGTGACAGTGAACCCAGTCCTTCACACGGTACAATATCCGCTTCCGCGGATTGAAGATCTTTTCGCCTCGCTATATGGAGGGAAACGCTTCACTAAGATTGATCTGGCCCAGGCGTACCTGCAAATGGAGGTAGAAGAAGCCTCGAAACAGTACCTCATGATCAACACTCATAAACTCTACCAATACAACCGGCTGGTGTTCGGGGTAGCATCAGTTCCGGCTATTTGGCAAAGGGCAATGGATCAAGTCCTGCAAGGGATTCCAGGGACCCTGTGTTATTTGGACGACATCCTGGTCATGGGCAAAAATGACAGTGCTCACCTTGCCAACCTGGAGCAGGTGCTCACAGGTTTGAGGGGATATGGGCTCCAAGCAAATCGCCACAAATGCGAGTTTTTCCAGAAGCAGATCTCGTATTGTGGCCACGTTATTGATGAAGAGGGGTTACATAAGTCCCCTGAAAAGATTGAGGCAGTAGTCAAGGCTCCAGCACCGGAAAATGTGTCACAACTGAGGTTGTTCCTTGGGCTGGTGAACTACTACCATAAGTTCTTGCCGAATTTGTCTACAGTACTACACCCACTGAACACCCTACTGCAAACGGGGGTACCATGGAAGTGGAATGATGAATGTAAACGAGCTTTCCAGAAGTGCAAAGAATTGATCACATCAAAAGAGGTGTTGGCTCATTTCAACCCAGCACCACCAATTCGGTTGGCGTGTGATGCATCAACCTATGGCATTGGAGCGTTGCTGTCGCACAAGTTCCCGGACGGCTCCGGGAGGCCGGTAGCCTTTGCGTCTCGGTCACTAACCTCAGCCGAGCGTAACTACGCCCAGATTGACAGGGAGGCCCTCAGCCTAGTGTGGGGAGTGAAAAAGTTCAACCACTATCTGCACGGGCAGAAGTTCACCTTGCTGACGGACCACCAACCACTTGTCTCCATCTTTAATCCAAAGAAGGGCGTGCCGGTGATGACTGCGCAATGGCTACAAAGATGGTCGCTTTTTCTAGGGGTGAACCAATATGAAATCGAGTATAAGGGCACGAAACAGCATGGAAATGCTGATGGGCTATCACGCCTGCCACTGCCTACTGCGGAGGAAGCACCAGCAATGGACCCTGTCGAAATATTTCATTCGACTATAATTGAACGCTTGCCAGTAACTAACGCTGATATAGAGAAGGAGACCCGAAATGACCCGACACTGTCTCGGGTATATGACTTGACAGTGAAGGGATGGCCAACACATGGCGACTCACTGTAGCCAGCATTCTCATCCAGAAGAGAACAGCTGTCAGTATGCCAGGGGACCTTGATGTGTGGATCCCGAGTGGTAATTCCACCCAAGTTAAGGGAGAGAGTGCTCAATGAGCTTCACGAAGGCCATCTGGGAGGGGTAAAAATGAAAAGCCTTGCTCGGGCTTATGTGTGGTGGCCGGGGATCGATCAGCAAATCGAGGACCTGACAAAGAGCTGCTCAGGATGCCAGAAGGTCCAAAATGCACCACCACATGCCCCTCTACACCCATGGGAGTGGCCCTCATCTCCATGGCAATGGGTGCATATTGATTTTGCTGGTCCATTCATGGACTCAATGTTTCTAATAGCCGTGGATGCGCACTCAAAATGGCCTGAGGTGATCAAAATGTCGTCCACCACCACGGAGAAAACTATTGCAGTCCTATGGACCATATTTGCCAGGAACGGCTTGCCAGAGCAGATTTGCTCTGATAACGGACCACAGTTTGTGTCCGAAGAGTTTCGAAGATTCATGAAAAGGAAAGGGGTAAGGCATTACACATCCGCCCCGTATCATCCAGCCACAAATGGATTGGCTGAGAGGTTCGTACAAACCTTTAAGAAAGCAGTAAGGGCCATGTGCGATGACGACAGTCCACTGCAGCATAAGGTGGACAATTTCCTGTTAGCCTACAGAAATGCGACACATGCAGTCACCAACCAGACCCCGGCCATGATGTTCTTTAACCGAAGGTTGAGATCTCGTCTGGATTTGCTCAGACCAAATGTACGAAGAGATGTTGAGAATAAGCAATTCCAGCACATCAATGAGAAGCCGACAAGGAGCTTCAATGTAGGGCAACCAGTCTTGGCCCGTGACTACCGAACAGAGAAATGGCAACCAGGAACGATATGCACACGGCAGGGGCCACTAATGTACACAGTGGATGTTGGGGAGAACATTGTGAGACGCCATGTCGACCAGATCCGAGAGTCACAGGAACGAGTCAACCCCATGTCTCGTGCACATGGCGATGAACCCGACATGCAGGTAGCATCTACCCCAGAAACAGTAGCATCGGAAGCTGATGAACCAACTGACGACAGGGGGCCTCCGCACCAAGAACAAGACACTCAGGAAAGGCGCTATCCAGAAAGGATCAGGAAGCCGCCCCAAAGACTGAATTTATAAATGGACTATTTTCAGTTAATGTGCATGTTAAAAGTGTTACTTGTTAAATGAATGTTATGGTACTGTCAATCTAAAAGGGGAGGAATTGTAGTGTATGTACCTTTAAGGGGAGAACTACTTTTTACAGCTCCTGTATACTGTAGTACCGGCAGTGACCACACCTGTATATAAACCCTGAGTGGGGATCTGTACGTTTAGTTTTTAGAGTAACCCTCATCCAGTAAATACCTGTTAATTGTTCCTGCAGTCTCGTGTCTAGTTATTGAAGGACACACTACATCAAAAATACACGGATCTAACAGAAACCATCAAAAGCGATGTTATCGTCATACCTAATCCTCCTTCTCACATCCCATTTCCCCCTCATTCAACAATCTCTTTTGATTTACAAGCTGCAGATGCTATAAGCATGCACCTCTTACTCCTCCACCAGCACTCCACTCACCACAACCCTACCCATCTGCCTTTCTCCTTTCAGATACCCAAGAACTGCAACCTTCCCAGGTAGTAGTGGAAGAGCAAAGAGACAGTGATGATGAAGACACACCATCACTCGATTTCACACTCGCAGCACATGGAGCACAAGACTTTTGCCCTCTCTCAGGATGACAGCATTCATCCTCCCACCCCGCCACTCCACCAGTGCCCATGCTGTTGCCTGTCAGCCAGCAAGCCCAGACCACTGTCGCCCTTGCCGAGATGTTGTCGTCCACAGCTGGGCCTTCTAGGCCCAGAGCAGCTCGAGATCGTCCTCCAAGGCCACCTGCGGTGTCCTCCACTGAAATTCAGCAGCCTTTCACCAGCCATGCTGCAGACACTGGGGTAGCACTGCATAGAAGCACTAGGACAGGCAAAGACACATGGAAGACAGGCACTGAGGGAATGTACAAGGGTGATTAGTTGATATCTGTATGCAATATAGCATGAGTTGATTTATAAATTTCGTTTGCAATGTTTATTTTGTGGAGGTTTTTATTTTTGCGTTGTGGCTAAGTCGACGCTGTGATGATCAGTGACAGAGGGAAGGTAAGGTGTGGGACTGTTGGTGAATGTGTAATTGGGGCTGTCGTTACTCGTGTCACACTTGGAGGAGTTGTTCACGGACAGCCCAGGCAGAAACAGGCAGTCTAGGTTACCTTCTCCCTTCCTCTTCCTCCTCCTCCTTTTACTCAGCTGCTCACCGTATAGCTGGTGGCAAGTGCTGTGCCCTCATGATGGCGAGGTTGTGCAGCATGCAGCAGACCACCACGAATTTGACACCAACTCTGCCAAGTACTGCAGGGCTCCTCCAGAGCGGTCCTAGCAGCGGAAGCGTTGTTACAGCATGCCATAGGTCTGCTCTATCACATTCTGTGTGGTAGCATGGCTTTCATTGTATGCATGCTGCGCACGTGTACGTGGATTGTGAACTGGAATCAGGAGCCATGTCATCCATGGATAGCCCTTGTCACCAGTAGTCGCCCTTTGGTTTACCATGGTGGCTCAGTTGCAGCTGGCACTGCAGACTGCTGCAGAATGAAGGCATAAGGACTGCTGTCAGGATATCAGGCATTGACCTGCATGATTTGCTGCCTATGGTCGCACACCAGGTGGATGTTGAGGGAGTGGAATCCCTTTCGGTTCCGGTATAAGGCAGAGTTGACATGTGGCACCCGCAAAGTGATGTGCATGCAGTCAATGGCATCCTGCGCCATGGGGAAGCCTGCAATCCTCGCAAAGCCACATGCTCGCTCCACCTGCTGGTCTCTGGTAAGAGAGAATAGAATGTAGTCAGCTCTCTTTGAATAGGGAGCCTCAGTGAATTCACTTACGCAACAGTGGATGGCAAACTGCGAGATGTCGCAAATATCTCCAGCTCCAGCCTGGAATGAGCCAGTTGCATAAAAGTTCAATGCCACGGTCACCTTCACAGTCACTGGAAATGTGATTCCTGCCCTGCTCTGAGGTTCTGTCTGCAGCAGGTGGCAGATTTCAGAGAGGACATCCGTACAGAAGCGCAGACATCTCACACATTGTTCCTCACTGAGGTTCAGATAGGAGAATTGCTCCCTGAACACCCTGGGTGGATATGGCCTCCTGCTGAGTGCCCTTCTCTTCCTCCTCCTCCTCCTCCCCCTTCCAGCAGCTTGTCCTGCTCTGCGTGGCCCCTGTTAATTCTCCAAGTCATGCTGTATTCTAAGGAGAGTTCCTACTAGTGCACCCATGTCTGGCAGCAAATGGTCGGTGCAGAAGCCTTGAAGTCAGGAAAAAGTCCTTCAGCAGCTGCCACACAACTCCCTGTAAACTTTTGCAACATGAAACAACTATAGAAAGCACCAAAAACTTTTAGAATTGTACAAACAGCCAGAAGAAGTCAACCAGCATCTAACCTGTAAGTAGTTGATTATCCCTTTAAATAGTACTGGTGGAAAGTCCTTCCTGCTGCTAAACGTGTGTTCAGTTGTGTGAGGTTAAGAGAGCGTATTAGATGGAGCGTTGAGCTCCAAAATGGCGGCGTTGGAAGCAAATCAACATTGCACGCTGATTGACATCATGATCTGCCTGCTCTGCATACTTCCGGTAGATGTTCACTATGCATGCATTAACGCCCTCACCAATATGGCGGCCGGCTTGATTCGCCACACACCGCGGAGTCCATTTTGGAGCTCTAAGAGCACTCGTAGCATCCAAAAAACAGGCACTAACGATCCAAATTTTGCGCCCAATCTTCTTTCACTCTCTTTATTTCTCTTTATGCACTTGATTTGGCATTGAATTCACCCCCTTTAATTAACACTCCTTCTCAGTCCTTCCTGTGTTTATTTCCCAATTCTTCAATCTCATTGGTTAAGGATATTCCCATTTGGTGCCCTGTTCACTTGGGTCCCAAATGTCCTATTTCCCTCAATGCACCGTTATCAGTTTATACTTTCAGCAACTTTATGGACAAAATCTTTTCAGCTGAAGGGTGCCCTGGCAAGTCTAACTACTGATGGATGTCGTTAGATGCCTAAAGTAAAATCTGGCCCAAAGATTCTACTGTTTCTACCTCAATCAATAGTGATCGTAATAAATTTATAAGAACATAAGAACATAAGAAATAGCAGCAGGAGGAGGCCATTTGGCCCTTCGAGCCTACTTCGTCATTCAATAAGATCATGGCTGATCTTCTACCTCAACTCAACTTTCCTGCACTATCCCCATATCCCTTGATTTCCTTAATATTCAAAAATCTATTGATCTCTGTCTTGAATATACTCAACGACTGAGCCTCCACAGCCCTCTGGGGTGGAGAATTCCAAAGATTCACCACCCTCTGAGTGTAGAAATTTCTCCTCATCTCAGTCCTAAATGGCTGACCCCTTATTCTGAGCCTGTGACCCCTGGTTCTCGACTCCCCAGCCAGGGAAAACATCCTCCCTGCATCTACTCTATCAAGCCCTGTAAGAATTTTGTATGTTTCAATGAGATCACCTCTCATTCTTCTAAACTCTAGAGAATATAGGCCTAGTCTACTCAATCTCTCCTCATAGGACAATCCCCCCATCTCAGGAACCAGTCTGGTGAACCTTCGTTGCACTCCCTCTATGGCAAGTATATTCTTCCTTAGGTAAGGAGACCAAAACTGTGCACAATACTCCAGGTGTGGTCTCACCAGGGCCCGATATAATTGCAGTAAGACTCTTATACTCAAATCCTCTTGTAATAAAGGCCAACATACCATTTGCATTCCTAATTGCTTGCTGTACCTGCATGTTAACTTTCAGTGATTTGTGTACAAGGACACCCAGGTCCCTCTGAACACCAACATTTCCCAATCTCTCACCATTTAAAAAATACTCTGCTTTTCTATTCTTCCTACCAAAGTGGATAACTTCACATTTCTCCACATTATATTCCATCTGCCATGTTCTTGCCCACTCACTTAGCCTGTCTTTCTCCCCTTGAAGCCTCCTTGCATCCTCTTCACAACTTACATTCCCACCCAGCTTTGTATCATCAGCAAACTTGGATATATTACATTTGCTCTCCTCATCCAAATCATTGATGTAGATTGATAATAGCTGAGGCCCAAGCACTGATCCTTGCGGTACCCCATTAGTTACGGCCTGCCAACCCGAAAATGACCCGTTTATTCCTACTCTCTGTTTTCTGTCCATTAACCAATCCTCAATCCATGCTAGTATGTTACCCCCAATCCCATGAGCCCTAATTTTGTTTAATAACCTCTTGTGTGGCACCTTATCGAATTCCTTCTGAAAATCCAAATACACCACATCCACTGGTTCCCCCTTATCTATTCAACTAGTTACAACCTCAGAAAACTCTAACAGATTTGTCAAACAGGATTTCCCTTTCATAAATCCGTGTTGACTCTGCCCAATCCTATTATTATTTTCTAAGTGTCCTGTCACCACGTCCTTAATAATAGATTCTAGCACTTTCTCTACTACTGATGTCAGGCTAACTGGTCTGTAGTTTCTCTTTTTCTCTCTCCCTTCTTTCTTAAATATTGGGGTTGCATTTGCTATCTTCCAATCCACGGGAACCGTTCTAGAATCTATGGAATTTTGGGAAATGACAACCAATGCATCCACTATCTCTATAGCCACATCTTTCAAAACCCTAGGATGTAGGCCAGCAGGTCCAGGGTATTTATTGGCTTTCAGTTCCATTAATTTCTCCAGAACTATTTTTTTTACAAATACTCATTTCTTTCAGTTCCTCATTCTCGCTAGACCCTTGGTTCTCCACGATTTCTGAGAAGCTTTTTGCGTCTTCTTCCATAAAGATAGACACAAGTATTTGTTTAATTTCTCATGCCATTTCCTTATTCCCCATTATAATTTCTCCTGTCTCAGCCTGTAAGGGACACAGATTTACTTTTGCTAATCTTTTCCTTTTTACATACCTATAGAAGCTTTACAGTCTGTTTTTATGTCTCTTGCTAGTTTACTCTCATTCTATTTTCCCTTTCTTTATCAATTTCTTGGTCCTCCTTTGCTGAATTCTAAAATCCTCCCAATCTTCAGGCTTACTACTCTTTTTGGCAACATTATAAGCCTTTTCTTTTGATCTAATACTGTCTTTAACTTCTCTTGTTAACCACTTTTCCTGTGGAATTTTTTTGCCTTAAAGGAATGTGTATTTGTTGTAAATTATGCATTAATTCTTTAAAATGCTAGCCATTGCTTGTCCACTGTCATACCTTTTAATGTAGTTTCCCAATCTACTTTAGCCAACGCACCCCTCATTCCTATGTAGTTTGCTTTGTTTAGATTTAAGACCCTAGTTTCGGATTTAACTAAATCTCTTTAAAACTCAATATAAAATGTTATCATATGAACTTAATATATCGATAAACTTTGGTATATCAACTTGCCCATCACAGAAAATAAGAATTTCCTTGGCTTGGGCTAAGTAGAAGTTATATGCCACAGGTGGCATTTTTTAACAGGGCAGGTTCCCAGTGTTTGCAACTTTCTTTACTGTTTGCCAGTCAAGTTAATGGTAAGAGCATTGACAAAGATGAATTTGTGGAAAAGCTGGCATCATCTTTGAAACAAATTTAAATTTTGGATCTTTTTTTAAACATCATACATACTTCAATTATCTTCTTCTTCTTAGGCAGTCCCTTGGAACCGAGGATGACTTGCTTCCACATTAAAAATGAGTTCACAGGTGACTGGTGAGTCCAATGCGGGACCTACAGACTCTGTCACAGGTGGGGCAGACGGTGGTTGAAGGGGCGGGTGGGTGGGGTGCTTGGGTTGACGCGCGCTCCTTGCGTTGCCTGCGCTTGGCTTCCGCTTGCTCCCGGCGAAGAGACTCGAGGTGTTCGGCGCCTTCCCGGATGCTTCTCCTCCACTTTGTGCGGTCTTGGGCCAGGGATTCCCAGGTGTCGGTGGGGATGTAACACTTTTTCAAGGAGGCTTTGAGGGTGTCCTTGAAGCGTTTCCTCTGCCCACCTGGGGCTCTCTTACCGTGCTGGAGCTCCGAGTAGAGCGCTTGTTTTGGGAGTCTCGTATCGGGCATGCGGACAATGTGACCCGTCCATCGGAGCTGATTGAGCGTGGTCAGAGCTTCGATGCTGGGGATGTTGGCCTGAGCAAGAACACTGACGTTGGTGCGCCTATCCTGCCAATGGATTTGCAGGATCTTGTGGAGGCAGCGTTGGTGGTACCTCTCCAGTGCTTTGAGGTGCCTGCTGTACATGGTCCATGTCTCTGAGGCATACAGCAGGGTAGGTATCACTGCTGCCCTGTAGACCATGAGCTTAGTGCCGGGTTTGAGGTCCTGGTCTTCAAACACTCTCTTCCTCAGGTGACCGAAGGCTGCGCTGGCACACTGAAGGTGGTGTTGGACTTCATCGTCGACGTCTGCCCTTGTTGACAGTAGGCTCCCGAGGTATGGAAAGTGGTCCACGTTGTCCAAGGCCTTGTCGTGGATTTTGATAATCGGGGGGCAGCACTGTGTGGCAGGGGCAGGTTGGTAGAGGACCTTTGTCTTACAGATGTTTAGTGTAAGGCCCATGCTCTCGTATGCTTCGGTGAAGGTGTTTACGATGATTTGGAGTTCGACCTCCAAGTGAGCACGGACGCAAGCATCGTCTGCATACTGTAATTCGATGACAGAGGATGGGACGACCATGGATCTGGACTGGAGGCGACGGAGGTTGAACAGTTTCCCGTTTGTTCTGTAAATTAGCTCCACTCCAGTGGGGAGCTTACTGAGGGTGAGATGGAGCATTGCAGCAAGGAAGATTGAGAAGAGCGTTGGTGCGATGACACGGCCTTGCTTAACCCCGGTTCGTACGTGAATTGGGTCTGTGGTGGAACCGTTGGTCAGGATCACAGCTTGCATGTCGTCATGAAGCAGGTGGAGGATAGTGACAAACTTTTGAGGGCAGCTGAATTTGAGGAGGGCACTCCATAATCCCTCACGGTTGACAGTGTTGAAGGCCTTTGTGAGATCAAAGAAGGCCATGTACAGTGGTTGGTGCTGTTCCCTGCATTTCTCTTGGAATTGACGTGCGGTGAAGATCATGTCCATTGTGCCCCTTAGTGGGCAGAATCTGCATTGCGACTCTGGGAGGAGCTCTTCGGCCACTGGGAGAAGGCGATTGAGGAGGATTCTTGCGATGACTTTCCCTGTGGCAGATAGCAGGGAAACTCCTCTGTAATTACCGCAATCAGACTTGTCACCTTTCTTGAAGATGGTCACAATTACGGCATCTCTGAGATCCCCTGGCATGCTCTCCTCCTTCCAGATAAGAGAAATGAGTTCATGAATTCATGCCAGTAGTGCTTCTCCGCCATGCTTTAGTGCCTCGGCGGGGATTCCACCTGCTCCTGAGGCCTTGTTGTTCTTCAGTTGTCGGATGGCCTTTTCAACCTCATGCCGGGCTGGGGTTGTGCTGAGATGGTGGCAGGTAGCATGCTGTGGGATGGAGTTGAGGACACTCGTGTCGAAGACAGAGTCGTGGTTAAGGAGATCTTCAAAGTGCTCCTTCCAGCGGGCACTGACTGCTTCCCTGTCCTTGATGAGTACCTCTCTGTTCTTGGCCCGCAGTGGGGAAGGGCCTTGGGTGCTTGGGCCGTAGATGGTCTTGACTGCGCTAAAGAATCATAAAGAATTGAATTATAGCTGTATATATACAGACATCAAATTATGGTGCTAATTATTTTAATAGTAATGCTGAATTAAACAACGTTTCAAAATCCTACAAAATTTATACCAGCAGTTTAACAGTTAACAGGTAAAAGACAGAAACATGTCCAAATATGTTAACTGTAGTCAGGCAGGTGTCAAGATGTTCTTCTGTGTTATACGTGAGAACATTGATATTCTTTGAAACAGACAATTCAGTTTGAGACGTCCGCCGGCAATTTCCTCGGGGATTTTACCCGATCAGCCGTCGTAACTTCAGTGGAAGACTGGAACACACCCATCAATGTTGTTTCCTCCGCTCTTCCGCCAAAGTAATGACAGCTGAACAGAAGAACCCCCAAGAAAATTACCGGCAATGTTGTCTAAACACAATGGCCGTGACTTCGCCGACTGATGCGGGTCTGGTGTGTCCGGGGTCGGTGGCGGGTCCCAACCTCGCTGCTGGCTCCAGCCCACACTGTAGAGTGATCTTACGATGATTGAGCTTGTTAAGCTGCCCAGCGCATTTCCCGGCCAATTGAAGGAAGCGGGTCTGATGAAGTCATTTGATGACGCATCATCAGCCAGTTTCCTTAAAGGTGTCATGTCCACTTTGATTTTGACAGTTCTGCAGTCAGTGTTCTACAGCATTGAGGTGCTGCAAACACTGACAATCACTGCACAGTGGTGCATGGCTGCACTCAGGCTCTCCCATGACTCCTTCCATATGCTTATTAAGGGAGTCACAGCACACAGGGAGGTCCTCTTCCCTTCCTATGGGCGGAAGAGACCTCCTCAGGAAAGCAACACAGCCTGGTTGCACATTGCACAGGAGGGCACAAGCAGGGATGTCGTCAGGAGAACCAGGCTGCAGTGGCGCAAACCTTTCAATTATCTCAGTAGATCACGAAACATTACTGCAAAGTCACACTCAACCTCATCCTGCTGTGTCTCTCATCACATCCCCATCACTCTGCCTTCCCTACCCTTCTCCTGCACATCCTTACTCACACCAACTTACTTTGCACCTCCACCCATCCCTCTCTACCTACATTGTCACTTCCCCATTTCACTAGCTACCCCTCACACTCACCCTAATCCTAGTCCAATCATACCAACTAACAACACATAAGGGTAGGCACTTGGATGTTTTAGCCAATGTTCATGTGAAGTTTCTGTTAATGTGCTGTCAAACTTTTAAATCTTTATTTTCAACACTTTGCGCTCTTGGACAGATTTGTGTGCACCTTTGGAAGTGGCTTAGTGAGTTGCAGTGAATGGTGAGACATAACGGTACCCCTCGCAATGGCGATGAGTGTGAAAGGAATGGCTTGGGCATTGTAGGGATGTTTTATGGTGTTGGTGTGGGATGGTGCCAACCTGGTGCATCATGTGGCAGCCAGGGTGTACAGCATCAAGTGAAGTAAATCTGGCTATGGTGAGGCCATCCCTGGTGTCCCGGGCAGCAATGTGGTTGGGTACTGATGCCCTCTGTCCTGTGCCGCATCAGTTGATTATGGAGAAGGTTGGTGTTGTTGTTGGTGCTGCTGATGTGCCTGGTGCTGCTGGTGTTGGGGCTGATCGTGGTGGGATTCTGATGACCAAGGTGAGATAGTTTCAAGGGAACCAATGCTGATGTAATAGATGGCAGGTGAAGTTGAGATGACAGAAGCAAATTTGTTAATGGTCAGAGAGGTTGTTCCAATGAGATGGCATTGGATAGAGAGTTGGCTCCAAACACTTGCAAGCTGCATAAAGCTCAATCTGTCTTCCAAAT
The DNA here is from genome assembly GCF_052327205.1 of Somniosus microcephalus. Lineage (NCBI taxonomy): Eukaryota > Metazoa > Chordata > Chondrichthyes > Squaliformes > Somniosidae > Somniosus > Somniosus microcephalus. Next base: position 83,110,746 of record NC_140993.1, on the reverse strand, counting down.
GCAGTAAGCAACAGTTTCTGAGCTTGGAAAGTGAACAGCTGTGAGATGGGAGTATTTGTACAAATTTTGCAGCTGACAAGTAATCAGATAATTCAACGGTGACACAAATCCCAACCTGCTGAGCTGACGTGATCACCCAGCAGTGTATAACCCATGGGGGAACTCGTAAAATTGAAAGGTAAGCTTAAAATAGTATTTAAGTGCCTCTTAACAATCTTTTAATGATCTAAATTGTCTCCCCCGCTGCTTGGTGTCGGGTTTGTTCAGCGCTGACAGACCCGACGTCTGGGAGACTAACGTGAATGCAGGTTGACAGTGGGTTCCCTACCTGTTGTCAAAAAAAATGTTTTACCACCCGACCCGCCACCAATTGCGCTCGCTGACCCCCCGGAAAATTCCCCTCAATATATTTTCCTCTCATCAGGAATATAAGGGTAAATTCAGAGATTTGGCTCTCCCGGTGTGGAACCCCACTTGACAGTGACAAAAACCAAAACATATTCTTCAATTGTTTTAGTCACTAGGAGATTGAGAATGTTAAGAATCAGGCATGCTGACATGGCCAGCTCTTCACTCTTTGCTCCCATTCAGTGAAGCTCCACGATTGAAGTATAGTCTCACTGAACTTATCCTTTATGATTAATAGCCCTTCTTTTATATATTTAATGATCAAAATCAGAAGCACCCTTTTGCTTCCAAGATTTTAGTGCAAACTGAATGCACTGGTGCTAATCAGCCAGCTGGGGCTCGTCTATAAAAATGCTGCCTTCATATATCTTAACCATTTAAATAAGAACTTAATTGACAGAATGAAGTTTAGTCAAAACGTCCAACAAAGATTTTGCATGCCTATTATACAGATTGCGTACAGACATCCAGTTAGATAGCAGAAGAAAAATGTTTTGTGTACCTTCTGGAGTCGTGGTTGATTGACAAATATCCACAAGAGGCAGATTTAGAGGCTGGGGATATGGCCTCAGCACTCTTATCAACTTGACTTCCTCTGCCATCCCAATCCAAACTTACTCCTGCTGAATCTAACGTGCAGCAGCCATGTAATTATCGGCCTGCTCCATGTGTGCAACTAGTTTTATTCCAACTGAGCTTGTGAGGTTGAATAAATAAAAGTAATCTCTGAAAATCTCTGCAGTTTCCAGTTTGAATGTGTTGGAAACAGGAGTTTCGAGAAACAATGACCCGTATTTTCCAATCGGAGGCTTCCTGCGTGCGGAGGCCTCCGATCTGGAAAAAATCTATGCCCTTACCTGAGGGCTCCAGAGGTCCAGCCATTTCTGCTCCTGGGCCTTTCCACGACGAAATGCGCTGGGCCGACATATCCCAGGGGTGCATGCTGTTCGCAAGCGTCCCTGGGATCACGTGGGCCATGGGGAGCCAATGGAAGAAGGGCTGTCAAGAGATAGACCTGTCAAAAGTATGAATGGAGATCACTCCAAAAACACATCAAAACATTAAATAAATTTTAATAATAAAATCACATTTTTAAAATTAGTTAAAATTACATTAAATTAAATTTTTTGAAATACGAAATTGGCTAAGTGACAGGAAACAGAGAATAGTGGTGAACAGTTGTATTTCGGACTGGAGGAAGGTATACAGTGGTGTTCCCCAGAGGTCAGTACTAGGACCACTGCTTTTCTTGATATATATTAATGACTTGGACTTGGGTGTACAGGGCACAATTTCAAAATTTGCAGATGACACGAAACTTGGAAGTATAGTGAACAGTGAGGAGGAGGCAAATGTAATCCCACTATTTAAAAAAGGAGGGAGAGAGAAAACGAGGAAATACAGGCCAGTTAGCCTGACATCAGTAGTAGGGAAAATGCTAGAATCTATTATCAAGGACGTGGTAACAGGGCACTTAGAAAATAATAATAGGATTGGGCAGAGTCAACACAGATTTATGAAAGGGAAATTGTGCTCAATGAATCTGTTCACGTTTTTTGAGGTTGTAACTAGCAGAATAGATAAGGAGGAACCAGTAGATGTGTTGTATTTGGATTTTCAGCAGGCATTCGACTGGGTGCCACACAAGAGGTTATTAAACAAAATTAGGGCTCATGGAATTGGAGGTAATATACTAGCATGGATTGAGGATTGGTTAATGGGCAGAAAACAGAGAGTAGGAATAAATGGGTCATTTTCGGGTTGGCAGGCTATAACTAGTTGGATACCGCAAGGATCAGTGCTTGGGCCTCAGCTATTCACAATCTATATCAATGATTTGGATGAGGGGACCAAATGTAATATATCCAAGTTTGTTCATGATACAAAGCTGGGTGGGAATGTAAGTTGTGAGGAGGATGCAAGGAGGCTTCAAGGGGATATAGACAGGCTAAGTGAGTGGGCAAGAATATGACAAATGGAATATAATGTGGAGAAATGTGAAGTTATCCACTTTGGTAGGAAAAATAGAAAAGCAGACTATTTTTTTTTACATAAGAACATAAGAAATAGGAGCAGGAGTAGGCCATTCGGCCCTTCGAGCCTGCTCCACCATTCAATGAGATCATGGCTGATCTTCTGCCTCAACTCCATTCACCGGCCCTATCGCCATATCCCTTGATGCCTTTACTAATCAGAAATCTATCGACTTCTGTTTTGAATATACCCAATGACTGAGCCGCCACTGCCCTCTGGGGTAGAGAATTCCAAAGATTCACCGCTTTTTGTGTGAAGAAATGTCTTCTCATCTGAGTCCTGAATGGCCGACCCTTTATCCTGAGGCTGTGGCCCCTGGTTCTAGAATCCCCAGCCAAGGGAAACATTCTCCCAGCATCCACTCTGTCAAGTCATGTAATAATTTTGTATGCTTTAATGAGACCACCTCTCATTCTTCTGAATTCAAGAGAATACAGGCCTAGTTTACTCAATCTCTTCTCATACGACAGTCCCGCCATCCCAGGAATTAATCTCGTGAACCGTCGTTGCAGTCCCTCTATGGCAAGTATATTCAGGAAATACTCTGCCTTTCTGTTTTTTCTACCAAAGTGGATAACTTCACATTTATCCACATTATATTCCACCTGCCATGTTCTCACCCACTCACTGAGCCTGTCAAGATCCCCTTGAAGCCTCTTCACATCCTCTTCACAACTGCCACTGCCACCTAGCTTTGTATCATCAGCAAATTTGGAAATGTTACATTTAGTCCCCTCATCCAAATCATTGATATAGATTGTGAATAGCTGGGGCCCAAGCACCAATCCTTGCAGTACCCCACTAGTCACAGCTGCCATCCTGAAAAAGACTTGTTTATCCCTACTCTTTGTTTTCTGTCTGTTAACCAATTCTCAATCCATGCTAGTATGTTACCCCCAATTCCATGTGCCCTAACTTTGTTCACCAACCTTTTGTGTGGACCTTATCGAAGGCCTTCTGTAAATCCAAATACACCACATCTACCGGCTCCCCTTTGTCTACTCCACTAGTTACATCCTCAAAGAAATCCAATAGGTTTGTTAAACAGGATTTCCCTTTCATAAATCCATGTTGACTCTGCCCAATCTTACGATTAGTTTCTAAGTGCATCCTTTATAATAGATTCCAGCAGTTTCCAAACTACTGATGTGAGGCTAACAGGTCTGTAGTTCCCCGTTTTCTCTCTCCCTCCTTTCTTAAATAGCGGGGTTACATTTGCTATCCTCCAATCTGCAGGAACCGTTCCAGAATCTATAGAATTTTGGAAGATAACAACCAATGCGTCCACTATCCCAATGGCCACCTCTTTCAAAACCCTAGGATGTAGATCATCCGGTCCTTGGGATTTATCAACTTTTAGCCCCATTAATTTTGCTAGTACTGTTTTTTTACTAGTAGTAATTTATTTAAGTTCCTCATTCTCGCCACACCCTTGGTTTTCTTGTATTTCTGGGAGGTTTTTTGTGTCTTCCTCCGTGAAGACAGAAACAAAGTCTTTATTTAATTTCACTGCCATTTCCTTATTCCCCATTATAAATTCTCCCATCTCTGACTGTAAAGGACCTACATTTACCTTCGCCAGTCTTCTCCTTTTCACATACCTATAGAAGCTTTTACAATCTGTTTTTATATTTTTCACTAGTTTGTGCTCATATTCCATTTTCCCTTTCTTTATCAATTTCTTGGTCCCCCTTTGCTGATTTCTAAAAGGATCCCAATCCTCAGGCTGACCGCTTTTTCTGGCAACTTTATAAGCTTCCTCCTTTGACTTAACACTAGCTTTAATTTCTTTTGTTAGCCATGGTTGGATCACTTTTCCTTTTGAGTTTTTATGCCCTAGAGGAATAGAGGAATGGTGAGTGATGGGTAAATGTTGGTGTTCAGGGGGACCTGAGTGTCCTTGTACAAGAATCACTGAAAGTTAACATGCAGGCACAGCAAGCAATTAGGAAAGCAAATGGTATGTTGGCGTTTATTACAAGAGGATTTGAGTATAAGAGTAAAGACGTCTTACTTCAATTATATCGGGCCCTGGTGAGACCACACCTGGAGTATTGTGTACAGTTTTGGTCTCCTTACCTAAGGAAGGATATACTCGCCATAGAGGGAGTGCAATGAAGGTTCACCAGACTGGTTCCTGGGATGGGGGGATTTTCCTATGAGGAGAGATTGAGTAGACTAGGCCTATATTCTCTAGAGTTTAGAAGAATGAGAGGTCATCTCATTGAAACATACAAAATTCTTACAGGGCTTGATAGAGTAGATGCAGGGAGGGTGTTTCCCCTGGCTGGGGAGTCGAGAACCAGGGGTCACAGTCTCAGAATAAGGGGTCGGCCATTTAGGACTGAGATGAGGAGAAATTTTTTCACTCAGAGAGTGGTGAATCTTTGGAATTCTTTACCTCAGAGGGCTGTGGAGGCTCAGTTGTTGAGTGTATTCAAGACAGAGAGCAATAGATTTTTCAATATTAAGGGAATCAAGGGATATGGGGATAGTTCAGGGAAGAGGAGATGAGGTAGAATTTCAGCCATGTTCTTATTGAATGTCAGAGCAGGCTCAAAGGGCCAAATGGCCCACTCCTGCTCCTATTTCATATGTTCTTATGTTCTAGGAGAGTGATAGACTTTAAGAGCACATAAATAGGCTGGTGGAATGGGCGGACATGTGGCAGATGAAATTTAATGCAGAAAAGTGCGAAGTGATACATTTTGGTAGGAAGAACGAGGAGAAGCAATATAAACTAAAGGGTACAATTCTAAAGTGGGTGCATGAACAGAGAGACCTGTGGATATATGTGCACAAATCGTTGAAGGTGGCAGGGCAGGTTGAGAAAGCGGTTAAAATAGCATATGTGATCCTGGGTTTCATAAATAGAGGCATAGAATACAAAAACAAGGAAGTTATGATGAACCTTTATAAAATACTGGTTCGGCCTCAACTGGAGTATTGTGTCCAATTCTGGGCACTGCACTTCAGGAATGATGTGAAGGCCTTAGAGAGGGTGCAGAAAAGATTTACAAGGATGGTTCCACGGATGAGGGACTTCAGTTATGTGCAGAGACTGGAGAATCTGGGGTTTTTCTCCTTAGAGCAGAGAAGGTTGAGAGGAGATTTGATAGAGGTGTTCAAAATCATGAAGGGTCTGGACAGAGTAGATAGAGAGAAAATGTTCCAATTGGTGGAAGGGTGGTGAACCAGAGGACACTGATTTAAGGTGATTGGCAGAAGAACCAAAGGCGACATGAAGAAAAACTTTTTTACACAGCGAGTGGTTATGATCTGGAATGCACTGCCTGAAAGGGTGGTGGAGGCAGACTCAATCATGGCTTTCAAAAGGGAATTAGATAAGTACTTGAAGGAAAAAAATTTGCAGGGCTACGGGGAAAGGGTGGGGGAGTGGGACTAGCTGAAGTGCTCTTGCAGAGAGCCGGCACGGGCTCGGTGAACTGAATGGCCTCCTTCTTTGCTGTAACCATTCTATGATTCTATAGGGGGAGAAATTCGGTATCGCCTCGTTTGGGGCACTAATATCGGCCGGGCTCAAAGTTTAGTGACCGGCGCTAATTATCGCCTCCAACTGCAAAATTCGCCTCTATCGCCCCTGGAGGTGATTTGACCGCTAAATCGGGCGCTACACACCTCTCTTAAGGCGCTAACGTCGAGGAGCGAGGCGCTACCTCAGAATGCTGGCAAAGCTCAGGTGATGTCAGTTAGCAGTGGAACACAGACAGACTGTCGCCGGCCAGTTCTTAAAGGGGAGGGTCCATCTTGCTAGCCAGTCACACCCTGCTCATTATAGCGTTGACCCTGGTGCTGGAAAGACCTACTACCATTGTGCTGAGAGGACTGATGGATAGGCCAGGGAGAGAGCTCGTCGCTTTAGCGACCAGGTCTTGGTGGCTCTGATTGGCGCTGTCGAGTGGCGACGGGCAGTGCTGTACCCAGAGAGTGGCAGGAGGCCATTGCCCCGGGAGTACCGAAGAATCTGGAGGGAGGTGGCTCAGCTTGTCTCCTCGAGGAGCCTGGTGCCGAGGATGCACACCCAATGTCGGAAGAAGTTCAATGACCTCACTCAGGTGGTCAGGGTGAGTGGCTGCTTTTCAATATCTCTACATCCATCCATCTCAACTTCACTCTGTGCCCAGAGGGCTTAAAAACCCCAAATGCCCAACACTCATCCAAGGCCTATGGCCATCTCATAAAACACACACACACATTCCACACCTTGCATACATTAAGGGCTATTCAACTATGGGAGGCACATCAGGCAAGCACATGGCTGCACATTCACTCAGGCGCCATCCTTTTTCTTGCAGGCCAAGCTCTCTCATAACAGGCTGGAGCAGCAACACACGGGAGGAGGACTGGCTGACCTACACACCCTCACCGATTTGGAGACGTGAGTGCACAGGATCATTGCCAGCCAGGCCAAAGGTGCCGTGGCCGCTGGAGATGTCGACACCCTTGGGGACAGCAATGGTATGTTCATCAGCTTTCTTTCCTCTCTCATTCCACTTGCCTCTCACAACACCAACCTTTTACACTTCCAATCCAACTTACTGTCCCCAGTCCTTGCTCACTTACTGCCCCCCTGTCCTCACGCTAAAGCCACTCTTGTACCTCCCTGCTTTCAGATAGTGAACCACCAGCTGACCAGCCTGTCCCTCAACATGCCAGTGGCAGTGATGCCCCAGATGAGGAGGAAGAGGAAGCCGGAGCCTCACCTCCTGCATCACCCAAGGGAGCCCATTCCGACACTGGGACCACGCCTACTCTGGAGAGGATAGAGGGGCAGGATCTGATGAGGGCGATGCTCCTGGGCCCAGCGGGCTGCAGCAACACCATGGGGTGTAGGGAAGCTTGGGGGCCAAATCCCCAGAGGGTGAGTAGGCAAGCGAGTCCTGCTGCAGAGGACTCAGATGAGGAATGCGCCATCATGGCCATGAATAGTCAGGCCTTGAGCATGCACACTGAGCTCATGGATGCAATGGCAAGGGTGCCCAAAAGCATGGATGGACTGGCTAGGAGTGTGGAGCAGTCTGCTGCAGCACAGGCCGACGCAACGCAACAGCTTAGTGCTGCAATTCAGTCATTGGCTGGTGGCATCCAGTCTCAGACTGCTCTCATGCAGTCTCAGAATGATGTCACGCAAGCACTGACTGCTGCCATCCTTGCTGGGTCACCCACAGTCCCTCAGAGATCTCACAGTACTGCAGCAGGCCAGCAATCTGTGCTTGAGCAGATTGCTCCAGATACTGAGGTATTGCCCTGGGGGAGTGGCAGTGTGTTGGTCGAACAGGAACCTGCTGTCCTCTCTCAGGATGACAGCATTCCTGCTCCCACCACTGGCACTTCCCCATTGCACTTGCCACTGCCTGCAACACAGCCAGCCCAGACTGCTGCCACCCATGCAGAGTTGGTGCAGTCTGCAGCTAGGCTCTCCAGGCCCAGAACTGGTCGAGGGTGTCCTTCAAGGGCATCTGTAGTCTCTGGATCTGACATTCAGCAGCCTTCCACCAGCCTTGCTGCAGCCACTGGGGCCCCATTACGGAGGAGCAGTAGGGTGGGAAGGGGGGAAGTGCGCAGGGTATGGAGATCACCCTTGAAGGGCAAACAGTAGGAGGTCTAAATAAATGGTGGTAATGTTTGTGGTAAAGGTCGAGGTTCGTGTGATTACATTTGTTTACTATTTTGCCGTTTATCTCCATCTTGTGAGAATGAGCTCTGTTAGTTCATGATTTGTTGTGTTGGTTTTTAATTGTTTGTCCTGAATAAATGACACACACAGAGTTTGTAAAAAAAATATTTTTTTAAATTCAAAATTTACATTTTTGGCCCTTTGAATCATTCCAACTTTAGCCGGCAATAGGGGGTGCGGGTTGCTTTCCATGATGTTGTTCTCCATGCCAGAAGTCATCTTCTCAGTAGGGGCCTAGAAGCGGCTTCTTATCAGCCGTTCACGGACGGCCCTTGCACTGGCAACATTGTGCACCTCCCTCCCACGTTGGTGTTGCTGCTGATCCTCCTCCTCCTCTTCCTCCTCCTCAGGTGGTGCACCAATTCCTGGTGGCACTGGCTGGGTCCTGAGGATTGCCTGGTTGTGAAGCATGTAGCACACAACTATGAACAGGGAGACTTGCTCAGGAGCGTACTGCAGGGCTCCTCCTGAGTGGTCCAGACAGCGGAACCGTTGCCCCCAATTATGTTGCTGGTGGCGCTATGGCTCTCATTGTACCGCAGCTCAGCAGGGGTATTGGGGTTACGGAGCGGTGTCATCAGCCAGGTGAAGAGTGGATAACCCTTGTCCCCGAGGAGCCAACCACTTGAGTGATGCGGTGCCTGGAAAACATCGAGCACACCAGTCTGGCGCAGGATGAAAGCATCGTGGCTGCTGCCAGGATAGCGGGCATTGGCGGTGAGTATGAGCTGTTTGTGGTCACAGAGCAACTGCGCATTTAAGGAGTGGTAGCCCTTGTGGTTTCTGAATACCTCTGCATTTTCATGTGGTGCCCGCAATGCCACATGCATGCAATCAATGGCGTCTTGCACCATGGGGAAGCCTGCTATCATAGCAAAGCCACATGCGCGTTCACGCTGCTTGCCCCGGGTCATGGAGAAAGAGATGTACTGGCGTCTCCTTTTATAGGGGGCATTTGTCACCTCCCGGATACAACAACGGACAGCGAAATGGGGGATATTGGTGATGTCCCCAGTAGAAGCTTGAAAGGAGTCGCTGACATAAAAATTCAGAGCCACTGTCACCTTCACTGACAGAGACGTCCTGGTCCTCAGTTGAGGCTGCAGATCTGGTTGCAGAAGGTGGCAGAGCTCAGTGACCACCTCCTTGCTGAAGCACAGCCTGCGCAAGCACTGCTCCTCAGACAAATGAAGGTATGAGAACTGCTCCCTGAATACCCTCGGAGGATAAGTTCTCCTGTGCAGAGGCCTGTTGGCCCTCCTCCCTCTGGCCATGTTTGCCATACTCTCTCTGCCCCTCTGCTGCCTCCGATTCTGCAAGTGCAGGATGACGCCCCGAGTCAGTGCTGCCCCCATAGTCTCTTCTAAATCGGTGGAATGAAGGTGAAATAAAAATGAACCTGCAAAGTGCTGCTCAGGACCCAAAACTCCTTCACACAGTGTTGAATCTCTCCAGACACCCCTCTCCCTCTCAGCGTGCGTAGTGCAAAAATTTCGTTGATAAGAAAAGGCAGGAAGCGGCCGCCTTTAAATAGCGCTCCCCCAGCCCCTTCCCGACTGCAAAACTTTCTCCTCTGCCTGTCATTGCTAGCGGTAGGCAGAAAGGCAGGGGGCGTGACTCAATATCCGGTCCAGGGCGTTACCGGGGCGTTGCACGCTCGACTGACGTCATGATCTGCGGGCGCAGGAGATCATGGTGGTAGTGTTTAGCACGGCCGCAAAATGTCTGGTCAACTTCGCGAGTGGCGCTAAAATCGCCGTACTCAGGCGCTAACTTCCTAGCGGCCTGTTAGCAATGGGAGGCGCTAAGCAACCAAATTTTTCCCCCTATGATTCTATGATGCTGGTACTATACGGATTGTTTTACTAATTCGTGCTACCACCATAGAGCCTTGCCTGGCAGGAATTTATATCTAGAATTTGGGTACGCATCCCCACAGTTTTCCATCCTTTAATTGGAAAATTGTGGGGAGTGCAAGCTAAAATCCAAATTGGAGGCTCAACTTTATAAAATTACCATTTATATTAACTCTAAGGGCACGGTTTTAACTCAGGTGCGGGCTGTTGTCGTGTTATCCGAATTTCGTGTTTCCCACACGAAGCTAAATGGATGTGGGAGATTGATGCAATTTTAACTCAATTGGCCAATTGATTTCCAACATGTGGCAAGCCTTTGCAAAGGGGTTTTTCATGATTGAAAGTCCCCTCCGATGACGTCATCATTGCTGCTGCATTTAAGGTCTACAGCAAGCCTTGCTTCTTCTGCAGGCTTCCAAGCTTCCTCCATTTGGTGTCAGAGGGACCTGCAGGAAAGATGACAAGCGGGAGGGCAAGAGCAGCTCCTCGCTTTGACGAGGCGGCACTGTGGACTCACTTGTGAGCTATGATACACCAGGTGACAACACTACTCCAAGTCCCGAAGGTCCCACTGAGGTGTGAGTGTCTGCGCTGGTGCTGGGTGCGCTGAATTCTGCTGACGCTGCGCCCTCAGAGGTTGCAGCTTCCTCTGACATTGATGGATGGGGCTAGGGCCAACAGTGAGGTCCTGTTCCCTTCATCAGGGAGGAAGAGTCCTCCCACTCAGAACAAGGCTGTGTGGATGCAGTTGGCTGGGGAGGTCAACTCCTTGGGAGTCACCCACCGAACCTGGATACAGTGCAGGAAAAGATTTCATGACCTTCAGCGCACTGGCAAAGTGAGTATGAATTTCCCATCACCCTCAATCTGATCCCCATTGCCTTTCCTCACCAGCACTCAGCTTTAGCAATCTCTTCCTCCACATCCCACTTGACACTGACATCCCTGCAGCCTTACCCATTCCCTCTCTCTCTATGCTCACATTCACGTAACTATTCCACCATGCAGCCTTCACACTCCCTCTCACTGTGATGCTTTGAACACAACTGATAACACACATGGAGGGCCCTTGGTCTTGCAGCCTCACTCCATCTTTGTCCCCTTCTAAGTATCTATGCTATGCAATCTCTACACTCACTTCTTCATTCTCACGCAACCTCCACTTGTCTCCCTCATTGCAGGAAAAGAGAGCTCATAACAAAAGAGAGCGAGCCAGTACAGGAGGAGGGCAAGCCTCATTAGCCCACCTGACCCCCTGGGAGGATGCCGTCCTGGAAATCATTGGCATTGAGGATGATTCGCGCATGGGGGACGGCCAGACGGGTGCAACACAACAAGCTGGTGACAGAAAAGTTTCCCATCTCTCTCTTTGACATTGCATGAGTCACTGATAATTATTGTGAAGCTGTAACAGATGCACTTATGAGCATCTGCAAAAAGCTATGTGCATGTAGCCTTTGCATCACATCTCTGACTCTTTCCATTACTCCACCACAGGACCATCACAAGCATCCGTCCCCACTAGCCAAGAAGAAGAGGCTGAGCAGCCAGACTCCTCAGAGGAAGCTGCAACCTCTGAGGACGCAGCGTCAGCAGAATTCAGCACACCCAGCAGCAGCGCAGACACTCACACCTCGGTGGGACCTTCGGAACATAGAGTAGTGTTGTCACCTGTTGTATCACAGCTCACAAGTGAGTCCACACCCAACTGAGATCGGTGTCTCAACCCCTGCACAGCCACAGGAGCAGCAGACTGTTGACGAGCCCTCACAGGCTTGCAACCCCAGAGGACGCCTGCGAAAGGTGTCGAGACAGGAGCAGCAGGGAAGTGAGCAAGGGGCCTCCACATCTGCTGAAGCCACAGGGGAAGCACTATGTAGGAGCACGCGTAAGAGGAAGATAAATTACAAGTAGTCACAAGGGTAGTCACTTGGGTGGAATTTTGTGTTTAGTGTAAAAATGCCATCACGTCGTAATTGTGCATAAAAATTCTGATGGCAAATGTTGCAGTTGTGGCGTCTGTCATTTCGCTATTGGGACTTCCACATTGAGGCCTTAGGAATACTTGCAACTGTCAGTATGGTGGTTAAAATGCTAGGAATCCTCTGGTTCTTGGACATTGTCAATGCTCAGGTAAGAAGCTGCGAGACAAAAGTGTTTGATAGACTAGGTTAAGCAAATCTGGCCAGGATGAATGCATTCCTTGCATCCCGGGCAGCAATGTTCTCGCATAATGCTGCCGCTGGTTGATGGGCCTCTGTAGGATGTTTGTTTTCACCGTCCTCCTCCTCCTCCTCCTCATCTGAGGAGGATATGTGAGGAGCCACTTGGATCTCAGGAATCTGCCAGCCACGACGCTGTGCCATGTTGTGAAGTGCACAGCAAACCACGACGATTCTGGAGACCCTGGCTGCTGAGTATAGCAGGGCTCCACCGGATCTATCCAGGCATCTGAAGCGCATTTTCAGCAAACTGATGGTTTGCTCGATAATGGATCTGGTGGCTGGAGTTGTAGCGCTCCTCAGCTTCGTTGGCTGGCCTCCTCAACGGCGTCATTAACCACGTCCTCAGGGGATAGCCCTTGTCTCCAAGTAGCCATCCGTTAAGTTGGTCTGGCAGACTGAATAGCGGAGGCACACTAGACTGATGCAGTATGAAGGAGTCATGGCAACTGCCAGGGTACATGGCACAAACATGCAAAATCTCCTTCTTGTGGTCACACACCAGCTGAACGTTAAGGGAGTGGAAGCCCTTGCCATTGACAAAGATACCTGGATTGCAATGCAGTGCCCTAAGGGCCACATGTGTGCAGTCAACGACGCCCTGCACCCTTGGAAAGCATACCAAATGAGCTAATCCAACCACTAGTGCCGTGACACTTGCTCAATCCTTGGTGAAATGGATGTGATTGTGTGCGAGGGCAAAGAGGGCATTGGTTACCTGCATGATGCAATTGTGTGCGGCCACCTGGGAGATGCCGCTGATGTCATAGAAACATAGAAGATAGGAGCAGGGGTAGGCCATTCGGCCCCTCGAGCCTGCTCCGCCATTCAAGGCGATCATGGCTGATCAGCCAAATTCAGTACCCTGTCCCTGCTTTCTCCCCATATCCCTTGATCCCTTTAGCCTTAAGAAATATATCCAACTCCTTCTTGAATATATTTAATGAATTGTCCTCTACTGCCTTCTGTGGTAGAGAATTCCACAGGTTCACCACTCTCTGGGTGAAGACATTCCTACTCATCTCTGTCCTAAATGGCATACCCCTTATCCTTAGACTGTGACCCCTGGTTCTGGACTCCCCGACCATCGGGAACATCCTTCCTGCATCTAGTCTGTCTAGTCCTGTTAGAATTCTATAAGTTTCAATGAGATCCCCTCTCATTCTTCTAAACTTCAGCGAGTACGAGCCCAATCGACCCAATCTCTCCTCATACGCCATTCCTGCCATCCCAGGTATCAGCCTGGTGAATCTTCGCTGCACTCTCTCCATGGCAAGAACATCCTTCCTCAGATAAGGCGACCAAAACTGCACACAATACTCAAGATGTGGTCTCACCAAGGCCCTGTACAACTGCAGCAAGACATCCTTGTTCCTGTACTTAAACCCTCTCGCTACGAAGGCCAACATACCATTTGCCTTCTTAACTGCCTGCTGCACCTGCATGCTTACCTTCAGCGACTGGTGCACAAGGACGCCCAGGTCTCGTTGCACATCCCCTTCACCCAATCTATTGCCATTCAGATAATAATCTGCCTTCTTGTTTTTGACACCAAAGTGGATAACCTCATATTTATCCATGTTATATTGCATCTGCCATGCTTCTGCACAATCACCCAACCTGCCCAAATCATACTGGAGCTTCTCGGCATCCTCCTCACAGCACACACGCCCACCCAGCTTTGTGTCATCTGCAAACTTGGAGATATTACATCTAGTTCACTCATCCAGATCATTAATATATATTGTGAATAGCTGGGGTCCAAGGGCCGATCCCTGCGGTACCCCACTAGTCACTGCCTGCCACTCGGAAAAAGAGCCGTTTATTCCAACTCTTTGCTTTCTGTCTGCCAACCAATTCTCTATCCAAGTCAATTCCTTGCCCCCAATCCCATGTGCCTTAACTTTACATGCTAATCTCTTATGCGGGACCTTGTCGAATGCCTTTTGAAAGTCCAAATACACCACATCCACTGGTTCTCCCTTATCTATTTTACCAGTTACATCCTCAAAAAATTCCAGTAGATTAGTCAAGCATGATTTACCTTTTGTCCGATCCGGTCACTGTTTTCCAAGTGCTCTGCTATTACATCTTTTATAATGGACTCTAGCATTTTCCCCATTACCGATGTCAGGCTTACCGGTCTGTAATTCCCCATTTTCTCTCTACCACATTTTTTGAACAGAGGGGTAACATTACCTACCCGCCAATCCATGGGTACTGTTCCAGAGTCTATCGAATTTTGGAAGATGACCAGCAATGCATCTACTATTTCTAGGGCCACTTCCTTAAGTACCCTAGGATGTAGATTATCAGGCCCTGGGGATTTATCGGCCTTCAATCCCGTCAGTTTCTCTAACTTTTTTCCCTACAAATACTGATTTCTATCAGTTCCTCCCTTTCATTAGACCCTATGTTCTCCGACATCTCTGGGAGGTTATTTGTGTCCTCCTTTGTGAAGACAGAACCAAAGTATGTATTTAATTGGTCTGCCATTTCTTTTGTCCCCATTATAAATTCCCCTGATTCTGACTGCAAGAGACCTACGCTTGACTTCACCAATCTTTTTCTCTTCACATATCTATAAAAGCTTTTACAGTCAGTTTTCATGTTCCCTGCAAGCTTACTCTCATACTCTATTTTCCCCCTCTTGATTAATCCCTTTGTCCTCCTTTGTTGAATCCTAAACTGCTCCCAATCCTCAGGTTTACTGCTTTTTCTGGCCAATTGATATATCCTCTCCTTGGATCTTATGCTTTCTCCAATTTCCCTTGTTAGCTACGGTTGAGTCACCTTTTTTGTTTTATTTTTATGCCTAACTGGGATGAACAAATTCTGTAGTTCATCCATGCGATCTTTGAATGTTTGCCATTGCCTATCCACCGTCAACCCTTAGAGTGACATTCCCCAATCAATCCTACCCAACTCGCGTCTCATACCATCGTAGTTTCCTTTATTTAAATTCAGAACCCTAGTCTCTGATTCAACTATTTCACTCTCCATCTTAATGAAGAATTCTATCATATTATGATCGCTCTGACCCAAGGGGCCTCGCACAACAAGATTGCTAATTAATCCTTTCTCATTACATAATACCCAGTCTAAGATGTCCTAATCTCTAGTTGGTTCCTTAACATATTGGTCCAGGAAACCATCCCCTATACACTCCAGGAATTCCTCCTCCACAGTATTGTTACTAATTTGGTTAGCCCAACCCATATTTAGATTAAAGTCACCTATGATGACTGCTGTGCCCTTATTGCACGCTTCTCTAATTTCCCATTTAATGCCATCCCCGACCTCCGCATTACTGTTTGCAGGTCTAATAACCACTCCCACTAACGTTTTCTGCCCCATGGTATTTCTCAGTTCTACCCATACAGATTCCACCTCATCAGAGCTAATATCCTTCCTTACAATTGTGTTAATCCCCTCTTTAACCAGCAATGCTACCCCACCTCCTTTTCCTTTTTGCCTATCTTTCCTGAATATTGAATACCCCTGGATGTTGAGTTCCCAGCCTTGGCCACCCTGGAGCCATGTTTCCGTAATCTCAATCATATCATATTCATTTACCTCTATTTGCACAGCTAATTCATCCACCTTATTACGAATGCTCCTCGCATTAAGACACAAAGCCTTCAGGCTTGTTTTTTTAACGCTCTTCTATCTTTTAGAATTATTATTTACTGTGGCCATGTTTAATTTTAACCCTTGATTTCTCTGTCTGCCACTTTTGTTTTTCTCCTTCCTGTCTTTTGCTTTTATCCTTGTTTCCCTTTCCTCTGTCTCCCCACTCAGGTTTCCAACCCCCTGCCATTTTAGTTTAAACCCTCCCCCATGTCTGCTGCTGATCCCTGGAATGAGCCTGAGGCAAAAAAGTTGAGTGCGGTGGTGACTTTGATGGCCATTGGTAATGCTTGTCCACCTGGTCCTCTGGGTAGCAGGTCTTGCTGCAGCATTGCGCAGATGTCAGTCACTACCTCTTGCGAAAGTCGGAGCTGCCTTTGGCACTGCTGCTCAGACATGTTGAGATAGGTGACCCTGCATCTGTAGACCCTGTTTGGGGGGTATCTCCTGTGCCGACGGCCTTCCAGGCGTTGGCCCCTTCTGGCCTGTGCAGCCTCAGGTGGGTGAGCAGCAGCCTGGCGCTCCTGCTGCTGCTGCTTTTGCTGGTGCTGCTGTTGTTCCTGGCTCTGCTGCTGCCGTGGCTGGTGCTCGAGCTCCTCTGATGCCCAAATGGGAAGGAAATAAATGGCTCCCATGCTTCTGGTATATGCCTCCGTTGATGAAGCGCTGAGCGAAGGTGGTGAGAGGGGTTTCCCAGGAGGCCACACTGGAGATGGGTGTGAGGCTCCAACCTTCCACAGGTGTGGTTAAGCCTTGTAAAAGTTGCCCCAGACCTGAGACCACTAAGTCCTGCCACCTGCAAATGATGGCTGATCAAATCTCCTCTTTAATGGCTGACCTGCAGTTGATAGTCAGTAATCCAATAGTGCTCCCACCAGGTTTCACATTCGTGATTCCCACCAGGCATGTTTTACGTGGGAAAAGGGTTAAAGTTGCAAGGGCCTGTTAAAATAGGATTATAGAGGCCATTTAGTGGTAATTAAGGGCCTTAAAGACCAGTCCCGCCTGTTGGATGCGGGACGGAGTCGGGACCATCAGACACGCCTGAGTTAAAATTGCTCGGAGTCAGGAACCAGGCGGGGGTGGGGGGGGGGGTCCCGCCCACCAGTTTCTGCGATTTTAACACCCTGCACGCCTCCAAGCCTGACTCCACGGCTCAATGAAAATCGAGCCCTAAAAGTTAGTTTCCAAAGTGTCAACATTGGTTTAGTGATAGTACTCTCATGTCAGACAGATCATCGTTGGTTCAAGCCCCATTCAGACATTTGAGCAAGTCTTCTAGATATTCTAGACAAGCACATCACTGAAGAAATGTTGCAGTGTTGGAGATGCCATCTTTAGGATGAAACATTAAACTGAGGTCCTGTCTGTGATCTCAGGTGGAAATAAAGATCCCAAAAGTAGAGCAGGGGAGTTCTTCCAATATCCTGGCCAATATTTATCACTAAAATAGATTATCTGATAATTTATCTCATTGCTATTTGTGGCATCTTGCTGTGGACAAATCAGTTTTTTTTTTGAAGAAGTGACAAAATAGATAGATAAAAGAGCTTTCCACCGCCCAGGGCCCCAAACACTCCTTCCAGATGAAACAGTGATTTACTTGTACTTCTTGCAATTTAGTATACTGTATTCGCTGCTCACGATGTGGTCTCCTCTACACTGGGGAGACCAAACGTAGATTGTTGACTGCTTTGTGGAACACCTCTGTTCAGTCTGCAAGCGGGACCCCAAGCTTTTGGTCACCTGTCACTTTAATTCTCCGCTCCACTCCCCCTCTGACCTCTCTGTCTTCGGCCTCCTGCAATGTTCCAATGAAGCTCATGAAGCTCAACGTAAGCTCAAGGAAGAGTACCTCATCTTTTGATTAGGCACTTTACAGCCTTTTGGACTCAGCATTAAGTTCAACAATTTCAGACCACAACCTGTGCCCTGATTTTTTCAGATGGTAGCTGTTGATGATTCTGCCATTCCCATTTACACCTCTTCTAGACCCATCTTTTGTTTCTTTATTTGTCGCATTACCATCTCCTTTTGCCTAGCACCACCATACCTTTTGTCATTTAATCTCTCCTGCTTTCCACCCTATTACAGACCATCCCCATTGTTCTTTCTTCCCCTCCCCCCTTTCCCTGCCCCTGCACTTGCTTAAAACCTGTTACATCTCTAACCTTTTCCAGTTCTGTCTATAGGTCATCGACCTGAAGCATAGGGCTCAATTTGAATAACGGAGACAGGTTGAGGGCAGGCCCGCTGCTCGGCAGCTTTCGGACCTGCGCCCATCTGCCACCTCCCAGCACTTCCGATTTTGGCTTCATTGGCCTCGTTACGGCCGATGTGCAGGTCCCTCCAGGCAATTGCTTGGAGGATGTCAGTTTCTCACGCCTAATGACGCATTGTTTGTTTGAAAGTTTAAAGCGGCCATGTCCCCTTTTCATACAAATGTCATTGGGATGGCTTGGTGCTTTATTATCTTGAAAGGGGAGTTGACAGCATCTGATCTGAGCAAAATTTAATGAATGATATTGCTGGTCATATTATTCCAGAAAGAGATTCATGATTTTTTGATGTATGGCTTTATTATCTGACCATGAAATGAAAAAGATGCCAGATGTGTTCCAATCATTTGCTTAGTAATATTAATGCTTTTTTCTCTGAAAGGTGCTGGGAGCTGCAGGAATGGCAGCCCCAAAAACTAAGGCTGCACCCAGGTTCTGAAGGGATAATTACTCGTCCTAGCCCCTTTAGGGCTACCCCGGATCAGGCGTATTTCTCAAGATGTTCACTTTCAACTAAAGTTTGAGGTAGCCGAATCCTAAAGACGCTTAATTGGATCTAAAGGTCCGGGCTATCTCTTCCTAAAGGAAAGGAACAACCCGAGAATGTTACCATCCTCCAGATAGCACTTTTAATACGTTTAGCTAGACTGTAACATTCTGGATATTATGAGGGTCCGGAAAACTCCCTCAGAATTCTGCAACTCCTCACCAAAGAGTGTACAGAGATTGAGTTCACGAGTTTTTGAAACAGAAGTCTTATGTGAGACAATTCTAAAAATATATAGATTAATTAAAGTTGGTGAGTCAATTGCAACATTAACAGTTCCAAAAAGAGAAAACTTTATCAGAGAATCTTACTTTTAAATCTTAACTTCACTATAGTATTACAGTTCTACAGGATATCCATCAAAATCAAATACCTTTGATCCCCGAGGTACAAAAAGTTGGAGACTTACAGAGCCGCCTCTGAAGCCAAGAATCGCTTTGCCCAATTAAAGCGAGTCTGTTATCCTATTTGAGAGCTCAATATTTATACCTTTTTCCAGTGGTATTTCCTTTAAGGTTTTCTGCTGATGCAAGCTAATTATCTCTAGTCATTTTTCTGCCAACCTCTACAACTCTTACTGCCACCTCAGCCAGACTCATGTCTCATCTCTAGGTGTTCTAAGTTTACCAAATAAAAACGGTGTGATGGCAAGCGTTCCTTACTTTATGTCATCTTTACGAGAGCAGATGTTCCTTATCTTATGTGCCTCTTTACGAAGTGTAAATTAGAACACCTTATCCACAATGAACCATTGGGGGTGATTTTAGCTCAGGTGCGGGCTGTTGTCGTGTTATCCAAATTTTGTGTTTCCCACATGAATCTAAATGGATGTGGGAGATTGATGCAATTTTAACTCAATTGGCCAATTGATTTCCAACGTGTGGGAAGCCTTTGCAAGGGGGTTTTTCATGACTGAAAGTCCCCTCTGATTACGTCATCATTGCTGCTGCATTTAAGGTCCACAGCAAGCCTTGCTTCTTCTGCAGGCTTCCAAGCTTCCTCCATTTGGTGTCAGAGGGACCTGCAGGAAAGATGACAAGCGGGAGGGCAAGAGCAGCTCCTCGCTTTGACGAGGCGGCACTTCAGGCATTGGTGGATGGGGCTAGGGCTAACAGGGAGGTCCTGTTCCCTTCATCAGGGAGGAAGAGGCCTTCCACTCAGACCAAGGCTGTGTGGATGCAGGTGGCTGAGGATGTCAATTCCTTGGGAGTCACCCGCAGAACCTGGACACAGTGCAGGAAAAGATTTCATGACCTTCAGCGCACTGGAAAAGTGAGTATGAATTTCCCATCACACTCAATCTGATCCCCATTGCCTTTCCTCGCCAGCACTCAGCTTCAGCAATCTCTTCCTCCACATCCCACTTGATACTGACATCTATACACCCTTACGCATTCCCTCTCTCTCTATGCGCACATTCACATAACTATTCCACCATGCAGCCCTCACACTCCCTCTCACTGTGATGCTTTGAACACAACTGACAACACACAGGGAGGGCCCTTGGTCTTGCAACCTCACTCCATCTTTGTCTCCTAAGTATCTATGCTATGCAATCGCTACACTCACTCCTTCATTCTCACTCAACCTCCACTAGTCTCCCTCATTGCAGGAAAAGAGAGCTCACAACAAAAGAGAGTGAGCCAGGACAGGAGGAGGGCCACCCTCAATAGCCCACCTGACCCCCTGGGAGGAGGCTGTCCTGGAAATCATTGGCATTGAGGATGATTCGTGCATGGGGGAAGGACAGATGGGTGCAACACAGCAAGCTGGTGACAGAAAAGTTTCCCATCTCTCTCTTTGACATTGCATGAGCCGCTGATAATGATTGTCAAGCTGTGAAAATGGACTTATGTGCATGTAGCCTTGGCATCACATCTGTAACTCTTTCCTTTAATCCCCCACAGGACCATCACAAGCATCCATCCCCCCTAGCCAAGAAGAAGAGGCTGAGCAGCCAGACTCCTTCGAGGAAGCTGCAACCTCTGAGGGCGCAGTGACAGCAGAAATCTGCACACCCAGCACCAGCGCAGACATTCACACCTCGGTGGGACCTTCGGGACATAGAGTAGTGTTGTCACCTGGTGTATCACAGCTCACAAGTGAGCATCAGCAGATTGTGGAGACAGGGACAGCAGTGGAGAGTCCTAGTCGGTGGGCGCAGGACTCTG
Source organism: Somniosus microcephalus (assembly GCF_052327205.1). Classification (NCBI taxonomy): domain Eukaryota; kingdom Metazoa; phylum Chordata; class Chondrichthyes; order Squaliformes; family Somniosidae; genus Somniosus; species Somniosus microcephalus. Next base: position 83,089,901 of record NC_140993.1, on the reverse strand, counting down.
CCAGCTCGGCTCAGCAGCATGTCGACCCACTGCCTCTGGGTCCATCCATAAGATCAGAGGTGATGGAACTCCAGGCACAGATGCAGGAGTCTCTGGCAGGTTTTGTCTCTAGGGTTGCTGCGAGTGTGGAGCAAATGGAGGAGTCCATAGCAAACATGAGCAGAGCCTTTGTGGAGTCATTGGCGCATGAACACATCAGCATGGAAAGGATGGCTACCTCCGTGTTAAGGCTGGCTACCATGCAGGAGAGGATCGCTACGGTAGAGGAGAGGGAGGCTACGGCCATGGAGGAGCTCAGTCGCCAGGGTATGGAAAACATGGTCATTGTTCAGAATAGAATGACATCTCTTGAGGAGCAATGGGCATCTATTGAACAGAGAAATCAGACCTTCATGGAAGTCCTTCTGAGTAGGACTGCCATTGCAGATATGGGTCCCCATGGCCCCCCTGATGTGCAGCAAGGTGCTCTCCAGCCACTTGCAGGTGCTGAGGGGGACCTGACCCATGAGAGGGAGGTTGGTGGCAGAACTCAAGGAAGTGGGGGCTCCTCTCCAAGCGCTCACACTTCCATGCCACTGCAGAGCCCTCGGTCAGAGCCCCGCTGGAGTCCACACCCAAGTGAGATAGACGTCTCAGCCCCTGCACAGCCACAGGAGCAGCAGACTGTTGACGAGCCCTCACAGGCTCACAACCCCAGAGGACGCCCGCCAAAGCTGTCGAGACAGGAGCAGCAGGAAAGTGAGCAAGGTGCCTCCACATTTGCTGAAGCCACAGGGAAAGCACTACGTAGGAGCACACGTAAGAGGAAAATTCTGCACAAGTAATCACAAGGGTTGTCACTTGGGTGAAATGTTGTGTCTATTGTAAAAATGCCATCAGTTGGTTCTTGTACATAAAAATTCTGATGGCAACTGTTGCAGTTGTGGCATGTGTCATTTCGCGAATGGGACTTTCACATTGAGGGCTTCAGATTACTTGCAGTTGTCAGTATGCTGGTCAAATAGCTAGGAATCCGCAGGGTCTTGGCCATTGTAGATACCCAGGTAAGAAGCTGCAAAGCAAAAGTGTTTGATTGACTAGGCTAAGCAAATCTGGCCAGGATGAGTGCGTTCATTGCATCCTGGGCAGCAATGCTCTCACGTAATGCTGCCGCTGGTTGATCGGCCTCTGCAGGTTCTTCGTTTTTGCCCTCTTCCTCCTCCTCCTCCTCCTCTGAGGAGGATATGTGAGGAGCCACTTGGCCCTCAGGAATCTGCAAGCCATGACGCTGTGCCATGTTGTGAAGTACACAGCAAACCACAACGATTCTGGAGACCCTGGCTGCTGAGTATTGTAGGGCTCCACCTGATCTATCCAGGCATCTGAAGCACATCTTCAGCAAAGTGATGGTTTACTCGATAATGGACCTGGTGGAAATGTGGCTGGAGTTGTAGTGCTCCTCAGCTTCGTTGGCTGGTCTCCTCAACAGCGTCATTAGCCACGTCCTCAGGGGATAGCCCTTGTCTCCAAGTAGCCATCCGTTAAGTTGGTCTGGTGGACTGAAGAGCGGAGGCACACTAGACTGGCGCAGTATGAAGGAGTCATGGCAACTGCCAGGGTACATGGCACAAACATGCAAAATTTCCTTCTTGTGGTCACACACCAGCTGAAAGTTGAGGGAGTGGAAGCCCTTGTGGTTGACAAAAATACCTGGATTGCGATGGGGTGCCCTTAGGGCCACATGTGTGCAGTCAACGATGCCCTGCACCCTTGGAAAGCCTGCCAGATGAGCTAATCCAACCGCTCGCGCTGTGACACTTGCTCGATCCTTGGTGAAATGGATGTGATTGTGTGCGAGGGCAAAGAGGGCATCGGTTACCTGCGTGATGCAAGTGTGTGTGGCCGCCTGGAAGATGCCGCTGATGTCTGCTGCTGATCCCTGGAATGAGCCTGAGGCAAAAAAGTTGAGTGCGTTGGTGACTTTGACGGCCACTGGTAATGCTTGTCCACTTGGTCCTCTGGGCAGCAGGCCTTGCTGTAGCATTGCGCAGATGTCACTCACTACCTCTCGCGAAAGTCAGAGCTGCCTTTGGCACTGCTGCTCAGACATGTTGAGATAGGTGACCCTGCATCTGTAGACCCTGTTTGGTGGGTATCTCCTGCGCCGACGGCCTTCCAGGCGCTGGCCCCTTCTGGCTTGTGCAGCCTCAGGTGGGTGAGCAGCAGCCTGGCGCTCCTGCTGCTGCTGTTGCTGGTGCTGCTGTTGTTCCTGGTTCTGCTGCTGCCGCGGCTGGTGCTCGAGCTCCTCTAATGCCCAGATGGGAAGGAAATAAATGGCTCCCATGCTTCTGGTATATGCCTCCGTTGAGGAAGCGCTGAGTGAAGGTGGCAAGAGGGGTTTCCCAGGAGGTCACAATGGAGATGGGTGTGAGGCTCCAAACTTCCACAGGTGTGGTTAAGCGTTGTAAAAGCTGCTACCTTTCCCTGATTGGCCCTGAGGAAAGATTTTATCGACTCCATGACAGACTCGACTGTATCGGGAGGAGTTTCTGCCTCTGCCTTCTGAGTTGGGGCTGCGGGGGTCCTGGCTTTATCATCTCACCCAGGCTTTTCACAATCCCTGTGCCAATGGCCATCCTCCCCGCACCTGTAACAAGTGACCTTGTTCTGGGAGGGACGGCTCCCCTCCTGGCGCCACTCTTTCTTGTATTGAGCCCCAGGTTTAACCTCATGGACCTTACCCTTTTGCTGGGGGGTCCCACTATTCCTACCGTTCCTATATGCTACCGTGAGCTGCTGGATTACAGTCTCTTCGGTTGCTAGGGGGTCTCAGTGGTCAAACCAAGTATCAGCCTTTGCTTTTATCTGGGGCAGGCAATTGGACACCAGGCAACGAAGCCATTGGGTCCACTGCCGCTGGTTCAGGTGTGCCCTATCTTGTCCCCCTGTACACGCGCTGTTGTAGACTGGCCACAGCCTGTCTGCAAATGCCTGTGGGGTCTCCCCTTCCTTCTGCAGTGTTTTCCCTATGCGATCGAACGGACTGCCGTCGTTCGCACCCACGGCTTCCAGTATTTTCTCCTTTAGGTCCTCAAAACCCTCCTGCCCTCTCTTAGCCTCATCTGAAAGGGTCTGATAGAGCTTACTATCTACAGAGAAAAGCAACATTTTGGCTTTCTCTTTGTTATCACAGCCGTTTACACAGGCTGCCTGTTCTATCTCTTGGAAGTGCATTGAGGGGTCTCCCTTTTCGGAGAGCGGGGAATTATGTTTCACCAGGCCTCTGAGCTGTTGGGTATCATAGGGTACCAGATAGGTATGCTGAACAGCCCCTGGGTCATTATCGTTCACGGGCGGACTGTACCTCCGTTGTAGGAGGGGGTACACTGGTCCTGGTCCCCGCCTGCCTAGCGGGACCTGCTGGCTTTCTCCTACCATCCCATTGTCCACCTCTTCTTGCTGCCAGAGCTCCTCAAAACTCGGAGCTGTGGGCTGCGGTCTTGGGATCTCTAATTCCCTAGCCAGTTCTGTTCTGGGTGCTGCCTGTGGAGTGGTTTGATTTGGGCTGCTGGTACTGTCCGATGGACTTCCCTTCGGACATATGAGACATACCATCTCTTTAGTCCTTAATAACTCCACACCCAGACTCTCTATCTTTCTGTTACATGGGGTATGATCTGCTCCACTAAACCTTTGGTCGCAGGCCAGCTTATAAGCTGCCTTTACCTCCCTAACCTTTTCCTCCTGCTCTGTTACTTCTGAGGTGCGGCGGGCATTCTCTTCCCGCAGTCTCATCTCGTTACTCTTTGCTTCTGTAATTTGGCACTTTAGGAACTCTATCTTGTGCCTCGCGTGGCTTTTGCCCTCGCTAGCTTCTTGGGTGAGGTGTGCGTTTTCCTCCTGTAGCCTCATCTCACTGTCCCTAGCCTCTGTGACTTCCTGCACAAGGCTCTCTATCTCTGCCTGGCATTTCGTGACCTCTAGTGTGAGGCGAGCATTTTCTTCCCGCACCCTCATCCCACTATCTCTGGCCTCATTCACCTCTCTTATGAGGCGTTCTACCTCCGCCTGGCATTTTTCAAACTCTGACTCCCGATTCATGGCCTCTGTAACCTCCTCCCACACTCTCATCTCACCCTTCTTAACCCAGCCACCTATACTATAATTGGTCAGCTTACACGCTGCCGCTAACTTCTGCAGGGCTGCCCACAGACTGAAAGCAAGAAAAGCAAGAGCTGATGCTTTCTCCAGATCCAGACCACTTATCATATCAAAAACTGCCTCCAGTCCTGCCGCGGTCACCAATTTGTAGGGGGCATCCTTTACCTGGTTTATGGTAATTTACCTGGTCAGGCAGTCTTTGTCACTGCACTGTGACCAATTCCAATCAGCGGTTTCGAATCACTAAACCCTCCTTCCAGTTCTGACTGGAGGAATTTATAATTAATGATATATTAAAAACGGACAAATGGTCTGGATGCAACAAAGTCAAATTTTATTAAAACTAAAGAAACTACACCACACGATCAAAGTAATCACGGTAAAATTGCTTAACAGGGGAAGGCAGATGGCAAAAATGAGGGATAAATGGCTACAATGTTAATCTTACAATCTTAGCAACATTTCCCTTAAATTACCACCCCTTTACTTCTCACTGGGTTGTCTTGCTAGTGGGTCAGAAGTCTTGCTCACCTGCAGTCCAAAGAGTAAAAGAGAAGAGAGAGAGAGGACTTCCTGGGCTTAATCTTTATACCCTGGGAGTCCCTGCTGTTTTCACGCCGAAGAGGTCCGTGCGCAATTTCACGCCGAAAAGTCCGAATACACAAGAGATAGGGCTAGATTTTCAGTTGCTTGCGCCAGCAGTTAGCGCCTTAAGAGAAGTGATTTTCGGGCGCTATGTGTGTAGCGCCCGGGCGCAGCGCAGTTTGCGCCCCGCCCCAAATTAAGTTGCCCGTTAGCGCCGGCGCAAAGTTTAGCGGCCGCCCGGATGCGCGCACAGAAAATGACGTCGCATCCTCGTGCAACGCCCTTCGGCCGCCCCGAATCCAAACTTCAGTCGGACCGCCCCATTGTGCGGCTGGCGTCCAGAGCGTTTGTAAAATGGAACGCAACACACCCTGGGGAGCGCAAATTAAAGGGCACTCCTCCTGCACTATAAAAGGCAGTCTGCATGTGTTGTGTAGACGGATCCAGTGTGTTGTTGCGAACGGTGTATTTACCTCCTCCTCCTCCTCCTCCTCCTCCTCCTCCTCCTCCTTCGTCGTATCATCATCATGATGTTTTCCCCCCCTAGACTCTGCCTTTGAAAAAAAACACATGCACCCTTCCCCTTTAAGAGCTCACTGGCACCAGAGTGTCTGCGGTGCGCTGCGCCCGAGCTTGGGCGCAGCGCTCTGCACCGCCGGCTTAGCGCCTAAAGATAGTAGTGGAACGCCTCTTTTAGCGCTCCACCAACCTCTTAGGGCGAAGCCACTGAATTTCCGGCAACGGGGCGCTACTTTGGGGCGGGCGCTAACTTCGGGCGGGCGCTAAGGTTAGCGCCCCAAAACTGTCTATACTGAAAATCTAGCCCAAGGGCTTTAACTTCCTCCATTCATACATGGAGACATCACGTAGTAGTCAATTTCAGTGAATGGATGTGTGTAAACAACCCATTGTGCTTGCTGTCCGATGATTGGCTGATTCAAATGGGCTACTCCCCAGTGTAAACAAGCAGCTTGTAGGTTACTGGACCTGCCGAATACCACAGGGTGACTGACAGCTCGGGCTCCATTCAAATTTACTGCAGGGCAGCGCTGAGCTTTTCATATGCTAACAGCCTGTCTGTCCTGTTCTTCTGCCTTTTTATAATTCTGTTTCCATGAGGTCTGTTCAGTCATTTTTATGCCTTGGGCAATTTAAACAGTCCAAAACTCAAGAGTACATCTTTTAATAAAATGTACAATCTTAAAGTGTGCGATTTTCACAAAGTTCTTTGATTCCAGTGTCCAAGTGCTGCCTAGCTTACGAGTTTTTTAACACAGCCTTTTGCAGTTCTGGGTATGTTTTAAAACATTGTCCAACCCAGAGACAATTTAAATCACACAAGTCTTCGTCCATGATGTGGATTAATATTTCCCGATCTTCAGGGGCTGAGGGGATTTTGCGACCCCTACTGTTAGATCCGTGGTTCAGTGGATAAATAATTACACGGATGCTGTACATAAACAAACAACAGGTCTTTACTGGAGGAGGGTCATCTCTAGACTGGGGTACAGAGGCATGCGCACAGATTATATACCGGTGTGGTTACTGCTGGTACTACAGTATACAGGAGCTGTAAAAAGTAGTTCTGACTTAAAGCACATACACTACAATTCCTCCCTTTTTAGATTAATAATACCCCCTTAATATTCAAATAACAATTACATTTTTACATGTACATTTAATAACAAAAGTCCATTTATAGATTCAGTCTTTGGGGCGGCTTCCTGACCCTTTCAGGATAGCGCCTTTCCGGAGGTTCTTGTTCTTGGTGCAGAGGCGATTCTGACCCCTTTTCATCGGGTAGTTCATCGGTTTCCACTGCTACTGGGTCTGAAGTAAATGCTACCAGTATGTCGGGTTCATCCCCAGGTACTCGAGACATTGGGTTGACGCCTTCCTGTGACGCTAAGATCTGATCGACGTGGCGTCTCACAATGTTCTCCCCGACATCCACTGTGTACAATAATGGCCCCTGCCTTGTACATATCGTTCCGGGTTGCCACTTCTCTGTTCGATAGTCACGGGCCAAGACTGGTTGCCCTACATTGAAGTTCCTTGTCGGCTTCTCATTGATGTGCTGGAATTGTTTGTCCTCAACATTTCTTCGCACATTTGGTCTGAGCAAGTCCAGACGAGATCTCAACCTTCGGTTAAAGAACATCGTGGCCGGGGTCTGGTTGGCAACTGCATCGCATTTCGGTAGGCTAATAAAAATTGTCCATCTTATGCTGTAGTGGAATTTCCTCATCGCACATGGCCTTTATCGCCTTCTTAAAGGTTTGTACGAACCTCTCAGCCAATCCATTGGTGGCTGGATGATACGGGGCGGATGTGTAATGCCTTACCCCATTCCTTTTCATGAATTTTTGGAACTCGTCGGACGCAAACTGTGGTCCATTATCAGAGCAGATCTGCTCTGGCAAACCGTTTCTGGCAAATATGGTCCGTAGGACTGCAATCGTTTTCTCTGTAGTGGTTGAAGACATCTTTATCACCTCAGGCCACTTTGAATGAGCATCCACTGCTATTAAGAACATTGAGTCCATGAATGGACCAGCGAAATCAATGTGCACCCGTTGCCATGGAGAGGAGGGCCACTCCCATGGGTGTAGAGGGGCATGTGGTGGTGCATTTTGGACCTTCTGGCATCCTAAGCAGCTCTTAGTTAGGTCTTCAATTTGTTGATCGATTCCCGGCCACCACACATAAGCCCCAGCAAGGCATTTCATTTTCACTCCCCCCAGATGACCTTCATGTAGCTCCTTTAGCACTCTCTCCCTTAACTTGGGTGGAATCACCACTCTGGATCCACACATCACTGTCCCCTGGCATACTGACAGCTGTTCTCTTCTGGATGAGAATGCTGGCAACAGTGAGTCGCCATGTGTTGGCCATCCCCTCACCGTCAATTCATATACCCGTGACAGCGTCGGATCATTACGGGTCTCCTTCTCTATATCCACGTTTGTTACTGGCAATCGTTCAATTATCGACGAATAAAATATCTCGATACGGTCCACTGCTGGTGCTTCCTCCACCGTAGGCAGTGGCAGGCACGATAGCCCATCAGCGTTCCCATGCTGTTTCGTGCCTTTATATTCTATTTCATATTGATTCGCCCCTAGAAACAGTGACCATCTTTGTGACCGCTGTGCAGTCATTACTGGCACGCCCTTCTTAGGATTAAAGATGGAGACAAGTGGTTAGTGGTCAGTCAGCAAAGTGAACTTCTGCCCATGCAGATAATGGTTGAATTTTTTTACTCCCCATACTAGGCTGAGGGTCTCCCTGTCAATCTGGGCGTAGTTGCGCTCGGCTGAGGTTAGTGACCGAGACGCAAAGGCCACTGGCCTCTCCAACCCGTCTGGGAATTTGTGCGACAGCACCGCTCCAATGCCGTAGGGTGATGCATCACATGCCAAACGAATTGATAGTGCTGGGTTGAAATGTGCCAACACCTCTTTTGATGTGATCAATTCTTTACACTTCTGGAAAGCTCGTCTACGTTTGTCATCCCACTTCCATGGTACCCCTGTTTGCAGTAGGGTGTTCAGCAGGTGTAGTACCGTAGACAAATTTGGTAAGAACTTGTGGTAATAGTTTACCAGCCCGAGGAACGACCTCAGTTGTGACACATTTTCCGGTGCTGGAGCCTTGACTACTGCCTCAATCTTGTCAGGGGACTTATGTAACCCCTCTTCATCGATGACGTGGCCGTAATACGAGATCTGTTTCTGGAAAAACTCGCACTTGTGGCGATTAGCTCGTAGCCCATATTCCTTTAATCTGGCAAGCACCTTCTCCAAGTTAGCGAGGTGTTCACCGTCATTTTCGCCCGTGACCAAGATGTCGTCCAAATAACACTGGGTCCCTGGAATCCTTTGCAGGACCTGATCCATCGCCCTTTGCCAGATAGCCGGAGCCGAGGCTACTCCAAACACCAGCCGATTGTATTGATAGAGACCTTTATGGGTGTTGATCGTAAGGTAATGTTTCGAAGCTTCTTCTACCTCCATTTGCAAGTACGCCTGGGCTAGATCAATTTTGGTGAAGCGTTTACCACCAGATAGCGAGGCGAAAATATCCTCAATTCTTGGAAGCGGATATTGCACCGTGTGAAGGACTGGGTTCACTGTCACCTTAAAATCCCCACAGATGCGGACCTTCTTTGGTTCCCCAGGCGTATTACTCAATGACCTCTTCATTACAGGGACGATGGGTGTAGCGCACTCGCTCCAGTCCACTTTTGACAGTACTCCTGAACGTTCCAACCCTTCCAGCTCTGCTTCAACCGCTGGTCTGATCGCATAAGGCACGCGTCTGGCCTTCAGAAACTTTGGGCTTGCATTATCCTCTATTTTAATTGTTGCTGTTATTCCTTTTAGTGTTCCTAGTCCCTCCTGGAACACTTCTTTTGTATCAGTTAGCATTTTTGACAGTCGTCCAGGTGTGACGTTGTCACCCTTTTTGGCCTTCACCTTCAGTGCCTTTATGGAATGCCAATCTAAATGTATCTTCCGGATCCACTCACGTCCTTGCAATGGTGGTCCTCCATTTGGCAATACATATATATACATTTTAGGTATTTCCTGACCTTTATATGTCACTTTCACCCTTATTTTTCCTTTGGGGTAGACTTTTTGCCCCGTATACGTCTTCAAGACAATCTCTGTAGCTTTCAAGGGTATGTGTGAAAATAGCCGCTTGTAGTCTCTTTGATTTATGACTGTTAGAGCTGACCCTGTGTCCAACTCCATTTCCACTTGGACTCCGTCTATCTTGAGTGTAACCCAGATAGTCTGGTGATCCTCTATTTCGGTTACATTATGTAGTTTCAGACAACCCAGCTCCTTGCTTCTGGAGTCTGTCACTTTTCTGTTCATCTGTACCACTGTCCATCACCTGGTGTACCTTTTTGTACTTCTCCTGTGGAGATTTCTTACTGTTGGTTTTCTTCCCAGACCTGCAGACTCTTGCTATGTGTCCTGCTTTCCCACACTGTCTGCACACTTGGTCCTTGAACCAACAATCTTTCTGGTCATGTGTTGTTCTGACACAGCGATAGCACTTCCCTGTTCCATAGGTCATTTCGTTGGTGCCGTATTCTTGCGGTCTCCGTTGTATCTCTGCAGCGCCCCTTGTGGCTGCTTCGTGTGATACTGCCATATTGAAAGCTTTGTCCAGCGTAAGGTCCTTTTCTGATAGAAACCATTTCTGGGTTCCTTCACTTTGTAGCCCACACACAAACTTGTCCCTTAACATGTCTGCTAGTCCCACTCCAAACTGGTAGTATTTCGATAGCTTGCGCAGTTCTGTTAGGTACTCAGCATTGCTTTCGTCTTTGTGTTGGTTCCTTTTATGGAACTTAAATCGTTCTGCTATCAGCAGCGGTGTGGGGCTTAAGTGGTCCTGTAGGATTTCTACTGTGCTTCCAAAATCCTTGTTTACCGGCTTCTCTGGGGTTATTAGATTTCGCAGTAACCCATAAGTTTTTGCACCCATGGAATTTAACAGAACCAGTGCTTTATTAGCATCTGGCACTTCATTCGCCTGCAGTACACCTCAATACGTTCCACATATGTCGCCCAATCTTCGACTTCATTGTCGAACGTAGAGATACTGCCACTCTTCGGCATCCTTGGTTGTGCGTTAACTATCCCCAATGGCGCCTCCCGCGCTTCCCCTTCTTCTCCGCTGGCACAAAATGGCGTCTCCCACGCTTTCCTTCCTTCCCGCGCTCGCCCGTCTTCTCCGCTGTGGCTTCGCAAAATGGTGTCTCCTGCGCTCTTCCTTCTTCTCCGCGGCTCAATGGCGCCTCCCGCGCTCTCCCTGCTTCTCCACGGCTCAATGGCATCTCCCGCTCTCTCCCTGCTTCTCCGCGGCTCAATGGCGTCTCCCCTTGCTTCGCCCCACGGACCCTGATCAGCCCATGATCCCTGGCTGTGCTCTGCGCGTTCTTCTCTTGATATTTGTCAACGCCGCTCAGTCTAGAACCCGGCTGTTTCTTACCCTCTCTCTCTCCGGTTTGCAGTATTTTTCCTCGACGCCGCTCGGTGTTCAATCCCCGGCTGCGCCCTGCTCTCTTCACCCTCTTTCTTACCCCGTCGACGTTGCCCGGCTCTCTCTCTCTGCCGTCGGTCGGCTCCAGCCGCCGCTGCTTGGGAAGGGTCTGCTCTGGACCCGTCGTCGGTCTCTTGCTGTTCGTTGTGGCTGGGGAACTAAGCCCGGCTCTCCACAGCCTCCCCAGCGAAGTTGGATCTCTGCCTGACTGCTGGGTGGTTGCTTGCGGTCGACGCCCGTGTTCCTGGACTCGACATTTTTAATTTTTTTTTATGTTGCAGGTAGATTCGCATCAACACTCGTCGCCACTGTTAGATCCGTGGTTCAGTGGATAAATAATTACACGGATGCTGTACATAAACAAACAACAGGTCTTTACTGGAGGAGGGTCATCTCTAGACTGGGGTACAGATGCATGCGCACAGCTTATATACTGGTGTGGCTACTGTCGGTACTACAGTATACAGGAGCTGTAAAAAGTAGTTCTGACTTAAAGCACATAAACTACACCTACAGTGGGGGGGGCAGGGGGCGGTGGTCGGGTGCTCTGATTAAAGGTAGCATTTGACCAAATGTGGCACCAATGAGTCAGAGTAAAACTGAAGTCACTGGGCATCAAAAAAAATACTCTCCAATGGCAGGAGTCATACCTGTGGTTGGTAGAGGCCAATCACCTTAACCCCAGGAAATTGCTCAAGGTGTTTCTCAGTGCAGCATCTTAGGCCCAACTATCTTCAGCTGCTTCAGCAATGACCTTCCCTCCATCATAAGGTCAGAAGTAGGGTTGTTCGCTGATGATTACACACTACCTCCCAAACCCACGACCATGACCATCTAGAAGGACAAGGGCAGCAGGTGCACATCACATCACATCACATCAACTTTCCCCTCCAAGTTACACAGCATCCTGACTTGGACATATATTGCTGTTCCTTCATTGTTGTTGGGTTAAAATCCTGGAACTCCCTATGTAACAGCACTGTGGGAGCACCTTCACTGCATGGACTGCAGTGGGTGAAGAAGATGGCCCACCACCACCTTCTCAAGGGCAACTAGGGATGGGCCTGGTCAGTGGCACACACATCTTGAGCATGACTTTTTTTTTAAAACGACCTTATTTGTACAGAAAATTCCAGACAGTTAAAGTGCGATACGTATGAAGTAGGCATAGTCCAAATGATTGCCATTTCAGAAATTAGTGTGTTACAAAAGGAGAGACCCATCAGTAAACTAAATGCATAAGTACACCAACTGAACAACACAGGAAAAGGGGGTTGAATAATTTTGAGATAGAAAGAAAACAGCAATGAAAACAATGATAGCATGTGTGAAAATGTATTGGACAGCTTGAAAGTTTACTGTCAAAAGCCCAACATAAATGTCAGCTGTGTTATAATCTAAGTGGAAGATAAACATGCATGGAAGTCAACATTGGATCAGATGTGTCAGTGCTACCATAGGCTAACTACCAGGTTTATCTAAATCACTTGAAGCTGCTAAAAACATCAGACACATGAAGGGAGTGAGATGGTTCCCTTGTTACGATAACTGTAAGTGTCCAGCTAAGCAAACAACAAAAGCAATTTGTGGTTAAAATGTTGAGCACTGTTTGGCAGGAGTGGCATGCAACAACTGTTGTGGATTGGAGTGATATCAAGACATTCCAGTTGACTACATCTGCAGGGAAAACAGCTGATTACCATGCTGCAGGAATACAAAAATATATATTCCAAGAGTAAAATTAGGAATAAAAGCAATAATTATGACTTTAAATTATATTGTCCAAACCTAATGTGATAATACCTTGTTTCCTAACATGACAGCTAAACTAGGAAAGCATGGACAGAATAGCAGAGTGAATGGGCCACCACAATCATTCCTATGGTCAAATCCAATGGTGCAGCCTAAATCTGTGCGTGTGCCAAAATCTCTGTTAGCCTTGCATTGCATGCTGATAGGTGCCTACTTCCTCGAATTTGACAACATTTTTACAAATATAACAAAGTTACTTGCAAATGGCAATAGAAGACAAGCCTAAAAAGCACAAAATGCCTCAAGTCACAGGCCTAGAAATTCAGTATAGCTACGTTTGGGGCTAAATTTAGCGCCCGGTACAACTTAGCGCCACCTTCGCCGATATTCAGTTGCATCGCCCCAAGAAGTTGCTGCTGCGCTAAAGCAGGCGATGCACGACTATCATAAGGTGCTAAGCCGGCGAGCCGGGGCACAACCACCGAGGGAGGGCGCAGCGCAGGTGCAGCGAGTTGCTGATTGAAGGCAGACACGCTGGCGCCGGTCAGCTCTTAAAGGGGGAGGGTGGATTTGTTTGGCTGCCACGCCCTGCACACTGCAGCCCTGAATCAAGGCCTGAACATAGCTGCTTCAACAGTTCCACGCCCACGACTATGGAGAAGGCTAGGGAGCGCGTGCAGTGCTTCAGCGAGGGTGCCCTGAAGGTACTGGTTGGTGCAGTGGAGCGCAGGCGACTTGTCCTCTTTCCTGATAGTGGCAGGAGGCCGCTGCCCAGCGAGTATAGAAAAGCCTGGAGGGAGGTGGCAAACAGGGTGACCTCCAACAGCGTGGTTGGCAGGACTCCTGTGCAATGCAGAAAAAAGTTCAACAACCTCACTCGGGTTGTCAGGGTGAGTACCCTTTCCAGCATCCTCCTCATCCTTGCATGTGCACCTCACTTTATGGCCAAAGGGACCTGAAAGCCCCAATGCCCAGCCCTCATCCAGCAGCTATGGGACTCTCATGAAAATCACTTGCACATTCAGCACTTTAGACACTGTCAGGGCTATTCCACCATGGGAGGCAGTGCAGGCAAGATGAGGGCTTCACACTGTCAGGGCTATTCTACCATGGGAGGTAGTGCAGGCAAGATGAGGGCTTCACACTGTCAGGGCTATTCCACCATGGGAGGCAGTGCAGGCAAGATCAGGGCTTGACACTGTACTTAGAGGACTTCACACTGTCAGGGCTATTCCACCATGGGAGGCAGTGCAGGCAAGATGAGGGCTTCACACTGTCAGGGCTATTCCACCATTGGAGGCAGTGCAGGCAAGATGAGGGCTTCACACTGTCAGGGCTATTCCAGCATGGGAGGCAGTGCAGGCAAGATGAGGGCTTCACACTGTCAGGGCTATTCCACCATGGGAGGCAGTGCAGGCAAGATCAGGGCTTGACACTGTACTTAGAGAGCTTCACACTGTCAGGGTTATTCCACCATGGGAGGCAGTGCAGGCAAGATGAGGGCTTCACACTGTCAGGGCTATTCCACCATTGGAGGCAGTGCAGGCAAGTTGAGGGCTTCACACTGTCAGGGCTATTCCACTATGGGAGGCAGTGCAGACAAGATGAGGGCTTCACACTGTCAGGGCTATTCTACCATGGGAGGCACTGCAGGCAAGATGAGGGCTTCACACTGTCAGGGCTATTCCACTATGGGAGGCAGTGCAGGCAAGATCAGGGCTTGACACTGTACTTAGAGGCCGTCCTTTCTCTTGCAGGGCAAGCTGTCCCACAACTGCAGGCAGCAGTGACAGACTGGGGGAGGCCGTCCTGACCTCAAACAGCTCAGCGACCTGGAGCAGCGTGAGGAGCACATTATGGCAGGCCGGCTGATTGGCCCCGTCGCCAGTGGAGATGCCAACCCTGCCTGGGCACCAATGGTAAGGTCGTCACCTTTTTGACCTCTCTCTTTCCACTTGCGCCTCACACCAGCATCCTTTGCCACTATCGAACCAATGCAGTGCATAGCAGCACTCATGCCTCCCTCACTGCTGCCCTGTCCTCACTCTAAAGCAACTCTTGTGCCTCCCTGCTTTCAGATGGTGAATCGCCAGGTGAGGAGGCGGGCCCTCAAGCTGGCAATGTGTCTGATTCTGAAATCAAGGAGAAGGACAAGGAAGCCGGCCCATCAGTGACACCCTCAGCCGAGGCAGCCCATGGCCATGATGGGGACACGTCTTCCCTGGAGGGGAGCAGGGGGGAAGGGTCTGAGGAGATTGAAGCTCCGGGGCCCAGCGGGCTGCAGCAACGCGGGAGGGGTGGGGAAGCTCGGGAAAAAGTAGAATGTGTGGCCAAATGTTTTTTTTACATATGAGGCCGAGAAGGTTTTTTTATACATGAAGGCCGAGACAGTTGTATTTTTTTATAAATGAGGCTGAGACTGTTGTGTTTTTTTATAAATGAGGCCGAGACTGTTGTGTTTTTTGATATATGAAGGCCCAGACTGTTGTGTTTGTTTTTTTATAAAGGCCGAGGACCATGGTCATTTTTGTTTAACTGCTTTTTTCATTTTCTGAAGGTTGGGAGAGCCAGTTATGTCTCTGACTGTTTTTTGGGGGGTTTCTCTGAATTAGTTTGTCATGCGGGAAGGGCACAGAGTTTGCACAGTAAAAAAGTTTCTTTAATCGCATTGTCCATGTTTGCTTTTGGAACTATTTGTTGCCTTGACCAGCTGAGGGCTTGCGGAGCGGCTCCATTCATCTTCTTTCATTGGCACAAGCCATTCCCTGAGAGGGGGCCTAGAACTGAGTTGCAATAAGCCGCCGACAGACGGCCCTTGCAATTTGTGCCTCCCTCCCGTGTTGGTGCTCCTCCTCCTCCTCCTCCTCCTCCTCCTCCTCCTCCTCCTCCTCTGGTGGTCCTCCAATGTCTGCTGGCAGTGGCTGAGTCCTGAGGATAGCCAGGTTGTGCAGCATGCAGCACACTACAACGAAATGGGAGACTCGCTCAGGCGAGTACTGTAGGGCTCCCTCGGAACGATCCAGACAGCGGAACCATTGCTTGAGCACGCCGATTGTGTGCTCAATGATGTTCCTGGTTGCTTGATGGCTGTCATTGTATCGCTCTTCAGCAGGGGTGCTGGGCGCATGGAGCGGGGTCATCAGCCAGGTGCATAAAGGATAGCCTTTGTCCCAGAGAAGCCATCCTCGTGGGTGAGCCTGGGCTTCGAAAATGTCTGCCAAAGAAGTCTAGTGCAGGATGAAGACATCGTGGCTGCTGCCTGGAAAGCGGGCATTGACAGCTAGTATGAGCTGCCTGTGGTCACACACCAACTGCACGTTGAGCGAATGGTAGCCCTTCCGGTTGCGATAATCCTCGGCATTCTGTAGAGGTGCCCGCAAAGCCACATGCATGCAGCCAATGGCGCCCTGGACCATGGGAAAGCCCGCTAATACTGCAAATCCCATTGCACGCTCTTGCTGCTTGTCCAGGGTCATGGGGAAGGAGATGAACTGACATCTCCTTCTGAAAAGGTCATTGGTCACCTGGCGGATGCAGCAATGTACCGCGAACTGGGAGATGTTGGCAATGTCCCCAGTAGCGGATTGGAAGGAGCCGGTGGCATAGAAGTTGAGAGCCACTGTCACCTTCACTGCCACCGACAGAGACGTGCTGCTCCTCAGCTGTGGCTGCAGACCTCTGCGAAGCAGGTGGCAGATCTCAGTGACCACCTCCCTTCTGAACCGCAGCCTCCAAACACACTGCTCCTCAGACATGTTCAGATATGAGAACTGCTGGCGGTATACCCTGGGTGGGTAAGGCCTCCTGTGCTGACGCCTGTTGGCCCTTCTCCGTCTGGCCATGACTGGCACTCCCTCACGGCGTCTCTGAGCCCTTTGAATGCAATGCAGTAAGCCAACGTTTCCACCCATGGCAGCCCCCATTATATGTGGCGACTCAAGGCTATGGCACTGAAAGTTAAATCCAAGTGCAAAGCTCTGGCCTGAAGCCAGAACTGCCTGTGTGAGCGCTGAGTCAAACCAGAAAGCTCTCTCCCTTTGTCTCTCTCCAAATATCCGTCTCTCACAAAGAAGGAGTGGAACAAAATGGCTGCCACTTATACTGCAGGAGGAGTCCCCTTTAATTAGTGCCCCCCGCGCCCCGCAGCGACTGGGAACCGTTCCACTCTACCAGTCGCTGGGGGCGCCAGGCGCACAGAAGGGCGGTGCCACCGAAGTTCCGGTTCGGGGTGCACCAAGGGCGTTGCACCATGAAATGCCGTCAGGATCTGCGCGCGCAGCTGAGCGGGCGCTGTGGTTTTGCGCTGCCGCTAAATCTTGAGTAAAGTTCGCGAGAGGCGCAGATCGCACTGCGCCCGGGCGCTAACCGCTTAGCGCCCCACTTCTCCTCCTCCTAAGGTGCTAGCGGCTGGCGCTAACAACTGAATTTCTAGGCCACAGAGTCTTATCCAATTTTAAATGAAAAAAATAATACCATTGATTCCTGTCAGACCAAGCAACTGTATTTCATCTACTCAACCAACTTTTTGAAATAACAGCAAAATGTCATTTACTTTCACACATACCTGCACAGTTATAAATTTATCTTTGATTCAAATCATCAATGGGCCAAAATTTGCTGTAGCATGGCATATAACAGCATCTGCCATTAGTTAGACTTGCCCCTGCATCCTTTAGCTCAAAACATTTCTACTCACAAAGTTACTGAAAGTATGATCTGATAACAAAAAAGTGAAGGAAACAGGGCATCTGGGACCTGAGAGAACAGGGCAACCAACAGGGTATCTCCTTAACCAATGAGATTTACGGATTTCAAAATAAACACAGGAAGGACTGAGAAGGAGGGTGAATTAGAGTGGGTGAATTCAATGTCAAATTGGGTACAGAAAGAGAAATAAAGAGAGGGAAAGAAAGATTGGATTGAGAGAGAGAAAAGAGAAAGAAAGGAAAAGTAAGAAAAAAGATTATTTAAAATTTGACATCCTTAAAATCTCCCTGAAAAATTAAAAACCTGAAGGAATGAGGCCCCACATTGTACTACTTAATTTTCAGTGTCAGAGAGGTTGCTTGACAGTAATGAACACTTATCACATCGTTAAAATGGTACTTCCGCTTGTAATGACAAGACTTAACTTTCTGTGGTGAGCTTAATTGGCAAATACAGCAAGTTCCTAAAAAACTGGGGAGGCTAAGGGCGAGAGTCCATTTCATGAAGCTAACAGTGGAGTGGCACAACCCGGACAGCAATTTTTGGATATTCACATTTAATCAAGCATCTGCTCCAAACCTAAAATTGCTGTACCATTTACCCTTAAATAACAGCGAGCACCATTAGCCTTGTTATTTTGACAGCAAATTCTGGTCCAATATTTCTGTTATTTATCAACTGACAATGTGAATCCTGCTAATGACATGCCTTGTTTTTCAATGGAACATCCATATTACATTGAATATAAGAGTACCAAGGCATATTTCAAGGCAGACTGCTTGATGTGAATACCACTGTAAACTGAGAAGAATCACTATGATGTAGTAGACATCTTGCACTTGTTGTGGTTTGAAACACTTGCCACAGCCCCATTCTAATCAACAGGATGAACTGACTTTCTTATCAAGATGTTTTATGTGGGAAATTCAGGTTCTGATTCCCATCAAATTGTGCAAGAATCTATTTGATGAACTGTATGAGGAGCACTTGGGCATGGTGAAAATTAAGCCTTAAGGCAAAGCTAAACAGAAGATCTGAGGATGATCGGGATATTGAGAATGAACAACTTGTAGGCAATAATGTCCAACAGTTCACTCTGATGAGTTCCGAAACATCACACAATGCAATAATGTCAAAACAAATTGCACCTACTGAACTGCTATAAATGGAAATGGTATTTTTGGGCTGGAATTTGCATTTTAATACCTTAAACAAAAAACCAGCAAAAACAATAATTCACAAGGGCTTGCTGTATGTCAAGTACAACTTAGACAACCAGTGTTAGGTTGAGACTCCTGTGGCATTCAGAAATAGATACCAGATATTGTCCAGTTGCAGGCAGAAACCCAATGGTACAAAGTAAAAAGTGGGGCCAGACAGCATTTGAAAACATTGCACGCATCAGTTCTTGACAGTTGCTGACTACTATAATCTCTGCTGATATTCCATAACCCTGGGAGCTGTGACCTGTAGACAAGAAGATGTATATATCCAATGTATATATCCACAGGTAATGACATGGAGTCACCGGAAGCAACACAATCTTTTGCACTAAGTAATTGTGTTGCAACTCAAGCAACGTCTCATTTTTATAATATGCAACAAAACCAGAAATTTGTAGTGAATGCTATCTCAGGGTAGAATTATCTGTCCATGAAGATATGGAAGGTTAGTCTGTCCACATGTAAACAGGATTAAGGGTTTATATATATCATCCATAATATAGGAAAGTTTCCATGAGTTTAATACTGCAAATATTTTTACCTTTAAGCTCCAAAAATTATTTGCTGTATTTGTACTGTCATCAATTTTCTATCAGTTGGAAAGAGGGTGGAGTTTGCAAATAGAAAATATTGCTATGTTCTGAAAATACATGCAGTGAATCATAACCATTTCTAGCATATGCCTCAGAAATGCATAATTTTTTCAGATAAATTTCACAAAATTATGCTTTTATGTTGCTCTTTCTCTGCCTCTCTTTTTCTGCCTCTGTTCTCTTTTCCATTCTGTGTCCTTTCCATTTCATCTTACCTATTGGAAGAGTGGTGGTGGGTGCAATAGATTAGTGTACTGGGGAAAAACAGTTATTGAGGGCAGAAGGCTGCATTTGCCAGTTGATCTCCAGGAAAAATGTAGCCCACAGGCCTTAATGTCTCCCTTCTTACCTTCTTCTTTGTCACTCATGTTCCCCCCAGCCTCTGCTCCCATTGTGCCTTCCCCTCACCATAACTTACCTCACACTTAATCCTCTAACCACTACCCCCTCAATTCCACTGAGGGCAGGTGGTGAGAGGCCAGAGGCTCCTTCACCCTCATTTTAACCTGCTTCCTGCCCCCCTATCTCAAAGGCACTTGGTTTGCTTTCAGAAGGTAACTTTATTTTTGTTTAAATAGATTTCAAATTAGAAT
The DNA here is from genome assembly GCF_052327205.1 of Somniosus microcephalus. NCBI lineage: Eukaryota > Metazoa > Chordata > Chondrichthyes > Squaliformes > Somniosidae > Somniosus > Somniosus microcephalus. Next base: position 83,070,248 of record NC_140993.1, on the reverse strand, counting down.
GAGGGAAGTTACTATGCACATCTATATATCAGTCTCCCTCTCATAAACAGATATTAATTAGAATTGTACATTATCTAACAGCCAACAAAACATAGGTGATAATCAGTTAATCAACTTTTATTAAAAAATGATCTCAAATTAGGATGAGGAAAGATACTGACTTAGAATTTCGATTTTGCAATTGCCCATTTTTCTGATGAGACCCAATATAGTGTGTGCCCTGGCACATTCTGCACTGGAAATGTGCCATATGCCATATTGGCTAAAGCGCCCTGTAGTCGTCCAAAGTGCCTGCCTGAAACTGGTGTTATGTCCTTTGCAAATTGGGCGCCTAATGTCTATTTGAAAGTCATTAGTGACTGACCATGGCACAAAGAGATTAAAGACAATTGAATGGATTAATTTAATCATGTAGTAAAATATGTAATCTTAGAACTTTGGTTATTGAAAGTAAAAAGCAGACAATTTTTCAGAAAGCTTTTTGATTGATTTGTGGAGAATAGATAATACACTGCCACCTAATGGTGTAACAAGTAATTGTAACCAATCAGTGTTAACATTGGAATATCCATTAGACTGCCTCCCCCTTCCCCCAATTAGTGGCATTACAAGGAAGTGTAACAAATAAATATGACAGTTAAGCGTTGACAGTTTAACACTGAAAACCCGATTGGAAAGGTTAGCATAGTAGGTTACATTAGTACATGCCTTATGGAATATTTTTAAGATAAAGAAAAAAAGAAAGACTTGTATTTATATAGTACCTTTCACAACCTTAGAATGCTCCAAAGTGCTTTACAACCATATAAATACCGTTGAAGTGCAGTAAGATATATATATCTATATATACACAGCTCTAAATTCGATTTCACTCACTTGACTGGGGACAGTAGCCAGAATTTTTCGCTTGAGTGAAAACCCACCATAAAGTCAGTAGGGTAGGCTTTGTGCCCACTGGACTTGGCAACTGCTGGTGCTGGAGAAAGTTTCAGAGTCAGACTACTTTGAGTAATATTGGCAGGTTTTAAGCAGGATCTCATCTGCGCTAGGTGGCCCACCTCAGAGCGGGAGAAAAATGGCTGCTGCAGGCCTTGGCCATGGAGTGGGTGGCTGCCTTTGCAGCAGCTGGACAGGATGCCAATTTTTTTTTTTAAAGAATCACAGGGTTGCAGAGTGCCTGCATTTGATTGCATTCCTCAATGGGACTATTTACAATTTAGATTCCCCTTCCACATGCCACAGCAATGCTAAAAGCCAGGAACATGCTGGTGCTCCTTGTGTCCAGCATTGCTATAGTGGTACTGATGGAAAACGTGACATTTGATGTCACTCCATCATAATTGGGACAGACATATGCAATATCCACCATCAGTCCTGGAGTCAAAATCTTGGAAATGACGGCAATGGGTGGAAGCTAGCGGAATGGCTCTCTGGACGACTTCCATCTTCCACTTGCCCCAGATCAGCTTCAAATGAGGCAGAAAGCCAAGGTAAAATTGGGCTCAGTGTGTTTAACATGTTACGGAAAATCTGCAAAATGTTAGTTATTCAGCCCACACTGAAAGTTAGACCATTGTATTCTTTTAGACGTTCCTACTTTCTTATTTTCACTGTCTCAGCAAATATTCCCTGTAATTTTGTAACTTAATCTCAGAGAAACATTGTGAAAGTCTGCGTTATTTTCATATAATAAAATAGGCTGCTTGTGATGAAGGGAAACTGCAGAGGGATACGATTAACATAAAATATTATCCCATTGTGTCCTATCAAGTTAATACTGTTAAGATTTTGTTTGCTGTACTTCTTAAAGGAATTGCACTCACATCGATGGAATCAAATGTATAAATGGTAGGCACAATGGCCATTTTTTAACTTTGGCAGTGATTAATATAAGTTTAGATCATTGAACTTTGTGTACAGTGGCTTATGTAATACAGAATAGACTAACATTCTTTTAGGCCTGTGTCAGAAGGAGCTGGGAAAACAATAGACTTTTTAAGCAGTCTTTCTCATTTGTAAATTTTGCACTATACAATTTGTTCCTTATAGGACAGGATCAATTATACGAGTGCAGAAAATGGATGAAAAATCATGGGCATCACGCCTGTGATTTCCTGGGGGCATGCAGTCTTAAAATTGGCCCTTATCTGCCCATATCTTTGCTTAGCTGTCTATATCTTTGCTTCTGTAAATGATCTAATTGTAAATAATTGAAGATATGGTGTCAGGGAAGAAGGATTCGACTTTGTTGTGCATTGGCACCACTTCTGGGACAGATGAGAGTTATTTTGCAAGGATGGTCTACATCAGATCACAGAGGGTGCTGATGTACTAGTAAAATAGTTAAATAGCGAAGTGATGAGGTATTTAAACTAAGAAGGGGGTGGGGATGCTGGGAAAATAAAAGCAATCAGAATCAGCTAATGGCGAAGGGAAAAATGAATGAGCAAATCATTCATGCAGAAAACAATTTAGTAAGACAGATATGGAGTACAGGATTAAAATTAAATGGACTAGTTATGAATGGGAAAAATACTGAAGTAAAATTGGAGGTAGCTTAGACAAACAAATCATGGGAAAAGGAGTAGTGTTAAAGAAAGCAAATCAAAATGTTAAAATGCAAATATTGCAATGTTGGAAATAAACTGGGGTAACTGGAAGCAGTTACTTTACAGGAAGATCTGGACTTAACAGCATTAGCAGAAACCTGGCTACAAGCTAGCTAAGAATGGAAAATAAACATATCAGGACATAATTAGGAGAGATATAAAAGATAAGAAAGGAGGTGGAGTGGCAATATTGATAAAAGAAAGAAAATATGCTGTAGAAATGCAGGAATTGCCGAGGCTCTAGAATTTATATTTCAGGGCTCTATTGAGTGGAAGATTGCTGAGGCTCTAGAATTTATAATTCAGGGCTCTATTGAGTGGAGGATTGGAGAGTGGCCAATATAGCAACCATTTTTAAAAGGGAGCTGGAGCTAACCCAGATAATTACAAGCCAATTAGTTTAACATCTGTGGTCGGGAATATTTTTGAGTCTCTGATTAAGGATGAAATGACCAAATATCTAGATAAAGAGAAAATAGGTGAGGAAGCCAGTACAGATTTCAAAAGAGAAGATTAGGTTTGACAAGCTCCATCAATTTTTTTTGAGTAGGTAACAGACATAGTAAATGGGAGACATGCAATGGATGCAGTATACATGGACTTTAGGAAAGCCTTTGAAACAGTTCCATATGGGAGATTACTAGAGAAGATTAAGAGATATGGAATTAGGGAGGGGGATAGCAAATTGAATTAAAAATTGGTTAAAAGGAAGAAAACAGAAAGTAGCAGTGAAGGGCAGTTTTTCAGAGTGTTTGGAAGTGAGTAGTGGGGCAGGATTTTCATTGGGCCATGGAGGCGGGATTGGAGGCGTGTGGGGGGTTAAAATCCCGAAATCGGGGGGCACGGACCAATCCCGCCCCCAACCCGACTCCATGCCAGTTTCAAAGGAGGCGGGTACCCGACCCGCACTGGGACCCGCCTCCCCAAGGCGGGAAGGGGATTAGTGCCAATTAACTGCCTGTTTAGTTTTTAGCCTAATCCCTATTTTCATTGGTGAAATGTGGGATTCCTGATGGCTCCAAACCACGCCAAGTTAGCAAGGCGGGCCGTCGGGCTGAAGGGCTTGGAGGGGTCAAAATGTCTGGTGTTCAGGTGAGTGATGGGTGCATGAGTGCAGAGGTACGTGTGTTTGGTGTGTGTAAAGTGTTTAAAGAAGTTTTACTTACATGTACTTACCTTTACAGCCTTCCTTCCTTCAGGTTTCGGGAGTCCCTCATCTCACCGGCACAGAAAACAGAATGGCCGCGAGCTGTCAAAAGTTCCAGCATTCAGCTTTCTGTTCCGGGGAGCTCGCTAAATCATCCTGAGAGGAAGGAATTAACCTGGAGTACAGATTGTCAGTGTTTGACAGCTTGAAACAGCTGTCAAACGCTGATATTTCATCTGTCAAAAGGTCTTGACAGATGAAATATCAATATGTGACGTCACCTGTTGCCGGGTGGCCCTTAATTGGCCTGCTGAGCCCGCTGGGCGGGCTCAACAAGGTCAATCAAGTCAAAATCGCATGGGTTGGCTAGAACTCGATGGAGGCGGGACTACAACCCGAAAGTTGTAGTCCCACCTCCTACCCGCCTCCTCACTGAAAATCCAGCCCCACGTGGTGTCCCACAGGGTTCAGTACTGGGGCCACTTCTGTTCACTATGTATATCAATGATTTTGATATAGGCTTAGAGGGAGTGATGTCAAAATTTGCAGATGTACCAGAATAGGAGGTATAGTTAATACTTTAATTGAGCAAAGGAATCTGCGACGGAATATTGATAAGATGGGGAAATGGGCTAAACAGTGGCAGATGGAATTTAATATCAGTATAACTGTGAGGCTAAACAGCAGTAAATATACTCAGAATGGAAGTAGGCTCAGTGCTGTGGAAGAGCAGAAGGATTTGAGAGTGCAGGTTCACAGGACAATAAAGGCAGTACCTATGTTGATAAGGCCATAAAAAATGTAATGGAATTCTGGGTTTTATCACAAGTGGTATAGAATACAAGAGCCAAGAGGTAATATGGAGCCTATGTAAAATGTTAACAAGACTTCAACAGAATCATAGAATCATAGAATGGTTACAGCACAGAAGGCAGTCATTCAGCCCATCGAGTCTGTGCCGGCTCTCTGCAAGAGCACTTTAGCTAGTCCCACTCCCCTGCCCTTTCTCCATAGACCTGCAAATCTTTTTCCTTCAGGTACTTATCCAATTCTCTTTTGAAAGCCATGATTGAATCTGCCTCCACCATCTTCTCAGGCAGTGCATTCCAGATCCTAACCATTAGCTGCATAAAAAAGTTTTTCCTCATGTCGCCTTTGGTTCTTCTGCCAATCACCTTCAATCTGTGTCCTCTGGTTCTCGACCCTTCCACCAATGGGAACAGTTTCTCTCTATCTACTCTAGACCCCTCATGATTTTAAACACCTCTATCAAATCTCTCAACCTTCTTTGCTCTATGGAGAACAACCCCAGCTTCTCCAGTCTATCCACGTAACTGAAGTCCCTCATCCCTGGTACCATTCTAGTAAATCTCCTCTGCACCCTCTCTAAGGCCTTCACATCCTTCCTAAAGTGTGGTGCCCAGAATTAGACACGATACTCCAGTTGAGGTCAGACCAATAGAATTCTATGTGCAGTATTGAGCTCTATACTATAAGAAGAAAATGAGGTTTAGAGAGGGAACAATGTAGATTGACTAGGATGCTGCCTGGTATGAGGAAATACATAGATGAAGAAAGACTCTGGGGGAGAAATTTGGTTGGTTACTGCCTCCTGTTTAGCCTGGTGGGGCTGCTAATGGGGCACTAATGAAGTAGTGCCGGGACGAGGTGAATCCAATGCCGCACCCCAAATTCAGTCGCCCCTTAGCGCCGCCACTAACAGTTAGCACCTGGGGTTTTAGCGCCAGGCAGATCGTGATGTCAGTGAGTGTGCAATGCTCACCCAGCACCTGATCTGCCAAATTGATTATCACCCCCTGCCTTAGCACCTCACCCTGACAACAACAGGAAGAGGAGGCGTGAAGCAGGCGGATGGCAGCTCCAGAGGTGATATTTAAAGGGATCAGTCACAGCTATCAGGCTAGCGCTTTTTCACTGCTTCCTTGTCAGTTTGCAATTGTGCAAGTGTTTAATTCAGTCATTTAAAGGTTCTTTAGTATAATGAGAATTGTGGCCACTAAAAATTTGTTATATTTATTCTGACAAAATTTCAAAGTGCTACACATCGTTACATTAATGGGGACTGTACTGGCAGTCAACCTCGCCCTCCAGGATCTACTGTGGAGGGAGTGAAGGCAGCGAGAAAGACTGGAACATGTGACCAGAGGGAGGAGGAGGACCATCAGGGCTCTCAACAGGAGGCCTTACCCTCCGAGGGTATACCGAGAGCACTTCTTCTACCTCCAATTAAGTGAGGAGCAGTGCATTAGAAGGCTTTGCTTCAGCAAGGGTGTGGTCACCGAATTCTGCCACCTCCTGCAACCAGGCCTCCAGCCTCAGATCAGGTCGACCATGGCTCTCAGTGGCAGTCAAGGTCACCATCACCCTCAATTTCTTTGCCAGCGGTTCCTTCCAGTCTGCAACAGGAGATATAGCTAACATCTCGCAGTTTGCTCTCCATCGCTGCTTCCAGGAGGTTACAGAGGCTCTCGACAGTAGGAGAAGGGACTACATTTCTTTCCCCATCACCAGAGAGAAGCAGGACAAACATGCATGTGGCTTTGCCAGGATAGCAGGCTTCCCCATGGTCCAGGCGCCATTGACTGCACCCAAATGAATTTGCGGGCACCTCATAACAATCCTGAGGTCTTCCCTAACCGCAACGGCTACTACTCACTTAATGTGCAGTCGGTGTGCGACCACAGACAGTGAATCCTCAATGTGAATGCCACCTATCTTGGCAGCAGCCACGATGTCTTCATCCTGCGCCAGACCGATGTAGCAGCACGCTTCCAGCCACCACATCAAGCTCACGGCTGGCTGGTCGGAGACAAGGGCTATCTGCTCTCCACCTGGCTCATGACTCCCCTCCGCAACTCCAACACTCCTGCTCAGCACTATTATAATGAGAGTCATGCTACAACAAGGAACATCATCGAGCAGACCATCGGGGTGCTCAAGCAACAGTTCCACTGCTGTGATTGCTCGGGAGGAGCCCTCCAGTACTCGTCGGAGCAAGTGTCCCATTTCATCGTGGTCTACTGCATGCTCCACAATCTGGCCATCATGAGGACCCAGCCCTTGCTAGCAGGGATTGTGGGACCACCTCAGGAGGAGGAAGAGGGAGAGGAGGAGGAGGGAGAGGACGAGGAGGAAGCAGAAGATGAGGAGGAGGTTGAGGAGGAGGAACAGGTGTGAGGGAGAAGGCAGCCACTCAATCGGCCTTCTGGAAGATCGCCTCATCAGACTATGGTTCCATTAAATTAAACCCCAGATCCCCGTTGCTCACCACATCCCCATCATTCCATCTCTGTCACAGGCCATATCACAGCGCAAAGCTGTAAATGAAATCATCTAAAGCCAATTAATAAATGCATGAATAATTAGTGAACACATATTTACAACAACAATATTAGCTATTCACCCTTGTGCAATCGCTTAGTGCCTCTCGTTATTGTGCCTTTGCCTACTCTAGTGCTCCTACGAAGTGTTGGCCCAGTGGCTGCAGCACGGCGGGTGGAAGGCTGCTGAGTGTCTGTGCTGGAGACTTCAGATGGCCTTGCAGGATGCCCTCGACCAGCTGTGGGCCTGGAAAGCCCGGCTATAGACTGCACCACCTCAGCATGGGTGGCAGCAGTCTGGGCTGGCTGGATTACAGGCAGTGACAGGGCAATGGCGGAGTGCCAGTGGTGGGAGCAGGAATGCTGTCATCGTGAGAGAGGACAACAGCTTCCTGCTCCACTGACCCACTGCCACTCCCCTGGGGCAGCACTTCAGCATCCCTAGCAATCTGTTGGAGCACAGATTGCTGGTCTGCTGCAACACCGTGAAAGCCCCAGTAGACGGTGGTCGACACAGCCATGATGGCAGCAGTCAGAGCTTGCATGGCATCAAGCTGAGACTGCATGAGAGCAGTCTGATATTCAATGGCACTAACCATAGACTGCATTACAGCACTAAAACGTTGCGTGGCTTCCGCCTGTGCTGCAATGGAAGCTGCGACATTGCCCATCACATGCGGTATGAGGTCTGGGTCACCACAGTCTCTCTGGGAGACCACCATTCTTTGCAGACTGTCAAGGCTGGACTCCATGGTGTGTGCAGAGCTCTGTGCAATGTTGGAGGCGAACTCCTCCACGCTCCTTACCATTGCCAAGAGGCTCTCGGGCATCCTTTCCATTGCACCTATCATCTCGGTGTACATGCCCATCACCCTTCTTCTAAAGGCCTCTCCATCGAGGTCCTTATCTGAGTCCTGTGCAGCAGAACTCGTGCACGAACTCGCCCTCCAGGGAGCTGACTCCTGAGCTACCCTTTCCCCCTGGCCATGCTGCAGCCCACTTGTCCCCGGTGCCTCACCCTGTGCAGATCCTGCTACTATACTAGCCTCTAAAGATCACTTAGTGTCAGTATCTGAGCTGGTGCCTGCGGGTGAGAAATGCAGTGACGCGGTGTGTTCTTCCTCCTCCTCTTCTCCCACCTCACTCTCTACGGTGCCCTCAGGGACAGGCTGATCAGCTGCTTGCTCATTATCTGAAAGCATAAAGGCACAAGAGTCAGATTAAGAATAATGGAGGAGGTAGGAAGGGAGAAAGGCATGCATACAGCATGATTAGCTGGAAAGTGCAAAATGCTTGTGGGGTGAGGGAGAAGTGGGATGCGAGAAGGAGTGACTTAAGAAAACTACTAGGTACTTGGTCTAAGCATTAAACAAAGCTTTAATCAACTGTTTTACAACATGGAGGTCTAGTTGTGTCCTTCACTAGTTCCTGTTAAGAATGTCCTGCGCAAGCTGGGCCTGTGCCCGAGTATTTATACTCTCCCTGGACAGCGCCACCCGCAGGCCGCTCAGTATTATTTCATAAGTCTTTCTTTCATGAATGACTGATTCATGTCAAGGAGTAAGGATGAACATAATGTTGTTGTCCCCAAGGGGGTCAACGTCGCCGGTGGCCACGGCACCCACTACCTGGCACTCAGTGATTTGCAGCACTCTTTCCTCCAGCTCAGAAAGTGGTTTTTTAAATTCGTTCATGGGATGTGGGCATCGCTGGCAAGGCCAGCATTTATTGCCCATCCCTAATTGCCCTCAAGAAGGTGGTGGTAAGCCGCCTTCTTGAACCGCTGCAGTCCATGTGGTGAAGGTACTTCCACAGTGCTGTTAGCTCGGGAGTTCCAGGATTTTGACCCAGTGACGATGAAGGATGGTGTGAGACTTGGAGGTGAACTTGGTGTTCCCATGCACCTGCTGCCCTTCTCCTTGTAGGTGGTAGAGGTCGCGGGTTTGAGAGGTGCTGGCGAAGAAGCCTTGGTGAGTTGCTGCAGTGCATCTTGTAGTTGGGTGTCAGGTTGTCCCCCGCCTGTGCGCTCCTGCTCCCTCCTGTTGTGAGCGACCTTGGCCTGCAAGAGAGAGGAAAGTGTGTGGATGAGTGTGGAGCAGGGTGTTTGGGAGATGTGCCTGCCATAGTTGAATAGCTGTCATTGTGTTCAAGATGTGGGTGTGAGTGTTGGTAGGTGGAGATTGTTGGTGGGTGAGTGCTGGCGGTGTTGTGCTTTGGACAGTGTGTGCAGACTGTGGTTCAGATGGTGGTATATAGCATTTGTTGAAGCATTGATTCACCCTGACCACCCGAACAAGGTCATTAAATTTCTTCCTGCACTGTGTGTGGGTTCTGGGGACCACAGTGCTGCCCAAGACCTGCTGGGCTACCTCCCTCCACATGGCGCGGAAGACTTGTGACGAGGGCCTCCTGCCACTTGCCGGGTACAGCACCGCCCTCTGTCTCTCCACAGCGAAGACCAACACCTCCAATGCCTGGTCACAGAATCTGCGAGCTCTCTCCCTGGGCCATTGATCTGTCATAATGGCACCTCCTTCAGTGGTCTGGTTCCTTCTCCTCGGCCTTCTGCTGCTTGCTGAGACAGCTGCAGAACCAGCAATGCTGAGAATGAGATTCTACAGCATGATTGAACCTTCCCTTTAAGAACTGAAAAGAGCCTGTGGCAATGATGACTAGCGATTAGACTACACCTGAAATTGCTTAGCGCTTTGAGCCTAACGCCACTGAGCTAGGCCGTTAGCTCTTGATTTAGCACTCCCATCCTTTCTTTGAGCGATGACACTTAATTTTGCGTGCAGCGAGATTCATTAGTGCCTGGCGCTAAATCTCAAATTTTTCCTAAGTTAGCGCCCATTCCTGGGCAATAATGAATTTTGTCCCCTTAAAATATTGTTTATTTATTAGAACAGCACAGGTTACAACGTTATGTTATAGAAGTGTTTAATATTATGAAACGATGGGTAGTGTAGATAGAAGCAGTTATTTTAAGTAGTAGAGAGATGTCAATGAGGGGCCATAGATCCAAGACATTTAAAACAAAGATATACCTCTTTACATAGTTCTAAGACTATGGAATTAATTCCAGGGTTAATAGTTGAGGCAGAAACTATGTCAATATTCAAGATTAGATTGGATATTTGAATGAATGATAAACGATTAAAGGGATAAAAGAATGGTGCAAGTAAATGTGATCAGGATTGTTTGCACATGTGGAGGGTAAACACTGACATGGACTGGTTGGACCAAATGGCCAGTTTCCATGTTGTAACTTCTATGTGTTTGGATGATGAGCAGTTTCAGCCTGTATGAAGTGGGTCTAGTATTTAATATTGTCTGCCTTTGGGGTTAACAGGAGACATAGTGGGAATCCTATGTAAGTTTTGGTGCTCAATATTACTGTTAAATAGGGCAATTATTAGGCCTGGGCTATGCTAACTCAATACAGTAGAGAGATTTCAGGTTCACATTGTGAGGAACATGATTGTTATGAAGTGGCGGTCTGAGCATAGACCTTTGTACACTGGGAACTGAATGGAAAATCCTGGGGAGCTTGCTGAGTTCCAACTGATTAACCAAGATGTGCTCCTGGTATTAAAAGCTTTTGGGGAAAAATTCGGCATCGACCATTTTGGGTCGTTAACATCACCTGGGCGCTAACTTTAGTGCCCGGGGCTAATTGACGCCAGCAACCGCGAAATTCAGTTTTAGCGCCCCAAGAGAAAGGTAGAACTTCATTCTTAGAGCGCTAACCCCGAATATCGGGGCGGTGCGTTCTGCAGCGCTACGTACTGGGTCACGTAGCGCTGCTGCATGGAAGGGCTCTTCCCCTCTTTAAAGGGGAGAGCCCAAGCCCACAACTCTGTGGGGCCCTACCTGGACCACCGGGGAGTGGGGTGCCATGCCAGCAGACCAGCACACAAGAGGAGTGTGGGGCTGCCAGATCGCAGCACTGACCCCGTGTTCAAAGCTGCAACGGGCCGTGACAAGTAAGTCGGACGATTTTTTTCACTGCCCGCCACTTCCCCTTTACTTAGCACCCCACGAGCCTCTTGCCGCTCCGTTCCCGCCCCTTGAATCGCTTGCTGTCATCGCCCGGCGCAGATTCAGGGGGCGTGGCCCAATTTTGCAGGCGGGGTGAAACAGGGTGCTGCGCATGGTGATGACATCGTCATCGCCTGCGCAGCGGTGCGGGGCTCTACCGATTACCGCTGCCTCTAAACACCCGCTGAATTTAGCAGGAGTCTGTAGTGTCCGTGTGTTGATAAAGACACTGAAGACAGGAGTTGGTTCATAGGTATTTACTAAGCAAAGTCTGGGGGGGGTTCTAACGGATATACACAATACACAGGCTTATATAGCCCGAGTGGCAATCACCTGGGGCTCTTAAAGGAACATACACTACAATTCCTCCCCTTTTAGCTAACCAGTACATCATATTTTAAGTAATTATTAATTACATGTTATGAGCAAAATAATATACATTGCTGTAGTTAATTAATTATAAGTCAGTCTCTCAGGAGGCTTCCTGACTCGGTCCGGATAACGCCTCATTTCTGGTGGTGTAGTAGGTTCTTCTGGCAAGGCTGATTCGGCTTGAATGCCAGTGTCGGGTTCATCGGGTTCCAGTATCACCGGATCGGAGGTAGATATGGGTATCTCTACTTCATCGTTAGATGTATAGAGTTGTGGTGTAGGTTGTCCCTTTTCGGATGACTTTATGATTTGGTCAGCATGGCGCCTTATTATGCTTTCTCCGATGTCCACGGTATACATCAGTGGTCCTAGTCGTGTGCAGATAGTTCCAGGCTGCCATTTCTCGGTACGGTAGTCCCGGGCCAAAGCTTGTTGACCTATCTGGAAGGTTCCAGTTGGCCTTTCATGCATGCCTTGAAACTGCCGGTTCTCCACGTCCCCTCTGATGTTGGGCTTGACCAAATCCAGCCGGCATCTTAGGTTTCTATTGAAGAACATCATGGCGGGAGTTTGGTTGGTAACCTTGGCCTAGAAATTCAGTGGCCTGCGCCACCAGTTTGCGCCCAAAGAGGGCTTTTGCACCTCTGGCCACAACCACCGCGATATTTAGCGGGGCGCTAATGGCGGCGTTAGCCTGTAGTGCTGCGCCGCCACCGATGACATCATCGGTGTGCGCAGCGCCCCGCTATCGCCCCACTGGCCATATTTGGTCGCGCCCGCCTCCTCCGCGTCGGCCGCAAACAGCGACCGGTACACAGAGGCCTACCTGTGGCGGTAGTGGGGCAAGTTAAGGTGGAGGTGCGGCCGGCTGCTTTTTTGGCGGCCGCCTGCCCGCACCTCCGTCCCCGGCCTCCTACACCCCCCCCCGCGGCATTGCCGGCTGTTTCCCAAGAGCCCGGCACTTCTCCTTGGTGCCGGGCTCATTTGCCGGCACTCGCGAGCGAGGATCGCGCTGTTGCAGGCACCTCCCCCTTAAGAGTGGGAGAAAGGCCTGCAGTACCGCAGGCTGCCGTGCCGCAGCGGGTGGCGCTGCGGCACTTTGCGCGCCGATATTCAGTTTCAGCGCCCCAAGCGGGGCGCCGAAACCCTTGTTTAGCGGCCGGCTTCCATTTGGGGCGCTGAAACTGAATATCCCGCTGGCGCAAGTGGCTCCGCGCGCAGCGGTAATTCCGGCGCCCAGGCGAGCTGGGCGCCCCAAACTGAATTTTTAGCCCCATATGTGTTGCATTCCTGTATGCAAATAAGAATTTATCCACTGATGCGCTATCATGATGTGCTATCAATCACTCAAAAGACTGAGGTTAAGCGAGTAACTAACAGGCTTTTATTAACAAGAGAATGAAGGTGTGCCTCGAGTGGTCGACCAGTCCAGAATACAGAGGGACTGTGGAGCAGTCACCTTTATACCTGGACTCGTGGGAGAGTCAGCCAAGGCATGTACAGACATGTACACAGTGGAATACAAACAGTGGTTTACCACATTCACCCCTTGTTTAAAAATGAGTCCGGCGGGGTGAAGTGTATTAAAAGTTTGTGTATTGGAGTCTCTCCAGAGGTCTTGTCTGCCGCTGTGATCGACGTGGCGACGGCAGGGGTAGTGAAGCTTCCGGCGTCGAGTCCCGCGTAGGCTGGGGCACTGGTGTGTAGTCCTCGTGGGTGTCGAGCGGGTCGCGGGGCCCAGGCGTGCCATCTGCTGGGGTTGGATATTGGATCGTGGGGGGGGTGGTAGTGGGTAGTGGGTTACTGGGGCCCCCGAGGGTGCGAGGTCTCGTATGGAGACTGTGTCCTCCCGCCCGTCCGGGTACGCAATGTAAGCGTACTGGGGGTTGGCGTGGAGGAGGTCGACCCTCTCGACCAGGGGGTCAGTTTAATGGGTCCTCACGTGTCTTCTCAGTAGGACCGGCCCTGGGGACGTCAGCCATGGCGGTAGCGATGTCCCCGATGTGGACTTCCTTGGGAAGACAAACATTTTCTCATGAGGGGTGGCGTTAGTGGCAGTGCAGAGCAGTGATCGAATAGAGTGGAGCGCATCAGGGAGCACACCCTGCCAGCGGGAGGTCAGAAGGACCCTAGACTTTAAGGCTAGCAGGGCGGCCTTCCAAACTGTTGCATTCTCTCTTTCCACCTGTCTGTTCCCCCGGGGGTTGTAACTGGTGGTCCTGCTTGTGGCAATACCCCTAGCGAGCAGGTACTGGCGGAGTTCGTCGCTCATAAACGATGAGCCCCGGTCGCTATGGATATAGCTGGGGAAACTGAACAGGGTGAAGAGGTCGTTTAGACATTTAATGATCATGGCACTGGTCATGTCCGGGCAGGGGATGGCGAATGGGAAACGGGAGTACTCATCAATAATGTTGAGGAAGTACACATTACGGTCGGAGGAGGGGAGAGGCCCTTTAAAATCAACGCTCAGGCGCTCGAAGGGGCGAGTGGCTTTTATCAGGTGAGCCCTGTCTGGTCTATAAAAGTGCGGTTTGCACTCAGCGCAGACTTGGCAGTTCCTGATCATGGTCCTGACCTCCTCAATGGAGTAAGGCAGGTTGCGGGCCTTGATGAAGTGGAAGAACCTGGTGACTCCCGGGTGGCAGAGGTCATTGTGGAGGGCCCGCAGTCTATCGATCTGCGCGCTGGCGCAGGTGCCACACGATAGAGCATCCGGGGGTTCATTGAGCTTCCCGGGCCGGTACAAGATCTCGTAATTGTAGGTGGAAAGTTCGATTCTCCACCTCAAGATCTTGTCGTTTTTGATTTTGCCCCTCTGCTTATTGTTAAACATAAAAGCAACTGAACGCTGGTCAGTGAGCAGGGTAAATCGTTTTCCGGCCAGGTAGTGCCTCCAATGACGCACAGCCTCCACAATAGCCTGGGCCTCCTTCTCAACAGCGGAGTGTCTGATCTCCGGGCCCTGGAGGGTTCGTGAAAAGAAGGCCACGGGTCTCCCCGCCTGATTAAGGGTAGCGGCCAGGGCAAAGTCGGACGCGTCGCTTTCCACCTGGAAGGGGATGGATTCGTCCACTGCGTGCATGGTGGCTTTGGCAATGTCTTCCTTGATACGGTGGAAGGCTAAGCGGGCCTTTGCCATCAAGGGGAAAGAGGTGGACTTGATCAGCGGACGGGCCTTGTCCGCATAGTAGGGGACCCACTGGGCGTAATAGGAGAAAAACCCTAGGCACCTCTTCAGGGCCTTGAGGCAGTGGGGCAGTGGGAGTTCCATAAGCGGACGCATCCGGTCGGGGTCGGGACCGATGACTCCGTGTTCCACAACACAGCCAAGGATGGCGAGGCGGGTTGTGCGGAATATGCACTTCTCCTTGTTATACGTCAGGTTCAGGAGTTGGGCGGTGCGGAGGGATTTTTCGAGGTTTGCGTCATGGTCCAGATATGGGAAAGTGGCCTGCAACGCATTTTGATCGACCATCCGGTCCATCTCCCTTTGGAAGACGGAGACCCCTTTGGTGACGCCAAAGGGAACCCTAAGGAAGTGATAGAGGCGGCCGTTTGCCTCAAAGGCAGTATACTGGCGGTCCTCAGGGCGGATAGGGAGCTGGTGGTACGCTGATTTCAGGTCAATGGTCGAGAAGACGCGGTACTGCGCGATCTGGTTGACCATATCAGCTATGCGGGGGAGTGGGTAAGCGTCCAGCAGAGTGTAGCGATTTATTGTCTGGCTGTAGTCGATGACCAGGCGTTGCTTCTCGCCGGTCTTAACGACCACAACCTGGGCTCGCCAGGGGCTGGTGCTGCCCTCAATAATCCCCTCCTTCAGGAGCCGCTCCACTTCGGTTTTAATGAAAACCCTGTCCCCGGCACTGTATCGCCTGCTCTTTGTGGCGATGGGCTTACAGTCGGGGGTGAGGTTAGCGAACAGTGGTGGGGGGGTGACTCTGAGTGTGGAGAGGTTGCACCTGGTGCGCGGCGGGCAATTTGGAAGCTGCTGGCTGCGGACTGTGAGTGGGGGGAGGGGTCCACCGTACGCCATCGTAACACTTTTAAGGTGGCACTGAAAATCTAACCCCAGTAGAACGGCAGCGCAGAGGTGGGGCAGGACCAGAAGTTTAAAATTATCGTACACAGTCCCGTCTACTAAGAGTGTCACCACGCAGTAGCCGCCAATGTCCGCCGACTGGGACTCGGAGGCCATAGAAATCCGCTGGTGCGCAGGCAGGACTGGGAGAGAGCAACGCCGCACCGTGTCGGGGTGGATGAAGCTCTCCGTGCTCCCAGAGTCAAAAAGGCAGATTGTTTCGTGACCATTTACCTTAATGTCCATTGTGGACCGGGCCAGTTGGTGTGGTCTCGCTTGGTCCAGCGTAACGGAGGCCAGCGTAGGGGTCGGTGTGTCGTTGCGGGTATCAGATGAGGCGGTGTTGGGGGCCAAGATGGTGGCTGGTGTCCAAGATGGCGGCGTCCATGATCCCCATGTGGCTGGAGGCGTCCAAAATGGCTGCTGTTCCGGTGGTTCGCACATGGCTGGGGAGGCCCAAGATGGCGGCCTGCATGGCCCACACGCGGCGCTGCTGGGGTTCGGGGTGGCTTTGGCCCTGCAGACGCTGGCATAGTGTCCCTTCTTCCCGCAGCCCGAGCAGATCGCATTTTTCGCCGGGCAGCGCGCTCTGGGGTGTTTGGCCTGGCCACAGAAGTAGAATTTCTGGCCTCGGGACACTGCTGCGGTAGTTGGGCCGTTGCTGGGATGTGGCTGGGGTGGCACGGCGCTATGAGACGGTCCTACCGTGTCCCAGGCTGTCGTTCCCCGCGGCGTCCACGGTGCAGAGGGGTAGGCATCCATGCCCCGGTAGGCTGCATCCAATGATAGTGCGAGTTCAGAGGCCTTGTTGAGGTCGAGGTCACTCTGCTCCAACAGTCGCTGTCGGGTGTAATTGGACCTGTGGCCCACCACAAAAGCGTCCCGGATAAGTTCCTCTGTGTACACGGCGGCCTTTACATCCTTACAACCACAGGCCCGGCCAAGCACAGACAGTGCCTGAAGGTATTCCTCGGTCGATTCCCCAGGTTGTTGTTTACGACTCCCCAGGAGGTGCCTGGCGTACACCTCATTCACTGGGCGCGTGTACTGGTCCTTGAGGAGCTTGAGAGCAGCCGTGTACGAGGTCGCGTCCTGGATGACCGAGTACGCTCGGTGGTTCACTTTGGAGATCAGTACATCCAGTTTGTCCTCATCCGATTTGACCGTTGCAGCGGAGGCGATCAGGAATTTTTCAAAGCACTTAAGCCAGTGAGCAAACTTGGTGGATGCGTCCGCCTCCCGATGGTCTAAGTCCAGGCATGCTGGTGTGAGGATCTTCTCCATTATAAAAAATCTTGTTAATAAAATTGATGCGCTATCAATCACTCAAAAGACTGAGGTTAAGCGAGTAACTAACAGGCTTTTATTAACAAGAGAATGAAGGTGTGCCTCGAGTGGTCGACCAGTCCAGAATACAGAGGGACTGTGGAGCAGTCACCTTTATACCTGGACTCGTGGGAGGAGTCAGCCGAGGCATGTACTGACATGTACACAGTGGAATACAAACAGTGGTTTACCACATCCACCTTGTGCTGAAGTTTTATGTCTTCATTACCCATGGCCTTTATGGCCTTCTTGAAGGTCTGGACAAACCTTTCAGCCAATCCATTGGTGGCGGGATGGTATGGGGCGGACGTGTAGTGCTTAACCCATTGTTTTTTAAGAACTTTCTGAATTCTTCGGACACAAATTGCGGTCCATTATCAGAACAGATCTGTTCCGGCAGCCCATTCCTGGCAAATATGGTCCTTAATACTGTGATGGTTTTTTCCGTGGTGGTGGAGGACATCTTTATTACCTCCAGCCACTTGGAGTGTGCATCAACCGTGATTAAGAACATTGAGTCCATAAATGGACCAGCAAAGTCGATGTGTACCCATTGCCAGGGAGATGAGGGCCACTCCCATGGATGTAGAGGGGCTTGTGGTGGAGCGTTTTGGACCTTCTGGCATCCTAGGCAGCTCTTGGTCATTTCTTCGATGTCTCCATCGATACCTGGCTACCATACAAACGCCCTGGCTAGGTTCTTCATTTTCACTCCACCCAGATGCCCCTCGTGAAGCTCCTTTAGCACTTTAACCTGGAGTTTGGGTGGAATCACCACTCTGGACCCACACGTCAAGGTTCCTCGGCACACTGACAGCTGTTCTCTTCTTTAGAGTCATAGAGTCATAGAGTTATACAGCACGGATAGAGGCCCTTCGGCCCATCGTGTCCGCGCCGGCCATCACGCCCTGTCTAATCTAATCCCATTATCCAGCATTTGGTCCGTAGCCTTGTATGCTATGGCATTTCAAGTGCTCATCCAAATGCGTCTTGAATGTTGTGAGGGTTCCAGCCTCCACAACCCTTCCGGGCAGTGAGTTCCAGACTCCAACCACCCTCTGGGTGAAAAAGTTCTTTCTCAAATCCCCTCTAAACCTCCCGCCCTTTACCTTGAATCTGTGCCCCCTAGTTATTGACCCTTCTACTAAGGGAAAAAGCTCCTTAGTATCCATCCTATCTATGCCCCTCATAATTTTGTACACCTCAATCATGTCCCCCCTCAGCCTCCTCTGCTCCAAGGAAAACAAACCCAATCTGCCCAGTCTCTCTTCATAGCTGAAGAGTTCCAGCCCTGGTAGCATCCTGGTGAATCTCCTCTGCACCCTCTCCAAAGCTATCACATCCTTCCTGTAGTGTGGCGACCAGAACTGCACACAGTATTCCAGCTGTGGCCTAACCAGTGTTTTATACAGCTCCATCATAACCTCCTTGCTCTTATAGTCTATGCCTCGGCTAATGAAGGCAAGTATCCCATATGCCTTTTTTACCACCTTATCCACCAGTTCTGCCGCCTTCAGGGATCTGTGTACTTGCACACCCAGATCCCTCTGACCCTCCGTCTTGCCTAGGGTCTTACCATTCATTGTGTATTCCCTTGCCTTGTTAGTCCCCCCAAAGTGCATCACCTCGCACTTTTCCGGGTTAAATTCCATTTGCCACTGTTCTGCCCATCTGACCAACCCATCGATATCGTCCTGCAGACTGAGACTACCCTCCTTGCTATTTACCACCCTACCAATTTTTGTATCATCCGCGAACTTACTGATCATACCTTTTACATTCATATCCAAGTCATTAATATAGACCACAAACAGCAAGGGACCCAGCACCGATCCCTGTGGTACCCCACTGGCCACAGGCTTCCAGTCACAAAAACAACCTTCGACCATCACCCTCTGCCTTCTGCCACTAAGCCAGTTTTGTATCCAACGTGCCAAGGCACCCTGGATTCCATGGGCTCTTACCTTCTTGACCAGTCTCCTGTGCGGGACTTTATCGAAGGCCTTACTGAAATCCATGTATACCACATCCACTGCGTTACCCTCATCCACACACCTAGTCACCCCCTCAAAAAATTCAATCAAATTAGTCAGACATGATCTTCCCTTGACAAAGCCATGTTGACTATCCCTGATTAATCCTTGCCTCTCCAAGTGGAGACTGATTTTGTCCCTCAGAATTTTTTCCAATAATTTTCCCACCACTGATGTTAGGCTCACTGGCCTGTAGTTCCCCGGTTTTTCCCTACTCCCCTTCTTGAATAATGGAACTACATTAGCGGTTCTCCAGTCCTCTGGCACATCCCCTGTGGCCAGAGAGGTTCTGAATATGTGTGTTAGAGCCCCCGCAATCTCTTCCTTTGCCTCACACAGCAGCCTGGGATACATTTCGTCCGGGCCTGGGGATTTATCCATTTTTAGGCCTGCTAAAACCGCCAATACCTCCTCCCTCTCGTTGTTAATGTGTTCGAGCATATCACAGTCCCCCCGCCCTATTTCTATGTCTACATCGTCCCTCTCCATAGTGAAAACAGATGCAAAAAATTCATTTAGAACCCCTCCTACATCTTCCGGCTCCACACACAGATTGCCACTTTTGTCCCTAATGGGCCCTATTTTTTCCCTAGTTATCCTCTTACCCTTAATATACTTATAAAACATCTTAGGATTTTCCTTTATTTTGCTCGCCAGTGTTATTTCATGGCCCCTCCTTGATCTCCTAATTTCTTTTTTAAGTATCCCCCTGCACTTTTTGTACTCCTCTAGGGCTTCCTCCGTCTTTAGCCTTTTGTATCTGCCAAAAGCCCTCCTTTTTTTTCTAATCCATTCTCGTATATCCCCTGACATCCACGGTTCCCTGTGGTTTTTGGAACCACCCTTGACCTTTACGGGAACATGTTGCCATTGTATGATCTCAATCTCCCTTCTGAAAGCCTCCCATTGCTCCGATGCGGATTTTCCTACCAGTAGCTGATCCCAGTCCATTTTGGCCAGATCCTGCCTTATCCTATTAAAATCGGCCTTCCCCCAATTTAGAACCTTTATTTCCGGCCCATCCCTGTCCTTTTCCATGACCACCTTAAATCTCACCATATTATGGTCACTGTCACCAAAGTGCTCACCTACTAGCACTTCTTCCACTTGGCCGGCCACATTC
The DNA here is from genome assembly GCF_052327205.1 of Somniosus microcephalus. Taxonomy (NCBI): domain Eukaryota; kingdom Metazoa; phylum Chordata; class Chondrichthyes; order Squaliformes; family Somniosidae; genus Somniosus; species Somniosus microcephalus. The sequence continues at coordinate 83,050,172 of NC_140993.1, read as the reverse complement.
CCTAGAATTAGATCCAGTACCACCCCCTCTCTTGTAGGACCTTCTACATGCTGGCTCAAAAAGCTCTCCTGGATGCACTTTACGAATTCTACACCCTCTGTGCCTTTCACACTCTGACTATCCCAGTTAATATTGGGGAAGTTGAAATCCCCCATTATTATTACCCTATTATTTGCACATTTCTCTGAGATTTGCCTACATATCTGTTCCTCTATCTCCCCCTGACTGTTTGGAGGCCTATAGTACACTCCCAGCAAAGTGCTTGCCCCCTTCTTGTTTTTAAGCTCCACCCATATGGCCTCATTAGAGGAACCTGCTAATATGTCATCCCTCCTTACTGCAGTAATTGACTCCTTAATTAATATTGCTACACCCCCTCCTCTTATACCCCCCCCCCCCCCCTGTCTCGCCTGAAGATTCTGTACCCCGGAATATTGAGCTGCCAGTCTTGCCCCTCCCTCAACCATGTCTCCGTGATAGCAACAATATCATACTCCCATGTGTTTATCAACACCTTCAGTTCATCCACCTTATTTGCAAGACTCCTTGCATTAAAATAGATGCCATCCAGCCTTGCCCTTGTATATTTGCCCTGTCTACCAAGCTGACTTGTTTTTTTCTCTATGATTGGCAGCACATCACCCCCTCTTTCAGCTCCCCTCTGTATCCCATCCCCCTGCCAAGTTAGTTTAAACCCCCCCCAACAGTGCTAGCAAACCTCCCCGCAAGGATATTTGTCCCGCTTTGGTTCAGGTGCAACCCGTCCGACTTGTACAAGTCCCACCTTCCCCAGAAGCAGGCCCAGTGATCCAGGAAAGTAAAACCCTCCCCCCTACACCAACTCATTAGCCACGCATTCATCTGCTCTATCCTCCTATTCCTATACTCACTAGCACGTGGCACTGGGAGTAATCCAGAGATTACAACCTTTGAGGTCCTGCTCTTTAATCTGTTACCTAGCTCCCTAAATTCTTGATGCAGGACCTCATCCCCCTTCCTACCTATGTCGTTGGTCCCAATGTGGACCACGACCTCTGCCTGCTCACCCTCCCCCTTAAGAATGCCCTGTAGCCGCTCAGTGACATCCATGACCCTGGCCCCAGGGAGGCAACAAACCATCCTGGAGTCACGTTTGCGGCCACAGAAATGCCTATCTGTTCCCCTTACGATAGAATCCCCTACCACTATTGCTTTCCCACTCTTTTTCCTCCCTTTCTGAGCAGCAGAAGCGTCCCTGGTGCCAGGAAGCTGGCTGCTGCTGCCTTCCCCTGGTGAGTCATCCCCCTCAACAGTATCCAACTTGTTATACTTGTTTGAAAGGGGGATGTCCGCAGGGGGCCCCTGCACTTCCTGCCTGCCTCTGTTGCTCCGCCTGATGGTCACCCCCTGTGCAGCCCTACCCTGAGGCGTGAACAACTCGCTAAACGTGCTATCCACGAGCCTCTCAGCATCGCGCATGCTCCAAAACTCATCCACCCGCAGCTCGAGCGCCACAATGCGGTCTACAAGTAGCTGCAGCTGGATGCATTTCCCGCACACATGGTCGCCAGGGACACTGGCAGCGTCCCTGACTTCCCACATAGAGCAGGAGGAGCAGAACACGGGTCTGAGCTCTCCTGCCATGACTTACTCCTTTAATTAATCTAAAAATTTATTCAATACCCCAGTTACAGGTATACTCTAGGGCGCTTTAATTACCAACTGTCCTCACTACAACACAGAGCCCCTAGAAATTTAACACCACAGAATTCAAGCTTGTAATGAAAAGAGAGAAATACTCACCAACCAATCACTTACCTGCTCCCTGGTGACGTCACACCCCGATTACTTTTTACCTCTCTGCAACTTCCGAGCTCGCAGACTGGAGTTTGGTAGGCCTCTCCTGGCCCCGCTGCCGCTTTTATTGCCGCCGCCGAGTCTCCCACAGGTCCGCTGCTCCCGCTACCTGCCGCCGCTGCTCTGAGGCCTCTCCTGGCCCCGCTGCCGCTTTTATTGCCGCCGCCGCCGAGTCTCCCACAGGTCCGCTGCTCCCGCCACCTGCCGCCGCTGCTCTGAGGCCTCTCCTGGCCCCGCTGCCGCTTTTATTGCCGCCGCCGCCGCCGAGTCTCCCATAGGTCCGCTGCTCCCGCTACCTGCCGCCGCTGCTCTGAGGCCTCTCCTGGCCCCGCTGCCGCTTTTATTGCCGCCGCCGCCGAGTCTCCCACAGGTCCGCTGCTCCCGCTACCTGCCGCCGCTGCGAGAATGCTGGCAACAGTGGTTCGCCATGTGCTGGCCATCCCTTCACTGTTAAATCGTAGACCCGTGAAAGAGTCGGATCATTTCTCGTTTCCCTTTCAATGGCAGAATTTGTTACTGGTAGACATTCCACTATGGTAGAGTGGAACATCTCCATTGGGTCTACTGTAGGTGCCTCTTCTACCGTTGGCAACGGTAGGCGCAATAAACTGTCAGCATTCCCATGCTGTTTTGACCCTTTGTATTCTATGTTGTATTGGTGTGCCCCTAGAAAAAGGGACCACCTCTGTAGCCTTTGTGCTGTCATAATGGGAACACCCTTTTTAGGGTTGAATATGGAGATGAGGGGTTGATGGTCAGTCAACAAGGTAAATTTTTGTCCATGTAGGTAATGGTTGAATTTCTTTACTCCCCATACCAGGCTGAGTGCTTCCCTGTCGATTTGGGCATAGTTACGCTCAGCTGAGTTCAATGAGCGTGACGCAAAAGCTATCGGCCGTTCCGAGCCATCAGGGAATTTATGCGATAATACTGCTCCTATGCCGTAAGGGGATGCATCGCACGCCAGTCTGATTGGCAGTGATGGGTTGTAATGAGCCAAAACTTCTTTGGATGTGATTAAGTCTTTGCATTTATGGAAGGCACTTTTGCAGTCTTCGTTCCATTTCCAAATTACTCCTGTTTGTAGCAGTTCATTAAGAGGGTGTAGAAGAGTTGATAAGTTCGGTAAAAATTTATGATAGTAATTTATTAATCCCAGGGACGACCTTAATTGTGAAACATTTTCAGGTGCTGGGGCTTTTATGACTGCCTCAATTTTTTCAGGTGACTTATGCAACCCTTCCTTATTTATTATGTGGCCACAATATGATATTTGATTTCGGAAAAATTCGCACTTGGGGCGATTTGCTCGTAGGCCCCGTTCTCTCAGCCTAGTGAGCACCTGCTCTAAATTGGCAAGGTGCTCGTTGTCGTTTTCTCCTGTTATAAGGATGTCGTCTAGGTAGCATTGAGTCCCCGGAATCCCTTGGAGGACTTGCTCCATAGCTCTTTGCCAGATAGCTGGAGCGGATGCTACTCCGAAAACCAGTCGATTGTACTGGTACAGACCTTTGTGTGTATTTATCGTGAGATATTTTTTAGAGGCCTCTTCAACCTCCATCTGTAGATATGCCTGTGCCAAGTCAATTTTGGTGAAACGTTTCCCTCCGGATAGTGAGGCGAAAATATCTTCTATCCTCGGAAGAGGATACTGTACCATGTGAAGGACCGGGTTTACAGTCACCTTGAAGTCTCCACAGATGCGAATTTTCCTCTGTTCTTCAGATTTATCATTCTTCAATGCTTTCTTCATGACTGGGACGATGGGTGTTGCCCACTCGCTCCAATCTATTTTAGATAATACGCCTGCCTTTTCCAAATTCTCCAGCTCTGCCTCGACTGCTGGACGAATTGCGTATGGCACCGGTCTTGCCTTAAAAACTTGGGAATTGCTGCATCTTCCACTTTTATTGAGGCGGTGATGCCTTTCAAGGTTCCTAGTTTCTCTTGAAATACTTCCTTGGCGTTGGCCAAGATGTCTTTTAATCGTTCAGGTATGACGTCATCATCATTTTTTTCCTTACTGGTCACTGTCAGTGCCTGAATGGAGTGCCAGTCTAAACGTATTTTTCTGATCCATTCACGTCCCAACAGCGGTGGACCACCATCTTGTAGAACGTATAAATACAACTTCTGTATTTCCTTGCCGTTGTATACAACAGGCACCCTTATTTTTCCTTTGGGGTATACTTTCTGCCCCGTATATGTTTTCAAGATAATGGATGTGTCTTTTAAAGGTATATGCGGAAATAGCCGCTCGTAATCCCGTCGATTTATGACGGTCAGAGCTGATCCTGTATCTAGCTCCATTTTAACTGGGGACCCTGCTATTGTGAGGGTAACCCAAATGGTCTGGTAATCTTCTTTGGCAATTACATTATGTAATTTGAGAGAGCTTAGTATCTTGTTCCCGGAGTCGCTATCGCTCTTCTGGTCTTCGGAGCTACTGTCCGTCATCATTTGTACCTTTCTGTGCTTTTCCTTATTGATTCTTTTCCCGTTAGTGGATTTTTTGTTTTCAGATCGGCACACACGTGGAATGTGTTCCATCTTTCCGCATCGCCTGCATGCTTTTTCCTTGAACCAGCAGTCCCTCTGGTCATGGGTGGATCTGCCGCAGCGATAACATCTCTCGAAACCATGTGTCATTTCATGGGTGCCGAAGTCCTGTGGCCTTTGCTGTATCTCTGCAGCTCCTATTGCACTGAAAGCCTTGTCCAGTGTAAAATTTTTCTCAGAAGATACCTTTTTTTGTGTTTCTACACTTAGGGAATCGCAGATGAATTTGTCTCACAGAGAATCTGCCAGTCCTGCCTCGAATTGGCAGTGTAGGGTATCAACAATCTCCTCAAAATTCTTGTCCATCGGTTTGGCTGGAGTGATTAAGTTTCGTAACAGCTTGTATGTCTTTGCGCCCATTAGATCCAAAAGCACTGAAGCTTTTTTTTCATCTTCTATTCCATTTGTGGTGCAATATACCTCCACTCTTTCCACATATGTGGTCCAATCCTCTATCTCGTTATCAAAAACATCAATATTGCCAGAATTAGGCATCTTAGAAAAGATATGGCGCTTCCCGCGCTTTTCTTTCTTTTCTGTAGAAAAGATATGGCGCTTCCCATGCTTTCCCGCCGCTGCTGCCGATGACAACGCTGTTTACTGCGGTTTCTGTTTGTTTTATTTTTTTATTTACTGTTGGAGACTCGTTCCCACCGGAGTTTCTCTCCAGGTCTGAATGCTGACCTGCTTGTCGTGCCGGCTGTCTCCCGAGTGCTCCCTCCCAGTCCGTTATTGCTTGCCTCCGATTTCGCTGCCTGTCTCAGCTGTAGAGCCAGCCGCTGGAGCCCCAGCCTGACACCCAGGAAGGATTAGCGCAGTACCTGCCACCAGCTTGGCCAGCTGGTGAAACCACAGCTTCTCTCACTTCCTTGAGTCTTCAGGACGCCCGAGGAATCGATGTCCTTGAGGTGCTGCCGAATTGCAGGTAAGTCCGTTTCCACTTCGTCGCCACTGTAGTGTCCGTGTGTTGATAAAGACACTGAAGACAGGAGTTGGTTCATAGGTATTTACTAAGCAAAGTCTGGGGGGGGATTCTAACGGATATACACAATACACAGGCTTATATAGCCCGAGTGGCAATCACCGGCACCACAGCACACCTGGGGCTCTTAAAGGCACATACACTACAGAGTCGTTAGCGGCACTGCTCCCAGGCGAAAAGTCGTTGGTGTCCTGTGAGCGCCCTCCCAGAGGCGCTAACGGGAGGCACTAAGGTACCCAATTTCTAGCCCTTTGTGCCAGGAGCATAAATTTGTTAAATCTACCCTGTGGTTCACTTATGAAAACTGCCATTAAACCAGTTACATGTGCAAATGATGTTGGAAGCAGTCAAAATTCTAAAACTAAGCATAGATGGACAGAGGGTCTCAGCAAGCCACCCTGTCTCACCCCCTTCAAAACAATGATCATGGGGTGTCATTGGATGGGAGAGAGAAACTTGATAAATTGAACTCACCCGTCTTTTCAGTGCAATTGTGTTTCAGCAAGTTGAAACAATGAATGTAGTGTGGTGTGAAGTGCAGTGTATGTACCTTTAAGAGAGAACTACTTTTACAGCTCCTGCATACTGTAGTACCGGCAGTGACCACACCTGTATATAAGCCTTGAGCATGCCTCTGTACCCCCAGTCTTGAGACTACCCTACTCCAGTAAATACCTGTTGATTGTTAAGTTACAGCATCCGTGTGGTTATTGAAAAACATCATACTCTCAGAATCACGGATCTAACAGTGGCGACGAGTGTCGATTCGAATCTACCTGCAACTCTGCAGTTCCCTTCGAGGATTCGCTCCAGGAGGACGGTGGAAGAAAGTCGAGGCCAGAAGCACGGGCGTCGACCACGAGCAACCGCCCAGTCGTCCGGCAGAGAGTGAACATCGCAGGGGAGGCTGTGGAGAGCTGGGCTTGGTTCCCCAGCCAAGACGATCAGCAACAAACTGATGACAGGTACAGCGCAGACCCTTCCCGGACAGCGGCGGCTGGAGCCGACCGACGGCGGAGAAAAAAGCCGAGCAGCGTCGACGGGGTAAGATAAAGGGTGAAGCACACAGGGCGCAGCCGGGGGTTGAAAACCGAGCGGCGTTGAGGAAAAACAAAATGGAGAGAGAGAGGGTAAAGCAGCAGCCGGGTTCAGGACCGAGCAGCGGAAACGGGAAAGGCGCACAGAAAAAAAAAAACGCGCAGAGCACAGCCAGGGCTCAAGGGCTGAACAGTGTCCGCGGGGAGAAGAAGGGAGAGCGCAGGAGACGCCATTGAGCCGCGGAGAAGAAGGAAGAGCGCGGGAGACAACATTTTTAGAAGCCGCAGCGGAGAAGAAGGGTGAGATCGGGAAGAAAGGAAAGCGCGGGAGACGCCATTTTGTGCCAGCGGCGAAGAAGGGAAAGTGCGGGAAATGCCATTTTTGACAGTTAAATCACACCCAAGGATGCCAAAGAGTGGCAGTATCTCTACGTTCGACAATGAAGTCGAAGGTTGGGCGATATATGTGGAACGTATTGAGGTGTACTGCAGGGCGAATGAAGTGCCAGATGCTAGGAAAGCACTGGTTTTGTCAAATTCCATGGGTGCAAAAACATATGGGTTACTGCGAAACCTAATAACCCCAGAGAAGCCTGTGAACAAGAATTTCGAAAGCATACAGGACCACTTAAACCCCACACCGCTGCTGATAGTAGAACGATTTAAGTTCCATAAAAGGAACCAACACAAAGACGAAAGCAATGCTGAGTACTTAACGGAACTGCGCAAGCCATCGAAACACTGCCAGTTTGGAGCAGGACTAGCAGATACGTTAAGGGACAAGTTTGTGTGTGGGCTGCAAAGTGAAGGAACCCAGAAACGGCTTCTATCAGAAAAGGATCTTACGCTGGACAAGGCTTTCAGTATGGCAGTATCACACAAAGCAGCCGCAAGGGGTGCTGCAGAGATACAACGGAGACCGCAGGAATATGGCACCAATGAAATGTCCTATGGAATAGGGAAGTGTTATCGCTGCGGCAGAACAACACATGACCAGAAGGATTGTTGGTTCAAGGGCCAAGTGTGCAGACAGTGTGGAAAAGCAGGACACATAGCAAGAGTCTGCAGGTCTGGGAAGAAAACCAACAGCAAGAAATCTCCACAGGAGAAGTACAAAAAGGTACACAAGGTGATGGACAGTAGTTCAGACGAACAGAAAAGTGACACAGACTCCGGAAGCAAGGAGCTGGGTTGTCTGAAACTACATAAGGTAACCAAAATGGGGGATCACCAGACTATCTGGGTTACACTCAAGGTAGACGGAGTCCAAGTGAAAATGGAATTGGACACAGGATCAGCCCTAACAGTCATAAACCAAAGGGACTACAAGTGGCTATTTTCACATATACCCTTGAAAGCTACAGAGATTGTCTTGAAGACGTACACGGGGCAAAAAGTCTACCCCAAAGGAAAAATAAGGGTGAAAGTGATATACAAAGGCCAGGAAATACCTAAAATGGACATATATGTATTGCCAGGTGGAGGACCACCACTGCTAGGACGTGAATGGATCCGGAAGATACAATTAGATTGGCATTCCATACAGGCATTGAAGGTTGAGGCCAAAAAAGATGACGACGTCACACCTGGACGACTGTCAAAAATGCTAACTGACGCAAAAGAAGTGTTCCAGGAGGGACTCGGAACACTAAAAGGCATAACAGCAACGATTAAAATAGAGGAAAATGCAGGCCCAAAGTTTCTTAAGGCCAGACCAGTGCTTTATGTGATCAGACCAGCTGTCGAAGCAGAGCTGGAAGGGTTGGAACATTCAGGAGTACTGTCCAAAGTAGACTGGAGCGAGTGGGCTACACCCATCGTTCCTGTAATGAAGAGGTCGTTGAGTAATACGCCTGGGGAACCAAAGAAGGTCCGCATCTGTGGGGATTTTAAGGTGACAGTGAACCCAGTCCTTCACACGGTACAATATCCGCTTCCACGAATTGAGGATATTTTCGCCTCGCTATCTGGAGGTAAACGCGTCACCAAAATTGATCTAGCCCAGGCGTACTTGCAAATGGAGGTAGAAGAAGCCTCGAAACAATACCTTACGATCAACACTCATAAAGGTCTTTATCAATACAACCGGCTGGTGTTCAGGGTAGCATCGGCTCCGGCTATTTGGCAAAGGGCGATGGATCACGTCCTGCAAGGGATTCCAGGGACCCAGTGTTATTTGGACGACATCCTGGTCACGGGCGAAAATGACAGTGATCACCTCGCCAACTTGGAGAAGGTGCTCACCAGATTAAAGGAATATGGGCTACGAGCTAATCGCCACAAGTGCGAGTTTTTCCAGAAGCAGATCTCGTATTGTGGCCACGTCATCGATGAAGAGGGGTTACATAAGTCCCCTGAAAAGATTGAGGCAGTAGTCAAGGCTACAGAACCGGAAAATGTGTCACAACTGAGGTCGTTCCTCGGGCTGGTAAACTACTACCATATGTTCTTACCAAATTTGTCCACGGTATTACACCCACTGAACACCCTATTGCAAACAGGGGTACCATGGAAGTGGAATGACAAACGTAGACGAGCTTTCCAGAAGTGTAAAGAATTGATCACATCAAAAGAGGTGTTGGCCCATTTCAACCCAGCACTACCAATTAGTTTGGCATGTGATGCATCACCCTATGATATTGGAGCGGTGCTGTCGCACAAATTCCCAGACGGGTTGGAGAGGCCAGTAGCCTTTGTGTCTCGGTCACTAACCTCAGCCGAGCGCAACTACACCCAGATTGACAGGGAGGCCCTCAGCCTAGTATGGGGAGTAAAAAAATTCAACCACTATCTGCATGGGCAGAAGTTCACCTTGCTGACTGACCACCAACCACTTGTCTCCATCTTTAATCCTAAGAAGGGCGTTCCAGTGGTGACTGCACAACGGTTACAAAGATGGTCCCTGTTTCTAGGGGCGAATCAATATGAAATAGAATATAAAGGCACGAAACAGCATGGAAACGCTGATGGGCTATCGCGCCTGCCACTGCCTACTGTGGAGGAAGCACCAGCAGTGGACCCTATTGTGATAGTGGATTGGCGGTTAGGATCAGATCAGCCATGATCTTATTGAATGGCGGAGCAGGCTCGAGGGGCCGATTGGCCTACTCCTGCTCCTATTTCTTATGTTCTTATGTTCTTATTTTATTCGTCAATAATTGAGCGATTGCCAGTAACGAACGTGGATATAGAGAAGGAGACCCGCAATGATCCGACACTGTCTCGGGTATATGATTTGACGGTGAGGGGATGTCCAACACATGGCGACTCACTGTTGCCAGCATTATCATCCAGAAGAGAACAGCTGTCAGTATGCCAGGGGACAGTGATGTGTGGATCCAGAGTGGTGATTCTACCCAAGTTAAGGGAGAGAGTGCTAAATGAGCTTCATGAAGGTCATCTGGGGGGAGTGAAAATGAAAAGCCTTGCTAGGGCTTATGTGTGGTGGCCGGGAATCGATCAACAAATCGAAGACCTAACCAAGAGCTGCTCAGGATGCCAGAAGGTCTAAAATGCACCACCACATGCCCCTCTACACCCATGGGAGTGGCCCTCCTCTCCATGGCAACGGGTGCATATTGATTTCGCTGGTCCATTCATGGACTCAATGTTCTTAATAGCAGTGGATGCTCATTCGAAATGGCCTGAGGTGATAAAAATGTCCTCAACCACTACAGAGAAAACGATTGCAGTCCTGAGGACCATATTTGCCAGGAACGGCTTGCCAGAGCAGATTTGCTCTGATAATGGACCACAGTTTGTGTCCGAAGAGTTTCGAAAATTTATGAGAAGGAATGGGGTAAGGCATTACACATTTGCCCCGTATCATCCAGCCACAAATGGATTGGCTGAGAGGTTCGTACAAACCTTTAAGAAGGCGATAAAGGCCATGTGCGATGATGAAATTCCACTACAGCATAAGGTGGGCAATTTCTTATTAGCCTACCGAAACGCGACATATGCAGTTACCAACCAGACCCCGGCCATGATGTTCTTTAACCAAAGGTTGAGACCTCGTCTGGACTTGCTCAGACCAAATGTGCGAAGAAATGTTGAGGATATACAATTCCAGCACATCAATGAGAAGCCGACAAGGAGCTTCAACGTAGAACAACCAGTCTTGGCCCGTGACTACCGAACAGAGAAATGGCAACCTGGAACGATATGCATGAGGCAGGGGCCATTAATGTACACAGTGGATGTCGGGGAGAACATTGTGAGACGCCACGTCGATCAGATCTTAGCGTCACAGGAACGAGTCAACCCCATGACTCGCGTACCTGGGGATGAACCCGACATACCGGTAGCATCTACCTCCGAACCAGTTGCAGTGGAAACCGATGAACTAACCGACGAAAAGGGGCCAGAATCGCCTCCGCACCAAGAACAAGAACCTCAGGAAAGGCGCTATCCCGAAAGGATCAGGAAGCCGCCCCAAAGACTGAATCTATAAATGGACTATTGTTGTTTAATGTACATGTTAAAGTGTTAATTGTTATTTGAATATTATGGGTACTGCTAATCTAAAAGGGGAGGAATTGTAGTGTATGTACCTTTAAGAGAGAACTACTTTTACAGCTCCTGTATACTGTAGTACTGGCAGTGACCACACCTGTTTATAAGCCTTGAGCATGCCTCTGTACCCCCAGTCTTGAGACTACCCTACTCCAGTAAATACCTGTTGATTGTTAAGTTACAGCATCCGTGTGGCTATTGAAAAACATCATACTCTCAGAATCACGGACGTAACATGAAGTGTGTTATGAATTTTCTGTTTAATTACAACATGGCAAAATATCCACACATGCTTATCATATGCCCTTTTCTTATTATTACAGTAATGGTGAAACCAGAGCTGCAAGCTAAGCTCTCTAAGCAATGGGCCTTACCACAGCACCTTGCTTCATCATCATTTGAAGCAGACAACAGTCTTCCTGGGAGGTGCATAGAAGAATAAACACAGGGCGAATCATTTCACACAATGAGAAAGGTGTAGATGTGAGGGTTGATGAAGGGCTAGACGAAGGGCTAGATGTTGATGAATGCGGCCAAGCATTGTTACGGTACTGGTTGAAATGGACAATATTTCAAAAGCTTGAATAGATGCACGAGTCATTTACCTCTTTGCAAGGCAGGATGCAAGCAATGGTTACACAATTGGATAATGCAATGCCCACAAGGATTATCTGCTCTGCAGACTGTCAGTGAGCCATATATAGTCATTGTGCTGAGCTCCAAAATCCAATATGTGATAACAGCTTGCACTTGGAGAGAGACCATCAGTGAGGGATTCAGAGATCTCCTGGTAGGGCAATGAGTGATCTGTGTTTGAGTCTCCAAATAAATACGTCAGACTCGGCAAGTCTACATGAAACCAGGCAGCACTGCAGTTTTCTAGGACATGATGATTGACCTGCTAACCTGGTTCATTGTTGGAATCAAGAGGAATAGACTTGTCAGCGGGAGCAGGGTTTCTTCCCACTCAGTTCCAGATAACCCTTCACACAAATGCCTTAACAGGGAAGGATGGCTCTGGCTGGATAAGCAGCGGGAAACTACTTTGTTAAGTTACAGGGGTTTAACTGATTACATTCCAGCAGTGATCCTGCACACATCTGGGCAGTGGGTGTTACCAGCTAGTACCTAAGTTCTCTGGACAAGAGTGTGCTGGTCTTACATAGAGAAGTGGCATCCAAGGCGAACAAATTAGTTTATATTTCAAGTGGACAGACTGGCACCTAATACATCGACAATAAGAAAAAATACTACTTTCATTTTTGCCAAAATATACCCTGTATTCATAGATCAAAACTTACATTCTGCTTTTATGATTGTGTTTTGGTTGCATTTTATGATTTAAAAGTCATGCTTTTCCATTTTGAATCACTGCTGTGACTGGGATGATGAATATCAGTAAGGAATAGCAATCAGCTGTTTGATTAATTGCAAACAGATGTCCCTGCAAAGTAGCAACAATTTATTACGGTATTTATATACAGTCCATTCAGATAACATTTAAAATGGAGTCAAATGTTTACTTTGCACAGAGGTCTATCTACAGGCATAAGAGAACCTGATAAACATTCTTATATCTACATAGAGAATTTGTATGGAATTGGTTGCTTTCAAAGATTCCCATTGGAAATATTATTAACTAATAGGATGTAGGTGGTTTCTGCTACACTGGTACTGAATCCTGCAAACATTGGAAAAGATGACTAGAAAAAAAAATATTAGATACACTGAGAGCCGCAATCTTTCAGCACTGTAATGCAGGCAGTAACCACTGTTAGCATCGTATGTTATAAATTGCTTGTTTTTAAGTGTTCATATGGAACTTACAAGGGCGCTGTTCAATTCTGGTGTTTGCTTCAAAATCAAGTGCAGCTACTTCTCAGTTCCAGTCTCTGATTCATATGCAATATGTCTTCCAGTTGTTCCCATGGTGGAAGCAAGCTGAAGTCGTTAATCAATTATGGTAATTTTTTTCTATCAAAGTATATACAGTAGGCACGGTTAAGAAAAACAATGTAATTTACATATTCACTATTCACTCCAATTGTGGTGTTGTGGCGGAGCCACTAAGGGACTCCGATCAATTGTATATAATTCCCTTTAATAATATGTTAGCTACAGCCTGAGTCTGTATCTTTGTTTTCACTGTTTACATGTACAGAGCGCGATCACTTTAATAGCGCGGGTAAACGCGATGATGTCACGCCGTTCATCACGTGATCCCCCACCGGCGGGAAAAACGTGATGACGTCATGATGTCAGCCACGGGACCGCCCAAGCAGTCCTCGTGGAGCCTCCGAACTGACTAGACCTATATTCGACGTTCTCCTGTAATTATTCGTTAAACTCTGTTTATTTGATCGCCTGAGTGGACCTCAGTCTTTTGGATAGGAACTAGACATTCCTACAGTGTCATTTACTGAAAGCATTTAGTTAAGGAAATAGGGAGTTATTTTGACATTGTGCAAAAGTGTAGAATGGGTGATAGAGAATCGGCAGTCCATTTTGCATCTCTCCTGATTTTTATTTCCATTGAATATAGGCCTAGATTTAATGGTATTGACCAGATGATACTGTAAGAATATAGATATGTTTTTAAGAACAGAAAAACAGAAGAAAGAGGAGCAGGAGTAGGAGATTCGGCCCCTCGAGCCTGCTCCGCCATTCAATAAGATTCTACCTCAACTCCACTTTCCTGCACTATCCCCCTATCCTTTGAGTCCCTTAATATCCAAAAATCTACCGATCTCTGTCTTAAATATACTCAACGACTGAGCCTCCACAGCTCTCTGTGGTAGAGAATTCCAAAGATTCACCACCCTCTGAGTGAAGAAATTTCTCCTCATCTCAGTCTAAATGGCCGACCCCTTATTATGAGACTGTGACCCCTGGTTCTAGACTCCCCAGCCAGAGGAAACACCCTCTCTGCATCTACCCTATCAAGCCCTGTATGAATTTTGTATGTTTTCAATGAGATCACCTCTCATTCTTCTAAACTCTAGAGAATATAGGCCGAGTCTGCTCAATCTCTCCTCATAGGACAATCCCCCCATCCCAGGAATCAGTCTGGTGAACCTTTGTTGCACTCCCTCTATGGCAAGTATATCCTTCCTTAGGTAAGAAGACCAAAACTGGTGTGGTCTTTACTCTTATACTCAAATCCTCTTGTAATAAAGGCCAACATACCATTTGCTTTCCTAATTGCTTGCTGTACCTGCATGTTAGCTTTCAGTGATTCGTGTACAAGGGCACCCAGGTCCCTCTGAACACCAACATTTCCCAATCTCTCACCATTTAAAAATACTCTGCTTTTCTATTTTTCCTACCAAAGTGGATAACTTCACATTTCTCCACATTATATTCCATTTGTCATGTTCTTGCCCACTCACTTAGCCTGTCTATATCCCCTTGAAGCCTTTTTGCATCTTCCACACAACTTACATTCCCACCTAGCTTTGTATCATCAGCAAACTTGGAAATAGTACATTTGGTCCCCTCATCCAAATCTTTGATAGAGATTGTGAATAGCTGAGGCCCAAGCACTGATCCTTGCAGTACCCCATGAGTTAAAGCCTGCCAACCCAAAAAGGACCTGATTTTTCCTACTCTCTATTTTCTGTCAATTAACCAATCCTCAATCCATGTTAGTATATTACCCCCAATCCCATGAGCCCTAATTTTGTTTAATAGCCTCTTGTGTGGCACCTTATCAAATGCCTTCTGAAAATCCAAATATACCACATCCACTGGTTCCCCCTTATCTATTCTGCTAGTTACAACCTCAAAAAACTCTAACAGATTTGTTGAACATAATTTCCCTTTCATAAATCCGTGTTGACTCTGCTCAATCCTATTATTATTTTCTAAGTGCCCTGTTACCATGTCCTTAATAATAGATTCTAGCATTTTCCCTACTACTGATGTCAGGCTAATTGGTCTGTAGTTCCTCATTTTCTCTCTCCCTCCTTTCTTAAATAGTGGAGTTACATTCCACAGGAACCATTCTAGAATCTATGGAATTTTGGAAGATGACAACCAATGCATCCACTATCTCTATAGCCACCTCTTTTAAAACCCTAGGACGTAGGCCATCAGGGCTATGGGATTTATTGGCTTTCAGTCCCACTAATTTCTTCAGAACTTTTTTTTACTAATACTAATTTCTTTCAGTTCCTCATTCTCGCTCGACCCTTGGTTCTCCACTATTTCCGGGAAGTTTTTGAGTGTTCTTCCATGATGACAGACACTCAGGCTGCAATTTTATTAATGGATACGGCTTGTGTGCGGGTTAGCAGGTTTCCGACTTCCAGTCCCGCCCCCAGCTGCTTCCGCTCCACAGACGTGATTTTCCCTTGATTGACCTTGTTAAGCCTGCCCTGCAGGCTTGCCAGCCAATTAACAGGAAGCTGGTCAGATGACATCATTTGATGATACGTCATCTGCCGGTTTCCTTAAAGGGACCACGCACAATTTAATTTTGACAGTTGATTTCTCAGTGTTTGACAGTATTGAGGTGCTGAAAACACTGACAATCACTACACAAAGGTGAACTCTTGCATCCAGGCTCTCCAATGACTCCCTCCATAGGCTGGAATAGATCACAGCTGCAGGTGAGGTGACAGAAGCGATCTGTCACTGGTGAGAGAGGTTCCTCCAATGAGGTGGCACTGGACATGGATTTAAAAACTTGTAAGCTAAAGAAATCTGTAAATGTATTAAAAATGCAGTACCCAACATTTTTTTCCCTCTGAGACTCACCATGTGCAACATTGGATCCTTCACACCACTTCTGCAGCTGTCATCAATCCAGAAACATTACAGCAGACTCACAACACGCCACACTCACCTGGTGTGGTGTCCGGACATCGGGAAATCTGAGCCAGAAGTGGAAAATCCAAAAATAGGCTGACAACTACTGGCAAGTAACTGTTAATAGGCAGGTAATTGCCTTTAATCCACTTCCCGCTGCTAGGTGTCAGGTCCATTCGCAAATTGGGGACCCGACACTTGGGAAAGCTGTTTGGAGGCGGGTTGACGGCAGGATCGGAACCCGCCATCAATTAAAATGAATTTAACCTATGACCCACCTCCAAACCCGCCCTCTGAGTGCTGGCAAAATCGCGTCCAAAGTATTTGTTTAATTTCTCTGCCATTTCCTTATTCCCCATTGTAATTTCTCTTGTCTCAGCCTGTAAGAGACTCATGTTTTCTTTCGCTAGTCTTTTCCTTTTTACATACCTATGGAAGCTTTTTCAGTCAGTTTTGATGTCTCTCACTAGTTTACTCTCATATTCTATTTTTCCTTTCTTTATCAATTTCTTGGTCCTCCTTTGCTGAATTCTAAAATACTCCCAATCCTCAGGCTTACTACTCTTTTTGGCAACATTATAAGTCTCTTCCTTTAATCTAATGCTATCTTTAATTTCTTTTGTTAGCCGTGGTCGGGCCATTTTTCCCGTGGTGTTTTTATTCCTTAAGGGAATGCATATGCATTGCAAATTATGAATTATTTCTTTAAATGTTTGCCATTGCTTTTCTACTGTCATATATTTTAATTTAGCTTCCCAACTGACCTTAGCCAACTCCCCTCTTATACCTATGTAATTTGCTTTGCTCAGGTTTAGGACCCTAGTTTCAGACTTAACTGTCAAACTCAACATAAAATTCTATCATATTATGATCAGTGCTCCGCAGATGCTCCTTTACTACAAGGTTATTAATTAACCCTGTCTCATTGCACAGTACTAGATCTAAAATAACCAATTCCCCCGTAGGTTCCTTGACATACTGATCTAGAAAACTACCTTGAATGCATTCCATGAACTCTTTCTCTGCACTATTTCTGCAAATTTGGTTTGCCAAGTCTATATGAAAGTTAAAGTCCCCCATGATTACTGTATTACCCTTGTTACGTGAATCTCTAAATTCCTGATTTATACGCTGCCCAACACTACAACCTCTGTTAGGGGGCCCACAGCCTACTCTCACTAGTGTTTTCTGCCCCTTGTTGTTTCTTAGCTCCACCTAAACTGATTCTACTTTGTTTTTCCAAGCCACGATCCTTTCTCTTTACTGTTTTTATTTCCTCCTTTATTATCAGGGCTAACTCTCCTCCTTTTCCATTCTGCATGTCTCATCTAAAAGTCAAATATCCTGGAATATTTAGTTCCCAACCTTGGTCACTCTGCAACCACACCTCTGTAATGGCTATTAAATCAAACCTATTTATTTCTATCTGGGCGATTAATTCATCTATTTTGTTGTGAATGTTTCGTGCGTTCAGATATAGTACTTTTAGCTTTAACCTTTTTCTATTTTTTCCTGATGTCGCTTTCGTCACTAATGCCCTATTACCTTTATTAATCTTTCTGTCCCTTCATGACCCACTCTGTTTATCTTTACCTAGATCACTACTCTGCTCTACAGCCTTGACATTTCTCTTACTGCTTTTGAATTTACCCTTTCCCGAATCCTCCCACTCCCCGCCCCCCTTCATTAGTTTAAAGCCCTATCTACTGCCCTAGTTATTTGATTCGCCAGGACACTGGTCCCCGGTTTAAGTGGAGCCCGTCCCCATGGAACAGCTCCCTCTTTCCCCAGTACTGGTGCCAGCGCCTCATGAATTGAAACTCCTGCCTCCCACACCACTCTTTGAGCCATGCATTTAACCTTTTAACCTGTTTGTCCCTCTGCCAATTTGCACTTGGCTCAGGCAGCAATCCAGAAATTATTACCTGTGAAGTTCTGCGTTTTAATTTCGACCCTAGCTCCTCAAACTCTCTCAGCCGAACTAGTTCTACCTATGCCATTGGTTCCTACATGTACCACGACAACTGGATCCTCCCCTTCACACTCCAAGTTCTTCTCCAGCCATGAGGAGACATCCTTTACTCTGGCACCAGACAGGCAACATAGCCTTTAGAACTCCCGGTCGCAGCTGCAGAGAACAGTAGCTATCCCTCTGACTATACTGTTCCCCCGCTTGAATGGCCTCCTATACCATGGTGCCGTGGTCAGTTTGCTCATCCACCCTGCAGTCCTTGTTCTCATCCTCACAGGTAGCAAGAACCACATACCTGGTGGATAAGGGCAAAGGCCGAGACTCCTCCATCACTACATCCTGGGTCCTCATACCTTCCTGACTCGCAGTCACACCCTCCTGTTCCTGACCATTGACAAACTCTAAAGTACTACCTCATCTAAGGGGTGTGACTGCCTCCTGGAACAAAGTGTCCAGGTAACTCTCCCCCTCCCTGATGCCCAGCAATGTCTGCACCTCAGACTCCAGCTCAACAACTCTGAGCCGAAGTTCCTCGAGCTGCAGACACTTACCGCAGATGTGGTTGCTCAGGATATCACTGGTCTCCACAGACTCCCACATGTTGCAGTTACAGCACACCACCTGCCCTGCCATGTCTATATAACCTTCTTTATTTATTTGATTAGTTAATTAATTATTTTTTATCAATTATTTTAGTTTTATTACTTAATTGGTTTATCTAGTTTTAGTTACTAATTTAATAAAGTAAAGTTGTAGCAAGTTAGTTTCTTAGCTAGCTTAGAGACCAAAAAAAACTGTAGTACTCACCAACCAATCACCTACCTGCTGTCCTGTGATGTCACTCCTCAATTTTTTTTTCTCTCTCCTCCGCTCTTTATTCCCCTGGCTCTGCTCCGTCCCCGACCAGGTCCGCTCTCGCCACTGCTCTCGGTGAGTTTGGGCCTCCTCTCCTCCACTCTTTATTCCCCTGGCTCCACTCCATCCCCAACCAGGTCCACTCTCGCCGCTGCTCTCGGTGACATTATTCTAATACAGACCGGAGAAAGAACACTAATATAGCAGAATTGGTTTAAACTGTTTGTTTACAAATCCTGTATTTTCCCCCTCAATGATAACATTGGAGAGGAGGAATTTCAGGGACAATGGGCCAGAAATTCGGGTCCCCATGGGTGAGTACGCGCCGTGTACTCACGCGTAGGGCCAACAAAAGTGCCGGCTTTGTGCATGCACTGCGCATGCGCTGGAAACCAGAACTTCTGTTCCCTTGAAGGAAGGGGTTCACAGGTCAAACGCATGCACCAGAGAGGCAGCGCGTACGCCTGCAACTTCCGTTTCTTTTACAGGTTTCTCCGGGAGGGTAAGTCTCCAGCAGCTGCGCGTTTAAAAAGCAGTCACAAGGCCTGCTTTTAACAAGATAAGTGGTGAATTAAAATAAAATTAAAACATTTTTTCCACAGGTTTATTATTTTTAAATACTTTAAAGAAAGATAAGTTTATTTTTAGCCCCTTTAAAAACTGTAATTAATTTTTTCAAAAAATGTAATTATTGTTTAAAATAGTTATTTTATGTAATTTATAGTTATTTTAAAAATGTGATTTTTAAAAAATGTATTTGAAGTTTTAGTTAGGTTTTGGGGCCAATCTCTATTCATAGATTTGACAGGCCTTCCTGTCAAATCTGTGACTACAGATTCACTGCTACGATTGGCTCTCCATGGCCCACGTGATCCCAGGGGACGCTTCAAACTAACTGCGCCCCTGGGATATGCAAGAACTGCGCGCCGGTAGCTGGAGGAGGCCCAGGATCGGAATTCCACGCGGACCCACAGCACAACAGCAGGCGCGCTTGGTAAATGCAGGTTGGGGGCTTGCACCGGCGGGAAGCCTCCGACCCGAATTTCTGGCCCAAATTGTACTGTAAGCATCGGCAAGTTTAGATTATTAAATAAATAAACTAGTTGGATAAATGGAGCTAAAAGGGTTGTAAGGTTTAAAACATAGGCTTTTGATCACAGTCAGGGGGAGTGCAAGGGAGGAGATCACCGCAGTATAC
The DNA here is from genome assembly GCF_052327205.1 of Somniosus microcephalus. Taxonomy (NCBI): domain Eukaryota; kingdom Metazoa; phylum Chordata; class Chondrichthyes; order Squaliformes; family Somniosidae; genus Somniosus; species Somniosus microcephalus. Next base: position 83,030,409 of record NC_140993.1, on the reverse strand, counting down.
AAAAAGGCAATAGGTTCCTTTTACTGTAGAGCATAACATCAATGGTTTGTACAACAAAACTATGGTTCGGGAAAAACAATGATAGGAAGTAACAGTATGGTGTGACAAGACATGAGGCCTATCATCCTTGTCCAGCAATCTGTGCAAAAAAGAGGGGTCATAGAACATCCAATAGTGCTGAATCTAGCAGGAACTAGATCATAAAAGAAAATGGTTTAAAAAGAGATACAATGTTTTACTCAGTAGAAACTTTGCCTACCTTCAAGACCAGATAACATGAATAGGCTTGGATAAGCCATTCTCATCATTTCCCCCAGAAGTTCCCTGCATAGATGGTTTTAGATGTAAGGCTAATGCATACTATTCTGCATGAAGGTTTATGGTGAATGTTTTAAAGCAAGAATATATGATATTATTTCTCAGACATATTACTATCTGTAGCTTTATGAATCTGTTAAAAGGATAAGGAAGGAATTATCACAAACAGATACCAAGATAAGAGGTACAGTTAATTATTTACTAGACTGGAGGAAGCTGCAAGGGAACATGATAAGATGGGGGAATTGGTTAAAAAGTGGCAAATGGAATTCAATTTTAGTAAGTGTGAGGTGATACATTTTGGTACAACTATAACAGCATTAAATATATTCTGAATGGAAATAAGCTGGGTGCTGTGTAAAAGTAGAGGAATTTGGAGATGCAGGTTCACAGGACATTAAAGACATTTTGATGAGCCCGTAAAAAAAGCTAATGTAATTTTAGGTTTTATCACAAGCTATATAGATTATAAAAGCCAAGAGGTAATGAGGAATCTATGTAAAACCTTACTAAGATCTCAATAGAATATTTGTTGCAGTATTAGGCTCCATACTTTTGGAATATTAAGCCTTTAGTGAGGCGGACAACACTGATTCTGTAGGATGCTGCCTGTTATGAGGAAATACATATACAAAGAAAGACTTGAAAATTGGGGGCTTTTCTCATTAGAACAACACAGATTACAGGGTCATATAATAGAAGTGTTTAAAATTATTAGATGATGATGGGACAGGGTAGATAGGAACAGACTGCTTCAGTAGCTGAGTGGACTAGAATGAAGAGCCAGACAAATTGAAATGTGATTAAGATGGTTTGATCACATGGAGGGTAAGTGCTGCTGGAACTGGCTGTGTCAAAGAGCTGATTACTTGACAGCTTCAACTGTACAGTAAAAGCTCCCACCTGACAGAGATCACTTTCCTCAGCCACAAGCTATTCCTCACTGAATTTCCACAACAGATTCAGCATGCTGCAATTCTTTCCACAAGTCTCCATCCAGTCTCCATCAAGTCTGACCTCATCACCTCTCTCAAAATTGACAGATCGCTTCTGTCATCTGTACTTCACCTGCCATCTATTCCATCAGTGTGAGTGCCTTTTATACTCTCTCACCTTGGTCCTCAGAATCCCACCAAAATCAGCCCCAACACCAGCAGCACCAGGCACACCAGCAGCACCAACAACAACACCAACCTTCTCCGCAATCACCTGATGCTACACAGGACAGAAGGCATCAGCACCTGAGCACGTTGCTGCCCGGGAAGCCAGGGATGGCCTCATCATGGTCAGGTTTACTTAACTTTACGCTGTACACTCTGGCTGCCACACGATGCACCAGGTTGGCACCACCCCACACCAACACCATAAAGCATCCCTGCAATGACCAAGCCATTCCTTTCACACTCATCACCATTGTGGGGGGTAACGTTATGTCTCAATATTCACTGCAACTCACTAAGGTGCACACAAATCTGTCCAAGACCAGAAAGTGTTGAAAATAAAGATTTCAATGTTTGACAGCACATTACTAGAAACTTTACATAAACATTGGATAAAACACCCAAGTGCCTATCCTTGTGTATTGTTAGTTGGTGTGATTGCACTAGGATGAGGGTGAGTGTGAGGGGTGGCTAGTGAGATGGGGAAGTGATAATGTAGGTAGAGAGGGATGAGTGGAGGTGCAAGGTAAGTTGGTGTGAGTAAGGATGTGCAGGAGTAGGGTAGGGAAGGCAGAGTGATGGGGATGTGATGAGAGGCACAGCAGGATGAGGTTGAGTGTGGCTTTGTACTAACGTTTCATGATCTAATGGGATAATTGAAACGTTTGCACCAGTGCACCCAGGTCCTCTTGACCACATCCCTGCTTGTGCCCTCCTGTGCAATGTGCAACCAGGCTGTGTTGATCTCCTGGGGATGTCTCTTCCACCCATGGGAAGGGAAGAGGACCTCCCTGCATGCTGTGAATCCCTCCATAAGCATATGGAGGGAGTCATGGGAGAACCTGGATGTAGCCCTGCACCTTTGTGCAGTGATTGTCAGTGTTTGCAGCATCTCAATGCTGTAGAGCACTGACAGCACAAATGTCAAAAGAAAGTTGGCCATAGTCCCTTTAAGGAAACAGGCTGATGATGCATCATGAATGGCGTCACCAGACCCGCTTCCTCTAATTGGGCCGGGAAACATGCTGGGCAGGCTTAACAAGCCCTCTCAATGTAAATTCATTTTAGGCAGTGGGATGGAGCCAGCAGTGGGGCCGCGACCCGCCACCAACAGTGCCCGCCCCGGACCCGCCGAGGTGAGCAAAATCCCGGCTGTTGAGTTCAATATTTGAATTCAGTTAAAAGAATTCTGGAAATAGAAAGCTGGTAACAGTAAAAGTGACCATGAAGCTGTTGGATTGTTTTACATAGGATTTCATAGGCTATACGGCACAGAAATAGGCCATTCAGCCCAACCAGTCTATGTTGGCATTAATGCTCCACTCAAGCCTCCTCCTGTCTTTCATCACCTAACTCTATCAGCATAACCCTCTGTTCCTTCTCCCTCATATGCTTATCTAGCCTCCCCTTAAGTGCATCTATACTAATCGCTTCAACCACTCGCTGTCTATGGTGAGTTCCACATTCTCACCACCTTCTGAATTCCATATTTGATTTCTTGGTGACTATCTTATATTGATGGCCTCTAGTTTTGCTCTTCCCAACAAATGGAAACACTCTCTCTGTGTCTACTCTATCAAAAGCTTTCATAATTTTATAGATCTCTATTAAACATAGAAACATAGAAGCATAGAAGATAAGAGCAGGAGTAGGCCATTCGGCCCCTCGAGCCTGCTCCGCCATTCAATGCGATCATGGCTGATCATCCAAGTTCAGTACCCGGTACCTGTTTTCTCCCCATACCCCTTGATCCCTTTAGCCTTAAGAAATATATCCAACTCCTTCTTGAATATATTTAATGAATTGGCCTCTACTGCCTTCTGTGGTAGAGAATTCCACAGGTTCACCACTCTCTGGGTGAAGAAATTCCTCCTCATTTCTGTCCTAAAAGGCCTACCCCTTATCCTTAGACTGTGACCCCTGGTTCTGGATTCCCCGACCATCGGGAACATCCTCCCTGCATCTAGTCTGTCCAGTCCTGCCAGAATTTCATAAGTTTCAATGAGATCCCCTCTCATTCTTCTAAACTCCAGCGAGTACAAGCCCAATCGACCCAATCTCTCCTCATACGTCATTCCTGCCATCCCAGGTATCAGCCTGGTGAATCTTCGCTGAACTCCTTCCATGGCAAGAACATCCTTCCTCAGATAAGGCAATCAAAACTGCACACAATACTCAATTAGGTCACCCCTCAGCTTTCTCTTTTCAAGAGAAAAGAGACCCAGCCTGTTCATCCTTTCCTGATAGTTATAGATTGTTCTAAAAACCCAACTGGTTCACTAGTGTCCTTTAGAGAAGAAACCTGCTGTCCTTATCTGGTCGGGCCTTTATGTGACACCAGTCCCACATCAATGTAGTTGACTCTTAACTGCCCTCTGAAGTGGACTAACAAAGCCAATTAGTTGTATCAAATCAGGGCACCTAAGGATGGGTGATAAATGCCAGTGACACCTACGTCCCAAGAATGAACATTAAAAGAAATAGCCCCATGTTGTATGGATTAAATAAAACAACATCTCAACCAACCAGATGTCACAATGGTACTCCTGAGGGACAATGAAACCATTGCTAACAATGCCACAAGATGTTTGGAATTCTAAATAGTGGCGACTACTGGGATGATTAACTAATTAACACTTCAAATAATTATTGCGTGAGCCGAAAAGAACTTACACCTTGAGGGAAATCAAATAGACAAACAGACTGGTTCAGGTTGTTGTTTTTCTATTTTAAAGTGTGTACAGCCTTGAGAGTTAACCACTTATATGCTGAATTAAGCATTTCAAGAATACAAGTTTAAAAATTCAACACAGACAAAATCCATTTTGCCATTCCCTCATAACATTCTGGTCTGCCTCACTGAGAGCAGCACTTTACAGATATCTCTCTGTGAGACCATGGAAGAGCACGTGGGTTTGGGTGCGGGTGGGGAGATAAAAGTGGCAAACTTCTGTATTTGACTGGAGCGCGTTAGGCTGCGTGTGTGCAACCCCTCGGGAGAGGCGGGTTGCCAACCATCAGATGTAAATCGATCAATTAAAGTGATTTTGACCTACGTTTTTGTGCTTAATGTCACGTCCATGGGTTTCCCGGGCTTCTTGGAACTCGCCAGTGAAAGCAAGGCGAGTGCACGGTGGCAATTGAGGAGGCTTAATCAATTTCAGGGAAATATGCCAATAAATACTTAGTACTCACAGCTGCTTTCTTACCTGCTAGTGGGAAAGAGTTTATTCACAGTGCTTCATTTCTATACTTTGGAGGTCTGATCTACAATTTGGAGCGCTGATCTATCAGATCAGGATGGGTGCCGCTTATGCTGCCTTAGACTGGACCTCAGATGCGGACCAAGATGACTAGCAGCAGCACCAGCAACAGCCTGCTGGAACAAGACCTGCTGCCAGCTGGACCTAGTGGCCTAGCTGTCAACGTTACCACCGCCCTCAGCCTTTTTGCTTCTGGCTCCTTCCAGCGCTCTGCTGGAGACATTTACAGGATCTCCCAGTCGGCGGCCCACAAATGTATAAGACAGGTGACTGATGGCTTGTTTGCCAGGGCCAGCAATTATGTCAATTTTGCCTGCAATGATGCCAGTCAGAATGAGCGGGCGCTTGGCTTTGCGGCTCTGGCTGGTATCCCACAGGTGCAGGGTGTCATCGACTGCACGCATGTGGCAACCAGGGCACCCCCAGAACACCCAGGAGTGTTTGTCAACCTCAAGGCCTTCCACTCCATCAATGTGCAGCTGGTGTGCAACCACAAAAAGATCTTTATGCAGGTGTGCGCCAGATTCCTGGGGAGCTGCCATGATGCTTTAGTCCTGCGGCAGTCCAACCTCCCTGATGTCTTCGATCTGGAAGCAGAGTTAATGGGTGGCTGCTAGGAGGCAAGGGATACCCACTTAAAACATGGCTGATGACACCTCTCAGAAATCCGAGGAATGAGGCACAGGAGCGCTACAATGAATGTCATATTACCACTAGATGTGTCATCAAACAAGCCATCAGCATGCTGAAAATGAGCTTCAGGTGCCTGGACAAATCTGGAGGCACCCATCGATATACATCAGCAAGGGTCTCCAGAATGCTATGCTCTGCGCAACATTGCCCAGCAGCGATGTTTGGACATGCAGGATGACCAAGGCGCAGAGCATTGAGCGTCTTTGGAGGATTCCGAGGAGGAGGACGAAGACATGGAGGAAGATGTTGCTGAGGGCAATGCTCCACCAGCTGCACACACTGCTGCCCAGGATGCCCTGATTATTGCGAGGTTCACTTAGGTTCCACCAGCGCACCCATCTAACAACCACATACAAAAGCCTCGTTTTGCCCCCTTCCTCAATGCCATTAATACAAAGCAGTTCTTCAAACAACCAAGCATCCCTTTCACATCCCCACATTGGTTGCCGTCAATTGGGGGACAGCAAAAAGTGAACAGCAATGGCATGTGTCCAACTGATGGATGGAATGCATTTGGTGAGGGTCACTATGAAGGAAAAGCATTCAATTGCATAAGGATGAGGGTGAATGGTGGATGGATAGATGGGGATGTGAGGAAGAGAGGCGGAGAGGGATGGGTGCACCTGCAAGGTAAGTGGGTGTGAGGAGTGATGTGATGGAGTAGGCTTGGGAAGGCAGAGTGAGGGGGTTAGGGTGATGTGCTCATCGAGATGTAGGTGAATGTGCAACTGTACTCACCTTTCCTGACCTGCTTAGATCATTAAACCACTTCCTGCACTGCATCCAGGAGTGTGGCACTACGCTTCTGCTGCTCACATCCTCTGCCACCTCCAACCACGCCTTCTTGGTTTCTGCCACAGGTTTTCTCCTCTCATTGATGGGGAATAGTATGTCCCTCTGGCTCCTCACAGCCCACAACAGCACATCCAGGAAGGCATCATTGATCCGGGGTGCAGCCTTTGCATGTCTCCCTTCCATTTTTCTCCTTCCTTCTTTCTTCCCCAGAACTCCAAACACCTTAAATTGCATCTTTGGATTGTCCCTTTAAATATTGGAGTTGAGATTGCGTCACGCGGGTCCTCATTAAACACGATGCTGCTGATTGGACAGGTGAACCCGGAAGTAAAATGATAATGAGGTGGCTGAGTTAAAAAGCCACTGGCAGACTTGCGTGATATAATTCTGGGTTTCCACCCTCCCATGTGATATCGGGCCCCGGCCCCGCCCTCCCACGTGATATCGGGCCCCGGCCCCGCCCTCCCACGTGATATCGAGCCCCGGCCCCGCCCTCCCACGTGATATCGGGCCCCGGCCCCGCCCTCCCACGTGATATCGAGCCCGGCCCCGCCCTCCCACGTGATATCGGGCCCCAGCCCCACCCTCCCACGTGATATCGGGCCCCGGCCCACGTGATATCGAGCCCCGGCCCCGCCCTCCCACATGATATCGGGCCCCGGCCCCACCCTACCACGTGAAATCGGGCCCCGGCCCCGCCCTCCCACGTGATATCCGGGCCCTGGCCCCACCCTCCCACGTGATATCGAGCCCCACGTGATATCGGGCCCCGGCCCCGCCCTCCCACGTGATATTGAGCCCCGGCCCCGCCCTCCCACATGATATCGGGCCCCGGCTGTAGGGGGTTTTTCCTGCTCTCTTGCCCGTTCTGGCCCCCTGCCAGGCTTCGTGCAAGAATTACCCTTGAGTGGTTCGACCCACCCCCCCCCTACGGTTCTAGACCTTGGACTTAGATGCAGAGAACAGTAGTGCAGAGAAGAGGACTCAATAGACCAGGCTGAATAGCACGAAATGGATGCTTTTATTTTTGAACAGTTTGAAGCATTACAAAATACATGTCATAGGCACAGATTAAAATAACTACAATCATGCACAAATTTATGAACTTGACTCTATGGAAATGGGGAACACACGGCACATCGTAAAAGGGGAAACACATTACGATTTCCCTTAACTCCCTCCCCTATACCTAAACCAAGTTTCGACCTGGGGAACTTGGGATCATGCTCACCACTCTCGAAATTGCGAAAAGGGGTTCGCAGACTTTTGACACCGCTTCCCGTCGTCACGTGGATTGGAAGCTTCTGGCGCAGTCGATATTCTCTCCTCCCTCGAGGCGGTGGGGTAGACCCAGCCTCGATGAGCGCTCGTCAAGGTTGAGATCCACAATCGTGGATTTTTGTTCATGGAGCAGACCTAGATGCAGGTTATGCACATGGGAGAATCTTGTGGCATCGATCGCCGGTTCTCCAGAGGGTTTCTTCTCCGTCGGCCTGGGTCGTCGATGATCTCCCGACCCCAGTACCCGGGCCACCCTTGTCGTCTTCTCGTCGTGGCCGAGCCTTGTTTGGCTGAACACCGGCCACGTTGTCCTTTTTCCGAAACCGTCCGTCTTTAAAAAGACGAAAACGTTTTCATCGATTCTGCATCTGCCGAAGTGGAAGAGGCGCCGATCCTGGCCCCGTCCGAAGAAGTTGAAGTCGTCCAAGAAGAAGAAGCAGCTGCCGTCCAGTCAAGTGAAGTTGTTCAAGTAACCCGAAGTCCGAAGTCTTTTAGATGGACTTTCAATCCATAGTTATACTCTTTTGGGACAGTCTTATCTCCCGCCAAATCATAGTCCTGTCTTTGTATTAATTTTGGCGGGCAGAAATCTCTGCAGGGGCGCTTTGTCTTGTAACGGAGCCGGTGATAACTTAAACTGGCCTTCCTGGCCGATAATGTCTTTTAATGTCTTTTGCATTGTCACCGCGGCTCGGTTCGCATATTGATCGGTCCGGACATTTTCCTTGATGGCTGCTAAACGGTTTTTCCTTTGTACGATAAATGGGTATAAGTGTTTTTACATTGTCCGCCCATATCTTGATGGGCCCCATCCTGTACTTATAATCCATTGAATATGTATGCTGTTGCTCTGAGTTTCGGTTCCCAGATACTGGCTTTCGTGGGCTCACTGTCTTCAATCCACAAGCCTGTCTGGCTTGCAGTAACAGAAATAAAATGGTTCATAAACTGATCATGGGGCCTGGCGGCCATTTTGTATGCCCTTTTTATCAAAGGTTTTTCTGTGCAAGCTTACTTTGGTCAATAAACAGTCTTATTTTATCCAGTTTTCTTGCGTGATTTTTGCTGAAAATTGCGAATCTTACAGGCCCCCCTGTGATACTGATAGCTTGCTTAAAGTATCAATAATCCTTGATGAGGAAATTTTCCCTGATTCCCCACATCCAAACATTCCTGGCACTTAACTATCTATGCCCCTCACGACACATGCAGTTCCCATTTCCGGAGAAAATGAAAATTACCTCATGCACATTTGGAATCATAGACAGCAAATCTTAAACTATAACACCTTCACCTGTCAGATGGGCAGGGGTTGATACCCTTTTGCGCCATCTGCATGCATCTTTTATTAATCCAAAAAAACTTAAGAACAACTAATAACATAACAATACTTATTTCCTTATAACCCAAAACAATAAAAAAAAATTTTAAATGGAGGGACGCTTAATCTTATACTAGCAGCTTAGAGTGGGGTATCTGCTTCCCCCATTCGCACATAGCGTTCTCTCCATTCTCCTGTGTTCTCGTGCCTCTGGAGGCGTTTGCCTCTTTTGCAATGCACGAAGAGCAAAAATATCACAATCAAAACCTGACATACTACTAGGATATGGGATGCTATTCTAATCCAGGCGGGGACATCTATGTTGGTGAACAAGTCCCACCATGGTGGGATGGTTATGTCCAATATGTCTTTTCCTATCTCTAAAGTCTTCTGCTCCAGTGTGTAGAAATGTTTCTGCGAAATTATAACGGCTTTTAAAATCTTGGTGAGGTGTTCGGGAAGAGGGGGAATGACATAACCAAAATGCGCGACAAATCGTTGTAAGTCTGTGAAATTCTCTTTGATAGTGATGTGTACGGTGGAGGGCGCAGGAATGGGAACAATTCGTTGTTGTGCCACTTGAACCTCGGCCCTGGGTTTGAAACAGAAACTGCTATCACCGACCGAACACCACTCGTGTTGTCCATATCGGTACTGAGGCGCTGCAGTGGTGACGCAGTATGTCCCACCCCCGATATATGCTACCTGTGGGGGCACATGGTCCTCTGCCATTGCCTCCATGGTGCAATTCACCGGCTTCGCGCTAGCGGTTCTGAACCCGCACGGTGGTTTCAAAAAGGCATTCAAGTGCTGGGGACACAGGATGATGTGTGCTCCCCGGCTCCGACATCCCGAGAGGTCGGTGCCTGTCATCGTACGCTCCCATCTGATGACGTAAGGCGGGACCACTGCGTAACGAATGTGTGCGCCCCCCTGAATGACTCCAATGTTCTCTACTCTGTATACCGGGGCGGGCTTTGCTGCGGGACCCAACACCGGCATTCTTACTACTATTCCCATAATAGTGTGATTCGAATGTCCGCAGTCCACTGGAACTGGGTATGCTTCTGCGGCTAGCCTGAGCTGGCACGGGCTTAATGCATTCTCAAAAGGGTGGAGCGCTTGCAAGTGCTTGTTGCTGATCCAGGACGGGACCAAACCCTGTTTTAAATCCTCAAGATTACTGCGGCCCTCGCCCAGTAACCACGCCCCGTACAGCACACAGGCCTCGTTTTGCGCAGCTTGATCGGACGCATTCCGATCCTCCTTAATGAGTGCATTTACCGTTCTCGCGTCTTTCTCCAGCTCAGCAATTATGTCCTTAAAGTGTAGTTTCATGGCCTGGTCCTCATGCAACTCAGAACCCACGACCTTGTTTTCGTCTGTCAATATGTTCCTTAACTGGGCTTTTAAACCGTTGATCTGTGTCTGCAGCTCCACATTATCTAGAGCGTTGACAACAGATGTCCCGGTATTAAAAGCAGTGAATATGTCATTTACAGTACCCCTTCTTTGCCTCCCGACTCAATCCAAAACTTCTGGCGGTGTGGTGTATAATTTGTCTCTGTCGATGTCGGCAAAGTCAAATTCGTAAAATTGTCTAAACATACGGGTTAACAGGACCTGGTATAATTGTTCCGTTTCTTTGGGACACCACTCCGGCAATCTTACCTCAGTGAGATTTAAAATCACTGAGGCCACCGCGTAGTGTACCCCTTGGTACAGCACCTGACCGGTGGGTACCAATACTAAACCGTTCCCGGGTCCCTTGGTGGTGGTTGGGCACCCTCCTTTCTGGGCTAGTGCTACCGGAAGCGTGGGCAGGGGCTTGCGTGGGCGGGTGATGAGTTCAGTGGCGTTCACCGGAATAGGGGAGTATGGGGCTCCGCACGCTCGAGTGCTAACATCCCATCTCATCCCCTTCCCTTCATCCTGCCACTGCCTCTGGAAGAAGATGGACACGCCCTTGGGGCAGACGTGTCTCGAACCCCACATACAGACATATATTCCCTCATCCGGTTCCCACCATTTGTCCCAACACACACGTAATTGTCCGTGAGTTCCCGTAATAGTCCGATGGGTATTATTACCCAGTCGCTCCCACTCGACCGTAGAGTTTCTCATGTCCTTTCCCAGCTTTCGTAGCCACCACCATCGCCTTGGTGGTACGTTCCCATTGCACACCAGACAAATCCTCTTTCCCACGGTGACGCTGACTCTGGGCGCTAGGATCCTCACTCGAGGGCACGTTAATGAAGTCCCTTGGTAGGCAAAACCGAAATTGCTGGAATATTCCGTAGAATTCGTTCCCAGCCAACCTGGCCATCTCCCTTGGTGGAAGTAGGTGGCGGTTTCCTCTACCTCTCGCTCCCCCGTCCCATCCGTTGCGATGGGGGCCGTGTCCCCGGAGCACCCGAAAATGATGACGTCCTTGGTGCGGCCTCGGTAGGCCCACCCGCACCCGATCGCCATGAACGCGACGACAATCCTTTCCATCGTATCCCAGGTTTCTGTAACCAACAAAATGATGTAGCCGGGCTCCCGATAGGTGCTGGCCTAAATTAATTGGACGCGCGGGTTCCTGGACCCCGCTCCCTAACAAACACACATACCGGGCAGACCTCAAAATTGTACTCTTAACACCATATACTTTACATTCCTTAAACTATGACCATAATTACCTATCTTAACTTATGTACAGCGCCGCCCTCCGTGGGGGGGCTTTCCGAATCCCTGTGAGGTCTGTCGTGTGCCACACCCTGCGGTGGGGCTGCATTGATCTTTGGCTTTGATCCCCCGCAGCCTGTCGCTGCTGAACGGGGATCATGTCTTCCTGGGGCTGCTTTAAACCGTGGTTGGGGAGGATGGGGAGAATCTGGCCAAAATTTTCTGGGCTGGGGCGCTCGAGCCGACCTACGAGGGGCTGCTTTGGGTTGGGCTCCCGGGGCCGATGGACCTGGGGTCGTGACTGTTACCGTTACAGCCTGTGGTTCCTCCACAGCTGCCGGCTCCAGCTCCCCTCCCTCAGGCTCCGCCCCCCCGGGGTCGGGATCTGTGGCTTCCGACTCCACCTCACCTGTCCCTACAGGTAACGAGTCTCCACCCCCACTCCCTACCTCCCCCAAGCTTGAGTCGAGGGCGGGACTGCCGTCCTCTGACTCTTCCTCCTCCGTGATTGGGTCTAAAGCGAGGTTGAGCTGTTCGGGCTCTCCCCTGCCTAAATCCCATTCAAAAGATGAGACCTCCCACTCCAATGGGATGGCCTCTCCCTTCACGCAGGCTACTGCTCCAGCCTGTGTGGTCTGTGACTCTGTTACAGGCTGAGGATCTTTGTTCTCAGACCTGGTCCCCTTTGGTGGCCCTTGTGTACCCGGTTTAAACAGTTTACACTGGTTGATGTGAAACCATTTGGTACGTCGGGGCGTCTTCACTGCATAAACCATGGGGCTGGCTTTGTCTACAATGCTGTATGGCCCCATGTACAGTGGTTCAAAACTCCCTACCCTGGCGTAGTTTCGGACCATGACCTGGTCCCCGACTACCCACTCTTGTTGTTTCCGAGGTTCCAACAACAGTTTATTTCCCTGGTGCTGTCTTCCCATGTTCCCAGCCGCCTGCCCATAAATCTGTCTCAGGCGCTCCAAGAGGGTTTGGGCGAATTTGTCCCGTTTCACCTCTCGGAGCTGGCCCTCAGTGAGCACCGGGGCTAGCACATGGGTGGGTGTTCGCATGATCCTTCCAGTCATTAACTCGTGCGGGGAATACCCCGTGCTTTTGGACTGGCTGGCTCGGATCCCCATGAGGACTAAAGGCAGGACCTCCGCCCATTTCTGGGGCGAGCCCATTGTCTCTTTCCTCAGCTTTTCCTTGAGGGTCCGATTCATACGCTCAACAATCCCGGATGACTGGGGATTGTATGCTACGTGCCACTTTCCCTCAATGCCCAAGAGCATGAGGGCGTTCTGCATTACTTGACCGGTGAACTGACTCCCTTGGTCGGACTCTACAAAATGGGGGAGTCCCCACCGTGAGAACACTTCCCGAATCAAGATCTTAGCAGTACCCAGTGCCGTAGCTGTTCTGCACGGGAAGGCTTCTACCCATTTGGTGAACACATCTACCAGGACAAGGCAGTACTTATAGCCTCCCTGGGCGGCGGGCAGGGGCCCTATGTAGTCGACCTGAATCGACTGCCATGGTCCCTCTACCCTCCTGATGTGCCCCATGGGCACCTTCCTTTTGTGGGGGTCTGGGTTGTTAGCAGCACACACAAGACAGCTTGCGCAGAACTCGCGGACATCGTCCCGAAGTCCCGGCCACCATCCCGCCTGCTCCACCCGTTGCCAGGTGACCTCAGGTCCGGGGTGTCCCGCTCCTGGACCCTCGTGGGCCAATTGCAGGAATTCCCTTCGGTGCTGCTGCGGCACAACCCACTGCTCCTCTCGGAACAGCATACCTTCTTTGACTGTGAGGGCTGCCGTACTGTACGGACCTTCTACCTGTTTGCCCTCTGTGATGGCTTTTAGGACTGCTTTTAGGGCGGGATCCAGGGTTTGGACGGTATTTAGGTCTGGGGGCGGTGTCACCCCTGTGTTCCCGGGAATTCCCTCCCTGCCTTGGATCGCCGCCACGGGTCCGGGTTCGTATGGGTCCCAGAGAATGCCGTTGCGGGCACCCTCCCTGGCTAGCGCATCCGCTTGCTGGTTGCCCTGACTGCGGGGTTCTGTAGTGGAGTGAGCCTTCACCTTATGGATGAACACCTCTCCTTTCTCCCCCACAGCTGCTAGGATCTTCTCCAGCAAGGGCTTAACTGTTAAAGGCCGCCCGTCCGCGGAGGTGTACCCGCGTCGGGACCAGATGGCGAGGTACTCTGTACACGAATTGCACGTGAACATGCTGTCTGAGCAAACCGTGTATGGGGTTGGGAAAATCTCGGGGTGGGTAACCACGTACGCCACCGCGGACAGTTCAGCCTGCTGCGCGCTCATAGTGCTGGGGAGCTTAATTGCCAGGGCAATGTTTGCCGCAGGGTCATAAACTCCACACCCTGTGAGTCGCTTGCCGTCAGCTACAGTGCTAGAACCGTCTACGTAGATCTCGCGGCCCGTGGGATGTATCCCGGCCCGTAAACCTATGTTAACTTCCCATACCCCTTCTACGGAACATTGATGGGCTGTCCCGGGATATGCCATATTGGCTGCGAGCCTTGGCGCGCAGAGGCCTTTAACTTTGAGATCCATCTGGGAAAGGAGGAGGGTCCAGCGCGCAATCCGAGCGCTGCTTACGGTCCCATCCTTAATCCTCCCGTCCAGAAGCATCTTCGTGGGGGTGTGATGGGTGAGGAGCGTAATGGGAGAGGTCCCTGTGAAGATCACTGATCTGTTCACAGCCCAATGCGTGGCCAGGAGATGCCGTTCGCAATTGGAGAAACTCCTCTCCACATCCGTGAGCACCCTGGAGGAATAAACTACTGGTCTTAGCTTGCCGTGCCGCTCTTGGAGCAGCACTGCGCTCAGGCTGTCCCCACTAGCGGCTACCTCCAGAAAGAACTCCTCTCCCCCATCTATGGCCCCTAGGGCTGGCGCGGTCTGCAGATCTCTTTTCAACTTCTTGAATGCTGCCTGGCACCCCTCGTCCCAAGACCACTTGACTCCCTTGTGTAAGATTCGAAGTAGCGGGGCCGCTGTGGCAGCATAGTCCTCGATGAAATCTCTGCAGTACCCGGTCAATCCCAAAAAGGACCTTACACCCGTTACTGTGTTGGGAATCGGCAGATCTTGTATAGATTCCCGTCTGGCCTTATCTATGGCTCTTTCCCCAGCGCGGATGGCCAGACCCAGGAATTTAACTTCCTGCTGGCCGATCTGGGCTTTCTTTGGGTTTACTTTGAAACCCTTCCTTTCTAACAGTTCCAACAATTCGGCTAACAGAGGGCTGTGCTGCTCCCTTGTATCTGTGAACAGGAGTAAGTCGTCCACATACTGCATGATCTGGTTGGGCTGGCTGAACTCTTTCAAACTCCCCGCCATGCACTGATGGAAAATGCTGGGGCTGTTGTGAAAACCCTGTGGTAAGCAGTTCCAAGTGTACTGTTGCCCTTTGAAAGTAAAGGCAAACTTGTACTGGTCCTCCCGCCGCAGCGGAATGGACCAAAAACCGTTCGAGATGTCCAGCACCGTGAATGTGGTCGCCGATGCTGGAATACTCCCTATTAAGTCTGCAACTGCTGCTACCGTGGGCGCGCAGGCTGGGATATTACTATTGAGGACTCTATAGTCCACCGTGGCTCTCCACGAATTGTCCGGTTTCTTTACCGGCCATAATGGGGAGTTCACGTGGGTGGCTATCGTCCTCAACACGCCCTGCTGTACCAATGAAGATATTGCTGTCTCCATGTCGGGTTCTGCCTCCTTGGGGAAATTATACTGCTTTTGGGGTCGGATCATGGGGTCCCCGTCTACGCTGACTTCGAACCCAGTGACTCTCCCGCAGTCGTGCTTGTGGGTGGCGAACGCGGTCAGATTTTCTGACACACGCGCCTGCAAGTCCGTTGGGACGTTTGTTATCATGAGCTCGAGATCGTAACCTCCTGACGGCTTCATAGTGCACAGGGCCCCCTTTTCTTCCTTCCCCGGGATTACGACTACCTTACCTAAACCGCCCTCGGCTCCCCAGAGACAGTGATTTCTCAGGTCCACGAGGATCCCGTGTTCCACCAAGAAATCAGCCCCGAGGATGCCTTTCCCCCCCCCCCTCATTCCACTTCAATAGGATGCACGTCCATGTGGTGTGGAGCGCTCCCAACTGAATGGAGAGCGGGAGGGAGTGCGCGCCAGCCTGTGCTCTACCTGTGAAACCCGCTACTAAATATGGAGCCTGGGCGGACAGAGGTGAGGCAAAAGGTTTGTCCGAGTGGATCACGGTACACGAAGCTCCCGTATCCAACAGGTAACTACCCCTTTGTTTCTCCACCTCCATCTCCACCACAGGTCTTCTCCAAGCGTCATAGCGGAGCGGACACAAGTAGATGGGCTGCGTGGGCGTCAGTCATTTAGGTGTTTCGGCTGGGGTCTCGGGGGCGATAGGGCTGTTAGCAACCGCTACCTTCCCCTGCCAGGTCATCAGAGACCGCATAGTCTCCAAGACTGACTCGATCGCAGCGGGGTCCACAACCGCACCACCCCCTTTATTCGGGGCAGAGGCTACGGTTGGGTTCTGGACTGGTTTTGGGGCAGCGGCCTGCACTTGTGGTTGTGCTGGTGTTGGGTAAACTCTCGGGCCGTTGGCGACTCGGGCTTGGGCTTGATCTTGGGCTGCGGCGAACGCTCTCTCCCTCTTATCCTTCCAAGGATTCCTACAGTCCTTGCGCCAATGACCCTCCTTCCCACACCCGTAACAACTGCTATTTGCTTGGGGATGGCGATTTCCCTCCTGACGCCATTCCTTTTTAGCAGAGGCTGCGGGTCTCACCTCATGCACCTTTCCTTTCACAACAGGCGTTTTCTTGCCCTTGTTGTTTCTATAACTGATCGTGAGCTGATCTAGTACTACTTCCTCCGTGGAGCGGGCGTTAGTGGGGTCAAACCATGCTTTGGCCTGTTCCTTCACTACTGGCAGGCAACCTGCTACCAGGCACCGAAGCCAGTGAGCCCTTTGTTCGCCATCCAGCCCGGCCCGGGCCGGCCCGCCCGGGCAGCTGCGCCGATACACTGGCCACAACCTGTCGGCGAAAACCCGTGGGGGTTCTCCCTCTAGCTGCACTGTCTTTTCTAAACGGAGGAACGGAGTTCCGTCCCCCTCTCCCATGATCTCCAGAATCTCATCCCGTAGCAACTCATAGTCCCTGTGCCCTCTCTTGCTCTCGTCAGGGAGACACTGGAGGAGCGAACTGTCCAGGGAGAACAGCAGCATTTTAGACTGTTCAACCCCGTCGCAGTCATTGACTGCTGCGGTCTGCTCCACGTCTCTGAAATGCACGGAGGGATCTCCTGACTCGGAGAGTTTTGGGATGTGACTTATCATCTCTCTTAGCTGTCGTGCGCTATGAGGCATTATGATCTGACTCTCAAGGGGTCCGTCATCGCCATTTTCTTCATTTGGACCGATCCTCCGGTGTCTCGTTGGACACACTGGCGCCGGCCCCGACTCTACTGTCTGGGGTTGGTCTACCTCAGGGCTCTCTTCCTCTACCGTCTCCGTCTCCTGTCCCGGAGTCCAAGACTCCTCATAGGCAGGAGGCGCAGAAGGTTCGGGGGTTGGTACCCCAACTGCCTCTTGTGGAATCGGTCTTTTGGATTCCTTGGCTAGCAACAGCTGACTCGCTGGTGGATTTATGAGACACACCAACCCGTTTGCCTTCGCTAGGGCCTTTCTCAGGTCCTCTAGCTCCCGGCGGCAAGTGCTGTGGTCGGTGTTCTCAGATCTATCCTCCATGGCCATCTTATATGCTGCCCTGGCTCCCAGGAGCTTTTCCTCTTGGGCATCTACTTGTTTGGCTAGACGGGAACACCTCTCTCTCATTCTACCTTCACTGGCCTTGGCCTCAACGACCTGACATTTTAAATATTCTACCCGGGTTTCGTGGCAGCGAATTACAGAGCGGCGTTCCTGGTTCAGCGCGTCAAGCGATTCAATCAGTTTTTGACCTCCCGCAACCTTTTCCTCTACGCCTTTAAGCAAGCCGTTGATCTGGACTGTCTGTGCTGCAACTACCTGGTCCAAAAGCTGGACTTGCTTCTTGTAGCACATCAGCCAGACCGCCTTTTCTACAGATTTCTTATGCTCTCTACCCGCTGTCCACTTGATGGCTGCGTCTAGCGGGCGCCTATCCCTTAGTAGATCAGATATCCATTGTTTTGTGAGGTTGACTTTTCCGAAAACATAATCTGCTATTCTTTCATCCATCACATTTCGTTTATTCAGATCTTGATCTAACACACTACTTTCCTGCTGCCAAGGTCCTGCCACGGTCGCCATTTCTGTAGGGGGTTTTTCCTGCTCTCTTGCCCGTTCTGGCCCCCTGCCAGGCTTCGTGCAAGAATTACCCTTGAGTGGTTCGACCCACCCCCCCCCTACGGTTCTAGACCTTGGACTTAGATGCAGAGAACAGTAGTGCAGAGAAGAGGACTCAATAGACCAGGCTGAATAGCACGAAATGGATGCTTTTATTTTTGAACAGTTTGAAGCATTACAAAATACATGTCATAGGCACAGATTAAAATAACTACAATCATGCACAAATTTATGAACTTGACTCTATGGAAATGGGGAACACACGGCACATCGTAAAAGGGGAAACACATTACGATTTCCCTTAACTCCCTCCCCTATACCTAAACCAAGTTTCGACCTGGGGAACTTGGGATCATGCTCACCACTCTCGAAATCGCGAAAAGGGGTTCGCAGACTTTTGACACCGCTTCCCGTCGTCACGTGGATTGGAAGCTTCTGGCGCAGTCGATATTCTCTCCTCCCTCGAGGCGGTGGGGTAGACCCAGCCTCGATGAGCGCTCGTCAAGGTTGAGATCCACAATCGTGGATTTTTGTTCATGGAGCAGACCTAGATGCAGGTTATGCACATGGGAGAATCTTGTGGCATCGATCGCCGGTTCTCCAGAGGGTTTCTTCTCCGTCGGCCTGGGTCGTCGATGATCTCCCGACCCCAGTACCCGGGCCACCCTTGTCGTCTTCTCGTCGTGGCCGAGCCTTGTTTGGCTGAACACCGGCCACGTTGTCCTTTTTCCGAAACCGTCCGTCTTTAAAAAGACGAAAACGTTTTCATCGATTCTGCATCTGCCGAAGTGGAAGAGGCGCCGATCCTGGCCCCGTCCGAAGAAGTTGAAGTCGTCCAAGAAGAAGAAGCAGCTGCCGTCCAGTCAAGTGAAGTTGTTCAAGTAACCCGAAGTCCGAAGTCTTTTAGATGGACTTTCAATCCATAGTTATACTCTTTTGGGACAGTCTTATCTCCCGCCAAATCATAGTCCTGTCTTTGTATTAATTTTGGCGGGCAGAAATCTCTGCAGGGGCGCTTTGTCTTGTAACGGAGCCGGTGATAACTTAAACTGGCCTTCCTGGCCGATAATGTCTGTTAATGTCCTTTGCATTGTCACCGCGGCTCGGTTCGCATATTGATCGGTCCGGACATTTTCCTTGATGGCTGCTAAACGGTTTTTCCTTTGTACGATAAATGGGTATAAGTGTTTTTACATTGTCCGCCCATATCTTGATGGGCCCCATCCTGTACTTATAATCCATTGAATATGTATGCTGTTGCTCTGAGTTTCGGTTCCCAGATATTGGCTTTCGTGGGCTCACTGTCTTCAATCCACAAGCCTGTCTGGCTTGCAGTAACAGAAATAAAATGGTTCATAAACTGATCATGGGGCCTGGCGGCCATTTTGTATGCCCTTTTTATCAAAGGTTTTTCTGTGCAAGCTTACTTTGGTCAATGAACAGTCTTATTTTATCCAGTTTTCTTGCGTGATTTTTGCTGAAAATTGCGAATCTTACAGGCCCCACCCTACCACGTGAAATCGGGCCCCAGCCCCGCCCTCCCACGTGATATCCGGGCCCTGGCCCCACCCTCCCACATGATATCGAGCCCCACGTGATAGCGGGCCCCGGCCCCGCCCTCCCACGTGATATCGGCCCCCGGCCCCACCCTCTCACGTGATATTGGGCCCCGGCCCCGCCCTCCCACGTGACATCGAGCCCTGGCCCCGCCCTCCCACGTGATATCGGGCCCTGGCCCCGCACTCCCATGTGATATCGGGCCCCGGCCCCACCCTCTCACGTGATATTGGGCCCCGGCCCCGCCCTCACACGTGATATCGGGCCCCGGCCCCGCCCTCCCACGTGATATCAGGCCCCGGCCCCGCCTTCCCACGTGATATCGGGCCCCGGCCCCACCCTCCCACGTGATATCAGGCCCCGGCCCAGCCCTCCCACGTGATATCGGGCCCCGGCCCCACCCTCCCACGTGATATCGGGCCCCGGCCCCACCCTCCCACGTGATATCAGGCACCGGTCCTGCCCTCCCACGTGATATCGGGCCCCGGCCCAGCCCTCCCACGTGATATCGGGCCCCGGCCCCACCCTCCCACGTGATATCAGGCACCGGTCCTGCCCTCCCACGTGATATCGGGCCCCGGCCCAGCCCTCCCACATGATATCGGGCCCCGGACCCACCCTCCCACGTGATATCGGGCCCCGGCCCCACCCTCCCACGTGATATCGGGCCCCGGCCCCACCCTCCCGCATGATATCAGGCCCTGGCCCCGCCCTCCCACATGATATCGGGCCCCGGCCCCACCCTCCCACGTGATATCGGGCCCCGGCCCCGCCTTCCCACGTGATATCGGGCCCCGGCCCAGCCCTCCCACGTGATATCGGGCCCCGGCCCAGCCCTCCCACGTGATATCGTGCCCCGGCCCTGCCCTCCCACGTGATATCAGGCCCTGGCCCCGCCCTCCCATGTGATATCGGGCCCTGGCCCCGCCCTCCCACGTGATATCGAGCCCCGGCCCCGCCTTCCCACGTGATATCGGGCCCCGGCCCCGCCCTCCCATGTGATATCGGGCCCCGGACCCGCCCTCCCATGTGATATCGGGCCCCGGCCCCGCCCTCCCACGTGATATCGGGCCCTGGCCCCGCACTCCCACGTGATATCGGGCCCCGGCCCCACCCTCCCACGTGATATTGGGCCCCGGCCCCGCCCTCCCACGTGAGATTGGGCCCCGGCCCCGCCCTCCCACGTGACATTGGGCCCCGGCCCCACCCTCCCACGTGATATCGGGCCCCGGCCCCGCCCTCCCACATGATATCGGGCCCCGGCCCCGCCCTCCCTGCTTCCAGAGCATCTGCAAGTTAAGATCAGGGCCCATATCGGTGGTATAACTGAAGCCATATAGTTGTGCTGCAAGGCAGCAAGAACATTGATGACAATGTAAAACATAAGAAAACATGGAATGAGAAAAGCTCAATTTTCCTTCAAGCACACTCATTTTGAAGGTCAAATATTTCTATCATGGACTCTACCTTATCTTTTGAATCGAATGGTTAAATGAATCTAATGGTTAAAAACTAGCTGATTTTTCACTGGCCCAGCTGGGTCTTTGAAATTGCTTTCAGTTGACCGTTTTAATCAGCAATACAGTGACGAGTTTTTTTTTCATATTGCGTGTTCACGGCTTATGGGGGAAAAAGTTAGCTCATGCCCCTTTGCTAAGTTAGCGCCCCCGTGCCCGAAATTGAATGGTAGCGCCCCAAGCAGGAGGCACTCCCCCTCCCTCTTGGGGCACTCCAGTTGAATATCGCGGTGCTATGTGCCACTGTGCTACGCGTGCCGGCACGTAGCGCAGCAGTAGTGCAGGCCTCCCCCTTATTAAAGGGAAGGGGTCTTGTGCAGCGCGAACCGGGGCCCTGCTGGGCCACCAGGGAGCAGGGTGCTGGCAAAAGAGCCCGGCACTCAAGAGGAATGCCAGGCTGATGGATCACGGCCAGCAGAGGGCAGGAGGGCAGAGGAGGCAGGTGCTGGCTAGCAGCCCACAAAAAAAATGGCCGTCCGGCACCTCCCCAAATTTGCGGCCGGGGCGCGAGCGGGGCGCCGCACATGCCGATGACATCATCGATGGAGGCGCAGTACCACGGGACGCTACCAGCTACCGCCCATTGAATTTTACGGGAGGCGTTAGCGGCGCCGCACCCGGGCACTAGTTGGCGCAAAGCAACTGAATTTTGCCCCCTATATGTTTAAAACAAATCTTATCAGCAAATAGTTTGATAAACTTTCACTTGAATTTCTTTTTCATAGGAAGTCGTACATGATGTATTTAATTTTCTCTTTTGCTCTTGTGTCACCTTGTACTGAACCCCAGAATGATCAATAACATGTTTAATACAGTAATCAATGATCAATTGTCGGTTTAATGTTGTAGCAGTACCATCCCCGCTACAAAAGGAAAACATATAAATTGTGAATGAACTAAAATCTTATCTTCTATCTGTATTATCAAGTTACAAACCCCTTTCTCTCAGGAGGGGTAGATTTTACAAGAAGTAAATTATTGCTGCCATTCTTGGTATAGCATTCCATGCATCATGGGATACATAATGTTAGTGGGGACGGTTACAATTTTGTCAGTGTTGAGTTCATAATAGAAGGTTAAATTGGGTTAGACACTAAAATAATTTCCCTCATTGCTCCATGTATCACAATGGTCCACTCACTTGATATGTATGAGATTGTTCATCACCATCACTCTAACTTGCTATGATCATTTACCTCAGATTTTCCATCTTTTATTTAATTTTCATCATGGATTCCATATGTTTTCATTGTATCCTAAATGTATAATCTCCACACTCAAAAACCCAACATTATTTGAATTTCCAGTTCATTTCTCTGCTGAACAAAGGTGCTGTTAACCATCCAGATGAAAACATCTGTCAGGCTACAGTACTTCTGGAACATACTGAGCCTCAAGCAGGTCACGGATGTTTTTTGTTGTCATCCAGCAAGCTGATTGGCCCTAAAATAAACACAGCATTTGCTGTTCTCAAGATGTTGTTCTTGCATCTGTTCATTAGAACCGCAGGCTCATTTCTTTACAACGTCCATGAGGACGAGTGGCAAAATCAATGAAGCCCTTAATTTCTTCAAGCCAATCCCAGAAATGGCATTCTGTGACTATGAAGAAATTAAAATTTTTGAAATTAATTTTTAAATACAAGGTAAATTTGAAGACATTTACTGTATCATTAAATGTTTTATTATTTGTACCATGCTGTACTAGAGTTTATGACTTATACATAGAATGCATATGGTATATGTGATCTGAAATTCATGTCTTTATCTAATTCATTTCTACCTTTCGTTGCACTGTATCCCATAGTGAAGCTATGATTTGGGGCCTAGAGCTAGAATCATAGAATCATAGAATGGCTACAGCACAGAAGGAGGCCATTCGGCCCGTTGAGCCTGTGCCAGCTCTCTTCAAGAGCACTTCAGCTAGTCCCACTCCCCCGCCCTTTCCCCGTAGCCCTGCAATTTTTTTTCCTTCAGGTACTTTATCCAATTCCTTTTTGAAAGCCACGATTGAGTCTGCCTCCACCACTATTTAGAATGGAGTGTGAGAAAGATCACATGAAACAATGGCAGGACACATTCGTCGTTTGCCGTTTCCAGTGATGAAGAGGCCCTCACAATTTTGAGGCACCGGCCTTATTTAAATTTGGCAGGCGAACTGCAGCTCGCTGGATTGAAGCCTCAGGATCGGGCCAGGGAGGCCACCAGGAAGATACGCTGTGGGTTGGGGAGACGGCGATCATTGAGAGTGGACAGTAGCGTCCCAGATTATTCTTGTGGGCCCAGAGGAATACTTACCTTTCCCCGTTTTTGTAAGGCCTCAAAGCCTAGGCCTCAAAGCCTGGGCCTCTCCTGCCCAGCCACGCCCGAGCTAGGTAATTGTCCCACGGCTTCTGGTAAGCTCCTCCCCCTCGCAGTCACCCCCGTCATGTTACCCGGGGCAACGGCGTCGGCCGCGAGGGTCACGGGACATGCACAGGGTGCGCGCACAGCAGGCGATGCACAGAGCGTGGGAAGCCAGTAGCTGAGATGCGGCGTCTCTCTCTGTTCCTCGCTCGGCGGTCTTGAAGCCGGTTCGGGTGGGGGGGCGGGGCTTGGAGAGCGGGGTTCTCGGGAGTGCGGGGCGGGGCGGCCGGGGCTCGGAGAGCGGGGCTCTCGGGAGTGCGGGGCGGGGTGGCTGGGGCTCGGAGAGCGGGGCTCTCCGGAGTGCGGGGCGGGGCGGCCGGGGCTCGGAGAGCGGGGCTCTCGGGAGTGTGGGGCGGGGTGGGGCGGCACGGCCAGTGCTCGGGAGGACGGGGACTCGGAAGGGGGGGAAGGGTTACCCCGGGAACCGGGCGTGGCCGTCTCTCACAGCCTCAAGCCGGCTCACGCCTGTTCCCGGGGCTTGGCTCCATTTGCGGCCGCGGGCCACTCGCACTCTCTCTCTCCTTCCCTCTGTCTCTCTCTCCTTCACCCCACTCCCCCCTTCTCTCCCCCCTCCCCCCCTTCTCTCCCCCCTCCCTTTCTCTCCCCCTCCCCTTCTCTCCCCCGCCCCCTTCTCTCCCCCGCTAACCCCCTCTCCCGCCTCCCCCTCCCTCCTTCCCTCCCTCCCTCCCCCTCCCTCCCCCGCCACCCTCCCCCGTCCCTCCACCCCCTCTGCCCCTCCCTCCCCAGCCGCTCTCTCTCTTCCCCCCAGTCGCTCTCTCTCTGCCCCCCAGTCGCTCTCTCTTCCCCCAGTCACTCTCTCTCTTCCCCCCAGTCACTCTCTCTCTTCCCCCCCAGTCGCTCTCTCTCTTCCCCCAATCGCTCTCTCTCTTCCCCCCAGTCGCTCTCTCTCTTCCCCCAGTCGCTCTCTCTCTTCCCCCTAGTCGCTCTCTCTCTTCCCCCCAGGCGCTCTCTCTTTTCCCCGCAGTCGCTCTCTCTCTTCTCCCCAGTCGCTCTCTCTCTTCCCCCCAGTCGCTGTCTCTCTTCCCCCCAGTCGCTCTCTCTCTTCCCCCCAGTCGCTCTCTCTCTTCCCCCCAGTCGCTCTCTCTCTTCCCCCCAGTCGCTTTCTCTCTTCCCCCCAGTCGCTCTCTCTCTTCCCCCCAGTCGCTCTCTCTCTTCCCCCCAGTCGCTCTCTCTCTTCCCCCCAGTCACTCTCTCTCTTCCCCCCAGTCGCTCTCTCTCTTCCCCCCAGTCGCTCTCTCTTCCCCCCAGTCGCTCTCTCTCTTCCCCCCAGTCGCTCTCTCTCTTCCCTCCAATCGCTCTCTCTCTTCCCCCCAGTCGCTCTCTCTCTTCCCCCCAGTTGCTCTCTCTCTTCCCCCCAGCCGCTCTCTCTCTTCCCCCCAGTCGCTCTCTCTCTTCCCCCCAGTCGCTCTCTCTCTTCCCCCCAGTCGCTCTCTCTCTTCCCCCCAGTCGCTCTCAATTCAATTCAATTCAATTCAAATCGCTTTATTGGCCTGACAAGGTACATCTTATGTTGCCAAAGCATCGAAAAACATTCATGGTTGTACACAAAAATACAGATCTATCCATACAGTGTATAAACAGATATATCCCTGAGTGTATAAATATACATTCATATCATTTGTATATACTCTTTTCTTATATTTAGTGGTTGTCCCTCTGTTTATGGCAAGCTGTAACATAGTGTGCCGCTAAGGTTACACAATTTCTCTCTTCCCTTAGTAGGTATGGGAGTTTTTGGTCGTCATTCAAATTTCTGAATTCCGGGCATATTTTTGTGAATTTTGGGTAGAAATTCTCCCTTATGCCCTGATATTTTCTACAAGCTGTGAGGAAGTGCATCTCTGTCTCCACCACTCCCTGACTGCAGTGAGAGCATATCCTGTCCTCTCTTGGTAGCCAGGTCTGCCTGTGTCTACCTTTTTCGATCGCCAGGCTCTGTTCACTAAGTCTGTACATTGTCAAGGTTTTTCTCAGTTTGCTATCCTTTACCATGGTCAGGTAATCAGCCATGTTGTATTGCCTGTTTAGGGCCAAGTAGCAATTGAGTTTGCTTTGGGTTTTTGTTGTTTCTGGCCAATATGACAGATATTTTTCCTTTTGCTTAGCGACGATTGTGTTGGGTCGAATTCTTTGTGTTACGCTGTCACTGTCCTGGGGCTGGTTATTGTTAGTAGTGTTAGTAGTTACTTCACTGAGTTCCAGGACTAGTTGACTGAGGGTATTCATCTTTATGGTCCTCTCTTGGCATTTCAGGGCTTCGTAATGATAGTATTGGGGGTTGCTCATTTCTAGGTGTTTCCAAAATTTGGTGGCTCTTTTTTGGATAGTGATTATTAATGGATATTGGCCTAGTTCTGCCCTGCATGCATTGTTTACGGTTTTCCTTTGAGTCCGGAGGATACTTTTACAGAATTCTGCATGTAGGATCTCAATTGGGTGTTTGTCCCATTTTGCAAATTCTTGTTGTGTTAGCGGTCCCCACACCTCACTGCCATAGAGTGCAATTGGTTCAATTACTGATTTAAAAATTTTGAGCCAAATGCTAATTGGGATTTCTATTTGGATTGATTTTTTAATGGCATAGAAAGCCCTTCTTGCTTTCTCTTTCAGTTCATTCACAGCCAGATGAAAATTTCCCGTAGAACTGATTTTTAAGCCCAAGTATGTGTAGTTAGTGGTTTGTTCAATTTTGGTTGTTCCTAGTGTGGAATTTATTTTGGGTCCCTGATGTCTGGATCTTTGCTGGAACACAAGGACTTTGGTTTTTTGGGGATTTATTGTCAGGGCCCAGGTCTGGCAGAACGACTCCAGCAGATCCAGGTTCTGCTGTAGACCCTCCTTAGTTGGTGACAGCAGAACCAGGTCATCTGCATAGAGGAGGAATTTAACCTTGGATTCATATAGGGTGAGGCCGGGTGCTGTAGATTGTTCAAGTAGTTTTGCCAGTTCATTTATGTAAATATTAAAGAGTGTCGGTGAGATGGGCGAGCCCTGCGTCACCCCCCGCCCCTGTGGGAAGTATTTTGTTTGTTTGTCTCCAATTTTAACTGCACATTTGTTGTTTGTATACATTGATTTAATTACATCATATGTTTCTCCC
This sequence comes from Somniosus microcephalus, assembly GCF_052327205.1. Lineage (NCBI taxonomy): Eukaryota > Metazoa > Chordata > Chondrichthyes > Squaliformes > Somniosidae > Somniosus > Somniosus microcephalus. Next base: position 83,003,966 of record NC_140993.1, on the reverse strand, counting down.
CCTACCCCGCTTTCGATAAGTTTCAGGAATAAACCGTCATGCCAGATGGAATCGAAAGCCTTCTGGAAACCTATAAAGCATGCGTAGATTTTGCTTTTGTTTTGATGAACGTGTTTGTCAATTAGGATCTGTAGGGTGAAGATATGATCTGATGTTCTATAGTTTGGCAGGAATCCAATTTGGCTTTTACTCAAGACATTGTGCTCCTCAAGGAAGTTTTATAAGTCTTTTGTTTATGATACTACAGAATACCTTCCCCAGGTTACTGTTTACACAGATGCCTCGATAGTTATTTGGGTCGACTTTGTCCCCACTTTTGTATATGGGCGTTATGAGTCCTTTGTTCCAGATATCAGGGAAGTAACCGACACTCAGAACCAAGTTGAAGAGTTTTAAGATAGCCAGTTTCATTTTATCGTCTGTGTGTTTAATCATCTCGCTTAGTATGCCGTCTGCACCGCAAGCTTTCCCTGGTCGCAGGTCCTTGAGTTTTTCAACTAGTTCTTTTTCTGTTATTATGGAGTCTAGCGGGTTTTGGTTATCTTTTATGGCCATTTCGAGCTTTTCCAGTTTTTTGCATATTTGGTGTTGCTCTGGCCTTAGTGTGTTTTTCTGGTATAATTTTTCAAAGTGGTTTTCCCATGTGTCTCCATTTTGAATGGCCAATTCGTCGCGTTGTTTTTTGTGTAATGTATTCCAGTTGTCCCAGAAACAATTGGAATCAATGGATTCCTCAATGGAGCTGAGTGTATTCTTAATATACTGCTCTTTTTTGGTTCTGATGGGGTTTCTGTATTGTGTTAGTGTCTGACAATAAGTAAGGCATAATTCCTCGTTTTCTGGCTGTCTGTGTTTTTGGTTTGATATTTTTCAAAGCTTTTTTCCTCATGTTATGGCAATCTGGGTCGAACCATTTTTCATAGTTTTTTGTTTTGGGTTTGTTCTTGCGAGCTTTCAAGTTTGACCTTGTTGCCAAATTATCAAAAATATTGTTTAGGTTATTCACTGCCCGGTTTACGCCTTCTTTTACGCTCTCTCTCTTCCCCCCAGTCGCTCTCTCTCTTCCCCCCAGTCGCTCACTCTCTTCCCCCCAGTCGCCCTCTCTCTTCCCCCCAGTCGCCCTCTCTCTTCCCCCCAGTCGCCCTCTCTCTTCCCTCCAGTCGCCCTCTCTCTTCCCCCAGTCGCTTTCTCTCTTCCCCCCAGTCGCTCTCTCTCTTCCCCCAGTCGCTCTCTCTCTTCCCCCCAGTCGCTCTCTCTCTTCCCCCCAGTCGCTCTCTCTCTTCCCCCCAGTCGCTCTCTCTCTTCCCCCGTCGCTCTCTCTCTTCCCCCCAGTCGCTCTCTCTCTTCCCCCCAGTCGCTCTCTCTCTTCCCCCCAGTCGCTCTCTCTCTTCCCCCCCAGTCGCTCTCTCTCTTCCCCCCAGTCGCTCTCTCTCTTCCCCCAGTCGCTCTCTCTCTTCCCTCCAGTCGCTCTCTCTCTTCCCCCCAGTCGCTCTCTCTTCCCCCGTCACTCTCTCTCTTCCCCCCAGTCGCTCTCTCTCTTCCCCCAGTCGCTCTCTCTCTTCCCCCCAGTCGCTCTCTCTCTTCCCCCCAGTCGCTCTCTCTCTTCCCCCCAGTCATTCTCTCTTCTCCCCAGTCGCTCTCTCTCTTCCCCCCAGTCGCTCTCTCTCTTCCCCCCAGTCGCTCTCTCTCTTCCCCCCAGTCGCTCTCTCTCTTCCCCCAGTCGCTCTCTCTCTTCCCCCCAGTCGCTCTCTCTCTTCCCCCCAGTCGCTCTCTCTCTTCCCCCCAGTTGCCCTCTCTCTTCCCCCCAGTCGCTCTCTCTCTTCCCCCCAGTCGCCCTCTCTCTTCCCCCCAGTCGCTCTCTCTCTTCCCCCCCAGTCGCCCTCTCTCTTCCCCCCAGACGCCCTCTCTCTTCCGCCCAGTCACCCTCTCTCTTCCCCCCAGTCGCCCTCTCTCTTCCCCCCAGTCGCTCTCTCTCTTCCCCCCAGTCGCTCTCTCTCTTCCCCCGTCGCTCTCTCTCTTCCCCCCAGTCGCTCTCTCTCTTCCCCCAGTCGCTCTCTCTCTTCCCCCCAGTCGCTCTCTCTTCCCCCAGTCGCTCTCTCTCTTCCCCCCAGTCGCTCTCTCTCTTCCCCCAGTCGCTCTCTCTCTTCCCCCCAGTCGCTCTCTCTCTTCCCCCCAGTCGCTCTCTCTCTTCTCCCCAGTCGCTCTCTCTCTTCCCCCGTCGCTCTCTCTCTTCCCCCCAGTCGCTCTCTCTCTTCCCCCCAGTCGCTCTCTCTCTTCCCCCAGTCGCTCTCTCTCTTCCCCCCCAGTTGCTCTCTCTCTTCCCCCCAGTCGCTCTCTCTCTTCCCCCAGTCGCTCTCTCTCTTCCCCCCAGTCGCTCTCTCTCTTCCCCCCAGTCGCTCTCTCTCTTCCCCCAGTCGCTCTCTCTCTTCCCCTCAGTCGCTCTCTCTCTTCCCCCAGTCGCTCTCTCTCTTCCCCCCAGTCACTCTCTCTCTTCCCCCCAGTCGCTCTCTCTCTTCCCCCCAGTCGTTCTCTCTTCTCCCCAGTCGCTCTCTCTCTTCCCCCCATTCGCTCTCTCTCTTCCCCCCAGTCGCTCTCTCTCTTCCCCCCAGTCGTTCTCTCTTCCCCCCAGTCGCTCTCTCTCTTCCCCCAGTCGCTCTCTCTCTTCCCCCCAGTCGCTCTCTCTCTTCCCCCCAGTCGCTCTCTCTCTCTCTTCCAACAACAACATGCCCTCAAAAATCCCTCGGCACCGCCGGGCACTTCAGCTAGTTATATTAAAACGGGCCTATCACCTGAAAAAGGTGGGTGCTTTGGACACCCGGCGGTAGGCTGCTTTCAAAATGGAGCCGGTGTTAATGAGACTGGTAAGGCTACTGATCCCATTTTTAGGCTGTTGCTACCCCATCAACACCAGGTAAAAGTCGACACCAATTTCTGTTACACAATGATAGTAAATGTCACACTTTACATGGCAGAGAGGAGGCAATTATGAAGTGTGTCACACATAAAATGCTGTGCAAATTCACATTTAATTTTTAAGCTGTAGCAACATTGTATTGTTTTCTGTTGTTTTACAAACTTCCCTGTAGGGCTGCGTGCAAATGTCACCACTTTGACATATTGAGAGACTAGTTCCAGGGATCATTCTACAGAAGGTCAACTTTCTGTGTCACAGTAGTGCCCATTATATAATTGTTTATCCTGAAGCAAACAACTGCCAAAGCTGGCAACAAATAAAAAAATGTGTATTAAACTAATCCAAAGTGTGGTTATGCAGTGGTGTTATTATTTATTCAGATTCTTACAATAATATTAACGGTTGCCTTGTTGTCATTACTTCCAGTTAAACATACGGTCATATCAGGTCATGCTGAGCTGTATAAACTTACAAAGCTTTTCAAAAGTTGTTCACACTTCAAATAAGCCTCATATCTAAAAATAAGATGATCCAAATCAATAATCTCAAAAGTAGAGTGTGCCTGTTATTGATGTGAAAATGGGTGTGTAGACAAAGAAGCCATCAGCAGAAGCTATTTTGTTATCTAAACTAAGCTGAGTAACATATTTTACACTCTAAGCACATTTTATCCATCTCTGTGTCTCAGGATACAAAACCTGGCAAGTTTGAAGATCGGAAAAGGAAACCTCTGACACCTCTATCAAAATGGCTATCATGTCCAACCAGCAAATTTAGATTATGAGATAATAAGGCACAGCCACCAATAATGGGGTGAAGGGTGCTGGGATGCAGAAGAAACCCGAGTCGGAGAAATAGACAGTTTGGGATGGGGGGGATTGTAAGCTTGGAGGAGGTTACATAGATATGGTGGGTTGAGGCCATGTTGAATTTGAACACAAGGATGAGAATTTTTAAATTGTAAATGGTGGTGGATAATTAAACAACTAATGGGAGGAGGAGGCTCCATGAGCATCCCCATCCTCAGTGATGGTGGAGCCCAGCACACGTGTGCTAGAGACAAGGCTGAAGCGTTTGCAACCATCTTCAGCCAGAAGTGCCGAGTGGATGATCCATCTTGGCCTCCTCCTGAGGCTCCCACCATCACAGAAGCCAGTTTTCAGCCAATTCAATTCAAAAAACGGCTGAGCGCACTGGATACCTCAAATGCTATGAGCCTCGACAACGTCCCAGCTGTCATGCTGCAGATTTGTGCTCCAGAACTAGCCGCGCCTCTAGCCAAGTTGTTCCAGTACAGCTACAACACTGGCATCTACTCGACAATGTGCAAAACTGCCCAGGTATGTCCTGTCCACAAAAAGCAGGACAAATCCAATCCGGCCAATTATTGCCCCCGTCAGTCTACTCTCAATCACCAGCAAAGTGATGGAAGGAATCATCGACAGTGCTACCAAGTGGCACTTACTCACCAATAACGTGCTCACCGATGCTCAATTTCCACTAGGAACACTCGGCTCCAGACCTCATTACAGCCTTGGTCCAAACATGGACAAAAGAACAAAATTCAAGAGGTGAGGTGAGAGTGACTGCCTTTGACATCAAGGCAGCATTTGACCAAGTGTGGCATCAAAGAGCCCTAGTAAAATTGAAGTCAATGGAAATCAGGGGGAAAACTCTCCACTGGCTGGAGTCATACTTAGCACAAACAAAGATGGTTGTGGTTGTTAGAGGCCAATCACCTCAGCCCCAGGACATCACTGCAGGAGTTCTTCAGGGCAATGTCCTAGGCCCAGCCATCTTCAGCTGCTTCAACAATGGTCTTCCCTCCATCATAAGGTCAAAAGTGGGGATGTTCACTGACGATTGCACAGTGTTCAGTTCCATTCGCAACTCCTCAGATAATAAAGCAGTCCATGCCCACGTGCAGCAAGACCTGGACGACATTCAGGCTTGGGCTGATAAGTGATATGTAACATTCACACCACAAAGTGCCAGGCAATGACTATCTTCAACAAGAGAGAGTCTAACTACTGCCCCTTGACGTTCAATGGCACCATCATCACCAAATCCCTCACCATCAACACCCTGGGGGTCACCATTGACCAGAAACTTAACTGGACCAGCCACATAACCACGGTAGCTACGAGAGCAGGTCAGAGGTTGGGTATTCTGTGGTGAGTGTCTCACCTCCTAATTGTCCAAAACCTTTCCACCATCTACAAGGCACAAGTCAGGAGTGTGGTGGAGTCCTCTCCACTTGCCTGGATGAGTGCAGCTCCAATAACACTCAAGTAGCTCAACACCATCCAGGACAAAGCAACCCGCTTGATTGATACCCCATCCACCACCTTAAACATTCACTCCCTCCACCACCAGCGCACTGTGGCTGCAGTGTGTACCATCTACAAGATGTACTGCAGCAATTCTCCAAGGTTTCTTTGACAGTACCTCCATAACTCACAACCTCTACCACCTAGAAGGACAAGGGCAGCAGGCGCATAGGAAAACCATCACCTCCAAGTTCCCCTCCAAGTCACACACCATCCTGACTTGGACATATATCGCTGTTTCTTCATCGTCGCTGGGTCAAAATCCTGGAACTCCCTCCCTGACAGCACTGTGAGAGTACCTTCACCATATGGACTGCAGCGGTTCAAAAAAAACAGCTCACCACCACCTTCTCAAAGGCAATTAGGAATGGGCAATAAACAGTGGCCTTGCCAGCAACGCCCACATCCCAGGAACGAATAGCAAAAAATCAAGACATTAATAAACTATCAGAATAGGCATGCAATTGGCAAATGAGTTTCAATTCAGGTAAGTGTGAGGTAGTGCAGTTTGGTAGGAAAAATTAAGAGGCCCCATATTGCTTAGATAACAAAGGGGTGAAACTCGATAATGCTGAGAAAAGGCACAGGCACAGGCACCACGATGCACGATATATCCGCGCTCGTTGAAAGTAGCTCAGGCAACACATCAAACTCATGCTGCCTGCTAATTGTAATGTTTGTAGTGCATAGCCCAGCACTGAACACGCTGCTGACAGACTGTGCACTCAGCAGGGGGCCAAAGTTCTTGATGTGCACGCGATGCTAACTTTAATTAAAGCTAGCCTGCGCCTCTTAAAGGCAGTCTGAAACTCTTAAAGACAGTCTGCACCTCTTAAAGGTGAGCTGCCTTCTGCTGTTAAAAAACGTTAAAATTGCTTCAGCACTAACCCAAATAGCTCAATAGGCCAGGGAAGGGGCACCCAGGGTCTCGAACGCAGCACTCGAGCTTTGTGCAGGGGGTGAACACTGGAAGAGAGGTACTCTACCCACAGGAGCCCAGGAGCATTTCTAGAAAGAAGAATGTGGGACTAGATTGCCGAGACGATCACTGCCAGCAGTGTCACCCCCAGGAAATGGCCAAAGAAGTTCCATGACCTCAGACGAGTGTCACAAGTGAAAGCATCTTCAAAAACCATCTCCTACTAACTGCACCACTAGCCTCACACATTGCTCAATACATGATCCCGTCCCCACCCCCCATCACTCACCTACCAACAATCTCTACCAAACATGAGACAGACCTCACATTTCTTGCTTCACCTCACCACCTTGGAGGAAACAGTGCTGGCCATTCTTGGCAGGGGCATGGCTGAGCCCTTGGCCAGCAGCGGGGCTGAAAGAATGCCGGTGTCCTCATATGTTAACGTTCTTCTCACGTCCCACTTCCCCATCATCCAACAATATCTACTGTTTTACAAGTTGCACATGGTGTAAGCATGCACCTCTTGTTTTATCCACTCCCCTCACCACAACCCTACCCTTCTGCCTTCCTCATTTCAGACACCCAAGAATCCAGCCTGCCCAGCCAGTGGTTCACCAAGAAGAGGGAGAGCAGAGTGAAGACGAAGAAAAACACTATGGGCAGGATTTTCATTGGGCCATGGAGTCGGGATTGGAGGCATGTGGGGGGTTAAAATTCCAAAATCAGGGGTCCCGACCCCATCCCGCACCCAACCCACCTCCATGCCAGTTCCAAAGGAGGTGGGTACCCGCCCCACACTGGGACCCACGTACCTGAGGCGGGAAAGGATTAGTGCCAATTAACTGCCTGTTAACAGGTAGTTAACAGGCAGTTTTTAGCTTAATCCCTATTTTTAATGCTGAAGTGTGGGATTCCCGACGGCTCCAAACCACGCCAAGTTTGCGAGACGGGCCGTCGGGTTGAAGGACTTGGAGGGGTCGAGATGTCGTGTTCAGGTGAGTGATGTGTGCATGAGTGCAAAGGTAAGTGTGTTTGGTGTTTAAAGAAGTTTAAATGACCTTTTCTTACCTTTTCAGCCTTCCTTCCTTTAGGTCTCGGGAGTCCCTCATCTCACCAGCACAGAAAGCAGAATGGCTGCGAACTGTCAAAAGTGACAGCCTTCAGCTTTCTGTGCAGGAGAGATTTCTAACTGAGTCTGTGGAGAAGGACTCAGGTTAGAAGTAAGACTGGCAGTGTTTGACAGCTTCAAACAGCTGTGAAACGCTGCTATTTCATCTGTCAAAACCTCTTGACAGATGAAATTTCAGTCTGTGACATCACCTGTTGCCGGGTGGCCCTTAATTGGCCTGCTGAACCTGCCCAGTGGGCTCAACAAGGTCAATCAAGTTAAAATTGCGTGGATTGGCCACATCTCGATGGAGGCGGGACTACAACCCGGGAAGTTGAAGTCCCACCTCCTACCTGACTCCTGAATGAAAATCCAGCCCTATCACTCAATTTCAAGCTCTCAGCCACCAGCTCCTCAAGGTCGTCCTACAAGGCCCTCTGCAGTCTCCCTCACTGAAAGTCAGTGGCTTCCACCAGCCATGCTGTAGCCACTGTGTAACAGCACTAGGATAGGCAAAGGCAATTGCAAGACACTCACTAAGGGAATGCACAAGGGTGATTAATTGATTTGTTGATGTAATATTGGATAATGTTGGATTGGAAAGTTTGCTTTGTGGTGGCTTTTATTTCAACATTGTGGCCAAGAGGACACTGTAATGGTCATTAACAGAGGGAAGGTAAGGTGAGGGACAAATGTTGAATGGGGAATTGGGGTTGTGTTCGCTGGTACCGCAGGTGGATGATTCGATCCTGGATATCCCGGCCAGAAAGGGGCTGTCTGGGTTGCCTCCTTCCTTCTGCTTCTTCTTCTTTTGCTTCTTCCTCTTCTGATTCTTCCTCTTCTGTTTCTTCCTCATCCTCCTCCTCCTCCCTCTGTGAGCAGCTTGTCTCCTTTGCTGCCTCTGCTCCATCTCCATGTCATGCTGCAGCCCAAGAGGGACTGCAACTAGCACCCCCAGGACTGGGAGCAAATGGCATTCCCAAAGGCCTTAGTTTAAGAGCCAAAGCCTTGCAAAGGTCCAGCAGCACTCCCTGCACTCCCTTCACACTTTAACAACTTTTTAAATGTCTTGCATCAAGCCACTGCTCATAAAATGTAAAGAAACCAGTAGAAAAGCAAAAATCTAAACTTACCTTAAGGTTGTGTGTGCCCCTATAAGAAGCACTGGTGAGGGGTCCATCATTCAGCTGAAGGCATGTTCAGCTGTGCATGCTTTGGCGAGGGCATTAAAAGGAGTGGCAACATCCAAAATAGCAGGTCGTGTGTCAATTTAACGATGAACACTGAATGACATCACAATCAGACTAATTACCATATTTGCAGCGAGCGCGGGCAAGGGCAGCGCTGCCAACCTGCCAAAAATGGCGGCCAACGTGTTCCGTGCCGGAAGTGGCCAGAAGCGAGGCAGCCGCCATTTTTTCACCGAAGCCGGCCTTATCAGGGGCCGAGAGAGATCTAGAGGTACACATTCACAAATCACCAAAAGTAGCGCTGTATGTTAATAAGGCCATAAAAAAAAAAAACACTGTGGGGTTAATTTCTAGAGGGATAGAATTGAAAAGCAGAAAAGTTATGTTGTGCCCAACAACCTGACCTGCAACTTGCGTAGCATTATGTGCTTGTACCTTCTCCTTGAGTGGATGGAGCCCGGTGGCGTCCACTCTGTGTCCCAGGAATACTGCTTCATTCCCCAGGAAAGCGCACTTACTCCTCTTGAGCCGGAACCCTGCCCTCTCCAATCTCTGTAGTACCTCTCTCAGAGTGCTCAGATGCTCCTGGTCGGCTCTTCCCATCACCAGAATGTCATCCAGATAGATGGAAACATGTGGAATCCCTTGCAGTACACCTTCGATTGTCCTCTGGAAGATAGCTGGACTAGATGAGACACCAAACAGTAAGCGGTTATATGTAAACAAGCCCTTGTGTGTATTTATGGTGACATACTTCTTTGATTCCTCATCCAGTGTAATCTGCAAGTAGGCATGACTCATATCCAACTTTGTGAATTTCTTTCCTCCAGCCAGGTTTGCAAAGAGATCCTCTGTTTTGGGAATCGGAGATACTGCTCTAGTTTGGACACCCGATTGACTGTCAATTTATAGTCTCCACAGAGTCTTACCAAATTGTCCGGTTTTAAAACAGGTATTTTGGGAGCTGCCCATTCCGAACATTTCACTGGCTCCAGTATGTTCTCTCTCAATAGACGGTCAAGCTCAGCCTCTACCTTTGGCTTCATGGCATAAGGCACAGGTCGTTGTTTAAAAAACCTTGGCGGTGCCTCCTTGTCTACATAAATCTTAGCTGGGGGGCCATTAAATGTGCCAAGTTCCTCCTTGAACACATTCTCAAGTTCACTCAACACTTCTTGCAAAGTCAACTGTTTGCCCGCATCTATTTGATGTACTGCTCCCCAGTCTAATTTAAGTTCTTTTATCCAGCCCCGACCTAACAGGTTTGGTCTGGTACCCGATACTATAACTACAGGTAGCTGTTCCACTGTGTCCCTGTGTTGCACAGTTACCTTAGCTGTACCTAATGTCACTACTCATTCACCTGTATATGTTTTAAGATGCAGGGAGCAAGGCTTTAACTCTGGAACTTTTGCACGGTTCCACAATTTTGAGTACTCTGCCTTGTTCATTATGGCCACGCTGCACCCTGTATCCACTTCAAAGTTCACCTTAGAGTCATTTACTGTCAGTTGCAATGTGATAGGAGCCAATTTTGGAATGTTCTCTAATATGCTATACATTATGAACATGTCCTCTTCTTCCTCAGCTTCCCCGCTGATGTGGTGTGCTCCATGTTTTTTCACTTCTCTCCCTTGGTTTTGCTGTCCTCCCCCTTTTGGTTTGGATTCCTCCACAGGTGATTTCGCCCTGCAAGCTCGTTTTATGTGTCCTTGTTTCCCACACTTGTAGCACTTTTCCTCCAGAAACCGGCATTCACTCGCCAGGTGATCGCCCTTGCATCTATAACATGCCTTCACATGCTCACATTTTGGTTTCTGATGCATGTTCAACTTGTGCACAACAACCTGACCTGCAACTTGCATAGAATTAGCCCTGTCTGAACCCTGTATTTCATTTACATCTCGGTTCGCTGTCTCTATGGCTTGGGCAAGTTCCAATGCTTTTTCATAAGTAAGCCCAGTCTCGGATAATAATCTGTGCTGCATTCGGTCGTCCATTATTCTGCAAACTAGCCTATCTCTCAGCATTTCCTTCAGGTTGTTCCCATAATTGCAATCTTGTGCTAATTTACGCAACACCACTACATAGTTGTGGTGATTATTCCTTGTTTAGTAAAAGTATTGTGAATGGTTGTTTGTTAACTGCCTTGGGATATATGTTGTAATCTCATTGGTAGTTGATGATCACATGATGTGTTGTGGCCACCTTAAATTCAGTTCTTTTCCAGCTTTGGTTGGGACTGGATGTGGGAAGATGTGCTGCAGATTTTAAAGTTAATAAAGCCTAGCTTTGGAAGGCAAATCTATTCTTTATTTCAATTTATTAACTTTATGTTAGAATGGAGCGATATCTTCAACCAGAACGATTCAAGGCTGACCCCAATTCTGCTGGAGTGGATGATAAATGGAAACATTGGTATTGTACATTTAAAAACTTTTTGGGCATGTTGGATCAAGAGTCTCTAAATAAGCTGAATATGCTGATCAACTACATTGCTCCGGATGTATATAAATATATTTTGGACTGTAAAACTTATGAAGTGGCTATTTCTACACTGGAAAAGATTTTTGTTAAACCAAAGAATGAGGTATTTGCACGTCACCTTCTATCTGCCCATAGGCAGCAGGTGGGAGAATCTTTGGATACTTATTTACAAGCACTTCGGTGCCTTAGTGTTAACTGTAATTATAAGGCCGTGACGGCTGAAGAATATAAGGAAGAATCGGTATGGGATGCTTTTATTAATGGATTACTGTCTAGATCAATTCATCAGCGGTTGTTAGAAAATAAGACTTTGGATCTTAAAAGTGCTTTTGAGCAAGCTTCTACATTGGATGTGGCTCAGAGAAGTTCGGATTCTTATGCTCTTTATAATCGGCCTGCGACTATGGTTTCGGCAGTTTCGGATGAAAAGGAATTATGTGGACTTAATGGGAGTGGTTTACTAGATTCTGAAACAGTTTCTACTTCGGCGGCTGTTGCCTCTAGGATTCAGAAGTGTTATTTTTGTGGGAATATCCGGCACCCTCGTCTGAAGTGTCCTGCTCGGGAGGCTGTGTGTAGTAAATGCGGCAAGAGAGGTCATTATGCACGCATGTGCAAATCATCAGGTTCAATTACCTCCTCCTCTCCTGGTGTGGGAGGGCCCTCCTCCACTACCTCCTCTGTGACTATTCAGCCTTTAGATAGGGCGTTTATTGCATCAATTTCTGCTGCATTTGCTCATGGCCTAAACAAAGCTATAGTTACGGCTCAAGTTAATGGGTTGGAAGTGAAGGCCCTTATAGATACGGGCAGTACTGAGAGTTTTATAAGTCTTCAGTTTGCGAAGGAGAAGCATTTGAAAATTTCGCCTGTTACGTATCAGGTATGTATGGCTCAGACGACGCTTACTTCACAAATAGCTGGTTGTTGCTTTGTGAAAATGATTCTTCTAGGTAATACGTATACTGATATACGCCTATCTGTTTTGCCTAATCTCTGTGCGGATATTTTGATTGGACATGATGTGCTTCAGTTACACGAGTCTCTTAGTCTTTCATTTGGAGGGACTAAGCCACCTTTATCTATTTGTGGATTAACCCCTTTATCTATTTCTCCATTATCACTTTTTTCCAATTTGATGTCGGATTGTAAGCCAATTGCTACCAAGTCAAGAAGATATAGTAGTCAGGATAGAGAATTTATTAATTCTGAAGTTCAACGTCTCTTATTGGAAGGAATCATTGAACCTAGTTGTTCGCCTTGGCGAGCACAGGTAGTTGTCACGACTAACGAGAGACACAAGAAACGAATGGTGATAGACTATTCCCAAACTATTAATAGGTATACTCAATTAGATGCGTACCCTTTGCCTAAGATTGATGAGCTTATCAATAAAGTATCTCAGTATAAGGTTTTTAGCACTATTGATTTAAAGAGTGCTTATCATCAGATTCCTATTGTTAAGAAGGATCAACCATATACGGCCTTTGAGGCTGGTGGAAAGCTGTATCAGTTTTGCCGAATACCATTTGGTGTTACTAATGGTGTTGCTTGTTTTCAACGGGCAATGGATGCTTTTATAAGTGATAACTCCCTCTCTGACACCTTTTCATACTTAGATGACATCACAGTGTGTGGCAAATCAAGGGTGGAGCATGATTCTAATTTAAAAAGATTCCTTCAAGCTGCGGAAAAAGTTGGTTTAACTTTTAACAAAGAGAAATGTATCTTTTCGACTACTGAGGTAAATCTATTGGGGTATATTATCTCGGGAAACAAGATTAAACCAGATCCAGAACGTCTGCGACCATTGATTGATTTACCTTGTCCTACTAATTCTAAAATTTTGCAACGAGTTGTTGGACTGTTTTCTTATTATTCTAATTGGATTGCAAATTTTTCACGGAAGATCCGGCCTCTTATTCGGGTTACGACATATCCTCTATCATGGGAGGCCAGGACATGTTTTGAGAATTTTAAAAAGGATATTTTAGGAGCAGTTGTGCATTCTATTGATGAGCAGGTTCCCTTTGTGATCGAGACGGATGCTTCGGATTTTGCAATTGGGGCTACTCTGAACCAAAATGGAAGACCTGTGGCCTTTTTCTCACATACTTTGAACAATAGTGAAAAAAGACATTCTTCAATAGAGAAAGAGGCATACGCAATAGTAGAAGCATTGCGTAAATGGAGACATTATTTATCGGGGCGACATTTCACGTTGGTAACTGATCAAAAATCTGTGTCCTTTATGTTTGATGTTAAACATTTTGGAAAGATCAAAAATGATAAAATAATGAGATGGAGGATTGAGTTGGCATGTTACCATTTTGACATAGTTTATCGTCCGGGGAAGGATAATGTTGCTGCTGATGCACTGTCGAGGGCTTATTGTTCTGTGATTCACGGAGATACGCTTATTAATCTTCACAATGCCTTATGTCATCCTGGGGTTACGAGGATGATACACTTTGTACGCAGTAAGAACTTGGCTTTTTCAGTTGAAGACGTCAAGCGGATGACTTCATCATGTTCTATCTGTGCTCGGTGTAAACCGAATTTCTTTAAGCCTCAACGAGCTCATCTTATAAAGGCTACTTCTCCTTTTGAATGTTTGAGCGTCGATTTTAAGGGGCCTCTTCCTTCAACTACTCAAAACCGATATATATTTACTGTTGTGGATGAGTTTTCAAGGTTCCCTTTTGCTTTTCCTTGTGCAGATGTATCAGCTGCTACTGTTATTAAATGTCTGACTCAACTTTTTGTCATCTTTGGGATGCCTGCGTATATCCATTCGGATCAGGGAAGTTCTTTTATGTCTTCCCAGTTGAAGGAATACCTTCAGAGTCGGGGAATTTCTACTAGTAGAACTACCCCGTATAATCCCCAGGGTAATGGACAGTGCGAACGATACAATGGGGTGATCTGGAAGGCAGTTATGTTGGCTTTGACATCCCGGAACCTTAAGAATACACAGTGGGAAATGGTACTGCCTGATGCCCTGCATTCCATTAGATCATTGCTTTCAACGGCTACTAATGTGACCCCCCATGAAAGGCTCTTTAACTATCCGCGGAGATCTACTACGGGATATTCGGTACCTTCATGGCTTACTATGCAGGGACCTGTGCTGCTTCGACGCCATGTTAGATTGTCAAAATATGATCCTTTGGTGGAGGAGGTGGAGCTGTTGGAGGCAAATTCCCAATATGCTCATATTCGATTCCAAGATGGGAAAGAAAGTACTGTTTCAATTAAAGACTTGGCTCCTTGTGGGGGCCAGCCCTCTTCTGAGGATATTAACAATAGTCATGATTCAGATAATGTGGATGCTGTTACAGATACTACGAACATTTCCAATCCGATTGCAGATAATTATACTTCTATTAGTCAGCCCTTGATAGATGTTTATGACTGTCCCAGTTTACCTTCTGATGGGATTTCTAATCCGGAAACCGTTGAAAATCGGGATATGGATAGCCTTCCTGCTGAAGATACTTCTGTGCCTTCTGGTGTGGGAGGGCAAGGAATTTCACCAAGGTTAAGAAGGTCGACACGAACAAGATATCCGGTCGACCGATTGAAAATGGACTTTTAAATTGATAGTAATGTTTTAAAATTGTTGAAATATTATAGTATATTGTTTTAGTTGAGAGATACTTAATACTTATGTGCAATGTTACTATTTGTTGTTGTTCACTTAGTATTGTGTCATGTGAACAGTTTTATTCTTGTTGTGCATAGTTTTAGTTGTAAATAATTAATTATAAATTGTAAAGGTTATTTAGGTTGGAGTATATTTTAAAAGGGGGGTGAATGTGGTGATTATTCCTTGTTTAGTAAAAGTATTGTGATTGGTTGTTTGTTAACTGCCTTGGGGTATATGTTGTAATCTCATTGGTAGTTGATGATCACATGATGTGTTGTGGCCACCTTAAATTCAGTTCTTTTCCAGCTTTGGTTGGGACTGGATGTGGGAAGATGTGCTGCAGATTTTAAAGTTAACAAAGCCTAGCTTTGGAAGGCAAATCTATTCTTTATTTCAATAGTCCATTACACTCTCTTCCTCTTTCCTGTTCCTTGAATTAAACTTGAACCGTTGTACAATCTCACTAGGCTTAGGGTTGAAATGTTCTTTTTGCAAGGCCACTAATTCAACAAATGATTTGTCTCCAGGCTTTTCAGGACTGAGCAGATTCTTCATCAAACTGTAGGTTTGGCTTCCCACTTAACTAAGCAGAATGGCTTTCCTTTTTCCGGCATCATTTATTTCATTTGCTTCGAAAAAATAACCCAACACTTCACAGTATTCCTCCCAGGTTTGTGCTTGACTATCAAAAGCGGAAACCGTTCCTACCGTGGCAGCCATGCTCTCTTCCAGCTGGTAGCTAACCGTAGCTTGTAATTTTGTTGTTTAAACGTCCTGGCAGACTTTTCTTCTTTATCAGGGTCCTTTAGTTACCTCGTCGCCAAATGTGATAAATCCATGTCGTGAGACAAGGACTCGAAGAGGCGAGGTATTAGGATTAATGCGAGTACTTTATTAAACGACTGCGAAACAACCAGGCAGGCTTGCATCCAGGCATTGCACTTTTGCTGCCCTTGACAGGAAGCAAAACCTCTGACCTTAACAGGAAGCAAACCTCTGACCTTAGCAGCAGCATTGGCTACAGCACCACCTGGTGGATAACCTTAATCATAACATCCCAGATTACTATAATAAGCATATGAGAGAGAAAGGAATAGAAGGCTATACTGATAGGGTTAGATGAAGAGGAGTGGAAGGAGGCTCGTGTAGACCAGTTTGGTCAAATGGCCTGTTTCTGTGCAATAAACTAACTCAATGAGGCGTTGCCGGACCAGGAGCCAATGTAAATCACCGAGCACAAGAGTGATGGGTGAATGGGATGTGGTGCGAGTTAGGATACAGGAAGCAGAGTTTTGGATGAGGTCAAGTTTACAGAGGGTGGATGGTGGGCGGCTGGCCTGGACAGCATTTGAATTTTCAATTCTGGAAGTAACAAAGGGTTTCAGCAAGAAATGGGATGAGGCAGGGGCAGAGACAGGAGAGAAGAGCATTAATACAATACTCACTTTCTCAATTTCAGTTGCAGGTTACTTTTAAAGTATAAACTGGCCTTCAACGCCCATTATATATGGACAGCTGAACACGCTGCACACTCGCTGCGTGAACAACAGGATTTCAACTGAGGATTCATTGGCATCCAATTACCAGGAAATTTACCGTCTAAATTAAACTTTCACACACTCTGATTACTGCTGGCAGTCCACCAGGTACAGAAACAAACATGCTGTCCACAATCAGCACAGAGCTGGAAAATTCCATTGAACTCCCTTTTCCCAGCTCCTGCACACCCGACTCATGCCAGTGGCTAACTCCTGCTGGTCAGAAATTCTAGCCCAGCATGGGTGAGTTCAGGAGCTTACTGAAGGGGTTGAAATTCTCATCTGTTATTTTAACTAAGTTGTTCAACCCATTTATTTCAGTTTAATGAATTTGTTAGAAAGTGCACATAGGAATTTGGCATGAGCATGTTAACTGGTGCACTAGAAA
Organism: Somniosus microcephalus; assembly: GCF_052327205.1. Classification (NCBI taxonomy): domain Eukaryota; kingdom Metazoa; phylum Chordata; class Chondrichthyes; order Squaliformes; family Somniosidae; genus Somniosus; species Somniosus microcephalus. Next base: position 82,987,440 of record NC_140993.1, on the reverse strand, counting down.
ACATCAGTGGAACTCTAACCCCTGGTGGGGAAACATGGGAACAGACCTGTGTCTTGCCTCTCCATGGTGCAGCTTGTTGAAAGATGTGGCCACTGGGATGGGGGTTAATGGGGACAAAGATTGTGGAACTATGTAAAAAATTAAAAATCTTGGCTGCAACCCTGTAATAAAAAAAATCATAGAATCATAGAATGGTTACAGCACAGAAGGAGGCCAATCGGCCCTTCGAGCCCATGCCAGCTCTCTTCAGATAGTCCCACTCCCCCCGCCCTTTCCCGGTAGACCTGCAAACTCTTTTCCTTCAGGTACTTATCCAATTCCTTTTTGAAAGCCATGATTGAATCTGCCTCCACCACCCTTTCAGACAGTGAATTCCAGATGATAACCACTCACTGCATAAAAAAGTTTTTCCTCATGTTGCCTTTGGTTCTTCTGCCAATCACCTTAAATCTGTGTCCTCTGGTTCTCGGCAATTCCGCCAATGGGAACAGTTTCTCTCTATCTATTCTGTCTGGACCCCTCATGATTTTGAACACCTCTATCAAACCTCTCCAGCTTCTCGGCTCTAAGGAGAACAACCCCAGCTTCTCCAGTCGATCCACGTAACTGAAGTCCCCCATCCCTGGAACCATTTTTGTAAATATTTTCTGCACCCTCTCTAAGGCCTTCACATCCTTCCTAAAGTGCGGTGCCCAGAATTGGACACAATACTCCAGTTGAGGCCGAACCAGTGTTTTATAAAGGTTCATCATAGTTTCCTTGCTTTTGTACTCTATGCCTCTATTTATGAAGCCCAGGATACAGTATGCTCGTTTAACCGCTTTCTCAACCTGCCCTGCCACCTTCAATGATTTGTGCACATATACCCCCAGGTCTCTCTGTTGATGCACCCCCTTTAGGATTGTACCCTTTAGTTTATATTGCCTCTCCTCATTCATCCTACCAAAATGTATCACTTTGCACTTTTCTGCATAAAATTTCATCTGCCACGTGTCCACCCATTCCACCAGCCTGTCTATGTCCTCTTGAAGTCTATCACTGTCTTCCTCACTGTTCACTATACTTCCAAGTTTTGTGTCATCTGCAAATTTTGAAATTGTGCCCTGTACACCCAAGTCCAAGTCATTAATATATATCAAGAAAAGAAGTGGTCTTAGTACTGACCCCTGGGGAACACCACTGTCTACCTTCCTCCAGTCCAAAAAGCAACCGTTCACCACTACTCTCTGCTTCCTGTCACTTAGCTAATTTCATATCCATGCTACCACTGTCCCTTTTATTCCATGGGCTTCAACTTTGCTGGCAAGCCTATTATGCAGCACTTTATCAAACGCCCTTTGGAAGTCCATGTACACCACATCAACCGCATTGCCCTCATCAACCCTCTAAGTTAGCCCATCCAAAAACTCAATCAAGTTAGTTAAACACGATTTGCCTTTAACTGGCTTTCATTAATTAATCCACACTTGTCCATGTAACTATTCATTTTGTCCCTGATTATCGTTTCTAAAAGCTTCCCCACTATCGAGGTTAAACTGACTGGGCTATAGTTGCTGGGTTTATCCTTACACCCTTTTTTGAACAAGGGAATAAGATTTGGCATTTTCCAGTCCTTTAGCACCACAACCGTATCTAAGGAGGATTGGAAGATATGGGCAGTACTTCCGCAATTTCCACCTTTACTTCCCTCAGCATCCTAGAATGCATCCCTTCCAGTCCTAGTGACTTATCTACTTTAAGTGCTTCTTTATCAATTTTTATCCCATCCAGTATCTTAACTCCTTCCCCATCTTTCCTGAACACCTTATATCCAGGAATATTTACTACCCAATCCTGCCCTTTTTTGAGCCAGGTCTCGTTATCGCCACAACACCATGTGGCTATTTGCTCCTGCAGCTCACCAACCTTATTTACCATGCTTTGTGCGTTTACACACATGCTCTGTAAACGTATATTAGACCTTCTTATATTCTCTCTTAGTCTGATCCCACCTAATACCATACTATTTCTTACTCTCGTGTTATTTGTCTCTACCAATCCTTTGTGCACCTTGTTTCTCCTTTCTAATGCTACACCATGGTTCCCATCCCCCAGCCAAATTATTTTAAACCCTCCCCAACAGCACTAGCATATCCCCCAGCAAGGATATTGGTCCCGGCTCTGTTGAGGTGCAACCCGTCTGGCCTGTACAAGTCTCACCTCCCCCAGAACTGGTCCCAGTGTCCCAGGAATCTAAAGCCCTCCCTCCTGCATCATCACTCCAGCCATGCATTCATCTGCTCTATGCTCCTATTTTTATACACACTAGCTCATGGCATCGGGAGTAATTGTGAGATTACTATCTTTGAGGCCCTGCTTTTTAACCCCTTTCCTAACTCCCTAAAATTTGCCTGCAGGACCTCATCCCTCTTTTTACCTATGTCGTTGATACCAATATGGACCACGACCTCTGGCTGTTCACCCTCCCACCTCAGAATGTTCTGCAGCCACTCAGTGACATCAGACAGTGAAGAAACAAAAAGAAATTATTTACAATCTGCAGATGGCTGAGAAAACCAAACTCTTTTTGGAATATTTGGATTCTGTTCTACATACAAGTCCATGAAGGTGCATGACTGATGGATAATTTTGTACAAATACCAGGTGATATTCTATATAAAATCTTTCTACAATGCTATATGCAATCTCCCAGCAGTACATTGATAAAGCTGTTGCATGTGCAGCAAAACCTTTACACCTTTTTGATATTTTCATGAATACGACAAACAGATCTAATATCTAAAAGTCAGGAAGCATTCATGAATAGACTCCATCTGCATTCCTTTCCCTTCATGAGGACGAGCTGCCAACATAACTGGGATTTCCATAGAAGATTAGCTTTTAAGGAACTAAAGCCTGGACAGAGAATTAAATCAGCCTTACAAGTGTAGCAGTGACATCAGTGAGATTACTTGTGACCTTCAATGGCCTATCAACAAATCCTGGTGTGTACCCCTTAAGCAGCTTTGTACCATTGCAGAGCAATACTTCAGGTGCTGTATGGTGAGACAGCCATTGCAGAGTGTCCATCTCCTGCCCAGCTTGTGAAGTCATATTGTTAATGTAACTGGTAAAGTTAAGCTTCTGATCAGTGGTGACCCCAGGATGTTGATGGTGGGGAACTCAGTGATGATGGTGCCATTAATGGTTGGGGTAGATGGTTGCGTCTTTCCATGTGGGAGATGGTCATTATATGCCATTTATATGCATGAATGTTACTAGCCACTTGTCTGTGCAAACATAGATGTTATCCAAGCCTTGTTGTAGGCTGGCATGGGCAGACCATAACCTCTGCCCCTTTCATTTTTTTTCTTTTTTTTTCTCTCTCCCACATGGCAGCTGTCTTTCATTCTGCCATTGCCATTTACACTTCATCTAGAGCCATCTTTTGTTTCTTAACTTGGCCCATTACCATCTCCTTTTGTCTCTTAATCTCTCCTGCCTTCCATCCTATCACAGACCTTCCCTTTTGTTCTTTCCTCCCTGCCCCCCTTTCCCTGCCCCTGCACTTGCTTAAAAACCTGTTCCATCTCCAGCTTTTTCCAGTTCTGATGAAGGGTCATCGATCTGAAATGGTAACTCTGTTTCTCTCTCCACTGATGCTGCCTGACCTGCTGAGTATTTCCAGCATTTTCTGTTTTTATTTGGGCAGCCTCATTGTTGGAGGATTTTTGAATTGGAGTGTTCACTGATGGAGTCAGCAGAGAACAGCCTCACGCCTGGCCTTATGATGAACGAAAAGTACTGCGCGATAGATGATAGTCTGCTAAAATTTAAATCAATTTGAAATTGCCATAGATTGTTTTTTTTTCCATATATAAGTTTGAATTTACCACATCTCAAGTACTCTGAGGGGCTGTGACCTCAGTTGACTTTTCTGTGCCTTTCCAAGGAGTTTTTGTATCTGTGAATAATTGTATCAGTCTCTGGTGATTCTGTCCTAGACCAAGATGCCAAATTTTCTGTCATACTGGGACCTTTGGGTATCTCTTTGAAAAATGATGGAGGTGGTGCTTCATGTAGCACAGTTCATTTGCTATTTGTGTCCACTATCTAGATTTGTTACCCAGTGTTGAGTCTTGGTAGCTTCCTTGCTGTATATTGAAATTGCCCAATTGACAATTTTTACATGTTTCCTTCCTTCCTCTGAAATTAGCCATATATGGGATTGATGGAAACATTAGTGGAGTAGTTCTTAACTGTCTGTCCAATAACAGTTCTGCAGGCTGTGCCCATTTGTGTGTGGGGTATCATAGCATGTTAGGAGACCTAACCATGGATTTTTTAGCACTCTTCACCAGGTTCCTTATAATCTGCATTGCTCTCTCTGCCTCACTACTACTTTGTGAATGCATGGACCTGTCCGTGGTGTGAACAAATAAATATCGTTTTAAAAATGTATCAAAATCCAGAGCGAAAGGTTGTGCTTTGTTATCTGAAATTAGCAGTTCTGGTATTCCATGAAGGGCATGTATCAATTTCAGATCCCACAGTATCTTGTGATTTGCAACACGTGAGCTGTGCTATGAAATGCAAGGGGTAAGATAAGTGTTACTTTCCCATTTGAATAAATCTGTTCCAACATTTCTACCAGTCATTCTGGCAGACCAGATAGTATCATCAGGATGACCAAATTTGTCCTTTCCTGAGAACACTCAGATAGTTCCGAGTTGTTTACTTAACCCAGGCCACCTTATGGAGTAAATTCTCCAGGGGCAACTTTTGCCAAATATTTTAGGCACTGAAGAGCATCCGAGATGGCCAAGATGGGGCCTTAAGCTGCAATGCTGGTTTAGCCCGTGTTTAGCGCAAGACGCCATCTTCGTGAAGGAGTTGAAGCCAGCACTACGAACGACTGCCTGGAGGCTTATTAAACAGCTGATTGCCACTTAAAATGCCTGCTAGCACGCATTAAAGAGGCTGAACTGCATTTTAGTGGCTAGTGCTTCAACCAATGCCCTCTCCTAGCAGCGATAAGCTGTTTGGGATTAAACACAGCGTTGATATTAATTTCAAGCACTAGTTAAAGGGATACTCACCATTTCATGTTCATTGCTGCTGGAGCTGTGAAGAGGACCTCTGAAACACATTGGGAGACTTTGTTAAGACTTAACCAATACTCAAGCAACATTTATTCTGGAAATTCTCTGAGGAATTCACCTAAAAAGAATGAGTGCTGTGCTACTCCACCTTATTGGACACCTTATAGGAGTCACCTGGATAAAGGGAGTGCTTGGTCATGGACATCTTACTCGGGGTCCCCCTTGGTCTGGACGAGGAATGGGAGGAGGACATGAGGCCAGACCAGCTGCTGCAGGAGAGAGGGACTAGAGGGTGAGGAGGGCGAGGTGGCATCCTTCTCCCCACCGCACCCTCCACACCACCACCGCCCCCCCCCCCCACCCCTGGCCCGCATGCACAGGACATCCCTCCTCCTCTAGACCTTCTCCACCAGGACCTTCAGTACCGTATCCGAGAACCTATGCGCCTTCTCCCTCGGTCCCTGAGCTATCCTGCAATGTGCCGCCGTGTGCCAGCCAGAGCACACCACACCTTCAGTGGAAGTGGGTGCGAGGAGCCCACATATACTGCTCCATGAAAATTGTGTCTAATCAGCACTTGGGTGCTAAACCTGCAGGTGTCTGGTTAGCACCTCCAGGCAAGTTCAAATTATGGTAATCAGCAATTAGGACCAAAATTATGTGCTAAATCCAAACTTTCAAGCATGCTAGTCCTATTATAACTGCACCAATTTAGCATCTGTTTTCGCCCTTCAGCCAAAATAACCCCCTCCATATTTCCCAATTCCTTAATGCTCAGCTTGTACTTTCCCTAGCATCTCGGGTCACATTGGTGTTGGAATCGCTAAATGCAAAATCTTGTTCCAATGATTCACTTTTTACAAGCTGATGGGGTTTCATTCTGCTGCCCAGTTCATTTTTAACAGGGCAACCTTCCATGCAGTATTCCATAATCAGACTACACATGTCATCATGCTGTAGCTGAGTATTTATTTCATATGGGGGATTTACACTTACTGGCAGGTTCTGCACAATCAGCAACCACATCTTCTGAGAAGTGTGCTCATTATGCACCGGCATTGCGTTGCCAGCCATACTGAATCAGGCTTCTTCATAGATGTCGAGGGAGTGGACTATTTAAAATGATGAATACAATATTCAAATTAGGGTCCTACGCTTGTTATAGGACTGTTTTCTAATATTGGTCTGCAGCAGGGCATATACCAGAAAATGCTAGGTGCACTGGGTAGCCTACCACTGTGCCTGGGCCTGACTGTCCCGGCCCAACACTCCTTAGGCCGGAACAGTCAGGCCCAGCTGGCTGTGCGGCACTAACAACGACACTGGTGGAGTGGGTGAAGTGGAGTAAGCATGTTGTCATCCTGGGAGAGGACAGCAAGTGCCTCTCCCAAGTAGCTATGGCCAGTGTCTTAAGCCTGCATCTCAGCACTCCTACGGTTCTGCACGAGACCAGAATGCAGGAGTCTTGAGACGCTCTAGCAGACACTGTCAACACTGGCTCCCACAGCCAAGATGGCAGCTTACTGGAATCTGTCAAATCTGCCACCAGAGGCTCCATCATGGTGGGCGCAACTGTCCTGTTCATGGAGTTGACCACTCTCTCCATGTTGGACTGCATGTTTCCATGCCCTGCTTGAAGCCCCAACACAAGTTGGAGCTGGACTCCTCCATGCTCTGTGACACTGTGCACACACACGCTGGCAGGCTGCCCAGTGCACCTAGCATTTCCTGGTATATGCCCATCAGCCTTCTACAGTACTCTGAGCCCTTGAGGTCAGCATCTGAGTCCACTGCTGCAGAGCTAGTATGGGATCTCGCCATCTGCTGATCTGGCACCTGTGGCGTGCAATCCCCTGCCCTAGCTCCTGCACACATGTGCCCAGTGATCCACCATGTGACGACTCCTCCTCTAACCTACCCTCTAAAGTGCATGGTGCCTGTCTCTGAGTTGTTGCTTGCTAGGTTCGGATCGAGTGCATCCTCAGGAATGCTGGCCTGCCCTTTGTCAAGTAGCAGAGGGGTTTCCACATTTTCTGCACTCGAAATGAAAGTGAGGGAAAAAAATTAGCTTGTGGTGTGAAAGGTGAGCAAAGAAAAAAGTGGCTGGTGAAAGCATCTGCAGTTTGTCATGCAGAGTGTGTAGGGTGAAATAGAAGTCAGATGGGAAAATTGAGATAAGATATGAAGAAACCCTGTGGCAGTCTTCTTCAGTGTTGCCAGTTGCCATGGCCATGACTCTGCCCCTTCCCATGATGGCCAGCATGTTTTCCTCAAAAACTCTGCTGCCCAGACCCTAACTAGCACCAAGATCCGTTCACCCATCACCCCAGTGCTCGCTGTCCTACATTGGCTCCCGGTCTGGTAACGCTTTAAGAACATAAGAAATAGGAGCTGGAGTAGTCCATTTGACCCTTCGAGCCTGCTCCACCATTCAACAAGATCATGGCTGATCTTCTACCTCAACTCCACCTTCCCACACTGTCCCTATATCCCTTAATTCCCTTCGTTCCCCAAAATTTATGGACCTCTGTCTTGAATATACTCAACGATTGAGCATCCATTCTGGGGTACAGAATTCCAAAGATTCACAATCCTTTGAGTGAAGAAATTTCTCCTTATCTCAGTCCTAAATGGCTTACTGTAGAATTCGCAAAATTGAACATTGTCCTATAAGGGTCTATTGGCAGATAAGGCCTTAATTTTAAAGACTGTTTCAAAAGAAGCCCAGAAAAAGGGACACACAAAATGGCCGCCGGACCCCGTGACCAGCTTTTGGGACACTTTCAAATGGTTCCTGCAGTCCTCAGACAGCTTTTGTGGATTCAGCCCACAGTAGGTTCTGGAAGGCAGTTTCAGGGAAAACAAAACCAGACAGAGCCCCATACATATAGATTGGATGCAGATCCGATCAGATCGGCCTGTAGATAAAGGCCATCTAAATGTTTACCCAGACAAAGGGGGACAGATTCAAGTTCGAAGAGGGACATTAAAGACAATACAGGGTCGTTCCAGACCAGAGATGGCAGTTAACGGCCATCCCGAAGATACTTTAAAAACAAAGACTACCCCGCTGTGCTACAAGCCCGCCAAACGTTAAACAAAGACTAACCTTGATTTGGCGGGAGATAATGAAGGGATTCGTAAAATTTCACATGTTCCCCCCGCCGAAGATTAATTGGAGTTATTAAAGAAACCTTGGAGTGACTGTGTTTTAAAAATCCAGGGCCTCTCAAAATGGCTGCAGTCAGACACATAGCCAAAGGGCCTGCGGTATCCATATGGATTTTCTGATAGCTTCACAGACTGCATGTTTAATTTGAACAATGCAGTGAGGCAAGCTCAGTTGTATTCACACCCTGAGGCAGGTTATCAATTGTTTGCCTACACAATCTAAGTTCGGGCGGAGATAGTCCCAGTTGCTTGAGGAACATTCAGAACAATTGAGGAACATTCAGAACAATTAAGGATATTCAGAAAACAATGGAAAGACAGTTGTGGTACTGATCGGTGCCATCAACGTAAATGGGCCAAAATCAAGGTCCTCTTGTCTTACGTTTTCGAGCCCAAATCGGACAATGGAACGGACTGATGAGGCGCGATAATGACCCATTGCCGAGAGGATATAACTGGGGCGGCCCAGCACCTCTCTCTCTCTCTCTTCGCCTCGGCCCAGTGTCCTGTTTGTCTGCTAGCAACCAAGAAGGAAAACCATCTAGAAAGCATCGCAAGCACATTTCGACGGCAGCAGCGGGGCACAAGGGCCAGGCCTTTTCATCTGTTTCACCGGTGAGCATTATCTTTCTGGCTGTCACAAGACAACCTAGCTAGGTGTAAGGGTGGGAGTTAAAGGGGTATTACAAAATTGTGATTTTAGAATTTTTCCCTCGTTGTGTCCGTTTCTTCTCCCGTTAAGTGTAAAACTGTATTGCATCCATAGCGATTTCTTTTATCTTCTGTATAATACTGTTTTTCTTGTAGTGTTAGCTTTTCTAATTAATAAACATTGGTTTTCCTTGCACCAATCCACTGGTCTGTTCATTTGTCCTTGTTACCACTCGATAAGTCCTGAGCTCAGAATCAGGAAGGGGAAAGCGATTCGCAACTGCACAGCGGGCAGGGCAGCTCAGGAAAACATAACTGGCTGACCTACAATAAGCCCCTGGAACAAAACCCCCTACAGAAATGGCGAGCCAGCCAGGAGGTCAGGCGAAAGTGTGTAACAAGGCAGGCAGTGGTGCGGAGGAGGAATCCGCAATGGAGGAAAGGTTGTCTACCTATGTGTGCGGCAAGGTAAATATCGCGAAAAAGTGGGTGAGCGATATGTTAAAAGCCGAGCGTCCCCTAGAGGCAGCCGCCCAGTGGACGGCTAGTAAAGAGCGCCGCAAGGGCATTGAAAAAGCGATATGGCTTATGTGTTATAAAAAGCAGGTTCTGATACTGGACCAAGCAGTGGCCAGTAAGGAAACTAAAATAAGGCATTTGTCCCGGGAGCTGCAGGAAAAGGTTGCAGCGGAAGGGAAGGTGCTAATGGCCCTGGGGGCTGTAAGCCAGGAGAGGGCAGCGATGGTCTGGGACTATCGGGGGAAGGTAGAGCACATGGAAAGCCAGGCCGCTGAAGTGCAGCGTGAGCACCAGGCCAGGGTAGAAAGGCTGGAGGGCAAGATAGCTGAGCAGCTCCCAGAACGACACTGGTTAGGGAACCAGAGGTTTCACGGCCACCACCCATAGCCCCGAGTTTTCAGGAGGCCTGGCAGCAAGGGGGTGTGGAGGATGAAGCATTAGGGGAGACCCAGCAAGCCCTGGTAGAGAGACCGGGACCGGGACCAGTGCACCCCCTCCGACAACGGAGGTATGGCCCGCCCGCCGATGGCGAGGACCTAGGGGCCATGCAGAACCAGTTTGTAGCGCCGCATGGCACCCAACAGCTCAGGGCCATGGTTAGCCATATCCCTAAGCTTACAGTGAAGGGAGACCCCTCTCTACACTTCCGTGAGATAGAGCAGGCAGCGTGCGTTAATGACTGCGATGAAGCAGAACAAACAAAAATGCTGCTGTTTTCTCTGGGTAGTGACCTCCTCCAAACCTTATCAGATGAGTGCAAAAGGGGGCAGAAGGATTATAAGGAGTTAAGGGATGAGATATTGGAGGCCATGGGACTAAATGACGGGAGTCCATTCGCCTGGGTGGAAAAAACGGTACAGCTCCCCGGGGAGTCCCCACAGGCGTTTGCAGACAGGCTGTGGCCAGTCTACCGGAGCGCATGCCCGGGAATGCCAGTGTGGGCATTCCTGAACAGAGATCAATTGGCTCCGCTGTCTCACGACAAACTGCCGGCCCCAAATTCGAACTCAAGCTGCGGCCTGGTTTGACCCCCGAAGCCCCCAGACCACCGAAGAAACGATGATCCGCCAGCTCACAGTAGCGTTTAGAAATATCAGGGGTATCGAGACGCCCCAACCCAAGGGGAAAGTCCACGAGGTTAAACCAGGGGCCCAGCATAAAAGGGAATGGCACCAGGAAGGGAATCGTCCTGCCCAGGCTAAGTTGAACTGCTATGGGTGCGGGAAGGACGGCCACTGGCGTAAAGATTGTAAAAACCCCTGGAAGGACACCAAGGGAAAGAATCCCCCCGCCCCAGCCCAAAAGGCAGCGACGGGGGAGGCAGAGACAGGAATTACCCCCGCTGCCATGGAGTCATTTTTTGAGGCCATGCGATCTTTTATGGCCAGCCAGGGAAAAGTAGCAGCCACTACCGGTGTGGTAGCTCCCTCAACCCCCTCTGACGAAGCCCCGCAATGACTGGAGCCTGCGCAGCCCGTCTACCTATGGAAGAGAAAAACTGCAGAGGGGCTGCAGCCGCAGGTCACACATGCAGGACGAGCAGCCTGCGTGAGGGGAGGAGTTGTCCCGTCCACACGGGAGACTCCCCCATTGTTCTGGGACCCAGAAGGGGAGGAGCCGGAGGTCCTAGATCCTGTCCCTGGTCACAGGAGAGGGGAGGAGCCGGAGGTCCTAGGTCCTGTCCCTGGTCACAGGAGAGGGGGGGAGCCAGCAAGGTTAGGTCCCGCCCCGGTTTTTAGGAAGGAAGCCGAGTCGGAGGACGAAGGTCCCACCCCCGACTGCGGTGAAGGGGAGGAGCCGGAGGTCTTCGGTCTTGCCCCTGAGTACAGCATCAGAGAGGTGGCGTCTGGGGGCGGACACTCTCGACCTGGAGTCCCAGGTAGCGGAGAGGTGCCTGCCGCTGACCCAGAGCCTAGGGAGGAGGAGCCCGAGGCAGGTAGCCTCGCCCCCGACCCAGGTTTTGAACCTGGAGAGGAAAACTCCCAGCCACCGGCAGCAGGCAGCGAGGGGTTGCTTGTCCCCAGCTCAGACTTGGGAAGGGAGGAGCCACAGGGGAAAAGCCCCCAGCCAGCGAGGACTGTGACCCACAGCAAGGGTCGGCTCACCAGGGTAGCCCCACCAATAGCACTTCCTAGGAGGTCCCCTTGGACACCCCAGCCTAGGAAGACATGGTCGCCGGCTCCCCAGTTTAAAGGGGCTACCTCCCGTGTTAAAGTTAAGTCGAAAGACAAAGGTCCTCAGCCAGCAGTCGCGGGCTGTGAGGGACCGGAAGCAAAGGTCAGTACAGCCATGCCGCAGGGAGCAGCCTGCAGCAGTCCTGACAGAATTTGAGCTGGCCGCTCGGAGACGGGTGGCGGATGTATATAACTTTAGCAGTTAAGTTTGTAGTTTTAAGTTAGGATGTTTAGGTTAATTATAAGGTGTGGAACCGTACTGTAATTTTAAGATGGAACCGTTCCAGTGTTGTCTACGTGAGCCGAGGTCGAGGGACCCGCTCACACTTCACCCGAGCCAGGAAGCCTACAGGGAGCCCGGCTAGATGTTCTTTATCTTTCACAGGGAATTAAAAGGGAATGTTCGGAGGCGTGATCCTGCTCGCCCTGTCTGGGCTGAGCCTCGCGAGAAGGGGTGACACCAAGGACCACCACATCTTCGGATGCTCCGGAAAAACGGCGCCCTTAGCCCACGATGGGAGTGGCCTACGCGAGGCAGATGAAATCACCTTGTACACTCACGAGGGGAGCTGGCCCGGATGGCTGGGGTCAAATTCGACCCAGTACTCGAGCCAGACCGGTTTTTCATATGGGGAGACCTCCCTCCAGTGCCCGAGGATACGAATTGTCACCCCAAGGATTAGCGTCACCGTGGGAAAAGGAATATGTTTGTCATGTAAAGGCAACGTTCCCCTGGATAGGTGGTGGTGGCTTAGAAAATTAAGTAAGGATATGGGGAACCCCAGGGTAGAGTGGGAGAGGTTAGGGAATAACACCCACAGGACCATCACAGGGACCCAGGGAGGGTTAAGTGTGTGCTGGGACAAATGGTGGGAACCGGATCAGGGGATCTATGTCTGTATGTGGGGTTCAGAGAAGGTCTGCCCCACAGACATTTCCATCATTTTCCGCAGCCAGTGGCAAGATAACGGGACGGGGATGGATTGGGAATCGCGCCTGGATGCATGCGCGATCCCATACTCCCCAATCTCGGTTAATGCCACTGAATTAGTGACCCGTCCCCGACAGCCCCTGCCCAAGGCCCTGACGTCACAGACTGTAGCAGAGGGATGCCCCACCACCACCAAGGGACCAGGGAACGGCCTGGTGCTGATACCCACAGACCAGGTGCTGTATCAAGGGGTGCATTACGCGGTGGCCTCGGTGATTTTAAATCTCACAGAGGTGCACTTGCCCGCGTGGTGCCCTGCAGAGACGGCCAAACTATATCAAGCCCTGTTAAAAGAAACGTTTCAAAGGTTTTATGAATTCGATTTTTCGGAGGTCGATAAGACCAAATTATATACGCATAGCCGCGAGGCTGGGGACTGGATGGGGAGACAAAAGAGGGGTAGTGTTAACGATGTCTTAACGGGTTTTAATACGGGGTCTTCGGTCATTAATAATTTAGATGACATGGAACTGCAGTCACAGATCAACGGTTTAAAGGCTCAGTTAAAGAAGGTTTTGACTGATGAGAATAAGGTGGTGGGTTCGGAACTGCACGAAGACCAGGCCATGACTCTCCATTTAAAGGAGATCATAGCGGAGCTGGAGAAGCATGCAAAGACGGTGAATGCGCTCATTAGGGAGGATCGGAATGTGTCAGACCAGGCGGCGCAAAACGAGGTGTGCATTTTGTACGGGGCATGGTTGCTAGGCGAGGGCCGCAATAATCTGGAGGATCTAAAACAAGGTTTGGTCCCGTCCTGGATCAGCAACAAGCACCTCGCAGCCCTCCACCCTTTTGAGAACACATTAAGTCCGTGCCAGCTCCGCCTAGCTTCTGAGGCCTACCCAGTCCCAGTGGACTGTGGGCGTTCCAACCACACCATCATAGGGATAGTTGTAAGGATGCCAGTCATGGGCGGGACGGCCCGACCTGCACCGGTATACAGGGTGGAGAACATTGGAGTCATTCAGGGGGGTGCACACATTCGTTTTACAGCGGTCCCACCCTATGTCATAAAGTGGGAGCATGCTATGACGGGTACTGACCTCTCGGGGTGCCGTAGCCGGGGATCACACATAATCCTGTGTCCCCAGCACTTGAACGCCTATTCAAATCCACAGTGCGGGTTCAGAGCTGCTGACGCAAAGCCTATAAACTGCACCATGGAAGCCATGGCACAAGGCCATGTCCCCCCACAGGTGGCATATATAGGAGGTGGGACATACTGCGTCACCACAGCAGCGTCCCACTACCAGCACAGTCAGCACAGCTGGTGCGCGGTGAGTGACAGCAGTTTCTGCTTTAAACCCGAGGCAGAAGTTCAAGTGGCACAGTCACGAATTGTCCCCATCCCTGAACCACCCACTGTTCACCTCACTGTGAAAGAAAATTTCATCAACCTCCAAAAGTATGTAGCCCACTTCGGCTACCAGATCCCCCCTCTCCCAGAAAACCTTGTTAAACTATTAAAAGCAGTAGTGGTTTCCCAAAAACACTTTTACACGCTGGAACAGAAGACTGTCCAGATAGGGGCCGATATTCTCAGTATTACGACCCCACCCTGGTGGGACATCTTTGAGAATATAGAGGTCCCCTCCTGGATTCATCTGGCATCGCACATACTAGTAATCTGTCAGCTCGGGATCGTCCTCTACCTGGTTTGCGTCCAGTGTAGGAAAAGGAGTCCCGAGGTGGTAGTTAGAACACAAAGGGTATGGAAGGACCAGTATGCTCGGGTAGACGGAACACCCGTGTGAGTTCTGTGATGCATCACTTGCGAGTGATGGCAGCCTGTTTCATTGTTTTAATAAAGAATGCATAGTATGTGAAATACTGTTTCATCCCAAGTGGTGCAGGGGTATTTGGACCCCTCCGTGCTGGGATTGTTGTAATTCAACCTTGTTTTCTATCCAAATGCTTGCCGTACACTGGGGCTCTCTCCAAGTAAGGGAATGTAGGTGTCGAGGGATTGGGGATAGGTAATAAAGGGGAGGGTTGTTTGCGGTGGTCAGAAATTTTGCTCACCTTGAATGGACACTTCAAGCAAGTTTAAGTATCCACAGGGGGGACTGAAGGGATTCGCAAAATTTCATATGTTCCCCCCCGAAGATTAATTGGAGTTATTAAAGAAACCTTGGAGTGACTGTGTTTTAAAAATCCAGGGCCTCTCAAAATGGCTGCGGTCAGACACATGGCCAAAGGGCCTGCGGCATCCATATGGATTTTCGGATAGCTTCACAGACTGCATGTTTAATTTGAACAATGCAGTGAGGCAAGCTCAGTTGTATTCACACCCTGAGGCAGGTTATCAATTGTTTGCCTACACAATCTAAGTTCGGGCGGAGATAGTCCCAGTTGCTTGAGGAACATTCAGAACAATTGAGGAACATTCAGAACAATTAAGGATATTCAGAAAACAATGGAAAGGCAGTTGTGGTACTGATCGGTGCCATCAACGTAAATGGGCCAAAATCAAGGTCCTCTTGTCTTACGTTTTCGAGCCCAAATCGGACAATGGAACGGACTGATGAGGCGCGATAATGACCCATTGCTGAGAGGATATAACTGGGGCGGCCCAGCACCTCTCTCTCTCTCTCTTCGCCTCGGCCCAGTGTCCTGTTTGTCTGCTAGCAACCAAGAAGGAAAACCATCTAGAAAGCATCGCAAGCACATTTCGGCGGCAGCAGTGGGGCACAAGGGCCAGGCCTTTTCATCTGTTTCACCAGTGAGCATTATCTTTCTGGCTGTCACAAGACAACCTAGCTAGGTGTAAGGGTGGGAGTTAAAGGGGTATTACAAAATTGTGATTTTGGAATTTTTCCCTCGTTGTGTCCGTTTCTTCTCCCGTTAAGTGTAAAACTGTATTGCATCCATAGCGATTTCTTTTATCTTCTGTATAATACTATTTTTCTTGTAGTGTTAGCTTTTCTAATTAATAAACATTGGTTTTCCTTGCACCAATCCACTGGTCTGTTCGTTTGTCCTTGTTACCACTCAATAAGTCCTGAGCTCAGAATCAGGAAGGGGAAAGCGATTCGCAACCGCACAGCGGGCAGGGCAGCTCAGGAAAACATAACTGGCTGACCTACAATAAGCCCCTGGAACAAAACCCCCTACAATAAGGGCCCCTTTGAGAAGTATAATTGGGAACCTGGAATAGCTATCGATACGCTTCTTAGCCTTGGGAAGGCTTGACATCGGAGAAGGTGGTTCGAAGAAGAAGAAGACGAGACCCGGGGTAGTCATCGGGAGATCATTGACAAAAACCCCGGGCCGCTGCCGAGAAGAAGAGGAGACGAAATGCCTTACCGATCGGGTAACCAACGTTGAGTGTAGGAGCACGGAAAAATCGAGGCTGTGACCACCATCGTTGTCTGCAGGAGCACCGAGAAGACAGCCGGTGGGCGAAACGATGGACGGCGAGTCCTGCTGACTTAAGGTGGCCGAGACGCCATCAGCCTGGGCAGCCCGTTGCGCCTACAGCCCACTGACCACGTGGAGACAGGACGCCTGAGAGGACCAAAACGCAGACTTCAAAACCTGTATGTTTCTAACTGGGATTGGTGAGCATGTTTCTGACCCCTTGTAATCTAATCTAGCTAGGCTTAGGGGGTGGGCATTTTGGGTATAATTTAACAGTGAATTGTTGTCCCTCGATGTTCCATGTGTTTCCCTATTTCAGGATGAACCTTGTAAAACTTAATATGCCTGTAGATATGTTGGTTAATACTGCATTATGATTTGTATTTCCCTCCCATGTACCTTATTGGCTTATATTTAATTTTTCCTCCATGCAATAAAATTTCATTTCGTCTCATTAAACTTGGTCTACAGAGTATTCTCTGCATTGCAGTCCCTGCCTCAAAGTCCAGTGTACAGAACCTAAGGGGTGAGTGGGTCAAACCACTCGGTGAATTAGTGTGCAAGAGAGCGAGGCCTCTAGAGCGAGAGAGAGAGAGACCTCGGCGATCGAAAACCCCTTACACTACCCCTTATTCTATGACTGTGACCCCATGTTCTAGATTCCCCAGCCAGGGGAAACATTTTCCCAGCATTAACCCTGTAAAGCTCCTTAAGAATTTTATGGCCTAGAAATTGGGTATAGCCCCGCTTGAGGCGTTAGAACTGGCGATGCGCTAAGTTTATAGCCAGACGAGAGCTATCCGCGCCTGGCGCGATATTGGGTTGCATCGCCCCCAAAGGGGATTGAGGCGCTAAATCAGCCATTGCACGGTGCTCTTAAGGCGCAAAAGGTCAGGCGCTACTCAATTTCGACGCGGACGGGCGCAGCGCAGGTGAACTCAATTACGGCAAAGCACGAGACCTGCAGGCGCTGGCCGGCTCTTAAAGGGGTGGGTCAGTCAGACTGAGCTTCAACACCCAACGCCCTGTAGGCCTCAGATTCGGCGCTCGCCCTTGTCTGGTGGTACAAAGTTGATCATTATGGAGAAGGTTAGGCAGAGAGCAGAGCGCTTCAGCACTGAGGCTCTGGACCAATTGGTGGCTGCAGTTGAACACCGTCGACAGGTGCTGTACCCGGATAATGGCAAGAGGCCAAATCAGAAGGCTTACCAACGATCTTGGAGGGAGGTTGCTGTGAGGGTCAACTCCAGCAGCATGGTGACCAGGACCCCTGTTCAGTGCAGGAAGAAATTCAACGACCTCACATGGATCGTTAGGGTGAGTGATGGTTTACCAAACTTGTGCTTCCCTCCATCTGCAGCTGACTTCGGGCACCCTGCTGCAATGATGCACCACTGGCCATCTGTCAGTATGCACCCATGGCCTTTTCTGGGCAGACACATGGACAGATGTCTCAAGGCCTCATGTAAGGGCTCTTGCACAATGGGGGGCATGCGATGATGTCTCAAGGCCTCATGTAACAGAACCTCCCCTTCTTTCCCCTGCAGTCCAAGATGGCGCAGATTAGAAAAGAACAGCGTCGAACCGGTGGCGGACCTGCACAAGTGGTCACTCTCACAGATCTGGAGGAGAGAGTGCACCAGATACCTGGAGGACGTCTGTCTGGTCCTGTGACCACTGCATCTGCCGACCCCATTACCGACAGCGAGGGTAAGACTCTCACCTTTTCCACCTGTTGCCTTCCACTTGGTCCCCCCGCCAGCATGCATCCTCAGTGTGCAGCCATGTCAGAGCCATGCCGCAATCTGGCATGCCTTTCAGCAAACCTGTCCTTTTGCTAAAGCCACTCTTCCACCTCCCACTTTCAGATGAAGCAGCACCAACTCGGGCTCAATGCGCTGAAGCTGCCAGTGCCAGTGCCACCGGAGGCGAGGACCAGGAGGAATCCGGACCAGCCGTTGCAGAATCCGGGGAGCTGAGACATCTGCAGACTGGGGATAGTAGTCCCCTGGAGGGGAGGGGGTGTGGCTCTGAGGATGAACCAGTTGCCGGACCAAGCGGCATGGAGCAACGCAGGGGGGATAGGCAAGTTCGGCCACCGTCTCCCCGCAGGGCAAGGCAGGTCGTCATGACTGCTGCACAGTGTGCAGACGAGGTCCGTCGCCTGGCAGAGATGAGCAAACAGGCCCGGGTCAGACACACGGAGCTGATGGCTGCAGTGGAGAAGATGCCTGAGTCAATAGATTCATTGGCTAGGAGTATGTTGGACTTCGGGGCAACAATGGAGAGGACTCTGCAGGGCTTTGGCGCAACAATGGAGAGGTCTCTCCAGGTGTTCGGGGAAACAATGGACAGGTCTATCCAGGGCTTCGGGGCCACAATGGACAGGACTATCCAGGGCTTCGGCCCAACAATGGAGAGGACTGTCCACGGCTTTGAGTCTGCAATGGAAAGGACTGTTCAGGGCTCCGGACAATCCCTGGAAAGGTCTGTGCAGGGCTTGTCCGAGGCAGTGGAGTGGTCGGCTCCTGCCTTGTCCGAAGCCATGGGAAGAACTGTCCAGGCCTTCTCCGAAGTACTGGCACCTGGCACACAGGTCGTCACTGTTGCCACGCATTCACTTGCTGGGCTCCTCCACAGCCAGATTGACGCAACGCGATGTCTCACTGCAGCCACCCTCTCTGCATCAGATAGGATCACCCCGGGCCCTTCCACTCCCGTACAAGGCCAGGAATCCGTGGAGCCTGCGATTGTGGCGGATGAGCCGAGCCGCTCCCCTCAGATAGCCAGTGTGTTGTCCGACCATGGTGCAGGTGTCCTCTCTCGGCAGGAGACCATTGCACATGCCAGCGCTGGGACGCCTGCATTGCAGCTGCCACCACCTGCAGGCCACACTGCTTCCAGCCATGCTCAAAGCAAGCATCCCGCGTCCGCACCCTCCAAGGCCAGAGGTCGGCCAGGCCGTACCTCAGGGGCTTCTGCACTTCCAGACAGTCGGCAAGCATCCCCCAGCCTTGAGGCCGCCACTGGGGTGCAATTACGTAGGAGCAGCAGGGAGGGAAGGGGCCGGGTGCGAACGAGAAGTCGTTCTCCCTCAAGAGGCCAGTTGTAGAGGGAGGTGCTGAGACATTTGTTTGTCCAAATTCAAGGACACCCTCACCTGCTGTTATAGGTGCTGATTTTTGTTGAGTTTTGCTGCTTTGCCGAACAGGTCACATTTATTTTGGCAGTTATGGTTTCTGCTCACTTTACGTTGTTTAGCTGTAATGAAAGACTTTTGTGTCAATAAACAGAAGTTTAAATGTTGCTTGGTGCATGTGACTACTTTCAGTGATGCTGGCATGCAGAGGCCCTCAAACATCCAAAGTGTGCATGAGGTAAGACTCTCATCATTCCGCCACAGGGGTGTTGAGACGAGTCCAGAGGAGGCTCTGACGAATGGACCTTCCACTTTCAGCAGCCCTTCCATCTTCCTCCTCCTCCTCCTCCTCCTCCTCCGCCTGCTCTTCCTCCTCCTCCTCCTCCTCATACTCCTCCTCCTCCGCCTGCTTGTGCAGGGTCCGAGGGAAGGTAATGAATGGACGCGTTCGCCTATAAAGGGCATCTGTCACTTGCTGGATGCAACAGCGGACTGCAGCCTGAGCGACAGTTGCATTGTCCCCAATGGCTGACTGAAAGGATCCGTTGGCATAAAAATGGAGGCCTTCAGTCAGTGTAGCCATCACGGACAGAGAGGTTCTGCAGCGTTCACGCGGCTGCAGATGCTGACCAAGCAGGTGGCACAGATCAGTAACAATGTCCCTCCAGATTCGGAGCCTTCGCAAACACTGCTCCTCCGACATGTCAAGGCTTGTCACCTGCTGCCTTAAGACCCTGGCAGCCTCCCGTCGGATTGGCCGACCTCCATTGCCCCTCCTCCTTCTGGCCAATCCCGGCCCTCTCTCCCGCCGTCTCTCTGCCCCTTCACAGTGTTGGGCGATGAGGCCGTCGCCCTCCAAACAAGCTCCCATTCCGATGCCAGTTGGTCAAAAGGCTTTTAGGTGTAGTGCTGCAAGTGCTTCGGACAGGGTTGAAGGTCTCAAGTACTGTAAAGCTAAATTCCCAGAACTCCGCTCCACATTAGCTCGCCAACTCTCTCTAGCAGCGATTGCAATGAGCAGGCCAAGTGGCAGAAGATTCTGCACTAGAGCTGTCCCCTTTAAATAGCGCCGCCCTACTCCGAGAAGGGCCTGTTAGCCCTCCCTCGAACTGTCACTAACAGCGCTGGGCGCTAAGGCTCCAGGCGCCACCCAATATGCGCTCAGGTGCTCCTAAAAGGCGTTGCACACTGAAATGACGTCATGAGCTGTTTGCGCTCGCGGGCGCGCGCAAGCACTTAGCGCAGGCGCTAAATGTATAGTCAATATCTGAGTCGGCGCTATCCTCATAGCGTTCGCCCCAACATAGGGCTTCGCCCCAATTCTAGGTCTCTTTAGGCGCTCAGCGCCGGCGCTACCAACCCAATTTCTAGGCCTATATGTTTCAATTAGATCACCTCTCATTCTTCTAAACTCTAAAGAATATAGGCCTAGTCTACTCAATCTCTCCTCATAGGGCAATCCCCTCATCCCAGGAACCAGTCTAGTGAATCTTCGCTGCACTCCCTCTAAGGCAAGTATGTCTTTCCTTAGGTAAGGAGACCAGAACTGTGCATAGTACGCCAGGTGTGACCTCACCAATGCCCTGTATAATTGTAGTAAGACTTCTTTAATCTTAAACTCTAATCCCTTTGTAACAAAGCTAACATACCATTTGTTTTCCTAATTGCTTGCTGTACCTGCATGTTAACTTTCTGTGATTCATGTACAAGGACACCCAGGTCCCTCTGAGTGCAAACATTTCCCAGTCTTTCACCATTCAAAAAATATGCTGCTTTTTTGTTTTTCCTATCAAAGTAGATAACTTCACACTTCCTCACATTGTATTCCATTTGCCATGTTCTTGCCCACTCAGTCAACCTGTCTATATCTCTCTGCAGCCTCTTTGCCTCCTCCTCACAGCTTGCTTTCCTACCTAACTTTGTATTATCAGCAAATTTGGATACGTTACACTTAGTCCCTTCATCTAAGTCATTAATATAGATTGTAAATAGCTGAGGCCCAAGCACTGATCCTTGCGGTACTCTGCTAGTTATAGCCTGCCAATCCCCTGAAAAAGTCCTGTTTATTCCTACTCTCTGTTTTCTGTCCATTAACCAATCCTTAATCCATGCTAATACCCAATACCATGAGTCCTAATTTTGTGTAATAACTTCTTATGTGGCACCTTATCAAATGCTTTGATTTTAAATTCTCATAATTATTTTCAATTCCCTCCATGGTCTTGCCCCTGTCTATTTCTGTAACCTCCTCCAGTCCTACAACCCTCCGAGATCTCAGGGCTCCTCCCATTCTGGTCTCTTGCACATCCCTGATTTTCATCACTCCACCATTGGCAGCTGTGCCTTCTGCTGCCTAGGCCCCAAGCTCTGGAATTTGCTCCCTAAACCTCTCCGCCTCTCTACCTTTCTCTCCCACTTTAAGATGCTCCTTAAAACCTATCTTTGACCAAACTTTTTGTCACCTGCCCTAATATCTCCTTATGTGACTTGGTGTCAATTTTTTCCTGAGAACACTCCTGTAAAGCACCTTGGGATGTTTTACTACATTAAGGGCACTATATAAATGGAAATTGTTGTTATAGAAGGGAAAGTGTGTAGAGGCAGGCTGTGCCTTCTCCAGTCAATGCCTCTTCTCGCAAATTGTGGGCCAGATGTCCTTTTCCTGAAAGAAAGAAGAGATTGTTCATGAGATCCTTGTGAGATGATTAGAGAAGGTGACTATCATGGTAGAATAGCTTAACTGTAGCATGTCAGATGTGAGGTTTGGGGAAATGAGGGTTGGAATAGTGGTGTGAGTAAGAAGTGCAGAGTGTGTGAGTATGAGGCTAAAGAGATGTAGTGAAGAGTGCTGCAGTTATTATAGGAGAGTGAAGGGAAGTGGGAGTGGATAGTATCATGAGTAGTGAGGTTGGAGGTCATGGAGGTATGAGCAGGGAGTAACAGAGAGGCATTGTTATCTTAACAACTCTGGACATGTCATTGAACTTCTTGCTGCATTGTAGCTATGTCCTGGGAGCTAAGCTCTTGGCATTCACTAGCTCAGCCATCTCTTTTCATTGGTGTTGCCTAGAGGGCCTTATACACTCTGGGGGAGAAGAGGCACTCGCTCCTGCTGTCCACCACCTGCCATCACAGAATCTCTGTCAGTGATTTTCCCAGCCATCTTTTTATTCTGCAGTGTTCTTTGCTGTCTGCTGCCAGAGTGCCCCTCCTCTTTAAGAGGTACTGGCTGCCTTTAAATGGGGTCAGCTAAACCAGATTTCCACTTGCTCCCCCCAAACAGGAGTGTACCAAATGAATATTGCGATTTGTGCTGACTATACATCTGCCACATTGTAATGAGGTCCCAGCACCATAATGTACTGGTAGGGATCAGGCAAACAAGAGCTTGAATTGCACCCCCTACACTCCCGTTTTCAAGTACGATCGAATTTCTAGTTTTTCCATGCGTTAATGGCCCAGAATTTGCGGTTATAACGGCGGCGAAACTGTCATCATTTGTCATCATTATTATGTGAAATTGACAGCAACTTCTGGTGTTCACACATACGCATTTAAACGTGGAAATCCTAAAGTTGCTGTCAGTGATACCCTGTGCCTCCACAGAGTGCGCTGTTATAGTCCTCGCAGATGGAAATCAATTAGAATCACTGAATTGACATGAACTTCCACTTTTTATGCACTATTTTCGTTGTAAAAACCCTTGAAAAAGTTAGGCCTTGTTGAATGAGGTGTAACTGAGTTTTTAACAGCCCACTAAATTATAATTACTGCTGAACAACCTCTCTGGTCCTGAAAAACTTATTTTATAAGTGTGGAGTGTCATTTTCTTCATTCCATGATAACATTTCCATAGATTTTTAAGATAAAATTAAAAAAAACAATTTTTTTAAGTTTATGATATTTCAGCTTCTACCATAATCTCATCTGTATGTCCCAATCTTTATTTCACTTTCTGTAAAATTATAAAAAGTGAATGATAAAACTTGCTTGTTACTTCCCGGTTTGTGCCCTGTGAGAATTCTTCAATGTAATTGGCTGCTTCGCCTGCTTGATGACATCACTGTTGCTGGCACCAGAGTTCCCCTATAGATGGCGCCAGAATGAAATTAACATTGGAAAAGGTGAAATTGATGCTTCAGAGCCCGCTAAAATTTTGTGAGCAGCTTTCTTCGAGGTCGGCGGCAAGTGTCGTCACTTCGCCGCTGACCGCAAAACCCGGCCCAATGCCTCTGTTGGACAAAGTTATGCCAGAAACTGTGTTAAGCAATCATATACTCATTATCAGACAACATAATTTTATGCTATACTTCTCTTTTACTATCAGAAAATATCTATAAATATACATATATCTAACAGTAGCAAGTGACCTCTAGTATCACGTCAGTATTGCTTAACCTTGTTATTTTTTTTTTAATTAGAAGTTCAAGAAACCTGTCCATCAGTGTACTTCATCAGTGTCACTCCTGTGGCGAATTCTGTCTCTCATTAAAAGTATCATATTCTAACTCTTTTTTTACAGACACACAAGTAGCTATTTTATTAATGAGCCTGTCACTATAAACTGCTACTGGGTCACTGCCAGTAAGTCTGGTGATTTGTGATTATAAGTGAATTAAGAAATCTATTATGTCAGCACCTTCACTTAATCATGCACCATGTTATGCTGTAGCATTTTCCTTGCTATTTTTCATTTTATTGTTTTCTTAACTATTGTTCTCTTCATTGTTTTATTCTTTCAAAAAGTACTTTTTGTCATTAATTAAAATGAATGCAATGGGGATGGTGAGTAACAGCATTTATGGGGCTTGGTAGTAATGAACTCACCCTCCATAAGAAGTCAAAATTACAAACTATATTTCACCATGCCATTCCATGGCCATCACATCTGGTGTGATATTTAATTCAGTCCCTTGTCAAACTGAACTATATTTTAGTGCACCATTGGGATAAAGTCACGACTAATTAGTTTTCACTATTGCCTGTTAACTGTCTTGCAGCAGGCAATACATTTACGTCAGTGACATCAAAGAGCAATTTTCTTTTTTTTAGTACAGTGGCTACGTGCCACACAGTGGAGACTATTGCTTATTGATGTTTTCACAGTACCAGCAGAATGGATTATCTTACTCATTCACAGTAAGCAGACAGTTCCATGATGGTATCATACAACAAATAGTAACTCTATAATTCAAGGAACAGCATTAAGATACTTGCCCATGGGAACAAAGATGTCCTTGAGGATCCATTTTATTTTAGTACTGTCAGCCTTAGCAGAAGTCACTTTTTCTTTATTAACCCATTGAGCATTAAATTCCCTTTGCAGCTTTGAAAACATACATATTTTTTCTCATAAAGCATTTGCAAAAATGATCAGTACAGTTCCTTTTAGTTATTCTAGTTATCTTTCCCGACTTCTGATTTATCACGCAAGTATCTTCACTTCTGAACTGAGCAACAGTCCCAACATATTGATAACAACCCTCACCTTTATATAACTATCAATAATGGAGGTAGCAGCTTCCAGTGTTCAAAGATATAAAACAATTACACTGATTTCATATACTACTGTGACTATACTGGGCCTCGTAGGACCATGCCTTAGGAAACTTTTAAAACATTGGAGGGGAGATATTTTTCCCTATTATTTTGTCCCCTTGTCTCCCTAGGCTATACATTAACTGTAGATAATGTTTCTCTGACCACCTGCTGGGAGGTATACAAGAGCAGTCTGGGACTTCCCTCTCTGTGATAAAATATTTGGCCTCCAATCAGTATCTCTTTAACCTTATATGCTTGAGAGTGGAAACATTAGGATGTTTTTGCAGCAGACTTGGAAATCCTAATTGTTCAGCAGGGTGAGGGGGGTGGGTGGTCCGCTATCACATGGGAAGCCTGGAAGTAAGTTCAGCACGTCTGTCAGTGGCTTTTTAACGCTGCCACCTCATTATCATTTCACTTCCAGGTTTGATGTTCAACTCCAGTATTTAAAGGGCCAATCCAAAAGATGGAATTTGGAGGAGTTGGGAGTTGGAAGCAAGAGAAGATGCACTGTGAGAATGGATTCAGGCTGGTGAAAGGCTGCCCCCCACTTCACCGATGCCTCTCTTATTCACCTACATCCTGCTGTGTGCATCACCGCTACCCTCCCTTCACTCACCCACCCTTCACTTTCTATGCACTTCTTCATATCCTCCTCTATCCATCCACCACTGCCACTCACCCTCATTCTTATGCAATTTCATGCCTCTCCCTGACAGTCACCCTCACCAAATGTATTGCACCGTCGGATAAACACATGCCATTACAGTCACACATAGGTCTGCTCTTTCCCCCGTTGCAGGAGAAAAGAGCGCAAAACACAAGGGAGAGGGAGAGAACTGAACGTGACACTGCAGAGGAGGAAGTGCTGGAGATCAGTGGCTTCTCGGCATCCCTGGACATCAGAGATGGGGAGACGTGGACCTCCCAGCTACCTGGTGATGGAATCAAATATAATGCATGTCATACAACATTCAGTCATGTTGACTTAATTTCAACAGGGAGTGAAATATTGTCATCTCCATAATGATAAGTCACAATATTTTCACTTTGTCAGTACTAATTCATATCTTTTATCTCTGTCAGGGCCTTCACGTGTGCAGCAGGAGCCCATGGACTTCGCGGACGATGAATCCTCAGAGGAGATGATTCGTTCTGAGGGTGCACCGTCACAGGACTCATGCTTACCATACACCAGTTCAGATACTTCCACTTTGGTGATACCAGTTAGACAAATATTTGGGTTTTTACTTGGTGACTCACTTCACAAGTGAGTAAGAGCAGATGCTGGTGATGGGGACAGCAATAGAGTGTCCACGTCGGAGGGTGCAGCCCTCTCCAAGCTCTGCTCAGTTGGACACAGATGCTGTACCCTGGGGGCCGTTGATGAAAAGGAGAATCATTGAGCAGCAGAGAATGTATAATGTACTGACAGACCTTCCAAGCACACTGACCACGATTGCAGAGAGAATGGAGGAGTCCACCTCAAGCATGAGTGGGATGATATTGCAGGGCATTGTAACGATGTCTTCTTGCATGGATAGAGTGGCCAACTCCATGGAACATCAAACACAGCAATCAATTGAGTCCATGCAGGCCTTGACCACGGCCGTGCAGACTCTGGATGTCAACATGTCTGCCACCTTAACTAGGATGACAGACACCTCAGCCTTGGCCTTACAGCACCACACTGATCTGCAGCAAACTGCTCTCCAGCAGAATGGTAGCAGTGAAGTGTGGCTGGCCCATGAGAGGAATGATGATGAAAGGGGACATGGAAGTGAGGACTTCACTCAAAGCACTTCCACTTCTCACCCCTCAGCCAGTAAGTAGTATGCTGCCTCATGTCACAATGGCTGAGTCTAGCCCTGCACAGGTGCAGGAGGAACAGTCTTTTGTGGGGCCCTCACAAGCTCCAAAACCCAGATGTTATCAGCCAAGAACATCTCAGCAGTCAGAACAGGGATTTGTGCAGCCTGCCTCTACCTCTGCTGAAGCCAGAGGGGTTGCACCACATAGGAGCAGTAGGAAAAGGAAGAGTAAAGCTTTGTAGCTACACATGTGTATGCACATGGGTGTATTAGAAAATGTTATGTTGTTAAGTTTCTGTTCTTTAGTAGAATCGCTAATTTTATTAGTTTGCACCGCTTTCCCACCTTGCTCATTCTTGGTTGCTGGGTGGCAAGTCACCTTTGATGATATGAGATGATAATGGGAAGACATGAATTGACGGGGACCAATGGGGGGATGTGCAAGGGGTGCTTGGTTGTTTGCAAGATTGCTCTGTGTCAGTGGCATTTCGGGGGGATGGAAGAGGGACGTTGCATGTGGTTCTGACATCGGCCCACTGGTGCAACCTAAGTGAACCTTGCATTAATAAGGGCATTCCTGGTATCCCAGGCACCAATGTGAGCAGCTGGTGCTGCATTGCCCTCATCACCTTCCCCTTCCTCGTCTTCTTCATCCTCCTCCTCAGAATCATCCATAGACGATCTGTGCTCTGTGCCTTGTTCCTCCTACAGGTCCAAACATCACTGCTGGGCAATGTTGTGCACAGCGCAGCACACCACGACCATTTTGGAGACCCTGCCTGGTGCGCACTGTAGGGCACCTCCAGATCTGTCTAGGCACCTGAAGGGCATCTTCAGCATGCCAATGGCCTGTTTGATCACACGTCTGGTGGTCATATGGCATTCCTTGTAGTGCTGTTGGGCTTCATTCATCTGGTTTTTGATGGGTGTCATCAGCTAAGTTTGAAGTGGGCATCCCTTGTCTCCTCGCAGCCTGCTTGCAGGTCCAAAGAGATTAGGGAGCTTGGCTCCCACAGGTCGAAAGTATCATGGCAGCTCTCCAGGAATCTTGCGCAAACCTGCAGAAATATCTTTTGCGACTACACACCAGCTGCACATTGATGCAGTGGAAGCCCTTGTGATTTACAAATACTCCTAGTTGATCAGGAGGTGTCAGGATACAGAACCAGGCTGCCCACGCATCTGCAGTGCTGAAGCAACCCACTGAAGAGTCCTCCTAGAACACAGAAGCCCTGAGATGAGACGAGGAACAACTTGACCTCAAAAGCTCATGATACCTCAGCACCACTGGAGACCCTAGGGGGCTAGAAATTCGGTAGCACCCCGTTTGGGGCGATAACTTTTGAAATCTCGGAAAAGTATCGCCAGGCGATCATCATTTTCTGGTCCCAGGAAATTGAACGTTCACGTTCCAAGAGGGGAGTGAAGTGCTAAATCAAGTGCTTACCCCTTCTCTTAGGGCACTAAAGTGCGAGAGCAGGGCGGTAGCGGCAGAGCGCCGAACAATGTGGAGTGCAAAGACACTGGCATCGGAGGCTGCTTCCCCCAAGTAAAGGGAAGAGCCAATGATGATGCACAACATACTTCTGCTCAGTTCTGTGTTGCCAGGTGACCTGCGCGACTGCCATTACAGCCCCAAAAACTCTCAGAGAGTGGAGGGCTTGGACATCTCGCAGCAATAAAGCATCGGAAACTTTCAGCAGGCACCAGACTGGTGAAAAGAATAAAGTTTGGTCTACCTGAAAACCATTGCCTTTAATTAGCACTCCCCAAGTGGCCAGCCGAGGTGACAACGCCTCCTCTTCCTGCCGTTGTTGACGCCCGGCAATACAGCAGGGGGCAGGAGGTAATTTCACATCTGGGGCGGTAACGGGGCACTGCGCACTTTATGACATCATGATCTGCGAGGTGCTAGAGTGCGAGGCGGTAAATGTAAACCAGCAGGGAAGCTCGCGGGCATTGCTGAATTCGCTGTGCCCGGTCGCTAACCCCTTAGTGCCCCGTTACCACGCCTGCCCAGGTGCTAACGGGAGGCGCAAAGCAGCTGAATTTCTCCCCCTCCCCCGGCTCTCAGATATCACCTTAGTGCAACATCAGCATAGACTTAAGAACAGCACAGAGAGGCATCTGGGATAGGCATGCTGGTAAAAGGTGCACTTGCTGTAATATACATGCGTACAGTAAATCCACTTTGTGGTATGAAGCTTAATGTTCTGAGGTAAGTCTTTTCTTTGTGTTTTGTGTTTGAGAGGATTTATGGACGTCAGTTTACAACGGCAGCTAAATTTCCTTCTATGTCTCCTTACTGAACCATTGCCTTCTTAAGCAGGCCTCGTCTGAGACATCATCGAGGGAGAGGCATGGTGTTAAATTCTGGTGGAAGGGTACCTCCTCATTGGTCATCTTCGCTGTTGATATAGCATAAATCCTGTATGCCTCTCTCAATTCCTTCTCTTCCTGCTCCTTGTAGTGGGTGGTGTGTGGAGTCAGCTTGGCCCTGACTGGTTTTGAGCGGTTCGAATCGCTCCCACACCCCTGGGTTCTAGACACCGGACTTAGGTACAGGCTGCGATACAAATTGGGGTAGACAACTGGTTTGGTGCAAGAAAACTGTATTTTTATTAGAGTCACAATAAAATTATGCACTTACATTACTGGAGTAATTACAAACATTCAAAAGTACACTTAATTAAGAATGGGGAACACACGGCACAGCGAGGGAAAATCACATTAATAATCTCCCTACCCTTGTCCCGCCCCCAATACCTAACTAAATTGTACTACAAGAACCAGGGATTATGCTCACCAATAGGGGTTTCTTGACAGTTCGGATCCTGTCAGTTAAGCGTTTTTGGGGTTCGCTCTTTGTGTCCTTTGGGGCCTGCCGTCGCCACGTGGTCCCAGTCTTAGAATCTGCGAAGATTCTTCAGTTGGGTGGAGTCCGCAGATGCGGTAAGGGCGCGGTTGTGGATTTGTCTGGGTAAGTACCTTCTTTCCTTCGTTAGAAATAGGGAATAAAGTTTTTGTTGGGTACTTTAGCTTGTAGAGTGGAAAACTTCAGGTTTTGTTCTTCTGGTGGTGGTCTGGTCATCGAGTTTTGTTGCGGTTGGGGTTCGGTTGGCGGTCTTCGGTGTCGGCTCGGTCGCGGTGGCCTACATCATTACCTGTGCAATGGTAATGATCTGAAGGTATGGTTTACCCGGCCCTTTTGTTACCGCGGTGCTCGTGGTCGGTCTCTGTGCAAGGCTGCGGTTGCGGCCTAGTCGTCTTTGGTTGAGCCTGCCCCACCATGCCTCCTCGCCGTGATGTTCCGTGAGCCTTCCGGTTGGATGCCCCTGTGGCCTGAAGGCTTCTGCGAGTGTCCGTCTGCTTCTGTGTGTGTGCTTGGTTACCGGTGGGCCTATAATTATACTGGTTTTGAGTTTGTTATCTGTGCGCCAAATCAGGGTTAGTTCTTTGTCTGATTTTGGCAGGCTCGTTAAGGTGATTATAGTCGTTCACCTTAACTGGTTTTTGGGTGGTTGTCCCGTTGTTAAATGGTTTTTAATGTCTTGGTGTTTGTTTATGCATAATATAAATCGGTGTCTTCCTGGCTTGGTAGCTTTTTGGACTGTAAGCGATTATATATGCATAGTCTTGATTAGCTTTAGGTTTATGCAAGATTAAGTCTCTTCCTGAGTTGATTTGTTTTAAAGGGAAGAATGCGTGTTCTGTCTCCTTCAGCTGTCTGGTTTTGAAATAACAAATCAAAGCTGTCTCCCACAGGCCCGGGCATGTCAAGTTTGAGTTTTGAACTTGACATGCTGCGCAGGGCCCTGCTTTAACCTTGCAGGTCTTTGCCATAAAGTCCAAAAGCCATTGTCCTTCAGGGTTCCCTTATTGAATAACTTGTCCTTCAGGGTCCCTTATTTAATAACTTGGGAAATGTGGGAATTTTGAGAATCCTACACCCCCCCCCCGTGATACTGAAAACTCTCTTCAAGTATCATACTTAGCAAAGGTGAGCAAAATTCCCGACCCTCCACAGCCAATCTTCCCCTGTAATTACCTATCTACACTCCCATGACACACACATTCCCCATTCTTTAAGAATGTAGTGTACATAAGCATACATAGGCAAAAATACAATTATTTACATACATCCAAGCATGGAGGGTGTCCAACACCCCTGCACCACTTGGTACACTTATATCTTTATTAAAAAGTCTTTATTGAAATAACAAAACAAAAATCTTTATTTCAGAAACACAAAAAAATTCAAACAGGTTTATCTTTCTCCACTTTAACATAATGCTTCTTCCAAGTCCTTTGGTTTTGAAATTCTAGTGTTTTGCCTTTTCCCTTGCACTGAGTGCACACTAGGTACAATACTATTCCCAGCTGGCAAACCACAAGGATGTGGGAAGTCATTCTAACCCATGAAGGGACCTCTTTATTTTCAAAAATGTCCCACCAGGGTGGAACTACAATGTCCAATATCTTGGCCCCTATCTCTACTGTCTTCTGCTCTAACATGTAGAAATGTTTTTGTGAGACGATTACTGCTTTGAGTATCTTGGTCAGGTGTTCTGGTAGAGGGGGGATTTCATAGCCGAAATGTGCTACATATTTTTGCAGGTTGGTAAAATGTTCTGTTACAGTGAGGTGAACAGTGGAGGGTTCAGGAATGGGGACAATCCATTCCTGGGCCACTTGAACTTCTGCCTCGGGTTTAAAGCAGAAACTGCTGTCACTTACCGGACACCAGTTATGCTGTCCAAGCTGGTAGTGGGGCGCACTCGTGGTGACACAATATGTCCCACCTCCTATATATGCTACCTGTGGGGGAACATGGTCTTGTGCCATTACCTCCATGGTACAGTTTATAGGTCTCGCACCAACAGCTTTAAACCCGCACTGTGGTTTAGAATAGGCATTCAAGTGCTGGGGACACAGTATTATGTGTGCTCCCCGGCTCCGGCACCCCGAGAGGTCAGTACCTGTCATAGCGTGCTCCCACTTTATGGCATAAAGTGGGACCGCTGTAAAACGGATGTGTGCACCCCCTTGAATTACTCCAATGTTCTCTACCCTGTATATCAGTTCGGGTCGGGCTGTCCCACCCATGACCAGCATCCTCACTACTATCCCCATGATAGTGTGGTTAGAGCGCCCACAAACTACTGGGACAGGGTTGGCCTCAGAAGCTAGCTGGAGTTGACACGAGCTTATTGCATTCTCAAATGGGTGGAGGGCTGCGAGGTGCTTGTTGCTGATCCAGGAGGGGACTAAACCCTGTTTTAAATCCTCCAAGTTATGCCGGCCCTTGCCTAGCAACCACGCCCCATACAGTATGCACACCTCATTCTGTGCAGCCTGATCTGAAGCATTCCTGTCCTCTCTTATGAGGGCATTCACAGTTTTTGCGTGCTTCTCCGGCTCAGCAATGATCTCTTTTAAATGGACCATCATAGCTTGGTCCTCGTGTAACTCTGAGCCTACTACTGTATTTTCATCCATTAAGATTTTTCGTAACTGTGTTTTCAAACCGTTTATCTGTGTCTGCAATTCTATGTCATCCAGGCTGTTGATGACAGAGGATCCTGTGTTATATGCAGTAAAAACATCATTCCAGGTTCCCCTTTTTTGTCTCCCCGTGTTGCTAGAGTACTCAGTGTGTGTTGTGTATAGATCTGTTTTGTCTACGTCGGCAAAATCGAACTCGTAGAATTTCCTGAACATTTCTCTTAACAGGGCCTGGTATAGCTGTTCTATCTCTGTGGGGCACCACTCAGGTAAGTGTACCTCAGTAAGGTTTAGAATCACGGAAGCTACCGCGTAGTGTACCCCCTGGTATAGCACCCTTTCCGTCGGCACTAGTACCAGCCCATTCCCTGGTCCCTTGGTGGTGGCAGGGCACCCCTCTATGTATGTCCTTGCTGTCTGGGTCGTGGGCAGGGGCTTTCGGGCGCGTGCCACGAGTTCAGTGGCTTTGACTGGGGCCGGGGAGTTTGGGACTATGCAGGTGTATAGGTGGGAATCCCATTCCACCCCCTTCCCCTTTTCCTGCCATGATGTGGAGAAGATGATGGATATGCCCGTGGGGCAGGCCCTTTGCGACCCCCACATGCAGACATAAATTCCCTGTTCCGATTCCCACCACTTATCCCAGCATACACTAGTTCCCCCTTGGGTCCCTGTGACCGTCCGGTAGGTGTCATTCCCCAGTCGTTCCCAGCCAGCTGTACAGTCCCCCATGTCTCTGCTCAGCTTTCTGAACCACCACCATCTTCCCAGGGGAATCTGTCCTCTGCAAGTCAGGCACACGCGTTTCCCCTCAGTGACCTCGACCCGTGAGGCCACAACCTGTACGCTGGGGCAGGGGAGGGAGGCCTCCTCGTAGGTGAACCCGGTTTGGCTGGAGTACTGGGTGGAGTTAGATCCCAGCCACCCTGGCCATCTTCCCTCATGGGAATAGATAGCGAGCTCCTCCACGCCTCGTTCACCGCCCCCAGCAGTCACAACTGGTGCTCTTTCTCCTGAGCACCCATAAATGTGGGAGCCCTCCACGTCACCTCGCTTCCCAGTGCTCATTCCTATGAGGGCGAGTAGGAGTATGCCCCCCCTTTATTTCGAAATCCTCTCTGTAAATAGACACAAGAGCATATAGCCAGGTCCCGAGAAGATTCTCTGGCTTGGGTAAAGCATAGTCGAGTCTTGCGACCTCGACTCAATACAAACACTCTTAAAACAGTAATATTTAAACTACCAATAACCTTGTTTAAAATTAAAATAAAACACCCAAACTTAACAATCCCAAAATTACATTACAGAAGCTATGTACATCCGCTGCCCGTCTCCGGGCGGCCAGCCTAATCCCTGTTCGGGCTGCTGCACACTACTACCTTTGGTGTGGCTGTCTTGTCCTGTCCTTTTGGTCCCTCGCAGCCTGCAGCTGCTGGCTGGGGACCTCTGTCCTCAGACCGATCCCTGACTTGAGAGGCTGCCCGTTTAAACTGGGGAGCCGGTGACCACGGTTTCTTTGGCCGTGGCGTTCGTGGGGACCTTCTAGGGGCTTTGGCTGGTGGGGGTTTTCTGGCTGGTGGTTCTTCAACACGAGCCACTGCCCCCTCCGGTGCGGTCTGTGGGCTTTCCACTACCGCTGGCTGGGGATTTTTCTCTTCTAGACCTGTGTTAGGGGCAGGCAACTCTATGCAGCCTGATGCTGCAGGCTGAGGGTCTCCGCCCCCAGGTCCCACCTCGTCTAAGTCCCAGATGAGTGGGGGAGTGTCCCAAACAGTGAGTGGGATGGCCCCTCTCTTAAAACAAGCCACTGCACCTGCCTGTGCAGTCTGTGAGTTTGCTCCTGCTGCAGGCTGAGGATTTCTATCCTCAGACCTTGCCTCAACTGGCTGTCCCCTTTTGTCGGGCTTAAACAATTTGCATTGGTTAATGTGGAACTGTAGCGGTACCACCGAGTGTCCCTTACTTATTATACATAATTCCCTTTAACTTAACGATGTATATATATATATATAGTTTACCTGTACGGGGTGTTGCCCCTTTAAGAACGCGACCTAACGCGATGACGCGAGCAAACGTGATGACGCAGGTAAACGCGAGCCGGCCCAGCTCGGCCTCCCGCTCCCGCGGCAATCGCCGGCCCAGCTCGGCCTCCCGCTCCCGCGACTTCGGCCGCAACGGCCAGCTCCAATGCCAGGTGCCGGGTAAACATGATAACGTCATCACGCAATTCACTTGACTGCCCCAAGCGCAGGTAAACGCGATGACGTCACGTCGCAAATTACGTGACGCCCCAAGCACAGGAAAACGCGAGCAACGCGATGATGTCACGACGCAAACGCGATGACATCATCGCGCAAACCTCCGGACTGCCTAGTCAGTCCTCATGGCACCCCCACTGGGGAAAGACCTGTTCCACGACTCTCCTGCACCGTTCTACATTGTTTGCTGTATTTCATCTAATCCAACATTAAAATCCTGTTTGTTGTTCTTCCGAGTCAAGCTCCGTTATTTGTTAGGAATACACCTATTCCTACATTGGTGACCCAACGACGTGAGGACGGGAATTCATCAAAACCTACATTGGTGACCCAACGACGTGAGGACGGGAATTCATCAAAACCTACAATTGGTGACCCTGTTTTCCGTGAACATTTTTCACGGAAGCAGCGCACAGCCTGAACCCCATCTCTGTGAACGATTTCACAGAGGAAGAGCACGGCGAACAACATCCGACAAGGAACAACCGACAAATACCAATTCCTACAATTGCTTACCAATGACGTATGGCGACCCTGTCTTTGCGAACATATTTGCAAAGGCAGCACAGCCTGGAGGTGATCCCGTTTTTCACAAACGTAACGCAGCCAGACCCCAATTTTTGTGAACAATTTTCACAAAAGAAGCACACCATGGAAGCATCAGCAGTTTCGCTGTCGCTACCGCAATTCAGGGTGCAGCAACTGCCCTCGTGCTTTCTTCAGGTAGAAGCCCTGTTCGCCAAGAACATCGATGCGGCGCAGACCAACGAGGTCTCCGTATTCGTCAGTTCTACCGCCTTACGGATCGTCCGCCTCCACGACATCTCCCAACGCAACAGCAAGTATGCATCCCTCCAAGCGCGGGCTCCGCAGGTTTTCAGGCCCACAAGATTGGAGCGCGCCCCCGCGGAGATGCCACGAGGACTCGCTCCTCACGAACCACGAGGACGCACTCCTCGCGAACCACGAGGACCCATCCCTCACGAAACACGAGGACTCGCTCCTCACGAACCACGAGAACCCATCCCTTGCGAACCATGAGGACCCATCCCTCGCGAACCACGAGGACCCATCCCTCACAAACCACGAGGACCCATCTCTCGTGAAACACGAAGACTCATTCCCCGCTGACGATACACCAGCCCGTCAGCCTGCTGGTTGTGTTTTCTACCACGCTTTTCGGCGCGAAAGCGAAACGTTGCCGCCCTCCAGGCAGTTTTCCCCCTAAATCAACAACAACTTGAAGCGTTGCTGCCCTCTCTACAGTGTTCCCCTCAACAAGCGCGGACCTCTACTGACGCTGCAAACATCGATGATGGGTCCAACGGGCATCCCGTGGTCGCGAACGGCCATGCAAAAGTTGCTGTCAGCACCGATCACTGATCAACGCAGCAACGGTCCATTCTCTTTTGTGTTACCGTTGTAGCACTACGGCACGCACCGTTCCGTGCATTCCAGACTGCCGAAGAGTTCGCTCACTTGTCGGCAAGTTCACCGACCTCGCCCGCCAAGTCCTCCTGGATCGCCTGTTCGGCGTTCCTGCAGATTCCGTCAGACTGGGGACTTTTTCCAACAACAACAGAGCCATGGTCCGCGTCTGCCCAACCTGCCCATCACTATGACGCGGCCTGCTGTTTCGCCCCGGCGCCCACTTCGAACCACGAGCTGCAGAGGTCACGCGTCTCCATGGTCCTTCGCCTGGCTGAATACGTTTTATTTGCCATGACACCGCGGTCCTTCGCACGGCTGGATACGTATTATTCGCCACGATGCACGCAAGGATCTGCTCACGACCAGCACCTTTCGACCTCGCCCGCCAAGTCCAGACAGCACAACCGCCGAGACCTTCGGACATCCATCGTCGTTACGGCAGGCCAAGCACGATCGCCCACCGGACTGCCGGCCACCCAGCAGTCTCCGTCTCGAGACTGCAGGAGTTGTTCGGACAGGCTCGTCAGACTACCTCACCTTTTGTCGTTCATTAAAGCGAATTCTGGGGGGGCGCATGTAGCGGTACCACCGAGTGTCGCTTACTTATTATACATAATTCGTTTTAACTTAACGATGTATATTTATAGTTTACCTGTACGGGGCGTTGCCCCTTTAAGAACACGACCTAACGCGATGACGCGGGCAAACGCAATGACGCGGGTAAACGCGAGCCGGCTCAGCTCGGCCTCCCGCTCCCGTGGCAATCGCCAGCCCAGCTCGGCCTCCCGCTCCCGCGGCAATCGCCGGCCCAGCTCGGCCTCCCGCTCCCGTGACTTCGGCCGCAACGGCCAGCTCCAATGCCGGGTGCCGGGTAAACATGATAACATCATCACGCAATTCACGTGACCGCCCCAAGCGCGGGTAAACGCGAGCAACGCGATGACGTCCCGACGCAAACGCGATGACGTCATCACGCAAACCTCCGGACTGCCTAGTCAGTCCTCGTGGCGTCCCCACTGGGGAAAGACCTGTTCCACGACTCTCCTGCATCGTTCTACATTGTTTGCTGTATTTAATCTAATCCAACATTAAAATCCTGTTTGTTGTTCTTCCGAGTCAAGCTCCGTTATTTGTTAGGAATACACCTATTCCTACAGAACCATTTGATGCGCTGGGACATCTTTATGGCGTATACCATGGGGCTTGCCTTGTCCACAATGCTGTAGGGCCCCATGTATAACGGTTCTAGACATCCTACCAGAGCAAAATTCCTAACCATAACTTGGTCCCATATCTCCCACTCGTGGTGTGTTCTGGGTTCTAACAGCAATCGGTTACTCCGATGCTGCCTTCCCATGTTCCCAGCCGCCTGCCCATGGACCTGTTTAAGGTGCTCAAATAGGTTCCTGGCGAACCTGTCCCGGTTCACCTCCCTGAGCTGACCTTCTGTGAGCACCAGGCCTAGTACATGGGTGGGGGTCCGCATAACTCTGCCAGTCATCAGCTCATGTGGGGAATACCCCGTGCTTTATGACTGGCTGGCTCGGATCCCCATCAGGACTAACGGTAGGACCTCCACCCATTTTCTAGGCGAGTCCACCGTCTCTTTCCTCAGCCTTTCCTTCAAGGTTCTGTTCATCCTCTCCACAATCCCTGAGGACTGTGGGTTGTGGGCAACGTGCCATTTCCCCTCAATGCCGAGCACCATAAGGGTATTCTGCATGACCTGCCTGGTGAAGTGACTCCCTTGGTCGGACTCCACATACTGCGGTAGCCCCCATCACGAGAACACCTCCCTGACCAGGATCCTGGCTGTACCCAGAGCTGTGCTGTTTGGCAGGGGAAGGCTTCTACCCACTTAGTGAACACATCTACCAGGACTAGGCAGTACTTATAGTCTCCCTGGGCGGTGGGTAGGGGCCCGATGTAGTCGACCTGGATTCACTGCCATGGTCCCTCTACCTTCCTGATGTGTCCCATAGGTACCTTCCTTTTGTGGGGGTCAGGATTGTTAGCAGCACACACCAGACAGCTGGCACAGAACTCGCGGACATCTCCCCTGAGTCCTGGCCACTATCCCGCCTGTTCCACCCGCTGCCAGGTGGTCTCAGGCTCGGGATGCCCCGCTCCTGGACCCTCATGGGCCAGTTGAAGGAATTCCCTCCTGTGCTGCGGTGGTACTACCCACCGTTCTCCGCTAAACATCATGCCATCCTTCACAGAGAGGGCTGCTGTGCTGTAAGGGCCCTCTACCCCTTTTCCCTCAGTCACTGCACTGAGGACTGCCTTGAGGACGGGTCTTGGGTTTGGACCGTCTTAATGTCCGGGGTTAAAGCTACCCCTGCACTCCCTTGTGTCCCATCCCTACCCCTGACTGCTGCTATGGGTCTGGACCCATATCGGTCCCAGAAAGTGCCTGTGCGGGCACCCTCCTTAGCTAGCACACCGGCCTGCTGGTTGCCCTTACTACGGGGTTCTGTGGAGGAATGGGCCTTCACCTTATGGATGAAAACCTCCCCTTCCTCCCCTACTGCTGCTAAGATTTTCTCCAGCAGGGGTTTCACTGTGAGGGGGTCTCCCGTCGGCGGAGGTGTATCCACGGCGGGACCAGATGGCCAGGTACTCCGTACACGAATTGCATGTGAACATGCTGTCCGAGCAAATCGTGTATGGGGTGGGGAAGATTTCGGGGTGTGTAACAACGTACACTACCGCGGACAGTTCAGCCTGCTGGGCACTCATGGTGCTGGGGAGCTTAATTGCAAGGGCAATGTTTGCTGCTAGGTCATAAACTCCACATTCTGTGAGTCGCTCACCAGCAGATACTGTGCTGGAGCCATCCACATAGATTTTGCGGCCTGTGGGGTGTATCCCGGCCCACAAACCTATGTCCACGTCCCAAACCCCTTCTATGGAACACCGGTGGGCTGTTCCAGGATATACCAAGTTAGCTGAGTACTTTGGCTCGCAGAGACCCTTCACCTTTAGGTCCATCTGTGAGAGGAGCAAGGTCCAGCGGGCAATGTGGGCACTGCTCACTGTCCCCTCCTTGATTCTCCCATCCAGGAGCATCTGGGTGGGCATGTGATGGGTGAGGAGGGAGATGGGAGAGGTGCCTGTAAAGATCAGTGATCTTTTCACAGTCCAATGTGTGGCCAAAAGGTGACTCTCACAATTGGAGTAGCTCTTCTCCACATCCGTGAGTATCCTGGAGGAGTAGACCATCGGCTTCAGCCTGCCATGCCGCTCTTGGAGCAGCACAGCACTCAGGCTGTCCCCGCTGGCTGCTACCTCCAGGAAGAACTCTTTCCCCCCATCTATGGCCCCTCGAGCTGGTGCGGTCTGCAGGTCTTCCTTGAGCCTAACAAATGCTGCCTGGCAAACTTCATCCCAAACCCACTCCACTCCCTTATGTAGGAGTCGGAGCAGGGGGGCCGGTGTGGCTGCATAGTCCTCAATAAAGTCTCTGCAGTACCTGGTTAGCCCTAGAAAAGACCTCACTCCCGTGACTGTGTTGGGGACTGGTAACTCCTGTACCGCTTCCCTTCTAGCTTTGTCTCTGGCCCTTTCCCCAGTACATACGGCCAGGTCCAGGAATTTCACCTCCTGCTGGCCGATCTGCGCATTCTTTGGGTTCACTTTAAAACCCTCCTGCCTGAGCAGTTCCAGCAGTTCGGCCAATAGTGGGCCATGCTCCTCTCTCGAATCGTGAATAGGAGCAGGTCATCCACATACTGTACTAGCTGCCTGGGCTGGCTGAAGCCCTTTAGACTGTTTGCCATGCATTGGTGGAAAATGCTAGGGCTATTGTGGAAGCCCTGAGGCAAACAGTTCCATGAGTACTGTTGTCTTTTAAAGGTAAAAGCAAACTTGTACTGATCCTCTCTCCTTAAAGGGATGGATCAAAACCTGTGAAAGTGGTCGCGACTGCTGGGGTGCTTCCTATCAGGTTGGCAATTGTAGGGGGTGGTGTGTGCCCAGTCAGCTCTGCCCCTGACTGTCTCTGAGCGGTTCGAATCACTCCACACCCCCTGGGTTCTAGACACCGGACTTAGGTACAGGCGGCGATACAGAAAAACGAGTAGACAACTGTTTCGGTGCAAGAAAACCGTAATTTTTATAAAGGCAAAACAAAATCGCAATACTGAGAATTACTAGGATAATTTCAAGCATATAAAAACAATACACTTATTTGGGAATGGGGAACACACGGCACATCGAGGGAACAAACACATTAAAATCCCCTTATCCTTATCCCATCCCCAATACCTAACTAGATTAAGCTATGAGGGGCCAGGGATTCATGCTCACCAATTTTGAAACCTGTTGAATTTAACTGGTTGTGATTTTTGGGGTTCACACTTGCTGTCCTTTGGGGTGCGTCGTTGCCACGTGGTAACAGGGCGCGGTGATGGAGTTGTTTGTGCGAAGCACCCTCCTTTTCCTCCATTAACATCTTCGTTGGGTATTTTGTCGCGATGGGTCTTCTTCTTCTTCTGGCAGATTGGTCGCCAACGGTTTTATTATGGTTGGGGCTTGGTTGGCAGTTTATATTGTCAATATGCTTTTACTACCCATGCTTCGAACGCCAGTTTATTCATCAAACGCCAGCTTATGACTAAGCCATTTGTCCTCCAATGCGTCTTTCCGCTGCCCTTTTCTGCCTTTACCGGTTTATCATTTTCTTCTTGTCTCATCAAGTCTCGTCTGCCCATTTGTGGCCCCGTATGTCCTGTGCGTATTCGAATCGGGTCTCGTTCTCCTCCCGCGTTCGGCCCTCAGTGTTGTAATGGGCGTCCTTGGTGTTGAGCGGCACGGGGAGGGAGAAGAGAGCCCACGACGAGGCCAGGGCACGAAAGTCACGAAGCAAGAGCAGCAAGAGAGAGACCTTGGCTACCGGTGGGCCTACAATTATACCCGGTTCTTCATCCCTTATCTGTGCGCCAAATCAGGTCAGTTCTTTGTCTAACTTTTGGTGGGCTCGTCCAAAGTGATTACGGTCATCCACTTTAACGGCTTTTGGGGCGATTGTCTCCTGGTTTAATGGCTCCGATATCCTGGCTGTTTGTTATTTATGAAATTTAATTGTCCTTTTCCTGGCTTGATGGCTACTGTGTGCTGTTACCGATTATGTATGCAGAAACTTAATGGCCTCAAAATTAGGCCCATTCTGACTTGATCTGTTCCAAGGTGATGAATGCATATTCTGTGTTTACCTAGCTGTCTGGATTCACAAAGTCTTTCACAGATTCATGCATGTTAGGTTTCCTTTCAGGTTTTGAAAGTGCCTGCCTTTTGCAGGGCCTTGCTTTTAAAATCCTGTAAGTTCTGGTCACGAGGTTTCAGAAGCCATTTTGGGTACCCTTTTTAATAACTTGTCAATACAGGGACCCTTTATCCATAACTTTTGGGGAATTTGGGAATTTTGAGAACCCTACACAATTGCTGCTACTGTGGGTGCACAGGCTGGGATGTTACTGTTGAGCACCTGATAGTCCACTGTGGTCCTCCAGGAGTTGTCCGGTTTTCTAACCAGCCACAGTGGATAGTTCACGTGGGTGGTTATCGGTCTCAGGACCCCCTGTTGCACTAAGGAGGACATGGCTGCTTCCATGTCTGGCTCCGCTTCCCTGGGGAAGTTATATTGTCTTTGTGGTCGGGCCATAGGGTCCCCACCTACACTGACCTCGAACCTGTTGACCCTCCCACAATCGTGCTTGTGTGTGGCCAATGTGGCTAGGTGGGCTCGCACAAATGCCTGGAACTCCCTTGGGGTGTTACTGACCATGAGTTTGAGGTTATAACCCTCTTTAGGCTTCCTGGTGCACAGGGTCCCCTTCCCCTGTTTCCCTGGGATGACTACTACTCCGCCTTCCTTTCCTGTGTTTGCCCCCCATAGGCAATGATTCTTTAAATCCACTAGGATCTCGTGGCCTACAATAAAGTCGGCTCCCAGGATCCCTTTTCCACCCTCCACTTCCCACTTCATTAGGATACAGGTCCACTTAGAGCGGAGTGTTCCTAAGTAAATGGACAGCGGGATGGAAAATGAGCCTGCCTGTTCCTTACCTGTGAATCCCGAAAGACTGTATGGGACCCCATTTGATAGAGGTGAGGTGGTGGGGTTAGCTGAATGGATCACGGTGCATGATGCCCCCGTGTCCAACAGATAGGTCCCTTTCACTTCTTCTACCTCCATCTCAACGAGGGGTCTCTTCCATAAGTCATACTTAAGGGAACACAGGTAAACAGGCTGCGTTGGCTCTAGTCAGGGCTGTGGGTTGGATGGGACGAATGGGGTCAGAGCACCGGTAGTGGCTGCTACCTTCCCTTGGCCAGTCAATAGGGACCACATTGCATCCAAAAATGACTCGACCGTGGCGGGAGGGATTCCTGTCTCTGTCTTTTGGGCTGGGGCTGAGGAATTCTTTCCCTTGTTATCCTTCCAAGGATTTCTACACTCCTTCCTCCAGTGTCTATCCTTCCCACACCCGTAACAGTTAAGCTTTGTGCTGGAAGGGTTATTCCCTTCCTGATGCCACTCCTTCCTACCCTGGCTGGGTTTCATTTCGTGCACCTTCCCTTTAGGTGGGTGTGCATCAGTTCCCTTACCGTTCCGGTAAGCTATGGGCAATTGTCTGATCACCGTCAGGTCGGTAGTCAGGGGATGCTTTGGGTCAAACCATATTTCTGCCTTGGCCCTGACCTGTGGCAAGCTGTTTGCCGCCAGGCAACGGAGCCAGTGGGCCAGCTGATCCTGGTCCAGGTTAGCCCGGTTAGGTGCCCCAGTACAGGCACTCCTATACACCGGCCACAACCTATCCGCGAAAGCCTACGGGGTTTCCCCTGCGAGCTGCACTGTTTTCTCCACCCGGGAGAAAGGACTTCCCTGATTCATCCCCATGGCCTCAAGAACTTCCTCCTTGAGCTCCCCATACTTGCACTGTCCCTTCTTACACTGGTCAGAGAGGGTCTGGAGGAGCTTACTCTCCAGGGAGAATAGCAGCATTTTGGCCTGTTCAGCATCATCGCACTCGTTGATGCTGGCTGCCTGTTCCACTTCCCTGAAGTGGACCGAGGGGTCCCCATTTTCCGTGTGTTTTGGTATATGGCTTACCATAGCCCTAAGCTGTTGGGTGCCGTAGGGAACAACGAACTGGTTTTGGAGGGGCCCCTCCTCTCCGTCCTCAACGGGTGGGCCAATCCTTCGCTGCCGGGCCAGGCACATTGGCCCCGGTCCCGGCCTCTCTCGCGGGGTTTTTTCCACCTCAGCTTCTACCCCTAGCTCCACTCCCCCCTGCTGCCAGACCTCGCTGAAACCTGGCACTACGGGTGGTGGTCGTGGGACCTCCTGTTCCTCAACCAGGTCGTCCCTTGGCACTACCACTGGTGTCTGAACCGTTCGCCCTCGTTCCCTGTAAAATCCACCTGGGCTGCCTTCAGGCTTATGAGGCACACCATGCCCTTTGCCTTCCTTAGGGCAAGGCTCAGATTCTCTATCTGTTCCTGGCAGGGGCCATGATCTGCATCTTCAAACTCCTGTGTGCTCGCTATCTTATAGGCTGCCTTTATGTCTTTTACTTTCTCCTCCTGCTCTCTTACTTGTCTCGCTAGGCGGGCC
Organism: Somniosus microcephalus; assembly: GCF_052327205.1. Classification (NCBI taxonomy): domain Eukaryota; kingdom Metazoa; phylum Chordata; class Chondrichthyes; order Squaliformes; family Somniosidae; genus Somniosus; species Somniosus microcephalus. The sequence continues at coordinate 82,944,184 of NC_140993.1, read as the reverse complement.
TTCTTTTCCCACAACCTCAGCTCATTGCTCTTGGCCTCGGTGACCTGACACTGTAAGTATTCCTGCCTGGCCTTATGCTCCTGCAGTAACTACACCCTTTCCTGGTTCAGAGCCTGCAATCCTGCCAGTAACTTCTCCCCTGCTAGAGCCCTTGCTTGGTCTTCCAGGGCTGACGCCCGTATCTCGGCTGCCTGTGCTTCAACAAGCCTGTCCAAAAGCTGGATCTGTTTCTTGAAGCACATCAGCCAGACTGCCTTTTCTATGGATTTCTTATGATCCTTCCCTTCTGTCCATTTAGCTGCAGCATCTACTGGACGCCCAGCCTTTAACAGGTTAGTGATCCACTTCTTAGTGATATTCATCTTACTGAATACATAATTAGAAATCCTCTCTTCCATTACAGTTTGCTCTTCCAAATCAGTGTCTACTGTATCGCACCCCTGTTGCCGGTGTCCTGCCGCGGTCGCCATTCTGTAGGGGGTGGTGTGTGGTGTCAGCTTGGCCCTGACTGGTTTTGAGCGGTGCGAATCGCTCCCACACCCCTGGGTTCTAGACACCAGAGTTAGGTACAGGCTGCGATACAAATTGGGGTAGACAACTGGTTTGGTGCAAGAAAACTGTATTTTTATTAGTCACAATAAAATTATACACTTAGATTACCGGAGTAATTACAGACATTCAAAAGTACACTTAATTAAGAATGGGGAACACACGGCACAATGAGGGAAAATCACATTAATAATCCCCCTACCCTTGTCCTGCCCCCAATACCTAACTAAATTGTACTACAAGAGCCAGGGATTATGCTCACCAATAGGGGTTTCTTGACAGTTCGAATCCTGTCAATTAAGCCGGTTGCGTTTTTGGGGTTCACTCTTTGTGTCCTTTGAGGCCTGCCATCGCCACGTGGTCCCAGTCTTAGAATCTGCGAAGATTCTTCAGTTGGGTGGAGTCCGCAGATGCGGTAAGGGCACGGTTGTGGATTTGTCTGGGTAAGTACCTTCTTTCCTTCGTTAGAAATAGGGAATAAAGTTTTTGTTGGGCACTTTAGCTTGTAGAGTGGAAAACTTCGGGTTTTGTTCTTCTGGTGGTGGTCTGGTCGTCGAGTTTTGTTGCGGTTGGGGTTCGGTTGGCAGTCTTCGGTGTCGGCTCGGTCGCGGTGGCCTAGATCATTACCTGTGCAGTGGTAATGATCTGAAGGTATGGTTTACCCGGCCCTTTTGTTACCACGGTGCTCGTGGTCGGTCCCTGTGTAAGGCTGAGGTTGCGGCCTAGTCGTCTTTGGTTGAGCCTGCCCCACCATGCCTCCTCACCGTGATGTTCCGTGAGCCTTCCGGTTGGATGCTCCTGTGGCCTGAAGGCTTCTGCGAGTGTCTGTCTGCTTCTGTGTGTGCACTTGGTTACCGGTGGGCCTATAATTATACTGGTTTTGAGTTTGTTATCTGCGCGCCAAATCAGGGTTAGTTCTTTGTCTGATTTTGGCAGGCTCGTTAAGGTGATTATAGTCATTCACCTTAACTGGTTTTTGGGTGGTTGTCCTGTTGTTAAATGGATTTTAATGTCTTGGTGTTTGTTTATGTATAATGTAAATCGGTGTCTTCCTGGCTTGGTAGCTAGTTTGAACTGTAAGTGATTATATATGCATAGTCTTGATTAGCTTTAGGTTTGTGCAAGATTAAGTCTCTTCCTGAGTTGATTTGTTTTAAAGGGAAGAATGCGTGTTCTGTCTCCTTCAGCTGTCTGATTTTGAAATAACAAATCAAAGCTGTCTCCCACAGGCCCGGGCATGTCAAGTTTGAGTTTTGAACTTGACATGCTGCACAGGGCCCTGCTTTAACCTTGCAGGTCTTTGCCATAAAGTCCAAAAGCCATTGTCCTTCAGGGTTCCCTTATTGAATAACTTGTCCTTCAGGGTCCCTTATTTAATAACTTGGGAAATGTGGGAATTTTGAGAATCCTACACCTGAGCTGCCTCCATTATAAGGACATTTATGGGAATGCCCATTGTGAACCCCACGATAAGGGCTCCGTGACAGAAGGGTAGAGAAGCAAAATATTTCCCTGTCTGAAACTGCTGGAAGGCAGTTTGCGCTATTATTTCTTAGCTGCACAGCCTAGAAAAGATTTTTCAAATCAGTTCATTAAAAAACGATGTTTCAGAGAAAGGTTGCGGATATTCAAAACCTGTGAAATCTACCACTTCCAATCAGACAAATCATGCAGGTAACTGACCCCTCTTGTCTAAAAGTTTAACTTCAGTCAGGCGCAATTCTGTTGTAAATGGTGTAAATTCTTGGACTACAGTTTTTGCCCTCATATCCTCTCATTTGCAGATATGCAGCACTTTGGGAGGTGGAGGCATCTTCTACCAGTAGTCAATTCCACCGGCATTAAGCATGTATTTTAGAATAGGTGTTACTCTGCTGTATTTGAATTACATCCCAAATTCCAGACCCTTGCTCCAGAACTTTTGCCTCAAAATAATCTCCGAATTTTGAGCCCAAAGCACTTAAAGTTGAAAGATTTATCTCGGGATAAAGAAGTAAACAGAAATCTGTTTGAGATAATTTATTATCATACTACTTCTAATATTGCGACTCATTCCTTATAAGATAATTAATAAAATATATTACACAGACCATCGGCTTCATGGTATGGGCTTAGCACCAAATAATACTTGTTGGAAGTGTGACTGCTTGGGTTGGACATTAGTACCTCATTGATGGAGCTGCCCCTGCCTGCAACAGTCATCAAATGAATTTATACTATAGCTGCCAAAAGAAATTCTCTTCTATGCTGGAAAATTCAGACACCAATCTGTTGAAATCTTGATAGAAGTAACTTCTTGAGGTGATAAATCTAGAGATGCATGTACATACACTGAAAAAGAAATTCAGTAGATGTTAGTTAGATATAATGTGATTGCTTTAATAACAATGAAAAATTTGTGCCTACATGAAATTATATACCCTGGGTGGAAGATTAAGGTGTGCTTACATTCTCCCATTATGAAAGATATGTTACTAATTTATGAATCCTACTATAACTTTCCATAGGATTTGATCTAATAAGTCAAATGGAACTTTTTATTAATACATGAGCCAAAATTCAGTAGAGCATTATAGAGCACAGCTAGAGAACACAAACTGGCTGCTGGCCCACAATGATGTTATTATACCCAGAATCCGCCACAGAAGAAGAAACTATTACAGATCATTGATAGAGAAAAGTTAAATGATACAAATAGGGTCTTTCACAACACAGCAAAATACCATTCAGAACGCCTGGAGAATTGTGCTTGTCAATAAAGGTTTTGAAAGGAACATTTAAAAAAAAAGAAATGGTGCAGTATCTCCTTTAAAGGCCAAAAATCAAAACAAACTGAGTTCCACTTATTTGGCTTAGCTGGGTGAGGTCTGTCAGGTCTCCGCTGGGATTTTTAGACCGAGTGCCACATAGAAGTGAAACATTTCACCTCAGGGAGAAAGGCAGAAAAATAAAGTAATGCAGGTCACCCTGCCTGGAGCACACTTCCTGCTGTCTGATCATAGATTTGAGAGGGGCCACAGAGAAATCTATAGGACTGACAGTCCTGTTCCACTAGCAGGAGGAAGCTCCATTGCGAGGAATGTCCCACAATGCTAAAAATATCAAAGCAACGTCATCCAATTAAAAGAACTTAAACTTTGAGTTAAATTTTCATTTTCAAGATGCCAACACAACCGACTTCTGGTTCAGAATTCCTTAAAAACAATGGAAAACTTGGAATTATGTAGATCACAATTAGTAACGTGTTAGGTAGAAGGGTAATTGCCAGTTCTAGTTATTTTATAATTTAAAATCTTCTTTAACTACTCACTCTTTTTCCAACTTTATTTAAAAGTTTAGATTACCATAAAAAAAGAAAATATGGGGTTCATAAAAATTTGGGAAGACCAACACCTTTCTTGACTTTAATTCTATTGAAAGCTGAACAGACGAACATCCTCAACAAGCACTGAATTATAAATGGAACTTCAGAAAATACATATATCATTTGATTTATTTCCAAAAAGGAATAAAAAGCACATCTGTATTTCATAATTTTTCATAAATATTTGATAGAGAAAGTATCCCTGCAACAATTTCGCATGTCACATATATTTGATCCAACATCAACAGCTATATGAGTAGCTCTGCATGATGCTCTGCTCTAACATTTGTTTTACATATGGGTGATATCCTGGACAGAAACAAGATTAATGTTAGAAATGCCTTAGGATGTTACAGCAGATGATTCTACTTCTTTAAAGGTTTAGTAATGGAATCCAACTTCTATTTTAGCCATTAGATAGAAAATGTGATTTTTTTTTTAGCATGACTCTCATTTTTTATAAACAAATAGCATTGTTTGAGTTAACTCTTTGTATACTGAATACTCTGCAATTTTCAAACTAGCCACATGTTTTCTATTAAATGACATCTGGAAAAATGATTATCTGTAAAATTCTATCATTCCTGTGGTGGAGGAGGCGTTCAAATATTAGTACAACTGAGACTTCCACAGCCTACTACATCGACCATCACTGATTCTTAAGGCATTCTAGCTTTATTCAATTCAGGTGGTTAGGCATCTCTTTAACCAATCAGATTCAAACTACTATAATCTCTGGCATACCAAGATGGTGTGACTACACGGCGATCACAACACAGAAAGGGATAACAAGCCAAGTCGTTATTCACTGATATATCATCAGGGGAAATATGTTTGATGACCATGTCTTACTGCTGCGATCTACTCACATCAATTGAAATGGAAGAGTCATCTGCCATGTCAGATCAGAAAAAATAAAACATTCTGAACAATATACATAGAAAGAAAAAAAGAAGAAAGATAGACTTGCATTTATATAGCGCCTTTCATGGCCTCAGAACGTTCCAAAGTGCTTTACAGTCAGTGAAGTACTATTGAAGTGCAGTCACTGTTGTAATGTAGGAAATGCAGATGACAATTTGTGGACAGCAAGATCCCACAAACAGCAGTGAGATAAATGACCAAGTAATCTTATTTAGGTGCTGGTTGAGGACACTGGGAGAACTCCTCTGCTCTTTGTTGAATAGTGCCATGGTATCTTTTATGTCCACCTGAGAGGGCAGACTGGTATCGGTTTAATGTTTCATTTGAAAGGTGGCACTTGCAACACCACCTGCTGGGTAACAAGGCATAGCCCGTGCTTCCCTAGCGCTTGATGCCTCTTCTTAGGACTACCAGTTTCACAGAGGAATGCTACATTGAAACACACGTGAAAACTAACATAACAATTGAGCCAGCCATGTGAATGCTTACAGGAAGGATCCAATCTCTGGCTAGGTCTGGCGTGCCTTGCAGTATGCACCTAGCACCGTCCTGTGAATTGTGGTAATGGATAGATGGATGGACAGACAAACAAAGCACTGGGGTTCATTTCTATTGGAAAAGAATACAAAAGCAGGGAGGTAATGTTACATTTATATAGAACCTTGGGTCGACCACACTTGGGATACTGTGTGCAGTTCTGGTCTCCATATTTCAATATTCAAGCACTGGAGAAAGTGCAGAAAAGATTTACAAGGGTGTTACCAGAATTGAATGGATGTAACTATCTGGTAAGATTGGGCAGTCTGGGGCTCTTTTCTCTGGAAAAGTGAAGAATAAGAGGAGACCTGGAAGAGGTCTTTAAAATCGAGTGGATGTGAAGAACTGTTTCCACTTGTGGATGAGTCCAGAAAATGGGGGCATAAATATAAGACAGCCACTAACAGATCAAATAAACAGCATGAAATTCTCTACCACATGGAGTGGTTTAACCAGATAGCATTGATGCATTTAAGAGGAGGCTTGTTGCGTACATGAGGGAGAAGGGAATAGAGGAATATGGGGGCAGGGTGGGAAGAGGTAATCAGGTGGGAGGAGGCTCATGTGGAGTATAAACAGTGGCATAGACCAATTGGGCTGAAGAGCCTGTTTCTATCCAGAGCAACTTCAGTAATAGCTTTACTTCCCATCACTGCACCATTACGTCCAGAGTCCCCCAAAGACCTGTCCTTAGCTTTCTCCTCTTCCTCATCTATATGTTGCCCCTTGGTGATGTCATCTGCAGACATGGGGTCAGCTTACACATAAATGCTGATGACATTCAGCACGACCTCTCAACCATCTCTCCATTGCCTTTATGTTATCAGGCTATTTATCTGGCATCCAGCCTTGGATGAGCTGCAATTTCCTCAAGTGAAACATTGCGAATATCAAAACCATTATCTTCGTCGCCTGCCACAAATTCTGTGCTTTTGTGATAGTCTATCCCCCTCCCCGCCCATTGTCTCAGGCTGAATCATACTTTTCGCAACCTCAGTGTCCTACTTGAGTCTGAGCAGAGCTTCCGACCCCATATTCCTTCCATCACAAAGACCACACTACATCCACCTCTTATCTATCTAATCGTAGCCAGAGAATCACCTGCAACGGCTTCTCTTCCCACTCCCACATTGTTACCTCTGGTGTCCCCCAAGGATCTATCCTTGGCCCCCTCCTATTTCTCATCTACTTGTTGCCCCTTTGTGACATCATCCGAAAATACAGCGTCAGTTTCCACATGTTTGCTGATGACACCCAGCTCTACCTCACCACACTTCTCTCAACCCCGCCACGGTCTCTAAATTGTCTGACTACTTGTCCGACATCCAGTTCGGATGAGCAGAAATGTTCTCCAATTAAATATTGGGAAGAATGAAGCCATTGTTTTCGGTCCCCGCCACAAACTCAGTTCCTAGGCACTGATTCCATGCCTCTCCCTAACATCTTTCTGAGGCTGAACCACACTGTTCGCAACCTTGGTGTCATATTTGACCCTGAAATGAGCTTCCGACCACAATCTGCAGCATAACTAAGAACGCCTATTTCCACCTCCATAACATCGCCCCTCTCCGTCCTTGCCTCAGCTTATATGCTGCTGAAACCCTCATCCATGCCTTTGTTACCTCTAGACTTGACTATTCCAATGCAATCCTGGCTGGCCTCCCACATTCTACCCTACGTAAACTTGAGGTCATTCAAAACTCGGCTGCCCGTGTCCTAATTCGCACCAAGTCTCGTTTGCCCATCACCCCTGTACTCGCTGACCTACATTGGCTCCCGGTTAAGCAACTCCTTGATTTCAAAATTCTCATCCTTGTTTTCAAATCCCTCCATGGCCTTATCCCTCTAACTCTGCAATTTCTTTCAGCCCCACAACCCACCGAGATGTCTGCGCTCCTCTAATCCTGGCCTCTTGAGCATCCCTGATTATAATCGCTCAACCTTTGGTGGCCGTGCCTTCTGTTGCCTAGGCCCTAAGCTCTGGAAATCCCTCCCTAAACCTCTCCGCCTCTCTACCTCACTTTCCTCCTATAAGACGCTCCGTTAAACCTACCCCTTTAACCAAGCTTTTGGTCACCTGCCCTAATTTCTCCTTATGTGGCTCGGTGTCAAATTTTTTGTCTTATAATACTCCTGTGAAGCACTTTGGGACGTTTTACTACATAAAAGGTGCTATATAAATACAAGTTGTTGTTGTTGAAACCTGGCTGGCCTGCCATCCAACCCCTGGGGTAAACTTCAGTTCACCCAAAACGCTGCTGCCCATATCCTATGTTGCACTAAATCCCGATCCCATCACCTCTGTCCTTACTGACCTACATTGGCTCCTGGTTCATAGAAACATAGAAGATAGGAGCAGGAGTAGGCCATTTGGCCCTTCGAGCCTGCTCCGCCATTCAATGAGATCATGGCTGATCATCCAAATTCAGTACCCTGTCCCTGCCTTCTCCCCATATCCCTTGATCCCTTTAGCCTTAAGAAATATATCCAACTCCTTCTTGAATATATTTAATGAACTGGCCTCCACCGCTCTCTGTGGCAGAGAATTCCACAGGTTCACCACTCTCTGGGTGAAGAAATTCCTCCTCATTTCAGTCCGAAATGGCTTATCCCTTATCCTTAGACTATGACCCCTGGTTCTGGACTCCCCAGCCATCAGAAACATCCTTCCTGCATCTAGTCTGTCCAGGCCTGACAGAATTTTATAGGTTTCGATGAGATCCCCTCTCAACCTTCTAAACTCCAGTGAGTATAAGCCCAATTGACACAATCTCTCCTCATACGTTATTCCTGCCATCCCAGGTATCAGCCTGGTGAATCTTCGCTGCACTCCTTCCATGGCCAGAACGCCCTTCCTCAGATAAGGTGACCAAAACTGCACACAATACTCAAGGTGCGGTCTCACCAATGCCCTGTACAACTGCAGCAAGACATCCTTGTTCCTGTACTCGAACCCTCTTGCTACGAAGGCCAACATACCATTTGCCTTCTTAACCGCCTGCTGCACCTGCATGCTTACCTTCAGCGACTGGTGCACAAGAACACCCAGGTCTCTTTGCACTTCCCCTTCTCCCAATCTATTGCCATTCAAATAATAATCTGCCTTCCTGTTTTTGCCACCAAAGTGGATAACCTCACATTTATCCACATTATAGTGCATCTGCCATGTTTCTGCCCAATTACCCAACCTGTCCAAATCGTACTGGAGTTTCACTACATCCTCCTCACAGCATACCCTCCCACCCAGCTTTGTGTCATCTGCAAATTTGGAGAAATTACTTCCAATTCCCTCGTCCAGATCATTAATATGTATTGTGAACAGCTGGGGTCCTAGGACCGATCCTTGCGGTACCCCACTAGTCACTGCCTGCCACTCAGAAAACAACCCGTTTATTCCAACTCTTTGCTTTCTGTCCGCCAACCAGTTCTCTATCCAAGTCAATACCTTGTCCCAATCCCATGTGCCTTAATTTTGCACGTTATGCTGGACCTTATCGAAAGCCTTCTGAAAGTCCAAATACACCACATCCACTGGTTCTCCCTTATCTATTTTACCAGTTACATCCTCAAAAAATTCCAATAGATTAGTCAAGCATGATTTACCTTTTGTAAATCCATATTGACTTTGTCCGATCCTGTCACTGCTTTCCAAGTGCTCTGCTATTACATCTTTTATAATTGACTCTAGCATTTTCTCCACTACTGATGTCAGGCTTACCGGTCTATAATTCCCCACTTTTTCTCTACCACCTTTTTTTGAATAGTGGTGTAACATTAGCTACCCTCCAATCCATGGGTACTGTTCCAGAGTCTATTGAGTTCTGGAAGATGACCAGCAATGCATCTATTATTTCTCGGGCCACTTCCTTAAGTACCCTAGGATGTAGGTTATCCGGCCCTGGGGATTTATCGGCCTTCAGTCCCATCAATTTTCCGAACACCATTTCCCTACAAATACTGATTTTTTTCAGTTCCACCCTTTCATCAGACCCTATGTTCCCCGGCATCTCTGGGAGGTTATTTGTGTCCCCCTTTGTGAAGACAGAACCAAAATATGTATTTAGTTGGTCTGCCATTTCTTTTTTCCCCATTATAAATTCCCCTGATTCTGACAGCAAGGGACCTACGCTTGACTTCACCAATCTTCTTCTCTTCACATATCTATAAAAGCTTTTACAGTCAGTTTTTATGTTCCCAGCAAGCTTACTCTCATATTCTATTTTCCCTTTCTTAATTAATCCCTTTGTCCTCCTTTGTTGAATCCTAAACTGCTCCCAATCCTCAGGATTATTGCTTTTTCTGGCCAATTTATATGTCCTCTCCTTGGATCTTATGCTATCCCTAATTTCCCTTGTTAGCCACGGTTGAGTCACCGTTTTTGTTTTATTTTTATGCCAAACTGGGATGAACAAATTCTGTAGTTCATCCATTCGGTCTTTGAATGTTTGCCATTGCCTATCCACCATCAACCCTTTGAGTGACATTCCCCAATCAATCCTACCCAACTCGCTCCTCAGACCATCATAGTTTCCTTTATTTAAATTGAGGACCCTAGTCTCTGAGTCAACTACTTCATTCTCCATCTTAGTGAAGAATTCGATCATATTATGATCGCTCTGACCCAAGGGGCCTCGTACAGTAAGATTGCTAATTAATCCTTTCTCATTACATAATACCCAGTCTAAGATGGCCTGATCTCTGGTTGGTTCCTTGACATATTGGTCCAGGAAACCATCCTGTAAACACTCCAGGAATTTATCCTCCACAGTATTGTTACTAATTTGGTTAGCCCAATCTATATGTAGATTAAAGTCACCCATGATGACTGCTGTGCCCTTAGTGCACGCTTCTTTAATTTCCCTTTTAATGCCATCCCCAACCTCCGCCTTACTGTTTGGCGGTCTATATACCACTCCCACTAACGTTTTCTTCCCCTTAGTATTTCTCAATTCTACCCATACAGATTCCACATCATCAGAGCTAATATCCTTCATTACAATTGTGTTAATCCCTTCTTTAACCAGTAATGATACCCCACCTCCTTTTCCTTTTTGCCTATCTTTCCTGAATATCGAATACCCCTGGATGTTGAGTTCCCAGCCTTGGCCATCCTTGAGCCACGTTTCCATAATCCCAACCAAATCATATTCATTTACCTCTATTTGCACAGCCAATTCATCCACCTTATTACGAATGCTCCTCGCATTAAGACACAAAGCCTCCAGGCTTGTTTTTTTAAAGCTGTTAGACCTATTAGAATTATTATTTACTGTGGCCACATTTGATTTAAACCGTTGATTTCTCTGACTGCCACTTTTGTTTTTCTCCTTCCTATCTTTTGCTGTTATCCTTGTTTCCCTTTCCTCTGTCTCCCTGCTCAGGTTTCCAACCCCCTGCCATTTTAGTTTAAACCCTCCCCCAGAGCACTAGCAAACACTCCCCCTAGGACATCGGTTCCAGCCCTACCCAGGTGCAAACCGTCCGGTTTGAACTGGTCCCACCTCCCCCAGAACCGGTTCCAATGTCCCAGGAACTTGAAACCTTCCCCCTTGCACCATCCCTCTAGCCACGTATTCATCCTTCTATTTCTACTCTGACTAGGACGTGGCACTGGTAGCAATCCTGAGATTACTACCTTTGAGGTCCTATTTATTAATTTACCTCCTAACTCCCTATATTCCGCTTTTAGGACCTCATCCCACTTTTTACCTATATCATTGGTGCCTATATGCACCACGACAACTGGTTGTTCACCCTCCCCTTCCAAGATGTTCTGCAGCCGCTCTGAGACATCCTTGACCGTTGCACCAGGGAGGCAACACACCATCCTGGAGTCTCGTTTGCGGCCACAGAAATGCCTATCTATTCCCCTTACAATAGGATCCCTTATTACTATAGCTCTACCCCTCTTTTCCCTCCTGTGCTGTGCAGCAGAGCCACCCCTGGTGCCAGGAAGTTGGCTGCTGCTGCTTTCCTCTGATAAGCCATCCCCCCCAACAGTACTCAATGTGGTGTATCTGTTTGAGAGGGGGATGTCCAGAGGGGACCCCTGCACTACCTGCCTGCGCCTAGTACTCCGCCTGTTGTTCACCCATTCCCTTTCTTCCTGTCCAACCTCTACCTGCGGTGTGTCCAACTCCGTAAACGTGCTATTCACGATGTCCTGAGCATCGCGAACACTCCAGTATGCATCCAATCGCAGCTCCAGTGCTGCAATGTGGTCTGTCAGTAGCTGCAGCTGGATGCACTTCCTGCACATGTAGTTGTCAGGGACACAGGAAGTGTCCCTGTGTTCCCACATATCGCAGGAGGAGCATATCATGCAGCCGGGCTGTCCTGCCATGATTTATCCTTTAATTAATTGAATTTAAATTAAATCAATCAATCCCACTAATTACACTACAGTTAAATGGTTTACCAACAGTCCCCAACACCTCAAATTTGAAATTCTGATCTTCACGTTTATTTATTTTCAAGGCCTAACCCTCCCTATCACTGTGTCCTCCTCCAGCCCTACAACCCTCTCCCCATGCTTTCCATTCCCCCAACTCTGGCCTCTTGTGTATCCCCCCCACGTCATTCTACCATTGGTGGCCGTACTTTCAGTCGCCTGGACCCATACTGTGAAATTCCCTCCTTAAACCACATTGTCATCTCCACCTCCTTTTTCTCCTTTAATACCCTCCTCAAAATTCACTTACAGACCGGAAACGTAAACTTTGTTTCTCTCTCCATGGATGCTGCCTGGCCTGCTGAGTGTTTCCAGCATTTTCTGTTGTTATTTCAGATTTCCAGCATCCGCAGTATTTTGCTATTGTAGTTCATCATAACTTCCTTGCTTTTTTATGTTATGCCTCTATTTATGAAGTCCAGGATCCCGTATGCTTTTTTAACCGCTTTCTCAGCCTGCCCTGCCACCTTCAATGATTTTTGCACATATACTGCCAGGTCTCTCTGTTCATGCACCTCCTTTAGAATTGTACCCTTTAGTTTATATTGCTTACCCTTTAGTTTATATTGCTTCTTCTCATTCTCCCTACCAAAATGTATTACTTTCCACTTTTCTGTTTTAATTTTCATCTGCCACGTGTCTGCCCATTTCACCAGCCTGTCCATGTCTTCTTGAAGTCTATCACTGTCCTCCTCACTGTTCATTATACTTCCAAGTTTTGTGTCATCTGCAAATTTTTAAATTGCACCCTGTACACCCAAGTCTAAGTCATTAATATATATCAAGAAAAGCAGTGGTCCTAGTACTGTAAGAATTCGCAATAATTTACAGTTCTGAAGATGAATTTTTTTGATTAAAGAATCCCTGGGCGATGTGCCTTTAAATTTTCCAGGGATAAAATGGCCGTCAGACTGCATGGCCGAAGACAAAGGGCTTGGAAGCAGCTTGTGTGTGTGCCTGTGTAAAAGGGGTGATCAAAGATGGCTGCCCAGCCTCGTGTCAGGACACAGAGACAATCGACATAAAAAGGAGGATCAAAGATGGCTGACTAAACTGCCAATCAAAGGCAGTTCGGGGAGTTCCCTCCCTGCAGAGACAATCAATGTTTGTTTACAGGAACTGCTACTTTGTGTACACAAGGGATTATCCACTTCAGACTGCGGTTTCGGGTGACCACAGAACAATGGCCTTCTGTTTACACTCCTCCCAAGCTGTTTACATAGTAATACAGCTCCATTCAAAACCCATCAGGATGAATGGAAATGGTTCAATAGCCCATCACACACAATGAAGACACATCCAAACTGCAGCTTTACATTCAAAGCTCAGCACAGAAGAAACATTTGAACTAAGAAAAGGAACAGTTTAAAATGAATGGGTTTGGATGAATCACCCATTACTGGACAATGGGGCAGTTGGATCCCTTTTGTTTTAGCCCAGAAACATCCGGAGCTGGGCGGGCCCCAAAAGGGGGTATAAAAGATAGCTTCCCAGAAACTCTCTCTCTCTCTGGCCTTGCCTTCGTGTGCCTCTACAGCGTGGGAGTCTGCCTGTGGAAGCGAAACACCAGCAGTTTACTTTTAAAACACTGGGGTGTTTTTCACTTCGGGGCAGTGAAGATCTAAGTTTGCAGGGCACGGAGCTGGCATTGCAGTGGTGAGCATATATTTTTTCTGGCCTTCCACAAGGCAACTTAGGATAGGCATAGGGGTGGGAGTAAAGTGGGAATTTCATTAGAATTGTGATTTTAGTCGATTTCCCTCATTAAGTAAGACAGTTTTGCACCTAGCAGAGAAGTGCTATAGTGAACACTGGATTCAGTATTTAAACCTGTATTAAAAGGGAGTAGCTGTTTTAAAGTACTGTATTTAAAACTGTATTAAAAGGGGTGTTGCACCAAGCAAAGGAGTGCTGTGGTGAATGCTGTTAGCTGTTTTTAAAGTAACTGCATTAAAGTGCTGTGTTTTAAGTGAAAGCCACTAAGCTAAGGTGCTGTAGTGAGTAAAGGGTCTTTTAAGTAAAAAGTACTGGACTTAAAATAAAGGCAGTGCTGCACTGAGCTGGGAGCCCTCTAGTGGACACTGAGTGTACTGCGTGTATTAATCAAAGGAGAGTTGCACTGATTAGGGAGCCCTCTAGTAGACACTAAGTGTACTGCGTTTAAGCAAAAGTGTTGTACCAGGCATAAGAGCCATATTGATTATTTTAAGTTGTTTCTTTCTTTTGTTTTCAATAAATACTGCTCTGTTTTGCACCCAAACCACGAGTCATGTTGTTTTCTGTCTACATCACCACCGAATAAGTCCGGGGGTCAGAACTCAGGAATAGGGAAGCACTTTGAAACCGCAAGGGGGTCCCTGGAGCAGCTCAGAGGCTTCTGACTGGCCAGAGACAAATAACCCCAGCCCCGCTGCTAATTCCTTACAAAATGACGACCACGGCAGGACCTTCGGCAACAGTGTGCGATGTGGCAGACAGTGGTTTGGGTCTGGAAAGAGCAGCAGTTATTGGGTTTCTTTTTATCCCACTGGTTTGTTCGTGGTTAGGTTTCCGCAGGCTTGGGGAAGTCACCCGCAGGCTTACGGAAGCCAGGGCAGAGAGTTGGGATAGGGAAAGGGAGGTTGAGGAATACCAGGCCAAGGTAGAGCGCCTGGTAGTTCAGTTTAGTGAGGCCAAGAGCAATGAGATGAGGGTGCGGGAGGAGAACGCTCGCCTCATACAAGAATTAAAAGAGCAGGAGGAAAGGGTTAGGGAGATAAAGGCAGCATATAAGCTGGCCTGCGAGCAGGGGTTTGAGGAAGCAGATCATGGCCCCTGTAGGGCAGAGATAGAAAGCCTTAACATGGCTTTAAAAAGAGCAAAGGGGATGATTTGTCTGATCAGCCCGAAGGCAGGGCCGAGCTTTCAGGAGCCCTGGGAGCAAAGGGGGGTGGAGGATGAGGTGGTAGAGACAGGAATTTCCCCCCCCCGGGGTCGAGTCACTATTGGAGGCAGTGCGGTCTCTTCTGACTGGCCAGGGGAGCATAGTGACCCCGTTTGCCCCATCCCACTCCCAGCAATGGCTAGAGCCAGCGCAGCCTGTTGACCTGTGTCCCCGCAAAAATGCTGAGGGGAGCAGGCCCTATGTTGAGAGGGGGGAGGAGATGGTGCAGGGGAGATATTCGGTGGAGACTGGAGCCTCCAGCACGGTGGTCCACTCGAAGGACCTGACCCATTCACCCCGGTCTGACGAGGTCCCATTTAGCTTAATGGGACCCACAGGCAAACAGGCAGCTGGGAGTGAACCTGAGAATAGAAATCCCCAGCCCACAGCAGGTACAAGTTCACAGGCAGGTGCTGTGGCTTGCATTAGGGGAGGAGCTATTCATGATTTTGAACAGGATTACTGGCAGGCAGCCAGTTATATCAAACAGTGCGGTTTATTTAAGCAGGGGGCAGGAGAACAGGCAGCTGGGATTACAGGAGCTCCCCAGCACTTGGCCCGTGCAATTCCCCCTCTCTTGTGGGACTCCGGGGAGGAGCCTGAACCAGGTTTTAGACCGGAAGGGGGAGGCTCTCAGCCACCGGCTGCCGGTGGCAAGGGATTGCCTGTCCCCAGCCCAGGTTTGGGAAGGGAGGGACCCGAAGGAGGAGGTCCCCGGCCAGCAGGGAGTGTGACCCGAGCTAAAGGTTTGCTCGCCAGGGTAGCCCCCCTGCCAACACTCCCTAGGAGATCTCTTCGGGTGCCCCAGCCCAAGAAAGTATGGTCACCCACTTTACAGTGGAGTAGGGTGGTCTCCCGAACCAGGGAGAGGCCAAAGAACAGAGGTCCCCAGTCAGCAGCCATAAGCTGCGAGGGATCAGAAGCTGGAATCAGTCCAGCCACGCAGCAGGGAGCAGCATGTGGCAGCACAATCAGGCACTGAGCTGGCCGCCCGGAGACGGGCCACACTTGTATATAGCTGTATTAAGGTAGAACGGGTTCAATTTTAATTTATGGTTTAAGGTTGAACGTGTATTAAGGTGGAACATGCTATTAAGGTGGAACATGTTATTAAGGTAGAACGTGTGTTAAGGTAGAACGTGTTAATTTTTGTTTGTTATATTGAAATTAATATTAGTGCATAAGTTTTGAGTGTGGTATGGTTCCAGGATTATATTATGGATCAAGGTCACGGGACCTGATTACACTTCCCCGAGTCAGGGGACCTGGCGAGATGTTTTCTTTGTCTTTTTCAGAGTTCCAGAAAGCGCAGGGGACCGAGTCATGGAATTCGAGAGGGGAAGCACCCTCCAGTCTGCGAAGAAGAGGGGAAAGCAGGAAACAGAGGCCCACAACATTTAAAACCTGCTGCTGGAAATACAATTTAAGAATTTATGGAACTGATTAATTATTTCACTGCTTGTTTGTGGTTAAAGGAAGCTCGTTTGTCTTCCATCATTTTAGCAGACATGTTGGCTGGATGACAATCCCTTTCAAGATGTTAAAATTGTGTTACAAATGGTGCAGGGGCGTAGGACCCCCTCCATGCTTGACTTATTGTGAATATAAGTGGTGCAGGGGTATTGGACCCCTCCGTGTATTGATTATTTTAATTAATTGTTGGTTTTTCTGTCAATAGATGCCTGCCGTACTACGATTCTCTCTGGGCAGGGGAGATGGAGGTGTCGGGGGATCAAGGATAGATTTATTTAAATATAAGGGAAGGTTGTTTGTGGAGGGGTCAGAAATTATTGCTCACTTTTTGGCAAGGATACTACAAGCAAGTTTTAGTATCCAATGGGGGACTGTAAGAATTCGCAATAATTTACAGTTCTGAAGATTAATTTTTTTGATTAAAGAATCCCTGGGTGATGTGCCTTTAAATTTTCCAAGGATAAAATGGCCGTCAGACCGCATGGCCAAAGACAAAGGGCTTGGAAGCAGCTTGTGTGTGTGTCTGTGTAACAGGGGTGATCAAAGATGGCTGCCTGACCTCGTGTCAGCACACAGAGACAATCGACATGAAAAAGGAGGATCAAAGATGGCTGACTAAACTGCCAATCAAAGGCTGTTCGAGGAGTTCCCTCCCTGCAGAGACAATCAATGTTTGTTTACAGGAACTGCTACTTTGTGTACACAAGGGATTATCCACTTCAGACTGCGGTTTCGGGTGACCACAGAACAATGGCCTTCTGTTTACACTCCTCCCAAGCTGTTTACATAGTAATACAGCTCCATTCAAAACCCATCAAGATGAATGGAAATGGTTCAATAGCCCATCACACACAATGAAGACACATCCAAACTGCAGCTTTACATTCAAAGCTCAGCACAGAAGAGACATTTGAACTAAGAAAAGGAACAGTTTAAAATGAATGGGTTTGGATGAATCACCCATTACTGGACAATGGGGCAGTTGGATCCCTTTTGTTTTAGCCCAGAAGCATCTGGAGCTGGGCGGGCCCCAAAAGGGGGTATAAAAGATAGCTTCCCAGAAACTCTCTCTCTCTCTGGCCTTGCCTCCATGTGCCTCTACAGCGTGGGAGTCTGCCTGTGGAAGCGAAACACCAGCAGTTTACTTTTAAAACACTGGGGTGTTTTTCACTTCGGGGCAGTGAAGATCTAAGTTCGCAGGGCACGGAGCTGGCATTGCAGTGGTGAGCATATATTTTTCTGGCCTTCCACAAGGCAACTTAGGATAGGCATAGGGGTGGGAGTAAAGTGGGAATTTCGTTAGAATTGTGATTTTAGTCGATTTCTCTCATTGTGTCCATTTTTCCTCCCCTATTTAAGTAAGACAGTGTTGCACCTAGCAGAGAAGTGTTATAGTGAACACTGGATTCGGTATTTAAACCTGTATTAAAAGGGAGTAGCTGTTTTAAAGTACTGTATTTAAAACTGTATTAAAAGTGGTGTTGCACCAAGCAAAGGAGTGCTGTGGTGAACGCTGTTAGCTGTTTCTAAAGTAACTGCATTAAAGTGCTGTGTTTTAAGTGAAAGCCATTAAGCTAAGGTGCTGTAATGAGTAAAGGGTCTTTTAAGTAAAAAGTACAGGATTTAAAATAAAAGCAGTGTTGCACTGAGCAGGGAGCCCTCTAGTGGACACTGAGTGTACTGCGTGTATTAATCCAAGGAGAGTTGCACTAAGTAGGGTGCCCTCTAGTGGACACTAACTGTACTGCGTTTAAGCGAAAGTGTTATACCAGGCATAAGAGCCATATTGATTATTTTAAGTTGTTTCTTTCTTTTGTTTTCATACTGCTCTGTTTTGCACCCAAACCACGAGTCACGTTGTTTTCTGTCTGCATCGCCACCGAATAAGTCCGGGGGTCAGAACTCAGGAATAGGGGAGCGCTTCAAAACCGCAAGGGGGTCCCTGGAGCAGCTCAGAGGCTTCTGACTGGCCAGAGACAAATAACCCCAGCCCCGCTGCTAATTCCTTACAGTACTGACCCCTGGGGAACACCACTGTGTACCTTCCGCCAGTCCGATAAACAACCGTTCTCCACTACTCTCTGGTTCCTGTGAGGTGAGAGTGGCAGCACTTGACATCAAGGCAGCATTTGACTGAGTGTGAAATCAAGGAGCCCTAGTAAAACTGAAGTCAATGGGAATCGGGGGTGTTAGATCCGTGATTCTGAGAGTATGATGTTTTTCAATAACCACACGGATGCTGTAACTTAACAATAAACAGGTATTTACTGGAGGAGGGTAGTCTCAAGACTGGGGGTACAGAGGCATGCGCAAGGCTTATATACAGGTGTGGTCACTGCCGGTGCTACAGTATAAAGGAGCTGTAAAAGTAGTTCTGTCTTAAAGGTACATACACTACAGGGGAGGAAACGCTCCACTGGCTGGAGTCATACCTAGCACAAAGGAAGATGGTTGTGGTGGTTGGTGGTCAACCATCACAGCCCCAGGACATCGCTGCAGGAATTCCTCAGGGCAGTATCCTAGGCCCAACCATCTTCAGCTACTTCATCAATGACCTTCCCTCCAACATAAGGTCAGAAGTGGGGATGTTCGCTGATGACTACACAGTGTTCAGTGCCATTCACAACTCCTCAGATAATGAAGCAATCCATGCCCGCATACAACAAGACCTGAACGACATTCAGGCTTGGGTTGATAAGTGGCAGGTAACATTCACGCCACACAAGTGCCAGGCAATGACTATCTCCAACAAGCAAGTGTCTAACCACCGCAACCTTGACATTCAATGGCATTACCATCGCCGAATCCCCCACCATCAACATCCTCGGGGTCACCGTTGACCAGAAACTTAACTGGACCAGCCACATAAATACTGTGGCAACAAGAGCAGGTCAGGAGCTAGTTATTCTGTGGCGAGTGTATCACCTCCTGACTCCCCAAAGCCTTTCCACCATCTACAAGACACAAGTAAGGAGTGTGATGGAATACTCTCCACTTGCCTAGGTGAGTGCAGCTCCAACAACACTCAAGAAGCTCAACACCATCAAGGACAAAGCAGCCCGCTTGATTGGCACCCCTTCCACCATCTTAAACACTCACTCCCTCCACCACCAGCGTACCATGGCTGCAGTGTGTACCATTTACAAGATGCACTGTGGCAACTCGCCAAAGCTCTTTTGGCAGCACCTCCCAAACCCGTGACCTCTAACACCTAAAAGGACAAGGGCAGCAGGCGCACGGGAACACCACCACCTCCAAGTTCCCCTCCAAGTCACACACCATCCTGACTTGGAAGTAAATCATCCGCCGTTCCTTCATCGTCGCTGGGTCAAAATCCTGGAACTCCCTCCCTAACAGCACTGTGGGCGAACCATCGCCACATGGACTGCAGTGGTTCAAGAAGGCAGATCACCACCACCTTCTCAAGGGCAATTAGGGATGGGCAATAAATACTGGCCTTGCCAGCGACGCCCAGATCCCATGAAAGAATAAAAAAAACGTAGCCAATTTCATATCCATGCTGCCACTGTCGCTTTTATTTCATGGGCTTCAACTTTTCTGGCAAGCCTATTATGTGGCACTTTATCAAATGCCTTTTTGAAGTCCATGTACACCATGCTAACCGCATTGCCCTCATCAACCGTTCCTGTTACCTCATCAAAAAACTCAATCAAGTTAGTTAAACATGATTTGCCTTTAACAAATCCGTGCTGGCTTTCCTTAATTAATCCACACTTATCCAAATGACTGTTCATGTTGTCCCTGATTATCGTTCCTAAGAGCATCCCCACTACCGAGGTTAAACTGACTGGCCTGCAGTTGCTGGGTTTATCCTTACAGTCTTTTTTGAACAAGGCTGTAACATTTGCAATTCTCCAGTCCTTTGGCAACACACACGTTTCTAAGGAGGATTGGAAGATTATGGCCAGTACCTCCGCGATTTCCTCCTTAACTTCTCTCAGCATCCGAGGATGCTTCCCATCTGGTCCTGGTGACTTATCAACTTTAAGTACAGACAGCCTTTCTAGTATCGCCTCTTTATCAATTTTTATCTCATTCAGTACCTCTACTACCTCCTCTTTCACTATGACTTTGGCAGCATCTTCTTCCTTGGTGAAGACAGATGCAAAGTACTCATTTAGTACCTCAGCCATGCCGTCTGTCTCCATGCGTAGGTCTCCTTTTCGCTCCCTAATCGGCCCCACCCCTCCTCTTACTACCTGTTTACTATTTATATGCCTATAGAAGACTTTTGAATTCTCTTTTATGTTAGCTGCCAACCTATTCTCATACTCTCTCTTTGCCTCTCTTATTTTCTTTTTCACTTCCCCTCTGAACTTTCTATATTCAGCCTGAATTATTGTGACACATGCTTTTGTTCAAATGTTTTAACTTGAAGACTCAGCAAAAAAGTTCTACTCCCAAGTTCAACATCAATTGAAATCTTGTGCATGCACAACATTGCACTGCAATTTATGTTTAAAAGTCATTGGGGTTGAATTTGACTTCTGGACTACCAACCATCGAAGCCATGCATTCTAACGGTGAAGCGGCCCCAAGATTTTGAGGCCCTGGCCTCATTTAAATTTAGCAGGTGAGGGGGAAGGAGGGGTCACCAAACAGCTGCCACAATGCAGCTCGATGGACTGAGGCCTTAAGATCAGGCCAGGGCAGCCACCAGCCAGATAAGTTGCGGGGGTGGGGGTCACTTGGTGGCAGCGGCCCAGACCGTGAAACCGGTCAGAGTGTGCATAGAGCAGGGTCTGACCAATTCTGACCCCTTACAAAATGGAGCCGGCCGAATCATTGGTGTTCACGAGGTGGTAAGGCTACCAACCCCATTACTGCCCCATTAACACCACAGTGAAAATTGACATCATTGTTTTCCCTCAAATTATGTTGATTCATTTTGTAATAATTTAAACTACATATTGAATGTGGCCTCAATCATCACATCTTGTGGCTTTTTATCTTATGCCAACAGAAAAGTGGAAGCCCTGCAGGAGTAGTTTCTCATTTAAACATTTTTTAATCATTTATTGCTTTGAATGCACAAATTGCTGATGGCTAAGTTGTAATACTAATGCTTCTATCTCTAAGGATGCTGGAATAACACATACAGCTCCCTTAAGGTGGAAGTATTGCAAACAGGCCAGACTGCCTGGGTAGTAACCAATGTTGAAATAGTGAAACCAGGGGTTTGGTTGCAAGGTGGGTTAAAACATTGCCCTTTCACCTCTGATACATGGGTTCAAATAAAGGCCCATTCTCAAAGTGATGGAATAAATGATTTTAGATACAGTCCATCGTTACACTGATGGGCTGAAAGACGCTGTTGTCTTATGGCTATAAGGGTCCTATGTGAAATGTGGTTTGGCAATCTGAATCCTTTTCCTACTAGGCATGAATCCACAGCACAAAATTGTTGATAACTCAGCACCAAATCATTATCTAACTGTGAGAGGCTACAGCACCAGCTTGTGTGAGCAATCGGAATGGCACACTGGTGCTTTTCTGAGGTTGAGATAGATACCATACTGAGACACTGTAAAGTGAGCTTCACTCTGTACTTATCCCCCATTATACTTGACCCTGGATTGCTTGATGTTGAAACTGGGGCCTCGATTTTAACTCGGGGCAAGATCGGCGCGTGCAGGGGTGGGGCAGCCGTGGTGAGAGACAAAGTCGCATGTCGAGGCCCGGGGAGATTTTAACTCCCAGGCCTCACTTCAATATTCAGGCTACGACTGATCATGATCGACGGAGGGGGTGAAGTCTGGGACAAGGGAGGCCCAATATTTGATTATGGGGCACTCCTGCTCCTTCTGGCCCACAAGGAACATTTTTTTTAAAGTGTCCGAGGGGGAAATACCTGTTCCTGAGATGCCCTGACTGCAGGTGGGGGGAGTGGGGTTGAAAATCCTCTGGTGGACTGACCCTGTGAGAGACAGTCAGAATCAAGTGCAGGACATTGCAGAAAAAAGAAATTGCAGAAGAAATGTTCAGAAAAAAGTGTTTCTGTTTTTCAGATGAGACGTTAAACCAAGGTCCTGTCTGCTCTCTCAGGTGGATGTAAAAGATCCCATGGCACTATTTCAAAGAGCAGGGGAGTTATCCCCAGTCTCCTGGCCAATATTTATCCCTCAATCAACATCACTAAAACAGGTCTCTGGTCATTACCACATTGCTGTTTGTGGGAGCTTGCTGTGCACAAATTGGCTGCAGTGTTTCCTACATCACAACAATGACTACACTTCAAAAAGTACTTCATTGGCTGTAAAGCGCTTTGGGATGTCCGGTGGTCATGAAAGGCGCTATATAAATGCAAGTCTTTCTTTTCTTTCTTTTTCCAAACTGTACAGATCACAGCACAAAGTTTCCACATTCTTCAAGCACACAAACTTCTTTTCCACCTGGCAGTTGCTGCTGTGCCTCATAAATGTCAGTTGCCCAGAATGCAATAGCAGTGCAAACCCAGGAAACTTGCAGCTGCTACATCACTGGTTCCCACTCTAACATAGGCAAACAAGGCCAGTGAGGTCTTGATGGGCGGATCGCGGGAAGGCTCAAAAATCATGAGGAAACTCAGAAGTGTCTCAAAGGCGCACAAGTAGCAGAAATGGCTAGACCTGAATTCGCTCACTAACAAAATTTCCTGTGGTCCTGCCTGATCAGTATGCCAAAAATGCCAAGGAAACTCACCCCTTTGGTGATTTGAATGTGTTGATCTGACAATGCATGAATTTATATTCCATGATGTATATATCATAAACATACATATATAAATATACATTTTAGGACAATAGGTTTATCGTGCATTATTATCTCAAAAGGGGTTTACTATACCAAGACTGAGTAACAATTAGCTTATTAATAAAGTTCTTAGTTCTGTCTTACTTCTCCCATTTTTTAACACAACAGTTAAATTACATCTTTACAGCTTTCACCTAGTAGCTGTTGAACTAAAGAATTTCCTTGTGATAGGCGTATAAAACCTTCTGCCTATCTTGGCAAAATCTCCTCTCTTCAGAGCACGAACTCACCAGCGGCATTTTTAGAATATGCCGATTTCTGACATGTAGCACAGAGCAAACAAACGCTGCTAAGAAAATACTGCCAGTAAAAGAGCACAATTCATGAATGTGTTAGCTTTTTGTGTCTGGTTGTTGAAACCATTGTTACATAATTTGCCACAACTCTAGGAATAGTTCCATTAACTGAGCCTTTTTCTTGATGGAGTGACCCACCAATGGATACAAAACCGACCGTTTCTGAAGTGAGTTTTTGCCTGGATCAGCAGTGCAATTTCCCCACCATCATATTAGGTATTCTGGCCTAGAAATTGGGTTGGGGCGCCAAAGTGGCGCAAAAGTCGCCTGAGCGCAGGATTTAGCGCAACGTACGAGGCTTTAGCGATCGTCAGATATTCAGTTCCATTGCCCCTAGAGGGAGACGGGGCGAGGCTCGAGGCGCTCCGCGTCCCTCTTAGGGCGCTGAAACTGAATATCGCAGCACAATGTACCGCAGCGCCACACGCTGCGGCACGGCATGCTGCGGTACTGCAGGTCTTCCTCCCATTGTTAAGGGGGAGGGGCCTGCAACAGCGCGATCCCCGCTCGCGAGGGCCGGCAAACGAGCCCGGCACCAAGGAGAAGTGCCGGGCTCTTGGGAAACAGTCGGCAATGCTGCGGGGGGGGGGGTGGTCAGGAGGCCGGAGACGGAGGTGCTGGCAGGCCGCCCCGCACCTCCACCTTAACTTGCGCTGCTGCCGGCACAGTAAGGCCCCGTGAACCGGGCGCGGGTAGCGAACGGCGCAACTGCGCCGTTCGCTACCAAATATCGCGAACGGGGCACGAATGGGGTGCTGCGCACACTGATGATGTCATCGGTGGCGGCGCAGCGCAAATGGCTAACGCCACCATTAGTGCCCCTGCTGAATATCGCGGGAGGCGCAGCCAGTGGCACTACAGCCACTGACTGCCTCTTTAGGCGCTAACAGGTGGCGCTACTCACCCAATTTTTCCCCCTCTGTCTTTTGCAGTTTCATGTCACCACCCTGCCCGCCACCAGTATGACATTACAACATGTAGGGGCTGATTTGGGTGGTCTGCGGGTGTTGTGATTGTACTGCCCACCCGATCGCAGCAGTGAGACGTCGGAGCCATCTCAGTGGTTGGGCCTCACTAGCATGCGGCTGTGAGCTGCCAGCGCCGAATGGGGATTCCTAGCCAGCTTACCAGTAGGGGACAGTGGGAAATCATCCTGCTCATACACTGAGACTGCTGACAGTTTGGACCTGGTGGGGAGGCGATCTCGGGGGAGGGAGCTTGGGGGTGGAAGGCACTCTAGGAACCAACAGCGCGCCAGAGTACCTTTGTGGGGCCAGGAGCAGTGCTTCATTTTTGGAGTAGCCTGTAGTGGTCCCTTTAAGGCTGCTCCATATCAGAGTTTATCAAATAGTTTGTCAAATGATAGAAAAAATTGGATGCTTGGAATTACAGGAAGTATATCGTTTTAATATTTTATTAATCGTGGATTCCATACTGGATTTCGGGTTCATTTTATGTTTACTCGTGGTTTCAACATGAAAAAAGCAAGCAGGCAGTGTACCTTATTCCATATTTTTCAGGATGTATGAAGATCGCTTGCAGTTTCCTTTTCCAGTAATGTACTTATCATAGTACACCAGGGGACGCACAAAGATAACTGCAATTGAAACTTCCTATCTGACTTTCCCTTCCCTTTGTGAGGTGATGTCTGGTCTGGGTAGAGCGGCAATCATCTCCGGCTAAGATCTCTTGATCAGGAAACCAGCTGTTACAGTATGAGCTATCAAGTGCAACATTGAATATACCACCCAAAGAGGGCAAAAAGTGTACATATTTGCACATAATGTGCATGCTTGTCTAGGTCTCCGTTTAAAGTACGAAAACATTATGATGATGAACTGGCAAGTGCAATATACCAGAAAGGTGGAGGTCAACTGAAGACAATAATTTGACTTAACGGCAACAACAACTATTTACATTTATATAGCGCCTTTAATGTAGTAAAACGCCCCATGGAGCTTCACAGGAGCGTTAGCAAGGACAATTTGAAACCGAGCCACATAAGGAGCTATAACTCCAGTAAAAATTACAGCGCTAAGACACCACTATTTTACTTATTTCCAACTTTATAATTTTGCGATACAAAAATGCAATAATTACTTTAGGCGCAAAGGAAAAGAAAGGAATCCATTTAAAATAATTAGCTTATTCCATATGTTGAGAAGATTGTTCCTTAGCATTGTCAAACATAATAGAAGCATTCGAGATATGCAATAATCCCCAGTACTGCCTCTGTAACCTGTGAGGTCAGCTGTTAATGGGTCTGAATTGGTTTTACTTTTCTTTGACTAAAGTGAATTTTTATGATGAATGACGTGGAGCATCAGCTACAAGTTCAGCTTAACAACTAATTACGTATCTGCATTGACTTTCCAAAGCAGTAGCAGGATTAATAGCATCAATTTGTGGCATCTAAAAAGTGAGATGCCACTTCAGTAATGCACATATAGAGCATGACACATAATCAAAATGTATGTCACTGTGAACACTTAATTTATAGAATTAATTAAAAAAAAACACATTTGGAATAAACCATGTAGCTTCACTTAGGGCATTAAGCAGAAACTGAATAATATTTCTTTCCATTTAGAAATGTAATGAACTTTCAATTGTTTATGAGCCAAAATTGTAAAATTGACATGTTAATATTTGCTTCTCGTGGATCTTGTTTAGCTATTGATAGGGCTATATTTTAACTGGCTCCACTGGGTGGAAACGGGGTGGTAGCACCCTGAAAATCATGGCGAAAAACTTACTGCCCCATTCCCGCTCCCAATCCAATGGAAACCATCTTTTTCAGGTCCGTCATGAGCTTCATTTAGGTTTTTAAATTGGGTCCTATGACATAAACATTTTGAGTGATCCAGCTGAACGTAGCACTAAGTGGTGAACCCGCCAGTAACACTGGTAGAAAATGGCAATTGGGAGAGATACATAAAGGGGCACTTACCTGCAAAGTGTCAGATGTCAGAAATCTTCCTGAAATCTGTTTTGTTGCCTATTTTGAGGGTTGGAAGTGTTAATTGGAATACTAAACGATTACATTCTTCCAGAATTCCTTCAGTAACATCAGGGAGGGATTGGGAACTTTTGACAATGGGAGTCATTCTGGCCACTCAACTGTGGGCAGATGAGAAGGAAGATGAGTGAGAGCAGCAGCAGTCACAGCAAGGGAAACCTCAAGGAGTTGCTGTAGGACTAGTGAGGGCAGCACAGAGGAGCGAGTTAGCTCGCAGGCATCCCTACCCTGCACATAGGGTACAGAGACCCCAAGTTAGTTACTTGCAGCTTTCAGGGCAGTAGTGTGTCAGGAGGCTGTGGTTCTCCAGACAAGCAGTCACAGAGCTGTGCAGCTTCCGACAAGAAGACCTGCAGTTAACTCTTTCACCTGGCCATTCCTTGCCTGTGACTATGAAGACATACGATGACTGTGGCTTTTTCATTTTTAGGCTTCAGGTTCTTTTCAAACTGCAGCCGGGACATGTGTCACATCAGTCAATCTGCAGCTCATGACTGCATTAAGCAGGTTGCAGACTTCCTTTTTGGGATTGCAAATGACTACATTAAATTCCCCATGGGCGGCTCTAACCAACAGGAAAGAGCTGCATGGTTTGTTGCCATTGCAGGGCTCCTGCAAGTATGGGCAGCCATTAACTGTATGCATATCCCCATCAGAGCACCTCCACAAGAGCCAACTGTATTCCTTAACAGAAGAGGGTACCACTCTCTTAATGTATGGATGGCGTGCGATCACCGGCACAGAATGATGCTGATGATTGCAGTGTTCAGTTCCATTTGCAACTCCTCAGATAGTGAAGCAGTCCATGCCCGAATGTAGCAAGGCCTAGACAATACTCAGGCTTGGGCTGATAAGTGACAAGTAATATTCGCGCCACACAAGTGCCAGGCAAATTATCATCTCCAAAAAGAGAAAGTCTAATCACCTCCCTTTGACATTCAATGGCATTATCATCGTCGAATCCCCCGCCATCAACATCCTGGGCATCAACATTGACCAGAAACTTAATTGGACCAGCCACATAAATACTGTGGCTACAAGAGCAGGTCATAGGCTGGGTATTCTGCAGCGAGTGGCTCACTTCCTGACTCCCCAAAGCATTTCCACCATCTACAAGGCACAAGCCAGGTGTGTGATGGGTGCAGCTCCAACAACACTCAAAAAGCTTGACACCATCCAGGACAAAGCAGACTGAGATGAGGAGGAATTTCTTCACTCAGAGGGTTGTGAATCTGTGGAATTCTCTGCCCTAAAGGGCTGTGGATTCTCAGTCATTGAGTATATTCAAGGCTGAGATAGATAGATTTTTGGACTCTAGAGGAATCAAGGGATATGGGGATAGGGCTGGAAAGTGGAGTTGAGGTTGAAAATCAGCCACTATCTTATTGAATGGTGGAGCAGGCTCAAGGGGCTGTATGGCCTACTCCTGCTCCTAATTCTTATGTTCTTATGTTTCAATGTTAGCCCGTTTGATTGGCACCCCATCCACCACCTTAAACATTCACTCACTCCACCACCGACGTACCATTGCTGCTGTGTGGACAACCTACAAGATGCATTGCAGCAACTCACCAAGGCTTCTTCAACAGCACCTACCAAACTCATGACATCTACCACCCAGAAGGACAAGGGCAGCAGGCACATGGGAACACCACTACCTCCAAGTTCCCCTCCAAGTCACACACCATCCTGACTTGGAAATATATTGCTGTTCCTTCATCGTCGTTGGGTCAAAATCCTGGAACTCCCTCCCTGACAGCAGGGAGTACCTTCACCACACGGACTGCAGCGGTTCAAGAAGGAAGCTGACCACCTCCTTCTCAAGGGCAAATATGGATGGGCAATAAATGCTGGCCATGCCAACAATGCCCACATCCCATGAATGAATAACAAAAAAGGTGCGTGTCCAGTTCCGCAGCAGCTGACATGATGCTTATATACTGTGCGGGTCCACCGTCCTCTCACTGTTTGACCAAGATAAGCAGGTCAGCGGCTGGCTACTGGGGGACAAGGCTGATGACACCACTGCGGAACATTCGAACCCCAACTGAACACTGATATAAGGTGAGCCATGGCAGCACATGAGATATTATAGAGCAGACAATTGGTGTGCTGAAGCAATGCTTTTGGTGCCTTGACAGATCCGGGGCTTCCTGCAAAACAGTCCACAAAGAGTGCCCTGGATTGTTGTGTATGGTATATGGTATTGAAATAGAGGATTAGCCATGATCATATTGAATGGTGGAGCAGGCTCAAAGGGTCGAATGGCCTACTCCTGCTCCTATTTTTCTATGTTTCTATGTTTCTATGTGTCCTCCAGAACTTTGCTGTTCAATAGCAACAGCTGATTTCCTTGCACCATGGTGGGCCTTACTTGAGTGCTTGGTGAGGGTGCTGTTATTCTGAGAGAGAGCAACTTGTGCCACTCCCATGGGTCTACGACTCATCAGTCCAAGTGATCTGCAGGAGAGCACACCGTAGCAGATCAGAAATGCTTCGGAAACCAATATCTATGTGTTCCATCAGCTTTTTGAATCCTTTGGTGACTGAGGTGCCCAGAGCCAATATGGCACCAGTCTGAACTCTTGCGCTGCCCTGGTCAGGTCATTGAACCTGTTGGGGCATTGAACCCATGTCATTGGGATGATGTTCTGGGCCTTTACTAATTCAGTCACCTCCCTCCAGGCTTGCTGTTGAATTTATTTAGGGACTCTGGTGGCATCCAAAGGGAAGAGGACCTGCCTGTATGTCCTCACCAGCTACCAGCTCCACCAGGACCACCACCACTGTAGCGCTGAACCTAAGGGCTCTGTGTCGACATTCTGTGTTGCCTTGAAAAATCCCTGCACCAGTCACAATTTGCTCTGGGTGAAAGAACACTGGCCTGGAGTTTACACTCGGTTGTGTTTTTTTTATGGCGAAACCAGAGCAAAAGATCGCATAATTTTAAGTGCAAATGACATTCAGCGCAACTCGAGTTTCCGCGATCTTTTGTGTTAGTTTAAAAACCATTGTGTTAGAAGCTGGCCATGCCCACAAAACTGGCCACGCCCCAAAGCAAATTAATCACCATGGCCAGTTTCTGCTAATTGCGCTTGTTTGCGGGCCTTCGAGAAGGCTCTAAAAATTACGCTTTTTTTAGGCACAAGGGGGGAAAAATTCAGTTGGTTTGCGCCTCCCTTAAGAGGGCGCTAATGGGGCACAAAGCAACTAGCACCTGGGCGCGGCGATATCTGCGCCTCTCGCAAAATTGACTGGACATTTTGCGGCAGCGCTAAACAATACCGCCTGATCTCCTGCGCACGCAGATCTTGACGTCATTCGAGCGTGCAACGCCCTTGTGGCACCCAGGAATGAATATTGAGTGGCGCACCCCTCCTTTCCGCCTGGCGCAAGCAACGACAGGTAGACTGGAACAATTCCCAGTCGGTGTGGGGCTGGGGGCGCTATTTAAAGGCGGCTTCTTCCTGGCTTTTTCTGTGGTAGACATTTTTGCACCACTCGTTCTGACAGAGAGAGATTCTGAGAGAGAGAAGGAGAGACTTCTGCATAGAGTCAATGCTGTGAAGTAGTTTTGGCTACGGAGCATCACTTTGCAGGTACTTTGGATTTGACCTTCATTACTTTGATTGCCAAGAGACTTTGAGGGCTGCACTGATTGGGGGGCGTCATCCTGCGCCTGCAGAATCGGAGGCCACAGAGACGCAGAGAGAGAGTGGCAATCATGGCCAGACGGAGGAGGGCCAACAGGCCTCTGTACAGGAGACCTTACCCTCCCAGGGTATTTCGCCAACAATTCTCCTACATTAATATGTCTGAGGAGCAGTGTTTGCGAAGGCTCCGCTTCAGCAAGGAGGTGGTTACTGAGCTCTGCCACCTGCTGCAGCCAGATCTGCAGCCTCTACTGAGGACCAGGACATCTCTGTTGGTGGCATTGAAGATCACAGTGGCTCTGAACTTTTATGCCACCGGCTTCTTTCAAGCAGTTACTGGGGACACCGCCAAAATCTCCCAGTTCGCAGTCCATTGCTGCATCCGTCAGGTCACAAATGCCCTCTATAAAGGGAGATGACAGTACATCTCTTTCCCAATGACCTGGGCCCAACAGCATGAATGCGCATTGGGCTTTGCGAGGATAGCGGGCTTCCCCATGGTGCAGGGCGCCATTGACTGCACACATGTGGCATTGCGTGCACTGCATGAGAATGCAGAGGATTTCCGCAACCAAAAGGGATTCCATTCCTTAATCATCCAATGCCCGCTATCCTGGCAGCAGCCATGATGCATTCATCCTGCGCCAGACTACTGTGGCAGAACTTTTCCAGGCACCGCATCACCCAAGTGGTTGGCTTCTCGAGGACAAGGGATATCCACTATGCACCTAACTGATGACACCGCTCCGTACGCCCAACACCCCTGCTGAGCTGCGGTACAATGAGAGCCATCTCGCTACCAGGAACATCGTTGAGCCCACAATCGGCGTGCTCAAGCAACGGTTCCGCTGTCTGGACCATTCTGGAGGTGCCCTGCAGTACTCGCCTGAGCGAGTCTCCCTCTTCATAGTTGTGTGCTGCATGCTGCATAACCTGGCAATCCTCAGGACCCAGCCAATGCCACCAGGCCTTGGAGCACCACCAGAGGAGGAGGAGGAAGAGCAGGAGGAAGAGGAAGAGGATGATCATCAGCAGCACCAAGGCGGAAGGGAGGCCCACAATGTTGAAACTGGAAGGGCCGTCCGTCAACGTCTGATAGCAAGCCGCTTCTAGGCCCCTGCTGAGGAAATGGCTTCTGCCATTGAGAACAACATGAATGAAACCAACCCGCAACCCCTAAGCCGGCCAAGGCAGCAATAATTCCAAAGACCAAACATGTAGGCCTAGAAATTCAGTTGCGTTAGCCAGCCGTTAGCGCCATAAGAGGGGTAGATTTTGAGCGCTAGGCACTTAGCGCCCGGGCGCAGACCGATCTGTGCCTACGCCCAACTTCAGTTGACAGTTAGCGCCGGCGCAAAGTGTTTGCGCGCGCTCAGCTGCGCGCGCAGCTTATGACGTCACTTCGTCGTGCAACGCTGTTTGTGCGCCCCAAACCGGAACTTCAGTGGCGCCCGCCCAATGTGGGCGTGGCGCTGTTAAGAACTGTGAAGTGGAACGCAGCAGAGGCCCTGCGGGCCTCGGGGGGCGCTAATTAAAGGGCACTTACACTGAACTATAAAGGCCAGCCATTTTGCTGCAATGACTTTAGTGCTTTGGATTTCTGGACAGAGACCAAGGAGCAGACCTTACTGATTTGGGACAACATAGGAGAGGTATTTTTGGCTTCTGGCCAGAGCTTGGAAATTTGACTCATTGTGATTTCACTGTTTGCAAGTATATTATGGGGGCTGCATGGGGTTGCAACCCTCAGTTCCAGCATTATGTGCGAAGAGCTCGCAGACGCTGTGTGAGAGGGGCAGCCATGCCTAGACGCAGAGGGGCCATCAGGCGTCGCCAACGTAGGCCTTACCCGCTCAGGGAATACCGGCAGCAGGTGTCCTATCTCACCATGACTGCCGCGCATTGTGTTAAGAGGCTGCGCTTCAGAAGGGAGGTGGTTGCAGAGATCTGCCAGCTGCTTCACAGAGATCTGCGTCCACAGCTGATGTGCAGGACGTCTCTGTCGGTGGAAGTGAAGGTCACGGTGGCTCTGAACTTTTATGCAAGCGGCTCCTTCCAAGCCGCTGCTGGGGACATAGCGAACATCTCCCAGTTCGCCGTGCATCGCTGCATCCGGCAGGTCACCGATGCCCTTTTCGCAAGGAGACACCAATTCATCTCCTTCCCCATGACCCTAGAGAGGCAGGAGCAGCGTGCAGTTGGATTTGCGAGGATCGCCGACTTCCCCATGGTGCAGGGCGCCATTGACTGCACGCATGTGGCTATGCGGGCACCTATCGACAATGCCGAGGATTACCGCAACCGGAAGGGCTACCATTCCCTCAATGTACAGCTGGTGTGTGACCACAGGCAGCGCATCCTAGCTGTCAATGCCCGCTTTCCAGGAAGCAGCCACGATGCATTTATCCTGCGCCAGACTACTGTGGCTGACATGTTCCAGGCACAGCCTCCCCCAAGAGGATGGCTTATCGGGGACAAGGGCTACCCTTTGTGTACATGGCTCATGGCCCCGCTCCGCGCGCCCAGGACCCCTGCTGAGGAGGCATACAACGAAAGCCATCAAGCCACAAGGAACATCATAGAGCAAACGATTGGCGTCCTCAAGCAACGGTTCCACTGCCTGGATCGTTCCGGCGGCTCTCTACAGTATTCGCCGGATAGAGTCTCCCAGTTCGTCGTTGTTTGCTGCATGCTGCACAACCTGGCTATCCGCAGGACTCAGGCACTGCCACCTCACGTTGGACCACCACCTCAGGAGGACGAGCAGGAGGACCATGAGGAGGAGGAGGAGGAGGAGTACCAGCCCAGGAGGGAGCCACAAGGTCCAAGGGCCGTCCGTCGGCGGCTTATTCAACGACACTTCTAGGCCCCCTGTCAGGGAATGGCTTGTGGCAATGAACGCACCTGAATGAAGCCGCTCCGCAAGCCCTCAGCCGGTTAACGCAACAACCACTTGAAACATCACACATGGACAAGCTGGATAAATAAAAAGCTTTATTTAACAAACTCAGGGCCCTTCCCACATGAAACACAAAAACAGACAAGACCCCCAAAAAACAGTCAAAAACATATCTCACTCCCACAACCTGGGGAGGAATAACAAAACTTGTCCATCCAATTGGCCTTCATCCTCGGCCTTACCAAGACAAACCCCCCCATAGAGAACACAAACACCCCCATATAAAAAACATTTGCCTTCATCTTCGGCCTTACCAAAATAAACCCCCCCCATAGAGAACACAAACACCCCCATATGAAAAAACATTTGGCAACACACTCTACTTTGTGTGCCGAGAGGGTGAGTCCTTGTGCAGGCTTCTCCGGCCCCTGGCCGACCTGCTGCTCCGCCTCAACCTGGGCCCTGTGGGTGTTGCAAGGCTGGGGGAAGGCTCCTGAGGGGCACAATGCGTGACGGCAGATGCCCTTGGGGGTCGGCCTAGACGAGGTCCGGCCCTGGAGGGGCCGGCTGCTGACTGCTGCAGCTGTGGCTGGCCAGCATCAGTCTTTCCAGCAGCTCATCGCAGCTTTGCTGGGGGAGTGGCAGTGGCGGCTGGAGCAATGGGGGCAAGCTGGCTGATGCCAGGCGCTCGCTGGTCGCCAGAGACACTGGCAGTCGGCCGGGCTGGCACTGCAGCAAGCGCAGCAATCTGGTGAAGGACAGACCGCTGTGCTGCAGCAGCGCGGCGGGTGCCCTGGCGATGCGTCCGTGACACAGCGAGTGTGGCAGAAGTGAGTGCCCGTACTGCCCTGGTCTGTGCCCGCATCAGACCAGCCAGTGTCTGCACGGCACCACTCATGAACTCTCGACTCGCGTCCTGTGATGCCTTGAATTCTGCCCGACTCGCGTCCTGTGATGCCCCGAATTGTTCGACACCCCTGGCCTGTGAGTCCCCGAAATTGGCCACACTATGAGCCAGGGACTCAATGGCCTGAGGCAACTGTGCCACAACCCCCATGAACTCGGTGTGGCGACGCTCCGAGTCCGCGGACATTTGATCAAGAAGGCGCACCTCCTGGGCGAGGACCGTCTCCGGACTGGAGGCCGGACTCTCCCTCTGGGGAGAAGGCGGCCGAGCTGGCTGACCCTTCCCGCGTGGCTGGACGCCACTGGGGCCAGCAACTGCCCTCCCCTGCAACACTTCCCCCCTCTGGGGAGAAGGCAGCCGTGCTGGCCGACCCTTCCCGCGTGGCTGGACGCCACTGGGCACAGGAGCTACACCCCCCTGCAACACTTCCCCCTGGCTCTCCTCCAGGCAAGACGTGTCCCCTCCATTGCCATCCCCTGGCGCGGACGAGGGTTCCCCCGATGTGCCGCCTTCCTCTTGCTCCTCATCGTCCTCCTCTTCCGAGGGACTGACACTCGCAGCTTCAGGGACCTCCTCCTCACCAGCTGAAAGCAGGAAGGCACAAGGGTAGCTTTAGAGTGAGGACAGGGCGTCAGCGAGGGAGGCATGAGTGGTGGCATTATGCGCATTGGTGGGACAGTGGCAAAGGATGTAGATCTGAAGCGCAAGGGGACCGAGAGAGGTCCAAACGGTCATGTCCTTACCATTGGGGCCCAGCACAGGGTCGGCATCTCCAATAGCAACGGGGCCAATCACCCGGGCACGCATGAGTTGAGCCACGTGCTCCTCCAGGTCACTGAGCTCCTGGAACTGGGAACGGCCTCCCCCGGTGACAGTCCGGCTCTTCAGATTCTGCGCCAGCTTGGCCTGCAAGAGAAAGGACGGCCTCTAAGTCCAGTGTGGTGCCCTGTTGGTGTGTGCACTGCCTCCCATGGTCGAATAGCTTGGCCAGTGTGGTGCCCTGGTGGTGTGTGCACTGCCTCCCATGGTCGAATAGCTTGGCCAGTGTGTAAAGTGCAGAAAGTGCTATTGATGAGCATGCCAGTGCCATAGCTGTTGGAGGAGGGCTGGCCATTAGGCCTTTGAGGTCCCTTTGCCCATAATGTGAGGTGCACATGCAAGGATGAGGAGGACACTGGAAAGGGTACTCACCCTGACCAACCGAGTGAGGTCGTTAAACTTCTTCCGGCATTGGTCAGCAATCCTGGGGACATCGCTGTTGGCTGTGACCCTCTGGGCGATTTCCCTCCAGGCTCTCCTGTACAGCCTCTTGGGAGCCTTCTTGCCACTGTCTGGGCACAAGATATCTCTTCTCTTCTCCAAACCCCTAAGCATCACCTTCAAATCATGGGCAGAGAAGCGCTGCGCTCGCTCACGGGCCCTCTGCATCGTTGCTGGCGCTATTTCTCTCCAGCAACAGTGTTTAGGCCTAGCTGGAGGGCTGCAGTATCCAGGGCGTGACAGCAGACCAAGTCGACCCTTCCCCCTTTAAGAGCTGGCCGGCGTCAGGGTGTCTGCTGTCAATCAAAACATGACCGCACCTGCGCTGCGCCCGGCCTCGGCGGTATCACTCTGCACCGCCGGCTTAGCGCCTAAAGAGAGGGGTGCAACGCCAGTTTTAGCGCTCGCCCAAACTCCTTGGCCAAAGCTACTGAATATCGGCGAAGTGGCCTCCACTTTCCGGCGGGCGCAAACTTTAGCGCCCGCCCGACTTTACCGCCCCAAAAGTGGCTATACTGAATTTCTAGGCCGTACATTTTGAATACAAAAACTTATTTATTTTACAAACTCTGTGTGTGTCATTTCCTCATGACAAACTAATAGAAAGAAACACAAAAAAACAGTCATTAACATAACTGGTTCTCACAACCTAGAGATAATGCCCAAAACATTAAACAAAAGTTTGACCACGAACCTCGGCCTTTAATAAAAAATTGACCAACATTTTGTCACACCTCCTACTTTTTGCCCTTCGAGGGTGATCTCCTTCCCTTGTGCACTTCCCCCCTTCCCACCCTACTGCTCCTCCATAATGGGACCCCAATGGTTGCAGCAAGGCTGCTGGAAGGCTGCTGATTGTCAGAACCTCAGACTGCAGATGCCCTTGAAGGACGGCCTCGACCAGCTCTGGGCCTGGCGGGCCCGGCTGCAGACTGCACCAACTCTGCATGGGCGGCAGCAGTCTGGCTTACAGGCGGTGCAAATGCAATGGAGAAGTGACAGTGGTGAGAGAGGACAGCAACTCCCTGCTCGACAGACACACTGGCACTCCCACGGGGCAGCACTTCAGCATCCGGAGCAATCTGCTGGAGCATAGATTGCTGGCCTGCTGCAGCGCGGTGAGGGCCCCGGGGAAATGTATCCGAACCAGCGAGGATGGCAGCAGTCAGTGCTTGCGTGGCCTCAATCTGATTTTGCATGAGAGCAGTCTGAGATGGGGTCATGGCAGCCAGTGACTGAATTGCAGCACTAAGCATTAGCGTGGCATCCGCCTGTGCTACAGCAAAGTGCTCCACACTCCTTGCCAGTGATTCAATACATTTGGGCACCCTTCCCACTGCACCCATGAGCTGAGTGTGCATGTCCACCGCCTGGGTGTTCATTTCAGCGATGAGCCGCTCCTCCTCTGCGTCCAGTTCAGCAGGACTCGCTGGCCTACTCTCCCTCCGGGGAGAAGGCCCCCAAGCTTCCCTACCCCCATCACGTTGCTGCAGCCCACTGGGTCCTGGAGCTTCACCCTCATCAGACCCTTCCCCCCTGCTCCCCTCCAGGGAAGGCGTGTTCCCAGTGTGGGCATGGGTTTCCTCCGGAGAGGGTTGCGCTGATGCACCAGCTTCCTCTTCCTCCTCGCCTGTAGCTTCACTCCCACTGGCAGCTTGAGGGCCCGTCTCCTCAGCTGGTGAATCACCATCTGAAAGCAGGGAGGTACAAGAGTGGCTTTAGCGTGAGGACAGGGTGGCAGTAAGGTAGGAATGAGTGCAGTGATTTAGTAAGTTGGATTGGAAGTGTCAAAGGCTGGTGTTGTGAGGGACAGGTGGAAGGAGAGAGGACAAAAAGGTGATGACCTTACCATTGCTGTCCAGAACGGGGTCGGCCTCTCCAGTGGCGACGGGACCGATCACCTGGCTTACCACAATCCTCTGGACATGCGCCTCAAGATTGCTGAGGGGTTGCAGCTGAGGCCGCCCTCCACCTGTCCGTTGCTGCTGTCTCCTATTATGAGATAGCTTGGCCAGCAAGAAAAGGACAGCGTCTGAGTAAATATACAGCCATGGTCTTGCCTGATGTGCCTCCCATAGGTGAATAGCCCTTATTGTATGCAGTCATGGTCTTGCCTGATGTGCCTCCCATAGGTGAAGAACCCTTACTGTATGCAGCCATGGTCTTGCCTGATGTGCCTCCCATAGATGAATAGCCCTTACTGTATGCAGCCATGGTCTTGCCTGATGTGCCTCCCAT
This sequence comes from Somniosus microcephalus, assembly GCF_052327205.1. Classification (NCBI taxonomy): domain Eukaryota; kingdom Metazoa; phylum Chordata; class Chondrichthyes; order Squaliformes; family Somniosidae; genus Somniosus; species Somniosus microcephalus. Next base: position 82,906,878 of record NC_140993.1, on the reverse strand, counting down.
AGGTGAATAGCCCTTACTCTATGCAGCCATGGTGTTGCCTGATGTGCCTCCCATAGGTGAATAGCCCTTACTGTTTGCAGCCATGGTCTTGCCTGATGTGCCTCCCATAGGTGAATAGCCCTTATTGTATGCAAAGTGTGGCCTCTCCAGGGGCGAGGAGATCGATCACCCGGCTTGCCACAACCCTGTGGATGCGCGCCTCAAGATCGCTGAGGGGTTGCAGCTGAGGCCGCCCTCCACCCGTCCGTTGCTGCTGTCTCCTATTATGAGATAGCTTGGCCTGCAAGATAAAGGACAGCGTCTGAGTAAATATACAGCCATGGTCTTGTCTGATGTGCCTCCCATAGGTGAATAGCCCTTACTGTATGATAGCAAAATACTGCTGATGCTGGAAATCCGAAATAACAACAGAAAATGCTGGAAAAACTCAGCAGGCCAGGCAACATCCGTGGAGAGAGAAATAGAGTCAACGTTTCAAGTCAAAACCCTTTGTCAAGACTGAAAAAACACAGGAAATGAAACAGATTAAAAGGCCAGTTTGGGGGCTGGGAAATGGGGATGAAAGAACAAAAGAGAAGTGAAGAGACATTAAGAGGTATTCAAAATGAGACGAGATGGTGATAGGACTAGTAAAGAGACAAAAGACGGCTCTAGATTAGGTGTGAAATGCGCTGGCAGAATGAGAGACAGCTGCCATGTGGGAGAGAAAAAAAGGGGGGAGGGGCCAAAACAAAGGTGTGGATAAAAAATATATGTAAAAATGTAATAGGGGCCGAGGTTATGATCTGAAATTGTTGAACTCGATATTGAGTCCGGAAGGCTGCAAAGTGCCTAATCGGAAGATGAGGTGCTGTTCCTCGAGCTTACGCTGGGTTTCCATGGAACAATGCAAGAGCCCGAGTACGATGAAGTCTGAGTGGGAATGGGGCGGTGAATTAAAATGACAGGCGACCGGAAGCTCGGGGTCATCCTTACGGACTGAATGGAGGTGTTCCACAAAGTGGTCACCCAATCTGCGTTTGGTCTCCCCAATGTAGAGGAGACCACATCGTGAGCAGCGAATACAGGTAGACTATCCTTTATCCGAACTTCCGAAAACCAAAAACCTCTAAAAACCGAAAGTTTTTTCGTTCAGCGTAAGTCGTGCGCACGACATGACCAGAGTGGCGCACGACTTATGCTGAGCAGGGCAGAGGGTCACAGAGTTCCCTCCTGGGCAGGGGAATGCAGGCCGAGCCGGGCAGTGTGAAAGAGGTACCGGGAGCGGCCGGTCCGATAGCTGCAGCAGCCCGTCTGATATTCTTTTCTCCCCCCGACCCGACCTGACCCGCGGCCCGTCTGATATTCTTTTCTCCCCGCACCCCCCCGACCCGACCCGACCTGACCCCCGACCCGTCCGATATTCTTTTCTCCCGACCCGACCCGAACCGCGGCCCGTCCGATATTCTTTTCTCCCCCCTGACCCACCCCCCCGGACCCCCCCCCCGACCTCGACCCCCCCCGGACCCCCACCGGACCCCCCCGACCCCGGACCCCCCCGACCCCAACCCCCCCCCGGACCCCCCCCCGACCTGAACCGCGGCCCATCCGATATTCTTTTCTCCCCCCCCACCCGACCTGATTTGCAGGCCAGCTTAGTAGGAGTCAGCCGATATCCGGCTTTCCAGAGAAGCAGGAAGGGGAATGAGACACGGAACAGTCGCAAGAGGTAGCCTGAACTTTTAAAATTTATATTAAATACAAATTTCCCATACCTTCTGAAATCCGAAAAATTCCAAAAACCGAAACTCAGCTGGTCCCAAGGCTTTCGGATAAGGGATAGTGTACCTGTACAGTATACTAGATTGCAAGAAGTACAAGTAAATCACTGTTTCACCTGGAAGGGGTGTTTGGGGCCCTGGACAGTGGGAAGGGGGGAGGTATATGCAGACGACCTGGTTCTGCTGTCACCTACTAAAGAGGGGCTACAGCAAAACCTGGACCTGCTGGAGTCGTACTGCCAGACTTGGGCCCTGACAATAAATCCCCAAAAAACCAAAGTCCTTGTGTTCCAGCAAAGATCCAAACATCAGGGACCCAAAATAAATTTCACAGTAGGAACAACCAAAATTGAACAAACCACTAACTACACATACTTGGGCTTAAAAATCAGTTCTACGGGAAACTTCAAACTGGCTGTGAATGAACTGAAAGAGAAAGCAAGAAGGGCTTTCTATGCCATCAAAAAATCAATCCAAATAGAAATCCCAATTAGCATTTGGCTCAAAATTTTCAAATCAGTAATTGAACCAATTGCACTCTATGGCAGTGAGGTATGGGGACCGCTAACTCAACAAGAATTTGCAAAATGGGACAAACACCCAATTGAGATCCTACATGCAGAATTCTGTAAAAGTATCCTCCGGACTCAAAGGAAAACAGTAAACAATGCATGCAGGGCGGAACTAGGCCAATATCCATTAATAATCACTATCCAAAAAAGAGCCACCAAATTTTGGAATCACCTACAAATGAGCAATCCCCAATGCTATCACTACGACGCCCTGAAATGCCAAGAGCTGACCATAAAGAAGAATACCCTCAGTCAATTAGTCCTGGGACTCAGTGAAGTAACTACTAACAATACTAACAATAACCAGCCCCAGGACAGTGACAGGGTAACACAAAGAATTCGACCCAACACAATCGTCGCTAAGCAAAAGGAAAAATATCTGACATATTGGGCAGAAACAACAAAAACCCAAAGCAAACTCAATTGCTACTTGGCCCTAAACAGACAATACAACATAGCTGATTACCTGACCATGGTAAAGGATAACAAACTGAGAAGAACCTTGACAAGGTACAGACTTAGCGAACATAGCCTAGCGATCGAAAAAGGCAGACACAGGCAGACCAGGCTGCCAAGAGAGGACAGGATATGCTCTCACTGCAGTCAGGGAGTGGTGGAGACAGAGATGCACTTCCTCACAGCTTGTGGAAAATATCAGGGCATCAGGGAGAATTTCTACCAAAAATTCTCACAAATATGCCCTGATTTCAGAAATCTGAATGACAACCAAAAACTCCCATTCCTACTGGGAGAGGAGAGAAGCTGTATAACACTGGCGGCGCACTATGTTACAGCTTGCCATGAACAGAGGGACAACCAGTAAACTAAGAAAAAAATATATATAAACAATGCGAATGTATATTTATACACTCAGGGATATACCTGTTTATACACTGTATGAATAGAACTGCGTTTATGTGCTAAACCATAAATGTATTTTGATGCTTTGGCAACATAAGATGTAACTTATCATGCCAATAAAGCGATTTAAATTGTAAAAATTAAATTGTAAAAAATTGTAATAAGGGCAGGTGTTGCATCTCCTGCACTTGCACGGGAAGGTGCCGGGCGAAGGGGAAGGGGTGCTGGGGGTGATAGAGGAGTGGACTAGGGTGTCTTGGAGGAAGCGGTCCCTACGGAATGCTGAAAGGGGAGGGGAGGGGAGGGGAGGGGAAGATGCGTTTGGTGGTGGGATCACGTTGGAGGTGGCAGAAGCGGCAGAGGATGATCCGTTGAGTGTGGAGACTGGTGGGGTGAAAGGTGAGGACAAGGGGAACCCTATCGTGGTTCCGGGAGGGAGGGGCAGGGGTGAGTGCAGAAGTGCAGGAGATAGAACGGACACGGTCGAGGGCCATGTCAACCACGATAGAATGGAATCCTCAGTTGAGGAAAAAGGAAGACATGTCGGAAGCACTGGTGTGGAAGGTGGCATCATCGGAGCAGATGCGGCGGAGATGGAGAAACTGGGAGAATGGAATAGAGTCCTTACAGGAGGCGGGGTGGGAGGAAGTGTACTCCAGGTAGCTGTGGAAATCAGTGGGCTTTTAGTCAATGTTGGTCAATAACCTATCCCCAGAGATGGAGACGGAGAAGTCGAGGGAGGGAAGGGAAGAGTCGGAGATGGACCATGTGAAGGTGAGAGAAGGGTGGAAATTGGAGGCAAAGTGAATGAAATTGTCTAGCTCAGGGCGAGAGCAGGAAACGGCACTGATACAGTCATCAATGTACCGGAAAAAGAGGTGAGGGAGGGGACCCAAGTAGGACTGGAACAAAGAGTGTTCCACATATCCCATGAAAAGGCAGGCATAGCTAGGACCCATGCGGGTACCCATAGCAACACCTTTGATTTGTAGGAAATGAGTGGAGTTAAAGGAGAAGTTGTTCAATGTGAGAACAAGGTCAGCCAGGCAGAGAAGCGTGGTGGTGGATGGGAACTGGTCGGGCCTCTGTTCAAGGAAGAAGCGAAGCGCCCTCAGGACATCTTGGTGGGGGATAGCGGTGTAGAGGGATTGTACGTCCATGGTGAAAAGGAGGCGGTTGGGGACAGGAAACTGGAAACTGTTAAAGTGGCGGAGGGCATCAGAAGAGTCGCGGACGTAGGTGGGAAGAGACTGGACAAGGGGAGAAAAGATAGAGTCGAGATAGGAAGAGATAAATTCCGTGGGGCAAGAACAGGCTGAAACGATGGGTCTACCAGGGTAGTCCTGGTAGCCCTTACTGTATGCCGCCATGGTCTTGCCTGATGTGCCTCCCATAATTGTATAGCCCTTACTGTATGCAGCCATGGTCTTGCCTGATGTGCCTCCCATAATTGAATACCCCTTACTGTATGCAATGTATGGAATGTGCATGTGTGTTTCATGAGAGGGCCATAGGTGTTGGGTGAGAGTTGGGCATTGGGGTTTTAAGACCCTCTGGCCATAGAGTGAGGTTGAGATGGAGGGATGGAGAGGTATTGAAAAAAATTGGCCAGAAAAAGCAGTAAACCTGAGGATTGGGAGCAGATTAGGATTCAACAAAAGAGGACAAAGGGATTAATTAAGAGGGGGAAAATAGAGTATGAGAATAAGCTTGCAGGGAACATAAAAACTGACTGTAAAAGCTTTTATAGATAAATGAAGAGAAAAAGATTGGTGAAGTCAAGCATAGGTCCCTTGCAGTCAAAATCAGGGGAATTTATAATGGGGAACAAAGAAATGGCAGAGCCAATTAAATACATATTTTGGTTCTGTCTTCACAAAAGAGGACACAAATAACCTCCCAGAGATGTCGGGGAACATAGGGTCTAATGAAAGGGAGGAACTGATAGAAATCAGTATTTGTAGGGAAATGGTGTTAGAGAAATTGACGGGATTGAAGGCTGATAAATCCCCAGGGCCTGATAATCTACATCCTAGGGTACTTAAGGAAGTGGCCCTAGAAATAGTAGATGCATTGCTGGTCATCTTCCAAAATTCGATAGATTCTGGAACAGTACCCATGGATTGGCGGGTAGCTAATGTTACCCCACTGTTCAAAAAAGGTGGTAGAGAGAAAATGGGGAATGACATCGGTAGTGGGGAAAATGCTAGAGTCCATTATAAAAGATGTAATAGCAGAGCACTTGGGAAACAGTGACCGGATCGGACAAAGTCAACATGGATTTACAAAAGGTAAATCGTGCTTGACTAATCTACTGGAATTTTTTGAGGATGTAACTAGTAAAATAGATAAGGGAGAACCAGTGGATGTAGTGTATTTGGACTTTCAAAAGGCTTTCGATAAGGTCCCACATAAGAGATTAGCGTGTAAAGTTAAGGCACATGGGACTGGGGGCAAGGTATTGACTTGGATAGAGAACTGGTTGGCAGACAGAAAGCAAAGAGTTGGAATAAACGGCTCTTTTTCCGAGTGGCAGGCAGTGACTAGTGGGGTACCGCAGGGATCGGTCCTTGGACCCCAGCTATTCACAATATATATTACCGATCTGGACGAGGGAACTAGATGTACTACCTCCAAGTTTGCAGACGACACAAAGCTGGGTGGGCGTGTGTGCTGTGAGGAGGATGCAGAGAAACTCCAGTATGATTTGGACAGGTTGGGTAATTGGGCAGAAACATGGCAGATGCAATATAACGTGGATAAATGTGAGGTTACCCACTTTGGTGTCAAAAACAAGAAGGCAGATTATTATCTGAATGGCAATAGATTGGGAGAAGGGGAAGTGCAACAAGACCTGGGTGTCCTTGTGCACCAGTCGCTGAAGGTAAGCATGCAGGTGCAGCAGGCGGTTAAGAAGGCAAATGGTATGTTGGCCTTCGTAGCGAGAGGGTTTGAGAACAGGAACAAGGATGTCTTGCTGCAGTTGTACAGGGCCTTGGTGAGACCACATCTTGAGTATTGTGTGCAGTTTTGGCCGCCTTATCTGAGGAAGGATGTCCTTGCCATGGAAGGAGTGCAGTGAAGTTTCACCAGGCTGATACCTGGGATGGCAGGAATGACGTATGAGGAGAGATTGGGTCGATTGGGCTTGTACTCTGGAGTTTAGAAGAATGAGAGGAGATCTCATTGAAACATATAAAATTCTAACAGGGCTAGACAGACTAGATGCAGGAAGGATGTTCCCAATGGTCGGGGAGTCCAGAACCAGGGGTTACAATCTAAGAATAAGGGGTAAGCCATTTAGGACAGAGATGAGGAGGAATTTCTTCACGCTGAGAGTGGTGAACCTGTGGAATTCTCTTCCACAGAAGGCAGTAGAGGCCAATTCATTAAATATATTCAAGAAGGAGTTGGATATATTTCTTAAGACTAAAGGGATCAAGGGATATGGGGAGAAAGCAGGGACAGGGTACTGAATTTGAATGATCAACTATGATCGCATTGAATGGCGGAGCAGGCTCGAGGGGTCGAATGGCCTACTCCTGCTCCTAGCTTCTATGTTTCTATATATGTTAAGCCACTCACCATGACGACCCGAGTGAGGTCGTTGAACTTTTTTCGGCATTGAGTATGGGCCCTGGTCACCATGCTCCTGGTGGAGACGCTCTGAGCCACCTCCCTCCACAATCTTCTGTACTCGCGCGGCAACGGCTTCCTGCCACTCTCTGGGTACAATATTGATCTTCTGTGCTCCACCGCGCCAACCAGAGCCTCCAAGGCCCGCTCGCTGAAGCGCTGAGCTCGTTCTCTCACCCTCGCCATAGTCCTTGGCTGGAAGATTTAGGCACAGGTCTCTCCAGGCCGAGATTCAAGGCTCCAATGAGCAGGGTGTGGCTGGAGAGCAAGATCGACCCTCCCCTTTAAGAACTGTCCTGCGCCAGTGTGTCTGTGTTCCATCGCTAACTGACAGCACCTGCGCTGCACCCGTGCTCTGAGTTAGCGCCTCGTTCCTCAGTCTTTGCGCTTTAAGACAGGTGTGTAGCGCCTGATTTAGCGCTCCAATCAACTCCACGGGTGATGAAAGCCAAATTTGCAGTCGGAGGCGATAATTAGCGCTAGGTGCTAAACATTGCGCCCGGCCGATAATCACGCCCCAAATGGGGCGATACTGAATTTTTCCCCCAAGGACACTAACAGGCACGTTTTGAAAGCTTTTGAATATATATATCTTTTTAATTTACTACGAAACTGACTACTGTATACCTGTATAACCGGCAAATGCTTCTGTGTAGTTTTTAAAAGTTATGTTCAGTTATTTAAAATCAGGTTACTCACAGGTGGCGGATGAGACACTCTGATTAAAATGCTTATTTTTTGTGATAAACCCATTTTCAGCTGTATTAATCAGATTGCACCAAGTTACCACCTAAATAGTCAGTCCATCACTGACTACAAGGGCAAAAACACCAGTCCCCCGGTTAGCGATACCTCCCTTCCGGAGGAGCTTAACAACTTCTACGCTCGCTTCAACAGGGACAACAGGGAGCCGGCTACCAAAGCCTTGCCACCCCCGGAAGACCAGGTGCTCACTCTGTCGACCTCCGACGTAAGGGTTGTTCTACGCGGAGTGAACACACGAAAGGCTGCTGGACCGGATAGCATCCCTGGACGGGTACTCAAGGAATGTGCTGATCAGCTGGCTGATGTCTTCACCGCCATCTTCAATCTGTCATTGGCCCAGGCAGTAGTCCCTACATGCTTCAAGACCGCTACCATTATTCCTGTGCCAAAACAAACGGCTGTGACGTGCCTGAACAACTATCGACCTGTCGCACTCACACCCATCACAATGAACTATTTCGAGAGACTGGTCTTAGCCCACATCAAAGCCAGTGTTCCTGCCTCCCTTGACCACCACCAGTTTGCCTATCGTGCAAACAGATCAACGGAGGATGCAATCACAACTGCTCTACACTCGGCACTGAATCACCTAGATGGTAAGGAGACCTACATCAGAATGCTGTTCATAGACTACAGCTCAGCATTCAACACTATTGTCCCCAACAAGCTGGCCACCAAACTCCAAACGCTTGGCCTGAACACTTCCCTCTGCAACTGGACCCTGGACTTCCTAACAAACAGACCCCAGTCTGTCAAATTAGGTAACCACACCTCCCCCCCCTTGACCCTGAACACGGGGGCCCCACAAGGATGTGTGCTGAGCCCCCTCCTCTACTCCCTCTTCACCCACGACTGTGTGGCTGTTAATGGTTCCAACACCATCATCAAGTTTGCGGATGATACCACGGTAGTAGGCCAGATCACCAACAACGATGAGTCAGCCTACAGGGAGGAGGTCCAGCATCTCATGAAGTGGTGCGCCGATAACAACCTGGCCCTTAACACCAAGAAAACAAAAGAAATCATTGTGGACTTCAGGAAGTCCAAAGGCGGAAGTCACACCCCCATCCACATCAATGGGGCTGTTGTGGAAAGGGTGGACAGCTTTAAGTTCCTCGGAGTCCACATCACGGAAGACCTCTCCTGGTCCCTCAACACCTCCTCTCTGGTGAAGAAGGCCCAGCAGCGCCTATATTTCCTAAGGAGGCTGAAGGGATGTAATCTGTCACACCTGATCCTCTCTAACTTTTACCGCTGCACTATAGAGAGCATCCTGACAAACTGTATCACAGTATGGTATGGCAGCTGTAGCTACTATGACCGGAAAGCCCTGCAGCGGGTAGTCAAAACTGCCCAACGCATTAACGGCACCCGGCTACCGACCATAGAGCACATACACCAGAAACGCTGTCTACGGAGGTCACGGTCCATCATCAAAGACCCTACCCACCCCAGCCACAGTCTGTTTGCCCTCCTGCCATCTGGGAGACGCTACAGATGCATTCGCACCCGTACGACCAGATTTAGGAACAGCTTCTTTCCCAGGGCTGTCATCCTACTGAACTCCACAAATAAACTCTAAAGCCTGCACATCTGCCAATGCACTTTATTATGGTTATATTTATGTTAATATACTACAAGCCAAATGTATGTTGAATGTTTAAATGTCCTAATCCAAATGTACACTCTCGGGAGCCGCAAGCCTACATTTCGTTGTACTGCACTTGTGCACTAACAATGACAATAAAAGTTGATTTGATTTTGATTTGATTTTGATAAATATATCAAGGAACATTTTTTAAAGCAAAATTTTAAAAAAAACATTGTGAAACACTGCCCGATTGTGCTGGTTCATGGCAGATGTTATGGCCCAGAAATTCCAGAACGGGGCTTGCAGCGCGTGCAAGCCCCGTATTTGCACTTACCCCGCGCTCGTGCCGATCAGCTTCTGGGACGCCTGAACTTGCAGAAATAGAAAGCACATTCCCGGGCAGCGTATGACGTCACGCCGCCCAGGAGTGCAGCCAGCGCGAAGCCAGGAGCGTGCAGTGTAAGTGAGACACGCCCCTTGAGGTCTCAGTTTCACTGGACATGCCCCCAATGTTTCTGTCCAGCTGCTAAGGATTTTTACATGCAAAGCAGCAGTTTAAATAGGTTTTTGGAAGTTTTTTGAAGATTTTGGTAACTTTTATAAACTTTTTAAAATGTTTACATTATTTTGAGTAATCTGAAGTAGTTTTAAAGAGAATTAAAGCAATTTAAAGACTTTTAAAAGCCCTAAAAGAATTTTTTTAATTCCATTTATTTATTTAGCAATGTCGTCGTCATACGTGTCTTCACACTGTTCCCTTTGGGGAACTGTATGAAGTAGTGGAAGGATTTATGGCCATGATTAACGCTCATTCCGTGACCGTAACCATCTTTGAACCAGCCATTAGGGCGGTTAGTCCTATGGCGGGAGGGTTTTACGGGCTCCCACAAGCTATACAAGGAGGGGGGGCCACCCACACCCACGGACGCAAATATCCCACTGGATGTCAACCCAGAATTTAGAGCCGGAGCTCCGACTCCACTTGCCGGGACTGTCTGGAGCGGGGTTCGAAACCCTACCCTGATCTGGCCCAGCGGCGGGGATCCTACCGCTATGACAAAGGCCCAATCCGATTAGCAACGTGAAATGGCAGCATAGGGCTCCAGTCACGGGGAGGGAAAAGGCGCAGGAAACGTATGGGTGTCACCTTTTGTGCGGAGTTGGCCTTTTGCGTAGCAGTAAGCATCCCCGCCGCTGGGCCAGAAGGAGTAGGGTGTTGAACCCCACTCCAGACAATCCCGGCAAGTGGAGTCGGAGCTCCAACTTTAAATTCTGGGTGGACATCCAGCGGGATACTTGCGTCCGTGGGTGTTGGTGGCCCCCCCCCCTTCAGATGGGTTGTGGGAGCCCGTAAAACCCTCCCGCCATAGGACTAACCACCCTAATGGCTGGTTCAAAGGTGGTTACGGTCACGGAATGAGCGTTAATCACGGCCATAAATCCTTCCACCACTTCATACAGTTCCCCAAAGGGAACAGTGTGAGGATACGTACGATGATGACCTCTTGCGCAATGCACCTCCTTGGGCCCTCAGTCGCAGATGCGAGGGGGCAAGTCGTGCAATTGTTAAATTTTTTATTTTATTGACATGTAAAATGTTGGCCCAGTAATTCCCTTCCAAATGCGCTAGTACGGTCGGGGTACTTACGCATCTGGCCGGATGAAATGCCGGTTTTCAGCATTCACAGTGCATGTGGGGAAAACCGGCATTTCCTGTCCTCTGAACGAAGGGGTTCAGAGGCAGAACGCGTGCGACTGCACAGGCAGCGCGTGCGCAGTATAATTCGCCGCTTTCATTAATGCTTTCAATGAGGTCCAGTCATTACAACTTACACATGAAAAAAGCATGGGTACAGTTGCTCCACAGGCTGCGGAGGAAGATATTTCTTATCGTGGAGCTTCTGAAAGTATGTATGTCTGTATATATTCCTTTGCGTGTTATGTATATATTCCTTTATTTATGTGTATGAATGTATTATTTAATTATGACTTTCAGAGAAAGTAACTTATTGGAAAATCATAATTAAAAACATACATTCATACACATTAGTAAAGGAATATAAAACATACATACATATACGTAAAGGAATATATGTGGACATACATACATAACTCATTCTCACATTCCATTCACACAGCCACAATTGCTCCTTCTACCTACCGTTCTGAAAACCCTTTTAAAAAAAAAATTTAAACTTTAAAACTTACTTAAAATTTCTTAAAATAACTTCCCTCCCTTTCCCAAACAAAAATATTGCATTTCAAAAGCTCCACGATAAAATATATCTTCCTCCGCAGCCAATGAACAACTTTACACTTGCTTTTTCCAAGTGTAACTTCTAAGGACTTACCCTCACGGATTTCATGAATGAAATCCACGAAGTTCACTGCGCAAGCGCTGCCTGTGCAGTCGCACGCGCTCGGGGTCTGGAAATGCCGGCGTTCCCCGCATGTGCTGTTCATGCTGAACGCCGGCATTTCCAACGGCCAGAAGCGTGAGTAAGCCGACCGTACTCACGCTTCTGGCCTGGAATTTCTGGCCCAATATTTGGCAATATGCAAATGAGTTTGAGCAGAAACTCGAGAGAAAAAAAATTCTCAAAACCAGCACAATTTTGGGCACAATATGCACTCGGATCGCCGATTGCGCCCAAAGCAGAAAATCAACCTCACTCTATTTAAGATGAGCATTCGCCCTTTAAATATTTGCTTTCAAAGGCAGAACTAACGCCCACCAATGAGGGTGCTGCCTATCACCAGTGAAAACATGTGCAAAGTCAATGGAAAGGAAAATCAGGTGTGGTGTCTTTTCCACCCCGGGAAGTTAAAATCGACCCCATATTAAAAACGCTTCTAAATCTTCAATTGTTGCTCTGAATACATTTGTTTTATTGCTTTGCTAATTAAAACTGGGACCCAAACAAAGATAATAAAATGTTATTGCTTTAATTTGGCATAGTGTATATATCTATAATAACAACATGGTAACAGCTTCAGACAGGAGTAAACTCCTTTATTTAGTCCCCTTATCCATTTGGTGAAATTGTGTATGGTTTGGTGTACAATATATTGAGTAATCTTAATGATTCCTTATTGATGCAGTTTGGCATTCGTGGACGATAGTATATTTCTACAGTAAAACCTGTCAGCTTAGCTAAGTTGGTAGCACTCATGCCTATCATTTAGAAAGTTGTGGGTTCAATTTCGCCCTATGGATTTAAGCACATGACCTGGGCTGAAACTTCAGTGCAGTAATGGATGAGTGCTGTATTATTGAAGTGGAAGGGCTAAGTTTCCTCTGCTCAGCTCCCAAGTGCACCCAAAAATGTGTGCAATGCGGAGGGAAATGGGTGCTAATCCTTTGCTTCCCTCTTACACCTGAACAGCACTGCACACAAGCTACCTCGATGGCGTTTCTGGTTTCTGCAGCTGATTGCACTTGAAGCATGTGCAGAAATGTAAATGATATGCAAATGACTGTCAGATAGCTTTGCACATAGATTTCCTCCAATAGCACCAGTGCAGATCAGGTGCAAATTGCCCCCATAAAAACCTGGTGCTATTGCTTCCTGTGATTGCATGTAGGTGCTAGCTATGTTAAAGGAAAGCTTGCTAGACAGAAGTAATGCTGGAACTTTGGTAAATTGCTTTGTAATGCAAGTGTTTGTAAGGACTTCAGTAATGATTCTAGTACTGAGGGAGGCTGTTTAATTTATATTTTAAACCGCCTGGTGGAAACAATGAAATGCCCTTATATTTAGCATACCTAGAGGAGAAGAAGGTAGAAGAGGCAGAAGCTGAAATAAATACAGAGATATAAGCCACCAGAGAAGGAGGAGGGCCCCCATCCATCTATATCCATGCCCTGGACAAATGAAGTGCTGAGGACCTAACCCAAGATTGGTGCCTACTTTGCCTGAGATGAGGCAACTGCGTAACCAGCAATATAAAGACCTTTAACCACATTCACTGCTCCATCTGTGGAAGTCAAAGTGACCCTAAATCAAACTCTTTGGAGTAGGGTGTGGCGGGTGATCTGAGCAACATAAGCCAGTCTACATTGCATAATCCAGACCACAAATGCCATGGGGGCAGGGCAATACATTAGCTTTCCTTCAAACCTTTAACAGCAGCAGGGTAGAGCCCTTGTTTTTTTCCACATAGCAGATCTTCTGACTTCAGGATGTGGTGAATGGAACCCATGTGGCCCTCAGAGCTCCTCCAGGAGATGTGCCCTATCCATGAATTGAATGGGATTCTAGTCTATCAATGCCCAGATAGCTAATGACCGTCACAATCAGATCATGCAGCTCAATGTAAGATATCCCATGACAGCGCATAATTTGTTCATTTTGAGGCACTCTATGCTTCCTGGTGTCTTTGACGATCCCTCTGTTGGAAGTGCTGGTTCCTGGGGAATCAGAGGTATCCCCTCACAACCTGGTAGATGACGTCCTTCAGATTATTAATACAGCAGCTGAATGTTGTTATTTTGAAGCCTATTCTACAACTAGGGCCATTAACTGAATCTTATAGCTGCCTTGACTATTCTGGGGTGCACCTCACCACTCTCCAGTCAAGGTTTGGTGTATCATCATTGTCTGCTGCTGTTTCCATAATTTGGCCATCAAGACAGAAGTCCAGTTGGAAAATTCATTTAAAGACATCTGTACGCGTGCGTGCGAGTGTTAATTTTTGCTCGGTGCTGCACTTTCACTAACACCTTCCAGAGTGCTGGAGAGCCCAGATTCCTGCTTGGGTTGCTGCTGCCACCTTCCCATGGTACAGCAGCATGCATACATTAGCAGGGGGCATCTCATTTCACTGAAGGAGAAGACCACAGAACTGAAAATATCAACTTGGGGCTATCTATAAATAATTTCCACACTCTCTAAAAGTCATCTGCTGCTGGAACTTTTAAGGTTTTCTGTTCAATACACCAGAAAATTCATATATTTGATATCCTTTTCCTGGGGCTTTCATTGCCTTCCCTTTTAAGGTTCCTACTGGCTCTAAGACCTCAGAATCTCCCCAGCTCCCATTCTACATGTGCGCCCACATGTGCCTAGTGCACACCTGCTATATGCTGACAACATGACAATGCACTTTATAAATGCAACCTCCTTTCACTGTAGTCTAGTGATCAATGATTGTGAATGTATACACATCTATATATATAAAAGGATTGTTCTGTCTGTCTGTCTATCTGTCTGTCTGTCTGTCCTCCGGTGTGCGTCTGTCCGGCTATGCACTCGAAAGTTATAGAGCGTACCTACGCGTGCGTTACCTCCAAAGAAAGCTTACGGTTCCGGGACAGTCGTAAGCGTATTTACTTTTCGGTTGGACGAAAATTGTTCGCACCTTATGCAAAAAACCTTCAAAATTAAACTCATTATCTGCTAATTAGCATTGATTGACTGACGTCAAGGTTCGACCAATCCTGTGCCGTCACCATTGACCAATCCTACAGTTCAGTCACCTGATGGTTGGCCAATCGCTGCGTCTGTGGGTGGGACTAATCGTTTTCATCTCAGGGATGTGGCAGCCATTGCCTCAAGCTAAAAACCCCATTTACTTCCAGCTCAAAATCTGCTGATCCGGCTTCAAAAAAGTTAGTATCTCTTATGTTATTTTTAAAAGATTTACCAAAAACGTTTTATAAGTACTTTCACTTTCATCTTTCAAGGTATTAAAAGGTAGAAATGTTGCCCAGCAGCAGATTAAGAGAGGGACACAGAGACAGGGCCCAAAAGCCTGGGACTCGATTTAAAATGTTGCCCGGCACCAGATTCACAGAGGGACACAGAGAGGCCCCAAAGCCTGGGACTCGATTTAAACCGCCTGGCCCAAAACAGCCCTGGCAAAGCCGGGCTCCCCCAGCTCGTCTATCTTATATATATAAAACAGTATGTCTCTCTGTCTGTCTGTCTGTCTGGCTATACAATCAAAAGTTATAGAGCGTACCTACACATATGTTATATTAAAAGAAAGCTCATCATTAGGGGACTCTTGTAGGCATATTTACTTTTTGGTTGGACAAAAATTGTGCCGACGGTATCCAAAAAACGTTCAAAATTCTGCTCATTATCCGCTCATTTGCATCGAGTGGGGGCGGGTTCATTGTGTGTGCGGGCGGGCCATCCTACAGTTGAGTGATGTGATGATTGACCAATCCTACAGTTCAGCGACCTGACGGTTGACCAATTGGTGCGTGTGTGGGCGGGCCTTATCCTTCTGAACCGAGGTGCGTGGCCGCCATCTTGATTCCAAACTGTTCATTTATTTTTCCCACTTTCTGCGTGTTTCTTTTCAAATCTACATTTCCAGCAAAAAAAAATTCCTTTTATTACATTGTTTTAAAAAAAAGTTAATTCATTTGTAAATATTTTCTCTAACCTGATTCTTTTTCCTACCTTTCCCCGTTTTTGTAAGGCCTCAAAGCCTGGGCCTCTCCTGCCCAACCACGCCCGAGCTAGGCAATTGTCCCACGGCTTGTGGTAAGCTCCTCCCCCCCCCCAGTCTCACCCGTCACGTTACCCGGGGCAACGGCGCCGGCCGCGAGGGAAACGGGACAGGCACAGGGTGCGCGCGCAGCAGGCGACACACAGAACTCCGAGGCACAGAGCGCGGGAAGCCAGCAGGTGAGATGTGGCATCTCTCTCTCTTCCCCGCTCGGCGGTCTTGAAGCCGGCTCGGGCGGGGGACCGGTGCTCGGGAGGGCGGGGCTCGGTAGGCCGGTGCTCGGGAGAGAGGGAAGGGTAACCCTGGCAACGGTGCTCGGGAGGGCGTGGGGCGGGGCTTGGGAGGCGGGGCTCGGGCTGACCGGGGCGCTGCGCTCAGCTGGGCCATGTCAGTGCGTGGGGCGGCACGGAGCTCCACGGAGCCTTCGCCGGCAGAGGGGAGAGGGTCTGTTGGCGCCCCCCTCCCTTTCTTCTCCCCTCCCTTTCTCCCCTCCCTCCCTTTCTCCCTTCCCCCCTCATTCCCCCACCCTTCCCCCCCACACCCTACCCCCCCTTCCCCTCCCTCCCCCCCTTCTCCCCCGCCCCTCCGCCCTCCCCAACCCCTCCCCTCCCCCCCTTGCCCCCCTCCCCTCCCCCTCCCCTTCCCCTTCCCCTCCCCTTCCCCTCCCCCCTCCCCTCCCCCTTCCCTCCCCCCTCCCCCCTCCCCTCCACCCTCCCCTCCACCCTCCCCTCCCCATCCCACCCTCCCCCCTCCCCCTCCCCCCAGTCGCTCTCTTCTCCCCAGTCGCTCTCTCTCTTCTCCCCAGTCGCTCTCTCTCTTCCCCCCAGTCGCTCTCTCTCTTCCCCCCAGTCGCTCTCTCTCTTCCCCCCAGTCACTCTCTCTCTTCCCCCCAGTCGCTCTCTCTCTCTCTTCCAACAACAACATGCCCTCAAAAATCCCTCGGCACCGCCGGGCACTTCAGCTAGTTCAAAATATAGACTGAACATAACATTTCCCAGAAGTCTGTTTGAGATTTATTTTATGGGAATGCACAATTCTGATGTCACAGTTATTAGTCTTCTTCCATGAATATCATCGCACATTAATAAAATGGCTTTACTAGTAGTTGACATCCATACTGATGACCTCTCCTGTTACAAAAACTAAACAAAAACTGCATATCACTCTATATAAAATGAAAACAGTATATTTTATCAAGGTATAGGATATATGAAAAAACATTTTTATTCGC
This sequence comes from Somniosus microcephalus, assembly GCF_052327205.1. Taxonomy (NCBI): domain Eukaryota; kingdom Metazoa; phylum Chordata; class Chondrichthyes; order Squaliformes; family Somniosidae; genus Somniosus; species Somniosus microcephalus. The sequence continues at coordinate 82,890,000 of NC_140993.1, read as the reverse complement.
TTATGGGATCTGGGCGTCGCTGACAAGGCCAGCATTTATTGCCCATCCCGAGTTGCACTTGAGAAGGTGATGGTGAGCTGCCTTCTTGAACCACTGCAGTCCGTGTGGTAAAGGTACTCCCACAGTGCTGTTAGGGAGGGAGTGCCAGGATTTTGACCCAGCGACGTTGAAGGTATGGATAAGATAAGTCCATAATATTACTTTAAAGTAAGCTAAACAAGTGTGGCTGAGGAACATCGGGGGGAATTTTAACCCCCAAAAACCATCGGGTTAGGGTCAAGTGGAATGTGAAAATGTAAAAAATCTGAATCCCGACTCCAACACGCCTACTTCTGGTTTTAACAGGGGCAGGATGGGGGGGGGGCGCGGCGGGGGCGGCAGACAACCAACCTGCTCCCAGGAGGTGGGTTGGAAATTAAAAAATTATAATGAAGCTGTGTTAACCACCATTTTAAATTTAACCTTGGGAAATCCGGCAGTCAAAGGGAGGTGAGGACTGCTGGATCCAGGAAGTAAGTGCCTTTCCACTTACCTGCTGGATCCAGTTTACCTACTTCACCAACCCTGCACAATTGGACAGCCCCCACCCCACCCCACGACCTTCTTATCTCCCCGCCCCGACCCTTCCGATCTCCCCCCCTGACCTCAGCCATGATCTCATTGAATGGCGGAGCAGGCTCGAAGGGCCGAATGGCCTACTCCTGTTCCTATCTCTATGACCTTCCGATCTCCCTCCCGACCTTCTGATCCCGCCGACCCTTCTGATCTCCCCCCCAACCTTCCGATCTCCCTTCCGATCTCCCCTCCCCCCGACCTTCCGATTCCCCCCCGACCTTCCGATCTCCCCCCTGACCTTCCAATCTCCCCCCGACCTTCCGATCTCCCCCCGACCTCCCGATCACCCCCGCCGACCCTTACGATTCCCCCCCCGACCTTTCGATCTCTCCCCCCCGACCCTGCTGACCTCCCCCCCAACCTTCCGATCTCCCTTCCGAACTCCCCTCCCCCCGACCTTCCAATTCCCCCCCGACCTTCCGATCTCCCCCCCCGACCTTCTGATCTCCCCCCCTGACCTTCCGATCTCCCCCCGACCTTCTGATCTCCCCCCCGATCTTCCAATCTCCCCCCGATCTTCCGATCTCCCCCCCGACCTCCCGAGCTCCCCCCCGACCCTTCCGATTCCCCCCCGACCTTTCGATCTCTCCCCCCCAACCCTTCCGATCTCACCCTCCGACCTTCCAATCTCTCCCCCCCGACCCTTCCGATCTCTGCCACTGATCCTTCCGATCTCTCCCCCCCGACCCTTCCGATCTCCCCCCCGACCTTCCGATCTTCCCCACTGACCCTTCCGATCTCCTCCACGAGGCCTCCGATCTCCTTTGACCCCAGACAGCGATCTTCCTGTGATGAAATATTCCATTCATCACTGCCTGTGACTGTGGTCGGTTTCAGTTTCATTTCCCTTCCCCCAGTTCCGTTTCCTCACCATTGTATTGTATATTGGAATGTGTTGTGTGTAGGGCTCCGCCCATACCTGGCCCCTATGTAAGCAAGCTCAGTCTGGCCTCATATCCAGTACTGCAGCCCTCCGGATGGAAGATACCTCTCTCCACTACGTGTTACCTTCTAAGTTAATAAAAGCCTTGTTTTGTTTCGCTAACATCGAGTCTCGGAATTATTGAGGCACATCAATTTTATTAACTTATTTTTCAACACAATGGATCAACTCCTGAAACCCGAACGTTTGGATTTGGATCAGCATGCTCCGGACGCATCAGCACGCTTCGGACACTGGTTTATGTGTATGGAATTCTTCCTGGACAATTCCGCAGCCGTCAAAGACGCTACGGACGCTGCGAGCATGAAACTCGGAATTCTGCGGAATTGGGTAAGCCACCGGGTTTACCCCCTCATCCAAGACGCCGACACGTACCTGGCCGCCTGCGACATCTTAAAGGCGCATTACCAGCAGCCTACGAATGAGGTGTATGCTAGGCATCTGCTCGCTACTCGCGCACAGCGACCTGGGGAATCGGTGGAGTTCCTAGGCACCCTGAAAATGCTTGGCAAAGACTGCAAGTGCCGAGATGTAAAAGCCGCAGTGTACACTGACGAGCTTGTTCGCGATGCCTTTATCACAGGCCTCAGCTCCACTTACATCCAGCAAAGACTGCTGGAAAAAACGGGATTGGACCTGAAACAGGCTGCGGACACCGCGCGATCCCTGGATGTGGCCCAGAGAAACTCGGACGCCTACTCTTCAGCCCGCGCCGTCCACGCCGCCACGTGTGCACCAAGGGCGCCGCCATCTTGGAAGGCATCTTCCCCGCCTGGCAGCCCGACACCGTCGGGGCCCCGCTCTCCCCCCAGAAGCCCTACGACAGCCGCGACGCGTCGGGGACCCAACTGCTACTTCTGCGGGCAGCCAAAGCACACCAGAAACCTGTGCCCGGCGAAAGGCACCACCTGCTTTAAGTGCGGTAAGAAGGGGCACTTCGGGAAGGTGTGCAGAGGGAACCCCACCGGAAAACCAACCGCCGGAAAACCCGCCACCGCCGCGTGCGCGCCGTGGGAGCGGCCATCTTGGACGCCATCTTGCCCGACCTCGTGGGGTCCGCCATCTTATGAGCAGACAGCGTGGACGCCATCTTGTCTCGATCAGGGCGCTACAGTGGCATCGGTCACAGTGGACCAGACCAGGCCGCACCCGCTATCCAAATCAATGGTGGACATCGAGGTAAACGAGTGCAGGGTTAAATGTTTAATTGACAGTGGAAGCACGGAGAGTTTTATCCACCCTGAACTGGCACAACAACTCTCCCTAAAGGTGGTCCCTACTCAGGGTACCATCTCTATGGCTGATAAAACCCAGACATCGACCATTCTGGGTTACTGCACGGTACAATTGTCCGTTAACGGAACTGTATATGATAATTTTAAAGTATTAATCATGAAGAATCTATGTGCGAGCGTGATCTTGGGCCTGGATTTCCAGTGCAACCACCAAAGCATCACGCTCAAGTACGGTGGGTCCCAGCCGCCCCTCACAGTGTGCGGTCTGGCTGCCCTGAAGGTAAAGCCGCCTTCGCTATTCGCGAACCTTACCCCTAACTGCCGGCCAATAGCGACCAAAAGCAGGAGGTACAGCTGGGAGGACAGGCGGTTTATCGCGACCGAGGTAGACAGGCTCCTGAAAGAGCGCAATATTGAACGCAGCAACAGCCCGTGGCGCGCCCAAGTGGTAGTGGTAAGGGGTAGCGAGAAGAAACGGATGGTGATCGACTATAGCCAAACGATCAACGGGTACACCCAACTAGACGCCTACCCGCTACCCCGCATATCAGAAATGGTAAACCAAATCGCCCAATACCGGGTGTTCTCCACCATCGACCTTAAGTCAGCGTACCACCAGCTCCCTATCAGGCCAGAGGACCGCCCGTACACCGCCTTCGAGGCGAACGGACGCCTCTACCAATTCCTCAGAGTCCCCTTTGGGGTGACGAATGGGGTCTCGGTCTTCCAGAGGGAGATGGACCGCATGGTTGATGACCACCACTTGCAGGCAACCTTCCCCTACCTCGACAACGTCACCATCTGCGGTCACAACCAGCAGGATCACGACTCGAACCTCGAGAGGTTCCTGGAAACCGCACAAAAACTCAACCTCACCTACAACGAGGACAAGTGCGTTTTCAACACCACGCGCCTCTGCATACTAGGCAGCGTGGTGGAGAATGGAGAAATCGGACCAGACCCCGACCGATTGCGCCCCCTACGGGAGCTGCCCCTGCCCAACACTCCCAAAGCCCTGAAAAGGTGCCTGGGGCTATTTTCTTATTATTCCCAATGGGTCCCCAACTACTCCGACAAAGCCCGCCCCCTCTTGAAAGCATCCTCTTTTCCGCTCTCTGCTGAGGCCCACGCCGCCTTCAAAAGCATTAAGCAGGATATTGAGTGGGCCACGCTACAGGCAGTGGACGAGAACACTCCATTTCAAGTGGAAAGTGATGCGTCTGACTTCGCCTTGGCGGCCACCCTCAACCAGGCGGGGCGGCCCGTAGCTTTCTTCTCGAGGACCCTCCAATGGCCCGAGATCAGACACTCCTCCGTGGAAAAGGAGGCCCAAGCCATCGTGGAGGCAGTGCGCCACTGGCGCCACTACCTAGCCGGCAAACGCTTCACCCTACTTACCGACCAGCGGTTGGTGCGTTTATGTTCAATAATAAACAGAGGGGGAAGATTAAAAATGATAAGATTCTTAGGTGGCGGATCGAGCTCTCCACCTTCGAGTATGACATCATTTACCGGCCAGGGGCCCTTAACGAATCCCCTGATGCCCTCTCACGAGGGACGTGTGCCAGCGCCACCGGGGATCGGCTACAGACCCTCCACAACGACCTCTGCCACCCAGGGGTCACGCGGCTGTTCCACTTCATAAAGTCCCGTAACTTACCCTACTCGATTGAGGAAGTTCGGTCTCTGACCAGGAACTGCCGCACTTGCGCTGAGTGCAAGCCTCGGTTCTACCGCCCAGATAGAGCCCACTTAATCAAAGCTACACGGCCCTTTGAACGGCTCAGCTTAGATTTCAAGGGCCCCCTCCCGTCCGTCGACCGCAATGTTTACTTCCTGAACATTGTGGACGAATACTCCCGGTTCCCATTCGCCTTCCCCTGCCCAGACATGACCAGCGCCACGGTCATTAAATGCCTCAACAGCCTGTTCTGCCTGTTCGGTATGCCGAGCTACATCCATACGGATAGGGGGGCGTCCTTCATGAGTGAAGAGCTACGCCAGTACATGCTGTCCAGGGGGATCGCCACGAGCCGTACCACCAGCTACAACCCCCGGGGTAACGGCCAAGTGGAGCGAGAGAACGGGACACTATGGAAAGCAGTCACTCTAGCTCTAAGGACCAAGGGCCTCCCTATCTCCCGCTGGCAGGAAGTCCTCTCGGATGTGCTCCATTCGATACGGTCGCTATTGTGTACTGCCACTAATGCCACGCCTCATGAACGAATGTTTGTCTTTCCCAGGAAATCCACCTCAGGCGTATCCATGCCGTCATGGCTCTCCACCCCAGGTCCGGTATTCGTGCGAAGGCATGTGAGGGGCCACAAGACGGACCCTCTCGTGGAGCCAGTGTACCTACTCCACGCCAACCCCCAATACGCATATGTCCGGCACGCCGATGGAAGGGAGGACACCGTGTCCATAAAAGACGTCGCCCCAGCCGGTAACGACAACAACCACGGCGATAGCAGTGACAACGATCGCAGCAACTCTTACCCACCCACTACTCTTTCATCACCCCCGGAAGAACATCGACCAACGGCACTCCCACCAACTACCCCTTCAACAACCCTGGCGGCACCCCCGGCAGAGACCCAGGAGGCTACCGGGGACACCCAGCCGACACCCGCGGCACCGCAACAGCCACGTCGGTCGCAGAGGACTATCAAACCCCCAAACAGACTAAATCTATAGAAGGGGTGAATGTGATGAAATATTCCATTCATCACTGCCTGTGACTGTGGTCGGTTTCAGTTTCATTTCCCTTCCCCCAGTTCCGTTTCCTCACCATTGTATTGTATATTGGAATGTGTTGTGTGTAGGGCTCCGCCCATACCTGGCCCCTATGTAAGCAAGCTCAGTCTGGCCTCATATCCAGTACTGCAGCCCTCCGGATGGAAGATACCTCTCTCCACTACGTGTTACCTTCTAAGTTAATAAAAGCCTTGTTTTGTTTCGCTAACATCGAGTCTCGGAATTATTGAGGCACATCACTTCCCTCTGGTACCGATCTCCCCAGACCCCGGCCTCCGTTCTTCCCTCTGGCTTTCAATCTACCCCCTGCTCTGGCCTGCAATCTGCCTTCTGGCCTCCGATCTCTCCTTGCTCCAAACCCTGATCTTTCCTGTGGCCTCCGATCTTCCCCCCACCCCCTGAAAACCGGCCTTTCCGGTCCCTCTCTCCTCTCTGCTTCCCGGCTGCGGCCTGGTGCCCAAGGCCTTCCCACCCGACAGCCAGTCAGCCTTTTAATCTGGCTGGCTGCGGTCAGGAAAGGGAGATAAAAAATGCTAATGAGGTTTTCATAGAATCATAGAAATTTACAGCACAGAAGAAGGCCATTCGACCCATCGTGTCTGTGCCGGCGGGACCTGAGGGATACCCGTTCTTCCAGTTTCCCAGTCTCAAAGCAGCAACCCCCCCCCCACCCCCCACCACCACTCCCCGCTCCCTCCTCACCTCAGGTTTAATATGCAGCCCATAAATTTAAATTGGTGAAAAGTAAACTTAACAGATATTTGAAAGCATTAGGCATGTTCAAAGTACAGCTGGATGCTATAATGTGAGCATGGTACTAGAGGAATGAGATTCAATTGTCTTTTGTTCTTATTCTAAATATAACATCAGATATGGGGGAGTGATTTCAAGGTGGTAATCGAAAGCTGAGTTCAGGTGATTATAATAAACCACTTCCATTCGGTTACTGCCTTGTCAGCATTGCTGCATAACCATACATAATTCCTGCTCTAATTTCATATATAGAGATACACATATGTGCTACACTGAATATGAAATTACTCACAGCCTTTGTTCTTCTTGAGTTTTTATTGTATTGATAAACAGTTTGAAGTACCTAGTAGTTACAATTGCAAAAGGGTTCATAAGACAAATGTTAACTGTAGCCTAATAGCTATTCACATGAAAATATTTTTCTTTTGGCATGGAGCAATGCTTTTGTACAATAATTCCAGAAGCCAAAATGTCTTCTGTCTCTTCAATAATTCTCACCATAGTATAACTCTCCAAGAACATAATATGCAGTTTTATTTTGCTGAATATTACTGCCCAAAATATCAATGTTATGTAATCAATATGTTTGCACTAATTCTGCAATACTTTTAAACTATGTTTTAATAATATACTGGATTATTCCAGAAACCAGTTTCCCTTATGAACATTTAACATTTAGTGCTTCAGTAACAATATTTCTATTTTATTGAGGAAATGAATGCTAGAGCCCATTAATGCAAACCAGATCCAGATCTCTCATAACATGCAGCTGCATTACAAACTTTCTTATGTTGGTTTAGCCTTCCACGCGCTCACATTCATCTTTATGACTTCTAAAGTAATAGCCTAACCAGGGGCTTGATTAAAAATAACTAATGATTCATTTTATTATTTAGCCAACAATCCTTTCCATTAAATCAGTTGGAGCATGAAACTTTTTAAATGCACATCTACTACACAAATGTTGTGTTGCTGCAGAATTTTTAAGCTATCTGTTATCTCTCGTTCAGTAGTACATCTACGGGACTAAATGCTTGCCATTTGGATATTTTGGTATGAGATGAAAATATACTCTGTTATTCACATGCTGTTTAGTGCCTATATAGACCATATGTTACATGCAAATATTTGGACACCTCAGCTGTCAAACTGAGGTGTGCATGCAGGTGCATGTTATTAATGTAGATGCTCTGACAAAAGAGGAATTACAAACTGATGTGGTGATAAGAGCTATCAATTAGCCTTTTATTTTTTTTTCAGTTTTATTTTCATTTTTCAGGAAATCAGTCTTAAATGTGTAATTGGATTATCCATAAATTGCAATGTGAAACACTATCAGTACACTCCAATATCAATTCACTATTCACTGTCATTTCTTCTAAGTTTACTTTTTCTCCTGTTTATTACTTGCCTTTCTGCAAAATGGCCTCTACAAATCTTTTCCTGCTTACTGATCACTCCCATCAACCAGCCTTAACCCAGGAGGCCTTCCTGGCATTTAGTAAATTAATACCCCAATGGTTAAAAAATTCCTCATTTCAAGGCAGCAGTAATGGCAGATGCTGAATGAAGTGGCTCCAGCTCTTTTACCTCTCACCCACTTAACAGTGCAGATGTCTGGTAAAGCCTTGTTTTTTGTGGTGAAGTCTAGGAAGAGAAACGACAGAATAAAAGAACAAAAAAGAGAAAGAAAACAAAACGACCCAGATCTCTGAACTTCATTACAATTATTAATTTGCATGTGTAAGCCAGGAAGATGAGAGCGTAATGGCTGAAAATCTCTGTGGCAAGATGACTACGGTAAAGTAATGTTTGTAATGGATGGAAACTCTTTCATACTATCAGAATTTTACAGCACAGAAGGAGGCCATTTTGTCCTTTATACCTACACTGGCTCTCTGACTGAAGGAGCTGGCCACTTAGTTCTATCCTCTTCCCCTTTCCCCACACCTTTTTTTATCTATTTGTACACTTTGGGGGTGATTTTGCCAATGGGGAGCTTTTGGAGGCGGGACTCCCAATGTCGGGTTTCAGTCCCGCATCCAACAACTTCTGGCCAACCCACGTTATTTTCCCTTGATTGACCTTGTTAAGCCCGCCCAGTGGGCCTAGCTGGCCAATTAAGGGAAAGCCAGTTACGGAGAACGTCAACGTATGACGTTTCATCTGTCAAAAATTTTTGACAGATGAATTGTCATTGTTTGACAGCTCTGTGAAGCTGTCAAACAGTGGCATTCTCTGTAGTTTTATGAGGTCTTGAATTCAAGACCTCATCAAACTTCTTTCTTTTATAGAAATGAGATGGTTGTTGCATCTGAGAATGCAATGGCCATCTGTCATCTCCAACGCGGAGGTGCGAGACTCTCCGCATACACACCGACTGAAGCCTGCAGGAAGAAACAAAGGTAAGTACACTTTTACTAACACTTTGCACTTACCTCAGATACTCACCTCTCCACACTTGCACCCATCACTTACCTTCACAGCGCACCAGGCGTACCTAAAAATGAGGTACCAACCTGGGGAAGCTGCAACACAGGACTACATGTATGCTCAAAAGCGGAAGCAGCATGCTATAGACAGGGCTAAGCGATCCCACAATCAAAGGATCAGATCAAAGCTCTGCAGTCCTGCCACATCCAGTCGTGAATGGTGGTGGACCATTAAACAACTAACGGGAGGAGGAGGCTCCAAGAATGTCCACATACTCAATGATGGTGGAGCCCAGCACATTAGTGCAAAGGACAAGGTTGAAGCGTTTGCAACCAACTTCAGCCAGAAGTGCCGAGTGGATGATCCATATCAGCCTACTCCCGAGGACCCCACCATCACAGAAGCCATTCTTTAGCCAATTCGATTCACTCCACGTGATATCAAGAAATGGCTGAGCGCACTGGATACAGGGCCCCGACAACTTCCCAGCTATTGTGCTGAAGACTTGTGCTCCAGAACTAGCTGCGCCTCTAGCCAAGCTGTTCCAGTACAGCTACAACACTGGCATCTATCTGACAATGTGGAAAACTGCCCAGGTATGTCCTGTCCACAAAAAACAGGACAAATCCAACCTGGCCAATTACTGCTCCATCAGTCTGCTCTCAATCATCAGCAAAGTGATGGAAGTTGTCATTGACAGTGCTATCAAGCAGCACTTACTTACCAATAACCTGCTCACTAATGCCCAGTTTGGGTTCCGCCAAGACCACTCAGCTCCCGACCTCATTACAGATTTGGTCCAAACATGGACAAAGGAGCTGAATTCCAGAGGTGAGGTGAGAGTGACTGTCCTTGACATCAAGGCAGCATTTGACTGAGTGTGGCATCAAGGAGCCCTAGTATAACTGAAGTCAATGGGAATCGGGGGGAAAACTCTCCACTGGTTGGAGTCATACCTAGCACAAAGGAAGATGGTTGTGGTGGTTGAAGGTCAATCATCACAGCCCCAGGACATCGCTGCAGGAGTTCCTCAGGGCAGTGTCCTAGGCCCAACCATCTTTAGCTGCTTCATCAATGACCTTCCCTCCAACATAAGGTCAGAAATGGGGATGTTCGCTGATGACTGCACAGTGTTCAGCATCCTTTGCAACTCCTCAGATAATGAAGCAGTCCATGCCTGCATGCAACAAGACCTGGACGACGTTCAGGCTTGGGCTAATAAGTGGTAGGTAACATTTGCGCCACAGAAGTGCCAGGCAATGACTATCTCCAACAAGTGAAAGTCTAACCACCTCCCCTTGACATTTAATGGTATTACCATTGCCGAATCCCCCACTATCAACATCCTGGGGGTCACCATTAACCAGAAACTTAACTGGACCAGCCACATAAATACTGTGGCAACAAGAGCAGGTCAGAGGCTAGGTATTCTGCAGTGAGTGTCTCACCTCCTGACTCCCCAAAGCCTTTCCACCATCTACAAGGCACAAGTAAGGAGTGTGATGGAATACTCTCCACTTGCCTGGATGAGTGCAGTTCCAACAACACTCAAGAAGTTCAACACCATCCAGGACAAAGCAGCCCGTTTGATTGGCACCTCATCCACCACCATAAACATTCACTCCCTCCACCACCGGCATACTGTGGCTGCAGTGTGTACCATCTACACTGATGCACTACAGCAACTCGCCAAGGCTTCTTCGGCAGCACCTCCCAAACCCGCGACCTCTTCCACCTAGAAGGACAAGGGCAGCAGGTGCATGGGAACACCACCACCTCCAAGTTCCCCTCCAAGTCACACACCATCCTGACTTAGAAATATATCGCCGCTCCTTCATCGTCGCGGGGTCAAAATCCTGGAACTCTCTACCTAACAGCACTGTGGGAGTACCATCACCACACGGATTGCAACGGTTCAAGAAGGCAACTCACCACCACCTTCTCAAGGGCAACTAGGGATGGGCAATAAATGCTGGCATTGCCAGCGATGCCCTGATCCCATAAACGAATAAAATAAAAAATCCTTTTGCACCAACCCGACCCCCGTAGACCCACTACTCGCCTCGCTGACCTGGCGGGTTTTGGAGCCTTCGGGAAGCCCGCACTTGTGAGGACAACAAGGGAATAATCCTACTTTCTGCCTGTTAATTACCTGTTAACAGGCAGTTAATAGGCTTTAACCCCTTCCCGCCTCCAAGGAGATGGGACCCGGTGTGGGACGGCTACCCACCTCCTGGGAAGATGGCATGGGTTGGGCACCCGCCCCCAAATTCTGCCATTTTCCTGGCAGTCCTGCCTCCAAACCTGCCTCCCCAGGGCTGGCAAGATCACGCCCTTTCCTTTTAAAAGCTGTTAAGAATTCTGCTTCCACCATTGTTTGTCAAAGGGAATTCCATATCTTAACAACAGTTCGAGTAAAATAAAATTCTCATAGCCTCTCCCTTCGTTTTTCTGGTGATGATCATAAATTTAAAGGGGGCAATTTTGTCTAGTGTGCAAATCGACAGACAGAAGGCGTTGAAAAAGCATCACCCATCTGATCACACTAGCTAGAGGCCTGAACCACCTTGGTGGATTGGTCTCATTAGCGTGCAGCTGGCAAGCTACGAGTGCTCCAAGACAGTTTGCGGTCGGGAGGGTGCAAAATCGACTGGCTATGTCGAGTTGGCACACAGTTCAGTCCGGCGAGGGGGTTGGGGGGAAAGGCAGTCCTGGAGGGGACTGAAAACAGGCTGGATTTATTTCTGTGGGACCATGAGGAGCACGTCTGCTCCTCATGGCTCCACAAAACTAAAATTAAGAAAAGTTTATGTCCCGTTTTGGAGCAGCCTGCAGCAGTCCCTTTAAGGACCACTGGTTAGCCCGATCCACACCAGGGACTAATGGGTGGAGAGTGTGCAGTGCATGCCCCTCCCATTACATAGAATGACATAGAATTATATTAATATACAGCGGAGAAACAGGCCATTTGGCCCAAGTAGTCCCTGCCGGCGTTTATGCTCCACTCAAGCCTCCTCCTATCCTTCATCATCTAAATCTATCAGCATAACCCTCGATTTCCTTCTCCCTCATATGCTTATCTAGCTTCCCCTTAAATGCATCTATACTATTCGCCTCAACCACTCCCTGTGGTAGCGCCACATTCTCACCACTCTCTGGGTAAAGATGTTTCTTCTGAATTCCCTATTTGATTTCTTGGTGACTATTTTATATTGATGGCCTCTAATTTTGCTCGACATGGCGACCAGAACTGCACACAGTACTCCAAGAGTGGTTCAATACAAGATTAGCATAACTTCTCTACTGTTCAATTATACCCCTCTAGAAATAAACCCTAGTGCTTGGTTTGCTTTTGTTATGGCCTTAGTGACCCGCATCACAACTTTTAGGGTGAAAAATTCGGTTGCTTTGCGCCTCCCATTAGCGCTGGACGCTATGTCCAACGAGGTCAGAGGGGCCTACCTGCATCCGGGGCGGCGCTAGTTAAAGGGAGGTGATGGGCGGCCGCTATTGTTGCTGGCCACCTGCCAGCACCTGACCCCGTTGCTGTCCCCGGCCCCAGTGAAGCCCCCCCGTGGGATGCCGGCTACTCTCTGTGAGCCCGGCACTCCTCTTGAGTGCCGGGCTCGTTTGCCGGCACTCCAGATCTCTGGTGGCCCAGCTGGGTGCCGGGACGTGGTGTGCCAGGCCCCTCCCCTTTAATAAGAGGAGGAAGGCCTGCAGTACCACGCAGCGTTTCCAGTAGCGCCCCTCCTCCCTCTCGGGGCACTACATGGGAAAATCGGCCACGGAGGTGCTAATTTTTTTGGGGCGCTAAAAGTAGCCGATAAGTTAGCACCCCAAAGGGGCGCGACTCAATTTTTCCCCCTTAGTGATTTGTGAATTTATACTCCCAGATCCCTTTGCTCCTCTACCCCAGTTAGGCTCTTATTTCCAAATAATATGTGACCTCCTTATTTCTCTTACCAAAATATAATACCTCACACTTAGCTATGTTGAAATTAATTTGCCAATTATATGCCCATTCTGCAAGTTTATTAATGTCTTCTTATAATGTTTAAGGTGATTGGCAGAAGAACCAAAGGCGACATGAGGAAAAACTTTTTTACGCAGTGAGTGGTTAGGATCTGGAATGCACTGCCTGAAAGGGTGGTGGAGGCAGATTCAATCATGGCTTTCAAAAGGGAATTGGATAATTACCTGAAGGAAAAAAAAATGCAGGGCTACGGGGAAAAGGCGGGGGAGTGGGACTAGCTGAAGTGCTCTTGCAGAGAGCCGTCATGGGCTTGATGTGCTGAATGGCCATCTTCTGTGCTGTGACCATATGCCTTGTTGCAGTCCTCCTTAGTGTTGACTATCCCTCCCAATTTGGTGTTGTCTGCAAATTTAGAAATTGTTTTTATGATTCCAAAGTCTAAATTGTTGCTATAAATTGCGAACAACAGTGGTCCCAGCACTGATCTTTGTGGGACCTCACTTCTTCTCAGTTTCTGCCACTCTGAATAGCTAACCTTTACCCCAACTCTCCGCTTTCTGTCTTTCAGCCAGCCAGCTATCCATTCTGCTACTTGTTCCCTGACTTTGCATGCTCTGGCCATATTCATTAGTCTATTATGGGATACCTTATCGTAGGCCTTTTTGAAATCTAGATATATTACATCTACTACATTATCTTTGTCTACTTTCTCTGTTACCTCGTCAAAGAATTCAATGAGGAAACAAAACTTTCCCTTTTGAAATCCATGCTGACTATTAAGTATTATATTTTTGGTTTCTAAATGTTTTTCTACTTTCTGCTTTAGTAGGGATTCCATTATTTTTCCTATTACCAATGTTAATTCTATAGTTTCCTGGACATGTTTTATCTCCCTTCTTAAATATAGATATTATGTTAGCTATCCACCAGTCCTCTGGCACTACACCTTTTTCTAATGAATTATTAAATATGTGTAATAGTGCCTCTGCTATCTCTTCCCTTGATTCTTTTAGAATGCGTGGATATAATCCATCTGGACCAGGGGTCTGCTGTTCATGTACTTAGTGTATGTCCCTTTCCTTACCCTCATTTTTTCCCTTATGTCTTTATTCATCCATGGTGTCTCATTAGTGTTTATTTTGAGCCACGAAAATCGTGTTTGGGTGCTACAATGGGTCAAATTTACCATCTATGAAAATGGAGTCAGACTATGCTGTTATCTGAGTAGTGATGTCCTGATTCAAAAGCACAATATTATGAACAATAGAAGCAACAACGTCTCATTGATGTGTTACACATGTACTGTCCTTTTATTTCCATTGGAGTTCATACTAAACCTCATCAGGAAGCAGGCACCATCAGAATCAATCCACCCCCTTTCTTCACAATTATGGGATGTAGCAGCGAGGAATCAAAGGACTCTGCCAGACAATGGAACAGGAATCTCAGCAGAGTTTTGTGTTCCAGAATGAGAATGGTCTGGAGGTGGAGAAGAATGCAGTAATGTTAGTGATGCTGCAGTCAGAGAAATAGCTGAAGATTCACATAGAATCATACAGTACAGAAGGAGGCCTTTTGGCCCACTGTGCCTGTACCAGCTCTTGGAAAGAGCTATCTAATTAGTCCCACTCCCCTGCCCTTTCCCCATAACCCTGCAAGTTTTCCCCTTCAAGTATTTATAATTCCCTTTTTAAAGTTTTATTGAATTTTTTTGCACCACCCTTTCAGGCATTGCATTGCATTACAGACCATAACAATTCACTGCGTAAACAAATTTCTCCCCATGTCGCTTCCTGGTTCTTTTGCCAATTACCTTAAATCTGTGTCCTCTGATTACCAACCCTTCCGCCACTGGAAACAATTTCTCCTTATTTACTCGATCAAAACCCTTTCATGATTTTGAACACCTCGATCAAATCTCCCTTTAACCTTCTCAGCTCTAAGGAGAATGTAACAGAAAAGGTGATACCGTCAGTGAGAAGCACAAGCACAGCATGAACAGGGGCTTCTACATGTCAATTATACAATTCCAGTGGGATTATGAAATCCCAATTGCCTGATTTTAAGTGCCAGTAATTGCTTGGATCCGTGAGGCATTCTAGAACCTCTTCTCTGGGTGCATCACCTGGCCCCATGCCATGCTTCTCAAAGTGGGACCAAAAGGAACTCTACAATGGCATCTTGGACTTCTGATCCTACCAGTCTGTGCCAACAGAATATCCAGACTCTATAGTGGCTAAATCTGTGAACTAGGTTCTTTTAACATCCACTACATTCCAAATCAATTGCAGTTCTGTAATATACAGCATCATATAGACAGATGCTCGTTGAGAACTATTAGTGCCCAGACAAGGCACATCTGCTGACCAGCTGTGTCTAAATTGAAGCTGTGACTAAATCTTCAGCAGCAGCCAAACTGGTCACATTTTTACCAGTACCCCTCATAGTAACCAAAGCCCAGAGCCAAAAATAGAAACAAACTTTCCAAAAATCACAAACCTATGCAGCTGCTTTAGGTTCTAAAATAATCTTTAAAAGAAATCAGTGGGTGCAACAGATAAATTGCTATCAAACAATAGGTTAAACAGTGTGTTCTGGCAGTGTTTTTGCAGGGGACCTTACCAGGCTTGTGTAAAGAAATGTCTGCAATGATACAGTCGAGGTTCAATGGTGTTGTATCTGTTCCTACACATTTTAAACTGCAACTCAAAGCTGAGGAAAAGAAAACACAAACACATTTGCAGAAGTTTATGCTGCAGCTGACACAGCATCTGCTGCCGAGCAAGCTCATCTTGGTGGCCAATATGGCAGAGTTTCAGCTGATTTTTAAAGGAGGCTATTCCTGGTTGTTATTTGCTTGTCCATAAACCCCCCTAATGTGTCAACAATTCCCTTGAAATCTGTATATTGAGATGTAATGGAAACTGTGGGATTGATTTAAAAAGGACAAATTTGATTCTTCCTATTTAAGCAATGGCACCGATTTACTTGCTGGAGACACAATGGTGCGGAGACATTTTGATTGCAGCCTTTATAATGATTATCTTAAATTATTTTTTTTAGGAGTGGTATTGTTTAGTAGTATTTACCTGACCCAAACAATTCACATTTTAGTGGAACAGCCTAATTTGCGAATGCCAGAGAGAGAGGCAGTGGCGTAACAGCTGCAAGTTCCCTGGGTCTGCACTGCCAGTGCACTCTGGATAACTGAAGCTGAGATTTACAAGGCACAGCAGATGCCAGGGTCACTTGATCAAGGCAAAAGTGAGGAGCTCCTGACACAGAAGAGTCTGGAGATTTTGAATACAGATTTCTGCAGTTTGGAAATGCTTTTTAAAGCGTTTCTGTGCCATTCTGTCTACACTTGGACTTGCTTCTCACAGGGTCAGACCACCAACAGATTTTCAGATCCCCTCCTCCATACTCCACACTCCCTACCCACAGCAAAAGCTTCTCAGGAACAGGTATGCCATTCACTAGGGGAAAAACTTTGTATGTCATCAGGGAGGAAGAGGAGCACCACAGGATGGAGCAAAGACGACTAAGGCAAAACTTTATTGCAAGAGGAATCACAGCGCATGTCATCACTGAAGTCTTCTCTTTGCTAGGGATCTGCTGCAGGTTCTAACGAAGCTGCTATTTGCTCCATTGGTGCCTGCAAGGAGGACAAAGCTTCTGTGCTGCTGCCGCAAGTGGACAGATGTCAAATTCAGAGTCACGCCAGTCAGTCATTGCACATCCTTGGAGAATTATCTCAGAGACTGGACGAAGGTAAAATTATCCTCAAACATCCTTTTTTTCAGGTGAATACTCATCAGTTCTGGGTCCTACGACTCTAAAACCTCGGAAGCCTCTGCCTCCATTCCCCACTCCTATGGTTCCCTCAAGCTCTGTGAAGCCCGAGGAGCAGCAACCGCTTTCTAATACCTCCTGTAAAAGTCCCCGAGCTGGCGCTTGGGAGAGTGGAGGCAAATACCACAGGTGGTAAGTTGAAGGGGGTTCCGATAGAAGAAGATGGGGCAAATGAAACAGCTGCAATTGGTGGATGGCTGGTCCTCATTCCTCCTCATCATCATGAGTATTACCCCCTTGGGATGAAGGAGACAGTGAAAGGGGGAGGAAGGTTGTGTCTTTGTGATGCTTCAGAGGGATACCAGGGCAACAGTTGTAAGTTTCGCAAAATTCAGGCAGTTTCCCCCCCCGCGCCCCCCGCCGAAGATTATTTAATTAAAAGAGAACCTGGTTGGAGTGATTTTTAAAATCCAGCGGCACACAAAATGGCTGCGGTCAACCTCGTGACTGTAGTGTATGTACCTTTAAGGGGAGAACTACTTTTTACAGCTCCTGTATACTGTAGAACTGGCAGTGACCACACCTGTATATAAACCCTGAGTAGGGATCTGTACTTTAGTTTTAGAGTAACCTTCATCCAGTAAACACCTGTTGATTGTTCCTCTGCAGTCTCTGTCGATTTATTGAAGGACACCATACATCAAAATTCATGGATTTAACAGTGGCGACGAGTTGATTCGAACCTACCTGCAACTCTGTAGAAGAAGGCCGATTCCACCAGTGCGGGCGTCGACCACCCGGAGAGGACTTGAACATCGCAGAGGAGGCTGTGGAGACCTGGGCTTGGTTCCCCAGTCGCGACGATCCAGCGCAGCGGGCTGGCAACAGGTACGGCGCAGACCCTTCCCGGACGGCGGTGGCTGGAGCCGACCGACGGCACAGAAAAAGGCCGAGCAGCGTCGACGGGGTAAGAGAGAGGGTAAAGCGCACAGGGTGCAGCCGGGGTTGAAGACCGAGCGGCGTCAACGAGAGAAGGGAAAATGCGCAGAGCGCGGCTGGGGTTTCAAGGGCTGAGCAGCGTCCGCGGGGGAAGAAAGGAACCGCAGGAGATGCCATTTTGAGCCAGTGGAGAAGAAGGGAGAGCGCGGGAGATGCCATTTTTAGCCAGTCTAACCACACCCAGGGATGCAGAAGAGTGGCAGTGTCACAGTGTTCGACAATGAAGTCGAAGATTGGGCAACATATATAGAACGCGTAGAAGTGTACTGCAAGGCGAATGAAGTGCCAGATGCCAGGAAAGCACTGGTATTGTTGAATTCAATGGGTGCAAAAACGTACGGCTTACTGCGAAACCTAGTAACCCCAGAGAAGCCAGTGGAAAAGGATTTTGAAAGCATAGTGGCAATCCTACAGGACCACTTAAACCCCACACTGCTGCTGATAGCAGAAAGATTTAAGTTTCACAAAAGGAACCAGCATAAAGACGAAAGTAATGCTGAGTAATTAACGGAACTGCGCAAACTATCGAAACACTGCCAGTTTGGAACGGGACTAGCAGATACTTTAAGGGACAAGTTTGTGTGTGGGCTTCAAAGTGAAGGAACCCAGAAACGGCTTCTATCAGAAAAGGATCTTACGCTGGACAAGGCTTTCAGCATGGCAGTATCACACGAAGCAGCCGCACAGGGCGCTGCAGAGATACAATGGAGATCGCAAGAATATGGCACAAATGAAATGTCATATGGAGCAGTGAAGTGTTATCACTGCGGCAGAACAACACACGACCATAAGGATTGTTGGTTCAAGGACCAAGTGTGCAGACAGTGTGGAAAAGTAGGACACATAGCAAGTGTCTGCAGGTCGGGAAAGAAAACCAGCAGCAAGAAATCTCCACAGGAGAAGTACAAAAAGGTACATAAGGTGATGGAGAGTAGTTCAGATGAACAGAAAAGTGATTGAGAGTCCGGAAGCAAGGAGCTGGGTTGTCTGAAACTACATCATGTAATCAAAATGGAGGATCACCAAACTATCTGGGTCACGCTCAAGATAGACGGAGTCCAAGTGAAAATGGAATTGGACACAGGATCAGCCCTAACAGTCATAAACCGAAGGGACTACAAGTGGCTATTCTCACATATACCCTTGAGAGATACAGAGATTGTCTTGAAGATGTACACGGGGCAAAAAGTCTACCCCAAAGGAAAAATAAGGGTGAACGTGATATACAACAGCAAGGAAACACCAAAAATGGACATATATGTATTGCCAGATGGAGGACCACCACTACTAGGGCGTGAATGGATCTGGAAGATACAGCTAGATTGGCATTCCATACAAGCACTGACTGCAGATGCCAAAAAGGATGACGACGTCACACCTGGACAACTGTCAAAAATGCTAACTGACGCACAAGAAGTGTTCCAGGAGGGACTCGGAACACTAAAAGGCATAACAGCAACGATCAAAATAGAGGAAAATGCAAGCCCAAAGTTTTTTAAGGCCAGACTGGTACCTTATGCGATCCGCCCAGCCGTCGAAGCAGAGCTGGAAGGTTTGGAACGTTCAGGAGTACTATCCAAAGTGGACTGGAGTGAGTGGGCTACACCCATCATTCCTGTAATGAAGAGGTCGTTGAGTAATACGCCTGGGGAACCAAAGAAGGTTCGCATCTGTGGGGACTTTAAGGTGACAGTGAACCCAGTCCTTCACAGTGTATAATATCCGCTTCCACGGTTTGAAGTTATTTTCGCCTCGCTATCTGGAGGGAAACACTTCACTAAGATTGATCTGGCCCAGGCGTACCTGCAAATGGAGGTAGAAGAAGCCTGGAAACAGTACTTCACAATCAACACTCATAAAGGTCTCTACCAATACAATCGGCTGGTGTTCGGGGTAGCATCAGCTCCGGCTATTTGGCAAAGGGCAATGGATCAAGTCCTGCAAGGGATTCCAGGGACCCAGTGTTATTTGGATGACATCCTGGTCACGGGCAAAAATGACAGTGATCACCTCGCCAACCTGGAGCAGGTGCTCACTAGATTGAAGGATTATGGGCTCCGAGCTAATCGCCACAAATGCTAGTTTTTCCAGAAGCAGATCTCGTATTGTGGCCACGTTATTGATGAAGAGGGGTTACATAAGTCCCCTGAAAAGATTGAGGCAGTAGTCAAGGCTCCAGCACCGGAAAATGTGTCACAACTGAGGTCGTTCCTCGGGTTGGTGAACTACTACCATAAGTTCTTGCCGAATTTGTCTACAGTACTACACCCACTGAACACCCTACTGCAAACGGGGGTACCATGGAAGTGGAATGACGAATGTAAACGAGCTTTCCAGAAGTGCAAAGAATTGATCACATCAAAAGAGGTGTTGGCTCATTTCAACCCAGCACTACCAATTCGGCTGGCGTGTGATGCATCACCCTATGGCATTGGAGCGGTGCTGTCGCACAAATTCCCGGACGGCTCGGAGAGGCCAGTAGCCTTTGCGTCTCGGTCACTAACCTCAGCCGAGCGTACCTATGCCCAGATTGACAGGGAGGCCCTCAGCCTAGTGTGGGGAGTGAAAAAGTTCAACCACTATCTGCACGGGCAGAAGTTCACCTTGCTGACTGACCACCAACCACTTGTCTCCACCTTTAATCCAAAGAAGGGCGTTCCGGTGATGACTGCGCAACGGCTACAAAGATGGTCCCTTTTTCTAGGGGTGCACCAATATGATATCGAGTATAAGGGCACGAAACAGCATGGAAACGCTGATGGGCTATCACGCCTACCACTGCCTACTGCGGAGGAAGCACCAGCAGTGGATCCTGTCGAAATATTTCATTCGACTATAATTGAATGCTTGCCAGTAACTAACGCTGGTATAGAGAAGGAGACCCGAAATGACCCGACACTGTCTCGGGTATATGATTTGACGGTGAAGGGATGGCCAGCACATGGCGACTCACTGTTGCCAGCATTCTCATCCAGAAGAGAACAGCTGTCAGTATGCCAGGGGACCTTGATGTGTGGATCCCGAGTGGTAATTCCACCCAAGTTAAGGGTGAGAGTGCTCAATGAGCTTCACGAAGGCCATCTGGGAGGGGTGAAAATGAAAAGCCTTGCTAGGGCTTATGTGTGGTGGCCGGGGATCGATCAGCAAATCGAGGACCTGACAAAGAGCTGCTCAGGATGCCAGAAGGTCCAAAATGCACCACCACATGCCCCTCTACACCCATGGGAGTGGCCCTCATCTCCATGGCAACGGGTGCATATTGATTTTGCTGGTCCATTCAAGGACTCAATGTTTTTAATAGCCATGGATGCGCACTCGTAATGGCCTGAGGTGATCAAAATGTCCTCCACCACCACGGAGAAAACTATTGCAGTCCTATGGACCATATTTGCCAGGAACGGCTTGCCAGAGCAGATTTGCTCTGATAACGGACCACAGTTTGTGTCTGAAGAGTTTCGAAGATTTATGAAAAGGAATGGGGTAAGGCATTACACATCTGCCCCGTATCATCCAGCCACAAATGGATTGGCTGAGAGGTTCGTACAAACCTTTCAAAAAGCAGTAAGGGCCATGTGCGATGATGACATTCCACTGCAGCATAAGGTGGACAATTTCCTGTTAGCCTACAGAAATGCGACACATGCAGTCACCAACCAGACCCCGGCCATGATGTTCTTTAACCAAAGGTTGAGAACTTGTCTGGATTTGCTCAGACCAAATGTACGAAGAGATGTTGAGAATAAGCAATTCCAGCACATCAATGAGAAGCTGACAAGGAGCTTCAATGTAGGGCAACCAGTCTTGGCCCGCGACTACCAAACAGAGAAATGGCAACCAGGAACGATATGCACACGGCAGGGGCCATTAATGTACACAGTGGATGTTGGGGAGAACATTGTGAGACGCCATGTCGACCAGATCCTAGAGTCACAGGAACGCGTCAACCCCAGGTCTTGCGTACCTGGTGATGAACCCGACATACAGGTAGCATCTACCCCAGAAACAGTAGCATCGGGAGCTGATGAACCAACCGGCAGCAGGAGGCCAGAATCGCCTCCGCACCAAGAGCAAGACACTCAGGAAAGGCGCTATCCAGAAAGTATCAGGAAGCCGCCCCAAAGACTGAATTTATAAATGGACTATTTGCAGTTAATGTTGCATGTTAAAAGTGTTAATTGTTAAATGAATGTTATGGTACTGTTAATCTAAAAGGGGAGGAATTGTAGTGTATGTACCTTTAAGGGGAGAACTTCTTTTTACAGCTCCTGTATACTGTAGTACCGGCAGTGACCACACCTGTATATAAACCCTGAGTAGGGATCTGTACTTTAGTTTTAGAGTAACCTTCATCCAGTAAACACCTGTTGATTGTTCCTCTGCAGTCTCTGTCAATTTATTGAAGGACACCATACATCAAAATTCACGGATTTAACAGTGACCAAAAGCCTGTAAGTTCCAATTGTGGACTCTGTGACAAGCTAACAGCTTGGGTATTTTTGATGTCTGCGAGATCACGAAACCAGACAGAACTTTTACATTTATGTATTGGGAGCAAACTCAGTTACATTCAGGCCCCCCGTTTACAGGCCATCAAGCTTGTTTACTCAAATGATCCAAACGATCAGCGGAGCCATCCAGGTTAGGCTGGCCCCATCAAGGACTCTGTTGAACAAAGGAGAGCAGTTATGGGACCGTTAGAAGCTATTACCGGCCATCTAAGTCGATGGGCCAAGATCGACACCTTTTGTTCAATTCCAACCCGCTCAAATCAGACAAAGGATGAGCTGATTTAGCACGTGAGATAAGGGCTACTGAGAGGAGTATAACTATAGCCCTTCAGGAAGCCATGTTCTCTCTCTCTCCTCGCCTCCCGCGCCCTGCCTGCCACCACCCCAGGAAGAGGACCTACAAAGAAGAGCTCGTCCCGAGAGGTGAAATACCCTGCCAGAGACTATTTTATTACTGGGGTATTTTCACCTGGACGGTACCCTGTGCAGCATTGAAACCATGTGGCATCGAAAGGCAGCAGAGCAAAGAAGCAAGATTCTCATCTGTTTAAACGACTCGGACTGGTGAGCATGAAATTCCGACCCCTCATAAAATAGCCTAGCGAGGTTAAGAGGGTGGGAGTTAAGGGGATTGCTAAAATTGTCATTTTAGTAATTTTCCCTCGATGTGCCGTTTATTTCCCACCCCTGTTAAGTGTAAGTTTACTGCATCCATATTATCCTTTGTATAGAATCATTCTCTGGTAATAAAATCTTGGTTTTTCTTTGCACCAAACCACTGGTCTGCTCGGTTTCTATATCGCTACCTGCAAATAAGTCCGGTGGTCAGAACTCAAAATGGGCGAGCGATTCGAACCGCTCAAAGGGCGTAGTCAGAGGCATAACTGACGAACCCAAGACACCCACACAGTAAAACCGCTTACACAGTGTAGCTGGTCAGTTACTAACCTGGTGCTGGCAAGGTGCCACTAACATCGACATGTCCCACGGCCACAGCCGAGTGAGTGCTCACGAGCTATATGGCTTTGCTCTTGATGGGCTGATAGGTTCAAAGATGGGCATGCACCTTCCGATAGCCTGCTTTTGGCAGGTGTTCTGTATGGATTTGTCCTGCCAGAAGGTCGAGTGAATGAGGGTAAGGTTAGAAGTTGAGGAATGTGTGCCAAGTGGCATGGGAGAGACATGTAGGGGTGTGTGCCTGTTAAAGTGGAGCAATGGGGTTTAGGGTTGTGCGTGTGAGGGTGGCTGGGTAGCCGTAGTCCAAGATGCCAAGTTAGTGCTGCCCTTAGCTGGAGAGCTGTGTGAAGGATTGGTTGTTCAAGTATTGCTTTAAGAGGATGAAGATTGTCCTGGTGGCCAGATTGGGTAAGGAAGAAAAGAGATTGACCTTACCAGCCCTGGTCAGGTTGTTAAACGTTTTTGCAGCACTGTTGTGTCACCTCTGTTCAATACACGCAGAGCTATCTCCCTCCAGGGGGCAGTTCTGAATGGTTTTCTGGCACCCACACCCATGAGTTTGTGCCTCCTGCATAGTCATAACTCTGTACCAGTATAGTAAAAATATTGTTAAGACATCCAATGGAGTTATTTCAGAGTGAATTAAAAGGGCCAAATAGTATTGCTGTCGTACCTGTCTGCTGCTGAAGAGTACAAGCAGAACTGCCTTTTTAAAGGCTGCACAGAAATCTCTAGGTATTTCAGCTGCTTGAAACTGCTTTACACAGGCTTTACACTAATGGGAATGCAAATGAGCAGACCCAGGAAACCCACGTGTCTCTGCAGCACATGGGTGGGGGCAATTTTTTTTTTAAAGGGGCCAGAGTGGTGTAACTCATGTTAAGGGAATTCTAGGCCACTCCTCTTACAAACATGAACACACTGGACTGCGTTTGGGTTTCATTCTGTGTCATTAACTAAAGCAATGGCACGATGGCTAACGGCCATGTTTGCCAGCTATTGTGTGAGTATTGCTTAGTAGGCAATATGTACAGGAATTGTAGACTGAAGTGGTGGTCTAGAATACATTAGTTAATGTTTACATATTGAAAGCAGATATGTGGATGTTTTAAGAAAAGAAAATATTACAGATGTGATGCCAAAAGACCCAAGACATATCAATGCAAGTATTAACAACAGAAAGCATGCTTTGAAGCATAATAAGAATGTTTCATAGCCCTATAAATATAAAATGTGCCTGTAAATGTCTACATGTTGTAGTAATTAATTGAAAGCCCCCCATGTGAATTATAAATGTAACAGCACCATAACAAATAAACTGTAAATGCTACTCATCCTTTGTTGGGAAATTTATTTATTGCATTGTGTTCATTCTATGTTCATTTTTCTATTTTCCATATTTTGATTACTATCAATCAGCTCACATACTGTTAATCTAATTTTTTTTAATGTTTGTGAGGATGAAACCAAAATGTAGAGCCATTTGAAATATTTAGGTACATACTCCCTTGCTTCTTACAGAGTAAGAAAGGTAAATCTTCAAAGACTTTGCTCCCAGCCTGCAGTCTCGCTCGATGAGAGCACAGATTAGAGAAACAGGCACAAAGGCTAGCATGCCCAATTAATAACTTTATGAAGACCAGAAACATATAGTGGGAGTAAGAAACTGTCATTAATATTTCCAAGCCTTTAAGATAATTTTTTGGTTCAATCAGATGAATAAGGAAATGATAATCAATAATTCTCTCATAAAATTGAGAGCAAGAGGAGTGCTCTGGTTACCAAGCAGTGAAGAGCCACCAAGATGCTATAAGTGGGAGGGCAATTTGTACACTTTGTGCTAAAAGGAGGCCTCAACTGTGGATTCATTTATAAATGGTGTTAGCTAAACAAAGGAGGGGTGAGGAGCTAAAATTGCATGCAACTAATAGTACAATAATTCCTGCAAAACTTTGCGGTGTTATGATTAAGTTTCTTCTGAAGTCTAGAAAATCAGGAGCACTGTGAATCAGCGCAAAGCTCCACGCTGGATTCTCCAACCCACGCTCCCATCAAGTGAGATTCCACACTGGTAGCACCTTCTCTAAAAATTTCCCCCAGTGTGCAAATAAAGTTCAGAAGCAACTTGTGTACCATGTATGCTTCAAAGCAAATGTTATGAACCAAGGATAAATTCAAGATTCAAAGTGGGAAAAAGTATATAAACTAAGCTTTGTTTCTGCAATGGTTGCATCAATGAAGTAAATTTTAAAATAAGATGTGCAAAACCGTATAATTAATAATGCATGATAGCAGCAGGCATCTGCCATATTCTAATAGACAACATACACACACTGTCTCTCACCTGTGCACTATAACTCACTCCGTGCTTCCTCCTCAGCCTCATTAACTACATCCTATGGATTGTATGTAGCTGTGCTGATGATCGGAAGGTGTTGTGATTGTGATGCAGGGTACAGTACTGTGAGGTGCAGGCTTTGTCAGGGACACTGGTTGTGCTTTTATTCTGTTCCTTCATTCCTGAGAATACAGAAGAGAACAAAATGCTGCCATAATTAACTACCTTTAAGTACTATTTTCAGCACTCTGATATTGCTCATGTTCTGTGTGACAGTCACTCAGTAGGACAATGTTACATGACTTGAATATTATGGTACTAGCTATGAGCTCAAGGAAAGCCTCCAGCTTCACTGTTCTCCACTTTCTCAAAGATAGCCTGTCCAATTATGTCAAGGGTGGCCTCCTTGATTGGGGTCACGGGCTTGAACTGCATTGGATCCCCACTATGCCGTGCTCCTCCTCCTTGCCTGTGGAATGTGACTCACCTTGAGTGAGGGCAGGTGGGGGTTCCACTCTGCCACAGTTACACTGGCGGACCAGGGCCCCAGGAATATCCAGGCTTGTATCTTTCCCATACCAAAGTGGTTTCATTCATGGTAATTATTTATTGCCCTGGCTCTCCCTTTTGTCACTGCTTAGTGTGGTTCAGCTGAAGGATTAAAATATTTTCAGGGCAGACATTCTTGCATTCCTACGATAGCAAAATACTGCGGATGCTGGAAATCCGAAATAACAACAGAAAGTGCTGGAAAAACTCAGCAGGCGTGAAATGTTGACTCTATTTCTCTCTCCACAGATGTTGCCTGGCCTGCTGAGCTTTTCCAGCATTTTCTGTTGTTATTTCTTGCATACCTACTTGTATTGGGTGGTTGCCATGTCCAGTGGTACTTGTGGCTCACCATAGCAGATTTCTTCAGATCTCACATTTTCTTTATATCCATTGAGGAGAACCTTTTTCACCCAGAGGGTGGTGGGGGTCTGGCACTCACTACCTGAAAGGGTGGTAGAGGCAGAAACCCTCATCGCATTTAAAAAGTACTTGGATATGCACTTGAAGTGCCATAACCTACAAGGCTACGGACCAAGAGCTGGAAAGTGGGATTAGGCTGGACAGCTCTTTTTCGGCCGGCACAGACACAGTGGGACAAATGGTCTCCTGCTGTGCCGAAAATTTCTTTGATTCTATGATTCTATCCTTATAGTTCCTTTGGGTTCAGGAATAGCACTGACCCTTTCTTCTATTGTCTTCCATGCCTGCTGCACCAGGTGCCTCAGGATGGGAGGGGTGATGATGCCCATATCTGCCATAAATGTTTTCCCTCACTTCCTGAAGAAGAACTTCCAGCACCTGGTTATCAAATCTGCATTTTCAATACCTTGCAGTCTCCAATACACAGTAAACAGCTGCTCTGGTCTCTCCTGCACAATTGCAGGGGTTTAAATAGCCGCTTAGTGTTGTTAACAGATGCTTGCCCTTATTAGTGATCCTGCCACTCCATTAGATGGCCTGCTGTACAGGCATTAACATGCACTTCTTATTACTCCTAAAAACAGTAAAATCCCAGGTTAAGAAGTGAGGTTAATAAAGTTTCAGCAATACTCGAATACGTCTCCAACAGGGTGGCTTCCACAATTTAGAAATAATGGAATTTCTGGGGACAAATAATCATAATATGTTCATTTCCTTAGCTAATTGACTACAGACCTTCACATTATATAGTTTAGAACATAATACTCATGTAAAGTTAAACAATTCACAAAAAATTATACTTATCCATAAAATTGTTCAAGTGCATTAAGTGTTGTCTCCAGAAATCTACCCTCTCTCTGAGGCCTGGGGCTTGACCCTTACTCCCTTCATGGAGCTACTTTTGTACCAGACCTTCCAATATTTTTTGGACTGCTAGCTTTTCCAAATGCAGAATTCTCTGTATGGTGACGTTGTGCAGGATGCAGCGCAATACTATGACACAGGAGACTCTTTGTGGGATCCCCAGACCCATCCAGACAACTGAACGTCAGCTTTAGCAGTCCTATGGTGTGCTCAATAATCATCAATGGTACCTGATGGAAATCCAGCGGGAACAGAATGGTAAGTCCTCTACAGCCATTTTAACCAGCCGCCCGCTTGCCCCATTCTAGCCAGCTGCCAGGATTAAAATGGCCATTTTACTCTTTTCAAATGCTAGGAGTACTTGAAGACAAAGACAATAGAGGGAAAATTCAGTATCGACCATTTGGGGGCGCTAACATCGCCGGGCATTAACTTTACCAATGGGCGCTAATGTCCCAAGAGGGAAGTGGAGCGCTAAATCAAGCGCTACTCAAGTTCTGGCACAGTCAATTACAAGCGGCTGGACCTGGGGGAGAGCAGCGACCGAGGCGGAGCATAAAAGTGGCGGCAGCAGCGAGGCCCGACCACAGCGTCTGGACCTGGGGGAGAGCAGCGACCGAGGTGGAGCATAAAAGCAGCGGCAGCAGCGAGGCCCGACCACAACGGCTGGACCTGGGGGAAAGCAGTGACCGAGGTGGAGCATAAAAGCGGCGGCAGCAGCGAGGCCCGACCACAGCGGCTGGACCTGGGGGAGAGCAGCGACTGAGGCGGAGCATAAAAGAGGCAGCAGCAGCGAGGCCCGACCACAGCGTCTGGACCTGGGGGAGAGCAGCGACTGAGGCGGAGCATAAAAGCGGCGGCAGCAGCGAGGCCCGATCACAGCGTCTGGACCTGGGGGAGAGCAGCGACCGAGGCGGAGCATAAAAGCGGCGGCAGCAGCGAGGCCCGATCACAGCGTCTGGACCTGGGGGAGAGCAGCGACCGAGGCGGAGCATAAAAGCGGCGGCAGCAGCGAGGCCCGATCACAGCGTCTGGACCTGGGGGAGAGCAGCGACCGAGGCGGAGCATAAAAGCGGCGGCAGCAGCGAGGCCCGACCACAGCGGCTGGACCTGGGGGATAGCAGCGACTGAGGCGGAGCATAAAAGCGGCAGCAGCAGCGAGGCCCGACCACAGCGTCTGGACCTGGGGGAGAGCAGCGACCAAGGCGGAGCATAAAAGCGGCGGCAGCAGCGAGGCCCGATCACAGCGTCTGGACCTGGGGAGAGCAGCGACCGAGGCGGAGCATAAAAGCGGCGGCAGCAGCGAGGCCCGACCACAGCGTCTGGACCTGGGGGAGAGCAGCGACCGAGGCGGAGCATAAAAGCGGCGGCAGCAGCGAGGCCCGATCACAGCGTCTGGACCTGGGGGAGAGCAGCGACCGAGGCGGAGCATAAAAGCGGCGGCAGCAGCGAGGCCCGACCACAGCGTCTGGACCTGGGGGAGAGCAGCGACCGAGGCGGAGCATAAAAGCGGCGGCAGCAGCGAGGCCCGATCACAGCGTCTGGACCTGGGGGAGAGCAGCGACCGAGGCGGAGCATAAAAGCGGCGGCAGCAGCGAGGCATACCAACTCAGCAGCGGGGAGAGAGGTAAAAAGTAATCAGAATGTGACATCACCAGGGAGCAGGTAAGTGATTGGTTGGTGAGTATTTCTCTATTTTTTAAACTTTAACTCTGGTTTATAGTTGCTAAGGTCTTTCTGGTGTAGCGGGGACTGTTGGTAAACCATACAAGCACCCTAGTGTATATCTTTAATTGGTGGTATTGGATTAATTTAAATTAATTAAAGGGTAAGTCATGTCAGGACAGCCCAGCCCCGTGTTATGCTCCTCTTGCTCTATGTGGGATTTCAGGGATGCTGCCTGTGTCCCTGACGACCATGTGTGCCAGAAATGTATCCAGCTGCAGCTATTGGTAGACCGCATTGCGGCGCTGGAGCTGCGGATGGATGAGTTTTGGAGCATTCACGATGCTGAGAGGGTCGTGAGTAACACGTTTAGTGAGTTGGTCACACCGCAGGTAAGGGCTGCACAGACAGAAGGGAAATGGGTGACCATCAGGCAGAGCAGTAGAAGCAGGCAGCTAGTGCAGGGGTCCCCTGTGGACATCCCCCTCTCAA
This sequence comes from Somniosus microcephalus, assembly GCF_052327205.1. Lineage (NCBI taxonomy): Eukaryota > Metazoa > Chordata > Chondrichthyes > Squaliformes > Somniosidae > Somniosus > Somniosus microcephalus. The sequence continues at coordinate 82,860,704 of NC_140993.1, read as the reverse complement.
ACAAGTATACTGTTGAGGGGGATGACTTACCAGAGGAAGGCAGCAGCAGCCAACTTCCTAGCACCAGGGGTGCTTCTGCTGCTCAGGAAGGGAGGAAAAGAGTGTGAGAGCAATAGTGGTAGGGGATTCTATTGTAAGGGGAACAGATAGGCATTTCTGTGGCCGTAGACGTGACTCCAGGATGGTTTGTTCCCTCCCTGGTGCCAGGGTCAAGGATGTCACTGAACGGCTGCAGGGCATTCTGAAGGGGGAGGGTGAACAGTCAGAGGTCGTGGTTCACATTGGGACCAATGACATGGGTAGGAAGAGGGATGAGGTCCTGCAGCAAGAATTTAGGGAGCTAGGTAGCAGACTAAAGAGCAGGACCTCAAAGGTTGTAATCTCTGGATTACTCCCTGTGCCACGTGCTAGTGAGCATAGGAATAAGAGGAGAGAGCAGATGAATGTGTGGCTAAAGAGTTGGTGCAGGAGGGAGGGCTTTAGTTTCCTGGATCACTGGGCCTGCTTCTGGGGAAGGTGGGACTTGTACAAGTCGGACGGGTTGCACCTGAACCAGAATGGGACAAATATCCTTGCGGGGAGGTTTGCTAGCACTGTTCGGGGGGGTTTAAACTAACTTGGCAGGGGGATGGGATACAGAGTGGAGCTATAATAGGGGGTGATGTACAGCCAAATATAGAGGAAAAAATAAGTCAGACTGGAAGGCAGAGCAAATATGTAACAGCACAAGGGAGTAGGGCAAGGCTAAATGGCATTTATTTTAATGCAAAGAGTCTTACGAATAAGGTGGATGAACTGAAGTTGTTGATGAACACATGGGAGTATGATATTGTTGCTATCACGGAGACATGGTTGAGGGAGGGGCAAGACTGGCAGCTCAATATTCCGGGGTATAGAATCTTCAGGCGAGTCAGGGGGGGGGGTAAAAGAGGAGGGGGTGTCGCAATATTAATTAAGGAGACAATTACTGCTGTAAGGAGGGATGATATATTGACAGGTTCCTCTAATGAGGCCATATGGGTTGAACTTAAAAACAAAAAGGGGGCTAGCACTTTGCTGGGAGTGTACTATAGGCCCCCAAACAGCCAGGGGGAGATAGAGGAACAGATATGTAGGCAAATCTCAGAGAAGTGTGCAAATAATAGGGTAATTATAGTGGGGGATTTCAACTTCCCCAATATTAACTGGGATAGTCAGAGTGTGAAAGCCTTAGAGGGTGCAGAATTCTTAAAGTGCATCCAGGAGAGCTTTTTGAGCCAGCATGTAGAAAGTCCTACAAGAGAGGGGGCGGTACTGGACCTAATTCTAGGGAATGTGGCCGGGCAAGTGGTAGAAGTGTTAGGAGGTGAGCACTTTGGTGACAGTGACCATAGTTCGGTGAGATTTAAGGTAGTCATGGAAAAGGACAAGGATGGACCGGAAATAAAGGTTCTAAATTGGGGGAAGGCCGATTTTAATATGATAAGGCAGGATCTGGCCAATGTGGACTGGGATCAGCTACTTGAAGGAAAATCCACATCGGAGCAATGGGAGTCTTTCAGAAAGGAAATTGAGAGAGTACAATGGCAACATGTTCCCGTAAAGGTCAAGGGTGGGACCAACAAGCCCAGGGAACCTTGGATGTCAAGGGATATACGAGAATGGATTAGGAAAAAAAGGGGGGCTTTTGGCAGATACAAAGGACTAAAGACAGAGGAAGCCCTGGAGCAGTATAAAAAGTGCAGGGGGATACTTAAAAAAGAAATTAGGAGAGCGAGGAGGGGCCATGAAATAACACTGGCGAGCAAAATAAAGGAAAATCCTAAGGTGTTTTATAAGTATACTAGCTGGAATGCCCAGCGGTGCCGAGGCTTTTTCGAGGGCATGTTGTTGTTGGAAGAGAGAGAGAGAGCGACTGGGGGGAAGAGAGAGAGCGACTGGGGGGAAGAGAGAGAGCGACTGAGGGGAAGAGAGAGAGCGACTGGGGGGAAGAGAGAGAGTGACCTGTTAGCCTAACATCTGTGGTTGGTAAAATGTTGGAGTCCATTATTAAGGAGACAGTAACGGGACATTTGGATAAACATAATTTAATAGGACAAACTCAGCATGGTTTCATGAAGGGGAAGTCATGTTTGACAAATTTGCTTTGAGTTTTTTGAGGAAGTAACATACAGGGTAGATAAAGGGGGACCAGTGGACGTAGTGTATTTAGACTTCCAAAAGGCATTTGACAAGGTGCCACACAAAAGATTATTGCTCAAGATAAAAAATCACGGGATTGGGGGTAATATTCTGGCGTGGGTGGAGGATTGGCTCTCTAACAGAAAGCAGAGAGTTGGGATAAATGGTTCGTTCTCAGATTGGCAACCAGTAACTAGTGGTGTTCTGCAGGGGTCAGTGCTGGGTCCCCAACTCTTTACAATCTATATTAACGATTTGGAGGAGGGGACTGAGTGTAACATATCAAAGTTTGCAGATGATACAAAGATGGGAAGGAAAGTAGTGAGTGAGGAGGACATAAAAAACCTGCAAAGGGACATAGACAGGCTAAGTAAGTGGGCAGAGATTTGGCAGATGGAATACAATACTGGAAAGTGTGAGGTTATGCACTTTGGCAGGAAAAATCATAGAGCAAGTTATTATCTTAATGGCAAGAAACTGGAAAGTACAGGTAGACTACCCTTTATCCGAACTTCCGAAAACCGAAACCCTCTAAAAACCGAAGGCTTTTTCGGTCAGCGTAAGTCGTGCGCACGACATGACCAGAGTGGCGCACGACCCCCGCGGACCCCCCCGCGGAACCCCCGCCGACCCCGACCCCCGCCGATCCCGACCCCTGCCGACATACGCTGAGCAGAGGGTCAGCGTAAGTCGTGCGCACGACCCCCCGCGGACCCCCCCGCCGACCCCCCCGCCGACCCCGACCCCCACCGACCACCCCGCGGACCCCCCGACCCCCGCCGACCCCCCCGCGGACCCCCACCGACCCCGACCCCCGCCAACTTACGCTGAGCAGAGGGTCAGCGTAAGTCGTGCGCACGACCCCCCGCCAAACCCCCCGCGGAACCACCTGACTCTCTTCCAAAGGCTCGAAAGCAACGAGAGCTCTGAGCCCGCGGCGGTGCCGGCCCCTGTTCCGACCGAGCACGATGATCTGTTGGTGGAAATGGGGAACTTCATTGCATTCCAGGCTAGCAGCGACGGACAAGCCACGACTGCGGACCCCCCCCGCGGACCCCCGCCGACACCGACCCCCCCGCGGACCCCCGCCGACACCGACCCCCGCGCGGACCCCCGCCGACACCGACCCCCGCCGACCCCCCCGCGGACCCCCGCCGACCCCGACCCCCGCGGACCCCCGCCGACCCCCCCACCGACCCCGACCCCCGCCGACCCCCCCGCGGACCCCCGCCGACCCTCCCGCGGACCCCCGCCGACCCACCTTCTGAAATCCGAAATTTTCCGAAAACCGAAACACGGCTGGTCCCGAGGTTTTCGGATAAAGGATAGTCTACCTGTACTGTAGTACAAAGGGATCTGGGGGTCTTGGTGCACGAAACTCAAAAAGTTAGTATGCAGTTGCAGCAAGTGATCAAGAAGGCCAATGGAATGTTGGCTTTTATTGCTAGGGGGATGGAATATAAAAACAAGGAGGTATTGCTGCAGTTGTACAAGGTATTGGTGAGACCGCACCTGGAATACTGCATACAGTTTTGGTGTCCATACTTAAGAAAAGACATACTTGCTCTCGAGTCAGTACAAAGAAGGTTCACTCGGTTAATCCCGGGGATGAGGGGGTGGTCATATGAGGAGAGGTTGAGTAGATTGGGACTCTACTCATTGGAGTTCAGAAGAATGAGAGGCGATCTTATTGAAACATATAAGATTGTGAAGGGGCTTGATCGGGTGGATGCGGTGAGGATGTTCCCAATGATGGGTGAAACTAGAACTAGGGGGCATAATCTTAAAATAAGGGACTGCTCTTTCAAAACTGAGATGAGGAGAAACTTCTTCACTCAGAGGGTGGTAGGTTTGTGGAATTTGCTGCCCCAGAAAGCTGTGGAAGCTACATCATTAAATAAATTTAAAACAGAAATAGATAGTGTAGTGTATGTAACCGTCTACCTTTAAGAGACTATTGTATGTAACCGTTCACCTTTAAGAGAACTATTTTAGGTGTGGCACTACTTGTTTGGCTTCTGTGTACGGTGATACCGACGGTGACCACACCGGTATATAAGTGCTGTGGCATGATTTATAGGGCAGATTCGCCCTGACCTTCGAATAGTAAAGTCCTGTTGTATGTTACTCCTGGAGTCTGTGTCGTAATTAATTGCACAACCCACAGACTTTACAGTGGCGACGAGTCCGATCGTACCCTGCGGCAACAATAATTTCAAAGCAACGAAAGAGCGTCGAAAAGAGGCAACCGCCCTCGTCATTCGGCTGGGAGAAAACTCAAGGCTGCAGCAATAGAAAGGAGGAAGACTTTAGCGACAAAAACTTCCATCAGCAACAGGCACTGACTGTCCCTTCTGCCACGGTGACTGTGAGTAAGGGAAAGTGAAAAGAATAGCTGGAGGATAAGGGCTGGGCACTCGACCACGGTCGAGGGGGAAAAGGAGCCGGACAAAAAGTCGGGTCCAACGGCGTCGTGAGAGACCGCGACCGGTGGGAAAAGCCGGGCGGTGACCGAAGCCATGAAGCGCTGCGACCGGGAGCGTAGGCGCGGGAAGAGAGAAACTCAGCCGCAGCCGGGGAGAGAAGCACCGGACTGCAAGAGGGCTGGGAGGCGCGATTGGGGTCCGAGCGAGCGGGAGAGGCAGAGCCGACCAAGAGAGACTGCGCGAGAGCCAGTCCAGCGGCTGAACTGTCCTCCGTCAACAGGGTGTAACCAGCGCCGGTAGAGCCGAGCGAGCGGGAGAGAGGCAGAGCTGAGCAAGGGGAAATGTGCGAGAGCCAGTCCAGCGGCTGAACTGTCCTCCGTCAACGGGGTGTACCCAGCGCCAGTAGAGCCGAGCGAGTGGGAGAGAGACAGAGCCGAGCAAGGGGAACTGTGCGAGAGCCAGCCCAGCGGCTGAACCTGTTCGCCGTCAACGGGGTACCCAGAGCCGGTCGCCCTGCCATAAAATAAAAAAAAAGGGAAAGCCTTGAAGCCGACGCGCAGGCTGTGAACCTGAAAGCCAGCGGCCGTCGCCGTGGGGGAAGTGTACCCCTCCCGCCAGGGAAGAAACGCGGGAAGCCGCCATTAGGCGGGGAAGAAGACAGAAGCGGGAAACCGCCATTGAAGTGGGCGGGGAGAGAAGATAAAAGCGGGAAACCGCCATTTTCGTGGGAAAACCGCCATCTTAGAAAAAAAAAGAAATAATAATTTAAAGAAATACTTGTGTTGTTCCCAAAGAGAGGAAGATGCCTAAGCGTGGTAACATCAACGATTTTAATTCCGAGGTAGAAGACTGGGCCACGTACGTGGAACGCATTGAGATCTATTGTGAGGCCAATAAAATAGAAGAAGATGACAAAGCTATAACCTTGCTGAACTCGATGGGCGCAAAGACATACGGTCTCTTGAAGCATCTACTAGCACCAGCTAAACCGGCGGATCAGACTTTCGATGATATTGTGGCTGTCCTGAAGGACCACTTGAACCCTACACCGTTGATGTTGGCGGAACGATTCAAATTCTATGCGAGAACGCAATGGAAAGACGAAAGCAACGCAGAATACTTGGTCGAACTGCGTAGACTAGCGAAATACTGCCAGTTTGGAGGGAATCTGACAGAGGCATTGTGAGATAAGTTCGTGTGCGGGTTGGCAAAGGAAGGAACGCAAAAGCGACTACTCGAAGAGAACGACCTTACACTTGACAGGGCTGTCCTTATTGCAGCATCGCACGAAGCCGCAGCGAAGGGAACTGCGGAAATGCAGCTAAAGACAGCAGCAATAAGTGTGGATCAAATTACCTCGACAACAACAAAATGCTATCGTTGTGGGAAGACAACACACGACCAGAACCAATGCTGGTTTAAGAACCAGGAATGTAGGAAATGTGGCAAACTGGGTCACATAGCTAAGGTATGCCGGTCAGGGAAGAAGACCAACAACCAAAGGACCAACAACCAAAGGAAGCCATCACAGGAAAAGTACAACAAGGTACACAAGGTGGCTGAGAAGAGTTCAGACAAACAGAATTCAGACTCAGACCCAAACGGCCAGGAGCTGGGTAGTCTGAGAATTCACAATGTGAGTAAGGAAGCTGACCTACAAACTATCTGGGTCATGCTAAAAATAGCTGGAATCCAAGTGAAAATGGAGTTGGACACTGGATCAGCTCTATCAGTCATAAATCGAAGGGATTACCACCGGCTATTCTCACATATACCCTTAAGAGATACCAAGTTCGTATTGCAGACATACACGGGGCATAAAGTATACCCCATGGGAAAGATAAGAGTCAAAGTGAGAGATAGGGGTAAAGAACACCCAAGAATGAACTTATACGTACTACATGAGGGAGGACCACCACTTCTAGGACAGGAGTGGATCAAGAAAATAGACATGGAATGGCACTATCTAAAAGCCATAACGAGTGAGGACTCGGTGCAGACAATCAGCTCAGATTCTGAAACGGATGACGATAAGACCAACCCAAATATGAAAGACAAGGCTGAAATGGACTTGCCGATGAAGGTTGGAAAAATGAAGGCATGCATAAAGGCTTATGCTCCAGAGAAGAACAAAGTTTCAGAACAGAACTCCACCGAACAACGACAACCTAGTTCGACAGAAAATTCTGAGCCTGTTCAAGTTACGGACATATCCATGACGGAAGAACACCGAGCTCGGACTCAAACTTATTTCAAATTACGACAACAATTAGAACAATTGAGTTACCGTCTCGTACAAGAGATGAAAACAATGAAAAAGTTCTATGACACCGAATGGGAGAATCTGGAAAGACAACAGAAGCAGCTAGCTCAAGCAGAGAGCGACCATAGAGCCATCGTGACCAATTACCGATCACATCTCCCTTATGCTGTTCAGGATTTAGAATATTTGCAGGAAGAAGTAAATGAAGAGGAATCTTCAGGAAGCCAGGATTTTATTCCAGTTCTTCTCTACGACTCCTTACAAGCAGAGTGTGAGAAGTTGAAAGAACAGTATGAACAGGCCCAGGCTACAATTCTGGAAGGGGTTAACTCGGCAACCTCCGAAAAGCTAGTTTCAGTGGAAGCATATGAGCCACTGAAGGTTGAACATGAGCAAGAAGTCCAAAGGCTGCAGGAAATTCTTGATGAGCTCAAGGCCAAGACAGACTCATCGGTAGAAGTTCCATCCATTGATGAGAAATTAGAGGTGAAAGACATGACAGAACCTGAAAGACAAGATGTACAAGAACTCATAAAAATATTAAAGGAAACCCAAGACAAATATGGGGCGGCAATGGCCGAGATTCAACAACTTGAGGAACAGATTCAACTGGGAATCCGTTCAGTGGAAGAAAAGGGAACTGTAAGAAACACAGAGACTGTAAGAATGGCCTCTGAACATGAGCTAGAGAGCATCAAGGCGCAACTTCTCCGAGCGCTGGAAGCCAAAGTACAAGAGGAAAAGAAGGTGAAAGCATTGGAGGAAAAGGTGGATGAAATGGAGAAGACTCTGACCCACAGTGTTCCCGTGGAAGAGTTAATGGTCAGCCAACTCCTTCATATGCTGAAGGACAAGACTCTACAATGGGAACAATCTGAACACGAGCTTCAATCTTCAAAGGGAAGGAGTTCGGAGCTCTCAAAAGTTATGGAAATAGCTGAGGTTGCAACACAGATTTTACAGGGATGCCAAAAGTACGCTGAATCACGTCAATGTGAACAGCAGAATGTTGAAACAGCTGCTCCAGTAGAAGGATTGAATAGCCTGATCAATCAATCCCCGAGGGAAGGGGAAGTACTGAAATCACAAACGAGGTCATTAGTGAAGGATTTGCAGGAAACCCAGGACGAGCGGGATGAATATGAACGCATGAAGAAGTCTCTTCAGGAAAGATGTCTAGGGAGGGAACAACAGTCGGCTAACGTCCAGTTGGGTACGGAAGAAGTAGCAGGCCCTCTCGCTAGACTAGCTCAGGACGACGCTGAATATTACCATGACCTGTTGAGTGACACTGAATATTACGAGGATCTGGTCTGCCCAGTTTGTGATGAAAACTCCCAAAGTGCAGAAATCAGGATGAAGCACTTAAAGTCTAAGGAACATAGAGAGATGGTGGCGCTACAGCTGGCAGCTGATAAGGGAGCCCCGAGAGTCTCCAAGAAGCAGAAAAGAAAAAGAAGAAGCAGAAGATGATAACCATCAAAATCATTATCACTCCTACCAGATCATGCACGTGGGCCCTACAAAGGGAGATAAATCAGTTGGAAAGTAAGAAAAATTACCAAGGCAATACAGCTGTTTGTAAAAGTCAGCATTGCTGGTTCAGCAGGACGAAAGTTCAAGCTGTTACGTCAAGGGGAAGACTAGTGGAGGAGTCACGCTAGCAATGTGAACCGGCTACACCACAGCGATGTTGTTCGGACCGAGTCAAGACTAGAGACTGAATCTATACACTGTTCCCACAGAGACTGAACCTGTGAACTGTTTCCCACAGAGACTATATCTGTAAATTGTTTACCTGAAGTTGAATATATGTATGTTAATGAGAAATAGTATGTTGTAAGCTAAAAAGGGAGGATTGTAGTGTATGTAACCGTCTACCTTTAAGAGACTATTGTATGTAACCGTTCACCTTTAAGAGAACTATTTTAGGTGTGGCACTACTTGTTTGGCTTCTGTATACGGTGATACCGACGGTGACCACACCGGTATATAAGTGCTGTGGCATGATTTATAGGGCAGATTCGCCCTGACCTTCGAATAGTAAAGTCCTGTTGTATGTTACTCCTGAAGTCTGTGTCGTAATTAACTGCACAACCCACAGACTTTACAGATAGTTTCCTACTGTGTTCTAATTCTGTGTTAGATTTCAGGAGATGGTTTTATTCCTGTTCCTGGCTGGGTGGAGATCACCTTTACAGAAGGTAAGTACTGTAGAAAATATAAGGACAGAGTGATCTTCTGGAAGAATTTCGATCGCCAAGATGGGTCGGAGAGGAATTTCCCAGATTTTTTTCTCCCAAATTGGCCATTGGGTCTTTTATCTGGTTTTTCGCCTCTCCCGGGAGATCACATGGGTTCGGGTGGATGGAGAGTGATAGAAGATTTGAGGTTAGGATCAGATCAGCCATGATCTTATTGAATGGTGGAGCAGGCTCGAGGGGCCGATTGGCCTACTCCTGCTCCTATTTCTTATGTTCTTATGGAAGAGAGAGAGCGACTGGGGGGGAAGAGAGAGAGCGACTGGGGGGAAGAGAGAGAGCGACTGGGGGGAAGAGAGAGAGCGACTGGGGGGAAGAGAGAGAGCGACTGGGGGGAAGAGAGAGAGCGATTGGGGGGAAGAGAGAGCGACTGGGGGGAAGAGAGAGAGCGACTGGGGGGAAGAGAGAGAGCGACTGGGGGGAAGAGAGAGCGCGACTGCGGGAAGGGGGGGAAAGGGGGGCAAGGGGGGGAAAGGGGGGAAGGGGGGAAGGGGGAAAAGGGGAGGGGTGGAAGGGGGGGAAAGGGGAGGGGGGAAAGGGGAGGGGGAAAGGGGAGGGGGGAAGGGGGGGAAAGGGGAGGGGAGGGGGGAAAGGGGAGGGGGAAAGGGGAGGGGAGAGGGGAAGGGGACGGGGAAAGGGGAGGGGAGGGGAGGGGAGGGGGGGAAGGGCAGGGGAGGGGGGAAGGGGAGGGGGAGGAAGGGGGGAGGAAGGGGAGGGGGAAAGGGGAGGGGGGGAAAGGGGAGGGGGGGAAAGGGGGGGAAAGGGGAGGGGGGGAAAGGGGAGGGGGGAAAGGGGAGGGGAGGGGGGAGGAAGGGGAGGGGGAGAGGGGGAAGGGGAGGGGGAGAGGGGGAGGGGGGAAAGGGGAGGGGAGGGGGAAAGGGGAGGGGAGAGGGGAAGGGGAGGGGAGGGGGAAGGGGAGGGGGGAAAGCGAAGGGGAGTGGGAGGGGGAGGGGGGAGAGGAGGGAGGGGGAGAGGGAGGGGGGAGGGGAGGGGGAGAGGGGAGGGGAGGGAGGGGGAGGGGGAGAGGGGAGGGGAGGGGAGGGGAGGGGGGAGATGGAGGGGGGGAGGGGAGGGGGAGAGGGGGAGGGGGGAGAGGAGGGGAGGGGTGGGGGAGGTGGGGGAAGGAGGGGGGGAGAAAGGGAGGGGGGAGCCAGCAGACCCTCTCCCCTCTGCTGGCGATGGCTCCGCTGAGCTCCGTGCCGCCCCACGCACTGACATGCCGAGTGCAGCGCCCTGGTCAGCCCGAGCCCTGCCCTCCTGAGGCCGGGCCTGAGGTGGCTTGAGACGGCCGATTGCGGCTGGCCGGGCCTGGTTGCCTTGGTAACCCTCCTCCCCTCTCCGCCTCCCGATCTCCGGGACCGGGCCTGGGCCTGAGCGGCTTGAGACGGCCAATTGCGGCTGGCGAGCCCGGTTGCCGGAGTAACCCTCTCCGCTCCCCCTCCTCTCCCGAGCCCCGCCCCCCCCCGAATGAAGCGCGAGGAGCTTGCAGTGAGCCCAGCCAGCCTTTACCAAGATGGCTGGCCGGTGGTTCGGAATCGGGCTCAGCGGGGGCAGGTGGGGGTTGAGGGGGGGTGGGAGGAGCTTGCCAGAAAACAATTGCCTAGGGTCCAGCATGGCTGGCAACAGACGCCCATGCTTCGAGGCCTACCTGCAAAAATGGGGAAAGGTTGGAAAATTAATGAGATTAGATAAAAGATTTAGAAAGTAATTAACTTTTTTTAAAAACAATATGGGCTAGATTTTCAGTATAGGCAGTTTTGGGGCGCTAACCTTAGCGCCCGCCCGAAGTTAGCGCCCGCCCCAAAGTAGCGCCCCGTTGCCGGGAATTCAGTGGCTTCGCCCTAAGAGGTTGGTGGAGCGCTAAAAGAGGCGTTCCACTACTCTCTTTAGGCGCTAAGCCGGCGGTCCAGAGGGATAGCGCCCAGGCGGGGCGCAGCACGGGTGCGGTCATTTTTGCACTGACAGCAGACCCCGTGGTGCCGACCAGCTCTTAAAGGGGGAAGGGACGAATTGGTCTGCTGCCACGCCCTGCACACTGCAGCCTTGCAAAGAGGCCTCAACACTACTGCTCAGCCCCAGGGAGTCATGGCAACGCCAGAGAAGGCCCGTCAGCGTGCCCTGCGCTTCTCAGAGGGTGATCTGGACATAATGGTCACAGCTCTGGAGGTGAGGCGCAAGATCTTGTTTCCAGAGAGTGGGAGGAATCCAACCCACCACGACTACACCAAAGCCTGGAAGCAGATCGCCCAGAGGGTGACGTTCACCGGCGAGGCCCCCAGGACCCACACACAATGCCGTAAGAAATACAACGATCTGACCAGGATTGTGAGGGTGAGTAGCCTTTCCAGTCTCCTCCTCATTCTTGCATGTACACCTGACATGATGGGCAAAGGGACCTGAAAGTCCTTTTGGCCAGCCCTCAGCCAGCAGCATTGGGACAGTCATGAGCATCAAATGGCCATTCGGCACTCTACACTTTGGCCCAGCTATTCCACCATGGGAGGCAGTGCACAGTACATCAGGGCTTCACTCTGTCCAAGCTATTCCACCATGGGAGGCAGTGCACACTACATCAGGGCTTCACTGCGCACTTACAGCCCGTCCTTTCTCTTGCAGGCTAAAGTAGCGTTTAATCGCCAGGCCCGTGCCAGGGGTGGCCGCGCCAAGCTGCAGAAGCTCACTCGGCTGGAGGAGCGCGTGTGTGTGCTCATGGGAGCCCGTGTGATTGTCCCCACAGCGTGCGGTGTATCTGACCCTCCACTGCCCGGCAATGGTAAGGACCTCGCCTTTTGGCCCTCTCGCGTCGCACTGGCCCATCCGAGCTACCTCCTTTGCCACTGTCCCACCAATGCGCTGAATCCCACCAGTCCTAACTCCCTCGCTGACGCCGTCTCCTCACTCTGAAGCTACTCTTGTGCATTCCTGCTTTCAGCTGGTGACGACCAGGACCCTGAGGCTGCCAGTGACAGCACCTCCGACCAGGAGGAGGAGGAGGAGCAAGCCGGACCTTCGGGGGAACAGTCACGTCCCGCAGGAGAGGAGGAAATGCTCGACACCTCCTCACTGGACGAGTGCCTGGAGGAACTGTCGCAGGGCAATGCAGCTTCTGGGACCAGTGGCGTCCAGCCACCCAGCAGCCGTGCGCGTGGCCCGCGGCCTTCCCCCCAAAGGGGGGAAGGATCAGAGGGGAGTGCTGCTGCTCGGCACACTCGCCGTCACCAACGCGGCAAGGGTCCCCTAGTTCGGCCCCCTCCTCCCCAGCGGGAGAGTCGCGACTCCAGTCCGGACACCTTCACTTCGGAGGAGGTGCGGAAGCTCGATCAGATGGCCGACGACTCGGACCGGCGCCACACGGAGCTCATGAGCGTGGTGGGGCGCATGCCTGAGGCCATCGAGTCGCTGGCGACCAGTGTGCGCGAGTTCGGGGCAGCAACTGCCGCGACTGGCCGCATGCTAACTGATGCCGTCAAGACCCTGGCGGATGTGATGCGCGCGCACACCAGGACCACAGGGCCACTCACTGCTGCCACACGCGCTGTCTCAGGCAGGCATCGCCAGGGCAGGCGCCGCGCTGGACCATCCCAGCAAGCCGGCCGTCGGCTGATTGCTGCGGATCCTGCAGTGCGGGCCCGGCCGAGTGCCACCGCGCCACAGCACCAGCCAGCGCATCCCAGACGCCAGCTGGCCCACATTGCGCCATCCGTCGCCGCCATTCCCCCTCTGGGGCGTCAAGGGCAAGCGGCTGCAGCTGATGGTGGCCAGGCTCAGGTGCGCCACTCAGGAGACGGCCCCTCGAGGCCCAAACGCCGTGTAGGCCGCCCCCCAGCGGCATCTGGCGGAAGGGCATCTGAGCCTCAGGCGCCTTCCCCCAGCCTCGCAGCAGCCACTGGGCAGAGCTTGCGAAGGAGCAGCAGGCAGGGCAGGGGAGGCAAAATGCTGGCCAAGGTCTCGCCCTCGCGGGCCACTCAGTAGAGGGTGTGGCCAGCTTTCCTTTAATATGGCGGTGGCCATCTTTATTTTGCCCATGGTTGTGCTTTTGGAGGGCTTTTTTTTTGCGTTAGGCCGACGTTGAGGCCCGGTTTCAATAAAGGTGGAGTGGCTCCTCCCCAGTTTGTGGGAGTGAGTCGTTTGTTGGGCTTTTTGTGGGGCCCGTTTATTGTTTTTGGGGATTCATGTGGGAAGGGCTTTTCATTTTTGTGTAATAAAAAATTATCTTTATTCATGCAGTCTCCATGGTTGTTCTTCTTAGTGTTTGTTGGCTTCGCCGGCTGAGGGCTTGCGGAGCGGCTGCATTCATCTTCCCTCATGGCCCCTGGCCATTCCCTGACAGGGGGCTTAGAAGTACCGTGTAATAAGGTGGCGTCGTGCGGCCCTTGGCCCTGGTCGCTCCCTCCTGGGAACGTACTCCTGCTCCTCCTCCTCCTCCTCCTCCTCCTCCTCATGCTCCTCCTGCTCCTCCTCCTGAGGTGCTGGTCCAACGTCAGGTGGCAGTGCCTGAGTCCTGCGGATAGCCAGGTTGTGTAGCATGCAGCAAACCACCACAAATTGGGAGACCCGGTCCGGCGAATACTGGAGAGCTCCTCCGGAGCGATCAAGGCAGCGGAACCGCTGCTTGAGGACCCCAATAGTTAGCTCGATGATGTTGCGGGTGGTTTGATGGCTCTCGTTGTAGGCCTCTTCAGCAGCGGTCCTGGGTGCGCGGAGCGGGGTCATGAGCCAGGTGCACAAAGGATAGCCTTTGTCCCCGAGTAGCCATCCTCTTGGGGGAGGCTGTGCCTGGAACATGTCATGCACAGTACTCTGCCGCAGGATAAAGGCATCGTGGCTGCTGCCTGGGAAGCTGGCATTGACTGCCATGATGCGCTGCTTGTGGTCACAGACCAGCTGCACATTCAGAGAATGGTAGCCCTTCCTGTTGCGATACTGCTCGCCATGCTCCAGAGGGGCCCGCAAAGCCACATGCGTACAGTCAATGGCGCCCTGCACCAAGGGGAATTCCCCGAGTCTGGAAAATCCCAATGCGCGCTGATGCTGGCTCTCCAGGGCCATGGGGAAGGAGATGAATTGGCTTCTCCTTCTGAACAGTGCTTCGGTCACCTGGCGGATGCAGCGATGCGCGCCGTACTGGGAGATGTTTGCTATGTCCCCAGCAGCGTATTGGAAGGAGCCGGTGGCATAGAAGTTCAATGCCACCGTCACCTTCACTTCCACCGACAGAGACGTCCTGCACCTGAGCTTTGGCCGCAGATCTCGGCGAAGCAGGTGGCAGATCTCTGCAATCACCCCCTTTCGGAATCGGAGCCTTTTAACACATCGCGCGGCACTCATGTTTAGGTAGGAGCGCTGCTGGCGGTATAGCCTGACTGGGTAAGGCCTACGTGGCCGACGCCTGTAGCCCCCTCTGCCTCTAGCCAGGGCTGCCCCTCTCACAATGCGTCTGCGAGCCCTACGGACATGGAGCTGCAGCTCCGCGTTGGCACCCCATGCAACCCCCATCAAATCCTGGCAAACACTCTAATTTCCAAATGGCCACTTGCAGCGCTGTTGCCTGAGTCCAAAAATACCTGGCTCTTGCTGCTTGAAACCAGTTAGCTATCCTCCTTGTTGTGTCTCCAGAAATGCGTTGCACAAGACTGTTTTCTGAAAAAAGGATGGCCTTTATACTGGAGAGGACGTTCCCTTTAATTAGCGCCCCCCGGGGCCCGCGCTGGTTGTGTTGCGTTCCTTTTTCCAAACGCTCCGGCCGCCCGCCGCACAATGGGGCGGTCCGACTGAAGTTTGCAATCGGGGCGGCCAAAGGGCGTTGCACGAGGATGTGACGTCATTTTCTGCGCGCGCATCCGGGCGGGCGCTAAACTTTGCGCCGGCGCTAACGGGCAACTTAATTTGGGGCGGGGCGCAAACTGCGCTGCGCCCGGGCGCTACACGCATAGTGCCCGGAAATCACTTCTCTTAAGGCGCTAACTGCTGGCGCAAGCAACTGAAAATCTAGCCCTATGTGTTTTAAAAGGAACTTTTTTTTTAAAGACGCAGAAAGCGGGAAAAAGAAATGAAAAGTTTGGAATCAAGATGGCGGCGACTCACCTCGGTTCAGAACGACAAGGCCCGCCCACACACGCACCGATTGGTCGACCGTCAGGTCACCGAAGCGTAGGATTGGTCAATCGTCCCGTCACTCGACTCTAGGAGGGCCCGCCTGCATGCACCAGAAACCCGCCCCCGCCACGCAGTGATTGGTCGACCGTCGGGTTGCTCGACCGTACGATTGGTCGACCTTAATGGCACTCTATGCTAATGAGCGGATAATGAGATGCTAATGAGTGGAATTTTGAACGTTTTTTGGATACCGCGGGCGCAATTTTTGTCTCGCCGAAACGTAAATACGCTTATGACCGTTCCGGAATCGTAAGCCTTCTTTTGATGTAACGCACGTGTAGGTACGCTCTATAACTTTAGAGTGTATAGCCGGACAGACACACCGAAGGACAGACAGACAGACAGACAGACAGATGTATCCTTTTATGTATATAGATTAAGGGCAAGAGGATAACTAGGGAAAGAGTAGGGCCCATTAGGGATCAAAGTGGCAAACTGTGTGTAGAGCCAGAGGATGTAGGTGGGGTTTTAAATGAATTTTTTGCACCTGTGGTCACTATGGAGAAGGACAATGTGGACATAGAAATCGGGCAGGGGGACTGTGATATACTTGAACATATTAGCATCGAGAGGGAGGAGGTACTAGTGGTTTTAGCAGGCTTAAAAGTGGATAAATTCCCAGGCCTGGACGAGATGTATCCCAGGCTACTATGTGAGGCAAAGGAGGAGATTGCAGGGGCTCTGACACAAATTTTCAGAACCTCTCTGGCCACAGGTGATGTGCCAGAGGACTGGAGAACAGCTAACATAGTACCATTATTCAAGAAGGGTAGTAGGGATAAACCAGGGAATTACAGACCAGTGAGCCTAACATCAGTGGTAGGGAAATTATTGGAAAAAATTCTGAGGGACAGAATTGGTCTCCACTTGGAGAGGCAGGGATTAATTAAGGATAGCCAGCATGGCTTTGTCAAGGGAAGATCATGTCTGACCAATTTGATTGAATTTTTTGAGGGGGTGACTAGGTGTGTGGATGAGGGTAGTGCAGTGGATGTGGTTTACATGGATTTCAGTAAGGCTTTTGATAAAGTCCCACATAGGAGACTGCTCAGGAAGGTAAGAGCCCATGGGATCCAAGGTGCCTTGGCACATTGGATCCAAAACTGGCTTAGTGGCAGAAGGCAGAGGGTGATGGTGGAAGGTTGTTTTTGTGACTGGAAGCCTGTGTCCAGTGGGGTACTGCAGGGATCGGTGCTGGGTCCCTTGCCGTTTGTGGTCTACATTAATGATTTGGATGTGAATGTAAAAGGTATGATCAGTAATTTCGCAGATGACACGAAAATTGGTGGGGTGGTAAATAGCGAGGCGGGAAGCCTCAGGCTACAGGACGATATAGATGGGTTGGTCAGATGGGCGGAACAGTGGCAAATGGAATTTAACCCTGAAAAGTGTGAGGTGATGCATTTTGGATGGACTAACAAGGCAAGGGAATACACAATGAATGGTAAGACCCTAGGAAAGACAGAGGATCAGAGGGACCTTGGTGTGCATGTACATAGATCCCTGAAGGCAGCAGAACAGGTGGATAAGGTGGTTAAAAAGGCATATGGGATACTTGCCTTCATTAGCCGAGGCATAGAATATAAGAGCAGGGAGGTTATGATGGAGCTGTACAAAACGCTGGTAAGGCCACAGCTGGAGTACTTTGTGCAGTTCTGGTTGCCACACTATAGGAAGGATGTGATTGCTTTGGAGAGGGTGCAGAGGAGATTTACCAGGATGTTACCTGGGCTGGAGCGCTTCAGCTATGAAGAGAGACTGGACAGGCTGGGGTTGTTTTCCTTGGAGCAGAGAAGGCTGAGGGGGGACCTGATTGAGATATACAAAATTATGAGGGGCATAGGTAGGGTGGATAGAAAGGAACTTTTCCCCTTAGTAGAGGGGTCAATAACAAGGGGGCATAGATTCAAGGTAAGGGGCAGGAGGTTTAGAGGGGATTTGAGGAAAAACTTTTTCACCCAGAAGGTGGTTGGAATCTGGAACCCACTGCCTGAAAGGGTGGTAGAGGCAGGAACCCTCACAACATTCAAGATGCATTTGGATGAGCACTTGAAATGCCATTGCATACAAGGCTACGGAACAAATGCTGGAAAATGGGATTAGATTAGACAGGGCTTGATGGCCGGTGCGGACGCAATGGGCCAAAGGGCCTCTTTCTGTGCTGTATAACTCTGTGACTCTATAACTATGACTCTAAGTACTCAGACAGATTGGCACCTTCCAGTTCTTAAAGGGGAGGTTCAATCATGCTGCATTGAAACTTATAAAATTCTGACAGGACTGGACAGACTAGATGCAGGAAGGATGTTCCCGATGGTCGGGGAGTCCAGGACCAGGGGTCACAGTCTAAGGATAAGGGGTAGGCCATTTAGGACAGAAATGAGGAGGAATTTCTTCACCCTGAGAGTGGGGAACCTGTGGAATTCTCTACCACAGAAGGCAGTAGAGGCCAATTCATTAAATATATTCAAGAAGAAGTTGGATATATTTCTTAAGGCTAAAGGGATAAGGGGTATGGAGAGAAGGCAGGGATAGGGTACTGAATTTGGATGATCAGCCATGATCGCATTGAATGGCGGAGCAGGCTCGTGGGGCCGAATGGCCTACTTCTGCTCCTATCTTCTATGTTTCTATGCACAGCCTCGCTCTGATCATTGCTGATTGTGACCTGGGCCTGCAAGGAGCTGCAAACCATCCTTGACAAATCTCATGGCTGATCAGAGGCCCAGGGAGAGAGCTCGCCGGTACAGCACCCAGGCTTTGGAGGGTCTGGTCCTGGCCGTGGAAATCCGCCGGGCAGTGCAGGAGGCCACTGCCGCAGGACTTCAGGAGGTTGTGGTGGGAGGTCTCCCAGTACGTCTCGGCCAGAAGTGCCACAAGAAGTTCAATGACCTCACTCGGGTGGTCAGGGTGAGTACATGCCTCAAAAACCTCTACATGCCACCATCTCAACCTCACTCTGTGCACAGACGGTATAAACTGCCAAATCCCCAACACTCACCCACCAACTATACCCACCTACTAAAAGTGACATCCACATCGCACGCCTTGCATACATTAACAGCTATTCAACTATGGTAGGCACATCTGCCAAACACATGGCTGCACACTCACTCACAAGCTGTCCTTTTTATTGCAGGCCAAGCTAGCTCATAACAAGAGGAAGCAGCAACGCATGGGAGGAGGTCAGGTGGAGCTGCACCCCCTTACAGACCTAGAGGAGCGAGTGCGCAGCATCATTGTGGCCCAGGTCGTGGGCACTGTGGCAGTCGGAGACATCGACCCCCTTGGGGACAACAACGGTATGTACATCACCTCTCCCTCTTCTCTCATACCACTTCCCCCTCACACCACAAGCCCTTCACACTTTCCATCTAAGTATATTGCTTCCATTCCTTGCTCCCTTCCTGCCCCCCTTCCCATGACTTTAACCCCACTCTTGAGCCTTAATGCTTTCAGATAATCAAACACCATCTGACCAGCCTGTCCCACAGCCTCCCAGTGGCAGCAACGTGGGAGGAACAACAAGACAGAGCCTCACTGCCAGTGTCTTCTGAGGGTGAGATATCCGACAATGGGGCCACGCGATCGCTGGAGGGGAGCAGAGGAAATGGGTCTGATGTGTGTGAAGTTCCGGGACCCAGCAGGCTGCAGCAACGCCACGGGGAAAGAGATGCTCAGGAGCCATCTCTCTGGAGGGTGAGTGTGCGCACAAGTTCTGCTGCACAGGACACAGATGAGGACCTCAATGTTGAGGTGATGAACACACAAGGGATGGGCATGCACACTGAGCTCACGGGTGCAATGGCAAGGGTGCCCGAGAGCATGGATGCACTGGCTAGGAGCGTGGAGGAGTTCGCCTCCAGCATTGCACTCATCTCTGCACAAACCCTCGAGCCCATCCTTGGCCGTTTGTGAAGGATGGTTGGCTCGCAGAGAGACCGTGGGGACCCAAACCTCATACCACATGTCATGGGTGAGGTGGCAGCAGCTATTGCAGCATAGGCCAAAGCAACGCAATGGCTTAGTGCTGTAACGGAGTCAGTGATTAGTGGCATCCAATCTCAGACTGCTCTCATGCAGTCTCAGATTGATGCCACGCACGCGCTGGCTGCTGCCATCATCTCTGGGTCGTCCACAGTCTACCAGGTATCTCATGGTGCCGCAGCAGGCCAGCAATCTGTGCTCGAGCAGATTGCTCCGGATGCTGAGGTTCTGCCCCATGGGAGTGGCAGTGTGTCGGTCGAGCAGAAAGGTGCTGTCCTCTCTCAGGATGACAGCATTCCTGCTCCCACCACTGCCACTCCGCCATTGCACTTGCCGCAGCCTGTAACCCAGCCAGCCCAGACTGCTGCCGCCCATGCAAAGTTGGTGCCGTCTGCAGCCAGGCACTCCCAGCCTAGAGCTGGTCGAGGGTGTCCTGCAAGGCCATCTTCAGTCTCTGGCTCCCAGACTCAGCAGCCTTCCATTAGCCTTGCTGCAGCCACTGGGGCCACATTATGGAGGAGCAGTAGGGTTAGGAGGGGGGAATTGCAAGGGGGAGGGAAATCATTGAGGAAGGGCGAGTAAATAATACGTTATTAGCAAATGGGGGGAGTGTGTGTAAATAATTTGATGTGTTTGTAAATATATTGTTGAGTTTGGTAACAAATAGTTCAGTTTGCTAAGGACCAGTTGTGTTTGTTGATAAATTGTTGTACTTGTTTATTATTGGTTGTGTTTGATAAGATTGTGCACAATAATACATTTTTAATTCAATGTAGCACATTTTGTGATGTTTCTCATTTGACCTTTGCCTGGTGACAGGGGCTGTGAGCTGGCTGCAATGATGTGGTTGTTCTGCACAAAGGCCATGTGCTAATTCATTTATTGGAAGTGCTGTGTAATGAGGCGATCACGAACGGCCCTTGCAGAAGCAAGATTGAGTGCCACCCTCCTACGTTGGTGCTGCTCCTCCTCCTCTCCCTCCTCCTCCTCCGCCTGTCCCTCTTCCTCCTCCTGAGGTGGACCTGCAATCCCTGGTGGCAATGGCTGGGCCCTCAGAATGGCCAGGTTATGCAGCATGCAGCACACAACAATGAAAAGGGAGACTCGATCGGGGGAGTACTGCAGGGCTCCTCCAGAGCGGTCAAGGCAGTGGAACCATTGCTTTAGCACGCCGATAGTCTGTTCGATCAGGTTCCTGGTGGCGCTATGGCTGTCACTGTATGTGTGCTGAGCAGAAGTGTTGGGTTTGCGGAGGGATGTCATCAGCCAGGTGGCGAGTGGATAACCCTTGTCTCCGAGCAGCCAGTCGCGAGCTTCATGTGGTGGGTGGAATGGTGCTGGGACTCCGGTCTCACGCAGGATGAATGCATCGTGGCTGCTGCCAGGATAGCGGGCATTGACGGCAATGATGAGCTGTCTGTGGTCGCACACCAACTGAACGTTCAGAGAGTGGTAGGCTTTGTGGTTATGGAGGATCTCTGCATTGTGATGAGGTGCCCGCAATGCCACATGGGTGCAGTCAATGGCACCCTGAACCATGGGGAAGCCCGCTATCCTTGCAAGCCACATGAGCGTTCATCCTGTTTCTCCCTGGTCATGGGGAATGAGATGTATTCCCTTCTCCTTCTGTACAGAGCCTCTGTCACCTCCCAGATGCGAATGGCGAACTGCGAAATGTTTGCATATCCCCTGTTGAAGCCTGGAAGGAGCCGCTGGGGTAGAAATTGAGAGCGACTGTGATCTTCGCTGCCACTGAGAGAGACGTAAGAAGTCACACGACACCAGGTTATAGTCCAACAGCTTTATTTGAAATCACCACCAGGATTTCAAATAAAGCTGTTGGACTATAACCTGGTGTCGTGTGACTTCTTACATTTGTCCACCCCAGTCCAACTCCGGCATCTCCACACCATTGAGAGAGACGTTCTTGTCCTGAGCTGAGGCTGGAGGTTTGGCTGCAGGAGGTGGCAAAGCTCTGTGACCATCTCCTTGCTGAAGCGGAGCCTTTTAAGGCACTGCTCCTCTGACAGATGAATGTTAGAGAACTGCTCCCGGAATACCCTGGGAGGGTAAGACCTCCAGTTGAGAGCCTTGTTGGCCCTCCTCCCTCTGGCCACATTTTCCAATCTTTCTCTCTGCCTCTGCTGTCTCCAACAGTGATGTTAGAGATCCAGTGCCAGTACAGCCCCCATTAAGTTTTGGAAATTTTGCAGTATCTAATGTAACACAAATGAAAGTAATAAATTTTTCTCAGGAGCAAAGCTCTTTCAAGTAGAAAAAACTCAAATGGGTCAAAATGCCTGTCTGCTTCTGTTAAACTGACAAGGCAGCATTGTTTGCTGACTAAAAAAATGGAAGTTCACTCCTTTAAATTGCGCTCCTCCAGCTCTCAGCCGACTGCAAACTGCCTCCTGTACCTATCATTCCTAACGGCAGGTGCTGAGGCAGGGGATGAGAATGGATTTCTGGTCCGGGGCGCTACTGGGGCGTTGCATCACTGGATGACATCACAATCTCTGGCCGCAAGTGGGCGTGGCGTTAATGGTTAGCACCGCCACCAACCACCAGGTGAATTTCACCAGCGGCGCGGTAAGTCGTTAGCCCCCCCTGGAGGTGCTAACGGGAGGCTCTAAGGTACCAAATTTCTAGCCCAATGATTTTTATTGACATGAAAGCAGAAAATGGGGACAATGCAATGGTCAGTCAGCATCTCGAAGAAAAGATAGGTAAATATTTGGGTTGTTGGTCTTACATCGTATTCACCACAAATTCTT
This sequence comes from Somniosus microcephalus, assembly GCF_052327205.1. Lineage (NCBI taxonomy): Eukaryota > Metazoa > Chordata > Chondrichthyes > Squaliformes > Somniosidae > Somniosus > Somniosus microcephalus. The sequence continues at coordinate 82,838,677 of NC_140993.1, read as the reverse complement.
TTAACATAAGAACATAAGAACATAAGAAGTAGGAGCAGGAGTAGGCCATATGGCCCCTCGGGCCTGCTCCGCCATTCAATAGGATCATGGCTGATCCGAATCTAGACTCACGTCCACTTCCCTGCCCTCTCCCCATAACCCCTAATTCCCTTATCTGCTCGGAAACTCTCTATCTCCGTCTTAAATCTATTTAATGTTGCAGCTTCCACAGCTCTCTGGGGTAGCAAATTCCATAGATTTACTACCCTCTGAGTGAAGAAGTTTCTCCTCATCTCAGTTTTGAAAGGGCAGCCACTTATTCTAAGATTATGCCCCCTAGCTCTAGTCTCACCCATCAGTGGAAACATCCTCCCCGCATCCACCCGATCAAGCCCCCTCACAATCTTATATGTTTCGATAAGATCGCCTCTCATTCTTCTGAAATCCAATGAGTAGAGGCCCAACTTACTCAACCTTTCCTCATACGTCAACCCCCTCATCTCCGGAATCAACTGAGTGAACCTTCTCTGAACTGCCTCGAGAGCAAGTATATCTTTTCTTAAATATGGAAACCAAAATTGCACGCAGCATTCCAGGTGTGGCCTCACCAATACCCTGTATAACTGCAGCAAGACTTCCCTGTTTTTATACTCCATCCCCCTTGCAATAAAAGCCAAGATTCCATTGGCCTTCCTGATCACCTGCTGCACCTGCATACTAACTTTTTGTGTTTCATGCACCAGGACCCCCAGATCCCTTTGTACTGTAGCACTTTGCAGTTTCTCTCCATTTAGATAATAACTTGCTCTTTGATTTTTTCTGCCAAAGTGCATAACCTCACACTTTCCAATATTAGATTCCTTCTGCCAAATCTCTGCCCACTCACTTAGCCTGTCTATGTCCTTTTGCAGGTTTTTTATGTCCTCCTCACTCACTGCTTTCCCTCCCATCTTTGTATCGTCGGCAAACTTGGATATGTTGCACTCGGTCCCTTCCTCCAAATCGTTAATATAGATTGTAAAGAGTTGGGGTCCAGCACTGACCCCTGCGGAACACCACTAGTTACTGATTGCCAGCCCGAGAACGAACCATTTATCCCAACTCTTTGTTTTCTGTTAGATAGCCAATCTTCCACCCATGCCAGTATATTACCCCCAATCCGGTGATTTTTTTTATCTTGATCAGTAATCTTTTGTGTGGAACCTTGTCAAATGCCTTTTGGAAGTCCAAATACACTACATCCACTGGTTCCCCTTTATCCACCCTGTATGTTACGTCCTCAAAGAATTCGAGCAAATTTGTCAAACATGACATCCCCTTCATAAAACCATGCTGACTTGTCCTATTAAATTATGTTTATCCAAATGCTCTGTTACTGTTTCCTTAATAATGGACTCCAACATTTTGCCAACCACAGATGTTAGGCTAACTGGTCTATAGTTTCCAGCTTTTTGTCTACTTCGCTTCTTTAATAAGGGTGTTACATTAGCAGTTTTCCAATCTGCCGGGACCTTTCCTGAGTCCAGGGAGTTTTGGAAAATAATCACCAATGCATCCACAATCCCTACCGCCACTTCTCTCAAGACCCTCGGATGTAGGCCATCAGGTCCGGGGGATTTATCCGCCTTAAGTCCCATTATTTTACCGAGTACCATCTCCTTAGTGATTTTAATCGCGTTTAGCTCCTCCACCCCCCCCCCCCACCATTGCCCCCTGTTTGTCCAGTGTTGGGATATTTTTAGTGTCCTCTACTGTAAAGACTGATACAAAATATTTGTTCAGCGTCTTTGCCATCTCCATGTTCCCCACCACTAGTTTCCCGGTCTCATCCTCTAAGGGACCAACGTTCACTTTAGCCACCCTTTTTCTTTTTATATAGCTGTAGAAACTCTTGCTATCTGTTTTTATATTTTTTGCTAGTTTACTTTCATAATCTATCTTCCCTTTCTTAATTAATCTTTTAGTTATTGTTTACTGGCTTTTAAATGCTTCCCAATCTTCTATCCTCCCACTAGATTTGGCTACTTTATATGCCCTTGTTTTCAGTCGGATACTATCCTTTATTACTTTCCATGCCACGGATGGCTGTCTTTTCTTTTACTCCCCTTTTTCCTCAGTGGAATATATTTATCTTGAAAGATGTGAAATATCTCCTTGAATGTAGACCACTGCTCCTGTACCATCTTACACTTTAATCTGTTTTCCTAGCCGCCGACTCCATCCCTCTCCCTGGCAAACCAGACTGTTCGCAACCTTGGCATTGTATTTGACCACAAGATGAGCTCCCGAACACATATCTGCGCCTTCACTAAGACCGCCTATTTCCACCTCCTGATTCCGTCCCTGCCTCAGCTCATCCGCTGCTGAAACCCTCATCCAAGCCTTTGTTACCTCTGGACTTGACTATTCCAGCGCACTCCTGGCCGGCCTCCCATCTTCCACCCTCCGTAAACTTGAGGTCATCCAAAACTCTGCTGTCCGTGTCCTAACTCGCGCCAAGTCTTGTTCACCCATCTCCCCTGTGCTTGCTGACCTACATTGGCTCCCGGTTAAGCAGTGCCTCGATTTTAAAATTCTCATCCTTGTTTTAAATTCCCTCCATGGCCTCATCCCTCCCTATCTCTGTAATCACCTTCAGCCCCACAACCCCCCTGAGATATCTGCGCTCCTCTAATTCTGGCCTCTTGAGCATCCCTGATTTTAATCGCTCAACCATTGACAGCCGTGTCTTCAGCTACCTAGGCCCTAAGCTCTGGAATTCCCTGCCTAAACCTTTCCGCCTCTCTACCTCTGTTTCCTCCTTTAAGACGCTCCTTAAAACCTACCTCTTTGACCAAGCTTTTGGTCACCTGCCCTAATATCTCATGTGCTCGGTGTCAAATTTTGTTTTTTAATACTCCTGTGAAACGCCTTGGGACGTTTTACTATGTTAAAGGTGCTATATAAATACATGTTGTTGTTACCTGTCTTTTCTCTTTTTAAGATGCTGACTGACATGCTGTGCATTTCGAGCATTTTTTGTCTTTATTTCTGATTTATAGCATATGGTTTTTATATGTAGATTTTCTTGACAATGTGAGTAGAGTTCCAGCTTTGACTTTGTTACTGCAGGAACTTAATAAATTTATGAGGACGAGGTACAAAATCGCAACAGGTTTACCTACTTAATTACTTACTTCAAGGTTACTAGTGTGCCCAATTAAAACATGCATACAATCAGTGTATTTTATGCTCTCCCAATTTGCAATGATTGTATTGATAATTGCATCAATTAGGCTAAGAAAGCCACATTAGATGAACAGTCCTGTGATCTGCTTTGGTTTTTGCGTTATATACCGCAATATTAATAAGAAACAAAATCCAGCAAATGGTTACCATCTGTATTCTTTTAGACTCACTTGTTATTAAGTATGAATGACCATCGAATGTTCAGGATTTTGACTGCTGACAATAGGTAACTACCTTGCATTAGCTCTCTGCCGGTGGACATTTTCACCACTTTGCACTTTAGCTTCTAGCTTCTAGCTTTCCCCCCGCTCTCTTCTTTATCCCTTCCCACCACCACCTGGCATCTGGCTGCTATAAGCATGGACCTCAGGAGATAAATGGGCGAGTTGGTGATTTACCCCACCTCCAGGTGTGGAACAGCTGATGAAGGCCAGGGGAGACTGTGCCGGTAGCTATAAATTCCAGTGAAACTGAGACCTTATCACATCAGTGCAGCTTGGTCCCATTATTAATCATACCAGAGAACAGGATGGAACTCTGGTGTGTTCTGCCAGGCCTCTCTTCATCATGTCTACTTATTCACCTTGTTCCCATTCACTATCACTTCTAAAAAAAAATGACTTTAGGACAATGCTGATTTATACTGCAACTGCAGTCATTTATTTGGTAGCATAATGTACAATACAAGGTGTAGCTTGTGTGGTACAAAAATTTAAAGAGGCTGGAGCAAGCAGCCACTGTTGTGTTCCAAAGGTTTCTCATTCCGCAAAAAAAACAATGATATATCATTTTATTGTTAATTAGAAATGAGCATAATGATCCAAAAGTATAATCGAACATATGTTTGGTACCTCCAGCAGGAGAGGGCTCAATTCCCTCTTGGAGGCTGCAAGTTTAAAACTCAGTCTCCGCAGTCGACATGAGGACTGGATCAGATTCCAGATTCAAAGCAACCAACCCAGGTTATTGAACTGCAGATTTAGTATAATTTGAACACTTCAGTTACATTAGCTGTCAAAGGCTGAGTGCTATAACATGTGGCCTGCTGTTCTGGCTGCTGAGGTGCTTCTGTGGTTTAATAATACATTTTTTGTTTTACTTAACTGCATCCAGAACTTCGTCTGAACTTGATAATGAGAAGGTGTCAGGCTGTGCCCCGAGAGAGTCGAGCTCTGAGTCCCACCCTACAAATCCATTTTTTCTGAATCAGAACCTTGGAGATGATCATGGCAAGACACAGGAGACAGTCAGAATGACTGCAGGGAAAGATGATATAGAATTATTTTCAAAAGTTAAAAAAAGTCTTCAGCTGGCATTTTATTCCTGATATCTATCCAGAGGCCCTTGTGCTATAGTGCATATGTTTGGATGTCAGGTGAAGGGAGGGTCAGCCTCAGCTGTGATGGCCCTCATGGTCAAATATCTTGCCGATGCTCATTATATAGACTGCTACATGAGAAATAAACACTTAAGTGGGGTACCCGATGCTCACCATCACCAGTGGAATTGTACTTCTGTGCTCGTCACCACCTTCAGAAGAAGGCAATGGGGAGGAAATTTGATGGAAACATTTCAAAAAAATGTTTTAAAATGCCATTATCAAATGTAATTTTCATTCAACTATAAAAATAGAAAATGATGTAAATACACAGCAGGTCTATCAGTATAAGGAAAGGTTAACCTGTCATTTCTCTTATTCAGGTTCAAGTTACCAGCTGTGTATTTGCAGCACTTTCTGTTTTTATTTCAGAATTCCAGCATTCCCAATACTTTTTTTATCTGCATTTCTCATTCACCAAATTTTATGACATTTTTTTAAATATTAAGAGTAAGAATATTAATTTGGAGCATGTTCATGGCAGGTGGGAATCCCCTGCGGACTCCTCGGCATGACACCCGAGCCATTTTAACTCCTGGGCCTCATTTGAATAATTCAGATCTGTCTCCTGCCCAAAACCGGCTGGAGTGATGTCATGGGCGGTGGGCTGGAGTGGGAATCGTGCCGGGAGACAGACACTTTCGGGGACCCAAGGGAATGGTCTCCAGCAAGGTAAGTCAGGCAGGGGGGTGGGGGCATCTTGGTGTCATATTTGACCCTGAAATGAGCTTCCGACCACAATCCGCAGCGTAACTAAGACCGCCTATTTCCACCTCCGTAACATCGCCATTCTCCGCCCTTGCCTCAGCTCATCCACTGCTGAAATCCTCATCCATGCCATTGTTACCTCTAGACTTGACTATTCCAAAGCACTCCTGCCTGGCCTCCCACATTCCACCATACGTAAACTTGAGGTCATCCAAAACTCGGCTGCCCGTGTCCTAACTCGCACCAAGTCCCGTTCACCCATCACCCCTGTGCTCACTGACCTACATTGGCTACAGGTTAAGCAATGCCTCGATTTCAAAATTCTCATCCTTGTTTTCAAATCCCTCCATGGCCTCACCCCTTCCTATCTCTGTAATTTCTTTCAGCCCCACAACCCCCCGAGATATCTGCGCTCCTCTAATTCTGGCCTCTTGAGCATCCCTGATTATAATCGCTCAATTTTGGTGGCTGTGCCTTCTGCTGCCTAGGCCCTAAGCTCTGGAATTCCCGGCCTAAACCTCTCCACCTCGCTACCTCTCTTTCCTCCTTTAAGACGCTCCTTAAAACCTACCTCTTTGAACAAGCTTTTGGTCACCTGCCCTAATTTCTCCTGTGTCAAATTTTTTGTTTTAAAATACTCCTGTGCAGCGCTTTGGGACATTTTACTATGTTAAAGGTGCTATATAAATACAAGTTGTTGTTGTTGATCATGGCCGGGATGGGGTGATGGTGGTATGTCTGGGGCAGAGGACATCCAAAGTTTCCTTGTTGGGCCAAGAACACTCCTACCCTTTCTGGGCAACAAGGAACCTTTACTAGTTACCTGGGTATCATCTGGCCCGTTGCCGGAGACTGTGCGCGATTTGTGCAGCTCACAGTTAAAAGTACAGCAGATCTGAATTATGTAATCAAACCCCGACATTTCAATATTTATGAGCCCTCTCACTGCCTGTTGCAGGTTGAGTCCCTGCTCACAAAAATTCAGGAGTTAAAATGACTGGGTGCAGGAACACTGTATGAACGCTGTGGGTTCGGCCATCTGCTATTTTAAACCCACCCCCCGCAACCGCCCCAGCCACCCCGTCCCCCGCCCACCCACACCAAGGTTAAAATCAGGACTATGGTCTCAATTGATTCTAGATCTCAAATCTGCAAAATCTTCTCAGTGGCTCTCAGAGCCGTTTCAAAATGCATAGACTTCCAGAGATTTTATGGGCTCATGCTACACTATTGGCTGGGAATTGGATAGTTGCATGATGCTCATTAGAAAAATAAAAAGGAAAAACTTCTTTAAATATTTTTGCCACTTTGGCACATTGATTTCAATGATATTCCGTTTTTGCAGCATCCAGTAGCAAGATAGCATTTTCTAATGGAGTTTATGGTAAAACAACAGGAATCATATTCCATCCATCATTGTAGAAAATTATTTAGAAGCAGCCAATAATTGATATCATTTATATAATCATTCTTATTATTAAACTCCACATTGATAATCCAATCTCTTTCTTTTCAACAGATTTAAAATTATAAAGGGGTCAATGACCTTCCTGCTGACAAATTAGTACTACATCACTTTAATAACTTTTTAAAATGTTTCACGGAACCAACTTCAATTTTGTGAAAACTCTCTAGAGCTCAGCAATGTTTAATGACTGAAAAGACAATCTAATCTCGCTGCTATTACATTTTGTGATCTAATCAGTGCTGTATTGAACTTTAATCCCTGCCCTGCCAATCAGCCACTTTCAGCGACGTGAACATACAGCTGGGCTGGAGTGCTGATTAGATATAGAAGCTTTCGAACATCAATCACCTTCCATTCTAGAGAAAAAACATTTAACCCTTTGAGAGCCACAATGTCATTTGTGCACTGCAACTAATAGCTTGTTTCTACAGTATCGTCACCGCGACTCAGCAGTAGCATCTGCGAAGTTGGATTCAGTGGAGTTGCCCCATGTTGCTGGGTTTCAAAATGACACTAATTATTCTAATTTGGTTAGAACCACACCACAAATGTATGAAAAAGGTGAAGGCTGGTAGCAGTATTGATTAGATGTCGAAACCGCCACAAGGTTACACTGTACTGGTTCAGACTTAGTTGCAGAATGGAGCTTAAGCTAGAGGCGGGGGGGGGGGTTCTTGTTTTATTCCAAGACCAATTTGGAGTGCAGGATCTATCACATTTATATTATCTGTTGGAGGACAGGTTAAGGCAGATGTCGGTTCTGCACTAACTTCCATTTATCAGTGTAATGAAGTATTAAGTGCTATGAAATTTGACTGTCACATTTTCTTTTGGGTGTAATCTAATGATAACGGACATCTTCCATGTGCGAGTGTAACTTTGTGTTCTCCAGCACACCACAGTGTATTCAACCATTTTAGAAACAGATCTGTGGCATTACTCTACAAATGACTGTCAGTGAACTCAGCGGGTATATTCTTAACATGTTCATATGACAATTCTCATCCATTATTTTAGCCAAGGTATTAACCCGTTTAAAATAAATAGGTTGTTGTCTCAGCTGAAACAGCATACAGAGTAATGTCATACAAATATGTTAAGTGTTCATCCTCGGATACTGCCAGCAGTAATTTCTAGGCTATTAATACAGGTGACTGGACTGGTTTGGTGACTGAATAACCAGTGATGGTTGGTTTGGAAGCTGAATGTTTTAGAGTAGCAGCCAACTATTAAATATATACTGCTCAAAACTTGAAACCAGAAACAAATAAAACCATTTTCAACTAACTGAAAGAAAGAAAACATGAATATGTTTCTTTCTGATTGCCACTGGAGTTGGGAAGTAAAATGATTCACAACATTACTTGGGTTTAAGCAGTCCTGGCTTCAATGTATTCAGAAAATGTTACGGCCATGGGAGAAAAAAAACTTTGACAAAAAAAGTTTTAATCCTTCCAGTTGTAGATTACAATATATCAGCTGTGCTTATGTGGCATCCATTGCCTTCTAAGAAGTACAACTTTCCTACTCTGGAAATAATTATTAAAGTTCACCCGTTCCAGTTCATTCCTGTTCACTCTTGTCAATTCTGACGAAAGGTTATCGACCAGAAATGTTAACTCTGTTTCTCTCTCCACAGATGCTGCCTGACCTGCTGAGCGTTTCCAGCATTCTCTGTTTCTATTCCTGTTCTTGAGTATCACCTGTCAATCAAATTGCACCTGGCTTTCCTTCTGTTGGCCTCGTGCCTCAAGAATTTGATAATCTTGCCCAGCAGAAACCGACTAATCGGTGTATATCTGCAATGATGGTCAAATTCACACTTCCCAAGCAGTTAACGAGTTGTTAAGTCACCACTATTCCTTCCAAATAGGCCACAAATAGGCAATAACTGCTTTCATTATACAGGAACACTGTTTTTTCTGGCTGTGACCTCATGAAAGTAGCACAAATTCCAGTCCTTTGCTACTGATTCCATCCTCCTTCTCAGCCATGGTTTCAGGTTGAACCAAAGACATAGCTTTAAATCCGATCCTGGCCTCCAACATGATTTTCCGTTGATGGGCCTTGTTAAGCCCGCCCTGCGAGGTTCCCGGCCAATTAATAGCCAGCGGGTCTGATGACATTATTTGATGATGCGTCGTCAGCCAGTTTCCTTAAAGGGGCCACGTCCACACTCATTTTGGAAGTTCTGCTGTCAGTGTTCTACAGCGTTGAGGTGCTGCAAACACTGACAAGCACTGCACAAAGGTGCACATCTGCACCCAGGCTCTCCCATTACTCCCTCCATATGCGTATGGAGAGAGTCACAGCACGCAGGGAGGTTCTCTTCCCTTCCAATGGGCGGAAGAGACCTCCCCAGGAGACCAACGCAGCCTGGTTGCACATTGCACAGGAGGATACAAGCAGGGATGTCATCGGGAGGACCTGGCTGCAGTGGCGCAAACCTTTCAATTATCTCACTAGATCACAAAAAGTTACTGCAAAGCCACACTCAGCCTCACCCTGCTGTGCCACTCATCACATCACCATCCCTCTGCCTTCCCTACCCTACTCCTGCACATCCTTACTCATACCAACTTACCTTGCACCTCCACCCATCCCTCTCTATCTACATTATCACTTTCCCATCTCACTAGCCGCCCCTCACACTCACCCTCATCCTACCAATTAACAACACACAAGGGTAGGCAGTTGAGTGTTATCACCAATGTTCATGTAAAGCTTCTGTGAATGTGTTGTCAAACATTGAAATCTATTTTTAACGCTTTGCGTACTTGGACAGATTTATGTGTACCTTTGTAAGTGGCTCTGTGAGTTGCAGTGAATGGTGAGACATAATGATACCCCCCGCAATGGTGATAAGTGTGAAAGGAATGGCTTGGGCATTGTAGGAATGCTTTATGGTGTTGGTGTGGGGTGGTGCCAACCTGGCGCATCATGTGGCAGCCAGGGTGTACAGTGTCAAGTGTAGTAAATCTGGCCATGGTGAGGCCATCTCTGGCCTCCTGGGCAGCAATGTGCTCGGGTGCTGATGCCCTGTGTCCTGTGCAGCATCAGTTGATTGTGAAAAAGGTTGGTGTTGTTGTCGGTGCTGCTGGTGTGCCTGGTGAGGATCGTATTGGGATTCTGAGGACCAAGCTGAGATTTTTTCAAGGGCACCGATGCTGATGGAATAGATGGCAGCTGAAGTTGAGATGACAGAAGCGATCTGTCAATGATGAGAGAGGTTGCTCCAAGGAGGTGACACTGGATAGAGAGTTTGCTCCAAATACTTCAAACCTCCATAAAGCTGAAAAGTGTATTCCAAATCCTGAAGGTTCCAGCTTCTAAGATTGGGAATTGAACAGCTGTGAAATGGTAGCTTTTATACCACTTTTGCAGCTGTCAACTATTCACAGCAATGGAGAGATATTGAGAACCCGACACACTTACCTGATGTGATCTCCGAGCACCGGGAACCTCGTAAAAAACATGGAAAAATTGTGAGGACCTGGTAAAATACTGCTTAAATACCTTTAAGCAGCTTCTTAAATATCTCAATTGCCTGCCGCGCCGCTTAGTTCCGGGCCTGCAAACCGCAGGCAGAGCCGGCACTTGGAAAATTAACAAGGAGGCGGGTTCAGAGCGGACTTCCACCCCGCTGTCAATCACTGCCATTTTGACAGCGGACCTGCCTCCGAACCCGCCCTCTGAGCGCCAGCAAAATTCAGCCCTAAGTCTTGTATGTCCATCACACCATTCTCACTGACCTACATTGGCTCTTGGTCCCCCAGTGCATCTATACATTTGTCCGTGGCATTGCCCAATGCTCGTTCTGAAATTTCCTCCAGCTCTACATCCCTTCTAACTTCAGCTTTCTGTATACTTCCTCTCCTTTAGCTCCACCATAGATGGCAGAGCCATTCGCTGCCTTGGTTCGACTTTCTGGAATGCCCTCCCTAAACCTCTTCACCTCTTTCTCACACTCATCTCTTGACCAAGCTTTTGACCCCTCTCCTAATCTCCCTTCCAAACTCAGTGTTCATTTCCTTATGCCCATTTGTGAAGTGTCTTGGGACATTTCTTTATGCTAAAGGTGCCATAAAAATACCAATTTTTGTTGGCTTAGTGCTTTTAGTAGTAGGCTATAGGAGTATTTACCAGCCTACCAAACCTTCCCCCACCCCATGACACCAGTGACAGACTCTTATTCATGCTTTTCTTCTCTCTCAACATCATGAAGAATATGAAAGTAGAACCTAAAGATTTTCAATGTGCAGCGGCAATAACGACAACCAAACCAAATATACCATATCTGCTTCTTCCTTTTCTTGGTTAAACTCACACTTCTTCAACATTTGTGGTATCTCTCAAATTCTCAACTCTATCCATTCCATTCTACCCACAATCTTTTATTTTGCACTGAAACTCAAATTTTAACTTTTTCTCTCTTCATCTTCTTCCAATTTCCCTCTTCTACCTTTCGCTCCACCTTCACCACCATCTTCTCAAGGGCAATTAAGGAATTAGGGATGGGCAATAAAAGCTAGCCTTGCCAGCGACACCCACATTCCACGAATGAATAAAAAAATCCAAAGGAAGCTCACTGGTTTATATTCAAGGCCTTTGCCATCCATGAGCTTATTGTGGATGATTGCATCGACATCATAGCCTTGATGGAAACCGGGTTGAAGGGTGAAAACACCTTCCTCCGAATTGAAACCTCCCTGCCTGGCTGTACCTTCCACCACTTGCCCCGCAAAGACCATCACGGTGGCGGTTTGGTTCTTATCACCAAATCACCCCCTATTCCTCTGGCATTTTCTCCTCCTTTGAGCATCTCACCTTGTTCCACACCTCTCACCTCTCATTCCCTTCGTTCTCTACCACCCACCCAAGTACCATAAAAATGTTCTCACTGAGATATCTTTACTGCTTTCCTCCCTCAGCCTCTGCACCGAGTGAATTCTCATCCTCAGTGATTTCAACCTCCATCTCAATTCATCATACGCTCTCTCCTCTGAGTTCACTGCCCTCTTATCCTCCCTTAATCTCCCCCTCCATATAAACTCCCCCTCCAAATAAACTCTCCAACCCATATTCACTGCCACCTCCTTGACCTTGCCATCTCACGTGGCCTTGTGACTCCTATCGTGTCAATCAGATACAAGGCCATCTCTGATCACTTCCTTATATCACTCTCCACCCACATCCACCTTCCCCTCCCAACCTTACTTCCTTCTATTTCCGCCCCTGGAAAAAAACTCTCTCCCAATTTACTTTCAAAATCCCAACTGTCTAGCCTTTGGCCCTCCATTCACCATGACATTTCTGCAGCTACTGATCTGCTCAACCAGTCTCTCACCTCCACCTTTGATGCCCTAGTCCTCATTAAAACCATTACTCTGTCTCACACTGGCCATTCCCCCTGGTATGGCCCTCATCTCTACACCCTTAAGTCCAAGGGACGCAAACTTGAATGGATATGGTGGACAACTGGTTTAGCCATTCACCGCCAGATCTGGCTAGACCGCATAAAGCATTATCGGTTCCTGCTCTCGCCGCCTCACTATTCCAGCATCATCCTGGAATGCAAAGATAACCCCCAGCTTCTTTTCTCTACCACAAACCGTCTTCTTAAACCCCTCTCCCCGTCTCCTCCACCCTCACCTCCTAAAACAAGTGCGAGGAGCTCATGGACTTCTCTGTCACTAAGATTGAGACCATCTGATCAGCTGCCTCTGCCGCTTCCCTCCCTTCCCCTAGCCCACCAGGCCAAGCTTCCTCTAGGGTTCACTCCCACCTGCCGTAGTCCTGGGCTAGAATCTTTCATTAGTTTCTCTCTCATTTCCCCTCATGCCAAAGTAGCGACACAGGTTAACAAGACCATAAAAAAAGAAACAAGCACTAGGGTTTATTTCTAGAGGGATAGAATTGAAAAGTAGTGCAGTTATGCTAAACTTATATTGAACCTTAGTTAGACCACACTTGGAGTACTGCGTACAATTCTGTTTGCCATATAATAAAAAGGATATAGAGGCACTGGGGAGTGTGCAGATAAGAATTACAAGGATGACACCAGAAATACGAGGGTATACTTATCAGGAAAAGATGATCAGGTTGGGTCTCTTTTCTCTTGATAAAAGAAGGCTGAGGGGTGAACTAATAGGGGTCTATAAAATTATGAAAGGTTTTGATAGAGTAGATACAGAGAGAGTGTTTCCACTTGTGGGGAAGAGCAAAACTAGAGGCCATCAATACAAGATCGTCACCAAAAAATCAAATAGGAAACTCAGAAGAAACTTCTTTACCCAGAGAGAGGTGAGAATGTGGAACTCGCTACCACAAGGAGTAGTTGAGACAAATAGTATAGTTGCATTTAAGGGGAGGCTAGATAAGAATATGAAGGAGAAGGGAATAGAGGGTTATGCTGACAGAGTTAGATGAGGAAAGACGGGAGGAAGCTTGAGTGGAGCATAAACGCCGGCATGGACTGGTTGGGCTGAATGGCCTGTTTCTGAGCCGTATATCCTGTGTAATCCTATGTAATGCCCTCTCGGAGCTCAGCTTGTCCATGAAACCTACCTCCTGTTCCCTCAACCCTATTCCCACTAAACTGCTGACCACCCAACTTCCCTTCCTGGCTCCCATGTTAGCTGATATTGCTAATAGTTCTCTCTCCTCAGGTACTATCCCCTCTTCTTCAAATCTGCCATCATCACACCTCTCCTCAAAAAAATCAACCCTTGAATCCTCCGACCTTGTAAACTATCACTTCATCTCCCACCTCCCTTTACTCACCAAAGACCTTGAACAAGCTATCGCCTCCCAAATCCAATCCCATCTTTCCCGGAACTCCATGTTTGAATCCCTCCAATTAAGTTTCCATCCCTGCCACAGTACCAAAACGGCTCATATCAAAGTCACAAATGGTATCCTATGTTACTGTGACAAAGGTAAACTATTCCTCCTCATCCTTCTCGATCTGACTGCATCCTTTGACACAGTTGACCACACCATCCTCCTCCAACACCACTCCACCGTTGTCCAGATGGGTGGAACTGCACTGGCCTGGTTCCATTCGTATGTAGCCTATCATAGCCAAAAAATCACCTGCAATACCTTCTCTTCCCGCTCCCACACCATTACAACTGGTGCCCCCCAAGGATCTATTCTTGATCCCCTCCTATTTCTCAAATACATGCTGCCCCTCAGCGATATCATCCGAAAACACAGCATCAGTTTCCACATGTACGCTGATGATACCCAGCTCTACCTCACCACCAACTCTCTCGACCCCTCCACTGTCTCTAAATTGTCAGACTGCTTGTCCGACATCCAGTACAGGATGAGTAGGAATCTACTCCAACTAAATATTGGGAAGACCAAAGCCATTGTCTTTGCTCCCTGCCACAAACTCCATTCCCTATCCATCCCTCTCCCAGTCAACTGTCTGAGGCTGAACGAGACTGTTCATATTTGACCCTACGATGAACTTCCGACCACATATTCGCACCATCACTAAGACCACCTATTTCCACCTCCGTAACACCGTCCGACTCCACCAGGCCTCAGCTCATCTGCTCCTGAAACCTTCATCCATGCCTTTGTTACCTCTAGACTTGACTATTCCAACACACTCCTGACTGGCCTCTCACGTTCTACCCTCCGTAAACTTGAGGTCATCCAAAATTCTGCTGCCTGTTTCCTAACTCGCACCAAGTCCTGTTCACCCACCACCCCTGTGCTCGCTGACCTACATTGGCTCCCAGTTAAGCAACGCCTCGATTTTAAAATTGTCATCCTTGTTTTCAAATCCCCCCATGGCCTTGCCCCTCCCTATCTCTATAATCACCTCCAGTTCTACAACTGGCAGCACGGTGGCATAGTGGTTAGCACTGTTGCCTCACAGCGCCAGGGACCCGGGTTCGAATCTGGCCTCAGGTGACTGTGTGTGTGGAGTTTGCACATTCTCCCCATGTTTGCGTGGGTTTCCTCCGGGTGCTTCGGTTTCCTCCCACAGTCCAAAGATGTGCGGGTTAGGTTGATTGGCTATGATAAAAAATTGACCCCTAGTGTTAGGGGGATTAAATACGCGGGGTTACGGGGATAAGGTGGGATATGTGTTGGTGTAGGGGTTACGGGGATCGGGTGGGATATGTGTCGGTGCAGACTCGATGGGCCGAAATGGCCTCTATCTGCACTGTGGGGTTTCTGTGATTTCTGTGATTCTGTGAACCCTCCGAGATATCTGCACTCCTCCAATTCTGGCCTCTTGAGCATCCCCAATTTTAATTGCTCCATCATTGGTGGCTGTGCCTTCAGCTGCCAAGACCCTAAACTCTGGAATTCCCTCCCTCAGCCTCGCCGCCTCCCTACCTCTTTCCTCCTTTAAGACACTCCTTAAAACCTATCTCTTTGACCAAGCTTTTGGATATCTGTCCTAATATCTCCTTATGTGGCTTGGTGTCAAATTTTGTTTTATAATGCTCCTGTGGAGCGTCTTGGGATGTTTTACTACATTAAAGGTACTATATAAATATATGTTGTTGTTGTTATATTCATTCTGATGTCAAAACTACTCATCTTAATTCCTTTGAATCATCCTGGTGCTGATCAGGCATGGCGCTGCTTCCCAAAACTGGCCCTCATTGTGCAACAAGGTCCCATACTACCCCTTATACATTGTAGTTGAGAGTAGAATATGTTATGTATTGTGTGTTCCCCTCCCACCTGTGGTGGCGCTGTCACAGCAGATACATGGTTGGGTGTTCTCTTGGTTAAGTTTAGCTCTCTTTGTTCAGCACTCTCCAGAACTTTCCTTTCCTTCCTGAATAAAGCACTTCATGTTTGAATCTCTGGGTTCTGAGTTCTAATTGTGTCTAGGTAGAAAGGTACCGACACAACAAAGTGGCGACGAGGATCGGATGAATCTGCGTTGTGGGAACTTTCTTGTTTTCGACTACAAAACACTTGGAACAGAGATTGCAGCATCACATTAACATTACGGGTGCAGTGAGTAAACAGAAATTTTAATTTGAAACGTGAGATGGCTACTATATTAGGAAACATCGGTGATTTTGATGAAAATGTGGAGCAATGGAGCGCTTATACGGAACGTTTTGACTATTTTGTATTGGCGAATGCGGTGGCAAATGAAAAGGTCGTGCCTACCTTTTTGAGTGTAATGGGGCTGAAGACATTCAATTTACTTCGCAGCCTTGTGCAGCCAGATAAGTCAGGAACTAAAACATATAAGCAACTAGTGGAAATCCTTGGAGCACATTTTTCACCGAAACCTCTGGTTATTGCTGAGAGATTTAGATTTCACAAACGGAATCAAGAGGAGGGGGAATCAGTGATGATGTTTATTGCTGCTTTAAAAAGGTTCTCAGAACACTGTGAGTTCAAGGAGGTGCTGAATGACACCATTAGAGACAGACTTGTGTGTGGTCTGCAAAGTGCAGCCACACAGAAGCACCTTCTTACTGAGGACAACCTTACTCTTGAAAAGGCCATTGAAGTTAGTGTCTCCATGGAGATGGCGGAAAAGGAGGCTCACCAGTTGAGTTCAACAGGGAGAGTTCACAAGGTGTCGTCTGAGCCTAAAGGCGCGCAGAACGGCACATGTTACCGTTGTGGGAAAACGGGCCATCACGCTAATGACTGCTGGTGTACGGAGCTGGAATGCCGAAATTGTGGCAAAAAGGGTCACATTGAACGCACCTGTAGAGGTAAAAAAAGAACAGACAGAGCTAGGAATCATGAAAGCAAAATGTCTGTATTTGGACAAGAGAGGAAAAAGAATGTTCATTCAGTGCAGTATGATGGAACAAGCAAAACAGAGGGGAGCGACACCTCTGAGGAGGAAGAGGTGCACATACTGACGGCTGCAGGTGGTTCAAATGGCTACTGGGTGTCACCACTGGTGGAGGGACAATCAGTGTGGATGAAGGTGGACACAGGCGCGGCTGTGTCCCTTGTTTCAGACACTGTCTACAACAAAATGCTAAAGCATCTTACCCTTCAGCCAACAAACATTGTGCTAAAGACGTATACTGGCGAACCTGTGGCCATGAGAGGCGCCATTGAGGTGACAGTTAAATTGAATGGACAGACTGCGAAACTGCCACTATATGTGGTAAAGGGAAATTACCCATCGCTACTGGGACGTGCGTGGCTAGAGAAAATGTTTATGGTGGTTGCGGACGCTCGTAGCAAATGGCCGGAGGTCGCTGTGATGAGGTCTTCCACGGCAGAAGGAACAATTGAGAAACTTGGCGAGATGTTCAGCCGTTATGGCTCACCGGAACAACTCGTAAGTGACAACGGTCCACAATTTGTATCACAGGAGTTTGCAACCTTCCTGCATGTGAATGGTGTCCAACACATCAGGTCTGCGTCCTATCATCCCTCTACTAACGGCCTGGCAGAAAGGTTCATGCAAACTTTGAAGCATGCCTTGAAGGCATCGCAAGGTCAGGGCTCAATCCACCAATATCTGAACAGCTTCCTGTTGTCCTACAGGAACGAGCCGCATGCCACAACCAAAACTTTCCCCACTTCGCTCATGATGAAGAGGCAGTTGCGGACAAGTTTTGACTTACTCAAACCTCCAAGGGCAGAACAGGTTGTCCATTGTCAACAACAAGCTCAAGTTGAAAAGAGAGAGAAAAGAGCGAAGGAGAGACGGTTTCACCCTGGAGAGCACGTCCTAGCTCGAAACTACAACACTGGACCGAAATGGGTTCCTGCTACGGTGATCGCGCAGACGGGCCCTGTGTCTTACACGGTTGAGACTGCTGAGGACGTTGTCTGGAGAAGACACACAGATCAACTGTTGCTAGGAGCAGAGACAGCCACAGAGGCTCCAACGGCTGGTTGGCCTGAACTGTTTACGGATGATACCGCAAACCAGCATCCTTTGCCACAGTGCTCTTCTCCAACACAGGAAGTCATAGAGACTGTTCCACCTGTGCAAACTCCTGACTTTCGACTGACAGAGGCACCTTCTCTATCTAGGCCTGTGTCAATGCCTACTGCTGTGGAAGCCAGCGATGACCACCGGTATCCTGTCAGAGAGCGGCGGCCTCCAAGACGCTTGGATCTGTAGGCTTAGTGACTTACCCACAAGACTGGGGCAGAATAAACCCCAGTGTAAAGTCAGGGTTTGAGGCAGTCTACCTCTACCCTTGGTTAGTTGAGTGCATTGAAAGTAACTTACCTGTTGAGGAATAATGTGGACCTTTCATTTAAGAGGGGAGGAATATGTTATGTATTGTGTGTTCTCCTCCCACCTGTGGTGGCGCTGTCACAGCAGATACATGGTTGGGTGTTCTCTTGGTTAAGTTTAGCTCTCTTTGTTCGGAACTCTCCAGAACTTTCCTTTCCTTCCTGAATAAAGCACTTCATGTTTGAATTTCTGGGTTCTGAGTTCTAATTGTGTCTAGGTAGAAAGTTACCAACACAACAAATATTTCACTGCTTTTAACCTAGCTTGGGAGCTGTTATTTTGACATAGGCTGGAATTTTGCCTACCTGGGTGGGTCTGGTGCGGGTGGTGGCCATGGCGGGTCGCCACCCCGCTGCTGGTTCCATCCCGCTGCTGAAAACAACTTTTCATTAATAGAGCCTATTAAGTCCATCCCACGCATTACCCGACCCTATTAAATGGTGGGAGTTTGGTGATGTCATCGATGACATATTTTCAGCTAGCATCTTTAAAGGGGCCATGGCCACATTAGGTTTGAATGTCACTGTAACATAGTGCTGTCAGTGCACTACAGCATTGGAGTGCTGCAAACACTGACAATGACTGCACAGAGGCAGAGGGCTGCACCCAGGTTCTCCGATATGCTTATGGAGGGAGTCAGAGCATGCAGGGAAATCCTCTTCGCTTCCAATGGACGGAAGAGACTTCCCCAGGACACCAAATCTGCCTGGTTGGAGATTGCAGAGGAGGTCACCAGCAGGGAAGTGGTCATGAGGACCTGGGTGCAGTGCCACAAATGCTTCAATGATCTCATTAGATCAGGAAACGTTATTACAAAGCCACACTCACCTTCATCCAGTTGTGCCTCTCATCACATCCCTATCACTTTGCCTTCCCAACCCTACTCCTGCATATCCTTACTCACACCAACACACCTTGCACGTCCACCCATCCCTCTCTCTCTATCTACTTTATTACTTCCCCATCTCACTAACCACCCCTCACGCTCATCCTCATCACAGTGCAATGATACCAACTAACAACACACAAGGAGGCCACTTGGCTTTGGCACCCCACTCCATCATAGTCACCCTCTGAATATGTAACCCATCCATTCCTTACACTCATTCCATGACTCTCACTCAAACATCCCTTCTTTTGCTCCCTGTAGGAAAAGAGAGCCCAAAATAAGAGGGAGAGGGGGAGAACCGGCGGTGGCCCTCCATCATTTGCAAACCTTACAACAGCAGAGGGGCTGCTTTAGAAATATCTGGAGTGGCCGAGCAGCTGAAGGTGGGAGGCAGAGAGAGGGGTACATCTCAGCAACCTGGTGACAGAATTACATCTCATACAGCTACATGGCATACATCAGTCACTCATATGGGGACTGATGTCAGCAGCCACTGAATGGTCATCATGTGCATAATGGTATCTGTACCCATTCTTGATATGACATATCCAGCTCATCTCTTTACTCTCCCACAGGTCCATCAAGAGCCACCCCTTCCCCCGCCCCCCTGACTGTCCAGGAGGAAAAGGAAGACAACTCCTCAGAGGAGCATCCAGCCTCTGAGAGCGCACCGTCACCAGATATAAGCGCACCCAGCACCAGTGCAGATACGCACACCTTGGTGGGTGCCATGCGAGATAGAGTAGTGTTGTCACCTGTTGTGTCACAAGTCACAAGTGAGCAAGAGCAGATTGTGGAGACAGGGACAGCAGTAGAGACTCCTCACCGGCGCAGGACACTCCCAGCTCTGCTCAGCCTCAGGGGCCATCCAGAAAGAGGGCGATCCTGGAGGTGCAGGAAGAAATGCAGGAGGCTGTGACAGGTTTTGCGAGAGCGATGTCTGCAAATATTCAGAGAATGGAGGAGTCCATCTCCAACATGAGCACCACCATGTCGCAAGTGATGGCAACTGTAGGCTCCTCGATGGATAGGATGGCCATCTACATGGAGCAGCTAATGCACCACTCACAGGAGCACATGCTATCTATGGAAGATAGATGGCTATGTATGGGGAATAGATGGCAAAGGCTCATACACCTCCTCTCTAGGAGTGGTGTCAGCGTAGACGTGGGTCCTCATGGCCCTACTGATGTGCAGCAAGGTGCTCTCCAGCTCTTGGCAGCAGGGAAGTGTGCAGGTTGCCTCTACCTCTGCTGAAGCCATAGGGGTAACACTTCGTAGAAGCACGCAGAAGAGAAAGATGACACACAAGCAGATTCACAAGGGCTGCCACTTGGGTGTTTTATCCAATGTTTATGTAAAGTTTCTGTTAATATGCTGTCAAACATAAAAATCTTTATTTTCAACACTTTCCGGTCTTGGACAGATTTGTGTGCACCTTTGGAAGTGGCTTAGTGAGTTGCAGTGAATGGTGAGACGTAACAGTATCCCCCGCAATGGTGATGAGTATGAAAGGAATGGTTTGGTCATTGCAGGGATGCTTTATGGTGTTGCTTTGGGGTGGTGCCAACCTGGCGCATCATGTGGCAGCCATATGGGTGTACAGCATCAAGTGAAGTAAATCTGGCCATGATGAGGCCATCCCTGACCTCCCGGGCAGCAATGTGCTTGGGTGCTGATGCCCTCTGTTCTGTGCAGCATCAGGTGGTTGCGGAAAAGGTTGGTGGTGTTGTTGTTGGTGCTGCTGGTGTGCCTGGTGCTACTGGTGTTGGCACTCATCGTGGTCAGATTCTGAGGAACAAGGTGAAACAGTATAAACGGCATTCATGCTGATGGAATAGATGCTGGTGGAGTAGAGATGACGGAAGCAATCTGTCAATGGTGAGAGAGGTTCTTCCAATGAGGTGACACTAGATGGAGACTTTGCTGGAAAGACTGCAGCCTGCAGAATCTGTGCTGGGAATGCAGTGAGAAACAACTTCTGCTGAGGAAAGTGATCATCTGTCAGGCAGGAGCTTTTATAATACATTTGATGCTGTCAGTGAATCAACTGGAGCAATGGCCACTGAACTCCAGCCTCAGGTTGACAGACGTGGTTCCCGAGCAACATGTTTCCAGTGGCCATCCAGTTAAATTTAAAAGGTAAGGTTAAAACCACTCTTAAGGGTCTGCAAACAAGCTGCTAATACTTTAAATTGGGTCACCTGCCTCTGCCGGTCGGGTCGGGTCCACGCTGACAGACGCGCCGGGGGAAAGGCGCGTGGGAGCAGGATGACAGCGGGTTCCCGACCCACTCCCAAAATAACAACTTTCCCACCTGACCCGCCTCCGATCGTGCCCGCTACCACCCCTGAAAATTCCGGCCATAGTTACCGTTAAATAATTTCCCATCCAGGCTGCACAGCAAATGCTTTCAAAGCTTAAACTTGCAAAATTCTGAGAAGCGGTGGACTTGATTTTAATCAAGAATGATTCCTGCAGCAGTAGAAACTGAATAAACCTAATCACCTTTTTGGGGAAGCGATTATAGGTTGGCAATTGCTAATGATGGGTAAATTCTCCAAAAAAACTTGTTTGGCTGAATGGTTTTGCAATGAGTTTAATGTTGTAGAAAAGTCCAACTCACTGCATTAGGCCTGTTAGAGACTTCAGGGAAAATTTGAATGATACCATTTACAAAAACAATCAGTGTCAGAGAGGGTTTTAAAAAAAATCATAGACCTACATATGTTCTTAATGCTGTAGCAAAAAAGTATACAAGGTACAGTATATGGGGAAAAAACACTAATTGGAGAAAATCTGGAACTAATAGAAATATCAGAACAAAACAAAACAAGCCTCTGTGCAAAAACTTTGCATAGCCAAAATTTCACTTACACTGAATAGCTAAACATTAAAGCTATTGAGGAATTTTGGGGAGGAAGGAATTGAGTGGGTACCAGGACTCAAAAATAAAACAAAATAATGGAATCTTCAGGACTGCTTTAATGGACGGATCAATAAAACTGTGGCCCCGATATTAACAGGGAGATGGGAAGGGTGCGTGAGCCCAGCAGTGGACGAAGAACCCGTGGGAACAGTCCTCGGCAATCAGTAAGGTGGGAAGGGAGGAGTCCGAGCGGCAGCAACCTATAAAAGGTAAGCCCGAGCGTGGGTAGGCCTCAGTGCGGTGGCGGCGGGAATCCGAGCGGCAGCGACCTATAAAAGGTAAGCCCGAACGTGGGTAGGCCTCAGTGCGGCGGTGGGAGGAGTCCGAGCGGCAGCGACCTATAAAAGGTAAGCCCGAACGTGGGTAGGCCTCAGTGCGGCGGTGGGAGGAGTCCGAGCGGCAGCGACCTATAAAAGGTAAGCCCGAGCATGGGTAGGCCTCAGTGCGGCGGCGGGAGGAGTCCGAGCGGCAGCGACCTATAAAAGGTAAGCCCGAACGTGGGTAGGCCTCAGTGCGGCGGTGGGAGGAGTCCGAGCGGCAGCGACCTATAAAAGGTAAGCCCGAGCGTGGGTAGGCCTCAGTGCGGCGGCGGGAGGAGTCCGAGCGGCAGCGACCTATAAAAGGTAAGCCCGAGCGTGGGTAGGCCTCAGTGCGGCGGCGGGAGGAGTCCGAGCGGCAGCGACCTATAAAAGGTAAGCCCGAGTGTGGGTAGGCCTCAGTGCAGCAGTGGGAGGAGTCCAAGCGGCAGCGACCTATAAAAGGTAAGCCCGAGCGTGGGTAGGCCTCAGTGCGGCGGCGGGAGGAGTCCGAGCGGCAGCGACCTATAAAAGGTAAGCCCGAGGTGCGGGTAGGCCTCAGAGCGGCGGCGGCGGGAATCCGAGCGGCAGCAACCTATAAAAGGTAAGCCCGAGCGTGGGTAGGCCTCAGTGCGGCGGCAGGAGGAATCCGAGCGGCAGCGACCTATAAAAGGTAAGCCCGAGGCGCGGGTAGGCCTCAGAGCGGCGGCGGCGGGAATCCGAGCGGCAGCGACCTATAAAAGGTAAGCCCGAGTGTGGGTAGGCTTACTAATCTCCAATCTCAGAGGGAGTGAAGTAATAAGTGATCGAGATGTGACGTCAATACGAAACAGGTAAGTGATTGGTTGGGAGTATTTCTCTCTTTTTAAAAAAACTTTAACTCTGTGGTTTATAGTTTTTAAGGTCTCTGTGGTTTAGCGGGACAGTTTGTAAACCAGGGCCCTTAAATATATCACTTAAAAATAATATTAATAAATTTAATTAATTACATAGAATGGGAGAGCAGGTGATGTTTTTCTGCTGCAATATGTGGGAGCTGGTGGACACCATTGATGCTCACGGTTGTAGGGGTCGCAAAATCCCCTCAGCCCCCGAAGATCGGAAAATATTAATCCACATCTTGGACGAAGACCTGTGTGATTTAAATTGTCTCTGGGTTGGACAATGTTTTAAAACATACCCAGAACCGCAAAAGGCTGTGTTATAAAGCTCGTAAGCTGGGCAGCACTTGGACACTGGAATCAAAGAACTTTGTGAAAATCGCACACTTTAAGATTGTACATTTTATTAAAAGATGTTCTCTTGAGTTTTGGACTAATAAAAATGGCTGAACAGACCTAATGGAAACAGAATTTAAAAGGACAGACAGGCTGTTAGCATATGAAACAGACAGGCTGTTAGCATATGAAAAAGCTCAGCGCTGCCCTGCAGTGGGTTTGAATGGAGCCCAAGCTGTCAGTCACCCTGTGGTATTGGGCGGGTCCGGTAACCTACAAGCTGTTTGTTTACACTGGGGAGTAGCCCGTTTGAATCAGCCAATCATCGGACAGCAAGCACACTGGGCTGTTTACACACATCCATTCACTGAAATTGACTCTAAGATCAAGTGCTTGAAACTGCCAGCATGAACAAAGGGACTTTGTTTGCTAAGCACTCAAGACTGTCAATCAATTGCGGTTCCAGATGACCACAGGACAATGCTTTGTTTACAAAGCAATTGAATGCTATTAGCATTTGTTTGTATATCAAGTGGACACATCCAAACTGAGGAGGAACCGTTTAAATGAATGGGAGAACACATTCAAACCACTGCAGCTTTATTCGAAAGCCATCACAGACGATGGACACATTTAAACTGCAACTTTATCCAAACCCATCCCAGACAAGTGGACAGTTTGGATCTCTTTTGTTTTAGCCCAGAAACATCAGATCTGGGCGGGCCCCAAAAAAAGGGGTATAAAAGATAGCTTCCCAGAAGCATCTCTCTCTTCTCTTTTACTCTTTGGACTGCAGGTGAGCAAGGCTTCTGATCCACTAGCAAGACAATCTAGTGAGAAGCAAAGGGGTGGTAATTTAAGGGAAATGTTGCTAAGATTGTAAGATTAACATTGTAGCCATTTATCCCTCGTTTTTGCCGTCTGCCTTTCCCTGTTAAGCAATTTTACAGTGAGTACTTTGATCGTGTGGTGTAGTTTCTTTAGTTTTAATAAAATTTGACTTTCTTGCATCCAGACCATTTGTCCGTTTTTAATATATCATTAATTATAAGTTCCTCCAGTCAGAACTGGAAGGAGGGTTTAGCGATTCGAAACCGCCGATTGGAATTGGTCACAGTGCAGTGGCAAGGCTGCCTGACCAGGTAAATTACTGTAAACCAGGTAAAGGATGCCCCCCTACACGCTGATCACATTTGCAGTAAGTGTTGGCTGCTCGAGGAACTCCAGCTCCGTGTTGATGAGCTGGAGTCCGAGCTTCAAACACTGCGACACATCAGGGAGGGGGAGAGTTACCTGGACTCTGTGTTCCAGGAAGTAGTCACACCAATTAGATTAACTAATTCAGATGTAGTCCGTGGTCAGGGACAGGAGGGTGTGACTATGAGTGAGGCAGGTATGGGGATCCAGGAGGTAGTGTTGGAGGAGCCGCAGCCCTTGCTCTTGTCCAACAGGTTCGAGGCACTTACTCCCTGTGGGGACGGGAACGGGGACTGCAGGGAGGATGAGCAACCTGACCACAGCACCGTGGAACAGGGGGCCATTCAAGTGGGGGGAGTAAAAATAAATGTTGTAGTGGTAGGGGATAGTATCATTAGGGGGATAGATAGGTTTCTTTGCAGCCGAGAGCGAGAGTCCCGAAGGCTGTGTTGCCTGCCCGGTGCCAGGGTTAAGGACATCTCCTCTGGGCTGGAGAGAAACTTGGAGTGGGAGGGGGAGGATCCAGTTGCCATGGTCCATGTTGGTACCAACGACATAGATAGGACAAGGAAAGAGGTTCTGCTGAGGAAGTATGAGCAGCTAGTGGCCAAATTAAAAAACAGAACCACTAGGGTAATAATTTCTGGGTTATTACCTGAGCCACGAGCAAATTTGGCTAGGGTAAATAAAATCAGAGAGTTAAATGCATGGCTCAAAGACTGGTGTGGGAGAAATGGGTTTTGCTTCTTGGGACACTGGCACCAGTACTGGGACAGGAGAGAGCTGTTCCGTTGGGACGGGCTTCACTTGGCCAGTGCTGGGACTAGAATCCTGGTGAATCGAATAACTAGGGCTGTAGAGAGGGCTTTAAACTAATTAGTGGGGGGGGAGGTTTCAAGAGAGCAAAAAATACAAATGTCAGCGGAGAAGGCAATAGAGCAAGGTAGCAGTGGGGGAATTAAAAACCAGAGCGTGTCAGGAAGGGACAGAATGTATAAAGATAAAGGTAAAGTAGTAAAGGGGGTAAAAGCAGGAATAAATTGTTACAAAACATATTTAAAAGTTCTTTATCTGAACGCATGCAGCATTCGTAACAAAATAGATGAGTTGACGGTACAAATAACTACACATGGGTATGATCTGGTGGCCATTACAGAAACATGGCTGCAAGGTGAACATGACAGGGAACTAAGCATCCAGGGGTATTTGACAATTAGGAAGGACAGACAGAAAGGAAAGGGAGGTGGGGTGGCTATGTTAATAAAGGATGGAATCACTGCAATAGTGAGAAATGATATTGGGTCAAAGGATCAGGATAGTGAAATGGTTTGGGTGGAGATAAGGAATAATAAGGGGAAAAAGTCACTAGTGGGCATAGTCTATAGGCCTCCTAAGAGTTGCAATTCTGTTGGTCGGAGTATAAATCAGGAAATAGTTGGGGCTTGTAATAAAAGAACAGCTATAATCATGGGGGATTTTAACTTTCATATTGACTGGACAAATCAAATTGGGCAGGGCAGCCTTGAGGAAGAGTTCATAGAGTGCATTAGGGATGGGTTCCTTGAGCAGTATGTTACTGAACCGACCAGGGTGCAGGCAATCTTAGATCTGGTCCTGTGTAATGAGACAGGATTAATAAAAAATGTCCTAGTAAAGGATCCCCTTGGAATGAGTGACCATAACATGGTTGAATTCTAAATTCAGTTTGCGGGTGAGAGAGTGGGATCTCAAACCAGCGTACTAAGCTTAAATAAAGGAGACTATGAAGGTATGAGAGCAGAGTTAACTAAAGTGGACTGGGAAAATAGATTAAAGTGTAAGACGGTACATGAGCAGTGGTGTACATTCAAGGAGATATTTCACAACTTTCAAGAAAAATATATTCCACTGAGGAAAAAGGGGCGTAAAAGAAAAGACAGCCATCCGTGGCTAAGTAAAGTAATAAAGGATAGTATCCGACTGAAAACAAGGGCATATAAAGTAGCCAAATCTAGTGGGAGGATAGAAGATTGGGAAGCATTTAAAAGCCAGCAAAGCATAACTAAAAAATTAATTAAGAAAGGGAAGATAGATTATGAAGGTAAACTAGCAAAATATATAAAAACAGATAGCAAGAGTTTCTACAGTTATATAAAAAGAAAAAGGATGGCTAAAGTGAATGTTGGTCCCTTAGAGGACGAGACCGGGAAATTAGTGGTGGGGAACATGGAGATGGCAAAAACGCTGAACAAATATTTTGTATCAGTCTTTACAGTAGAGGACATTAAAAATATCCCAACACTGGTCAAACAGGGGGTTATGGGGGGGAGGAGCTAAACATGATTAAAATCACTAAGGAGGTGGTACTCGGTAAGATAATGGGACTAAAGGCGGTTAAATCCCCTGGACCTGATGGCTTACATCCTAGGGTCTTGAGAGAAGTGGCGATGGGGATTGTGGATGCATTAGTGGTAAATTTCCAGAACTCCCTGGATTCAGGTAAGGTCCCAGCAGATTGGAAAGCTGCTAATGTAATGCCCTTATTTAAAAAGGAAAGTAGACAAAAGGCTGGAAACTATAGACCAGTTAACCTAACATCTGTGGTTGGTAAAATGCTGGAGAGCTGTGGAAGCTGCGACATTAAATAAATTTAAAACGGAGTTAGACAGTTTCCTAGCTGATAAGGGAATTAGGGGTTACGGGGAGCGGGCAGGGAAGTGGACGTGAGTCTAGGTTCGGATCAGCCATGATACTATTGAATGGCGGAGCAGGCCCGAGGGGCCATATGGCCTACTCCTGCTCCTACTTCTTATGTTCTTATGTAAGGTGGGGAGGGGTGGGAGGAGCTTGAAAGATAGGGGCTAGAGAGGCCTTGTGGGACCTGGGGGAGCACTCCTGCTCCTCCTGACCCGCCAGGAGCTTAAAAACAGGCAAAGTTGTAAAACTTAACTGGGCCTCTTATGCAACGCCCGCTCAGCTGCGCATGCAGGTCCTGATGTCATTTCAGAGTGCAACGCCCTTGGGGCGCCCCGAACCAGAAATTCAGTGGCGCCCCCCTCCTTCCCGCCTGCCGCTCCCAATGACAGGTTGACTGGAACGGTTCCCAGTCGCTGTGGGGCTGGGGGGACGCTATTTAAAGGGGGCTCTTCCTGGCTTCTTTGTGGTAGCCATTTTTGGACCACTCCTTCTGAGAGAGAGAGAGAGATTTGTAGAGAGACAAAGGGAGAGAGATTTCTACATTGAGTCAGCACTCACTGAGGTACTTTTGGCTTCTGACCAGAACTTTGTAGCTGCTTTGCTTTTTCACCGGCATAACTTTGAGTGGCCACATACTATGGGGGCTGCAATGGATGGGAACGTCGGGCTTCTCCATTACATTGAGAGGGCACAGAGGCGCAGAGAGAGAGTGCCAATCATGGCCAGATGGAGGAGGGCCAACAGGCGTCGGCACACAAGACCTTACGCTCCCAGGGTTTTCCGCCAACAGTTCTCATACATCAATATGTCTGAGGAGCAGTGTTTTCGGAGGCTGCGATTCAGCAAGGAGGTGGTCACTGAGCTCTGCCACCTGCTTCAGCCAGATCTGCAGCCTCAACTGAGGAGCAGGATGTCTCTGTCGGTGGCAGTGAAGGTAACAGTGGCTCTCAACTTCTATGCCACCGGCTCCTTTCAATCCGCTACTGGGGACATTGCCAATATCTCCCAGTTCGCGGTGCATTGCTGCATCCGTCAAGTCACGAATGCCCTCTTTAAAAGGAGACGACAGTACATCTCCTTCCCCATGACCCCGGACAAGCAGCAAGAGCGCGCAATGGGCTTTGCAAGAATAACGGGCTTCCCCATGGTCCAGGGCGCCATTGACTGCACCCATGTGGCTTTGCGGGCGCCGCAAGAGAATGCCGAGGATTTCCGCAACCGAAAGGGGTTCCATTCGTTGAACGTCCAGTTGGTCTGTGACCACAGACAGCTGATACTCGCTGTCAATGCCCGCTTTCCAGGCAGTAGGCACGACGCCTTCATCCTGCGCCAGACTTCTGTGGCAGACCTTTTCGAGGCCCCGGCTCACCCAGGAGGCTGGCTTCTTGGGGACAAGGGCTATCCTCTGTGCACCTGGCTGATGACCCCGCTCCGTTCGCCCAGCACCCCTGCTGAAGAATGATACAATGAGAGCCATCAAGCTACCAGGAACATCGTTGAGCACACAATCGGCGTGCTCAAGCAATGGTTCCGCTGTCTGGACCATTCCGGAGGAGCCCTTCAGTACTCACCTGAGCAAGACCCCACTTATTTGTTGTGTGCTGCATGCTGCATAACCTGGCAATCCTCAGGACTCAGCCAATGCCACCAAACATTGGAGCACCAGCAGAGGAGGAGGAGGAGGAGGAGCAGCAGCACCAAGACGGAAGGGAGGCACAAAGTGCAAGGGCCATCCGTCAGCGGCTTATAGCAAGTCGCTTCTAGGCCCCCTCTGAGGGAATGGCCTCTGCCATTCAAAGAACATGAATGGAGCCGTGCCGCAACCCCTAAGCCGGTCAAGGCAACAATTAGTTCAAAGAGCAAACATGCACATTCTGAATAAAGACACTTCTTTATTTATCAAACTGTGTGCCCTTCCCGCATGACAAAGTAATAGAGAGAAACCCCCAAAAAAACAGTCAGTCACATAACTGGCTCTCGCAACCTGGAGACAATGACCAAACAGTAACAAAAATATGACCACAATCCTCGGCCTTCAATAAAACAATTAACAACATTTTGCCACACCTCCTACTTTTTGCCCTTCGAGGGTGATCTGCCTCGCTTGCGAGATTCGCCCCTTCTCACCCTGCAGCTCCTCCGCAATGGGACCCCAGTGGCTGCAGCAAGGCTGGGGGAAGGCTGCTGAGTGTCAGAAACTGAGACTGCAGATGCCCTTGGGGGACGGCCTGGACCAGCTCTGGGCCTGGAGGGCCCGGCTGCTGACTGATCCAACTCTGCATGGGCGGCACCAGTCTGTCCTACAGGTGGCGGCAGCTGCAGTGGAGAAGTGACAGTGCTGGCAGCAGGAATGCTGTCATCCTGAGAGGGGACAGCAACTCCCTGTTCGGCCGACACACTGGGCAGCACTGCAGCATGCGGAACAATCTGCTGAAGCACAGATTGCTGGCCTTCTGTGGCGCGGTGAGGACCCCGGCGAATCCTGCCCGATCCAGCGAGGGTGGCAGCAGTCAGTGCTCGTGTGGCCTCAATCTGTGTCTGCATGAGACCAGCCACTGACTGCATTGCAGCACTAAGCAATTGCGTGGCAGCCGCCTGTGCTGCGCCGACGTCCTGGACAATCCTTGCCTGTGCTGCGCCGACGTCCTGGAGACTCCTTGCCTGTGCTGCGCCGAAGTCCTGGACACTACTTGCCAGTGACTCAATGGAATCTGGCATCCTTGCCACTGCAGCCATGAGCTCAGTGTGCCTGTGCTCCGCCTGTGCTCCGCCTGGGCGCTCATTTCAGCGAGGAGCCGCACCTCTTCTGCGCTCACTGTAGCAGGACTCGAGGCCAGACTCTCCCTCTGGGTTGCCACCGAGCTTCCCTACCCCCCTCGCATTGCTGCAGCCCGCTGGACCCCGGAGCTTCATCCTCCTCAGACCATTCCCCCCTGCTCCCCTCCAGGGAAGACGTGTCCCCATTATGGCCATGGGCTGCCTCGGCTGAGGGTGGCACTAATGGTCCGGCTTCCTCCTCATCGTCGCCTTCAGAATCACTCACAGTGGTAGCTTGAGGGCCCGCCTCCTCACCTGGTGAATCAGCACCTGAAAGCAGGGAGGTACAAGAGTGGCTTTAGCGTGAGGACAGGGTGGCAGCGAGGGAGGCATGAGTGCTGCATTGTACTGATTTGGCTCGAAAGTGGCAAAGGATGCTGGTGTGAGAAACAAGTGGAAGGAGAGAGGTCAAAAAGGTGATGACCTTACCATTGCTGTCCATAACGGGGTCGGCATCTCCAGTGGCGACGGGGCCAATCATCCGGCCTGCCATAATCCGTTGGACTCGCTGCTCCAGATCGGTCAGGGCTTGAAGGTGAGGCCAGCCTCCCCCGGTCCATTGCTGCTGCCTCCTGTTATGCGCCAGCTTGCCCTGCAAGAGAAAGGACGGGCTCTGAGTACAGTGTGCAGCCCTGATCTTGGCTGCAATGACTCCCATGGTGGAATAGCCCTTACAGTGTGCAGCCCTGATCTTGGTTGCAATGCCTCCCATGGTGGAATAGCCCTTATAGTGTGCAGCCCTGATCTTGGCTGCAATGTCTCCCATGGTCGAATTGCCCTTACAGTGTGTAAAGTGCTGAATGTGCATGTGAGTTTCCTGAAAGGGCCATAGGTGTTGGATGAGGGCTGGGCATTGGGGCTTTCAGGACCCTTTGGCCATAAAGTGAGGTGCACATGCAGGGATGAAGAGGATTCTGAAAAGGGCACTCACCCTGACGACCCGAGTAAGGTCGTTGAACTTCTTCCTGCATTGCACAGGGATCCTAGGCACCTTGCTGCTGGAGGTCACTCTGTGAGCCACCTCCCTCCAAGCTTTTCGATAGTCGCTGGGCAGTGGCCTCCTGCCACTGTCCGGGTACAGGAGAGATCGCCTGCACTCCACTGCGCTAACCAGAACCTCCAAGGCCCCCTCGCTGAACCGCTGCGCTCGCTCCCTTGCTCTCTCCATGGTCCTTGGTTTAAGTATGTGGCAACAGGTCTGTCCAGGCCAAGATTCAGGGTTCCGATGCGCAGGATGTGGCTGCAATTCAAGATCGACCCTCCCCTTTAAGAGGTGACCGGCGCCAGCATGTCTGTGTGCAATCGTTAACTGGCCGCACCTGCGCTGCGCCCGCCCTTGGAGGTAGCGCCTCACTCCTCCGGCTTAGCGCCTTAAGGCAGTCGTGCAGCGCCTGGTTTAGCGCTCCAAGCACCTCCTGGGGCAAAGGAGGTCAATTTACCAGTAGGTGGCGATAATTTGCACCGGGCGCAAAACTTCGCGCCCGTCCGATACTTACGTCCCAAACGGGGCGATACTGAATTTCTCCCCCAATATGTGTTAAGGAATATATGATAACAATCAAGACCAATGATTTACAGTTTTCATGGAAAAATGAATAGTCATGGAATTTGATCACAAAAATAGCAGTCGAGAACATCTGATGCGCGGTTGACGTTGGGGGCCAATGCCACCAAGGCCTCCGACGGGGGGGAGGGAGCGCGTCCGGCTGGAAAGAAGGCACGGATAAAATCAAAACACCTTAGGGCGGGTCCCCCCGTGGAGGGCCAGCCCTTGCCCCTTGAGCCCCTTACACCCGCGCTCCTCGCGGAGTTAATCGGGGCGGACGTGAGTGGGAGGGGCCTCATGCCCGAGCCTGTGGTCGCAACCGCCATTGCGGAAACGCCGATACCTGCTGCCGGGCTCGGGCCCGAGGAACCCGACAAACCTGCTTCACCAGAGGGAGCTGAGGAGGAGGCCTCTGCAGACATGGAAGTCTCCCTCGCTCCCTCCATGCTAAAAAGAAGGCGCGACCCCCTGGAAGAGGAGGAGGACCGGGAGGAGGAAGGTCCCTCCGAGCAGGGGGAGTCGTCGCCCGCCGCGGGTACTGCGCGCCCCCCCCCGCTGTCGTCATCACCAGCAATCGGCAGGGGTCGCCTGTCCCTCGGGAGGCTGAGGCAGATGTGTCTGTCCGGCGTGTGCCTCCCGGGGATGGGGACGAGACCCTGCCCGTGGGCGGGGTCGCGGAACAACTCGCGGCAGAAATTGACATTCTATCGGTGCTGTTACCCCTCGCCGGGTCGGGCAGCCTGGGGTCTGGGTCAGGCGAGCTCGAGGATAATGAGCTCGCCCAATGCGACCCGGACATCTCCCAGGGGCTGCTCGACCTGGTAGAGGTTTTAATTTAAAACACCCCATCCGCTGGGTCGGAGGTTGGTGGTGGGGAGGAGGATGGCCCCCTGGCTGCGTCTCTGGTGCCGGGCGTACTGGAGGAGCTGGGAATTGTTCGCTCCCCAGTTTCTCCGATCGTTCCGGCGTCTGGGGCAGAGGGGAGCTCTGAACCGCCGCCGTCTTCTGGCCCAGCACCCCTAAGGGAGCCCAGGGAGGAATCCTCTGCCGCCGATCCTGGGGGTGGGATCCGGGCGGAGGCGGGGCTGGCTGGTGTGGCCGAGCCGTTCGCTGTGCACTGCGCGGCGGATGGGTCAGCCGCTGGTGACGACCCCCTGGAGGAGGATGGGGACTCGGTGATGGGCACGGAGGACGATTCGGACTCCAGCACCGACGAGGCGATGGATGACCTCATGCCCCTTGCCGAGTCTCCCCTCATTCCCGTAAGGGAACTCCGGGATTTTATGGCCACGTGCCTGGGTCGGCGCAATAATGTCCGGCTGGCCCTCGACAGGTGGCCGGAGCTGGCGCTGCTCATCGTGTCCATCCGCGCCGCAGTTAAGATCATGGGCGCGGACGAGGGTGTGAACCCGCTCGAGCTGTGTCGGCTCACAACGTTCCTCACTGGGCTGCAGAGGAAGTGGCGGCTGACCAGCGGCTGCGCTTCCTCCCACCGTTAGGTGTAGGTCGAGGTTGCACTATGCTTCTGACATGAAGATAACCATAGCCAGCCTCAACATCAACGGCAGCAGGGAGGCGCGCCGCAGATTCAATAACTTCTCGGTCCTTTGGGACGGGAAGTATGCGGTGTGCTTCCTGCAAGAAACCCACACCGTTCCGGGAGATGAAGCCATGTGGCTCCTGGAGTGGCAAGGAGGGGTCAGCATGAGTCACCTCTCCAACAATTCCAGCGGGGTGGCTATCTTGATGGCCCCGCATTTTCAAGCCGGAGATCTTGGGGGTCAAGGAGCACGTGCCGGGCCGCTTGCTCCAGGTCACAGTTTGCCTGGGGGGCGTGCCGCTCCATCTCGTGAAAGTGCATGCCCCTCAGACCGGTGCGCAGCAAGTGCGCTTCTTCGAAGAAGTGTCCGCTCTTTTGGGCTCCGTCGACATGGGCGAGTGCGTCATCCTCGGGGGGGATTTTAACTGCACCCGCGAGGCGAGGGACCGTTCGGGTCCCCCGCGAAGCCCGGCGGCGATGGAGAAGTTGAGGGACCTGGTAGGGTCCTTCGACTTGGTGGACTTCTGGCGAAATCTCCACCCCGACTCCAGCGCCTTCACTAGCGTGAGGTCTGGGGGAGTAAGGTCGAGAATTGACCGCCTCTACGTTTCCCGGGCGTACGTCTCCTGCGTTCCGGCGGCTTCCATGTGGCCGGCGCCGTGCACGGACCACCACCTGGTGTGGGCGGAGCTCGCTCCGCTGCGCGCGCGGGGGGGGTCCGCGTACTGGCATTTTAACAACCTGCTGCTGGAGGACGCGCGGTTCCGGGATTCGTTTCGCCGGTTCTGGGCCGGCTGGAGAAGGAAGCGGGGGGGCTTCCCCTCCTTGAGGCTATGGTGGGATGTGGGCAAGGCTCACATCCGTCTCTTCTGTCAGGAGTACGCGAAGGGGTCGACCAAGAGGTGGGAGTCCCGGGTCGGGCGGTTGGAGAAGGAGGTGCTCGACCTGGAGTCCTGTCTCGGTCAGGTCCTCGAGGACCCGGCCCTGCGGAAGGTGTACGCAGAAAAGAAGGGTGCGCTGAAGGACCTACAGCTTGTCGGGTCCTGAGGCGCGTATGTGAGGTCACGGATCCAGCTCCTGCGGGTCCTGGACCACGGCTCCCCCTTCTTCTACTCGCTGGAAAAAAGACGGGGGGTCCGTAAGCAGCTCTTGGGGCTGCTGGCCGACGACGGATCTCTGGTCTCGGATGCGGAGGGAATCAGCACGGAGACCCACGCCTACTACGGGGCTCTGTTCTCTCCGGATCCGTCCAGCGAGGATGCGCGCAGAGTTTTGTGGGAGGACCTGCCGAAGGTCAGCCCGGAGGGCGCCGAAAAATTGGACGCTCTGCTAAGCCTGGCAGAGCTGATCGGCGCCCTCCGCCAGCTCTCTAGGGGAAACTCCCCGGGGCTGGACGGGCTGACCGTGGAGTTCCACAGGACTTTCTGGGACGTCTTGGGGGGCGACTACGCGCGGGTCCTGGGGGAAAGTTTGGCGACCGGGGAGATGCCCCTCTCTTGGCGCAGGGCGGTCATTGTCCTGCTGTCTAAGAAGGGCGATCTCCGCCTCCTTAAGAACTGGCGCCCGGTCTCCCTCCTCAGCACGGACTATAAAATCTTTGCCAGGGCCATATCTGCTCGCCTTGGCACCGTGCTGGCCCACATGATCCACCCCGACCAGTCCTACACGGTCCCGGGCCGGACCATCCACGATAACATCCATCTGGTCCGGAACCTGGTCCACCACTCCCAGAGGGCTGGTCTGTCGGTCGCCTTCCTTTCCCTGGATCAGGAGAAGGCGTTCGACAGGGTGGATCACGAGTATCTCTTCGGGACTCTGCGCACATTTGGGCTCGGGACGCATTTCGTCGCCCGGATCCGACTTCTGTACGCCGCCGTGGAGTTTCTGATTAAAGTTAACGGGTCCTTGACGGCGCCCCTTCGCTTCGGGATGGGGGTGCGTCAGGGATGCCCCATGTCCGGTCAGTTATACGCCGTTTGCGTGGAGCCATTCCTGTTCCTGTTGCGGAAGAGGTTGACGGGACTGGCTTTGCAAGGGCCGGGCGTGGAGGTGGTCCTCTCTGCTTACGCCGATGACGTGCTCCTCACGGTCACGGATCCCGCTGACTTGCGGAGGATGCGGGAATGCCAGCAGATTTACTCGGACGCATCCTCCGCCAAGATCAACTGGGAGAAATGTTCCGGACTCCTGGTGGGTCAGTGGCGGGTGGACTCCCTGCCGGAGGAGTTCAGGCCTTTCGCCTGGAGTACCACGCACCTCCTGTATTTGGGAGTCTACCTTAGCCCTGCCGAGGATGCCTGGCCGGCGAACTGGCAAGAGCTGGAGGCCAAAGTCACCGCTCGCCTAGGACGCTGGACAGGACTGCTCCGAGTGTTGTCCTACAGGGGTTGAGCACTGGTCATAAACCAGCTGGTGGCCGCCATGTTGTGGTACCGGTTGGTCACTTTGATCCCTCCCCCTGCGTTTGTCGCCAAGATGCAGAAGAAGCTCATCGACTTCTTCTGGGACAAAAGGAAGCACTGGGTCTCTGCCGCGGTTCTGTGTCTCCCGCTTAGGGAGGGCGGTCAGGCGCTGGTGTGCCTTCGCACCCAGGCTGCGACTTTCCGTCTTCAGACACTGCAGAGATACCTGTACGTCGAGAATCCTCCGAGATGGTGTGCGCTGGCGACGTATTTCTTCCGCCAGCTGCACAGCCTCAATTACGACATGCAGCTCCTGTTTGTGAAAGTGGGCGGCAGGCGTGCCGGCCTGCGGGAGCTGCCTGTCTTCTACCAGGAACTACTATGGGTTTGGAACTACGTCGCTTCCAGGTGGAGCTCTCCCCCATCAGTAGCGGTGGCTCTCCTTCGGGAGCCGCTGCTCAGGAATCCGCACCTCCACGACCGCGGGTTCGGGCGGCTGGCGGAGGGCAGGGCTGTGCCTGGCAAAGTGACCAGAGTCGGGGACCTGCTCGATGGCGGAGGAACGGGCTGGGTGGCGCCGGAGGAGCTGGCGCGGCGCCTGTCCTGGGCCAACGTCTGGCTCGCGGTCGAAGCCATCGAATCGGTGAAAGCGGCACTGGGCCCCGACTCCACTAGGTGTATCGAGGCGGCTCAAGCACGTGGGGCGATCCTGTCCGAGCTTACCCCTGTTCGGATGGAATTCCTCATCGGCGCCCGGCCCCGAAACTCCCCTCGGGAACCGACGCCTCACAACTTGAGCCGTCTCGAGGAAATACCCTCCGTGCCTTTTCATTCCACGCGGAGGTGTTTCCTGTACGGGCTGCTCCTGCACACTCTCCACTTTGCCATCTTTGTCTACCGTCCGGACACGCCTTGGCGTGGTGTCTTGCCGACTGGCGGTGGCAGAGGTCCCCAATGGAGGGCTCTCTACGCGGGAGTCCTCCCTTGTTCCATCGGGGACTTGGCCTGGAGCGTGTTGCATGGAGCGGTCCCGTGCAATAAGGTTTTAAGTAGGTTCACAGACTCCCAGGCCGCCTGCATTTTTTGCGGCCTGGAGGAGTCCATGTTTCACGTTTATATGGAGTGTGAGAAGTTGCAGCCCCTCTCACTACTTGAAGGGGCTGCTCCTCGATTTTTGGTTGCACTTCAGTCCCACGCTCTTGATCTACGGTCACCCGGTGCGGAGGGGAGCGGACAGGTTGGAGGACCTCCTTGTGGGCCTGCTCCTGGGCCTGGCTAAAACAGCCATCAATTGGTCCAGGCAGCGGGTGGTCGAGGGGGTCGTCCAGCCGGATTGCCTGCCTCTCTTCCGCGGCCATGTTCGCGCCCGGGTGGCCCTGGAGATGGAGCAGGCGGTGTCCGCCGGTGCGCTTGAGTATTTCCACGACCGGTGGGTGCCGCGCGGACTGGAGTGCATCATCAACCCGGAAAACCAAATTTTAATTTGATTTGTTAAGTTTTAGTTGAAGTTTTGTTTACAGTCCAATTTGGCTTTTTTTGGTACAAACAAAAAGAGTACCCTCTCAGCATTGCTGGCTGTGCAGCTGCCTCAGTCAGCAGGAGGAGAAGGAGCAGCCAAACCAGGAGAGTGGAGAGTGGACTAAAGTGGTGGTCCCCTGACCAGGAAGAGGAGGAGAACGCTGGACCACCACCACCACCAACTCCACCATCATCATAACATCAACTGAGGTGCCTGGAGAGAGAGGACAGAGGAGGAGAAGGCGAAAGGAGGCCAGCAACAACACCAACCAGGGGAGAGGCCTTTCCCATTACTGCCTCCCCAAATTGGCCTCCATTCCAGGAGGGAGGGGAGAGAAACAACCACCAACTGTTTGGAAGGAGGGAGGAACAACATCATCTTTCAGGTGGGTGTTCTTTGGTGCACTCTCCCAAAGACTTTGTATTTTAGGTGGGGAGAGAAAAGAAGAAAAAAGGGCCGGATCATCAAGGGGTGTGTGTGTGTGTGTGTGGCTCTTGTAAAACACTAGGCCACACACACCACTAATTAAGCACCCCTACCTATTGCCTGACTTGGGATAGCTGGAGCTGCCTAGGTGAACAGCCCAATTAATACATCGTTAAGACCTGGTTTGGGACTGAGCCTGGGGCATCTCCAGCTTTCCCAGGTGAAGACATCTTCTCCCCCTGCTAGAAGACCGCCTTCAAAGACTTAAATTTTTCATTGGAGAGTGCACCCCTGCCGACACCCACCCACCCACCATCCTGAGTGGTGACCCTGCCTTTGCGGCCTCCCTCCTTCCCACCCCGCCCTCTCTCTCTCTCTTTGTCTTTCTCTGCCTCTCTCTCTGAGGCACCTCATTTCATCTTTATTTATTAATTGCCTATTGAGCAGAGGGGAGAAGGCCTCTCTCCCAATTTCAATCAATAAGGGGAGAGGTGTGCCTTCAATTTAAACAGCTCCCTCTGCTCAATTGAGGACCAAAAAATACCTGAGGCCACAATTAACACCTTCAGGCCTGTGACTTGGGGTGAGTGTGGCCCTTTTTAGAAAACACCCCAGAATGGCGACTGCATCTTCGCCAGTGGCGGGGCCAGCCAGGACTTATGCGGGAGTGGCAGCCACAGCCATAGCTGCTCCCACTGCTTCTGCTGCCCTGTCACCATTCAGATTGATAACAAAAAAGCCTGGGGTGAAGAGCTACACTCACCCCATTATGACCATTGAGGCCTGCGTTAAAGCCATGGCTGGGGTTGTCGGCCCCTCAGCCATCGTCGCGGCCTCAAAAATGTACGGGAAGGCTGTGTTCTTCCTGGGGTCGGAGCGGGCGGTGTCCCTGGCCGTCGCCAAGGGGCTCACCGTGGGCGGGACCTTCCTGCCGTTGGATCCTCTCGAGGCCACCGCGCAGAGAATTGTCATCTCAAATGTCCCGCCCTATGTCCCTGCTGAGCTCCTCCTCCCACATTTGCGCCAACTTGGGGAGGTGAGGTCGGGGATAACGCCCATCCCGCTCGGCTTCCGGGAAGCCAGCCTTCGCCACGTCTTCTCCTTCCGGCGCCAGCTGTTCATCCAGCTGGCGCGGGAGGAGGACACCGACGGGGAGTTCATCGTCCACCACGAGGGGACCGCCTATCGCGTCTTCTGGATGTTGGACGGTGTGCGGTGCCACGCCTGCAAGGAGGTCGAGCACATCCGGAAAAACTGCCCCGCCTCCAAGGCCGCCAGATCATCTCGTGTGGCCGAGGCTGGCGCTGCCGCCGCTCCTCCCCCCAGATCTGCCCGCGCGTCGGGAATGTCTGATGCGCGGTCGACGTTGGGGGCCAATGCCACCAAGGCCTCCAGCGGGGGGGAGGGAGCGCGTCCGGCCGGAAAGAAGGCGCGGCGAAAAAATAAACACCTTAGGGCGGGTCCCCCCATGGATGGCCAGCCCTTGCCCCTTGCGCCCCTTACACCCGCGCTCCTCGCGGATTAAATCGGGGCAGATGCGAGTGGGAGGGGCCTCGTGCCCGAGCCTGTGGCCGCAACCGCCGCAGCGGTAACGCCAATACCTGCGGCTGGGCTCGGGCCCGAGGAACCCGACAAACCTGCTCCGCCGCAGGGAGCAGAGGAGGAGGCCTCTGCAGACATGGAGGTCTCCCTCGCTCCCTCCATGTTAAAAAGAAGGCGCGACCCCCTGGAAGAGGAGGAGGACCGGGAGGAGGAAGGTCCCTCCGAGCAGGGGGAGTCGTCGCCCGCCACGGGTACTGCGCCCCCCCCCCCACTGTCATCATCACCAGCGATCGGCAGGGGTCGCCTGTCCCTCGGGAGGCTGAGGCAGATGTGTCTATCAGGCACGTGCCTCCCGGGGATGGGGACGAGACCCTGCCCGTGGGGGTGGGCATGGGTCAACCCGCGGCAGACATTGATATTTTATCTGTACCGTTACCCCTCACTGGGTCGGGCGGCCTGGGGTCTGGGTCGGTCGAGCTCGAGGAAAATGACCTCACCCAATGCGAACCGGACATCTCCCAGGGGCTGCTCGACCTGGTAGAGGTTTTAATTCAAAACACCCCATCCGCTGGGTCGGAGGTTGGTGGCGGGGAGGAGGGTGGCCCCCTGGCTGTGTCTCTGATGCCGGACGTACTGGAGGAGCTGGGAATTGTTCTCTCCCCGGTTTCTCCGGTCGTTCCGGCGTCTGGGGAGGAGGGGTGCTCTGAACCGCCGCCGTCTTCTGGCCCAGCACCCCTAGAGGAGCCCAGGGAGGAATCCTCTGCCGCTGATCCTGGGGGTGGGATCCGGGTGGAGGCGGGGCTGGCCGGTGCGGCTGAGCCGTTCGCTGCGCACTGCGCGGCGGACGGGTCGGCCGCTGGTGACGACCCCCTGGAGGAGGATGGGGACTCGGTGATGGGCACGGAGGACGATTAGGACTCCAGCGTCGACGAGGCGATGGATGACCTCGTGCCCCTTGCCGAGTCTTCCCTCATTCCCGTAAGGGAACTCCGGGATTTTATGGCCACGTGCCTGGGTCAGCGCAATAAGGTCCGGCTGGCCCTCGACAGGTGGTCGGAGCTGACGCTGCTCATCGTGTCCGTCCACGCCACCGTTAAGATCATGGGCGAGGGCGTGAACCCGCTCGAACTGCGTCGGCTCAGAACGTTCCTCACTGGGCTGCTGAGGAGGTGGCGGCTGACCAGCGGCTGCGCTTCCTCCCCCCGTTAGGTGTAGGTAGAGGTTGCACTATGCTTCTGACATGAAGATAACCATAGCCAGCCTCAACATCAACGGAAGCAGGGAGGCACGCCGCAGATTCAATAACTTCTCGGTCCTTCGGGACGGGAAGTATGCGGTGTGCTTCCTGCAAGAAACCCACACCGTTCCGGGAGAGGAAGCCATGTGGCTCCTGGAGTGGCAAGGAGGGGTCAGCATGAGTAACCTCTCCAACAATTCCAGCAGGGTGGCTATCTTGTTGGCCCCGCATTTTCAGCCGGAGATCTTGGGGGTCAAGGAGCACATGCCGGGCCGCTTGCTCCAGGTCACTGTTCGCCTGGGGGCCGTGCCGCTCCATCTAGTGAACGTGTACGCCCCTCAGACCAGTGCGCAGCAAGTGCGCTTCTTCGAAGAAGTGTCCGCTCTTTTGGGCTCCGTCGACGTGGGTGAGTGCGTCATCCTCGGGGGGGATTTTAACTGCACCCTCGAGGCTAGGGACCGTTCGGGTCCCCCGCGAAGCCCGGCGGCGATGGAGAAGTTGAGGGACCTGGTTGGGCCCTTCGACTTGGTGGACGTCTGGCGAAATCTCCACCCCGACTCCAGCGCCTTCACTAGCGTGAGGTCTGGGGGAGGAAGGTCCAGAATTGACCACCTCTACATTTCCCGGGCGTACGTCTCCTGCGTTCCGGCGGCTTCCATGCGGCCGGTGCCGTGCATGGACCACCACCTGGTGTGGGCGGAGCTCGCTCCGCTGCGCGCGCGGTGGGGGTCTGCGTACTGGCATTTTAACAACCTTCTGCTGGAGGACGCGCGGTTCCGGGATTCATTTCATCGGTTCTGGGCTGACTGGAGAAGGAAGCGGGGGGGTATCCCCTCCTTGAGGCTATGGTGGGACGTGGGCAAGGCTCACATCCGTCTCTTCTGTCAGGAGTACGCGAAGGGGTCGACGAAGAGGTGGGAGGCCCGGGTCAGGTGGTTGGAGAAGGAGGTGCTCGACTTGTCATCCCGTCTCAGTCAGGTCGTCGAGGACCCGGCCCTGCGGAAGGTGTACGAAGAGAAGAAGGGCGCGCTGAGGGACCTGCAGATCGTCGGGTCCCGAGGCGTGTACGTGAGGTCGCGGATCCAGCTCCTGCGGAACCTGGACCGCAGCTCCCCCTTCTTCTACTCGCTGGAAAAAAGACGGGGGGTCCGTAAGCAGCTCTTGGGGCTGCTGGTCGACGACGGATCACTGGTCTCGGATCCGGAGGGAATCAGCGCAGAGACCCGCGCCTACTACGGGGCTCTGTTCTCTCCGGATCCGTCCAGCGAGGATGCGCGCAGAGTTTTGTGGGAGGACCTGCCGAAGGTTAGCCTGGAGGGCGCCGAAAAATTGGACGCTCCGCTAAGCCTGGCGGAGCTGACCGGCGCCCTCCGCCAGCTCTCTAGGGGAAAGACCCCGGGGCTGGACGGGCTGACCGTGGAGTTCCACAGGGCGTTCTGGGACGTCTTGGGGGGCGACTACGCGCGGGTCCTGGGGGAATGTTTGGCGACCGGAGAGATGCCCCTCTCTTGGCGCAGGGCGGTCATTGTCCTGCTGCCTAAGAAGGGCGATCACCGCCTCCTTAAGAACTGGCGCCCGGCCTCCCTCCTCAGCACGGACTATAAAATCTTTGCCAGGACCATGTCTGCTCGCCTTGGCACCGTGCTGGCCCACATGATCCACCCCGACCAGTCCTACATGGTCCCGGGCCGGACCATCCACGATAACATCCATCTGGTCCAGGACCTGGTCCACCACTCCCAGAGGGCTGGTCTGTTGGTCGCCTTCCTTTCCCTGGATCAGGAGAAGGCGTTCGACAGGGTGGATCACGAGTATCGCTTCGGGACTCTGCGTGCATTTGGGTTCGGGACGCATTTCGTCGCCCTGATTCGACTTCTGTATGCCACCGCGGATTGTCTGATTAAAGTTAACGAGTCTTTGACGGCGCCCCTTCGCTTCGGGAGGGGGTTGCATCAGGGATTCCCCACGTCCGGTCAGTTATACGCCGTTTGCGTGGAGCCATTCCTGCGCCTCTTGCGGAAGAGCTTGACGGGACTGGCTCTGCAAGGGCCGGGCGTGGAGGTGGTCCTCTCGGCTTACGCCGATGACGTGCTCCTCACGGTCACAGATCCCGCTGACTTGCGGAGGATGCGGGAATGCCAGCAGATTTACTCGGACGCGTTCTCCGCCAAGATCAACTGGGAGAAATGTTCCGGACCCCTGATGGGTCAGTGGCAGGGGGACTTCCTGCCGGAGGAGTTCAGGTCTTTCGCCTGGAGCACGACGCACCTCCTCTATTTGGGAGTCTACCTTTGCTCTGCCGAGGACGCCTGGCCGGCGAACTGGCAAGAGCTGGAGGCCAAAGTCACCGCTCGCCTAGGGCGCTGGACAGGACTGCTCCGAGTGTTGTCCTACAGGGGTCAAACGCTGGTCATAAACCAGCTGGTAGCCGCCATGTTGTGGTACCGGTTGGTCACTTTGATCCCTCCCCCTGCGTTTGTCGCCAAGATGCAGAAGAAGCTCATCGACTTCTTATGGGACAAAAGGAAGCACTGGGTCTCTGTCGCGGTTCTGTGTCTCCCGCTTAGGGAGGGCGGTCAGGCGCTGGTGTGCCTTTGCACCCAGGCTGCGACTTTCCGTCTTCAGACGCTGCAGAGATGCCTGTACGTCGAGAATCCTCCGAGATGGTGTGCGCTGGCGACGTTTTTCTTCCGCCAGCTGCACGGCCACAATTATGACACGCAGCTCCTGTTTGCGAAAGTGGGCGGCAGGCGTGCCGGCCTGCGGGAGCTGCCTGTCTTCTACCAGGAACTACTATGGGTTTGGAACTACGTCGCTTCCAGGTGGAACTCTCCCCCGTCAGGAGTGGCGGCTCTCCTTCGGAAGGCGCTGCTCAGGAATCCGCACCTCCACGACCGCGGGTTCGGGCGGCTGGTGGAGGGCAGGGCAAGGTGACCAGAGTCGGGGACCTGCTCGATGGCGGAGGAGCGGGCTGGATGGCGCCGGAGGAGCTGGTGCGGCGCCTGTCCTGGGCCAACGTCCGGCTCGCGGCCGAAGCTATCGAATCGGTGAAAGCGGCCCTGGGCCCCAACTCCACTAGGTGTATTGAGGCGGCTCAAGCACGTGGGGCAATCCCGTCCGAGCTTACCCCCGTTCGGACGGAATTCCTCATCGGCACCCGGCCCCGAAACTCCCCTCGGGAAC
The DNA here is from genome assembly GCF_052327205.1 of Somniosus microcephalus. Lineage (NCBI taxonomy): Eukaryota > Metazoa > Chordata > Chondrichthyes > Squaliformes > Somniosidae > Somniosus > Somniosus microcephalus. Next base: position 82,795,285 of record NC_140993.1, on the reverse strand, counting down.
CGGCGCCTCACAACTTGAGCCATCTCGAGGAAATACCCTCCGTGCCTTTTCATTCCGCGCGGAGGGGTTTCCTGTACGGGCTGCTCCTGCACACTCTCCACTTTGCCATCTTCGTCTACCGTCCGGACACGCCTTGGCGTGGCGTCTTGCCGACTGGCGGTGGCAGAGGTCCCCAATGGAGGGCTCTCTACGCGGGAGTCCTCCCTTGTTCCATCGGGGACTTGGCCTGGTGGGTGTTGCACGGAGCGGTCCCGTGCAATAAGGTTTTAAGTAGGTTCACAGACTCCCAGGCCGCCTGCATTTTTTGCGGCCTGGAGGAGTCCGTGTTTCATGTTTATATGGAGTGTGAGAGGTTGCAGCCCCTCTTTCACTACTTGAAGGGGCTGCTCCTTGATTTTTGGTTGCACTTCAGTCCCACGCTCTTGATCTACAGTCACCCGGCGCGGAGGGGAGCAGACAGGTTGGAGGACCTCCTTGTGGGCCTGCTCCTGTGCCTGGCTAAAAGAGCCAGCAATTGGTCCAGGCAGTGGGTGGTCGAGGGAGTCATCCAGCCGGATTGCCTGCCTCTCTTCCGTGGCCATGTTCATGCCCGGGTGGCCCTGGAGATGGAGCACGCAGTGTCCGCCGGCGCGCTTGAGTATTTCCGTGACCGGTGGGCGCCGCGGGGACTGGAGTGCATTATCAACCCGGAAAACCATATTTTAATTTGATTTGTTAAGTTTTAGTTGAACTTTTGTTTATTTACGGTCCAATTGGGTTTTTTGGATCCAAACAAAAAGAGTACCCTCTCAGCATTGCTGGCTGTGCAGCTGCCTCAGTCAGCAAGAGGAGAAGGAGCAGCCAAACCAGGAGAGTGGAGAGTGGAAAGTGGTGGTTTCCTGACCAGGAAGAGGAGGATAACGATAGGTCACCACCACCACCTCCACCATCATCATCACAACAACAGAGGTGCCTGGAGAGAGAGGACAGAGGAGGAGAAGGAGAAAGGAGGCCAGCAACATCATCAACCAGGGGAGAGGCCTTTCCCATTACTGCCTCCCCAAATTGGCCTCCACTTCAGGAGAGGGAGAGAGGGGTGAGAAACCACCATCAACCAACACCAACTGTTCGGAAGGAGGGAGGAATATAATCTTTCAGAACATCTACAGGTGGGTGTTATTTGGGGCACTCTCCCAAAGACTTTGTATTTTAGGTGGGGGGAGAAAAGAAGAAACAAGGCCGGATCATCAAGGGGTGTCTGTGTGTGTGTGTGTGGCTCTTGTTAAAAACTAGGCCACACACACCACTAATAAGCACCCCTTCAATTGCCTGACTTGGGACAGCTGGAGCTGCCTAGGTGAAGTCCAATTTCATTTATTACATCGTTAAGACCTGGTGTGGGACTGAGCCTGGGGCATCTCCAGCTTTCCCAGGTGAAGACATCTTCTCCCCCTGCCAGAAGACCACCACCATCAAAGACTTTAAATTTCTATCGGAGAGTGCACCCCTGCCAACACCCACCCACCCACCATCCTGAGTGGCAACCCTGCCCTTGCAGCCTCCCTCCTTCCCACCCCCTCTCTCTCTCTCTCTTTGTCTCTCTCTGCCTCTTTCTCTGAGGCACTTCAATTTCATCTCTATTTATTAATTGCCTATTGAGCAGAGGGGAGAAGGCCCCTCTCCCAATTTCAATCAATAAGGGGAGAGGTGTGCCTTCATTTTAAACAGCTCCCTCTGCTCAATAGAGGACCAAAAAATACCTGAGGCCATTAACACCTTCAGGCCTGTGACTTGGGGTGAGTGTAGCCCTTATAAAAACACCCCATAATGGCGACTGCATTTCGCCGGTGGCGGGGCCAGCCAGGACTTATGCGGGAGTGGCAGCCACAGCCACAGCTGCTCCCGCTGCTTCTGCTGCCCCGTCACCTTTTAAACTCATGACAAAAAAGCTTGGGGTGAAGAGCTACACTAACCCCACTATGACCATTGAGGCCTGCGTTAAAGCCATGGTTGGGGTTGTCTGCCCCTCAGCCATCGTCGCGGCCTCAAAAATGTACGGGAAGGCTGTGTTCTTCCTGGGGTCGGAGTGGGCGTTGTCCCTGGCCGTCGCCAAGGGGCTCACCGTGGGCGGGACCTTCCTGCTGGTGGATCCTCTCGAGGCCACCGCACAGAGGATCGTCATCTCGAACGTCCCGCCCTATGTTCCTGGTGAGCTCCTCCTCCACCATTTATACCAACTTGGGGAGGTGAGGTCGGGGATCATGCCCATCCCGCTCGGCTTCCGGGAAGCCAGCCTTCGCCACGTCTTCTCCTTCCGGCGCCAGCTGTTTATCCAGCTGGCGCGGGAGGAGGACACCGACGGGGCGTTCGTCGTCCACCATGAGGGGACCGCCTATCGCGTCTTCTGGACGTCGGACGGTGTACGGTGCCATGCCTGCAAGGAGGTGGGGCACATTCGGAAAAACTGCCCTGCTTCCAAGGCCGCCAGATCATCTAGTGCGGCCGAGGCTGGCGCCGCCACCGCTTCTCCCCCAGGATCTGCCCGCGCGTCGGGAACCGCTGATGCGCGGTCGACGTCAGAGGCCGATGCCACCAAGGCCTCCGGCAGGGGGGAGGGAGCGCGTCCGGCCGGAAGGAAGGCGCAGCAAAAATCAAAAAACCTTAGGGCGGGTCCCCCCGTGGAGTGCCAACCCTTGCCCCTTAAGCCCCTTACACCCGCGCTCCTCACGGAGTTAATTGGGGCAGACGCAAGTGGGATGGGCATCGTGCCCGAGCCTGTGGCCGCTACTGCCGTAGCGGAAACACCAATACGTGCGGCCGGGCTCGGGCCCAAGGAACCCGACAAACCTGCTCCGCCGGAGGGAGCAGAGGAGGAGGCCTCTGCAGACATGGAGGTCTCCCTCGCTCCCTCCGTGCTAAAAAGAAGGCGCGACCCCCTGGAAGAGGAGCAGGACCAGGAGGAGGAAGGTCACTCCGAGCAGGAGGAGTCATCGCCCACCGTGGGTACTGCGCTCCCCCCACCCCCGCTGTCATCACCACCGGCATTCGGCAGGGGTCGCCTGTCCCTCAGGAGGCTGAGGCAGATGTGCCTGTCCGGCACGTGCCTCCCGGGGAGGGGACGAGACCCTGCCCGTGGGGGTGGACGCGGGACAACCCGCGGCGGAGATTGACATTTTATCGGTGCCGTTACCCCTTGCCGGGTCGGGCGGCCTGGGGTCTGGGTCGGGCGAGCTCGAGGAAAATGAGCTCACCCAATGCGACCCGGACATCTCCCAGGGGCTGCTCGTCCTGGTAGAGGTTTTAATTCAAAACACCCCATCCGCTGGGTCGGAGGTTGGTGGCGGGGAGAAGGATGGCCCCCTGGCTGCGTCTCTGGTGCCGGACGAACTGGAGGAGCTGGGAAATGTTCTCTCCCCGGTTTCTCCGGTCGTTCTGGTGTCTGAGGCGGAGGGGGACTCCGAACCGCCGCCGTCTTCTGGCCCAGCGTCCCTAGAGGAGCCCAGGGAGGAATCCTCTGCCGCCGATCCTGGTTGGTGGGAACCGGACGGAGGCGGGGCCGGCTGGTGCGGCCGAGCCATTAGCTGCGCACTGCGCGACGGACGGGTCGGCCGCTGGTGACGACCCCCTGGAGGAGGATGGGGACTCGGTGATGGGCACGGAGGACGATTTGGAATCCAGCACCGACGAGGCGCTGGATGACCTCGTGCCCCTCGCTGATTCTCCCCTCATTCCCATAAGGGAACTCCGGGACTTTATGGCCACGTGCCTGGGTCGGCACAATAAGATCCGGCTGGCCCTCGACAGGTGGTCGGAGCTGGCGCTGCTCATCATGTCCGTCCGCGCCGCCGTTAAAATCATGGGCGCGGACGAGGGCGTGAACCCGCTCGAGCTGCGTCGGCTCAGAACGTTACTCACTGGGCTGCTAAGGAAGTGGCGTCTGACCAGCGGCTGCGCTCCCTCCCCCCGTTAGTTGTAGGTAGAGGTTGCGCTATGCTTCTGACATGAAGATAACCATAGCCAGCCTCAACATCAATGGCAGCAGGGAGGCGCGCCGCAGATTCAATAATTTCTCGGTCCTTCGGGACGGGAAGTATGCGGTGTGCTTCCTGCAAGAAACACACGCCGTTCCGGGAGACGAAGCCACGTGGCTTCTGGAGTGGCAAGGAGGGGTCAGCATGAGTCACCTCTCCAACAATTCCAGCAGGGTGGCTATCTTGCTGGCCCCGCATTTTCAGCCGGAGATCTTGGGGGTCAAGGAGCACGTGCCAGGCCGCTTGCTCCAGGTCACTGTTCGCCTGGGGGGCGTGCCGCTCCATCTAGTGAACGTGTACACCCCTCAGAGGTGCGCAGCAAGTGCGCTTCTTCAAAGAAGTGTCCGCTCTTTTGGGCTCCGTTAACGTGGGCGAGTGCGTCATCCTCGGGGGTGATTTTAACTGCACCCTCGAGGCGAGGGACCGTTCGGGTCCCCTGCGAAGCCCGGCGGTGATGGAGAAGTTGAGGGAACTGGTCGGGTCCTTCAACTTGGTGGACGTCTGGCGTAATCTCCACCCCGACTCCAGCGCCTTCACTAGCGTGAGGCCTGGGGGAGGAAGGTCCAGAATCGACCGCCTCTACAGTTCCCGGGCGTACGTCTCCTGCGTTCCGGCGGCTTCCATGCGGCCGGTGCCGTGCACAGACCACCACCTGGTGTGGGCGGAGCTCACTTCGCTGCGCATGCGGGGGGGGGTCCGCGTACTGGCATTTTAACAACCTGCTGCTGGAGGACGCGCGGTTCCGGGATTCGTTTCGTCGGTTCTGGGCCGACTGGAGAAGGAAGTGGGGGCCTTCACCTCCTTGAGGCTATGGTGAGACGTGTGCAAGGCTCACGTCCGTCTTTTCTGTCAGGAGTACGCGAAGGGGTCAACCAAGAGGCGGGAAGCCCGGGTCGGGCGGTTGGAGAAGGAGGTGCTCGACCTGGAGTCCCGTCTCGGTCAGGTCGTCGAGGACCCGGCCCTGCGGAAGGTGTACGAAGAGAAGAAGGGCGCGCTGAAGGACCTGCAGCTCGTCGGGTCCCAAGGCGCGTACGTGAGGTCGCGGATCCAGCTCCTGCGGGACCTGGACCGCGGCTCCCCCTTCTTCTACTCGCTGGAAAAAAGACGGGGGGTCCGTAAGAAGCTCTTGGGGCTGCTGGCCGACGACGGATCTCTGGTCTCGGATCCGGAGGGAATCAGCACGGATGCCCCCGCCTATTACGGGGCTCTGTTCTCTCCGGATCCGTCCAGCGAGGATGCGTGCAGAGTTTTGTGGGAGGACCTGCCGAAGGTCAGCCCGGAGGGCGCCGAAAAATTGGACGCTCCACTAAGCCTGGCGACCGGGGAGATGCCCCTCTCTTGGCGTAGGGCGGTCATTGTCCTGCTGCCTAAGAAGGGCGATCTCCGCCTCCTTAAGAACTGGCGCCCGGTCTCCCTCCTCAGCACGGACTATAAAATCTTTGCCAGGGCCATGTCTGCGCACCTTGGCACCGTGCTGGCCCACATGATCCACCCCGACCAGTCCTACATGGTCCCGGGCCGGACCATCCATGATAACATCCATCTGGTCCGGGACCTGGTCCACCACTCCCAGAGGGCTGGTCTGTCGGTCACCTTCCTTTCCCTGGATCAGGAGAAGGTGTTCGACAGGGTGGATCACGAGTATCTCTTCGGGACTCTGCGCACATTCGGGTTCGGGACGCATTTCGTCTCCCGAATCCGACTTCTGTACGCTGCCGCGGAGTGTCTGATTAAAGTTAACGGGTCCTTGACGGCGCCCCTTCGCTTCGGGAGGGGGGTGCGTCAGCGATGCCCCATGTCCGGTCAGTTATACGCCGTTTGCGTGGAGCCTTTCCTGCGCCTCTTGCGGAAGAGGTTGATGGGACTGGCTCTGCAAGGGCCAGGCGTGGAGGTGGTCCTCTCGGCTTACGCCGATGGCGTGCTCCTCACGGTCACGGATCCCGCTGACTTGCAGAGGATGTGGGAATGCCAGCAGATTTGCTCGGACACATCCTCCGCCAAGATCAACTGGGAGAAATGTTCCGGACTCCTGGTGGGTCAGTGGCGGGTGGACTCCCTGCCGGAGGAGTTCAGGCCTTTCGCCTGGAGCACCACGCACCTCCTGTATTTGGGAGTCTACCTTAGCCCTGCCGAGGATGCCTGGCCGGCGAACTGGCAAGAGTTGGAGGCCAAAGTCACCGCTCGCCTAGGACGCTGGACAGGACTGCTCCGAGTGTTGTCCTACAGGGGTCGAGCGCTGGTCATAAACCAGCTGGTGGCCGCCATGTTGTGGTACCGGTTGGTCACTTTGATCCCTCCCCCTGCGTTTGTCGCCAAGATGCAGAAGAAGCTCATCGACTTCTTCTGGGACAAAAGGAAGCACTGGGTCTCTGCCACGGTTCTGAGTCCCGCGCTTAGGGAGGGCGGTCAGGCGCTGGTGTGCCTTTGCACCCAGGCTGCGACTTTCCGTCTTCAGACGCTGCAGAGATACCTGTACGTCGAGAATCCTCCGAGATGGTGTGCGCTGGCGACGTATTTCTTCCGCCAGCTGCACGGCCTCAATTACGACATGCAGCTCCTGTTTGTGAAAGTGGGCGGCAGGCGTACCGGCCTGCGGGAGCTTCCTGTCTTCTACCAGGAACTGCTATGGGTTTGGAACTACGTCGCTTCCAGGTGGAGCTCTCCCCCGTCAGGAGCAGCGGCTCTCCTTCGGGAGCCGCTGCTCAGGAATCCGCACCTCCACGACCGCGGGTTCGGGCGGCTGGCGGAGGGCAGGGCTGTGCCTGGCAAGGTGACCAGAGTCGGGGACCTGCTCGATGGCGGAGGAGCGGTCTGGATGGCGCCGGAGGAGCTGGCGCGGCGCCTGTCCTGGGCTAACGTCCGGCTCGCGGTCGAAGCCATCGAGTCGGTGAAAGCAGCACTGGGCCCCGACTCCACTAAGTGTATCGAGGCGGCTCAAGCACGTGGGGCGATCCCGTCCGAGCTTACCCCCATTCGGACGGAATTCCTTATCGGTGCCCGGCCCCGAAACTCCCCTCGGGAACCGGCGCCTCACAACTTGAGCCGCCTCAAGGAAGTACCCTCCGTGCCTTTTCATTCCGCGCGGAGGGGTTTTGTGTACGGGCTGCTCCTGCACACTCTCCACTTTGCCATCTTCGTCTGCCGTCCGGACACGCCTTGGCGTGGCGTCTTGCCGACCGGCGGAGGCGGAGGTCCCCAATGGAGGGCTCTCTACGCGGGAGTCCTCCCTTGTTCCATCGGGGACTTGGCCTGGAGGGTGTTGCACGGAGCGGTCCCGTGCAATATGGTTTTAAGTAGGTTCACAGACTCCCAGGCCGCCTGCATTTTTTGCGGCCTGGAGGAGTCCGTGTATCACATTTATGTCGAGTGTGAGAGGTTGCAGCCCCTCTTTCACTACTTGAAGGGGCTGCTCCTCGATTTTTGGTTGCACTTCAGTCCCATGCTCTTGATCTACGGTCACCCGGTGCGGAGGGGAGCGGGCATGTTGGAGGACCTCCTCGTGGGACTGCTCCTGGGCCTGGTCAAGAGAGCCATCAATTGGTCCAGGCAGCGGGCGGTCGAGGGGGTCGTCCAGCCAGATTGCCTGCCTCTCTTCCGCGGCCATGTTCGCGCCCGGGTGGCCCTGGAGTTGGAGCACGCGGTGTCCGCCGGTGTGCTTGAGTATTTCCGCAACCGGTGGGTGCCGCGGGGACTGGAGTGCATCATCAACCCGGAAAACCAAATTTTAATTTGATTTGTTAAGTTTTAGTTGAACTTTTGTTCATTTACAGTCCAATTCGGGGGTTTTTTTTGGTCCAAACTAAAAGAGTACCCTCTGTTCAGTAAAATACCTGTTTAATTGTTCTCCCGAAGTCCGTGTATTATTGAGGCGCGGACTTTACATCCGCCATTGAGTGAAGGTGGCTGCCGAGCCCCTCCAAGACTCCAGAAATGCCTCCCTTGTGTAAGGGAAATGATTAGGATATGTTAAAAAGCATTTTACTTATCTTCGAGGACCCCTTTGCTCCTGCTGTCAAGTCCTATTATTCCCATCATCAGGGCAACCTCCTCAGTGCTATCAAACCCCAGCCTCTCCCATGTTCCTAAACTCCAAGCACTCCACCCTCGTGCTACCAAATCTCAAGGCCACTCAGGCAGTCCTGCAAACTCCAGTGTCCTTCCCCTGCCCCCACGCCCTCCATTCCCCCGACCCTACACACACACACAGGGATTCTCATTCTTTCTATGAACAGAATGTTAGTTTTCAATTGAGTATGTTTGTGTTTAAGCAGTCATATGTACTAATGCAGCACAGACAGGAGGTTAGTCAGTGGCCCTGATTTTAAAGGGAGGGACAGGTACAGTGTGCATGAGTCCTGAAGCAGGCAGCAAAGCTGGGGAGTCAGGGGATGTGGAGGTCCAGCCGATTTTAATGGCTGGGCATCATTTTAATAAACGTTCCCTGAATGCCGCCTGAACCCAGCCAGATCCAGTACCTGGCCAGCAGGGGGAAGCGGTAATTTGGCAGCAGGGGCCATTGCCAGGGACCCAGTTAAGAGATGATGGAAGCTCTGGATGCAATCAGAGGAAGCCTGGGACAAGGGAGGCCAAACGCTACCTTGTGAGGCCAGGAGGAACGCTTCTGCTTCTACTGGCCCAGAGCGAAGCCTAAAATTAAATGTAATTACATTCCTGCCTGGGCCTCCTCTGGCCCATGTTTCACCTCCCAGCATGTCTGTCCTGACAGGGAAGCTGTCAGTGCTCCCTCGCTTAGGTCTCTGACTAATATTGCAGTCGGATCTCAATTACATTGTTGGGGCCCGATCTGCATATTTAAAGAAGGACCCCGCTTCTTTCCTGGGGGTGCCCCGCTCGCGTGCTCAAAAGAGCAGGTTAACATTGGAACACAGCAGGAAGGCAGCGGGATTAGAGGGGGTAAGTGACTGCCCTCATTTTAACTGGGGAATTAAAATTGGGGCTGTTTGGATCCTGCATTTCTGCGAGGATAATCTCGATCTACCACTGCAAATTCAGTAAGTGGCAGGACCCCTAGAGAAATGGCATAAATGGTATCCAGCCGTTTACATTGCATCTCCAGGAGTTCCACCAAACTCCTGCTGAAGTTAAAGCAGGAGATCCGAGAAAGTCATAAAAGCAGAAAGTGCAATATGATTTATTTTCCCCTAATGTGGAGTTGTCAACGTGGAGAAAGAGAAAGCTGGCTTTCTTAGCAGGTAATTGTTATACCATTGTTCCAGGAACATTAGCACTGCTGGCAACTTGAAAAGACCCTTCTGGCAGTAGCTAAGCATTTTGAAATTGGCAGATCATATCAAGGTAAAGGAACACAAATTCAATTTTGGTGAGGAAAACCAAAAGAACTTGAGCAGTGCAAATAAAAGGAAGGACACATAAGCCTTTCAGAATCTCAGCCCTATAGCCAGACTACTGAACAAAACACATTTCACTGCACCTCATGAGTGGATTTTAGCTTGAGCTAAATGTAAATATCTACATAGTTAACAAGCAAACATCAGAACAATAAGGAAAAAAGATCCTTTAAGAAGAAAGTGAGCCACAGGATTCAACACCCACCACCCAAAAAAAAGCTGTCTTGCTCTCGAACATGAATCTTAGAAATCAAATTTGGGTTAGATTTTCCTTTAGGAATTAGCCTGTTTGTGGATGGTCCTGGATCACAAAATAGAGGGAAATGGGGCAGGGAGACCTATCGACAAATCCGCATCCCAAATAATTGCTTTTTTTCCCACTCCCACTGGGTGCAAACCTTGTAGCTGCCACTGCCCTGCCCAATTGCATGTGAATGACAGAGGGAGGGTGTGGCTTAGTGTAGCAGCCAATGTCCCTCCCCACCACCGCTGGCTCGCCTCCTAAAAAGAACACCTTGGTGAACGAAGCATTGAGGCCATGAGGGACCCAGAGCAAGCTGTAGATAATGTTTCAAAGAGTTTATTTAAATTTTTTTAAAGGTTTTATTAAAGCTTCTAAAGAGTTTATTTAAATTATTAAAATATTTTCTTAAATTTGTTTAAAAGTTTCTTTTAATGTATTTTTTTCCCCGTTCAATATTGCTGATTGGACTCAGGAATCAATGAAGCTTCCCCCTGTTGACCACCAAACTCCTGACCACCCAACTTCGTTTTCTGGCTCCCATGTTAGCTGACATTGTTAACGGTTCTCTCTCCTCAGGTACTGTCCCCCTCTCCCTCAAATCTGCTGTCGTCACCCCTCTCCTCAAAAAAACAAACATTGATCCCTCCGTCCTTGCAAACTACCGCCCCATCTCCAACCTCCCTTTCCTCTCCAAAGTCCTTGAACGTGTTGTTGCCTCCCAAATCCGTGCCCATCTTTCCCGCAATTCCATGTTTGATTCCCTCCAAACAGGTTTCCAACATTGCCACAGTACCGAAACGGCTCTCATCAAAGTCACAAATGACATCCTTTGTGACTGTGACAAAGGTAAATTATCCCTCCTCGTCCTTCTTGACTTGTCTGCAGCCTTTGACACGGTTGACCACTCCATCCTTCTCCAACACCTCTCCACCGTTGTCCAGCTGAGTGGGGCTGCACTCACCTGGTTCCATTCTTATCTATCTAACCGTAACCAGAGAATCACTTGCAACGGCTTCTCTTCCCACTCCCGCATCATTACCTCTGGTGTCCCCCAAGGGTCTATCCTTGGCCCCCTCCTATTTCTCATCTACATGTTGCCCCTTGGCGACATCATCTGAAAACATAGTGTCAGTTTCCACATGTACGCTGACGACACCCAGCTCTACCTCACTATTTCTTCTCTCAACCCCTCCACGGTGTCTAAATTGTCAGACTGCTTGTCCGACATACAGTTCTGGATGAGCAAAAATTTTCTCCAATTAAATTTTGGGAAAACCGAAGCTATTGTTTACGGTCCCCGCCACAAACTCCGTTCCCTAGCCACTGACTCCATCCCTCTCCCTAACATCAGTCTGAGGCTGAACCACACTGTTCACAACCTTGGTATCATATTTGACCCTGAAATGAGCTACCGACCACAAATCCGCAGCACAACAAAGACCGCCTACTTCCACCTCTGTAACATTGCCCGTCTCTGTCCTTGCCTCAGCTCATCTGTTGCTGAAACCCTCATCCATGCCTTTGTTACCTCTAGACTTGACTATTCCAATGCACTCCTGGCTGGCCTCTCACATTCCACCCTATGTAAACTTGAGGTCATCCAAAACTCGGCTGCCCTTGTCCTAACTCACACCAAGTCTCATTTGCCTATCACCCCTGTGCTCGCTGACCTACATTGGCTCCCAGTTAAGCAGTGCCTCGATTTCAAAATTTTCATCCTTGTTTTCAAATCCCTCCATGGCCTCACCCCTCCCTATCTCTGTAATCTCCTTCAGCCCCATAACCCCCCGAGATATCTACCCTGTTCTAATTCTGCTCTCTTGAGGATCCCTGATTAAAATCGCTCAACCTTTGGTGGTCGTGCCTTCTGTTGCCTAGGACCAAAGCTCTGGAATTCCCTGCCTAAACCTATCTGCCTCTCTACCTCTCTTTCCTCCTTTAGCACGCTCCTTAAAACCTACCTCTTTGATCAAGCTTTTGGTCACCTGCCCTAATTTATCCTTATGTGGATCGATGTCAAATTTTTTGTCTTAAAATAATCCTGTGCAGCGCCTTGGGATGTTTTACTACATTAAAGGTGCTATATAAATACAAGTTGTTGTTGTTCCTCTGTGAGGACAAAAGAGGATCAAGAGGACTATCATAGAGTTGCAATGATGAACAGGCACCATGGATGGCCACCAGCTCCTACCCGCATTTGCATATCCAGAAGGGATTGCATCACCATGACTCCTCAGCAATGGTTGAGAAGGCTGTGCTTCCCTCAAGAAACAGTAACAGTTCTACAAACTGCCAGACAGTTGCAGGCACAACTCATAAGGAAGACCTTCAGGTGACCAAGATCTGAGTCAAATGAGTCATGCCTTTGTCATGGTCTTCCTTTGGCAATAACGTCAACTCATTCACTTGCTGAAATATGACTCTTCTCAACAGCTTCCAAGGCTCCCACTTGGACCTCATCCCGCTATCCCTTTGTTTAGGCCACAAATCTTTCTGCACATATCCTGTCAGTTAAAAAAAATCTTGCTGAAAACAAATCTGACAACATTTTTACTTTTAAGAGCATTATGTCTCCTCTTGGTGCCTACTCGTGTGCGCCCTTTCAGTCCTAGCTTCTTACTGGAGGTTCTGAGGCGGTTGATTGATGATTTGCAGCAGGAGCCTTGGGGGGATTGAAATGATAGTTTCCATTTCTTTGATTGTGGGCTGTTTCTCCTTTAAGAAGAAATTGGAAAGATTAAAGGTATTGACATGCCATCATGCGGAATGCAACCCAGGTTTTAGTGGGTATTCCTTAATGGAGGTGTGAACAGGTGAAATACCTAGCATGTGAGTCTTCCACTGCTTCCCTATGTGTTCAGCTGTTATTAACAAACACTTACATGGTATTTCCTCAGTTAAACTGCCATTGAGAAATTCCACTGGAAATACTGCTCTATCTGTGTAGATGGGAAAGGATGACAAACAGAGGCAGGCTAGGCTAGCCAAGCAACACAGGCGATGCTTGGTACCCACCAGCTGGTACGTTGCTCCAAGGCAGTCCTACCTCCAAATGACCCAGGAGCAGTGCTTGGAGAGGTTGTGCTTCACAAAGGAAGACATTAATGAGATATGCACATGCTGTAGTCTGTCTTTCAGCCCACCTCCCTTTGTCAGTGGATTTCAAGGTCACCATCACTATGAATTTTTACACTTTAGGGTGATTCTAGGCTGCCTCTGGGGACATCAATAGCATTACTCAATTGGTTCTGTACAGATGTAGCAAGCAAGACACAGATGCATTTTTTGCTTGTGCAAGCCAGTTCATCGCCTTGTACAACTGGCAGCAACATTTGCAGTTTTACTGAGTTGCAAAGTTCCCTAAATACTAGAAGCCCCAATACCTATGCCAACAGAAAAAGATTTTGCTCGCTCAGTGTCCAGCTTATTTATGACCAGCAGCACCATATCATGCAAGGAAAGGCTTGCTTTCCTAATAGCTGCCATGATCATGCCTTAATAGTCAAGGTGTGGTCTGACCAGAGCACTATACAGTTTGACCGTGACTTCCTTTGATTTACATTTTATGTTTTGGCTATACATTTCAACATTCGATTGACTGCTCTGCATTGGTTGGAGATGTTGCGAATCGAGTCTACTAAGTATCTTGGAATGGGATTCCAGTGGTAACAGGACGGCACTTCTGCCTGCCCCTCTGATTTTGCCCTGACTCCAACCTAGTGTCAATGAGTGGACTGAGGTGATGCTGCAGTGGAACTGCGGTTGCAGCACCCAAAGAGGCAGTCAAGGACCTTTAAGGGGCAGAAGAACTGTGTAAAAAGCTCATGGCTTTTTGGGCCTCGGCAGAGACCAAGGCCTACAAAGGTAAGTGTAAGGGTGCCCAACTGAAGTAAGAGGAGACCCCTACTGGGCTTCCTCTGCAAAATTCAGGGCCTTACCACTGTTACCCTGACCGACTGCCACCTTTCTCCATGGCAAGAGGGGCAGATACGAGCCAGCGATACTCCTGTTGGCAGTCAGGGAGGCAATAGAACTCGGGGTATGGAACTGACGATAGGCTTGGCCACCCAGTTTTGCCCTGTTTTTCAATTTTGGGTGGGGTCACAGAGGAATATCCAGCCCTGAGTCTCTTTCAGCTTCATCCTTGGCTATTTGAAAAGGTCCATTCATAATGTCACCTAATCTCTTTCTTCTAATATGCAGTACTTTACAATGGTCTGCATTCAATTTCAACTGTCTTTGTTTTGCACACTAACGTATTTTATCCAACTCATTCTGTAATTTCTGAGCTGCCTTCTCTGATTCCACTTCCCCTCCTAGATTCGTATCATGTGTAAATTTGAGCACATGGCATTGAGTTTCTAAATTCAAGTCATTTATGTAAGTCAGTTATGTAAATTAAAAACAGTAGTGGTCTCAATACCAAGCCCTGAGGCACCCCACTCAGTGCTTTCCCCCACCCCAACATAACTCCTCTAATAAGTATTCATTTTCTACCCTTCAGCCAATTTTTATATCTGTTCCCAGGGTGTACCCTGAATCTCTATGGCTTTGATTGTTGTTACCTAGTTGCCAACCCTGTCGAAGTCATTGACACATCCATCTTCACTGTGGTATCTAGGCCCCTGTGGCAGCAGTCCGAACATGCCCAGAGCACAGACTGTCCTTAGGACGCCTCTGATTCATGCCCCAAAGTGGCCTGCGTGCTGCAATGCCATGATAGCATCGATGTTCCAATGGTGCTGCACATTCTGGCCAGTCTGAACATTCTCTGCTTCAAGCACTGCCAGCACTGCATCACAGAGTGCATTGTGACTGCAATATGTACAATCTGCAGGATGTACTGCCGCAATTCGCCAAGGTTATCATGACAGCACCTGCCTCCCCTGTGATCTCGGATAAGGATAAGGATAAGAACAACAATGTCATGGAAACACCATCACCTCCAAATTCCCCTTCAAGGTCCACCATCACCATCTCTGAGCAACTGGGGATGGGCAATAAATGTGGTCTTTCCAGCGTCACCCCCATATCCCGAGACAAATAAAGAAAACTAAATTATCCAATGGCATCTTGAAGCAGTGCTTCAGATGCTTGGGAAGATTCGGGGTGTCTTGCATTACGTTCCCATTAAGGTCTCTAAGATCATTGCTGTCTATTCCATGCTCCACCACTTTGCCATCCAAAGCCACCTACTAATGCAACAGCTGCAGGAAATAGTCCATCTACAGGCAAAGCCAGGTCAGGTCACTGACAGTGACTCTGAGGATGGCACTGCTGCAACAGTTTTGCAGCCTGCAAGAGCCTGCCAGCCTTTCACAAAGGAAATATTCACTTAAGTTTCTGAGGTTCCATGTATTAACAACTGTATGCATGTCTGCACTAATGAAGTGGCTCAATACTTGAATATTGTCCTTGCACTACTTCAACTACCATGGATGTCCATCCTTTGATCTGTTGTTGTCTTATTCTGCACCATCAAAAGTATGCTCTGGTCAAACATTAAATAAATTAAAATCAATTTACCCTATTAGTGATCAATGTATGTTTGTTTTACCCTAGAGCTTCCTCTTGGTAACAGCATATGATTTATGTCTTCCAGAACTCATCATAGTGATCCTTTTCGGCTCTTACCCGGTGGGAGGGGTAAGTGAAGTGACTAGCTGCTGATTATTTGTTGAAGCCTTTGAGACTGAGGTAGTCATGTACTTTCTTGTGTTGGGTCATGAGACAGCCCTGCAATTGGTTCCACCACGTTTTTGCTGTGGTTCGCCAATCCCTGCCATCCTTTCTGTTCAGTCTCAGTCTCTGGCTATCTCTAACTTTCTGCTGCTCCCCCATTCAAATTCTCCCCCACCAGCCCTGAGGCTGAGGCAGTTAAATTAAAAAACAAAACAGAAAAGTCTTTTGATTGCCTGGAAACTCCTGTTCAGAGGCTAATCATGGATAAAGTGTAGGTTATTAAGAGCTTTTGGAAGAGAATTCCCATATGCTTTACAGACAATTTTGTTGTTTTCAGCCTATGGGCTTAAATGTATGAAATCTTCCTCTTCAAGGTAGGCCAATCTTGTGAGAAGGGACCAATACTAAATCCTCTAAATCAGCTGTAAGTTGCAAGTAGGAGGCCGTTAAGCCCCAAAATAGAACTGGTAAGGCAAAGCCGTCTGATCACTCCTAAACTGTCCACCTCATTGCCACCCCCACCACCCCTCCATCCCCCACCCCAAGCAACAACTGAATGCTGTACCAGGCATGTAAGGAGATAACTTACGAAAAAAGAAAGACTTGTACTTACATAGCACCTTTCATGACCTCAGGACATCGCAAAGCGCTTTACAGCCAATTAAGTACTTTAAAGTGTAGTCATTGTTGTAATGTGGGAAATAAAGCAGAACACCTGAGCTACTCATGGATAAACTCTCAACCACCACTGTCGCAAATGAGGCTGATTCACACACAGAGCCCTGGGAACGGTGCGTCACGTGCCACCAAAATCGCAGCAAGCTATCAGTGAACATCTGTAGCCAGCTAGAACACTTACCCCTTCCACAAGGGAATCAGTTAGTGATAGATTCGGTCACACATCTAAAACCAAGCACAAGGACTAGGGCAGCAATGTGCCAACTCAAGCTGGCAACATTCAAGACAACACAATAGAGGAAACAAATGCCCTGCACTTGACTTGAACATTGTGCTGAATATTTATGAATATTGCTTATAATATAGCAAGGGCTCAGAATAGGATGGCATTAGATGTTATTTGAAGAACTGTGTATAATGTATAGGACAAGATGGTTTAGGGAATGTCAATTGGCAGATGTGGTTTTCCCCTTTAAGAAATGTAGCTGTGGCATTCCAAGGAATGCATTTGGAGTTAGTGCCTGATAAAGTCTTCCTTGTTGCATTGCTGCTTCTGCTGCTGATTCCTCATTGGTATTTTTACCCTTTTACTCTGCCGAGGCATTGTCCTGCTGTTCATCAAGCTGCATGCTGAGGCGTATTTGAAGGGTGAAGTAGTGAAGCGTTCAGCAGACAATTATTCAGGATACCTGGCCAGGTGGGGTGCTGTTCTACTATGTGATTATGCCTGACCGATCCAGCCACAAGGGCCTAGATTTTACTCTGTGGCAGAGATTCACCCAGAATTGCCTTGGGTGGACCTCCTGTCTGCCACTGTGGCCACATTTTAGCCCTGACAAATCTCTTAATGTAAGAACGATTTAAATACGACACCAAACTTTGGGGTATGGCAAACAGTGAGGATGATACCAATCGACTGCAACAGGACATAGAAAGGCTAGCAGAATGGGCAGACAAGTGGCAGATGAAATTTAATACAGAGAAGTGTGAGATGATGCATTTTGGCAGAAGGAACATGGAGAGGCAATATACACTTAATGGCACAGTTTTAAAGTGTGTGCAGGGACAGAGGGACCTGGGAGTTAATGTGCATAGGTCCCTGAAGGTGGCAGGGCATATTGAGAGAGCGGTTAGCAAAGCATATGGGATCTTGGGCTTCATAAATAGAGGTATTGAGTACAAAAGTAGAGAAGTTATACTGAACCTTTATAAAGCGCTGGTTAGGCAACAACTGGAGTATTGCGTCCAGTTCTGGTCACCACACTTTAGGAAGGATGTGAAGGCACTTGAGAGGGTGCAGAGGAGATTTACCAGAATAGTTCCGGGGATGGGGGATCTTAGCTACAAGGACAGGTTGGAGAAGTTGGATTTGTTTTCATTCGAGCAAAGGAGGTTGAGGGGTGATTTGATAGAGGTGTACAAGATTATGATGGGTTTGGATAGGCTAGACAGGGAAAGGCTGTTACCACTAGTTGATGGTACAAGGACTAGGGGACACAGATTTAAGGTTTTGGGCAAGAGATACAGGGGGGATGTGATGAAAAACTTTTTTACACAACGAGTGGTGAGGACCTGGAACTCGCTGCCAACGGAAGTGGTGGAAGCGGAGACACTCAATGTTTTCAAGGGGAGACTGGATAGGCACTTGAGGGAAATAAACTTGTTGGGCTACGGGGATAGAGCGGGGGAATGGGACTTACTGGATTGCTCTACAGAGAGCCAGCATGGACTCGATGGGCCAAATGGCCTCCTTCTGTGCCGTTATGACTCTATGGGGGAAAAATTCAGTTGGTTTGCGCCTCCTGTTAGCACCTTAAGAGGGCGCTAATGGGACGCAAAGCAACTAGCACCCGTGCGCGGCGATATTTGCGCCGCTCACGAAATTAACTAGACATTTTGCGGCGGTGCTAAACACTATCGCCATGATCTCCTGCGCCGGCAGATCGTGACATCGGTCGAGCGTGCAACACCCCGGTAGCGCCCCGGACCGGATATTGAGTGGCGCCCCCGGCCTTACCGTCTACCGCTAGCAACAACAGGTTGAGGGGAGCGTTTTGCAGTCAGGAAGGGACTGGGGGAGCGCTATTTAAAGGCGACCATTTCCTGCCTTTTTTTGTTGGTGACATTTTTGCACCACGCATTCTGAGAGAGAGCGAGAGAGAGAGACTTCTGGAGAGATTCAATGCTGTGTGAAGGAGTTTTGGGTACTGAGCAGCACTTTGCAGGTTCATTTTGATTTGCCCTTCCTTGTATCGATTTAGAAGAGACTATGGGCGCTGCACTCTGAGCTCTTTCCCTGGTCCTCTCCATTGTTCTTTGTAGCAGATTTGATATACAGGTCTCTCCAGGTCGAGATTCGAGGCTGCAATAAGCAGGATGTGGATGGAGAGCAAGATCAACCATCCCCTTTTAAAAACTGTCCGGCGCCATTGTGTCTGTGTTCCATTGCTGACTGACATCACATGAGCTCCGCCAGTGCTCTGAGGTAGCACCTCGCTCCTCGGCCTTTGCGCCTTAAGACAGGTGTGTAGCGCCGGATTTAGCGCTCCAATCACCTCCAGGGGCGATAAAAGCCAAGTTTGCAGTTGGAGGCGATAATTAGCGCCAGGCGCTAATCTTTGCGCCTGGCTGATAATTGCGCGCCAAATGGGGCGATACTGAATTTCTCCCCCTATGACTCTATGGGCTAGATTTTCAGTATAGACAGTTTTGGGGCGCTAACCTTAGCGCCCGCCCGAAGTTAGCGCCCGCCCCAAAGTAGCGCCCCGTTGCCGGAAATTCAGTGGCTTCGCCCTAAGAGGTTGGTGGAGCGCTAAAAGAGGCGTTCCACTACTACCTTTAGGCGCTAAGCCGGCGGTGCAGAGCGCAACACCCGAGCTCGGGCGCAGCGCACGGCAGACACTCTGGTGCCAGTGAGCTCTTAAAGGGGAAGGGTGCATGTGTTTTTTTCAAAGGCAGAGTCTGGGGGGGGAAAACAGGAGGAGGAGGAGGAGGAGGAGGAGGAGGAGGAGGTGGTGGTGGTCACAACAACACACTGGATCCTTCCACACAACACATGCAGACTGCCTTTTATAGTGCAGGAGGAGTGCCCTTTAATTTGCGCTCCCCAGGGTGTGTTGCGTTCCATTTTACAAACGCTCTGGACGCCAGCCGCACAATGGGGCGGTCCGACTGAAGTTTGGATTCGGGGCGGCCAAAGGGCGTTGCACGAGGATGTGACGTCATTTTCTGCGCGCGCATCCGGGCGGCCGCTAAACTTTGCGCCGGCGCTAACGGGCAACTTAATTTGGGGCGGGGCACAAACTGCGCTGCGCCCGGGCGCTACACGCATAGCGCCCGAAAATCACTTCTCTTAAGGCGCTAACTGCTGGCGCAAGCAACTGAAAATCTAGCCCTATATTTTGCAATCGATCGTACCATGCATTGCAGCCTTTCTTTTTGTAAATTCACCACCCCCACCCCCCCAATCACATTCTTATCAACGCTGGTTTCCAGGAATGCAACAACATTCCTGATGTTCAGGCATAGTTAATACGTTAATCAGGCAAAATACATTAGATGACATTTTCCCAACAATACCCTTTAATTTGCATAGACCTGCCAAAATATGGGCAAGCATATTCAACATCTGTCATCACTTACAGGGGAAACTCTGGATGTAACAGTAGACTTTGGGGGCCGGTGCTCCACCCTACAGCTGCCCCAAAATGGGTATAAATTCAGAAGAAAATCTGGGCCATGAAGCACTGCATTAAGATGTACGTGTGGGGCTAAAATTCTGGTGGCCAGGTAGGGCATAGATCAGATACATTGCCTACTAGGTCCAGAATATAGGGCAGAACCCAGATGCATTGTTTCCGCCTTGTTTAAACTGCACTCCAAATTCTGCTTTTGCGGGGGAGGGGGAGGGGGAATGGGCAGACCTTCTGTCCATCTCGCCTATGTCTTGAGGACATGTTTAGCCAGTTGCTGGATTAGCCCAGGACTTCATCCACTTACGTTCCCATTAGGCCCAACAGAACTTCTAACGGCTGACAGATGGTGAGAGTTAGTAATTGCCCTTGAGAAGGTGGTGGTGAGCCGCCTTCTTGAACCGCTGCAGTCCATGTGGTGAAGGTACTCCCATAGTGCTGTTAGGTAGGGAGTTCCAGGACTTTGACCCAACGACGATGAAGGATCGGTGATATACTTGTAAGTCAGGATGGTGTGTGACTTGGAGGGGAACTTGGAGGTGGTGATGTTCCCATGCGCCTGCTGCCCTTGTCCTTCTAGGTGGAAGAGGTCGCGGGTAGGGAGGTGCTGCCGAAGAAGCCTTGGCGAGTTGCTGCAGTGCATCTTGTAGATGGTACTCACTGCAGTCACGATACACCGGTGGTGGAGGGAGTGAATGTTTAACGTGGTGGATGGGGTGCCAATCAAGCGGGCTGCTTTGTCTTGGATGGTGTTGAGCTTCTTGAGTGTTGTTGGAGCTGCACTTATCCAGGCAAGTGGAGAGTATTCCATCACACTCCTTACTTGTGCCTTGTAGATGGTGGAAAGGCTTTGGGGAGTCAAGAGGTGAGACACTTGCCGCAGAATACCTAGCCTCTGACCTGCTTTTGTTGCCACAGTATTTATGTGGCTGGTCCAGTTAAGTTTCTTGTCAATGATGACCCCCCAGGAAGTTGATGGTGGGGGATTTGGCGATGGTAATGCCATTGAATGTCAAGGGGAGGTGGTTAGACTCTCGCTTGTTCGAGATAGTCATTGCCTGGAACTTCTGTGGCGCGCATGTTATCTGCCACTTATCAACCCAAGCCTGAATGTTGTCCAGGTCTTGTTGCATGCGGGCATGGACTGCTTCATTATCTGAGGAGTTGTGAATGGCGCTGAACACTGTGCAGTCATCAGTGAACATCCCCATTTCTGACCTTATGTTGGAAGGAAGGTCATTGGTGAAGCAGCTGAAGATGGTTGGGCCTAGGACACTGCCCTTAGGAACTCCTGCAGCGATGGCCTGGGGCTGTGATGATTGGCCTTCATCCACCACAACCTTCTTCGATTGTGCTAGGTATGACTCCAGCCAGTGGAGCGTTTTCCCCCCGATTCCCATTAACCTCAGTTTTACTAGGGCTCCTTGATGCCACACTCGGTCAAATGCTGTCTTGATGTCAAGGGCAGTTACTCTGATCTCACCTCTGGAATTCAGCTCCTTTGTCCATGTTTGTACCAAGGCTGTAATGAGGTCAGGAGCCGAGTGATCTTGGCAGAACCCAAACTGGGCATCAGTGAGCAGGTTATTGGTGAATAAGTGCCACTTGATAGCACTGTCAATGCCACCTTCCATAACTTTGCTGACGATTGAGAGTAGACTGATGGGGTGGTAATTGGCTGGGTTGGATTTGTCCTTCTTTTTGTGGACAGAACATACCTGGGCAGTTTTGCACATTGTCAGATAAATGCCAGTGTTGTAGCTGTACTGGAACAGCTTGGCTAGATGCGCAGCTAGTTCTGGAGCACAGGTCTTCAGCACGATAGCCAGGATGTTTAAGGATGATAGCCTTTGCTGTATCCAGTGCTCTCAGCCGTTTCTTGATATCACGTGGAGTGAATCGAATTGGCTGAAGACTGGTTTCTGTGATGGTGGGGACCTCAGGAGGAGGCCGATATGGATCATCCATTTGGTCCCCTCATCCAAATCATTGATATAGATTGTGAATAGCTGAGGCCCAAGCACTGTTCCTTGTGGTACCCCACTAGTTACAGCCTGCCAATCCAAAAATGACCCATTTATTCCTACTCTCTGTTTTCTGTCCATTAGCCAATCCTCAATCCATGCTAGTATATTACCCAATCCCATGAGCCCTAATTTTGTTTAATAACCTCTTGTGTGGCACTTTATGAAATACCTTCTGAAAATCCAAATATACCAGATCCACTGGTTCCCCCTTATCTATTCTGCTAGTTACAACCTCAAAAATCTCAAACAGCTTCATCAAACATGATTTCCCTTTCATAAATCCGTGTTCACTCTGCCCAATCCTATTATTATTTTCTAAGTGCCCTGTTACCACATCCTTAATAATAGATTCTAGCATTTCCCCTACTACTGATGTCAGGCTAACTGGTCTGTAGTTCCCCATTTTCTCTCTCCCTCCTTTCTTAAATAGTGGGGTTACATTTGCTACCTTCCAATCCACAGGAACCGTTCTAGAATTTATGGAATTTTAGAAGATGACAACCAATGCATCCACTATCTCTATAGCCACGTCTTTTAAAACCCTAGGATGTAGGCCATCAGGTCCATGGCTTTCAATCCCATTAATTTCTCCAGTACTATTTTTTTACTAATACTAATTTCTTTCAGCTGTTCATTCTCGCTGGACCCATGGTTCTCCACTACTTTTGCGAAGTTTTTTTTGCGTTTTCTTCCATGAAGACAGTCACAAAGCATTTATTTAATTCCCCTGCCATTTCCTTATTCCCCATTATAATTTATCCGGTCTCAGCCTGTAAGGGACCCACGTTTACTTTTGCTAATCTTTTCCTTTTTACATACCTATAGAAGCTTTTACAGTCTGTAGTTTACTCTCATATTCTATTTCCCCTTTCTTTATCAATTTCTTGGTCCTCCTTTGCTGAATTCTAAAATCCTCCCAATCCTCAGGCTTACTACTCATTTTGGCAACATTATATGCTTCTTTCTTTAATCTAATACTAACTTTAATTTCTCTTGTTAGCCATGGTTGGACCATTTTTCCCATAGTGTTTTTATTCATTAAGTGAATGTATATTTATTGCAAATTATGAATTATGTCTTTAAATGTTTGCCATTGCTTTTCTACTGTCATATCTTTTAATCTGATTTTCCAACCTACCTTAGCCAACTTGCCTCTATTATCTACATAGTTTGCTTTGTTCAGGATTAGGACCCTAGTTTCGGACTTAACTAAATCAGTCTCAAACGCAACATAAAATTCTATCATATTATCCCCAGAGGCTCCTTGACTACAAGGTTATTAATTAACCCTGTCTCATTGCGCAGTACTAGATCTAAAATAGCCAATTACCTTGTCGTTGCCTTGACATACTGGTCTAGTAAACTATCTTGAATGCATTCCATGAACTCTTCCTCTGCACTAGTGTAGTTTGAGGGGTATATATGAAGAGGCAAATATTGTTTATCTACTCTGTCCATGGTAGGCAAATATTGGTAACCAAATGCACAGGAAAAAATGTAGTCACTCTCAATGTAACTCTGTCATATTGAATAACTAGCTGGAGTGCCCGGCGGTGCCGAGGGTTTTTTGAGGGCATGTTGCTGTTGGAAGAGAGAGAGAGAGAGACTGGGGGGAGAAGAGAGAGACTGGGGAGAGAAGAGAGAGACGGGGGGGGGAAGAGAGAGAGAGACTGTTGGATTTAGTTCAGGATTAGCCTGGAGAGAGAGGGGGGAAGGAGTGCCTCAGGCCTGGCCTGATCGACCCCTGCGAAGGAAGGAAGGAAGGAAGGAAGAAGGCGAGCTCTCCCTCCCTGTCCCACCCCTTCACTCTTTCCCTCCCTCACCCTCTCTCTCTCCCTGCCCCTGTCTCTCCATGCTTTACTCTCTCTCCCTCCCTCCCCTCTCCTCTCCCTCCCTACCCCTCTCCTCACCCCTCTCGCTCCCTCCCCTCTCCCTCCCTCCCTCCCTCCCCCTGTCTCTCCCTCCTTTCCGGTACCAGAACGGAGTCAGTCCAATATCGGGAAGCCGGGTGCCCGTTGCTCCAAAGCGAGCCCGAGGTTCCTCATCGTTAACGCAGTGGGCCTTTGGACCCGGTTGGCCGGGCGGCAAACGAACGCCTTTTGCTGTGGTGGGGGGAAGAGAGAGACGCTGCCGCTCACCTGCTCGCTTCCCTCTTCCCCCAGGCTTTCGGGCTGCGTGGGGAAGAGAGAGTGAGACGCCGCCGCTCACCTGCTCGCTTCCCTCTTCCTCCGGGCTTTCGGGCTGCGCGGGGAAGAGAGAGAGAGACTGGGGGAGAGTGAGACGCCGCCGGTTGCCGGGGTAGCCCTGCTCCCTCCACCCCCCCTCCTGAGCGGCTACAGGCTGTGAAAGAGGCCCGGGCCCAGTTGCCAGGGTAACCCTCCTCCCCGGCCCTCCTGAGCGGCTACAGGCTGTGAGAGAGGCCCGGGCCCGGTTGCCGGGGAAAACCTTCTTCCCCCCCCACCCCCACCCTCCTGAAGGGCTACAGGCTGTGAGAGAGGCCCAGGCCCGGGCCCGGTTGCCAGGGAAATCCTTCCCCACCTCAACTCGCTCCCAAAATCCCCTCCACACACACACAAATTGGGAAAAATAAATCAAGAGTTAGGAATCAAGATGGCCGCCACTCACCTCAGCTCAGAAGGATTAGGCCCACCCACACACGCAATGAAATGCCCCCCGTGATGCACCGATTGGTCAACCATCAGGTTAATTCCCTGTACGATTAGTCAACCATCACGTCACTCAACGCTAATGAGCGGAATGTTGCCGTTTTTTGAAACTTTTTTGTATACTGTCGGAACAATTTTTGTCTGACCAAAAATTAAATACACCTATTAGAGTCCCCTAATGATAAGCTTTCTTTTGATATAACATATGTGTAGGTACGCTCTATAACTTTTGATTGTATAGCCGGACAGACAGACAAACAGACAGACAGACAAACAGACAGACAGACAGAAAGACAGACGGACGGACCGGTTTATATATATAAATAAATAGAAAATTAGGACTTTGCTAAATTAATTTAACTTTCACGTTTTAAAATTATTTTATTTCAGCATAATAACTTTTTTATGGCTTTCATAATATACAAGTGTTAGAACTTAACCATTGGATTTTCATTCTTTTTCTTCTGTGCCACGATTAAGCAACAATTCTATATGATTAACTTTACCTGTGTGGCAGTATGGTGAACTGAAATCAATCAAATGGTACACAATATTCTTTAAATGATCCTTTTCGCAACAGCCAATATAACCCCTTCATCCTTAACCAGTCTTGCCTGCCTGATTTATTTGAACAGATAACTAACTGCAAGGCTACCTTTTAAGAGATGACTAGTTTAAAACCATGGATTGTGACTCAGTCTTACCACTCCAAAAGCCAACTAAACACAAGTCCAATGAACAAAGCAATATGGTCTGTTGTTCAAATAGCAATTTAGGTATCTCAATTGTTCGGGTAGCGCCCAAGATTCGAAGATTATTTTGGAGTAAAAATAGTGCAGTGTTGAGATAGGGGAGACTGAAATTCGGGGTATCATTCAGATACACCAGAGTTACACCCATTCTAAAATATACACTACAGGATTGGCTGCTGGCCGAAGGCATACCCACTTCAAAGTGATACATTTAAGCAAATAACTCGGCAAAAGTTGCTGTCGCAAAAATTCCACCGTTTCCACCAGAATTGCACCTGACTAAAGTTAACCTTGTAGAAAAGAAGGGTAATTTACCTGCATGACTTGTCAAACCGGGAAGTGGTTGAGTTCACAGACTTTGAATATTCACAAACTTTGTCTGAAGTGATCAGAAAAAGCATTTTCATAACTAAGAAAGGATTCTGTAAACTGCCTTTTAGCAGCTTCAGGCAGGGAAATCTTTTGTTTTCCATCATTCTGTCATGGAGCTTTACCATGGGGTTCACTATAGGCAATATTATATATGTCCTCTTAATGGAGGCAGAACAGGAGCAGGAAGAAGAGGAAATGGCAGAATGGCACACAGAATAGGAGAAGAAGACCAACTATAAGGTACCCTTTCACCAGAGTCTACAGATCATGCCACTCCCTCAATGATACCACAGAACACGTCTACTTAAGGAGGCAACAGCTCATTCAGGAGACATGGAAGGAACTGTGGTCCCATTGCAAATTGACCTCAAAATATCTTCTTAAGCATAAAAACAAAGAACAGTCACACCTTTGAAAACTTAAATCTATTCTGGTTTTGAACGAAGGTAATGAATCTGAGGTAACAACAGAAAATGCTGGAAAAACTCAGCAGGCCAGGCAACATCCGTGGAGAGAAATTAAGAGTCGACGTTTCGGGTGAACCCTTTTTCAAAACTGGAAAGGAAATAAAATAGATCGAAGGCAGAGCTGCGATAGAACAAAAGAGAAGTGAAGAGACATTAAGAGTGTAGTGTCCGCGTATCAATAACACACGGATTGCAGGAGAACGGTAGTAACAGGTGTTTACTGAACAGAGGGTATGCTGGAACTGAAAATACAGAAGCCTGCTACGGCTTTATATACAGGTGTGGTCACTGCCAGTACTACAGTATAAAAACAGTTCTCTCTTAAAGGTACATACACAACAATTCCTCCCCTTTTAGATAAACAGTACATAACATTCATTTAACAATTAAATAATAACTAATTACAATTACAATTTTCTCTGTACTATATACATCAGCTGAAGTAATCATTTATAAATTCAGTCTTTGAGGAGGCTTCCTGATCCTGTCTGGATAGCGCCTTTCTCGAGTATCCTGTTCTTCCGGCGGAGTCGATTCTGGCTCATTGTCATTGGTTGGTTCAGCAGCTTCCAATACCACTGATTCTGAGGTGGACGCAATCTGTACTTTGGGTTCATCACCAGGTGCGCATGCTCGTGGTATGGGTTTGACTTGTTCCTGTGACTCTAGAATCTGGTCAGCATGGCGTCTCATGATGCTCTCTCCAACGTCCACTGTGTACATTACTGGTCCCTGCTGTGTGCATATCGTTCCTGGCTGCCATTTTTCTGTTCGGTAGTCGCGGGCCAAGACTGGTTGCCCTATCTTGAAGCTCCTGGTTGGCTTCTCATTGATGTGCTGGAATTGCTTATCCTCAACATCTCGTCTTATGTTTGGTTTGAGCAAATCCAGGCGACATTTTAACCTTCGGTTAAAGAACATTATGGCTGGAGCTTGGTTGGTGACTGCATGTGTCGCATTCCGGCAAGCAAACAAGAAATTATCCACCTTGTGTTGCACTGGTATGTTGTCGTTATACATCGCCTTTATTGCTTTTTTAAAGGTCTGAACAAACCTCTCAGCCAATCCATTTGTGGCTGGATGATATGGGGCAGATGTGTAATGCTTTACCCCATTATTCCTCAAAAACCTCCGGAAATCCTCGGACACAAACTGTGGTCCATTGTCGGAGCAAATCTGTTCTGGCAAGCCATTCCTGGCGAAGATGGTCCGTAGGACTGCAATAGTTTTCTCCGTGGTGGTGGAGGACATTTTGATGGCCTCTGGCCATTTCAAATGTGCATCCACGGCGATTAAAAACATTGAGTCCATAAATGGACCAGCAAAATCAATGTGTACTTGTTGCCATGGAGATGAGGGCCACTCCCATGGGTGTAGCGGGGCCTGTGGTGGAGCGTTTTGGACTTTCTGGCATCCTGTGCATCTCTTGGTCATTTCCTCGATTTCTTTATCGATTCCTGGCCACCACACAAACGCCCTGGCTAGGCTTTTCATTTTTACCCCTCCCAGATGACCCTCATGAAGCTCATTGAGCACTCTATCTCTCAACTTGAGTGGAATTACCACTCGGGATCCACACATCAAGGTCCCCCGGCACACTGACAGCTGTTCTCTCCTTGGCGAGAAAGCTGGCAACAGTGAGTCGCCATGTGCTGGCCATCCTTTCACCGTCAAATCATAGACCCGAGAGAGTGTCAGGTCATTTCGGGTTTCCTTCTCTATACTTGAGTTTGTAATAGGTAGACATTCAACTATGGTTGAATGGAATATCTCAACAGGGTCCACTGCAGGTGCTTCCTCCACCATAGGCAACGGCAGGCGCGACAGCCCATCAGCGTTTCCATGCTGTTTCCTACCCTTGTACTCTATGTTGTATTGATGTGCCCCTAGAAAAAGGGACCATCTTTGCAGCCGTTGCGCCGTCATCACCGGAACGCCCTTCTTTGGGTTAAAAATGGAGACAAGAGGCTGGTGATCAGTCAGTAGGGTGAATTTCTGCCCGTGCAGATAGTGATTGAACTTCTTCACCCCCCACACCAGGCTGAGGGCCTCCCTGTCAATCTGGGCGTAGTTACGCTCGGCTGAGGTTAACGAGCGCGACGCAAAGGCTATTGGCCTCTCTGAACCGTCAAGGAATTTGTGTGACAGCACCGCTCCAATGCCGTAGGGAGACGCATCACATGCCAACTGAATCGGTAGTGTTGGATTGTAGTGGGCCAATACTTCTTTTGAAGTGATTAGGCATTTACATTTCTGAAAGGCACGCTTACACTCATCACCCCATTTCCATGCTACTCCAGTTTGCAGCAGGGCATTCAGTGGGTGCAGAATTGTAGATAAATTTGGCAAGAACTTATGGTAGTAGTTCACCAACCCGAGGAACGACCTCAGTTGCGACACATTTTCCGGTGCTGGAGCCTTGACTACTGCCTCAATCTTGTTTGGGGACTTATGCAACCCCTCCTCATCAATCACGTGGCCACAATACGAGATTTGTCTCCTGAAAAACTCGCATTTGGGGCGGTTGGCTCATAGCCCATATTCTTGTAATCTAGTGAGCACCTGCTCCAGGTTGGCAAGGTTTTCACTGTCATTTTCGCCCGTAACCAGGATGTCGTCCAAACTGGGTCCCCCGGGATCCCTTGCAGGACTTGTTCCATCGCCCTCTGCCAAATAGCCGGAGCTGATGCTACCCCGAATACCAGTCGGTTGTACTGGTAAAGACCTTTGTGAGTGTTTATCGTGAGGTATTTTCTAGATGCTTCTTCTACCTCCATTTGTAGATACACTTGGGCCAGATCAATCTTCGTAAAGCATTTCCCTCCAGATAGTGAGGCGAAAATATCTTCTATCCGCGGAAGTGGATATTGTACTGTGTG
The DNA here is from genome assembly GCF_052327205.1 of Somniosus microcephalus. NCBI lineage: Eukaryota > Metazoa > Chordata > Chondrichthyes > Squaliformes > Somniosidae > Somniosus > Somniosus microcephalus. The sequence goes on along the minus strand of NC_140993.1, from coordinate 82,766,447 downwards.
CAGGACTGGGTTCCCAGTTACCTTAAAGACCCCACAGATGCGAACCTTCTTCGGCTCCCCAGGCGTGCTGTTCAATGATTTCTTCATGACAGGAACGATGGGTGTGGCCCACTCGCTCCAGTCCACCTTGGACAGCACACCCGAACGCTCCAGACTCTCCAGCTCTGCTTCGACGGCTGGGCGGGTCGCATACGGTACCAGTCTGGCCTTAAAAAATTTTGTGTTTGCGTTATCTTCAATTTTTATCGTTGCCGTTACGCCTTTTAGAGTCTCAAGTCCTTGCTGGAACACCTCTTTCGCGTCAGTTAGAATTTTTGACAGTCGTCCAGGTGTGATGTCGTCATCCTTTTTGTCAGCCACAGTTAGCGCCTGAATGGCATGCCAATCCAATTGTATTTTTCGGATCCATTCACGTCCCAATAATGGTGGTCCTCCATCTTGTAGTATATATAGATACAGTTTCTGTGTTTCCTTGCCATTGTATTTAACGGGCACCCTTATTTTTCCTCTGGGGTAGACTTTTTGCCCCATATATGTCTTCAATACAATGGACGTGTCCTTCAAGGGTATGTATGAGAATAGCCGCTCATAGTCTCGTCAATTCATGACTGTTAGGGCTGATCCTGTGTCCAATTCCATCTTTACTTGGGACCCTGCTATCATGAGGGTGACCCAAATGGTTCGGTGATCCTCCTTTGCGATCACGTTGTGTAACTTTAGACAACTTAGTCTCCTGCTCCCGGAGTCATTATCACTCTCCTGATCTTCTGAACTACTGTCTGTCATTTTTTTTACTTTCTTGTACTTTTCCTTAGTCGTTCTTTTAGTGTTGGATTTCTTTCCCGACCTGCAGACTCGTGCTATGTGTCCCACTTTTCCACATTGCCTGCATACTTTGTCCTTAAACCAGCAATCCTTCTGGTAATGGGTTGTTCTGCCGCAGCGATAGCACTTTTCTGCTCCATATGCCATTTCGTTGGTGCTATATTCTTGCGGTTTCTGTTGTTTTTCCACAGCTCCCCGTGCTGCAGCTTCGTAGGATACTGCCACGCTGAAAGCCTTTTCTAGCTTAAGGTCCTTTTCCGAAAGTAGTCGTTTCTGGGTTCCTTCACTCTGGAGCCTGCAGACAAACTTCTCCCTTAAGGTATCTGCCAGTCCTGCTCCGAACTGGCAGTGCTTCGATAACTTGCGTAGTTCCGTAAGATAGTCAGCATTACTCTCATCTTTGTGCTGGTTTCTTTTATGGAACTTGAATCTTTCTGCTATCAGCAGCGGTGTAGGGTTTAGATGTTCCTGTGAGATATTGACAATCTCTTCAAAGCTTTTCTCCATTGGTTTAGCTGGGGTAATTTAATTCCACAATAGGCCGTACTTTCTTGCGCCCATCAAATTTAATAATACCGACGCCTTCTTTTCATCGGCCACCTCATTTGCGTTGCAGTACACTTCAATTCTTTCCACATACGTGGTCCAGTCTTCTATTTCGTTGTCGAAAGCAGTGATACTGCCACTCTTCGGCATCTTGGGTTGTTTAAAATGGCGCCTCCCGCGCTTTTCCTTCTTCCCCAATGGATTAAAATGGCGCCTCCCACACTTTTCCTTCTTCCCCCTGCTGCCAATGCTGCTCCTAGCGTTCTACATAGTAATGGCGGCGCCCCGCGGCTTCTGCGCGTCTCTCTTTTGTTAATTAATTTCCTTAGTTTTATTCTTCTTCGACGCTGTCCACTGCGCGTCTCTTTTCCTTCCCAACGATACTGCACGGCCCCCTTGCAGAGCCGCTCGATCGAGCTCTAGCCTGCCGCAGTCCGGATGGGTCAGTGCACTACCTGCTACCAGCACGATTTGCTGGAACACCTTGACTGGGGAGCCAAGCCCAGCTCTCCACAGCTTCCCCTGCGATCCACTGAACTCCGATGGATCACTGGGCGGTTGCCCACGGTCGACGCCCATTGCTCTGGCTTCGACCTCCAAGAAACTTCTTTTCAGGGATGGATCCCCATGAGGTGATGCAGTACTGCAGGTGAGTTCGAACCTGCTCGTCGCCACCGTAATGTCCGCGTATCAATAACACATGAACTGCAGGAGAACGGTAATAACAGGTGTTTACTGAACAGACGGTATGCTGGAACTGAAAGTACAGAAGCCTGCTACGGCTTTGTATACAGGTGTGGTCACTGCCGGTACTACAGTATAAAAACAGTTCTCTCTTAAAGGTACATACACAGCAAAGAGGTTTTTCTCTCTCCCACATGCCAGCTGTCACTCATCCTGCCAGTACACTTCACACCTAATCTTAGCCGTCTTTTGTCTCCACTGTCCTATTAACATCTCGTCTGGTTTTGAATACCTCTTAATGTCTCTTCACTTCTCGTTTGTTCTATCGCAGCCCTGCCTTCGATTTATTTTATTTCCTTTCCAGTTTTGAAAAAGGGTTCACCCGAAACGTCGACTCTTAATTTCTCTCCACGGATGTTGCCTGGCCTGCTGAGTTTTTCCAGCATTTTCTGTTGTTATTTCGGATTTCCAGCATCTGCAGTATTTTGCTATCGTACTAATGTATCTGAGGGCCAGGGATGCCAGTGGTGCTTGGATGAGTTGTAGTATTATGAGCTTCTTAAGCCTGAGGTGGCCCTTGTCTCAGGTCTTCTGAGTCATAGAAGGAGTCTTCAACAGGCTGCATCATTACTGCAGATGTTTGGGTAGCATGGTCTAGTATCCTGACATCTACATGAGAAGACATCTGAGGGAGCTGGTTAAACTGGCCATATGAGCTGTCATCAGGGGAGACAGATTTTAGGAGCTTCACTAGCGCTGTGTGCTGGATCTAAGTGCCTATTGATCAGTGGGAGGGCAGACATGATGGTATTAGCACCTACATATTTTGAGAGGTCATGCCCTGAATCTCTAGGAAGTTATTGTTGCAGAATCATAGAATCTGACTGCACAGAGGGAGGCTATTCAGCCCGTCATGTCTGTGCCGGCTCTTTGAAAGAGCAGTCCAATTTAGTCCCACATCCCATCATTGTCCCCATAACCCTGCAAATTAGTCCTCTTCAAATATGTGTCCAATTTCTTTTAAAAGTTCCTATGGAATCTGATTCCACCACTCTTTCAGGTAGTGCATTCCAGATCTTAACAACCCTCTGTGTGAAGAAATTTCTCCTCATTTCCCCTCTAGTTCTTTCGCCAATTATTTTAAATCTATGGGGGGAAAATTTGGTTGATTAGCGCCTCCCGTTAGCGCCCTAAGAGGGCGCTAACGGGGTGCAAAGCAACTAGCGCCCAGGTGCAGCGATGTTTGCGCCGCTCGCGAAATTGACCAGACATTTTGCGGTAGCACTAAACACTACCACCACGATTTCCTGTGCCCGCAGATCGTGAACGTCAGTCAAGCGTGCAATGCCCCGGTAGCGCCCCGGACCGGATATTGAGTGGCGCCCCCTGCCTTTCCGCCTGCCGCTAGCAACGACAGGTAGAGGGGAATGTTTTGCAGTCGGGAAGGGGCTGGGGGAGAGCTATTTAAAGGCGGCCTCTTCCTGCCTTTTTTGTCGGCGACATTTTTGCACGAGGCATTCTGAGAGAGAGAGGGAGATTCTGAGAGAGACAGAGGCTTCTGGAGAGATTCAACGCTGTGTGAAGGAGTTTTGGGTACTGAGAAGCACTTTGCAGGTTCTTTTTGATTTGACTTTCCTTGCATCGATTTAGAAGAGGTTATGGGGCTGCACTGATTCGAGGTGTCATCCTGCACCTGCAGAATCGGAGGAAACAGAGACGCAGAGAAAGAGTGGCAAACATGGCCATGGGAGGAGGGCCAACAGGCCTCTGCACAGGAGACCTAATCCTCCCAGGGTATTCTGGGAACAATTCTCCTACATTTATTTGTCTGAGGAGCAGTGTTTGCGCAGGCTGCGCTTCAGCAAGGAGGTGGTCACTGAGCTCTGCCACCTGCTGCAACCAGATCTGCAGCCTCAACTGAGGACCAGGACGTCTCTGTCGGTGGCAGTGAAGGTGACAGTGGCTCTGAATCTTAATGCCAGCAGCTCCTTTCAAGCATCTACTGGGCACATCGCCAATATCTCCCAGTTCGCTGTCCATTGCTGTATCTGGGAGGTGACAAATGCCCTCTACAAAAGGAGATGCCAGTACATCTCTTTCCCCATGACCTGGGCAAAACAGCATGAATGCGCATGTGGCTTTGCTAGAATAGCGGGCTTCCCCATGATGCACGGCACCGTTGACTGCATGCATGTGGCATTGCGGCTACCGCATCAGCCAAATGGTTGGCTCCTCGGGGACAAGGGTTATCCACTCTGCACCTGGCTGATGACACCGCTCCGTAACCCCAACACCCCTGCCGAGCTGCGGTATAATGAGAGCCATGTCACCACCAGGAACATAACTGAGCAGGTGATCGGTGTGCTCAAGCAACGGTTCCGCTGTCTGGACCACTCAAGAGGAGCCCTGCAGTACTCTCCTGAGCGAGTCTCCCTCTTCATAGTTGTATACTGCATGCTTCACAACCTGGCAATCCTGAGGACCCAGCCAATGCCACCAGGGATTGGTGCACCACCGGAGGAGGAGGAGGAAGAGAAGGAGAAGGATGAGGAGGATGATCAGCAGCAGCACCAAGGTGGAAGGGAGGCCCACAATGTTGCCACTGCAAGGGCCGTCCGTCAATGGCTGATAACAAGCCGCTTCTAGGCCCCTACTCAGAAGATGGCTTCTGGCATGGAGAACAACATCGTGGAAAGCAACCCACACCCCCTATTGCCGGCCAAAGCTGGAATGATTCCAAAGGCCAAACATGTAAATTTTGAATACAACAACTTTTTTATTTAACAAACTGTGTGTGTCATTTATTCAGGACAAACAATTAGAAACAAACACAACAAATCTGGTTCTCACAAGCTGGAGAAAATCGCCAAAACAGTAAACAAATGTTATCAGACGAACCTCGACCTTTACTACAAACATTCCCACCATTTATTTAGACCTCCTACTGTTTGCCCTTCGAGGTTGATCTCCATCCCCTGCACACTTCCCCCCTTCCCACCCTACTGCTCCTCCGTAATGGGGCCCCAGTGGCTGCAGCAAGGCTGGTGGAAGGCTGCTGAATGTCAGATGCTGAGACTACAGATGCCCTTGAAGGATGCCCTCGACCAGCTCTGGGCCTGGAGAGCCTGGCTGCAGACTGCACCAACTCTGCATGGGCGGCAGCAGTCTAGGCTGGCTGTGTTGCAGCTGGTGGCAAGTGCAATGGGGAAGTGACAGTGGTGGGAGCAGGAATGCTGTCATCCTGAGAGAGGACAGCACCTTCCTGCTCGACCGACACACTGGCACTCCCACGGGGCAGTACCTCAGCATCCGGAGCAATCTGCTCGAGCACAGATTGCTGGCCTGCTGCGGCACCTTGAGAGCCCCGGGGCAATGTGGCCGAACCAGCGACAAAGGCAGCAGTCAGTGCTTGCGTTACATCAATCTGAGACTGCAAGAGAGCGGTCTGAGACTGGATGGCAACAGCCAGTGACTGAATTGCAGCACTAAGCTGTTGCGTTGCGTCGGCCTGTGCTGCAGCAGACTGCTCCACACTCCTTGCCAGTCCATCAATGCTTTCGGGCACCCTTGCCATTGCACCCATGAGCTCAGTGTGCATGTTCAAGGCCTGGCTATTCATTTCCGCGATGGGGCGCTCCTCCTCTGCGTCCACTGCAGCAGGACTCGCTTGCCTATTCGCCCTCCGGGGTGATGGCCCCCAAGCTTCCCTACCCCCTGGCATTGCTGCAGCCCTCTGGGTCCCGGAGCTTCGTCCTCATCAGACCCTTCCCCGCTGCTCCCCTCCAGGGAAGGCGTCGTCCCAGTGTGGGCATGGGCTTCCTCGGGAGACGCCGGCGCTGAGGCTCCGGCTTCCTCTTCATCCTTGCCTGGGGTGTCGCTGCCACTGGTTGGTTGAGGGCCAGGCTGCTTAGCTGGTGGTTCACTATCTGAAAACAGGGAGGTACAAGAGTGGCTTTAGCGCCAGGACGGGGGGGGAGGGCAGTAAGGGAGCAAGGACTGGAGGCATTTAGTAAGTTGGATTGAAAGTGTAAAAGGCTGGTGCTGTGAGGGGCAAGTAGAATGAGAGATGAGAGAAAGCTGATGAACCTACCATTGCTGTCCCCAAGGGGGTCGACCTCTCCAGTGGCCACAGTACCTGGCTGGCAATGATCCTGTGGATGCGCGCTTCCAAATCGCTGAGGGTCCGCAGCTCAGCCGGCCCTCCACCCATCCGATGCTGCTGGTGCCTGTTGTGAGATAGCTTGGCCTGCAAGAAAAAGGGTGGCGTCTGAGTAAATGTGCAGCCATGTGCTTGCCTGATGTGCCTCACATAGTTGAATAGCCCTTAATGTGTGCAGCCATGTGCTTGCCTGATGTGCCTCCCATAGTTGAATAGCCCTTAATGTATGCAAGGTGTGGAATGTGCGTGTGTGTTTTATGAGATGGCCATAGGTCTTGGATGAGTGTTGGGCATTTGGAGTTTTTAAACCCTCTAGGCACAGTGTGAGGTTGAGATGGAGGGATGTAGAGGTATTGAAAAGCAGCCACTCACCCTGACCACCCAAATGAGGTCTTTGAACTTCTTCCGACATTGGGTGTGGATCCTGGGCACCATGCTCCTGGAGGAGACGTGCTGAGCCACCTCCCTCCACACTCTTCTATATTTGCATGGCAATGGCCTCCTGCCACTCTGTGGGTAGAGTACTGACCTTCGGCGTTCCACTGCGCCAACCAGAGCCACCAAGGCCCGGTCGCTGAAGCGCTGAGCTCGTTCCCTGGGCTCTCCATTCTTCTTTCCAGCAGAATTGAAGTTCAGCTCTGTCCAGGCCTCTGAGATTCAAGGCTGCAATGAGCAGGGTGTGGCTGGGGAGCAAGATCGACCCTCCCCTTTAAGAACTGGCCAGCGCCAGTGTGTCTGTGTTCCATGGCTAACTGACATCACCTGAGCTTCACCAGCGCTCTGAGGTAGAACCTCGCTCCTCTGCGTTAGCGCCTTAAGAGAGGTGTGTAGTGCCTGATTTAGCACTCCAATCACCTCCAGGGGCGATAAAAGCCAAGTTTGCATAAGGAGGCAATAATTAGTGCCAGGCGCTAAACTTTGCGCCTGGCCGATAATTGCGCCCCAAACGGGGCGATACCGAATTTCTCTCCCATGATCTTTGGTTACCGACGCACTTCCAGAGGAAATGGTTTCTCCCTACTTGCTCTATCAAAACCCCTCATAATTTTGAATACCTCTATTAGATCGCCCCTTAACCTTCTCTGCTATAAAGGAGAACAATCCCAACTTCTCCAATCTCTCCATGTAACTGAACTCCCTCATTCTTGGTATCATCCTGGTAAATCTCCTCTGTACCCTCTACAGGGCCTTGACATCTTTCCTAAAGTGTGGTGCCCAGAATTGTACACAACACTCCAGCTGAGGCCTAACCAGAGATTTGTAAAGTTTAGCAAGACTTCCTTGTTTTTGTATTCAATGCCCCTATTTACAAAGCCAAGTATCCCATACGCTTTCTTAACCACCTTATCAACTTGCCCTGCCGCCTTCAAAGATTTGTGAATGTGCGCCCTCAGTTCCCTCTGTTTTTGCACCCCGCTCAAAATAGTACTATTTAGATTATTGTTGTCTCCAGATGGTCCATCACAGGCTGAAAGCCAGTGGTCAAAGCATTTTGATGCACTGGCTGGTCTAGCTGCCACTCTGTTGCGGGGAACGGATGCAGATGTTCCTGGTTACTCCTATTGCTCCAGGTACCATTGAGGATTAGAATAGGCCTCAGCCGTGACCCCTATCATCTGTCTCTAGTCATTTGACATGGCACTGTGTTGTGTCTCAAGGGGTTTTATACCCTTACCTATATAACAATTAAGAAGGACTCCGGGGTGGAGAGTTTAGTTAACGGCCACTTTATTTACAATGTGCTTCTTCACTCAATGCACTACATTTCCCATAGTGCATTGCAAATCACCACTATGGTATCTCATGTGGGACAATTCTAATACACATTCAAAATACACAACATATTTCCTCCCCCTTAAAATAGAATGTCCACAAAACAGAATAACTGAAAATGACATTGGGGCAGTAATTCCTCCCCAAACGCGTGAGTACGGAAGGGGTACTCACGCGTCTGGCCGGAGGAAATGCCGGTTTTCAGCATGCACAGCGCATGCGCTGAAAACCGGCATTTCCTCTCCTCCAACCCAAGAGTTGAAGAGGCTAGCGCGTGCGCTGTAGGGGGCAGCGCGTGCGTCTTGGATTTCCTCTGTTTTGGGGGATTTGCGCATGTCTAAAGGCCTCCGGTCTTTACGTTTGTAAAAAGCACACGTAAGTATTTATTTTTACAGGTAAGTGGTGTTTTAGTGTAATTTAGAGAAAAAATTTCCACAGGTTTATTATTTTAAAGAATCTACAATAAGGTAAGTTTAGTTTTAGACCCTTTTTATTAAAAATTTATTTTTTTTAAAAAAATTGTTTAAATTATTTTTTTAAACTTATTTATACTTAATTTAATGATTGGGATGTTTTTTAAATTTTTATTTAAAGTTTAAATAGTGTTTTGGGCCCCCGTAGTTTTCATGAGTTTGACAGTTCTTACTCTCAAACTCATGAATGAACCTTCCCCTCCCCTGATTGGTTGTACAGTGCTCACCTGATCCCAGCCGGCACATCGCACTAACTACGCCATTGGATCAGGTAAGCACTGCGCGCTGACATCTGAACCGGGCCTGTCACAGGAAATGCAAGCAGGCCCGGGCTTCAGATGTCAGCGCGCAGGGTGAGTGCAGATCGGGGGCTTGCACGCACGGCACGCCCCCGACACCAAGTTCTGGGCCTATAACTTTGGAAGAGAGGGTAGACTGCCTCTACATTCCACTAACCCTGGGGATTATTCTGCCCCATGCACACAGGTTAGCACTAACTGTAACTAAGGCGCTCTGGAGGCTGCCTTTCTCTTTGGGGGTAACGCCTAGTCTCAGGAGTAGGCTCTGGCTGGCTCTCCCGTGACCCTGCAAGCGTGGCTTCCTCCCTCGATGGCACAAGAGTGGATGGTGCCACCGTCTCAGGGTCGGACAACCAGTCCCTGCTGGAGCCCCCAGCAGGTTCTTGACCCTCTGTTTCTTGGGTTACCTGTGGCGACTGTCTTGGCAGTAACTGGTCTACATGCCGTCTCCATGTTCGGTCGTCTCCAGTGCGGACTCGGTATGAAATGGGGCCCGTCTTTTGAATGACCATAGCCGGGACCCACCGCTCCGGGGTGGTGTAGTTACGCGCGAGGACTTTGCCCCCCACCACAAAGTGTCGTTCTTTGGACCTCTGAGCTCGTCTGCTGACTTGATCCTGCTGATTGGCATGCACCACTGCTTCTGTGGACGTTGGCCTCAGCAGGTCAAGGCGTGTCCATAGCTGCCTTCCCATGAGTAGGTAAGCAGGAGATGCTCCAGTTGTAGCATGAGGCGTGTTTCGGTATTTCAGCAAGAAAGCATTCAGGCGCTGCTTTAGAGGAGCATCACTTCTTGCCGCTTTCAACGCGCGTTTCAGCGTTCTGACAAATCTCTCCGCCAATCCATTAGTGGATGGATGATAAGGCGCGGAGAACGTGTGCTGGATTCCATTGCTCTTGAGGAACTCCTCCATCTCCTGGGATGTGAACTGTGTTCCATTGTCGGTTACGATCTGCTCTGGCAGACCAAATCGCCCGAACACCTTTCTCAGAGTCTCGATGGTTTTCTCCATAGTGGTAGTGGGCATTACTGCAACCTCCGGCCATTTGGAATGGGAGTCCACCGTGACCAGGAACATCGCTCCTTCCACTGGTCCCGCGAAGTCCAGATGGATCCGTTGCCACGGTGTCGCCGGCCATTCCCATGGATGCAGTGGCGCTGCTCTTGGCGTATCCCTGGTTGTCTCGCATGATGGGCATGATTTCGCTTCAACTTCAATTTCATGATCCAGACCGGGCCACCAGAAGTAGTTTCGTGCCAGCTCCTTCATCCGGACAATACCACAATGTCCTGAGTGCAGCTCGTTGAGGACATGTTTCCGCAGCTTTGGTGGTATGATCACTCGCATGCCCCAAAGGAGGCATCCTGAGGTGACAAACAACTCCTTCCCTCTTGACAGGTAAGGTAGGAGCTCAGGTGGTGCGTCTGACACCCGTGATCCGTCTCCTCGCATCACCCGATCCAGCACCTTGGATAGCGTAGGGTCCACTCTGGTCTCTTTCTTGACCTGCCAGGCCGTGACAGGGGCATTGCTCACCATGTCAAAGTAGAAAACCTTCTGCTCACAGCCTTCAGAGGGCACAGGCAGCGGAAGTCTTGACAATCCATCCGCATTGCCATGTGCTGCTGACCTCCGGTATTTGATATTGTAATTGTGAGCGCTGAACATCAGCGCCCAGCGCTACATCCTGCACGCTGCCAGGGAGGGTATTCCTGTGTGTGGACCAAAGATCGATGTCAGAGGACGATGATCCATCAGCAAGGTGAATTTCCTTCCGAACAAGTAGTGATGGAACTTTTTGATTCCAAAGATGATGCCCAAAGCCTCTTTTCGATCTGCGGGTATTTCACCTCTGCCTTGCTCAGGGACCTTGACGCGAATGCAATCGGCTTCTCTTCACCTGAGGGAAAGATGTGGGACACGACCGCGCCGACGCCATAAGGCGACGCGTCACAGGCCAGCTGAATCTGCAACGACGGTCAAAGTGCGTCAACACTCTGGGGTTGCTTTGGCTTTCTTGAATGCAGCTTCACACTCCTTCGTCCACGCCCAGGCCTTGCCCTGACACAGCAACTCATGTAATGGCTTCAACAGTGATGCCAGCTGTGGAATAAACTTTCCGTAATAGTTCAGGAGACCTAAGAATGACCGCAGCTGGCCGACATTTGTAGGTGCAGGAGCGTCGGCAATGGCTTTCACATTCGACGGTGCTGTGTGTAGGCCGTCTGCGTCGATGACATGGCCTAGGTACTCCACTGATGGCTTGAAAAATTCGCATTTGCCCTTGCGAATACGTAAGCCATATTCTTCAAGTCTTCCCAGTGCCTTCGTCAGGTTCTGCAGATGCTCGTTGTCATCCTTTCCTGTGACAAGGATATCGTCGAGATAACATTGTACCCCTGGAATGCCGCTTAAGATCTGGTCCATAGCCCGCTGAAACAATGCTGGTGTTGACGTTATATCAAAGGGTAGGCGACAGTACCTGTAGAGGCCCTTGTGGGTGGTGATGGTGAGGTACTTCTGTGAGTCCTCTTCTACATGCATCTGCAAGTAGGCTTGGCATAGATCAATCTTGCTAAACTTCTGACCACCTGCTAGACCCGCGAAAAGATCTTCAATGATGGGGAGGGGGTACTGTTCAGCTGAGAGCACAGGATTCACTGTTACTTTGAAATCTCCACGTAAGCGAACCGCGCCATCACTCTTCATCACTGGTACCATGGGCGTGGCCCACTCACTGTGCGAAACCGGCACCAGGACCCCTATCTTGACCAGACGCTCCAGGTCAGCCTCCACCTTTGGTCTGAGGGCGTAGGGAACATTCCTGGCCTTCAGGAATCATGGCTGGCTGTCAGGCTTCACCTTGAGTTTGACCGTAATCCCCTTCATACTCCCCAATTCGTCGTCAAAGACAGCCGCATGCTTTGTCAACACTGCCACTAGCCCCGCCTCTTCGACTGACACTGCATTCACTTTTTTCCAATCCAGATGAATTTTCTCCAACCATGGCCTGCCCATCGGGGATGGATAGTCACCCTTGACCACGTAAACTGGCAGCATCATGGTTTGTCCATTAAGCTCCACCTTGACCTCCGTCTTACCCAGCATTGGGACTGTTTCCCCAGTGTAGGTCTTTAAGATGAGCTTGGCCGGCGTCAGTGATAGGTGGTTCAGTTTTTCTTTGAATAGCTTCTCTGAAATCAAGGAGACAGCGGCCCCCATACCCAGCTCCATTTTGACTGGTATTCCCTCCAGTAGTGGAGTGACTCCATAGCCTGATGAGCCTCCATTCACCGTTAACACATGGAGATTCAGCTCCCCATCAGAGTCTGTGTCAGTCTTCCTGTTCTTGTTTCACCATGTGTAGGTTTTTCTTTTTAGAACGCCAGTTGGATGTGTTTCCTTGTTTGTTTTTGTGTGTCTCTGTGTAGGATTGTTTGCTTTGCCCTTTACACACACGTTCAATGTGTCCTTTCTTTTCACATTTCCAACAGGTCAGGTCTTTACACCAGCAGTCAGATGGCTGATGACCTGACCTTCCACATCTGTAACACTCTCTGACGCCCCTTGCATGCTTATCCGGTGTAGCTGCTACCCTGTGCACTCTTGTTGCAGCCCCCAACAGCTGTGCATCTTTAGCTGCTAACTCCATAGACACAGTGAGCTCCACTGCTGATTTAAGTGTCAGTTTGTCAGTCGTGAGCAAGCGCTTCTGTGTTGCTTCACATCTGAATCCACACACAGACCTATCACGGACAGTGTCATTTAGAGTTTCACCAAACTCACAATGCTCAGTTAGCTTCTTTAGCACTGCAACATATTCGGCTACGGACTCACCCTCCCCTTGGTTTCGTTTGTGAAACCTCAACCTCTTGGCAATCAGCAGCGGCTTGAGTGCGAAATGTGTTTCCAAAACTTCCACAATCTGATCATATGTCTTAGCGCCGGGCTTATCTGGGTGCATCAAACTCCGTAACAAGCTAAATGTTTTTGCTCCGATCACACTGAGGAACGTCGCCACTTTCACGTCATCTTTAATGCCATTTGCAGTCACGAAAAATCCGAAACACTCTGTATAAGCACTCCATTGCTCCGCCGTTTCATCAAATGGTCCAAACGCTCCGGTTAGCAAAGCCATTTTATTTTATTTTATTTTCTTTACAGTCCTTTTCCTCCACTTTGTTTCACTGTATTGTTACTCTCCCCCTTCTTATTTGTGTAACACACGAACCACCACCTTTACGAGGCGATTGCATCAGCACTCGACTGCGGGCGCGCCATTAAGAAAAGACAGGAACTTCTTACTTTAAACATCGCCGATTCCAGTGCAAAGTGATGCGCAAGTCCATCGTCCTTGTCGCCAGTTTTGTTGTGTCTCAAGGGGTTTTATACCCTTACCTATATAACAATTAAGAAGGACTCCGGGGTGGAGAGTTTAGTTAACGGCCATTTTATTTACAATGTGCTTCTTCACTCAATGCACGACATTTCCCACAGTGCATTGCAAATCACCATTACGGTATCCCATGTGGGACAATTCTAATACACATTCAAAATACACAACACACTGATGATGCAGAAACTATGGAAAGTGGGGCGTATGACCTCCTCATGCATGAAGTCACCCAAAAAATGGAAATAACGTGGAGTGGGTGCTAAATTGGACAGAGTTCTGGTGGAACAGAACACCTGCCTGTTTTTTGCTACTGTCTGCTCGATTTATGCCACTACAATGGGCACCCAAGTTTTGATGTCTTCATAGTTCCATTAAGACCTGAGGAACAGTAATTGATATTGGTGTATTGGATTCATATGTGGTCACTTGTGTATATGGGCATTGAGTTCTCTCCTGACAGCTTGTACTTATAGACAAATCAATCATCTCTTAAGTACATCTTAGTTCATGTTCTGTTCACTCATTCATTAGCATTCATTAGCAATTAATCAACACAGCATGAATCTCTGGAAAGTTCAACAACCCATAAGGTACATTTGAATTAATGATTATACTTTAAAGATGAAAATATCCTGTGGCTGAGATTGGATTTGAAAACAGTTTAGGAACCAACCAGTACAGAGTTTGGTATTTGTTTGACTGCTCATCGAATCTTAAACCCCAAGTGACAATTAGCAAAAATTACATCTTTGTATTTGGCGGTATAACCAAATTTGCCATTTTTGAAATTGCACTCGCTGAAATAGGATTGATATTAATCCTGCTCAAGGATAGAGTAGAGATCTACAGAGTATAACACCACATGGCCATTGAAATTTTTAATCCCAAGAAAACCTGAAAATTAAGACAAAAAGTAAGATCATTTTAACCTAATGACTAAAAGAGCAATAATAGTTGCTATTGACAATTACAAGCTGTGCAACCTCATAGGCAGGTAATAGTTTCTTCTGAAGAATATCCATTAAACTTATTTATATCTGTATGCTGAGAGGGTCCAAGTATCGGTGTCCATAGTGCCACTGCATGTTGGGCACACTGCATTCGAAGCGCCCAGTGTGCTGTGCATGTCAAATTATGACCAGGAAGCACCAGTGGTGCTGAGAGGCTGTGCACCTACCATGTGCTAGGCTTATTACAGGCCAAAATTTCAATCAAATTAATGGTGCCTTCATAATGTGCTTAGCGTGCCTGATCAACCCTCCAGATGCTCAGAGCCCATTTTAAACGGGGACTGCATGGGACTGTCCTTCTCATTGGTTGGGTCCTTTATTTTAAAGGGGACTGATTTACTGGCAGTAGCAGCTGAGATCATGTGCACCCACTTCAGTGCTTCTTTGTTGTTTAACCTTTTACCTATAATCCTTTAGCTGTTTTGCTACTTTACTGTTTTGCAAGAAATAAACTTAGCTTTATACCCGCATTTATCTTTGTGGACCAGACAATTGCACCTGAACATGTCCAGTGGAATCTGCATGCAGAGAGCACAAATCTCCGAGAAGGCCACCATAGAAACGTGTTCATTCCTGCAGCCAGACTTGGAAATCATTTTCTTGACAGAGACAGCTCCTCATAGGCCTTGAAGTGTTTCAAGTTGGTGCAAGAGAGTGAACAAGCAAGTGATGCATGGTGTGAGTTGGAGGTGGTTGGGGCAGAGGAACATGAGGCAACAGGATTGTGCGAGAAATTATGTGTGAGCTTGAGTCCAGCTGCAGACGATAACAACTCTGTGTCTGCCAGGACATAGGAACATTGGAACAGGAGTAGGCTATTCAGCCTGTTCTGCCATTCAATTAGATCATGGCTGATCTGTATCTTAACTCCATTTACCAGCCTTGATTCCATGGGGGAGAAATTCGGTATCGCCCCATTTTGGGGTGCAATTATCGGCGAAGCGCAAGGTTTAGCGCCTGGCGCTAATTATTGCCTCCGACTGCAAACTTGGCTCTTATCGCCCCTGGAGGTGATTGGAGCGCTAAATCAGGCGCTACACACCTCTCTTAAGGTGCTAACGCCGAGGAGCGAGGCGCTAACTCAGAGCGCTGGCGAAGCTCATGTGATGTCAGTCAGCAATGGAACACAGACACACTGGCGCCAGCCAGTTCTTAAAGGGGAGGGTCGATCTTGCTCTCCATCCACACCCTGCTTATTGTAGCCTTGAATCTCGGCCTGGAGAGACCTGTACATCAAATCTACTGGAAAGAACAAAGGAAAAGAGCTCAGAGTGCAGCCCCCATAGTCTCTTCTAAATCGTGCAAGGAAGATCAAATCAAAATGAACCTGCAAAGTGCTGCTCAGTAACCAAAACTCCTTCACACAGCGTTGAATCTGTCCAGAAGTCTCTCTACCTCTCAAAATGCGTGGTGCAAAAATTATGCTGACAAAAAAAGTCAGGAAGCGGTCGCCTTTAAATAACGTTCCCCCAGTCCCTTCCTGACTGCAAAACGCTCCCCTCTACCTGTCGTTGCTAGCGGCAAGCTGGGTGCACAACTCAACATCTGGTCCGGGGCGATACCGGGGCATTGCACACTCGACTGACGTCACGATCTGCGGGCGCAGGAGATCGTGATGGTAGTATTTAGCACCGTTGCAAAATGTCTGGTCAATTTCATGAGCGGCGCAAACATCGCCGCGCCTGGGCACTAGTTGTTTTGCGCTCCATTTGCGCCCTCTTAGGGCGCTAATGGGAGGCGCAAAGCAATCGAATTTTTCCCCCCATATTCTTTAATACCCTTACCTAAAACAAATCTATCAATCTCAGTTTTGAAATTTTCAATTGACCTAGTCTCAACAGCTTTTTGGGGAAGAGAATTCTAGATTTCCAATACCTTTTGTGTGAAGAATTGCTTCCTGATTTCACTCCTGACTGGCCAAGTTTCAATTTTAAGATTGTGCCCCCTTGTTCTGGATTCCTCCACCAGTGGAAATAGCTCTTTTGTGTCTAGCCTATTGATTCATTTTTTCATTTTAAACAACTCAATTAAATTACCCCTCAATCTTCAAAACTCAAGAGAATACAAACGAAGTCTATGCAACTTGTCCTCATAATTATTCTGATGAATCTGTGCTGCAACCCCTCCAAGGCCAATATATCCTTCCTGAGATGTGATGCCCAAAACTCAACCCAATACTCCAGATGCGGTTTAACCAGAACTTTATGCAACGGTAACATAACTTCCACCCCTTTGTATTTTAGTCCCCTTGAGGTAAAGGCTAATATTCCATTAGCCATTTCGATTACTTTTTCTACCTGTGCACTAGCTTTTATTGATTTGTGCACCTGTACACCTAAATATATTTGCTCCTCCACAATTCCTAATCTCTCAACATTAAGAAACAATTCTGATTTGTATTTCTTGGATCTAAAGTGACTGACCTCCTACTTCCCCATATAGAACACAATCTGCCATAGATTTGCCCACTTACTTAATCTATCTATGTCCCTTTGTAACTTCCAGTTCCCATCTACACAAATTTACTGTGCCTCCTAACTTAGCATCATCTGCAAACTTGGATATACAACTCTCTATTCCTTCATCCAAGTCATTGATATATATGGTTCTGCCACCCCTTCCTCTTGGCAACCTACATAACACAGAATCACACACAGAATCCCCACAGTGCAGATAGAGGCCATTTCGGCCCATCGCGCCTGCACCGACACATATCCCACCCGATCCCCGTAACCCCACGTATTTAATGCCCCTAACACTAAGGGTCAATTTATCATAGCCAATCATCCTAACCTGCACATCTTTGGACTGTGGGAGGAAACCGGAGCACCCGGAGAAAACCCACGCAAACACGGGGAGAATGTGCAAACTCCACACAGACAGTCACCCGAGGCCGGATTCGAACCCGGGTCCCTGGCGCTGTGAGGCAACAGTGCTAACCACTATGCCACCATAACAGATGAATAGATTTTAGAATGTATGACCGCATGGTACTAGTTATGTACTGCCTTCTCCAAAAGCAGATTGAGAAGGGACATGGGTTAGAATAAGGAAACTGAGAGAATATGTGGGTCACTCAAGTAATAAAGGTAACAGCCACCTTATGTGATTCTGTGAACATGCAGCATGCAGGTATCTCATGCTGGTCGCATGGCTTGTGTTTGTTACGTGCCACATTTAATAGGACATAGGGCAAACACTTTAGCAGGGCAGTAATGCAGTGTGCAGTTTTAAACCTTGGACATGCCCCTGCATTTGCAAAGTACATGATAATTTTCCAAAGCATTCTCCCTCTGATGCTGTACCTAGCTTTCAGTGAAGTGCTGTTAAGGCAACACTGTGTGCAGTTACTTATCTTGGCAACTTTCTTCAGACAAGCAAATTTCTTTCTCACCTGCCAGCAGCCCTTTAAGTGCCGATGTACCCCATTAGTCACAATGTGTCATGTGCTATCTGCTGGGAGTGCCAGGATATCAAGTAAATGTTCTCACTTTATGGTGCTGCTGGTCTCAAGTAACATCCTACTTTACAAATGCCCCATTAACCTGAAGCACAGTTTAAAATTTACTTTACATTTTTATATGCATTTACTGATTTAATTTGATCATTATTTTTGCTATTGAATTGCATTGAACATTTTGGACTTTGATGACATCATCTTAATGGATGGTGTGCAGAGGGAACTGAGAAGAATTTAATGTTTTATAAATAATTTCTTATCACCTTAATATCTTTTATGAAGAATAAAGGTGGTGTTTGCTAACAATTCTGGTGAGAAGACATTCAAATGGTTCTCAAAAGAAAAATGTATTTATCAGACTTCCCGAATAGTTTATTTATATGAGCAATATACAAAGACACAAAACTGGTTTCTGAGAGAGGTCACACTCAGAGCTTAAATAGAGCTCAGTGCCCTATCCTTCCAGTGGCACCAATAGATAATTTAGTTAAACACCCTTTTAGCCCATAATGAAGAGTTTAACAGGAAACACTACTCCACATGATGCATGTTTTAATAGAGGTGATACCAATAGCAGCAGAAAGGACATAAGGACCAAAAACCGCAAGGGCATGTATTCAGTGAGGTGACTGATTATTGTGCTGAATAATGGAATGCTTTTCCATTTTGCATTCAGTGGCAGCATAAAGCATGTATGTCACAAATACTTAGCTGCCCCTACACTATCACAACAAGGTGGCTCAATGTCAAACCGCAATAGAATTCTGCTGTCATATACAATAGATTGGGATGGAAAAAATGTTGCTTCTCACGAGCACTCCATCCAATTTGAACAATAATAAGTTTGCACACATGTAGACTTGATTGTACTCCTATCCATTTAACCCTTAGACTGGTGGGAAGTCCTAAGAAATGGGTTCATCAGTTTCTAATGTTGCCACCTGCCATAAATTGGTACTGAAACAAATAATATATTACAGTGATAACATTACTCAAATAATAACTTAGTCTACAAAGATAAATATTTAAAATACAATATTAAATTTAAAATGAAAAAATTAAGCACTTTAACCTGAGGAAGGATATATGTGCCTTAGAGGCGGTGCAATGAATGTTCACTAGATTGATCCCTGGGATGAGAGGGTTGTCCTATCAGGAGAGATTGAGTAGATTGGGCCTATACTCTCTGGAGTTTAGAAGAATGAGCGGTGATCTCATTGAAATATACAAGATTCTGAGCGGGATTGACAGGGTAGATACTGAGAGGTCTAGAACTAGGGGGCATAGTCTCAGGATAAGGGATCGGCCATTAAAGACTGAGATAAGGAGGAATTTCTTCACTCAGAGGGTTGTGAATCTTTGGGGGGAATTTTGCCGGCGCTCACGAGGCGGATTTGGAGGTGGGACATCTGGTAAAATTGCAAAGATTGACAGTGAGTCCTGAACCCGCTGTCAAGCTGCCTCCAAACAATCTTCCCGGGTGTCGGGTCCCCGATTTGCGCATGGACCCGACACCTAGTGGCGGGAAGAGGATTAGAGGCACTTATCCTCTTGTTAACAAGTAGTTAACAGGCAGTTAACAGGCTTTTTTGAATTTTGACAGGTCCACTGCGGGCTTCCCGACGTCTGGACACCACGATAGGGTAACTGTGGTGTGTGGTGGGTCTAATGTAATGTTTCTTCATTGATGACAGCTGCAGAAGTGGTGTGAAGGATCCAATGGTGCACTGATGAGTTTCAGAGTTAAGAAAATGTTGAGAAAATCATTTTTGATGTATTTAAACTTTTCTGTAGGTAACAAGTTTTGAAGTTTTTGTGCAGTCCCACCTCATTGGGAGAACCTCTCTCACCAATGATAGATCGCTTCTGTGAACTCACCTGCAGCTGCCATCTGTTCTAGCCCAAGGAGGGAGTCACTAGAGAGCCTGGGTGCAAGGGCTCACCTTTGTACAGTGATTGTCAGTGTTTGCAGCACCTCAGTGCTGTCAAACACTGAAAAAATCACCTGTCAAAAAAAATTGTGCATGGCCCCTTTAAGAAAACCGGCAGATGACACATCATCTACTGATGTCATCTGACACCAGCTTTCTCCTAATTGGCCTGCAAGCCCACAAGGTGGTCTTAACAAGATCAATTGACGCAAAATAGCATCTGTGCGTCGGACGTCGTTGGCGGGTGGGATCGGAACCCGGAAGCTGTCTCGCCCTTAGGCCGCACCAAAAGGTAAAATCCAGCCCATTGAGTATATTCAAGGCTGAGATAGATAGATTTTTGGACTCAAGGGGAATAAAGGGAAATGGAGATAGTGCAGGAAAGTGGAGTTGAGGTCAAAGATCAGCGATGATCTTATTGAACGGCAGAGCAGGCTCGAGGGGCCGTATGGCCTACTCCTGCTCCTAATTCATATGTTCTTATGTTCACTTTGCCTTTCTTCTTCTCCCCTTTCCTAATTTTAATCATTTAAACGTCTCTTCTATGTAGTTTGCCATAACACAGGGTAGCTCAGTTGTTCGAGGATTATACTGGGGCCTGGGTTCAAATCTCAGCAGGGTTTACTCAACCTTTCCTTAGGGTCTGATTGACAGGCTGGCTGCCTTTCAGGCAGGAAAGCAGTGGAGGAGTGGATAACAGGTAAGTGAGGGCAGTCGGAGATTGTGGGGGGGGTAGGGGGGACAGAGATCATGGCGGGGGGGCGGGGTGTGGGTGGGTCACATATCGCTGGGGGTGGGGGGTCGGAAATCATGGGGGTGTCAGATACTGTGTATAGAGGTGAGCTTGTTGGGCCTGGAGGAAACACTCCTGCTACTCCTAGCCCACTAGCAGTGCTGTAAATGCACTTACCTCATGGATCCTGCCCTTCTCGCCTCCTTTTAGCTGCCAGGATTCCCGAGCCCGAGGAAACGCAGCCGACATGAGTTAAAATTTGAAAACCTGTTAAAATGGAGGCATGCAGCCTCCTTATAAGATTTCAGTGACCGACCTGCCTCCTGAGGCTGGATTGGTCGCCCGCCCCTCGAGCCACCCCCATTAAAACTGGAAGTGGGTGGATTGGAGGCAGGTTGAGGTCGGGTTTGAAATTTAACATTTTTTACTTTCCACTCGATCCAAATCCTCCTATTCTTGGGGGTTAAAATTACCCCCAATATGTCCCTTAGTACTCCAGCAGTCCCTTAGGCCGTGATTTTTACAAACCTCAGCGGGTCCATGACGGGCGACATCGGTGGCGGGTCCCGACCCAGCTGCTGGCTCCATCACAGCCTCTGAAATAAATTTACCGTGATTGGGCTTGTTAAACCTGCTGTAAGATTCACAAAATTCAGCAGATACCCCCCCAAAACCAAGAAGATTACCCTAAAGAAGGGATTTTTGGACTGTTAATAAACCATGTCAGAATGGTATAAGATTATTGGGCCTAAGGGAGATTTAAAGTCAAAGACCCCAGGATTTTGGTTTTATTTTTTAAAAGCATGTTCGAGCCTGTGGAAGGAAAAGGGCTGCAACAAAAGAATTGGGGTTGGCCTCTGTAATTGGGCAGTTTTGGGTATTGGCATTAACCGAGCTGTCTGGGGACTATCTAGACTGTCTCAGTCATTTTACATACTGACAATAGACCAACGGAAAAGCAGTTCCCACCAAAATTACAGAACCATCCAAAACCTTGCATAATGCAAAACATGCCACCAACCAACAAAAGAACCTTGGCCCCACAGGAAAAGACAACTTTACTGCAATTAAACAAGAGGTTAAACAATCGATGGGACCATCCCGAAACCACTTTACATGTTCTTAAAAAAAACTTAAGATCAATGGGACCATCCCAAAACCAATTAAACAATTCAAACCAATCAAAATTAATGAGCCCGCCAAAACTAACAATAAGCCAGAACTGATTTGGCGCTCGGATTAGCAGGCCTCAATCAGTATAATTGAAGGCCTGTTTCTCACAGAAAAGAGTTCAAGAAAGCAGTCCAAGAGGAAGTTAGTTCGAGTTCAAGTTCGAGTATGAAGATTCGTCGACCCAGAAGAGATCCACCAACATCGGGATCAAGAAGTCCCTCTCGAAGCAGTTCTCCCTCTCGAAGAAGTAACACACCATTGTGGCAGACCAGGGCCCCACGAAACAAACAAACAAAAATATTACCAGCAACCAGGTAATATTGGGCCACCGCGACCAACAAAAAACCAACTTGGAAGAAACTGAAGATCCGCAAGTTTTTTTCCACGCTACAAACTATTCTGACTTACCTCTGGGTAAGATTTTACTGAAAAGACTCCAAACACTACTTCTAACCAAAAGAAATTGGGTACTCACCTGATAAATCCAATACGCACCCGACCACATCAGCGGACATGCGAAGACTGACCAGCAATGCAGGTGAAGTCCTCTACCGCGTCCGGGGTATGGCAGGCCTCAACCGCCACATCTAGAGAACCCAGAAATCATGAACCTCTACAACTGTCAAAAGAAGTCGTTTTGGTGAGCATTATCCCTGGGCCTCTGGAGCCCAAATTAGCTAGTGAAGTGGGATTGGGAGGGGTGAAGTATTCTGTCTATTGTTATTTTCCCTCGTATATTCCGAAGTGTTCCTCCAATTTAGAGTGTTAAGATTATTGTGTTGTGTATTTTCTTTCTCAAATAAAGATCAAAGTTCCTTCACCAAAATTCAGTTGTCTGCTGCAATTTCATTACAACCCCCAAATAAGTCCAAGGTCTAGAAACATAGAAGATAGGAGCAGGAGTAGGCCATTCAACCTCTCGAGCCTGCTCCGCCATTCAATGCGATCATGGCTGATCATCCAAATTCAGTACCCGGTCCCTGCTTTCTCCACATACCCCTTGATCCCTTTAGCCTTAAGAAATATATCCAACTACTTCTTGAATATATTTAATGAATTGGCCTCTACTGCCTTCTGTGGTAGAGAATTCCACAGGTTCACCACTGTCTGGGTGAAGAAATTCCTCCTCATTTCTGTCCTAAATGGCCTACCCCATATCGTTAGACTGTGGCCCCTGGTTCTGGACTCCCCGACCATCGGGAACATCCTTCCTGCATCTAGTCTGTCCAGTCCTGTCAGAATTCTATAAGTTTCAATGAGATCCCCTCTCATTCTTCTAAACTCCAGCGAGTATAAGCCCAATCGACCCAATCTCTCCTCATACGTCATTCCTGCCATCCCAGGTATCAGCCTGGTGAATCTTCGCTGAACTCCCTCCAGGGCAAGAACATCCTTCCTCAGATAAGGTGACCAAAACTGCACACAATACTCAAGATGTGGTCTCACCAATGCCCTCTACAACTGCAGAAAGACATCCCTTGTTCCTGTACTCAAACCCTCTCGCTACGAAGGCCAACATACCATTTGCCTTCTTAACCGCCTGCTGCACCTGCATGCTTACCTTCAGCAACTGGTGCATAAGGACACCCAGGTCTCATTGCACTTCCCCTTCTCCCAATCTATTGCCATTCAGATAATAATCTGCCTTCCTGTTTTTGACACCAAAGTGGATAACCTCGCATTTATCCACATTATATTGCATCTGCCATGCTTCTGCCCAATCACCCAACCTGTCCAAATCATCTTGGAGTTTCTCGGCATCCTCCTCACAGCACACACACCCACCCAGCTTTGTGTCGTCTGCAAATTTGGAGATATTTCATCTAGTTCCCTTGTCTAGATCATTAATATATATTGTGAATAGCTGGGGTCCGAGGACTGATCCCTGCAGTACTCCACTAGTCACTGCCTGCTACTCAGAAAAAGACCCGTTTATTCCAACTCTTTGCTTTCTGTCTGCCAACCAGTTCTCTATCCAAGTCAATACCTTGCCCCCAATCCCATGTGCCTTAACTTTACACGCTAATCTCTTATGCGGGACCTTATCGAAGGCCTTCTGAAAGTCCAGATACACCACATCCACTGGTTCTCCCTTATCTATTTTACCAGTTACATCCTCAAAAAATTCTAGTAGATTAGTCAAGCGCGATTTACCTTTTGTGAATCTATGTTGACTTTGTCCGATCCTTTCACTGTTTTCCAAGTGCTCTGCTATTACATCTTTCATAATGGACTCTAGCATTTTCCCCACTATCGATGTCAGGCTTACCGGTCTGTAATTCCCCATTTTCTCTCTACCACCTTTTTTGAATAGTCGGGTAACATTAGCTACCCTCCAATCCATGGGTACTGTTCCAGATTCAATCGCATGTTGGAAGATGACCAGCAATGCATCTACTATTTCTCGGGCCACTTCCTTAAGTACCCTAGGATGTAGATAATCAGGCCCTGGGGATAATCCTAGGGCTGGCTGTGCGTGCAGGGGAAAGGGCCATCGATAAAGCCAGAAGGGAAGCAGTGCAGGAGTTACCAGCTCCCAATACAGTAACAGGAGTGAGATCTTTTCTAGGGCTAACCGGGTACTGCAGAGATTTTATTGAGGATTACGCAGCCACAGCAGCCCCTCTGTTCCGACTCCTACATAAGGGAATGGAGTGGGTTTGGGATGAGGGTTGCGAGGCAGCATTTGTAAAACTCAAACAAGATCTGCAGACCGCGTCGGCTCTAGGGGCTATTGATGGGGGAAAAGAGTTTTTCCTGGAGGTAGCAGCCAGCGGGGACAGTCTGAGTGCAGTGCTGCTCCAAGAGCGGCACGGTCAGCTGAGACCAGTGGTTTACTCCTCCAGGATACTCACAGATGTGGAGAAGGGCTACTCCAACTGTGAGAGGCACCTCCTCGCCACTCACTGGGCTGTGAAAAGATCATTGATCTTCACAGGCACCTCGCCCATCACCCTCCTTACCCATCACACACCCACCCAAATGCTCCTAGATGGGAGAATTAAAGATGGGACAGTGAGCAGTGCCCGCATTGCTCGCTGGACCCTGCTTCTCTCCCAGATGGACCTAAGGGTGAAAGGTCTCTGTGAGCCGAAGCTCGCAGCCAACATGATTTATCCAGGGACGGCCCACCGTTGTTCCATTGAAGGGGTATGGGAAGTCAATATAGGTTTTCGGGCCAGGGTACACCCCACAGGCTGTGAAATCTATGTAGATGGTTCAAGCACAGTATCTGCTGGGGAACGACTTACAGGGTGTGGAGTTCATGACCCAGGGGCGGACATTGCCCTGGCAATTAAGCTCCCCAGCACCATGAGCACCCAGCAGGCTGAACTGTCCGCGGTAGTGTACGTGGTTACACACCCCGAGAAATTCCCTACCCCGTACACGATTTGCTCGGACAGCATGTTCACATGCAATTCTTGTACAGAATACCTTGCCATCTGGTCCCGTCGCGGATACACCTCCGCTGACGGGAAACCCCTGGCAATCAAGCCTCTGCTGGAGAAAATCGTGATAGTCATGGGGGAGGAAGGGAAGGTCTATATCCATAAAGTTAAAGCCCATTCAAAGACAGAACCCATGCGGGAGGGCAACCAAAAGGCAGATGAATTGGCCAAGCAGGGGGCTAGGGATCCGCAATCCGAGACAAGGGAGGCACATAGGGGGTAGCTTTGGTCCCAGACCTAAAGCAGGCCCAGGTACGGGATCCCATCCTCAGAACCGTCCTGAATGCGCTCACGAAAGGGGAGAAAGTAGAAGGCCCGTACGGTACAGCAGCCATCACCGTCAAGGAAGGCATGCTGTTCAGGGGGAGCAATGGGTAGTGCCGCAGCAGCACCAAAGGAAATTCCTCCAACTAGCCCATGAGGGTCCAGGAGCAGGGCATCCCAGGCCTGAGACCACCTGGCAGTGGGTGGAACAGGCAGGACGGTGGCCAGGACTGAGGGAACATGTCCGTGAGTTCTGTGCCGGCTGTCTGGTGTGTGCTGCCAATAGCCCTGACCCCCAGAAAAGGAAGGTATCTTTGGGACACATCAGGAGGGTAGAGGGACCATGGCAGTCAATCCAGATCGATTACATCGGGCCCCTACCCACCGCCCAGGGAGGCTACAAGTACTGCCTAGTCCTGGTGGATGTGTTTTCAAAGTGCGTGGAAGCTTTTCCCTGCCGAACAGCTACCGCACTGGGTACAGCTAAGATCCTGGTCAGGGAAGTGTTCTCACGATGGGGACTGCCACAGTATGTGGAGTCCGACCAAGGGAGTCACTTTACCGGACAGGTCATGCAAGAGACCCTCATGGTACTCGGCATTGAGGGGAAATGGCACGTCGCCTACAACCCACAGTCATCGGGTTCTGTGGAGCGTTTAAACCGTACCATCAAAGAAAGGCTGCGTAAGGAGAAGGGAGACTCACCCAAGAAGTGGGCAGAAGCCTTACTGTTGGTCCTAATGGGGATCCGAGACAGCCAGTCAAAAAGCACGGGGTATTCCCCACTGTGGTAAACCACTGTATTGTATATTGCCACCTCTGGGTGGCGCTGTGTATGGAGGCATGCCTCAGCTGACTCCACCCACCACTGTGTGGGTTTCGTTCAGACTTGTTCAGTCACTCACGAAGAAGCATGGTCTCTTCTTAGCTAATAAAAGCCTTATTCATCTCTTCTTTCGACTCGTCATCTCTTCTTCGACTCATCACCTTTTATGAAGTAATTGATAAGCGTATCAATTTTATTAGCTAAAAGTTAAATGGCGACACCTGAGGAGCAACAACAGCAACGGATACAGCAGACATTGCTGAGAGCCCTCAGACCACCACGCCTGGACCTCGACCCTCAAGAGGTGGGTGCATCAGCCAAGTTTGAACACTGGCTGAGCTGCTTTGAATCCTTCCTCGCAATCTCACAGGTTACAGAGGAGGATCACAAACTGAAAATTTTGACCGCCCAGGTGAGCCATCAAGTATATATGCTAATCCGGGACTCTAATACGTACGTGGCGGCCCTCGAGCTACTAAAAGGGCAATATACGCGCCCAGTGAACACAATTTACGCCCGACACCTCTTGGGATCCCGCAGGCAGCAACCGGGAGAATCGGTAGGGGCATTTGCACGGGCGCTACTGGCACTCTGCAGAGACTGCGATTGTAAAGCGGTAACGGCTGTGGAGCACGCGCAGGGACTCGCCTGTGATGCCTTCGTCAGGGGCCTCCAGTCAGACCACACCCAGCAGAGACTGCTAGAAAGCAAGGAACCCGACCTGAAGACGGCCATTGCCCTTGCGCTCTCGTTAGAGGAGGCCCACCGAAACCTCGAGGCATACCCCCGTAACGGCGCCGAGACATGGCAATCGAAACCGTGGGACACGGGACCGCCGCCCCCGGCACCAACCGCTGCAGCGACCCAACCGAGACAGCAGCCTCCGGTAAGAACTGCTTCGATGCCCAGTAACCAGGCCCAAAAATGCTATTTCTGTGGCCAGTTAAAACATCCCAGAGCGCACTGCCCAGCTAAGACAGCTACCTGCTCGGGCTGCGGGAAGAAAGGCCATTACGCTAACGCCTGCAAGGGGAAGCCAGCCAGCAGCGCAGCGTGCGGGCCGTGGGAGCAGCCATCTTATCCGCCATTTTGTGTACCCCCGGCCGCATGGCATCCGCCGCCATCGTATCCAACGCACTCAACCGCCATTTCGTCACCGGAACCGACCACCGTCTCGGCGGATGACTATAGTGACTCACTAAGCCACATACTGGCCTCCGTGACGCTGGATCAAGCCCTCCCTCACCATCTATCCAGCTCCATGATGGATATCGCGGTAAACGGCCGCGCCACCAGTTGCCTGATCGACAGCGGGAGCACAGAGAGTTTCGTCCACCCCGACACGGTACGTAGCCACTCCCTCACGATTCTGCCAACGCACCATCGCATTTCTATGGCGTCCAAGTCCCAGTCAATGGACATCAGCGGCTACTGTGTGGTGACCCTGTCAGTAGGGGGCACTGAATATAAAAAATTTAAACTGCTAGTCCTGCCCCGTCTTTGCGCTGCCGTCCTGCTAGGGTTGGATTTTCAGTGCCACCTTAAGAGGGTCACACTAGCATACGGTGGACCCCTCCCCCCACTCACAGTCTGCAGCCTTTCCACATTAAAAGTCCCCCCCCCTCCCCTGTTCGCTAACCTCACCCGCGACTGTAAACCCATCGCTACCAAAAGCAGGCGGTACAGTGCCGGGGACAGAGCTTTTATCAGCTCTGAGGTGGAGCGGCTATTGAAGGAGGGCATTATCGAAGGTAGCACTAGCCCCTGGCGAGCCCAGGTTGTAGTCGTTAAAACCACTGCAAAACGCCGCATGGTAATCGACTACAGCCAAACCATAAACCGGTACACCCAGCTGGACGCGTACCCCCTCCCTCGCATATCTGATATGGTCAATCAGATTGCGCAATACAAAGTATTCTCCACCATCGACCTTAAGTCAGCGTACCACCAGCTGCCCATCCGCCATGAGGACCGCCAGTATACTGCCTTCGAGGCAAACGGCCGCCTCTACCACTTCCTTAGGGTCCCCTTCGGCGTCACCAACGGGGTTTCGGTCTTCCAAAGGGAGATGGACCGAATGGTTGACCAGAACGCGCTGCGGGCAACCTTCCCCTATTTGGATAACGTCACCATCTGCGGCCACGACCAGCAGGACCACGACGTTAATCTAGCAAATTTCCTCCGTACGGCCCAACGGCTGAACCTAACGTACAATAAGGAAAAATGTATGTTTCACACCAAGCGCCTGGCCATCCTCGGCTGCGTGGTGGAGAACGGAGTCATCGGGCCCGACCCCGACAGAATGCGCCCCCTAATGGAGCTACCCCTTCCCCACTGCCAAAAAGCACTGAAGAGATGCCTGGGGTTTTTCTCCTACTACGCCCAGTGGGTGCCCCTCTATGCAGACAAAGCCAGGCCCCTCATCAAAGCCACCTCCTTCCCCCTGACACCAGAGGCGTGTGCAGCCTTCACTCTTATCAAGAACGATATCGCGAAGGCCGCAATGCACGCGGTGGATGAGTCCATCCCCTTCCAAGTGGAGAGCGATGCCTCCGACTTCGCCCTAGCCGCGACCCTTAACCAGGCGGGCAGACCCGTGGCCTTTTTCTCAAGGACCCTCCAGGGCCCCGAGACGAGACACTCCTCCGTCGAAAAGGAGGCCCAGGCTATTGTAGAAGCGGTGCGTCACTGGAGGCATTACCTGGCCGGGAAACGATTTACCCTGCTCACTGACCAGCGTTCAGTAGCTTTTATGTTTAATAATAAGCAGAGGGGTAAAATCAAGAACGACAAGATCTTGAGGTGGAGAATCGAACTCTCCACCTACAATTATGATATCTTGTATCGGCCAGGGAAACTCAATGAGCCCCCAGATGCCCTATCACGTGGTACATGCGCCAACGCGCAGAGTGATAGGCTGCAGTCCCTCCACAATGACCTCTGCCACCCGGGGGTCACCAGGTTTTTCCATTTTATCAAATCCCGTAACCTGCCCTACTCCATCGAGGAGGTCAGGACCATGACCAAGAGCTGCCAAATCTGCGCCGAGTGCAAACCGCACTTCTATAGGCCGGACAGAGCAAGCCTGATCAAGGCCACCCGCCCCTTCGAACGCCTGAGCGTCGATTTTAAAGGGCCCCTCCCCTCCGCTGACCGCAATGTGTACTTCCTCAACATAGTTGATGAGTACTCCCGTTTCCCCTTTGCCATCCCTTGCCCAGACATGACCAGTACCACGGTCATCAAGTGTCTGAATGACATCTTCGCTCTGTTCGGGTTCCCCAGCTATATACATAGCGACAGGGGCTCATCGTTCATGAGCGACGAACTTCGGCAGTACCTGCTAACAAGAGGTATCGCCACGAGCAGGACCACCAGTTACAACCCCCGGGGGAACGGCCAGGTGGAAAGGGAGAACGCGACGGTTTGGAAGGCAGTCCTCTTAGCACTAAAATCTAAGGGCCTTCCGACCTCCCGCTGGCAGGAGGTCCTCCCTGCAGCGCTCCACTCCATTCGGTCACTGCTTTGTACTGCCACTAATGCGACCCCTCATGAGAAAATGTTCGTTTTCCCCCGGAAGTCTACATCGGGAACCTCGCTACCGGCATGGTTGACTTCTCCTGGGCCCGTCCTACTGCGGAGGCACGTGAGGACGCATAAAACAGACCCCCTGGTCGAGCGGGTGCACCTCCTACACGCCAACCCCCAGTATGCCTGGGTGACATACCCAGACGGGCGGGAGGACACGGTCTCCATACGAGATCTCACACCCTCGGGTACCCCTGAATTACCACCGTTATCCCCCTTACCACCGTTATCCCCCTTACCACTGTTATCCCCCACCACCCCTCCCAACCCAACCCCTGCAGACGGCATGCCAAAGCCCCAGGAATCTTCGCCAACCACCCAGACACCAGACCCGACGTCGGATGCTGCAACACCACCGCCGCCACCACGACGATCAGGATGTCAGACAAGGCCTCCTGATAGACTTAACTTGTAGTACCCTTCACCCCGCCGGACTTCACATTAAACAAGGGGTGAATGTGGTAAACCACTGTATTGTATATTGCCACCTCTGGGTGGCGCTGTGTATGGAGGCATGCCTCAGCTGACTCCACCCACCACTGTGTGGGTTTCGTTCAGACTTGTTCAGTCACTCACGAAGAAGCATGGTCTCTTCTTAGCTAATAAAAGCCTTATTCATCTCTTCTTTCGACTCGTCATCTCTTCTTCGACTCATCACCTTTTATGAAGTAATTGATAAGCGTATCACCCACATGAGCTGATGACTGGTAGAGTTATGCGGACCCCCACCCATGTGCTAGCCCCGGTGCTCACAGAAGGTCAGCTCAGAGAGGTGAACCGGGACAGCTTCGTCAGGAATCTGTTTGAACACCTTAAACAGATTCACTGGCAGGCTGCTAGCGACATGGGAAAACAGCATCGGAGTAACCAACTGCTGCTAGAACCCAACAGGCACTATGAGTGGGAGATAGGGGATCAGGTCATGGTGAGGAACTTTGCCCGGTTAGGGAGTTTTGAACCATTGTACATGGGGCCGTAAAGCATTGTGGACAAGGCAAGCCCCATGGTCTATGCCATAAAGATGCCCCGCCGCACAAAGTGGATCCACATTAATCAATGTAAACTGTTTAAACCTGAGAAAGGGGAACAGCCAGAAAGGGTGAACTATTTTAAAAATAGAGATCATTAGCCTGCAGCTGTGGCAGACTCACAGACCGCACCGGAGGGGGCAGTGGCTTGTGTTACTGGAGGGGCCCTCCCACCGATTATTTGGGATACACCCCCAGTAACTGGAGCCCTAAGGAGGTCTCCTCGCTTACCACAGCCTAAACTACCATGGTCACCTGTGTACCAGTTTAAACGGTCTAGCCCCGGGAGGGCCACAACCCAAAAGGGAATGCCCAAGGTAAGGGATCAGCCTAAAAACAGGGATCCCCAGCCTGCCGCCTCCAACGGTGAGGGACTCACAGGAGAGGTAGCGTTGGGCAGAGAGAGAGAGAGGAGGGTCCCCAGCCTGCGGCATCAGGCTGCGCGGAACCCACAGGACAGGACAGGGAGCCAGCAGCCACACCAAAGGGGGTAGTGTGCTGCAGTACAGGAGGGCACACTCACCCGATCATCTGGGATTCAGAGAAACGCCCAGTTCCTTTAAGGAGGACTCTCCGGGTCCGGTGGCACAGGCTACCTTACGCCCAGGCGTACAAGCTGCCCAGAAGCCACAAAAGACGGAGACCAAACAGGAAGTAGCCTAGCCGTCCGGAGACGGGCGGCGGATGTACATAGCTTTCTGGTAAATTGTTAAGTGTGTTTTACAGTTGGTAGTTTTAGGATTATTATTATTTAATTTAGTTTATGATAAGTTTAAGTTTTCAAAACTTGGTAACTATCAAGCCAGAGAACCTTCTCGGGACATGGCTATCTGTTTTGTGTGTCCCTACAGAGAGGAAATCGGCATGAGGAGGGTTCTGCTCCTGCTCACCCTGGTAGGGGTGAGCATCGGTGACCGAGGTGACGTGGAGGACTCCCACATCTATGGGTGCTCAGGAGAGAGAGCACCAATCGTTACTGCTGGGGGTGGCGAACCGGGTGTGGAGGAGCCCGCCATCTACTTCCATGAGGGAAGGTGGCCAGGGTGGCTGGGGTCTAACTCCACACAATGCTCCAGCCAGACCGGGTTCACATACGGGGAGGCCTCCATCCCGTGCCCAAGGGTACAGGTCGTTGCCACAAGGGTCAGTTTCACTGAGGGGAAACGTGTGTGTTTGACATGTAAGGGATGGATTCCCCTGGATAGGTGGTGGTGGCTCAGAAAGCTGAGCAGGGACATAGGGGACCGTACAGTCGACTGGGAATGATTGGGGAACGACACCCACCGTACGATCACAGGGACACGAGGGGGAGTGAGTGTGTGTTGGGACAAGTGGTGGGAGTCGGAACAGGGAATCTATGTCTGTATGCGGGGGTCAGAGAGAGTCTGCCCCACAGGCATATCCATCATCTTCTCCAGACAATGGCAAGATGACGGGGAGGGGATGGGGTGGGATTCTAGCCTGCATGCGTGCGCGGTCCCACACTCCCCGATCCCAGTCAATGCCACAGAACTCGTGGTACGCACCCGAAAGCCCCTGCCCATGACCACAACATCACGGACCATAGTAGAGAGGTGTCCTACCACCACCAAGGGGCCAGGGAATGGGTTAGTATTAGTGCTAACTGGTACTATACCAGGGGGTACACTATGTGGTAGCTTCAGTGATCCTAAACCTTACCGAGGTACACTTACCTGCATGGTGCCCTAAGGAGACAGAACAGTTGTACCAGGCCCTGCTAAAGGAAATGTTTTGGAAATTTTATGAATTTGACTTTGCCAACGTAGACAAAGCAGAACTGTGCAATTTACGTGCTGAGCATACTATGGATGTGGGGAGACAAAGAAGGGGAACCTGGAACGATATTTTCCCCACTGATAATACAGGATCCTCTGTAATAAACAGCCTGGACGACATAGAGCTGCAAACACAGATAAATGGTTTAAAAACCCAATTACGAAAAATCCTAACAGAGGAGAACACAGTGGTAGGCTCAGAGCTACACGAGGACCAAGCTATGACGGTCCATTTAAAAGAGATAATTGCTGAGCTGGAGAGACACGCTAAAACAGTAAATGCACTCATACGGGAGGACAGGAATGCTTCGGATCAGGCTGCGCAGAATGAGGTGTGTGTGCTATACG
Source organism: Somniosus microcephalus (assembly GCF_052327205.1). Taxonomy (NCBI): domain Eukaryota; kingdom Metazoa; phylum Chordata; class Chondrichthyes; order Squaliformes; family Somniosidae; genus Somniosus; species Somniosus microcephalus. Next base: position 82,733,684 of record NC_140993.1, on the reverse strand, counting down.
GGGCATGGTTGCTGGGCGAGGGCCGCAGCAACCTGGAGGATTTAAAACAGGGTTTAGTCCCCTCCTGGATTAGAAATAAGCACCTCGCAGCCCTCCACCCATTTAGTAATTCGCTGAGCCCGTGTCAGCTCCGTCCAGCCTGTGAAGCCTACCCTGTCCCAGTGGATTGTGGACGTTCCAATCACACTATCATGGGGATAGTAGTGAGGATGCCGGTCATGGGTGGGACAGCCTGACCCGCACCAGTATACAGGGTGGAGAACATTGGAATCATTCAAGGGGGTGCACACGTCCATTTCGCAGAGGTCCCACCTTATGTCATAAAGTGGGAGCACGCTATGACAGGTACTGACATCTCCGGGTGCTGGAGCCGGGGTGCACACATAATACGGTGTCCCCAGCACTTGAATGCCTATTCTAGACCACAGTGTGGGTTTAAAGCTGCTGGCGCACAACCTGTGAACTGTACCATGGAGGTAATGGCACAAGGCCATGTTCCCCCACAGGTAGCATTCATAGCAGGTGGGACATATTGTGTCACCACAAGTGCGCCCCACTACCAGCATGGACAGCACATCTGGTGTCCAGGAAATGACAGCAGTTTCTGCTTCAATCCCAAGGCAGAAGTTCAAGTGGCCCAGGAACGGATTGTCCCGATTCCTGAACCCCCCACTGTTCACCTCACTGTCAGGGAAAACATCACCAACCTGCAAAACTATGTCGCACATTTCGGCTATGAAATTCCCCCTCTACCCGAACATCTTACCGCCCTACTAAAAGCAGTTGTTATATCACAAAAACATTTCTACACATTAGAACAGAAGACAGTCGAGATAGGGGCCAAGATCTTGGATATTGTAGTTCCACCCTGGTGGGATATTTTTGAAAATATAGAGGTCTCTTCTTGGATCAGAACGGCTTCCCACATTTTAGTGGTCTGCCAGCTCAGTATAGTTTTCTACTAACTGTGCACAAAGTGCAAGGGGAGGAACAGAATGCTCCGATCTCAACATGAGAGAGCATGGGACCAGCATCAAAATAAAGTCTATGACCAAGTATAAAACAAACGTTAACCGTTATTAAAAAAATAAAGTTTTCGTGACTACGTGTTGTTATTTTTTCCATGTGTGTGCTATATTTTTCCAAGTGGTGCAGGGGTGTTGGACCCCCTCCGTGCTTGGATGTGAATGTAACCAAATTTTCGTACCTTGTATATATTTTGGACACTACACCTAGAAGGGGAATGTAAGTGTTTTGGGGGTTTAGATAGGTAATATGCAGGGGAAGATTGGCTCTCGGGGATCAGAAATTTTACTCACCCAGTATGATACTCTAGCGAATAGAGTATCACAGGAGGGACTGTAAGATTCGCAAAATTCAGCAGATCCCCCCCCAAAACCAAGAAGATTACCCTAAAGAAGGGATTTTTGGACTGTTAATAAACCATGTCAGAATGGTATAAGATTATTGGGCCTAAGGGAGATTTAAAATCAAAGACCCCAGGATTTTGGTTTTATTTTTTAAAAGCATGTTCGAGCCTGTGGAAGGAAAAGGGCTGCAACAAAAGAATTGGGATTGGCCTCTGTAAATGGGCAGTTTTGGGTATTGGCATTAACTGAGCTGTCTGGGGACTATCTAGACTGTCTCAGTCATTTTACATACTGACAATAGACCAACGGAAAAGCAGTTCCTGCCAAAATTACAGAACCATCCAAAACCTTGCATAATGCAAAACATGCCACCAAACAACAAAAGAACCTTGGCCCCCACAGGAAAAGACAACTTTACTGCAATTAAACAAGAGGTTAAACAATCGATGGGACCATCCCGAAACCACTTCACATGTTCTTAAAAAAACTTAAGATCGATGGGACCATCCCGAAACCAATTAAACAATTCAAACCAATCAAAATTAACGAGCCCGCCAAAACTAACAATAAGCCAGAACTGATTTGGCGCGCAGATTAGCAGGCCTCAATCAGTATAATTGAAGGCCTGTTTCTCACAGAAAAGAGTTCAAGAAAGCAGCCCAAGAGGAAGTTAGTTCGAGTTCAAGTTCGAGTATGAAGATTCATCGACCCAGAAGAGATCCACCAACATCGGGATCAAGAAGTCCCTCTCGAAGCAGTTCTCCCTCTCGAAGAAGTAACACTCCATCGTGGCAGACCAGGGCCCCACGAAACAAACAACCAAAAATATTACCAGCAACCAGGTAATATTGGGCCACCGCGACCAACAAGAAACCAACTTGGAAGAAACTGAAGATCCGCAAGTTTTTTTCCACTCTACAAACTATTCTGATTTATCCCTGGGGAAGATTTTACTGAAAGGACTCTAAATCCTACTTCTAACCAAAAGAAATTGGGTACTCACCTGATAGATCCAATACGCACCCGACCGCATCAGCGGACACGCGAAGACTGACCAGCAACACAGGTGAAGTCCTCTACCACGTCCGGGGTACGGTAGGCCCCAACCGCCACATCTAGATAACCCCGAAATCGCGAACCTCTGCAACTGTCAAAAGAAGTCATTTTGGTGAGCATTATCCCTGGTCCTCTGGAGCCCAACTTAGCTAGTGAAGTGGGATTGGGAGGGGTGAAGTATTCTGTCTATTGTTATTTTCCCTCGTATATTCTGAAGTGTTCCCCCAATTTAGAGTGTTAAGATTATTGTGTTGTGTATTTTCTTTCTCCAATAAAGATCAAAGTTCTTTCACCAAAATTCAGTTGTCTTCTGCAATTTCATTACAACCCCCAAATAAGTCCAAGGCCTAGAACCAAGGGAGTGGGAGCGATTTGAACCGCTCATAAGTCAGAGGTGAAGCTGACCCCAAACACCATCCCCTACACCGCCCAGCATGTTTCCCGGCCAGTTAGAGGAAGCAGGTCTCGTGACGTCATTTGATGACGCGTCATCAGTCGGTTTCCTTAAAGTGACCATGGCCAACTTTATTTTGACATTTGTGCTGTCAGTGTTCTACAGCATTGAGGTGCTGCAAACACTGACAATCACTGCACAGAGGTGCAGGGTTTCACCCAGGCTCTTCCATGACTCCTTCCATATGCTTATGAAGAGAGTCACAGCACGCAGGGAGGTCCTCTTCCCTTCCCATGAGCATAAGAGAGCTCCCCAGGAGATCAACACAGCTTGGTTGCACATTGCACAGGAGGGCACAAGCAGGGATGTGGTCAGGAGGTCCTGGGTGCAGTGCCACAAACATTTCAATGATCTCAGTAGATTACAAAACGTTAGTACAAAGCCACACTCCACCTTATCCTGCTGTGCCTCTCATCACACCCCCATCACTCTGCCTTCCGTACCCTACTCCTGCGCATCCTTACTCACACCAACTTACCTTGCACCTCCACCCATCCCTCTCTATCCACATTATTACTTCCCCATCTCACTAGCCACCCCTCACACTCACCCTCCTCCTAGTGCTATCATACCAACTAACAACACACAAGAGTAGGCACTTCGGTGTTTTATGCCATGTTCATGTAAAGTTTCTGTTAATGTGGTGTCAAACATTGAAACCTTTATTTCCAACACTTTGCATACTTGGACAGATTTGTGTGCACCTTTGTAAGTGGCTTAGTAAGTTGCAGTGAATGGTGAGACATAACGGTACCCCCCGCAATGGTGATGAGTGTGAAAGGAATGGCTTGAGCATTGTAGGGATGCTTTATGGTGTTGGTGTGGGGTGGTGTCAACCTGGTGCATCATGTGGCATCCAGGGTGTACAGCGTAAAGTGAAGCAAATCTGGCCATGGTGAGGCCATTCCTGGTCTCTTGAGCAGCAATATAGTCGGGTGCTTATGCCCTCTGTCTTGTTCAGCATCAGTTGATTGCGGAGAAGGTTGGTGCTGTTGTTGTTGGTGCTGCTAGGGTGCCTGTTGCTGCTGATGTTGGGGCTGATCGTGGTAGGATTCTGAGGACTAAGGTGAGAGAGTTTCAAGGGCACCCATGCTGATGGGATAGATGGCAGGTGAAGTAGAGATGACAGAAGCGATCTGTCAATGGTGAGAGAGGTAATGAGGTCAGACTGGATGGAGACTTGTGTAAAGACTTGCAGCATGGTGAATCTGTTGTGGAAATGCAGTGAGGAAGAGTTTGTGGCGGAGGGAATATATCTCTGTAAGGTGGGAGCTTTTATCGTACATTTGAAGCTGTCAACTTAACAGCTGATTCAATGGCCACTGAACTCCTGCCTCAGCCTAACAGACGTGATCCACGGCAAGCTTGGACCCCGTGGGCGAGCTGTCAAATGCAGAAGGTGAGCTCAAATGTTTTTTTAAGTGGCTCTAAACAAGCCACTAATTACCTGAATTGGGTCCCCTGCTGTGAACCCGCCGCTGCGTGTCGGGTCTGCTCATCACTGACAGACCCGACATCGGGGAAATGCACGTGGTGGCGGATTGACAGCAGGGTCCCGACCCGCTGGGGACAAAAACTACTTTCCCACCCGACCCACCACCGATTGCGCCTGCTGAACCACACCCCCCTCCCCCCGCAAAATACAGCCCTAAAGGGGAAAAATTCAGTTGTTTGCGCCTCCCATTAGCGCCTTAAGAGGGCGTCAATTGGGGCGCAAAGCAACTAGAGGCCGGGCGCGGCGATGTTTGAGCCGCTCGTGAAATTAACTAGGCATTTTGCGGCGGCGCTAAACACTATCGCCACAATCTCCTGCGCCGGCAGATTGTGACGTCTCGTTAGCGCCCCGAACCAGATATTGAGTGACGCCCCCTGCCTTACCGCCTGCCGCTAGCAACGACAGGTTGAGGGGAGCATTATGCTCTCAGAAAGGGACCAGTGGAGCGCTTTTAAAGGCAACCGCTTCCTGCCTTTTTTTGTCAGCGACATTTTTGCAGCACGCATTCTGAGAGAGAGAGAGAGAGAGAGAGACTTCTGGAGAGATTCAATGCTGTGTGAAGCAGTTTTGAGTACTGAGCAGCACTTTGCAGGTTTATTTTGATTTGCCCTTCCTTGCTTCGCCAGCGCTCTGGGGTAGCGCCTTGCTCCTCGGCTTTCGCGCCTTAAGACAGGTGTGAAGTGCCTGATTTAGCGCTCCAATCGCCTCCGGAGCGATAAAAGCCGAGTTTGCTGTCAGAGGCGATAATTAGCGCCAGGCGCTAAACTTTGCGCACGGCCGATAATGGTGCCCCAAATGGGGTGATACCGAATTTTTCCCCCTAAGTGTTTCATTGGAGTACTACCTTAGATTCGGTATCCATGTCCTGGAGTAGGATGTGAACACACAGGCCTAGAAATTGAGTTTTGGCTTAGCCAGGGCTTTAGCGCCGGAAGTTAGTGCCGGCGCTAAGTCCCCCTGCGCGCGCCAAAAATTCAGCAGGGCTGCGCCCAAACGGCTGCCGGCGCTACTGAAGGGTCTTTGCGGCGGTAAATCGGCGCTAACTGCCGTTTCGCGCCGCAATTCCGGCGCTGCGGCACCCGATGCGGTGCGGCAGGCTCGGGAAGTGCAGGCCTCCTCCTTCCCTTAAGGAGGAGCTGCCTGCACCCGATCGCGGCCCGCGAAAATCTTTTAAAAAATGAGCCCGGCACCTCGGACAAGTGCCGGGCTTGCTTCTGTTCCGGGGGGGTGGGGGGGAAGTCCGGGGAGGGAGCTGTGGCCAGGCGGCCGGCGGGAAAGCGGCCGGCCGCCGCGGGGCCTTTAATGCGCCGGCGCAAAGACTCGTAAGACTCTGTTGCCAGAGTCTTAGTTGCGGCTGTCACGGGCGAGGCGGCCGCAACTGAATTTCGGCGCTGGGGCCCGTCGGCATGGCAACCGGGACGCTGCGCACACCGATGACGTCATCGGTGCCGGCGCAGCGCTACCGGTCTACCGCGGCGTAAGGGCCCCAGGCAATTTCGGCGCCGGCGCCAAATGCAGCGCTAGGCCCTCTAGCGCCGCAAAATCGGCGCTAAGGGCACTCAATTTCTAGGCCACAATCTTCTGAGGTGAGAGTGGTACCAATTATTGATTTTACAAGACTTGCGTTTTTGGTTCCATTCAAACAGAATTATGCAAACCTAGGTCTATTGACATCAGTAGAAAAGGAGGCATCATGAGGAAACGAGCTGAATTTCAGCAGGAATAGGATGACTAAAAGCTATGAATTGGAAACCTTATAAGTGAATCAGATGTGAATTACGGTGACTACTACCTTCTCTTGTTCATGAGATGTGACTGCACAGGCTCTTGATTAATTACCACATTATGAACTGCATTACCACAGAACCTGTATCATTCCACCTGTTCAGAAAGGGTGCTTTAACGATACATGCCAACCATTACCTCTTTAAATAGTAAGCATTTCGGACCCAGTGTCCTCGTCTTTACTCTTGCAAATACAGATTCAAGCTTCTGTGCTCCTCGGCATGTGGTACTGGGATCCAGTACTCCTGAATTTGTGGGACTGATTACTGGTAATTGGTGGAGAGGGAAAGAGGTAAGGGACATTTGACTGGACTCATGACTATGCCAGTATATTCTGTCAGGTAAAATAATTAATTGTAGTGTGATTGAACTGATAGTTACAATATGAGCAAAATCAATGGTTCACTGAAATGTGAATAAAATCTTCAATTTTCATAAATAAAGATGATAATTGTAGTAATTAATAATATTAATTGTGGTGTGACTAGAATCAGTATTTCACTGCACTATGATAAAAAAATAAAATAGCAATTCACATGAAAGTTTATCACACAAGAGCTTATGCTAAATCTGAGTCTGGTCAAATCGATCACCCATCTCTCCCACTAAAAAACAATAAATTGTTCCCACCATGCGCTGCAGCAGGCTCTGGGCAGAAAAAGTGAGCTATGATGGTTCAAAAATTTAAATCCATCCTGATTTTTCCCTGGAAAGTGTGGAGAAGTGAACACTGGAGTGGTGGGGCAGGGGGACGGGGGATGAATTTTTGACTTAGACCTGAAACGGCAAGAAGTTGGCAGAGCAGCTCTGCCTCCCTCCCAAAGCCAGCATCAGGATGCTCCAACTCTTTCAGTCTTGGGCCTCATTTGAATGCAGCCAGTGAGCATTGGACATCAAACGGGCGCTCAGCTGCAGCTTGCCAGTTGTGGGAGGATGGACTGAGTATATTTACCTCTTAAGAATATAAATTGCTGTAGCAAATTCCTCTTTCCACTGTTTTAAAGCAGGCAACATATCAGAAAAATATGTCAACTCCAAAGAAGGCAGACATTTATGGATTTCCTTTATCAGCACCCATTTTTTTAAAATTAGCACTTTGCTTCTTCTAGTCCATGCTGGTATGTAATTTTAGAGTGAAAAGCAGCACCAGAGATTGGAGGTTCATTCTGTCCTGTCTTGTAGAACTGAGAGGATATACTTATCAGGAAAGGTTGAACAGGCTGGGGCTTTTTTCTCCAGAAAAGTGATGGCTCAGGGGTGACCTAAAAAAGGTCTTTAAAAATTATGAAGATGTTTGATAGAGTAAATGCAGAGACGATGTTTCCACTTGTGGGGAGACCAAAACTATAAATATAAGATAGTCACCAATATGGAATTCAGGAGAACCGTCTTTACCTAAAGAGTGGTAAGAATGTTGAACTCGCTACCACATGGAATAATTGTGACAAATAGCATATATGCATTTAAGGGGGAGCTAGATAAGCACATGAGGGAGAAAGGAATAGAAAGATATGCTGATAGGATTAGATGAAGAGGGGTGGGAGGAGGCTCATGTGGAGCATAAGCACCAGCATAGACCAGTTGGGCCAAAAGGCATGTTTCTGTTGGCTGCAGGACTTCTCGGAATAAGTCTTCCCAATCTGAGCAGCCACATTCCTCTAACAAGATATGTAGATCCCAACATAGGTGGCAAGTGCTTAGTACTCAGTACATCTGTGGCAAGTATCATTGAATCTGGCAATAAAGAAAGACACTCATGTAACTTATACTGCTATGACAGCACAGTAATATTAAATATGTTTTCCACTGACTCATTTATTCTCTGCACGGGTGAAGGATTCAGAACTCTGGTCACTGACATCTCCCAGAAGCAAGATCAACAGCAGCAACAGGAACCTTTTCCCTCCATACGTGAGGAGAAGTTGAATCTCCTACTACACAGAATAGAGTACGGGCTTCACATGGTGAAAATAATAGCATTATCAGTGAGGAGGTGACACCAGAGAAGTGTTCAGAGGAGCTGAAAAAAAGCCTAACTGCTCAAATCCTCTTCAGATATGTCTAGGGAACTAGGGTTCTACAGATGTCACATCTACATCTAACTCTGTAAGCTTGTTTTGTGTTGGAGGTAATAATGCATTTAGTGAAAAGATTCACAAAGGGATTAAAACCAAAGTAGTTCTAAGGGCTCAAAGCCAACACTAAGCTTATTCACAGGCCTGGTTGCAAGCCATGGTTCCAACAGGTCCTAAAACATTTGAACAAGTTCACCAGCAAAACAATATTGTGATAAACTTTGGCTGAGCAGGTGGTAATCCAACCTGAGCTTAGATTTGAGAATTGTGCTGGCAGCTGTGAAACCAGTTATTGTAGCACATTCCACAATTTGTGGCTGCTTATGAGCCAAATCCTAGGTCTTACTGGAAAGGATAAGAGAATTGTTTCTGGATATGTCTTATTTGTAGAAAATGATCAGCATTATTTCTAAACCTGTTCTCTAAAATTATATTACCTCTTTCCAAAATTCTATTTTTTAAGCAAATATTGTTAGGCTGTGAGTTTGGGCTAGAGTTTAAAGGGGTACAGATTATTAATGGTGAAGTTATTGTACAAATTCTTAACAAGCTTGTACCAACTTTCTATTGTACTATTTTAATGGCGGCATTAACTCATTTAAAACAAATATGCTAATCATAGAATCATCATAGAAATTTACAGCACAGAAGGAGGCCATTCGGCCCATCTTGTCCGTGCCGGCCGACAAAGAGCTATCCACCCTAATCCCACTTTCCATCACTTGGTCCGTAGTCTTGTAGGTTACGGCACTTCAAGTGCATATCCAAGTACTTTTTAAATGTGATGAGGGTCTCTGCCTCTACCACCCTTTCAGGCAGTGAATTCCAGACCCCCACCACCCTCTGGGTGAAAAAATTTCTCCTCAAATCCCTTCTAAATCTCCGACCAATTACTTTAAATCTCTGCCCCCTGGTTATTGATCCTTCTGCTAAGGGAAATAGGTCCTTCCTATCCACTCTATCTAGGCCCCTCATAATTTTATACACCTCAATTAGGTCTCCCCTCAGCCTCCTCTGTTCCAAAGAAAACAACCTCAGCCTATCCAATCTTTCCTCATAGCTAAAATTCCACAGCCCAGGCAACACCCTCGTAAATCTCCTCTGCACCCCCTCTAGTGCAATCACATCCTTCCAGTAATGTGGTGACCAGAATTGCACGCAGTATTCCAGCTGCGACCTAACTAATGTTTTGTACAGTTCAAGCATAACTTCCCTGCTCTTACATTCTATGCCTCGGCTAATAAAGGCAAGTATCCCGTATGCCTTCTTACCCAACTTACCTACCTGTCCTGCTACTTTCAGGGATCTATGGACATGCACTCCAAGGTCCCTCTGATCTTCTGCACGTCTCAGTGTCCTACCATTTATAGTGTATTCCCTTGCCTTGTTAGCCCTCCCCAAATGCATTACCTCACACTTCTCCAGATTGAATTCCATTTGCCACTGTTCTGCCCACCTGAATAGTCCATTGATACCTTCCTGCAGTCTGTAGTTTTCTTCTAATAATGCTGTTCAAATAGTGGAGAGAAGAATTTAGAATGAGTGTATTAGGCATCCATATAGTGACATCAGCAACAGTCATTTCTACCCTTATAAGTATAATTTATAGTTTGTGATAATAATGTTTTAATGTTACTATTATTGTAATATTTTCATGAAGGGTTTTGCTATGGATATGATCTTGTTATAGGATGTTCTTTTGTGTTTAAACTGTTTCTGACTCAGGCTATGCTATGTATGTAAAAAGAAGAAGATTAGTGAAGACAAATGTAGGTCCCTTACAGTCAGAAACAGGATAATTTATAATGGGGAACAAGGAAATGGCAGAGCAATTAAACAAATACTTTGGTTCTGTCTTCACAGGACACAAATAACCTCCCAGAAATGCTAGGGAACCAAGGGTCTAGTGAGAAGGAGGAATTAAAGGAAATTAGTATTAGTAAAAAAATAGTGCTGGAGAAATTAATGGGACTGACAACCGATAAATCCCCAGGGCCTGATAATCTGCATCCCAGAGTACTAAAAGAGGTAGCCATGGAAATAGTGGATGAATTGGTTATCATCTTCCAAAATTCTATAGATTATGGAACAGTTCCTGTAGATTGGAGGGTGGAAAATGTAACCCCACTATTTAAAAAAGGAGGGAGAGAGAAAACAGGGAACTATAGACCGGTTAGCCTAACATCAGTAGTAGGGAAAAGGCTAGAGTCTACAGTATTATAAAGGATGTGATAACAGGACAGTTAGAAAATATAAACGGGATTAGACAAAGTCAACATGGATTTATGAAAGGGAAATCGTGTTTGACAAACCTACTGGAGTTTTTTGAGGATGTAACTGGTAGAATAGATAAGGGAGAACCAGTGGATGTGGTGTATTTGGATTTTCAGAAGGCCTTTGATAAAGTCCCACATAAGAGGTTAGTGTGCAAAATTAAAGCACATGGGATTGGGGGTAATATACTGGCATGGATTGAAAATTGGTTAACAGGCAGGAAGCAGAGAGTAGGAATAAATGGGTGGCAGGCGGTGACTAGTGGGGTACCGCAGGGATCAGTGCTTGGGCCCCAGCTATTCACAATATATATCAATGATTTGGATGAGGGAACCAAATGTAATATTTCTAAGTTTGCTGACGATACAAAGTTAGGTGAGATTGTGAGTTGTGAGGAAGATGCAAAGAGGCTTCAAGGCGATTTAGTTGAGTGAGTGGGCAATTACATGGCAGATGCAGTATGAATGGATAAATGTGAAGTTATCCACTTCGGTAGAAAAAACAGAAAGGCAGAGTATTATTTAAATGGTGATAGATTGGGAAATGTTGATGTACAAAGGGACCTGGGTGTCCTTGTACACCAGTCACTGAAAGCAAACATGCAGGTGCAGCAAGCAGTTAAGAAGGCAAATGGTATGTTGGCCTTCATTTCAAGAGGATTTGAGTACAGGAGCAAGGATGTCTTATTACAGTTATACAGGGCCTTGGTGAGAGTGAGACCACACCTGGAGTACTGTGTGCAGCTTTGGTCTCCTTACCTAAGAAAGGATATACGTGCCATAGAGGAAGGTTCACCAGACTGATTCCTGGGATGGTAGGACTGTTGTATGAGGAGAGATTGGGTTGACTAGGCCTGTATTCACTAGAGTTTAGAAGAATGAGAGGGGGTCTCATTGAAATGTATAAAATTCTGACAGGGATAGACAGACTTGGTGCAGTGAGGATGTTTCCCCTGGCTGGGGGTGGGGGGGGCAGTCTAGAACAAGGGGTCACAGTCTCAGGATATGGGTAGGGGTAGGACATTTAGGACTGAGATGAGGAGAAATTTCTTCACTCAGAGGGTGGTGAACCTGTGGAATTCTCTGCCACAGAAGGCTGTGAAAGCCAAGTCACTGAATATATTTAAGAAGAAGATGGATAGATTTCTAGACACAAAAGGCATCAAGGGGTATGGGGAATATGGTACTGAGATAGAGGATCAGCCATGATCACATTGAATGGCAGAGCAGGCTCGAAGGGCCGAATGGCTTGCTCCTGCTCCTATTTTTCTATGTATCTATCTCTGCCCGACAGTATTTAGAATTACAAAATTCCAGCAGTGTGATAGTGTATTTTTCACATGTGTGGGTGTGGGTGTGTGTGTAAATTTCTTGTTCATCAAGATAACAGATGTTAGTGCTGAGGAATAGAACTTTCATCTTCATCAGTATCAAGCATAGGTTAGATAAAAGCTAAAGTTACTTTTACCTTATTTTGCCAATTTCTCTTATCCTCTGCGATCGAAGAGCACTGTCAGTAAACCTTTTTTCTTTGAACCCATACAGCTAGCAGAAAGAGAGGAAAATGTCCCATTAATCAAAGCTGAATTCGAACCCAAATCTCAATTAGGAAAGGGCAGTGTGATAACCATTACCATACAATTCTTTCGTATCTCCTTCAATTAAATGTTGTTTGCATTAGAATTCTTTGTTCTCCTGTGGGATTTAATAGCCCAAATTCTGGACGTGTGTTATTTTTGATTATTGGTTTATAATGGTACATCCTATCGTTGTTAATTATAAAATAGACCATATTAGAAACCAAATAAGCATACTTCATAGAGTTGATTTTCATCTGACTACTTTCTCGGTATTCAGTGTAAATAGGCACTAATGGGATGAAAATAGATTTTTTTAAATCGTCAACTTAATTGATGGCTCAAAGGTGTAAAAGTAAACAGTATCTGCTGACACACAGGACTGGACTTTCTGGCCGGATGCGGGATGGTGGCGGTTTTGGTCTTCAGCGGGTTCCGGTCCCGCTCTCTGTTGCAGCCGCCCTCCATTGATGATTTTCCATAGATTGACCTCATTAGGGCTGACGTGTGCGCTAGCCGGCCCAATCGGTGGGTGCGGGTTGGCTCCCTGCGCTTGATGACGCTCTAGGAGCCTGGATATTTAAAGGGGCCATGTCCCCTTTGCTTTTCATTTGCTTTCTTCTGCATTTGAATGCCGATTGCTGCAGGAATGGCCGTACAATGCTCCAAGGCTGCTCCATGTTTCGATGATGACTCCCTCAATGCCCTTGTAGAGGGAGTAAGATGACAAAAGGAAGTCCTCTTCCCCTCTGATGGACGGAGGAAGTCTCCTCAGCACACAAAGGCAGCGTGGCTGCAAATTGCTGAGGAGGTAAGTGCTCGGTCTGTGTGTACACGCACCTGGGCACAGTGCAAAAAAAGGTTCAATGACTTGATGCAATCAGCAAAAGTGAGTATAACATCACACTTACCTTCAGTCTGCTTCCCATCTCTTCTCATCCCCATCACTCTGCATTGGCAACCTACTCCTGAACATCCCAACTGACCCTAACATCCCTTGCGCCCTCACCCATCCCTCTCTCTATATATACAGAATCACTTCACCATCCTACTCTGCACCCTTCACACTTGATCTCACTGTTATGCAATGACAACAACTAACAATGCACAGGGAGGGACCTTGGTATTGGCATTTCACTCCATCTTTACCTCCCTCTAAACATTTATGTTATCCATTCTTAACACTGACTCCATCAATCTTGCTGAAACTCCACCTGTGTCTCTCATTGCAGGAAAAGAGAGCTCAAAATAAGAGGGAGAGAGGGAGGACAGAACGAGGCCCACCTTCCATGGCGCATATAACCACTGCTGAGGAGGCAGCTCTGGAGATCGTGGGGGAGAGGAGCTGGAAGTGGGGGACAGAGAGATGGGCACAGTACAGCAAGCTGGTGACAGAATTGATTTGCAAACCTATCATTTTGTTTTCATGAATGACTGATATGGCATCTGATGCTCATAGAAATATAGTTATGATAATCTGCACAATGGGGTGTGTCTGCTACCTAAATATAACATGGCTAACACATGCTTTTACTCCCCCACAGGACCATTGAGAGCCCCCCCTCCCCATTGTCCATGAGGAAGAGCAAAAAGACTCCTCAGAGGAACCTGCAGCCTCTGAGGGAGCAGTGTCAGCAGAAATGAGCGCACCCAGCACCTCGGTGGGTAGTTTGCGAGATAGAGTAGTGTTATCACCTGGTATATCACAGCTCACAAGTGAGCATGAGCAGATGGTGGAGACAGGGACAGCAGTGGAGAGTCCTCGTCGGAGGCCGCAGGGTGCCTCTAGCTCTGCTCAGCTGCATGTAGATGCTGTGCCTCTGGGGCCATCCAGAAAGAGAGCAGTGCTGGAGCTTCAGGAACAAGTGCAGGAGGCTCTGACTGGGTTTGCATCCATGATAACAGCAAGTGTGCAGAGAATTGAGGAGTCCATGTCAAACATGAGCAATGCCATGGTGCACGCAATGGCAAATGTAGGTACCGCCATGGAAAGGATGGCAACCTCCATGGAGGACATAAATCGGCAGATTCAGGAGAACATGGTGACTCTTCTAAATAGATGGTCATCTATTTAGGAGCGAAACCAGAGATTCATGGACGTCCTTGTTATGAGGAATGTCAGCACAGAAATGGGTCCTCACGGCCCCACTGATGAGCAGCAAGGTGCTCTCCAGCTACTTGCTAGTCGTGAAGTGTGGGTGGCTCATGAGAGGGATGATGGTGGTCGACAACAAGGAAGTGGGGGGTCCTCTCCAAGCGCTCACACTCCCATGCCACTATGGAGCCCTAGGTCAGAGCCCCAGATGCCTCACCCAACTGATATGGCCGTCTCTGCCCCTGCACAAACGCAGGAGGAGCAGAGTGTTGCGGAGCCCTCCAAGGCTTCCAAAACCAGAGGACGCCTGCCAAAGGCGTCTAAGCAGGCACAGCAGGGAAGTGAGCAAGGTGCCTCTACAACTGCTGAAGCCACAGAGGAAGCACTATGTAGAAGCATGTGTAACAGAAAGCTAAAGCACAAATAGTCACAAGGGTAGTCACTTGGGTGATTTCATAGTATACCATTTAAAATTTGTCACGTTTATTTCTAATGTATTAAAGTTATACGATGTGAATGATTCAATGCATTGACCTATGTGTGCTCAGAATTGGAAGTGTCACATTGACGGTTGAGGGCGCCTTTCATCTGCAGTGATGTTGGGGAGAGTGATAGGAATGCATAGTTCATTGTTCAGATGCTGTATTGTGTGGAATGGTGGTCCTGCCAACCTTCGTGCATGCACCAGCCACTTTTACGTGCAGCGTAAAGTTAGGTGAATCTGGCATGGATTAGTCCATCCCTTGCCTGACGGCCAGTAATAAGGTCACATGCTAGCAGCACTGGGACAGCCGCGTCCTCCAGGTGTTCCTCATCTGCAGCCTCATTCGCCTTTTCCTCCTCCTTTGAGGAGGCTGTGCGCTGTGCCACTTATTCCACAGGCAGCAGTAAGCCACGCTGCAGTGTGATGTTGTGCAGGGCACAGCAGACCACAATGATTCTGGACATTGGCTGGTGCGCACTGTAGAGCTCCACCATTTCTGTCCAGGCATCTGAAGTGCATTTTGAGCAATCCTTTGGTTTGCTCTATGATGCTTCTGGTGGAAATGTGGCTCCTCAAATTCATTTGATGGCCTCCTCATCGGTGTCATTAGCCATCTCTTCAGCCCTTGTCTCCAAAAGTAGCCACCCGGAAAGTTGGGTTGGCAGATTGAAGAACTGAGGCACAGTGGACTGCCGCAGGATGTACGAGTCATGGCAGCTGCCAGGGAACTTTGCACACACATGCATAATGTTCTTCCTGTGGTTACACACCAGCTGGACGTTAAGGGAGTGGAAGCACTTGCAGTTCACAAATACAGGTAGGTTGTGATGAGGTGCCCTGATGGCCACATGTGTGCAGTCGATGACACCCTGCACCCTTGGCAAGCCTGCCATATTGGCAAACCCAACCGCCCATGCCGTTACACTTGCTTCATCCATTGAGAAGTGGATGTAATTGGCCAACTTACCAAACAGGGCATCGGTAACCTGCATTATGCATTTGTGTGCGGCCGACTGGGAGATGCCACTAATGTCTGCAGATGATCCCTGGAAGGACCCTGACGCAAAGAAGTTGAGGCCGGTGGTGACTTTGACAGCCACCCGCTCCTCTGGGCTGCAAGTGTTGGTGCAGCATTGTGCAGATGTCTGCGACTACCTCTTCCAAAAGTCTCAGCCTCCTTTGGCACTGCTGCTCAGTCATGCTGAGGAAGCTCATCCTCGGCCTGTAAACCCTGTGTTGGGGGTATTTCCTGTGGGGCGGTGCAGCCCTGCGCTGACGGCCTCTGCCCTGTGCAGCATTAGGTGGCTCAGGAGAAGGTTGGCGCTGCTGGTGTACCTAGTTCTGCTGCTGCCGCGGCAGCTCATGCTCAGAATCTGAGGACCATGTTGCGAGAATATAAATGATTTCCATTCTGCTGGTGAAAATGTCACTTGGGGATGAAATGTTATAAGCGCTCAGTCAAGGTTATTCCAAGGAGGTCACAGTATATATAGATCTTACAACACACACTTGCAACCTCAAAACACCTGAACAATGTCTTCAACATCCTGCAATCAGAAAGTTCAGGCTTTTGAAATTCAATGAAAGTGGCAGATTAGCTTTAATGCTTCTCTTGCAGTTGTGAAGTATTCAGCTTGTTGGAACACCCAACACAATCAGCTGGCGTGTTCCTGGAACGCTGTGGAATATGCTGAAAAGGTTGCAAAAATGAAAACCCCTCTCAAAATAGGATTAAACAGGCTGCTAACTACCTTAACAGCCTCTCCCTCCACTTGCTGTCGGGTCTGATCAGGAGTCGCAAACCCGACACCTTGGAAAGTCGCGTGGAGGCGGGTTCGCAATCCGCTGTCAGTCATCTTGGATTTAACTGCGTACCTGCCTCCAAACCCGTCCACTGAGTGCCGGCAAAAGTGTGGCCACAGAGTGGTTTGCACAGGGTGGTCTTAAGCAAAGGTGCACTTAAACAGAGTGTTAAAGTTGGGAATTTGGAGAGAGTGGAAGTCACTGGTAAGTATGGGTGAGTACTAGGTATAAAAACTGAAATTTTGTTTAACATTTTAAATTTAACTTAGAACTTTAAAAACTGTAGACTGTAGTTAACAGAAACTGCCTGTCAGTGGCAGTTAACGGTCAATTAGCTGTAAGTGTAGGTCTGACTAGAATGCTAATTATTGTAAGCAGGAAGCAGAGTCAGCACTTGTAACTTGGCTGTGGCTCAAAGGTGTATAAAACTAAATAGTATCTGCTGACACACAGAGTGGTCTTAAATGGAGTGCACTTAAACAGAGTGTTAAAGTTGGGAATTTGGAGAAAGTGGGTATTCGAAGCAGAGGAGGAAGTAGGTGCTGCATTTTGCCTTCAATATTTGTAGTGGTTTGTGTTACAGGTAATTATTTAATTTAATCTACCTATAACTTAAACTAGATCAAGTAAGTTAAGTTAATTAAATACATAAACTTTAAATAATTAAATAAATAAAACAATGTTATATAGGGATGGCGTGAAATTGACCTGGCAGTTTGTAGTGGCGCTGATCACTACTGCCACGATCTCTTGCACCCGGAGATTGTGACATCATCCAAGCATGCAACGGCCCGGTAGCCCTCCGAACTGGAAATTAATCCTCGCCCCCTGCCTTAGCACCTGCCACTAGGAAAAAGGGGGACGTTTTGCAGTCAGCTGGAAGCTGGGGGAGCGCTATTTAAAGGCATGTGCTTCCTGCTTTTTCCTGTCAGCAGAATATTCTGCCTACGCAGGTTGAGAGAGGGAGAGAGGCATCTCGCTGTCCTACAAGGAGTTTTGTTCCTCACCAACACTTTTCAGGTTCCCATTTATGTCAGTTTTATTACTACCATATTTAGAAGATTAAATGGGAGCTCTACTAACTCGGGGTGTCATCCTCCAGCTTCACCTTCGGAGGCAGCAGAGGGAAAGTGGCACACGTGGCCAGAGGGAGGAGGGCCAACAGGCCTCTGTACAGGAGACCTTACCCTCCCAGGGTATTCCAGGAGCAATTCCCCTACATTCATTTGTCCGAGGAGCAGTGTTTGAGAAGGTTGCACTTCAACAAGGAGGTGGTCACTGAGCTCTGCCAGCCCCTGAAGCCAGATCTGCAGCCTCAGCTCTGGACCAGGACGTCACTGTCGGTGGCAGTGAAAGTGACGGAAGCTCACAATTTCTATGCCAGCGGCTCTTTCCAGGCTTCAACTGGGGATATTGCGAATATCTCCCAGTTTGTTGTCCATTGTTGCATCCGGGAGGTGACAGGCTGGTCAGATGGTGGCTCAGTATCTGAAAGCAGGAAGGTACAAAAGTGGTTTTAATGTGAGGGCAGGGGGGAAGGAAGTGAGCAAGGAATGTGTTAGATCCGTGGTTCAATGGATAAATAATCACACGGATGCTGTACATTAACAAATAACAGGTCTTTACTGGAGGAGGGTAATCTCTAGACTGGGGTACAGAGGCATGCGCACAGCTTATATACCGGTGTGGTCACTGCCGGTACTACAGTATACAGGAGCTGCAAAAAGTAGTTCTGACTTAAAGGCACATACACTACAATTCCTCCCTTTTAAGATTAATAATACCCCCTTAATATTCAAATAACAATTACATTTTTATATGTACATTCAATAACAAAAGTCCATTTATAGATTCAGTCTTTGGGGCGGCTTCCTGACCCTTTCGGTATAGCGCCTTTCCAGAGGTTCTTGTTCTTGGTCCAGAGGCGATTCTGACCCCTTTTCATTGGGTAGTTCATCGGGTTCCACTGCTACTGGGTCTGAAGTAGATGCTACCGGTATGTCGGGTTCATCCCCAGGTACTCGAGACATGGGGTTGATGCATTCCTGTGATGCTGAGATCTGATTGACGTGGCGTCTCACAATGTTCTCCCCGACATCCATGTGTACATTAATGGCCCCTGCCTTGTACATATCATTCCGGGTTGCCACTTCTCTGTTCGATAGTCCCGGGCCAAGACTGGTTGCCCTACATTGAAGCTCCTTGTCGGCTTCTTGTTGATGTGCTGGAATTGTTTGTCCTCAACATTTCTTCGCACATTTGGTCTGAGCAAGTCCAGACGGGATCTCAACCTTCGGTTAAAGAACATCATGGCCGGGGTCTGGTTGGTAACTGCATGTGTCGCGTTTCAGTAGGCTAATAAGAAATTGTCCAGCTTATGCTGTAGTGGAATTTCCTCGTCGCACATGGCCTTTATCGCCTTCGTAAAGGTTTGTACGAACCTCTCAGCCAATCCATTGGTGGCTGGATGATACGGGGCGGATGTGTAATGCCTTACCCCATTCCTTTTCATGAATTTTTGGAACTCGTCGGACACAAACTGTGGTCCATTATCAGAGCAGATCTGCTCTGGCAAACCGTTTCTGGCAAATATGGTCCGTAGGACTGCAATCATTTTCTCTGTAGTGGTTGAAGACATCTTTATCACCTCAGGCCACTTTGAATGAGCAGCCACTGCTATTAAGAACATTGAGTCCATGAATGGACCAGTGAAATCAATGTGCACCCGTTGCCATGGAGAGGAGGGCCACTCCCATGGATGTAGAGGGGCATGTGGTGGTGCATTTTGGACCTTCTGGCATCCTAAGCAGCTCTTAGTTAGGTCTTCGATTTGTTGATCGATTCCCGGCCACCACACATAAGCCCCAGCAAGGCTTTTCATTTTCACTCCCCCCAGATGACCTTCATGTAGCTCATTTAGCACTCTCTCCCTTAACTTGGGTGGAATCACCACTCTGGATCCACACATCACTGTCCCCTGGCATACTGACAGCTGTTCTCTTCTGCATGAGAATGCTGGCAACAGTGAGTCGCCATGTGTTGGCCATCCCCTCACCGTCAATTCATATACCCGTGACAGCGTCGGATCATTGCGGGTCTCCTTCTTTATATCCGCGTTTGTTACTGGCAATCATTCAATTATCGACGAATAAAATATCTCGATAGGGTCCACTGCTGGTGCTTCCTCCACCGTAGGCAGTGGCAGGCGCGATAGCCCATCAGCGTTCCCATGCTGTTTCATGCCTTTATATTCTATTTCATATTGATTCGCCCCTAGAAACAGGGACCATCTTTGTAACCACTGTGCAGTCATTACTGGCACGCCCTTCTTAGGATTAAAGATGGAGACAAGTGGTTGGTGGTCAGTCAGCAAGGTGAACTTCTGCCCATGCAGATAGTGGTTGAATTTTTTTACTCCCCATACTAGGCTGAGGGCCTCCCTGTCAATCTGGGCGTAGTTGCGCTCGGCTGAGGTTAGTGACCGAGACGCAAAGGCTACTGGCCTCTCCAACCCGTCTGGGAATTTGTGCGACAGCACCACTCCAATGCCGTAGGGTGATGCATCACATGCCAAACGAATTGGTAGTGCTGGGTTGGGTTGAAATGGGCCAACACCTCTTTTGATGTGATCAATTCTTTACACTTCTGGAAAGCTCATCTACGTTCGTCATCCCACTTCCATGGTACCCCTGTTTGCAGTAGGGTGTTCAGCGGGTGTAATACCGTAGACAAATTTGGTAAGAACTTGTGGTAATAGTTTACCAGCCCGAGGAACGGCCTCAGTTGTGACACATTTTCCGGTGCTGGAGCCTTGACTACTGCCTCAATCTTGTCAGGGGACTTATGTAACCCCTCTTCATCGATGACATGGCCGCAATACGAGATCTGTTTCCGGAAAAACTCGCACTTGTGGCGATTAGCTCGTAGCCCATATTCCTTTAATCTGGCGAGTACCTTCTCCAAGTTAGCGAGGTGATCACCGTCATTTTCGCCCGTGACCAAGATGTCGTCCAAATAACACTGGGTCCCTGGAATCCCTTGCAGGACCTGATCCATCGCCCTTTGCCAGATAGCCAGAGCCGAGGCTATTCCAAACACCAGCCGGTTGTATTGATAGAGACCTTTATGGGTGTTGATCGTGAGGTAATGTTTCGAAGCTTCTTCTACCTCCATTTGCAAGTACGCCTGGGCTTGATCAATTTTGGTGAAGCGTTTACCACCAGATAGCGAGGCAAAAATATCCTCAATTCGTGGAAGCGGATATTGCACCATGTGAAGGACTGGGTTCACTGTCACCTTAAAATCCCCACAGATGCGGACCTTCTTTGGTTCCCCAGGCGTATTACTCAACGACCTCTTCATTACAGGAACAATGGGTGTAGCCCACTCGCTCCAGTCCACTTTGGACAGTACTCCTGAACGTTCCAACCCTTCCAGCTCTGCTTCAACCGCTGGTCTGATCGCATAAGGCACTGGTCTGGCCTTCAGAAACTTTGGGCTTGCATTTTCCTCTATTTTAATTGTTGCTGTTATTCCTTTTAGTGTTCCTAGTCCCTCCTAGAACACTTCTTTTGCGTCAGTTAGCATTTTTGACAGTCGTCCATGTGGTGTATGTAACCTGTTCCACCTTAAGAGAACTTAAGCCTGTTCCACCTTAAGAGATGTACTACTTTCTCTGGCTGCTGTATACGTAATACCGGTGGTGACCACCGGTATATAAGCACTGTGTAGTAAGATTGTATTTAGTATAGTCCTGACCTCCAACCAGTAAAGACCTGTTGAACCTCTTGTAGCCTGTGTGTTATTAATTACAACTAGAACACACAGACTTTACAGTGGCGACGAGTCAGATTCTTACCCTGCGGCAGTTATATCCACGGCGGCTTCGTCCACAGAACGGACGTCGAAGAGAGGCTTCCACCCTCATCACCCTGCTGGAAGACACGTCGCGCGGCAGACATCGAGAAACCAGAGTGCAGAAGACATCCTGAACTCGAAGCCTCCATCAGCGGCTGTCAGCTATCTACTTTCTACCTCAGTAGTGGGTAAGCCGGGCAACGACGCGACCAGAAAGTCGGCCGCGTTGGCTGTACAGACGGGGAGGGAAGACGGAGGAATAAGGGCGGTGAGATCGATCACGACCGGAGATAAGGGCCGGGCCGCATTCGGGCCGAAAGGCGCAGCGCGGGGACATCGATCGCGGCTGGTGATAAGGGCCGGGCCGCATTCGGGCTAAAAAGGCGCAGCGTCTGGGGGCAACTGAAGGCGCGAGAGCCGCGGTGAAGCGGAGACAGCGTCGGGGGAAGGGTGAAGGCCGCCAAGCGCGGGAAAACCGCCATTTTGTAGGCGGAGGACGAAGACAAGAGCGCGGAAGCCGCCATCTTGGATAAAAATAAAAATAAATTAAATTGCAACGATGCCTAAACATGGGAACATTAATACCTTTGATAGCGACATCGAAGATTGGGCTATGTATGTAGAACGCATACAAAATGATTGTAAAGCAAATAAAATCCCAGATGAAGAGAAAGCACTAACATTATTAAACTTAATGGGTGCGAAGACATACGGGCAATTGAAACACCTTTTATCACCAGATGAACCGGCGGATAAGACGTTCGAGAAGATTGTTATTGTCCTGAAAAATCACCTAAACCCCACGCCGCTGATGCTAGCGGAACGATTTAAATTTTACAGCAGAAGGCAGCTGAAGGATGAAAGCAATGCTGAATATTTAATGGAATTGCGTAAGCTAGCAAAGTACTGTCAATTTGGAACGAGACTGACAGAGGCGCTACGAGATAAATTTGTGTGTGGTTTATTAAAAGAAGATACACAAAAGCGATTGCTCGAGGAGAATGAGCTGACGCTTGAGAAAGCGGTCACTATGGCAGCAGCACACGAAGCCGCAGCGAGAGGCACGGCAGTAATGCAGCTACGGTCACCGGAACTCAGTACAAATAAATTGGGTTTGAGTACTGTAAAATGTTATCGTTGCGGAAAGACAACGCACGATCAGAACCAGTGTTGGTTTAAAAACCAAGAATGCAGAACGTGTGGCAGGCTTGGCCACATAGCTAAAGTATGCCGGTCAGGAAAGAAGACCAGCAACAAAAAGTCACCGCAAGGAAAATACATAAAGGTACACAAGGTGACAAAGAACAGTTTGACCGAACAGAAGTCAGATTCAGACGCTAGCAGTAATGAGCTGGGTAGCTTAAGAGTACACAACGTTGGTAAGGATGCAGATCTCCAGACAATTTGGGTCACCCTTCAGATAGCAGGAGTCCAAGTAAAGATGGAATTGGACACTGGATCGGCATTGACGGTCATGAATAAGAAAGATTATAAAAGGTTATTCCAACATATTCCCCTACGGGATACGGAGATTATATTGAAAACATACACGGGGCAAAGAGTGTACCCCATCGGAAAGATAGAGGTAAAGGTGGTCCACAAGGGCGAAGAAAGCCAAGTAATGGACTTATATGTGCTACCTGAAGGAGGTCCACCACTACTGGGACGGGAGTGGATTAGGAAAATGAATATGGACTGGCACTCCTTGAAGGCACTAACGGTAGATTCCGGGGAAACAGATGTCAAACCTAAACGATTGTCCAGAATATTGGATGATGCTAAAGAGGTGTTCCAGCAGGGACTGGGAACACTGAGAGGAATTACGGCAAACATCAAGATTGATGAACATGCACACCCAAAATTTTTTAAAGCCAGACCGGTACCCTATGCAATACGACCTACTGTAGAAGCGGAACTGGAAGCGCTAGAACGTTCAGGTGTACTGTCTAAGGTAGATTGGAGTGAGTGGGCTACGCCCATTGTTCCCGTTATGAAACGTCCTTCGAGCAACAAGCCAGGAGAACCAGGGAAGGTTCGCATCTGTGGAGATTTCAAAATCACCGTTAATCCGGTGCTTCACACGGTGCAGTATCCGCTTCCGCGGATTGAGGATATTTTTGCTTCATTGTCTAGCGGGAAACACTTCACCAAGATAGACCTGGCGCAGGCGTACTTGCAGATGGAGGTTGAAGAAGAGTCACGCCAATACCTCACGATCAACACGGATCGAGGTTTGTACCGGTACAATAGGCTGGTTTTTGGAGTGGCATCGGCTCCAGCAATTTGGCAGAGGGCCATGGAGCAGGTATTACAGGGAATTCCAGGCACACAATGTTACCTGGATGATATTCTGATTACAGGTGATGGTGATGAAGAACACCTCGCAAACTTGGAACTGGTGCTCAACAGACTGAAAGAGTATGGACTTAGAGTTAATCGGCAGAAATGTGAGTTCTTCCAGAAGCGGATCTCGTACTGTGGTCATGTCATTGACCGGGAGGGGCTTCATAAGTCTCCTGACAAGATAGAGGCAGTTGTAAAGGCTCCCGCTCCGGATAATGTCTCTCAGTTGAGGTCGTTTCTAGGATTGATTAACTATTACCATAAATTTCTACCAAATCTATCCACGGTACTGCACCCGCTAAATGCTCTTTTACAGAAGGGGGTACCATGGGAATGGAGCGAAAACTGTAAGAAGGCATTTCGCAAAAGCAAAGAATTGATCACCTCAGAGGAAGTGTTGGCTCACTTCAACCCGACACTGCCTATTCGGTTGGCTTGTGATGCTTCTCCATATGGTATTGGGGCAGTACTCTCACACAAGTTGCCAAATGGCAAGGAAAGGCCAGTCGCGTTTGCATCCAGATCATTGACCTCCGCTGAGCGCAACTATGCTCAGATCGATAGGGAGGCTCTCAGCCTTGTATGGGGAGTGAAGAAGTTTAATCATTACCTGCAGGGCCAAATATTCACACTCCTGACAGACCATCAGCCATTGGTATCCATTTTTAACCCTAAGAAGGGTGTTTCAGTGATGACAGCACAGCGTCTCCAGAGATGGTCCCTTTTTCTAGGGGCACATCAATATCAAATAGAATTCAAAGGTACGAAGCAGCATGGCAATGCTGATGGGCTGTCGCGCCTGCCACTACCTGAAGAAGAAGAAACGACGAAAGTTGACCCTGTTGAGTTATTTCATTCGACCATCATCGAGTGTTTACCAGTCACCAATGCAAGTATTGAAAGAGAAACCAGGAACGACCCGACACTGCCCAGAGTCTACGAGGTGACAGTGAAAGGATGGCCAACACGTGGTGATCCTCTGTTACCGGCATTCTCGGCAAGGCGAGACCAGCTGTCCGTCTGCCATGGTACTTTGATGTACGGGACAAGAGTGATTATTCCTCCCAAGTTAAGGGAAAGAGTTCTAAAAGAACTGCATGAAGGTCATCTGGGGGGAGTTAAGATGAAAAGTCTTGCTAGGGCTTATGTATGGTGGCCGGGTATTGACCAACAGATAGAGGAGTTGACGAAAAGCTGCGCTGGGTGCCAAAAAGTGCAAAATGCACCTCCGATCGCACCACTACACCCATGGGAATGGCCTTCAGCCCCATGGCAACGCGTACATATTGACTTTGCTGGTCCATTCATGGACTCCATGTTCCTAATTGCGGTGGACGCACATTCCAAATGGTCAGAAGTGATCAAGATGAATACCACTACTTCAGAAAAGACAATTGCGGTGTTAAGAACAATATTCGCAAGGAACGGATTGCCAGAACAGATCTGTTCGGACAACGGACCACAGTTCGTGTCGGAAGAATTCCAAAAATTCTTAAAGAAGAATGGGGTGAAACATTATACCTCTGCCCCATATCATCCGGCGACAAACGGGTTGGCCGAGAGATTTGTCCAAACATTCAAAAAGGCAATAAAGGCCATGAACGATGATCAGATTCCGCTACAGCACAAGGTGGACAATTTCCTAATGGCGTATCGAAACGCCGCTCATGCAGTGACCAACCAAAGTCCTGCCATGATGTTTTATAACAGGAGGTTGCGGTCCAGGTTGGACTTCTTAAAACCAAATGTGCGGAGGGAAGTGGAAAACAAACAGTTCCGGCATATTAATAACAAGTCCACTCGAAGTTTCGAAGTAGGACAACCAGTGTTGGCAAGGGGCTATGGAAACGAAAAATGGCAGTCCGGAACAATTCGGGCCAGACAAGGACCTCTGATGTACACAGTAGATATTTGTAACAATGTGAAAGGCGTCATGCGGATCAACTGGTAGAATCAAGAGCAAGGGTCGAACCCATGGTTGCGACAGAGACAACTGTGGAAGACGTTAATGAACCTGAAGCATCTACCTCGGCAGGGACTGTACCTGATGATGACGTCCAATACATAGGAAACCAACAAGAAGAGTCACCTCAGCAACAAGAATCAGAGACCACTGAAAGGTGTTATCCAGACCGAATCAGAAGGCCTCCTGAGAGACTGAACCTTTGAACTGTTTATACCTGAAGTTATATATGTTATGATGTTATGTTAAATGGGGATATGACTATTAAGCTAAAAAGGGAGGATTGTGGTGTATGTAACCTGTTCCACCTTAAGAGAACTTAAGCCTGTTCCACCTTAAGAGATGTACTACTTTCTCTGGCTGCTGTATACGTAATACCGGTGGTGACCACCGGTATATAAGCACTGTGTAGTAAGATTGTATTTAGTATAGTCCTGACCTCCAACCAGTAAAGACCTGTTGAACTTTAATCTTGTAGTCTGTGTGTTATTAATTATAACTAGAACACACAGACTTTACAGTCCAGGTGTGACGTCGTCATCCTTTTTGGCCTCAACCTTCCGTGCCTGTATGGAATGCCAATCTAATTGTATCTTTCGGATCCATTCACGTCCTAGCAGTGGTGGTCCTCCATTTGGCAATACATATATATCCATTTTAGGTATTTCCTGACCTTTATATGTCACTTTCACCCTTATTTTCCCTTTGGGGTAGACTTTTTACCCCGTATACGTCTTCAAGACAATCTCTGTAGCTTTCAAGGGTATGTGTGAAAATAGCCGCTTGTAGTCTCTTTGATTTATGACTGTTAGAGCGGACCCTGTGTCCAACTCCATTTCCACTTGGACTCCGTCTATCTTGAGTGTAACCCAGATAGTCTGGTGATCCTCCATTTTGGTTACATTATGTAGTTTCAGACAACCCAGCTCCTTGCTTCCGGAGTCTGTGTCACTTTTCTGTTCATCTGAACCACTGTCCCTCACCTGGTGTACCTTTTTGTACTTCTCCTGTGGAGATTTCTTACTGTTGGTTTTCTTCCCAGACCTGCAGACTCTTGCTATGTGTCCTGCTTTGCCACACTGTCTGCACACTTGGTCCTTGAACCAACAATCTTTCTGGTCATGTGTTGTTCTGCCGCAGCGATAGCACTTCACTGTTCCATAGGTCATTTCGTTGGTGCCATATTCCTGCGGTCTCTGTTGTATCTCTGCAGCACCCCTTGCGGCTGCTTCGTGTGATACTGCCATACTGAAAGCTTTGTCCAGCGTAAGGTCCTTTTCTGATAGAAGCCGTTTCTGGGTTCCTTCACTTTGTAGCCCACACACAAACTTGTCCCTTAACGTGTCTGCTAGTCCCGCTCCAAACTGGCAGTATTTCGATAGCTTGCGCAGTTCCGTTAGGTACTCAGCATTGCTTTTGTCTTTGTGTTGGTTCCTTTTATGGAACTTAAATCGTTCTGCTATCAGCAGCGGTGTGGGGTTTAAGTGGTCCTGTAGGATTTCTACTATGCTTTCAAAATTCTTGTTTACCGGCTTCTCTGGAGTTATTAGATTTCGCAGTAACCCATAAGTTTTTGCACCCATGGAATTTAACAGAACCAGTGCTTTATTAGCATCTGGCACTTCATTTGCCCTGCAGTACACCTCAATACGTTCCACATATGTCGCCCAATCTTCGACTTCATTGTCGAACGTAGAGATACTGCCACTCTTCGGCATCCTTGGTTGTGCGTTAACTATCACCAATGGCGCCTCCCGCGCTTCCCCTTCTTCTCCACTGGCATAAAATGGCGTCTCCTGCACTTTCCTTCCTTCCCGCGCTTGCCCGTCTTCTCCGCTGCGGCTTCGCAAAATGGCGTCTCCCGCGCTCTCCCTGCTTCTCCGCGGCTCAATGGTGTCTCCCGCACTCTCCCTGCTTCTCCGCGGCTCAATGGCATCTCCCCTTGCTTCGCCCCGCGGACCCTGATCAGCCCATGATCCCTGGCTGTGCTCTGTGCGTTCTTCTCTTGATATTTGTCGACGCCGCTCAGTCTAGAACCCGGCTGTTTCTTACCCTCTCTCCGGTTTGCAGTATTTTTCCTCGACGCCGCTCGGTGATCAACCCCCGGCTGCGCCCTGCTCTCTTCACCCTCTTTCTTACCCCGTCGACGCTGGTCGGCTCTCTCTCCGCCGTCGGTCGGCTCCAGCCGTCGCTGCTCGGGAAGGGTCTGCTCTGGACCTGTCGTCGGTCTCTTACTGCTCGTTGTGGCTGGGGAACCAAGCCCGGCTCTCCACAGCCTCCCCAGCTAAGTTGGATCTCTGCCTGACTGCTGGGCGGTTGCTCGCGGTCGACGCCCGTGTTCCTGGACTCGACTATTTTTTTTTTATGTTGCAGGTAGATTCGAATCGACACTCGTCGCCACTGTTAGATCCGTGGTTCAATGGATAAATAATCACACGGATGCTGTACATTAACAAATAACAGGTCTTTACTGGAGGAGGGTAATCTCTAGACTGGGGTACAGAGGCATGCGCACAACTTATATACCGGTGTGGTCACTGCCGGTACTACAGTATACAGGAGCTGTAAAAAGTAGTTCTGACTTAAAGGCACATACACTGCAGAATGGAGACAGTATAGTTAGATGGAAAATGGGAAAGGCTGGTGTTGTGAGGGGGAAGTGGTATAAGAGAGGAGATAAAGCTGATGAACATACCGTTGCTGTCCCTAAGGGCATTGACCTCTCCAATGGCCACAGCGCCAACGACATGACTGGCGATGAGTCTGTGGACTCGCTCCTCCAGTTGTGTGAGGGGATACAGTTCCGCCTGACATCCTCCTGTGCATTGTTGCTCCCTGCGGTTATGTGACAGCTTGGCCTGCAAGAAAAAGGATAGCGTTTGAGTGGGTGTGCAAACAATGTGTCTGGCAGACATGCATACCATAATTGAATAGCCATTAATGTCTGCAAGGTATGGGATGTGCATGTGACTTTTAGTAGATGGGCATAGTTGTTGGGTGAGTTTTGGAGATTCGGGAATTTACACCGTCTGTGCACAGAGTGAGATTGAGATGGTGGGATGTAGAGGTATTTCATGTATTTCATTGGGTCGATTGGGCTTGTACTCGCTGGAGTTTAGAAGAATGAGAGGGGATCTCATCGAAACTTATAGAATTCTAACAGGACTAGACAGACTAGATGCTGGAAGGATGTTCCTGATGGTCGGGGAGTCCGGAACCAGGGATCACAGTCCAAGGATAAGGGGTAAGCCATTTAGGACAGAGATGAGGAGGAATTTCTTCACCCAGAGAGTGGTGAACCTGTGGAATTCTCTACCAAAGAAGGCAGTAGAGGCCAATTCATTAAATATATTCAAGAAGGAGTTGGATATATTTATTAAGGCTAAAGGGATCAAGGGATATGGAAAGAAGGCAGGGACAAGGTACTGAATTTGGATGATCAGCCATGATCTCATTGAATGGCGGAGTAGGCTCGAGGGACTGAATGGCCTACTCCTGCTCCTATCTTCTATGTTTCTATGTTTCTATCTACTCACCCTGACCACCTGAGTGAGGTCGTTGAACTTCTTGCGGCACTGCGTATTCATCCTTTGGAGCAAGCTCTTCGATGAAACATGCTGGGCAATCTCCCTCCACACACTTGTGAACTCCCAGGGCAATGGCCTCCTATCAGTGCCTGGAAACAGCACTGCCCGTCGGCATTCCACAGTGCCAACCAGAGCCACCAATACCTGGTCGCTAAACCGGCGAGCTCTCTCCCTGGGCCTCTGAGTAGCCATCATGAATCTTTGCTGAAGATTTTTACCTGCTTGCAGGCCGAGGTCAAATGCTGCAATGAGCAGGGTGTGGCTGTGCAGCAAGATGGACCCTCCCCTTTAAGAAGTAGACGGTGCCAGTCTGTCTGAGTACAAGGTAATTGACATCGCCTGAGCTTCAGCAGTGTTCTGAGGTAGCACCTCATTCCCCGACGTTAGTGCCCTAAGAGAGGTGTATAGCGCTTGATTTCGCTCCAGGGGCGCTGGAGACGAATTTCACGGTCGGCGGCGATAATTTGCAGCGGGCGCTAAAATTTGCGCCCGGGGGATATTGCACCACAAAATGGGCGATACCCAATTTTCCCCCCAATATTTTATAAATAGTGAGAAACTTTTAAATGTCAGTGTTCAGAGAGATTTGTGTGTCCTTGTACAAGAATCACATAAAGTTAACATGCAGGTACAGCAAGCAATTAGGAAGGCAAATGGCATGTTCGCCTTTATTGCAAGGGGGTTGGAGTAAAGAGTAAGGAAGTCTTACTACAATTGTACAGCGCTTTGGTGAGATCACACCTGGAGTACTGTGCACAGTTTTGGTCTCCTTATCTAAGGAAGGATATACTTGCCTTGGAGGCGGTGCAACGAAGGTTCACAATTTGATTCCTGGGATGAGAGGGTTGTCCTATGATAAGAATATAAGAAATAGCAGCAGGAGGCGGCCATTTGGCCCTTTGAGCCTGTTCCACCATTCAATAAGATCATGGCAGATCTTCTACCTCAACTCCACTTTCCTGCACTATCCCCATATCCCTTGATTCCTTTAATATCCAGAAATCTATCGATCTCTGTCTTGAATATACTCAATGACTGAGCCTCCACAGCTCTCTGGGGTAGAGAATTCCAAAGATTCACCACCCTCTGAGTGAAGAAATTTCTCCTCATCTCAGTCAGAGGAAACATCCTCACTGCATCAACCCTGTCAAGCCCTGCAAGAATTTTGTATGGTTCAATGAGATCACCTCTCATTCTTCTAAACTCTAGAGAATATAGGCCTAGTCTACTCAATCCTTAAAGGACAATCTCCCCATCCCAGGAGTCAGTCTGGTAAACCTTCGTTGCACTCCCTTTATGGCAAGTATATCTTTTCTTAGGTAAGGAGACCAAAACTGTACACGATACTCCAGGTGTGGTCTCAACAGGGCCCTCTTTTTCTTCTTAGGCAGTCCCTCGGAACCGAGGATGACTTGCTTCCACATTAAAAATGAGTTCTCAGGTGACTGATGAGTCCAATGCGGGACCTACAGTCTCTGTCACAGGTGGGGCAGATGGTGGTTGAAGGGGCAGGTGGGTAGGGTGCTTGGGTTGACGTGCGCTCCTTGTGCTGCCTGCGCTTGGCTTCCGCTTGCTCCCGGCAAAGAGACTCAAGATATTCGGCACCTTCCCAGATGCTTCTCCTCCACTTTGTGCGGTCTTGGGCCAGGGATTCCCAGGTGTCAGTGGGGATGTTGCAATTTTTCAAGGAGGCTTTGAGGGTGTCCTTGAAGCATTTCCACTGCCCACCTGGGGCTCCCTTGCCGTGTCAGAACTCCAAGTAGAGCACTTGTTTTGGGAGTCTTGTATCGGGTATGTGGACGATGTGACCCATCCATCGGAGCTAATCGAGCGTGGTCAAAGCTTCAATGCTGGGGATGTTGGCCTGAGCGAGAACACTGATGTCGGTGCTCCTACAGTGCCCTATATAATTGCAGTAAGACATCTTTACTTATACTTAAATCCTCTTATAATAAAGGCCAACATACCATTTGCTTTTCTAATTGCTTGCTTTACCTGCATGTTAACGTTCAGTGATTCATGTACAAGGACACCCAAGCCCCTCTGAACACCAACATTTCCCAATCTCTCACCATTTAAAAAATACTCCACTTTTCTATTTTTCCTACCAAAGTGGATAACTTCACATTTCTCCACATTATATTCCATTTGCCACATTCTTGCCCACTCACATAATTTGTCTATATCCCCTTGAAGCCTCTTTGGATCATCCTCACATCTTACAATCCCACCCAGCTTTGTATCATCAGCAAACTTGGATATAATGGGCAAGCACTGAAAACCGGCATTTCCAATCTGTCAAGAATCCTCTTGACAGATCCTCCAGCTGCCCTGGAGAAGGGCCTCTGTGGGCAGACAGTTCCGCTTTCTGGAGACCCTCCGCCTGCAGAAAACCCTTAGAATTTTTATGGCTGGTAAAAGCAGGCATAAAGCCTGCTTTTACCAGGATAAGAATTGAAAAAAGTAAAAAAGCTACATTTTTTTCCACTCATTTATCACTTAAAAATACTTTTAAAAAATGTAAATTTATTTTTAGCCCTGTAAAAAACTTTAATAATTTTTATCAAAAAATTTAATTTTTGTTTAAAATATTTAGGGGGAGAAATTAGGTATCACCCTGTCTGAGGCGCAATTATCATCCGGGTGCAAAGTTTAGCGCCTGGTGCTAATTATCGCCCCCAACTGCAAACTTGGCTTTTATCGCCCCTGGAGGTGATTGGAGCGCTAAATCAGGCGCTGCACACCTGTCTTAAGATGTAAAGGCCGAGGACCGAGGCGCTACCTCGGAGCGCGGGTGCAGCGCTGGTGATGTCAGTTAGCGATGGAACACACACACACCGGCGCCGGCCAATTCTTAAAGGGGAGGGTCGACCTTGCTCTCCAGCCACACCCTGCTCATTGCAGCCTTGAATCTCGGCCTGGAAAGACCTGTGGCTACATTTTCCAGCCAAGGACTATGGAGAGGGTGAGAGAACGAGCTCAGCGCTTCAGCGAGCAGGACTTAGAGGCTCTGGTTGGCACGGTGGAGCACAGAAGATCTATACTCTACCCTGAGAGTGGCAGGAGGCCTTTGCCGCGCGATTACAGAAGAGTGTGGAGGGAGGTGGCTCAGCACGTCTCCTCCAGGAGCATGGTGCCCAGGACCCATACTCAATGTCGCAAAAAGTTCAATGACCTCCCTTGGGTCATCAAGGGTGAGTGGCTTTTTTTCAATACCTCTCCATCCCTCCATCTCAACCTCACTCTATGGCCAGAGGGTCTTAAAACCCCAATGCCCAACAGTCATTCAACACCTATGGCCCTCTCATGAAACACACATGCATATTCCACACCTTGCATAGAGTAAGGGCTATTCAACTATCAGAGGCACATCAGGCAAGACCATGGCTGCATACATTAAGGGCTGTTCAATTATGGGATGCACATCAGGCAAGACCATGGCTGTATATTTACTCAGACGCCGTCCTTTTTCCTGCAGGCCAAGCTATCTCATAAAAGGAGACAGCAGCAACAGATGGGTGGAGGGCGGCCTCAGCTGCAACCCCTCAGCGATCTTGAGGCAGGCGTCCACAGGATTGTGGCAAGCCAGGTGATCGGTCCCGTCCCCCCTGGAGAGGTCGACCCCATTCGGGACAGCAATCGTAAGGTCATCAGCTTTCTCTCCTCCCTCATTCCACTTGTCCCTCACAACACCAGCCTTTGACACTTTCAATCCAACTTACTAAATCACTTCATTCATTCCTCCCTTACTGCCTCCCTATCTTCACGCTAAAGCCACTCTTGTACCTCCTTGCTTTCAGATGGAGATTCACCAGCTGAGGAGACTGGCCCTCAAGCTGCCAGTGGGAGTGAAGCCGCAGGCGAGGAGGAAGAGGAAACCGGAGCATCAGTGCCACCCACTCCCGAGGAAGCCTATGCCCACACTGGGACCACGTCTTCCCTGGAGGGGAGCAGGGGGGAAGGGTCCGAGGAGGGTGAAGCTCTGGGACCCAGCGGGCTGCAGCAATGCGATGTGGCTAGGGAAGCTTGGGGGCCTTCTCCCCGGAGGGAGAGTAGGCCAGCAAGTCCTGCTGCACTGGACGCAGAGGAGGAGCGGCTCATCGCTGAAATTAACACCCAGGTGGTGGACATGCACACTCAGCTCATGGGTGCAGTGGGAAGGGTGCCCGAATGCATTGGTGCACTGGCAAGGAGTGTGGAGCACTACACTGTAGCACAGGCGGATGCCACACTAATGCTTAGTGCTGCAATTCAGTCACTGGCTGCCGTGATCCCATCTCAGACTGGTCTCATGCAGTCTCAGATTGAGGCCACGCAAGCACTGACTGCTGCCATTGTCGCTGGTTCGGACACATTTCCCCGGGGCCCTCACCGTGCCACAGCAGGCCAGCAAACTTTACTCCAGCAGATTGCTCCAGATGCTGCCCCATGGGTGTGCCAGTGTGTCGGTCAAGCAGGGAGTTGCTGTCCTCTTTCAAGATGACAGCATTCCTGCTGCCACCACTGTCACTTCCCCATTGCACATGCCACCGCCTGTAGCCCAGACTGCTGCTGCCCATTCAGAGTTGGTGCAGTCTGCAGCCAGGCCTCCAGGCCCAGAGCTGGTCGAGGCCACCCTTCAAGGGCATCTGCAGTCTCAGGTTCTGACAATCAGCAGCCTTCCACCAGCCTTGCTGCAGCCACTGGGGCCCCATTACGGAGGAGCAGTAGGGTAGGAAGGGGGGAAGTGCGCAAGGGAAGGAGATCACCCTCGAAGGGCAAAAAGTAGGAGGTGTGACGAAATGTTGGGAATTTTTTTTATTAAAGGCCGAGGTTCGTGTTCAAGCTTTTGTTTTGTGTGTTGGATATTACCTCCAGGTTGTGAGAACCAATTATATTAATTAATTATTTTTTGTGTTTGTTTCTGTTGGTTTGTCATGAAGAAATGACACACACAGAGTTTGTAAAATAAAAAAGTTTTTGTATTCAAAATGTACAGGTTTGGCATTTGGAATCATTCTGCCTTGGCCGGCTTTGGGGTCGCAGGTTGCTTTCATTCATGTTGTTCTCCATGGCAGAAGCCATTTCCTGAGTAGGGGCCTAGAAGCGGCTTGTTATCAGTTGTTGACAGACGGCCCTTGCAGTTTCAACATTGTGGGCCTCCCTCCCGCCTTGGTGCTGCCGCTGATCATCCTCCTCCGCTTCCTCCTCCTCCGGTGGTGCTCCAAGGCCTGGTGGTATTGGCTGGGTCCTGAGAATTGCCAGGTTATGAAGAATGCAGCACACAACTATGAAGAGGGAGACTCGCTCAGGCGAGTACTGCAGGGCTCCTCCTGAGTGGTCCAGACAGCAGGACCGTTGCTTAAACACGCCGATCGTCTGCTCAATGATGTTCCTGGTAGCGAGATGGCTCTCATTGTACCGCAGCTCAGCAGGGGTGTTGGGGTTATGGAGTGGTGTCATCAGCCAGGTGCAGAGTGGATAACCCTTGTCCCCGAGGAGCTAACCATTTGGCGGATTTGGTGCCTGGAAAAGTTCACACCAGTCTGTCGCAGGATGAAAGCATTGTGGCTGCTGCCAGGATAGCGGGCATTGACAGCGAGTATCAGCTGTCTGTGGTCACAGGCCAACTGAACCTTTAAGGAGTGGAACCCTTTGCGGTTTCGGAAAACCTCTGCATTCTCATGCAGTGCCCGCAATGTCACATGCGTGCAGTCAATGGCGTCCCGCAACATGGGGAAGCCCGCTATCCTCACAAAGCCCAATGCGCATTCATGCTGTTTGGCCCGGGTCATCGGGAAAGAGATGTACTGGGGTCTCCTTTTATAGAGGGCATTTGTGACCTGACGGATACAGCAATGCACCACGAACTGGGAGATATTGGCGATGTCCCCAGTAGCTGCTTGAAAAGAGCTGGTGGCATAAAATTTCAGAGCCACTGTGACCTTCACTGCCACTGACAGAGACGTCCTGGTCCTCAGCAGAGGCTGCAGATCTGGATGCAGCAGATGGCAGAGCTCAGTGACCACCTCCTTGCTGAAGCGCAGCCTGTGCAAACACTGCTCCTCAGACAAATTAATGTAGGAGAATTGTTCCCGGAATACCCTGGGAGGGTAAGGTCTCCTGTGCAGAGGCCTGTTGGCCCTCCTCCGTCTGGCCATGATTGCCACTCTCTCTTTGCATCTCTGTTGCCTCCGATTCTGCAGGCGCAGGATGATGCCCCGAATCAGTGCAGCCCCCAATGTCTCTTGGCAATTGAAGTAATGAAGGTCAAATCCAAAAGTACCTGCAAAGTGATGCTCAGTAGCCAAAACTACTTCACACAGCATTGACTATGCAGAAGTCTCTCTATCTCTCTCTCAGAATCTCTCTCTGTCAGAATGAGTGGTGCAAAAATGTCTACCACAGAAAAAGCCAGGAAGAGGCTGCCTTTAAATAGCGCCCCCCCCAGCTACTCACTGACTGGGAAACGTTGCTTGCGTCAGGCATAAAGGAGGGGGGCGCCACTCAATATCCAGTCCAGGGCGTTGCATGCTCGACTGACATCACAATGTGCGGGCGCAGGAGATCGGGGCGGTAAACTTTTGTGCCGCCGTAAAAACGCTAGTCAATTTCGAGAACGGCGCAAACATCGGCGTGCTTGGACGCTAGTTGCTTTGTGCCCCATTAGCGTCCTCTTAGGGTGCCCACGGGAGGCACAAACCAACCGAATTTTCGCCCCTTAATTTATTGCAATTTCAACTAATTTTAAAAATGTGATTTAAAAAAAATTTATTTAATGTTTTGAAGTGTTTTTGGGATGATCTCCATTCATATATTTGACAGGTCTATCTGTCAAGTGTATGAAGGGAGATTCCCTTCTTTGATTGGCTCCCCATGGACCACGTGATCCCAAGGACGCTTGCGAACTGCATGCACCTCTGGGATACGTGAGCCCTGCACACTTGGAGTTGGAGAGGCCCAGCATAGGAACTATACGCACCTCAGGAGCCCTCAGGTAAGTGCGTACATTTTTTCCAGATCGGAGGCCTCAGCACGCGGGAAGCCTCCGATCGGAAAATATGGCCCATTATGTTTGGTCCCCTCATCGAAATCATTGATATAGAATGTGAAAAGCTGAGGCCCAAGCACTGATCCTTGTGGTACCCCACTAGTTACAGCCTGCCAACCAGAAAATGACCCGTTTATTCCTACTCTGTTTTCTGCCTGTTAACCAATCCTCAATCCATGCTAGTATATTTCCCCCATCCCTTGAGCCCTAATTTTGTTTAATAACCTCTTGTGTGGCACCTTATCGAATGCCTTCTGAAAATCCAAATACACTACATCCACTGGTTCTCCCTTCTCTATTCTTATTGATGAGAGATTGAGTAGAATGGGCCTATACTCTCTGGTGTTTTAGGAATGAGAGGTAATCTCATTGAAACATATACGATTCTATGAGGGCTTGACAGGCTAGCTGCTGAGAGGTTGTTTCCCCTGGTGGGAGAATCTAGAACTAGGGGGCATAGTTTCAGGATAAGGGGTCAGCCCTTTAAGACTGAGATGAGGAGGAATTTCTTCACTCAGAGGGTTGTGAATCTTTGGAATTCTCTGCCCCAGAGGGCTGTGGATGCTCATTCGTTGAGTATTCATCTGAGAAAGATAGATTTTTGGACTCCAGAGGAATCAAGGGATACGGGGATCAGGTGGGATAGTGGAGTTGAGGTCGATGATCAGCCATGATCTTATTGAATGGCAGAGCAGGCTCGAGGGGCCGTATGGCCCACTCCTGCTCCTATTTCTTAATTCTGGAGGTTTGCACCAAGGTTTATCGATTGGGCTTGTACTCGCTGGAGTTTGAAGAATGAGAGGGGATCTCATTGAAACTTATAAAATTCTGACAGGACTGGACAGACTAGATGCAGGAAGAATGTTCCCGATGGTCGGGGAGTCCAGAACCAGGGGTCACAGTCTAAGGATAAGGGGTAGGCCATTTAGGACAGAAATGAGGAGGAATTTCTTCACCCAGAGAGTGGTGAACCTGTGGAATTCTCTACCACAGAAGGCAGTAGAGGCCAATACATTAAATATATTCAAGAAGGAGTTGGATATATTTCTTAAGGCTAAAGGGATCAAGGGGTATGGGGAGAAAGCAGGGACAGGGTACTGAATTTGGATGATCAGCCATGATCGCATTGAATGGCGGAGCAGGCTCGAGGAGCCGAATGGTCTATTCCTGCCCCTATCTTCTATGTTTCTATGTTTAGGGTGGACATCAATTTGTAGCCAGCGGTCCAGCTGGAGACTAGCAGGGGCCTAATTAATATATTCAAATTAAGGTCCTATGATATTGTTAGGACCTAAATGTCATTTTTGTATAAATTAGTGCGGCCACTTGTGCCAAAAAATCTTGGGCGGGTGGCAGTTTTTTTTGCAGCACTACTTAAAGAGATCAATAGCTGCAGTCAAATAAAGCTGGACTCAGATCTGGCAATAATATTTTTCTTCATTCTTTTTGGGACTTTTAAGCCTTACAGGCTCGCTTAAGTTTCACTTCTTGTTCCTTTGTGTGCTTTTTACATTTCCCTTCCACTTAAATCTGCTGCCTCCATTGACCCCTTGATCTTTTCCTTCCTTCCCTTTAAGATCAAGGAAAACCCAAAGATATTTTATAAATATATTAAAGAGTAAGAGGATAACTAAAGAAAGGGTAGGGCCTATTAGAGACCATGAGGGTAATCTGTGTGTGGAGGCGGGAGACGTCGGTAGGGTTCTTAATGAATACTTTGCATCTGTTTTCACAAAGGAGAGGGGCGAAGCAGACATTGCTATCAGGGAGGAGGAGTGTGAAATATTAGATGAAATAAACATAGTGAAAGAGGAAGTATTAAGGGGTTTAGCAGCTTTAAAAGTGGATAAATCCCCAGGCCCGGATGAAGTGTATCCCAGGCTGTTAAGCGAAGCAAAAGAGGAAATAGCAGAGGCCCTGACCATCATTTTCCAATCTCTCTGGCTTCAGTTGTGATGCTGGAGGACAGGAGGACTGCTAATGTGGTACCCTTGTTTAAAAAGGGAGAAAAGGATAGACCCAGTAATTACAGGCCAGTCAGCTTAACCTCGGTGGTGGGAAAATTATTGGAAAAAATTCTGAAGGAAAGGATAAATCTTCATTTCAAAAGACATAGATGAATCAAGGATCGTCAGCACAGATTTGTTAAGGGAAGGTCATGTCTGACAAACTTGATTGAATTTTTTGAGGAGATAACAAGGAGGGTAGATGAGGGTAGTGTGTTTGATGTAGTGTATATAGACTTTAGCAAGGCTTTTGATTGTGACCAGTCTGCCATGTGGAACCCAAAGTTAAAAGTCCATGGGATCCAGGGCAAAATATCAAGTTGGATTCAAAACTGGCTCGGAGGCAGGAAGCAAAGGGTAATGGTTTTTGTGACTGGAAGGCTAATTCCAGTGGGGTTCCGCAGGGCTCAGTACTAGGTACCTTGCTTTTTGTGGTATATATCAATGATCTAGACTTGAATACAGGGGGTATGATTAAGAAATTTGCAGATGATACTAAAATCGGCTGTGTAGTTGATACTGAAGAAGGAAGCTGTAGACTGCAGGAAGATATCAATAAATTGGTCAGAACAGTGGCAAATGGAATTCAATCCCTAGAAGTGTGAGGTAATGCATTTGGGGAGGGCTAACAAGGAAAGGGAATACACATTAAATGGTAGGACACTGAGTAGTGTAGAGGGACAAAGGGACCTTGGAGTGCATGTCCACATATCCTTGAAGGTAGCAGGCCAGGTAGGTAAGGTGGTTAAGAAGGCATACGGAATGCTTGCCTTTATTAGCCGTGGCATAGAATATAAGAGCAAGGGGGTTATGCTTCAACTGTATAAAACACTAGTTAGGCCACAGCTAGAGTACTGCGTGCAGTTCTGGTCACCACATTACAGGAAAGATGTGATTGCACTAGAGAGGGAGCAGAGGAGATTTACAAGGATGTTGCCACGAGTAGAGAATCTTAGCTATGAGGAAAGACTGGATAGGCTGGGTCTGTTTTCCTTGGAGCAGAGGAGGCTGAGGGGAGACCTTATTGAGGTGTCTAAAATTATGAGGGGCCTAAATAAAGTGAATAGAAAGGACCTATTTTCCTTAGCAGAGGGGTCAAAAACCAGGGGGCACAGATTTAAAGTAATTGGTGGAAGGTTTAAGAGGGGATTTGAGGGGAAATTTCTTCACCCAGAGGGTTGTGGGGGTCTGGAACTCGCTGCCTGAAAAGGTGGTAGAGGCAGAAACCCTAACCACATTTAAAAAGTACTTGGATGTGCACTTGGGATGCTGTAACCTGCAGGGCTACGGACCAAGAGCTGGAAAGTGGGATTAGGCTGGATAGCTCTTTGTTGACCGGCGCAGACACGATGGGCAGAAATGGCGTCCTTCTGTGCTGTAACTTTCTATGATTCTATGAAGATGTTGCTGCAGGCCCACATCAGCCTATGCTCTGCCAGATTTCTTGCCCGTATCCAAATGATGAACTGCCTACAAGCAGTGTAATTGATAATTACAAAACCTAATCCTAGGCCCTGAAAATCCAATTGAATCCTAAACATATTTACTAGGATTCAATCTAATCTTATGAGTTATCAGTTATGAATTTAAAATTTTCTTGCGTGAACTTTAGCCAGAATTATTTTTTTTTATTGTTACTATGCTTTATTCTTTTGCTAGCATAAACTAAATATAAAAAGTTTTTTATTTATGTTGGAGAATGAGGTTGACACTACTTCCACTAGTTCTAGTCAGCATGTTTAATATAAATGAATAATAGATGTGACTACAGGCGTTTTTTTCTTTGCTGGTACACATTTTGGAGAAGAATATCAGGCACACATAACCGATAAATAATTTATGTTAAAATAGAAACATTTTCAGTGCAAGCTATTGGACTCCTTAAAGGATAGGAGATGACTACATTGTTAGAAAAAGTGACATGGTGCTTTAATAACAATACCTGTGTTGCGTTTGCAAAGATAATCCAGAGACCGTAAGCAGAGTTCAGTTCATGTTGCTTTTTTAAATGGCTGCTCCACACACACACTCCCAGGCAAAAGCAATCAAATACCTATACACAATACAATGATAACAGCACTATCAAACTCCATGTGCTCAGGCCAAGGCAATCGAGTACCTATCACCAATGTCAGACGTAACAACCTGTTTGTTTTGTTTGTTTACGGGACTTTAAAAACTGTCATTAGGAGGAGACTCGTATTCTTTAGTCTGGGCTGAATTCAAACCCATGCTCAGGACAGTGTTCCAAACCATTGTGCCACCCAATTTCTAATATAACACTATTTAAACTTTCCATTCTCCTACTGGGTACTTGTCTTCTCACAGTCTTTTACGGTTGCAAGATGGTTAGGAGAATGAATTGCGAATTTCCCCACTCTCTCTTTATATTCCTTTAATCTGGCTTCCATCCTGCTCACAGCACCGGGACTGCCCTAGTCAAAGTCATCAATGACATCCTGTGTGACTGCCACCATGATGCATTATCCCACCTTGTTCTCCTAGGCCTTTTTGCAGCCTTCAATAAGATTGACCACTCCATCACACTTCACACACTTTTCTCCTTAAACTATCTTTGGCATACCATGCTCTCCTACCTGCCCTAACACTACCAACATATTTCCTTCAAAGTTTCTGTTCCTGCCTCTGCATGGTCACCTTTAATATAACAAAGGTGTTATTTTCAGCCCCCCTCCTATTCCTTGTTGGCATGCTGTCCCTTAGAGACATGGGGCTGGATTTTCATTGAGGAGGCGGGTAGGAGGCGGGACCACAACTTTTGGGGTTGTAGTCCCGCCTCCATCGAGTTGTAGCCAACCCACACGATTTTGACTTGATTGACTAGCGGGCTCAGCAGGCCAATTAAAGGCCACCCGGCAACAGGTGACGTCACAGATTGACATTTCATCTGTCAAGACCTTTTGACAGATGAAATATCAGCGTTTGATAGCTGTTTCAAGCTGTCAAACACTGACAATCTGTACTCCAAGTTAATTCCTTCCTCGCAGGATGATTTAGAGATCTCTCCGGAACAGAAAGCTGAATGCTGCAATTTTTGACAAATCGCGGCCATTCTGCTTTCTATGCCGGTGAGATGAGGGACTCCCGAGTTCTGAAGGAAGGAAGGCTGTAAAGGTAAGTAAAACTTCTTTAAACACTTTAAACACACCAAACACACTTACCTCTGCACTCATGCACCCATCACTCACCTGAACACCGGACATCTCGACCCCTTCAAGCCCTTCGGCCCGACTCGCTAACTTGGCGTGGTTTGGAGCCGTCGGGAATCCCACACTTCAAGAATGAAAATAGGGATTAGGCTAAAAAGTGCCTGTTAACTACCTGTTAACAGGCAGTTAATTGGCACTAATCCCCTTCCCGCCTCAGGGAGGCGGGTCCTAGTGCGGGTGGGGTACCCGCCTCCTTTGAAGCTGGCATGGAGGAGGGTTGGGACGGGATGGGTTCGTGGCCCCCGATTTCGGGATTTTATCCCCCCACACACCTCCAATCCTGCCTCCACGGCCCAATGGAAATCCTACCCATGATGGGGGGGGGGGGGGGGCGGGAAGCGTGGGAGGAAATTGGGCCTCGTTGCACCCATTTTCTGGCTGCACCTCGCCTGTACTATACTAATGAGACTGACGGACCAATTTGCCATCGGCCTCAATAGGCACATGCGAGATCATGGGTGTGATCCAATTTCTACGGCATTATCTGTAATCATTGGATCAGCTGCCATATGTATGTTGATAACTCCCTTGACTCTAATAGCAAAATAATGCCGATGAAATAAAGGTGAAATAAACTATTATGCCATCTGACTGCTTCTGACATCAAGTCATAGAGGAGTTAAAACTTTCTCCAGCTTAACATTGACAAGACTGAAGGTATCGGGGGAGAAATTGGACTCTGTAGCGCCTAGTTTTTAGGTGCTATGCAGCTTCCTACCAATGGAAAATGGCTTCCTTGATACGTGCACCCACTTCAACAGGAAGTGCATCGGATGCCATCTTGGTGAAGGGATTTGCGTGTGTGCACCGAATGACCATCGGCAGCATGCAGAGCAGACAGATTATGACATCAATCGATGTGCAACGCTGATTTGACGCCAGCACGGTCATTATCGAATGCCACATTCTAGCCTACGTCCTGTCTTAACCTCGTATAGCTGAACACAACATTAAACCGCATGAAGGACCTCCCACCAGCGCTATTTAAAGGGATCATGATGAACTACTTACAGGTTAGTTGCTGGAATATTTCCTCTGTCTGCTGGTGCAATTGTGCGTGTTTTTGGAGCTTTTCTATACTTATCTAAAGTTTCAAGAGCCTACAGGGAGTGGTCTGGCTGGTGCTGAAGTACTTTTTTGTTCATTTAAAAGCTTGTTCTGATACAAGTTGCTTCCATGCATGGGCGGTCTGGAAGGGCTTCCTCTTGGAATTGAGCATGACTGGGAGAATGAAGAGATGCCATGCTGAGCAGGACAAACTGCAAGAAGAGGGAGGAGGAGGAGGAAAAGAACAATCAGCAGGAGGCCATATCTGCCGAGGTTCTTTAGGGAGCAATTCTCTTACCTCAGCTTCAGCAAGGACCAGTGCATGAGATGTCTTTGCTTCACAAAAGATGTCATGACTGAAATCTGCCAACTGCTGCAGCCACAACTGCAACCTCAAAGCAGGGCAAGGACCGCATTGTCTGTGGCTGTCAAGGTGTCCCTGACTCTTAACTTTTATGCATTTGGCTCCTTCCAGGCTGCTGCTGGAGATATAAGCACATTGCGCAGATTGCAGTACACTGCTGCATAATGGAGGTCACTAAGGCTCTCTATACACAGAGAGACAGCTTCATCTCATTCCCTCATGCCAGAGACAAGCAGGCGGAGTGAACACGAGGATTTGTATGGATTGCAGGCACCCCATGGTGCAGGGTGCCATTGACCACACATTGCCTTGCATGTGAACTCGGCCACTTTCATGAACCAAAAGGGATTCCACTCCATCAATGTGCAGTTGGTGTGCAACCACAGGCAACGTATCATGCAGGTAAATGCTGTTCTCCTGACAGTAGACACGATTTGTTCACTCTGTGGCAGTCCTCTGTATTTGACCCACCATGGCAAGTTAAATGCTGGCTACTGGGCGACAAGAGTTATCCACTCATGACATGGTTCATGACTCTGGTCAGGAACCCACACACACATGCACAGCAGGCCTACAATGAGAGCTATGCTGCCACAAGAAACATTATAGAGCACTCCATCAGTGTCCTCAAGCAACACTTCCACTGCCTGGACCTCTCTGGAGGAACCCTGTAGTAATCAACTGAGCGGGTATCAAGATTTGTGGTAGTATGCTGCATGCTGCGCAACCTGGCCATTATGAGAGAACAGCCCTTGCCACCACCTATCAGGCAAAAAGCTGAGGAGCAGGTGCATGAGGAAGAGGAAGTGCAACAGGAAATGGAGGAACAGGAAGAGGAAGGGAGGCTACAATGTAGACAGTCCCTTTCTGCCCAGGTTCTACATGACAAAATAATTAATGAGACATATCAGTAACCTTAACCACACCTCCCCATTCACCAACCATCCCATGCTTCTTACCTTTACTTTATCACTGACCATCACTTCGTCCTCTTTCAGACAACACAAGAATAAAAACCACCAGAAAATGCACATTCTAATCCAAATTTATAAATGTAATCATGACATAATGGCCCAGAAATTCGGGTCGGGGGCTTCTTGCGGGTGCAAGCCCCCGACCTGCACTTACCTTGCGCGCCGGCAGTTGAGCTGTAGGGCCCCATGGAATTCCGCTCCGGGTCCTGCTCCAACTCCTGGCGCGCTGTGCTTGCGTGTCCCAGGGGCATAGTTAGTGCGATGCGTCCCCTGGGATCACGTGAGCCACGGGCAGCCAATCAGAGGAGGGAAAAGCCCATTCATAAGATTGACAGGAAGACCTGTCTAAACTTATGAATATACGGGCCCCAAAATAACAGTAAACCTTCAAATAATTTTTTTTTTTTTAAATCACACTTTTTAAATAAACTATAAATTACATTAAATAACTATTTTAAACAATAATTGAAATTTTTGAAAAAATAATTTT
This sequence comes from Somniosus microcephalus, assembly GCF_052327205.1. Classification (NCBI taxonomy): domain Eukaryota; kingdom Metazoa; phylum Chordata; class Chondrichthyes; order Squaliformes; family Somniosidae; genus Somniosus; species Somniosus microcephalus. The sequence goes on along the minus strand of NC_140993.1, from coordinate 82,689,326 downwards.
ATAAAAAAACAGGGCTAAAAATAAACTTACCTTGCTTTAAAGTATTAAAAAATAATAAACCTGTGGAAAAAATGTTTTAATTTTAATTAATTGACCACTTACCTTTTAAAATGCAGGCCTTACGCCTGGATTTTACATTTCTAAAATCTAAAGACTTACCCTCACGGAAAAACCTGTAAAAAAAACGTAAGTTCAAAGCGCACGCGCAGACTCCCGCGCGCACGCGTTCGACCTCTGAACCCCTTCGTTCAGAGGAACGGAAGTGCCGGTTTCCCGCGCATGCGCAGTGCATGCAAGAAACCGGCACTTCCATCGGGTCCACGCGTGAGTACCCCGTGCGTACTCACGCGTTGGGACCCGAATTTCTGGGCCAATGCATATAAAAATAAACTAATCACCCTTGTGCATTCTATTAGTGCCTGTCTTCTGTGTGCCTTTGATTCTCCTAGTGCTCCTACGAGATGCTTCCTCAGTGGCTGCAACAAGGGTGGTGGAAGGCTGCCGACCTACAATTGAGGAGACTACAGATGGCCTTGGAGGGCAACCTCGGGCAGCTCTGGGCCTAGATGGCTCGGCTGCAGACTGCACCATTTAGGCCTGGGCTGCAGAAGTCTGGACTGGCTGGCTGACAGGCAACAGCAAGGGCACTGGCAGAGTGGCAGGGGTGGGAGCAGAAATGTTGTGATCCTGAGACAGGAATGCAAGTTTATGCCCCATGGAGTCATTGCCACTCTCCCAGGGCAGCGCTTTAGCAATTCTACTGATCTGTTGGAGAACAGATTGATGGACTGCTGTAATGCCCTGGAAGCCCCTTTCAACACTGGGGCCACAATTTTGCCAGTGCTCAGTGGATGGGATGGGTGGCAGGTCAGCTGTGAAATTTAAAATGATTGACAGCGGGTCGGGAACCCACTGTGCAGGAGTAAGGTAGGGAAGGCAGAGTGATGGGGATGTGATGAGTCGCACAGCAGGATGAGGCTGTGTGTGGCTTTGCAGTAACGTTTCGTGATTTACTGAGATCATTGAAAGCTTTGCACCACTGCAGCCTGATCCTCCTGATGACATCCCTGCTTGTGTCCTCCTCTGCAATGTGCAACCAGGCTGCATTGATCTCCTGGGGAGGTCTCTTCCGCCCATTGGAAGGGAAGAGAGCCTCCCTGCCTGCAGTGACACCCTCCATAAGCATGTGGAGGGAGTCATGGGAGAGCCTGGGTGCAGCTGTGCACCTCTGTGCAGTGCTTGTCAGTGTTTGTAGCACCTCAATGCTGTAGAATACTGACACCACAAATGTCAAAGTAAATTTGTGCATGGTCCCTTTAAGTAAACCGGCAGCTAACGCGCAATCAAATGACATCATCAGGCCCGCTTCCTTCGATTGGCCGGGAAACTTACTGGGCAGGTTTAACAAGTCCCATCAGGGGAAAGTCATGTCGGAGGCCTGTATGGAGCCAACAGCGGGGCAGCGACCCGCCACCAACGTCGCCCACCACGGACCCGCCGAGGTAGGGAAAATCGCGGCCTGGTATTCACAGCCATGATGGCAGCAGTCTAAGCTTGCAAGGCAGCAGTTTGAGTTTCTAGTGCAGCACTCAGACCTTTGATGGAAGCTTTGTGTTCTGTAATGGAAGCTGTTTGTGCTGCAATGGAAGCTGTGACATTGGTCATCAGACACTGCATCATGGTGGGTTCCACAGGTGTGCTGATGGAGATGACCACCTGTTCCATGATGGAAAGAATAGGCTCCAAGGTCTGCGCAAAGCCCTGTGCTAAGTTGGTGCCAGACTCTTCCATGCTCCTTGACATTGAGCGCAGGCTTTCTGGCAGGCTTTCCAGTGCAACAAACATTTACACCCATCAGCCTTCTTCTGTAGCCTGGCCCATCGAAGTCTTCATCTGACTCCTCTGCAGCAGAACTAGTGTGCGATCTCACCCTCCGGTGAGCTGACACCTGCACTATCCTTCCCCCCGCCCTGGCTCTTGTGCACTGGTGCCTGGTGTCTCACCACGTGTAGATCCCTCCTCTATCCTAGCCTCTAAAATACTTGCAATGTCAGTCTCTGAGCTGATGGCTGCAAGTGTAAGATCACTGTCTTCTTCCTCTTCCTCCACTGACTGGGAAGGTTCCAGTTCTTGGGTATCTGAAGTGAAAAAAGGGAGAAATGTACGGCTGTGGTGAGTGGAGAGGCAAAAGTAAGAAGTGCGTGCTTACACCATCTGAAGCTTCTAAGTCGGAAGAGATCACGAGATGAAGTAGAAGTGGGATGAGTGAAGGAGGAGTAGGTATGTAGACCCTCAGAGAGAAGAAATGCCTTCTCATCTCAGTTCCAAAAGGGCAACCCTTTATTCTGAAACTCTGCCCTCGAGTTCTAGATTTTCCCACAAGGGGAAACATCCTCTCTGCATCTACCTTGTCAAGCCCCCTCAGTATCTTATATGTTTCAAGAAGATCACTCTCATTCTTCTAAATTCCAATGAGTATAGGCCCAGCCTGCTCAACCTTTCCTCATGTCAACCCTCTTATCTCTGGAATTAACCTAGTGAATCGTCTCTGAACTGCCTCCAATGCAAGTATATCCTTCCTTAAATAAGGAGACCAAAACTGTACGCAGTACTCAAGGTGTGTGGTCTCACCAATACCCTGTACAGTTGTAGCAGGACTTCCCTGCTTTTATACTCCAACCCCTTTGAAATAAAGGCCAGCATTCCATTTGACTTTTGATTACTTGCTGTACCTGCATGCTAACTTTTTGTGTTTCATGCACAATGAACCCCAGGTCACTCTGACCTGTAGCATTTTGTAATCTCCCCCATTTAAATAATAATTTGCTTTTTTATTTTTCCTGCCAAAGTGTATAACCTCACACTTTCCCACATTATACTCCATCTGCCAAATGTTTGCCCACTCACTTAGCCTGTCTATATCCCTTTGCAGGTTCTTTGCATCCTCTGCACAACTTGCTTTCCCACCCATCTTTGTATCATCTGCAAACTTGGCTACATTACACTCAGACCCTTCATCCAAGTCATTAATGTAGGTTGTAAGTAGTTGAGACCCCAGCACCGATCCCTGTGGCACCCCACTAGTTACCATTTGCCAACCGGAAAATGACCCATTTATCCCGAATCTCTGCTTTCTGTTAGTTAGCCAATTCTCTATCCATGCTAATATATTATCCCCAATTCCGTGAGCTCTTATCTTATGCAGTAACCTTTTATGCGGCACCTTATCGAATGCCTTCTGGAAATCCAAATACACCACATCCATTGGTTCACCTTTGTCCACCCTGCTCGTTACCTCCTCAAAGAACTCCAGCAACTTTGTTAAACATGATTTCCCTTTCATAAAACCTGACCCCTGACTCTGCTTGACTGCATTATGATTTTCCAAATGCCCTGCTACTGCTTCCTTAATGAAGGACTCCAGCATTTTCCCAACGACAGATGTTAGGCTAACTGGTCTATAGTTTCCTGCTTTCTGTCTCCTGCCTTTCTTAAATAGGGGTATTACATTTGCGGTTTTCCAATCCACTGGGACCTCTCCAGCATCCAGGGAATTTTGGTATATTGCAACCAATGCATCCACTATCTCTGCAGTCACTTCTTTTAAGACCCTGGGATGTAGGCCATCTGGTCCAGGGGACTTGTCATCTTTTAGTCCCATTATTTTACCAAGTACTATTTCCTTAGTGATAGTGATTGTCTTTAGTTTCCCCCTCCCTGTGGCCCCTTGATTATCCATTATTGGGATGTTGTTAGTGTCTTCTACCGTGAAGACAGATACAAAATATTTGTTCAGAGTCTCTGCCATTTCCCCGTTTCCCATTATTAATTCCCCAGTCTCATCCTCTAAGGGACCAATGTTTACTTTAGCTACCCTCTTCCTTTTTATATACCTGAAGCTCTTACTATCTCTTAATGTTTCTTGCCAGTTTACTCTCATAATTCATCTTCTCTCTCTATTATTTTTTTAGTCATCCTTTTCTGGTTTTTAAAAATTTCCCAATCCTCTGGTCTCCCAACAATCTTGGCAACATTGTATGCCTTCATTTTCAATTTGATACCATCCTTTACTTCCTTAGTTAGCCATGATGGTGCTCCCTTCTCTTAAAATCTTTCTTTCTCCCTGTAATATATTTTTGTTGAGTGTTATGAAATATCTCCTTAAATGTCCGCCACTGCATTTCAACTGTCTTACCCTTTAATTTATTTTTCCAGTCCACTTTAGCCAGTTCTGCCCTCATGCCATTGTAATTGCCTTTGTTTAAGATCAGGACACTGGTTTAAGATACAACTTTCTCACCCTCCAACTGAATTTGAAATTCAACCATGCTATGATCACTCTTTCCTGGAGGATCCTTTACTATGAGATAATTTATTAATTCTGTCTCATTACACAGTACCAGATCCAAGATAGCCTGCTCCCTAGAAACATAAAAACATAGAAGATAGGAGCAGGAGTAGGCCATTCGGCCCCTCGAGCCTGCTCCACCAATTAATGAGATCATGGCTGATCATCCAAATTCAGTACCCTGTCCCTGCTTTCTCCCCATATCCCTTGTTCCCTTTAGCCTTAAGAAATATATCTAACTCCTTCTTGAATATATTTAATGAATTGGCCTCTACTGTCTTCTGTGGTAGAAAATTCCACAGGTTCACCACTCTCTGGGTGAAGAAGTTCCTCCTCATCTCTGTTCTAAATGGCTTACCCCTTATCCTTAGACTGTGACCCCTGGTTCTGGACTCCCCAGCCATCGGGAACATCCTTCCTGCATCTAGTCTGTCTAGTCCTGTTAGAATTTTGTAAGTTTCAATGAGATCCCCTCTCATTCTTCTAAACGCTAGCGAATATAAGCCTAAATCGAACCCAATCTCTCTTCATACATCATTCCTGCCATCCCAGGTATCAGTCTGGTGAATCTTCGCTGCACTCCCTCCATGGCAAGAACATCCTTCCTCAGATAAGACGCCCAAAGCTGCACACAATACTCAAGGTGTGGTCTCACCAAGGCCCTGTACAACTGCAGCAAGACATCTTTGCCCCTGTACTCGAATCCTCTCGTTATGAAGGCCAACATACCATTTGCCTTCTTAACGGCCTGCTGCACCTGCATGCTTACCTTCAGCGACTGTTGCACAAGGACACCCAGGTCTTATTGCACTTCCCCTTTTCCCAATCTATTGCAGTTCAGATAATAATCTGCTCTTGCTCACCTTTTGAATCTGCCGAGGTCTCGCGCTCTCCTGGGCTCTCGCTCTCCTTTTGATTCTGTCGAGGTCTCGCGCTCTCCTGGGCTCCCGCTCACCTTTTGAATCTGCCGAGGTCTGGCGCTCTCCTGGGCTCCCGCTCACCTTTTGAATCTGCCGAGGTCTGGTGCTCTCCTGGGCTCCCGCTCACCTTTTGAATCTGCCGAGGTCTCGCGCTCTCCTGGGCTCCCGCTCACCTTTTGAATCTGCCGAGGTCTGGCGCCCTCCTGGGCTCCCGCTCACCTTTTGAACCTACCGAGGTCTGGCGCTCTCCTGGGCTCCCGCTCACCTTTTGAATCTGCCGAGGTCTGGCGCTCTCCTGGGCTCCCGCTCACCTTTTGAATCTGGCGAGGTCTGGCGCTCTCGCTCTCCTTTTGAACCTACCGAGGTCTGGCGCTCTCCTGGGCTCCCGCTCACCTTTTGAATCTGCCGAGGTCTGGCGCTCTCCTGGGCTCCCGCTCACCTTTTGAATCTGGCGAGGTCTGGCGCTCTCGCTCTCCTTTTGAATCTGTCGAGATCTGGCGCTCTCCTGGGCTCCCGCTCACCTTTTGAATCTGCTGAGGTCTCGCGCTCTGCTGGGCTCCCGCTCACCTTTTGAATCTGCCGAGGTCTCGCGCTCTCCTGGGCTCCCGCTCACCTTTTGTATCTGCTGAGGTCTCGCGCTCTCCTGGGCTCCCACTCACCTTTTGAATCTGCTGAGGTCTCGCGCTCTGCTGGGCTCCCGCTCACCTTTTGTATCTGCTGAGGTCTCGCGCTCTCCTGGGCTCCCGCTCACCTTTTGTATCTGCTGAGGTCTCGTGCTCTCCTGGGCTCCCGCTCACCATTTGAATCTGCCGAGGTCTTTAGCCATTATTCCACTATTATCTGGAATTCTCTTCCTAAACCCTTTCAGCCTCACTATACCTCCCACCCATCATCAATAGCCCCCTCAGAACCTATTTCTGTGACCACATCTTCAGTTGTCTGTCCTAACTGTTGATCATTGTTCTTCTCATGTGAAACGCCTTGGGATCTTTCATTATATTAACGGCATGATAAGAGTGCAAGTTGCTGTTGTTGTTGTCCCTTTACTTTGAGGGGATACCTCACCATGGGGGCAGAATGAGATGGTTTTCAGGAAGCTACAAGGCTGAATTTGTCACTACAGGGATATCAAGTGGGCACCTTAACTACTACACTGCTGGGCCAGAACAGCCATTTGCTTTTAATTAGGCACTTTCCAGCCTTCTGGATTCAACATCGAGTTCAACAATTTCGGACCATAACCTCTGCCCCATCTTTTTTTTTCTCTCCCACATGGCAGCTGTCGATCATTCAGCCATTGCCATTTACACTTCATCTGGAATCATCTTTTGTTTCTTAACTTGTCCCATTACCATCTCCTTTTGCCTTGCACCATCATCTCTTTTGTCTCTTAATCTCTCCTGTCTTCCATCCTATCTCAGACCTTCCCTTTTGTTCTTTCCTCCCCTCCCCCCCCCTTTCACTGCCCCTACACTTGCTTAAAAACCTGTTCCATTTCCAACTTTTTCCAGTTCTGACGATGGGTCATCGACCTGAAACGTTACCTCTGTTTCTTTCTCCACAGATGCTGCCCGACCTGCTGAGTATTTCCAGCATTTTCTGTTTTTATTTCAGGACTGCAGCACCCGCAGTATTTTGCTTTTGCATTGGTTTTTAAACTTGTTTGAAATTCTAATCCTATTTTCTGGGCCAAAACTGCAAAATACTGCTTAGATATGAATGAAAGTTGTAGTTTTTAGATATATCATCTTAATGCTGTCTTGGACTGTGACTTCTATACAAAGTGATGATCAAATGCACATGAATCATGATAATGCATTACTAGATTGCCAAGAAATGTGACACTTAGATCAGCATTTCTAAATAATCAGATGGTAAACTGGAATTTTACCCTTATCATAATTACAGTTTGAAATATGTACAAATGAATTCAGACATTGCTCATTAATTTTCCAGGAGAAGGTTCCTGTCTTTTTTTTACAACGTTTGCAATTCTATTTTGAATGAGGATCAGTCTGAATTGTCCACCCTTTGTCAAACCGCACAGAGATTTTTTATAGTCATGAAATCTGCTATCTTAAACCAATCATCTGTATGAATCCATTTTACCTGTAGGCTACACACCTTTCTCACCTGTAAAGCTTCTCTTCTGACTCTCTCCAGTTCTTCATCTGAATTTATAAGGGCAAGGGTATCCAGATAGTGGAGGAAAGACAATGAGGGCAGACATTGATCCATTTTGAGGAAATCTTCCATTTCAGCAAGCTACAAAATAGTTTCTTCAATATAACTTTGCACAATCGCATTTTACAAATGTGTTAATTTCTAGAAATGCAGTGATAGCAGTGTATTTAGAAGATCTTTTACGTAAAATGTGTATGGTTCTGTGCTATTAGTATTCCTACTGGAGTAAAATGTTGATTAACTGTATTATGTTATATACTTAGCACAATGGGGAATAAAGGCTAAATGAACTTGATAACAAATCAGAGGGAGATTTAAAAAATCTGAGTGGCGCCTGTACATGGGCCTAAACAATAGGGTGAACTAGATGGAATGAATGACTTTTTTTGTTCTATTCTTCTTATGTTCTTTTGTTAAAGGTTAAGTGTAAGATAATAGATGGGTAGCAGAGCCAAAAGGTAGCAATTCAATTGAGTGGTTCTGATGAGGTCATAAATCCTGAAAGAGAGAATCAGAACGCTGTGATTTGATTATTGTCTTAAATTCCTGCTCAGCTATTTGCTATTCTTTATAATATACTAGTGTATCACCTATGGTGTTGTGCACAGCAAGTTGGATGAGATGCTCTTTTATAATAAAAGGAGCATTATATCATGCAGTTATATTTAATCTAGAAACTAGAGAGAGAGAGACACACACAGGCCTCGATTTTAACTCCATCCGCCTGATGGAAACCAGACAGTGGGCCAGTTAAAATAACTCCACCCTCCAAACCCGCTTCCTTCCCGCCATGTCCCAGCATTGTAGTTGACTAGAAGCATATCTCAAATATGTTTGGACTGTTTGGGGCACTGTCGGCTCCCCCGTCAGGCAAACTCTATCTGGGGCCGGATCCTGGGCCAGAAGAGGCCCAGAAGGTAAGTTTAAAAGTTATATTTCAGGTTTTCTTGTGAGACGGGAGGGGCAGGAGTGCTCCTTCAGGCCTCACAATGAAGCCTTGGACCTCCATTGTGCCGGGCTAACCACCCTCCCAATCGTGGCCAGAACATTTCCCCTAGCCCCGCACCCCCAATCGCGGCTACAGCCTTCCCCTCCCCCAGCTCGCGTCCAGAACCCCCCAATCCCCAACCCCCCACCCCCCCCCAATCACTTCTACACCCCTCAATCGCGGCCAGAGCCCCCAATTGCAGGCAGCACCACCCCCCCACCCCCGCCAACTAGCTGCTTGGCGCCATTCCAATGGATTCCTGGCTGTGGCCCTATGCCGCAAATTCCCGCTTCTGCATGCCGGCCAGGTCGTTAATCCGGACCGGTGTTGGGCAAGACTCTGTATACTGTTATTTAAAAGAGGCCTTGCCGTTAAGATCGGCAGAGCTCCACTGCCCCGGCCTTCCCCGACCACTATTGGGTCCTCCGCACCCTCCCCGCCTCTCCGTTAATAGGGCTAGGGCGGGGGTGGTGGGGACGATGGTGAACATGGGGTAAGGTTAACTTGGTGGAAAGGGGAAAGAGGGGAACGGAAGCAGCTGAACAGATTGTATCAATCTTGGTGACAAAGACATTCATGAGCTCCTCACACTTGTTGCAGGTGAGGGTGGAAGGAGGAGGAGAGATGGATTTAAGGAAATGGTTGGTAGTGGAGAAAAGAAGCCAAAGGGGTGAAGTAGGTCTCCATCTTACTGGGCTTTTTGTCAGTATGAAGTTCTGTGTTGACTGAAGGTTGATTGTTGGTGACTAGAAGCTAATCTCAAACAACTTTGGGTTGTTGCTGGCTTATTTTCTGAAGTCCAGTTAGAAAAGACAACTGATTATTTGCGAGTGCACTAGCCTATAAATTTTATATTAATTTTTGTAATGTATACTGCTAAGCATTAAACCTTTCACTTTTTCAATAAATATTTTTCCTATACCTTTGCATTGTGGCGGAGCCACTGAATGACTCTGGGCAACTGTACATAATTCCCTTTAACGATGTTCTAACACCAGCCTAAGTCTGTACCATTGTGTTAGACATTACTTCATTTTGTATATAGTGTTTGTATGCACGGGGCGTGGCCCCTTTAAGAGCACGGGAAAACGCGGGTAAACGCGAGGACGTCATGTCGCAAACCACGTGACTGCCCAGTCAGTCCTCGTGGAAGCTCCATCTTGTACAGACCTGTTTTCGTGGTTCTCCTGTATAGATCTTAACAAACTGTTTAAACTCGTTTAGTTTTACATTAAAAGTCTGTTTGTTTGATCGCCTGAGTCGACCTCAGTTCTTAGTTAGGAATTCGTCAATTCCTACATTCGTGACCCCGTCTTTTGTGAACGTTTTTCGCAAAAAGAACACAACATGGAGGCCAACGCTGTTTCGTTGAAGCTACCGCAGTTCTGGGAGCAGCAAGCAACCTCGTGGTTCATTCAGGTCGAGGCACAATTCGCACTGAGGGACATCGTTGCGGATCAGACCCGATATCTCTATGTGGTCTCCGCCCTCGATGGCTCTACCGCCTCACGGATCGTCAACCTCCTCGAGAAACCTCCAACAGAGCGCAAGTACGAAACCCTCAAGGCGCGGTTGCTGCAAGTTTTCGGGCTCACTAAATCGGACCGCGCCCGTCGACTGCTCGCTATGCCCAGGCTCGGGGACTCCAAGCCTTCGGAGTTAATGAGCCAAATGCTCGCCCTCCTTGGCTCCGAACCGGAATGCTTCCTATTCCGGGAATTATTCCTCAGCCAGCTACCGGAACAGGTGCAAGCTGCCCTAGCCAGATCCGAAGTTGAGGACTGCACAGCACTCACGGCAGAGGTGGACAAAATATTTGCCGTTACTCAGCAGAACTGCGCCGCCACGAGGCGCCCATCCCCCACAGACGCCGCCCCAGCTCGTCAGCCTGCTGAGCTGTGTCCCTACCACATGCGGTTTGGCTGAAAGCGAGACATTGCCGCCCTCCCTGCAGTTTCCCCCCAAAAAATGTACAACTATGACCACCGAGGACTGGGTCTAATGGGCGCCCCGCGGCCGCGATGGTGATCGGCAATGCGGGCAAGCTGCTGTTTATCACCGATACTCTCTCCAGTCGTCGTTTCCCGTGCAACACTGGGGCGCAGTGCAGCATATTACCCGCGTCCGCCCTCGATGTGCAGACCGGGATTCACGGTCTCGCCCTTGAAGCGGCCAATGGCGCGGCAATTCGGACCTTCGGCAGACGGCGGGTGCAGTTGTGTTTTGGAGGCCAGCGTTTCCACTGGGAGTTTGTGACGGCCAAGGTTTCGCAACCCATTTTTGGCGCGGATTTCCTGTGCGCCAACAGCCTCCTGGTTGACGTGAGGAACCGGCGGTTGATCAACGTGGCAACTTTTCATTCTATCCCTCGTTACCGCAGTAACACTACATCGCGCACCGTCGCCTGTGCTTTTCCGGCTCCGGATGAGTTCGCTCGCCTGCTTGGCGAATTCCCCGACCTGACAAGGCCCACTTTCTCCTCCACGGCCATGAAACATGGTGTGGAACACCACATCACCACCAACGGCCCCCCGGTCTACGCGCGGGCCCGGTGCCTGGAACCTGGCAAGCTGGCGGTCACGAAAGCGGAGTTCGCGACCATGGAATGGTTAGGGATTATTCACCGGTTGAATAGTCCCTGGTCTTCACCCCTCCACATCGTCCCGAAGCCTGGCGGTGGATGGCGGCCATGCGGCGACTATCGATGCCTAAACGACGCCACCACTCCTGATCGGTACCCGATCCCCCATATTCAGGATTTCCCCGCCCATTTGGCAGGGAACACTGTCTTCTCGAAAGTCGACCTCGTCCGGGGCTACCAGCAGGTCCCCGTTCATCCCCAAGACGTTCAGAAGACCGCAGTCATCACCCCATTCGGCCTTTTCGAGTTCTTAAGAATGCCGTTTGGCTTAAAGAACGCCGCCCAGGCTTTCCAACGCCTGATGGACTCCGTGCTGCGGGACCTCAAGTTCCTCTTTGTCTACTTAGACGACATCCTCATTGCCAGTCCCACCAAAGCAGAACACATCTGTCACCTACGCACCCTTTTTCAGCGTCTCAGCCAACATGGCCTGATTATCAACCCGGCCAAGTGTCAGTTTGGCCTGCAGCAAATTGATTTCCTGGGGCATCGCATCACTTCAGAGGGAGCAGTTCCTTTACAAGCGAAGGTAGAGGCGGTGACATCCTTTCCACGCCCGCAAACCATTAAGGCCCTGCAGTAATTCCTAGGTATGGTAAACTTTTACCACTGTTTTGTGCCTAAGGCAGCACTGCTCATGCAGCCCCTGTACGAGGCCCTCAAGGGCAGGACTGGCAAAGATACGGTAGACTGGACAGAGGACATGGCCCAGGCGTTCACCGACACAAAAAGAGCCTTGGCCAATGCAGCTATGCTGGCGCACCTGCTGCCAGGAGCCACCATCGCCCTCACCACCGACGCGTCAGACTACGCAATCGGCGCCGTGCAAGAGCAGTGGGTGAATGGGACCTGGCAGCCGTTGGCATTCTTCAGCCGTCAACTACGGCGGAACGAGAGGAAGTATAGCACATTCGACCGGGAGTTGCTCGCTCTTTTTCTGGCCATCCGACATTTTTGCTTCCTCCTGGAAGGACATCCCTTCACCGCCTTCGTGGACCATAAGCCGCTTACCTTCGCCATGGCCAAGACCGCCGAACCGTGGTCATCCTGACAGTAACGTCACCTGACGTACATACCCGAGTTCACCACGGATATACAGCATGTGGCCGGTAAGGACAACCTGGTGGCCGACTGCTTCTCCCGCGCGACCGTCAATACGGTTCATTTAGGCATCGATTACGCCCTCATGGCAGCGGATCAAGCCTCGGACCCAGAAGTCCAAGCCTACAGAACCACCGTCACTGGCCTCCAGTTGGCCGACGTCAAGTTCCATGTAGCAGGTACCATGCTCTTGTGTGACGTCTCCGTTCGGGACCCTCGCCCTGTCGTACCGGCCGTCTGGCGCCGCAAAGTGTTCAACACCATACATGGGTTATCACACCCAGGAATGAAGGCCTCCCAGAAGCTGATGTCGAGGAAATTCGTATGGCACAGCATGCACAAGGATGTCCACGGCTGGATCAACACCCGCGTGGTCTGCCAAAAGGCCAAAGTACAGCGTCACATCAAAGCTCCGTTGGCCACTTTCACAGTGCTGGAGCGACGGTTTGACCATGTCAACGTGGACCTGGTGGGTCCACTCCCACCCTTCCATGGTTTTTCACACATCCTGACCATGGTGACCGCACCACCAGATGGCCGGAGGCGGTTCCCCTATCATCCACTACTTCGGCGGACGTGGCCAGGGCATTCATTTCCACCTTGGTCGCCCGTTTCGGAGTGCCCGCTGATATTTCTTCAGACAGGGGACCACAGTTTTCCTCCAAACTCTGGAATGCAGTGGCCCAAGGGCTCGGTGTCAAATTACACTGCACCACAGCCTACCACTCACAGGCGAATGGTCTCTGTGAACGTTTCCACCGGTCACTAAAAGCCTCCCTGAGGGCCAGCCTCCAGGACGCTGGATGGGCAGACAAGATACCGTGGGTCCTGTTGGGCCTTCGCACGGCCCCCAAAGAAGACCTTCACTCTTCATCCGCGGAGCTGGTGTACGGACAACCGTTGCGAGTCCCAGGAGATTTCCTACCAGAATCAACGAAGCCTTGGTCCGCGTCTGACCAGCTGACTAGTCACCGGGAGGCGGCCAGCTGTTTCGCGCTGGTGCCCACTTCACACCACGGGCTGCAGAGTTTGCACGTTCCAACGGGGCTTCACAAGTCAGAATACGCCTTTATTCACCACGATGCTCACCGGAATCCACTCAAGGCCCCATATACTGGTCCCTTCCGCGTGTTGGAGGCAGGGGACAAAACTTTCACCGTGGATGTTGATGGTAAGCCGGACCACATTTCAGTCGATCGATTGAAGCCAGCGCATCTGGACCTCAGCCGCCCCGTCGAGACAGCACTGCCGCCGAGACGAGGTTGGCCACTCAGCGCCGTTCCAGCAGACCAAGCGCAACCGCCCGCCAGACCGCCAGCCGCCCAGCAGCCTCCACCTCAGGAGTACAGGAGTCGATCCGACAGGCTCATCAGACCCCCTCGCCATTTGACTTTGTCTGTTAAAGCGAATTCTGGGGGGGCGCATGTGGCGGAGCCACTGAATGACTCTGGGCAACTGTACATAATTCCCTTTAACGATGTTCTAACACCAGCCTAAGTCTGTACCATTGTGTTAGACATTACTTCGTTTTGTATATAGTGTTTGTATGCACGGGGCATGGCCCCTTTAAGAACGCGGGTAAACGCGAGGACGTCATGTCGCAAACCACGTGACTGCCCAGTCAGTCCTCGTGGAAGCTCCATCTTGTACAGACCTGTTTTCGTGGTTCTCCTGTATCGATCATAACAAACTGGTTAAACTCGTTTAGTTTTACATTAAAAGTCTGTTTGTTTGATCGCCTCAGTTCTTAGTTAGGAATTAGTCAATTCCTACAACATCTAACATAGCTTTAATGAAACGCTACAATTATGTCATTTCATATTTTTTAAAGTAAAGTACTATGCTCCTCCCGTTACATGAGAGATGCAATGAATCAGGCTATAATGTTACTGATCGTGATAATTCAACCTACAGTAAGTGCAGACTTCCTCATGAATTAACTAAAACAAACTTTGGGCAACAAATGGAGATTCTACCTCTAAGAGAGAGTCATCACTGAGAGAAGTCTACATTCAGCAAGCTGTCCAGAGAAGCTGAGAAGTGAATTCAAGGAGCTGGTAAAAAATCAATAATTTGTCGCACCAATTCCGTGTGTGTGTCTGACTTTGAACTGCTTGACAAAGAGTGGAGTGAACCTTGCAACACAGGTTACTACAAATGTACCTTGTTCACTTGAAGAGAACATTACTGTAGATGTCGTGTACATTTTTACTTAGTGCATGACCCATTGTTAGAAATTTCTCCACAGATACCTTTGCAAGACAAGAGATCTCTTGAGGTATTTGAGGTTGATGCGAGACTGAATAGAAGAATAGCATTTGGTGCAATGTCATGAGGGATTAGTTATCAAAAGTGTGTCCTTCTGTCCCTGCCTGCAGCCATTTGCCATGTGCTTTAGTACTAGCTCTTTCTAACTTATGCCCCACATCAATTTTTAGCACCACAGATAATTAACTGCAGCCTGAATGATGGAAAACTGAGCTTTCTACATCACTCAGACTGCAAAATATGTGCAGCTTCAGTTCCTTAATGGTGTAATTTTGATCGCATGCTATTAACAGATTACTCCAGCCTAGGGCACTGGAGCATGTGCAACGGAAAGATAACCTTGTGTTCATAATTTAATATTAACTGTTTTCTCTATAGCACCTCTTTCCAGTACATTAACAACAAACCAATATGGCTTGTCCCCTCCAGTAGCATTCATGGACAGAACGGATTACAAGATAGTGAGTTTCTTAATATTTCCAGCGAAGTATTACAAATTGTGCATTGCTTGATCCCTAAAAATCAAGAATAAACAGGCTTAGATTCAATCAAGTTTAATTCCAGCAATTTAGCTTTACCACACTTCAAAGAGAACTGTTATTAATGTCTTGAAGGACAAATTTAACAGTCATTTTCTCCTCTTTATTGAAAGCCTCCAGTTGTGCTTAACATACAACACGATTCAGAAACCGTTTCTACAAAATATTGCAACCCAGTTTGATAAAAAAAAGTGTAAGCCATTCAAAGGGCAAAAAATTCTTCATGGGATTCTTATCCGAATCCATCCCTCAGAGCTAAATGTATATCCTGTATTAACTTTCATAGTGCTGCCGTGTTGCTCTCCTTCCTTTGCAAGATGTTCAGGGGAAAATGAAGCCCTATCGCTACTTACCACTCACACTCACCAGCATTATGGGTTTATCTCATCTCCTGCAGCAAGTAGTGGGTCCGATTTATTCCTTCAGGCTACTTTCCTAATAACCTATTCCTTATCAGGGCCTCTCCACCTCAGTCTGTGATCAAAGAAGCAATTAATGGAGTGGAGAAAGGTGAAGCATTCAAATAATGGAGACAGCTGTTTTCTCTGTCCGAAAAATCCATTTGTATTGTTATCGCAGATCCCAGTTCAGCAGCTTCTGTTTAATTCAGTCTCCCTCTATTTCTGTTGCTGATAAAAGTCACAATGAACTGTGGAGAGAACAGCAGAAATATCATTGCATTTCAACTCATCGTAAGTTCATCAGCTTTACAGTGGAAATGTAACCAGATAAGGATGGGAAATGTCTAACAAAAGCCATATCAAAACAGTTCTTTAGAACAGCTTTTCTTGATTTGGCCTTTCCTAATTTATTTTTGCTGTATTGATATTCATTCAGAAAACCAGGTGCCCAAGTCAGTCGAAATAAAACATATTATAAACTCAATTCTGTAGCACAAAATGAAAAGTAAGTGGAAAAAGCTGCAGAACAAATTCAATAATATAAAATGGAGAAATTAAATCGGCTGCAGTATTGTCGAACTGAGTCTTACAAATGCATTCTTAGAGCTTGCTGAAGCGCGATAAAGCTTCTCACATGTAGATATATGAAATATTGGGGTTTTTTGGTCTAATGCTGATCTCAATGCACTATTGTACTAATAGAATTAATTTTTTTTAAAGAGACAGTGCTCATGTTACTAACCTAATCACATTTTCATTAAAGTACACAGGCATTTAATCCAAGTTGAAGTTCACTGACTTTTAAATAAAGGCATATTTATTGGAAAAAATCATTAATAATTGACTGCTTTTCAGCAACTTGCATGTGTATTTTGTTATGCAAGGACAGATAGGTATTTGTGAGGCAG
Source organism: Somniosus microcephalus (assembly GCF_052327205.1). Taxonomy (NCBI): domain Eukaryota; kingdom Metazoa; phylum Chordata; class Chondrichthyes; order Squaliformes; family Somniosidae; genus Somniosus; species Somniosus microcephalus. Next base: position 82,673,028 of record NC_140993.1, on the reverse strand, counting down.
CATCTTGTAAATGGATCACCAATAATCACAGTGCCTCTGTGATTTTTGATGCTTGTCATATGTAATTCACTAATCTGTAATTCTAAAATTAGTTGATAAGGCCTTATCTCAATTAAATACGTTTCCCTTTGCCTGGATTTTTACAATGTTTGCCACTTAATTATTGGCCAGTTTGAGTATGATTTTAGGAGGAGGAGTGAATTGCATAATCAATTAATTAATAGGTATTTTGAAAGCAAATTAACCAAAAGGTAATATTACTAATTTAATATTAAGCAATAAGAGTAGTAATATAGAATGGTTTATTTTAAAATTCAGGTAAAATGCCTGTTTAAATACAAAAAAGGCAAGGAGCTTTTACCCAGTTTTATTAATTAGGTCATCACAAAAATCAGTATAAATGAGAAATGCTTTTTGGGCCTGTCTCACTCATTCTCTGATAGAAATTTCTGGTTCCTCGTCACAGCATCTAACTATCTCTTGAATGACTTGAGAGTGTTTGTCTTCACTACCCTACCTGGAACCGCATTCAGGGTGTGAATTACGCTTTGTGAGAAGTGCTTCAAGAAAGAAAGAAAGAAATTCCATTTCTATTGCGCCTTTAATGACCTCAGGACATCCTAAAGTTTTTTCAGCCAATGAATTATTTTTGAAGTGTAGTCACTGTTGTAATGTAAGGAAACACAGCAGCTAATTTGCACATAAATGATCAGTTAATCTGTTTTAGTGATGTTGATTGAGAAATAAATATTGTTGAGGACACCAGCGAGAACTCACTTGCTCTTCTTCGGGTAGTGCCATGGAAATTTTTATGTCCACATGAGAGAATAGATGGGGCCTCATTTTAACATTTCATCCATAAGACTGCATCTCCAACAGTGCAGCACTCCCTCAGCACTGCACTTAAATGGCAGCCTGGATTATATACTCAAGTCTTTGGAGTGAGATTTGAGCCCACAATCTTCTGACTCAGAGGTGAGAGTGCTACCACATGCCTCTCACCAATTTGTACTAATATTCCGTAGTTCTACAGTCTTGTTAAACTTGAAAGAATGCTCAGTATTAGCTTTTTATCTATTCCAATTATTAATTTATCTACATCTATAAGTTCCCCTCTCATACGTCTCTTTTATAGGCTGAATAGTCCAAGTTTTTCTAACCTTTCCTCAAGACTCAGTCCCCTGACATTAAAGATGAGTAACATGGGCTGGAATTTTGCCTACCTGGGCAGGTCCGGTGTGGGTGGTGGCCATGGCGGGTCACGACCCCGTTGCTGGCTCCATCCCGCTGCTGAAAATGACTTTCCCTTGATAGGGTCTATTAAGCCTGTCCTGCTCATTACCCGGCCCAATTAAATGGTGCGGGTCTGGTGACATCATCAATGACGTGTTTTCAGCTGGGATCTTTAAAGGGGCCATGACCACTTTGGATTTAAATCATAGAATCATAGAAAGTTACCGCACAGAAGGAGGCCATTTCGGCCCATCGTGTCCGCGCCAGCCAACAAAGAGCTATCCAGCCTAATCCCACTTCCCAGCTCTTGGTCCGTAGCCCTGCAGGTTACAGCATCCCAAGTGAACATCCAAGTACTTTTTAAATGTGGTTAGGGTTTCTGCCTCTACCACCTTTTCAGGCAGCGAGTTCCAGACCCCCACAACCCTCTGGGTGAAGAAATTTCCCCTCAAATCCCCTCTAAACCTTCTACCAATTACATTAAATCTGTGCCCCCTGGTTTTTGACCCCTCTGCTAAGGGAAATAGGCCCTTTCTATCCACTTTATCTAGGCCCTTCATAATTTTATACACCTCAATAAGGTCTCCCCTCAGCCTCCCCTGTTCCAAGGAAAACAGACCCAGCCTACCCAGTCTTTCCTCATAGCTAAGATTCTCTACTCCTGGCAACATCCTTGTAAATCTCCTCTGTGCCCTTTCTAGTGCAATCACATCTTTCCTGTAATGTGGTGACCAGAACTGCACGCAGTACTCTAGCTGTGGCCTAACTAGTGTTTTATATGTTGAAGCATAAACCCCCTTCTATAGTATTCTGTGCCATGGCTAATAAAGGCAATCATTCCGTATGCCTTCTTAACCACCTTATCTACCTGGCCTGCTACCTTTAGGGATCTGTGGACATGCACTCCAAGGTCCCTTTGTTCCTCTACACTGTAGAGGGTGGCCTGTGGGGTGGCCTGTGGGGTCCAGTCAGTTATGCCCCTGACTGTTTTGTGAGCAGTTCGAATCGCTCCCACGCCCCTGGGTTCTAGACACTGGACTTAGGTACAAGGCGATGGTACAGAGAAGACTCGAGTAGACAGGTGGTTGGATGTAAACAAAACCCAAGATTTCATTGAAGAGGAAAAATGGATACAATCTTATGGAAAATTACTAGTGTACACTTCTACAGGCAAAAAAATACAAAAGAATAACTATACTTATACAGGGAATGGGGAATACACGGCACATCGAGGGAAAAGAACTATCTTAACAATCCCCTTATCCTTATCCCACCCCCTATACCTAACTAGGTTAAGCTATGAGGGGTCAGAACTTCATGCACACCAATCAAAAGGGTTTGTTGGACTCAAAACAGCGGCGGGGTTCGGGGTTCGCTCTTGGTGCTCTCTGGAGCCTGCCGTCATCACGTGGTCTCCGGGCGCTGCAAGGACCTTGTCCAGGTTCGAGTACCCCAAAGTTAAAGTCTCTGTTTGGGTACTTTACCTTGCAGAGATGATTCTTCGTCGCCAGCCGACAGTTTGAGTTCGTGTGCAGATATTCGCAGGTCGGGCAAGGCTGAAGGGCCGATAATTTGAAGCCTACCCTCAGCCCGTCTCCTCAGTTCGTCTCCTCAGTTGGTCTTCCTCAGGTGGTCTTCCCTCCTCCCCTCGTCGCGTCCCGCCTCGCCTGGCCTGAATTGTCCGTGTCTGCCCGATACAGTGCCGGGGCAATTCCAGATGTAGTGGGGAAAGGCACGGGCAAAGGCCAGGGGGTAAGCACGGGATGGGGAAAGAGCGACGGCCATGAGGGCGAGGGGCCAAAGAGCGGAGAGAGAAGAGAAGAGAGCGATTGCTACCCGGGGGCCTTCAATTATACTCTTTTCGAAAGCCCTTATCTGCGCGCCAAATCAGGTTAGTTCTTTGTCTTAATCTAGGCGGGCTATTTTAAACAATGGTAGCAATCCATACTAACTGTTTTTAGATGGCCGGTAATCACATCTACCGGCCCGATAATCGACTTGTATTGTCATGAAAGTTCCTTGATGGGCCAGTCCAGCCTCGATGGCTCTTTTAATCTGTTTCCGATTATATATGTAGACTGCTTGATGGCCTTAACTATAGGCCAAAACTGAATTTAGATTTGTCTCCAATTCGGTCTAATGCATAATTCAGAGTCCTGTCTGGTTTCAAAATACAAAGTCTCTCTTCACAGACACTGCAGCTTTGGTTTCAACCCACAAGCTGTCTGCGTTGCAGAGTCCATTTTAAAATCTCACAGGCTTTCTGCCACGAGGCACAGACGCCATCTTGGGTACCCTTTTCTTTGATTTAAAATGTCCACGCAGAGTCCCGTTTATTAATAACAACCTTCGGGGAAATGTAGAAATTTTGCAAATCTTACAACACTACTCAGTGTCCTACCATTTAATGTGTATTCCCTTTCCTTGTTAGCCCTCCCCAAAATGCATTACCTCACACTTCTCTGGATTGAATTCCATTTGCCACTGTTCTGCCCACCTGACCAATTTATTGATATCTTCCTGCAGTCTATAGCTTCCTTCTTCAGTATCAACCACACAGCCGATTTTAGTATCATCTGCAAACTTCTTAATCATACCCACTGTATTCAAGTCTAGATCATTGATATATACCACAAAAAGCAAGGTACCTAGTACTGAGCCCTGCGGAACCCCACTGGAAATAGCCTTCCAGTCACAAAAACACCCATCAACCATTACCCTCTGCTGTTGTCAATGTAAATGTCAATGCAACATCGTGCTGTCAGTGCACTACAGCATTGGAGTGCTGCAAACACTGACAATGACTGCACAGAGGCAGAGGGCTGCACCCAGGTTCTCCGATGACTCCCTCCATAAGCTTAGAGCAGGGATGTGGTCAGGAGGACCTGGGTGCAGTGCTGCAAATGTTTCAATGATCTCATTAGATCAGGAAAATTGAGTACAAAGCCACACTCACCTTCACCCTGCTGTGCCTCTCATCACATCCCCATCACTCTGCCTACCCAACCCTACACCTGCACAGCCTTATTCACACCAACATACCTTGCACCTCCACCAATCCCTCACTCTCTATCTACATTATCACATCCCCATCTCACTAGCCACCCCTCACACTCACCCTCATCCTAGTGCAATCATACCAACTAACGACACATAAGGAGGCCACTTGAGTGTTTTATCCAATGTTTATGTAAAGTTTCCATTAATGTACAGTCAAACATAAAAATCTTTTATTTTCAACATTTCCGGTCTTGGGCAGATTTGTGTGCACTTTTGTAAGTGGCTTAGTGAGCTGCAGTGAATGGTGAGACATAACGGTACCTCCAGCAATAGCGGTGAGTGTGAAAGGAATGGTTTGGTCATTGCAGGGATGCTTTATAGTGTTGGTGTGGTGTGGTGCCAACCTGGCGCATCATGTGGCAGCCATATGGGTGTACAGCGTCAAGTGAAGTAAGTCTAGCCATGATGAGGCCATTCCTGGCCTCCCGGGCAGCAATGTGCTTGGGTGCTGATGCCCTGTGTCCTGTGGAGCATCAGGTGATTGCGGAGAAGGTTGGTGGTTGTTACATCCATGTAATAATAAGAAAAGGACTGCAGAGAACGGTACAACAGGTGTTTACTCAACGTGGTTCAAACTGCAACTGAAACAACAGATTACTACTCAGCGTTATATACAGGTGTGGTCACTGCCGGTACTATAGTATACATGAGCTGTAGAAAGTAGTTCCCCCCCTTAAAGGTACATACATTACAATTCCTCCCCTTTTAGATTAACAGTACCATAACACTCATTTAACAATTAAATATTAAACTAATTACAATTAACACTTTTAACATGCAACATTAGCTGAAAATAGTCTATTTATAAATTCAGTCTTTGGGGAGGCTTCCTGATCCTTTCTGGATAGCGCCTTTCCCGAGTGTCTTGCTCTTGGTGCGGAGGCGATTCTGGCCCCCTGTCGTCGGTTGGTTCATCAGCTTCTGATGCTACTGTTTCTGGGGTAGATGCTACCTGTACATTGGGTTCATCACCAGGTACGTATGGGCGAGGCATGGGGTTGACTCGTTCCTGTGACTCTAGGATCTGGTCAGCATGGCGCCACACGATGCTCTCCCCAACGTCCACTGTGTACATTAGTGGCCCCTGCCGTGTGCATATCGTTCCTGGTTGCCATTTCTCTGTTCGGTAGTCGTGGGCCAAGACTGGTTGCTCTACATTGAAGCTCCTTGTCGGCTTCTCATTGATGTGCTGGAATTGCTTACTCTCAACATCTCTTCGTACATTTGGTCTGAGCAAATCCAGATGAGATCTCAACCTTCGGTTAAAGAACATCATGGCCGGGCCCTGGTTGGTGACTGCATGTGTCGCATTTCTGTAGGCTAACAGGAAATTGTCCACCTTATGCTGCAGTGGAATGTCGTCATCGCACATGGCCTTTACTGCTTTTTTAAAGGTTTGTACGAACCTCTCAGCCAATCCATTTGTGGCTGGATGATACGGGGTGGATGTGTAATGCCTTACCCCATTCCTTTTCATAAATCTTCGAAACTCTTCGGACACAAACTGTGATCCGTTATCAGAGCAAATCTGTTCTGGCAAGCCGTTCCTGGCAAAAATGGTCCGTAGGACTGCAATAGTTTTCTCCGTGGTGGTGGAGGACATTTTGATCACCTCAGGCCATTTCGAGTGCGCATCCACGGCTATTAAAAACATTGAGTCCATGAATGGACCAGCAAAATCAATATGCACCCATTGCCATGGAGATGAGGGCCACTGCATTGGGTGTAGAGGGGCATGTGATGGTGCATTTTGGACCTTCTGGCATCCTGAGCAGCTCTTTGTCAGGTCCTCGATTTGCTGATCAATCCCCAGCCACCACACATAAGCCCTAGCAAGGCTTTTCATTTTCACCCCTCCCAGATGACCTTCGTGAAGCTCATTGAGCACTCTCTCCCTTAACTTGGGTGGAATTACCACTCGGGATCCACACATCAAGGTCCCCTGGCATACTGACAGCTGTTCTCTTCTGGATGAGAATGCTGGCAACAGTAAGTCGCCATGTGCTGGCCATCCCTTCACCATCAAATCATATACCCGAGACAGTGTCGGGTCATTTCGGGTCTCCTTCTCTATACCAGCATTAGTTACTGGCAAGCATTCAATTATAGTCGAATGAAATATTTCGACAGGATCCACTGCTGGTGCTTCCTCCGCAGTAGGCAGTGGCAGGCGTGATAGCCCATCAGCGTTTCCATGCTGTTTCGTGCCCTTATACTCGATTTCATATTGGTGCGCCCCTAGAAAAAGGGACCATCTTTGTAGCCGTTGCGCAGTCATCACCGGAACGCCCTTCTTTGGATTAAAGATGGAGACAAGTGGTTGGTGGTCAGTCAGCAAGGTGAACTTCTGCCCGTGCAGATAGTGATTGAACTTTTTCACTCCCCACACTAGGCTGAGGGCCTCCCTGTCAATCTGGGCGTAGTTACGCTCAGCTGAGGTTAGTGACCGAGACGCAAAGGCTACTGGCCTCTCCGAGCCGTCCGGGAATTTGTGCGACAGCACCGCTCCAATGCCATAGGGTGATGCATCACACGCCAACCGAATTGGTAGTGCTGGGTTGAAATGAGCCAACACCTCTTTTGATGTGATCAATGCTTTGCTCTTCTGGAAAGCTCACTTACATTCGTCACTCCACTTCCATGGTACCCCCGTTTGCAGTAGGGTGTTCAGTGGGTGTAGTACGGTAGACAAATTCGGCAAGAACTTATGGTAGTAGTTCACCAGCCCGAGGAACAACCTCAGTTGTGACACATTTTCCGGTGCTGGAGCCTTGACTACTGCCTCAATCTTTTCAGGGGACTTATGTAACCCCTCTTTATCAATAACGTGGCCACAATACGAGATCTGCTTCTGGAAAACTCGCATTTGTGGCGATTAGCTCGGAGCCCATATTCCTTCAATCTAGTGAGCACCTGCTCCAGGTTGGCGAGGTGATCACTGTCATTTTCGCCCGTGACCAGGATGTCGTCCAAATAACACTGGGTCCCTGGAATCCCTTGCAGGACTTGTTCCATTGCCCTTTGCCAAATAGCCGTAGCTGATGCTACCCCGAACACCAGCCAGTTGTATTGGTAGAGACCTTTATGAGTGTTGATCGTGAGGTACTGTTTCGAGGCTTCTTCTACCTCCATTTGCAGGTACGCCTGGGCCAGATCAATCTTAGTGAAGCGTTTCCCTCCAGATAGCGAGGCGAAAATATCTTCAATCCACAGAAGCGGATATTGTACAGTGTGAAGGACTGGGTTCACTGACCCCACAGATGCGAACCTTCTTTGGTTCCCCAGGCGTATTACTCAACGACCTCTTCATTACAGGAATGATGGGTGTAGCCCACTCGCTCCAGTCCACTTTGGACAGTACTCCTGAATGTTCCAAACCTTCCAGCTCTGCTTCGACGGCTGGGCGGATCGCATAAGGAACCGGTCTGGCCTTAAAAAACTTTGGGCTTGAATTTTCCTCTATTTTGATCGTTGCTGTTATGCCTTTTAGTGTTCCGAGTCTCTGCTGGAACACTTCTTGTGCGTCAGTTAGCATTTTTGACAGTCGTCCAGGTGTGACGTCGTCATCCTTTTTGGCATCTACAGTCAGTGCTTGTATGGAATGCCAATCTAGCTGTATCTTCCGGATCCATTCACGGCCTAGTAGTGGTGGTCCTCCATCTGGCAATACATATAGGTCCATTTTTGGTGTTTCCTTGCCGTTATATATAACGTTCACCCTTATTTTTCCTTTGGGGTAGACTTTTTGCCCCGTGTACGTCTTCAAGACAATCTTTGTATCTCTCAAGGGTATATGTGAGAATAGCCGCTTGTAGTCCCTTCGGTTTATGACTGTTAGGGCTGATCCTGTGTCCAATTCCATTTTCGCTTGGACTCCTGCTATCTTGAGCGTGACCCAGATAGTTTGGTGATCCTCTGTTTTGATCACATTATGTAGTTTCAGACAACCCAGCTCCTTGCTTCCGGAGTCTGTATCACTCTTCTGTTCATCTGAACTACTCTCCGTCACCTTATGTACCTTCTTGTACTTCTCCTGTGGAGATTTCTTGCTACTGGTTTTCTATCCCGACCTGCAGACTCTTGCTATGTGTCCTACTTTTCCACACTGTCTGCACACTTTGTCCTTGAACCAGCAATCATTATGGTCGTGTGTTGTTCTGCCACAGCGATAGCACTTCACTGTTCCATATGACATTTCATTTGTGCCATATTCTTGCAGTCTCCGTTGTATCTCTGCAGCGCCCCGTGCTGCTACTTCATGTTATACTGCAATGCTGAAAGCCTTGTCCAGCGTAAGATCCTTTTCTGATAGAAGCAGTTTCTGGGTTCCTTCACTTTGAAGCCCACACACAAACTTGTCCATTAAAGTATCTGCTAGTTCTGTTCCATACTGGCAGTGTTTCGATAGCTTGCGCAGTTCCGTTAAATACTCAGCATTACTTTCATCTTTATGCTGGTTCCTTTTGTGAAACTTAAATCTTTCTGCTATCAGCAGTGGTGTGGGGTTTAAGTGGTCCTGTAGGATTGACACTATGTTTTCAAAATCCTTTTCTACTGGCTTCTCTGGGGTTACTAGGTTTCGTAGTAAGCCATACGTTTTTGCACCCATTGAATTCAACAATACCAGCGCGTTCTTGTCATCTGGCACTTCATTCACCTTGCAGTATACTTCTATGCGTTCGACATATGTCATCCAATCTTCGACTTCATTGTCGAACGCTGTGATACTGCCACTCTTCGGCATTTTTGGGTGTGGTTAGACTGGCTTAAAATGGCGTCTCCCGCGCTTTCCTTTCTTCCCCACTGCGGCTTAAAATGGCGTCTCCCGCGCTGCTGCCAACGCCGCTCTCGGCGGTCCTCGTGGCAAATGGCGACACCCTGTGGGTTTCGTGCACTGCTCCTGCGCTGCTGCCAAAGCCACTCTCTGCGGTCCTCATGGCAATGGCAGTGCCTCGCGTTTTCCTGCGCGCCTCTCTCCCCCGTTGACGCTGCTCGGCCCTTGACCACCGGCTGCGCTCTGCTCTCTCTCGTCTCTCTCCCCCGTTGACGCCACTCGGTCCTGAACACCGGCTGCGCCCTGTGCGCTCTGCCCTCTCTCTCCCCCCCGTCGATGCTGCTCGGCCTTTTTCTGTGCCGCTCGGTCGGGCTCTAGCCCATCGCTGTCTGGGAAGGGTCTGCGCAGTACCTGTTGCCAGCCCGTTTTGCTGGACCACCATGACTGGAAAGCCAAGCCTGGCTCTCGACAGCTCCCCTGCGATGCTCAAATCTCCGCTGGATGACTGGGCGGTTGCCCGTGGTCGACGCCCGTGCTTCTGGACTCGACCTTCTTCCACTGTTCTCCAGGAGTGAATCCCTGGGAGGTGATGCAGAGTTGCAGGTAGGTTCGAACTTGCTCGTTGCCACTGTTATGTCTGTGTAGTAATAAGAAAATGACTGCAGCGAACGGTACAACAGGTGTTTACTCAACGTGGTTCAAACTGCAACTGAAACAACAGGTTACTACTCAGCGTTATATACAGGTGTGGTCACTGCCGGTACTACAGTATACATGAGCTGTAGAAAGTAGTTCCCCCCCTTAAAGGTACATTCATTACAGTGGTGTTGTTGTTGGTGCTGCTGGTATGCCTGCTGCTGCTGGTGTTGGGGCTCACCGTGGTCACATTCTGAGGACCAAGGTGAGAGAGTATAAATGGCATCCATGCTGATGGAATAGATGTCAGGTGAAGTAGAGATACCAGAAGCAATCTCTCAATGGTGCATTTGATGCTGTCAAATATCAGCTGGAGCAATGACCACTGAACTCCAGCCTCAGGTTGACAGACGTGGTTCTGGAGCAACATGTTTCCAGTGGCCATGCAGTTAAATGTAAAGGTAAGGTTAAAATCACTCTTAAAGGTCTGACAACTAGCTACTAATAATTTAAATTGGGTCACCCGCCATTGCTGGTCAGGTTGGGTCGACGCTGACAGACGCACCTGCGGGAAAGGCGTGTGGAAGTGGGATGGCAGCGGATTCCCGACCCACTCCCAAAAATAACAACTTTCCCACCCGGTGTTAGGTGTTAGGCCTTTTTCATATGTAAATAAGGGCCTCACGCCTGTTTGAGGCTCCCAGTCCAAGATTGTTTTCCCCTGAGGAAGCCAGCACCAGTAACAGCTGCACTCAAAAAAAACAAATCTTGGGACTGACTGTTACCAACAAGATATGTATAATACCTGAACGTGGAGCCAGAAGACCAGGCATGTTTCCTTTAGCCTCTGGTCCCTTGAACCCCACTCCAGCCACTGATCTCCTGACCTTTGCTGCTGTGGCACCAGCAGCAGCTGAACCTTCAATCATTCTTCACCGGCGGCCTTTTCATGCCTCGCCAACTTGATGGAAATGAGGCCCGAGGTTCAATATCGAGGGCACCTTGGGTGGCACCATTCAAGCACAGGGATTAATAAGAGGGCACACCTGAATTTCTACTCCTCAGTTCCCAGGTGTGATGGAGAGAAAAAAGGTATGGTGACCTGTTATGTTAGGTCTCCTTCTCTTCAATTAAAAACAGAAAATGCTGGAAATACTCAGCAGGTCAGGCAGCATCTGTGGAGAGAGAAACAGAGTTAACATTTCAGGTCGATGACCCTCGCCAGAACTGGAAAAAGTTGGAGATGGAACAGGTTTTTAAGCAAGTGTAGGGGCAGGGAAAGGGGGGAGGGGAGGAAAGAACAAAAGGGAAGGTCTGTGATAGGATGGAAGGCAGGAGAGATTAAGAGACAAAAAGGATGATGGTGCAAGGCAAAAGGAGATGGTAATGGGACAAGTTAAGAAACAAGAGATGACTTTAGGTGAAGTGTAAATGGCAATGGCAGAATGATCGACAGCTGCAATGTGAGAAAGAGAGAAAAAAAAATGAAAAAAAAAGATAGTGGCAGAGGTTATGGTCTGAAATTGTTGAACTCGATGTTGAGTCCAGAAGGCTGTAAAGTGCCTAATCGAAAGATGAGGTGCTGTTCCTTGAGCTCCTTCTCTTATATATTGTCCTGAGATTTCTGGGACAAGAGAAATGAGGTGGAAGGTGCCCTCCCACCTTTACGCCCAGACAACACACGTGAGAGCACCCTAAGAAACTCGCGTTGGGTTATGCGCTGGGTCCTTCCTTAGATCAGAGGCCCTGAGGAGATGTGGGGAATACGCCCAAGAATTGGTGGCCTATCATGATGTAAGTAACCTTTGGACTTTCCCCAATGGAACCTGCAAGCTTTGTGACCTTCGAGCAGCCAGAATGCCCGAGGTTGGAGGCCAGGAAGCAGCAGAAGACCTCTTAACTCTGCAGCTGTGGTCCTGTGCCCACCCCTGGTTCCTGGTATAAGACTTTGCCAAGAGGTGGGCCTGCATTGGAAATACATCTAAACAACACTACTTGCTTGGGAAAGCGAGATCAGATGAATGGAGGCCTTTACAAGCACGGCACAGCTCACTTCAGGTGTGCTGCACCTGTCATTTACCTAACATATGGGAGAAGAGGAAAATCGGCCCTATTATGTCTTTGAAAAGTAGGAATGATTAAACACAAAGGCCCCAATATTTACTGGGGCAGGATTTCCAAGCCGGGCTGGGGGAGGAGTTCTGGTCAGGACCATGGAGTGTTAACTCCACAGCATGCATTTTTACTTACAGGTTTCCCACCCGGAGGTCAACCTGATTGACAGGCTTGGCTCCCTGTCGGGCAAGGAGCGCTGCAGGAGAGGCAGCAGCCCAGGAGCAGATAGGTTTCCTGCTGCTCGGTTAAAGATTGTGACAGGGAGGGTTGGAACAGCGTGGTTTAGAGGGTCGGGGTGGGTGATTGCGAGGTGTCAGAGAAAGATTGGGGGCAGGGATGGGAGGTTGGGGGTGTCGGTGATCAAGTGGGGTTCCGATCGCGAGGGGTGGCCTGATCACGTGGAGTGGGAAACAGGTTTTGCCCGGGGGGTTGGGGGGAAGCACTTCTGCTCCCTCTGGCCCACAAGCAGTGATGGAAAAGCACTTCCCTCTTCCATGTAGCAGTCCTTGCCTCCATTTAGCTGCCGGGTTTCGCAAGGCCCGGAAAACCCGGCCGACCAGCGTTAAGCCTGAAACACGGATAAAACCTGAGGCACACAGCCTCATTCAAATATTTAAATGAGCGGCCCTCCTGGGAGCGGGTTGGTTGCCTGCCTCCCATCCCACCACCGTTAAAACCAGAAGTGGGCAGATTCGAGGCGGGTTGGGTTTGGGTTTGAGAGTTTTTACATTTCAGCATCCCACCCGACGCAAACCCACCCGTATTTGGGGGTAAAAATTACCCCCAAAGGTTCACCTTCTGTTACTCAGAGAGGGATTCCCACTTGTTGCAGGAGACATTTGAAGTTGCTTAAAACATTTCGGGGGAGAAATTGGGTATAGCCCCGTTTGGGGCGCTAGTTCTGGCGAAGCGCAAAGCCTAGCGCCAGTTGTGATTTAGCACCACCTGGCGCGATATTGGGTCATTGCGCCCCTGAGGGTGATTGCGGCGCTAAATCAGGTGCTGCACGAGGCTCTTAAGGCGCTAACCCGGGGGCGCAACCCAATTTAGCGGCGGCGGGGTGCAGCGCAGGTGCTTTCAATAATCACTTTCCCTGAGACACACTGGGGCCGGCCAGCTCTTAAAGGGGTAGGTCAATTGGCATCACCAGACACACTCACTGCCTTGTAGGCCTTCAAAGCGGTGGGAGCCTACCTGTGGCGCACCAGCCTAGCAAGAAATGGAAAGGGTGAGGCAGAGGGCGGAACGCCTCACTGATGGGGCATTGGATGCTTTGATTGGCGCAGTGGAATCAAGGCCAAGGAAGATGGTCGGAATGTGATTTATGTTTTGGACAGTCTCCCGGGTATGAGAGGCAGTTATGTGTCAGTGTATTAGTTTTGCTTTCTGTTGCCATAGCTTTCTCATGTTTGAAGGAACCACATTTTGTGTAATGAAACACTTTCTTCATTTACAATGGCCATGCCTTCTATTTACATGCATCTTGCCCTTCACAGGCTTGGGGGTATCAGACCGGTTCCATTCCTGTTCTTGGAATGGCAGCAAGCATTCCATGAGAGGGGCCTAGAAGCTACTTCTGATCAGCCTCTGACGCGCAGCCTGAGAAGAGCCGCTTGCGTAGAAGTTCAGGCCAGCAGGCATCTTCTCAGCCACCGACAGAGATGTCTTGCACCTTATCTGAGGCTGCAGATCTGGCTGAAGCAGCTGGCACAGCTCAGTCACCACCTCCTTTCTAAATCGCAGCCTTCTGACACACTGCTCCTCCGGCATGTTCATGTAGGAAAACTGCTGTCGGAAAACCCTGCCAGCGTAAGGTCTGTCGTGGCGACATCTGTTGGCCCTCCTCCATCTGGCCATGCCCGCCCCCCTCTCCCAGCGTCTCAGTGCCCTTTCCAGATGATGCAGCAGCAGGACATTCCCCTCCAATGCAGGCCCCATAATAAGTGCCCACAGGAAGGTTCCCCGTTGTCAAGGCTCATCAACAGCAAGGTGATGGTCAGAAGGCTGAAGATCGTCTGCCTGCGCTGGCTCAGTGGTCAAATGGCTTTCAGTGTGCAGCTCAGCAACTCTTTGTAGCTCTCGAGGAAGTTGTGCACTGTTGAGATACCGCGGCAAACGTGGGAGTCGAGACCAGAGCCAGTGAAACAGTACAGCTTTTTATTTTAGCCTCATGGCAAAACAGGAACTAGAAAAGCCCGCGCATCCACTTAAATACTTCCCAAACAGGAAGTGCTCCCGGCAGCCTGTCCCTGCGGGAAACAAGTTGCTGGAGGAAAGGGCCCCCGGCTGGGGGCTTCTGCTTAGACTGTCTGTGCCGCCGTGAGCGGATTATGTCCAGTGGTGGCGTGTCGTCACAGAGCTCCCCCCAGAATCCGCTTAGGAGGAGTGGACGAGTCGTGACGGTGGTCTAATGGTTCTGCCGCAGCGGCTCTGAGTGGTCGCCGGTCTGGTTGGTTGGGTCGGGCGGTTCGCCGCCGGCTGTGCTGGCTTGCCGGGGGGACGGCCTCTAGTTGGAGGCTGGGCCATGGGGACCTGTTCCCCTGGTTCGGTGTGTGCTGGTTTGAGCCGGTCGATGGAGACTGTGTCGACCCTGTCGCCGAGTCGCAGCTTGAAGACCTTGTCCCCGGTTCATAGTACCTCGTACGGTCCGTCGTACGGGGGTCGCAGGGGCCCGCGGTGCGCGTCGTGTCGCACGAAGACGAAGCGCGCCTGCTGTAAATTTGGCGGGACGTGAGGTGCGAGTTCGCCGTGTCGGTTGACCGGAAGTGGGGCGAACTGCTGAGCGGAAGAGAAAGAGTTGAGCCGCTGCTGTTCGGCCGACCAAGGCTTGGTAGGCTCCGGAAGGAATTCGCCTGGGACGCGCAGCGGTTGTCCGTAGACTAACTCCGCTGCCGAGGACTGGAGGTCTTCCTTGACCGCGGTGCGTAGGCCGAGTAGCACCCACGGCAGGCGGTCAGTCCAGGTACTGTCCTGCAGGCCGGCGCGGAGTGAGGCCTTGAGTGACCTGTGGAAGCGTTCACAAAGTCCGTTGGCCTGCGGGTGGTACGCCGTGGTGCGGTGGAGCATCACCCCGAGGTTGCGTGCTGTGGCCGTCCAGAGTTCGGAGGTGAACTGGGCGCCTCTGTCGGAGGTTATGTCGGCCGGCACGCCGAACCTCGCAACCCAGGTGTTAACGAACGCCCTGGCGATGTCGGCTGTGGTGGTGGAGGACAGCGGCACTGCCTCAGGCCAGCGTGTGTAGCGGTCGACCATCGTGAGGAGATAAGTTTGGCCTTGCAATGGCGGCAGGGGACCGACGATGTCGACGTGTACGTGGTCGAAGCGGCGGCTGGGTACCTCGAAGTCTCCCAGGGGTGCTTTGGTGTGCAGCTGTACCTTAGCCCGTTGGCAGGCGAGGCAGGAGGTGGCCCAAGTCTGAACATCTCTGCTGAGGCCGCGCCAGACGAAGCGCTTGGAGAGGAGTTTGACGGATGCGCGGGAACCCGGGTGAGAGAGCCCGTGGAGCGCGTCGAAGACGCGGCGGCACCAGGTCTCAGGGACGACCGGCCTGGGGTGGCCGAGTGAGACGTCGCAAGTGACTGCCGTGGCTTCGGGCCCGTGCGCGACCTTGGCTAGGCGTAGCCCTGGCAGGCTGGTAGCCGCCGAGAGGAGGTCTGGGTCCATGAGCTGGTCCGCTGCTAGTTGTGCGTAGTCGACCGCGAGGTGATTCGCACAGACGGCGGGACGGGAAAGGCAGTCGGCGACCACGTTGTCTCTACCGGAGACGTGCTGAATGTCCGTAGTAAACTCGGACACGGCCGCGAGCTGGCGTTGCTGCCTAGCGGACCAGGGTTCGGTGTGCTTGGCCATCGCGTATGTGAGTGGCTTGTGGTCCACATACGCGGTGAAGGGGCGGCCTTCCAGGAGGAACCTGAAATGGCGGACCGACAGGTGGAGCGCGAGAAGCTCGCGGTCGAAAGTGGAGTATTTGACCTCCGGGGGGCGCAGTTGGCGGCTGTAGAAGGCAAGTGGCTGCCACGCGCCATTGACCCACTGCTCGAACACGGCCCCGACCGCGTGGTCGGAGGCGTCGGTGGTGAGCGCGACCCGGGCATCGGCCCTCGGGTGCGCGAGCAGAGTGGCGTCGGCGAGCGTGTTTTTGGTGGCGTCGAAGGCGGCTGCCGTGTCAGTGGTCCAGGCTACGTCCATCTTGCCGGATTTTCCTCGGAGGGAGTCGTATAGGGGCTTCATGAGGGCTGCAGCTCTGGGGATGAACCTGTTGTAGAAGTTCACCATCCCGAGGAACTCCTGGAGGCCTTTGATGGTTGTGGGGCGGGGAAATTGCTGGATGGCCTGCACCTTGTTGGGCAGGGGGACGGCCCCAGCAGGGGTGATGCGGTGACCGAGAAAATCGATCTCGGTTAGGCCGAATTGGCACTTCGCCGGGCTGAGGATGAGCCCGTGTTGGGCTAGGCGCCCGAACAGGATGCGAAGGTGTTCGAGGTGTTCCTGTTTGGAGGAGCTGGCCACGAGAATGTCGTCTAGATAGACGAATAGGAAGTTCAGGTCCCGGTGGACTGAGTGCATAAGGCGCTGGAAAGCCTGTGCTGCATTCTTGAGGCCGAAGGGCATCCTTAGGAACTCGAACAGGCCGAATGGGGTGATGACGGCCGTTTTGGGGATGTCCGCGGTGTGTACGGGGACTTGGTGGTAACCGCGCACCAGGTCGACTTTGGAAAAGACGGTTCGTCCGGCCAGTCGGGCCGAGAAGTCCTGGATGTGTGGCACCGGGTATCGATCGGGGGTGGTGGCGTCGTTGAGGCGGCGGTAGTCCCCGCAAGGGCGCCAGCCTCCGCCGGGCTTGGGGGCGATGTGGAAGGGCGAGGCCCAAGGGCTGCTGGAGCGGCGGATGATGCCGAGTTGTTCCATGGTGGTGAACTCGGCCCGCGCGATTTCCAGCTTGGCCGGGTTGAGTCTACGGGCGTGGGCTGAAACTGGGGGGCCGGTGGTGGGGATATAGTGTTCCACGCCGTGCTTGGCGGCTTTGGCCGAAAAGGTCGGGTTAGTGAGGGCGGGAAACTCAGCTAGGAGTGCCGAGTAGTCGTCCGTGGCTCTGGCGAGGCAGTAGGTCGTCAGGCCGGCCGAACGGGCCGGGGTAAAGGCGCTGGGGATGGGGGCCATAGTGTTGATGTCGACGAGGCGGTGCCTCGGAATGTCGACAAGGAGGCCGTGGGCGTGTAGGAAGTCGGCGCCAATGAGTGGGCAGAGGACCTTGGCTGTGAGGAACTCCCAGCGGTAGCGGCGGCCCGCGAGGTCGAGCGTGACCATGCGGGTGCCATATGTGCGGATGTCAGAGCCGTTGGCTGCAGCCAGTGTGATACCCCGTGTGCCGCGTTGGATCTCGAGGGCGGAGGCGGGGGTGATGCTGTGCTGGGCCCCTGTGTCGCACAGAAATCGGCGGTTGGTTCTGTCGTCAGTGACGTACAGTAGGGGCTCCTTCTGCCCCGCGGCCATCGCGGGGGCCGGTGCGGGGGGGGGTTTGAAGGTACACGGTGGCGTGCAGCGTTGAGCCCTAGCGCCAAAACGGGTGTGGTAGTAGCAGTGACCCGGAGTGGTAGGGCGGTCGGGCCTAGCGGCCCGGGAAGACCGCGTGGTCGTTGCCGTGAGGTCGGGCGTGACGTCGCAAGCGGCCTGTGCAGAGAGCAGCCGGTCGGCCTTTTCGGCTATATCATTCAGGTCCGTGGAGTCGGACTCCACAATGAGCGGGCGGATGCTGGCGGGGAGCTGCCGAATGAAAAGCGTGCGAAAAAGGGCGCCGGGATTTTTGTCATCTGAGAGGGACAGCATGTGGGAAAGCAGGTCTGATGGTGAAGCGTCACCAAGGCTGGGGAGGTCCAGGAGTTGGCAGTGGCGCTGGTAAGAGGACGTTTGAAATTTTTTAAGTAGCGCAGCCTTCAGATGTTCGTACTTGCCCTCCGTTGGTGGATTCTGCAGCGCTGCCCAAACCTTGGGGACTGTAGCGTAGGTGAGCGAGGCGACGAGGTAGTCGTGCTTCATGGCGTCGACTGTAATGCCTTTCAGCCGGAATCTGGACTCAGCTTGAACGAACCAGGCTTGGGCGAGGTTCTCCCAAAAGTCTGGTAATTTAACCGTGACTGCGTTTGTATCCGCCATGCTAGCTTAGGATTCGTCCTGAGCGTCGGGGTCACCAGTGTTGAGATACCGCGGCAAACGTGGGAGTCGAGACCAGAGCCAGTGAAACAGTACAGCTTTTTATTTCAGTCTCATGGCAAAACAGGAACTAGAAAAGCCCGCGCATCCACTTAAATACTTCCCAGACAGGAAGTGCTCCCGGCAGCCTGTCCCTGCGGGAAACAAGTTGCTGGAGGAAAGGGCCCCCGGCTGGGGGCTTCTGCTTAGACTGTCTGTGCCGCCGTGAGCGGATTATGTCCAGTGGTGGCGTGTCGCCACAGCACCAAAAATGGCTGCCGCTTTTAAACCACACCAGTCCCCTTTAAATAACGCTCCTCTAGCCCGAGAGCGACTTGGTAAGGCCCAGGTAAGCTGTCACTATTAGCGCCAGGCGCTACGGAGGGGGGCGCCACTGAATTTCCAGTCCGGGGTGCCCAAAAGGCGTTGCACACTCAAATGACATCATAATCAGCCTGCGCCCATGAGCGGGCGCTAAGATTTAGCGCCGGCGCTAAATGCATGCTCAATATGGGGCGCCTTGCGCCCGCCCGGAAATTGGCTAATGCCCCACTCCTCGGCCTCTTTAGGCGTTAATCGGTGGTGCAACCAATCGAATTTCTCCCCCTTCACCTTTGTTTAAATAAAATCTTAGCACCACTGATTTATTTAGATTAGTAGAACATCAGCATGTAATACACAATAAATGGTAGGATACTGAGAAGTGTAGAGGAACAGAGGGACCTTAGAGTGCATGTTCACAGATCCTTCAAGGTAGCAGAACAGGTGGATAAGGTGGTTCGTGTGGTGTATGTAACCTGTTCCACCTTAAAAGAACTTAAGCCTGTTCCACCTTAAGAGATGTACTACTTTCTCTGGCTGCTGTATACGTAATACCGGTGGTGACCACCTGTATATAAGCACTGTATAGTAAGATTGTATTTCATATAGTCCTGACCTCCAACCAGTAAAGACCTGTTGAACTTGAATCTTGTAGTCTGTGTGTTATTAATTACAACTAGAACACACAGACTTTACAGTGGCGACGAGTCAGATTCTTACCCTGCGGCAGTTATATCCACGGTGGCTTCGTCCACAGAACGGACGTCGAAGAGAGGCTTCCACCCTCATCACCCTGCTGGAAGACACGTCGCGCGGCAGACATCGAGAAACCAGAGTGCAGAAGACATCCTGAACTCGAAGCCTCCATCAGCGGCTGTCAGCTATCTTCTTTCTACCTCGGTAGTGGGTAAGCCGGGCAGCGACGCGACCAGAAAGTCGGCCGCGTTGGCTGTACAGACGGGGAGGGAAGACAGAGGAATAAGGGCGGTGAGATCGATCGCGACCGGAGATAAGGGCCGGGCCGCATTCGGGCCGAAAGGCGCAGCGCGGGGACATCGATCGTGGCTGGTGATAAGGGCCGGGCCGCATTCGGGCTAAAAAGGCGCAGCGTCTGGGGGCAACTGAAGGCGCGAGAGCCGCGGTGAAGCGGAGACAGCGTCGGGGGAAGGGTGAAGACCGCCAAGCGTGGGAAAACCGCCATTTTGTAGGCGGAGGACAAAGACAAGAGCGCGGAAGCTGCCATCTTGGATAAAAATAAAAACAAATTAAATTGCAACGATGCCTAAACATGGGAACATTAATACCTTTGATAGCGACATCGAAGATTGGGCTATGTATGTAGAACGCATACAAAATTATTGTAAAGCAAATAAAATCCCAGATGAAGAGAAAGCACTAACATTATTAAACTTAATGGGTGCGAAGACATACGGGCAATTGAAACACCTTGTATCACCAGATGAACCGGCGGATAAGACGTTCGAGGAGATTGTTACTGTCCTGAAAAATCACCTAAACCCCACGCCGCTGATGCTAGCGGAACGATTTAGATTTTACAGCAGAAGGCAGCTGAAGGATGAAAGCAATGCTGAATATTTAATGGAATTGCGTAAGCTAGCAAAGTACTGTCAATTCGGAACGAGACTGACAGAGGCGCTACGAGATAAATTTGTGTGTGGTTTATTAAAAGAAGATACACAAAAGCGATTGCTCGAGGAGAATGAGCTGACGCTTGAGAAAGCGGTCACTATGGCAGCAGCACATGAAGCCGCAGCGAGAGGCACGGCAGTAATGCAGCTATGGTCACCGGAACTCAGCACAAATAAATTGGGTTTGAGTACTGTAAAATGTTATCGTTGCGGAAAGACAACGCACGATCAGAACCAGTGTTGGTTTAAAAACCAAGAATGCAGAACGTGTGGCAGGCTTGGCCACATAGCTAAAGTATGCCGGTCAGGAAAGAAGACCAACAGCAAAAAGTCACCGCAAGGAAAATACATAAAGGTACACAAGGTGACAAAGAACAGTTCGACCGAACAGAAGTCAGATTCAGACGCTAGCAGTAATGAACTGGGTAGCTTAAGAGTACACAACGTTGGTAAGGATGCAGATCTCCAGACAATTTGGGTCACCCTTCAGATAGCAGGAGTCCAAGTAAAGATGGAATTGGACACTGGATCGGCATTGACAGTCATGAATAAGAAAGATTACAAAAGGTTTTTCCAACATATTCCCCTACGGGATACGGAGATTATATTGAAAACATACACGGGGCAAAGAGTGTACCCCATCGGAAAGATAGAGGTAAAAGTGGTCCACAAGGGCGAAGAAAGCCAAGTAATGGACTTATATGTGCTACCTGAAGGAGGTCCACCACTACTGGGACGGGAGTGGATTAGGAAAATGAATATGGACTGGCACTCCTTGAAGGCACTAACGGTAGATTCCGGGGAAACAGATGTCAAACCTAAACGATTGTCCAGAATATTGGATGATGCTAAAGAGGTGTTCCAGCAGGGACTGGGAACACTGAGAGGAATTACGGCAAACATCAAGATTGATGAACATGCACACCCAAATTTTTTTAAAGCCAGACCGGTACCCTATGCAATACGACCTACTGTAGAAGCAGAACTGGAAGCGCTAGAACGTTCAGGTGTACTGTCTAAGGTAGATTGGAGTGAGTGGGCTATGCCCATTGTTCCCGTTATGAAACGTCCTTTGAGCAACAAGCCAGGAGAACCAGGGTAGGTTCGCATCTGTGGAGATTTCAAAATCACCGTTAATCCGGTGCTTCACACGGTGCAGTATCCGCTCCCGCGGATTGAGGATATTTTTCTTCGTTGTCTGGCGGGCAACACTTCACCAAGATAGACCTGGCGCAGGCATACTTGCAGATGGAGGTTGAAGAAGAGTCACGCCAATACCTCACGATCAACACGCGTCGAGGTTTGTACCGGTACAATAGGCTGGTTTTTGGAGTGGCATCGGCTCCAGCAATTTGGCAGAGGGCCATGGAGCAGGTATTACAGGGAATTCCAGGCACACAATGTTACCTGGATGATATTCTGATTACAGGTGATGGTGATGAAGAACACCTCGCAAACTTGGAACTGGTGCTCAACAGACTGAAAGAGTATGGACTTAGAGTTAATCGGCAGAAATGTGAGTTCTTCCAGAAGCGGATCTCGTACTGTGGTCATGTCATTGACCGGGAGGGGCTTCATAAGTCTCCTGACAAGATAGAGGCAGTTGTAAAGGCTCCCGCTCCGGATAATGTCTCTCAGTTGAGGTCGTTTCTAGGATTGATTAACTATTACCATAAATTTCTACCAAATCTATCCACGGTACTGCACCCGCTAAACGCTCTTTTACAGAAGGGGGTACCATGGGAATGGAGCGAAAACTGTAAGAAGGCATTTCGCAAAAGCAAAGAATTGATCACCTCAGAGGAAGTGTTGGCTCACTTCAACCCGACACTGCCTATTCGGTTGGCTTGTGATGCTTCTCCATATGGTATTGGGGCAGTACTCTCACACAAGTTGCCAAATGGCAAGGAAAGGCCAGTCGCGTTTGCATCCAGATCATTGACCTCTGCTGAGCGCAACTATGCTCAGATCGATAGGGAGGCTCTCAGCCTTGTATGGGGAGTGAAGAAGTTTAATCATTACCTGCAGGGCCAAATATTCACACTCCTGACAGACCATCAGCCATTGGTATCCATTTTTAACCCTAAGAAGGGTGTTTCAGTGATGACAGCACAGCGTCTCCAGAGATGGTCCCTTTTCCTAGGGGCACATCAATATCAAATAGAATTCAAAGGTACGAAGCAGCATGGCAATGCTGATGGGCTGTCGCGCCTGCCACTACCTGAAGAAGAAGAAACGACGAAAGTTGACCCTGTTGAGTTATTTCATTCGACCACCATCGAGTGTTTACCAGTCACCAATGCAAGTATTGAAAGAGAAACCAGGAACGACCCGACACTGCCCAGAGTCTACGAGGTGACAGTGAAAGGATGGCCAACACGTGGTGATCCTCTGTTACCGGCATTCTCGGCAAGGCGAGACCAGCTGTCCGTCTGCCATGGTACTTTGATGTACGGGACAAGAGTGATTATTCCTCCCAAGTTAAGGGAAAGAGTTCTAAAAGAACTGCATGAAGGTCATCTGGGGGGAGTTAAGATGAAAAGTCTTGCTAGGGCTTATGTATGGTGGCCGGGTATTGACCAACAGATAGAGGAGTTGACGAAAAGCTGCGCTGGGTGCCAAAAAGTGCAAAATGCACCTCCGATCGCACCACTACACCCATGGGAATGGCCTTCAGCCCCATGGCAACGCGTACATATTGACTTTGCTGGTCCATTCATGGACTCCATGTTCCTAATTGCGGTGGACGCACATTCCAAATGGCCAGAAGTGATCAAGATGAATACCACTACTTCAGAAAAGACAATTGCGGTGTTAAGAACAATATTCGCAAGGAACGGATTGCCAGAACAGATCTGTTCGGACAACGGACCACAGTTCGTGTCGGAAGAATTCCAAAAATTCTTAAAGAAGAATGGGGTGAAACATTATACCTCTGCCCCATATCATCCGGCGACAAACGGGTTGGCCGAGAGATTTGTCCAAACATTCAAAAAGGCAATAAAGGCCATGAACGATGATCAGATTCCGCTACAGCACAAGGTGGACAATTTCCTAATGGCGTATCGAAACGCCGCTCATGCAGTGACCAACCAAAGTCCTGCCATGATGTTTTATAACAGGAGGTTGCGGTCCAGGTTGGACTTCTTAAAACCAAATGTGCGGAGGGAAGTGGAAAACAAACAGTTCCGGCATATTAATAACAAGTCCACTCGAAGTTTCGAAGTAGGACAACCAGTGTTGGCAAGGGGCTATGGAAACGAAAAATGGCAGTCTGGAACTTGTGTAAAGACTTGCAGCATCCTGAATCTGTAGTGGAAATGCATTTTAGAGAAGCTATTGTTTAAGGGAACATTTCTCAGTTAGCTGGATGTTTTGACTTGACAGTTGAATGTGTCAACTCATCAGTTGATTCAATGGCCACTGACCTCCCGCCTCAGCTTCACAGACAAGGTCTAGACACAGCAGGAAACCAGTGGGCGACCTGTCAAATCCAAAATGCTGGGAAAAAAACATTATTAAGTGGCTGTAAACAAGCCACTAATGATTTTAATTGCCTGCCCTGCCGCTGCCTGTCGGGTCAGCTCAGCGCTGACAGACCCAACATTTGGTAAAGGCGCGCGGCGGCGGGTTCACAGCGGGGTCCCGGCCTACTGGGGAAAAAAAATACTTTCCCACTCGACCCACCACTGATCGCGCCCGCTGACCCCCCGGAAAATCCAGCCCAAGGTTTCAGGTCTGTGACCCTTCCTCAGAACTGGAAAAATTTGCCAGAACATGCACGATGCATGCTTTGTCCAATTTTTCATGAATGTTGCAGAAGAGCCCTGAAACAGGAGAGTTAATGCTGAAAATCCCAAGAACATCAAGAATTACAGCATTGAGTTTCAAATGAATGTGAATGTGTTCTAGGTACTAGAGTCATTCAGTGGATGAAACTAATGGCAGTGAATCATGAAAACACTATAATGATAGAGGATTCATCAATGCTCACAAAACAAGATGTAGTGGCCAAGCACCAGGATGTCTTCAAAGGAGAGGGGAAGTTAGAAGGCACTCTCCACCTTCAAATTGATCCCAATAACCCATCTAACATAGTTTCTGTTTATACGAGAACTTGTCAAGAAGCATATTAATGAGCTTATTGATAGGAATATTCTTGCACTTGTCAGTATCCCCACTGATTGGTCTTTTCAATGATGGTGATAATGAAAGGGAATGATGAAGTGTTCCTGTGCATTGATCCAAAGCCATTAAAGCACTCAACATAATCATTACCCCTTTCAAAGCACAGATAATGTTCTGCCTGAACTAGTGAAAGTAAAGTATTCACAATTGTGGATGTAGAGAATAGTTTTTGGCATGCTGGATTGGGTGAATAATTGAGTCTCCTGACATTTTCAATACATTTGGGAAGATACAGATGGCTGGCATGCCTTTTGGCATCTTTCCAGCTCCAGAGGAATTTCAGAGACGACTTTATGATGTACTTGTAAATCTGGTTGAGTCATTGTTGTGAAGTTTTGGTTTATGATACACACCTGATCTGCTGGTTGCCTCTGCATGATTCCCCCACTCTCCCCGACCAACGAGCTGCAGTGGGGCGCTCACTTAAGCCTCACATCAGTGCGAACGGGCTGGTGAAGCAATCACTCTGTTGACTTTGTGCCAGTCTTTGAAAACAAAATCTCTGTGGAAAGTTATCAAGTGTTTTGAAAAAGAACCTACTTAGTGCACCCAAAAGGCTCCAAAAGCATGACTTCATGGTGTCTATCATGAAAACCAAGTAGATGTTTCTTGCTGACACACGGAGTAGAACATCTACTTAATATGACCAGAAAGGTTAACAATGAGAAAGTCATGTCAATTGAATTTGCTAGTATAAACAACAGGCTGCTGGAAGCTGGTCCGTCTGGGACAGCATCCACCCTTGGACAAGAGACATCTCAGGTCTCTCAGGCTTCAGAAGAACCATCCGAGGCACCTAACCTTCAACCCCATTGCACTGAGGAAGCACTTTGTGAGAGTAGTAGATTAGGAATAATAGATTAGGTGCAGGGTTTAGCCCCTTTGACCTTAGTGTAAGGTTCATAATAAAGTAGAGCACCAAGCTGAGTATAGAAAGTACAGAGTAGTGCTAAAAAAAAGGAATAAGAGGGGTAAAGAGAGAGTATGAGAATAAATTCGTGACTAACATAAAAGGGAATCTAAAAGTCTTATAAACATATAAATAGCAAAACAGTAGTCAAAGGAAGGGTGGGACCGATTCGGGACCAAAAAGGAGATCTTCTTGTGGAGGCAGAGGGCATGGTAGAGGTACTGAATGAGTACTTTGTATCTGTGTTCACTAGAGAAGAGGATGCTGCTAATGTAGCAGTAAAGGAGGAGGCAGTAATGATACTTGATAGGATAAAAATAGATTAAAAAGATGTACTTAAAAGGTTGACAGTCCTCAAAGTAAAAAAATCACCTGGTCCAGATGGGATGAATCCTAGGTTACTGAAGGAAGTAAGGGTGGAAATTGCAGAGCCTCTGTCCACAATCTTTCAATCCTCCATGGATATGGGGTGGTGCCAGAGGACTGCAGGATTACAAATGATACACCCCTCTTCAAAAAAGGGGCGAGTGATAAACACGGCAACTACAGGCCAGTCAGCCTAACGTCAGTGGTGGGGAAACGTTTAGTCACTAATCTGAAACAAAATTAATTGGCATTTGGAAAAGTATGCACTAATAAATTTAAGTCAACATGGATTTGTTGAAGGAAAATCGTGTTTGACTAACTTGATTGAGTTCTTTGATGAAGTAACAGAGAGGGTTGATGAGGGTAATGTGGCTGATGTTGTGTATGTGGACTTTCAAAAGGCATGATGAACGGTTGTTTTTCAGACTGGAGGGAAGTATATAGTGTTCCCCAGGGTCGGTATTAGGACCACTGTTCTTTTTGATATATATTAATGACCTGGACTTGGGTATAGAGGGCATAATTTCAAAATTTGCAAAACTCAGAAAAGTATTAAACCATGAGAACGATAGTAACAGACGTCAGGAGCACATAGACAGACAGATAAAATGGGGAGACACGTGGCAGATGGAATTTATCGCAGAGATGTATGAAGTGATACATTTTGGTAGGAAGAATGAGGAGAGGCAATATGAACTAAATGGTATAATTTTAAAAGGGGTGCAAGAACAGAGAGACCTGGGGGTGTACGTACACAAATCTTTGAAGGTGCCAGGACAAGTTGAAAAGGCTGTTAAAAAAGCATGTGGGATCCTTGGCTTCAGTACTAGAGGCATAGGAGGTGATTATGCCAATGGGGAGCTTTTGGAAGCGGGACTCCCACTTGGTGGGTTTCAGTCCCGCCTCCATCAACTTCTGGCCAACCCACGCTATTTTCCCTTGATTGACCTTGTTAAGCCCACCCAGCGGGCTTAGCAGGCCAATTAAGAGAAAGACGGTTGCAGAGAATGTCAACATATGACGTTTCATCTGTCAAAAATTTTTGACAGATGAATTGTCATCGTTTGACAGCTCTGTGAAGCTGTCAAACAGTGACATTCTCTGTAGTTTGATGAGGTCTTGAATTCAAGACCTCACCAAACCTCTTTCTTTTGCAGAAATGAGATGGTTGTTGCATTGGAGAATGCAACGGCCATCTGTCATCTCCAACGCGGAGGTGCGAGACTCTTTGCATACCCACCGATTGAAACCTGCAGGAAGAAACAAAGGTAAGTACACTTTTACTAACACTTTGCACTTACCTCAGATACTCACCTCTCTACACTTGCACCCATCATTTACCTTCACAGCACATTTTTGCACCCCCCCTGACCCCCACAGACCCACTACTCTCTTTGCTGACCTGACAGGTTTTGGAGCCTTCAGGAAGCCCGCACTTGTGAGGACAAAAAGGGGATAATCCTATTTTCTGCCTGTTAACTACCTGTTAACTACCTGTTAACAGGCAGTTAATTGGCTTTAATCCCTTTCCGCCTCCAAGGAGACAGGACCCGGCACGGGATGGCTACCCGTCTCCCGGAAGGATGGCATGGAGGTGGGTTGGGGGCGGGTTCAGCACCCGCCCCCAAATTCTGCCATTTTCCCGGCAGTCCCGCCTCCATACCCGCCTCCCCAGGGCTGGCAAGATCGCGCCCATAGAGTACAAAAGCAAGGAAGTTATGCTAAACATTTATAAATCACTGGTTAGGTCTCAACTGGAGTATTATGGCCAATTCTGAGCCCCACACTTTAGGAATGCCTTGGACAGGCTGCGGAAGTGATTTACTAGACTGGTACCAGGGATGAGGGACTTCAGTTATGTGGAGAGACTGGATAAGCTGGGCTTGTTCTCCTTAGAACAGAGAAGGTTAAGAGGAAATTTGATAGAGGTGTTCAAAATCATGAAGGGTTTTGATAGAGTAAATAAGGAGAAACTGTTTCCAGTGGCAAAAGGGTCAGTAACCAGAAGACACAGATTTAAGGTGATTGGCAAAAGAACCAGAGGTAACAGGTGAAGGGATGTTTACTAGTCTTAGCCCCTCTAGGGCTGCCCCGGTTCAGTCGTATTTCTCAGACGTTCATTTTCAACTAAAGTTTGAGGTAGCTGAATCTTAAAGACACTTAATTGGGTCTAAAGGTCCGGGCTATCTCTCCCTAAAGGAAAGGAACAACCTGAGAATGTTACCGTCCTCCAGATAGCGCTTTTAATAAGTTTAGCTAGACTGTAACGTCCCGGATGTTGTGAGGGTCCAGAAAACTCCCCCAGAGATGTAACTCTTCACCAAAGAGTGTGCAGAGATTGAGTTTGCGAATTTTGATACAGAAGACTTATGTGAGACAATTCTAAAAATATATAGAGATTTATTAAAAGAACCAACATGCAATTTACAGTTGGTGAATCAGTCAATCGCAACATTAACAGTTTAAAAAGAGAAAAAATACTATCTTTTTAACAAAGAATCTTACTTTTAAATCTTAACTTCACTACAGTATTACAGTTCTTAAAGGTTTCTATTCAGGATATCCATCAATATCAAATACCTTTGATTACCAAGGTACAAAGAGTTGAAGACTACAGAACCGCTTCTGAAGCCAAGAATCGCATTTGCCCGATTAAAACGAGTCTGATATCCCATTTGAAACTTCAATATTTATACCCTTTTTCAGTGGTATTTCCTTTAAGGTTTTCTGCTGATGCAAGTTAATTATCCCTATTCACCTTTCTGCCAGCCTCTGCAATTCTTACTGCTACATCAGCCAGAATCTTGTCTCATCCCCAGGTGTTCTGGGTTGACCATATAAAAACGGTGTGACGGGCAGGTGTTCCTTATTTTATGTTATCTTTATGACGGCAGATGTTCCTTATCTTATGTGCCAGCTTTACAAAGTTTAAATTAGAACACCTTATCCAGGGTGAACCATTGTTTTTGTTCCCAAAGGTCAGCCTGTCGGAGCCATGCACCTTCTGTTTCAATAAGGTTATTTATTCAGGATCAACAACTGTCTTATCTCAATAGCCAGAATTCTTTCACAGCTATTTCATAGTTCGGTTTCTAAATTTCCAAACCCAGTTTGTCATGTTTTAATAAGGCCAGAATTCTTTCATAAGATGGTGTATTTTTCTGAATAGGTTATATGGCTTATTCCTTCACACAGGAGGATTTTTTTTTTTACACATCGAGTTGTTGTGATCTGGAATACACTGCCTAAAAGGATGGTGAAAGCAAATTTAATAGTAACATTCAAAAGAGAATTGGATAAATACCTGAAGGGAAAAAAATACAGGGCTACGGGGAAAGAGCAGCTGACTGAGATTAATTGGACAGCTCCAATAAAGATGGGTACACAGGTACGATGGGTCAAATGGCCTCCTTATGTGCCTTATAATTCTATGATGCTATGATTCTATGATCTATGATTTAAATGCGCCTGCTTCTGCCGGTCCTTACAGGGAACTCACAGTTTTTTTGGAGGGGGGGTGTAGGTGCAGTTATTGTGTGGCAGATTTGAGGTAATAGCCTTTAAGAAATAAAGAAAGATTTGCATTTATATAGCGCCTTTCACGTCCACCGGACGTCCTAAAGCAGTTTACAGCCAATGAAGTACTTTTGAAGTGTAGTCACTGTTGTAATGTAGGAAACGCGGCAGCCAATTTGCGCACAGCAAGCTCCCACAAACAGCAATGTGATAATGACCAGTTTTAGTGATGTTGATTGAGGGATAAATATTGGCCAGGACACCAGAGATAACTCCCCTACTCTTCTTCGAAATAGTGCCATGGGATCTTTTACGTCCACCTGAGTGAGCAGACAGACCTCGGTTTAACATCTCATCCAAAAGATGGCACCTCCGACAGTGCAGCACTCCCTCAGTACTGCACTGCAGTGTCAGCCTAGATTTTTGTGCTCAAGTACCTGGGGTGGGACTCAAACCCACAACCTTCTGACTATGGGGTGAGGGTACTACCAACTGAGAACATATTTTACTCTATTTACTGCCCCAAATCTGCCCTAAAGTGGGCAGCAAATTCAAGCCCAAAGGATCTCTTCACAAATCGGTTAAACAGCACTGAATTTGTCAGACATTGGCACTAACCCATGATCATGACTGACAACAAACTAATTGAACAACAATTTAGCATCACCTCTGTACAATTGCATGCTTGTACAGATTAATGTAATCCAATGTTCCTGCTTCATCTCCTGAACAACCCTCCTGGCCTCACAATGGCCTTAGCAGTAGCTCTTAATTGCTCTGAAGAAGCTTCAAGGACCACTGGAATGGACCTCTGTTTTCACCTAACAATTCTCCTTTCCTTTGAAGTTACCTCAACAGGATAAATGGCAAGTAGACTTTAGCTTCAGGTTGTTTATGACTTTGGCTTCAAAGGCAAATAAATTCTTGGCTTTGTGACCAGAAATATCTTCCTTCTACCCGAGCACCATGGCCAGATCACTTAATGCACAAAGGCCATCATGTATCTTTCATCACAAGGCCAACATACTACCCAACACACCTGCAAGCTGCCTTCTTAATGAAGAAGGATAGCCCACCAGTGGTATGAAGCTAGTGACCTCAAGCAATGCAATTGGAAAGCAAAAGAAACAGCAAGCAATGCACACTACATTATTAATTGCTGTGCTTCTCTGAAACCCCATACTAATGCAACATAATTATAGTTGAGTATTTGGCATTCTGCCAGGAAATAAACTGTTTAACAATGCCCCTTTGAAACAGTAGGGCCACTTTAACTCTCCTCGCTGTTATGCATCGTATATATTGGCCCAGAATTTGCAGTCGGGATGATGGCGAACTGGCAGCATTCGCCGTCATTCCACCTTTGAAATTGACCGCAACTTTGGGATTTGGCGCAGGCGGAAATCCCGAATCTATGGTCAGTCATTGACAGTTCCGACACAGTCTGTCCTTCGCTTCGCTTCACTGCTGATTGCAAATTCCGGGCCATTATCATTCAAAAAAGATTCCAACTCTGAAATTTATATTCCTGGGGTATCGATACTCACATGATCCTCAATCTGATTCAGTTGCAATTTTCACTTTGTGAGCTAAAGCCACACTAATCACAAAGAGTTGTGGGCCATCTCAGTGCTGAGTGCATATCATAAAAGCATTGAGAATGTACGTATTTAGAATCAGTTAGAATTTTATGCTGGCAGAATTCCAAGTACTCAACTATAATGATATAGTATTGGTATGGGGACTGCAATTGATCATGACCAATGTGTCAACATGAAAGTCAGCATGCTTGACTACTCAGTTACTCAGAAGCTTCTGCTTTAGGCCTTCATGTAATCTTGATTTGATTTAATGCTTGAGATTTTAGAAACACAGCCTGTACCATCCAATTGGCAGGTTTCCCTGTAGCTTCTCCACTCCAAAAGGACAGTTCCATGTGCTTCATATAAATAGCTCATAACTATAAGTTCCGCATGACAATGAAGATTGTTCTCTAATGGACTACAGTACTGTGTAGACATAAGTGCACAAATCTTAGCATCACACGCAGAGAAAAGCATCAGAACCATTATAATCATACACTAAGCCCCACTTCACATGAACGTAAGTACCCTGATGCTTTTCACACTAAAACACAACCTTTCAGAAAGCACTATGTCTAGTTATTACAATTCATGTTAGAAGCAATGCCTGCAACACAGTGGAAGCTCAGTTGCAATTTCATATCTAAAAAAGGCTGATCTGGGATCACTAAATAGCTTCAGTACATCATTTTGCAATCAAATATCTCAGAAATAATTTATACTATCAATTAAGAGTATTACCAAGAGATGGCTTCACAATTGTTACCATGTCAACTGAAGGAAAAAATTGAGCTACAGGGTTTAAATGCACCAGCTGGTGATGTATTTATTTGATTCTAAGGACTGTAATAGAATCACAGATGTCCAAAGGTGTGGATGGAATATAATTTAAAGCTGGAAACCACTGGAATTATGGAGCAGGGTGATAGGGTGTTGATGACTTGTTGTTCATAATCTCATTATAAATTTTGTCAGTCAGCAGAAAGCTTTAGGGATTTAGAATCTGTAAACTAAAGCGAGAAAGTACTTAACAAACTGATAAAATATCATTTAGAAAAAGAAAGTGTTGTTCAATTTCAACTAAAAAGAAAAAAAAGTTGATTGAAATGCATATAAATAGAAGCAACTTATCACCAATACTGCTGGTAGCCATCAGTGGGGTCCTGCTGTTTGATGATATTATCTCTGTAGTGTCACCAATAAACAAGTAGCTTATTATTTCAAAGCATGATTTGCACAGTGAAAGCCTTTGTACCAACTGAGCATATTAAAGCAGACACAAGGGAGGGTAGACAGAAAGTCCTTTTAAGGGTGTTACATTTTCTAGGTATGCTCATGGGATTAGCAAAGAGATCTTCAGAAATGTAAAATGAATACAAAATCAGCTGCTGAATTAAATTACACTATTGTGGCCTCTACAGAAAGATAACTATTGGAAATTCATTTAGATTCATAAACCAAAT
The DNA here is from genome assembly GCF_052327205.1 of Somniosus microcephalus. Lineage (NCBI taxonomy): Eukaryota > Metazoa > Chordata > Chondrichthyes > Squaliformes > Somniosidae > Somniosus > Somniosus microcephalus. The sequence continues at coordinate 82,641,025 of NC_140993.1, read as the reverse complement.
AGTCTTTTTTGAATAAAGAGTTTGTAAATAGCAGTGGGGTGTTATAGTAAAATAGTACCCGTTGCAATCCAGAGATCATCATAGGTTCAAGGCCCAGGGCTGCCTTAATTGCTGTCCACCTCGGTTACAAGGAATTTCAAGATAAGTCCTTAAGCTTGACTGCTGGGCTGGCAATGTATGTACCCATTGTTCCCAGCAACATAGAGTGGAAATGTGTCAATATTCTCCAGCACTTTGGGGACTCTCATACTAATGGGTCAACACATAAATATTAGGGCCTCTGAACTGGTTAAAACATTTTTTAAATTATCGTCCAGTTCAACTGATCTCCACCTCTTTTCCCTCTGCTTTGCACCCAGGAAATAGGTGTACCTAGGCGCAAAGCAGAAGAAAATGGTTTGCCACATGTCGCTATTGAGGCAGAGACAATAGCCAGGAATTTCCGAAATGTTACTCCTGCTCTGCTGCCATAACTTCACTGGAAGTGCAGCTAAAACCCCGTTTATGCGCACAAAAGGGGATTCCGCCAGACTTCTAGTCTAGTTACGGCAACAGAGCAGAAGTAGCTCCAAGGAAATTCCCAGCAAATAACATAATTTAAAAAGGAATTAGATCAATATTTGAAAAATAAAATTAGAAAAGGATACAGGGAAGGCACAATGAATGGGATTAGACTAGACAGCTCCAGCTGAAGAGCCAGCACTGGCACAATATGATAGGCCAAATGGCCTCTGTATATGCTGCAAATTCCATGATTTCATAATTCTATAGATGTAGAGTTAGCCGATATTAACTCATGAAGAACCAGAATTAAAATTTTTAACAAATACAAGAAGTATCCAGATAGTACACTTCAGAAAATGAGCCCTTTCTAACGTTAATTCATTTCCTAATCCATATCATTGACACAAACTACAGGTGATTTAAAACAATTAAAAGCAGGCTGGGAACACAAAGAGACAATTTTTTCCTTCCGTCACCTGTATGTATTGAATCGCCTGGGCACGGCTCACTAAAGAAAATCAGGTGTGGAGGAGGGCAGTCCCGTAAAGGAGCCTGTCCAATTGTCCTCTATATGTTGTGCCCAGGAGATCCAATACACACAGCCGCGGGAACAGGAAAATCTGCCTCAAACAGTGTAAAAGTTAAAATTTCAGTTCATTAGAATCATAAAACTCTTTATTATGGGAAACATTGAAAAATACAACACTTTAACCTTAAAATGTGCTTTCCTGCACATATGTTACCTTCTGCCATGTCAGCTTGACACCATCTGGCACACACACAAGCAATGAAGATTAGACTTCAGAGTAAGGGGAGGTGAATTGTCCATGATAGGCTTTTGAAATCAATTTATTAATTTAAAAGAACAAAGAAAGACTTCCATTTATATAGTGCCTTTCATGACCTCAGGATGTCCCAAAGTGCTTTACAACCAATGAAGTACTTTTGAAGTAACAACAGAAAATGCTGGAAAAACTCAGCAGGCCAGGTGTAGTGTATGTGCCTTTAAGAGCCCCCTGTGTACTGTAATGCCGGTAATGGCCACTCGGGCTATATAAGCCTGTATATTGTGTTGTATCAGTTAGTTCACCTCCAGACTTTGTTCAGTAAACACCTGTGAAACCAACTCCTGCCTTCAGTGTCTCTATTAACACACGGATACAACACCAGGCAACATCCATGGAGAGAAAATAGAGTCAACGTTTCAGGTGAAAACCCTTTGTCAAGACTAAAGAAGCACAGGAAATGAAATAGATTAAGAGGCCAGGCTGGGAGAGAACAAAAGAGAAGAAGAGACATTAAGAGGTATTTAAAACGAGACGAGATGGTGATAGGACTAGTGGAGACAAAAGACGGCTCTAGATTAGGCATGAAATGCGCTGGCAGAATGGGAGACAGCTGCCATGTGGGAGAGAGAAAAAAAGAAAGTGGGGGGGAAAGGCCAAAACAAAGGTATGGATAAAAAATATAAGTAAAGATGTAATAGGGGCCGAGGTTATGATCTGAAATTGTTGAACTCGATATTGAGTCTGGAAGGCTGTAACGTGTCTAATCGGAAGATGAGGTGCTGTTCCTCGAGTTTACGGTGAGCTTCCGTGGAACAATGCAAGAGGCCAAGGACGGTGAGGTCCAAGTGGGGATGAGGTGGTGAATTAAAATGACAGGCGACCGGAAGCTCGGGGTCACCCTTACGGACTGAACGGAGGTGTTCCGCAAAGCGGTCACCCAATCTGCGTTTGGTCTCCCCAATGTAGAGGAGACCACATAGTGAGCAGCGAATACAGTATACTAGATTACAAGAAGTACAAGTAAATCGCTGTTTCACCTGGAAGGGGTGTTTGGGGCCCTGGACAGTGGGAAGGGGGGAGGTATAAGGACAGGTGTTACATCTCCTGCGCTTGCACGGGAAGGTGCCAGGCGAAGGGGAAGGGGTGCTGGGGGTGATAGAGGAGTGGACTAGGGTGTCTCGGAGGGAGCGGTCCCTATGGAATGCTGAAAGGGGAGGGAAGGGGAAGATGCGTTTGGTGGTGGGATCATTTGGAGGTGACGGAAATGGCGGAGGATGATCCGTTGAATGTGAAGGCTGGTGTGGTGAAAGGTGAGGACAAGGGGAACCCTATCGTGGTTCCGGGAGGGAGGGGCAGGGGTGAGGGCAGAAGTGCGGGAGATAGAATGGACACGGTTGAGGGCCGTGTCAACCACGGTAGAGGTTATTTCGGATTTCCAGCATCTGCAGTATTTTGCTAAGGTACTTTTGAAGTGTAGTCACTGTTGTAATGTAGGAAACGCGGCAGCCAATTTGCACACAGCAGGGTCCCACAAACAGCAATGTGATAATAACAAAATTATTTGTTTTAAAGATGTTGGTTGAGGGATAAATATTGGCCAGGACAATGGGGATAACGCCCCTGCTCTTCTTTCAAATAGTGCCATGGGATCTTTTATGTCCACCTGAGAGGGCAGTCAGCACCTCGGTTTAATGTCTCATCTGAAAGATGGCACCTCCAACAGTGCAGCACTGTCAGTACTGCACCGAAGTGTCAGCCTAGATTATGTGCTCAATTCACTGGAATGGGACTTGAACCCACAACCTTCTGACTCAGAGGCAAGAGTGCTGCCACTGAACCATGGTTGGCACAGACAACATTAAATTAGGTATTTAATGTTGGACATTGCAATTCTCAGTAACTGAGATTCCTCAAAATTCTGCAACAGTTCCCTATTTGTTCCTGATGTCTTTCAATACTAACCATTTTGTATGGCTGAAAACATGTCATAGATTTTGGCCTTTAATGGAGATTAAAAGGGTCTGTTTTACTACTGAATTTAGTTCCAAATGTGACACATCGAACAAGTTTCTGCAGCGACTTGAACACTTTAGAGGGTCCTGCAGTCTAACCTGTTTTTGCTAAAATTGGTAGTAACCATCAAATAAATAGATCCTGAAAATATAATGAGCTACATTTTACTTCTGGAGATATTAAACTGAAGAGCCTCCTGGATTGAATTTATCACAATTGCTTTGTATTTCTGTGCTGCTCAATCACAGCCTGTCAATCATGATGTAATTGCAATGCACATCAGGGACTGGAGATGATATCCTTTTTCTTTTTTAGAAACTGAGCGTGGGTTGCATTAACCAATTATAGCAGGAACTTCCGGTTAAGAGAAAAGAAACAAAAATGCTGCTACTGCAAATGATCTTTTCAACTATTTTACAGCTTTTTTAGGGGAGAAAGACAGAAGAGTGGGGAATATTTGCATAGAGCGTTTGACTAGCAACAACTTGTAAATGTTAGCAGTGCTTTTCGAATGCACATGCTCCCCTAACTATTAGGTCTCTCTGCTTTCCGTAAACTGAGGTTTGGTGGCAAATCTTAGGCCAAGGCATCTGCCAGAGCTCATAACTGACTGTGGTAACCATCCCTCCAACTTTCTCTTCCTCCCTGTGGGAAAGCATCCAGCCTCTGCTCAGGACTGCGGTATAAAAGCTGCTTTAATACACAGCTCCTTTGATGTACGTCTTTTTCCCTCTCATCCTTCCGATCAGCTTTACCAAACCAGAAGGAGCTCTATTTTTACTAATTCCATACTATTGATATTTTATTTTGCAAAACCAAATCCTCGAAACAAAGCACAAACCACATCAAAGGGCTGGTGCTTTAAAAAGACAGTAAAATCCAAACATCTTCTTATTCTTAATTCATATTATTATTATATGGTAGGACAACAAAGAGCACGGGACAAGATTTCCTCATATATAATGAAATGGCTTGGCCTTTATAAACAGGTTTATGATATAGCACACATAGAAAATCTTCCCCCATAACTGGTACTTTAAGGGTTAAAGGTGTAATCAACAGGGCCTGGACACCACAGAATCATAAAGTTAGTGTTGATAATAAAATGTCAAGATCTTAACATCCTGGCTCCTGTACTACTCCAGCACAGACTAGATTGACTGCAGGTCGTTTCACAGAATTAAACATAAAGGTTTTATAGATTTTAAACAAATGAAAACCAGTTGTTGGCAATATACCATTACACTGTGATGACTACCAAGAAAACTATTACCATCTTGAGCTTATATTCAAAGCAGATTTCCTATCTATTTTTAGTGGTAACATTTCCACATAAAAAAATGATCAAGTTGTCAGCTATTTCAGACAACTGAATAAAGAGGGAGAAGAGCTACGCTTCAGTAAGTGCAAAAATGTATTTAACAGTAGTTTGTACCTGATACAGAGGAGAGATGGCACCAGGTTTCTTAGTGTTCGCTTATGAAAACAATGAATACTTGACAACAGTTCTTTTAATTCTTCAAAATACGCTCACAGTTCCTATAAAATAATATCCATAAAACTCATTATGTGATTTTATGGTGGGTAATGATGTCGAACAGTCAGTGTTTGCCATTATTACTCCTCTGAAACTGACCGTAGCTTCAGGATTTAGTGCATGCGCAGCTAAACGCAAAAATCCTGATGTTGCGGTCAGTCATTCCCTGCTCCGACACAGGCTATGCTGTGGACCACCCCCATACCCTCACTACCACCAACCCCCCCCCCCACCCCCATGCCCGATAATCCGTGAAATCAGTGGAAATGACAAAAACATTAGCTTTTTGGTGCTAGAATCACTGTTAAATGCCCCATTAAATGTTAAACCTTGTTGGAATAGGTATAAATGGGGTTTTAACAGTGCATTAGCTGCTAAACGACCATTATGGCCCTGAAAAACTACTTTTTATATTTGTGGAATGTCAATTGTCTTCATTATAATAAAAATTACAAATTAAAAAGAAACTTTAAGTTTGGTCATGATATTTCAGCTTCTACCTTAACCCCATGTGTATGTCCAAATCTTTATTTTGCTCTCTGTAACATTTTTAAAAAGTGAGGATAAAAGCTGCTTTTTATTTCTTGGTTTGCTATCTGTGGGAACTCTTCAATGTGATTGGCTGCTTAGATACCTTGAAATAGCCCTGCTACACTTCGCTAGGAATCCTCTATTCATCATGCTATAATCAACTACACGTTGAGAAACCTCAAATTTTCACCACAGATTGCGAGATCTGTGTAGGCAGATTCCTTTGAGGTCAGCGGCGATCGCCATCACATCGCCACTGCCCGCAACTTATGGGCCATAATGTATTTTTTAATATCAAATATATTTAACAAAAGAGAACTGTCTCCCATCTCCACTACAACCATGATGCTGAATTAATCTGTTGCTATCAGAATCACCTGAAATAAAAATGATCTCTGAGAATTTATATATTTACTGATACAGTTTATGTGCCATCAGATTACTGGAAATAAAATGTGTGGGTGGTTTCTTTTCCTGCAGAAGATGTCAGACGATAAAACTTGCATTCAACTTTTTGTAGCAGTCTCATGTGAATCTCCTGCTTCACGGCAGGGGCCAAACAAAAGTCAAGGGGTAGGAGCTTTTACTAATAGTTTACAGTTGGTCATTTACTGTAGTTCAACTACAGATGCACAACCAATGGAAATTTGCAGCAGTAATATATTAGAGCAATGTCAAAAGACACTGAACAGTTCGTTATTTCCACAACTGACTGAATAAATGGAATATACAAGTGCTACATCATAATCAGAAAATACGCATCCGATCATAGAACCCTAGAATTGTGGAAGCTTACAGCAAAAAAGGAGGCCATTCAGCCCATCATGACTGTGCTGGCTCTTTGCTAGAGCTATCTAAATCTAATCCTACTGCCTCGCTCTCTCCCCATGGCCCTTCCTCTGCTTCAAATATTTATCCAATTTTTCTTTAACAGATGTGATGGTCCCTGCCTTCACCACTTCCTGTGGCGAAGAATTCCCATGTTTCAGAAGCCCTCTGTATGAAGAAAATTCTCTTAACCTCTCTCTTCACTCTTTTAAAGGCATTTTTAAATTGACAAACCCTCATCACTAACTCCCCACCAGAGGAAATGGTCTTTCCCTATTCATTTCACCAAAACCCTTCATAACATTTAAAAAATCACTACATTTCTGCTTAACCATCTCTGCCTCAGTGGGAATAGTCCCAGCATCTCAAGTCACTCCTTATAACTATATTTGCCCACCCCCTGGCATCATCCTGTGTGCTATTGTACTTTTTGGATTTCCAAGAGGTATCTGATCTTGGAGATTGCTTGTTTCTGATGTTTTTTGCATTACTGACCGTAATCACTTATCATGGGTGCCATTCCTGCTTCATTATTTTGGATGAAGAAGGAGGAGCAGCAATAATAGCAGCAGCAGCAAGCCTGATCAACCATGAGGAGTAGCAGGTGTGCCTGTTAGCAGAGAGTAGGTGATGGAAGTGACCCATTGAACGCCTTGCCCAGCCCAAGGGACTCTAGGCCAAGAGCAGCTTTCCTGGATATCTCTGAGGAGCAGTGTATGAGGAGGCTCCACCTCTCCAGGCACTCTATCGTAGATTCCCTCCAACTTTCTCCCCTCCTGTCCCAAAGATCTGACTCTGGCTGGAGTATGCCGCATAGGTACCTGCTACCCAAATAAGCAGTCTTTAATGTGTAATCCAAGGCAGTGAGAACCTCATGTTTTGGAGTGAATTTGGGGTGGTTATTGATGTAAAATGGGTTCTTAGAGGTTACTACCTCAAATCTACTGCTAAAAGACCACCTGCTCAGTTGGTAGCACTCTCGCCTCTAAGTCAGAAGGTTGTGGGTTCAAGTCCCACTCCAGGGACTTGAGCACATAAATCTAAGCTGACACTCCAGTGCAGTGCTGCACTGTCGGAGGTGCTGTCTTTCAGATGAGACGTTAAACCTAGACCCTGCCTGCGCTCTCAGGTGGACGTAAAAGAGCCTATGGCACTATTTTGAAGAAGAGTAGGGGAGTTATCCCTGGTGCCCTGGCCAATATTTATCCCTCAATCAATATAACAAAAACAGATTATCTGGTCATTATCACATTGCTGTTTGTGGGAGTTTGCTGTGTGCAAATTGGCTGCTGCATTTCCCACATTACAACAGTGACTACACTTCAAAAATACTTCATTGGTTGTGAAGTGCTTTGAGACGTCCGGTGGTCATGAAAGGCTCTATATAAATGTAAAGTCTTGGCAGTAAATGCTCTAGGAAGATATTCTTAAGATGGATACCACATTGTGAGGCCATTTTGCTACTCAAGATTGGTGTTTCTTGGCCTGCATATCAATCTCTTCCCTACACATTTATACCCACACACCAGCGTCTACAGACCAAAAAGGTCTTCTGGCCATCAGTTTCTCAGCAGCCTGCACTTCCACTGTCACCCTAGAGACTATTGGGGAAATATGTCAACTGCTGGTTGAAGACCTGCAGTTCACTTCCATCAGGAGAACAGCATTGTCTGTACCAGTGAACGTTAACACTGCTTTGAATTTCTTTGCAACTGGATCCTTCCAGGCAGCATATGGGGGTCTTTGCCACATTAGTTAGGCAGCTGCTCACCACTGCATCAAGCTCACTGATGCTTTATTCAGGAGGATTGCATCATTCATATACTTCTTAATAGAAGCAGATGAACAGAGAGAGAGAGAGAGAAAGAGAAAGCTATACAGATCTGTAGGCTGTCAGGGTTTCCGTAGGTGCAAGGAACAAGTGGTGAAATGCATGTGCCACTCAAAGCTTGATATAACAACCTTCTCAATTTTATGACTAGGAAAGGCATTCATTCTATTAATATACAGCTAATATGAGTCCTATATATCCTATATATCCATGCCAGATACCTAGGAAGTTGCCATATAACTTATCCACCAAACCAACCCCTCATGACTCAGAGCCAATGATCAGGGTGGTTGATTGGTGATTAGAACTATCCCCTGCAGTCATGGCTTTCATTCCAGTACACTCCAGATATAGGGGGGCAACAAATATAATAGGGAGAATTTTAACTCCTGGGCAGAAAGCTGCGGGACACTCACCCGGGAGCCGTAGTGGGAAGCCTGGTCCATTTTGACAGCCAGGCCTCATTAACAATCCACCAGCCAGCTGGCTGCCCATAATGGGCAAAAGCAGTTCATTGTCTTGTGGCCTGTGAAGATCGGGCAGCCCGGAGGCTGCCAGGCCGGTGGTCAGGTAGATTGTCAGGAAAGGTTGGGAGGATTTTGCGTGTCAGATGTTGGGGGGGGGGAGGGAGCCTCGGGTAGCAGTGTGGCCCAAACTCTCTTTCTGGGTTCCAGCGGAGCATTCCTGCTCCTCCTGGCCTGACGAAGATAAATTTTAAACTTATCTGACAGGGCCTCCACTGGGTGTCCACCTGGTTTTACTGAGCAGAGTGTCCATGGCAGTTCCTCTGCCCAGTAGGCAGTTACAATTGTATTGGGGGCTTACTGATATCACAGGAACTGAGTCAGGCAGGCAACTCAACCGCCCAAGATAACATCAATGTTAAAATGGTCATGGGATAGGAAACATTTGGATTTTAACTCCTGTTCCACCTGGTTTCTGCCGAGCAGAGGGATTTAAAATTCCCCCAGTGGGTCTAATGGCACGACAAGAAGTGTCATAGAACAAACTATAGGAATTTTCAAGTTTCAATTTAGGTGCTGGGATAAATCTGGTGGACCATGTAATATAACCCAGCAAGAGCCTCAAGAATTATTGTAGCTTGCTGCGAACTACATAATGAAGAAAGGCTTGCTGCTTCCAGAAGCTGATGATGATGAAGAGCAAGTGAAGAGCAGACCTCCCTCCCAGCAGCATGAGGATATGGGACTGGACAGCCAGCAGCCTGAGAAATGAGGGAATAACTGATAACCTAGAGCTTTCAATAAATAAACGGTGACGCAGCAAATAATGTCACTTCACAGCTGCCTGTGCTCTCCCCATAATTCAAAAAGTTCCTCACTGTCAAAGCCATCTGCCATGTTGCTTCTTCAGACAGAAGTCTATACTTCCCTTACCATCTTCCAAACCACCAAGAAGTGAAAGCATACACAGTAATGAACTGAGAACTCTATGTGCACAAGCTGTGTTTATTTACAGAACATCATTCATCAAAATGTGCTAATATCTCTAATAACACTAACCACAACTAATTATTAACACCATGGGGGTTGATTTTAACTTGCTCCAACTGGCGGGAATCAGCCAGGCAGTCGCTTCCCGCTGACTTCCCGATTGATTTGGTCAGGAAATTGGCAAGCGGCATGCTAATGAGGTTTGGCAGTTAAAATTGGGCAACAGGAGTCCGCCACCAGGGACCCAGGGGAGTGGTCCCCAGCAGAAGATAAGTGCTCTGGGAGGGAAGTCAGGCAGGCACCTAAACCCCCCAAAATAACAACACTGTTAAAATGGCCGCAGTGTGAAATGAAGGCTCTCGGAGGGAATTCATTGCGGCAAGTTAGCTGCGGATTCACTTGGGCACACATGGTATTACTGCTCCACTGATAAACGACCAACAGGAGAATTCAGCCCATTGTAACGGGCTCGAAGCCAATTCCAATCATACCCAATATGCACAAGAGCACTTCCCAGCAGGAGTCATGGATCAGGAATGTAAATCTTGGCTGACTTTTCCTTCTCTAACCCACAGGCACCAAAGCCAATTGAGCATTCTTACCACTGCCCTGGATGAATTCATCAAACTCATCACACACTGGGGATTGAACCTTGCCTGTACAGCAGTGTTTACAGCAGGCACTTATCAACTGTTGCAACTTTTTTCATGCTAAGTATTGTTCCATAGATTTACACATGTTGCTGTTTAAACCTCACTTAAATTTCACCTATCCCCAGAATCTGTTCCCAACCTCCTGCACCATTTCCATTTTGCTGCATTTATTGCAGAGTTGCAGATATCTTTTCTAGTCATGTGAATTGAGTTTTGGTGCAGTTTAGTACTGAAAGGGTACACAAATATCAAAGGGAAAATGTCAGCAAAAGATTTGAAAAATAATTTTAAAAGTGATTCTCTTTAGTCCAAGGATATTGTGAATTATGATTTTTTTTAACTGCACATTTCTCTATCTCTATCTCAAATACTCAGCAATCAAATTGTGGAGAAAATGACTTTCAGCAGCAGTTGGTTCTATAGAAGCTGTGCACTGGAATATCTGTAAAGGGTATTCACTAATGAATGGGTTTAGAAAAAGTTAAAACTGATTTTTTTTAAAGACAATTAGAAAAGGAAATTTCTAGATCCTTTACAAAACAACTAGATTTTCTAGTTTTGGCACCTAGCTATGTGTTCCATTAAAATAAATAACATTTATGTTTGTTTACTTGCAATGTGTTTAATTTGAATCAAAATGGAACCCACACATCTGCAGTTAATCAGACAGGTTACATGAAGAGGTCATAATGCTGCAATAAAGAAAAAGGATAGAAACACGGAAGTTTGTTTACTGCCATTCTAGACTGAGATTTTTCCTTTTGGTGGCTTTACCTCCATAAGTGAGTCAGGGTGGGACTTTCACTCACCCAATAGCCTCAGTAAGTTCTGAAGCAAGGTCATCGAGCTGAAACATTAACTCTGTTTCTCTCTCCACAGATGCTGCCTGACTTGCTGAGTGTTTCCAGCATTTTCTGTTTTTATAGCACCAGTACATTTCCTGGAATAAGCTTAATTTAAATATTTCTTGCAGGCTCCTGGAAAGGTTTCCACCAATGCTAAGGAGCCTGCCATAGCAAATGGAATATCCCTGCTGCTTCAGGACTCTGGCTCCTGTCGCCGCTTAACAGGACAACTTGCTCCAGGATTAAACATCCCACCTTATGTACTGGCAGGGGAGGGTGATGAATCGCCCTGCAATCGAATGCAGTCCCAGGCATGGCCTTTTAACCTTTGAAAGTCCTCTGTCAACCTTAGCAACGCTGAACCCCTGTTGTATACATCCAGCACTGCTATGGCGGTAATAATGAAAAATGTGACATTTCGGCATAGATTCTCCTTCAATCGGTAGGTCAGTGGTAGGGTAGGGCTACTGCCCACCGTGTGATACCGCCACTAGCCTGCTGAAGTTTCCTGGACTGGTCCTACTTATGTATTTGGGGTAGCAATGGAGCAGTAATAAGTTGCCTATTGATTTACTATTGCTGAGAGGAGGGAAATTTAGTGCTTTGTTAGTTAAAATGCTGCAGCTGATTAAAGCTGTTTTTGTTTGCCTGGGAGCAACACAACAATGCAGAAATTAGTGAGGAAGGAACAGCATCATGTCATCAGGAACAGCTCTCAGACTGCCTAACGCTTTGGTGGATGTACTTCCTGCAGAAATGTAATAGGTGTTCAAAATGATGAGGGGTTTTGATAGACTGAATAAGGAGAAACTGATTCCACTGGCTGGAAGGTCAGTAACCAGAGAACATGTAAGATAATTAGCACAAGAACCAAAGGGGAGATGAGGAGAATTATTTTACGCAGCGAGTTGTTATGATCTGGAATGCGCTGCCTGAGAGGATGGTGCATGTAGATTTAATAGTAATTTTGGAAAGGAAATTGGATATATACTTGAAAAGGAAAAAATTGCAGGGCTCTGGGGAAAGAGTCGGGAATGGGACTAATTGGATAGCCGGCACGGACAAGATGGGCTGAAGGGTCTGTATGATTCTATGAAATAAAGTATAGAAAATAAAGGCTCCTGAGGACTGAGGGCAGAAAGCACCATAAAGCTGGAAGTGGTAGAGGCAGTGAGTGCAATCTACAAACTGCTACACAGTGCAGGAAGAGGTTTAATGACCTCATAAGTTTGGACACAATTAGTGAAGTCACTGTTCTTCATGCTCATCCTATAGGAATGATAGAGCATTGACTTTCGTACTCGGTGTCATTATTTGGTTAACAGAAGAAGTGAGCTACACCCAGGGAACATCTGGAAACAATAATGCTCCATTTTAATTGCAAACCACTGTGAGAACTCAGATTGCTTGCCACAATGGGTTTTGATGGTCTTGAAGGAGAGATCTTTAAAGGGCGCCTGCACCTGCAAGTCTGATAAGAATGGTATGCAGCAGCAGATATGGGTGATAAGAAGTGTTCTTGACAGTAACATTCCTTTAATTCTGTGTTCTATCATTGCAAAGGAAAAGGTAATGCACTGCTAGCACCAAAGAACTGCAACAGAAGGAGGAACACCAATCTTGAAAACTTTGTGCACATGGGAAGGAAACTTTTCAGCTTGTAGACAGACAAAGAGGAGAGGCTGTAGGAGATGGCAGAGTAGGAGGCATTTGTTATAGTCAGGGCAAGGAGGAGCACCAGTCATTGCAGCTTTATGCGCACTGTCAAAGTATAGCAATGGCAAGCACTGATACGCTATTTCTTCAATGAGTGATGTAAGTGCAACACAGCGAAAGAAGCTTTCCTGTTTCTGAAATCTGAGGGAATGACTTGGAGGAAGTGACTAGCTGTTCAGATAAACAGCCAGGCTCATCAAGATCCACAACTCTTGTCCCATCTTCACCAACTACCTACCCCAGGACCAGATAAACCTACCTACTTCAGAAGGAAATAGTGAGTCAGAAGAGTTTTTATTGGGCAAAGCACCTAGCACTAGTGAGCATGAAGACCTGGGAGTGGAAGGGGACGAGTGGAGAAGCAACAATGATTAGCTGAAGAGTTCGGGATCCAAAATCTCAGGTGCTCAGTTTCAAAAAGAACAATGGACATCCACCCAAAATGGTGGAGTGGCCATTAGGCCCATCTGTTTCTGTCGGCGTGAGATCTGAACCAAATTCAAGTTTGGGCTTCATTTAAATGCTGTCGGTGAGCTGCTAGTGCCAACCGGACACCCTGTTGTAACTAGTCGATTGTAGGAAGGCAGGAAATTGGCCAGTTCCTGCATTGAGCCGGCCAGCAGGTTGGGTCAGAGTGGAAGGAAATCCCAGGAGGCAAACCTTGAACTGGCTTCTCTTTGACCCACAAAAACAAAAACTAAAAATTTGCTGATCCCTTTTTTAGCGGCATCCAGTGAATTGTGTTCTGGAAAGTAAAACTTGTTTGATCACATAGACTTCAGATTTCATTTCTATGGATGTTTGTAATTTAATGAACCTAGATGATGACATGTGTGAGTGTGATCCCTCTATTATGGCAATTTATAGAAGCCTGCGGGAATGCAGTTCTTTGGAAGGCAGTTTGGGTGAGAGGACATTTATTTACAGAAACCACTTGGCTGTCAGTTGCTTTCTTTGGCGGCTGGCTAATTGCTGTCTTTCTCCAACTCCTCTCCTTCCTGTGCACCCTCCATCTGACGTGGAGATGGAGGCCCCTTTCCATCTTCATCATCATCCCCTTAAGCTTCAGGAGGTAGCAGCCTTTTCTTAATAGCAATATTATGCAGCTACACTGACTCTTGTTGGACTGGATTGCAGGACTCTACCAGATTTATCCAGGCACCTAAAACAACATTTCAGAATAGCAGTTGTCTGCTCTGTCACAGTTCTTGTAGTCCCATGGGCCTCATTATATTTATTCTTCTCTGTCTGCGAATATCATACTGGAGTCACAGGCCATGAGTGCAAGAGAAAACTCAATCATCAATCAACCATCTTGATACATGGTTCTGTCATCAGGGCTCATATGGTGGATTGACATATGATGAAAGCAGTATGACAGCTTCCAGGGTAGCCTCCATTACTCTCTGTAAGTGGCAGATGTCTTTAGAGAGGCCCCAGAGCAGCAAGCAGCAAAAGTTGATGTCCAGGCAAACTTTCATACAACTTCAGGTAACCACCAAGAGAGCCTCCTTAATATAATATCTGCCTCAGGGATACTGCTGTGCTGTTCCTATATATGGTGATTGCGTTCTCAGTGTTTGGATTTGGGGCAGTAATTGAGAGAAATAGCACCAAGACCTTGGCTGCACCCAGGCACTGCCATTTATATGGCAGGCGGTACTGCAAACTGATGAATTTTACCAAGAATAAGTTTGGTACAACTTTTTTGAGGTGGTATGTGTATGCCATACCATCCCTTTTACTGTTTTAAACACCCTTTAATTGCCTGAAAGTGAGTGGTAATAAATGGGGAAATCTAGCGCAAAATATCATTCCATTATTACTACTTCCTTTGATTATGCCCATGCATTTTTGGGCAGGCATTTTGGGCATCGGGATTGAAGTAACATGCTAAGATTATTACAGGGGCAGAAATGGGTGGAGACCTGGTAGGGTCCCTGCCCAATTAGTTCTCACTTATCACCTGAGTTATGCATTGCAAACCAACATAATTTAAGAAGAAAATCCCCTCCTACTTTGTGACATTACCTTTTTATTAAAAGACAGCTAGGACGATGGATGAAACTGAAGGATGGATGTGCGATCAAATCACTTTTTCCTCATTCCTCCAACCACTTCTAGCTTTCTCCTCCTACCTGTAGTAACCTAAAGGCAGTGACTTATCCTGGGGTTTGGTACAACGGTTAGCTACAGGCATTTCTCAGTTATGTAGCAGAATAGTGAGTGTCACTGGGCTATGGAAGCCTTTACAATTGAACACAATCCTATTCTCACTCAAGGTCCAAGCATATGAGGGTAAATTGTAATCCACCGCTTGGGTGGTAATCTGGCAAAGTGGATTGCCCGCCTGTTATAGAACCCACCCGATTTTCTTCTATTAATTTCAGTGGAATGAATATTGGATGGATTACATAATGCTGGGCAATCCACTGCACCAGATTACTGCCCATGCTGTGAAGATGGAAATTTAGGCCATGAGCTTCTCGTAGGCACAACTATGCACAATCATCAGTGGGAACACTGGCCGAGCTTTTCCCTCATAAAGCGAAGCTGCTGAGGCCATTTGTGACAGTCAGGTTGCTGCTGAGATCAGTTAACTCAGCACTGGCCAATATTTCAACTGGAACCTTTCTGGTCAACACATCACAGCACTATACCATGTGGTGCATTTACCCACTGGGCCATAGAGATGGAGTTGTCTAATGATTTGAAACAATGTTTTATGCATTGAATAGCAGAAAAACCACTGTTCTTTGTTTCACTGAATGAGAAGTTGAATAAACAACCAAAATGAGGGGAGGAGAAAATCGCTCTTTTGGCAAATTAGTGGTGGGAATGGCTTGTTGCTGGATATCCCACCAGCTTGTAGTGCATGGCTGTTCCCACCAGAACATCCAGGTTTCCACCTGATTAAAAATTCATGGGAAGCGTCTGCCCTCACAGCAGACTACCTGTGGGAGTTCACATGTATGGATCAAATTAAGAGCAGCTCTGCTGGGTTTTTTTTTATTACTACTAGACTGTACTCACGGTGTCTGTATTTATTCATTGGAGAATTAATAATATAGAAATTCAAGGCAATAAACTCCCATTTGATATGAACTGGAGGGAAGGGGATTAAAGATTTATCATTTATCTCCAATGGAGGGTACATGGGCAGATTTACAGATGGTGTCCCTGAAGTTTTGTCTTATATAGTTAGGGAAACAAGAGTCACCTTAATTGATGCTCAGGGACACCCTAACCAAAGACAGAACCGCACTGTCTCTCTCTCCATCTCTAGTTTTGCTCCATCTCTTCAAACCTCTCCAAGCACATCACATCCATGAGACCTACCTCTTGCTCACTTGACCTTGTGTCCACTAAACTCAGGGCCATTAAACATCCCTTCCTGACCCCATGCTAATTGATAATGTAAATAGCCCCCTCTCAGCACCTTTCAAAACAGCCATCATCAGCCTCTCTGTCCATGTTAACTATCTCCCTATATCCAACCTTCTTTCCTTTCGAAGTTCCTTGAATGCGTTGTCACCTCCCAGATCTCTGACCATTTTTCATGCAACTCCTTGTTTGATTATTTCCAGTCAGGATTCCACCTTGCTTACTGCACCAAAATGGTCCTAACAAAAGTTATGTATGACATTCTCGGCCAATGAGACCATGGTGCTTTATCCCTCCTCATTCTCTCGACCGCTCTACAGTTTTCAACATGTCTGACCACATCACCCTCCTCCAATGCCTCTCCTCCACTGTTGAACTCCAAGGGACTATCCTTGATTGGTTGCACTCTTACATATCCATCCATAGCCAGGGTATCTGTGGAAATAGCAACTCTTCCGATACCAGCACCATCACCTAAAAATTCTCCCAAGGATCTGTAAGGATTCTGGGGGCTTCTTTTAAACTGGTTTAAGGTAATCTACCTGGCCAGCAGTCTTTTTGCTGCTGCACTCTAAACCAATTTACAAACAGCGGTTTCGAATCACTACCCCTCCTTTAGTTCTGAGTGGAGGAACTTATAATTAATGATATTAAAACGGAACAAGTGGTTTGGATGAGAGAAAAAAATCAAGCTTTATTAACTAAAAGAAACTATAATCACAATATCAAACTATCCCACACGAACACAGTGAAATTGTAAAACGATACAACAAGGGGGGTTGCAGATGGCGAAAACGAGGGATACAATGGCTACAATGTTATTTAAACAATCTTAGCAATTCCCTTAAATCACCATTCCTCCCTTAACTCCTGCTAGGTTGCCTTGTTGAAGAGTCAGAAACTCTGCTCACATGTGGTCCAGCGAAGAGAGAGAGAGAGAGAGAGAGAGAGCTCACCTATGGTCCTAGGAAGTCAAGAGAGAGAGCTGGCTTCTCAGCCCTATCTTTATATCTGGTGAGCCCCTCCCGTCCTGCCTTGCAAGGCTGTGTGCAAAATTCCCCACCCAAAAGGGTCCAATACACAAGAGAAAGCTGTGATAGGCTAACTCAAAGTGGTTGGATTGAGTTAATGTGATTTTCAGAGCTCCCTGTGCTGAAACAAAAGGGAGATACAACTGCTCTATTGTCCAGTACTGGGGTGATTTAAAATCCATTCAAATGTTAACGCTTCCCATTCAAGATACAAAAGTCTCTTCTGCAGTAGATGTCCTTTGTCTTCATTGAACCTTACTTCCAGACACAGAAAGCTGCATTCCAAGCCTCTTTTGTCATTCGGCCATGTGGTGCGACTGCCATTTTTATCCCTGGAAATTTAAAAGCACATTGCCCAGGGATACTTTAATCAAAAAAATGAATCTTCAGAACTGTAAATTATTGCGAATTCTTACAGATCCATCGTAGGCCATCACCTACTTCAACCACCATAATATTGTCCACCTCAGCAGATCTACAATTGAAACCTTCATGCATGCCTCCCAATCCCCAATACCTCTAATTTAGAATTCTTAAAGGGACCATAGCTAACTTTATTTTGACATTTGTGTTGTTAGTGTTCTACAACATTGAGGTGCTGCAAACACTGACAATGACTGCACAAAGGTGCAGGACTACACCCAGACTCTCCCATGATTCCCTCCATATACTTATGGAGGGAGTCACAGCACGCAGGGAGGTCCTCTTCCCTTCCCATGGGCGGAAGAGACCTCCCCAGGAGCTCAACACAGCCTGGTTGCACATTGCAGAGGAGGGCACAGGCAGGGATGTGGTCAGTAGGACCTGGGTGCAGTGCCGCAAACGTTTCAATGCGCTCAGTAGATCACGAAACATTAGTACAAAGTCACACTCAACCTTATCCTGCTGTGCCTCTCATCACATCCCCATCACTCTGCCTTTCCTACCCTACTCCTGCACATCCTTACTCACACCAACTTACCTTGCACCTCTATCCATCCCCCTCTATCTACATTATCACTTCCCCATCTCACTAGCTACCCCTCACACTCATCCTCCTCCGAGTGCAATCATACCAACTAACAACACACAAGGGTAGTGTAGGATTCGCAAAATCCAGAAAATACAGTCTAGATTGGTAAAACTCCTGAAATGGCCACATTGTGAGAACACAAGATGGAGTTGGCAGTTCTCATGGCTCAGTTCAAAAGGACACACCAGCAGTATCTTACAGCATCCTGAGTCATCACCGATTAGAAGATTCCAGAACTTACTGCTATTGATATGATAATATGGTTACAGCAGTAACGAACTCGTAAACAAAAGTATTTGCACCTGGAGGTGTGCTAATTGCTAGCAAAACGCAAACCCATCTCTGAAATCGCTGAGCACAGAAAAAAAAAACATTATCTGTACCAAATTCAGAGGGACACAGGACAGGTCCCATCAGTTTCATTTACAAGACATTAAAATAAAGTACTTGCTTTTGTCAAAGCAGCCTGCCCATTACCTTGACAAAAGAAAACCCCTGATTTGGCGCCGAGATAAGGGCAAGGAAACAGTATAACTGTTGAGAGAAAATCGACAGCAAGACATTCATTCAGTGAGATTCAGACAGATCCATCACAGATTCACACAGACACGAGGTCAAGGACAGAGCGAGGAGGACCCACAAGATTGTGCAGGAGAGCAGATTCAGAAGTTCAGTCCAGACCCAAGACCATCAGGAGTTCGAAGGCCGAGTGGAGAGGAGACGGTTCGAGGAGTTCGGAGGACTTTCAAGATTGTGCAGGAGAGCAGATTCAGAAGTTCAGTCCAGATCCAAGACCATCAGCAGTTCGAAGGCCGAGTGGAGAGGAGACGGTTCGAGGAGTTCGGAGGACTTTCAAGATTGTGCAGGGGAGCGGGTTCAGGAGCCGGTCCCATAAGGAAGATCGGAGATCCCGGACGTCACAGGAGTACCAAGGTCAAGGATGGTTTTAAAACTCTGGTGAGCATAAAGGCCCAACTCTACCTAGCTGACCTAGTTGAGGTATATTTTAACAACGGGAGGGTTTGTAACATTAAGGGTTTTGTAATTCAGGAGTGTGATTTATCCCTCGATGTGTCCGTGCGCTTTTCCCACCCCCATTTTAGTATACCGCTGATTAAGAATTGTTGTATGATTTAAGATAGTCAAAGTTATTCCTTGTGTGTTAAATTTTAGTTCCCATTGGGAGACGTGCTAATGATTTTTGTCTAAATTGATTCTTGCATTCTCTGTGTTTATTCTCCTTGAAAATAAAGATATTTCTGATTTAAAACTCACCTTGTCTCACCTGATCCATTTGTCTTCCGAGTCACAAGTTGGGCCACACATCAAGGTTGTCTGGCAATAAGCCCAGTGTCTAGAACCGGTGAGGGGGGAGCGCTTCAGAACTGCTCACGAGCAGTGCGAAATCAAAACCGATCTAGCACACCATAAGCTCGTTAAAACGACCCCTTACAGTAGGCACTTGAGTGTTTTATGCAATGTTCATGTAAAGTTTCTGTTAATGTGGTGTCTAACATTGAAACCTTCAATTTCAACACTTTGCGTTCTTGGACAGATTTGTGTGCACCTTTGGAAGTGGCTTAGTGAGTTGCAGTGAATTGTGAGACATAACGGTACCCCGCCCCCCACCCCCCATCCCACAATGGTAATGAGTGTGAAAGGTATGGCTTGGGCATTGTAGGGATGCTTTATGGTGTTGGTGTGGGGTGGTGTCAACCTGGCGCATCATGTGGCAACCAAGGTATACAGCATCAAGTGAAGTAAATCTAGCCATGGTGAGGCCATCCCTGGTCTCCCGGGCAGCAATGTGGTCGGGTGCTGAAGCTTTCTGTCCTGTGCAGCATCAGTTGTTTGCAGAGAAGGTTGGTGTTGTTGTTGGTGCTGCTGATATGCCTGGTGCTCCTGGTGTTGGGGCTGATCATGGTGGGATTCTGAGGACCAAGGTGAGAGAGTATAAAGGGCACCCATGCTGATGGAATAGATGGCAGGTGAAGTATAGCTGACAGAAGTGATCTGTTAAAAGTGAGCGAGGTAATGAGTTCAGACTGGATGGAGGCTTGTATAAAGTCTTGCAGCATGGTGAATCTGTTGTGGAAATGCAATGAGGAACAACTTGTGGCTGAGGAAAGATATCTCTGTAAGGTGGGAGCTTTTACTTTACATTTGAAGCTGTCAACTCAACAGTTGATTCAATGGCCACTGAACTCCTGCCTCAGCTTGACAGGCATGGTCCACGACCAGCATGAACAAGTGGACGAGCTGTCAATTGCAAAAGATAAGCTGAAAATCATTCTTAAGTGGCTCCAAACAAGCCACTAATTACCTGAATTGGGTCGCCCTCTGCTGCCTGTCGGGTTTGCTCAGCGCTGACAGACCCGACATCGGGAAAGACGTGTGGCAGTGGGTTGACAGTGGGTTCCTGACCCGCTGTGAAAAAAAAAACCACTTTCCCACCTGACCAACCACCAGTCCTGCCCGCTGACCCCCTGGAAATTTCTGTCCCACAGCAACTGCAATTTACATCTAAAACTGCTGTCATGCTGAAATCTTAAAAAGGCTTTGCATAGCAAATCCTTCTAGCACACCCTAGCTGCATGATACATGTATATCTACTGAACATGGAGGATGGACTACAGGGTGGGCAGATGTTTGTCACTGTATATGCTCCTTAAACTCAGGATATCTTAAGATTAATTCAGCGTTTGCTGTTATTACCCCTTTAAATCTGACCACAACTTCAGGATGTAGCGCATGTGCATCTAAATGTGGAAATCATGAAGTTGTGGTCAATCATTCACTGCTCCAACACTGGCTGCGTTGTGCCTTCCCGCCCTCAATCAGTGTAATCAGTGAAATCAGTGAAACTGACAAAAACCTGGGCTTTTCACTGGTAATATCGCTGTTAAATACCCCATTAAAAGTTAGGCCTTGTTGGATTAGGTGTAACTGGGGTTTTAACAGTGTATTGACTGGTAAACAAATGTTATAGCCCTGAAAAACTAATTTATATGTGTGGAGTGTCAAATTTCTCCATTATGATAAAAATTACAATTTTTAAGAAACTTAAAAAAAAATGTAATTAGTTTTTAAAAACGTGTTCATATTTATCTCAGGTTTACCTTTTCCCCAATGTGAGAGCCCCAATCTTTGTTTTACCCTCTGTAACATTTTTTAAAAATCTGAATAAAAGCAACTTCTTCACTTCCTGGTTCCCTGTCTGTGAGAATTCTGCATTGTGATCGGCTGCTTCGACAGCTTGCTGACATCACAGCAGAGCACTCCAGGGGATCCCTATGATATTACATTGATCTCACTTGTGCATCGAAAAAGGCAAACTTCTAGCCACAGAGATCACAGGGTCAGCGGCGAACGCCTTTGCTTTGTCGCTGACCGCAAATTCCGGGCCGTTGTCATTAATTTTTCAACTATTTTTAATGAATGAGGAATTTTAGGTAATTGTTAGAAGTAGTCAAGAAATTGGAAATCCACTTTGCTTAACCATGGTTTATTGGGATCTTGAGTAATTGTGTGTCGCAGCATTCTACACAATAGTGAATTCAACCAAATGCTGAAACGTTACCAGTCACAATGTGAAGCACTTGACCTACACTGGAGTGCTTTACTTTTTCATTCACAAATGCTGTACTACTTTAACAGATCACCATTTCTTATTCTAACCTGAAAAAATTGAAGCAAACAGAAATCATTGTATACGGTTAGTTTAAGATCTCAGTATGAACTAGGTTCAGTTCATGGCAAAGCTAAGAATAGACTGTCTGACATCTTTGCAATGACCTTTCCTTCATCATAAGATCAGAAGTGGAGCTGTTACTGATAATTACAGTGTTCAGTTCCATCTGCAATTCCTCAGATAATGAAGCAGTCCATGCCTGCATGCAACAGGGACTGGACAACATCCAGGCTTGGACTGATAAATAGCAACATTCGTGCTACACAAGTGTCAGGCAATGGGCTTCTTGAACAAGAGAGAGTCTAACCACCTCTACCTCCCCTTGACCTCCACCACCTAGAAGGACAAGGGCAGCAGGTGCATGGGAACACCAATACCACCAAGTTCCCCTCCAACTCACACACTAAAGAAAGAAAAAATTCACATTTTATAGCGCCTTTCACAACCTCAGGATGTCCCAATGTGCTTTACAGACAATTAAGTACTTTTGAAGTGTAGTCACTGCTGTGATATATCCTTGGTGTGGAGATGCCGGAGTTGGACTGGGGTGGACAAATGTAAGCAGTCACACAGCACCAGGTTATAGTCCAACAGCTTTATTTGAAGTCACAAGCTTTCGGAGCGCTGCTCCTTCGTCAGGTGAAGTGGAGAGATGCATAAAGACACAGCTTATATAGTCAGAGAATAATGTCAGATGTTTACAGGTAATCTTTCTAACTGCCATTTATCACACCTCGGCAGAGAGATAATCACAGCAATCAAAGGTGTGAATGGTGTCCAAACAGGTCAGTCAGGAAAACATTACATCAAAGAACAATGAGGTGGGGTCACAAGGGGTCAAATGTTGCAGATGCTGGGGTCTGTGTGAAAAACAAAAAAACAGCCAAAAAACATTTTTTTTTGCTGGAAATCACAGCAGGTCCGGCCGCATCTGTGTAGAGAGAACAAGCCAATGACGACTCGAGTCTGGATGACCCTACGTCAGGTGGGGTTACATGTAGCGTGACATGAACCCAAGATCCCGGTTCAGGCCGTCCTCATGGGTGCGGAACTTGGCTATCAGTTTCTGCTCGATGATTTTGCGTTGTCGTGTGTCTCGAAGGCCACCTTGGAGAATGCTTACCCGAAGATCGGAGGCTGAATGTCCTTGACTGCTGAAGTGTTCCCTGACTGGGAGGGAACACTCCTGCCTGGCGATTGTTGCGTGGTGTATCCTGACTTGAACATATATCACCGTTCCTTCATTGTCGCTGGGTCAAAGTCAGAGAACTCCCTTCCTAACAGCATTGTGCGACCGTGCAGATTTCAGCAGTTCAAGAAGGCCCACCACCACCTTCTCTGGGCAACTAGGGATGGACAATAAAGTGCCAGCCTTGCCAGTGATGCCTACATTCCATAAATGAATTTTTTTTTAATTGCAAGGAGATAATGCTCAACCATTGTACCCTCCTTTCCTGAAGATCCACCATAGCAATAAAAGATACCGGAGGAGGAAGAGAAGGAAGATGAAGATAATGAGGAAGAGAAGGAAGATGAAGATAATGAGGAAGAGAAGTGGAGCCCAGTGGAATGGCTATGGCTGGAATTGACCTGCCTGAGGTTGCCGTCTCTTAGAACAGCAACACATGCCAGGCCTCTGGCCTTCCTCCCCTCAGAGCACCACACCAGTGAAATATAAGAGACAAGACCAGGATGCCCAGGTACAAGCCCCAGAGATGCAGCCAGCAGTGGCTCCCTACAAGGAGCAAGCTGTCATGAGAGGAGAGTCCCTCAGTCCAATAACCCTTTTGTAGAACATGAGCAGCCAACGACATCTTGCGATACTGGCACTCAGGTTGCACCTTATGCACTAGAATAGGAGAAGGAAAGGTACGTGTAGATGTCCAGAGGAAGCACGGTGTTAGGAAAGAATAGATTGGCTTGTGTTCATTTTGGAGTTTGTTGTAATAAAATAAAATGTGAATGTATGTCATGCTTTATTATTCTTGGAGTTTAGCTTCATACAGCTGTGTTGCCTAAATATTCTATGGGGGTGGAGAGTTAATATATGGTTGAGCCCATCCTCCTTAAATGCTGCCTGACTCTCCTTTACACCATCCTGTGTGAATTCTCCTCCTCTATTATAATGGCATACAAGGGTATGGTCATAGGAAATGTCATACCTGCTCCTAAGTCACCCTCATAGCAGGTGGGAGGGGGATGGGGGGAAGTTGGGGTGGGGAGAAGAAGGATGAAAATCTCCCAGTATTCTCACACTGTCAGAAACAGTGAGCGGCAAGTCCAGGTGCGTGTAGGCAGAATGCCAAAAAAAATGTTGCAAAAAGTCATTCCCAGCTGCAGAAATCATCACTGAAACTCTCCAACTTCTCTCTTCTGCCTGTCTCAGCTATCTTGGTAACACCTGTGCCTCATAATTCTCAGTCTAACTTACCCTGAGCACATTGGGAGTGTAAAAGCAGGAAACGTGGAGTTTCACTCTCACTGGCCCTCATTATAATTTGTATAAATCAGCTCACTTGGAACTTGTTAGTTGGATTGCAGGAAGGGTCAATAAGTGCAAGGGAATTCCGGTGGGTTGATTTTGGGGCAAAGGGGCATCTGCCCCATTCTGCTGCCAAAAAATTTACTTGCGCAGATTTTATACTGAAATTACAGTGAAAACGGCATGGGACTTTTAGGCCAAAGTACATGGGGTTAAATTTCTATGGGAGTTCTTCCGATCGTCCACTGTAACTTTGGTGGAAAGTTTGAAAAGTGACATAAACTCTGGGGTTTCTATGGATTTTCCACCAAAGTTACGGTGAATGATCAGAAGAACCCCTGCAGAAATTCAAACCCTTTTGTATCTTTAAGGAAATACTACAACTCCACTGTGGGAAGTAGAACAAAAAAATAAAAATGTAAATAACTGAGAATAATAAGCTTTGAAAAGGGAACGATAAAAATTTACTAGAATGTTAAGCAGCTTTTTTGAATTGGTAACTAAAAATACTATTATAAACATAGGCAGGTTTTCCATCTGCCATTTTGCCATTTTTGCAGTGGTTTTGTTATTCCTGTGTAGCTCATAAGGCATCTTTCAATGGCCAAAATTTTCTCAAGGGAGGCAGGTTGGGGCCGGGGGAGCCTTTGAGGTGGGCAGGAAACCCGGGGGACTGGGAAACCTGGGGGGGTGGTGCAGGTTTCCGGCAGGCCCTGCCGACTTTAACGGCAGGGCCTGAATTGAATGCAAGGCCTCGGATTCCCGCCCACAGCCAGCTAGATTGAAAGGTTGGCTGGCTGCGGGCAAGTAGGCCTCAGAAGTGAGGGGCCGGTCTGGGGGAGGGTTTGCCAGAGGGGGAAGTGGCAATCGGCAGGGGTCAGGGATCGGGAGGCAGGAGAGGATTGGCCGGGGTCAGGGATCGGGAGGAGGGAGAGGATTGGCCGGGGTCGGGGATCAGGGTGGGGGGCGTACAGGGAGAGGATTGGCTGGGGTCAGGAATCGGGAAGGGGGGGAGAGAGTATCGGGGTCATTGATCGTGGGGTGGGGAGGGGGCTTGGCCAGGGATCACAGTGGGGTGGTGTCAGCCAGGGATCGCGGGGTGGGGGGGTGGGGTGGGGGGGGCCGGAGAGGATCAGGGCCAGCCTCATTATCATCATTGTGGAGAGAGGCCTGGAGGGGTGGCCTGTGGGAGGTGAAGCCTGTGGGTGGGGAGGGCGAGGCCTGGGAAGGCGATCAGAGGCCTGGGGTGGGGGGGTTTCCGAAGGGGAGTGAGTGGTGACGTAAGAAAACTACAAGGCACTTGGTCTAAGTATTAAACAAGGCTTTAATGAACTGTTTTTCAACCTGGAGACCTAGTTGTGTCCTTCACTAGTTTCTGTTAAAGAATGTCCTGAGAAAGCTGGGCCCATGCTCGAGTATTTATACTCTCCCTGGACAGCGCCACCAGCAGGCCGCCGAGTATAATTTCATAAGTTAGTTCCACATGAATGACAAAATTCATGTCAGGTGGTTTAGGCAGGAACTCTGGATCCAGGAGGTAGGTATAAAGCCACTTAGCTCCTTAATGCCGCAGTCCCTGCCTCTGTTTCACTGCCAGGTTTCACGAATTGTGTGAAACCCATTCAGAGGCAGTTAAACACAAAATGATGCGGGGCGGGGGGGAGGGCAAACATAGAAACATAGAAGATAGGAGCAGGAGTTGGCCATTCGGCCCCTCGAGCCTGCTACGCCATTCAATGAGATCATGGCTGATCATCCAAATTCAGTACCCTGTCCCTGCCTTCTCCCCATATCCCTTGATCCCTTTAGCCTTAAGAAATATATCTAACTCCTTCTTGAATATATTTAATGAATTGGCCTCCACTGCCTTCTGTGGTAGAGAATTCCACAGGTTCACCACTCTCTGGGTAAAGAAATTCCTCCTCATCTCTGTCCTAAATGGCCTACACCTTATCCTTAGACTGTGACCCCTGGTTCTGGACTCCCCGGCCATCGGGAACATCCTTCCTGCATCTAGTCTGTCTAGTCCTGTTAGAATTTTATAAGTTTCAATGAGATCCCCTCTCATTCTTCTAAACTCCAGCGAGTATAAACCCAATCAACCCAATCTCTCCTCATATGTCATTCCTGCCATCCCAGGTATCAGTCTGGTGAATCTTCGCTGCACTCCCTCCATGGCAAGAACATCCTTCCTCAGATAAGGCGACCAAAACTGCACACAATGCTCAAGGTGTGGTCTCACCAATGCCCTCTACAACTGCAGCAAGACATCCTTGTTCCTGTACTCGAACCCTCTCGCTACGAAGGCCAACATACCATTTGCCTTCTTAACCGCCTGCTGCACCTGCATGCTTACCTTCAGCGACTGGTGCACAAGGACATCCAGGTCTCGTTGCACTTCCCCTTCTCCCAATCTATTGCCGTTCAGATAATAATCTGCCTTCCTGTTTTAGCCACCAAAGTGGATAACCTCGCATTTATCCACATTATACTGCATCTGCCATGCTTCTGCCCAATCACCTAACCTGTCCAAATCATCCTGGAGTTTCTCAGCATCCTCCTCACAGCACACACGCCCACCCAGCTTTGTGTTGTCTGCAAACTTGGAGATATTACATCTGGTTCCTTCGTCTAGATCATTTATATATATTGTGAATAGCTAGGGTCCTAGGGCCGATCCCTGTGGTACCCGACTAGTCACTGCCTGCCACTCGGAAAAAGAGCCGTTTATTCCAACTCTTTGCTTCCTATCTGCCAATCAGATCTCTATCCAAGTCAGTACCTTGCCCCCAATCCTAACTTTACTGGAAAGAGGCTTCCAGTCTCAATATAATATTTAATTTGACATTCCAGCCCCTGGGAGTGGGTTGGTCGCCCACCTCCATCCCGTCTCCGGCAAAGCCAGAAGTGGGTGAGTTGGAGGCGGGATCAAGTCGGGAATCCCATTTTTAACAATTTAACTGCCCCCACGCTCCAAACCCATCCATTTTTTTTAGGGGAATATTCCGGCCAATGTCTTTATCTATGAAAGAGAACTAAATGGTGATGTGGGAACACAAGCTTTAGGTAGAGTTATAAAGGTTTTGTTTTGCATAGTCTTTCTCAGTCTGTAAAATAGAAGATGAGTCCTATTTGTTGTCATTCACAGACAACTAGCAATTTACTGATACTGTTCCAGAAAGTGTAATTATAGCTTCATGATAACAATCTTACCATTTTTCAAATCTCCAATTAACATTTGTTTAGCAAAATTGTCTAGAGAGTGTGATTGAACGATAGCAAGTCTGCCTCATACATGGGAATTGGCAGTAGAGGAAAATAATCTCTTTAGATTGTTAAATGTATTCTTATTTTGCCGCCAAAAACCAAAGTGCTTGTCAAACGGTCCAATTATATTAAGGATAGTTTTTTTTTTAAAGGGTTATGTTCTGACCATTTTATTAATGTGCATTGACTAAATGTTGCCATTGGCGGTTTTTTTTTTAAAGTTGCATTTGAAACCTTAAGGTATTTTACATCTGCCTATAGCTACTGTGAAAAAGCTTTTGGCATAAATTGTGTTCCAGACGTGAATAGAGTAACATGATCATAATGGCTTAAATTCCTTGGCCAGACACCTTCAGTTACAGTGCAGCTGATTTCAATGATTGCATGCTGCAGTCTAGGAGACTCATTGGCCTAAACATGTGATGGAATCCTTGTCTGATACATTCTAGTGAAGCTACATATGTTGTATGTGTGCGCGGTGCATTGGGGTAATTTTCGGACAATGTTACCGGTGGGGAGCGTTGTCCAAAGCGTGTACACATCACAGCTTTGGGCACATGTTGCCAATGATTTCCCCACCATTAATAGTTGGAAAATCATGCATCACATGCAAAATGTCTGGCATGCACTTCTGGTGGGTAAGGCTTGCTGCGAGATGTGAAAACCAGTAAATTATCCTTGATGTATATGTAGCTGTCT
Organism: Somniosus microcephalus; assembly: GCF_052327205.1. NCBI lineage: Eukaryota > Metazoa > Chordata > Chondrichthyes > Squaliformes > Somniosidae > Somniosus > Somniosus microcephalus. The sequence continues at coordinate 82,612,759 of NC_140993.1, read as the reverse complement.
AGTTCCATGTTTATTCATATCAATGTGTGCGTTGGGGGACATTTCCTTACCGATAATTCTGTTTACAAAATAATTGTGCTACGGTATCTTGGGCTTTACACACACAGAATACACAGAATCCCCACAGTGCAGATAGAGGCCATTTCGGCCCATCGAGCCTGCACCGACACATATCCCACCCTATCCCTGTAACCCCACGTATTTAATCCCCTAACATTAAGGGTCAATTTAACATAGCCAAACCAACCTAACCTGCACATCTTTGGACTGTGGGAGGAAACCGGAGCACCCGGAGGAAACCCACGCAGACACAGGGAGAATGTGCAAACTCCACACAGACAGTCGCCCGAGGCCAGATTTGAACCCGGGTCCCTGGCGCTGTGAGGCAACAGTGCTAACCACTATGCCACCGTGCCCCCGTGCTTTGTTCCTATTGGAGCAGCAGACAAACCTGTCATAAGCCAGAGTGAAAGAGGGTGTCTGATTTTTGTGTGCAATTACTGGAACAGGGCACCTGGCAGTCAGTGACTCAAGATGTTGATGCTTCAAAGCATTGTGCAAATGAACTATAGAATGCTGGCTTTCTGCTGCAGTTCCCCACATGGTGGCTTTCCAAACTTGGTTATCAGGGCTGTGTACTGGATGGAGGCAAAGTGTTGCTCACAGAAAAGGAAATCGCAGGCACGATCAGCCTGCACATCTCACCAGGAGCCTCAAAAGCCCCGGAAACACAGGCCTGAGAGTAGGTTGCTTACCTATTCTTCAGCAAAGAAACAGGTAGAGAACTGAGAAAAAGTAACTCAAAATGGGAGAAAAAGTTCACATAAAATAATAACGTGGTGTAAATATAGACTTTTCTTGATGGTAAGGAAAGGGGAAGAAATGCAATTAAGACCCAGGTTAGCCAGCTGGCAAATGGCAAATATGCATTGCAGTCAGGATGAAAACTTCAAGTTCAATGAAATATCATATTAGAGACATTAAAACTCGCTGATGCAGAGGAACTGGGGAATATGGCTAAAGACCTGTAGATGTTGATTTCTATAACTGTCCTGGCCAAAATCAGGGACATCAGACCTGAAATGGCTGCTAATATGACCAAGTTAACTGCTGAAATGAGTGAAATAAAACGAACAGATTGTACGGCTGAGTATTCTCTGGAAGTAGCAGAGGACCACTTTTATTATGTAAATACTCTCATTAGTCTCAAAGAAAAGCTAGAACTTTTGATGACCTGAAAAAAAGATGCAGCTTCATTAATATTTGTGTTTTTGGCATTTTGGAAGAGGCAGATCGACCATATACATTGGACCCTGGCTGCCTGCTCTAATGGTTCAAGTGTGGGGGGGGCGGGGGAACTTGATGATTCACTTTGCATTTTTTCCAAATGCAGATAATGTCCTTTGAGAAACAACAGAGATGGGAAATCTGAACTGGCAAAAGAAGAGAACCTTGTTTATGATGATTTACAGCCAGAGCTTTTGGATCACTATATAGAATATGACCCGGTCAAATGTGTTTTGTGGGATAAAAAGGTTTGGTATGGCACCTGGCACATCTGGGAATCTATCCAATAGCTGCTATAAGCCTGTTTTTATCACTAGATGCAGAGACTGATTTTTAAAATTAATTAAATAGGGGCTGATGCAGTGAGCAGTTTCTTCCCAAAAGAACACTGAGCAGCAGTGACTGATGACTCGACAGTCAATCAACCACTCAAAGTGCTCAGTGTATCACAGCAAACCTGCTTCTCGGAATTCAGATCAGAATATAGAATCAGCACCAGGCCAGTCAGGGAGTGAAGATGGGGGTAAGTGGAACTGTTAGATTTTCAAATATTTAATGGGAAACTTCATTAAGTTAGGAAAATATTGTTCTAATTCTGTTCTCCATGCAGAAGAGCTGGTGAATAGCAGTGTTAATTCAGGACCCAGCCCAACTAAATTTTTTATGCATACCAACCGTAGTAGATGCCATAGATTAAGGATAAGTCCTTGGAATGTCAAGGGCCTACATTCCCTATTAAGAGATAGAAGGTGTTGACCTCCTTCTATGCAAGGAGAAAGAAGACAGTGAGCAAGGAAACAATCTCTGGCCCCAAGGTCCTGCTGAAATGGTTCTGCAATATTGGCCAGGAGATTTGTGAGAGTGGCCCAGGCTGAGTCATCCCCTGATATCCTCGCCCTGTGGTGAAGCATCTGACCTCCATCTGACAACACATTAAGGACTCACCATGTGAAGAATTGCTGGCACAAACCACATTCCGTCACCCTGGATCTCCAATGCATTTCACCACTCAACCAACTTAATTTTTAAAACATTATGGGCTGTATATTCCAATACCCGTAGGGACATCGGAAATGCCGGTTTCAGGCATGCCAAGCACATGCGCTGAAAACCGGCATTTCTGATCTGTCAAGAATGCTCTTGACAGATCGGACGCCTGCCCTAGAAAAGGGCCTCTGCGGGCGGATAGTTCCGCTTTCTGGAGAACCTCCGCCTGCAGAAAACCCTTAGAAATCTTACGCCTGGTAAAAGCAGGCGTAAGGCCTGCTTTTACCAGCATAAGATTTGAAAAAAAATTAAAAAAAAATGTTTTCACCCATTTATCATTTAAAAATACTTTAAAAAAGGTAAGTTTATTTTTAGCCATGTAAAAAACTTTAATTATTTTTTTCAAAAAATTAAATTTGTTTAAAATATTTAATTTATTGTAATTTCAACTAACCTTAAAAATGTGATTTATAAAAATTATTTAATGTTTTACAGTGTTTTTGGGGTGATCGCCATTCATATTTTTGACAGGTCTGTCAAGTGTATGAACGGAAATTCCCTTCTTTGATTGGCTCCCCATGGCCCACATGATCCCAGGGACGCTTGTGAACCGCATGCGTCCCTGGGATACGTGGGCCCTGCGCACTTGGAGTTGGAGAGGCCCAGGAGCAGAAGTGTCCGGACCTCGGGAGCCCTCAGGTAAGTCCATAGATTTTTTCCAGATCGGAGGCCTCCACACGCAGGAAGACTCCGATCGGAAAATATGGCCCATTGCTTTGAAATTAAATTTTAGCATGGGTACTCACTTCCAAAGAGTTGAAAAGTACTTGGCATGATTCCCATACATGCTGTTGCTTAGATTCCAGCACCTCAAGGCATCATTTCATACTAGTAGTGTTATAGCATAAATAGTGATTCCATTATATTCAGTTCTGGTTAGAAATAACATTTTGCCCACTGCCTACGACAGGTTTCTAATGTAATATGTCTAGCTTAGAATCTGCACAGTTAGAGCTCGCCTTATGTCAATTGAATCTTTGTGAGGAGACTTTTCCTGTATTGTGCATTCAAATGTTATGCTTCAAGAAGTCTGTGTTTCAGAGGTTATGCCCATCACGTTTACATTATCAGATGCTTCAGTTAGGCTACGGTAAATTTTGCGGTAAATGGCATTTTCAAAGAATGCAACAAAACAAAATGCATACCTTCTAAAATTTACACCTTTTATACACCTATTACTAAAAGGACAACTTTTTAATCTTGCACATTCAGAAATGCTTGGATATTTGTCTGTTCTTTTCACTTTTTGGGTGAAAACAAATCCCATCTCATTTTCCCTATAAATGAATATCCACAAGCTCTCTGGTTTTGATTCAGTAAAAAGTAAAACCAGTTTATTATCCAGTGGGACAGCCTACCCATGCAGAATCATTAGTTTCCTTTCAGTAATGCTGCTCACGATGAGTAGAGATAGCTGCAAGCACATAAGAACATAAGAACTGTAAGATTCGCAATTTTCAGCAAAAATCACGCAAGAAAACTGGATAAAATAAGACTGTTTATTGACCAAAGTAAGCTTGCACAGAAAAACCTTTGATAAAAGGGCATACAAAATGGCCGCCAGGCCCCGTGATCAGTTTATGAACCATTTTATTTCTGTTACTGCAAGCCAGACAGGCTTGTGGATTGAAGACAGTGAGCCCACGAAAGCCAGTCTCTGGGAACCGAAACTCAGAGCAACAGCATACATATTCAATGGATTATAAGTACAGGATGGGGCCCATCAAGATATGGGCGGACAATGTAAAAACACTTATACCCATTTATCGTACAAAGGAAAAACTGTTTAGCAGCCATCAAGGAAAATGTCCGGACCGATCAATATGCGAACCGAGCCACGGTGACAATGCAAAAGACATTGAAAGACATTATCGGCCAGGAAGGCCAGTTTAAGTTATCACCGGCTCCGTTACAAGACAAAGCGCCCCTGCAGAGATTTCTGCCCGCCAAAATTAATACAAAGACAGGACTATGATTTGGCGGGAGATAAGACTGTCCCAAAAGAGTATAACTATGGATTGAAAGTCCATCTAAGTTACTTCGGACTTCGGGTTACTTGAACAACTTCTTCTTCACTGCCACGGCTTCTTGTTGGGCGACTTCAGGCTTCCATTTCTTCAAGAACTTTCTTCTACGAGGAACGAACGAAGGGCGGACGGTGCCCGGATCGGCGCCTCTTCCACTTCGGCAGATCGATGAAAACGTTTTCGTCTTTTTAAAGACGGACGGTTTCGGTAAAAGGACAACGTGGTCGGTGTTCAGCCAAACAAGGCTCGGCCACGACGAGAAGACGACGAGGGTGGCCCGGGTACTGGGGTCGGGAGATCATCGACGACCCAGGCCGACGGAGAAGAAACCCTCTGGAGGACTGGCGATCTAGGCCACAAGATTCTCCCAAGTGCATAGCCTGCATCTGGGTCTGCTCCATGAACCCAAATCGACTCAGTGGATCTCAACCTTAACGAGCGCTCATCGAGGCTGGGTCTACCCCACCGCCTCGAGGGAGGAGAGAATATCGACTGCGCCAGAAGTTTCCAAATCCACGTGACGACGGAAAGCGGTGCCAAAAAGGCTGCGAACCCCCTTTCTCGCGATTTCGAGAGTGGTGAGCATGATCCCAAGTTCCCCAGGTCGAAACTTAGTTTAGGTATAGGGGAGGGAGTTAAGGGAAATCGTAATGTGTTTCCCCTTTTTCGATGTGCCGTGTGTTCCCCATTTCCATAGAGTCAAGTTCATAAATTTGTGCATGATTGTAGTAACTTTAATCTGTGCCTATGACATGTATTTTGTAATGCTTCAAACTGTTTAAAAATAAAAGCATCCATTTCGTGCTATTCAACCTGGTCTATTGAGCTCTTTCTCTGCACTACTGTTCTCTGCACCTAAGTCCAAGGTCTAGAACCGTAGGGGGAGTGGGTCGAACCACTCAAGGGTAATTATTGCACAAAGCCTGGCAGGAGACCAGAAAGAGCAAGAGAAACCCCCTACAGAAATGCCGACCGCGGCAGGACCTTGGCAGCAGGAAAGTAGTGTGTTAGATCAAGATCTGAATAAACGAAATGTGATGGATGAAAGAATAGCAGATTATGTTTTCGGAAAAGTCAACCTCACAAAACAATGGATATCTGATCTACTAAGGGATAGGCGCCCGCTAGACGCAGCCATCAAGTGGACAGCGGGTAGAGAGCATAAGAAATCTGTAGAAAAGGCGGTCTGGCTGATGTGCTACAAGAAGCAAGTCCAGCTTTTGGACCAGGTAGTTGCAGCACAGACAGTCCAGATCAACGGCTTGCTTAAAGGCATAGAGGAAAAGGTTGCGGGAGGTCAAAAACTGATTGAATCGCTTGACGCGCTGAACCAGGAACGCCGCTCTGTAATTCGCTGCCACGAAACCCGGGTAGAATATTTAAAATGTCAGGTCGTTGAGGCCAAGGCCAGTGAAGGTAGAATGAGAGAGAGGTGTTCCCGTCTAGCCAAACAAGTAGATGCCCAAGAGGAAAAGCTCCTGGGAGCCAGGGCAGCATATAAGATGGCCATGGAGGATAGATCTGAGAACACCGACCACAGCACTTGCCGCCGGGAGCTAGAGGACCTGAGAAAGGCCCTAGCGAAGGCAAACGGGTTGGTGTGTCTCATAAATCCACCAGCGAGTCAGCTGTTGCTAGCCAAGGAATCCAAAAGACCGATTCCACAAGAGGCAGTTGGGGTACCAACCCCCGAACCTTCTGCGCCTCCTGCCTATGAGGAGTCTTGGACTCCGGGACAGGAGACGGAGACGGTAGAGGAAGAGAGCCCTGAGGTAGAGCAACCCCAGACAGTAGAGTCGGGGTCGGCGCCAATGTGTCCAACGAGACACCGGAGGATCGGTCCAAATGAAGAAAATGGCGATGACGGACCCCTTGAGAGTCAGATCATAATGCCTCATAGCGCACGACAGCTAAGAGAGATGATAAGTCACATCCCAAAACTCTCCGAGTCAGGAGATCCCTCCGTGCATTTCAGGGACGTGGAGCAGACCGCAGCAGTCAATGACTGCGACGGGGTTGAACAGTCTAAAATGCTGCTGTTCTCCCTGGACAGTTCGCTCCTCCAGTGTCTCCCTGACGAGAGCAAGAGAGGGCACAGGGACTATGAGTTGCTACGGGATGAGATTCTGGAGATCATGGGAGAGGGGGACGGAACTCCGTTCCTCCGTTTAGAAAAGACAGTGCAGCTAGAGGGAGAACCCCCACGGGTTTTCGCCGACAGGTTGTGGCCAGTGTATCGGCGCAGCTGCCCGGGCGGGCCGGCCCGGGCCGGGCTGGATGGCGAACAAAGGGCTCACTGGCTTCGGTGCCTGGTAGCAGGTTGCCTGCCAGTAGTGAAGGAACAGGCCAAAGCATGGTTTGACCCCACTAACGCCCGCTCCACGGAGGAAGTAGTACTAGATCAGCTCACGATCAGTTATAGAAACAACAAGGGCAAGAAAACGCCTGTTGTGAAAGGAAAGGTGCATGAGGTGAGACCCGCAGCCTCTGCTAAAAGGGAATGGCGTCAGGAGGGAAATCGCCATCCCCAAGCAAATAGCAGTTGTTACGGGTGTGGGAAGGAGGGTCATTGGCGCAAGGACTGTAGGAATCCTTGGAAGGATAAGAGGGAGAGAGCGTTCGCCGCAGCCCAAGATCAAGCCCAAGCCCGAGTCGCCAACGGCCCGAGAGTTTACCCAACACCAGCACAACCACAAGTGCAGGCCGCTGCCCCAACACCAGTCCAGAACCCAACCGTAGCCTCTGCCCCGAATAAAGGGGGTGGTGCGGTTGTGGACCCCGCTGCGATCGAGTCAGTCTTGGAGACTATGCGGTCTCTGATGACCTGGCAGGGGAAGGTAGCGGTTGCTAACAGCCCTATCGCCCCCGAGACCCCAGCCGAAACACCTAAATGACTGACGCCCGCGCAGCCCATCTACTTGTGTCCGCTCCGCTATGACGCTTGGAGAAGACCTGTGGTGGAGATGGAGGTAGAGAAACAAAGGGGTAGTTACCTGTTGGATACGGGAGCTTCGTGTACCGTGATCCACACGGACAAACCTTTTGCCTCACCTCTGTCCGCCCAGGCTCCATATTTAGTAGCGGGTTTCACAGGTAGAGCACAGGCTGGCGCGCACTCCCTCCCGCTCTCCATTCAGTTGGGAGCGCTCCACACGACATGGACGTGCATCCTATTGAAGTGGAAAGAGGGGGGGGGGAAAGGCATCCTCGGGGCTGATTTCTTGGTGGAACACGGGATCCTCGTGGACCTGAGAAATCACTGTCTCTGGGGAGCCGAGGGCGGTTTAGGTAAGGTAGTCGTAATCCCGGGGAAGGAAGAAAAGGGGGCCCTGTGCACTATGAAGCCATCAGGAGGTTACGATCTCGAGCTCATGATAACAAACGTCCCAACGGACTTGCAGGCGCGTGTGTCAGAAAATCTGACCGCGTTCGCCACCCACAAGCACGACTGCGGGAGAGTCACTGGGTTCGAAGTCAGCATAGACGGGGACCCCATGATCCGACCCCAAAAGCAGTATAATTTCCCCAAGGAGGCAGAACCCGACATGGAGACAGCAATATCTTCATTGGTACAGCAGGGCGTATTGAGGACGATAGCCACCCACGTGAACTCCCCATTATGGCCGGTAAAGAAACCGGACAATTCGTGGAGAGCCACGGTGGACTATAGAGTCCTCAATAGTAATATCCCAGCCTGCGCGCCCACGGTAGCAGCAGTTGCAGACTTAATAGGGAGTATTCCAGCATCGGCGACCACATTCACGGTGCTGGACATCTCGAACGGTTTTTGGTCCATTCCGCTGCGGCGGGAGGACCAGTACAAGTTTGCCTTTACTTTCAAAGGGCAACAGTACACCTGGAACTGCTTACCACAGGGTTTTCACAACAGCCCCAGCATTTTCCATCAGTGCATGGCGGGGAGTTTGAAAGAGTTCAGCCAGCCCAACCAGATAGTGCAGTATGTGGACGACTTACTCCTGTTCACAGATACAAGGGAGCAGCACGGCCCACTGTTAGCCGAATTGTTGGAACTGTTAGAAAGGAAGGGTTTCAAAGTAAACCCAAAGAAAGCCCAGATCGGCCAGCAGGAAGTTAAATTCCTGGGTCTGGCCATCCGCGCTGGGGAAAGAGCCATAGATAAGGCCAGACGGGAATCTATACAAGATCTGCCGATTCCCAACACAGTAACGGGTGTAAGGTCCTTTTTGGGATTGATCGGGTACTGCAGAGATTTCATCGAGGACTATGCTGCCACAGCGGCCCCGCTACTTCGACTCTTACACAAGGGAGTCGAGTGGTCTTGGGACGAGGGGTGCCAGGCAGCATTTGAGAAGTTGAAAAGAGATCTGCAGACCGCGCCAGCCCTAGGGGCCATAGATGGGGGAGAGTTCTTTCTGGAGGTAGCCGCTAGTGGGGACAGCCTGAGCGCAGTGCTGCTCCAAGAGCGGCACGGCAAGCTAAGACCAGTAGTTTATTCCTCCAGGGTGCTCACGGATGTGGAGAGGAGTTTCTCCAATTGCGAACGGCATCTCCTGGCCACGCATTGGGCTGTGAACAGATCAGTGATCTTCACAGGGACCTCTCCCATTACGCTCCTCACCCATCACACCCCCACGAAGATGCTTCTGGACGGGAGGATTAAGGATGGGACCATAAGCAGCGCTCGGATTGCACGCTGGACCCTCCTCCTTTCCCAGATGGATCTCAAAGTTAAAGGCCTCTGCGCGCCAAGGCTCGCAGCCAATATGGCATATCCCGGGACAGCCCATCAATGTTCCGTAGAAGGGGTATGGGAAGTTAACATAGGTTTACGGGCCGGGATACATCCCACGGGCCGCGAGATCTACGTAGACGGTTCTAGCACTGTAGCTGACGGCAAGCGACTCACAGGGTGTGGAGTTTATGACCCTGCGGCAAACATTGCCCTGGCAATTAAGCTCCCCAGCACTATGAGCGCGCAGCAGGCTGAACTGTCCGCGGTGGCGTACGTGGTTACCCACCCCGAGATTTTCCCAACCCCATACATGATTTGCTCAGACAGCATGTTCACGTGCAATTCGTGTACAGAGTACCTCGCCATCTGGTCCCGACGCGGGTACACCTCCGCGGACGGGCGGCCTTTAACAGTTAAGCCCTTGCTGGAGAAGATCCTAGCAGCTGTGGGGGAGAAAGGAGAGGTGTTCATCCATAAGGTGAAGGCTCACTCCATTACAGAACCCCGCAGTCAGGGCAACCAGCAGGCGGATGCGCTAGCCAGGGAGGGTGCCCGCAACGGCATTCTCTGGGACCCATACGAACCCGGACCCGTGGCGGCGATCCAAGGCAGGGAGGGAATTCCCGGGAACACAGGGGTGACACCGCCCCCAGACCTAAAGACCGTCCAAACCCTGGATCCCGCCCTAAAAGCAGTCCTAAAAGCCATCACAGAGGGCAAACAGGTAGAAGGTCCGTACAGTACGGCAGCCCTCACAGTCAAAGAAGGTATGCTGTTCCGAAAGGAGCAGTGGGTTGTGCCGCAGCAGCACCGAAGGGAATTCCTGCAATTGGCCCACGAGGGTCCAGGAGCGGGACACCCCGGACCTGAGGTCACCTGGCAACGGGTGGAGCAGGCGGGATGGTGGCCGGGACTTCGGGACGATGTCCGCGAGTTCTGCGCAAGCTGTCTTGTGTGTGCTGCTAACAACCCAGACCCCCACAAAAGGAAGGTGCCCATGGGGCACATCAGGAGGGTAGAGGGACCATGGCAGTCGATTCAGGTCGACTACATAGGGCCCCTGCCCGCCGCCCAGGGAGGCTATAAGTACTGCCTTGTCCTGGTAGATGTGTTCACCAAATGGGTAGAAGCCTTCCCGTGCAGAACAGCTACGGCACTGGGTACTGCTAAGATCTTGATTCGGGAAGTGTTCTCACGGTGGGGACTCCCCCGTTTTGTAGAGTCCGACCAAGGGAGTCAGTTCACCGGTCAAGTAATGCAGAACGCCCTCAGGCTCTTGGGCATTGAGGGAAAGTGGCACGTAGCATACAATCCCCAGTCATCCGGGATTGTTGAGCGTATGAATCGGACCCTCAAGGAAAAGCTGAGGAAAGAGACAATGGACTCGCCCCAGAAATGGGCGGAGGTCCTGCCTTTAGTCCTCATGGGGATCCGAGCCAGCCAGTCCAAAAGCACGGGGTATTCCCCGCACGAGTTAATGACTGGAAGGATCATGCGAACACCCACCCATGTGCTAGCCCTGGTGCTCACTGAGGGCCAGCTCCGAGAGGTGAAACGGGACAAATTCGCCCAAACCCTCTTGGAGCGCCTGAGACAGATTTATGGGCAGGCGGCTGGGAACATGGGAAGACAGCACCAGGGAAATAAACTGTTGTTGGAACCTCGGAAACAACAAGAGTGGGTAGTCGGGGACCAGGTCATGGTCCGAAACTACGCCAGGGTAGGGAGTTTTGAACCACTGTACATGGGGCCATACAGCATTGTAGACAAAGCCAGCCCCATGGTTTATGCAGTGAAGACGCCCCGACGTACCAAATGGTTTCACATTAACCAGTGTAAACTGTTTAAATCGGGTACACAAGGGCCACCAAAGGGGACCAGGTCTGAGAACAGAGATCCTCAGCCTGTAACAGAGTCACAGACCACACAGGCTGGAGCAGTAGCCTGCGTGAAGGGAGAGGCCATCCCATTGGAGTGGGAGGTCTCATCTTTTGAATGGGATTTAGGCAGGGGAGAGCCCGAACAGCTCAACCTCACTTTAGACCCAATCACGGAGGAGGAAGAGTCAGAGGACGGCAGTCCCGCCCTCGACTCAAGCTTGGGGGAGGTAGGGAGTGGGGGTGGAGACTCGTTACCTGTAGGGACAGGTGAGGTGGAGTCGGAAGCCACAGATCCCGACCCCGGGGGGGCGGAGCCTGAGGGAGGGGAGCTGGAGCCGGCAGCTGTGGAGGAACCACAGGCTGTAATGGTAACAGTCACGACCCCAGGTCCATCGGCCCCGGGAGCCCAACCCAAAGCAGCCCCTCGTAGGTCGGCTCGAGCGCCCCAGCCCAGAAAATTTTGGCCAGATTCTCCCCAGCCTCCCCAACCACGGTTTAAAGCAGCCCCAGGAAGACATGATCCCCGTTCAGCAGCGACAGGCTGCGGGGGATCAAGGCCAAAGATCAATGCAGCCCCACCGCAGGGTGTGGCACACGACAGACCTCACAGGGATTCGGAAAGCCGCCCCACGGAGGGTGGCGCTGTACATAAGTTAAGATAGGTAATTATGGTCATAGTTTAAGGAATGTAAAGTATATGGTGTTAAGAGTACAATTTTGAGGTCTGCCCGGTATGTGTGTTTGTTAGGGAGCGGGGTCCAGGAACCCGCGCGTCCAATTAATTTAGGCCAGCACCTATCGGGAGCCCGGCTACATCATTTTGTTGGTTACAGAAACCTGGGATATGATGGAAAGGATTGTCGTCGCGTTCATGGCGATCGGGTGCGGGTGGGCCTACCGAGGCCGCACCAAGGACGTCATCATTTTCGGGTGCTCCGGGGACACGGCCCCCATCGCAACGGATGGGACGGGGGAGCGAGAGGTAGAGGAAACCGCCACCTACTTCCACCAAGGGAGATGGCCAGGTTGGCTGGGAACGAATTCTACGGAATATTCCAGCAATTTCGGTTTTGCCTACCAAGAGACTTCATTAACGTGCCCTCGAGTGAGGATCCTAGCGCCCAGAGTCAGCGTCACCGTGGGAAAGAGGATTTGTCTGGTGTGCAATGGGAACGTACCACCAAGGCGATGGTGGTGGCTACGAAAGCTGGGAAAGGACATGAGAAACTCTACGGTCGAGTGGGAGCGACTGGGTAATAATACCCATCGGACTATTACAGGAACTCACGGACAATTACGTGTGTGTTGGGACAAATGGTGGGAACCGGATGAGGGAATATATGTCTGTATGTGGGGTTCGAGACGCGTCTGCCCCAAGGGCGTGTCCATCTTCTTCCAGAGGCAGTGGCAGGATGAAGGGAAGGGGATGAGATGGGATGTTAGCACTCGAGCGTGCGGAGCCCCATACTCCCCTATTCCGGTGAACGCCACTGAACTCATCACCCGCCCACGCAAGCCCCTGCCCACGCTTCCGGTAGCACTAGCCCAGAAAGGAGGGTGCCCAACCACCACCAAGGGACCCGGGAACGGTTTAGTATTGGTACCCACCGGTCAGGTGCTGTACCAAGGGGTACACTACGCGGTGGCCTCAGTGATTTTAAATCTCACTGAGGTAAGATTGCCGGAGTGGTGTCCCAAAGAAACGGAACAATTATACCAGGTCCTGTTAACCAGTATGTTTAGACAATTTTACGAATTTGACTTTGCCGACATCGACAGAGACAAATTATACACCACACCGCCAGAAGTTTTGGATCGAGTCGGGAGGCAAAGAAGGGGTACTGTAAATGACATATTCACTGCTTTTAATACCGGGACATCTGTTGTCAACGCTCTAGATAACGTGGAGCTGCAGACACAGATCAACGGTTTAAAAGCCCAGTTAAGGAACATATTGACAGACGAAAACAAGGTCGTGGGTTCTGAGTTGCATGAGGACCAGGCCATGACACTACACTTTAAGGACGTAATTGCTGAGCTGGAGAAACACGCGAGAACGGTAAATGCACTCATTAAGGAGGATCGGAATGCGTCCGATCAAGCTGCGCAAAACGAGGCCTGTGTGCTGTACGGGGCGTGGTTATTGGGCGAGGGCCGCAGTAATCTTGAGGATTTAAAACAGGGTTTGGTCCCGTCCTGGATCAGCAACAAGCACTTGCAAGCGCTCCACCCTTTTGAGAATGCATTAAGCCCGTGCCAGCTCAGACTAGCCGCAGAAGCATACCCAGTTCCAGTGGACTGCGGACATTCGAATCACACTATTATGGGAATAGTAGTAAGAATGCCGGTGTTGGGTCCCGCAGCAAAGCCCGCCCCGGTATACAGAGTAGAGAACATTGGAGTCATTCAGGGGGGCGCACACATTCGTTACGCAGTGGTCCCGCCTTACGTCATCAGATGGGAGCGTACGATGACAGGCACCGACCTCTCGGGATGTCGGAGCCGGGGAGCACACATCATCCTGTGTCCCCAGCACTTGAATGCCTTTTTGAAACCACAGTGCAGGGTCAGAACCGCTAGCGCGAAGCCGGTGAATTGCACCATGGAGGCAATGGCAGAGGACCATGTGCCCCCACAGGTAGCATATATCGGGGGTGGGACATACTGCGTCACCACTGCAGCGCCTCAGTACCGATATGGACAACACGAGTGGTGTTCGGTCGGTGATAGCAGTTTCTGTTTCAAACCCAGGGCCGAGGTTCAAGTGGCACAACAACGAATTGTTCCCATTCCTGCGCCCTCCACCGTACACATCACTATCAAAGAGAATTTCACAGACTTACAACGATTTGTCGCGCATTTTGGTTATGTCATTCCCCCTCTTCCCGAACACCTCACCAAGATTTTAAAAGCCGTTATAATTTCGCAGAAACATTTCTACACACTGGAGCAGAAGACTTTAGAGATAGGAAAAGACATATTGGACATAACCATCCCACCATGGTGGGACTTGTTCACCAACATAGAGGTCCCCGCCTGGATTAGAATAGCATCCCATATCCTAGTAGTATGTCAGGTTTTGATTGTGATATATTTGCTCTTCGTGCATTGCAAAAGAGGCAAGCGCCTCCAGAGGCACGAGAACACAGGAGAATGGAGAGAACGCTATGTGCGGATGGGGGAAGCAGATACCCCACTCTAAGCTGCTAGTATAAGATTAAGCGTCCCTCCATTTAAAAAAAATTTTTTTTGATTGTTTTGGGTTATAAGGAAATAAGTATTGTTATGTTATTAGTTGTTCTTAAGTTTTTTTGGATTAATAAAAGATGCATGCAGATGGCGCAAAAGGGTATCAACCCCTGCCCATCTGACAGGTGAAGGTGTTATAGTTTAAGATTTGCTGTCTATGATTCCAAATGTGCATGAGGTAATTTTCATTTTCTCCGGAAATGGGAACTGCATGTGTCGTGAGGGGCATAGATAGTTAAGTGCCAGGAATGTTTGGATGTGGGGAATCAGGGAAAATTTGCTCATCAAGGATTATTGATACTTTAAGCAAGCTATCAGTATCACAGGGGGGCCTGTAAGATTCGCAATTTTCAGCAAAAATCACGCAAGAAAACTGGATAAAATAAGACTGTTTATTGACCAAAGTAAGCTTGCACAGAAAAACCTTTGATAAAAGGGCATACAAAATGGCCGCCAGGCCCCGTGATCAGTTTATGAACCATTTTATTTCTGTTACTGCAAGCCAGACAGGCTTGTGGATTGAAGACAGTGAGCCCACGAAAGCCAGTCTCTGGGAACCGAAACTCAGAGCAACAGCATACATATTCAATGGATTATAAGTACAGGATGGGGCCCATCAAGATATGGGCGGACAATGTAAAAACACTTATACCCATTTATCGTACAAAGGAAAAACCGTTTAGCAGCCATCAAGGAAAATGTCCGGACCGATCAATATGCGAACCGAGCCACGGTGACAATGCAAAAGACATTGAAAGACATTATCGGCCAGGAAGGCCAGTTTAAGTTATCACCGGCTCCGTTACAAGACAAAGCGCCCCTGCAGAGATTTCTGCCCGCCAAAATTAATACAAAGACAGGACTATGATTTGGCGGGAGATAAGACTGTCCCAAAAGAGTATAACTATGGATTGAAAGTCCATCTAAGTTACTTCGGACTTCGGGTTACTTGAACAACTTCTTCTTCACTGCCACGGCTTCTTGTTGGGCGACTTCAGGCTTCCATTTCTTCAAGAACTTTCTTCTACGAGGAACGAACGAAGGGCGGACGGTGCCCGGATCGGCGCCTCTTCCACTTCGGCAGATCGATGAAAACGTTTTCGTCTTTTTAAAGACGGACGGTTTCGGTAAAAGGACAACGTGGTCGGTGTTCAGCCAAACAAGGCTCGGCCACGACGAGAAGACGACGAGGGTGGCCCGGGTACTGGGGTCGGGAGATCATCGACGACCCAGGCCGACGGAGAAGAAACCCTCTGGAGGACTGGCGATCTAGGCCACAAGATTCTCCCAAGTGCATAGCCTGCATCTGGGTCTGCTCCATGAACCCAAATCGACTCAGTGGATCTCAACCTTAACGAGCGCTCATCGAGGCTGGGTCTACCCCACCGCCTCGAGGGAGGAGAGAATATCGACTGCGCCAGAAGTTTCCAAATCCACGTGACGACGGAAAGCGGTGCCAAAAAGGCTGCGAACCCCCTTTCTCGCGATTTCGAGAGTGGTGAGCATGATCCCAAGTTCCCCAGGTCGAAACTTAGTTTAGGTATAGGGGAGGGAGTTAAGGGAAATCGTAATGTGTTTCCCCTTTTTCGATGTGCCGTGTGTTCCCCATTTCCATAGAGTCAAGTTCATAAATTTGTGCATGATTGTAGTAACTTTAATCTGTGCCGATGACATGTATTTTGTAATGCTTCAAACTGTTTAAAAATAAAAGCATCCATTTCGTGCTATTCAACCTGGTCTATTGAGTTCTTTCTCTGCACTACTGTTCTCTGCACCTAAGTCCAAGGTCTAGAACCGTAGGGGGAGTGGGTCGAACCACTCAAGGGTAATTATTGCACAAAGCCTGGCAGGAGACCAGAAAGAGCAAGAGAAACCCCCTACAGAACACAAGAACATAAGAAATAGGAGCAGGAGTAGGCCAATCAGCCCCTCGAGCCTGCTCCGCCATTCAATAAGATCATGGCTGATCTGACCCTAACCACCAATCTACTATCACAGAACCATCTCCTGAATCTAACAGAATTAGACACACGAAATAGGAGCAGGATCAGGCTACACGGCCCCTGGGCCCGCTCCGCTACCCACAGGGCCATGACCGATCCGAACCTAGACTCATGTCCAAATTCCTGCCCGCTCCCCATAACCCTTAATTCCCTTTACTTCTAGGAAACTGTCTATTTCTGTTTTAAATTTATGTAATGATGTAGCTTCTACAGCTTTTTGGGGCAGCATATTCCATGGACCTACCACCCTCTGAGTGAAGTAGTTCCTCCTCATCTCAGTTTTGAAAGAGCAGCCCCTTATTTTAAGACTATGCCCCCTAGTTCTAGTTTCACCCATCATCGGGAACATCTTCCCCGCATCCACCCGATCCAACCCCTTCACAATCTTATATGTTTCAATAAGATCGCCTCTCATTCTTCTGAACTCCAATGAGTAGAGTCCCAATCTACTCAACCTCTCCTCATATGTCCATCCCCTCATCCCCAGGATTAACCGAGTGAACCTTCTTTGTACTGACTCGAGAGCAAGTATGTCCTTTCTTAAGTATGGACACCAAAACTGTACGCAGTATTCCAGGTGCGGTCTCACCAATACCTTGTACAACTGAAGCAATACCTCCCTATTTTTATATTCTATCCCCCTAGCAATGAAAGCCAACATTCCATTGGCCTTCTTAATCACTTGCTGCACCTGCATACTAACCTTTTGAGTTTCGTGCACCAGGACCCCCAGATCCCTTTGTACTTCAATACTTTCCAGTTTCTTGCCATTAAGATAATAACTTGCTCTACGATTTTTCCTGCCAAAGTGCATAACCTCACACTTTCCAGTATTGTATTCCATCTGCCAAATCTCTGCCCACTTACTTAGCCCGTCGATGTCCCCTTGCAGGTTTTTTATGTCCTCCTCACTCACTACTTTCCCTCCCATCTTAGTATCATCTGTAAACTTTGATATGTTACACTCGGTCCCCTCCTCCAAATCGTTAATATAGATTGTAAAGAGTTGGGGACCCAGCACTGACCCCTGCGGAACACCACTAATTACTGATTGCCAGCCTGAGAATGAACCATTTATCCCAACTCTCTGCCTTCTGTTAGATAGCCAATCCTCTATCCATGCCACAATATTATCCGCAATCCCGTGATTTTTTATCTTAAGCAATAATCTTTTGTGTGGCACCTTGTCAAATGCCTTTTGGAAGTCTAAATACACTACGTCCACTGGTTCCCCTTTATCCACCCTATATGTTACTTCCTCAAAGAACTCCAGCAAATTTGTCAAACATGACTTCCCCTTCATAAAACCATGCTGACTTTGCCCTATTAAATTATGATTATCCAAATGTCCTGTTACTGTCTCCTTAATAATGGACTCCAAAATTTTACCTACCACAGATGTTAGGCTAACCGGTCTATAGTTTCCAGCCTTCTGTCTACTGCCCTTTTTAAATAATGGTGTTACATTAGCAGTTTTCCAGTCTGCCGGGACCTTTGCCGAGTCCAGGGAGTTTTGGAAAATTATTACCAATGCATCCACAATCCCTACCGCCACTTCCCTCAAGACCCTATGATGTAAGCCATCAGGACCAGGTGATTTATCCGCCTTGAGTCCCATTATTTTACCGAGTACCACTTCCTTAGTGATTTTGATCGTGTTTAGCTCCTCCCCCCCTTTAGCCCCCTGTTTGTCCAGTGTTGGGATATTCTTAGTGTCTTCTACTGTAAAGACTGATGTAAAATATTCATTCAGTGTTTTTGCCATCTCCATATTTCCCACCATTAATTTCCCGGTCTCATCCTCTAAGGGACCAACATTTACTTTAGCCACCCTTTTTCTTTTTATATAACTATAAAAACTCTTACTATCTGTTTTTATATTTTTTGCTAATTTACTTTCTTAATCTATCTTCCCTTTCTTAATCAATCTTTTTGTTATTTTTTGCTGTCTTTTAAAGTTTTCCCAATCCTCTATCCTCCCACTAGATTTGGCTACCTTATATGCCCTTGTTTTTAGTCGAATACTATCCTTAATTTCTTTACTTAGCCACGGATGGCTGTCTTTTCTTTTACACCCTTTTCTTCTATTCATGCTAGTGATTGGCATCATTTCTGTCCGGCTCTATACACAGAGCATGCACATTTTTCATCCAAGTCACAAAGCTTTGGCATATCAAAATCAAAACATTCATCATATACAAGTTTACCAATGAAGCTTGAATATAAGAAACAAAATAACAACAGAGAAGATGAGATGCTGTTCCTCGATCATCTTCCGATTAGGCACTTTACAACCTTCCGGACTCAATATTGAGTTCAACAATTTCAGATCATAACCTCAGCCCCTATTACATTTTTACTTATATTTTTTATCCACACCTTTGTTTTGGCCTTTCCCCCCCCACTTTCTTTTTTTTTTCTCTCTCCCACATGGCAGCTGTCTCCCATTCTGCCAGCGCATTTTACACCTAATCTAGAACTGTCTTTTGTCTCCACTAGTCCTATCACCATCTCATCTCATTTTGAATACCTCTTAATGTCTCTTCTTCTCTTTTGTTCTCTCCCAGCCTGGCTTCTTAATCTATTTCATTTCCTGTGCTTCTTTCATCTTGACAAAGGGTTTTCACCCGAAACGTCGACTCTATTTTCTCTCCATGGATGTTGCCTGGCCTCCTGAGTTTTTCCAGCATTTTCTGTTGTTATTTTGGATTTCCAGCATCTGCAGTATTTTGCTATAAGAAACAAAATCCAGTCCAAGATTGGAAATGTGTCTACCATCAAATCTTGTCCTAACACCAGCAACATCATCAATCTAGCAAATTACTGGTGATGTCACCCATTCCTGCTTACGCTTTTTTATTCACTGATGGTTATTTGAAGTGGAGGCACAGGCATCCACTTGGATTCTGCCTTCATTAATAAATGGAGTTTCTCATGTCACAAAAGTCATTTTAAATTTTATAATTAAGCCCACCAGGATCTTCTGGGGGAAATTAAAAACTGTACAGCAAAGGTTTATCAATTTCTGCAATGCAATACTATAAATTCTCTGGCAAAATTTATATTGATTGGTACAAGAATGTTATTTTGAGTTATATTCAAATTTCCCCCCCCCCCCATTAATTTGAGAGAAGGGAAACCAAGAGATTGTATACTTTATTTTGTACCTTGCCAATTTTCACAACAAATCTTCCCTCCTCAACTGGCAGCATTGGACAGGATTCTACTCTTTGGGAGAGAACAGCATTGAGGTGAGACTTTTTTTCCCATCCCTCCAACACTGACCCATTTTCAAGGGTCAGGGGTCATTGATTTTGCATCTCGTGCCCAGCCTCAAAATCCTGGCAATAGTGTTGCGCGACCTCTGCTACAGCACTAGAAGAGGCAGCCAAGACTTTAAAGGGGCAGAAAAGCCCCAAAGATTAGGGGAGCTGTAGCCTTGTACGCCTATATGGAGGGAGAGAAGGCCTCTATTAGGCCTGCTCCCTCCATTCCATGCCTTCGGGCCACTACAGCCCCTACTCCAAGCCCAGTTCCACCTTGCACATGGCGATCCTGGGAAGTGGCGATAAGTGGAACAGACATAATGTAAATGGGACAGGGCTGGGGATGCCCCCTCCATCCCACTGGCACTTGCAGACACTCCAGCAGAAGCAGGAAATTCAGTGTAAAGTCCGCGCCTCAATAATACACGGACTTCGGCACAATTAAACAGGTATTTTACTGAACAGAGGGTACTCTTTTGTTTGGACCCAAAAAAAAACAAAACAAATTGGACTGTAAATTAACAAAAGTTCAACTAAAAATGAACAAATCAAATTAAAATTTGGTTTTCCGGGTTGATGATGCACTCCAGTCCCCGCGGCACCCACCGGTCGCGGAAATACTCAAGCGTGCCGGTGGACACGGCGTGCTCCATCTCCAGGGCCACCCGGGCGCGAACATGGCCGCGGAAGAGAGGCAGGCAATCCGGCCGGACGACCCCCTCGGCCGCCCGCTGCCTGGACCAATTGATGGCTCTCTTAGCCAGGCCCAGGAGCAGGCCGACAAGGAGGTCCTAAAACCTGCCCGCTCCCCTCCGCACCAGGTGACCGTAGATCAAGAGTGTGGGACTGAAGTGCAACCAAAAATCGAGGAGCAGCCCCTTCAAGTAGTGAAAGAGGGGCTGCAACCTCTCACACTCGACATAAATGTGAAACATGGACTTCTCCAGGCCGCAAAAAATGCAGGCGGCCTGGGAGTCCGTGAACCTACTTAAAACCATATTGCACGGGACCGCTCCGTGCAACACACTCCAGGCCAAGTCCCCGATTGAACAAGGGAGGACTCCTGCGTAGAGAGCCCTCCATTGGGGACCTCCGCCTCCGCCGGTCGGCAAGACGCCACGCCAAGGCGTGTCCGGACGGGAGACGAAGATGGCAAAGTGGAGAGTGTGCAGGAGCAGCCCGTACAGGAAACCCCTCCGCGCGGAATGAAAAGGCACGGAGGGTATTTCCTCGAGACGGCTCAAGTTGTGAAGCGCCGGTTCCCGAGGGGAGTTTCGGGGCCGGGCGTCGATGAGGAATTCCGTCCGAATGGGGGTAAGCTCGGACGGGATCGCCCCACGTGCTTGAGCCGCCTCGATACACCTAGTGGAGTCGGGGCCCAGTGCCACTTTCACCGATTCGATGGCTTTGACCGCGAGCCGGACGTTGGCCCAGGACAGGCGCCGCGCCAGCTCCTCTGGCGCCATCCAGCCCGCTCCTCCGCCATCGAGCAGGTCCCCGACTCTGGTCACCTTGCCAGGCACAGCCCTGCCCTCTGCCAGCCGCCCGAACCCGCGGTCGTGGAGGTCCGGATTCCTGAGCAGCGGCTCCCGAAGGAGAGCCGCCGCTCCTGATGGGGGAGAGCTCCGCCTGGAAGCAACGTAGATCCAAACCCATAGTAGTTCCTGGTAGAAGACAGGCAACTCCCACAGGCTGGCACGCCTGTCACCCACTTTCACAAACAGGAGCTGCGTGTCGTAATTGAGGCCGTGCAGCTGGCGGAAGAAATACGTCGCCAGCGCACACCATCTCGGAGGATTCTCGACGTACAGGTATCTCTGCAGTGTCTGAAGATGGAAAGTCGCAGCCTGGGTGCGAAGGCACACCAGCGCCTGACCGCCCTCCCTAAGCGGGAGACACAGAACTGCGGCAGAGACCCAGTGCTTCCTTTTGTCCCAGAAGAAGTCGATGAGCTTCTTCTGCATCTTGGCGACAAACGCAGGGGGAGGGATCAAAGTGACCAACAGGTACCACAACATGGCGGCCACCAGCTGGTTTATGACCAGCACTCGACCCCTGTAGGACAACACTCGGAGCAGTCCTGTCCAGCGTCCTAGGCGAGCGGTGACTTTGGCCTCCAGCTCTTGCCAGTTCGCCGGCCAGGCGTCCTCGGCAGGGCTAAGGTAGACTCCCAAATAGAGGAGGTGCGTGGTGCTCCAGGCGAAAGGCCTGAACTCCTCCGGCAGGGAGTCCACCCACCACTGAACCACCAGGAGTCCGGAACATTTCTCCCAGTTAATCTTGGCGGAGGATGCGTCCGAGTAAATCTGCTGGCATTCCCGCATCCTCCGCAAGTCAGCGGGATCCGTGACCATGAGAAGCACGTCATCGGCGTAAGCCGAGAGGACCACCTCCACGCCCGGCCCTTGCAGAGCCAGTCCCGTCAACCTCTTCCGCAAGAGGCGCAGGAAAGACTCCACGCAAATGGCGTATAACTGACCGGACATGGGGCATCCCTGACGCACCCCCCTCCCGAAGCGAAGGGGCGCCGTCAAGGACCCGTTAACTTTAATCAGACACTCCATGGCGGCGTACAGAAGTCGGATCCGGGCGACGAAATGCGTCCCGAACCCGAATGCGCGCAGAGTCCCGAAGAGATACTCATGATCCACCCTGTCGAACGCCTTCTCCTGATCCAGGGAAAGGAAGGCGACCGACAGACCAGCCCTCTGGGAGTGGTGGACCAGGTCCCGGACCAGATGGATGTTATCGTGGATGGTCCGGCCTGGGACCGTGTAGGACTGGTCGGGGTGGATCATGTGGGCCAGCACGGTGCCAAGGCGAGCAGACATGGCCCTGGCAAAGAATTTATAGTCCGTGCTGAGGAGGGAGACCAGGCGCCTGTTCTTAAGGAGGCGGAGATCGCCCTTCTTAGGCAGCAGGACAATGACCGCCCTGCGCCAAGAGAGGGGCATCTCCCCGTTCGCCAAACTTCCCCCAGGACCCGCGCGTAGTCGCACCCGAAGACGTCCCAGAACGCCCTGTGGAACTCCACGGTCAGCCCGTCCAGCCCCGGGGATCCGCGGTCTCACGTACGCGCCTCGGGACCCGACGAGCTGCAGGGCCTTCAGCGCGCCCTTCTTCTCTTCGTACACCTTCCGCATGGCCGGGTCCTCGACTTCCTGACCGAGACGGGACTCCAGGTCGAGCACCTCCTTCTCCAACCGCCCGACCCGGGCCTCCCGCCTCTTGGTCGACCCCTTCGCGTACTCCTGACAGAAGAGACGGACGTGAGCCTTGTCCACGTCCCACCATAGCCTCAAAGAGGGGAAGCCCCCCCACTTCCTTCTCCAGTCGGCTCAGAACCGACGAAACGAATCCCGAAACCGCGCGTCCTCCAGCAGCAGGTTGTTAAATTGCCAGTATGCGGACCCACCCAGCGCGCGCAGCGGAGTGAGCACCGCCCACACCAGGTGGTGGTCCGTGCACGGCACCGGCCGCATGGAAGCCGCCGGAACGCAGGAGACGTACGCCCGGGAAATGTAGAGGCGGTCGATTCTGGACCTTCCTCCCCCAGACCTCACACTAGTGAAGGTGCTGGAGTCGGGGTGGAGATTTCGGCAGACGTCCACCAAGTCGAAGGACCCGACCAGGTCCCTCAACTTCTCCATCACCGCCGGGCTTCGCGGGGGACCCGAACGGTCCCTCGCCTCGAGGGTGCAGTTAAAATCCCCCCCGAGGATGAGGCACTTGCCCGCGTCGACGGAGCCCAAAAGAGCGGACACTTCTTCGAAGAAGCGCACTTGCTGAGGGGCGTACACGTTCACTAGATGGAGCGGCACGCCCCCCAGGTGAACAGTGACCTGGAGCAAACGGCCCGGCACGTGCTCCTTGACCCCCAAGATCACCAGCTGAAAATGCGGGGCCAGCAAGATAGCCACACCGCTGGTATTGTTGGAGAGGTGACTCATGCTGACCCCTCCTTGCCACTCCAGGAGCCATGTGGCTTCGTCTCCCAGAACGGTGTGGGTTTCTTGCAGGAAGCACATCACATACTTCCCGTCCCGAAGGACCGAGAAGTTATTGAATCTGCGGCGTGCCTCCTTGCTGCCGTTGATGTTGAGGCTGGCTATGGTTATCTTCATGTCAGAAGCATAGTGCAACCTCTACCTACACCTAACGGGGGGAGGAAGCGCAGCCGCTGGTCAGCCGCCACTTCCTCAGCAGCCCAGTGAGAAACGTTCTGAGCCGATGCAGCTCGAGCGGGTCCACGCCCTCGTCCGCGCCCATGATTTTAACAGCAGTGCGGACGGACACGATGAGCAGTGCCAGCTCCGACCACCTGTCGAGGGCCAGCCAGATCTTATTGTGACGACCCTGGCATGTGGCCATAAAGTCCCGGATTTCCCTTATGGGAATGAGGAGAGACTCGGCGAGGGGCACGAGGTCATCCAGCGCCTCGTCGACGGTGGAGTCCAAATCGTCCTCTGTGCCCATCACCGAGTCCCCATCCTCCTCCAGGGGGTCGTCACCAGCGGCCGACCCGTCCGTCGCGCAGTGCGCAGCGAACGGCTCGGCCGCACCAGCCGGCCCCACCTCCGCCCGGATCCCACCCCCAGGATCGGTGGCAGAGGATTCCTTCCTGGGCTCCTCTATGGGCGCCGGGCCAGAAGACGGTGGCGGTTCGGAGTCCCCCCCCCCACCTCAGACGCCAGAACGACCGGAGAAACCGGGGAGAGAACAATTCCCAGCTCCTCCAGTACGTCCGGCACCAGAGACGCAGCCAGGGGGCCATCCTCCTCCCCGCCACCAGCCTCCGACCCAGCGGATGGGGTGTTTTCAATTAAAACCTCCACCGGGACGAGCAGCCCCTGGGAGATGTCCGGGTCGCATTGGGCGAGCTCATTTTCCTCGAGCTCGCCCGACCCAGACCCCAGGCCGCCCGACCCGGCGAGGGGTAACGGCACCGATAAAATGTCAATCACCACCGCGGGTTATCCCGCGCCCACCCCCATGGGCAGGGTCTCGTCCCCATCCCCGGGAGGCACGTGCCGGACAGACACATCTGCCTCAGCCTCCCGAGGGACAGGCGACCCCTGCCGATCGCCGGTGGTAATGACAGCGGAGGGGGGGGCGCAGTAGCCGCGGCGGGCGACGACTCCCCCTGCTCGGAGGGACCTTCCTCCTCCCGGTCCTCCTCCTCTTCCAGGGGGTCATGCCTTCTTTTTAGCACGGAGGGAGCGAGGGAGACCTCCATGTCTGCAGAGGCCTCCTCCTCAGCTCCCTCCGGCGGAGCAGGTTTGTCGGGTTCCTCGGGCCCGAGCCCGGCCGCAGGTATTGGCGTTTCCGCTATGGCGGTTGCAGCCACAGGCTCGGGCATGAGGCCCCTCCCACTCGCGTCTGCCCCGATTAACTCCGCGAGGAGCGCGGGTGTAAGGGGCTTAAGGGGCAAGGGCTGGCCATCCACGGGGGGACCCGCCCTAAGGTGTTTTGATTTTTTCCGCGCCTTCCTTCTGGCCGGACGCGCTCCCTCCCCCCCGCCGGAGGCCTTGGTGGCATCGGCCTCCGACGTCGACCGCGCATCAGTGGTTCCCGACGCGCAGGCGGATCCGGGGGGAGAAGCGGCAGTGGCGCCAGCCTCGGCCGCACTAGATGATCTGGCGGCCTTGGTGGCAGGGCAGTTTTTCCGAACGTGCCCCACCACCTTGCAGGCATGGCACCGCACACCGTCCGATGTCCAGAAGACGCGATAGGCGGTCCCCTCGTGGTGGACGACGAACGCCCCATCGGTGTCCTCCTCCCGCGCCAGCTGGATAAACAGCTGGCGCCGGAAGGAGAAGACGTGGCGAAGGCTGGCTTCCCGGAAGCCGAGCGGGATGGGCGTGATCCCCGACCTCACCTCCCCAAGTTGGCATAAATGGTGGAGGAGGAGCTCACCAGGAACATAAGGTGGGGCGTTCGAGATGACGATCCTCTGCGCGGTGGCCTTGAGAGGATCCACCGGCAGGAAGGTCCCGCCCACGGTGAGCCCCTTGGCGACGGCCAGGGACACCGCCCGCTCCGACCCCAGGAAGAACACAGCCTTCCCGTACATTTTTGAGGCCGCGACGATGGCTGAGGGGCCGACAACCCCAGCCATGGCCTTAACGCAGGCCTCAATGGTCATAGTGGGGTGAGTGTAGCTCTTCACCCCAAGCTTTTTTGTCATAAGTTTAAAAGGTGACGGGGCAGCAGAAGCAGCGGGAGCAGCTGTGGCTGTGGCTGCCACTCCCGCATAAGTCCTAGCTGGCCCCGCCACCGGCGAAGATGCAGTCGCCATTATGGGGTGTTTTTATAAGGGCTACACTCACCCAAAGTCACAGGCCTGAAGGTGTTAATGGCCTCAGGTATTTTTTTGGTCCTCTATTGAGCAGAGGGAGCTGTTTAAAATGAAGGCACACCTCTCCCCTTATTGATTGAAATTGGGAGAGGGGCCTTCTCCCCTCTGCTCAATAGGCAATTAATCAATAAAAATGAAATGAAATTGAAGTGCCTAGAGAAAGAGGCAGAGAGAGACAAAGAGAGAGAGAGGGGGGTGGAACGGAGGGAGGCCGCAAGGGCAGGGTTGCCACTCAGGATGGTGGGTGGGTGGGTGTTGGCAGGGGTGCACTCTCCGATGGAAAATTAAAAGTCTTTGATGGTGGTGGTCTTCTGGCAGGGGGAGAAGATTCCTTCACCTGGGAAAGCTGGAGATGCCCCAGGCTCAGTCCCACACCAGGTCTTAACGATGTAATAAATGAAATTGGACTTCACCTAGGCAGCTCTAGCTGTCCCAGGTCAGGCAATAGAAGGGGTGCTTATTAGTGGTGTGTGTGGCCTAGTTTTTAACAAGAGCCACACACACACACACACAGACACCCCTTGATGATCCGGCCTTGTTTCTTCTTTTCTCCCCCCACCTAAAATACAAAGTCTTTGGGAGAGTGCCCCAAATAACATCCACCTGTAGATGTTCAGAAAGATGTTCTCCTTCCCTCCTTCCAAACAGTTGGTTGTTTTCTGTTGATGGTGGTTTCTCTCCCCTCTCTCCCTCTCTTGAAGTGGAGGCCAATTTGGGGAGGCAGTGATAG
Organism: Somniosus microcephalus; assembly: GCF_052327205.1. Lineage (NCBI taxonomy): Eukaryota > Metazoa > Chordata > Chondrichthyes > Squaliformes > Somniosidae > Somniosus > Somniosus microcephalus. The sequence goes on along the minus strand of NC_140993.1, from coordinate 82,586,198 downwards.
GAAAGGCCTCTCCCCTGGTTGATATTGTTGCTGGCCTCCTTTCTCCTTCTCCTCCTCTGTCCTCTCCCTCCAGGCACCTCTGTTGATGTGATGATGATGGTGGAGGTGGTGGTGGTTGTACCGACTTGTATGTGGGTTCAATGACGAGACATTTATGAAAGAGAATGACTTTTTGTCTAAAGTATGTTCAACTCAGTTAAACAGCATTACAGGAGACATCATGTTTGAGATCCATCTAAAACGAAAGTAAAACCAAACTGCTTGTCTCTCACATGCCCTCTGCTGGTCAGGCATAAGTAATCAATCAGGCAAACATGCTGGTAAGGCATCATAATCAAACAGGCAAATACCATCACTATTTGCTGATATCATTACATCTCCCTTTCTTAAAACAAAAGTATTTTACTTTTAACTAACAACATGTTTTCTTTGTATTAATCTGCATTTTAACTGTAACACTTAATGAACTTACATTATCATTATCATTATCAAGGTTTTTTAACCTTGCTTTGTGTGTTCACATGAAATATGTAAATACACTAGAAATTGAAGAAAGAATAAGATAACATTACTTCCTTCTATAACAATATTCCTTAAATTTGCTCAATGAGTCTCTCAGGAGGCTTCATGTGTCTTGAGGATTTTCTGATTGATTGTCCTTGAATCTGAGTTGTTGCCTCAGATGATGATTTCTCAGCTGTGTGATTAGGTTGTTCAACAGTATCAGTCTTTTGACCTGCTGTGTGATCAGGTTGTTCAACAGTATCAGTCTTTTGACTTGCTGTGGCTGGTCCCATGAGAAGATCTCGACGATTTCTTCGCAGAACAGCACCCTCATCTGTCTGAATGGTGTATGATCTTGGTTGAACTTCACTCAGGACAGTTCCCTTCTGAGTCCATATGTTTGTTTTGTCTTTGAACCTTACTTGGTCACCAGTGTGGAGTTCAGGTAGGTTTTGTGTTCCTCTGTCATAGTAGTACTTTTGCTTTTCTTTCTGTTGTTCTTTGAACTTCATCACTTTCTCCCCCTCTTTTGTTTTCAGGAGGTTCTCCGGGATGGGTAGGTTTGACCTTAGCAGACGTCCCATAAGGAGTTGGGCTGGTGACATACCACACTCGAGCGGCGTTGTGCGGTATACAAGCATGCTCTGGTAGAAGTCAGTTCCACTGTCTTTTGCCGTGTACATCAGTCTTTTCACTGTCTGGACCGATTTTTCCACTAGTCCATTGGACTGTGGAAAGTGAGGACTTGACGTTGTGTGGACAAAGTCCCACTCTTTGGCAAAGTGTCGGAAACTTGCATTGTAAAACTGGGGTCCGTTGTCTGTGAAGACCTCGCTTGCCACGCCATGTCTGGAGAATATGGCTTTCATACATGTTATCACAGCATCTGCAGTGGTGGTGTACAGTCTACAAACCTCTGGATACAGGGAGTAATATTCTGTGACTACAAGATAGTCCTTCCCTTGACATATGAATAGGTCAGCGCCTACCTTCTGGTAAGGTCTGTCTGGCGCTGGGTGTGGCTTTAGTGGTTCTACCAGATTGCTTGCTCGATATTTCAGGCATATTGTGCAGTTTGACACCTCATTTGTCACATGTTGGTTGATTCGTGGCTAGTACATCACCTCTCGTGCTCTTTTCTTACACTTTTCAATTCCCAGATGTCCTCCATGGATCCTTTTTAGCATCTCTTTTCTCAGACTCTTTGGGATAACTATTTTACTTCCTTTGTAGATGATGTCTTCGACCACTGATAGTTCCGCCCTGCAGCTCCAGTACTCTGCCATGTCAGGTGAGCAGTCTTGCTTCATGTTGGGCCATCCATCCAAGATGCTTTTCCTCAGTCGTCTCATTGTTTCATCTTTGTTTGTCTCATTCTTTATGAGCTCCATTTTTGCATCTGCTATGGGCAGTGCACTTGTGATCATGTCCACGTAGGCGTTCACTTTTTCATCCATTTTGGTGTTTGCGGGCTCACTTGGGTCAACAGCTCTGGACAACGTGTCTGCTGTATACATCAGCTTACCCGGTGTGTACGCAACATTCAGTGTATAGCGTTGCAGCCTGATCATCATTCTTTGTATTCTAAGCGGACAGCTATTTAGTGGCTTCTGGAACAATGCAATCAAGGGCTTATGGTCAATCTCTACACTGATTGTTTGTCCTGCCACAAACTGGTGAAATCTTTCACAGGCGTATGTGATGCTGAGCAGCTCCTTTTCTATTTGAGCATATCGCGTCTCCGCGTCTGTCATTGAGCGCGATGCATATGCAATAGGTTGCCAGTAGTCATATTTTTGCAGAAGAACGGCACCGAGCCCACTCTGTGATGCATCTGATGATATCTTGATGGGTCTCGCTGGGTCATAAAACCTCAGAACTGGTTCCACTGTGAGCAGTTTCTTTAGATCGCTCCATGACTTCTCATGCTCATGATTCCATTCCCATTCTATGTTCTTTTCAGTTAGTCTTCTCAGTGGCGCCATCTTTTCTGAGAGGTTGGATATGAATTTACCCATGTAGTTGATCATTCCATTAAACCTCTGCATGTCTTTTTTGCATTGTGGCTTTGGCATATTCTCAATGGCGGACACCTTTCTGGGATCTGGTCTGATGCCCTCACTGCTAAGGATATCTCCCACGAATGTCAGTTCTGTCACCCCGAGCTGGCATTTCTCTCTATTCAGCTTCAGGTTTGTTTTCTTTGTTGCTTCCAGCACTTTTTTCAGTCTCTCGTCATGCTCAGTTCTCGTGGTTCCCCATACTATGATGTCATCCATTGGTGTATCAACTCCCTCCAGATGCTCATAAATTATATGGATAGTTTTGTAATACACTTCAGGAGCTGAGGCAATGCCAAATGGTAACCTTAGGAATCTGTATCTGCCAAATGGACTGTTGAACATGCACAGTCTTGAACTTGCCTCGTCCAATTTCATCTGCCAAAATCCTGATGATGCATCTAACTTGCTGAAATACTTTGCATTTGCAAACTGTGACATGATTTCCTCACGTGTAGGAAGCTTGAAGTGCTCTCTCTTTATTGCTCTGTTTAGATCTCTTGGATCCAGGCAAATTCTGAGCTTTCCATTCTTTTTGTCCACAACGACAAGGGAACTCACCCACTCAGTTGGCTCATCTATCTTCTGAATCACGTTCAGGCTTTCCATCCTGTCCAACTCTGCCTTCAGTTGCTTTTGAAGAGCAAACGGAACTTTTCTGCATGGATGTATGACCGGTGTCATACTTTTATCTACTCTGATCGTGTGTTCTCCTGGAATGCAGCCTAGACCCTTAAATAGGTCTTTGTACTCTTTCATGAGTTCATCATAGACTGTCTCTCCTTCGCTTTCCACAACGAGGACACTCTTTACCAGGTTCAGTCTCTCACAGGCTTTTAAACCTAGTATTGCTTGCACATCCTTTGGCACCACGATTAATGCTAGCGTGTGCTCTCTGTCCTTGTGTTTTACTTTGACAATGCATCTTCCTTTCACTGGTATATCAGAACCTGAGTATCCTGTCACTTTCACTTTTATTCCATGTATCTTTGGTCTGGGTCTAATTTTCTTAAAATCAGTCTCTGATATCACATTAACTTGTGCTCCAGTATCCAATTTAAATGGAATGTGTATGTCATTCACTTTTAGTGTCAACATCCAGTCTCTTTTTTCTTTTTTGTTTTCAGACACAACATCTACATTGAACTCCTCTATCTCGCTTTCATCTACTGCATGGACCTTGCTTTGTTGCGCTTGGTTCTTACAGCAACGGGCATAATGGCTGTTTTTGTTGCAACTATTGCATGTTTTACCATATGCTGGACACTTTCTTCGACTACATGACTTTCGATTGCCCCTTTCATTTTTGTTCGCTGGCCATGCCTCTTTTTTCACATTGGCACTCTTTTTTTAAACGGTTTGTGTCCGTTCTTTTTCACTGCATCCACGTTGCAGCTACCGTCACTGAACAGCTCTTTTGCCTGTGACTTCACAGTCTCTGTAGCCCTAAACAGTGCTATGGCTTTTCCCAGGTCTAGATTTTGCTCTCTTAGCAGTCTTTCCCTTAGACCATTATCTGGAATACCACACACCAGTCTGTCTTTTATCAGCGAGTCTGTCAGTCCCCCAAATTCACATGTTTTGCTTTGGTTTCTCAGTTCAGTCACATACTGATCAATAGTCTCACCCGTTTTCTGTACACATGTGAAAAATCTGTGCCTCTCAAATGTCACGTTATGTTTAGGTATGCAGTAGGCCTCAAACTGTTCCATTATTTTATCTAGCTTCATTTTATCTCCATCAGCAGCGAATGTTAAGTTATTATACACCTCCAGCGCTTCATCACCCACGACATGTAAGAACAATGACGCTTTCATTTTATCACTTTTCTCGTCAGCTCCGATTGCTGATAAACACAACTCCAAACGTTGTTTGAATCTCCTCCAATTTTCAGCCACATTACCTGTCAACTGAAGCTTCGCCAGTGGGTGTAAACCTTCCATTTTTTCACTTTGTTAGCTATTCTCCAATGGTAAGTAACGATGTTCTCTTTTGGCTTGCTAATATGTGGAGAGCTGATTTAACTTCAGATTTTTCCTCTTCATCTCTTTCAATCACTTCCGACACCATGTATTGACTTGTATGTGGGTTCAATGACGAGACATTTATGAAAGAGAATGACTTTTTATCTAAAGTATGTTCAACTCAGTTAAACAGCATTACAGGAGACATCATGTTTGAGATGCATCTAAAATGAAAGTAAAACCAAACTGCTTGTCTCTCACATGCGCTCTGCTGGTCAGGCATAAGTAATCAATCAGGCAAACATGCTGGTAAGGCATCATAATCAAACAGGCAAATACCATCACTATTTGCTGATATTATTACAGTGGTGGCCTATCGTTGTCCTCCTCTTCCTGGTCAGGAGACCACCACTTTCCACTCTCCACTCTCCTGGTTTGGCTGCCCCTTTTCCTCCTGCTGACTGAGGCAGCTGCACAGCCAGCAATGCTGAGAATGAGGTATGGAACAGAGGGTACGCTTTTTGTTTGAACCAAAAAAAAAACAAATTGGATGTAAACAAAAGTTCAACTAAAACTTAACAAATCAAATTAAAATTTGGTTTTCCGGGTTGATGATGCACTCCAGTCCCCGCGGCGCCCACCGGTCGCGGAAATACTCAAGCGCACCGGCGGACACCGCGTGCTCCATCTTCAGGGCCACCCGGGCGCGAACAAGGCCGCGGAAGAGAGGCAGGCAATCCGGCAGGACGACCCCCTCGACCGCCCGCTGCCTGGACCAATTGATGGCTTCTTTAGCCAGGCCCAGGAGCAGGCCCACAAGGAGGTCCTCCAACCTGTCCGCTCCCCTCTGCACCGGGTGTCCGTAGATCAAGAGCGTGGGACTGAAGTGCAACCAAAAATCGAGGAGCAGCCCCTGCAAGTAGTGAAAGCGGGGCTGCAACCTCTCACACTCCATATAAATGTGAAACACGGACTCCTCCATGCCGCAAAAAATGCAGGTGGCCTGGGAGTCTGTGAACCTACTTAAAACCTTATTGCACGGGACCGCTCCGTGCAACACCCTCCAGGCCAAGTCCCCGATGGAACAAGGGAGGACTCCCACGTAGAGAGCCTTCCATTGGGGATCTCCGCCTCCGCCGGTCGGCAAGACGCCACGCCAAGGCGTGTCCAGACGGTAGACGAAGATGGCAAAGTGGAGAGTCTGCAGGAGCAGCCCGGACAGGAAACCCCTCCGCGCAGAATGAAAAGGCATGGAGGGTATTTCCTCGAGACGGCTCAAGTTGTGAGGCGCCGGTTCCCGAGGGGCGTTTCGGGGCCGGGCGCCGATGAGGAATTCCGTCCAAACGGGGGTAAGCTCGGACGGGATCGTCCCACATGCCTGAGCTGCCTCGATACAGCTAGTGGAGTCAGGGCCCAGTGCCCCTTTCACCGATTCGATGGCTTCGACCGCGAGCCGGACGTTGGCCCAGGACAGGCGCCGCGCCAGCTCCTCCGGCGCCATCCAGCCCGCTCCTCCGCCATCGAGCAGGTCCCTGACTCTGGTCACCTTGTTAGGCACAGCCCTGCCCTCCGCCAGCCGCCCGAACCCGCGGTCGTGGAGGTGCGGATTCCTGAGCAGCGGCTCCCGAAGGAGAGCCGCCGCTCCTGACGGGGGAGAGCTCCACCTGGAAGCAGCGTAGATCCAAACCCATAGTAGTTCCTGGTAGAAGATAGGCAACTCCTGCAGGCCGGCATGCCTGCCGCCCACTTTCACAAACAGGAGCTGCGTGTCGTAATTGAGGCCGTGCAGCTGGCGGAAGAAATATGTCGCCAGCGCACACCATCTCGGAGGATTCTCGACGTACAGGTATCTCTGCAGCGTCTGAAGATGGAAAGTCACAGCCTGGGTGCAAAGGCACACCAGCGCCTGACCGCCCTCCCTAAGCGGGAGACACAAAACCGCGGCAGAGACCCAGTGCTTCCTTTTGTCCCAGAAGAAGTCGATGAGCTTCTTCTGCATCTTGGCGACAAATGCAGGGGGAGGGATCAAAGTGACCACCACAACATGGCGGCCACCAGCTGGTTTATGACCAGCGCTCGACCCCTGTAGGACAACACTCGGAGCAGTCCTGTCCAGCGTCCTAGGCGAGCGGTGACTTTGGCCTCCAGCTCTTGCCAGTTCGCCGGCCAGGCGTCCTCGGCAGGGCTAAGGTAGACACCCAAATAGAGGAGGTGCGTGGTGCTCCAGGCGAAAGGCCTGAACTCCTCCGGCAGGGTGTCCACCCGCCACTGACCCACCAGGAGTCCGGAACATTTCTCCCAGTTGACCTTGGCGGAGGATGCGTCCGAGTAAATCTGCTGGCATTCCCGCATCCTCCGCAAGTCAGCGGGATCTGTGACCGTGAGGAGCATGTTATCGGCGTAATCCGAGAGGACCACCTCCACGCCCGGCCCTTGCAGAGCCAGTCCCGTCAAACTCTTCCGCAAGAGGCGCAGAAATGGCTCCATGCAAACGGCGTATAACTGACCGGACATGGGGCATCCCTGACGCACCCCCCTCCCGAAGCGAAGGGGCGCCGTCAAGGATTCGTAAACTTTAATCAGACATTCCGCGGCGGCGTACAGAAGTCGGATCCGGGCGATGAAATGCGTCCCGAACCCGAATGCGGGCAGAGTCCCGAAGAGATACTTGTGATCCACCCTGTCGAACGCCCTCTCCTGATCCAGGGAAAGGAAGGCAACCGACAGACCAGCCCTCTGGGAGTGGTGGACCAGGTCCCGGACCAGATGGATGTTATCGTGGATGGTCCGGCCCGGGACCGTGTAGGACTTGTCAGGGTGGATCATGTGGGCCAGCACGGTGCCAAGGCGAGCAGACATGGCCCTGGCAAAGATTTCATAGTCCGTGCTGAGGAGGGAGACCGGGCGCCAGTTCTTAAGGAGGCGGAGTTCGCCCTTCTTAGGCAGCAGGACAATGACCGCCCTGCGCCAAGAGAGGGGCATCTCCCCGGTCGCCAAACTTTCCCCCAGGACCCGCGCGTAGTCGCCCCCCAAGACGTCCCAGAATGCCCTGTGGAACTCCATGGTCAGCCCGTCCAGCCCCGTTGACTTTCCCCTAGAGAGCTGGCGGAGGGCGCCGGTCAGCTCCGCCAGGCTTAGCGGAAGCGTCCAATTTTTCGGCGCCCTCCCGGCTAACCTTCGGCAGGTCCTCCCACAAAACTCTGCGCGCATCCTCGCTGGACGGATCCGGAGAGAACAGAGCCCCGTAATAGGCGCGGGTCTCCGCGCTGATTTCCTCCGGATCTGAGACCAGTGCTCCGTCGTCGGCCAGCAGCCCCAAGAGCTGCTTACGGACCCCCCGTCTTTTTTCCAGTGAGTAGAAGGGGGAGCCGCGGTCCAGGTCCCGCAGGAGCTGGATCCGTGACCTCACGTACGCGCCTTGGGACCCGACGAGCTGCAGGTCCTTCAGCGTGCCCTTCTTCTCTTCGTACACCTTCCGCAGGGCCGGGTCCTCGACGACCTGACCGAGACGGGACTCCAGGTCGAGCACCTCCTTCTCCAAACGCACGACCCGGGCCTCCCGCCTCTTGGTCGACCCCTTCGCGTACTCCTGACAGAAGAGACAGAAGAAAAGGGCAGCACGGTGGCATAGTGGTTAGCACTGTTGCCTCAGAGCGCCAGGGACCCGGGTTCAAATCTGGCCTCGGGTGACTGTCTGTGTGGAGTTTGCACATTCTCCCCGTGTTTGCGTGGGTTTCCTCCGGGTGCTCCGGTTTCCTCCCACAGTCCAAAGATGTGCGGGTTAGGTTGATTGGCCATGATAAAAAAATTGGCCCTTAGTGTTAGGGGGGATTAAATACGTGGGGTTACGGGGTTATGGGGATAGGGCTTGGGTGGGATGGTTGTCGGTGTAGGGACCGGGTGCTAGGGTTTGGATGATCAGCCATGATCTCGTTGAATGGCGGAGCAGGCTCAAAGAGCCGAATGGCCTACTCCTGCTCCTATCTTCTATGTTTCTATGTTTCTATGTGAGCCTTGCCCACCATAGCCTCAAGGAGGGGAAGCCCCCCCGCTTCCTTCTCCAGTCGGCCCAGAACCGATGATACGAATCCCGGAACCGCGCGTCCTCCAGCAGCAGGTTGATAAAATGCCAGTACGCGGACACCCTCCACGCGCGCAGCAGAGCGAGCTCCGCCCACACCAGGTGGTGGTCCGTGCACGGCACCGGCCGCATGGAAGCCGCCAGAACGCAGGAGACGTAAGCCCGGGAAATGTAGAGGTGGTCGATTCTGGACCTCCCTCCCCCAGACCTCACACTGGTGAAGGCGCTGGAGTCGGGGTGAAGATTTCGCCAGACGTCCACCAAGTCGAAGGACCCGACCAGGTCCCTCAACTTCTCCATCGCCGCTGGGCTTCACGGGGGACCCGAACGGTCCCTCTCCTCGAGGGTGCAGTTAAAATCCCCCCCAAGGATGACACACTCGCCTGCGTCGATGGAGCACAAAAGAGCGGACACTTCTTCGAAGAAGCGCACTTGCTGCGCACCGGTCTGAGCGGTGTACACGTTCACTAGATGGAGCGGCACGCCCCCAGGTGAACAGTGGCCTGGAGCAAGCGGCCCGGCACGTGCTCCTTGACCCCCAAGATCTCCGGCTGAAAATGCGGGGCCAGCAAGATAGCCACCCCGCTAGAATTGTTGGAGAGGTGACTCATGCTGACCCCTCCTTGTCACTCCAGGAGACATGTGGCTTCGTCTCCCGGAATGGTGTGGGTTTCTTGCAGGAAACACACCGCATACTTCCCGTCCCGAAGGACCGAGAAGTTATTGAATCTGCGGCGCGCCTCCCTGCTGATGTTGATGTTGAGGCTGGCTATGGTTATCTTCATGTCAGAAGCATAGTGCAACCTCTACCTATACCTAACGGGGGGAGGGAGCGCAGCCGCTGGTCAGCCGCCACTTCCTCAGCAGCCCAGTGAGAAACGTTCTGAGCCGACGCAGCTCAAGCGAGTCCACGCCCTCGTCCGCGCCCATGATTTTAACGGCGGCGTGGACGGACACGATGAGCAGCGCCAGCTCCGACCACCTGTCGAGGGCCAGCCAGATCTTATTTTGCCGACCCTGGCACGTGTCCATAAAGTCCCGGAGTTCCCTTACGGGAATGAGGAGAGACTCGGCGAGGGGCACAAGGTCATCCAGCGCCTCGTTGACGGTGGAGTCCAAATCGTCCTCCGTGCCCATCACCGAGTCCCCATCCTCCTCCAGGGGGTCGTCACCAGTGGCCGACCCGTCCGTCGCGCAGTGCGCAGCGAACGGCTCGGACGCACCTGCCGGCCCCGCCTCTGCCCGGATCCCACCCCCAGGATCGGCGGCAGAGGATTCCTCCCTGGGCTCCGCTAGGGGCGCCGGGCCAGAAGATGGCGGCAGTTCGGAGTCCCCCTCCGCCTCAGACGCCAGAACGACCGGAGAAACCGGGGAGAGAACAATTCCCAGCTCCTCCAGTACGTCCGGCACGAGAGACGCAGCCAGGTGGCCATCCTCCTCCCCGCCACCAGCCTCCGACCCAGCGGATGGGGTGCTTTCAATTAAAACCTCCACTGGGACGAGCAGCCCCTGGGAGATGTCCGGGTCGCATTGGGCGAGCTCATTTTCCTCGAGCTCGCCCGACCCAGACCCCAGGCCACCCGGCCTGGCGAGGGGTAACGGCACCGATAAAATGTCAATCACCGCCGCGGGTTGTCCCGCGCCCACCCCCACGGGCAGGGTCTCGTCCCCATCCCCGGGAGGCACGTGCCGGACACACCCATCTGCCTCAGCCTCCCGAGGGACAGGCGACCCCTGCCGATCGCCGGTGGTAAAGACAGCGGGGGGGGGCGCAGTATCCGCGGCGGGCGACGACTCCCCCTGCTCGGAGGGACCTTCCTCCTCCCGGTCCTCCTCCTCTTCCAGGTGGTCGCGCCTTCTTTTTAATGCAGAGCATGTGAGGGAGACCTCCATGTCTGCAGGGCCTCCTCGTCCGCTCCCTCCGGCAGAGCAGGTTTGTCGGGTTCCTCGGGCCCAAGCCCGGCCGCAGGTATTGGCGTTTCTGCTACGGCGGTTGCGGCCACAGGCTCGGGCACGAGGCCCCTCCCACTCGCGTCTGCCCTGATTAACTCCGCGAGGAGCGCGGGTGTAAGGGGCTCAAGGGGCAAGGGCTGGCCCTCCACGGGGGGGACCCGCCCTAAGGTGTTTAGTTTTATTCCGCGCCTTCCTTCTGGCCGGACGCGCTCCCTCCCCCCCGCCGGAGGCCTTGGTGGCATCGGCCTCCGACGCCGACCGCGCATCAGCGGTTCCCGATGCGCGGGCAGATCCGGGGGGAGAAGCGACGGCGGCGCCAGCCTCGGCTGCACTAGATGATCCAGCAACCTTGGAGGCGGGGCAGTTTTTCCGAATGTGCCCCACCTCCTTGCTGGCGTGGCACTGCACACCGTCCGATGTCCAGAAGACGCGATAAGCGGTCCCCTCGTGGTGGATGACGAACGCCCCGTTGGTGTCCTCCTCCCGCGCCAGCTGGATAAACAGCTGGCGCCGGAAGGAGAAGACGTGGCGAAGGCTGGCTTCCCGGAAGCCGAGCGGGATGGGTGTGATCCCCGACCTCACCTCCCCAAGTTGGCATAAATGGGGGAGGAGGAGCTCACCAGGAACATAGGGCGGGACGTTCGAGATGACGATCCTCTGCGCGGTGGCCTCAAGAGGATCCACCGGCAGGAAGGTCCCGCCCACGGTGAGCCCCATGGCCAGGGACACCGCCCGCTCCGACCCCAGGAAGAACACAGCCTTCCCGTACATTTTTGAGGCCGCGACGATGGCTGAGGGGCCGACAACCCCAGCCATGGCTTTAACGTAGGCCTCAAATGTCATAGTGGGGTGAGTGTAGCTCTTCACCCCAAGCTTTTTTGTCATAAGTTTAAAAGGTGACGGGGCAGCAGAAGCAGCGGGAGCAGCTGTGGCTGTGGCTGCCACTCCCACATAAGTCCTGGCTGGCCCCGCCACCGGCGAAGATGCAGTCGCCATTATGGGGTGTTTTTAAATGGGCTACACTCACCCCAAGTCACAGGCCTGAAGGTGTTAATGGCCTCAGGCATTTTTTGGTCCTCTATTGAGCAGAGGGAGCTGTTTAAGGTGAAGACACACCTCTCCCCTTATTGATTGAAATTGGGAGAGGGGCCTTCTCCCCTCTGCTCAATAGGCAATTAATAAAAAGAGATGAAATTGAGGTGCCTTAGAGAAATAGGCAGAGAGAGACAAAGAGAGAGAGGGGGGGGGGAAGGAGGGAGGCCGCAAGGGCAGGGTTGCCACTCAGGATGGTGGGTGGGTGGGTGTTGGCAGGGGTGCACTCTCTGATGGGAATTTAAAGTCTTTGATGGTGGTGGTCTTCTGGCAGGGGGAGAAGATGTCTTCACCTGGGAAAGCTGGAGATGCCCCAGGCTCAGTCCCACACCAGGTCTTAACGATGTAATTGGACTTCACCTAGGCAGCTCCAGCTGTCCCAAGTCAGGCAATAGAAGGGGTGCTTATTAGTGGTGTGTGTGGCCTAGTTTTTTTACAAGAGCCACACGCACACACAGACACCCCTTGATGATCCGGCCTTGTTTCTTCTTTTCTCCCCCCACCTAAAATACAAAGTCTTTGGGAGAGTGCACCAAATAACACCCACCTGAAAGATGATGTTGTTCTTCCCTCCTTCCAAACAGTTGGTGGTTGTTGGTTGTTTCTCTCCCCTCTCTCCCTCTCCTGAAGTGGAGGCCAATTTGGGGAGGCAGTAATGGAAAGGCCGCTCCCCTGGTTGGTGTTGTTGCTGGCCTCCTTTCTCCTTCTCCTCCTCTGTCCTCTCTCTCCAGGCACCTCAGTTGCTGTGATGATGGTGGAGGAGGTGGAGGTGGTGGTCTTACGTTCTCCTCCTCTTCCTGGTCAGGAGACCACCACTTTCCACTCTCCACTCTCCTGGTTTGGCTGCTCCTTCTCCTCCTGCTGACTGAGGCAGCTGCACAGCCAGAAATGCTGGAACAGAGGGTAACGTCAGACTGAAGTACAGAAGCCTTCTAGGGCCTTTTATACAGGGTTGGTCACTGCCGGTACTGCAGTATAAAATCAGTTCTTCTCTTAAAGGTGCATACACAACAATTCCTCCCCTTTTAGATAAACAGTACATAACATTCATTTAACAACTAAATAATAACTAATTACAATTACAATTTTCTCAGTACTATATACATCAACTGAAATAATCATTTATAAGTTCAGTCTTTGAGGAGGCTTCCTAATCCTGACTGGATAGCGCCTTTCTCGAGTATCCTGTTCTTGCGGTGAAGTCGATTCTGGCTCATTGTCATTGGTTGGTTCGTCAGCTTCCAATACCACTGCTTCTGAGGTAGACGCAATCTGTACTTCGGGCTCATTACCAGGTGCACATGCTCGTGGTATAGGTTTGGCTTGTTCCTGTGACTCTAGAATCTGGTCAGCATGGCGTCTCAGGATGCTCTCTCCAACGTCCACTGTGCACATTAGTGGTCCCTGCTGTGTGCATATCGTTCCTGGCTGCCATTTTTCTGTTCGGTAGTCGCGGGCCAAGACTAGTTGTCCTATCTTGAAGCTCCTGGTTGGCTTCTCATTTATGTGCTGGAATTGCTTATCCTCAACATCTCGTCGTATGTTTGGTTTGAGCAAATCCAGGCGACATCTTAGCCTTCGGTTGAAGAACATTATGGCTGGAGCTTGGTTGGTGACTGCATGTGTCGCATTCCGGTAAGCAAACAAGAAATTATCTACCTTGTGTTGTAGTGGTATGTCGTCATTATACATCGCCTTTATTGCCTTTTTAAAGGTCTGAACAAACCTTTCAGCCAATCCATTTGTGGCTGGATGATACGGGGCAGATGTGTAATGTTTCACCCCATTATTCCTCAGAAACCTCCGGAAATCCTCGGACACAAACTGTGGCCCATTGTTGGAGCAAATCTGTTCTGGCAAGCCATTCCTGGTGAAGATGGTCCGTAGGACTGCAATAGTTTTCTCCGTGGTGGTGGAGGACATTTTGATGGCCTCTGGCCATTTCGAATGGGCGTCCACAGCGATTAGAAAGATTGAGTGCATAAATGGACCAGCAAAATCAATGTGTACCCATTGCCATGGAGATGAGAGCCACTCCCATGGGTGTAGAGGGGCCTGTGGTGGTGCATTTTGGACTTTCTGGCATCCTGAGCAGCTCTTGGTCAGGTCCTCGATTTGTTTATCGATTCCCGGCCACCACACATAAGCCCTGGCTAGGCTTTTCGTTTTTACCCCTCCCAGATTGACCTTCATGAAGCTCATTGAGCACTCTGTCTCTCAACTTGGGTGGAATTACCACTCGGGATCCACACATCAAGGTCCCCTGGCACACTGACAGCTGTTCTCTCCTTGGCGAGAATGCTGGCAACAGTGAGTCGCCATGTGCTGGCCATCCCTTCACCGTCAAATCATAGACCTGAGAGTGTGTCGGGTCATTTCGGGTTTCCTTCTCTATACTTGAGTTTGTAACAGGCAGACATTCGACTATGGTCGCATGGAATATCTCAACAGGGTCCACTGTAGGTGCTTCCTCTACCGTAGGCAACGGTAGGCGCGACAGCCCATCAGCGTTTCCATGCTGCTTCGTACCCTTGTATTCTATGTCATACTGATGTGCCCCTAGAAAAAGTGACCATCTTTGCAGCCGTTGCGCCGTCATCACCGGAACGCCCTTCTTTGGGTTAAAAATGGAGACCAGGGGCTGATGATCAGTCAGTAGGGTGAATTTCTGCCCGTGCAGATAGTGATTGAACTTCTTCACCCCCCACACCAGGCTGAGGGCCTCCCTGTCAATCTGGGCGTAGTTACACTTGGCTGAGGTTAACGAGCGCGACGCAAAGGCTATTGGCCTCTCTGAACCGTCAAGGAATTTGTGCGACAGCACCGCTCCAATGCCATAGGGAGACGCATCACATGCCAACCGAATCGGTAGTGTTGGGTTGTAGTGGGCCAGTACTTCTTTTGAAGTGATTAGGCATTTACATTTCTGAAAGGCACGCTTACACTCATCACTCCATTTCCATGTTACTCCAGTTTGCAGCAGGGCGTTCAGTGGGTGCAGAATTGTAGATAAATTCGGCAAGAACTTATAATAGTAGTTCACCAGCCCAAGAAACGACCTCATTTGCGACACATTTTCTGGTGCTGGAGCCTTGACTACAGTTCAATCTTGTCTGGCGACTTATGCAACCCTTCCTCATCAACCATGTGGCCACATTACGAGATTTCTCTCCTGAAGAACTCGCATTTGGGGCGGTTGGCTCGTAGCCCATATTCCTGCAATCTAGTGAGCACCTGCTCCAGGTTGGCAAGGTGTTCACTGTCATTTTCGCCCGTCACCAGGATGTCATCCAAATAACACTGGGTCCCTGGGATCCCTTGCAGGACTTGTTCCATTGCCCTCTGCCAAATAG
Organism: Somniosus microcephalus; assembly: GCF_052327205.1. Lineage (NCBI taxonomy): Eukaryota > Metazoa > Chordata > Chondrichthyes > Squaliformes > Somniosidae > Somniosus > Somniosus microcephalus. Next base: position 82,571,191 of record NC_140993.1, on the reverse strand, counting down.
CCGGGGCTGATGCTACCCCGAATACCAGTCGATTGTACTGGTAAAGGCTTTTGTGAGTGTTTATCGTGAGGTATTTCCTAGATGCTTCTTCCACCTCCATTTGTAGATACGCTTGGGCCAGATCAATCTTCGTAAAGCGTTTCCCTCCAGATAGTGAGGCGAAAATATCTTCTATCCGTGGAAGTGGATATTGTACTGTGTGCAGGACTGGGTTCACAGTTACCTTGAAGTCCCCACAGATGCGAACCTTCTTCGGCTCCCCAGGCGTGCTGCTCAACGATTTCTTCATTACAGGAACGATGGGTGTGGCCCACTCGCTCCAATCCACCTTGGACAGCACACTCGAATGCTCCAGACTCTCCAGTTCTGCTTCGACGGCTGGGCGGATCGTGTATGGCACCGGTCTGGCCTTAAAAAATTTTGGGTTTGCGTTATCTTCGATTTTTATCGTTGCATTTACTCCTTTTAGAGTCCCAAGTCCTTGTTGGAACACCTCTTTCGCGTCAGTTAGAATCTTTGACAGTCGTCCAGGTGTGACGTCATCATCCTTTTTGTCAGTCACAGTTAGCGCCTGAATGGAATGCCAATCCAATTGTATTTTTTGGATCCATTCACATCCCAATAATGGTGGTCCTCCATCTTGTAGTATATATAGATACAGTTTCTGTGTTTCCTTGCCGTTACATTTAACTGGCACCCTTATTTTTCCTCTGGGGTAGACTTTTTGCCCCGTGTATGTCTTCAATACAATGGACGTGTCCTTTAAGGGTATGTGTGAGAATAGCCGCTCATAGTCTCGTCGATTCATGACAGTTAGGGCTGATCCTGTATCCAATTCCATCTTTACTTGGGACCCTGCTATCATGAGGGTGACCCAAATGGTTCGGTGATCCTCCTTTGCGATCACGTTGTGTAACTTTAGACAACTTAATCTCCTGCTCCCAGAGTCGTTATCACTCTCCTGATCTTCCGAACTACTGTCTGTCATTTTTTTTACTTTCTTGTACTTTTCCTTAGTAGTTCTTGTAGTGTTGGTTTTCTTTCCCGACCTGCAGACTCTTGCTATATGTCCCATTTTCCCGCATTGTCTGCATACTTTGTCCTTAAGCCAGCAGTCCTTCTGATCATGGGTTGTTCTGCCGCAGCGATAGCAATTTTCTGCTCCATACGCCATTTCGTTAGCGCTGTATTCTTGTGGTTTCTGTTGTATTTCCGCAGCTCCCCGTGCTGCTGCTTCGTAGGATACTGCCATGCTGAAAGCCTGTTCTAGCGTCAGGTCCTTTTCCGAAAGTAGTCGTTTCTGGGTTCCTTCACTCTGGAGCCCGCAGACAAACTTATCCCGTAAGGTGTCTGCCAGTCCTGCTCCGAACTGGCAGTGCTTCGATAACTTGCGTAGTTCCGTAAGATAGTTAGCATTGCTCTCATCTTTGTGCTGGTTTCTTTTATGGAACTTGAATCTTTCTGCTATCAGCAGCGGTGTAGGGTTTAGGTGTTCCTGTAAGATATTAACAATCTCCTCAAAACTTTTCTCCATTGGTTTAGCTGGGGTAATTAAATTCCGCAATAGGCCGTACGCTCTTGCGCCCATCAAATTTAATAATACCGACGCCTTCTTTCCATCGGCCACCTCATTTGCCTTGCAGTACACTTCAATTCTTTCCACATACGTGGTCCAGTCTTCTACCTCGTTGTCGAAAGCAGTGATACTGCCACTTTTCGGCATCTTGGGTGATTTAAAATGGCGCCTCCCGCGCTTTTTCTTCTTCCCCAATGGAATAAAATGGCGCCTCCCGCGCTTTTCCTTCTTCCCCTTGCTGCCACGCTGCTCCTAGCATTCTACAGGGTAATGGCAGCGACCCGCGGCTTTGGCGCGTCTCACTTTTCCTTCCCCTCGTTTATTTTCTCTCCGCTGCCCGGTTCCTGAGCACCGATCGCGCCCTGTGCGCTCCACCCTCTCTCTCTCTCTTTCCTCCTGGCCACGCTGCGTGGCCCCTTTTGCAGAGCCGCTCGATCGAGCTCGAGCCCGCCACAGTCCGGAAGGGTCAGCGCACTACCTGCTACCAGCACGATTTGCTGGAACGCCTTGACTGGGGAGCCAAGCTCAGCTCTCCACAGCCTCTCCCACAATTCTCCAAACACCGATGGATCCTTGGGCGGTTGCCCGCGGTCGACACCCGTTGCTCTGACTTCGACCTCCAAGAAACTTCTTCTCAGGGAAAGATCCCAGTGAGGTGATGCAGTACTGCAGGTGAGTTCGAACTTGCTCGTCGCCACTGTAAAGTCCGCACCTCAATAATACACGGACTTCGGGAGAACAATTAAACAGGTATTTTACTGAACAGAGTGTAATGTCAGGCTGAAGTACAGAAGCCTGCTAGGGCCTTTTATACAGGGATGGTCACTGCCGGTACTGCAGTATAAAATCAGTTCTTCTCTTAAAGGTACATACACAACATTCAGGTGGGCAGATTTTGCTTCATTCTATGCTGCTATACGACCCCATTTCAGATGGTATCCAGTCCAATAAATCTTTGCTGTGCTGCTGTTCTGTGGGCAATCAGCACCCTTTGGTGCACCATATTTCAATTCTCCAAAACCGAGCCTGAACCAAAAGTTTGAATTTACTGAATAATCCTTATGAGTGAGCTATTCTGCCAACCAACTGATTTCCTTTTCTAATAAAGTTCAGAGTCTCATCTTTTCTCAGAAGTCAGCTAACTGTATCCTAATACAAGCTGCCAGGGCTGCAATGAGAATACAATGTCAGTCAGTCGACATAGGGTCTTAAAAGAAAAACTTGCATTTACACAGCGCCTGTCATGACCACCGGACGTTTCAAAGCGCTTTACAGCCAATGAAGTACTTTTGAAGTGGAATCACTGTTGTAATGTGGGAAATGCGGCAGCAAATTTGCGCACAGCAAGCTCCCACAAAAAGCAATGTGAAAATGACCAGATAATGTGTTTTTATTATGTTGATTGAGGGAGAAATATTGGCCAGGACACCGGGGATAACTCCCCTGCTCTTCTTCGAAATAGTACCATGGGATCTTTTACATCCACCTGAGAGAGCAGACGGGGCCTCGGTTTAAAGTCTCATCCAAAAGACGGCAACTCCGACAGCGCAGCACTCCCTCAGCACTGCACTGGAGTGTCAGCCTAGCTTTATGTGCTCAAGTCCTGGAGTGGGACTTGAACCCACAACCTTCTGACTCAGAGAGGAGTGTGCTACCAACTGAGCCACAGACTGAGTTGCTGAGTATTTACAGCTTCCTGTTTTTTCCCCTGGATTTTCAGACCTTGAGAGACAACTGAATGGTTGAGGCAGATTAAACAGATTGAAATAAATACTAGGGAGACAGATGGAAAAGAATGGTTGGTACTTCCATTATCTGATGGAGAATTTAAATGGCGAGAGGTTGAGAGAGTACAAGCAGAATATAAAAAAAAGAGGTTTGTAAACAATTTTTTTAAAACATCGGATAAATTTGCATTTAAGGGGAACCTAGATAAACATGAGGGAGAAAAGAATAGAAAGGAATAGAATGATATGCTAATAGTGTTAGATAAAGAGGGGTGGGAGGAGGTTGGTGTGGAGCATAAACGCCGGCATAGACCAGTTGGGCTGAATGGCCTGTTTCTGTGCTGTAGATTCTATGTAAGGATTATACTTATATTGTGCCTTTATTATAATAAAATATTCTAAAGTGTTTCACGGAGATAAACATAAATAGTACAGTACCAAGAAATGGATCAATACCTTTTTTAAAAATTGAAATATGTAGTACAATGTTTATTTTCGACTTATTGACTAGAGTTTACTCCCCTTTACTGACCATTTTACAGTGGTATTGGGGTGGATGAGGAAGGGAAATGGCAAGGGAGCCATTTTGCCAGCTCCCTGCTGATCCCTGCAACTGCTGGTACTTCCCTCCAGAAGTGAGAGAGTGCATTAAATATGCAGGTGTGTTAAAACATTGTGTAAATGAAGGAAATATATCATCTAATATATTTTCCTTCATTAACTCCTTTGCAATACTGGGCCACTCTGTTGCGCTATGCTGCATTGCTAAAGAGGCAGTGGTTGGGTTTAAATTTTAAATACCTTTAGAAGACTTGTGCAGTTGGTCATAGAATTGTACTCAGCTAGTACAAGAAATTTAAATTTTTTTAAATTCAAGGACAGCTGCAGCTCCCCCGGAGGCAGCCAACCAGAATCCACTGCTTTTGACAACCAGAACCTGCAAAAACAACTTTCCTCTGATTCCAATGCCCCCCACCCCACCCCACCCCCCACCCCCACTCATCCCTTCCCAACTCCCACTCATCCCCTCCATCCCAACCCCCAAGCAGGCTTCTTAGAAAACCTGTTGTAACCTACCCAGTAATACTTAAATTGGCTGGTCCAAGAAAAACCTGCTATGTCAGTGTCATGGGTCATGGGGCGGTCACAAAGCCCACCCACCACAGTCCTGGTGGGTTTATCGCTGAAGAGGAAAATATACCCCATGCTGGAGGAAGAGTGAAAAATGTGTTCAAATTAGCCCTATTGCAATGATTACAGAGAAACATTTTTAATTGAAGTTCTATTTAACTGCTTAGTTCAAGAAAGTTGGAGAGTCGTGCCAATGGGGAATCCGATCAGAAACAAGCCACTGGCAGCCACTCATTTGCTGTAAGACTAAACATGCCAGATTAATGAGATTAGTATGTTGTTCCCGATTGTTGATCTGCTTCATGTATAGTTAATGTTGGGCTTAACATTATGCTTGAATTTCAATTATTTTAACTGTAATTTTCCACATTTCCACTTGTTGACTTATCTCTTCTCAGTTATGCTACCATTTTCACTCAGAAAAATACTTGCATTTATATAGCGCCTTTCATGACCACCGGACATCCCAAAGCACTTTACAGCAAATGAAGTACTTTTTGAAGTGTAGTCACTGTTGTGATGTAGGAAATGTGGCAGCCAATGTGTGCACAGTAAGCTCCCACAAACAGCAATGTGATAATGACCAGATAATCTGTTTTTAGTGATGTTGATTGAAGGATAAATATTGACTAATACAACGGGGATAACTCCCCTGCTCTTCTTCAAAATAGTGCCATGGGATCTTTTACATCCACTTGAGAGGGCAGACAGGGCCTTGGTTTAACATCTCATCCAAAAGACTGCACCTCCGACAGTGCAGCATTCCCTCAGTACTGCACTGAAGTGTCAGCCTAGATTTTTGTGCTCAAGTCTCTGGAGTGGGACTGTGAACCCACAAACTTCTGATTCAGAGTGAGGGTGCTACCCACTGAGCTACAGCTGACACTTCAGGACAAATAGAACCATCTGATCTGCACAACTTACCCTGGACAGTCAAAGTGCTTCTTTGCCAACCCAATAGACCAACATGAGAAGTGTATTAATACCATTTTCCCATCCTCCTACTGATGCCTAAGCAATATGTGGCAAAATCATCATTTGCCTCAGCATCAATCAAACCCGAGTTTGAGCCCTAGTCCCTTAGATGAGTTCAATAAGTAAGCGCTATTGGAGCTGACTCAAATGCTGGTTCTTAAAATGATTCAGCATGAATAATTTCAGACACAGAAACATAAAATATCATGGCTTGATTAAACTATAGTCTAAATTTTCCAAATACACACTTGCCTGCCAAGATTCCAGATAGTCTTATATTAATGCTGTGCGCAAACTATGCGTGACATCTAGGATTAATTCCCCTCACACAATCACAATACTTTGAATGCATATTATGCAGCAGGATATACTTTATAGCAGCAACTTTTTCCTTCAGCGTTCCTATCTTTGCATTCTTAAATTTTTTTCCCACTGAAAAATCCTTCCATCTACTGTATCTGTATGATGTATACTCATTTAATCACATCCTTTATAAGGTTGCACCCAGTATGTCCTCCTGGTAATTTGAATTCCTACCCTATTCTACTTTAGTGTAGTGTTTTAAAAAAAAATTAGAATTAGAATTACTTTCTGTGCTCTAACTAGTACTGAAAGCCTATTTTATTCAGTACCTTAATGACTCTGATTTTATCCAGGAAGTAGCTCAACCATACAGACCAGAATAGCTCAGGATTGATCTGCAATTTGTACTAAATTAGATGACTTTAGTGGAGACAGCAGTAAGGGTCCTACAATTGGCATCAGTGTCTCTGCGATAGGGAGATGAAAATCAGGCAATCCTAATCACTATTCAGTAGCTCCTGCTGGCATTGTCTGTGTGAGGATATGGTATAAAGGCTAGGATCAGGCTCACCTGTGATGCTCCTGTGGTCAAACACCCTGGTTACATCCACTGTCAAAGCTCATACAGGAATAATGGCCAATCTCGTAAGATATTGCACTGCAACCCACGTCCATGGAGCCAAGAATTCAATAGTGTTGGTTTTCCAGTCCTGGCACTAAAATAGAGAACCAGAATAAAGCGAGCCGAGTGCTCATTGACATCCTGCAGGACCAACTTTGCAAAAATTCCTGACATCAGCCCTAATTAGCTATGCTCTCAGCCACTATTGAGCCTGGTTTGGGAGCTCACCAAAGTTGGGGCGGTGGGCAGAGGTACTTGTCCTTAAAAGGACTATTTAAAGGGATGTGGCCACTTGAAGGTAAGTGCTCATGTATGAAGCAAAGAAATTGCTTCAGCTTTTCCAAAGGCTGCAAATATTTGAAAGATACCTTTCATCCTTTCCCATAACTGTCAGGAGCAAAATAAGTGCCTGCCAAAAAACAAGTGAAGGCAAAACAAATGTGGAGGCAGAAAACAGAGTCTATGAGCAAGTCATGAAGCAATGCAGGATGCACAAATTGGATCTTCCTTCGTTAGAACAGCATAGATTACAGGGTAATATGATAGATGTGTTAAAAATGTTAACATTTACTGTATATTTTAACTTTTTATTCTTCCTGTTAAAATATATAACTTTGCATTTCTCCACATTAAATTTCATTTGACATTTATCTTCCCAATCTACACCCTGTTTATGTCCTCCTGGAGTCTCTTACAGTCCATTTCAGTTAAAAATATCCCCTATTGTCTGTTATCTGAAAATTTTGATATTATGCTATTTACACTTGAGTTTATTTACATATACATTGAGAACAGCAATGGTCCCAACACTGTTTACATCCATTCAGTCCAAAAACTTTCCATTAACTACAAGTCTTTGTTTTCTGTCCTTTAACCAACTTCCTATCCATGTGACACATTTGCTTTAATGCCAAGGGGTCGATTTTGACTTTTGGTTGATCGACCGGCGGAACAAGCTGGTTGGTCGCCTGTTCCAGCAGCAAAGAGGCCCCCGTGATTTTGAGGCCCCGGCCTCCTTTAAATTTGACCGGGGTCCTGATGCAGCTCGCTGGATTGAAGCCTCAAGATTGGGCCGGGGTGTTCGCCAGCAAGGTAAATTGCAGGGGGAAGGGGGTCGCAATCCTGGAGGATGGGGGTCCCAGGACGTTAACAGCTGATTACTTTTGTGAGCCCCAGTGAAGCACTCCCACTCCTCTGGGGCCCAGAACAATAATTGCCAGGTCTCTTCAGTTCCATTGCCCGTGGAACTGATCAGAGTGAGCATGGCGCAGGCTCTGACCCAATATAGCAATTGGGGCCTTTTTTATGTCCTAGGACCCCAATTTCCATATTAAAAGGGGCCTAGTACCTGAAACAAGGAGGCACTTTGGACATCCATTTATAGACCCCTTTCATAATGGAGCCAGCGCATCGGCTGTGTTAATAGTGCGGTAAGGCTACTGACCACATTTTGAGACCATTACCACCCCATTAACGGCAGATGGAGACAGTGAAAATCAAACTCAAAGTACCTTAATTTTATCACCAAGTCTCCTTAGCAACAAACACCTTACTAAATACCTTTTAAAAATCTGTAGAGAGAGTGCTCGGACCCTTTTGGAAATTGGGGTCCTAGGACATAAAAAAGGCCCCAATTGCTATATTGAGTCGGAGCCTGCGCCGTGCTCACTCTGACCAGTTCCACGGGCAATGGAACTGAAGAGACCTGGCAGTTATTGTTCTGGGCCCCAGAGGAGTGGGAGTGCTTCTCTGGGGCCCACAAAAATAATCAGCCATTATCGTTACCCTCTATGCATTACATTTACTTTATCAATACACTCCATTATTTCCTCAAAGAACTCTATTAGATTTCACAGACACAGTTGTAGTGTATGTACCTTTAAGACAGAACTACTTTTACAGCTCCTGTAGACTGTAGTACCGGCAGTGACCACACCTGTATATAAGCCTTGCGCATGCCTCTGTACCCCCAGTCTTGAGACTACCCTCCTCCAGTAAATACCTGTTATTTGTTAAGTTACAGCATCCGTGTGGTTATTGAAAAACATCATACTCTCAGAATCACGGATCTAACAATGGCGACGAGTGTCGATTCGAATCTACCTGCAACTCTGCATTTCCCTTCGAGGATTCGCTCCGGGAGGGCGGTGTAAGAAAGTCGAGGCCAGGAACACGGGCGTCGACTGCGAGCAACCGCCCAGTCGTCCGGCAGAGAGTGAACATCACAGGGGAGGCTGTGGAGAGCCGGGCTTGGTTCCCCAGCCACGACGATCAGCAAAAGACTGACGACAGGTCCAGCACAGACTCTTCCCGGACAGCGGCGGCTGGAGCCGACCGACGGCGGAGAGAAAGCCGAGCAGCGTCGACGGGGTAAGACTGAGGGTGAAGCGCACAGGGCGCAGCCAGGGGTTGAAAACCGAGCGGCGGTGAGAAAAAAAAACAAACCGGAGAGAGAGAGGGTAAAAAAAAAAGAACGCGCAGAGCACAGCCAGGGCTCAAGGGCTGAACAGTGTCCGTGGGGAGAAGAAGGGAGAGCGCGGGAGACGCCATTGAGCCGCAGAGAAGAAGGAAGAGCGCGGGAGACGCCATTTTTAGAAGCCACAGCAGAGAAGAAGGGCGAGCGCGGGAAGGAAGGAAAGCACGGGAGACGCCATTTTGTGCCAGCGGAGAAGAAGGGGAAGCGCGGGAGACACCATTTTTGACAGTTAAATCACACCCAGGGATGCCGAAGAGTGGCAGTATCTCTACGTTCGACAATGAAGTCGAAGATTGGGCGACATATGTGGAACATATTGAGGTGTACTGCAGGGTGAATGAAGTGCCAGATGCTAGGAAAGCACTGGTTTTGTTAAATTCTATGGGTGCAAAAACTTATGGGTTACTGCGAAATCTAATAACCCCAGAGAAGCCGGTGAACAAGAATTTCGAAAGCATAGTAGAAATCCTACAGGACCACTTAAACCCCACACCGCTGCTGATAGCAGAACAATTTAAGTTCCATAAAAGGAACCAACACAAAGACGAAAGCAATGCTGAGTACCTAACGGAACTGCGCAAGCTATCGAAACACTGCCAGTTTGGAGCGGGACTAGCAGATACGTTAAGGGACAAGTTTGTGTGTGGGCTACAAAGTGAAGGAACCCAGAAATGGCTTCTATCAGAAAAGGATCTTACGCTGGACAAGGCTTTCAGTATGGCAGTATCACACGAAGCAGCCGCAAGGGGCGCTGCAGAGATACAACGGAGACCGCAAGAATATGGCACCAATGAAATGTCCTATGGAACAGGGAAGTGCTATCGCTGCGGCAGAACAACACATGACCAGAAGGATTGTTGGTTCAAGGACCAAGTGTGCAGACAGTGTGGAAAAGTAGGATACATAGCAAGAGTCTGCAGGTCTGGGAAGAAAACCAACAGTAAAAAATCTCCACAGGAGAAGTACAAAAAGGTACACCAGGTGATGGACAGTGGTTCAGACGAACAGAAAAGTGACACAGACTCTGGAAGCAAGGAGCTGGGTTGTCTGAAACTACATAAGGTAACCAAAATGGAGGATCACCAGACTATCTGGGTTACACTCAAGATAGACGGAGTCCAAGTGAAAATGGAATTGGACACAGGATCAGCCCTAACAGTCATAAACCAAAGGGACTACAAGCGGCTATTTTCACATATACCCTTGAAAGCTACAGAGATTGTCTTGAAGATGTACACGGGGCAAAAAGTCTACCCCAAAGGAAAAATAAGGGTGAAAGTGATATATAAAGGCCAGGAAATACCTAAAATGGATATATATGTATTGCCAGATGGAGGACCACCACTGCTAGGACGTGAATGGATCCGGAAGATACAATTAGATTGGAATTCCATACAGGCACTGAAGGTTGAGGCCAAAAAGGATGATGACTTCACACCTGGACGACTGTCAAAAATGTTAACTGACGCAAAAGAAGTGTTCCAGGAGGGACTCGGAACACTAAAAGGCATAACAGCAACGATTAAAATAGAGGAAAATACAAGCCCAAAGTTTCTTAAGGCCAGACCAGTGCCTTATGCGATCAGACCAGCTGTCGAAGCAGAGCTGGAAGGGTTGGAACGTTCAGGAGTACTGTCCAAAGTGGACTGGAGCGAGTGGGTTACATCCATCATTCCTGTAATGAAGAGGTCGTTGAGTAATACGCCTGGGGAGCCAAAGAAGGTCCGCATCTGTGGGGATTTTAAGGTGACAGTGAACCCAGTCCTTCACACGGTACAATATCCGCTTCCACGAATTGAGGATATTTTCGCCTCGCTATCTGGAGGTAAACGCTTCACCAAAATTGATCTAGCCCAGGCGTACTTGCAAATGGAGGTAGACGAAGCTTCGAAACAATACCTTACGATTAACACTCATAAAGGTCTCTATCAATACAATCGGCTGGTGTTCGGGGTAGCCTCGGCTCCGGCTATGTGGCAAAGGGCAATGGATCAAGTCCTGCAAGGGATTCCAGGGACCCAGTCATAATCATAATCATAATCAATTTTATTGCCATTGTTAGTGCACAAGTGCAGTACAACGAAATGTAGGCTTGCGGCTCCCGAGAGTGTACATTTGGATTAAGACATTTAAACATTCAACATTCATTTGGCTTGTAATACATTAACATAAACATAATAAAGTGCATTGGCAGATGTGCAGGCTTTAGAGGTTATTTGTGTAGTTCAGTAGGATGACAGCCCTGGGAAAGAAGCTGTTCCTAAATCTGGTCGTTCGGGTGCAAATGCATCTGTAGCATCTCCCAGATGGCAGGGGGGCGAACAGAGTGTGGCTGGGGTGGGTATGGTCTTTGATGATGGTCCGTGACCTCTGTAAACAGCGTTTCTGGTATATGTGCTCTATGGTCGGTAGCCGGGTGCCGGTAATGCGTTGGGCAGTTTTGACTACCCGCTGCAGGGCTTTCCGGTCATAGTAGCTACAGCTGCCATACCATACTGTGATACAGTTCGTCAGGATGCTCTCTATTGTGCAGCGGTAAAAGTTAGAGAGGATCAGGGGCGACAGGTTACATCCCTTCAGCCTCCTTAGGAAATATAGGCGCTGCTGGGCCTTCTTCACCAGAGAGGAGGTATTGAGGGACCAGGAGAGGTCTTCCGTGATCACAGAATCACAGAAACCCCACAGTGCAGATAGAGGCCATTTCGGCCCATCGAGCCTGTACCGACACATATCCCACCCGATCCCCGTAACCCCTACACCAACACATATCCCATCCTATCCCCGTATTTAATCCCCCTAACACTAAGGGTCAATTTATCATAGCCAATCAACCTAACCCGCACATCTTTGGACTGTGGGAGGGAACCGGAGCACCCGGAGGAAACCCACGCAAACACGGGGAGAATGTGCAAACTCCACACAGACAGTCGCCCGAGGCCGGATTCGAACCCGGGTCCCTGGCGCTGTGAGGCAACAGTGCTAATCACTATGCCACCGTGTGGACTCCGAGGAACTTAAAGCTGTCCACCCTTTCCACCACAGCCCCATGGATGTGGATGGGGGTGTGACTTCTGCCTTTAGACTTTGGACGACATCCTGGTCACGGGCGAAAATGACAGTGATCACCTCGCCAACTTGGAGAAGGTGCTCACCAGATTAAAGGAGTATGGGCTACGAGCTAATCGCTACAAGTGCGAGTTTTTCCAGAAACAGATCTCGTATTGTGGCCACGTTATTGATGAAGAGGGGTTACATAAGTCCCCTGAAAAGATTGAGGCAGTAATCAAGGCTCCAGCACCGGAAAATGTGTCACAACTGAGGTCGTTCCTCGGGCTGGTAAACTACTACCACAAGTTCTTACCAAATTTGTCCACGGTATTACACCCACTGAACACCCTACTGCAAACAGGGGTACCATGGATGTGGAATGACGAACGTAGACGAGCTTTCCAGAAGTGTAAAGAATTGATCACATCAAAAGAGGTGTTGGCCCATTTCAACCCAGCACTACCAATTCGTTTGGCATGTGATGCATCACCCTATGGTATTGGAGCGGTGCTGTCGCACAAATTCCCAGACGGGTTGGAGAGGCCAGTAGCCTTTGCGTCTCGGTCACTAACCTCAGCCGAGCGCAACTACGCCCAGATTGACAGGGAGGCCCTCAGCCTAGTATGGGGAGTAAAAAAATTCAACCACTATCTGCATGGGCAGAAGTTCACCTTACTGACTGACCACCAACCACTTGTCTCCCTCTTTAATCCTAAGAAGGGTGTTCCAGTGATGACTGCACAACGGTTACAAAGATGGTCCCTGTTTCTAGGGGCGAATCAATATGATATAGAATATAAAGGCACGACACAGCATGGGAACGCTGATGGGCTATCGCACCTGCCACTGCCTACTGTGGAGGAAGCACCAGCAGTGGACCCTATCGAGATATTTTATTCATCAATGATTGAACGGTTGCCAGTAACGAACGCGGATATAGAGAAGGAGACCCACAATGATCCGACGCTGTCTCGGGTATATGATTTGACGGTGAGGGGATGGCCAACACATGGCGACTCACTGTTCCCAGCATTCTCATCCAGAAGAGAACAGCTGTCAGTATGCCAGGGGACAGTGATGTGTGGATCCAGAGTGGTGATTCCACCCAAGTTAAGGGAGAGAATGCTAAATGAGCTACATGAAGGTCATCTGGGGGGAGTGAAAATGAAAAGCCTTGCTAGGGCTTATGTGTGGTGGCCGGGAATTGATCAACAAATCGAAGACCTAACCAAGAGCTGCTCAGGATGCCAGAAGGTCCAAAATGCACCACCACATGCCCCTCTACACCCATGGGAGTGGCCCTTCTCTCCATGGCAACGGGTGCATATTGATTTTGCTGGTCCATTCATGGACTCAATGTTCTTAATAGCAGTGGATGCTCATTCGAAGTGGCCTGAGGTGATAAAAATGTCCTCAACCACTACAGAGAAAACGATTGCAGTCCTACGGACCATATTTGCCAGAAATGGTTTGCCAGAGACGATTTGCTCTGATAATGGACCACTGCTTGTGTCCGAAGAGTTTTGAAAATTTGAGAAGGAATGGGGTAAGGCATTACACATCCGCCCCGTATCATCCAGCCACAAATGGATTGGCTGAGAGGTTCGTACAAACCTTTAAGAAGGCGATAAAGGCCATGTGCGACGATGAAATTCCAGTACAGCATAAGGTGGACAATTTCTTACTAGCCTACCGAAACGCGACACATGCAGTTACCAACCAGACCCCGGCCATGATGTTCTTTAACCGAAGGTTGAGATCTCGTCTGGACTTGCTCAGACCAAATGTGCAAAGAAATGTTGAGGACAAACAATTCCAGCACATCAATGAGAAGCTGACAAGGAGCTTCAATGTAGGTCAACCAGTCTTAGCCCGTGACTACCGAGCAGAGAAATGGCAACCCGGAACGATATGCACAAGGCAGGGGCCATTAATGTACACAGTGGATGTCGGGGAGAACATTGTGAGACGCCACGTCGATCAGATCTTAGCGTCACAGGAACGAGTCAACCCCATGTCTCGAGTACCTGGGGATGAACCCGACATACTGGTAGCATCTACCTCAGAACCAGTAACAGTGGAACCCGATGAACTGCCCGATGAAAAGGGGCCAGAATCGCCTCTGCACCAAGAACAAGAACCTCAGGAAAGGCGCTATCCCGAAAGGGTCAGGAAGCCGTCCCAAAGACTGAATCTATAAAAGGACTATTGTTGTTTAATGTACATGTTAAAGTGTTAATTGTTATTTGAATATTAGGGGTACTACTAATCTAAAAGGGGAGGAATTGTAGTGTATGTACCTTTAAGACAGAACTACTTTTACAGCTCCTGTATACTGTAGTACCGGCAGTGACCACACCTGTATATAAGCCTTGCGCATGCCTCTGTACCCCCAGTCTTGAGACTACCCTCCTCCAGTAAATACCTGTTATTTGTTAAGTTACAGCATCCGTGTGGTTATTGAAAAACATCATACTCTCAGAATCACAGATCTAACAACAGTGAAGGTGTATCCCTTTTCCTTCAACAGAATAGCTTTCACTCTCATACTTACAATGAAATCTCCATTATCCCAATCCTATTATTTACCATCTCCATTACCTACCAGCATTTTTACAGGATAAAGCCTTATTAAAGACATCACACCATTACACAGTTTATTTTGTTATTTGTATTTCATCGAGAGTTCCTACTGTTAATTTCCATCAGTGACGCCTACAGGAACCTTCTAAAAGGGGAGGGGCCTTGCGCAGCGTGACCTGGGGCCCAGCTGGGACACCAGAGTGCCGACAAAAGAGCACGGCACTCAAGAGAAGTGCCGGGCTCACAGCGGGGGGGCTTCAGAATAGGCAGAGGAGATAGGTGCTGGCAGGCGGCCAGCAACAAAAATAGCCACCTGGCACCTCGCCTTTAATTAGCGCTGCCCCGGCTGCAGGTAGGCCCCCCTAACCCTGTCAGACATAGCATCCGGCGGTAAGTCAGGGGGCTACCGAAGATCGCGGCCGGGACGCGAGCGAGGTGCTGTGCACAGCGATGATTTCATTGCTGGTGGCGCAGTACCACGGGGTGCTAATGGTTACCGGCACTGCTAACCTCCCGCTGAATTTCACGGGAGGCGTTGGCGTCACCGCACCCAGGCGCTAGTTGCTTTGCGCCCCGTTAGTGCCCTCTTAGAGATGCAAAGCAATCGAATTTTTTCCCTATGGGATCTTGGGCTTCATAAATAGAGGTACTGGGGGAAAAATTTTGTTGTTTTGTGTTCCTGTTAGCGCCCTTTTAGGGCGCTAATGGGGTGCAAGGCAACTAGCGCCTGGCTGCGGAGATGTTTGCGCCACTCGCGAAATTGTCTAGAGCTTCTGCGGCGGGGCAAAAGTTTACCACCTCGATCTCCTGCAACCACAGATCGTGACATCAGTCAAGCGTGCAATGCCCTCGTGGCACACCGGACCGGACCGGATATTGAGTGGCGCCCCCTCCTTTCTGCCTGGCGCAAGCAATGACAGGGGGCTGGAACGTTACCCAGTCAGTGAGGGGTTGGGGGGGGGGGGCGGTGGTGCTATTTAAAGGCGCCCTCTTCCTGGCTTTTTCTGAGATAGACATTTTTGTACCACTCATTCTGACAGAGAGAGAGAGATTCTGAGAGAGAGATAGAGAGACTTCTGCATAGTCAATGCTGTGTGAAGTAGTTTTGGCTACTGAGCATCACTTTGCAGGTACTTTTGGATTTGACCTTCATTACTTCGATTGCCAAGAGACTTTGGGGGCTGCACTGATTCTGGGCGTCATCCTGCGCCTGCAGAATCGGAGGCAACAGAGACGCAGAGATAGTGGCAATCATGGCCAGACGGAGGAGGGCCAACAGGCCTCTGCACAGGAGGCCTTACCCTCCCAGGGTATTCCGGGAACAATTCTCCTACATTCATTTGTCTGAGGAGCAGTATTTGCGCAGGCTGCGCTTCAGCAAGGAGGTGGTCACTGAGCTCTGCCACCTGCTGCAGCCAGATCTGCAGCCTCAACTGAGGACCAGGACGTCTCTGTCGGTGGCAGTGAAGGTCACAGTGGCTCTGAATTTTTATGCCACTGGCTCCTTTCAAGCAGCTATGAGGGACATCGCCAACATCTCCCAGTTCGCGGTCCATTGCTGCATCCATCAGGTCACAAATGCCCTCTATAAAAGGAAACGCCAGTACATCTCTTTCCCGATGACCCAGGCCAAGCAGCATGAAGGTGCATTGGGCTTTGCGAGGATAGCGGGCTTCCCCATGGTGCAGGGTGCCATTGACTGCACGCATGTGGCATTGCGGGCACCGCATGAGAATGCAGAGGTATTCCGAAACCGCAAATGGTTCCACTCCTTAACCGTCCAGTTGGTCTGTGACCACAGACTGCTGAGACTCGCTGTCAATGCCTGCTATCCTGGCAGCAGCCATGATGCTTTCATCCTGCGCCAGACTGGTGTGCCAGAAGTTTTCCAGGCACCACATTAGCCAAGTGGTTGGCTTCTCGGGGACAAGGGTTATCCACTCTGCACCTGGCTGATGACACTGCTCTGTAACCCCAACACCGCTGCTGAGCTGCGGTACAATGAGAGCCATCTCGCCACCAGGAACATCATTGAGCAGACGATTGGCATGCTCAAGCAACAGTTCCACTGTCTGGACCACTCAGGAGGAGCCCTGCAGTACTCACCTGATTGAGTCTTCCTCTTCATAGTTGTGTGCTGCATTCTTCAGGACTTGGTAATCCTCAGGACCCAGCCAATGCCACCAGGCCTTGGAGCACCACCGGAGGAGGAGGAAGAGGAGGAGGATGATCAGCAGCAGCACCAAGGTGGGAGGGAGGCCCACAATGTTGAAACTGCAAGGGCCATCCGTACACAGCTGATAACAAGACGCATCTAGGCCCCTACTCAGGAAATGGCTTCTGCCATGGAGAACAACATGAATGAAAGCAACCTACAACCCCAAAGCCGGCCAAGGCAGCAATGATTCCAAAGGCCAATCCTGTACATTTTGAATACAAAAACGTTTTTATTTTACAAACTCTGTGTGTGTCATTTCTTCATGACAAACTAATAGAAACAAACACAAAAAATCATTAATTAACATAACTGGTTCTCACATCCTGGAGATAATGTGCAAAACACTAAACAAAAGTTTGAACATGAAACTCGGCCTTTAATAAAAAAATTCCCAACATTTCGTCACACCTCCTACTTTTTGCCCTTCGAGGGGCAATGTCCTTCCCTTGCGCACTTCCTCCCTTCCCACCCGACTGCTCCTCCGTAATGGGGCGCCAGTGGCTGCAGCAAGGCTGGTGGAAGGCTGCTGATTGTCAGAACCTGAGACTACAGATGCCCTTGAAGGATGGCCTCGACCAGCTCTGGGCCTGGAGGGCCCGGCTGCAGACTGCATCAACGCTGCAGGGGCGGCAGCAGTCTGGGCTACAGGCGGTGGCAAGTGCAATGGGCAAGTGACAGTGGTGGCAGCAGGAATGCTGTCATCTTGAGAGAGGACAGCAACTCCCTGCTCGACCGACGCACTGGCACTCCCAAAGGGCAACACCTCAGCATCCGGAGCAATCTGCTGGAGCACAGATTGCTGGCCTGCTGCGGCGCGGTGAGAGCCCCGGGGAAATGTGTCTGAACCCGCGAGGATGGCAGCAGTCAGTGCTTGCGTGGCCTCAATCTGAGTCTGCATGAGACTAGTCTGAGATTGGATCACGGCAGCCAGTGACTGAATTGCAGCACTAAGCATGTGTGTGGCAGCCGCCTATGCTACAGCGAAGTGCTCCACACTCCTTGCCAGTGCATCAATGCATTCGGGCACCCTTCCCACTGCACCCATGAGCTGACTGTGCATGTCCACCGCCTGGGTGTTCATTTCAGCGATGAGCCGCTCCTCCTCTGTGTCCAGTGCAGCAGGACTCGCTGGCCTACCCTCCCTCTGGGGAGAAGGCCCCTGAGCTTCCCTAGCCACATCGCATTGCTGCAGCCCGCTGGGTCCCGGAGCTTCACCCTCATCAGACCCTTCCCGCCTGCTCCCCTCCAGGGAAGACGTGGTCCCAGTGTGGGCATAGGCTTCCTCGGGTAATGCTCCGGCTTCCTCCTCCTCCTCGCCTGCAGCTTCGCTCCCACTGGCAGCTTGAGGGCCCATCTCCTCAGCTTGTGAATCACTATCTGAAAGTAGGGAGGTACAAGAGTGGCTTTAGCGTGAGGACAGGGGGGCAGTAAAGGAGGGAGGAGTGCAGCAATTTAGTAAGTTGGATTGAAAGTGTCAAAGGCTGGTGTTGTGAGGGACAAGTGGAATGAGAGAGGAGAGAAAGCTGATGACCTTACCATTGCTGTCCCGAATGGGGTCGATGGGACTGATCACCTGGCTTGACACAATCCTGTGGACACGCGGCTCAAGATCGCTGAGGGGTTGCAGCTGAGGCCGCCCTCCACCCGTCCGTTGCTGCTGTCTCCTGTTATGATAGCTTGACCTGCAAGAAAAAGGACGGCGTCTGAGTAAATATACAGCCATGGTCTTTCCTGATGTGCCTCCCATATTTGAATAGCCCTTACTGTATGCAAGGTGTGGAATGTGCATGTGTGTTTCATGAGAGGGCCATAGGTGTTGGATGAGTGTTGGGCACTGGGGTTTTAAGACTCGCTGGCCATAGAGTGAGGTTGAAATGGAGGGATGGAGAGGTATTGAAAAAAAGCCACTCACCCTGACGACCTGAGTGAGGTCGTTGAACTTTTTGCGACATTGCGTATGGGTCCTGGGCACCATGCTCCTGGAGGAGACGTGCTGAGCCACCTCCCTCCACACTCTTCTGTACTCGCACGGCAAAGGCCTCCTGCCACTCTTAGGGTAGAGTATAGATCTTCTGCGCTCCACCGCGCCAACCAGAGCCTCCCAGGCTGAAGTGCTGAGCTCGTTCTCTCACCCGCTCCATAGTCCCTGGCTGGAAAATGTAGTCACAGGTCTCTCCAGGCCGAGATTCAAGGCTCCAGTGAGCAGGATGTGGCTGGAGAGCAAGATCGACCCATCCCTTTAAGAACTGGCTGGCGCCAGTGTGTGTGTGCTCCATCACTAACTGACATCACCTGCGCTGTGCCCGCGCTCTGAGTTAGCGCCTCGCTCCTCAGCCTTTGTGCCTTAAGACAGGTGTGCAGCACCCGATTTAGCGCTCCAATCATCTCCAGGGGCGATAAAAGTCAAGTTTGTAGTCGGAGGTGATAATTAGCACCAAGCGCTAAACTTTGCGCCTGGCTGATAATTGTGCCCCAAACAGGGCGATACCGAATTTCTCCCCCATGGAGTACAAAAGCAGGGAAGTTATGCTGAACCTTTATAAAGCTCTGGTTAAGCCACAACTAGAGTATTGCGTCCAGTTCTGGTCACCACACTTTAGGAAGGTTGTGTAGGTCCTTGAGACGGTGCAGAGGAGATTTACCAGAATGGTTCCAGGGATGAGGGATTTTAGCTACAAGGTTAGGTTGGAGAAGCTGGTGTTGTTCTCATTGGAGCAAAGGAGGTTGAGGGGAGATTTGACAGAGGTGTACAAGATTATGACGGGTTTGGTTATGGTAGACAGAGAAAGGCTGTTCCCGTTAGTTGATGGCACAAGGACTAGGGGACACTGATTTAAGGTTTTGGGCAAGAGATACAGGGGGGATGTAAGGGAGAACTTACATCTTCCAGCATTTGATGGAATCTGGAACAGTACCCATGGATTGGAGGGTAGCTAATGTTACCCCACTATTCAAAAAAGGTGGTAGAGAGAAAACGGGGAATTACAGACCGGTAAGCCTGACATCGGTAGTGGGGAAAATGCTAGAGTCCATTATAAAAGATGTAATAGCAGAGCACTTGGAAAACAGTGACAGGATCGGACAAAGTCAACATGGATTTACAAAAGGAAAATGGTGCTTGACTAATCTACTGGAATTTTTTGAGGATGTAACTGGTAAAATAGATAAGGGAGATCCAGTGGATGTGGTGTATTTGGACTTTCAGAAGGCTTTCGATAAGGTCCCGCATAAGAGATTAGCGTGTAAAGTTAAGGCACATGGGATTGGGGGCAAGGTATTGACTTGGATAGCGAACTGGTTGGCAGACAGAAAGCAAAGAGTTGGAATAAACGGGTCTTTTTCTGAGTGGCAGGCAGTGACTAGTGGGGTAGCGCAGCGATCGGTCCTTGGACCCCAGCTATTCACAATATATATTAATGATCTAGACAAGGGAACTGGATGTAATATCTCCAAATTTGCAGACGACACAAAGCTGGGTGGGCGTGTGTGCGGTGAGGAGGATGCCGTGAAACTCCAGGATGATTTGGACAGGTTGGGTGATTGGGCAAAAGCATGGCAGATGCAATATAACGTGGATAAATGTGAGGTTATCCACTTTGGTGGCAAAAACAGGAAGGCAGATTATTATCTGAATGGCAATAGATTGGGAGAAGGGGAAGTGCAACGAGACCTGGGTGTCCTTGTGCACCAGTCGCTGAAGGTAAGCACGCAGGTGCAGCAGGCAGTTAAGAAGGCAAATGGCATGTTGGACTTCGTAGCGAGGGGGTTTGAGTACAGGAACAAGGATGTCTTGCTGCAGTTCTAGAGGGCATTGGTGAGACCACACCTTGAGTATTGTGTGCAGTTTTGGTCGCCTCATCTGAGGAAGGATATTCTTGCCATGGAAGGAGTTCAGCGAAGATTCACCAGACTGATACCTGGGATGGCAGGAATGACGCATGAGGAGAGATTGGGTCGATTGGGCTTGTACTCGCTGGAGTTTAGAAGAATGAGAGGGGATCTTATTGAAACTTATAAAATTCTGACAGGACTGGACAGACTAGATGCAGGAAGGATGTTCCCGATGGTCGGGGAGTCCAGAACCAGGGGGTCACAGTCTAAGGATAAGGGGTAGGCCATTTAGGACAGAAATGAGGAGGAATTTCTTCACCCAGAGAGTGGTGAACCTGTGGAATTCTCTACCACAGAAGGCAGTAGAGGGCAATACATTAAATATATTCAAGAAGGAGTTGGATATATTTCTTAAGGCTAAAGGGATCAAGGGGTATGGGGAGAAAGCAGGGACCGGGTACTGAATTTGGATGATCAGCCATGATCGCATTGAATGGCGGAGCAGGCTCGAGGGGCCAAATGGCCTACTCCTGCTCCTATCTTCTATGTTTCTATGTAACCTTTTTACGCTGCGAGTGGTGAGGACCTGGAATTCGCTGCCGTTGGAAGTGATGGAAGCGGAGACACTCAATGTTTTCAAGGGGAGACTGGATAGGGACTTGAGGGAAATAAACTTGCAGGGCTACGGGGATACAGCGGGGGAATGGGACTGATTGGATTGCTCTACAGAGGGCCGGCATGGACTCGATGGGCCGAATGGCCTCCTTCTGTGCCGTAATGACTATGATTCTAGTAAACAAGGTTGGTGAGCTGCAGGCACAAATAGCCACATGGGAATATGATGATGTGACAATAATGGAGAGCTGGCTCGAAAAAGGGCAGGATCGGGTGTCAAATATTCCTGGATATAGTGTGTTCGGGAAAGATAGGGAAGGACAGATAGGAGCTGGTGTGGCAGTATTGGTTAAGGAGAATGTTACAGTGCTGGAGAGAGAGGATGTCCTGGAGGAGTCATGAACAGAATCTATACGGCTAGTTATTTCTAGACATATTTCTCATCTACATGTTGCCCCTTGCCGACATCATCCGAAACCACAGCATCAGTTTCCACATGTACACTGACAACACCCAGCTCTACCTTGCTACCTCTTCTCTCGACCCCTCCACAGTATCTAAATTGTCAGACTGCTTGTCCGACATACAGTTCCAGGTGAGCAAAAATGTTCTCCAATTAAATATTGGGAAGACCGAAGCCATTGTCTTCGGTCCCCGCCACAAACTCCGTTCCCAAGCCACTGACTCCATCGCTCTCCCTAACATATCTCTGAGGCTGAACCACACGGTTCATAACCTTGGTGTCATATTTGATCCCGAAATGAGCTTCCGACCACATTTCTGCAGCATAACAAAGAACGCCTACTTCCACCTCCGTAACATCGCCCATCGCTGCCCTTGCCTCACCTCATCTGCTGCTCAAACCCTCATCCATGCCTTTGTTACCTCTAGACTTGACTATTCCAATGCACTCCTGGCTGGCCTCCCACCCTACGTAAACTTGAGGTCATCCAAAACTCGGCAGCCCGTGTCCTAACTCGCACCAAGTCCCGTTCACCCATCTCCCCTGTGCTCGCTGGCCTACATTGGCTCACGGTTAAGCAGCGCCTCAATTTCAAAATTCTCATCCTTGTTTTCAAATCCCTCCATGGCCTCACCCCTTCTTATCTCTGTAATCTCCTACAGCCCCACAAACCCCCCCCCCCCCCCCGCCGAGATATCTGCACGCCTCTAATTCTGCCCTCTTGAGCATTATAATCGCTCAAGCTTTGGTGGTCGTGCCTTCTGTTTCCTAGGCCCTAAGCTCTGGAATTCTCTGCCTAAACGTGTCCACCTCGCTACCTCTCTTTCCTCTTTAAGATGCTCCTTAAAACCTACCTCTTTGACCAAGCTTTTGGTCATCTGCTCCAATTGAACCTCATGTGGATCGGTGTCAAATTTTTTGTCTTAAAATACTCCTGTGCAGCGCCTTGGGACGTTTTACTACGTTAACAACTTTTATTTATATAGCGTCTTTAAGAAATAATAGGGTTACCATTACACTAGCTACGTGTATTCTATAGGCCACCAACTAGTGGGAAGGATATAGAGGAGCAAATTAGCAGGGAAATTAGAGAGAGATGCAAGAACTATAGAGTAGTGATAATGGGGGACTTCAACTACCCTAATATAGACTGGTATAGTAATAGTGTAAAGGGCAGAGAGGGGGAAGAATTTCTAAAGTGTGTTCAGAAGAACTTTCTTGATCAGTATGTTTCTAGCCTGAGAAAAGAAAGACTTGCATTTATATAGCACCTTTCATGACCACCGGATGTCTCAAAAGCGCTTTACAGCTAATGAAGTGCTTTTGAATTGGAGTCACCGCTGTAATGTAAGGAGGCATTGCTGGATCTAGTTCTGGGGAACGAGGTAGGTCAAGTGGAGCAACTGTCAGTAGGTGAATATTTAGGGAACAGTGATCATAGTATCATAAGGTTTAGATAAGCTATGGAAAAGGACAGGGAGCAATTTGGAGTAAAAATACTTAATTGGAGGAAGGCAAATTTCAGTGGGATGAGAACGGATCTGGCCCGGGTAAACTGGAATCAGAGGTCGGCAGGCAAAATTGTAGTGGAACAATGGGCTGCCTTTAAAGAGGAAATAGTTTTGGTACAGTTGAGGTACATTCCCACTAGATGGAAAGTTAGGGTAACTAAAGTCAGAGCTCCCTGGATGATGAGAGAGAGAGTAAGATGAAGTAGAAAAGGAGCGCGTATGACAGATGTCAGGTCGAGAATACATCTGAGAATCAGGCTAAATATAGAAAGTTCAGAGGAGAAGTGAAAAAGAAAATAAGAGGGTCAAAGAGAGGGTATGAGAATAGAATGGCAGCTAACATAAAAGGGAATTTAAAAGTCTTCTATAGGCAAATAAATAGTAAACAGGTAGCAAAAGGCAGGGTGGAGTCAATTAGGGACCAAAAAGACCTACGCATGGAGGCAGAGGGTATGGCTGAGGTACTAAATGAGTACTTTGCATCCGTCTTCACCAAGGAAGAGGATGCTGCCATAGACATGGTGAAGGAGGAGATACCGGATGGAATATGAATTGATAAAGACAAGGTACTAGAAAGGCTGGCTGCACTTAAAAGTATATAAAGTCACCAGGACCGGATGGGATGCATCCTAGGATGTTGAGGGAAGAAATCACGGAGATACTGGTCATAATCTGCCAATCCTCCTTAGAAACGGGGGTGGTACCAGAGGACTGGAGAATTGCAAATGTTACACCATTGTTCAAAAAAGGGGGTAAAGATAAAACCAGCAACTATAGGCCAGTCAGTTTAACCTCGGTAGTGGGGGAAGCTTTTAGAAACAATCATCAGGGACAAAATTAAGAGTCACTTGGACAAGTGTGGTTTAATTAAGGAAAGCCAGCACAGATTTGTTAAAGGCAAATCGTGTTTAAACAACCTGATCGAGTTTTTTGATGAGGTAACAGAGAGGGTTGATGAGGGCAATGCGATTGACGTGGTGTACATGGATTTCCAAAAGGCATGCGACAAAGTGCCACATAATAGGCTTGCTAGCAAAAGTTAAAGCCCATGGAATAAAAGGGACAGTGGCAGCACAGATACGAAATTGGGTAAGTGACAGGAAACAGTAGTGGTGAAGGGTTGTTTTTCGGACTGGATGGAGGCATACACTGGTGTTCCCCAGGGGTCGGTACTAGGACCACTGCTTTTCTTGATATATATTAATGACTTGGATGTGGGTGTACAGGGCACAATTTCAAATTTGCAAATGACACAAAACTTGGAAGTATAGTGAACAGTGAGGAGGATAGTGATAGACTTCAAGAGGGCATAGACAGGCTGGTGGAATGGGCGGACACATGGCAGATGAGATTTAATGCAGAAGAGTGTGAAGTGATACATTTTGGTAGAAAGATTGAGGGGAAATATAAACTAAAGGGTACAATCCTAAAGGGAGTGCATGAACAAAGAGACCTGGGTTATATGTGCACAAATCGTTGAAGGTGGCAGGGGCAGGTTGAGAAAACAGTTAAAAAACCTTATGGGACCCTGGGCTTCATGATTAGAGGTATAGAGTACAAAAGCGTGGAAATTATGATAAACCTTTCTAAAACACTGGTTCAGCCTCAACTGGAGTATTGTGTCCAATTCTGGGCACCGCACTTTAGGAAGGATGTGAAGGCCTTAGAAGAGGGTGTAGAAAAGATTTACGAGAATGATTCCAGGGATGGGGGACTTCAGTTACGTAGACTGGAGAAACTGGGGTTGTTCTCCTTAGAACGAGAAGATTGAGAGGAGATTTGATAGAGGTGTTCAAAATCATGAGGGGTCTGGACAGAGTAGATAGAGAGAAACTGTTCCCATTGGCAGAAGGGTTGAGAACCAGAGGACACAGATTTAAAGGTGATTGGCAAAAGAACCAAAGGCGACATAAGAAAAAACTTTTTTATTCGGCACATGGTTAGGATCTGGAATGCACTGCCGGAAAGGGTGGTGGAGGCAGACTCAATCAAAAGGGAGTTGGATAAGTACCCGAAAGTAAAACATTTGCAGGGCTACTGGGAAAGGGCGGGGGAGTGGGACTAGCTGAGGTGCTCTTGCAGAGAGCCGGCACGGGCTTGACAGGCCGAATGGCTTTCTTCTGTGCTGTAACCATTCTATGATTAGTGTGCAATGTATAATAATCTTGGTAATCTGCTTTTCTCCTTGTTTCTAATACGAAGTGGTTTCATGTACTGTCCACTATTTAATTTCTCCCAATTTTCAATTACAAATAAAACCAGTAAGAATTTCTTAAAAAAAAGACAAATTTTGCTTAGCATGAATTTACTGTAGGTGGGAATTTTCACATCCTTTTAACTATTTGTGAGATGTCTTAATTTTGCCACATAGAGAAAATAACATGATTGGTCCAGAAAGAAGAGGACGTGGGAAGAGAAAGTAAAAGGAAAATTGCCTGGGTTGAGAATTACCCCAGTAGCACAATTTAGATAAAAATAAATAACATTCTAGCATAGTGACATCACCATATACTAGTGCGTACACTGGGGGTGAACTAGTTTCCCCAAAAGGACACTGGATTATCATGGAAAAAGGGGGAGAACTGATAATATAGCGCTATGGAACCATTCACGAGAACACTTGGAAAGTTTCCCAATGACCCCATGGCCAGTCTGCCCTAGTATATACTAAGCCTGTGTTACACATGTTTATTTTATTTTTTTAAAGTCTATGTGTAAACACAGATAAAAGGCAGTACTTCTTGACAACTTTTTCATTCGAATGTAGTGGAAAATTGGTATAGTTGATTTTTTTTTTTTTTTTTAAACTGTAAACCCTGCTGCAACACAATATTGAAGCAGTATTATTCATTTTGCAGTAAACTAATCAGGGAGCTTAAATTTTTTATTAAACATGAACACACAACACTATTTACATTCCTATGTTTTGCTAGTTAGCCGATAGCAAATTAAAACAATTAACAATGTTCTAGTTCCTCAAACTAAATATAAATTATACTACAAATGGAATGCAGGTAACAGAAAATTTAAATGTTAAAGGGTTTTTGGCCAGCCCTTTAGGAGGATTGAATCCTCCTGACGTGATCTCAGTTTTGTATGGTTAACGCACCACTGTCAGTACGCAGTGCAATTATTGATGTACGTGACCCAAAAGGAGTCATTATTGTTGTGACATTCAAACCTCTGAAGGCTGCCTAGAGAGCTTGAAAAGGACAAGAATCTCCTTCAAAGCTTCATTTCTAATTAAAACCTGTACCAGAAATCTCAGGCGACTTTTGTTTCTACTTCCAAATTTATTAGAATACTAATTAATATGCAGAAACCTTTAAAATCCATAGACTGTTGTGTCTTACCTGCAAGTGGACTGTGTCAACCCTAGGAAAGCAGTTTACCAAAATACCCAACAGAGTAGTATTAAAGTAGTCTCACAAATTCCCCACAAAGAACCACAACCTTTGGTGAATACAGATATTAAAATTTTTATTACACAGTAAGGAATACAACAATACCTGAATCATACTTTAAAGATTCACAGGTTGACAGACCATACAATACAGTCCAACTAAAGAAAAAAAGATAATCAAGGAACCACAGTTTAGACATAGTAGACTTAAAAGCTCAGAAATATGCTGACAAAAGCATGATGTCTAGACACCCCCCAAAAAGTTAGTCTACCGTTAACTTGTGGTACATGTCTGAATTAAGTATTGCACAACAACTTTCACAATAAAGTTGCAGAACCAAAATTTTACTTAAATCTGCATTTCAGATTCTCCAATTTTCTGTCCTTTTAGAAACCAGACAATATGGAGTCCCTTTCTTAAGTATTCCAGGCATAGGCATGCTTTGCATAAGTTAACCGGCCTTTGCTTTTTTCCCCATTTTTGTTCCACGACATGCACCTACACAACAAAGACAGGTGGTCCTGTCACAAGTACATCTCACAACAGAGAGGACCCCCCGTTCCTATCAGCAACCAACCTTTAAACTGTAATCAATGAAGTCAATTTTTTATGCGTTTATACCTACAAATTATACTCTCACATAATCTGTATAAGTGACAAGCTTAAAAGGAAACTAACAAAAGTTCAGGTATGAGGTCTGCATTGTTACCAAGTAGTGATATGGTTTGCAGCTGTATGAGCTTACTTTTGGTTTCCTGGTTCTCTTGTGCCCATTTGGTTTGACTATACCAGTTAGTTTAGCTACTGGTGCAATATACATGCTGTCAGAGGTAGAGTGAAACTTTGCCACTGAGGAGTCTGTAGCAAAACAGGAGAAAAGAGAAGAACTCTGAGAATTGGTTTACACAGGGTGCCCTGAATTAAAGTAAGTAGATCAGTAATGTGATGCACTAATCCTTTCACACACTAGTGTTAATAAAACAGTGCTGTTTTCACATACATCACAGCATCCGATATATACGTGTATGACATCTGGTTTTTGGATTATACAATGGATTTACTGAAACTTGCTGAAATCGTTTAACCTGCTGACTGCTTTGAAACAATTATTGGTGCTTTTTTTTTCTGATTTTGGTCCGTCGGATCAGTCTTTGGCTGACTTCCCTTTTTTTAATACTGTTAATACCTGGCATTCAGCAGTGTTAAAGCTGTCAATCTACACCTCAGCATTTGGAGTTTTTTTTTAAGATAAAAGATTTTTAAAATCAGCAATACTTAATGACCTCGCAGTGATATGCATGCACTGTCCTCTTGTATGATCTCATTATATAAAATGCCACTAGTAATAGTGACCAGTTTGTCAAAGAAATGAAATTCACAGCTACTCTAACCTATAGCTAACTCTGTGAAATGGCTCTAGCATATTAAGAGTTTGCCCAAATAAGCATGCCTAGGGAGTCATTGTGACAGTGCAAGTACATTTATGTACATCCCTCTTACAAAACACCAATATGTTAGCATTCCGTGACGCATGCTAAGTCTTAGAAATCCTAAACAGAGTGAAATAGCAGCTCAGATAGATAGCTCTTTTTTTTTCCTTTATCTTTTGAGGACAACAAAAAAATTCCATTGTGGGAACTACCAGAGAAATATCACTAATACATACAGATATAAAAGCAGCATAGAAAGATACAGGTCTATCACCAACTAGGAATAATAGACTAAATGTGGGCATGGTTAGCTACAATGGATCTTCACGTTTGTCCAACACATTTACAAGAACACCATAGGGAACCTCACAGGACAGAAGTGTTTTAACACCAAGAGAACTACTTCAAATCTGAACAGATGGAGTGGGAACACAGAGTGGGCCAGTGCTGTAGCCACCATTTCATTATCAAAAAAATGAGCAGGAACAGACCTGATTGTCTTACTATGTGGAACCTTGTAAAAGTGTAGAAATGCTCTATTGAGGGCAGCTGGTAGACAGTGACTGCCAAAAAATGCAAATCAAATACAGGCTGTTTCTCATTAGGACTGAAAGCCTCTTATTATGGCATTTTCTTTGTTGTTGTATTCATACATCCCACAGCAAAAAAACAGATTCAATTCTTCATTCTGTTGACCTGGATATTGTTTTTTTTGGAGGAAAGGATGAACATCTGTGCTTCCTTCCAATCTGCTGCACAGCTGCACATTTTGTTGCAGGTCTTCAGAGTTCAGTCAGTAACCCATGAACGCCATTCATCTTCTTGTTAAAATGTCTATGCTGTAGCCAACGCATGTGCCCTTGAGGGTTTTGCAAGAGATTTCTTTTTCATTATTGTAGAAAAGAACAATGTGTCCTTTAATATTAGCATTTTTGCTTTGTACAGTAATTAGCAATCCCTTGGTCTGCTGTCTGATAAAGCATCTGTTTATGAGGTTACCTAGTTTTAATCCCAGCTACTGGAAAAATAACGAGGGAAGAGGTCAAATCTACTTTTGCGATGCTCTCTGCCTTCTCTGCAGTTTTACAAACAAGAAAAAAGATGAACAAATAATATCTTTGTTTTTTCATAGTAAGTAAGTGTGACCCGTTACTGGCCTTCGTAACTCACTACTACTCCCAGATTAGTTTCTCCTTTGATAGTGTAAGAGTCTTTTTTTTTCCGTTTCATCTTTGTGTGACTGAGCAATTTGTATCTTTAACGAGGGGTCGTTTCTATGGTTGATGGAGTGGCCGGGGTGGTCGACCTGGAGGTGGTTGCTGGTGGTGTGTCCACTGGGCTGCCTGCCCCACTGCTGGGTGTTGCAGATGAGCTGGCTGTGGCCGCCTCACCTTGCTGCTGGGCCTGAAGGGTTTGTCCACACACATGATGGTGCTTTTCCCAGTCCTTATGCTGGCAAAATGAACCACAGTATCGTGCTGTATTGCAGCCGCTGCATGTCTCGCTGGCCTTGCGTCCACAGTTCCAACAACTCTGTGGGGATAAAAAAACAAAGTAACATAAGTACAACATTAGAAGTTGCCGAAAGTCTACTGGAAAAGTCAAGTCAACGGATACTAACTTGCAAGTGCACAACAGAAAAACCTACAGATGTCCTGTAAACCAGGAAAACTGTATAAAGCAGGGAAGTCAATATTAATTTGTCCACCTGCATGTTGGTTGGTTATAGCTCATATAAATAGCACACATCTCTTGTACAAATGAGGTAGAGCTTCTGAGATGCAAAGCTGTCACCACTTTTGTGTGCTGTGTATTGTGCTTGAAGAAGTGCCCAGTTCCAAAGAACTGTGGGAAGCTGTCATTTCAGAATAAAAAGTTAATTACATATCAAAATAAGAGGTCTAAGCAAGCTCAACTAGTATGTTAAATAGGTGCTGGATTCTTTTCATTGTTTTTGTAATGATAGACAGTTCAATGGCGTCTTGTGATTCACAGGGAAGCGAGAACATTAATCGCTACTGCAAATAGTATTTAGAACTGCATAGAAGCTGAAAATTAGAACAAGTGCGGTCGAGGCTTTTTTTATATTTAAATGAGTACTAGTTAATTGTAACAGAACAATGTTAACTAATCATTATGCAGTTATTCAATCAGTTGACTAATCACAAAACCTCTGTTCACAGGTATTTAAATACTTGAACATCGCTGACTAATTCTGTAAGGGAAGCTATCTGTTTTAGACACAGCTTTGTGCACACACTCTGTTAAAATGCGATGATGATGGCAGTCTATAACTGAGTGAATACTTGAATTAATTGCCACCATATCAGTTTCTGTCAGATTAAATGCAGATGTATGGTAAAACTATTAACATAGGAAGAACCAATTATAGTAACCCTTTAAATACTGGAATTTTAAATATGTCCAGAAGAATGAGTATTCAGCTCATCTGAATCACGGTTGGAAGGCTTACGGGTGAACCTGTACTAAAATAGTATTATCCTTTCTCCACATCATAACTACTCAAAAGGGCGGAAACGCTGACATCCATTTTTGTTCTAAACAAATGTCTGCTGCTCCAAGACTAGAGTAGGATTCAAACCTCTCCCACCCCATTTATACTGAGAGATTGTGTTCGGTTCTGATCAAGCTGATTTAAATTAAATAAGAGATGTTTAAACATATCTTTGCTGCAATCCAGTTTCTTTGCTGTGCAGTATTTAACTACCAACTGGGAATGCACTGCTAAACATTTTTCTCGGGGTAGTAAGTGATCAGATATTTGGAACCAAACTGCTTACACTGGTAGGATTTCTTTCATGTTGTTTAACAGTGAGTTTTAAACTGGCCGAGTAGATATGAATTTTTACTTCTCCTTGGATTGGAAATAAAGAATGAGGCAATATTCACGAGAGCTACTGCCCTGTGAATTAGCTACAAATTGTATGGTAATGTAATTGGGCTTGAGGAACTGAATAAAATCAGTATTTGTAGGGCAATGGCGTTAGGGAAATTGACGGGATTGAAGACCGATAAATCCACAGGGCCTGATAATCTACATCCTAGGGTACTTAAGGAAGTGGCCCTAGAAATAGTAGATGCATTGCTGGTCATCTTCCAAAATTCTATAGACTCTGGAACAGTTCCCATGGATTGGAGGGTAGCTAATGTTACCCCACTATTCAAAAAAGGTGGTAGAGAGAAAACAGGGAATTATAGATTGGTAAGCCTGACATCGGTAGTGGGGAAAATGCTAGAGTCCATTATAAAAGCAGTGACAGGATCGGACAAAGTCAACGTAGATTTACAAAAGGTAAATCGTGCTCGACTAATCTATTGGAATTTTTTGAGGATGTAACTGGTAGATTAGATAAGGGAGAACCAGTGGATGTGGTTTATTTGGACTTTCAGAAGGCTTTCGATAAGGTCCCGCATAAGAGATTAGCGTGTAAAGTTAAGGCACATGGGATTGGGGGCAAGGTACTGACTTGGATAGAGAACTGGTTGGCAGATAGGAAGCAAAGAGTTGGAATAAACGGGTCTTTTTCTGAGTGGCAGGCAGTGACTAGTGGGGTACCGCAGGGATCGGTCCTTGGACCCCAGCTATTCACAATATATATTAATGATCTAGACAAGGGAACTGGATGTAATATCTCCAAATTTGCAGACGACACAAAGCTGGGTGTGCGTGTGTGCGGTGAGGAGGATGCCGAGAAACTCCAGGATGATTTGGACAGGTTGGGTGATTGGGCAAAAGCATGGCAGATGCAATATAACGTGGATAAATGTGAGGTTATCCACTTTGGTGGCAAAAACAGGAAGGCAGATTATTATCTGAATGGCAATAGATTGGGAGAAGGGGAAGTGCAATGAGACCTGGGTGTCCTTGTGCACCAGTCGCTGAAGGTAAGCACGCAGGTGCAGCAGGCGGCTAAGAAGGCAAATGGCATGTTGGCCTTCGTAGCGAGAGGGTTTGAGTACAGGAACAAGGATGTCTTGCTGCAGTTCTAGAGGGCATTGGTGAGACCACACCTTGAGTATTGTGTGCAGTTTTGGTCGCCTTATCTGAGGAAGGATATTCTTGCCATGGAAGGAGTTCAGCGAAGATTCACCAGACTGATACCTGGGATGGCAGGAATGACGTATGAGGAGAGATTGGGTCGATTGGGCTTGTACTCACTGGAGTTTAGAAGAATGAGGGGATCTTATTGAAACTTATAAAATTCTGACAGGACTGGACAGACTAGATGCAGGAAGGATGTTCCCGATGGTCGGGGAGTCCAGAACCAGGGGGTCACAGTCTAAGGATAATGGGTAGGCCATTTAGGACAGAAATTAGGAGGAATTTCTTCATCTAGAGAGTGGTGAACCTGTGGAATTCTCTACCAAAGAAGGCAGTTGAGGCCAATTCATTAAATATATTCAAGAAGGAGTTAGATATATTTCTTAAGGCTAAAGGGATCAAGGGATATGGGGAGAAGGCAGCGACAGGGTACGGAGTTTGGATGATCAGCCATGATCTCATTGAATGGCGGAGCAGACTCGAGGGGCCGAATGGCCTACTCCTGCTCCTATCTTCTATGTTTCTATGTTGAGACGTGGCTACTTTATCCAACTTAAACATTTTGTAAGCCTATGTAAAGATGTCTACTTAAAAATGGATACTTAAATGAAAGTTTCATAGTACAATAGAGCAACACTTCAATATTGGTAAAGAATTTTCAATGTAATAAAATATAACAGGTAAGATTTTTAATTGTTTCTCGCCTGGAAAGTGAGTGGTCATCAGTTGAAAATCGTATGGGGTGGTTGGGGGCGGGGGGGGGGGGGGGTGCTGTGAGCAGGGGTGGTTGGTGGAAAGGTCAGCAGCCTCATTGACACCCAAGGCCCACCTCGTGCTATTTTCAGATAGGCCTATAAATGGACAAGGTTGCTCACATATGCAAATTGGGCTCCTATGCCGATTGTAGGACCCCCGATTGCAATTTCCAGACACAAATGGGCAGTGTTTTCTTTTGATTGGTTTTGAGATTATTTTTTTCCATTGTGTTTTGTAACTGCACACTCGTGTTTAGTTAGTTGTGTGCATGGATTTCCACTTTGCCCCTCCACAGCCCCTCGTCTTTCACCATTAAGAAAATATTACGCCTTGTCTTTCTCGGATCCAAAGTGGATGATCTCACACTTCCTCACACGGAACTCTATCCACCATAGTTTTGCCCATTCACGTAATCTGTCCACGTCCCCTTCTGCTCTCATCATCTGATTCTTAACTATGGTTACCCCCATTTGCCAAGTACAAAACCACCAAAGAGAACAGTTACTAGTTATTAATTGAACAACTGAAACTCACTGGGAAAATAGCAGGTATGGTCAGCAACACAACTCATTATGAAATGTACAAGTATATTGCCAACATCCTACTGATCACAGCATTTACATTCTCCTGATCACAGCATTTACACATCCAAACCCACTGAATGGCAGTTCCACCAGTTGGATGCAGCAGGTTGGGTCATGAACCATGGATATATGAACATGAATTCTCATTCCCAGCCACCAGGTAATGCCTTCCAGCACCCATAATGCCACATCTCAAGAGCTTGCTTATCAACTGTATGATGGATATTTGCCTTCAACATGGTGGAAGACTCTTGATGTGCCAGCCTGATATTTCAGACATTCAGCCTTACTCAACACCAGGTCCACATACAACGGGGCTTGGTAAAGAAAAATGAACAAATGTGCATTAATAGAGTGCCTCTCATATCCTCAAGCCATGCCAAAGCACTCCAATACCAATGATATATTTTTGTAGTACAGTCACCAAATTAAATAAATGATCAGTTAATCTGTTTTTGGTGGTGTTGTTTGAGCAATGAATGTTGGCCAGGACATTGGGAGAACACCCAGCTCTTTCTCGACTAGTACCACGGGATATTCTACATTCACTTGAACAGCATTCGGATATATATTGAAATATACCTCCCCCCTTCCCACTGTCCAGGGCCCCAAACACCCCTTCCAGGTGAAACAGCGATTTACTTGTTCTTCTTGCAATCTAGTATACTGTATTCGCTGCTCACAATGTGGTCTCCTCTACAGTGTGGAGACCAAACGCAGATTGGGTGACCGCTTTCAGTCCGTAAGGGTGACCCCGAGCTTCCGGTCGCCTGTCATTTCAATTCACTGTTCCATTCCCCTCAGACCTCACCATCTGCGGCCTCTTGCATTGTTCCACGGAAGCTCAGCGTAAGCTCGAGGAACAGCACCTCATCTTCCGATTAGGTACTTTACAGCCTTCCGGACTCAATATAGAGTTCAACAATTTCAGATCATAACCTCGGCCCCCATTATATTTTCATATTTTTTATCCACACTTTTGGTTTGTGCCTTTTCCTTTTTTTTTCCTCTCTCCCACACGGAAGCTGTCTTTCATTCTGCCAGCGCATTTCACACTTCATCTAGAGACATTGTTTGTTTCTTTACCTGTCCTATTACCATTTCGTCTCACCTTGAATATCTCTTAATGTCTCTTCTTTCATCCCCTCCCCCATTTCCCAACCCCCAAACTGCCTTTTAATCGGTTTCATCTCCTGCCTTTTTTTCTCAGTTCTGAAGGGTTTCGACCTGAAACGTTGACTCTATTTCTCTCTCCACGAATGTTGCCTGGCCTGCTGAGTTTTTCCAGCATCTTCTGTTGTTATTTCAGCATTCCGAAGAGACCACTCCCTCCGCCACTCTTCAATCAACCCCAACACCCCCTCCCCTTCCCACGCCACCTTCCCATGCAAGCGCAGGAGATGCAACACCTGTCATTTTACCACCTCCTTTTCCACTGTCCAGGGCGCCAAACACTCCTTCCAGCTGAAACAACGATTTACTAGTACTACGTGCAATTTAGTATACTGTATTCGCTGCTCATGATGCAGTCTCCTCTACATTGGGGAAACCAAACGCAGATTGGGTGACAACTTTGAGGAACACCTCCTTTCAGTCCGCAAGTGTGACCCCGAGCTTACGGTCGCCTGTCGTTTTAATGCACTGCCCCACTCCCACTCTGACCTCTGCCTCCTATACTGTTCCAATGAAGCTCAACATAAGCTCAAGGAACAGCACCTCATGTTCCGATTAGGCACTTTACAGCCTTCACTTTTCTGTAACTTTCAGATCATAGCAACTGCCCCCATTTTTTCGGACAGCAGTTGTTGGTAATAATTCTGCTATTCCCATTTACACCTCCTTTGGACCATTCTTTTGTTCCTTTACTTGTCCCATTACCATCCCCTTTTGCCTTGCACCATCATCCCTTTTGTCATTTAATCACTCCTGCCTTCCACCCTATCACAGACCTTCCCTCTTGTCCTTTCCTCCACTCCCACTTTCCCTGCCCTTGCATGTGCTAAAACCTGTTACATCTCCAACTTTTTCCACTCCTGATGAAAGATCATCAACCCAAGACATTGGGCTGGATTTTGCCAGCCCTGGGGAGGCGGGTCTGCTGGGAAAATGGCAGAATTTGGGGGCGGGTGCCCAACCCGCCTCTATGCCATCTTGCCAGGAGGCGGGTAGCCGACCTGCGCCGGGTCCCGCCTCCTCGAGGCAGGAAGGGGATTAATGCCAATTAACTGCCTGTTAACAGGTAGTTAACAGGCAGTTTTCTGGCCTATCCCTATTTAGAGCCTTGAAGTGTGGGCTTCCCGATGGCTCTGAACCCCGCCAGGGTCAGCAAGGCGGGCCGTCGGTCTGCGGGTGTTGGAGGGGCCGAGATATCCATTGTGCAGGTGAGTAATGGGTGCATGTGTGCAGAGGTAAGTGTGTGTAAAGTCTTTTAATAAGTTTTACTTACCTTTACTTCTTCCTGCAGGCTTCCTCCCTTCAGGTCTTGGGAGTCCCTCAGCTCACCGGCACAGAAAGCAGAATGGCCGCTGAACTGTCAAAAGCTGCAGCCTTCTGCTTTCTGGTCAGGAAGGCTTTCTAATTGAGTCTTGAGTAAAGACACAACTTAGAAGACAGATTGTCAGTGTTTGACAGCTTCACAGAGCTGTCAAATGATGACATTTCATCTGTCAAAAGCTCTTGACAGATGAAACGTTACTCACTGACATCACCTGTAATGGTGGCACGGTGGCATAGTGGTTAGCACTGTTGCCTCACAGCGCCAGGGACCCGGGTTTGAATCTGGCCTCGGGTGACTGTCTGTGTGGAGTTGGCACATTCTCCCCGTGTTTGCGTGGGTTTTCTCCGGGTGCTCCGGTTTCCTCCCACGGTCCAAAGATGTGCGGGTTAGGTTGATTGGCTATGATAAATTGACCCTTAGTGTTAGGGGGATTAAATACGTGGGGTTACGGGGATCGGGTGGGATATGTGTCGGTGCAGGCTCGATGGGCCGAAATGGCCTCTATCTGCACTGTGGGGTTTCTGTGATTCTGTGAACTGGCTTTCCCTTAATTGGCCTGCTAAGCCCGCTGGGCGGGCTTAACAAGGTCAATCAAGGGAAAATAGCGTGGGTTGACCACAAGTCGATGGAGGCAGGACTAAAACCCAACAAGTGGGAGTCCCGCCTTCAAAAGCTCCCATTGACAAAATCCAGCCCATTAACTCTGTTTCTCTCTCCACAGATGCTGCTTAACCTGCGGAATATTTCCAACATTTTCTATTTTTTATTTTAGGCAGATGAGGCTTTGGTTTAACATCTCATCTGAAGGATGGCACTCTAGCAATGCAGCACTCACTCAGTACCGTCTTACAAGCTTAAGTCCTACAGTGGACCTTGAATCCACAACTTTCTGACTCACAGGAAAGAGTGCCATCACCGGGTCAAGCCGACACTCGAGACATGCCTGTTCTGAGGCTAATGCCCCTTTCAAGGTGCTAATCAGCATAGGCAGGAGCTCTCCTTTCCTGTTTTGACACAAATCCACCTCTTGTTCCTAGATCTTGTACCTGGGCTAAAGGAAGCCTTTTTACTGCATGTCTAGGTACTCTGAACCATGAAGAAGTTATTTTATTTGGTATAAGCTTAACCTGCATTAGGACTTTTGCTGTCACTGAAAAGTGACAAGACAAGAGCAATGGAGGGGCTTTGTATTAAAGAAAGGTTTGATGGCTTTATTACAGTCAGGTGTTTGTGGTCAAGTTGTTTGCAAGACTTTCTTGCCAAACAACACAACAGTTTTAGTTGAATATTAAGGGAATCAAGGGATATGGGGATAGTGCAGGAAAGTGGAGATGAGGTAGATGATCAGCCATGATCTTATTGAATGGCAGAGCAGGCTCGAAGGGCCAAATGGCCTACTCCTGCTCCTATTTCTTATGTTTAAAGCTAATACTTAACTTGACTGCACATCTTGTATATGTTTCCATAAAACCAATGAGAACATGGTACTACGATAGCAAAATACTGCGGATGCTGGAAATCTGAAATAACAACAGAAAATGCTGGAAAAACGCAGCAGGCCAGGCAACATCCGTGGAGCGAGAAATAGAGTCAATGTTTCAGGTCGAAACTCTTCGTCAGTTCTGACGAAGGGTTTCGACCTGAAATGCTGACTCTATTTCTCTCTCCACGGATGTTGCCTGGCCTGCTGAGTTTTTCCAGCGTTTTCTGTTGTTATCTGAGGACATGGTACTGTTTGCTGTACATCAGCTTTAGGTCAGTGGTAGCAATCTTACTTCTAAATCAGAGGACATGGGTTCAAGTCCCCTTGCAGGATTTCAGCATATAACCCAATATAGATATATTTTTTTAATTCGTTCATGGGATGTGGGAGTCGCTGGCAAGGCCAGCATTTTTTGCCCATCCCTAGTTGCCCTTGAGAAGGTGGCGGTGAGCCGCATTAAGAACAAGAACATAAGAAATAGGAGCAGGAGTAGGCCAATCGGCCCCTCGAGCCTGCTCCACCATTCAATAAGATCATGGCTGATCTGATCCTAACCTCAAATCTTCTATCACTGTGCATCCACCCGAACCCATGTGCTCTCCCGGGAGAGGCGAAAAACCAGATAAAGGCCCAATGGCCAATTTGGGAGAAAAAAATCTGGGAAATTCCTCTCCGACCCATCTAGGCGATCGAATTTCTTCCAGGAGATCACTCTGTCCCTATATTTTCTACAGTACTTACCTTCTGTAAAGGCGATCTCCACCCCAGCCAGGAACAGGAATAAAACCATCTCCTGAAATCTAACACAGAATTAGAACACAGTAGGAGCAGAACCAGGCTACACGGCCCCTGGGCCCACTCCACTACCCACAGGGCCATGACCATTCCGAACCTAGACTCATGTCCAATTTCCTGCCCGCTCCCCGTAACCCTTAATTCCCTTTACTTCTAGGAAACTATCTATTTCTGTTTTAAATTTATTTAATGATGTAGCTTCCACAGCTTTCTGGGGCAGCAAATTCCACAAACCTACCACCCTCTGAGTGAAGAAGTTTCTCCTCATCTCAGTTTTGAAAGAGCAGCCCCTTATTTTAAGATTATGCCCCCTAGTTCTAGTTTCACCCATCATTGGGAACATCCTCACCGCATCCACCCCATCAAGCCCCTTCACAATCTTATATGTTTCAATAAGATCGCCTCTCATTCTTCTGAACTCCAATGAGTAGAGTCCCAATCTACTCAACCTCTCCTCATATGACTACCCCCTCATCCCCGGGATTAACCGAGTGAACCTTCTTTGTACTGACTCGAGAGCAAGTATGTCTTTTCTTAAGTATGGACACCAAAACTGTATGCAGTATTCCAGGTGCGGTCTCACCAATACCTTGTACAACTGCAGCAATACCTCCCTGTTTTTATATTCCATCCCCCTAGCAATAAAAGCCAACATTCCATTGGCCTTCTTGATCACTTGCTGCACCTGCATACTAACTTTTTGAGTTTCGTGCACCAGGACCCCCAGATCCCTTTGTACTACAGTACTTTCCAGTTTCTTGCCATTAAGATAATAACTTGCTCTATGATTTTTCCTGCCAAAGTGCATAACCTCACACTTTCCAGTATTGTATTCCATCTGCCAAATCTCTGCCCACTTACTTAGCCTGTCTATGTCCCTTTGCAGGTTTTTTATGTCCTCCTCACTCACTACTTTCCGTCCCATCTTTGTACAGGTAGACTACCCTTTATCCGGACTTCCGAAAACCGAAACCCTCTAAAAACCGAAGGTTTTTTCGTTCAGCGTAAGTCGTGCGTACGACTTACGCTGAACGAAAAAACCTTCGGTTTTTAGAGGGTTCCGGTTGCGGAAGTTCGGATAAAGGGTAAGTCGTGCGCACGACCCGCCAGCCGCCGACCCCGCCAGCCCCGACAACCGCCGACCCCCCCGCGGACCCCGCCGGCCCAGACAACCGCCGACCCCCCCCGCGGACCCCGCCGGCCCCGACAACCCCGACAACCGCCGACCCCCCCGCGGACCCCGCCGGCCCCGACAACCACCGACCCCCCCCGCGGACCCCGCCGGCCCCGACAACCGCCGACCCCCCCCGCGGACCCCGCCGGCCCCGACAACCGCCGACCCCCCCGCGGACCCCGCCGGCCCCGACAACCGCCGACCCCGCCAGCCGCCGACCCCCCCGCGGACCCCGCCAGCCCCAACAACCGCCGACCCCGCCAGCCGCCGACCCCCCCACGGACCCCGCCGGCCCCGACAACCACCGACCCCCCCGCGGACCCCGCCGGCCCCGACAACCGCCGACCCCCCCTGCGGACCCCGCCGGCCCCGACAACCGCCGACCCCCCCGCGGACCCCGCCGGCCCCGACAACCGCCGACCCCGCCAGCCCCGACAACCGCCGACCCCCCCGCGGACCCCGCCAGCCCCAACAACCGCCGACCCCGCCAGCCGCCGACCCCCCCACGGACCCCGCCGGCCCCGACAACCGCCGACCCCCCCGCGGACCCCGCCAGCCCCGACAACCGCCGACCCCGCCAGCCCGGACAACCGGCGACCCCCCCCCGCGGACCCCGCCAGCCCCGACAACCGCCGACCCCCCCCCCGCGGACCCCGCCAGCCCCGACAACCGCCGACACCCCCCGCGGACCCCGCCAGCCCCGACCCCCGCCGACCCCGACTGACTTACGCTGAGCGTCAGCGTAAGTCGTGCGCACGATCCCCCGCCGACCCCCCTTCCGAAATCCGAAATTCTCCTTTATCCGAAACTCGGCTGGTCCCGAGGTTTTCGGATAAAGGATAGTCTACCTGTATCATCTGCAAACTTTGATATGTTACACTCGGTCCCCTCCGCCAAATCGTTAATATAGATTGTAAAGAGTTGGGGACCCAGCACTGACCCCTGCGGAACACCACTAGTTACTGGTTGCCAATCTGAGAACGAACCATTTATCCCAACTCTCTGCTTT
This sequence comes from Somniosus microcephalus, assembly GCF_052327205.1. Classification (NCBI taxonomy): domain Eukaryota; kingdom Metazoa; phylum Chordata; class Chondrichthyes; order Squaliformes; family Somniosidae; genus Somniosus; species Somniosus microcephalus. The sequence continues at coordinate 82,530,917 of NC_140993.1, read as the reverse complement.
CTGTTAGAGAGCCAATCCTCCACCCACGCCAGAATATTACCCCCAATCCCGTGATTTTTTATCTTGAGCAATAATCTTGTGTGGCACCTTGTCAAATGCCTTTTGGAAGTCTAAATACACTACGTCCACTGGTTCCCCTTTATCCACCCTGTATGTTACTTCCTCAAAAAACTCCAGCAAATTTGTCAAACATGACTTCCCCTTCATGAAACCATGCTGAGTTTGTCCTATTAAATGATGTTTATCCAAATGTCCCGTTACTGTCTCCTTAATAATGGACTCTAACATTTTACCAACCACAGATGTTAGGCTAACAGGTCTATAGTTTCCAGCCTTCTGTCTACTGCCCTTTTTAAATAAGGGTGTTAGCAGTTTTCCAATCTGCCGGGACCTTTGCTGAGTCCAGTGAGTTTTGGAAAATTATTACCAATGCATCCACAATCCCTACCGCTACTTCCCTCAAGACCCTAGGATGCAAGCCATCAGGTCCAGGGGATTTATCCGCCTTGAGTCCCATTATTTTACCAAGTACTACTTCCTTAGTGATTTTAATCGTATTTAGTTCCTCCCCCCCGCTAGAGCCCCCTGTTTGTCCAGTGTTGGGATATTCTTAGTGCCCTCTACTGTAAAGACTGATACAAAATAATTGTTCAGTGTTTTTGCCATCTCCATGTTTCCCACCATTAATTTCCTAGTCTCATCCTCTAAGGGACCAACATTTACTTTAGCCACCTTTTTTCTTTTTATATAAATATAGAAACTTTTACTGTCTGTTTTTATATTTTTTGCTAATTTACTTTCATAATCTATCTTCCCTTTCTTAATCAATCTTTGAGTTATTTTTTGCTGTCTTTTAAAGACTTCCCAATCTTCCATCCATTCTTGAACCGCTGTAGTCCATGTGGTGAAGGTACTCCCACAGTTCTGTTAGGGAGGGAGTTCCAGGATTTTGACCCAGCGACGATGAAGGAACGGCAATATACTTCCAAGTCAGGATGGTGTGTGACTTGGAGGGGAACTTGGAGGTGGTGTTGTTCCCATGCGCCTGCTGCCCTTGTCCTTCTAGGTGGTAGAGGTTGCGGGTTTGGGAGGTGCTGCCGAAGGAGCCTTGGCGAGTTGCTGCAGTGCATCTTGTAGATGGTACACACTGCAGCCACAGTACGCCAGTGGTAGAGGGAGTGAATGTTTAAGGTAGTGGATGGGGTGATAATCAAGCGGGCTGCTTTGTCTTGGATGGAGTAGAGTTTCTTGAGTGTTGTTGGAGCTGCACTCATCCAGGCAAGTGGAGAGTATTCAATCACACTCCTGACTTGTACCTTGTAGATGGTGGAAAGGTTTTGGGGGGTCAGGGGGCGAGACACTCACTGCAGTATACCCAGCCTCTGACCTGCTCTTGTTGCCACAATATTTATGCGGCTGGTCCAGTTAAGTTTCTGGTCAATGGTGACACCCCGGGATGTTGATGGTGGGGGATTTGGTGATGGTAATGCCGTTGAATGTCAAGGGGCGGGGGTTAGATGCTCACTTGTTGGAGATAGTCATTGCCTGGCACTTCTGTTGCACGAATATTACCTGCTACTCATCAGCCCAAGCCTGAATGTCGTCCAGGTCTTGCTGCATGCGGGCATGGACTGCTTCATTATCCGAGGAGTTGCGAATGGCACTGAACACTGCAGTCATCAGCGAACATCCCCACTTCTGACCTTATGATGGAGGGAAGGTCATTGATGAAGCAGCTGAAGATGGTTGGGCCCAGGACACTGCCCTGAGGAACTCCTGCAACAATGTCCTGGGGCTGTGATGATTGACCTCCAATCACCACAACCATCTTCCTTTGTGCTAGTTATGACTCCAGCCAGTGGAGAGTTTTGACTTCAGTTTTATTACGGTCCTTGATGCCACACTCGGTAAATGCTGCCTTGATGTCAAGGGCAGTCACTTTCACTTCACCTCTGGAATTCAGCTCTTTTGTCCATGTTTGGACAAAGACTGTAATGAGGTCTGGAGCCAAGTGGTCCTGGCAGAACCCAAACTGGGCATCAGTGAGCAGGTTATTGGTGAGTAAGTGCTGCTTGATAGCATGTCGATGACACCTTCCATTACTTTGCTGATGATTGAGAGTAGACTGATGGGGCGGTAATTGGCCGGATTGGATTTGTCCTGATTTTTGTGGACAGGACATACCTGGGCAGTTTTCCACATTGTCGGTAAGATGACAGTGTTATAGCTGTACTGGAACAGCTTGGTTAGAGGCGCAGCTAGTTCTGGAGCACAAGTCTTCAGCACGGCAGCCGGGATGTTGTCGGGGCCCACAGCCTTGGCTGTATCCAGTGCACTCAGCCGTTTCTAAATATCATGTGGAGTGAATCGAACTGGCTGAAGACTGGCTTCTGTGATGTTGAGGACCTAAGGAGGAAGCCGATATGGATCATCCACTCGGCACTTCTAGCTGAAGGTGGTTGCAAATGCTTCAGCCTTGTCTTTTGCACTCACGTGCTGGGCTCCACCATCATTGAGGATGGTGATATTCATTGAGCCTCCTCCTCCCGTTAGTTGTTTAATGGTCCACCACCATTCACGACTGGATGTGGCAGGACTGCAGAGTTTTGATCTGATCCGTTGATTGTGTGATCATTTAGCTCTATCTATAGCATGCTGCTTCCACTTTTTAGCATGCATGTAGTCCTGTGTTGCAGCTTCCCCAGGTTGGCACTGCATTTTTAGGTACGCCTGGTGCTGCTCCTGGCATTCTCTTCTATACTCCTTATTGAACCAGGGTTGGTCCCCTGGCATGTTGGTAATGGTAGAGTGAGGGATATGCCGGGCCATGAGGTTTCTTAAGTACTCTTAATACAGGGATGTGTAATATCCACAGTTGCAATTTAGAGAATTTTCCAAAATGGCAACTGTACAATAGGGAAAAGCTTATGCATCAGAATAAATAGTAAATACTTGCTAAAATGACTGCAGACAACTAAGGTTCCAGGCACAATCCCAGATCTTTGCTGATCTCAACATGGGCAGTCATTCGGGTGCTACAAGTGGGCACGTGGTACAAAAATCAGCCAGTGTTCCTACTTCTGACTGTTATCCAATGATCCATGCAGGATCCTGCTCTCGGGATGTGGGCAATGCTGGCAAGGCCACATTTCTTGATTATTTCTAACTGCCCTGAAAATGTGGCGGTGGGCCTTTTTGAATTGCTGCAGTACATGTACTGATGGTGCTCCTATGATGGTGTTGGATAGAATATTGCAGGATATTTATCCAGCAATGAATCCAAGTCATAAATATATGTAACTTGGAGGTGATGGATGTTCCCATGATACTGCTGCTCTTGCCCTTCTTGAAGTTGCAGGGAGGTGACATCAAAATAACCTTGGCGAGTTGCTACTGTCCAATCTGTAGATAGTACATACTGCAGTCATAATGGATGGAGTAAATAATGAGTCCAGTGGTAGAGGTACTAATTTAGAAAACTGTTCTGTTGTTGATGGTCTTAGCCTTCTTGAGTGTTGTTACAGCAGCACCCATCTAGGTGAGCGGTGGGTGTTCCATCACATACTGACTTCAGCTTTGTAGATGGTGTACAGTCTTTGAGGTGATCCATTTGTCACAGAATACCCAACCTCTGCCTCACCCATGTAGCCATAGTATTGATATGGCTGGTCCTGTTAAGCTGTTGGTCAATGATGACCATCAAGAATTTGATGGTTAGGGACTTGGTAATGGTGGTGCCATTGAAAGTCAGGGAGATGACTGGGCTTTATCTGGTTTGAGCTATGTCTGGACCAAGTGAGGGCATGATCAGGCTCAGACACCACAAACACCAACAGCCCACTGACATTAATGGTCAAAGTTCACACATGAAGAATGGAGACACGGGTGAGGTGCCAGAGGGCTACTGGTACCTTTATCACTGTGGCACAGCGTGAATCAGCATCTTTAGGAAAAACTGAACTCGCTCACAAGCCTGTCAAGTTTCACTCACTTGGAGGGAGACTCGCTTATTTTAGTTTTTAAGTTGGATTCATTGTGATATATCTTTCTGTTGGAAATAAAGATAACTTCATCTATTCAAACAGATTTGTGATCTATCCTGATGGATCTGCATTCAGTTGCATTTTAATTCTTTGATGGGTGCAATCCTTCTAAGTTTATAGTCCTTCTATTTGATCGAGAATGGTCCTGGGGAGCAGCCCTCGCCCATATTATTATTATTTTTATTTTCTTTTACTGTTGGTGCTCCCACTGAATGCTGCAAACCTACAGCTGCCATCACTAAAAAGGAATAAAATCCAGCTTCATCTTTCTTTCATTGGAGACTCAATGGCAATTTGCAAGATCCACGCAAATATGGCTCTCAGATACTGTGTGCCGGCAGTCAACGAAATGGTACCAGTCTTTTCTTTTTCAGATGTTGATGGTGTGTATTTACAGCCAGATCTGTCCTGATATCAGATTCACAGCATTTGATTATTTTTCTTCTTGTTAAGTGGTAAAACTGGTTTTAAGCTCTCAGTCTGTGCAGACACTAAAAACCAGTGAGGAAAGTGATTTCAACCTCTTAAAATGTCCCCTACTGTAATGATTCAAAACATCTCTAACATTTGGTTTAAATTTATTTGAATCCACAATCATCGACATGTAAACATTGTGTAAATACTAAGCTGGAGTAATTGTGATCCAGATTGCAGCAAGACGCATAAAGCACCAATTTTCTTCACTCCTGCACTTAGGCTACTGATATTTTAAGGTCTTCTGCTCGAGAATCATATGCTACACATTAAATGCTAATGTAAAGAAGATAACCATGCTCCAGTCACTACAAGAAACCTTCATTAGCATTACAGAGTCACAACTCTAATTGTTAATTTTCACTAAGCACCTAATGACCCTGCACTGTCTATAACAGCTATTGGGCACCCCACTGTTGCTGATGGCTGGCTTTTCAGCTTCTTAGCTTCAAAACACTTAGTGACAGAGGGATTTTAGCAGTGGTTATCAACATTTTATTTTAAATAGAACTTGCCATTTTACACACCTATTGCTATTGGCAACTTTGGAGAGATTACTTCGCGTTTTATGCCACTGATCCACAATACTTCAGGTTGCTGGGGAGAAAGTCAACCACAGCTACACATTTTTTTTTTTTTTTTACTGAAAATCAAATTTAAACAGATATTCTTTAACATCAGCTGGAGATTTAAATGAACCTTAATTAAAACATGCCCAATATTCTGGTAATATAAATACCATATTATTTTTCAACTATTTTCAGTGTAAAAATAACAAGGAAAGGGGATACATAGGTTCTTGCACTTCTGTAATGGTGCTTCTGCTTCTTACAAGTAACAATCAGCACACAAACGGGATTATTTAACATGGTGCTGTAATCCATACAGTACAATGAAGGGCTGAAAATAGTCCTGCTCACATGCAGAGATTTTGTGCCATTATTAACAATCTTTAAAAAGCATTTTTTTTAATTTTTTTTATCAACTGAAAACAAAAGTAACGACTAGGTTCTTCAAAACTTTTGTATTTTTACATCAAGTCTTTGGGGGTGAAATTGGCCAGCGCCAGTAGCACAAAACAGACTCGTAGCGAAACGGCAGCCCGATTTACATTGCACCCGTTTTATTTTCCATTGAAGCGAGGTCGCGCTACTGGAGAGGACCAAATTCACCCCTTTTATTTCTGATTCATTGCTATTTCACACAGGATCATTCTTATCAAAAAAGCTTGGCCATTCTGGGCTTCCTTCTCTCGCCCTGTCATAAACTAAAGCTCTACTATGATAGCATGGCAAGTCTTACTGTCTGGGTTCAAGCATGAAGACTAGCCAATAGAAAAAATACAGGAAGGTTGTACTTCATGGGGGTCACAGCCCAGCATGAGCTATGCATTCAGAAAAAGGAAGAGAAAAAAACCCACAGGCCTGGATCCCCAAGTAGATCCCGCATCTGCTAATTGGAGGCCTGCTTACTCGGTGTACCAGCCTATTGCTCTTCCACTAGGCCAGGGACAAGGAAAGTCCCAGTCTGGGATTCTACACCCCTATCTTATGCTGGTGCCCTTGTTCGTGGTGGTCAGCGCCTCCATTCCAAAATGGAGAAACTGGCAAGAAGACAAGAACCCAGTCTATTCATGTCATGTCCTAATTTCCAGCCCTTCCATCACATTCCTACTGCACTTGACACGAGTGTGTTGGGAGGAGAGCATTTTTTTGGTTCCTATGTACCCAGAACACATCACAACTAAATTTGATTTCTCAACCAAGAATTGGAAGTAACGGGAGATTCTACCTCACTGGAATCCTCCTGCTGGTTAATAATTGCGAGTGCATCTTCAGCAGCTTGTCTTTTCGCATCCGCTACCGTGCGCTCCATTTTGGCTCTCTCTGTAGCAATCATGTCATGGGCCTTCCTCTCTGCTTCTGACACAGCTTTCTGCAACTCAGACATTGCCTGGCGCTTCACTTCATTCACAGCCTCTTCTGTAAAACAGAAAACGCCTAATCAGTTCACACATTCCGTCCAATACTGTTGTGCCCAAAATAACAAGGAGTAACTCAATAAATATCTTTCATTAAAAATTAACTGGTGTAATTATCAAAAGGATAGCACACTCCTCCACAATTACTTTTATCCATTATAATTTCCTCACTTACAAAAGCTAAGTGACAATGATGAATGCAATATTTAATAAGAACTAATTATTAGCTGGAATATTGCACAAATTAACACCCTATTAGAACTGATCATGTCATGTTTTATGGAAGTGTTTCACTATATGCTTAATAATTTATCATGCCATTTTATTGACTTAAGAAAAAAATGCATTGTGAAAATTATTTGATTAACATAAGTACATACACCCCTGCTGTAGCAGATATGAAAATATATAGGAATATATGTAATACTCCCTATGATCATCAACTATGGTACAACTTATCAATGTAGGTTGCACCACACTGTTGGCTTTGTTAAGATAGGCTTGGCATGTTGCTTTCATATCTATTAAAATTCACACCTTTTTTTTTTGCATACAACATTCACCAGAAGCAACACACTCATAGTTAATGTGACCCTGGCTTGGGGTCCTTTTCAAACTCGTAAAGTAGCGCATATTATATGGAAATATTACTTTGATATACACTTTAATTAAAAAATGTAGCCATTATGCACACTTGCATATATTGTGCACATGGGTTTTGGGCCCATTTTTCAATGTAATCTTCTGCATATAAAGTGCACCATTTTACAAATATAGATTAATTCTGCACATACACAGATATGTTGTTTTTAAAAAATCACCTTCAATCCTCTAATCTGTGTCAATTTTTCTGTAAATATTCAAGGTGAATTGAAATTCTCGCTCAATGGCAAAACAGGAAAACAATTTTGCTTACGATCAGAACTGTAGCTTGACTAATTGTCTATGCAAATCAGGCAATTTATATTAAAATTATGCATTTCCATTCGAGCCTCACTGGCACATGGGATCAGTAAAGAGATTTGGTGGGATGTCAGTAATGTGCTTGAATAATTCCTGCAAATTACAAATAAGCATTTAACTTTCCTTCAAAAGACTGGAACAACAATTCCATACATAGACAAACCTCATGCTACAATGCGGTTTTTAAAAAAAATCAGTATGTCAACCTAAATTAGGCATGTGCCACTCTCTGACCCTTTAAGATTCAGTGCCTCACCAAATAAAAATAAAAATTAATTCAATCAACTATCCAGTTTTTGATTTATACTGTAAATGAGGGCTGTTCAAAGCATGCACATTAATTATCAGACTAAAAAAAATATGGGTACCTTGACATCATCATCGTGCACAAAAGTGTACAATGAGAAAGGGCACACTAGCACACAAAATCAGTCAGCTAAACTACTTGCAGTCACAGAATGAATACAGAATAAATATTTTCAGAATGAAATTAACCAGGTTGACAGACTTTTTATTTCTCCTTGTTCAATTCTCGGTGCTTGCGCTCTCCACCACCCCCCCCCACCCCCCCCCGCCGAATGCAGTAATTCATACAGGCACTGGTAGCCCTCTTGTACCTAATCCAAAATGGACATTCTTCACTTGCAAGTGTTGGTAAGCTGTTCAAAATAGTGATCAGCTGACCTAGCAGAGACCAACAATTGAACCTGGGACCTTCCTGATCTCGAATGGCTCAGTATCACGCCAGATGGTGACAATACTCAATGAGCCAGAGAAAAGTAGACGTAGACTATTGTGCAATAAATTAAAATATGCAATTTATGACATATTATGTTTCTTAATCTAATAAGATGAGAAATTATAATTACCTACCCACCTTTGCAAGGGTTTATTTCACTCTTTCGAGTTCAGCTCTACATAAAATATGAATAAAATGTACACCTTTGCGACATGGATAAAGATCATCTGGGACATTGCTTTTCATAAAGAGGCAATCACATGATCTTCCCCTGCTCCACTGTATGACAGATCCTGCTAGAGGCCACACCCTCAGTTCTTTGTCTGAAAGCAGCAGCATTAAGACCCTTGTGCTTAAGAACATTCAAACAAAAAAAAAATGGAAGTAGCTTCAAGCCACAGAAGAACACAGTGAGAAATGAAGGACAGGCTGTGAGGGAGTTTCAGATAACCCTATTTGACAATAAATAAATTGACCACTACAATGAAAGGGGTCAATTCACGCAATGAAATGGAGCTCACGCTGCACCAATACCATATCTGCACAGAATCAGTGAAGAGGTGCAGAAGTGTATTCCATCTTAACTGTCAACTATTTCAACAGGCATGTTGTCAGTCTACACTCTCCATGTCCTGCTGTAGACTGTATTCCTGAACTATCCTTGGGCCAACTACACAGCCCAGAGCCAAGGTTGTTATGTACCAGGCAATAAATAGCAGAGGGGTCCCAAAACCTCCTGTAATTTAAAGTGAAACCCCATCCTGTGACAGGCTGGCATTGGCCACAAAAGCTCATGACAGTAAAACAAAGCTGTAGAACTTGTAGTAACTGTTAGCTGTACGATTATCACTGGCAGGTATTGGACATTCTTTCTACTGTAGTGTCCCAGGACAGATGGGAGAAAGCACCTACCACTGTGCAAGGAGGCTCTGCTGAAGGTGCTGCATAAAAAGCTTTGCATGCAGAATCACAAAGATGGCAGCTCCTGTCAGATTCAGGACCCGCTTGCAGCCCAGCGCCCATATTCTATACTTTGCCTAGATTTAGAAGCATTTAGGGTGTATGGTGACAAACCTATCTGGCAGAATGCGGCTGCTGCCCTCACTCATGTGAAACTGAGCATTTATTGAGAGCATGGCCTATGTCGAGGCGAAGTGGGCATTAGATCCAGTAATTATAAATTCCAGTCACTCCAGCAGTGTCAGAGGCTGTTGAATTGTTACAGCGACCATCTTTGATAAGCCTGCCATAAGAAACCAGATAGATGTAAATGTGAAACCACTACTGTTTCAGGGAGGCTACTGCCATGAGACAGACGCTTGGTAATAACCTTGGATCAATGTTAGGCTTAATAGTAATCATCTGTATGGCTGATGAACTCTGCCAATGTTGAACCCAAGCTGTGGATTTCCTTTATTCGGGTGTGTTAGTATGCATTGCTTGGGCCACCAGCAGTAAGTTCATCCGACAACCAAGCCATCCAAATGATCCTTTTCTCCAGGACACAGAGATACAGGATTAGCAGACAGTCTCCCATATTTTGGGGCACCACAATGTAATAAGTTTTCCTCTCTGGGTGATATCCTTTTAAAGGCTCTAGCAAATAGCATGTTCTGCTCCTCCTTGCTCATTAGGGTCCTAGCCATGCACCCTTAAGACAGTCAAGAAAAATACTCCACAGAATTGCAGAAGGAAATACACATAATAATAGGGTAGCTGTCCCTCGTGGAAGTTTATTGGAGTCACGTTTTGTGTATACCAGACTATTGAATGAACTCAAAGGGAAGGGCCAATCTGTGACCAACGATGAATTAAGTTGCATGGAATGTGGAGACACTGCCACTCAACCTCTCCCCTGCCCAACGAGCTGAAACAGGATGGGACTTGGCCAGTGCTTCGTTAAAGATGTTTTCCAAAGGCTCCCTATTAATAATCGATTTCCTATGGCACCTAGCGATAGACCACCTTTAGGCTAAGGTCTCTCTGCACGGGCCCAGAAATTTGGGTCAGGGGCTTCCCGCGGGTGCAAGCCCCTGACCTGCACTTACCTTGCGCGCCGGCAGTTGAGCTCTGGGCTCCCATGGAATTCCACTCCGGGGCCTGGCCCAGTTGCTGGCGCGCTGTGCTTGCGTGTCCCAGGGGCGTAGTTAGTGCGATGCATCCCCTGGGATCACGTGAGCCATGGGCAGCCAATCGGAGGAGGGAAAAGCCCATTCATAAGATTGACAGGAAGACCTGTCTAAACTTATGAATACTCCGGCCCCAAAAAATAGTAGTAAACCTTCAAATAAATTTTAAAAAATCATCACACTTTTTAAATAAACTATAAATTACATTAAATAACTATTTTAAACAATAATTTAAATTTTTGAAAAAAATCATTTTATAAAAAAACAGGGCTAAAAATAAACTTACCTTGCTTTAAAGTATTTAAAAATAATAAACCTGTAGAAAAAATGTTTTAATTTTAATTAATTGACCACTTACCTTTTAAAATGCAGGCCTTACGCCTGGTTTTTACATTTCTAAAATCTAAAGACTTGCCCTCACGGCAAAACCTGTAAAAAAAACGTAAGTTCGATGCGCACGCGCAGACTCCTGCGTGCACGCATTCGACCTCTGAACCCCTTCGTTCAGAGGAACGGAAGTGCCGGTTTCCCGCGCATGCGCAGTGCATGCAAGAAACCGGCACTTCCATTGGGTCCACGCGTGAGTACCCCGTGCGTACTCACGCGTTGGGACCCGAATTTCTGGGCCACAATCTTTAACATCCTGGGTGCCAATGATTACCTTCCAGCAGGTGAGTTGGTCACTATTGCCAAATTAGAAACAGGCTGCACATTTGGGGATAGTTCTGTGACCAATGGACAATCACAGAGGCAGGTATCATTGGAGTCAATTGCTGGACAGCATCTTTGGCAAGTTTTAATGCTAGGAGTTGGCCGTCACAGAGTAGTGAACTAGGATCAGTCCAGTTTTAATAGATTGCAATTGAAGATGGTGCTGATAAAAAGAAAGCACACTTTCCAGACTAAAATTACTAATTAAACTCAAGCAGCTCAAACAAACTGACAAAACTTCCTCTTTGAGCCCAGTGCCCAGGTTTGTGTTTAAGACTGTTCATACTAGTTAGTTGATAAAACAGTGATTCAAACTTCTTGCCAGTGTGGCAGATATCAAAGGCATTAACTGCTGCTGATGAGAAAACAAACTGAAGACATGGCCCAAAGTAAAGTCATTTGTACAGTGCAATGTGGGGAAGATGTGGGATACAAAACAAAATGCTCATTTTACTCCTTGATCAATAACCGTTCATGAAACTGAATTTTCAGAAATCAGGTTTCAGAACCACAAGTTCCCATAATTTTGCTACCAAGGCACCGATGAGAAAAACAGGCAATCTCCCATTTTTTTTTTAAATTAAAAAAGAGGAATTATAACTGCCTCTTATGATCACTCAAGCCATGGCTTTCCTTAAAGAGGCAATGTCCCAGGTGATTTTTATTTAATGTGGAGATTAATGATAATTCACCATACTGTAACATTTATTGAGATACACACATACATACATATATACACACACACACCCTCTGCCCCCGCCCTCCTTCCCATAATAGCATTTACCAGCTTTTTTCCATATTTCCTCCGGCAGATGGCCAGGTGGCCTGTGAAGGAACTCCCGATGGGAATCTAGAAAAGAAAAAAAGTACTGTGAACAATGCCATTTCTGGGTAACTTCATAAATGTTTTTTCAGTAGATGACTCCCTTCAACACTGTGTGCAGTGTTGGGAACTTCCCAGGGCAAATGAGAGAGTGGAGCATGGCAACCAATAAACTATTTCATTCCATTGTCATATCTCAGGGCACCTGTAAGAATGAGGCACATTCAACGGCACTGATTCACTCATGCCCGCATAGTTACACTAACTCATAGCAATAGCTTCCTGCATTTTTCTGTTTCCCTGACCAGCACTGATCATGTTCATCTGTCGTCAGGTTCAGAGGGAACTGGAGGACCCAGTGTGTATGGCTGCTTCATCTGACTGCAAACGCTTTAATCGTTCAACTGACACATGTCGATCAGCCTAGGGGTATGTGGGGGGGGGGGGGGGCTGGTGGAGCAAGAGGTTGGATTTCTGAAGTCCAGTGACAGCTTCAGCTGTTTTCTGGAACCAGCACAAAGCAACTATAGTGTCAGATCACCCACTTAGATGGATGAGGCAGTTTAGGTGTACCGGTTATGGGTTTAGAAGTGTTAGTGCTAAATTTATATTGATGTGAAGTCAGTACCAGATTTACAGTGTAACGGTAGCATTATAAGCTTTACTGCACCACATTAAAGAGTAGGTTATGGTACCTAATGACTGTTACCTAGTTGGGCAGGATCTGTATTCACAGGACTCTGTTGTCTGGAATGGCTGCTGCTGCCGCTACCTTTTTTAATATCCTCCGCATCACTGTATCGCCTAATCCAGTAATTAAGCTCCTCGCGGTCAGCTTCCTGACAGCGCCGAAGGACCGTTAGTGACCGCCTCGTCTTCTCTACCATGTCCATGATACAGTTTAAAAGCTGAAACAACACATCAAGGTACATCAGTGAGCCACTAAAACTGATCACATACTTCTACATATAATAAAGTTACATCAGAACAACATAAACAGTTACTAAATGTTAATCATACCATTACTGTTCCAAACTTGGAAGCTAAAATTCAGTCAAGCTTTAATAGATTTAAATACTTTTAAAGTGCAATTATGATAGAGATGCATCCTTTAGTAATCAGAAAATGAAAAATTAATTTTTAAAAATCTAATATATTGCGTATTTACATAATGTTAGCATTTACACAGGACGCAAATTTCCAGTATTCAGCTCTAAAGCATAAATAGCACTAAATTACATTATTAATCATTCAGACTTTAAAGAACAAACACACAAAATATGTTAGTGTAAATATAAAATTGCAGTTGTTTCCCTTCAGGTTAGCTTTTCAGTAAATTGATTTATTTTCTTACATGATCAAGGTGCTTCCACTCCTCTGCCCATTCCCTATCCGTTAGTCTATGATCAATCACTTCTTCTTGACGGGTGCCATGCATCCCTGCCAACAGTGGAAAATAATTTCAGACTTCCAAAGCTATTCTGCTGGAAAACATGCCATTTTTTTATATTATCCATCAAGTAACTCACCACCATCCCTGCAATTCTCATCACTGACATAAAAGTGACACATCCATCCTTCAGCAAACACACCAGTTTACCACAAATGTCTATAGGCAAGCCTTGGCCCATTGCACTTGCAATGTTCACTAGTAATAATAAACATATATCATCTCAACACGACTCATCCTTTTAGATATCTAATACATTATCGTGCCTTTGGCAGTTCAGCTGACAATAAATCAAGAAAATGGAACGGTTATTTTATAAGTTTTTGCATGCAGTGACAAAGACCCACAACTGATACTCACCGAGAGGTCTATTCCTGTCCCTGAGGTCCCTGTGGTTGGGATGTCTGTATGAATCCCTGTAGAGGTGAGCCATGGCCATATCATCCAGACGGTAGTGCTGAGGTGGGGGTGGTGTTGGGTGAGGCAGGCCGTTGGGCTGGTAGGATAACCCATTATTTGGACTAAACCGTTGGCTGGGGCTTATAGTGCAGGGCCGCTTGCTGGGATGCTCTGAGTGCAAAGGCTCACGATCGTAGCCATTCTCTTTGGTTCTGCAAAATAGGCAAGATGATCAAAGATAAATTCAAGACGAAGGTCTAGCTACTATAATGTAGTACTAAAAGAAGAAGCTTACAAAGCATTCCTTTATTAGCATGGGGCTCTCCTAACTCCAATATTGCCAAATTCTAATTCAAGTAGATACCATATTTACTCTTATATACCAATGTCAAATTTTGTTAGGTACAATGACTGATGCATTCCTAGGATAGTGCAGAAACAGAAACAGATTGATCTTTTTAATGAGCTATTTTAATGGACTCAGAGCCTCGCTGTAGCTACTCATCCATAGCTGACCATATGCAGGAAGAGAAGCAGCAAAACTGTCAGTTGTTTCCCTTAAACCAGCATTTTCCTAGTTACTCATCTCTTGCCATCATAAAAAGATTAGAGATAGGATTAAACACAGTACCATGGGTTCATTAATTAACTCAACAAAGAAGAAAGAAAAAAGAGCTTCCTGACTCAGAATTAATTTCCACAGTTGACAACAAGCTGTTGCAATTTAAGGAAGAAAAAGCACAAGTCAGCATTCATTCGCATGCTTTTTTGCCCCCATGATGCATCTGCGCAGATACATTTCGGCTCTAAAAGAAACCATTCTGTTGATAAATTGCTGCCATTTGTCTCACCTGTCTGGAGTTCGCCTTTTCCCATTTTCATTAACATCAAGCAGCAGCTCGGAGGAGTCGACGGGTGAGGTGGTGCTGGCATCCAGCAGCAGCTGCTCATGCTGTGCGAGGTACTGTGCCGGGTTCTGCTTGGCCAAGCGCGCGCAGTGAAGTAGCTCCCTCTGCAGCAGGGGCAGGTTGGCCTGCAAGAAGAATGACACACAAAACAATATCAGTCAGCGCAGCCACATAGGGAGAACTGCTAGACCCCACTGACCTTACAGATGAATGAATAAGCAAATAACAAAAGTGGCCTGACAACACAATGAGTTATTTGCTGCCCTTGGAAGCTGCGTTTTTGCACAGGCTTTTCATAGTGATGGGATGCTAGTCAGCATGGATTGCTGTAGCACAGGGGTGGGCAATTATTTGGGCTGGAGGGCCACTTAACAAGTTTTGGCGAGCTGTTGAGGGCCGCACACCAATGTTCCCCCAAAGGTGCGTGGTCTCACACCAATCACGAAGTCCCGCACAAGCCTCTCACCAGCTCCTGCAGCTGGAAGAGATACTGCGCGTGCAGTACTGTTAAGTGCCCCTCCAGCCCAAATAATTGGCCACCCCTGAGTAAGAGCATTTGAAATGAACCAGCTACATTTGCACGGTCTTTGAAAACATACAGGGGTTACATATTTGACTGTGCAGCTGGCCGTTTGCTATGTTATTTCCAGTACCCCATGCAGGTATCCATTGTTCCTTATTTTGCTATCTGATTTCAAGGCTACCTCTGTACGAGGCTATCCTCGAAGTGCGAAGTGAAACATTTCAGTAGGAAGAATGAGGAGAGGTAATATAAACTAAAGGGTACAATTCTAAAGGGGGTGCATGAACAGAGAGACCTGGGAGTATATGTACACACATCGTTGAAGGTGGCAGGGCAGGCTGAGAAAGTGGTTAAAAAGCATATGGGGTCCTGGGCTTCATAAATAGAGGCATAGCGAACAAAAGCAAGGAAGTTACGATGAACCTTTATAAAACACTGGTCCAACCTCAACTGGAGTATTGTGTCCAATTCTGGGCACCACACTTTAAGAATGATGTGAAGGCCTTAGAGAGGGTGCAGAAAAGATTTACAAGAGTGGTTCCAGGGATGAGGGACTTCAGTTACGTGAATAGACTGGAGAAGCTGGGGTTATTCTCTTTAAAGCAGAGAACTTTGAGAGGAGATTTGATGGAGGTGTTCAAAATCACGAGGGGTCTAGAGAGAGTAGATAGAAACTGTTCCTATTGGCGGAAGGGTCGAAAACCAGAGGACACAGATTTAAGGTGACTGGCAGAAGAACCAAAGGCGACATGAAGAAAAGCTTTTTTATGCAGCAAGTGTTAGGATTTGGAATGCAAGGGTGATGGAGGCAGACTCAATCATGGCTTTCAAAAGGGAACTGGATAAGTACCTGAAGGGGAAAAAAATTGCAGGGCTATGGGGAAAGGGCGGGGGAGTGGGACTAGTTGAAGTGCTCTTGCATAGAGTTGGCATGGGCTCGAAGGGCTGAATGGCCTCCTACTGTGCTGTAACCATTCTATGATTCTAAGCGATTCAGTGCGCAAAACCCTTTATCAGCCTCAGCACAGTCCAGACTCAACAGAAGTTCCAATTAGCATGAACACTGACCCAGTGAGCAGAAATAAGCCCACATCATGGTCCCCCTGCAACAGCAAGGTTGAAATGAAGAGCCCTCCATTAAGACAGAAACAATATTGACCACAAAACTGGTGGCAGACTAAACACATTGCTCTATAAGCAGTGAGGCATGCGCAGTATCTATAATCGCGTGCCATTACCTAGAGTTCTTGTGCTCCGGGATCCACTCCAGTATCTAAGACGGCGATGAGAACCCCCCTGCCATCATACTCGGAGTACCGGGAGAGGAAAGATGCAGTGCCAGTCTCTTTGGTAAAGGAGAGATGGAGATGAGCAGCCATGACTCGACTCTAAAATGATAGGGTATGTTCGAGTGTGCAGTGCATTCAGGGTGTGGGCATCTGCCATTGGGGCCCAGAAGCGGAACATTATCCTTTGAAGATCAGGCTGGGGAGAATCACTTTTGCGAATTGATAAATTGAATTACAGGAAACTTTCGATTTACCGGCACCTAAATAACCGGAAATCTCGGTTAACCGGCAAAATTCAGGAGTAGGTTCAGGTAAGTTTTACTTCATATTACTTGCCTTCCTCGATCTGTTGCTGTGCAATTGGGTGTGGCTGCAGCTGTTGCCAAGCTACAGAGACACTTGGAACTTGTGGCCATTGTTCTGCACCTGTTGCTAAGCAACAGGGTTTGTTGCTTTATACGGAGCTCTCAGCTCTCTCTATCTTTTACTATAGCTCTCGGTTATCCGGAATTTTTGATGAACCGGCACCACGTTGGTCCCGTCGGTGCCGGATAAAAAAAGTTTCCTGTATTACGGGGCGTTTCCTGGCTACAGTTCGGGTCCGTCTCTGACCCACGAGAAGTGAAAGTGACTAATGTGCAGCTCGAGCTCCGGCTCGCGTTCTATTTCTGTCCCGTCCAGTGGGCTGGATAGAATGACTTGGTGGACCAGATATGGCCCACAGGCTGTATTTTGCCCACCACTGCTGTAGCATCATGTGGTAAAGCATAGATTGCATTTGGCTGCAATTCCACACTGGAGCTCTGCAGCCATATGCACATGAAAAGACACAGTGTTGTCCCAGTAGTAATATGCAGCACGAAAGCAAGTGTGCTACCAGACCTGGAACAACCAAGGTGGTTGTCATGGCGACGGCACTGGTAGGAAGCTGTATGCTGCACCAATCTGATTAGCAAACAGGAGGCACAAGTATCATACATTTCAATGCTGATCAGTCCATTGTTATGGAGCTAACTAGCTCTGTACAAGTTTATTTGAAATACACAAAATCAAAGATTTACCATGCAAAAGGAAGATAGTGTGATCCTTGGTAGTTTGCAATAAATTAAAGATCCACTTAGATTTTTTTTTATAAATGATTCCCGTCTAGAACTAACAAGTCAATACTGATTTCAGTAATGACTTGTTAGTCCTAGACAAACAAAAAAAAGCACAAAACAAGTATATATATTATAATATATATGTAATATATGGGGAGGCAAGAGTCTGACAAATTGTGGTTGACTCTTAATGCTCTCTGAGGTGGCCTAACAAGCCACAGTTCTAAAACAACCAATATTAAACAGAACAATGAGAGAAATATTGGATTGTCCTATTGGCAGCAACCAGACCTTGGATTAGTCAAGTAATCCCAGCCCAGGTGACCCTGCAAAATTCTCAACAACAACTGATGATTGGTGCCCAGATTGCAAGAACTGTCTCAAAAATTAGTCCTGCAACAGACTGGCATAGTCGCACTCAGAGTTATTTCTATTAGCCAACATCCCAGGCTCCTCCCATCAACATTCCTAGACACATCAGCCTAGAAATTTGTCTCGGGCCTGCCCGTTATACGCAGCGCCCAACATTCAGTACCAGTGACTGCAATGGAACAGAGTATCAGGTGCTGCTATATCGGGCGACCGATCCGATACTGTCCGTTTTGCGCCACTGCCCAAGACAAATTTCTAGGCCATCATGTTTAATGTTTAACTTGGGTTCCACTAGAACAATTGGGTACCAGACCTCATCGTAGCTTTTATACAGGCATGGGCACAAGAGCTAAATGCAAGGAGAGGTCAGAGAAACACCCTCCATAGCTGGAGTCATACCTGACACACAGGAAGATGGTCACGGTAATCACCGTAGCCCTAGAATATTACTGCTAGAGTTCCTCAGGGCAGTGCTCTTGGCTCAATTATCTTCAGCTGCTTCATCAATGACTTTTCCTTTGTCATAAGGTCAAGAGTATGGCCGTTTGCTGATGATTCTGGTGTTCAGCTCCATCCACAACCCCTCAGATAATGAAGCAGCCCTTGTAAGCCTATGGCAGGGCATGGACAACACCTAGACTTGAGCTGACATGTGGCAAGTAACACTGGCACTACGCAAGTGCCTGGCAATGATAACCAACAAGAAATGGCCCAACCACCTCACTGATCTTCAACAGTACCATCATCAAGTTGCTCCCACCAACATCCTCGGGCTCATCATTGACTAGAACCATAACTGGACTGCCCAGCCAAATTAACACCCTGCCTAAAACAGCAGAGTAATGATTGGATATGCTGATGAATGGATCATCTTCTGACACCTCAAAGCCTATCCACCATCTACAAGGCTCAATTCAGGAGTGTGACGGAATACTCACCACTCACCTGGATGGGTGCAGCCACAACAATATTCAAAAACTTCAACATCATTTGGGACAGAGTTAGCCACTTGATCAACAACCTTGCCATTGAACTCAATACCCACTCCCTCCACCACCAACACACTTTGGATGCAGCAACTCACCAAGCTTACTCTAACAGCAGCATCCAGCCTCGTGAGCTCTACCACCAAGTAGAGTAAGAGCAGTAATGCCAGGGAACATCGCTTCCAAGTCACATATAAGCCTGACTTGAACATATACCACCATTTCTTCTTCATTGCGAGGTCAATACCCTGGAATTACCTATATAACACCATTGTGGGAGCACATCACCACAAGGATTGCAAGGGTAATTATGGATGAGCAATAAATGCTGCCTTGCCAGGGTCACCAACATCCAAATAACAAAGTTTTAAAAGTTGGAAACAGGCTAACAGCGTTCATATTCAAAAAGGGCAACAACACAGACACAGGCAACTACATATCAGCCGTGGCACAGTGGGTAGCACACTCGCCTCCAAGTCAGAAGGTTGTGGGTTCAAGTCTCACTCCAGAGACTTGAGCACAAAAGTCTAGGCTGACACTCCAGTGCAGTGCTGAGAGGAGTGCTGCACTGTTGGGTGCATCTTTTGGATGAGATGACTGCTCTCTTAGGTGGATGTAAAAGATCCCATGGCACTATTTTGAAGAAGAGCCGGGGGGGGGGTAGGGGGGGGGTACACCCGGTGTCCCGGACAATATTTATTCTTCAAAATCAACATAACAAAAACAGATTATCTGGGCATTATCACATTGCTGTCTGTGGGAGCTTGCTGCGTGCAATTGGTTGCTGCGTTTCCTACAATACAAAAGGTGACTACACTTCATTGGCTGTAAAGCGCTTTAGGATGTCCTGAGGTTGTGAAAGGCGCTATATAAATGCAAGTCTTATATCATAGCCTGGCAAAATAATTGAATCAATTACCAGGAGTAAAATTGATTATATGTATAATAATAACAGTAAACAGCAGTCAAAATGGATTCAACAAGGGTCCTGTCTGACCAATATGCTCAACTTTGTGGAGGAATGGCAAGCCAAGTGGACTGTGGCAAGTCCTGTGATGTAATATATATAGAATTCCAAAAGACAGTTAATAAAAGTAGTGAGTGAGGAGGACATAAAAAACCTGCAAGGGGACATAGACAGGCTAAGTAAGTGGGCAGAGATTTGGCAGATGGAATACAATACTGGAAAGTGTGAGGTTATGCACTTTGACAGGAAAAATCATAGAGCAAGTTATTATCTTAATGGCAAGAAACTAGAAAGTACTGAAGTACAAAGGGATCTGGGGGTCCTGGTGAAGAAATTGGCTGAAGGATCGAAAATAACAGATACATAGTGGAGGAGTTGAGGTCAGGGTGGGGAGGTAAGAATTAAGTGGTGTGCCCCAGGGATTGGTGATGGGGCCACTGGTTTGAATTTAGATCATTCACTTGGATTCAGAATTCAGGATTTTCCTAGATGGATGGACTAAGATTGGCTGAATGGCTTTCCAAACTTGTAATTAACTTGTGAATTGATTGGAACCAAAGCAATTGCAGAAGTGCTCAGCACCCCTGGATTGGGGAGATGGAAAATCACCAGGACTCGTGATTACTAATCAAGAGGCCAGATGGAAGTATATCATACGTCAACAACGAAGTCCAACACCGCCTTCAGTCTGCCAATGCAGCCTTCGGTCGCTTGAGGAAGAGAGAGTGTTTGAAGACCAGGACCTCAAACCCGGCACTAAGCCCATGGTCTACAGAGCATAAGAACATAAGAAATAGGAGCAGGAGTAGGCCAATCGGCCCCTCGAGCCTGCTCTGCCATTCAATAAGATCATGGCTGATCTGATCCTAACCGCCAATCTACTATTACAGAACCATCTCCTGAATCTAACAGAATTAGACACACAAAATAGGAGCAGGATCAGGCTACACGGTCCCTGGGCCCGCTCCGCTACCCACAGGGCTAGGTTCGGATCGGACATGGACTCATGTCCAAATTCCTGCCCGCTCCCCGTAACCCTTAATTCCCTTTACTTCTAGGAAACTGTCTATTTCTGTTTTAAATTTATGCAATGATGTATCTTCTACAGCTTTTTGGGGCAGCATATTCCATGGACCTACCACCCTCTGAGTGAAGTAGTTCCTCCTCATCTCAGTTTTGAAAGAGCAGCCCCTTATTCTAAGACTATGCCCCCTAGTTCTAGTTTCACCCATCATCGGGAACATCCTCCCCGCATCCACCCCCTTCACAATCTTATATGTTTCAATAAGATCGCCCCTCATTCTTCAACTCCAATGAGTAGAGTCCCAATCTACTCAACCTCTCCTCATATGTCCATCCCCTCATCCCCAGGATTAACCGAGTGAACCTTCTTTGTACTGACTCGAGAGCAAGTATGTCTTTTCTTAAGTATGGACACCAAAACTGTATGCAGTATTCCAGGTGCGGTCTCACCAATACCTTGTACAACTGAAGCAATACCTCCCTATTTTTATATTCTATCCCCCTAGCAATGAAAGCCAACATTCCATTGGCCTTCTTAATCACTTGCTGCACCTGCATACTAACCTTTTGAGTTTCGTGCACCAGGACCCCCAGATCCCTTTGTACTTCAGTACGTTCCAGTTTCTTGCCATTAAGATAATAACTTGCTGTACGATTTTTCCTGCCAAAGTGCATAACCTCACACTTTCCAGTATTGTATTCCATCTGCCAAATCTCTGCCCACTTACTTAGCCTGTCTATGTCCCCTTGCAGGTTTTTTATGTCCTCCTCACTCACTACGTCCCCTCCCATCTTAGTAGCACCTGCAAACTTTGATACGTTACACTCGGTCCCCTCCTCCAAATCGTTAATATAGATTGTAAAGAGTTGGGGTCCCAGCACTGACCCCTGCGGAACACCACTAGTTACTGATTGCCAGCCTGAGAATGAACCATTTATCCCAACTCTCTGCCTTCTGTTAGATAGCCAATCCTCTATCCATGCCAGAATATTACCTCCAATCCCGTGATTTTTTATCTTAAGCAATAATCTTTTGTGTGGCACCTTGTCAAATGCCTTTTGGAAGTCTAAATACACTACGTCCACTGGTTCCCCTTTATCCACCCTATATGTTACTTCCTCAAAGAACTCCAGCAAATTTGTCAAACATGACTTCCCCTTCATAAAACCATGCTGACTTTGTCCTATTAAATTATGATTATCCAAATGTCCTGTTACTGTCTCCTTAATAATGGACTCCAAAATTTTACCTACCACAGATGTTAGGCTAACTGGTCTATAGTTTCCAGCCTTCTGTCGACTGCCCTTTTTAAATAATGGTGTTACATTAGCAGTTTTCCAGTCTGCCGGGACCTTTGCTGAGTCCAGGGAGTTTTGGAAAATTATTACTAAATGCATCCACAATCCCTACCGCCACTTCCCTCAAGACCCTAGGATGTAAGCCATCAGGTCCAGGTGATTTATCCGCCTTGAGTCCCATTATTTTACCGAGTACCACTTCCTTCGTGATTTTGATCGTGTTTAGCTCCTCCCCCCCTATAGCCCCCTGTTTGTCCAGTGTCGGGATATTCTTAGTGTCCTCTACTGTAAAGACTGATACAAAATATTCATTCAGTGTTTTTGCCATCTCCATATTTCCCACCATTAATTTCCCGGTCTCATCCTCTAAGGGACCAACATTTACTTTAGCCACCCTTTTTCTTTTTATATAACTATAAAAAACTCTTACTATCTGTTTTCATATTTTTTGCTAATTTACTTTCATAATCTATCTTCCCTTTCTTAATCAATCTTTTTGTTATTTTTTGCTGTCTTTTAAAGTTTTCCCAATCCTCTATCCTCCCACTAGATTTGGCTACCTTATATGCCCTTGTTTTTAGTCGAATACTATCCTTAATTTCTTTACTTAGCCATGGAGGGCTGTCTTTTCTTTTACACCCTTTTCTTCTCAGTGGAATATATATTTTTTGGAAGTTGTAAAATAACTCCTTAAATGTACACCACTGATCATGTATCGTCTTACCCTTTAATCTATTTTCCCAATCCACTCTACTCAATTCCGCTCTCATACCTTCATAGTCTCCTTTATTCAAGCTTAGCACGCTTGTTTGAGATCCAACCTTCTCACCCTCTAATTGAATATGGAATTCAACCAGGTTATGGTCACTCATTCCAAGGGGAGCCTTTACTAGGACATTTTTAATTAATCCTGTCTCATTACACAGGACCAGATCTAAGGTTGCTTGCCCCCTGGTCGGTTCAGTTACATACTGCTCAAGAAACCCATCCCTAATACACTCAATGAACTCATCCTCAAGGCAGCCCTGCCCAATTTGATTTGTCCAATTAATATGATAGTTAAAATCCCCCATAATTATAGATGTTCCCTTATTACAAGCCTCAACTATTTCCTGATTGATACTCCGTCCAACAGAGTTGCCACTGTTCGGAGGCCTATAGACTACGCCCACTAGTGTTTTTTCCCCCTTATTATTCCTTATCTCCACCCAAACTGTTTCATTATCCTGATCTTTTGACCCAATATCATTTCTCTGTATTACAGTGATTCCTTCCTTTATTAACATAGCCACCCCACCTCCCCTTCCTTCCTGCCTGTCCTTCCTGATCGTTAAATAACCTGGTATGTTTAATTCCCAGGCATTGTCACCCTGCAGCCATGTTTCTGTAATGGCCACAAGATCATACCCATATGTAGTTATTTGTGCCATTAACTCGTCTATTTTGTTACGAATGCTACGTGCATTCAGATAGAGAACTTTCAAATATGTTTTGTGACACTTAGTTCCTGCTTTTGCCCTTTTTATTACTTTACCTTTTACTCCATACCTTCTGTCCCTTCCTGACACGCTCTGGTTTTTAATTTCCCCACTGCTACCTAAGTCTATGACCTTCTCTGTTGTCATTTTTATTATTTGCTCTCTAGGAACCTCCCCCCACTAATTAGTTTAAAGCCCTCTCTACAGCCCTAGTTATATGATCCACCAGGACTCTAGTCCCAGCACTGGCCAAGTGAAGCCCGTCCCAACGGAACAGCTCCCTCCTGCCCCAGTACTGGTGCCAGTGTCCCAGGAAGCAAAACCCATTTCTCCCACACCAGTCTTTGAGCCACGCATTTAACTCTCTAATTTTATTTGTCCTAGCCAAATTCGCTCGTGGCTCAGGTAATAATCCAGAGATTATTACCCTTGAGGTTCTGTTTTTGAATTTGACCCCTAGCTACTCATACTCCTTTAACAGAACTGGCTTCCTAGTCCTATCTACGTCGTTTGTACCAACATGGACCACGACAACTGGATCCACCCCCTCCCACTGCAAGTTTCTTTCCAGCCCAGAGGAGATGTCCTTAACCCTGGCAGCAGTGATACCCACCCTGCTGTATGCCTCAGAGACATGGACCATGTACAGCAGGCACCTCAAAGCACTGGAGAGGTACTACCAACGCTGCCTCCGCAAGATCCTGCCAATCCATTGGGCAGGATAGGCGCACCGACGTCAGTGTTTTTGCTCAGGCCAACATCCCCAGCATCGAAGCTTTGACCACGCTCAATCAACTCCGATGGACGGGTCACATTGTCCGCATGTCTGATACGAGACTCCCAAAACAAGCGCTCTACTCGGAGCTCTGGCACGGCAAGAGAGCCCCAGGTGGGCAGAGGAAACACTTCAAGGACACTCTCAAAGCCTCCTTGAAAAAGTGCAACATCCCCATCGACACCTGGGAATCCCTGGCCCAAGACCGCACAAAGTGGAGGAGAAGCATCCGAGAAGGCGCCGAACACCTCGAGTCTCTTTGCCGGGAGCAAGCGGAAGCCAAGCGCAGGCAGCGCAAGTCAACCCAAGCACCCCACCCACCCGCCCCTTCAACCACTGTCTGCCCCACCTGTGAAAGAGACTGTAGGTCCCGCATTGGACTCATCGGTCACCTGCAAACTCATTTTTAATGTGGAAGCAAGTCATTCACAGTTCCGAGGGACTGCCTAAGAAGAAGATGGGCAAGAACAAGATTGGGCTAGTCATAGAAGATAGGAGTAGGCCATTCGGCCCCTCGAGCCTGCTCCGCCATTCAATGCGATCATGGCTGATCATCCAAATTCAGTACCCGGTCCCTGCTTTCTCCCCATACCACTTGATCCCTTTAGCCTTAAGAAATATATCCAACTCCTTCTTAAATATATTGAATGTATTGGCCTCTACTGCCTTCTGTGGTAAAGAATTCCACAGGTTCACCACTCTCTGGGTGAAGAAATTTCTCCTCATTTCTGTCCTAAATGGCCTACCCCTTATCCTTAAACTGTGACCCCTGGATCTGGACTCCCCGACCATCGGGAACATCCTTCCTGCATCTAGTCTGTCCAGTCCTGTCAGAATTTTATAAGTTTCAATGAGATCCCCTCTCATTCTTCTAAACTCCAGCGAGTACAAGCCCAATCGACCCAATCTCTCCTCATACGTCATTCCTGCCATCCCAGGTATCAGCCTGGTGAATCTTCGCTCAACTCCTTCCATGGCAAGAACATCCTTCCTCAGATAAGGTGACCAAAACTGCACACAATACTCAAGGTGTGGTCTCACCAAGGCCCTGTATAACTGCAGCAAGACATCCTTGTTCCTGTACTCAAACCCTCTCGCTACGAAGGCCAACATGCCATTTGCCTTAACCGCCTGCTGCACCTGCGTGCTTACCTTCAGCGACTGGTGCACAAGGACACCCAGGTCTCGTTGCACTTCCCCTTCTCCCAATCTATTGCCATTCAGATAATTCAGATAATAATCTGCCTTCCTGTTTTTGCCACTAAAGTGGATAACCTCGCATTTATCCACGTTATATTGCATCTGCAATCACCCAACCTGTCCAAATCATAGTCTGCAATGCTCTGTGGTCAAAAGAGTTTTCTAGCATTCCCCGTCTGAGCTCAAGTAATTAATGGCTATTTGGGCAGCGCTGCCAAAGTAATTATACCCCAGAAAAAAGCAACAATTTCAGGGAATGGGGAGGGGAAGGGAGGGGAGAAAATAAGCAACAAATGGAAAACAAAAAGAAAATGCTCAGGTGTAGCAGTGTCACAAGGCCAATCTAATGTAATTGAATAATTTTGGAATGCATACTAATGATATTGTCTTGCCTCCAAACAAAAAAATAGAAAGGATATTTTTCTACAGGAAAAAGAAAATCCATGCTACTCCAAAGACATGGCTCAACTTTGACTTCCTGGAAACATCATACACAAAAAAACCTATGAAAAATTAATAAAACTTCTGAAAGGAAAGCAGTTCCAAATTAATAAAAAAGAATGGTTCATGTGTTGAACCTCTTGCACACAGATAAGTTTATAAAGTATCTAAGCCAATAGCAAACAATCATTATTCACTGGTAGATTTCAAGCAGTAACCTAGAAATTCAAATCATTATTGTGTTGTTCTCACATTCTATTTTTTTGAATCAATTCAAACTTTTAAAAACATTCTTCCCATTCCATAGGGCTACACAACCATCACTCTGTCTTCTTCAGCCAAGTAGGTGGAGTGGCTAATTCTCCATTCCCGCCCACAGCATTACAACTGACCAATAGGAGATGTACATTACACATTAAGACTTGCCCTGGTCTCATCATCCATAGATGGCTATCTCTTCCTTATCTGGAGGTCTAGGCAAACAAACCCAACAAAAACCAAGCATGTTTTAATATATATTGAAGCTGGCAATTAAACTAGGTTTGGGAATCTACCATCAGCTATTGCAGCTTTCAGCTACCTCCACCCACCCCCCCCCCCCTTGACCCACTGATGGGATTCCAGCTTAATTGGTACAGATTCCTGTATTCTACCCAAAGCACCTCATTTTACAAATGCTTCAGAAAATAAATGTACATCTATGTACATAACTAATAACTTGATAGCTTGTAAATGTAAAATTCTTGAAAACCCAATTGTTGTGTATGTGCCTTTAAGAGAAGAACTGATTCTATACTGCAGTACCGGCAGTGACCACCCCTGTATATAAAGCCATAGCAGGCTTCTGTATTTCAGTCTTGAATTACTCTCTGTTCAGTAAATACCTGTTTTATTGTTCTCCTGCAGTCTGAGTATTATTGATCCTCGGACACTACACCAATAAAGCAGTTTATTTTAAAAAAAACAAGGTCTTTAATCCTAGTTATCCAGAAAGTAGGAGAAAGTAGGTGGTGGAAGAAAGAGAGCACCCAGAAAACTCACTTTTCTGGTCTAATTTATTAAAACCATGTCAGCTGGTATTTACAGTATCAGCCATTCCTCAGTGGTAGCACACTTGCTTCAGAGTCAGAAAATTGTGGGTTCAAGTCTTACTCCAAAGACTTGAGCACAAAATCTAGGATAACACTCCAGTGACGTACTGAGGAGCCTTGCATTGTCAGATGTGTTGGTAAACCGAGGTCCTGTCGAGGTGGATGTAAAATATCCTTTGGCACTATTTTGAAAAAGAGCAGGGGAGTTATCCCCGGTGTCCTGACGAATATTTATCCCTCAACCAACATCACTGAGCAGATTATCTGGTCATTATCACATTGCTGGTTGTGGGATCTTGCTGTGCTGGTTGCCGCATTTCCTACATTGCAACAGTGAGTACACCCCAAAAAGTACTTCATTGGGTGTAAAGCATTTTAGGACATCCTGAGGTCATGAAAGGTGCTATATAAATGCAAGTCTTTTCTTTGTAAAACATTTCTCTGTTGTTTTGCAATTTTATTTTTCAACAATTTGCATTTACTAAGCACTTTTAATGTAGAAAAATCCCAGGCATTTCACAAGATAAAAATAAATGGATGCTGAACCATTAGGTGACTGAAGGTTTGGTCAGAGCAGTGAGTTTTAAAGAGGATTTTAAACATGGAGAGAAGCAGCAGTGAGATGGAGGGGGAGTTCCAGAGAGCTGGGCTGAGACAGTGGAAGGTTCTGCCACCAATGGTGGAGTTGAAGGAATGGTATAAACGCAGAAGGCTAGAGTCGGAGGACCAGTGAGCGCAAGAGGGCATAAAATTAGAGGAGGTAGGATGGTGCGAGGCTGTGGAGGAATTTTTAGATTAGGATGGGAGTCATTGTAGGTCAGTGAGTACAGAGGTGATGGACAAGCAGGACCTAGTGTAAAACATGACGTGAGCATCGGTGTTTTAGACAAGTAGGAGCTCATCAAGGGTATAGGTTGGGAAGCGAATGAGGAGGAAATTGAGAAATAAAATCTTGAGGTAACAAAAAGGTTTGGGTGGCAGTGGCCATATTGCAAATGCAAGCCGTCTTAGTAATGGAAATGCTATGGGATTTGAAGCCCAGTGGGGTGGATCAAATAGGATGTTAAAATAGTGCACGGTCTTGGTGAGCCAGGTTCAGCAGCACATATGAAATCTGGAGGTGCCCCACACAAAATAAGGAATACATTCATGTAACTCTACATTTGAACCCTTATCCTACTTTACAAACAGAAACTTTGCCAGGTTTTGCACAAATGCATTTACTGATATTGTAAGAGTTATTCTGTAGAAGACTATGGAGGTTTATTGAAGTTTAGTAGTGTTATATCAAAATTTTAACAGCTGCCTTGAAAGAAGCAATACTGTGAGAATCCAATACATTTATCAGATGCAATATCTGAAATTCACAGGAAAATCATTTTTGCAGATATTTTTTTAAATGTTCAAATTTCCATTGAATTTCAGTACCCAAAGAGTTAATTTCAATTTAAATGCTTCACCAAACTAAGGAAGTGACAACACAAAGTAGTGGGGGGAGGGTGGAATCCCAGTACCAGAGAAAGTAATTATAATGGTGTCTAATATCTTTCCTGTAAATGATTCCCCGTAACATGAAATAGAATCAAGAGTCTGTGGCTTACATTAGCCTAATGAAAACAAGACTTTAATGCATATTGTTACAGCTGGGATTGAATGCAGTTATTAAGGTCCACGTTCCCACAACCATATGGTTTTTGTCATTAATGTCTCCTTTGAGGAAAGGCACTAAAATTAGAAAAAGTTGCATCTTTGATTCCAGTGATCCCCTATGAAATGATATGGTAACCATATGGCGTACAGCAGTGAGGGAAGATTCTGGAAGTGTCCTTGTATGCTTTTTTGGCTTTTTTCACCGCCAACCTGATCCTAAAGGGAGCGGTTTCCACGATGAAAAAGTCAGTAATATTCACAAAGGAAATGGCATTTGCATGATGCAATGCAAACATAGCGCTTGTAGTTGCTTGGCCAAAAGCAAGCAACAATTATGTGCTTTTATTAAAAATATATAAACAAAACACCCTTAAGCTTTCAAAATGATGCTCATATTTTAGAATGTTGGACTGTGGCACAGACAAATCCCAATTAGTCCATCTTGATTTCGCGTGCCAGTTCTTGGAAAGGAATGGCAGTTCACGCAAGAAAACAAGCACATACAGAAGTATACTTCTAACAAGCTGGGCCTTGGTGACTGAAGCCATTTCAAAAGTAGTTTTAATTTATTATTTAAAATCTGTCAGTCATTTGTTGGTATGCGCCTGCCTATTCCTGCAGCCACTCTGTAGAGTTAGGTCAGGATTTGCTGGCGGTTCAGTGAGAGGGGATCGCCAGCTGCTCCTTGGGGTTCTATGATGGAAGGGTGTGCACCCAACTTCCGATGGTACAATTTAGGGGCAATAGCAAGGGGAAAAAAAATATCCATCCAATTTCCTGCACTCTTTTGAAGGAGGAGGTGGGAATAGATTTGAAATCCTTAGCGGAAAACATGCATTTGATCCGACAGTCTAAAGGAAATTATTTCACGGATTTAGAAATACTAACAGAAGCTGTAGAATCAGACATGAATTATGGACTATTGGAATAAACTGGAACCCTACACTGATGTTCTTTTCCTTTATTAAACATAACTTTCAGGTTTGCCAACAAATCCTTCACTGAACTCTGAAAAGTAAGTCATTAAGGCAAATTTCTAGTATAAATGCAAGTATTATTATTCTAATATTTCAGTAACAGCAGGTTTTAACCCTTAAAATACCAGTTACAGAATTGTCTATACCAATTGCACAGTTAATTCGGTAGGGACAGATTTTCAAATGGTTAGAAGATAAATGGGAAATGTTGCAAATACCTTTAGAAACGGTATAACAAAAGGTCGGAGGGGGAAATTCGTAGCTTCTTGAAGTTTGGAATGAAATTCTTCAATTGTCAAGGTAGAATTCTGCAAAATAATTTTCTTTTTTTTAAAAAAGTGAAAGTATTTTCTTTTCACATTCACAAAGCTAAACAAAACACATTTCTGCATTCTATTACTAATAAATATTCAAATTTAAATAAAATATTGAGTGAGGACCTTTCAACACATATTGAACCCAGCACTAAAAGCAGTTGTGGACACTGAGGCCATGTGTTCTTTGTACTCACATTTTCACTTCTCTACTAGAAATATCCATGAACAAAAGCTTCTCTTATAATAAGTTCCATTGCTTGATGCCATATATACTGCCTGGGGTGACTCTAAAATACAGATGTATTTGAGGGTTTGAATTCACCAGTATGTTCACTGTCTTTACAGCTTAACCCTTCAACCACTGAAACAATTTCCTGCTTCTGGCTGTGCCGATTGTTTTTTTCTTTAAAAAAGGGAAATGGGCTGTATTACAGAAATTATAGCTCTGAAATTACGTTGTAGAACACGATAGCATATGAATGCTTAACAGGTTTGTTTGAAATTCCTCTTTCCACTATTTTAGCACAGCGTTAACCGGTTTAAAATAAATGGCTTAAAACCTCTTAAAATCGCAGAGAGCAATTTCAGGCAAACGCTTTAAGTGTGCATAATATACTTATTGTCCTGCAACATTAGGCCCAAAGTTTTATTTAAAAAGTGAAAATCTAATTAATAAAGTAGTTGAAGATCATTTGAAACACAGATTTCTTTTTAAATCAACTTTTTTTGAAGATGAAAATGAATTTAAATTTCGAAGTTCAATTAATTTATTGACATCATCCATCTATTTATTGTTATGAATGGGCAATTATTTTAGCTTTTACACAGATTTTCTGTAATAATTTATAAATCTAAAAAAAAGTTACAGAAGTTTATTTTATAATTCAAGTTTTTCAGTTGAAAATAAATTAACAAATGTATTTCCCTAGTAGGTGGATGCTGTATTGTTCATTCACTTCAAACTATAATGATACTTTATGAAAACCTGCATAAATACTGTCAGAGTAGCTACTGAATTCAGTTTGTTTTCTGTTCCTGAGGTCCTGCTGCTAAGAAGATGGCCGTATAGTCTCAATTACACTTATTTCACATAAACATTTTGATATTGCAGCAAAATTAAAAATGACAAAGAAACAAAATTATCAAAATAAGAAAAAAAGTTAATCTAACAAACAGCTGATACAAACAGCAGGCTCAGACATTAGATTTGGAACATAACCTCTTGTGCACACCGTGACACTCTCTGGAGGCTAGACAATAAAATACCTAGTACAATATCTTATTTTAGAACCAAATGCATCTTTCATGTCGAGAAAATTATAATGCACCTCCTTTTACTTAAGCTGATGGAGCCATTAGAAAGTGTAAATAAAATAATTTCAGTTCTGTGGCGATAGATTAATTTTTAAAAGAACTATTCATTATTAAACCCATACACTGTCCACCAATAAGAAATATATGATCCTATGCCAATATAGTAGCCATGTTTCCTTATAAGTTCTGGTTTCCAAAGAAACAAGAAAAAAAAACACACATTCCCAATGCTAGAAGGTGGTTGCGGCAAACTGGGAAAAAACAGCAGAGAATGTTTCAAAGGGTTCAATGGCTTTCTAACAGTTAAAGATATACTAGAGATGAGGAAAAGTGTGTTTCTAATTACCCTGCCACCAACCCCTATAAAACTCCAGGGCCATCTTAGCAAAAGCAATCTCACCACACATTTGTTTATTCAAGTTCCATAGCACAATTGCAGATATTACTATGCGTGGAGAACATTCCTGCCAGATGGAAAAACTGGGCTCATTTAGCTGTGCAATTAAGTTTGCAAAATATTCCCATTCCCTGCAAAACTCTACAATAGTTTGCATTTACATAGACTATACTTTGCTCAGTAAACATTTGGGACACCTCAGCGGATATATCAAGATGCTCATTAATAATACAAACATTACAATACGTAGAGTAAATGGCAAGGAATAGTAATATTTACTGCACAGCTAAGTGACATGAAGTGCATCGCCCATGAGCAAAATTATTACACTGCGTAATGATCAAAGAAAGAGGATTAATCTTGGAAACCAAAATCAAAATGGCTGTAGCACATATGAGTAAGGAGTTACAATGTCGAATGATGGGAAATGGCACTGTGTAGATAGCATATCGTAGCATATACATGGCCCTGACCATTAAATCTCGACACCTAAAGCATGCAAGAAAAGCAAGATACCATGAGCAAAAAAAAATCCACCAATTGAAACAGACTGACCCAGTTTTTGTTACAATGCAACATCCAGCATGAACTGTCACAGCTCACTGACAAGTTTGACACTCCACTTGACCTCAGGCGTCACTGGATCACCATTGCAGTACGTGAGGCGAGAGGGGCATGTGGTACTAGCAATAAACACTGAAGTAAATTGCAAAACTAAAGTGGCAGAAAGCAGATCATTTGAAGGCTACTCCTGAAATAATATGGCCTTATATTTTTTAAAAAGTGCTAGAATCCAACCCTGGGCATGCTCACAATTTGTGGTGGTTTAATCATTGAATATTGATTTAATCCTCTTTTTTTCCCTTGTCTTACATGTTTCCCTCTGCTTTCATTTCCCCCTTATTCATCTTTTCCATTGCTGTTGGTACCTTACCCAAGTAGCTATTCCTTACACAACAACCTGGACAGTGATTGTTGACTTACTATTCAATTGTGAGGCCCATCATACCAGAGCTCAATTATGTCCTCATCTGACATCTGTATGTGCATAAACTGAGCAGGGGTCAATGGTAACGATTAGGAGCAAGAAATCTGGCAAGTTTTCCTCTCTTTAACTTGGGGTCACTGATGCCAATTGCTATGGCCCCCTCCACTACATAAATCAGCTACATCAGCTCAAGGATTGTATTAGAACCTTCCTGCATCTCTATATGACTTAGTGCTGTAACCATACAATGTGGTGCATTTATAACTAAACCATTGAAGTTTTGTATTTTTATTCTGTACACCTAGGGGTTGATTTTCCTGAAGCTGTCGGGAAGAAGGCGGACTACAACTTTTAGGTTTTAGACCCGCCTACTTCGATGTCCGGCCAATCCGCGCGATTTTCCCTTGATTGACCTTGTCGAAGCTGCCCAGCGGGCTCAGCAGGCCAATTAAGGGCCACCCGGCAACAGGTGACGTCACAGACTGCAATTTCATCTGTCAAGAGTTCTTGACAGATGAAATATCAGTGTTTCACAGCTGTTTGAAGCTGTGAAACACTGACAGTCTGAGTTCTAACATGAGTCCTTCGGCACAGACTCAGTTAGAACTCTCAGCAGCACTCAAAGCTGAAGGCTGTCACATTTCACAGATCACAGCCGTTCAGCTTTAAGTGCCGATTGAGTGATGGGCTCCCGACGGCTACAGGAAGAAAGGCTGTTAAGGTAAGTAAAAGTTCTTTACACACTTTAGACACACCAAACACACTGATGGGTGCATGAGTGCACCCATCACTCACCTGAGCACCGACATCGCGACCCCTCCAACTCGACGGCCCACCTGCTCTAACCTGGCGTGGTTTGGAGCTGTCGGGAATCCCACACGAAACCCCTCAAAATAGGGATTAGGCTAAAAACTGCCTGTTAACAGGCAGTTAATTGACACTAATCCCTTCCCGCCTGGTTTCGGCAGGTCCCAGTGCGGGGCGGGTACCCGCTGCCCCTGAAACTTGCGTGAGGCGGGGTTTTGGGCGGGATGGTGTCGGAAACCCCAAATTCGGGATTTCCCCCCCCCCCCCCCCCGCACACGCCTGAAACCCCACCTGACGGCTCCAGGAAAATCGACCCCTTAGTTTTCAAGTGGAGAATACACCCATGTTCCTTTCTTATTTTGATAGTGAGTCTACATCAAATTCCTGCTACTCACTTGGCAAGCAAGAGTCTTTACTTCTTGATAATCTAGTACAGGTTGCAGTTATGCTCCCTTGCAACTTAATGAGCCTTGAACATAGAGTCATAGAGTTATACAGCACAGAAAGAGGCCCTTCGGCCCATCGTGTCTGCGCTGGCCATCAAGCCCGGTCTATTCTAATCCCATTTTCCAGCACTTGGTCCGTAGCCTTGTATGCTATGGCATTTCAAGTGCTCATCTAAATGCTTCTTGAATGTTGTGAGGGTTCCTGCCTCTACCACCCTTTCAGGCAGTGAGTTCCAGATTCCAACCACCCTCTGGGTGAAAAAGTTTTTCCTCAAATCCGCCCTAAGCCTCCTGCCCCTTACCTTGAAACTATGCCCCCTGGTTATTGACCCCTCTACTAAGGGGAAAAGTTCCTTTCTATCTACCCTATCTATGCCCCTCATAATTTTGTACACCTCAATCAGGTCCCCCCTCAGCCTTCTCTGCTCTAAGGAAAACAACCCCGGCCTGTCCTTGTCCAGTCTCTCTTCATAGCTGAAGCACTCCAGCCCAGGTAACATCCTGGTGAATCTCCTCTGCACCCTCTCCAAAGCAATCACATCTCTCCTATAGTGTGGCGACCAGAACTGCACACAGTATTCCAGCTGTAGCCTAACTAGCGTTTTGTACAGCTCCATCATAACCTCCCTGTTCTTATATTCTATGCCTCGGTTAATGAAGGCAAGTATCCCATATGCCTTTTTAACCACCTTATCTACCTGTCCTGCTGCCTTCAGGGATCTATGTACATGCACACCAAGGTCCCTCTGATCCTTTGTCCTTCCTAGGATCCTACCATTCATTGTGTATTCCCTTGCCTTGTTAGTCCTCCCAAAATGCATCACCTCACACTTTTCAGGGTTAAATTCCATTTGTACTTTTCTGCCCATCTAACCAACCCATCTATATCGTCCTGTAGCCTGAGGCTTCCCTCCTCGCTATTTACCACTCCACCAATTTGTGTGTCATCTGCGAACTTACTGATCATACCTCCTACATTCATATCTAAATCATTAATGTACACTACAAACAGCAAAGGACCCAGCACCGATCCCTGCGGTAACCACTGGACACAGGCTTCCAGTCACAAAAACAACCTTCGACCATCACCCTCTGCCTCCTGCCACTAAGCCAATTTTGGATCCAAAGTGCCAAATTGCCCTGGATCCCATGGGCTCTTACCTTCTTGACCAGTCTCCCATGTGGGACTTTGTCAAAAGCCTTACTGAAGTCCATGTAGACTACATCAACTGCACTACCCTCATCTACACATCTAGTCACCCCCTCGAAAAATTCAATGAAATTGGTCAGGCATGATCTTCCCCTGACAAAGCCATGCTGACTATCCCTGATTAATCCCTGCCTCTCCAAGTGGAGACTAATTCTGTCCCTCAGAAATTTTTCCAATAATTTCCCTACCACTGATGTTCGGCTCACTGGCCTGTAATTCCCTGGTTTATCCCTACTACCCTTCTTGAATAATGGTTCTACGTTAGCTGTCCTCCAATCCTCTGGCACCTCCCCTGTGGCCAGAGAGGTTCTGAAAATTTGTGTCAGAGCCCCTGCAATCTCCTCCTTTGCTTCACACAGCAGCCTGGGATACATCCAGTCAGGGCCTGGGGATTTATCCACTTTTAAGCCCGCTAAAACCGCTAACCACTGACCCATATTGCTTGGATCACCTTTGAGACTTAACAAATATCCACACGTTAGGACTTCTGAAATTAACATTCTCCCATTTTCTTCCTAAAAAAGTCCAAAACGCTCACCCTCCCTTAATCTCAAATGCTACATTTTTATCTGCTCTCGCTCCACGGCCATAACTTCGCCAGACGGCTGGCAGTGAACGGGATTTCGGCAGAGCTTCCGGTGAAGTTATGGCGGCGGAGCAGGAGTGGCTCAGAGGAAATTCTGGGCAAATAATTCAGGGTTAAGCCTCAAGAGGGAGCAAGCTGCCTGTTCATAAAGGGTGGGTAAAACTGAAGGATGCATCACCCCAGTTATAGGGCAACACTGATAGACACCACAGAACAAGTTTGCTTGTTTCTTTCCCCTAACCCCTCATAAAAGGAAAAACAATAAAACGTAATTTTAATCCTCAAATTGCAGTGCCATGATAAGAGTTCTGATGCAAGGCATCAAAATCTTAACCTCGGTCTTTCAGATATTGGCTAAAATGCTGTAATTTTCCTACATACTCTATTTCTATCCATGAAGAAAAACAGCCATAAGGCATGTTAAGTTAACATCCAACCAGTAATTGAAAAAAGAAAAACTTGCATTTATATAGTGCCTTTCACGGCCACCGGACGTCCCAAAGTGCTTTACAGCCAATTAAGTACTTTTGAAGTGTAGTCACTGTTGTAATGTAGGAAGCATGGCAGCCAATTTGCGCACAGCAAGCTCCCACAAACAGCAGTGTGATAATGACCAAATAATCTGTTTTAGTGAATGGATTCTCCAAGTAAAGAATTCATGATCTTATGATGTGGAAGGCCAGCAGAGCCCAAATGCTTACATTTAATTCAGACCATGCTACACTGCACCCTTTCTGTGAGGTTTACAAGAGTCGATTTTCCTCTATGGGCACTAGCTGGGCAGCCGACAGCCTCAGGTCACCTTAGGTGTGCTGCACCTATGAAATTGCAAGTGCACACATTTTCCAGCCCAGGTGTACTACAAGTGCAAGCTCATCCAAACATATGGGAGGAAATCAGAGCACAGAAGAACTCCTGTCAGCGAGTCCTTCTGAACTGCTGCCAGGGAGCAACATCCTGAGGCTTTTAGACTATCCTGGGGGGAGGGACGGAGAAAACTAACAGGCAGGCCTTTACCACAGATTTTAGCAGATGTCAAATAGAAACTGAAGTGGGAGGCTGGGAACACCCACTCCATTACACCATGCACAAACCCAGTCACGAACTTTGGGGAACACCCAAGAAATTATGATGGGATGCAAGTGAGGGGGGAAACAGAAGAAGAAAATCTATCCTGCCGTGCCTAAACTTTTTATTAGTGGATCACTCATTCTCCTATTAGCTAGCCCCTTGGTGAATAATTACCATATAAATACCATTCAAGGAATACTCAAGTTAATGCTGCATCTTATGTGACTGCGACAAACGTAAACTATCCCTCCTCATCCTGTCTGCAGCCTTTGACATGGTTGACCACTCCATCCTCCAATGCCTCTCCACCGTCGTCCAGCTGGATGGTACTGCACTCGCCTGGTTCCATTCTTATCTATCTAATTGTAGCCAGAGAATCACCTAAAGGTTTCTCTTTCCACTCCCACATTGTTACCTCTGGTGTCCCCCAAGGAACTATCCTTGGCCCCCTCCTATTTCTCATCTATATGCTGCCCCTCGGCGACATCATCCGAAAACACAGCCTCAGTTTCCACATCATACGATGAGGACACCCAGCTCTACCTCACCACCACGTCTCTCAACTCCTCCACTGTTTCTAAATGATCAGACTGTTTGTCTAACATGCAGTACAGGATGAGCAGAAATTTCCTCCACTTAAATATTGGGAATACTGAAGCCATTGACTTCGGTCCCCACCACAAACTCCATTCCCTAGCATCTGTCTGAGGCTGAACCAAACTGTTTGCAACCTTGGTGTCATATTTAACCCTGAAGTGAGCTTCCGACCACATATCCACGGCATAACTAAGGCCGCCTATTTCCACCTCCGTAACATTGCCCGTCTCTGCCCTTGCCTCAGCTCACCTGCTGCTGAAAACCTCATCCATGTCTTTGTTACCTCTAGACTTGACCATTCCAATGCACTCCTGGCTAGCCTCCCATGTTCTACCCTAGGTAAACTTGAGGTCACTGAAAACTCAGCTGCCCGTGATCTAACTCGCATGAAGTCCCGTTCACTCATCACCCCTGTGCTCGCTGACCTACATTGGCTCCCGGTTAAGCAACGTCTCGATTTTGAAATCCCTCCATAGCCTCGTCCCTCCCTATCTCTGTAATCTCCCCCAGCCCCACAGCACCACCATGCCCCCACACCCCCCAATCCCGAGATATCTGTGCTCCTCTAATTCTGGTCTCTTCAGCATCCCTGATTTTTAATCGCTCAACCACTGGTGGCCATATCTTCAATTGCCACTCCTAAGCTCTGGAATTCCCTCCTTAAACCTCTCCGCATCTCTATCTCTCTTTCCTCCTTTAAGATGTTCCTTAAAACATAATTCTTTGACCAATTTTTTGGTCATCTGCCCTAATTTCTCCTTATGTGGCTCAGTGTCAAATTTTGTTTGACAATGCTCCTGTGAAGCACCTTGGGACATTTTACTATGTTAAAGGTACTATATAAATACAAGTTGTTGTTGTTGCTGTGTCACTCACTAAAACTGCTAAAATTAAACTAAACTAGTCTGCAACTTTTGTAGATTAATTTTGTGCAATTAAAGACATAACAGCATCTCCCCATCCCAGTTAACTTACAAATTAGCTGTTTGAATTTGCTGTTCCATAATAATTTCACATTATATTTCAAATAAGTGAGTCCAGCAGCATAAGCAATTCCTACTTTGGAAATATCCATTCTTAGAGTTGCTCCCTCTAAGTGTATCATTGCAATAAGTCCCAAAAACAAGAAATATAACCTAAACTTGAAATGGAGCAGGCACTGGGAATGTTATGGTAGCATAGTGGTTATGTTACTGGACGAGTAATCCAGAGGCCTGAACTAATAATCTGGAGACATGAGTTCAAATCCAATTTAAATTCAATTAATTAAATAAAAAGGTGACCATAAAACTACCAGATTGTCGTAAAAACCCATCTAGTTCACTAATGTCCTTTGGAAGGAAATCTGCCGTCCTTACCAGGTCTGGCCTATATGTGACTCCAGACCCACAGCAATGTGGCTGACTCTAAACTTCCCCCTGAAATAGCCTAGCAAGCCACTCCATTGTATTCAAAAAGGCAGCTCACCACCACCTTCTCAAGGGCAATTAATGGGCAATAAATGCTGGCCATGCCGACGACGTCCACATCCCGTGAATGAATTAAAAAAAACAGCCTACAGCGAGTCACCAGGGTACACGAGACTGTGGGTAACAGTTTAGACAACCTAAGCTTGAAACATTAAGTAAATACCAGCCAATTCTTCTCTCTGGATAACGGCCATCAAGAGCACAAAAGACTTTCACAGCTATGAATTCTCATGAGCTTTCGCCTCAATAAGCACACACTAGTTAAGTGCATCAAAAGTTGCTTTTCTTCTCCAAATATCTCTCCTTACCCTCTTTTCCTGAAGATACTGACTTATGCTGGGGTACAGTTCCATAAGCCCTCCAATAACTTAACCAAATTGATTATCCATCATGTGTGAGCCTGAATAGCAAGAGCAGGCTATTCAGCAGTGGGGCCATCACAAAAGAGTCCGATCACCAGAATCTGCACACACATTTTCAGCACGTGCATCAGAAGTGGGTATTCTGGCTCATATTTCCCTTCTCTACATCAGGAATTCCGCCAACTGCAGTGCCTCCATTGTCTGAGCTGACATCAACTAATTTAGCACCAGGCAGAGTTCACATCTTTTGGCATGTATGGCTCAGTAACATATGACCTGAAGTATTTACCCACTCAGCATATTGCAAGTTTGATAGAATCATTCCATTCCACTCCACTAACTTAATAATAAGATACTGAACCAGCTAACAACATTACATTCTAATGCAGTTAGTTTATCAAATAAGTTAGTCTAGTAGGTACATGCTACAGCTATGAGACACCATTCTTTATAACACCTCCTTCCAAAAAGAAATTAAAGTTGTCCCGATGTCTCAGGGCATAATTCGCAATGTGTTATGGTGCCCTAGTCTGCAGCAAGTTAACTAATCACAATTGGAGCAGCAGAGGCGGGGGACGACATTAGCTTCCATGTCTCCAGACTAAGGCAAGTGAAAATTAGTCAGTCAGTCACCTAGAGTTCCTGCAAATGATTATAAAATACAGCACAGAAGGAGGTCATTCGGCCCATCGTGCCTGCTCTTCAAAAGAATTATCCATTTAGTCCCACTACTCTGCTCTTACCCTACAGCCTCGCAAATCTTTCCTTATCTAATTATATATCCAATTCCCTTTTGAAAGTTACTAGTCAATCTGTTTCCACCACCATTTCATGCAGTGCAAGCCAGATCATCATAACTCGCTGCTTAAAAGAAAATTCTCTTCGTCTCCCCTCTGGTTCTTTTGCCAATGACCTCATATCCGTGTCCTCGGGTTACCGACCCTCCTGCCAGTGGAAACAGTTTCTCCTATTTACTCTACTGAGCACTCGCTGATGATCACTACTGGAAACGTTCTTGTGCGAATGTCAGGAGAAGACAGCATCAGGCCAATTTCTGATGGCTGCCACAGCCAAATAGCACAACACTCACTATCGAATGTGAGCAATGACCAGTTGGTTGTAGTACTGGAAAGCTACTAATGGCTATGCAAATATATACAAGCATGAGTCACTGGGGGTGAAAGTGGTCTTGAAAATGGCCAATAGTGAACCTAGTCAAATTTTTAGTTTCCGGCTGCGTGCAAAACGGGCTGCTGATTTGCTAGCACCAATTTTGCACGATCAATTTCACCCCCACTATCTTCAGGAAAGAGAAGAGTAAGAGGAGAGGAATAAAGAAAATCACAGTCACACACCTGTGACCAGTTACTCTATATTGCTATTTGCCTGAAGTAATAATATTCAAAATGGACAAAGTTTTAGACCATTTGATTTTTAGTCTCTCAGTCTGATCACTGCAGTGTTCTCTATAAATAAAACAACTTAGCTTGTGGGGTATGTAATTTAATGTCACTTACAGCACGAGGTATGCATTTTCCCCTCCACTGTATGCATTTTGATACTGAGCTGGAGAGTTAAAGCCCTGTGTTTTTGGTACAGGAATGATTCTGAATCGCACAATTTGATCAAAAATACTGGGGCAGTTTTGAGAGAGTCAGATGCCAGTACAAGTGCAGTAACTAGAGAACTGACTTTTTACACAAACATACATCGATATACTATGAGGTGTGTGGCAAAGAACTTGAAACAGTTTTGTATTCCCTACTTACCACTAACCCAAGCACCAAGGTTCGCACTCTCTCCCCAATTTCCGGTGAAATATCATTGCCGAATTGTTGCAAGGTCGTTAGAAATCTTTTCAGCTTACTGAGCTGTCGAGCACCACAGGCTGGTGGCAGCTGCTGATTTGCCAGTGAGGAAGAGGAAGAAGAGGAGGTTCCATTACTGAAGCCATTTGGAGGAGATGGTGCCCCATTCAATGCAGTGGGCGAGTGACTGCTGCCATTTGTTACTGTAACAAGAGGAATAAAAATAAATTAGGCCTGTGTCTGTTGAGAATAGATGGCTCCACACATTAATAACAGATACAAAGAGAGCATGCTTTAAAAGCAATAACCTTGCAAACAATGACAGTGAAAATTTCTTCCACCATACGTCAAACAGGCCAGCAACAACTGTGTGCTGTGTAGCATGTCTTAGTTAAGTGTACAGCTAAAAGTTCCAGAAGAAGAATTCTACTTCTTACATATGCTACACAGCACTGAATACGGCCAGGCTGAATTCTACTTTGCATTTGCTGGGGAGGACACATACAGCATGGAAACATCTGAAAATAGCATTGTCAGTCTAAAGTAAAACAGGTGTACAGTCCCAACACTAGGCCAAGTACGGAGGTTATATTTATCGAAGCACCTGCCAGAAGAGCTCCAGTGAGACCGTCAGGGTTAAAGCATTACAGGGATTAAAATAAATAAATAAATTCAACCCCTAAACCGCAACAGAAGTTAATTCAAAGAGTTTTAGCTTTTCAGACTAACTTAACAGTATTATATAGGAAGCCCCAGAGATGCCAGTTAACTTAATAGTACAGCACTCTCTCTGCAGCTTACACCTTGTATACTCATATGATCTACACAGTAGTACCACCAGGCAGTTTCTCGCTTACCTTCTCTTCCTCCCCCTCCCCACCACGGTAAAATACTTTCTGTAATTTTATGCAAAGCAAAAAGAGAATAGCAATGATAAAGACTAAAATAGATAAACAAGTAGAAACAGAATTTTAAAATACAATATTTCTAATTACATGTTGTTGGTGTGAATGAGCTAGTTCGAGGTGCTCCTTGGTTGGTTGGAGGAGGTGGCATTGTTGGAGGCGTCAACCTGGATTGTGTTTTTACATCTGCAGGTGAGTCTGGCATTGTGGAGCGCTTCTCAGTGCGATCTGTCAGAGGCAAAAGAGGAATTGGTGTTATTCTTTTCTTCCTCTGGGCATCAGTTGCTCAAGGAACTGTTAAATACCATCATACCATTCCAAAAAGGTAATTTTAGTGGCCAAAAACAGTCATTTCATCTTTTAATCATTCCCTGATCAAAACAATTGTAAGGAGGCATGTTCCAGATGGTGTCATCTCATTAGTAATGTGGAGAGATTGTCATTTTGTTCTTGGCTCAAAGACGTACAGATGCTTCCTTAGCATCAAGCACGAGCCCAATTCCATTTCAACATTGTCTTCTAGTTCAGTACTCAAATATTACCAAAAACAAAGATGAAGAGAAAAGGGAATGTAATGAAGCCCCTAAAGACAAACTTGATAGAAAAACCTAATGTACAGGTAAGACACTGGCACAATGTGAACCAAATACACAATATCTCTGAGGCAACACCTAATGCCTGTCTGTTTTCTTTTGTTTTGGCACAGAGGGTGCCATGTGTTAACTAACTGTATAAGCAGCAGTCTGGAAACTCACGGCTCATGAACATTAAAAAGGGAGCACGTAAAGTATATTAGTTTCAACACCATGTTAGTATAACATGCATAAGCGGTTCCAAATATATTCATTAAATAAAAATTGAAAACAAATACTGGACTGAGGTTGATTCTGACAGCCTACAAAATACTGTATTAGTACAGGAAACTTCGCGATATCCGGCA
Organism: Somniosus microcephalus; assembly: GCF_052327205.1. Taxonomy (NCBI): domain Eukaryota; kingdom Metazoa; phylum Chordata; class Chondrichthyes; order Squaliformes; family Somniosidae; genus Somniosus; species Somniosus microcephalus. The sequence continues at coordinate 82,487,909 of NC_140993.1, read as the reverse complement.
CCGACGTGATGCCGATCTATGAAAACTTCCGGACAGACCAGCGCTAATGTTGAAGGATACGGAGGTTTTCATCTCTGTATCTGACAACAAACACTGTTGCTTAGCAACAGCTTGTAAACAGTCGGCCCGTACCTTGGAAGCGTCTCTGTAGCTTAGCAACAGCTTCAGAGAGGCTTTCCAGAGACTGACTGTTTAAAAAAAATGCTAGGAGAAGAAAAAAAAACCTAACAAAACGGCTGCTGATTTCTGCCGTTAGATCGAGGTTTCCGGCCATACAACCTCCGGATAAACCAAAGTTTCCTGTATATCAGTGATTTATTGCAGATGAATAGGTGTCTCATTTATTCCTGAGCTACTTTAACAATAAGCCATAATTAATTCTTGCACACTATTTCCATCAACAGTCTCAATTTACCGCACTGTTTTTCTGTCCACCAAGCTGTAAACTGAATATCATATTTCAATTTTCATATGTTTATAGAAACCTATCAATTTGAAATAGTTCACAAAAAAAAGCTTTTTCAATGAGTTCTTGTCTCTGCAAAACCATTTAAAAGGACGGAGTTAAGATTTTAATCAGGACAAGTCCCAGAAGTTTTTGTAACAAACACACAGTGCCTACTTCCTACATTTTCTTTTCCTTCCCCAGTGCAATGATAGATTTCACTTTTTCCTTCACGAATTGTTCCTCATGTTTCAGTTACTTTCTTCCCATGCAGTCTTTTTCCATCTTGCCATAATCTAGGCTTTCCTCAGATCCAGAACTAAAGCAGTCATTTTATTTTGGCCGAACAAGAATGTTGCTGGATAGATGGAATCCAATTGTGAAAAGAATGGCGGCCAGCCAAGGTCCTGGCTTTAAATGGGTCCGTAAAGTCTGAGGCTATGATTAGGGCCTATTGTACTATATATTTTATTTACAATGTTACTTCTTATCGATAATATGTCACCACGTACAGGAAACTTTGGTTTATCCGGAGGTTGTATGTCTGGAAACCTCGATCTAACGGCAGAAATCAGCAGCCGTTTTGGTTAGTTTTTTTTTCTCCTAGCATTTTTTTTAAACAGTCAGGCTCTGGAAAGTATCTCTGTAACTTAGCAACAGCTTCAGAGACGCTTCCAAGGTACGGGCCGAGTGTTTACAAGCTGTTGCTAAGCAACAGTGTTTATTGTCAGATACGGAGATGAAAACCTCCGTATCCTTCAACATTAGCACTGGTCTATCCAGAAGTTTTGATAGATTGGCAGCAGCTCAGTCCCGTCGGTGCCAGATATCGCGAAGTTTCCTGTACATATAACACATACCTAAATTATAGGGTATTTGGAATCCTTGAACTGTGACTAAACATAAATAGTTTGTGTGTAATATAGTGCCTCTTTCTCTCTTGTAGAACAGCTCATAGCTAATTAAAATTAATAGGACTTTGTCTATGCATTGTATAATTACTGTGAAACGTTATTTGATTTCTGTTTAATCCAGCAATTCATTGGTCACACACTTCACCACATTATTGGAAGCTAAGCAAAGTTTAAAAATAGGGCAATTGGCACAAATATGTAAATCAGTAACACACAAGCCTGGACATTAGGCTAATTTTAATGCAATTTTAACTGAAATGCTTTTTAAAAAATCCACATTAACTTTATTAAAGCACATAGGATCACAGTACCAATATCTATCCAGAGATTTACTTCTTCCAAAATGTTTCAACGTTCTTGCTACCACAGCTTTTTCAGAAGATTAGGATCATGAAACACAAAAAATAAATGGGTCTCTCACTATTTGTCACTTCTTTATCCACTAGATTTTATTCTTAATGTCAACTTACAGTTTTGGTATTTTCAAAAGACCATGACTAAATTCATATTTGGGACCGAACAAGCTTGCCAATGATACTCGGTCGTTTTCCAGCCTTCACTGCTCAACAGTGCACCCTGTCTTTTCACCTCACTACCTCAAGTGGTTAGAATCACATGGAATAAATATTTTTCAGTTCCAAACCCAAAACTAACAACCACATGTTACTGCAGACAGAGCAGTGAATTCAGGCTCTCCTAAATAAAGGAAAATATTCCTGACATGCTGGGGCAGTGAGCTTGCCAGGGCTGGTTGGGAGATAACAGTGGGAACTGCTAGCCCATCTGGTTTCCATTCTGCTAACACTCAAGCTGTACTGTTAAAAAAGACCGTCCAGATAACCAGCTCCAAAACACATGGGAAAGAAGCCTGTGGAATTAATCTGTTACTTATACAAGAGGCTCATATCCCTCATGCTTAAATATCTCAGCATTCTACAAGTACTGAAGCATAAACTGTAATTATAAATCTGAAATCATGTTACTTCTGTGTATCTCTACACTTTAGCACACACAATTAGTCCTAATACAGAACTTCCTTATGAAATCTTGAAAGCTATCCAAAATAGTCACCCAAGCATCTCCATCTGCAGCACAGCTCTGCTGAGGATTAAAACTGCCTCCCCCAACCCGGCAGACACATGCTTCTACTGTACTGACAGTTTGGTGTCAGCCAGAAGGTTTCATGCACAGCCAACCTGCCCTGGATCAGATGGAGCCAGAGCCGAGAGGTCCTCCAAATTAAATGTAATGCCACCATCTGCAACTCATTCAGTGCTGTTTAGCGCAATCAATTCATGATGGAGATAATGCTGAAGTAATGGGCCAGTCCTAATCCATATCCAAAAAAAACCCAAGCCTCTAGTAAAGTTAGTGACTTGATGTAAACTCAGAAAATATGGTTTGAGTATTTGTAAATCAGTTCCATTTGTTCTGGGTAGCACAATCATTCTGAATGATGATTTGTTTCTTAGCAAAGCCACAGTGTAAGTGTACAAAAGAACCTTTTCAGCTCAAAATGTTGAGTTTCTGCAAGAATACTTTATTCCTAATGTAAAAGCATAATCATGGGAATGTTGATTTAACTTCCCTCTCTTCCTCTAGAAACTGAAACACTTATTAGAAGTGAAAGTGCTGGGTTTTTAAAAAAAAAAAGAGTTCACTTGTTATGCATACTATTTTCAAATTAAAGGCTGCATGGCCAAGCCCGAATAGAAACAAAAGTTTGTGAGTAATAATGTGAAATAATTTCCATTCTAGAAGATGGTAAATACGAAGCAACTTTGAGTCTGATCGGTTAAAGACAATTAAAAGACAGTGGCAAAAAGGTAAATCAAGCTTGTGGCAGGGTTTTTTTTAATTGTTTAAATGGAAGCAGTCTAAAAGATGACTGCCAAATTTCTTTATCTAACAGCCTCCAATATGTGAAAATGTATGACACTATATAAAGCAAATGGAATTACTTCACTACACGCAGCCTATATTAATTATTCAGTCTGTTTTAAACAAGGTGCTCTTTCATACGAGAGGCTGACTTGGTGGGGTCTGGTTTCTAGGGATTACACATAGTGTTCAAGTGCATGAAGTGATGTGTGCATTGTATCTCCAGAAGCAGATATTTACAGTTTTTGTGTGGTATGTTGAAACATTCATGGAATCTTGTAAACATTTGCTGAAATATTTCAGATTACCCACACTCACTCGGTACAGATTTCTCTGAATTTAGCAGGCAAGTAGCCTGTTTTAGCAAAGCAACAGTACATCTTAATTACAAAGGCAGCATACTGTAATGAAGGTTAATGTTTAGAAATGTTATCACCAACCAAGGGGGATAATTGGAAATGTCCTCAAACACAAATGAAACTTATGCTGAAATTTAATGCCAATATGTCACGTTACGCCCGAATACTATGCACTGTGGTAGTTTGGGGTCTCTTCAGTATGAATGCCTGGGAATGCAGCAGTGAAAATCTTGCTATGAGCCAAAAAGCTTGGGATGATGGCTCAGTAACCAGTGTGGAGTATGTCGGCACTTGTGACCCATCCCCTTAACTCATGCTGTTTGAGCGTAATTATCTCTGTAATTAGAGGTTGGATAGGAGAATTGGTTTACGATTCTAATAAGCCACTGGTAAGTCTGATTACAATCCAACTTGTGTGTTTACATAAATAAGCAGAGCCACCACTGCAGCAGATGCATGGGGTGCACGTCTCTCGTGGTGTGTAAAAAAAAATCATCGCATCCTGTAGAACACAGGTGGAACATGCAAGACACGATCATCAAGATTCAAAGGCAGTCTTGGGAAGGAGAGCTCACTTGGTATGCAGGGGATGGTTTCTCGCCTTGAATACATTATGAACTTGCAGCACGCTAATATGCCATGCAATCATAAGCACCAGATGGAACAGTATGCAGTACATGTCCCATCAAACCTCTGCTTGTCAGGAAGATGTATTAGTGTCCCTGTACTGTTTTTTTCCTGCAATCCCCCAGTTGTCCCCTTAGACTTTCACATTTCTTAGCATTCGGTTTCTCGATCCCTGAAGTACACGTCCCCCGGGTTGCCTCATCTGTACCAGGTGGTTCCAAAAGTAGTTTTATTCCATTATATTAAATAAGGTGAGGGCTATGGGACTGCAGCAGGCTATCTGCACAGTGCCTGCGGGAGAGCTACCAATTGCTGTAGCACAAAAGCTTGCTCAGATATTGTTTTAAAGACAAGGTCAAAGGCCTTTTAATTTAATTCCAGAAAAAAAAGGCAATATTCTTTTTAAGACTATTCTGCTAACTGAATTTTTGGAAACACGAAGCAAAATTTATCCACCTTTTTATAGAATTCCATGCCCTGTTTTAAAATTAATCCAGAGGGGGGTAGCCATTAGAGTGCAGAAATATACTGCCCGATTTGTTTGTTGCATTGCATTTTGCATTAATCAAGCTGATTTTTTTTTTACAGCACAGATGCGGTAGACAGTACATTAACCCTTTGATTAGCAATTCTTATGCAGCCTTCACAATGTATACATTTGTCTATCCTGGAATATCTACAGAAAGCTATCCTAGTCCAGCACTAAATACACTAACATAAAATGAAATGCATGAAACCACAGGGCAATATTTAGTAAAAATGTATGCACAAGATTTTTTGTAGTAAAAGGTGAACAAAACATAAATTTAATCTTTAAATGGGGATGTTGTGTAGGTAAAAAAAAAGCTTCTAATTTCTAAATTTATCAGAGCACTTAATTAGATTCTTCAAAACTAAATGTTTAATATTGAATATTCTTTGCCCATGGTAGGATGCTGCTTGTCTGGAGAAGCCATATGTGACCCTCATGACTCTGTGGTAGACGACTCTTCAGGATGCTGCTGAAACAAAGCTGCCGCAGCATACGAGGTCTCTGGACCCACAATATGAAAATCATTTGGTTCATTAGATTAGTCAGCCTGCTATAAACAAAAGGCTAATGTTTTAGTTTGTGTTTCGGGGTGACTGGTATTATTCAAGCACTTTATTAAAAAAAAGTAGACAAATCAATCCTTAAACCATTAGGGAGAACTTGAGACAACCTCTAAACTATCAGATTGAACCATAACTAATCTTACGTGAAAGAATTTGTACAGAAATAATAAAAATAAAAATAAAACTGGACTTCTGTCGTCTTTCAGAAATACTGAACAATCGGACATGCCCTCCAGAAAACATATTGGACACCTTGCAGAACAAAGCATGATCTGCTGCTTATTGGTAATAGTTAAAGCACAATAATAAGTACTTCGATTTCCCAATAACTTTAATATATGTTTACAGATTTTAAAAAGTCTCATTGAATCCAAGAAGCAATCATTTGTTTATTTGAGAGGTATTTCAAACTGCGCCGTAGAAATGTGTGTTAAAATAAAGTTTCTTCTACATATAAAATGCAGATAATTCTTTTATACTTATTAAAAAAAAGACTGGCGGCAGAATGGCTGTTTATTTCTACTGGGACTTGCTCAGTGCTGTCTGCAAGTGTTTTGAAAATATCACATGACATAGCCATGTGTTAAAAATTACAGCCAGTTAAGTTCTCTGCTAAGAAAAATATGTGGACAATTTATGAAATGCGCCCCAGGATGGAGATGTCCTAAGTAGAACCAGATTCTGAAAACAGAATCAATTTTTGAAATGTAAAGAAAAAGAGCTGTGGCCACATCTGGACAGCAGAAGTTAAGAGGGTGGTCTGACCTAATGCCAGGCCTTTTCTAACAGAACAGTATCATTTTGTACTACAATGACCATGATCACTGATGGTCTTTCACGGAAATGACCCTGAGCAATGCCAGATGCATTAATGGTGCTGTATTTATAAGCCTGCGTCTGTTCTTTGGAAGTACTGTACAGGGTTCACAAGATTTGCTTTGTGAAATTGTACACTATAGTAGCCCCTCACTCAAACACTCTCCTATATACAACGGCCTGACAGAACACACATAGTTTACTGCATGCATATTTATGGGCAAACCATATCTAAAACCATACTTTAGTACATCTCGTACTGAAACACACACACACACACACACACACGACTCCCAAAGACAGAGATCCACACAAATATCTGTTTACACCAATAAAAATTTAAAGTTGTCTTGTGTTTAAAGTGTTGGCAGAAACACAAACATAATAGGACCACAAGGCCAAATGAAAGCCCTGCCCAAGTAAATGCAGGGAGTGCGGATTTTTAACATTTTCAATAAAATGTTAGGTTTGTTAAAACAGTTTTCTCGTGCTTTTATAGCTCGCCATTTAACTTTTTATATTCAGCACCACTGATAATGTGAGCTAGATTTTGCTTTAACAGTAGAAATATAGAAACAGACCATTCCAGAATGTTTCTGTTTATTTTGCTGTCAACTCATGGCATCTAGCATGCAGGTTTATTGGTCAAAAGTTATGTGATTTAAAAAAAAAGCAAGGTTATAATCCAACCTATTGAGAAAAAAAAGGCACCCAATATATCCACATTAGAATTGAAGTCCCCTAGCTGGGCACAATTGAGAGTTACATAATTGTCTCGTCCATCTGAGCTTTAGCAAACACAGAGATGTAGTTACAAGAGGTTTTCAAATTAACAATTGTGCAGCTAGAGTTTATGGCCCCAATTACTGTGGGTTTTTTTAAAAAAAAGCTATCATACAAATCCTATTCTCAATGAAAATGAAATTTAACTACAGCACTCGGGGCAGATTGTGAAGACCATCCTAACAGACTATAGTACAGATGGGTGTCAAAAAAATAGCCAAGTGTCAGATATGCTCAAGTAGATTAAATCTTGCACATGCTTGTGGTTGCACACATCTGTTATTTGCAGATTATGTACCACATTACAAGGGCTGACAGTACAGTACAGCACAGCACACTAGCTTTCATATATCACTGGGAAAACAATAGTGCATAGCAACCTAGTAAACTGGAGCCTGACATCTATTAACAAAAATGTGTTAGTAACAAACAGTATACTATGCAATGGTACAGATGTAACATGCAGCATTTAATAGCGCTGTAAAATGGACAAAAATGTTGGTTGAATAAGACCACACAACAACTCCCCTAAGAAAAATCTTCTTCAACAACTGGCAATACCTACACACAGCAGTACAAGCAGGCAGATACAATTTCAAAACACCATCTGCAAAGTGTACTCTCCTTTAAACTGCAGCCACTTCTGGACTTCTAACCAAATAATCTGTAAACAGACAGCTGTGCACTTTCAGTCTCTCTCGATACATATTTTATCTTAAGATAATAACACCATCAGCCACATGGCTTAACAGTTCATACACAACGTATGACTAATAAAATGTGACACGTTGCACACAAAACAAGACCCTATCATCAAGTCAATAAATGGCTATAATTTCACTTCTAGGTTGACAGTAACTAAAACAAAATACCCTGTCAATGTTAAACATGCTTGGTGAACAGGTCACCTCCACAAGACTCACCTGGCATTATTGAACGAGCTACACACCTTTACCCTCTTCTTAAAAAAATAAAAATGCAAAACTAGTCAGCAGACCTACGGTCTCCTGCTCTGGAATGATCAGAGAAAACAGACAGCCATAAGGCTTGCTGCGGCACCCTACCTAGAGGCAGGAAACTGGGTGCGTGCTTTTGCCAGGCAGAGACAGATGGAGAGCTGACACTCCGAATTGTACTTGGAGCAGAAATGTGAATGATGACAGGAGCACATGTGGCCTTGAACCAAGCCCAGTCTCTTCAGGCAGAACAATGACATGGATGTATGCACAAATTATCTCTGCCTGAGACCCTCATCTGACTTATTTTACTGTACCTTTTTTACTAGCTCCAACCCAGGGGAGGGCAAGGAAGGCACCAGACACAGGGATATATTGTTGTGAAGTCCTCAGATAAGCTGTGTCGTTCTTTACAAAAACGGAAATGTAAACCTTTCCTTCTTTGATTTGTTTGCCCCCACTCTTTGCAATCCTTCCACTACGTTGCTTGTAGCATTCCTCCTGCCTTCCTTACAGCATATGATTCACATGTGTCTGAATGCAGATCCCCCAGCATTCAGCCTCTGTCAATGCAAATGCATTTTTTCCCTGTAGCCGCCTTAAACCGCTGATGAAATCCATGTGGGAACACAGGAAAAACTGACCTTTTTTTGAGAGCTATGAATATGCTCTGTTCACATATGGATCAATCCATGGCTCTCTGACAACTGATGTCAGTTAACAAACACTCACAGCAGTGCTGCAGCCAATAAGCTGTTTCCTAATGTAATGCAGCTCTTTAAGAAAAAAAAATCCAGTGTAGTCAGGAGCACCTCAAAGGGTTATGAACAGCAATAATTGTCAGCTCTTCTACAACATACACCAGCTATCAAAGGATTATACCACAGACATGCATTTCAGACCACAAGCATTTTCACTCTTTTTTGTCTTTCTTCTTGAAACAGCTCTTCTAAATGCCAGGACCATATCCTCACAACAGTAATTGCGGCTTCAAATTGATCCACATTAACATGAACCAATTCCTTCGGGATTCTCACCTAGTGGTCTATCAGTGAAAGGAATGACAAGACAAGGATGCTTGTGCATCGGATACTCCTCCAGTGTTTTCTGTAACCGTCAGCTGCATCAGGCCTTTATCTCCAGGTTATTTAATTACAGGAAAGGTGCCACACATGTGGCAGCATCCCCCAGTTTGGTTTAATCCAGGCGGCTGTGATTTACAATCAATGCGATTCACTGCACTTTAACTACTCTTGATATTAGTAGCAGGAAAATCATCGTCTGCAGTCAGAAATGGGAGTAGAATTCACTGGCACCCACAAACAATCTGAAATAGTGACAAGGCCAACCCTGTTCCTCAGGCTCACACTTTAATTCAAGGCAATTCCAAAGATTACAAGATGGGTGTGCAGCATAAACATTAATGGATTCAGTTCTAAACCGTTGTCATTTTAGTGTTTTTTTTAATGCTTTGATTTAAACATTTCAACATCAATTTAATTTCAAATATTGATCATAGTTTTGGCTATCCTAATCTGAAACATATTGTCATGCTTTGAGAAAAGTATTGCAAGTAATGACTCCATCAGCTAATTAAATATTAGAAATAAAAAAGTCACATTTGAGCTAACCTGGAATTATTAAAAGCATTGAAACAAGAACTAGCTTTTAATTCAAATTTCAGGATGATAATTATCTATAAAAGTATGAATCAAAATCTTTAGAAGGGAAATCAAACAAAAACACATTAAATAACAGAGAAACTAAAAGACATAAAGGTATTAACAACTCTAAAATTGCTTACCCAGAGAGAGCAAGAAACCCCAAAATGCATTTCACGAGATCATGGCTCGGTAACAATACACTAGCTGCATCGAGACTTTTCTACAAGTCAGCTCAACTTTCCCTATCTACTCTTTGGCCACTAATTGCCAACATGCATCTGATACACTGTGAATTCATGGCTTCACACAGTAGGTATTAAGTGAGTTAATTCAAAAGAACTGAAACCTCATTGACACAAATTGAAAGCAATACTCCCAACCAAATAGTTTTCTACCCCATCTGCTCCTGCTTCCCATTGGGCTTTCGTAAAGGAATTAATAGTTTCATATATTCAAACCACCAAATAAAAGGACTCAGTTAGGCTGCATTAACAAAAGAGGAAAGAGAATAATAATAAAAAGGCAAAATGAATTCAAATAAAGCATTTTACTCTAAGAGTTTGCTTTAACAAAGTTGAATGAAGCCTTTTCTGACTTTTGTGCAAGACTTGATAAACTGAATAACATAGCACTCAATGATCAACCAATGATCAATTGATGAATGGTTATTAAGATCCCCTCATCTCATGGTAGGTCTTTCTACAAAATGCCACACCAGCTGGAGGGCGGACTCACCAATGTACAAATTTCCCCGCTTGCTTGTTTCCCTTTCATTCTCGGACCACTGGCCATCAATTGGGTTGACATATTGGAAAATAATCTTTTATGGCCAAATGGTAGTGAACAGAAATGAAGGCATTAGCATGCTTTGAAATTCAAATCTCCCATTTTTGACTCTAAAGAGCCTGATTTTCCACACAGCTGGAAGCTATTAGTGTTTTCTTAAAGCCTCCTGCTGGCAAGGCTGACCCACCCATGTGAAATCTGTCAGGGAGGGACGATGCTTGCACTTCTTCATAAACAGGCCAAGAGTGTTGTTCGGTTTCCTGTGCTTCTACAGTACCACAGCTGAAGTGTTTCTCTACAAGCTCAATCATCCCTCCCCCCCCTTATTATCTGACTGATGATGAGTTTGCTCTGTTGAAATGCAAGGGCGATAGCTTATGCTTCAATGAACTTTCCCTCCTCTGCACCAGAGACAAAAAAAAATCATAGGGCTGCAGTGTGTTGGTTGCCATCTGGACCACTTTCTCAAAGTTACCCCCACACCACACTTCAGGCAAAATTTCAAGGCCTTCCCTCATTCTGTTGAGCTGTTTGTGACAAATTAAATTCAAATGTTATGGTTGTTTGCACCGGACCGAAAATGCTTCTGATCACTTGCTTGCTTTTGATTAAAAATGATAAAGTGTCTTGCATCTTATACGACATTTTTTCTAATGGCCTTACTTTCTGAATGCTTATTTACTCTAGCAATATATTTACCAAAAATCCACTTCACAATAGGTGTAGAAATGTTCGGAACAGAGCACCAATAAGCACCAATTAACTGTTCAAATTGATCCAAAGTTTATAATCACACACTGATTGCTTAAAACCTTCAAATATGGTAGAAAACAAATGATTGCTGCGGTATCTTACGCGAAACAACAAATCTTAGCAAAGCATTTCACAAGAAATACTGTGAAGAGGCCACTTATTCAATCTAATAATAGCAGCAAGATATAACCACTAGGTGGAGCTGGTACTACAGCACAACAGGCGGAGAGCGTGTTGGCATCAGCTGTTCAGAGGGCTATCGATATTACTGCTTACAAAAACTACTAGTAGGCTCATTATCTCCTCATATCTGTAAAACATTTGCTTTTTACAGGTAGCCATAGTTTTTACTATTTAGTTCCAAGCCTATTTAAGTTGAGGATGTTTTCATTCTTTTCACAAAATGTGGAGATAAGTGAAAATATATATTGAACCAAATTCAGATAAACTGACATTGCAAATGCAACCAAGTGCAATTTTTTTTCTTATTCCTGGCTAATATTTTTTCTTGTGAATAATTTAAGTTCTTTAGATTCAGTCTCTACAACATCTACATCATTTGTAAAACAAATTTAACACAGGTTTTACATGGCTTTCTTTTCATGTGTTACCATAAAGGGTAGAGATGGTGTAAATTCTAACCTCGGATGCAAGGAGGAACAGAGGGAGCAAAGAGCCAATTCCTTTGTCCACGACAACAGGCATCTGTCAGTGCTGAAGGGGCTGGGAGAGAGCAGTACTGGCAGGAACCCGAATTCCTGACCAAACCCTCTTCCACACAATGAATCCTGAATGAAAGGAACCCAGGCCAGGCAGAGATAGCATGCTGTCAGGAACCAGCCCTGACGTTTGTGAATGGACAGGACTGGCTTGCAGGATGTCAGTGCAACAAACTGCGGCCCAAGATACAGAATTTTCACACACTTGCCACTGGATGTTTTGCTCCTCAGGTTGTTAAACACGGAAGCAGGAATGTTGTGTATGAGTCTGACCCGTGCTACGGCTCCACAGAAACTCCGAGCTGCTTCCGCTAGAACTTGCTGGAGCATCAACAAAAAAAGTTTTTTTTCCCCTCTGAACCACCCATACAGTATAGGTTTGCTTAAACCACAAATGCACTTGTCTGCAGTGAATTTTGTTTTTAATCTTGTATTTTAGTCTGCAAATTGTTACCATACTCTCCAAGGAAAAGACAAAACCTATCCTTCTACAACATCTATTTGGATATTTCTGAAAGTAAATATGACAGAGACACACAGAAGTCTCTTAAAGCCAACTGGTTAGGAAAACATCCTGCTTTAAGAGACAATATTCTTTCATTCAAAACAGTCATAAATCAGATTCATGCAATAAGCCTTCTAAAGTTTTCCCAGCCTTTACTAAGAAAGCTTGAATGCTTGTCGTTTATTGGAGCACAGAGTCAATATGAATGTATTAAAGTATTTTCAAACTGAACTCATTGGCTTCTACGATACAACTATCACTGGATTTCAAATTTTAAAAGCCTCGCGCAATGCCATGAGCCACAACAAAAAAACACCATGACAAAAAGTTGTGTACTGTAGACGTGGCTGCTGTTAATATAGTCAAAATGGACATGGGAAAGGGCTTGAAAGATATGCCTTATGGGGAGGTTAGGGACAATATCAAACATCTCTACCCAGTCATTTATAGTTTAAAACATTCTGACATTTCTTTCTGCGGGGGGAAAGGAGGGGAAGGGAGGGAGAGTGCAGAAGAGTAAAGCAGGATGGATTTATTCAGGGTGCCAATGAAGGAACAGACAATAACAACTACAGTTTTGAAACAACTCTGAAGATAGAAGCATCAAGTTATAGAATTAAAGCACTTAATAGTTACATTTTAAGATGCAGTTTTGAAAATCAAAAAAGGCCTGCTCTTCAGTGGTATGGTTTAATTAATTATATAAATATAAATAAAAACAAACAGTCCTGTTATTTCTTCCCTGCAAGACTGGATTACTATCAAAAGATATCTACATTTTAATCTCCTGAATGCCAACCAATGTCTGTTCATGACTAAATAGATTCCCCCACTTCAAAACTTTTCCAGAAACATTTTCTTCTCAGAGTGAAGTCCAATCAATCAATTTGTGTGGATATGGTATAAGCAAATAGTACCTAATAGAGGGTTAAAATCCAAAGGAGCTTCCAATACTTCAGTTCCTCTGGGCTATACAACAGCTTGTGCAAATTTACTAAAGGCCACTGAATAAAAATGGTACAAATGAGTAACTCCAAAGCAATGGAATGTACGGTATAGATTTTTCTCTCCATCTCCTCCCCCATCACAGATTAAAATAGGTTTGACAGATTAGTGTAGCAAAGCCCACTTATGGTCAACTCTGATATGATCAAATCTTCCTTCAGTTCAAAACATTTCCCTGTGGAAAACTATAGGCAATGTCACAGTTAAAATTAATCCTAAAACAATGTGATTAAGTTTGCGTTTAGTACTTTCAGATCCACCCCTTCTGCCTTTCCCCATTCCAAAGTAATGTCAAAATACAGAGCTTCAAACACACCTAACCAATTAACATTAAAAAAATCTTCAAACTTGTTTTGCTGTTAATTATATTAATGCAGGCATTGAAGATCAAGGTCCCAAAATTCCAGGGGTTTGAGCGGGCAGAGGGAGTGCACATCGTCCACCGGGAACTAGAATTTTAGAACTTGGGACAGAACCTGGTACCACTGGGATTCTGCTCCATGCAAGAGGCCCAGGAAATTCCAGTCAGTGGACAGGTGGGGGGAGGGAAAGGACAACTCATGCTTCCTACGTCAAGGGGGTGGAGAGGTGTTTGGTGGAGTTCCTGAGCTACACAAGATATTTTGGCCATTACACTCTTGTAAGGCCCATAGAACTTTCACCAGCTGAGTACTGGTTCCACTGAGGCTTTTGGAAAGGTCCCAGAGCTGCACTACAGAGAGGTAATCGATCCCACCTGGGCCTTTTCCTCTCCTTTTTAGGGGCAATCTAATTTTCTGCAATAATGTCAGGTTAGATGCCTACGATGCACCATTACAGGCACTGGCCACTCACCCTGATTACAGTAATGACCATATGGTAATGATTTGGGGCGGGGTCTGCATCAGTGGATGACAATGGAAGGGAGTCCGCACTTCCACCAGCTCGAATTTTGGGTCTAAATATCTAACAAAAATATAGTGGTTTGATGTTTCATTAAAGCTTGGTTGACTGAGCTTCCAATCGCAAAAAAAATTGCTCGACAGTAGGTCTGGGGAAGATAATGGGACTGCTGGGACTGAATTGTGTACGACGTGAGTTGCAGGCAGAGCAGACCAGACAGTACACAGCAACTTCCACAAGATACTTTAACATACCTCAAAAATGTGTTTCAGTAGAGGGAACCAACGAATGCTACCAGTAAGTAGATCATAGAAATTAAAGCACAGGAGGCTGTTTGGCCCATCAGACCTGTGTTGGTGTTAGCTCCAATTTCCCATTTACCTGTCTATACCCTGTAACCTTTAATGTTCTTTTTCAGCTACTTACCCAATTTCTTTTTAAATGATGCTATAGTCCCGGCCTCAATAGCCATTTGTAACAAAGTATTCCATTCTAATATTCTGTGTGTGAAAAATGTGCTTCCAACTTCCCCTTTCGTTCTTTTAGTGATAATCCTAACTTTATGCTGGTTGCTCTACCAGCACAAATTTTATTTTCATTACAACAAAACTTAGGGGGATGATTGACAGTTTGTCTGAATAGAAGGTGAACTTTTTAAACTGGCAAATAACAGCTTTTAAAAAAGTGATGCATTTTACATTAAAAAATATAGTTCCAGAAGTTGTACTGTTAAAAAAAATTAACTGCAGAAGAAACATAACTGTTATTCACAACAGCATCTGCTTTTATTTTGCTGCTCTTTGTTTTGTTCATTTTTAGGAAGTAAGAAGTTCATATCCAGGAATTTGAGATAAGAGCTCTTGGGAGACAATGCCCGGAGTCAGAAATAGCAGCTGAAGACACAAAGTCACATTTTTGGCTATCTCCCCATAGCTCTATTCAAATGAAAGTTCCTTTCTCCATTTCACCGGCCTTCCTATTCTACTTGATGAATTCCAATTGTTTTGCTGTTTAGACCAGACTGCTTTCTGCCAGTCCTTGGCTAATTTCCTACGTCTTTTTCTGGCTATAGATGACTTTGGCCTCTAGCCTGGATATCAATCTTTAGCCTGACAAAAAAAGGCTTAGATCACAACCAGATAATAAACTATACCCTCCCTCTCATAATTAGGATGCTTCCCTGATTTTACAGATGGGAATAAATCTCATCTAACTTTCACTTCTGTTGGTAAACAAAGCCAGCATTATCTGGGATTTACATTTGATCAATACAAAAAGCACAATTAACTTTAGACTTTATTGTGAAACAGAAACATTTCCAGACTGAGCTGTCTCAAGACCATACACAATACTCAAACACATGTGTCCCTGAAACATGTGTCTATGATGTAAACACAAGTGACCAGTTTCCAACTTTGAATACTTCTGGTCTTCCAGATAGGTATTTTTCCATCTAAATTTTTAGCACTGATGTATATACATGATCATTGAAGTTTCATGTGCTCATGTAAACACGCACACATGCACAGTCCCATAACAACAATTTGCATTTATATAGCATCTTTAAAGTAGAAAAGCATCTCATGCTGCTTCCCAGAGGAAAAAAGCAGCAATTGCAGTGACTTAGTAGGAATATAAGATAGTGCGCAAAATCTTAAAATAGGTAGTCCAAAATTGTTTAACTTCTCAGAATTTTATTTGACTACTGCAGTACAACTAAACTGGATTCGAATCACTGTGGTTCACTGTAAAGCAACCCATATATTTATCTTTAAATATAATCGACTACAAAAGCACATGATCTTCCTTTATCTCATGACAATGAGTTCCTTTAGTACCGACAGAACACTAACCATTCTTGCCACACTGTACATTGTTACAATTGTAAAAAAAAATTTACAATATCAGTCCTAATGACTTGTCCGGGTGTACACTCAAGAAAAGGTACATATATACGTACACAGATATGCAAAACAAAATCTAAAATTTATGTTTACAACAGAACAAGTCAAGAATAATGTTTATACCATCTAGAAGCTAGGAGACAAATGAGCAATTAATAGTTTAGCATTTGCACTGGTGACAATGAAGGGTGTAGACTGCAAGACTATACAATTAAGAAAATTACCATTATGGTCTTATGCACTTAAGACCATAAGAATTAGGATCAGGAGATGGCCATACGGCCCCTCGAGCCTGCTCCGCCATTCAATAAGATCATGGCTGATCTTTGACCTCAACTCCACTTTCCTGCCCTATCCCCATATCCCTTGATTCTCCTAGAGTCCAAAAATCTCTCTCTCTCAGCCTTGAATACACTCAACGACTCAGCATCCACAGCTTTTTTGGGTAGAGAATTCCAAAGGTTCACAACCCTCTGAGTGAAGAAATTCCTCATCTCAGTCTTAAAAGGCTGACCCCTTATCCTTAGACTATGCCCCCTAGTTCTAGACTCTCCAGCCAGGGGAAACAACCTCTCAGCATCTTTCCTGTCAATCCCCCTCAGAATCTTATGTTTCAATGAGATCACCTTTCATTCTTCTAAACTCCAGAGAGTATAGGCCCAATCTACTCAATCTCTCCTCATAGGACAACCCTCTCATCCCAGGAATCAATAGAACAACCTAGGAATTAACAGAACAACCTCCACATAAATGAAAAGAAAGCTTCAGCTTTCATAAAACTTAAATAGAACAGACTAGGTTACAATTACTATTCACACTATTGTAGTGGCTGGGTGCCCATTGCTCCATTTCTGTTATATCACTACTACGTAAACCATCCCAACTCCATAGCAGTGAAAATAAGGCAACGCTGATAGAATTATGAAGCATTTCGAGAGGGTAAACAATGAAAGATTGTTTCCACTGGTTAGTAAATCATGAGGGTAAACATTGAACGGTTGTTTCCACTGGTTGGGAAATTGCTGAATGCCAGCTTGTCTCAGTCCAGAGAACCTTGCCTTTAAATCAGTGGTTTGTGGATTCAAGCCCCTTGATAATCTAGGCTCACACTTCAGTGCAGTACTGTGGAAGTGCTGTCTTGCAGATGAGGCCTTAAAGCAAAGTCCTATCTGCCTACTCAGGTGGGCATAAAAGATTCCAAGTATTATTTAAAGGAGGACAGGGGATTGTCCTAGTGTCCTAGCCAACATTCCTCCCTCAGCCAAGAACAGATTATCTTGTCATTCATTCATTTTCTGTTAGTGGGACCTTGCTGTGTACAAATTGGCTTATGTGTTTGAGTACATAATGGTTGCATTTGTTTAAAGCACTTTGGGATGTCCCGAGAACATGAAAGGTGGTATATAAATGCAAGTTTTTCCTTTCTTTAACAAGCGGGCATAGACTGAGCATTGTCACTAGAAGGACAAAGAGGAATGTTAGATTATTTTTTTCATGCAGAGGTTTATTACTACAAGTGGCTATTGAGGCAGGTACGATCACATCATGTAGCTTGGTTTTGGAAAAATCATGAAGAAGAATATAAAGAATAATGTAGATAGAGCAGAAAAAAAGGATTAGGAGTAAATAGCTCCAATGTAGTAGCAGCAACACAGAAGCAACAAGTTGAATGGGTTCTTTCTGTGCTGCAAGTTCTATGATTCTATTGGCCCTGGCCACACAAAGTACCACTTTGAGAAATGTGTTTTTTTTGTGTATTGTGAAAGGTACCGCACCTCGTATGGTAAACATCAAGAAATATCCAGGAGAGAAAAATTACCACTTTATAATTCCAAATTCTGAGCAATGTAATGTTCAGTTGTTGCAGTGCTGCTGCCAGCATTCTGGTATCCACCCCACAATGCAAATGAGGCAAATTCCAGAGCACAAGGAACCAAAATAGATTGCCAAGTTGCTTCAAGTAGAAACAGTTTCACAATTTAAATGTAGCACAAATTACTTGTGGAATTGCCAAACTAGAGTAAATAACTAAGGGAATGAATGCCTGATGTCAATAATTTTACCAAAAAAGTTGGTGAGCACAAAACAGGAAATGATGACATTTTCCACTAAAATGATCAACTTGTGGAATTCTATCCCCTAGACTTTTACTTTAATATGTTGTAATATAAAAATGTAAATACTGTAGGCCATAAAATGGACTAGATATTAGTCAGCAAATGGAGCAAATTGAAATGTTATCATTCCAACAAAAAACAGAACCATTTTTCTTACCAGCTCGTGAAATGATGAAAACCATATGTTTATCTGAGAACCAAGCCCAAGTTTCCCTTACTATAAAGAAACAGCCTATCATTGTTTTTTTTCATAAAATGGTTCTTGTGGTTCTGACATTATGTAAAAAAAAAGATGCCAACTGAGGACATTTTATGACAGATGGTAATGTAATCAGTTGCACACACAAGATATTTTTTGATTGATTCCAACCATATGCTAAAATGCACTCATTTTGGAAAAGCTTTGCTTTGTCAAACAAGGGCTTTAAAATCATCCGCACTATTATATATACAATTTAGTGCAGATGCGTATACATATTCGCTACAGTAACACCAAATTGATTTTTTTTATTACAGGAATAAAATTGAAAAAAAATTGTACACACACTCTTATTTCTTGTTCCATAAATATGAGGAATCTAGTCATTGACTGTGTCTGCAGCACAGGGTGCTTAAACCATGAATACGTTTGCTTTGTGCAAAATTTTTCTCATCTGATTTCATCTGTGAGAGACTCTCCCTGGAGGATGGGAAGAGAGAACCAATTATATCCACAGGCTGACTTCTCAAAAAAAAATGAAGGCATCTGTTTCATGCCAACAACCTCCACATGCAAGAAAATATAACTTTGAAGGCATCTGCGTTCATGCTCGATAGTCACAGATCTTGGGCACCATTGTAATTGCCCAGCTGCAAACATGATTTTCTGATTTCATCTGCTGAGCGTCTGACCATGAAAGCAATGTAGCAAACCAAGTTTTAAAAAGCCTTCAGGCAACTCAATAACAATTAAACACGAGAATATTGTAATTTTTCTTTATATTGCTTTGGTCTGATGGATCCCACCAAACCTTCCTCCTCCTTTCAGAATATTTCTACAAGTATTTGAATTGTACCTGCACAGTTCACTGTTGTGATGATGATTTTAAACTGCATTACTAATGCAATCAGTGGACTCTGCAGCAAACTACCAAGGCAATTCTTCAGCAAGTGCCCTCCAGCTCACTGGGGTTTGCTATTTTAGAGGACATTTACTTTTCAGAATTAATTTATCACATAGTGGGTTACATTATTAACATTTTTCACCCACCCTCATCACCTTTCAGTGCAAAACGCACCACATCTTTCTCTTTATTTCTAAAACAAAAAGTTTTGTTTGTATCGCTGAGTAAAAGTGCGTGCAAACTTTGCGAATGTGAAAATGCTGAAATTTTAATATAGATTTTTTTTAAACTGGGAAATTGTGCGACATTATGGAGTTTACAAGCTATTCAAAAGGTGAAAAATTAAAACTTTATTTACTAAACTGCAGAATGCTTGTTGGGGAAATGAGATTTCAGAGTCAGCTGCTTTTACTCTCAGCTCTATTTGCGCGAAGTCATGAAATTCAATAAAACTGTGTAAAGATACAGTAGGTGAATGCTGTAAGACACATGCTGCTCATGTGCTTCCAATAAGGTATGTCAAGAGTGGAATCCATTTTAAAAGCTGGAAAGTATGCCACTTTAAAACCCAAACAAAATAAATAAATAATTCTGGTATCTACTTTCAGCCTCAGTATTGGCACACAGTTAAATGCATCATTTCAAACAAATTACAGTAGCATATTTTGTCTTTAAAAAAAAGTGCTACCACCACCTTCAGATTCTCTCCATAATTATCAATAATTGGTAAAAGGAAAATACCATGGAGAGACAAATTACAATCAGGATTCTTCAGAATATATTTTTGGCCATTTTGAAAACTCAGGCTATTTAGACCAATAAAAAGCACTTTATTTATAGGGGGATGTACTGCAATATTCAAAAAGGAACAGATGTGGCAGTTTAGCAGAATAGCTCTTCAAACTTTGCACAAATTGAAAACAGAAAACGGATTGCTCTTTCTTTTATCACATTCATTTTTAATCGACACTTTTTATCCTTGAAATAATTTGCACATGGCTTTCATCTCAGCAGCACCTGCTGATCAAACAGAAGCAAAACAATTTCATGAAAATCATACAAACCTCAGTCTCGAACATTCTTAAAAGTCGCCCGCATACCAACAATTACAAGACACATGATTCAGACAGGCCAGCATTACATTAGGCTTTAAATTTCCATCGTCACTTTTATTGCATAATAAAATACAAGGAATGATTAAAGAAGCTTTAAATTGTTACAAGGCCACATATTTGCATCTTGTGTAATGTAATACCCTTGTTTAAATAATACCCCCCTAGGAAGAATCTGCAAACATCAAATGGGTTGTCTAAGGACATAAAGGTCAGTTACAGCAATATTTGTGTACTGTAACCAGTGAGATCCTAAAATATCTCATCACACACCGAGCCAGTCACAAACACAAAATGTCAATATGCTCAGAAGTAAATAATGGTTTCTATTGTCTCGACCTATTGACTAGTTGTAATTCTCCCCTAAAATAAAAATACTTACTCCATGCAAAAAACAAATCTCAACTAAGCTTTATTTCATTCTATTTGCTGAATTGGAATACATCCAGGGATATAAACATTTTTACATGTGTTGTATGGTGTTAGTGCACCATTACCTATATTTAAACAAACCCACACTGGTCTCTTCAGCTTCACTAGCAGACAACACAAGAGAGCGAGTTCTATCAAATGTATGCCATCAAAAATAAAAGACAAAGGCTTTCTGCCTCTTCATTCAAGAGCTTTATTGGTTTTTCTGTGAGAGGCAAGACTATTTTCAGGCAATTTACACATAATGAAATAGCAAATCAAGTCATTACCCTGACCATATTCTTTAGTATTCTAATGGTTATAAAGCCACATCAATAAATAATCCTTTGTTCTCCATTATCATCTCCCAGTACTTAGTTCTACACTACAGAAAGCAGTCCGAGATGGCATGCTAAACCCAATTAAAGATAACGACTCTGGTAATCTCACCTTTAGAAGTCCTGCAGAAATGGTTTAGGTGATGTCAGATACTGTCAAGACCAGGAATGATACCTAACCTTGTCAAAAGGCAGCTTTTCTTCAGTGTTAATCTTTAAATGTAAATTCACTGCCAGCAAGAGGAGCAGCAGATAACAGGTTACATCTTCACTCCCAGCCTTATCGACTTATGCATCTCCTCCAAATACTGAAAGCACCTATTCATGGAGATTACCTTCTGGCAGAGTGCACACCAGCACAACGGGTTTGTATTCATTAAACACACTTCCTCGGCTTATCTAAAATAAAAGGCTCGTCATGATGGCACATTGTGTGTGAAGGGAAGGCAATGTGCATTAGAGTGATTACAATATCAGCTCAGCCCAGATGGATCCAGGAAAATAAACAGAGGGTGTGTGAGAAGTTAATTGGCAACTCAAAGGGAAAACACGGACTGAGGATTACAGAAAATGGACTCCCGGCCAACTGCAGCCGGGCAGGACACCTGTCACCTGGTGGAAAGCTGCTCAAATTGTGAGAGCACATTGCCATAATGTGAGTGGAAAAGCAGAACTGTAATAAAAAAGGAGCTGATGAAAAGCTTGGCACCACTATGAATATGGCAGATAAAAGGGGTCTGTCACAAATCCTCAACTAATCCAATAACATGGAAGGCTCATTGATATGACTGTGGACACGACAGACTAAAATAATATTCAACTGAAAAAAGTGACCTTGTGAGAACAGCTTTTCCCCAGACAAATGATTTCCTTGAGTTTTAGGATTACAGTAGCAGCTTTTATTAGAAGAAGTTTTTGCATGTATTGCCAAAAACATTAACCTCAAAATGGAATGAGCATTAAAAATTTTTACATAATTATCATATAGCCATAGTGTTTTTTTTCTGAAAATAAACATGTACATCACAAATAATCATTTTCTAGAAGAGTTGGAGTAATCATCGACAGCAACTGCTCATATTTCATTTCTTTGACCCTAATCTATAATTAGTGTGGACTGACAGGTGCAAGCCCTCTACACTTACAGATGGCTACTGAAGTTGGGCAAAGTGTCTTGTTCTGTTTGAACACCATGTAAATAACCCTACTCAACACTTAGCACATACAATTACCCATAACAAATTGAACTGATGTTTCCTCAGTTAAATGACCAAACTCAAACCTAACCAATGTGACGTTAATAAGGCATATAAAACATATAAAAATATGTAGTGATATTAAAATCATTATCGTGTGTTTTAATCACTTAGAAAACATGCTCTTTCCTCATTTTATAGAAGTATAAATAAAAATATAAAAATTAGATAAAATTTACTATAGCATGTCATTGTTATTAAAGCTTAAGCAAAATTCAATTTTAATTTCAGCACATATGCATTATTTCTTGATTAAAACTCAAATTCTTGCATACTAGATCCATTTCACAGATTCCTTAATGATTACAAACCTATGTAGCTATTGAATTTGTTGAAGAGATAACTTTTTTATATAAAATGGTAAATGCCAAATAGTAGTCTCACAAATACAATCATGGTTCAAATGTTATATTGCTGTGTTCTGAAGAAGTACTACTTCCAACACTGTATTCTCACTAGGGGATGCTGTTCCTTCTTCCTGTAGTAAATTCTGGACCCAATTACATCTTTGTACTCTGCACTGGCTCATAACATGCAGTATTTATATACATCAAAATGCTGTTGTGTGTTATATGGCATAGCTAGAGTTCCAACAAACTACAGTCGTGTCATTGGATCCAAAATGCCATGCAGGAAGAAATGATTAGAGCTTTCACCTCAAAGTGGAGAAACCTCAATGTTAGAATAGATTTCTCCAACCAATACTGCATGGTGCACTATTGAAAGTGATCATTTTAAAAAGTTCTATTTCATTCATAAATTTGGAATAAACTATAGATAAGACAAAAGCAAATTTACCTGCAATGGTAACGTAGTGTGAATCTTCTTTCACGAGTGTCTCACACTGATGAAAGAAAGATCAGTAAAGGACCACTGCTGGTGGGTTAAGATTTGTGTCCTATATGCAATTGCTTCCTGACATTGAACAGTTAAGTGAGAATTTAGTGTAGGAATAAAACTCGACTATTTTCATGTCCCTGTGGCCAGCAATTATTTTATCACCAAAAGAAACAAAAACAAACTTCATGGAAATGTTTCTGGGTGCGACAAGTGGGAAACAGGCTCCTTTTCCAAAACCCCCAAAAATGCACTTGTACATAAAAGGAATTCCAGTACCATAACTATGTTAAAAGAAAATTAATAAAGATGTTCTTATACACAAAACTGGAGTTAATTTAAGCAAGGCTTTGATTAGGCCAAACAAAAAAAAAGCCTTTCAAAGGAAACGGTTGAATATGCAACTAGTCGTGAATTTCAAAATAAGTATTCTCTATATTTATTTAAATTTTATGATGTTTCTAGTAAAGTGTAACTAACAGTTGGACATATCTGATATACAATAATAAAAATATGCTCATGAATTTGTGCAAACTAATGTTCACATTTTGCCAAACCACAAACATCAATTGTTTATCCACATGTATCTCCTGCTAGTGCTCATGAGAACCAGCCTCCCCAACATGCAAGTACTAAGTCACCTTTTATTTAACTGATAAGGCATCTTGATCACAGCACATGACAAGTTCCCACAGAACAAAGACCAAGCTTTTTAATTGAAATCCAAAGCTCAAAACAATATATTAACCTTCCATTTAACAACTGAAAGATCTCCATTAATGAACTGCATTGGGAAAATCATCAAAGTGAATCAAAAGATGAAACTGACAATTGTGACAGCTACTGTTTTCAAATGCAAAACTGCAGATGCTAACTTTCTTTCAGTTTGAGCTGCTCACAAGTGATGCAGTCACTAAGAATTTTAATGAATTGGGCTTTGCATTGAACGCTCTGCATTTAGAATGCATCTCCTGTATAAGGGGAAAACAGGATTTGACAGGAAAGGGTGGTCAGAGCTGACTGCCCTGCAACTCACTCTCCAGGTGGAGCCATTTCCCCTCATGCCCCTTTCTCATATTACTAGATCACATAATTGTAGCCGTTCCAAAACAAAGCCAGATGTAAAGCTTCCTAGATAACAGGATTAAGTGCTGAAAATAGACCAACAAATGCCCATCGACAAGCAAGTTAAATACTGGTTAATAGATCAAATCAAATCACTACAAAGATCAAATGAATTAATTGATGATCCATACATCATATTTCATCATACTTCCAAGTAAGTGAACTTTCTGATTTTTGGAAAATTCTAATATGAATGAGACAATTGTTTTGACAGAAGGACGAAGGTCAAGTGAAACTCCAACTGTTAAATAGAGGTAATTAATCTAAAAGTGCACAATCCTGTTCACGCTATACAATGTGTAAGCTTTTTATTATAGCTTGCATTATCATTTTAACAGCAACCTGTATGTCTCGTGTTTAATGCCTCTCTTCAAATAACTGGGTCAATCATTTAAATCAAATTTATACAATTTGCATTCCAAAAATGAAAACAAATGTCACAGCTCAAAAGACGAGAACGTCGCTACAATTGCATCCGTTTAACTAATAACTTGCTGCTTAAATACGCAGATGCCCTAAATTAACACCGGGGGAAGATATCAGTAATAGGAAGGCAAATGCTGCGAACCACACTTACGTTGATAAGATCCAGAGATTCCAACCATTCGCCTATTTATTAAGTTATAGAAGTTCCAGACCTCGGCCACAAAACAAATAAGGAAAAATGCAAGTTTCTCCCTGCAGCCAAGCAGATCCGTCCACACGTAAAACTCAGCACCAACTGAAGAAAATACTGAAAACTTCAGATCTCCCCAAACAAGAAGGACTATTGCAAACTTCAGGGGCAAGGGGGAAAACAAACTGTTTTGCTTTTTTTTAAAAAATACAAACGAGTTGCCTCCTTTGGATGTTTGCAGGCCACCAGGATCGATCGTCACGATGTCAGATCAGAAGACAAACTCCAGGCAGCCGCCCTCCGTAGATGTGCCCGGCCGGATAGATACTCTCGTTAGCAGCGAGCAGTTGTACTGAAGAGAGTCCTGCCTGCAAAGCCGGCTGGCGCTGGTAACTCGCTCCCCAGGTGCGGGGTGGGTGGGGTTTAGCCAGGGGGAGTTGAAAGAGGTAGAGCAGACATCTGTGTCGTGAAGGGGTCAGGAGGTCAAGTATATGTTAACAATAAACTGGCAGAGTGTCTCTTGCTCTCCCACTCTCTCTGTTTGAGGGCTGTGTGTGCGTGTCTTGTGTGCAGCTTGATCGCTGGTGATGCTTTCCCCAAGCCCGGCTGCCGAGAGCTCAAAGGGAAGGGCTGCTGCTGCATTCGGGCTCGGCTCAAATACTTTCCTTCTCTGCCATCTGCTACAGCCGAGAGCTCCTGGCTTCTCTCCCTGTGTCTTATCGCGATCTGCTATTAAAACGGGACTTCCAGAATCCAGCTACTCTGAGATCGGCATCATAATCTCCCTTCTGCTGGCTTATTTCCAGTCTGCTAGGTTTTTTTTTCTCTCTCACGACATTCAACTAGCTACACCATACGAAACACAGCTGCTACATTTTCCGCTCCCAATTTTTTGCATGCAAAATACAATGTACGGGTTTTAACACCTGAAAGTTCAACTGACCCCAAATCGTACATGTTGTTCTATGTATAATATGCACCTTATTTGCACAGTACCTCGACTACATGGGCCAGACGAAGGACTTCACCAAGGTGCCTTCACCATAAAAGCTAATACTGGTTAGTCGTTCAGCTGGAAGGGCCGCAGCTCGGGCGGTGGGTAGTAGGGGGGAGAGAGAGCGCCTTGGTTTTGCCCTGAGCGCCGGCTGTGAGTGTCTGCACACAGGATGCGCCGCTCGCCCCGCCTGTCAGGGGAAGCCGTTGCCCTCGCAGATCCAGGCGCTCAATCCCCACCTGCTGGGCTCTGCCACCTGCTCCAAACAACAGCAGCACCTTCCCCAAAACAACAAGAAAATAACACCCGTTGCAGCCAACTCGGGTCAATCTACACAACACGAGGGGCAACACCCCGGCTGAACTGCAGTCTGTCACTGACTTTATCTGCCTTAAAGCCCAAAAGGGACAACACTCTTTAGGTTATGCAGATACTTTAAAAGTGTGATGTCCCCTGCTCCTGATGCACTTCGGTGGTACCTCCCAAATAAAATAGCAATTTTCAATCGTACTGTGTATTTATAAGTAATATTCAATAAACAAAAAAAAATGCATTTATATAGTGCCTTTCACGACCACCGGACATCCCAAAGTGCTTTACAGTACTTTTGGAGTGTAGTCACTGTTGTAATGTTGGAAACGCAGCTGCCAATTTGCGCACAGCAAGCTCCCACAAACCGCAATATGATAATGGTCAGATAATCTGTTTTTAGTGATGTTGATTTGAGGGATAAATATTGGCCAGGACACCAGTGATAACTCCCCTGCTCTTCTTCGATATAATGCTATGGGATTTTTTCCATCCACCTGAGAGGGAAGATGGGGCCTCGGCTTAACATCTCATCCGAAAGACAGCATTTCCGACAGTGCAGCGCTCCCTCAGCACTGCACTGGAGTGTCAGCCTAGATTTTTGTGCTCAAGTCTCTGGAGTGGAACATGAACCCACAACCTTCCTGACTCAAAAGGCAAGGGTGCTACCAACTGAGCCACAGCTGACACACAAAAAGGCATAGGGGTAGAAATTTGTCTTGGGGATTCGTGCAAAATGGACAGTATCATATAGGCTGCCATTATACTCCCTGCCCGATATTCAGTTCCATTGATTTCAAAGCACTGAATATCGAGCAGGGCATTTAAATGGGCAGCCAAAGCGATACTGCTCGTTTTGCACTGCCGCCCAAGACAAATTTCTATCCCATAATACTCAGGAAAGATTGTCTAATACATATGAAGCAGCGGGAATTCTAATTAATTGTCTACAGTTGTAATAACAGTATTTCAAAAAAAGAGTCATAGAGTCATAACGGCACAGAAGGAGGCCATTCGGCCCATTGAGTTCGTGCCGGCTCTCTGTAAAGCAATCCAGTCAGTCCCATTCCCCTGCTCTATCCCCGTAGCCATGCAAGTTTATTTCCCTCAAGTGCCTATCCAGTCTCCACTTGAAAAAATTGAGTGTCTCCGCTTCCACCACTTCTGTCGGCAGCGAGTTCCAGGTCCTCGTCACTCGCTGTGTAAAAAAGTTTTCCCTCACATCCCCCCTGAATCTCTTACCCAAAACGTTAAATCTATGTCCCCTAGTCCTTGTACCATCAACTAGTGGGAACAGCCTTTCCCTGTCTAGCCTATCCAAATCTGTCATAATCTTGAACATCTCTATCAACATAGAAGATAGGAGCAGGAGTAGGCCATTCGGCCCCTCAAGCCTGCTCCACCATTCAATGCGATCATGGCTGATCATCCAAATTCAGTAACCTGTCTCTGCTTTCCCCCATATCCCTTGATCCCTTTAGCCTTAAGAAATATATCCAACTCCTTCTTGAATATATTTAATGAATTGGCCTCTACTGCCTTCTGTGGTAGAGAATTCCACAGGTTCACCACTCGCTGGGTGAAGAAATTCCTCCTAATTTCTGTCCTAAATGGCTTACCCCTTATCCTTAGACTGTGACTGGACTCCCCGACCATCGGAAACATCCTTCCTGCATCTAGTCTGTCCAGGCCTGTCAGAATTTTATAAGTTTCAATGAGATCCTCTCTCATTCTTCTAAACTCCAGCGAGTATAAGCCCAATCGAGCCAATCTCTCCTCATACATCATTCCTGCCATCCCAGGTATCAGCCTGGTGAATCTTCGCTGAGCTCCTTCCATGGCAAGAACATCCTTCCTCAGATAAGGTGACCAAAACTGCACACAATACTCAAGATGTGGTCTCACCAAGGCCCTGTAGAACTGCAGCAAGACATCCTTGTTCCTGTACTCAAACTCTCTCGCTATGAAGGCCAACATACCATTTGCCTTCTTAACCGCCTGCTGCACCTGCATGCTTACCTTCAGCAACTGGTGCACAAGGACACCCAGGTCTCGTTGCACTTCCCCTTCTCCCAATCTATTGCCATTCAGATAATAATCTGCCTTCCTGTTTTTGACACCAAAGTGGATAACCTCGCATTTATCCACGCTATATTGCATCTGCCATGCTTCTGCCCAATCACCCAACCTGCCCAAATCATCCTGGAGTTTCTCGGCATCCTCCTCACAGCACACATGCCCACCCAGCTTTGTGTCGTCTGCAAACTTGGAGATATTACATCTAGTTCCCTTGTCTAGATCATTAATATATATTGTGAATAGCTGGGGTCCAAGGACCGATCCCTGCGGTACCCCACTAGTCACTGCCTGCCACTCAGAAAAAGACCCGTTTATTCCAACTCTTTGCTTTCTGTCTGCCAACCAGTTCGCTATCCAAGTCAATACCTTGCCCCCAATCCCATGTGCCTTAACTTTACACACTAATCTCTTATGCGGGACCTTATCAAAAGCCTTTTGAAAGTCCAAATAAACCACATCCACTGGTTTTCCCTTATCTATTTTACCAGTTACATCCTCAAAAAATTCCAGTAGATTAGTCAAGCACGATTTACCTTTTGTAAATTCATGTTGACTTTGTCCGATCCTGTCACTGTTTTCCAAGTGCTCTGCTATTACATCTTTTATAATGGACTCTAGCATTTTCCCCACTACCGATGTCAGGCTTACCGGTCTGTAATTCCCCATTTTCTTTCTACCACCTTTTTTGAATAGTGGGGTAACATTAGCTACCCTCCAATCCATGGGTACTGTTCCAGGTTCCATCGAATGTTGGAAGATGATCAGCAATGCATCTACTATTTCTAGGGCCACTTCCTTAAGTACCCTAGGTTGTAGATTATCAGGCCCTGGGGATTTATCGGCCTTCAATCCCATCAATTTCCCTAACACCATTTCCCTACAAATACTAATTTCTTTCAGTTCCTCCCTTTCATCAGACCCTATGTTCCCCGACATCTCAAGGAGGTTATTTCTGTCCTCCTTTGTGAAGACAGAACCAAAATATGTATTTAATTGGTCTGCCATTTCTTTGTTCCCCATTATAAATTCCCCTGATTCTGACTGCAAGGGACCTACGCTTGACCCCTCAACCTCCTTTGCTCTAATGGAAACAAATCCAGATTCTCCAACCTTGTAGCTAAGATTCCCCCATCCCTGGAACCATTCTAGTAAATCTCCTCTGCACCCTCTCAAGGGCCTTCACATTCTTCCTAAAGTGTGGTGAGCAGAACTGGACGCAATACTCCAGTTGTGGTCTAATCAGTGCTTTATAAAGGTTCAGCATAACATCTCTACTTTTGTACTCAATACTTCTATTTATGAAGCCCAAGATCCCATATGCTTTGCTAACCACTCTCTCAATATTTCCTGCCACCTTCAGGGACCTATGCACATTAACTCCCAGGTCCCTCTGTCCCTGCACACTCTTTAAAACTGTGCCATTAAGTGTATATTGCCTCTCGCTGTTCCTTCTGCCAAAATGCATCACCTCAGACTTCTCTGTATTAAATTCCATCTGCCACTTGTCTGCCCATTCTGCTAGATTTTCTATGTCCTGTTGCAGTCGATTGGCATCATCCTCACTTCCCCCCCCCCCCCCCAAAGTTTGGTGTCATCAGCAAAATTAGAAATTCTACTCTGTATTCCAATATCCAGGTCATTTATATATATCAAAAAAGCAGTGGCCCCAGCACTGACCCTTGGGGAACACCACTGTCTACCATCCTCCAGTCTGAAAAACAGCCATTTACCACAACTCGCTGTTTTCTGTCCTTAAGCCAATTCCTTCTCCAAGCTGCCACTTACCCACCTGCTCCATGAGCCTCAATTTTGTTAACCAGCCTTCTATGTGGTATTTTGTCAAACGCCTTCCTAAAATCCATGTAGACAACATTCATTGCATTCCCTTCATCAATCCTCCCTGTTACTTCATCAAAAAATTCAGTTAGATTAGTCAAACATGTTCTGCCTTTTACAAATCCATGTTGGCTCTCCTTAATTAGCTTAAACCTCCCCAAGTGCCCGTTAATTTTTTCCTTGATTATTGTTTCTAAAACTTTACCCACCACTGATATTAAACTATAATTACTAGGATTTTCCTTACACCCTTTCTTGAACAATGGTGTCACATTTGCCACTTTCCAATTCTCAGGCACCTCCCCCATATCTAGAGAAGATTGGAAAATTATGGCAAGCCCTTCCACTATCTCCCCTCCCAATTCCCTTAGCAACCTGGGATGCAAGCCATCTGGACCAGGTGCCTTATACACTCTAAGCATACACAGCCTTTCTAGTACATCCTGTCTATCAATTTTCACCCCTTCCATTGCTTCTACTTTTCCACTTCTACCAATATTTTGTCAGCATCCACCTCCTTAGTAAACACCGATACAAAGTACTCATTGAATATTCTAGCCTTGCCCTGCGCCTCTAAGCATATATCACCTTCTTTGTCCCTAATAGGCCCCACCCCACCTCTTACTACCCGCTTACTGTTTACATGCCGGTAGAAGATTTTGGGTTCCCTTTTATGTTAACCACCATTCTACTCTCATATTCTCTCTTTGCCAATCTTATTTTCATCTTCACTTCCCTTCTCAACTTATTGTATTTGGTCTGGTTCTCCCTTGAAGAATTCACCTGACATGCATCATACACCCTCTTTTATTGTTTCATCATCTTCTCTATCTCCCTCGTCATCCAAGGAGCCCTTGCTTTGGTTCCCGTAAGCTTCCCTCTTGTTGGAATGTACCTAGTCTGCACTTGGAACATCTCCTCCTTAAAGGTCACCCATTGTTCTGTTACAGTTTTTCCTGTCAGTCTTTGGTTCCATTTTACCCTGGCTAGATCCTTTTGCATCCCATTGAAGTTAGCCCTATTCCAGTTTAGAAGTTCCACTCTAGATTGTTCCTTGCTCCTCTCCATTGCTAATCTAAATCTTATAATACGATGATCACTCGTACCCAAGTGTTCTCCCACAGACACTTGGTCGACCTGGCCCACCTCATTCCCCAGCACCAGATCCAGCAATGCCTCCTTCCTAGTTGGGCCAAGAACATACTGATCAAGGAAATTCTCCTGAACACATTTCAGAAATTCCTCCCCCTCCATTCCCTTTACCCTAGCATTATCCCTTTCGATATTTGGGTAATTAAAGTCCCCCAATATCACCACTCTTGCATATCCCTGCGATTTCCCTGCAGATTTGCTCCTCTACCTCCCTCTCACTATTTGGAGGCCTATAGAATACCCCCATAGCGTGATCATACCCTTTTTGCTCCTCAACTCTAACCAAATGGATTCTGTCCTTGTCCCCTCAAGAACATTCTCCCTTTCCAACACTACAATGTCTTCCTTAATCAGCACTGCCACCCCACCTCCCTTTTTTCCTTCCCTATCTTTTCTGAACATCTTGTACCCTTGAATATTAAGTGCCCAGTCCTCCCCGTTTTCAAGCCACGTTTCCGTTATTGCCACAACATCATATTGCCACATTAGAGGTGGCCACCACATGAGGTGTAACCCGTCCAGCTGGTACAGGTCCCACCTTCCCCAGAAACGGTCCCAAAATCTAAAGCCCTTCCTCCTGCACCATCTCTCCAGCCACGCGTTCATCAGCTCTATCCTCCTATTCCTGTACTCACTAGCACGTGGCACCGGGAGTTATCCAGAGATTACTACCTTTGAGGTCCTGCTTTTTAATCTCCTAGCTCCTTAAACTCTGCCTGCAGGACCTCATCCCTCTTTCTGCCTACGTCGTTGGTATCGATATGGACGATGACCTCTGGCTGTTCACCCTCCCCCCTCAGAGTGACATATAAACAGAAAGTTGGTGCTTTTCTTTACTGCTCGTATAATAAGTAGGGAATGTTGAAAGTGTATAATTTAACATTTGCTTTTTGATTAATATACACCTGCCACTTCTAGACAGTTTGTTTGCCATCACATTGCAATAACTCGCTGTGGATATAAGATGCATTTTATTATATCATACCTCCAGGTATAAAACAGTAGACTTTTGTTTTAAAATCTACCACCTAACACATTCTGATGTAACATATTTGCTGCAAGTACTGAATAATCACTCATTTAAACATTTTCAAAATTGAGAATATTTAATGAATGGTTACAGAATACAGTTTTGTTATATAAATGGGAAATGTTGCATAAATTGCATTAATTATACTGGTCTTTTATGAATCAGATAAACATGATATTCTAGTTACTCATTGAATATTTTATTTAGAATAAAAAATATTTCAAAAAGCAAAAACCTGTTAAACATTAATAGGGACTATTATAGCCATGGAGGATTGACTAATATAAGGAGAAGTTTTCCTCTGTGGCATTAGGTGGAGTGAAATTGTAAACACATTTATAACAAACACATTGACAATCTGGAACTCACTGCCCGAAAGGGTGGTAGAGGCAGAAACCTTTATTGCATTTAAAAAGTACTTGGCTATGCACTTGAAGTGCTGTAACCTGTATGATTTTTAATGTTTAAATTTTAAATTTAACATTTATATTAACCCTTACACTGGTGAATGCAGGACCTATCCCTCTTTTACCAGGCATAAGGGTTTTGTGGGCATTTGCTGGGCTGTAGTTGGGCAAATAGCTCAACTCTGCGTCAGCGAAAGTGATTTTTGGGTCGGTGCGGTAGATCTGTCAAGGCGAACCTTGACAGATCGCAAGTTCCGGGTTTTCGCGCAGGCGCAGCACATGGGGAACCCAGAACATGCGGGGCCTTTTACAAGGATTACAATGGCGTACCCTGTGTGTATGCCGTCATGGGGAACGGAAAATCTGGGCCAATGAGCTTTCAATGAAATGTGTGTCCATGTATCAAATTCAATATACAATAGATATGCAGTTCTTCTCTTTCTTGTAATATTTTCTTACTATGGGAGTTAACCAGTTTACCTAATATTTTTCTGTGAAGGTTACGGTTAGCCAATCTTCTAATTCAGCTTAATGACCAGATCCATCCACTTATATACCCTTTCACTACTTGGGATTTGCTCATTCAATTTTCATAACTGACACTTGGATTCAAAAATAATTGGCTGTCGTACATTTGACTAAATTAAACCTACATTTCAAAAACCAGTTTGAAGCTCCTTGCATCTTTTACATCAAATTCACCTGGGACATGGTTTGTTGCATATTGCAGTTGGCTTTAAACTTCTTATGTATTGTGAGTAGACTTAAGGGGACAGATACCAAATTAAACCTAGACAAACAAAAATACAATGGATCTGAAATTTCGCAGGGGTTCAATTGGTCTCCTGCCGATTGTGCATCACTCGTTTTGTTAGTGCACTCACAGGGACACACAGATTTACTCAATTAGTGCACAACTGAGCAGTCAATCATAAAAATAGTGGTGCTGAATCACCCATTACCTCCCTTAATAGGCACATAAGCACTACAGATCATGCTCAGTGAATAATCCAGTTGTGGAGTGTGCAAATTGGCACACTGAATGAGTGAATAAGGCATTGAAAGGCCTGCTGTACTGATGAGATTACATGAGGAAATAATGAGATGGCCTCTATTTGTAAAAAAGGCAATCCACCACCAAGCAGAGGGTCTGGCAGGCATGGCGACAATAACCCAGGAATTTAAACTGGTCTCCACAACTCACTTGGAGGAACGTGTGGACAAGTGTGTTTGATTTAAAGAAAAGAGCCAAGATAAACAAAGAGGACCACTGTCAATTAGGTCACATTGATATCCAAGGATATGACTATCAACTATTTTACATTGCTAAATGTGGATATAAATGATCATTAGCTTACATTAATAGAAATGTCTATTGAAGGAAATTGCAGATGTCAGCGATGTTTACCTCGATAGTTTCACACAAATTTAACCAATATACTGCTGAAAGTGAACCACAACAAGAGAGGTAATGTGGATATTTTAGAATGTTTACAATGGGCTAGAAAAGGTAGACCTGCTTATTAGCATTGGAGAAAGATTGTTGACAAGTTATCCTTATTTGCAGGTAAAACTGACTACATAAAATTACTCAATCTGATTTTCCATTGTCAGTACCTGTAGTAAGGTACATTTCAGTCAATTAGACCTGGCAATTTATACATTGCTGTGTGGCCTTTGCTTCTCTCTGCAAAACTGTCTCTCAAGCGTACTGTGCTTTGGAGATGAAGGTTACATTCAGCTGGGATGGGCATTGGCATGCAATGGTTAAATCCTTTTACTCACTACAGGAAGGCCATTATGGATGTCAATAGACCAAGACACTGAAATTTGAGATAACAACATTTGTGACCTGTGGATAATAATCACATATATTATGCTGTATCATTCTGATTCTATGAGATTCACTGTTGCACTGATTTTCAATGTCAAAGATATGATTATATAATGCCAGGAAATGTAGAATATACTGTAATTGTAACAACAATGGGATACGAATTGCTCTTGTAAAGAAATCCTAAATACATTCATATTGAATGTTTCTATTCATTATGACTAAAGCCCATGTGCTCACCTTGTGGTATTTCTTTTATCAAAAACCCACAAGCCCAGGAGGTGGAAGCAGGTACTGCACGCACAACCCAACCTGAAACAGGTGTCAGCACAGACATACTCCCTTCAGACAGTACTGGCGAGCCTGATGAGGTCGTGTAGGGTGAGTCACTGATTATGGGTCAGGAAGGACAGTACAAGGAGCAGCTTCTTTGAGATCCAGATAGCTGACACGTTGATGGCACTCACACTACATTGGGTAGTCACGAATACTGTAAATCTGTCTCTTATGGCCCGGGACCTCCTGTCTTGTGGTGCTCTGCTTTTTCTGCTGCTCCTCCTCAAAAGTATCCAGTAATGTTAGAACTGATACTATATCCATACCGCAGGTTCATAAAAAGATTCTTGATTTAGGCAATATCTCCTTATCTACTCCATTGGAACTCTGCCAGCTCCCTCCAATACTTTTTGCCAGTTATAAATAGGAGAAATTAATGCAATGTAGGAATTAAGTAAATAGTAAGCAAATTTGCACATTCCATGTTAATTGCTGCTTAACAAGCAGTTAGCAAGCAAAAAAAAGCATTAACGCAGTCTGAGTGTTAACGTACGTTAGAAATATTTATTCCCAGGAGAAATTTTAGGAGTGTAGACAAATGTTAACGCCAATTCAATTAACTCAAAATCACAAAATTATCATCCCTTAACGCACAATTAGTGTGTATGGTAACTCTAATGCACCAAGTAAATTGAACCCCTTAGACTAATACAGTCCAAACTGTAATACAGCCGGTCAGAGTGAGTTAAAGGCTTTAACTCCATGATTCAAAATGTTGTCAGTTAAATCTGTTATGTAATTTGAAGCCATCTTATCTTTTATACTGAAGCCTAAGTTGGATTTCAATGCTATCTGTATTGAAATTGAGCATAGGACTTGCAGAGATCACCAATGGCAGAATGTACCAGTTGGGGAAAGCATAAGCAGTAGGTAAGGACCAATGGAGAAGAGAACTAATAGGAGAG
The DNA here is from genome assembly GCF_052327205.1 of Somniosus microcephalus. Classification (NCBI taxonomy): domain Eukaryota; kingdom Metazoa; phylum Chordata; class Chondrichthyes; order Squaliformes; family Somniosidae; genus Somniosus; species Somniosus microcephalus. Next base: position 82,452,018 of record NC_140993.1, on the reverse strand, counting down.
AACAAAGATGGTGAGGAGAGCATCAATGGAAGGAGAAGGCCAGCAGCAAGAAAAGGATCAGCAGTGAAGAAATGGAAATAAAGGGTGGTGAGGAGAAGACCAGTGACGAAGATCAGTAGAGGAGGAAAGGCCAAGCAGTGGGAGAGAATTGTCAGGAAGGAGAACATTAATGGATTGATAGGACTAATGGAGGAGGGGGTCAGACAGTAAGGAGGGGAGCTACAGATGAGAAGACCTGCAGCGATCAGCAGGCCTAGAGGGGAGAACCAGTGAAGATCATTATCAGCGATGGAGAGCACTAGTGGAAGAGAGAACCGGCAGTGGAGAGCATACCTCAGGGGGAGCTAGTAATGGAGTGAGATGGGAACAGTGAAAACAGGATTTCCATAATGGGGATATGGCTAGAATGGGAATTCAGAGCAGAGGGAAAAGAAGAAGCAGAGTAGTTTATTTGAAATTTAAGTAGATAAGATTACAAACTTAACTATAACAACTAATATTTAAATCGCAGCACAGACAGGGGCAGAGGTATTTGTTTCGATTCCTGCAGGATATGGGGCTTTTGAGTAGCAGGTGTTAATTCAGACAATCATATCTATGGGATGTATCTCCAACTGAGATTCCCTAAGCTCAAGATATCAGAAATTGAGACGGAGTTGAAGACATAAGAACATAAGAAATAGGATCAGGAATAGGCCGCTTGGCCCCTCGAGCCTGCTCCGTCATTCAATAAGGTCATGGCTGATCTTGGGCTCAAAGCCACTTCCCTGCGCGCTCCCCATAACCCTTCACACCCTTATCTCCACCTTAAATGTATTTAATGACCCAGCCTCCACAGCTCTCTGCGACAGAGAATTCCACAGATTTACGACCCTCTGAGAGAAGAAATTCGTCCTCATCTCAGTTCTAAAAGGGCGACCCTTTATTCTAAAACTGTGCCCCTGCATTCTAGATTTCCCCACGAGGGGAAACATCCTCTCTGCATCTACCTTGTCGAGCCCCCTCAGTATCTTATATGTTTCAATAAGATCACCTCTCATTCTTCTAAATTCCAATGCATATAGGCCCAGCCTGCTCAACCTTTCCTCATAAGTCAAACCCCTCACCTCTGGAATTAACCTAGTGAATCCTCTCTGAACTGCCTCCAATGCAAGTGTATCCTTCCTTAAATAAGGAGACCAAAACTGTACACAGTACTCAAGGTGTGGTCTCACCAATACCCTGTACAGTTGTAGCAGGACTTCCCTGCTTTTATACTCCAACCCCTTTGAAATAAAGGCCAACATTCCATTTGCCTTTTTCATTAATTGCTGTACCCGAATGCTAACTTTTTGTGTTTCATGCAGGAGGACCCCCAGGTCCCTCTGAACTGTAGCATTTTGTAATCTCTCTCCATTTAAATAATAATTTGCTTTTTTATTTTTCCTGCCAAAGTGGATAACCTCGCACTTCCCCACTTTATATTCCATCTGCCAAATGTTTGCCCACTCACTTAGCCTGTCTATATCCCTTTGCAGGTTCTTTGAGTCCTCTGCACAACTTGCTTTCCCACCCATCTTTGTACCATCCGCAAACTTGGCTACATTACACTCGGTCCCTTCAACCAAGCCATTAATGTAGATTGTAAATAGTTGAGGCCCCAGCACCGATCCCTCTGGCACCCCACTAGTTACCGTTTGCCAACCGGAAAATTACCCATTTATCCCGACTCTCTGCTTTGTCAGTTAGCCAATTCTCTATCCATGCTAATATATTACCCCCGATTCCGTGAGCTCTTCTCTTATGCAGTAACCTTTTATGTGGCACCTTATCGAATGCCTTCTGGAAATCCAAATACACCACATCCACTAATTCACCTTTGTCCACCCTGCTCGTTACATCCTCAAAGAACTCCAGCAAATTTGTTAAACATGATTTCCCTTTCATAAAACCATGCTGACTCTGCTTGACTGCATTATGATTTTCCAAATGCCCTGCTACTGCTTCCTTAATGAAGGACTCCAGCATTTTCCCAATGACAGATGTTAGGCTAACTGGACTATAGTTTCCTGCTTTCTGTCTCCCTCCTTTCTTAAGTAGGGGTGTTACATTTGCGGTTTTCCAATCCACTGGGACCTCTCCAGAGTCCAGGGAATTTTGGTATATTGCAACCAATGCATCCACCATCTCTGCAGCCAGACAATCTTACACATCAGGAAGGGAGAGAGGTTTCTGGAGCAAGGGCTCCTCGACTATTCCAATGCTCTGCTGGCCGACCTCCCATCTTACAACCTCCATAATTTGAGCTCATCCAAAACTCTACTGCCCAGATCCTAACTGGCATTCACTCATTATCCTTGTGTTAGCTGAGCTACATTGGATCCAAGTCCACCAACGCCTGACTTTAAAGTTCCCATCCTTGTGGTGAAATCCCTTCATTGCTTCACCCCTCCCTATCTCTGCAACCTTCTTCAGTCATACAGTTCTTTTGCGAACTCTGCAAACCTCCAACTCTAGCTCTTGTTCAGCCCCCACTTCCTTTGCCCCACCATTGGCAGCCGTGCCTTCAGTCATTTAGGCCCTAAGCTCTGGAATTCCATCCCAAAACATCCCTACCTCACCACCTCTTTCTCTTCCTTTAAAATGCTTCTTTAAATCTACCTCTTTGACCAAGCTTTTAGTCACCTGTCCTAATATCTCCTTCTTTGGCTCAGTGTCAGTTCTTAACTGATTACACTCCTGTGAAGCACCTTGGGAAGTTTCATAACATTAAAGGCACTATATAAATGTTGCTGTTGTTGAGAGATAGGGAGCTAGCAATGGTAAAGGAAGAAATGGTGACCATTCATAGGTAAGGGAAAATGCAGAAGGCCAGGCTAGAGCAAATTACCCTCTCCAGCAAGTGAAGCAGGCAGCCCGAAATTCGTTTATTCAGTCAGGCGAGCTGTCTGTGGAGGTGCAACAGGTGCCGGCAGTTCACCGCAATTATTTAAATGCGTCCCAAGGACCAATTTCCTGCGATCCTTGGGCCTCTATTTTTGGGTGCAGAGATCGTTCCCTGCATCAATTTGGTACCTGAAAAATGGCCTAAATGAATTCCTAGGCCATAGATTTAATGGCATTAACAGAAATTTGGCTGCAAACTGGCTGGACTGGAAAATAAACATTTCGGCTGTATTTTGTGGTCAGCGGCGAACGAACAGTGCTCATTGTTCTTTACACTTACATTTGCCTACAGAATTTCTGTGGGCTTTTGCACTGCAACTTGCAGTTATTGGAGAGTCAAAACAGTGTGGTGCTCTCTACAGGGGATCTGGGACCTGTGTGAATAGGACAAGCAACAGTGTGTCTCCTCAACCAATCAGATTGAAGAATCCTGACTGAGACATGCAGGCTTAGAACTTCGTCTCGGGCAGTGAAGCAAAACGAGCGGCCGATCCTCGCCTGAGATGAATTTCTGGGCAGCAGTCTAAACCAGGAAGTGTAAGTTAGAATAGTTAATTCAATGCCAAATCATATACAGAAGGCAAAATAAAGAGAGGGAAAGAAAGGTGGGATTAAGAGAGAGAGAGAGATAAAAGAGACAGAGAAAAAGTTTTTTTAAAGTTTTATTTTGATTTTTGATAAATCTCCAGCAATAATTAGCCACTCACTGATTAGGACAGTGAGGGGGTAAATGAAGAAAAGGGAATTGATTTCCTAAAATGTGTGCAGGGAAATTTTGGAATTTTTAATTAAAAATTAAATTACTAAATATCTAGATAAAGAGAAAATAAATAGAAACAGCCAACACGATTTCAGAAAGAAAGATTTTGCTTGACATAGCTGATAGAGTTCTCTGAGGTAACAGATATAGTGGATGGGAGGAATGCAGTGGATGTGGTGTGCATGCATTTTCAGAAAGCCTTTGAGGTGGTACCGCACAGGAGACTATTGGAGAAGATTACAGGGTATGGAATTAAGGGGAGGGTAGCAAATTGGATTAAAAACTGGTCCGAAGGGAAAAAACATGGGAGTCGGGGTTAAGGGTAATTTCTCAGAACGGTTGGAAGTAGATAGCAATGTCCCACTGGGTTCTTTTTTGGGATTGTTTCTGTTCACTGTGCACATTAATGATTAGGACATAGAGTTAGAGCAAGTTGTGTCAAAATTTGCAGACAATACTAAAATAGGAGATGTAGTAAATAATTCTGAGGACTAAAGGAAGAGGCAGGGGATTAGATGATGGAATGGGCAAAAAGGTGGCAGATGGAATTCAATGTTGGGACAATAGAGTACAGCGCAGTTTCACTAGATGAGGATATACAAATACGAAGAACAAAATGAAAAATTGGGGCTGTTTTCATTACAAAAGAGGAGATTAAGAGGTGATTGGATAGAGGTATTTAAAGGTATGGGACAGAGTAAATAGAAACAGGCTGTTTCCAATGATTAGGGGGTCTAAACTGAGGGGACATAAATATAAGATTAAATATAAGAGATACAGAGCAGGAGAAACATTTGTACACAGAAGCTGTGGATGTACGGAGTTGAATCAGAGACCATGTCAACTATTAAGAATATGTTAATATCGGTCAATGGTTGAAGGAAGGTGGAATAAAGAGTTATGGAAAAAGGGTGGGTAAATATGAGTTGGACTGTTTGCTCGCATGGATGGTAAACAACAACATGGTGGACTGGTAGGAACAGCAGTGAAGAGAACACCAGCAGAGAGGACTGGTGGTGAGGAGATTTTGGGAGCAATGTCAAATAATGTACAAAATAATGAATCCACAAAAGAAAATTAACCAGCTGGAACCTAAACAGAAATAAACATCCTCTTCTCAACAAATCTATTGACCTCATTGTAATGTTTTGAGTGATTAAGGGGTCTAAACAAGTCTGTTCGCAACCTTGGTGTCATATTTGATCACAAATTGAGCTTCCTACCTTATATCCATTCTATCCATTTCTACCTTCGTAATATCGCCCGTCTCCTCCCTTACCTCAATGTACCTGCTCCTGAAATCCTCATCTATGCCTTTATCATCTTCAGACTTGACTATTCCAATGCACTCCTGGCCAGCCTCCCACTTTCTACGCTCCTTACACTTGAGGTCATCCAAAACTCTGCCACCTGTATCCTAACTTGCACCAAGTCCTGCTCACCTATCTCCTCTGTGATTGCTGACCTTCATTGGCTCCCAATTAAGCAGTGCCTCAATTTTAAAATTCTCATCCTTGTTTTTAAATCCCTCCATGGTTTTGCCCCGCTTTATCTCTATAATAATCTCATCCAGCCCTAAAGTTCCCCCTAGACCTCTGGCCTCTGCCTATTCTGGACTTTTGAACATCCCTTATTTTAATTGCGCCACTATTGATGGTCTTCGTTAGATCAGCTGCCTAGGTCCTAAGCTCTGGAATTCCCTCCCTAAATCTCTCCACCTCTCCACTTCTCTTTCCTCCATTACGACTCTCCTTAAAACTAACTCCTTGACAAAGCTTTTGGTCATCTGCCCTAACAGCTCCCTATATGTCTCAGTGTCAATTTTTTTTTGATAACACTTCTGTGAAGCCCCTTGGGACATTATTAACGTTAAGGGTGCTATATAAATATAAGTTGTTGTTTAGCTTTGTAACCAAAATTGTCCAAGTTACGTAATTTTGCATTTATATGTACCACGTAATTATTTAAGAATTTCTTTTGATTCTACTCAAAAGTTGGAGCACATTAATGTTTAATAAACCCATTAGTTCCTCTCAAGCACTTACAGTAAAACCTATTTGCTATATTTTACAGGATTTATTATCAGTTCATTAGAATGCACTATTTCATGTATTTGGAGAATGAAATGCTGGGAGGATACTAAAATAATGCCATTTGTTAAAATAGTGCCATTTGTTAAAATAGGGCCAATTGTGTCATGGAGACATTACTGATCAAAAATAATTGAAGAGTTATGTGAGTAAAGGTCTGGATCGCAGTCATGTACTGTGGGTAAACTAGGAATCACAGCTTGGGGGTAAAATGCACGCATGCCAAGAATATGCAGTACATTTAATATAGTCCACAAGTCACAGGAATTCAGTGAAGGTAAGTACAACATCAACAAGAACAAGTTGTATTTATATAGTGCCTTTAACATAGTAAAACATCCCAAGGTGCTTCACAGGAGTATTATAAGACAAAAAATTTGACACCGAGCCACATAAGGAGAAATTAGGGCAGGTGACCAAAAGCTTAGTCAAAGAGGTAGGTTTTAAGGAGCGTCTTAAAGGAGGAAAGAGAGGTAGAGAGGTGGAGAGGTTTAGGCAGGGAATTCCAGAGCTTAGGGCCTAGGCAACAGAAGGCACGGCCACCAAAGGTTGAGTGATTATAATCAGGGATGCTCAAGAGGCCAGAATTAGAGGAGTGCAGATATCTCAGGGGGTTGTGGGGCTGAAGGAGATTCCAGAGATAGGGAGGGGCGAGGCCATGGAGGAATTTGAAAATAAGGATGAGAATTTTGAAATCGAGGCATTGCTTAACCGGGAACCAATGTAGGTCAGCGAGCACAGGGGTGATGGGCGAACGGGACTTGGTGCGAGTTAGGACACGGGCAGCTGAGTTTTGAATGACCTCACGTTTACGTAGGGTAGAATATGGGAGGCCAGCCAGGAGTGCATTGGAGTAGTCAAGTCTAGAGGTAACAAAGGCATGGATGGGGGCTTCAGCAGTGGATGAACTGAGGCAAAGGTGGAGACGGGCGATGTTAGAGGTGGAATTAGGCAGTCTTAGTTATGCTGCGGATATGTGGTCGGAAGCTCATTTCAGGGTCAAACATGACACCAAGGTTGCGAACAGTGTGGTTCAGCCTCAGACAGATGTTAGGGGGAGGGATGGAGTCAGTGGTTAGGGAACAGAGTTTGTGGTGGGGACCGAAAACAATGGCTTCGGTCTTCCCAATATTTAATTGGAGAAAGATTCTGCTCATCCAGAACTGGATGTCAGACAAGCAGTGTGATAATTGAGAGACTGTAGATGGGTCGAGAGAAGTGATGTTGAGGTAGAGCTGGGTGTTGTCAGCGTACATGTGGAAACTGACGCTGTGTTTTCGGATGATGTCGCCAAGGGGCAACATGTAGATGAGAAATAGGAGGGGGCCAAGGATAGACCCTTGGGGGACACCAGAGGTAATGATGTGGGAGCAGGAAGGGAAGCTGTTGCAGCTGATTCTCTGGCTATGATTAGATAGATAAGAATGGAATCAGATGAGTGCAGTCCCACCCAGCTGGATAACGGTGGAGAGGCATTGGAGAAGGATGGAGTGGTCAACCATGTCAAAGGCTGTAGACAAGTCAAGAAGGACTAGGAGGGATAGTTTACCTTTGTCACATTCACAAAGGATGTTATTTGTGACTTTGATGAGAGCCATTTTGGTACTGTGGCAAGGGCGGAAACCTGATTGGAGGGATTCAAATATGGAATGGCGGGAAAGATGGGCATGGACTTGGGAGGTGACAACACGTTCAAGGACTTTGGAGAGAAAAGGAAGGTTGGAGATGGGGCGGTAGTTTGCAAGGATGGAGGAGTCAAGGGTTGGTTTTTTGAGGAGAGGGTTGATGATGGCAGTTTTGAGGGAGAGGGGGACAGTACCTGAGGAAAGAGAACCGTTAACAATGCCTGCTAACATGGGAGCCAGAAAAGGAAGTTGGGTGGTCAGCAGTTTGGCGGGAATAGGGTCGAGGGAGCAGGAAATGAGTCTCATGGACAAGATGCACGTGGAGAGGTCATGAGGGAAGATTGGAGAGGAACTGGAGAAAGATGTGAGTTCAGGGCTAGGGCAAGGGGGAACCTTAGAGGAAGTTTGGCCCAGTGGGCTAGGGGAAGGAAAGGAAGTGGCAGAGGCAGCTGAATGGATGGTTTCAATCTTAGAGACAAAGAAGTCCATGAGCTCCTCACACTTGTTGTCGGAGGTGAGGGTGGAGGAGAAAAGGGGAGAGTGTTTAAAAAGACGGTTAGCAGTAGAGAATAGGAGCAAAGTTTAGCTTTGCATTCCAGAATGATTCTAGAATAGTGAGCAATTTTGGAAGATGAGAACAGGATCCGATAATGCTTTATGTGGTCCAGCCAGATCTGGTGGTGAATGGCTAAACCAGTTGACCGCCATATCCATTCAAGTCTGCGTCCCTTAGACTTAAGGGAGTGAAGATGAGGGCCGTACCAGGGGGAACAGCCAGGGTGAGAGAGAGTAACTGTTTTAATAGGGACTAGGGCATCAAAGGTGGTGGTGAGGGTAAATATGAGTTGAACTGTTTGCTCGCATGGATGGTAAACAACAACATGGTGGACTGGTGGAACCAGCAGTAAAGAGAACACCAGCAGAGAGGACTGGTGGTGAGGAGGTTTTGGGAGCAATGTCAAATAATGTACAAAATAATGAATCCAAAAAAGAAAATTAACCAGCTGGAACCTAAACAGAATTGAAGGTGATGGTGGTTGAGCTGATCGGTAGCTGCAGAAATGTCATGGTGAATGGAGGGCCAAAGGCTGGACAGTTGGGATTTCAAGAGTGCCATTGTAAGAGAGTTGGGAGAGAGTTTTTTCCAGGGCCGGACACAGAAGGAAGTAGTGTTGCAGGGGGTTGGGGGGGGGGGGGGTGCGGAGGTGGAAGGTGGAAGGAGGATGTGGTTGGAGAGCGATACGAGGAAGTGGTCAGAGATGGCCTTATCTGCGATTGACACAATGGGATTAGCGAGGCCACGAGAGATGGCAAGGTCGCGGGGGTGGTCGTGAATATGGGTTGGGGACTTTACATGGAGGGAGAGATTAAGGGAGGATAGGAGGCTAGTGAACTCAGAGGAGAGAGAGCATGATGAATTGAGATGGAGGTTGAAATCACTGAGGATGAGAAGTTGTTCAGTGCAGAGGCTGAGGGAGGAGAGCAGTGAAGATATCTTGGTAATAACATTTCTATGTTACTTGGGTGGGCGGTAGAGAACGAGAATTTTAAATGAGAGGTGAGAGGGATGGAATAAGGTAAGATGCTCAAAAGAGGAGAAAGTGCCAGAGGAGTAGGGGGAAAGACCAAGGTGTGATTTAGTGATGAGAGCCACACTGCCACCACGGCGGTCTGAGCGGGGCAAGTGGTGGAAAGTATAGCCAGGCGGGGAGGCTTCATCTAAGGATAAGGTGTCATCACCCCTCTGCCAAGTTTCCATCAGGGCCATGATGTCGATGCAATCATCCACGATAAGTTCATGGATGGCAAGGGCCTTGTTCACAAGTGAACGGACATTCTGGAGGGAGATGCGGAGAGGGTCGGTGATGGATGCCCCACTGCCAGCATCCACAGGGTCAGCGCTGGGGGGGATGAGTTGGATGGGGAGGAGATTGGCAAGATTTGCCCCCAGTGGACGTGCTGTGCGGGAAGGTCTTCAAGAGTGTAGGATGGGACAGTTGGGGTTGCTTCTCGTAAGGAGGCAGTGACGAGTGGCTCGATGGGCCCTTCGTAGAATTTCAAGAGAGGCACAGAGGGAAGCTATAGGCTTAGCTAAGAGGGAGTCAAGCCTGGGATGGCGGCAGGAGAGTAGGAAGGTCGAAGAGTAATGAAGGATTGAGGTAGGGATTTGGGAGGGCAGAGTGCCCGAGAGGGGAGAGATGAAAGGAGGCATGATGGCAGGAGAGACCAGTCAGGGAGGGATAGAGAGAAAAGGAAAAGAGGGGGAAAAAGTGGAAAAGTGTTGAATGGCTCGGGTCCAAAAATGCTATTTTTGTTCTTGATATGGTATACAGACACATGTATATCAATTGACAATTTTCCTTCACCATGTTAAATATATAAAGGATTAGTAGTTGTGTTCAAATATTTGAAATTCACAATTACTACAAATTTAGTGTATCTCCTGTGGTGTTACTCACTGTAATTTGGATGATATGCCTGTTTATAAGGAGAGTATTATGCCACGAAATACATTTTCATACACCTGTTTATTTAAAAATAATAAACATACTTTTATCTTTGTCATCAGATAAATAGGAAAACAAATCCTTTTGAAGTTATGCAATTGCTCCTTATTATAGTGGAGGCCTTGTTCATCAGGCTTCTCCATTTCGAATTTCCTCTTTCTCTTTTCAGTGAACAGTTTAAAAGAGATGATTTCTGGCACTGTTTAGGGCCCATTGCCTTCATAGATGTTGCAAATATTTGCCTCAGGAGGCATTTAATGTTTTTTTCCCCATTCCAACAGGAACAGAAGAAAACACATCCACCATCTCTCTGCAGCTAAGGGAGCCTTACACCTTGTGACCTGTTTACCTCAGCTGAAGAATGCAGCCCACCCTCTCTTCTAATACAGCAGGCTCTGGCCTAGTATTATAGTCAGGGGTGATAGAAAAATCAGATAGGGTGTAAAATCGTCTGTCGATTCGCTATCGCCCATTTTGTGTTACCATTGACGTCGAATTTCACCTCCACAATTTGTTGAACTTCATGATTGGTGGTTTTCATTCCTGCTTCCTACTTGCTCATGGATACATTCCCAACCTGATAGTTTTAAATTAGTTAATCTTTTAAGAATGTGAAATTTGTGCCTATCAGGTTTAAGAATGACACAGAAATTTATTTGCAGATAGGTAACTATAAAACCCAATTTGTGACCAAGAAAATGCACGCTAGGCAAACAGTATATATCAGCAGATTTCCTGTGGTTTTGTCATGGTGAGTCAAAGGTTAAACTGTTTGCAAGATGGAGTGTTGAGCTATGTAAGCGGGAGAGGAGTACTTCTAGTGAAAGAATTTGGGAAAAAGTTTGTAAGAATTCTGCTCTAAGGCAATGAAGCAATTGTTTTTTGATTGGTTCTTGAAAAATAAATAGACTGTTTTCCTTACCCACAGCAGCAATGATTACTGCATCTACTTTTTCTTTGTTTATATTCAAAATTCGTGAATATTGTTTATGTAAAGATTTATATATACATTTGCGGTAAATAAATCTTTATGTGAACAAGTGTTGTTTTCAAATGCGATAGCTTTCCTGCCTTTTCTCTCAGTTGACTCTATTTCTCTCTCCACGGATGTTGCCTGGCCTGCTGAGTTTTTCCAGCATTTTCTGTTGTTGTTTTCAAATGATGGGTATAAATAAAACAAAACACAGCTGCTGTAATTATTCCTCCATTTCTGTCACAATTTTTGCCCTTGTGCGCAAGCTATTCACCCCAGTTCAGCGTCACCAGTCCACCTGTGAGCGGACCTTGCAGTCCCCATGACCCAGAGTCTTTCCACTACCTAGATACACAATAGCATGACCCAGGAATTGTAACCGAGAACGCCTACTCCATATACTGGTTATTGAAATATTGCATGTGCCACCAGGTAAATTTTACTCTTTTCATGAAAGGTGGACTGAAAAGCACTCTATCGAAACAAAACACAGCTTCAGAATAATGGCTGGTTTACGAATGAATTTTCGAACAGTAGGAACAATACATTTTCCTATGCTCCTCACTCATGAAAAATAATAAAGACACAACTTATAAACTCTCTAAACATGGGTTCAAGTTCCATAACTAAGATTCCAAAGTTAAACTGGCTCAGACTTTTAAAATACAGCTGCTGCTGTGAAAACACAGGACATTCTAAGTCTGAGAGAGGGAAAACACAGAGCATTCTGAGTCTTGAGAGAGAGTCCTTTGGGAATTCAGCTTAAGTCTGTGACAACCGACTCTTTTGATATGGGAGCAGAAGGTTCCCACATGTCTCACTTAGTTAAGCCCTCCTGCTAGGCGAATGGAATGGAATGACACCTGGACCATCAGGTGTCAGAATGAGCCATCTTCTTACAATAGCCCAAAATGTTAAAGATTGTACAAAATGATCCTCCCTTTGAATAACTAATTAGCACTTTAAATTACCATTATAACCAGCCTGGTTTCAGGCTGCTAGTTTATTGTTGGGAAAAATGCTAGAGAAATAGTATAAAAACCCAGTTAATTCAATTTAGGCAAAATCCAATTTGCCACAATCCCTCTTTCAACCACCCTCTGTAGCTGAAGTAAAAACACTTGAAAATACTCCAACAAGCATCCCAGAATCCTTGACATAAACCTGGAGATACCAGGGCTTAATTTCCAGACCTACTGGCCACAGATTTTAGGCCCTGCTATATACTAAAGGAATGGTATCCTTTTAAAAAATATTCTTTATTTTTAAATGCTGGTATGCCTTACCATCATCCTTCCAGAGGTAGCTTTTAAATTATTCACACACACCTCGAAGCCAGCTGATACAGCTTGAGTGACAGACACAAGAATGAATCTATCATGTGGGCGATTGTCCCACTTGCTGTCCGTGGAATGAATGTGGTCAGACGCAAATGGGCGAGAACGTGGCATTACACTTTGCTTAACTCATTGAGATCCAAAATACTCATCATGGTGAAGTGGCGGGTTTGCTATTTAAATAAAAAGATAATAGATCACACTCATCTATATTGTAATATATATTGTGGAGGTAATGTTTTCATGCCAGTGAGCTTGGTGTAGTTACACACACATACATAGAGGTTACAATATGAAAACAGGCCATTCGGCCCAACCAGTCTGTGGCATCATCTGCGCTACAAGTGAGCAAATAGTTCCAATTACATTTATTTACTCTGTTTTGTTTGATAACGCTCCTGTGAAGCACCTTGAGCTGTTTTACTGCGTTAAAGGTGCTATATAAATGTAAGTTGTTGTTGTTCCCATATCCCTTTAGATTAGAGAACGAGTATCTGCAGAAACTGATCCTATCCAACAGGCACAAGGTACTTGCTACCTGTGAGATTAAGGATAAAGATTGTCGGAAGGGCAGCCAGAATGCTGACCAAGGCACCTTGGGGGGAGGAGGAGGAGGGGGAAGCCTAATGTGGAAGTTTTGGGGGATTCAATAATTAGGGGGACCGAAAGCATCCTTTGTAAACAGGATTGAAAATCCCCTATGGTACGTTGCCTAGCTGATTCTAGGGTGAGAGACATCACGAACCGGCGTGAAAGAATATTGGAGAGGGAGGGGGAGGATCCAGTCATTGTGGTCCATGTTGGTACCAACAACATAGGAAAGAGTAGGTAAGAGGTCCTGTTTGGAGAGTACCAGGAGCTAGGAGCTAAGGGGATGATTTTGCCAATGGGGAGCTTTTGGAGGCGGGACTCCCACTTGTCGGGTTTCAGTCCCACCTCCAATAACTTCTGGCCAACCCACGCTATTTTCCCTTGATTGACCTTGTTAAGCCCGCCCAGCGGACTTAGCAGGCCAATTAAGGGAAAGCCGGTTGCAGAGAACGTCAACGTATGACGTTTCATCTGTCAAAAAGTTTTGACAGCTGAATTGTCATCGTTTGACAGCTCTGTGAAGCTGTCAAACAGTGACATTCTCTATAGTTTGAAGACCTCACCACACCTCTTTCTTTTGCAGAAATTAGATGGATATTGCATTGGAGAATGCAATGGTCATCTGTCATTTCCAACTTAGAGGTGCGAGACTCTCCGCATACCCACCGACTGAAGCCTGCAGGAAGAAACAAAGGTAAGTACACTTTTACTAACACTTTGCACTTACCTCAGATACTCACCTCTCCACTCTTGCACCCATCACTTACATTCACACCACACCTTTGCACCCCCCCGACCCCCACAGACCCACTACTCGCCTCGCTGACCTGGCGGGTTTTGGAGCCTTCGGGAAACCTGCACTTGTGAGGGCAAAAAGGGGATAATCTTATTTTCTGCCTGTTAACTACCTGGCAGTTAATAGGCTTTAATCCCTTCCCGTCTCCAAGGAGGCGGGACCCGGCACGAGACAGCTACCCGGCTCCTGGGAAGATGACATGGAGACGGGTTGGGGGCGGGTTGGGCACCCACCATCTGCATCACTAGCCTCACACACTACTTAATGCACCACACCCCCAGCATTCACCTACCAACAATCTCTACCTATCACCACTCAGACATCACAATCAGAGCTTCACTTCACCCTCTGCTGCAACACTCACACCCACATCGCACACCTTGCACACACTGATAGCTATTCAACTATGGCAGGCACATCAGCCAAACACATTGCACCACACCCACTCACACACTTCTTTTTCTCTTGCAGGCCAAGGTCACGCATAACTGGAAGGAGCAACAGCAGACAGGTGGGGGACAGGCTGACATCCACACCCTCAGCCAGCTGGAGGAGAGCGTGATGGACATCACTGGGTGGCAGATCATAGAGTCCGTGGCGACCAGTGAGGTTAAACTCCTTGGGGACAACAACAGTATGCTCATACCTAATCCTCTTCTCACATCCCAATTCCCTCTCAGCCCACAATCTCTTCTCACTTTCAAGCTGCTGTTGCTGTATGCATGGATCTTGCCTCCCCCCTCCCCTCACCATAACCCGATTCTTGTGCCTTTCAGCTTTCAGATAATCAACAACAAGCACCAGACCAGCCTGTCCCTGAGGTGATGCATGAGAGTGAGGGGGGAGAAGAAGAAGAAGAAGACACGGCATCACTGCATCTGTCACTCACAGACACCAGCTCAGAAACTGGCACTGCCTGTACTTTAGAGGCTAGTGTAGTAGTGGGATCTGCACAGGGTGAGACACCGGGCATGAGTGGGCTGCAGGAAGGCCAGGGGGAAAGGGTTGGTCGGGGGCCAGCTCCCCAGAGGGCGAGTTCGCGTGCGAGTTCTGCTACACCTCAATGGGGCAGCCTTCAGAAGGTGGGTGTTGGGCATGCATATCGAATTGATAGGTGCAATGGCAAGTCTACCAAAGAGTCCCGTGGCAATGTCAAGGAGCATGCAGGATTCTGCCTCCAACATTGCACGGGGCTCTGCGCAGAGCTTGGAGCTCAGGCAAGGCCAGCATTTATTGTCCATCCCTAATTGCCCTTGAGAAGGTGGTGGTGAGCCGCCTTCTTGAACCGCTGCAGTCCGTGCGGTGAAGGTACTCCCACAGTGCTGTTAGGGAGGGAGTTCCAGGATTTTGACCCAGCGACCATGAAGGATCGGCGATATACTTCTAAGTAAGGATGGTGTGTGATTTGAGGGGAACTTGGAGGTGATGGTGTTTCCATGCACTGCTGCCCTTGTCCTTCTAGGTGGTAGAGGTTGTGGGTTTGAGAGGTGTTTCCAAAGAAGCCTTGGCGAGTTGCTGCAGTGCATCTTGTAGATACAGTACACTGCAGCCATGGTGCACTGGTGGTGGAGGGAGTGAACGCTTTTGGGTGAGAACACAGAGAGGAATCGTCCCATATTCCCAACATGGCATTTACAAGCAGGATACATTGATGCATGTTTACACTTTTTGAAATATATTACAGTATTTGGAAGTCAGTTGAATCAATATTACAGATAAACAGTGGGGATGAGTTGAACATTCCTTTCCAATTCTAATTTGATCTGAATGGGACCTAACTTGGATCTTCTTGGGTGTTTCCAAATCTATTCCATTCCGCTTTATTCTGATTTGGAGGATAAATCTGACTAGTTGAGATAAGTGCAGCTTTGGAGCTTTGGGTTTGTTTATTTTTGGCATAGTTATAATGGCTCAGAAAACCAAAAACTGAAAAGTGGAACATTTGCAATGAAATCTGGAATTGAGGTACAGATTCATGGATCCAATATATGTAATTCCCATTCTAAATTTTAACTCCTCCTGACATACTCAAGCCAACCAAACAAATGTGAAGATATAAACAAAATTAGCATGTAAAACAGGAGATTTTAAGTGACATTGAACAACTACAGATCATGGGTGTGTACTGAGGAACTATTCTATCATTCCACTGAGCCAGGGCATATTATTATTAGTCAATCTGTTTAACATGTAAAAGTTACAAAACACTCTTTTGGTTGATTCAGTTGCAAATGGTTTGTTTTACACTTAGTTTCTGTAAAAGCAATTAAAGATTCATTTAAATGTTGTTAGCTGTGGATACAACAACAACTTGTATTTACATAGTGCCTTTAACATAGTAAAACATCCCACGGTGCTTCACAAGAGCGTTACCAAACAAAGTTTACTACCGAGCCACATAAGGAGAAATTAGGGCAGGTGACCAAAAGCTTGGTCAAAGAGGTAGGTTTGAAGGAGTGTCTGAAAGGAACAGAGGTTTAGAGAGGGAATTCCAAAGCTTAGGACCTTGGCAGCTGAAGGCATGGCCGCCAATGTTTTTTTTTATTCGTTCATGGGATGTGGGCGTCGCTGGCAAGGCCAGCATTTATTGTCCATCCCTAGTTGCCCTTGAGAAGGTGGTGGTGAGCTGTCTTGAACCGCTGCAGTCCGTGCGGTGAAGGTACTCCCACAGTGCTGTTAGGGAGGGAGTTCCAGGATTTTGACCCAGCGACGATGAAGGATCGGCGATATACTTCCAAGTCAGGATGGTGTGTGACTTGGAGGGGAACTTGGAAGTGGTGGTGTTCCCATGCGCCTGCTGTCCTTGTCCTTCTAGGAGGTAGAGATTGCGGGTTTGGAAGGTGATGCCGAAGAAGCCTTGGTGAGTTGCTGCAGTGCATCTTGTAGATGGTACACACTGCAGCCACAACATGCCGGTGGTAGAGGGAGTGGATGTTTAAGGTGGTAGAGAGGGTGCCAATCAAGTGGGCTGCTTTGTCCTGAATGGTGTTGAGCTTCTTGAGTGTTGTTGGAGCTGCACTCATCCAGGCAAGTGGAGAGTATTCCATCACACTCCTGACTTGTGCCTTGTAGATGGTGGAAAGACGTTGGGGAGTCAGGAGATGAGACACTCGCCACAGAATACCTAGCCTGTGACCTGCTCTTGTTGTCACAGTATTTATGTGGCTGGTTCAATTAAGTTTCTGGTCAATGGTGACCCACAAGATGTTGATGGTGGGGGATTCGGTAATGGTAATGCTGTTGAATGTCAAGGTGCAGTGGTTAGACTCTCGATTGTTGGAGATAGTCATTGCCTGGCACTTGTGTGGCACGAATGTTATTTGCCACTTATCAGCCCAAGCCTGAATGTCATTCAGGTCTTGTTGCATGCAGGCATGGACTGCTTCATTATCTGAGGAGTTGCGAATGGCACTGAACACTGCAGTCATCAGTTAACATCCCCAGTTCTGACCTTATGTTGGAGGGAAGCAGCTGAAGATGGTTGGGGCTAGGACATTGCCCTGAGGAACTCCTGCAGTAATGTCCTGGGGCTGTGATGATTGACCTCCAACCACCACAACCATCTTCCTGGTGGAGCGATTAAAATCAGGGATGCGCAAGAGACCAGAATTGAAGGAGCGCAGAGATCTCAGAGGATTGTAGGGCTGGAGGACGTTACAGAGATAGGGAGGGATAAGGCTGTGAAGGGATTTGGAAACAAGGATGAGAATTTTAAAATTGAGGCGTTGCTGGACCGGGAGTCAATGTTGGTCAGAGAGCACAGGGGTGGTGGGTGAATGGGACTTGGTGCGAGTTAGGATATGGCAGCAGGGTTTTAGATGACCTCAAGTTTTTGTAGGGTGGAAGATGGGAAGCCGACCAGGAGAACATTAGAATAGTCAAGTCTAGAGGTAACAAAGGCATGGATGAGGGTTTCACCAGATACAAATTTGAATGGTTTGTTTCTGTGATTATTGTCTAGATTATTTTGTTAAGTAGGTTGGCTGTGGTGTAATGGGAAATGGGCCTCCCATAAAAGTCATCTGTCAGCTCCACATGCCCCCCCCTTCACCCTCAACTACCCTGCCCTCCCCCCACCCCACCCCATTGTCATAGCTTTACTGTCTAGATTTACACTTGAAGAATTGCCACTTGTGTAAAATACTGGGGGGTTGCTGACAGTGATAGAACTGCACTGCAGAATGAATCAGTGTCTTCAGTCTTCATAGAATGATACAGCACAGAAGGAGGCCATTTGGCCCATTGTGCCTGTGCCGACTCTTTGAAAGAGTTATCCAATTAGTCCCACTACCCTGCTCTTTCCCCATAGCCCTGAAAATCTTTCCCCTTCAAGTATTTATCCAATTCCCTTTTGAAAATTACTATTGGATTTGCTTCCACCACCCTTTCAGGATCATAGCAACTCGCTGTGTAAATGTTCTTTTCCTCCTGTCGCCTTTGGTTCTTTTGTCAATTACCTTAAACCTGTGTTCTCTGGTTACTGACACTTCTGACACTGAAAACAGCTTCTCCTTATTTACTCTATCAAAACCCTTCATGATTTTGAACACTTCTATCCGATCTCCCCTTAACCTTCTCTGAGTAACAGTGGGGATAAAACAGGGGAAAAATGGGGGGAAAATAGTTTGATTGCTCAAAAATAATGCAGCATCCATTACAGGAGTAGTATAATTTAATTGTCATTGTAGGCAATAGAATTGCTAATATTAGAATTCTAGCATGAGCAATCTATCACTTTTAAGATGTAATGAATATTTTCCAAATAAGCAACTATTGTATTATTATTCAACAATTTTTCAGTGTATATGTTACAATTCCTAATCTTTTCAGTCAGGACATCAACATGCATCAACTTTATTAAACAGAAGAATATGAGAGAGGTGAATACTGAAGCAGTTGAAAATGAGATGAGCAACATTATGATGGATAAAAGGAAAATTTTAGATAAGTTAGTTACACGAAAGGAAGAAAAAGCTCCAGGGCCCAACAGGATACATCCTAGGATCCTGAAGGAGGAAATTGTTGCGGCTTGAGAAATTATAATTCAGGGCTCTGTTGAGTATGGAGGTGTGCCAGAGGTCTGGAGAATGGACAATGTAGTAGCCATTTTTTAAAAGCAAGTACAAGATAATCCACATAATTGCAGGTCAGTTAAAATCTGTTATAGGAAACATTTTAAGACCAGAATTGGAGCAGTCTTTAAGGATGAAAATACCATGTATCTAGATAAAGAGAAAATAACCAGCACAGATATCACAAGGGACATGCGTGCTTGACAAGCCGCATATAATTATTTGATGAAGTAAAGAAGATGGTTGTGGTTATTGGAGGCCAATCATCACAGCCCCAAGACATCGCTGCAGGAGTTCCTCAGTGTTGTGTCGGTACCTTTCTACCTAGACACAATTTAGGACTCAGAACTCAGAGATTCAAACATGAAGTGCTTTATTCAGGAAGGAAAGGAAGTTCTGGAAAGTTCCGAACAAAGAGAGCTAAACTTAACCAAGAGAACACCCAACCATTTATTTGCTGTGACAGCGCCACCACAGGTGGGAGGAGAAAACACAATACATAACATATTCCTCCCCTCTTAAATGAAAGGTCCACATTATTCCTCAACAGATAAGTTACTTTCAATGCACTCACTAACCAAGGGTAGAGGTAGACTGCCTCAAACCCTGACTTTACCCTGGGGTTTATTCTGCCCCAGTCTTGTGGGTAAGCCACTAAGCCTACAGATCCAAGTATCTTGGAGGCCGCCGCTCCCTGACAGGATATCGGCGGTCATCGCTGGCTTCCACAGCAGTAGGCATTGACACAGGCCTGGATGGAGAAGGTGCCTGTGTCAGTCGAAAGTCAGGAGTTTGCACAGGTGGAACAGTCTCTATGGCTTCCTGTGTTGGAGAAGAGCACTGTGGCAAAGGATGCTGGTTTGCGGTATCATCCATAAACAGTTCAGGCCAACCAGCCATTGGAGCCTCTGTGGCTGTCTCTGCTCCTAGCAACAGTTGATCTGTGTGTCTTCTCCAGACGACGTCCTCGGCAGTCTCAACCGTGTAAGACATAGGGCCTGTCTGTGCGATCACCGTAACAGGAACCCATTTCGGTCCAGTTTTGTAGTTTCGAGCTAGGACGTGCTCTCCAGGGTGAAACCGTCTCTCCTTGGCTCTTTTCTCTCTCTTTTCAACTTGAGCTTGTTGTTGACAATGGACAAACTGTTCTGCCCTTGGAGGTTTGAGTAAGTCAAAACTTGTCCGCAACTGCCTCTTCATCATGAGCGAAGCGGAGGAAGTTTTGGTTGTGGCATGCGGCTCATTCCTGTAAGACAACAGGAAGCTGTTCAGACATTGGTGGATGGAGCCCTGACCTTGCGATGCCTTCAAAGCGTGCTTCAAAGTTTGCACGAACCTTTCTACCAGGCCGTTAGTAGAGGGATGATAGGGCGCACACCTGATGTGTTGGACACCATTCACATGCAGGAAGGTTGCAAACTCCTGTGATACGAATTGTGGACCGTTGTCACTTACGAGTTGTTCCGGTGAGCCATAACGGCTGAACATCTCACCAAGTTTCTCAATTGTTTTCTCTGCCATGGTAGACCTCATCACAGCGACCTCCGGCCACTTGCTACGAGTGTCCACAACCACCATAAACATCTTCTCTTCGAAAGGACCGGCGAAGTCCACATATACTCGCTGCCACACTTCTGCAGGCCAATCCCAGTGGTGTAGGGTTGCCAGCTGTGGAACATTCCGGATCCTTTGACATGGGGAACATGTTTTGGCTTTCTCCTCAATATTTCCATCAAGACCTGGCCACCAGAAGTAGCCTCTTGCCATTTCCTTCATCCGAACCATCCCACTGTGGCCTGTATGAAGTTGTTGCATTATAGGTTCCCTCAGAGGTGGCGGAATGATGACATGGTGTCCCTAAAGGAGAGAACCTGCCTGGACGGAGAGCTCATTTCTTTTTGAAACGTAAGGTTTCAAACTAGGAGAATCTCCTATAGCTCTCCCTCGAATGACATTGTCCATTACCTCAGACAGGACTGGATCGTTGCGGGTGTACCTTCGCACCTGAACTGCCGTGACAGGTGCTCCCTCCACTTGTCTAAAGTAGAAGATGTCTATCTGACGAGGCTCTGGGGGAGTAACAGGCAAGGGTAGCCTCGAGAGACCGTCTGCAAGTGCAAGTCTGATTTGCGATATTTGATGTCGTATGTGTGTCCTGACAACAGTAAAGCCCACCTTTGCATCCTGCTTGCAGCAAGAGACGGAATTCCAGTGTGGGGCCCGAAGATTAAAGTCAATGGACGGTGGTCCATCAGGAGTGTGAACCTTCTCCCAAACAGGCACTGATGAAATTTTCGAATTCCAAAAACGATTCCCAAGGCCTCGTGCTCAATCTGTGCATAGTTACTCTCGGCCTTGTTCAAGGTGCGTGATGCGAAGGCGATAGGTTTCTCTTCACCAGAAGGCATGATGTGGGATATGACTGCTCCCACACCATATGGTGACGATCACATGCTAGCTGCACGGGTAGCTTTGGGTCAAAGTGTGTCAGGACCTCCGATTTCAGCAATGCTTTCTTTGCTTGGGCGAAAGCTTCGTTGCACAGTTCAGTCCATTTCCATGTTTTGCCTTGACATAGCAACTGATGTAACGGTTTCAGCAATGTTGCTAAGTCTGGAATAAACTTCCCATAATAGTTAAGTAGCCCCAGAAATGAACGTAACTGGCTCACATTCTGGGGTGCTGGAGCCTCCACGATCGCATTGATATTGATCTTTGATGGTGTCTTATGCAGGCCAGTAGCGTCAATCACATGCCCCAGGTACTCAACTGAAGACTGAAAGAATTCACATTTGTCCTTACAAACTCTGAGTCTGTACTCTTTCAGTCGTTGTAGTGTCGCATCCAAGTTCAGAAGATGATCCCCCTCATTTGTCCCAGTGACAAGGATGTCGTCCAGGTAGCACTGGACTCCTGGCAGTCCACTCAAAATCTGATCCATTGCCCTTTGGAATAGAGCAGGGGCCGACGTAATTCCAAATGGAAGGTGGCAGTACCTGTATAGCCCCTTGTGTGTCACAATTGTCAGCAGCTCCTTTGATTTGTCATCGACATGCATTTGTAGATAAGACTGGCATAAGTCTATTTTGCTGAACTTTTGCCCTCCGGCCAGGCCCGTAAAAAGATCATCAATGAGGGGAAGAGGGTACTGTTCCGCAGACAGCACCAGGTTAATAGTCACTTTAAAATCCCCGCAGATTCGAACAGATCCATCCTTTTTCAGGACAGGTACAATGGGCGTGGCCCATTTGCTCATGCTCACAGGCTCCAGGACTCCATTCTCGACTAAGGCCTCCAAGTTAGCCTCAACTTTTGGCCTAATTGCATAGGGTACAGGTCGGGCTTTGTGAAACTTCGGCTTGCTGTCAGGTTTAATGTCCAGTCTCACACTGATCTTTTTCATGCTCCCAAGTTCCCCATTGAAGAGTTCTGCATGTTTGTTTAACACTGCAGTCAGACCTGACTCCCCTTTTGACATCATGCAGACTGCAGGCCAGTCCAGCATGATTTTCTCTAGCCACACACGTCCCAGTAGCGATGGGTAATTTCCCTTTACCACATATAGTGGCAGTTTCGCAGTCTGTCCGTTCGTTTAACTGTCACCTCAATGACGCCTCTCATGGCCACAGGTTCGCCGGTATACGTCTTTAGCAGAATGTTTGTTGGCTGAAGGGTAAGATGCTTTAGCATTTTGTTGTAGACAGTGTCTGAAACAAGGGACACAGCCGCGCCTCTGTCCACCTCCATCCGCACTGATTGTCCCTCACCAGTGGTGATACCCAGTAGCCATTTGAACCACCTGCAACCATCAGTATGTGCACCTCTTCCTCCTCAGAGGTGTCGCTCCCCTCTGTTTTGCTTGTTCCATCATACTGCACTGAATGAACACTCCTTTTCCTCTCTTGTCCAAATACAGACATTTTGCTTCCATGCTTCCCAGCTCTGTCTGTTCTTTTTTTACCTCTACAGGTGCGTTCAATGTGACCCTTTTTGCCACAATTTCAGCTTTCCAGCTCCGTACACCAGCAGTCATTAGCGTGATGGCCCGTTTTCCCACAACGGTAACATGTGCTGTTCCGCGCACCTTTAGGCTCAGACGACACCTTGTGAACTCTCCCTGTTGAACCCAACAGGTGAGCCTCCTTTTCCACCAGCTCCATGGAGACACTAACTTCAATGGCCTTTTCAAGAGTAAGGTTGTCCTCAGGAAGAAAGCGCTTCTGTGTGGCTGCATTTTGCAGACCACACACGAGTCTGTCTCTAATGGTGTCCTTCAGCACTTCCTTGAACTTGCAGCGTTCAACATTTTTAAAGCAGCAATAAACATCGTCATTGATTCCCCCTCCTCTTGATTCCGTTTGTGAAATCTAAATCTCTCAGCAATAACCAGAGGTTTTGGTGAAAAATGTGCTCCAAGAATTTCCACTAGTTGCTTATATGTTTTAGTTCCTGGCTTATCTGGCTGCACGAGGTTGCGAAGTAAATTGAATGTCTTCGGCCCCATTACAGTCAAAAAGGTAGGCATGACCTTTTCATTTGCCACCGCATTCGCCAATACAAAATAGTCAAAACGTTCTGTATATGCGTTCCATTGCTCCACATTTTCATCAAAATCACCGATGTTTCCTAATATAGTAGCCATCTCACGTTTCAAATTAAAATTTCTGTTTACTCACTGCCATAACATTTATGTGATGCTGCAATCTCTGTTCCGAGTGTTTTGTAGTTGAAAACAAGAAAGTTCCCACAACGCAGATTCATCCGATCCTCGTCGCCATTTGTTGTGTCGGTACCTTTCTACCTAGACACAATTTAGGACTCAGAACTCAGAGATTCAAACATGAAGTGCTTTATTCAGGAAGGAAAGGAAGTTCTGGAAAGTTCCGAACAAAGAGAGCTAAACTTAACCAAGAGAACACCCAACCATTTATCTGCTGTGACAGTGCCACCACAGGTGGGAGGAGAACACACAATACATAACACTCAGGGCAGAGACCTAGGCTCAACCATCTTCAGTGGCTCCATCAATGACCTTCCCTCCATCATAGGGTCAGAAGTGGGGATGTTCGCAGATGATTGCACAGTGTTCAGTCCCATTTGCAACTCCTCAGATAATGAAGCAGTCCATGCCAACAGACAACAAGACCTGGACGACATTCAGGCTTGGCCTGATAAGTGGCAAGTAACATTCATGCCACGCAATAAATGGACAATAAATGCAGGTCTTGCCAATGACGCCCACATCCCACGAATGAATAAAAAAAAAGGCTCCGTGTTCTCCCCAATAGAGGGAGTGGGCCCTGTAGTGGTCTCTGTAATGTATGTAATGTATATATACCTTAAGGGAGAGAACTACTTTTTACAGCTCCTGTATACTGTAGTACCGGCAGTGACCACACCTGTATATAAACCCTGAGTAGTGATCTGTACAGTTAGTTCTAGAGTAACCCTCATTCAGTAAACACCTGTTGAATCATTCCCTGCAGCCTGTTGTCTGATTATTGAAGGACACAACATTAAGATACACGGACAAAACATTGGCGACGAGGCAGATTCGAACCTACCTGCAACTCTGCATCACCTCCCAGGGATTCGCTCCTGGAGAACCGTGGAAGAAGGTCGAGTCCAGAAGCACGGGCGTCGAACACGGGCAACCACCCAGTCATCCAGCAGAGATTTGAGCATCGCAGGGGAGGCTGTCGAGAGCCAGGCTTGGCTTTCCAGTCACGGTGGTCCAGCGAAACGGGCTGGCAACAGGTACTGCGCAGACCCTTCCCGGACAGCGACGGGCTGGAGCCCGACCGAGCGGCACAGAAAAAGGCCGAGCAGCATCGACGGGGGAGAGAGAGAGGGCAGAGCACACAGGGCACAGCCGGTGTTCAGGACCGAGCGGCGTCAACGGGGGAGAGAGGCGAGAGAGAGCAGAGCACAGCCGGTGGTCAAGGGCCGAGCAGCGTCAACGGGGGAGAGCGGTGCGCAGGAAAATGCGAGGCGCTGCCATTGCCATGAGGACTGCAGAGAGCGGCGTTGGCAGCAGCGCAGGAGCGGCGCACGAAACCCACAGGGTGGCGCCATTTGCCATGAAGACCGCCGAGAGCGGCGTTAGCAGCAGCGCAGGAGACGCCATTTTAAGCCGCAGCGGGGAAGAAAGGAAAGCACGGGAGATGCCATTTTAAGCCAGTCTAACCACACCCAAAAATGCCGAAGAGTGGCAGTATCACAGCGTTTGACAATGAAGTCGAAGATTCGACGACATATGTCGAACGCATAGAAGTATACTGCAAGGCGAATGAAGTGCCAGATGACAAGAAAGCGCTGGTATTGTTGAATTCAATGGGTGCAAAAACATATGGCTTACTACGAAACCTAGTAACCCCAGAGAAGCCAGTAGAAAAGGATTTTGAAAACATAGTGTCAATCCTACAGGACCACTTAAACCCCACACCGCTGCTGACAGCAGAAAGATTTAAGTTTCACAAAAGGAACCAGCATAAAGATGAAAGTAATGCTGAGTATTTAACGGAACTGCACAAGCTATCGAAACACTGCCAGTTTGGAATGGGACTAGCAGATACTTTAAGGGACAAGTTTGTGTGTGGGCTTCAAAGTGATGGAACCCAGAAACGGCTTCTATCAGAAAAGGATCTTACGCTGGACAAGGCTTTCAGCATTGCAGTATCACATGAAGCAGCAGCACGGGGCACTGCAGAGATACAACGGAGACCGCAAGAATATGGCACAAAGGAAATGTCATACGGAACAGTGAAGTGCTATCGCTGCGGCAGAACAACACACGACCATAATGATTGCTGGTTCAAGGACAAAGTGTGCAGACAGTGTGGAAAAGTAGGACACATAGCAAGAGTCTGCAGGTCAGGAAAAAAAACCAGCAGCAAGAAATCTCCACAGGAGAAGTACAAGAAGGTACATAAGGTGACGGAGAGCAGTTCAGATGAACAGAAGAGTGATACAGACTCCGGAAGCAAGGAGCTGGGTTGTCTGAAACTACATAATGTGATCAAAATGGAGGATCACCAAACTATCTGGGTCATGCTCAAGATAGCAGGAGTCCAAGTGAAAATGGAATTGGACACAGGATCAGCCCTAACAGTCATAAACCGAAGGGACTACAAGCGGCTATTCTCACATATACCCTTGAGAGATACAAAGATTGTCTTGAAGACGTACACGGGGCAAAAAGTCTACCCCAAAGGAAAAATAAGGGTGAACGTTATATATAACGGCAAGGAAACACCAAAAATGGACCTATATGTATTGCCAGATGGAGGACCACCACTACTAGGACGTGAATGGATCCGGAAGATACAGCTAGATTGGCATTCCATACAAGCACTGACTGTAGATGCCAAAAAGGATGATGACGTCACACCTGGACGACTGTCAAAAATGCTAACTGACGCACAAGAAGTGTTCCAGCAGGGACTCGGAACACTAAAAGGCATAACAGCGACGATCAAAATAGAGCAAAATGCAAGCCCAAAGTTTTTTAAGGCCAGACCGGTACCTTATGCGATCCGCCCAGCCGTTGAAGCAGAGCTGGAAGATTTGGAACGTTCAGGAGTACTGTCCAAAGTGGACTGGAGCGAGTGGGCTACACCCATCGTTCCTGTAATGAAGAGGTCGTTGAGTAATACGCCTGGGGAACTAAAGAAGGTTCGCATCTGTGGGGTTTAAGGTGTCAGTGAACCCAATCCTTCACACTTTACAATATCCGCTTCCGCGGATTGAAGATATTTTCACCTCGTTATCTGGAGGGAAACTCTTCACTAAGATTGATCTGGCCCAGGCGTACCTGCAAATGGAGGTAGAAGAAGCCTCGAAACAGTACCTCACGATCAACACTCATAAAGGTCTCTACCAATACAACCGGCTGGTGTTCGGGGTGGCATCAGCTCCGGCTATTTGGCAAAGGGCAATGGAACAAGCCCTGCAAGGGATTCCAGGGACCCAGTGTTATTTGGACGACATCCTGGTCACGGGCGAAAATGACAGTGATCACCTCGCCAACCTGGAGCAGGTGCTCACTAGATTGAAGGAATATGGGCTCCGAGCTAATCGCCACAAATGCGAGTTTTTCCAGAAGCAGATCTCGTATTGTGGCCACGTTATTGATGAAGAGGGGTTACATAAGTCCCCTGAAAAGATTGAGGCAGTAGTCAAGGCTCCAGCACTGGAAAATGTGTCACAACTGAGGTCGTTCCTCGGGCTGGTGAACTACTACCATAAGTTCTTGCCGAATTTGTCTACCGTACTACACCCACTGAACACCTTACTGCAAACGGGGGTACCATGGAAGTGGAGTGACGAGTGTAAATGAGCTTTCCAGAAGAGCAAAGCATTGATCACATCAAAAGAGGTGTTGGCTCATTTCAACCCAGCACTACCAATTCGGTTGGCGTGTGATGCATCACCCTATGGCATTGGAGTGGTGCTGTCGCACAAATTCCCGGACGGCTCGGAGAGGCCAGTAGCCTTTGCGTCTCGGTTACTAACCTCAGCCGAGCGTAACTACGCCCAGATTGACAGGGAGGCCCTCAGCCTAGTGTGGGGAGTGAAAAAGTTCAATCACTATCTGCACGGGCAGAAGTTCACCTTGCTGACTGACCACCAACCACTTGTCTCCATCTTTAATCCAAAGAAGGGCGTTCCGGTGATGACTGCTCAATGGCTACAAAGATGGTTCCTTTTTCTAGGGGTGCACCAATATGAAATTGAGTATAAAGGCACGAAACAGCATGGAAACGCTGATGGGCTATCACGCCTGCCACTGCCTACTGCGGAGGAAGCACCAGCAGTGGATCTTGTCGAAATATTTCATTCGACTATAATTGAATGCTTGCCAGTAACTAACGCTGGTATAGAGAAGGAGACCCGAAATGACCCGACACTGTTTCGGGTATATGATTTGACGGTGAAGGGATGGCCAGCACATGCCGACTCACTGTTGCCAGCATGCTCATCCAGAAGAGAACAGCTGTCAGTATGCCAGGGGACCTTGATGTGTGGATCCCGAGTGGTAATTCCACCCAAGTTAAGGGAGAGAGTGCTCAATGAGCTTCACGAAGGTCATCTGGGAGGGGTGAAAATGAAAAGCCTTGCTAGGGCTTATGTGTGGTGGCCGGGGATCGATCAGCAATCGAGGACCTGACAAAGAGCTGCTCAGGATGCCAGAAGGTCCAAAATGCACCACCACATGCCCCTCTACACCCATGGGAGTGGCCCTCATCTCCATGGCAACAGGTGCATATTGATTTTGCTGGTCCATTCATGGACTCAATGTTTTTAATAGCCGTGGATGCGCACTCGAAATGGCCTGAGGTCATCAAAATGTCCTCCACCGCCACGGAGAAAACTATTGCAGTCCTACAGACCATTTTTGCCAGGAACGGCTTGCCAGAGCAGATTTGCTCTGATAACGGACCACAGTTTGTGTCCGAAGAGTTTCGAAGATTTATGAAAAGGAATGGGGTAAGGCATTACACATCCACCCCGTATCATCCAGCCACAAATGGATTGGCTGAGAGGTTCGTACAAACCTTTAAAAAAGCAATAAAGGCCATGTGCGATGACAACATTCCACTGCAGCATAAGGTGGACAATTTCCTGTTAGCCTACAGAAATGCGACACATGCAGTCACCAACCAGGCCCCGGCCATGATGTTCTTTAACCAAAGGTTGAGATCTCGTCTGGATTTGCTCGGACCAAATGTACGAAGAGATGTTGAGAGTAAGCTATTTCAGCACATCAGTGAGAAGCCGACAAGGAGCTTCAATGTAGGGCAACCAGTCTTGGCCCGCGACTACCGAACAGAGAAATGGCAACCAGGAACGATATGCACACGGCAGGGGCCAATAATGTACACAGTGGATGTTGGGGAGAACATTGTGAGACGCCATGCTGACCAGATCCTAGAGTCACAGGAACGAGTCAACCCCATGTCTCGGCCATACGTACCTGGTGAGGAACCCGACGTACAGGTCGCATCTACCTCAGAAACAATAGCATTGGAAGCTGATGAATCAACTGACGACAGGGTGCTAGAATCGCCTCCGCACCAAGAGCGAGACACTCAGGAAAGGCGTTATCCAGAAAGAATCAGGAAGCCTCCCCAGAGACTGAATATATGAATGGACTATTTTCATATAACATTGTATATTAAAAATGTTAATTGTTAAATGAGTATTATGGTACTGTTAATCTAAAAGGGGAGGAATTGTAATGTATGTAATGTATATATACCTTAAGGGAGAGAACTACTTTTTACAGCTCCTGTATACTGTAGTACCGGCAGTGATCACACCTATATATAAACCCTGAGTAGTGGTCTGTATAGTTAGTTCTAGAGTAACCCTCATTCAGTAAACACCTGTTGAATTTTTCCCTGCAGTCTGTTGTCTGATTATTGAAGGACACAACATTAAGATACACGGACATAACAGTCTCCTCTCCCTCCAATTAGCCAAAGACACTTACATGTCGAAGATCTACATCTTGGCCTTTATTTCAATCTTCAGAGTGCTTCTGCCCTTATAAGGTCCCTTGATACCTTTTCTAATGCTGCAGCGGTGTCTCACTGCAATACCGCCGGAGTTTCCTTACACACACTGGCAGCCTTTCTCTTGACAGCTGGATTCCTGCTGGAAGCGCGCCACGCATATGTACTAAACCCAACATTGGAAAATATGTTGGGACAGGGCAGATATAGAAAGGCGGGTGGAAGTTCACTGGAACTCTGACCTGATGATGAGACTTCCCTTCTATATCTTATTATTAATATATCAATGTGAAAGCATTGTGTGATTGTTCTCTTTCAAAAAAAATAATTTTTGTAAATTTTAGATTTAAATAATGTTTATACCTGGACCATATTTTGTTAAATGCTTGTCATTTTTCCTGTTTCAACTTGTAATCTGCTTGTAGTTTTGGTTTCTAGAAATAAAAGGGCCAAAGCTCCGCAGCCCCTTCCAGTTTGCTGTGGCTCTGGCAGAAGTGTGGCGGAAGGACCACGAGTTAGGCTGGGACCTGGATACGTTGGGGACTTGGCCTTGTGATGGAATCACTGCCTGGCACTGACAAAAGCGGAGTCTCCACCTGCTTTTTATAAGGGCAGCTGCAATAAGAGGGGCAAGGAAGGGGACTACATTTCGGAGTTCCTACATTCCCGGCTGCTCAGTCAGATCATTGGCTGGTACGCCTAGCAAGATCAGGCATGCCAAGCTGCTAACTGGTGTAAATGGGTCCCAACTGATGGTCTAGGTCAGGTGCTTGGCCTGGATCCCTGAAAGAAGCTCCCAGGGAAGTTAAAAAAAATTAAATGAGGTTTCCTTGTAAAGGAAATAGCCATATTCCAAGAGATACACCATCCTATGAACGGAATTTTGACTTTATTAAAACATGAAAACTGGGTTTAAAAATCTAAAAGCCTCAACGACACAGGCTACAAACAGAACACAGGCTTTTGAGATAAGATCAGTTGTTAACACAAGCTGTAAACACCATACAAGCTTTTGAAATGGGAATGGGTTATTGACAATAAAACAATGGCCCTATTGAAACAAACCATTGGAGGTTTCCAGAAAGTCTGCAGTTTGGGAGAAACACAATACCATTGCCCAGTTTAAAGTGTTATAAACGAATACTCCGGGAAACAGAAACTTAGAACATTAAACAACCATATGCCTTCATAATATCGCATCAAATGAAACAAGCAGACACGACGTCCGTGGTATAACCATTGAGATAGCTAGAAAACAAGTAAATACTCGGTTGAAGTGTTTTCAATTTACATGTTGTAAAATATACAAACAGAAGACTTTGAAAATATGACTTCAATAGATGACACCAAGCAATCAGATTGTGTTTGTGTTGAACTTGGAACACATAGGAGTCACGAAGTCGGCTTCCAAACAGCTAGGTGATTTTTAGGATTGAAAGGAAGTCCTTCGATAAAAATGGCATCAATTAGATACATAAATTATAACCGTTTTTTATGATACGTTTTGAACACCTAAACAACAGACAGGATTCTGAGAGTTGGCAGCTGAATTGACAATAAGAGTAGAAAGAATTCAATAGAGAATGACTAGAGATAATTAGCTTACATCAGCAGAAAACTTCAAAGAATAAACCACTAAAAAAGGTATAAAAATAGAGCTTTTCAGATGGAAAGTCAGAAGTCGCTGGAAAGGGCAAGCGATTCTCAACTTCAGAGGCAGGCTCTGTAAGCTTTTAATTCTTTGAGTCTCGGGGATCAAAAAGGTACTCTTACTTCATTTTGGTGGATATTCTGGATTAGAAATAATAAGAAATGTAAAAATGTATGAAGTTAAGATTTGAGAATAAGGATCTCTGAGAATAAGAAATGTAAGCTATTTGTATTTTGAACTGTTAAAGTCGCGATTGACTCACAAGCTGTTAACTATATGTCGGCTTTTAAATAAATCTATGTATTTTTAGAATTGTCTAAAAAGTATTTCTGTATCAAACTCGCAAACTCAATTTCTGTACACTCTTTGGTGAGGAGTTGCAGATTCTGGGGGAGTATTCCAGACCCTCATAATATCCGGAAGGTTACAGTCTAGTTAAACTTATTAAAGTGCTATCTGGAGGATGGTAACATCTTCAAGTCATTCCTTTCCTTTAGAGAGAGATAGCCTGGACCTTTAGACCCAATTAAGTGTCTTATAGAATTCGGCTATCTCTAACTTTAGTTGAAGCTGAACGTCTGGGGAATACGCCTGATCTGGGGTAGCCCGAAAAGGGCTAGGACTAGTAATTATCCCTTCACCCTTATGAAGGAGACCTGACTTTTCACTCGCTGAGAACGGCACTAACACTACACAGTAAGTCAAATTTTGTGGCCTCCAGAAGCCGGCAGATGTCTAAGATGTGTTTCTAGCAGCGTTGGCATCTGCCAGAGGCAAACGAAATAGAGAACTGCTCCTGATCGTTACATGTGAACACCATCCAAGACAAAGCAGCCCGCTTGATTGACACCCCATCCACCACCTTAAACATTCACTCCCTCCACCACCAGCGCACTGAGGCTGCAGTGTGTACCCATCTACAAGATGCACTGCAGCAACTCAACAAGGCTTCTTTGGCAGTACCTCCCAAACCTGCGAACTCTTCCACCAAGAAGGACAAGGGCAGCAGACGCATGGGAACACCACCACCTCCAAGTTCCCCTCCAAGTCACATACCACCCTGACTTGGAAGTGTATCGCCGTTCTTTCATCGTCGCTGGGTCAAAATCCTGGAACTCCCTCCCTAACAGCACTGTGGGAGTACCTTCACCACACGGACTGCAGCGGTTCAAGAAGGCAGCTCACCACCACCTTCTCAAGGGCAATTAGAGATGGGCAATAAATGCTGGCCTTGCCCGCGACGTCACATCCCATGAACAAATAAAAACAAACTGCTCCTGACCTTGGACGATCTGTCAGGGTCAGCAGTGAAGGCCCATTCCTGGCATATTGCCGGGATCACAGGCCCACTGAGTTTTGGCCCCAAAAACTAGCAATACTGAGCAAAGGCAGCTTGTTAACGTTTCAGTACTGAATGTCTTCCGCAGCTTTAGATCTTGTGGTCAAATAGAATGTGACATTTTTGAGTATTATGAAGCACAACTATAATCATATGTGATTTCAAAGCATTTCCTAATTCAATATTTTTTTGGAATCAAGTAAAAACTGAAGAAGGCTCTAAAATATTCCTGGTGCAGCCAAGCTGTAAAGGGTCCGGCACGGACTTGATGGGCCGAATGGCCTCCTTCTGTGCCATTATGACTCTATGATGACTTGTCAATCTGTCTGGAACAGCAACCAGTTTGTCCATTGAAGCTGCACGTTCTGGTCATGAAGTACTGTAAAAATATACCTTTTGGCTGGAATATCACTTCCACTTTTGCATGGCAAATGAACATATCACTAATACAGAAAGCGAGACTTTTCACTTAAGCATATACATTCCAGAACATCATAAGGGGAAATGATTCCTCCCTTAATGAGCAGTTACTCGTTGGTGGGTGGGGGTAACCAGTAACCTAACAATTTAAACAATGGAAAAGAAGCTACTGCATGTTTCATTAATCTGCAGTGTGTTGTTGCCACTGCAAATGTTTGCTTTCAGTTAATTCTTTTAGCTTCTAGCAGACAAGTTAAATGAAACATATTATTGTTGGTTAGTGGAAATTGTTTTTGATACATGGGTGTCTAATGAAGTAAGCATTGCAGCCTACATTTTTGATGTACTTTACGTTTGATTCACATCTGAATAAGAGTCCTCAATTTTCCGGTTATGAAGCTCTGCTATCGCTTTGCCAATTGGTAATTACTGACAACATTCTGAAAAAAATCACCATGTCATACAGTTGATTTGTGTGTGTCTGCTTTTTCGATTTTGTTGTAATAATAAGTACTACCATATGGCATCTCACAAATCGCTTTTCTGAGAGATTGACGCAGGCAGACATTTAATAAATAATATGATAATAGCTACTGTAACAAAGCACTGTGCCTATTACAGAGAGATTAAATCAGGTCTGCTGTTAGTAGCTAGCTGCCTTTAGTCAACCTGATGAATATTACAGAAGCCGATTAATCTCTATTATTTAATTGAAATTGCACTACTGCACCCATTGGTGATCATCTTTATATTAACAGGTTTGGTGAATAAATCTTAATGCAGGCAATTACATTATTAACTAGAGGTCTTGCACTTGGGGTAAATCTTGTGAATCGGGTAACTGGATTTGATAGCAATTTTTCTCTGACTGACACGCAAGTAATATTGGTGCCACTATAAGTGTCAAATGAACTTATTAAGCTATATCATGTTATTTGATCTTCATCTCTTCACCTAGAGGCGATTTGTTTCCTTTGAGGACTATAGCAGTTTCTATTTGGGCCACACAAATTTATAACAAAGATTAATTATCATTATTTAAAATTTTCTTAATATTTCCTGCTGTGTTCCAATCATTTCTCATGGTAATTCAGCACAATAGTAATTCAGCATCTTAGCAAATATATATATGCATATATTCTAAAAAAATAAAAAATATAGCAACTCAGAGTTATTCTAAATGCAGCACCTTGTTCAGGAATAAATAAATGAAGCATTACACTCCTATAAATATAGTTAAAGTTTGCAAGCTCAAATGATGATTTGAAAAAAGGAAGTATAAAGCAGTGTCAAGTAGCATTGTAAAGACTCTTTTGACAACTCCGTCATTCAGCTGAAACAAGAAGTGTTCTCGTCAACCATGCACAGAAGTAGTTACAACATGTTGCCACTATGTTTTTCTTAAGGTCCCCATTTTTCAATTGTTTCTGCCCCTTCCCAGGTTGTCCCATTCACCAGAAGAGAGAGTAACCAAACAACCTGCTCCAAAGCCTATGTCATTACCGCTCTAAAGCAGGCTGCTAGGAGACGTACGAGAGCAATCTGCTGTAACTTGCCTGATAATTTGGTACTTATTTTAAGCAAAATGCTAAAACTGACCTGGGCAACTACAGATCTATTAGTCTTCCTTCTGTAATTGACAGAATAATGAAATCATTCATTAGGAATAATATTGAGGAGTATCTATATGATTACAACCTAGTAACTGGCAGCCAACAAAGTTTCAGGAGGAGAAAATACTGCCTTACGAACTTCTGACTTTTTGTCAAAGAAGTTACACCCCAAGTAGATGTTAACAGGTGCAGTGATAGACTTTCAGAAGACTTTCAATGAAGTGCCACATGAAAGGCTGTTGCACAAGCTTAAGTCAGTAAGTAATCTAAGTGAAATGTGGAGGTGGATAAGTAATTAGTTGAAAGAGTGGAAACAACAGGTACTGGTTAGGGGAGTGATGTCAGACTGTGGAGATGTACTGAATGGCGTGCAGCACGGATGGGTGCTGGGACCCCTACTGTAGTTAATCTGCATAAATGACCTGGATTCAGAAATACAGTGGGGGTGATTTTAACCCTTCCCATCTGGCAGAAACCAGGAGGGTAGGCAGTTAGATTTGACTGGATGGCTTACCGACTGACATCCCGCCTGGAACCTCCCATCTTCCATTGTAAGCTATTCTTCTGAGCAGGTGGCAAAGGAACCTTCCTGAAGCCAGTGGGGTCCTCTTTTAAATAAGTAGATCTGGATTCGATCACATCATCGGGCCAGACTGAAATGTTAACTCTGGCTTGAGTGGACAAGTTGCAGCAGCTTTCCCGCCAGGTGAAGACCGCGGGAAGAGGATCTGCGACCAGAAGAGGCCATTGAAAATACGTTTTTAAAATTTCCTTGTGGGGCCAAGAGGAGCAGATGTGCTCTCAAACCCTCCACCCTGCGACTTACCTTTTTGCTGGCGAGCCTTCCTTTGATGCTAACCAGTGTCCTCCTGCCACCCGAAATGTAGCTCCCGCTTCATGACCGTTTTGGGCGGGCAGTTGATCAACGACATGCAGATGAGGCCTGGGAGTTAAAATTGCTCAGGCCTCACGCTTCCAACGTCATATGTATTTGGCACTCACTCCACTCATATCTGGCTCCCAGTTAAAATTTCCCCTAATGTAAATCATTTAAATTCACAGATTTCACAAAATAAACTTTTGGGGCAGTAGAGTTTGATGAAGAAGCCAAAGAATTAGGTCTGCAGAATGGTGGCAAATGAAATTCAATGCAACTAAGTCCAAAGTCTTACACATTGGAAAAAAAATTGGGAGACATACTTGCTTAATGAATGGTGACAAACTAACTGAGGGAGAGGCTGAAATATATCTGGGAGTGGTAGTAGACTCTGAGCATGTCCAATCATTGCAGAGCAGCAATTAACAAAGCAAACAGAATGCTGAGCTATATTGTAAACCAATCAAGTTTAACTCTGAGACCATCTTGCTGAGGCAGTTTTGTGCTTTGTTTAGACCATATTTTGAACTGCATACAGTTCTGGTCGCGGATACACAAGGGAAGCATCCAAACCCTGAAAGTGGTGCAGTGAAGCGCTTTGAATCAAATGCTTAAGCTCTTATTTTAACAGCTATGGGGCAAGTGTGAAGGTGGCAGGGTGAGTCTCAGGCTATTCAACCACAGAAGGCATCAGAACCAAACCGAATCCTCACTCAATGTTTACACTTGTGCTTTATTTAGCAGGGTTCACTGGACAGGAGTGGGAACACAGGCTGATTTTTCACCTTTCTCATCTGGGGGCACTGAGGAAAACTGGTGTACCACAGCATAGATCAAATATTAACCATGGAACCTTAATGGTTGGCATGGATCAGAACCACATTATGTGAAGCATTAACTCATCAAGCTATGAGGGGAGCTCCTTATTTTATTTTAATTGATTAAAAAACAACTTCTTACAGACACATATATAGAGCAATACCATTTATCAGTAGTAGAATTCCAGTACAGTATTAGCAACCTCAAATTAAAATGATGCACTCCTTTCAGAACTGCTATTGGAAACAAATCTTTAAAGCTGCTTCAAGCCAGATTGCAGCCTAATGGGTTTGAAAAAATGTTCTACTCAGTGACAGAATGCTTCAGTAACCTTTCAGTCTATGTCCTATAATCAGGTTGCAATAGAGAAACCACAGTACAAATGCACTTTTGAAATATGCTGAAGCAACTGCTTCATTTGGTATGCAATTGATTTGCTTTACAGAATTATTGAGGAACCCTTTTTGAAATTACATTCAACCGTAAGTATAAGTAAATGCTTGATGGATCACTTCTGTGTTTCTGACTATGGTGTAATAGAGCCACCTGGTGGACTACTGATGTATATAATAATAAAGCCACATGCAGTACAGTTCTTACCGGAAGCCATGTTGTGCTGTTGTATATATGTGCCGTGTCTCAAGATATCACAGAATTGGCGATGAGGATGCGATTGCGGATTCCCTAGCTGAAATTTTTGTTGGAGGATAATCCTGCCAATTGATGGAGGGACTGTTAGAGGTTCTTCGTTTTGCAGAAAAACTTTAAAATCCGAGGTAAATTTTGAGCAAACGTGGCTGAACTGTTGACGTTGCCAGAGTCCAGATGGCCATGCCTATGGGAATAATAGGGTGCTTGGGTGAGTCCCATCATGATCGAGAGGCTTTCGGAGCATACGTGAAGTGGCTAGAAATGTTTTTCACCATGAATAGTATTGTCGAAGTCCCCGATGATGTAAACCATAACCGGACGGTTTTAGAAATGAAACGGGCTTTTTTTTGGCTGAAGCAGGCCCCGAGGTGTATGAAACCCTGAAAAATGTGCTTGTTCCTTCCAAGCTGAAGGACACGCCACTGAAGGAGATCCTAACCAAGTTAAAATAGCACTACAGTCCTGAGCCCCTGGAAATTGCTGAAAGTTATCGTTTTGGAACACGTGATCAATTAAATGACGAGGGTATCAGTATCATTGTAGCTTTAAAAAAGCTATCCATTCACTGTCATTTCGGAAACTTTCAGGACCAAGCTTTGCATAGAAACATAGAAACATAGAAGATAGGAGCAGGAGTAGGCCATTCGGCCCTTCGAGCCTGCTCCGCCATTCAATGAGATCATGGCTGATCATCCAAATTCAGTACCCTGTCCCTGCCTTCTCCCCATATCCCTTGATCCCTTTAGCCTCAAGAAATATATCCAACTCTTTCTTGAATATATTTAAAGAACTGGCCTCCACCACCCTCTGTGGCAGAGAATTCCACAGGTTCACCACTCTCTGGGTGAAGAAATTCCTCCTCATTTCAGTCCTAAAAGGCTTACCCCTTATCCTTAGACTATGACCCCTGGTTCTGGACTCCCCGGCCATCAGAAACATCCTTTCTGCATCTAGTCTGTCCAGACCTGACAGAATGTTATAGGTTTCGATGAAATCCCCTCTCAATCTTCTAAACTCCAGTGAGTATAAGCCCAATTGACACAATCTCTCCTCGTACGTCATTCCTGCCATCCCAGGTATCAGCCTGGTGAATCTTCGCTGCACTCCCTCCATGGCAAGAACGTCCTTCCTCAGGTAAGGTAACCAAAACTGCTCACAATACACAAGGTGCGGCCTCACCAAGGCCCTGTACAACTGCAGCAAGACATCCTTGTTCTTGTACTCGAACCCTCTTGCTACGAAGACCAACATACCATTTGCCTTCTTAACCGCCTGCTGCACCTGCATGCTTACCTTCAGCGACTGGTGCGCAATAACACCCAGGTCTCTTTGCACTTCCCCTTCTCCCAATCTATTGCCATTCAAATAATAATCTGCCTTCCTGTTTTTGCCACCAAAGTGGATAACCTCACATTTATCCACATTATAGTGCATTTGCCATGTTTCTGCCCAATCACCCAACCTGTCCAAATCGTACTGGAGTTTCACGACATCCTCCTCACAGCTTACCCTCCCACCCAGCTTTGTGTCGTCTGCAAATTTGGAGATATTACATCTAATTCCCTCGTCCAGATCATTAATATATATTGGCCTAGAAATTGGGTTCTGGGCCTAGAAATTCAGTGCCCTTAGCACTGATTTTGCGGCGCTAGAGGGCCTAGCGCTGCAATTGGCGCCGGTTCCTAAATTGCCTGGCGCCCTTCCGCGGCGGTAGACCGGTAGCGCTGCGCCGGCACCGATGACGTCATCGGTGTGCGCAGCGTCCCGGTTGCCGTGGTAACCCGGCCCCAAGCCGAAATTCAGTTGCGGCCGCCTCGCCAGTGGCAGCCGCAACTAAGACTCTGGCAAACGAGTGTTGCCGGAGTCTGCGCCGGCGCTTTAAGGAGGCGCGGCGGCCGGCCGCTTTCCCGCCGGCCGCCTGCCCGCAGCTCCCTCCCCGGACTTCTCCCCCCCCCGCCCCCGGAACAGATGCAAGCCCGGCACTTGTCCGAGGTGCCGGGCTCATTTTTGATGAGATTTGCGCGGGCCGCGGCCGGGTGCAGGCAGCTCCTCCTTAACGGAAGGAGGAGGCCTGCACTTCCCGAGCCTGCCGCACCGCAGCGGGCGCCGCAGCGCCGGAATAGCGCCGCAATGCGGCGCGTTGCGCCAGTTTTCAGGCGCTAAAACCCTTCAGTAGCGCCGGCAGCCGTTTGGGCGCGGCACTACTGAATTTTTGGCGCGCGCAATGGGCTTTAGCGCCGGCGCTAACTTCCGGCGCTAAAGCCCTGGCGCAGCGCAAACTCAATTTCTAGGCCCTGGTCTTGCCAGGGCTGTAGCGCCAGAAAGTTTGCGCCAGCGGTAATGCGGCAGCGCCCGACGAAAATTCGGGTGCGCCGGGCCCAGACGGCGGCGGGCGCTAAAACCCTCCTTTATCGCCTCAAAACGGGCGTCAACTTGGGTTTCCCGGCGCTAATCCCCCGCTGCGGCACCCGATGCGGTGCGGCAGGCGGGGGAACTGCAGGCCTCCTCCTCCTGTTAAGGAGGAGCTGCCTGCAGCCGACAACTGTCCGGCGGATTGACCCGACACCTGAGCCCGGCACCTCGGGGAAGTGCCGGGCTCGCATGAGACACTGATCAGGGCCGCGGGGGGGAATGCAGGAGTCCGGGAAGGGAGGTGCGGGCAGGCGGCCGCCGGGAACGCGGCCGGCCGCCGCTCCACCTTTATGCGCCGGCGCACACTGGGGGAAGACTCTGGCCTAGAAATTCAGTTGCCTTAGCGCCGCTTTTGAGGCGCTAGAGGGACTAGCGCCAGAGTTATGGCCAGTTTAAAAATTCCCTGGGGCCCTAAATCGGCGTTGCACCGGTAGCGCTGCGCCGGCACCGATGACGTCATTGGTGTGCGCAGCGTCCCGGTTGCCGTGGTAACCCGCCCGAACTCCGAAATTGAGTTGCGGCCGCCTCGCCCGTGGCAGCCGCAAGCAACGTTCTGTCAGAGGTGCCTTACTCCAGTTTGCGCCGGCGCATTAAAGGCCCCGCGGCGGCCGGCCACTTTCCCGCCGGCCGTCTGCCCGCAGCTCCCTCCCCGGACTTCTCCCCCCCCCCCATCCCCGGAACAGATGCAAGCCCGGCACTTGTCCGAGGTGCCGGGCTCATTTTTAAGCTGATTTGCGCGGGCCGCGGCCGGGTGCAGGCAGCTCCTCCTTAACGGGAGGAGGAGGCCTGCACTTCCCCAGCCTGCCGCACCGCATCGGGTGCCGCAGCGCCGGAATTGCGGCGCGAAACGGCAGTTAGTGCCGATGTACCGCCGCAAAGACCCTTCAGTAGCGCCGGCAGCCGTTTGGGCGCGGCACTACTGAATTTTTGGCGCGCGCAGGGGGACTTAGCGCCGGCACTAACTTCCGGCGCTAAAGCCCTGCCTACGCCAGAACCCAATTTCTAGGCCTCTGTTGCCAGAGTCTTAGTTGCGCCTGCCACGGGCGAGGCGGGCGCAACTGAATTTCGGCTTGGGGCCGGGTTACCACGGCAACCGGGATGCTGCGCACACCGATGACGTCATCGGTGCCGGCGCAGCGCTACCGGTCTACCGCCACGGAAGGGCCCCAGGCAATTTAGGAACCGGCGCCAATTGCAGCGCTAGGCCCTCTAGCGCCGCAAAATCGGTGCTAAGGGCACTGAATTTCTAGGCCATTGTGAACAGCTGGGGTCCTAGGACCGATCCTTGCGGTACCCCACTAGTCACTGCCTGCCACTCGGAAAATGACCCATTTATTCCAACTCTTTGCTTTCTGTCCGCCAACCAGTTATCTATCCAAGTCAATACCTTGCCCCCAATCCCATGTGCCTTAATTTTGCACGCTAATCTCTTATGTGGGACCTTATCGAAAGCCTTCTGAAAGTCCAAATACACCACATCCACTGGTTCTCCCTTATCTATTTTACCAGTTACATCCTCAAAAAATTCCAGTAGATTAGTCAAGCATGATTTACCTTTTGTAAATCCATGTTGACTTTGTCCGATCCTGTCACTGTTTTCCAAGTGCTCTGCTATTACATCTTTTATAATAGACTCTAGCATTTTCCCCATTACCGATGTCTGGCTTACCGGTCTATAATTCCCTGCTATTTCTCTACAAACTTTTTTGAATAGTGGGGTAACATTAGCTACCCTCCAATCCATGGGTACTGTTCCAGAGTCTATCGAGTTCTGGAAGATGACCAGCAATGCATCTACTATCTCTAGGGCCACTTCCTTAAGTACCCTGGGATGTATACCATCAGGCCCTGGGGATTTATCGGCCTTCAGTCCCATCAATTTTCCTAACACCATTTCCCTACAAATACTGATTTCTTTCAGTTCCTCCCTCTCATTAGACCCTATGCTCCCCGGCATCTCTGGGAGGTTATTTGTGTCTTCCTTTGTGAAGACAGAACCAAAGTATGTATTTAGTTGGTCTGCCATTTCCTTGTTTCCCATTATAAATTCCCCTGATTCTGACTGTAAGGGACCTACGCTTGACTTCACCAATCTTTTTCTCTTCACATATCTATAAAAGCTTTTACAGTCAGTTTTTATGTTTCCTGCTAGCTTACTCTCATATTCTATTTTCCCTTTCTTAATTAATCCCTTTGTCCTCCTTTGTTGACTCCTAAACTGCTCCCAATCCTCATGACTATTGCTTTTTCTAGCCAATTTATATGTCCTCTCCTTGGATCTTACGCTATCCCTAATTTCCCTTGTTAGCCACGGTTGAGTCACCTTTTTTGTTTTATTTTTATGCCAAACTGGGATGAACAAATTCTGTAGCTCATCCATTCAGTCTTTGAATGTTTGCCATTGCCTATCCACCGTCAACCCTTTGAATGCCATTCCCCAATCAATCCTACCCAACTCGCTCCTCAGACCATCGTAGTTTCCTTTATTTAAATTGAGGACCCTTGTCTCTGAGTCAACTACTTCATTCTCCATCTTAATTAAGAATTCGATCATATTATGATCGCTCCGACCCAAGGGGCCTCGTACAACAAGATTGTTAATTAATCCTTTCTCGTTACATAATACCCAGTCTAAGACGGCCTGATCTCTGGTTGGTTCCTCGACATATTGGTCCAGGAAACCATCCCGTAAACACTCCAGGAATTCCTCCTCCACAGTATTGTTACTAATTTGGTTGGCCCAATCTATATGTAGATTAAAGTCACCCATGATGACTGCTGTGCCCTTATTGCACGCTTCTTTAATTTCCCTTTTAATGCCATCCCCAACCTCCGCCTTACTGTTTGGAGGTCTATATACCACTCCCACTAATGTTTTTTTCCCCTTAGTATTTCTCAATTCTACCCACACAGATTCCACATCATCAGAGCTAATATCCTTCATTGCAATTGTATTAATCCCTTCTTTAACCAGTAATGCTACCCCACCTCCCTTTCCTTTTTGCCTATCTTTCCTGAATATCGAATACCCCTGGATGTTAAGTTCCCAGTCTTGGCCATCCTTGAGCCATGTTTCCGTAATCCCAACCAAATCATATTCGTTTACCTCTATTTGCGCAGCCAATTCATCCACCTTATTACAAATGCTCCTCGCATTAAGACACAAAGGCCTAGAAATTCATTATAGCCACTTTTGGGGCGGTAAAGTCGGGTGGCCGCTAAAGTTTGCGCCCGGCGCAAATTCGAGGCCACTTCGCCGATATTCATTAGCTTCGCCCTAAGAGTTTGCTCGAGCGCTAAAACTGGCGATGCACGGCTCTCTTTAGGCGCTAAGCTGGCGGTGCTGAGCGATACCGCCGAGGCCGGGCGCAGTGCAGGTGCGGCCATTTCTTGATTGACAGCAGACACCCTGGCGCCGGCCAGCTCTTAAGGGGGAAGGGTCGAGTTGGTCTGCTGTCACGCCCTGGACACTGCAGCCCTCCAGCTAGGCCTGAACACTGCTGCTGGACCCAAATAGCGCCTGAAAGGATGGAGAAGGCCCGTGAACGAGTGCAGCGCTTCTCAGAGCATGATCTGAGGGTGCTGGTTGGCACTGTGGAGAAGAGACGCCATATTTTGTTTCCGGACAATGGGAAGAAGCCGGCGGCCCGCGTCTACCGGAAAGCCTGGAGGCATGTCGCCACCAGGTTGACATCCAACAGTGAGGTCCCCAGGAGTGCTGTACAATGCCGCAAAAAGCTAAATGACCTCGCCAGGATTGTCAGGGTGAGTACCCTTTCCAGTGTCCTCCTCATCCTTGCATGTGCACCTCACATTATGGGCAAAGGGACCTGAAAGCCCTAATGGCCAGCCCTCATGCAGCAGCTATGGGACAGTCATGAACATCAATTGCACATTGTGCACTTAACACACTGGCCAGGCTATTCCACCATGGGAGGCAGTGCACACAAGGTCAGGGCTACACACTGGCCAGGCTATTCCACCATGGGAGGCAGTGCACACAAGATCAGGGCTACACACTGGCCAGGCTATTCCACCATGGGAGGCAGTGCACACAAGATCAGGGCTACACACTGGCCAGGCTATTCCACCATGGGAGGCAGTGCACACAAGATCAGGGCTACACACTGTACTTAGAGGCCGTCCTTTCTCTTGCAGGCCAAGCTGGCCAATAATAAGAGGAGCCGACTGAGACCGGGGGGAGGCGGATCCCAGATCCAGCAGCTCACCGAGCTGCAACAGCGCATGGAGCGCATCATGGGTGCCCGGGTGATTGGCCCCGTTGCATCTGGAGATGCCGACCCTGTTCTGGGCACCAATGGTAAGGACATCACCTTTTGGACCTCTCTCGTCCCACTTGCGCATCAGATCTACATCCTTTGCTACTGTCCGACCAATGCGCTGAATGCCACCACTCATGCATCCCTCGCTGACGCCCTCTCCTCACTCTAAAGCTACTCTTGTGCCTTCCTGCTTTCAGATGGTGAGGAGGAGGTCCCTGAACTTGCCAGTGACAGCCCCTCAGAAGAGGAGGAGGAGGAGGAGCAAGAGGAAGGCGGCCCATCAGGGGAACCCTCAGCCGCGGCAACCCATGCCAATGTAGGGGACACGTCTTCCCTGGAGGGGAGCGTGGGGGAAGTGTCGGAGGGGAGTGTAGCTCCTGGGACCAGCGGCCTGCAGAAACGCGGGAGGGGGGTGGAAGCTCAGCGGCCTTCTCCCCAGAGGGGGGAAGGGTCGGAGGGGAGTCCAATTGCTGGGCCCAGCGGCGTCCAGCAACGCAGGAAGGGTCGGCCAGCTCGGCGGCCTTCTCCCCAAAGGGAGAGTCCGGCCTCCAGTCCGGAGACGGTCAACGCCGAGGAGATGCGCCGCCTCGAGGACATGTCCGCGGACTCGGAGCGCCGGCACACGGAGCTCATGGGGGTAGTGGCACGAATGCCTGAGGCCATCGAGTCCCTGTCTCGGAGTGTGACCGAATTCGGGGCCTCACA
This sequence comes from Somniosus microcephalus, assembly GCF_052327205.1. NCBI lineage: Eukaryota > Metazoa > Chordata > Chondrichthyes > Squaliformes > Somniosidae > Somniosus > Somniosus microcephalus. Next base: position 82,408,055 of record NC_140993.1, on the reverse strand, counting down.
GGCCACCAGTTTGGCGGAATTCGGGGCAGATCAGGCAGCGAGTCGGGCGGAATTCGGGGCAGCTCAGGCAGCGACTGGCCAGGTGATCAGTGGTGCCGTGCAGTCACTGGCTGCTCTGATGCGGTCACAGAACAGGGCAACACGGGCACTCACTGCTGCCACACTCGCTGTGTCAGCCAGGCATCGCCAGGGCACCCGCCGCGCTGCAGCAGCACAGCGGTCTGTCCCTCGGCAGATTGCTGCGCATGCTGCAGTGCTGGCCCGGGCGAGTGCCAGTGTCTCAGGCGACCAGCGAGCGCCTGCCATCCGCAAGCTTGCCCCCATTCCTCCAGCCGCCACTGCCACTCCCCCAGTGGAGCTGCCACGAGCTGCTGCAACGACTGATGCTGCCCAGCCACAGCTGCAGCATTCACCAGCCGGCCCCTCGAGGGCCAGACCTCGTCTAGGCCGACCCCCAAGGGCATCTGCCGTCATGACATGTGCCCCTCAGGAGCCTTCCCCCAGCCTTGCAGCAGGCACTGGCCTCACTTTGAGGAGGAGCAGCAGGGCGTGCAGGGGCCGCCAAAGTTTGCAGAAGGCATCGCCCTCGCGGGCCACAAAGTAGAGGGTGTGTCCAAATGTTTTGTTTTTTGGAATGGGTGTATTGTGAAGGCCGAGGATGAAGGCCATTTTTGTTTACATCTTTTGTTAATCCTCCCCAGGTTGTGGGAGTGAGTCATGTGTGCGAGTGTTTTTTGGGGGTTTCGTGTGTTTTTGGTTTTCATGTGGGAAGGGCCCTGAGTTTGTACAATAAACCATTTTATTTATTCACATTGTCCATGTTTGATCTTTGAAGTGTTTGTTGCCTTAACCGGCTGAGGGCTTGCGGAGCGGCTGCAATCATGTTCTTTCATTGGCACAAGCCATTCCCTGACAGGGGGCCTAGAAGTGACGTTCAATAAGCCGCCGACGGGCGGCCCTTGGACCTTCTGCCTCCCTCCTGGGCTGGTACTCCTCCTCCTCCTCATGCTCCTCCTGCTCCTCCTCCTGAGGTGGTGGTCCAACGTGAGGTGGCAGTGCCTGAGTCCTGCGGATAGCCAGGTTGTGCAGCATGCAGCAAACGACGACGAATTGGGAGACTCGCTCCTGCGAATACTGGAGGGCTCCCCCGGAGCGATCCAGACAGCGGAACCATTGCTTCAGGACGCCGATTGTTTGTTTGATGAGGTTCCTGGTCGCTTGATGGCTCTCGTTGTATGCCTCTTCAGCAGGGGTCGTGGGCGCGCGGAGCGGGGTCATGAGCCAGGTACACAAAGGATAGCCTTTGTCCCCGATAAGCCATCCTCTTGGGTGAGGCTGTGCCTGGAACATGTCAGCCACAGTTGTCTGTCGCAGGATAAAGGCATCGTGGCTGCTGCCTGGAAAGCGGGCATTGACAGCTAGGATACGCTGCCTTTGGTCACACACCAGCTGTACGTTGAGGGAATGGTAGCCCTTCCGGTTGCGGTAATCCTCGGCATGCTCCAGAGGTGCCCGCAAAGCCACATGCGTGCAGTCAATGGCGCCCAGCACCATGGGGAAGCCCGCTATTCTTGCAAATCCCACTGCACGCTGCTGCTGCTTCTCCAGGGTCATGGGGAAGGAGATGAATTGACGTCTCCTTCTGAAAAGGGCATTGGTCACCTGGCGGATGCAGCAATGCACGGCGAACTAGGAGATGTTAGCGATGTCCCCAGCAGCGGATTGGAAGGAGCCGGTGGCATAGAAGTTGAGAGCCACCGTCACCTTCACTGCCACCGACAGAGACGTCCTGTGCATCAGCTGTGGACGCAGATCTCTGTGAAGCAGCTGGCAGCTGTCTGCAACCACCTCCCTTCTGAATCGCAGCCTCCTAACACACTGCGCGGCAGACATGTTGAGATAGGAGAACTGCTGGCGGTATACCCTGGGTGGGTAAGGCCTCACTTGGCGACGCCTGTTGCCCCCTCTGCGTCTAGCCAGGGCTGCCACTCTCTCACGGCGTCTGTAAGCCCTTCCGACATTATGCTGAAACTCAGCATTGGCACCCAATGCAGCCCCCATAATATGCTGGCAAACACTGAGATCTCAATGAAGGCAAAGATAATTGCAAAGCTCTGGCCTGAATCCAAAAATACCTGTCCTAGTGTTGGGCCAAAGCAGTAAGCTCTCTTCCTTGGTCTCTCTCCAAAAATCCGTTGCACAAGAGTGAATGCTGCAAAATGGCTGCCCTTTATAGTGCAGGGTAAGTGCCCTTTAATTTGCGCTCCCCGCGGCCCGCCTCGGCTGTGTACCGTTCCACTCATCAGTCGTTAGGGCCGCCCGGTGCACAATGGGGCGGCGCGAGTGAAGTTCCGGTTCCGGGCGCACAAAGGGCGTTGCACGACGAAATGACGTCATGATCTGCGCGCGCAGATGAGCGCGCGCAAAGACTTTGCGCCGGTGCTAAATGTCTACTGAAGTTGGGGCGAGGCGCAGATCGCGCTGCGCCCGGGCGCTAAGCGCCAAGCGCTCGAGATCTGCTCCTCCTAAGGCGCTAACGGCTGGCGCAGCCATCTGAATTTCTCGGCCAAAGTCCTCAGGCTTGTTTTTTTAACGATCTTAGACCTATTAGAATTATTATTTACTGTGGCCACGTTTGATTTAAACCGTTGATTTCTCTGACTGCCACTTTTGTTTTTCTCCTTCCTATCTTTTGCTTTTATCCCTGTTTTCCTTTCCTCTGTCTCCCTGCTCAGGTTCCCAACCCCCTGCCATTTTAGTTTAAACCCCCCGAACAGTGCTAGCAAACCTCCCCGCAAGGATTTTTGTCCCGCTCTGGTTCAGGTGCAACCCCTCTGACTTGCACAAGTCCCACCTTCCCCAGAAGCAGGCCCAGTGATCCAGGAAACTAAAGCCCTCCCTCCTGCACCAACTCATTAGCCACGCATTCATCTGTTCTATCCTCCTATTCCTGCTTTGGTTGTGGGTTGAAAAATGAACATATCAGAAGTAAATTGTTGACAACCCCTAACTTGACTTTTGACTTAACTTGTCAGACAGCTATGTTAATGGATATTGCCAACCGATACTCCCGAGAGTTCCGTGCCATTTCCAGTCATCAGACAACTGAGGTGAATCGGCTGCAGACTAAAAGTAAAAGGCAGTTGGGCCACAAAGCCTCAGCAACTAGCCAAGGTAACAGTGCATTGAAGTCGTGCTATCGGTGCCTGGGACAAAACATTGCACAAAGCTGTCCATATGTGAAGGCAGAGTGTTTCTACTGCAAGAAAACTGGGCACCTTGCGAAAGCGTGCCGACAGAAGAGTAATCCGACTGGCAATGCTAGAAGTAGAAATCGCCAGACACTACGGCCTAGAAATTCAGTTGCGTTTGCGCCCAATTAGGGGCGAAAGAGTGGGTTGCGCCGGAAGTTGCGTCGCGCCCGAAATTAGGTGGGCCCTAACATCGGCGTTAGCCGGTAGTGCTGCGCCGGCACCGATGACGTCATCGGTGTGCGCAGTGCCCCGGTACCGCCCGAAACCACGCCGATCCCCATCTTCAGTAGCGGCTGCCTCTTCCGTGGCGGGCGCTAACAACATCGGGAGACCGGGTCCTTACTGCAGCCTTAGCGGCGCAAGTTAAGGTGGAGGTGCGGGGCGGCCGCTTTTTCGGCGGCCGCCTGCCCGCACCTCCTTCCCCGGCCTCCTCCAGCCCCCCCCCCGCGGCATTGCCGGCTGGTTTCCGTGGAGCCCGGCACTTCTCCGTTGTGCCGGGCTCTTTTGCCGGCACTTGCAATCGGGGCTCCGGCCGTTGCAGGCACCTCCCCCTTAAGAGAAGGGGGAGGCCTGCAGTACAGCAGCCTGCCGCACCGCATCGGGTGGCGCAGCGGGACCGGGAGCGCTGAAATTCACTTTCAGCGCCCCAAGCGGGGCGGACACACCCTGTACCAGCGCCCGGTTCCGCTTTGGGGCGCTGAAAGTGAATATGGGGCGGGCACAACTGGCTCTGCGGCGGGCGCAAAATTTTCGGCGCAAACGTGCTGGCGGGGCTATACCCAATTTCTAGGCCTACATACCGTTGAAGAGAAGCAGCAGGACGAGGAGTTTCTGGAGATTCACATGATCAGGAGCACGAAGATATCTAATAGCGATTCATGAGGTATTGTCATCCAAGTAGATGTTGCAGGAACCAGGATACTCATGGAAATCGACACTCGTGCATCCGTGACATAGTACCGGAATCACTTTATTGCGACAAGTTGCATGATTATCAACTGGAGAAATTGAAGGTATAGCTGCGAGGCTACTCAGGAGAGCAAATCCCTGTAGTAGGAAGTGTCACCATACCAGTGAAATACAAGGATCAGTGTCAGAGCTTGCCTCTCATAGTAGTGGCAGGAGACAAGCCTGCCTTGATAGGTAGAAATTGGTTGGGATCACTGAAGCTGGATTGGAATGAGATTTTTCGTATGCAAGCGAAATTTGCATCGATAGATGATGTCTTCAAGCAGTATCTGAAGGTGTTCAGCGAAACGGGCAGTCCAATCCAAGACTTCAATGAGAGTGTCAGAGTGCAGAAGGATGCAAGACCAGTTTACTGCAAGCCACGTCCTGTACCATACGCACTCAAGGAGAAAGTTGAGCAAGAACTCAAAAGACTAGAAACTGAGAACATTGGCCTAGAAATTCAGTATCGCCACGTTTGGGGCATTCGCTAAATTTAGCGCCCGGCGCAACTTAGCACCACCTTCGCCGAAATTGAGTTGCATCACCCCAAGAGGTTGCTGCTGCGCTAAAGCAGGCGATGCACGACTATCATAAGGCGCTAAGCCGGCGAGCCGAGGCGCTAACACCGAGGGCGGGTGCAGCGCAGGTGCGGCGAGTTGCTGATTGAAGGCAGACACGCTGGCGCCGGTCAGCTGTTAAAGGGGGCGGGTGGACTTGTTTGGCTGCGACGCCCTGCACACTGCAGCCCTGAAGCAAGGCCTGACCATTGCTGGATCATCATTTCTACGCCCAGGACCATGCAGAAGGCTAGGGAGCGAGCAGAGCGCTTCAGCGAGGGTGCCCTGAGGCTACTGGTTGGCGCAGTAGAGCGCAGGCGACCTGTCCTCTTCCCTGACAGTGGGAGGAGGCCGCTTCCCAGCGAATACCGAAAAGCCTGGAGGGAGGTGGCAAACAGGGTGACCACCAACAGCATGGTTGCTAGGACTCCACTTCAATGCAGGAAAAAGTTCAACGACCTGTTCATCCCTGCATGTGCACCTCAGTTTCTGGCCAAAGGGACCTGAAAGCCCCAATGCCCAGCCCTCATCCAAGAGCTATGGGACTCTCATGAAAGCCACTTGCACATTCAGCACTTTACACACTGTCAGGGTTATTCCACCATGGGAGGCAGTGCAGGCAAGATGAGGGCTTGACACTGTCAGGGCTATTCCACCATGGGAGGCAGTGCAGGCAAGATCAGGGCTTGACACTGTCAGGGCTATTCCACCATGGGAGGCAGTGCAGGCAAGATCATGGCTTGACACTGTCAGGGCTATTCCATCATGGGAGGCAGTGCAGGCAAGATGAGGGCTTGACACTGTCAGGGCTATTCCACCATGGGAGGCAGTGCAGGCAAGATCAGGGCTTGACACTGTACTTAGAGGCCGTCCTTTCTCTTGCAGGGCAAGCTGGCCCACAATCGCAGGCAGCAGCGACGGACCGGGAGAGGCCGTCCTGACCGCAAAGATCTCAGCGACCTGGAGCAGCGCGTGGAGTGCATTATGGCAGGCCGGCTGATTGGCCCCGTCGCCAGTGGAGATGCCAACCCTGTTCTGGGCAGCAATAGTAAGGTCATCACCTTTTTGACGTTTCTCTTTCCACTTGTGTCTCACACCAGCATCCTTTGCCACTATCGAACCAATGCAGTGCATAGCAGCACTCATGCCTCCCTCGCTGCCGCCCTGTCCTCACTCTAAAGCAACTTTTGTGCCTCCCTGCTTTCAGATGCTGATTCGCCAGGTGAGGAGGCGGGCCCTCAAGCTGCCACTGTCAGTGATTCTGAATTCGAGGAGGAGGAAGAGGAAGCCGGCCCATCAGTGCCACTCTCAGCCGAGGCAGCCCATGGCCATGATGGGGACACGTCTTCCCTGGAGGGGAGCAGGGGGGAAGGGTCTGAGGAGAGTGAAGCTGCGGGTCCCAGCGGGCTGCACCAACGTGGGAGGGGTGGGGAAGCTCGGTGGCCTTCTCCCTGGAGGGTGAGTGCGGCCTCCAGTCCTGCTACGGTGAGCGCAGAGGAGGTGCGGCTCCTTGGTGAAATGGGCGCCCAGGCTGAGCGCAGGCACACTGAGCTCATGGCTGCAGTGGCAAGGATGCCTGACTCCATAGAGTCACTGGCAAGGAGTGTTCAGGAATTTGGGGCAGCACAGGCCAGGAGTCTGCAAGAATTCAGTGCAGCACAGGCAAGGAGTCTGCAGGACTTCGCGGCAGCACAGGCGAGGAGTCAGCAGGACTTCGCTGCATCACAGGCGGCTTCCAGCCAAGTGCTCAGTCGTGCCGTGCATTCACTGGCTGGTCTGATGCAGACACAGATCAGGGCCACACAGGCACTAACTGCTGCCACCCGCACTGGATCGGCCAGGCATCGCCGGGGCCCTCGCCGCGCCACAGCAGCCCCGCAGTCTGTGCTTCAGCAGATTGCTGTGCATGCTGCAGTGCTGGCCCGTGTGAGTGCAAGTGCATCAGCCGACCAGGGAGTGCCTGTGCTCTGTCAGGTTGGCAGCATTCCTGCAGCCAACACTGTCACTCCTCCACTGCAGCTGCCACCATCCGTAGGACAGACTGGTGCCGCCCAAGCAGAGTTGGAGCAGTCAGCAGCCGGGCCCTCCAGGCCCAGAGCTGGTCCAGGCCATCCCCCAAGGGCATCTGGCGTCTCACCATCTGACACTCAGCAGCCTTCCCCCAGCCTTGCTGCAGCCACTGGAGTCCCATTGAGGAGGAGCTGCAGGGCAAGAAGGGGCCATTCGCGGAATCGAGGCGGATCACCCTCACAGGGGAAAAAGTAGAAGGTGTGGCCAAATGTTGTGTTTATATATGAAGGCCGAGAATGTTCTTTTTATATATGAAGGCCGAGACTGTTGTGTTTGTTTTTTATATGAAGGCCGAGGATCATGGTCATTTTTGTTTAACTGTTTTTTTTATTTTCTGAAGGTTGTGAGTGCCAGTTATGTCTCTGACTGTTTTTTGGGGGGTTTATCTGAATTAGTTTGTCATGTGGGAAGGGCACAAAGTTTGCACAGTAAAAAATTTTCTTTAAACACATTGTCCATGTTTGCACTTTGAACTATTTGTTGCCTTGACCGGCTGAGGGCTTGCGGAGCGGCTCCATTCATGTTCTTTCATTGGCACAAGCCATTCCCTGAGAGGGGGCCTGGAACCAAGTTGCAATAAGCCGCCGACAGACGGCCCTTGCACTTTGTGTCTCCCTCCCATCTTGGTGCTCCTCCTCCTCCTCCTCCTCCTCCTTCTCTGGTGGTCCTTCAATGTCTGCTGGCAGTGGCTGAGTCCTGAGGATAGCCAGGTTGTGCAGCATGCAGCACACTACAACGAAATGGGAGACTCGCTCAGGCGAGTACTGTAGGGCTCCTCTGGAACGGTCCAGACAGCGGAGCCGTTGCTTGAGCATGCTGATTGTGTGCTCAATGATGTTCCTGGTTGCTTGATGGCTGTCATTGTATCGCTCTTCAGCAGGGGTGCTGGGTGCACGGAGCGGCGTCATCAGCCAGGTGCACAAAGGATAGCCTTTGTCCCCGAGAAGCCATCCTCGTGGGTGAGCCTGGACTTCGAAAATGTCTGCCACAGAAGTCTGGCGCAGGATGAAGGCATCGTGGCTGCTGCCTGGAAAGCGGGCATTGACAGCTAGTATGAGCTGCCTGTGGTCACACACCAACTGGATGTTGAGCGAATGGTAGCCCTTCCAGTTGCGGTAATCCTCGGCATTCTCTAGAGGTGCCCGCAAAGCCACATGTGTGCAGTCAATGGCGCCCTGGACCATGGGGAAGCCCACTATTCCTCCAAATCCCATTGCACACTCTTGCTGCTTGTCCAGGGTCATGGGGAAGGAGATGTATTGACGTCTCCTTCTGAAAAGGGCATTGGTCACCTGGCGGATGCAGCAATGTACCGCAAACTGGGAGATGTTGGCAATGTCCCCAGTAGTGGATTGGAAGGAGCCGGTGGCATAGAAGTTGAGAGCCACCGTCACCTTCACTGCCACCAACAGAGACGCCCTGCTCCTCAGCTGTGGCTGCAGATCTCTGCAAAGCAGATGGCAGATCTCAGTGACCACCTCCCTTCTGAATCGCAGCCTCCGAACACACTGCTCCTCAGACATGTTCAGATATGAGAACTGCTGGCGGTATACCCTGGGTGGGTAAGGCCTCCTGTGCCGATGCCTGTTGGCCCTTCTCCATCTGGCCATGACTGGCTCTCTCTCACGGCGTCTCTGAGCCCTTTGAATGCAATGCAGTAAGCCAACGTTTCCACCCATTGCAGCCCCCATTATATGTGGCGACTCAAGGCTATGGCACTGAAAGTTAAATCCAAGTGCAAAGCTCTGGCCTGAAGCCAGAAGTACCTGTGCGAGCGCTGAGTCAAAGCAGAAAGCTCTCTCCCTTTGTCTCGGTCCAAATATCCGTCTCTCACACAGAAGGATTGCCACAAAATGGTTGCCACTTATAATGCAGGAGGAGTCACCTTTAAATAGCGCCCCCCGCGCCCCGCAGCGACTGGGAACCGTTCCCCTCTACCAGTCGCTGGGGGCGACAGGTGCACAGAAGGGCGGCGCCACTGAAGTTCCGGTTCGGGGCGCACCAAGGGCGTTGCACCATGAAATGACGTCGAGATCTGCGCGCGCAGCTGAGCGGGCGCTGCGGTTTTGCGCTGCCGCTAAATCTTGAGTGAAGTTCGCGAGAGGCGCAGATCGCGCCGCACCCGAGTGCTAGCCGCTTAGTGCCCCACTTCTCCTCCTCCTAAGGTGTTAGCGGCTGGCGCTAACAACTGAATTTCTAGGCCATTATCTCTAAGGTAGATCTGAGTAATTGGGCTGGTCTTCTGAACCATCCCTCATCCTCGTCATTACTAGAATGAGTCGTGGGAATGGGAGGATATTCACAAGGAGGGGCGGTAGGCTTCGGGTTTTGACTTAAAGGCATTAGCGTAACCTTTTCTTGTTTAATCAATTTATTCATTAGATCTTTTTTTCTTATTTTTGTTCTCAATTTTGCTAGTTAATATGCTGCGTTCCTTACGTTTTTCTGCTTCCCTTTTCCAGTCTGAGAAGGCAGACCAATTTACTGATTTTGCACCCCTTCTATGTGGGTCTCTGCCTGCTAGGCAGTTTTCTGGACACGTGATTCTATCTAGATTGAATGTACCATCCAAGGGGAAAGGGTGTCTGTCTTTCTTTGTCCATTTAGCCCACTTAGGTAAATCATTTGTAGATATCTGACCATAGTAGGTAAAGACATAAGAAGCGGGAGTTGCCTTTTCTGGGATCTTGCTCTGTGCAGCTCCCATCTTAGTCTGTTTGGTGTTTTTTTTAAAAACTAGGCTCTCTTCTTCTAGATCGCAAGTTTCACCCCTTACCCCCTTACGATTATTACTGACTGTCCAAAGGACCACAAGTGATGAAAAATAACAAGTAATAACAACAGTCAAAGAAATGATAAGCAATGCAGCTGCCCAAACAGGCAAACAGACCAAATATTCAGACATTTATCTTATACTTTAAACTAAACAAATAGTCAATTCTCAGTTTGCGTTATACGCCACTACAAACTGAGCCCTTAACGTTTAACTTATACTTTATGTGAGAGTTTTCTGTCTTAATGCTGTCAATAGTCAACAAAAAAAATGGAAAACAATAGAATCCTTATGCTTTAATGCGAGGGGCTTGAACCCTCGTAGAAGGTATCTCAACGGAGAAAAATCCTGAACCTGATAATACAGATCTTAAAAAATTACAGTGACAATTCTCAAACAATACTTTCTGCCGCGGGACTCAGCCCCGGCTCAAGGGACCCACCCTTGATACTGCAGTTTTAACTTGGTACCTTATGGGACTCAGCCCTGTCGACTTTCCTCTTGCCTTCTTTGCCCGATACTTTTTTTTCTTTAAAGACTTGAGTTGTCAGTATTCTCCTCCTTTCAGTGGTCAACAATAAAAGAAGCAAAAGTTACAGGATTCAACTCAAGTCTAAAACATGAGTCTTAACTAGATCGCAGTACTCCCGTCGGAAGAAACAGACCACACCAACTTAATATCTAATGAGAAATCCTTTTATGTGATAAAGCATCACTGTGGCCATTCAGGATCTGCCATTAGAGATTCACGATGCCCTTGTCCGTGACTTACCGAAAGGCAGCAAGCGATCTCGGTGGAACCTCCAAGTAACTGTCGAAGTCTCAACTCCCTAGTAAGACTCTTAAACACAAAGTATCGTTAAAGACAGGCTTTATTTGCTTGCAAGGGAAGAGTTGTGTAGACAAGGGCTACATCAGACCTCTTCAAAGTAATACAGAAATTATAACATATTTATACAGTAAAAAGCAAAACAGGCTTTCTATGCCACATGACATAGTATTGAATCATAACTGATTACAAAGGCACAGACCTTGCGAATTATTGAAACAACGTATTCCGGGCTGCGTTAGAATAACGAACGGAAATACCTTGGGATAAGATTAACTAATCCTTTATTATGGGATCTCTCTGTTCCCTCTGTTCTCTCACTGTACCAACTGGACCCGTGGGCCGATATTTACCTTATCATGTCCTTGGCTGTTTGTTTGGTAACTGAGGCTCCTTGTTAAGCTTGTCACAGATAAGGAGTATGTATGTCTCATCCCCTTGCCTTTAGTGAACCATGCTGTTGGCCATTTGAGTTTTTATTCTATGCCTAGGAAGCCATTTTGTGTCTAAGTGAGAAACTGTACTTCCACACGAGTGACAGCTCACAAGTGTGAGTTGTTTCAAAACTCAGTGGAGTACTTAGGGCACAGAGTAGACAAAGATGGTTGACATCCAAACAAGGGAAAGCTGGATGCAATCAGAAATGTACCCACTCCCAAGAATGTCTTTGAACTTCGATCATTTTTGGGTCTTTTGAATTATTATGGAAAGTTCCTTCTAAAATTGGCTACATTGTTACATCCACTGAATGAGCTGTTGAGAAAACAGGTCCCTTGGAAGTGGTCAAAGGAATGCAACATAGCATTCAAAGAGCGTAAAAGTCAGTTAGTAGAGAGTACCATGTTAGTTCACTATGATGTATCTAAGGAGATCAAGCTAGCATGTGACGCCTCTCCATACGGAGTTGGGGCAGTGATCTCTCATGTACTAGATATTGGGGAGGAGAGACTAATTGCTTTTGCTTCACGTACTCTCAGTGCCAGTGAGCAGAATTATGTGCAAATCGAAAGGGAATCTTTGTCATTGATTTTTGGGGTCAAGTTGTTTCACAAATACTTGTTTGGTCATAAGTTTACCATAGTTACTGACCATAAGCCCCTGACAGCAATCCTCCATCCAAAGTCCCCAGTTCCAACCTTAGCTGCAGCCTGAATGCAGAGATGGGCTTTGATTTTGTCAGCGTATACGTATGACATTGAGTACAGACGATCAGCTGATCACAGTAATGCTGATGCTATGTCCACATTGTCATCCCCATCACAAGTTACACCCAATAAGGAAGAAGTGTTCTATTTCTCATACATTGATGAGCTGCCTGTCACAGCTGAAGAAATTAGTAGGGCAACCAAACATGACCCAATTATGTCAAAGGTATATGATTACATAGCTAATGGATGGCCAAATGAGGTATCAGAGGAAGATATCCATCCATACTTCGTTCGTAGGAATGAATTGTCAGTGGATAAAGATTGTATCATGTGGGGAGCAAGAGTGGTTATCCCAAATAGGTTCAGGCCTAAATTGTTAGGAGATCTTCATGATCAGCACCTGGGACTGTGCTTGACCAAGAGTTTGCACGCAGTTACTTACGGTGGCCAGGTTTAGATAAAGAGATAGAGTACATAGTCAGCCAGCGTACAACATGTCAATTGGTGAGCAAAAAACCACCATCAGTACCATTACAGCCATGGAAATGGCCTCCCAGATTGTGGCAAAGGTTACATGTAGATTTTGCTGAGCTAGGACAGCAATTGTTCATAGTGATAGATAGTCACTCGAAGTGGGTAGAGGTGTTTCCGATGCGGATAATAACAACAAGCAAAACACTAGACAATTTGTGAAGAGTTTGCTTCATACGGCCTCCCAGAAGAAATTGTGTCTGATAATGGGCTGCAATTTTGTTCAGAAGGGTTCACACAGTTCATGAGCAGAAATGATGTGAAACATACCAAAGTTCCACCGTACCACCCTGCTTCACATGCAGAGCGCACAGTACAAATTGTCAAACGTGCCCTCATCAAGCAAATGTTGGATCCAAATCCAAAGAAACGTCAGTTGTCATTGGACCACAAACTGGCAAATTTTCTGATTACCTATCGGAATACTCCTCATACCACTGCTGGTAGAAAACAAGCAGAGTTGTTTCTCAAACGACAGCCATGAACCAGGTTCTCATTGTTAAAGCAAAACTTGGCACAGTCCGTAGAAGAGAAACAATCAAGGCAGAAAGAGAGTCATGATAAAGGTAGAGTTAGAGAGAGAAGTGTGAAGTTGAACCAGAAGGTTAGAGTGAAGAACTATCACCATAAATGGTTAAAGTGGTTACCAGGAAGAGTAGTGAAGATCTGTGGCCCTCACACATATTTGGTCAAGATGTTTGATCATGGAAAGGTTAGGTTTGTTCACGTTGATCATATCTTACCTACAGATGTAGAGGGCGTTGAAAGCTGGGATGATTCAATTTATTCTGATGAGTCAGATAGTCTTGTTACAAGTAGAGTACCAGTAGCAAATTCTATATCAGATGTACCAGAAACAAGTCCAAGGCAAAATTTAAGTCTGAGCCCGAGTCAGGCAGACAAACAGTCTGAAAGTGTAAAGAGTCCAAATGTAGATCAAGGTCAGCCCTTGGAGAAAAATTTGCCGCAGGCTCAGCCTAGAATGAGTCAAAGTCCTACAACAAGATCTGAAAGTTCTGTTTAAGAAAGAAGGTATCCTCTTCGAACAGAAAATCAGTGGTTAAGTTTAATCTGTAAATATGGAAAATAAATTCATATCTTTTGTTTGTGTTACAGAATTCTATGGTAGAATTTGTAAACATAAAATGGGTTCCATTTGAGAAATGTATACCAAGAATTGTGTATACCATGCAAGTCATGTACAATGATTATTTGTTATGATTAACTTCTTCAATAAGGAGGGAGAAATGTAACAGAGCCACCTGGTGGACTACTGATGTATATAATAATAAAGCCATGTGCAGTACAGTTCTTTCTGGAAGCCATGTTGTGCTGTTGTATATATATGCTGTGTCTCAAGATATCACATATGGCAATTGAAGTTTCATATCAAGCACACAATGCTGTGGGCAGAGTGTTCAAATATTAATCTAAGCCCATTACTATCAGTGATATACTGCAAAGCGATGGGCCAGAAATTCAGGTCCCCACTGGTGAGTACACACTGGGTACTCACGCGTAGGCCCAATGAAAGTGCCAGTTTCGTGCATTCACTGCGTATGCACGGGAAACCGGAACTTCCGTTCCCTTAAAGGAAGGGGTTCACAGGTCGAACGCATGCGCCGGAGAGGCAGCGTGTACGCCTGGAACTTCCGTTTTTTTTGCAGGTTTCTTCGGGAGGGTAAGTCTCCAGCAGATACGCTTTTAAAAAGCAGTCGCAAGGCCTGCTTTTAACAAGGTAAGTGGTGAATTAAGTAAAATTAAAACATTTTTCCACAGGTTTATTATTTTTAAATACTTTAAAGAAAGGTAAGTTTATTTTTAGCACCGTTAGAAACTGTAATAATTTTTTCAAAAATGTAAATTATTGTTTAAAATAGTTATTTTATGTAATTTATAGTTATTTTAAAAATGTGATTAAAAAAAAATTATTTGAAGTTTTAGTTATGTTTTGGGGCTGAACTCTATTCATGGATTTGACAGGTCTTCCCGTCAAATCTATGAACACAGATTCCCTGCAACGATTGGCTCTCCATAGCCCACGAGATCCATGGGGACGCTTCGAACTAACTGCACCCCTGGGATACGCAAGCATTGCGCGCCGGCAGTTGGAGCAGGCCCAGGATCGGGATCCCACGCGGGCCCACAGCACAACACCTGCGCACTAGGTAAGTGCAGGTCGGGGGCTTGCACCCGCAGGAAGCCTCCGACCCGAATTTCTGGGCCATTAAATAATCAGTTTGATTTTTTGTGGATAAAATTCTTGCTTGATCATTTTTGAATATTTTTGAGTTATTTTCAAATTTTGTTTCTTTTCCAGATGGATTACAATTTCAGTGCAGAATTCCCCCATTACTGTTAGCATCAGCATTCATACTTTGACTTTTTGATTTGTACTGATGGTAATAGTCATTGGGGGTAATTTTGACTTTGTGTAATATGTAAAATGAGTAATAGTGAGTTGGCAGCCTGTTTTACATTTCTCGCGATTTTTATTTCTATTGACTGAAGATCTGTGGCATGCCATAATTTAGATTAGATTCCTTCAAGACTCATTCTATCTAGAATGTGCGATTAAAGTGAAACCATATCACCTGAGTAAATAGTTTTGTTTTTGACCTCTGCTACATCCAGGAGATAAGAATGTAAGAAGGCATGTAACAGGAAAAGGACATTCAGTGCACCAAGCCTGCTCCGTCCATAGATTAGGTACAAGCTACATTATCATGGATGTTACCCCCTTCTATTTAATCTCCTGAGGGAAGTTCTGCATAAATAGTCCCTGATTCCCAAAGGCAGTCAAGCAAGACTCCAGAATATTTATCCAGCGTCACATCTCCATTAGTCAACTCTAGCCTGCCGCCTTTCATAGACAGCATTTCTCTCACTCTCCTCCAGCCCAAAGGAAACACCAACATGTCCTGTGGAGTATTTGACCATCTAAGTCCACCCCCATTCTTATAACCCCAAACCTGTTCTCACCTTCTTAAAATGTATCTGCTATCTATATCCTACATGAGCAGAGAATAGGAACATTGCCCTTAAATTTCCACAGGGTTCTCCCAATCTCCTACTGTAACTTCAGTGGGAGATTGGTGAAGCCTCCAGAAAATTGGCGTAAACAGCCACTTTTGTCGTTTACATAATTTCTCCATGGGTTCCACAATCTCCTACCGAAGAACCCCTGTGGAAATTCCAGGAAACTAAATTCATCAATCCTTATACATTTCACTAAATTGTGGAATAAATGGAACAACATAAACCATAGATAATTTTTAAAAAATGTACAGTGAGTTATTGCCGAAGGCTATTGAAATAGTTTATGTAAATTGTTTTCCTGTGAAGTAAGAATGTATGGTGGATGCCAGTTATGAACTTACCAAGAGTAGGTCCAAGGGTACTATTAAGGGTTAAGGAAATAACACCATTCATAATACTAATATGCACTGCATATTCATAAAACAAATAGATAACAAAGATCCTATGTTATAAATGACACAAGTAACTCATTAGTAATGCATGGAGCTTAATGTGATAACTTATTTTTAGAAAAGGTAAAGTAGGAAAGGAATCATTCATTCAAGAGTTTATTAAGTGTAATTTAGAGCTTTTAAATATTATTTTCTGCAGTAATAGAGTTACATATTACTGAGTCAAAGACAGTCCACTTTTAAATTACTGGAGTGCTGATATCTTTTCAAACTGATTTAATGTATAACAAATGATCCTGAGACACAGAACTGTTTGAAGCAGATATGATTGATGGTCTATCATTTCTAATTCAGTATTTATACTGGTGGCTAGTCTGTTGGGAAAATGTATCATCCATCAGGGTATTATTGAATTCAAATAGCGTATGGCACCTTCGCTTTAACAAACTAAGGGGGAAAAGCTAAATGGAAAAAAATTGACAATCAGCCATGATTCTATGATAATGCAATTAGGCCTTATCTCTCCTGAGATAAATGTAATTGTCAAAACAACTACAGCCTGTAGGGTCATGCATTTATGATAATTTGTTTTACATTTGGAATAGTAATAGTGTATCTATATGTCATTTTACAGCACAGTGTTGTTAAAGCTCTGTCCTTCCATGTGGTAAGCTTGATATGATATTGGGGATTGGGCTGTACAGTAGATTAGAACACTGTGTTTTCACCTTTGGAACCATGGATGGAACCCAACCCAACCAGATGAAATGATGTTTTCTTCCTCCATAGCTGTTAAAGGTCTAAGGAAAATGAGTTTGGGCAGTCTCTGAGTTCCCAACAGACATGGGATCACAGGACAAAATGGTCCTTTAAGTTGCTGTAATGGCCCAGAAATTCGGGTCAGAGGCTTCCCGCAGGTGCAAGCCTCCGACCTGCACTTACCTAGCGCGCCGGCCATTGTGCGTGGGATTCCGATCCTGGGCCTGCTCCAACTGCCGGCGCGCAGTGCTTGCGTATCCCAGGGGCGCTGTTAGTTTGAAGCAGGGCAGGGAATCTGTATTTATAGATTTGACAGGGAGACCCAAAACATAACTAAAACTTCAAATAAATTTTTAAAAAATCACATTTTTAAAATAACTATAAATTACATAAAATAACTATTTTAAACAATAATTTAAATTTGAAAAAATTAATTACAGTTTCTAACGGGGCTAAAAATAAACGTACCTTTCTTTAAAGTATTAAAAAATAATAAACCTGTGGAAAAAATGTTTAAATTTTACTTAATTCACCACTTACCTTGTTAAAAGCAGGTCTTGCGGCTGCTTTTTATAAGCATAGCTGCTGGAGACTTACCCTCCCGGAAAAACCTGGGAAAAAAAACGTAAGTTCCAGGCGTACGCTCTGCCTTTCCGGCGCACGTGTTCGACCTGTGAACCCCTTCCTTTAAGGGAACGGAAGTTCCGGTTTCCCACGCATGCGCAGTGCATGCACGAAATCGGCACTTTCATTGGGCCTACTCGTGAGTACCCAGCGCGTACTCACCTGTGGGGACCAGAAGTTCTGGCCCAATGTATGACAGCATGACAAATGGAAATGTCAAACTAGTGTACTGGGGAAACTTCATTTAGGATGGGGAAGAAGCCAGGTGCATTGTCATGTAAGAGTTCTGATTGATTTGTGATGACACTAGGATAGGCTGGTAAGGAAATAAATGGATGGAAAATCAGGCACTGTGGGTCCGCAATTTCCTGGCAGCGCTCCATGTGGGAACACCCAACCATGGAATCACCCCTACTGTAGCTGACCAGTAGGGGTCAAACTGAGTTAAGAATATAACTGGTGAGTAGTTGGCATCTGTAGATTGGTTTCCTGTTTATTTGCAGATTTTAAAAAATGTATTCTTGGGATGTGGGCAAGGCTGGCCATCCCTTGTTTTCCTGAGAAGGTGGTGGTGGGCTGTATTCTTCTTGAACCACTGCAGTTGTAGTAGTTTGATACAACTGGGTGACTTGCCTGGCCATTTCAGAGGACAGTTAAAAGCCAACCACTTTGGTGTGGGAATGGAGTCACATATAGGCCAGAACTGGTAAGGACAACAGGCTTTCTTCCCTAAAGGACATTTGTGAACCAGTTGGTATTTAATGACAATCCGACAGCTTCATGGTCACTTTTACTAATACCATTTCTGGGAGTATATTTTTATCTGGGTGTTAATTTGAAAATCATCAGTGCCTTCATCTTTAATGCCACAGGGACCTCTCTTGGGTCCACAGGGGACAACACAGCTCCATAGGCATTGCATACTCCAGACTACAAATGAGCTGACCTCTACCTGATACTAGCCGTGTTAGCTGTGGCTCTCTGAGTCAGAAGGTTGTGGGTTCAAGTCCCACTTCTGAGACTTGAGCACAAAACCTAGGCTGACATCCTAGTGCAGTATTGAGGGAGTGCTGCGCTCTCAGAGGTGCCATCTTTCGAATGAGACGTTAAACGGAGACCCCATCAGCACTCAGGTGGACGTAAAACATCCCATGGCACTATTTTCATTAAGAGCAGGGGGGATTCTCCCTGGTGTCCTGGCCAATATATATCCTTCAACCAACATTACTAAACCAAATTATCTGGTCATTATCACATTGCTGTTTGTGGGACCTTGCTGTGTGCAATTTGGCTGCCGCATTTCTTACACTTCAAAAGTACTTAATTGGCTGTACAGTGCTTTGGGATGTCCTGAGGTTATGAAAGGCGCTATATAAATGCAAGTCATGATTTTATTCCCCGGTAGCTTCCAATAGTACACATTATTTTCTGGTAGGGGTCGCATATCATTTTCATGTTCATGTTACCAGGAATAGCAGCCCTGGTAAAGTGCGTATAAGGTGGGCATGTGGTATCACAGTGCTCCAGTATTATGCTTAATATAGCAGACTGAAACCTGTGATGACTTACAGATGCACTTACAGATGGTAGATACTCATCAGTTGCCATAATTGTGCAAAACATTCTATAAAAGAAAAATCGAATTTTATATGATAACTAACAATTTTGTCTTCATTTGATTTTATATATTTACTTTCTTAAAAGGATAAACATTAATGGTAGGAATTTCCTCAGGGGTTCTTCCACTCAGCTGCCATAACTTCATCCGAAATCCCGTTTACAACGGCGGAGCGTCAGAATAGCCAAGGAAATTCTCAGCGTAAGGAATCTGAAATAAGGTTTTCATGACTAAACCCAAAATGAACAATTGTAGACAACTTTTATACCAAATTGGAGAATTTTGTGAGTCTTCACTCCAGGCTTGGAGTCTCACTCAATGGAAGCACAGATCAGAGAATTTGGGAATGGAGGTCTGCTCGCTCGATTCATGGTGCTCCCGATTTTCTGATGACTAATTTCAATAAACCTCATAAAACTTACTCTATAACACTTTCACTCTGAAACATTGGGCTGAATTTTTACCTTTCTGTCGGGCTGGGTGTGGGGTTTGTGCAACGGGTCAGTATCCCGGACGTTCTATTAGCGCGTTGTGCAGTGGCTTTTTAACTAAGCCACTGCAATTGAATCAATTATGCGGCTTTCCTGGCCAATTAATTGGGGCGGGTCTGATTACATCATGGATGACTCAACTTCAGCTCAGCTATTTAAAGGGGCATGGCACAGATGACAGTTGAAGGTTGATGGAGGTGCTGCAGAGGTTGGTGGGGGACACAGTGGATTGTTGTGAGACTAAGCTCGTTGTTGGAATATAAAGGTATAATGATTGTTAAGCAAAAATGCAGGCTCAGAGCCAAAAAGCTGCTCCCAGATTTAGTGATGCCTCCCTGGAAATCCTGCTCCAGGGAGAAAGAATCTGCAGGGTGGTCCTCTTCCTTGGTGATGGGAGGAAGAGGCCGACAGCAGAGACAAAGAGACATGGCTGGAGATTGCGGAAGAAGTGAGCAGCAGGAGTGTGGTCACCAGGTCCTGGATCCAGTGCAGGAAGAAATTTATTGATCTCATGAGGTCAGGAAAGGTGAGTACAATGCCACATTCAACTACATCCTGATGTGCATGTCACTCCAACCCCATCACTCTGCCTTCTCAAGCTTACTCCTGCACATCACTTCTCACACTAACCTACCTTACATGTGAACCCATCCCTCACTGTCTATGCGCCTACTCATATCCTGATCTGAGTATCCACCACTGACACCCACCCTCAGCCTAATGCAATCATAGAATCATAGAAATTAACACCACAGAAGGAGGCCATTTGGCAATGTCATGCCACTCCCTCATAGTCACCCTCTACAGATGTAGCCTATCCATCTCTTACACTCATTCCATGACTTTCACTCAAAGGTCTCTTGTTTCCTTGCAGGAGAAGAGAGCACAGCACGGAACAACACGGAGAGGCAGAGAACCAGAGGTGGCTCTCCAATTATCACGCCATTGGCTGTATCAGAGGAGGAGGCACTGGGCATAAGTGGATTTGCGGAGATGCTGGCAGTGGGAGATGGAGAGAGGGGAACCTCCCAGCTACCTGGTGACAGAATTAAATATCATACAGCCACATGGCATACAACAGTCATTCATGATGACATGATGTCGGCAGTCAGTGTAATATGATCTTCTGCATAATGGTAACGTTAAACATTCTTATCATAACAGTTCTAATTCATGCCTTTGCTCTCCCACAGGTCCATTAAGTGACCCCTTGCCCCACCCCCCCCCAACGCCCCCTCACTGTCCAGCCAGATGAGGAAGTCAACTCCTCAGAGGAAGCCGTGGTCTCTGAGGGACACTAATGTCCTTTAGGGAAGGAAATCTGCTGTCCTTACCCGGTCTGGCCTATATGTGACTCCAGAAGCATAGCAATGTGGCTGACTCTTAACTGGCCTCTGAAATGACCTAGCAAGCCACTCAGTTGCATTCAAAAAGGTGGTTCACCACTACCTTCTTGAGGGCAATTAGGGATAGGTAATAAATGCTGGCCCTGCTGGCAACATCCATATCCCGTGAATGAATTTAAAAAAAAGGTGCACCATCACACGACCCATGTACACCCAGCGCCAGTCAGATACACACATGTTGGTGGGTCCAGTGAGAGAGAGGGTAGGGTTGTCACCTGGTGCCTCAAGATCACAAGTGAGCAAGAGCAGATGGTGAAGACAGGGGCAGCAGTGGAGAATCCTCATCAGATGCATTTGTGTGCGGCTGACTGCGGGATCCTGCAAATGTCTGCTGCAGATCCCTGGAAGGAGCCTGAGGTGAAGAGGTTCAACTGTCAATTGTTCAACTTGCACAATGGCCACTGAGCTCTCACCTTGCTTTCACAGGCAAGGTTCAGGAAGCCCGTGAACCCTGTGCACAGCCAGTAAAAGCTGCAACATCAGGTGAAAAAAACCTGTTAATAGCCTGTTAATAATCTCTCAAATACTTTAATTAGGTCGCCCTCCTCTCCCGAGCAGATCTCCGGAGTGCTGAGAAGCACGTCGGAGTTAAAGGTGGAAGTTGACGGCATGAAGGCGGCTTCCCAACATGCTGTCAATTTCAGCGCTTTTAACTGCCCACCCACTTGCAAACCAGCATTCTCTTCAATGTAAAAATTCCAGCTATTGGAACTGATAACTCAGTCCCAGCAGCGCAGCACTGGGATCATTGCTGGAATTGCTGATTCAGAGGCATTGCATGTGCCTGCCCCCAAACCTCTTACGATAATCTGATTTAAGTATTGCTCATGGTGGGGTCAGAGATTGCTGAGCTTGGTGGGGTATACCAACAGCTCACAAAGGGCTGTTGGCACTACAGTCATCATTTGTTTGGGGGGCGTTGGGGTGCCAGTGCATTTCATACTGCCGGTGCACTTTGGTTTTTCCTATATATCCTCATTTACATAGTTCTCGTGCACTCCCAACATGATTTATGTGCTGCGTTGAGCATACACGCTGGGAGGAGGGGTAGAGTAGGATTTCCTGAGCAGCTGCACATCCTGTTGGTAGAAAAGTTTGAAATTGGACATTTTCATTGTGCTAAAATAAGGCAGGAGTCTGTTAACATGCATTCTATGTCCGGCAAAGTATTTTGAATGCAAGGAGTGCAGCAATTATGTTGAAATTAAACAAAAGGGAACAAATTGATCCAATCAAAAGAAATAAGCAATAGTGCAACAAAACCAAAATGGGCCAAAAGCCAGGACTAATATTCACTAAAAGTTAGGACGGGCAGTTTCAAAACTACTTTCGGTGCCTCTACACTTGCAGGCTTGTGCTTTGCTCCAGCATTTAAAGGTACAGCAGAATTCCTGGGAAGTAATGACACACGCCTAACACTCTCCCAAATGAATGCACTGATAAGACTTGCACCACAGAGCATTGCAAGTCTCCATGTACCTTCAGTGCATGCCCATCTGGAAACCTGAGGGAAGTAATAATCCAACCCCAGTTCTCTGCTCCCTCTGCACTCAGCACATGGGAGTGGAATGTCAGTCCCATATTTTCCATAACAGAGCCAGTAGCTACTTTTTCTGGTTAATTTTCAGTTTGTTTTACTTCTGAACAATGTTCTTTACTGCACCAAAATAGAACATGGGACTGAAAGATATATTGAAAGTAATTTTTTTGTTGTTGGTCACCGCTTGTCTTGTGCTGCTTTAGTATTCAACATTTGTTTTTCTGATGTATTTCTGGTACTTGAACTTCTTTGTTTCTATTCTTCAAATACTTTACTCCTAAATCCCCCCCTAGCTGAGGAAGTAGCAGTGGTGAATGGCCCTTCAGCCAAATGGCTAGCTGCATGTGATACATAAGGCTCACTTATCTGTGACTGTGATTTTGTCTGATGTTCCTTCATCATTGCCAGAAGACTCATGTGTTCAAATCACCCTGGACTCATTGCTTGTCAATACATTACATGCAGTTACTTATGCAGGGCTATGAGAACTGCCACTGACATAGGGCTGCTCCTTGCTTCTGCACAGCTGAAGCTCCATAATCCCACTTAATGTAGAACAGTGGGCAGCTGTGATCTCTCTGAAACCTTCCCTCATGGCTGCCTGTATGTATTAACTAAGCAAACTGAAGTTGTCAATGCCTACTTGAGGCAACCTAATCAGATCATCTTCCAGTACTGTGGATATGGATTGTATAGAGGCTGCTTAACAGTATCCATGCATTATAATATCCTCTGTTGGCAAGCAAGCCCAGTAAGGTCCATATATCAATAGAACTCAAGAGGGGCACCAGGCCACTGCCCTACACTTGGTTCACATCAGTCTGCACCTCTTCTGCTCCTTCATCTCCAGTGCCATCCACTTCACCTAATGCTTCTTTTTCCACATTAGTTCTAAGTAGCACACTCACCTCTGAATCAGAAGGTTGTGGGTTCAAGTCCCACTCCAGGGACTTGAGCACATAAAGATAGGCTAACATTCCAGTGCAGTGCTGAGGGAGTGCTGCATTGTCGGAGGTGCCGTCTTTTGGATGAGATGGTAAACCGAGGCCCCTTCTGCTCTCTCAGGTGGATGTAAAAGATCCCATGGCACTATTTCGAAGAAGAGTAGGGGATTTATCCCCGGTGTCCTGGCCAATATTTATCCCTCAACCAACATAACAAAAACTGATTATCTGGTCATTATCACATTGCTGTTTGTGGGACCTTGCTGTGCGCAAATTGGCTCCCGCGTTTCCCACATTACAACAGTGACTCCACTTCAAAAGTATTTCTGTCATCGCCACCATTAAATTTGTGCTTCATGATACAAACTGCAGGGAAATCACGACCAAGCTAACATTGACTGTAGAGCGCTTTGAGACATCCGGTGGTCGAGAAAGGCGCTATATAAATGGAAGTCTTTCTTTTTTTTCTTTAAAGGTTGCAGGTGTCTGTATCTGTGCTGATGCTGCATGTAAGTGTGAATGGTAACAGTTGTTGTTGACTTCCTTGGCACTAGAAACTAGTTGATTCTCCTTGCTCTGTGAAAGGAACAGATGGGACATTATGAGTACAAAAACACACATCCATTTGGGTATTGGATTGTTATTATATGAACTATGTGGAAAAATCAGTGTATATGGACACAGTGATGTAGGATTTGGAACAACGCACAGAATATACGTCTGTATGCTTTTCCAATCTCATCAGACCCAAAGTCATTGAAAGCCTCCCTTATTAACCGAATAAATCTGTTCTTATATGCTGTTAATTGTTTCTCTTAAAAGCTCCACAATCTACAGCAGACCTTGCCCTCTGATTATTTGCCACTTTTGCCTTTAACAATAAAAGCAGAATAGATTAAGGTAGAGTGAAGTGGCATTTTAAAATTTTGACATTTTTCAGTGTCAATCAAAATTAGCCCATTAAGGCCTAGAAATTCAGTGGGCTGCGCCACCAGTTAGCGCCCAAAGAGGGCGCTCAGTGGCTTTAGCGTCACTGGCCACACCTCCCGCGATATTTAGCGGGGCGCTAATGGCGGCGTTAGCCTGTAGCGCTGCGCCGCCACCGATGACGTCATCGGTGTGCGCAGCGCCCCGCTCCCGCCCCGATCACCATATTTGGTCGTGCCCGCCTCTTTAACGCTGGTCGCAAATCGCGACCGGTTCACAGGGCCTACGTGTGGCGGTAGTGGCGCAAGTTAAGGTGGAGGTGCGGGGCGGCCGCTTTTTCGGCGGCCGCCTGCCAGCACCTCCGTCCCCGGCCTCCTAAACCCCTCCCCCGCGGCATTGCCGGCTGTTTCCCGAGAGCCCGGCACTTCTCCTTGGTGCCGGGCTCATTTGCCGGCACTCGCGAGCAGGGATTGCGCTGTTGCAGGCCCCTCCCCCTTAACAGTGGGAGGAAGGCCTGCAGTACCGCAGCGTGCCGTGCCGCAGCGTGTGGCGCTGTGGCCCTTAGCGCGGCGATATTCAGGGTGAGCGCCCCAAGCGGGACGCGGGGGGCCTCGAGTAGCGGCCCGCTTCCGTTTGGGGCGCAGAAACTGAATATCGGGATGGTGCAAGTGGCTCCACTCGCAGCGGTAATTCTGGCGCCCAGGCGAGCTTGGCGGCCCAAACGGCGCCCAACTGAATTTTTAGGCCTAAATGATGTCCATCTGACCCTATTAAGAGAGGGCAAATTGACAAATTAAAAACTATTCAACATATAGTCCATATACATTCATCATTTCCATATATGGCCTTTGATAATATTTTACATGAATATTTTACCCTTACCTTGATAATCATTTTTGATGTTGAGGAGCATCTTCTGGACTTCCTTCCATTTCTCCCTGAACACACTTGGTCTGCTATATTTTTCTCCATTCTTTGTCTCTGCAGTTTGATAGTTATCTCACCTCTGCCAATAAGATCAATTCTTTTATTGATTGTACCATGAACTATAATTTCTCTGTCCCGGTTTTATAAATGGCTTGACTAATCATCATGTATACTGGTTAAGTGATTAGTTAGTTGATTGAAATCTGTGAAAGGAACAGTATTCCAGGTGGATCATAATTGGTTGGTTTTCTGTCATCGCCACCATTAAATTTGTGCTTCATGATACAAACTACAGGGAAATCATGGCCAAGCTAACATTTTCTGTGCCCTTTAAAATTGACAGAAAATTGTGTTATCTATTTCTTACTAAAGAGAAAAATGGACCCCTGGCTGTCATTGAGGCCAATTCCATTTGACCATGTCCACAGTGGGCATAGAGAGCACATCATAGGTGCTCAGCCTGCAATCTTCCACTGTTAAAAAAATGATCACAAAGTCGCGGGCTGTGCGCCTGCGATTTCTTGCTCCCGAGCTCTTGTGAGTGCCACTTCATACTGAGAGCAGGGAATGAGCCCTATAGTGGGTGAAAGTCCAATCAGTGATGACCTGTAGAGCAAACCATTCCCTGGTGGTGGTGGTAGTGTGGAAAAATCCAGTCTCTGGTGATTAATGTGTGGGAATCCAAGCCCTGGAGGAATAACTGTGGGAGGAATGTGTCTGAGTTCCTTGCTGCACTACAGTAATATGAAATATGTAATTGATTCTTAATAGTGTGGTGGTGAGTAAATCTCCAGTCCCTGGTGGGAGTGGGGGTGGGGTTGTAAAGGGTAGTGTCCATGCCCTTAATAATCCGGGAAGTTAGTAAATCAGCCTTGGTTACCAGGGTCACAATCAAACGTGTATATATATATACATTTTCAGGCCTCAAAAAACCAAAATAGAATCTCAAGAAAATATCAATTCTCATCTCTACTGCTCAGGGAAATAAATTCATTCCCTGATACTGTTAACCTACATCTAAATTGTATAAATTCACAAACAATTTTAAAATTGGTTTATTATCAGTCGTTATTTTCACCAAAGTTATGGTACTTTCCCAACGAGTGACAAGTTTTGCCAGCATTCCCTTTTTATAAGACAGCAGGATTTGTTTTTTAAAGCATGTTTAATTTGCTAGAGGAGGATGGATTCTGAGGCTCTAAAACTGATAATACAGATCTCCAAAACCATAATGATATTAACGTATGGTCAACTGTGATGGTGTGAGACAGGTTTATTTACTGTAAATTCCTACAACTAGTGATGGATAAAGTACAAGTTGGCACAATTTGGTCAACGCCTAATTTCTTTGAGGAAGTAACATATAGGGTGGATAAAGGGGAACCAGTGGACGTAGTGTATTTAGACTTCCAAAAGGCATTTGACAAGGTGCCACACAAAAGATTATTGCTTAAGATAAAAAATCACGGGATTGGGGGTAATATTCTGGCATGGATAGAGGATTGGCTATCTAACAGAAGGCAGAGAGTTGGGATAAATGGTTCATTCTCAGACTGGCAATCAGTAACTAGTGGTGTTCCGCAGGGGTCAGTGCTGGGTCCCCAACTCTTTACAATCTATATTAACGATTTGGAGGAGGGGACCGAGTGTAACGTATCAAAGTTTACAGATGATACTAAGATGGGAGGGAAAGTAGTGAGTGAGGAGGACATAAAAAACCTGCAAGGGGACATAGACAGGCTAAGTAAGTGGGCAGAGATTTGGCAGATGGAATACAATACTGGAAAGTGTGAGGTTATGCACTTTGGTAGGAAAAATCGTAGAGCAAGCTATTATCTTAATGGCAAGAAACTGGAAAGTACTGAAGTACAAAGGGATCTGGGGGTCCTGGTGCACGAAACTCAAAAGGTTAGTATGCAGGTGCAGCAAGTGATTAAGAAGGCCAATGGAATGTTGGCTTTCATTGCTAGGGGGATAGAATATAAAAATAGGGAGGTATTGCTTCAGTTGTACAAGGTATTGGTGAGACCACACCTGGAATACTGCATACAGTTTTGGTGTCCATACTTAAGAAAAGACATACTTGCTCTCGAGTCAGTACAAAGAAGGTTCACTCAGTTAATCCCGGGGATGAGGGGATGGACATATGAGGAGAGGTTGAGTAGGTTGGGACTCTACTCATTGGAGTTCAGAAGAATGAGAGGCGATCTTATTGAAACATATAAGATTGTGAAGGGGTTGGATCGGGTGGATGCGGGGAGGATGTTCCCGATGATGGGTGAAACTAGAACTAGGGGGTATAGTCTTAGAATAAGGGGCTGCTCTTTCAAAACTGAGATGAGGAGGAACTACTTCACTCAGAGGGTGGTAGGTCCATGGAATATGCTGCCCCAAAAAGCTGTAGAAGCTACATCATTACATAAATTTAAAATAGAAATAGACAGTTTCCTAGAAGTAAAGGGAATTAAGGGTTACGGGGAGCGGGCAGGAATTTGGACATGAGTCTAGGTTCGGATCGGACATGGCCCTGTGGGTGGCGGAGCGGGCCCAGGGGCCGTGTAGCCTGATCCTGCTCCTATTTCGTGTGTCTAATTCTGTTAGATTCAGGAGATGGTTCTGTGATAGTAGATTGGCGGTTAGGATCAGATCAGCCATGATCTTATTGAATGGCGGAGCAGGCTCGAGGGGCCGATTGGCCTACTCCTGCTCCTATTTCTTATGTTCTTATGTTCTTATGTTATGTTAGATCTGCAAACCAGCAGGAAGGATATATTGACCCTGGAGGGGGCCTAGCGCTGATTCACCAGAATGATACAAGGGCTTAAAGGGCTAAATTATTAGGACAGGCTGCATAAACTTTGTTTAAGAACATAAGAAACAGGAGCAGGAATAGGCCATACGGCCCCTCAAGCCTGCTCTGCCATTCAATAAGATCATGCCTGATCTTCGAACTCAACTCCACTTTCTCGCCCAATCCCCATATCCCTTGATTCCCTCTATGTTTAGAAGGTCGAGGGGTGATCTAATTAAGGTCTTTAAAATAATAGAAGGATTTCATAGGGTAGATAAAGAGGCTGCGAAATTTGATTGCGCCCAAAAATGAGCACACAGGGGGTGGTGCGCGCTGAAAGAGCCTGTTCACATGATCCCAGGGACTACAACAACAACAACTTGTATTTATATAGCGCCTTTAACGTAGTAAAATGTCCCAAGGCGCTGCACAGGAGTATTTAAAGACAAAAAATTTGACATCGATCCACATAAGAATAAATTAGGGCAGGTGACCAAAAGCTTGGTCAAAGAGGTAGGTTTTAAGGAGCATCTTAAAGGAGGAAAGAGAGGTAGAGCGGCGGAGAGGTTTAGGGAAATTGGTGCTTGGACCTCATTAAAATGATTCAGGCGTGCATCCAGTACCACCCACACTATTCATTAACTGCATGACTGGGGGAACGCAGAAACCTGGCTTCACTGACACCACTTATTGGCAGCCACATCTCTTAAAGGGGAGATGCACTCTGGCTACAGACAACAAGGAAACTTGAAAAATGGCTAGAAGAGGTCCAGACGTGGAACCCAGTTCTCCAATGCTGCATTGGAGGCCCTGGTCCAGGCAATGGACAGGAGGAGGAAAATCCTGTTCCCCCCAGAAGGCAGAGAGCCCTCCAGAAAACATCTCCACCGCCAGTGGGAAGAAATCGTTGAGGAGGTCAATGCCAGGAGCTTAGTTTTAATGACATGGCCCACTCCGTCCCTGCCTCAGTCCATCCGCTGCTGAAACCCTCATCCATGCTTATGCTACCTTCAGGCTTGACTATTCCAATGGTCTTCTGGCCGGCCTCCCATCTTCCACCCTCCGTAACCTTGAACTCATCCAAAACTCTGCAGTCCGTATCCTAAATCACACCAAGTCTCGTTCACACCTTATCCTTGTGCTTGCTGAGCTACACTGGCTCCCGGTCCAGCAACATCTCAAATTTAAAATTCTCATCCTTGTGTTCAAATCCCTCCATGGCCTCACCCCTCCCTATCACTGTAACCTCCACCTGCCCTACAACCCACCGAGATCTCTGCATTCCTCCAATTCTGGCCTATTGTACATCCCTGATTTTCTTTGCCCCCCTCCATTGGTGGCCGTGCCTTCAATTGTGTAGACTCTAAGCTCTCGAATTCCCTCCTAAAACCTCTCTGAATGTCTTCCTCTCTCTCCTCCATTAAGTCGCTCCTTAAAATATACCTCCTAGACCAAGCTTTTGGTAACCTGTCTTAATATCTTCTTATGTGGCTCAGTGTCAAATTTTGTCTAATAACGCTCCTGTGAAGCGCCTTGGGACATTTTACTACGTTAAAGGCGCTTCATATAAATGTAAGTTGTTGTTGCAATGCCGAAAGAAGTTCAATGAACTCAGCAGAGTTGTGGCTGCAGCAAGTGACATAATTCGGCGATAGCTCCTTTATGAAGCGAAGGCACCTGAGACATTGCTCCTCAGTGAAGTTCAGGTGGAAGAAGTACTCCCTGAAGACCTGCTGTGGGTGTGGCCTCCTGCGCAGAGCTCTCCTCCTCCTCCCTCTTGTTCCAGCTGCTCCTACTCTCTCCTGTCTTCTTGGCTGCTCCCCCTCATTCTCCAGCCCTAAAAGCAGCCCTACCAGACCACCCATGACTGCAGCAAAACTGCTTTGAAAGCAGCCAAAAACAGTGCCGCACCAGCAGAAACTGCTTCTCAGAAGTCAGAAATCAGTTGTAGAAGTGATAAAATAAAACTCAAAAATGCCCAAAAGTTAACCAGCAGCCTAAAAGGATAAAATAGCAATGAACCTGTATGTAATGGATGAGCCCTTTAAATAGCACTGTTGAAGGGTCCTTGCTGCCTATTAGCGCCATGATTTGCTGAATGAGTTTATCACATGGCAAGTCATGCGCTGAGGCAGCTAAATTTCACAAAAGGGTCCTACAACATGCATAGGGCCCTTATTTAAATATTTGAATCACCGTTTTGAATACTTCCGGTGTGTGCCCTGGACACCTATGGAAGTGCCTGATCCAATATGGCAGGTGGTGCACATCCAATGCGAGACCAGCATGGGTGCACCACCTGCCATATTGGACGCTTAGGTGCCCATTTTATGCCTGCGAAATGAGCACGATGCCAATGAATTTCTAGGCCAGAAACTATTTCCTGTGGTGTGGAAATCCAGAACAAGGGGGCATAATCTTAAAGTTAGAACAAGCCCATTTAGGAGTGAAATAAAGAAACACTTTTTCACACAAAGAGTAGTGGAATTCTGGAACCCTCTCTCAAAAAGCTGCAGATGCTTGGTCAATTGAAATTTTCAAGACTGAGATCAATTTGTTGGGTAAGGGTATCAAAGGATATGGAGAAAAGGAGGATAAATGGAGTTGAGTAGAGAGCAACCATGATCTAATTGAATGGTGGAACAAGTTTGAGGAGCTGAATGGTCTACTCCTGTTCCTATTATTAGAAATAGATATCTGATTATAGTAACTGTTCAACTTAATGAACTACATTGACGTGATTTTTTTTCACTAATTTGATTTCACTCGTCAAACACACTAGGTAAAATGTTCTGGTACCAGTGCTAATGTAAATAGGAACTCACTGCACAATGTTAAACATGCATTTTATTTGGTGACATGAAGTGGATTTGAGTATTGCTGGATAAAAAATGTAATTCCATTTTAAAAGTACTTCTAATGCACTTTAACACTTCGATCAAAATGCTAGTTTATGTGGGATGAATGGGCACATGATGCCAGTGGGAATTAATGTGCCATTCACCCTCAGCCATCCCAGTTAAAATTGATGCAAACAAATGAAAGGAAATGCCACAGAGACTGTGTGAATCTGTTGCCCACTGTGGATAGGGATCTGCATGTTTAATATGTGCTTTATAGTGAACTGAATTTTCTCTTTATTTTCAGAATACTATATATAAAAAGCCTTTGTCTACTTTTCCTCTGCTGACAATAAACATTTAAATCACATCAGCAGAATTCTACTGTCAGCAATAGATTGGAAAGTAAAGTTCTTTAAAAGCAGATCTTCACTTAATAGAAGTGGCTGTAACCATTCTAGGTCTGAAATTAATTGAGAATAGGTAAAGGATGCAGTGAAATTTACATAAAATATATAGATTTCTTCATCGTTACACTTAATAATCTGATCTTCAGAAACCTATAATTTCTCACCCTTCCAATCAGCTGCAGAATAGAATTCTATACATACACCAATAGTAACTTTTAAGAGGGACACATATTGATTGAGAATTTAACTCACTTTATTATGCAAAAGCCAATCTCTTTATGGAAAAATAAATCATCTGACTCTTTTTTAACTGTCTTTATCACTTTATCTCCTAGTGCTTGCTGCTGGTGGGTAGACATTTAGAATATGTGGAACTTTAAGCTTATTAAATTGATCTCTGTCAGTATCATGTGTCACATCAAGTTATTCCTCTAAAATAGTTTATGTTATATGACAGCAAGATTAATAAAAAGGATACTGAAGATGTACTTGTTTATAGGTATATATAATAAAAATAGAGCACGTAGTGGAGACTATAGGGGTTGTGCTGATTGGCATTGTCACTTTATCCATTCATCAAGCAGGCCAGACTTCCAGAATCATTTACCAGATGGGTCGGCTCGTCAGTTTAAACACCTGATATGAAGCCATCCGTCATCTGATAACACGATCGTTTGTAAGCAGCTGGCTCCACACTCACAGCCTGACTGCACATGTGATGGACTTGAGCCAAAAAACAGGCTCGGCGATGCTGCAGTCCCCTGATAGGATTTGCAGTCCTCCACTGGACCATGGAACAGGTGGAAGCAGAGAGAATGAAAAAATTACCATGTGTTGCAGGGATTAGAACACACTCACCATGTCACGTGAATACCAAGGAAAGGACAACCTTGATCCTGATGAACGTATGGCTCTCGTATAATTGAATACAGATAATTAAAATCAAAAGTAAATTTATGAAATTATACAGTCAAATAAATGACTAAACACATCATATTACTTCAAATAATTTAAAATGCATGCTTAATTTTGCTAGGAAACACAGGAAAATGCAAATAGACAAAACAAGATGAACCGGCAAAATTTCCCAAAATATTATTTTAACTAATATGCCTTTAGATCGCTTAAGTAATATGGATTTTACATTATTTTGAAAAACATTTAAATAAACTAAATTATGCTGAGTTTTTTTCCCTGAAGATTTAGGGGTAAAACTCCATCTGGGCCCGAATTGGGCCTCGGGCTCATTAACATTTTACGACGAGCTGACGGCGCCCGTCATGCCTTTACTGGATTTGAGCAGTACGCATGTCAGGCCGTTTGTATCGATGCATCTGCCCAAAGGAAGGAGGGTTGGGACGGGCAAATGTGGAGTCGGGGGAGCACTTCTGACAACATTCAGACTTGGGCTGACAAGTGGCAAGTAACATTCGCACCACACAAGTGCCAGGCAATGACCATCTCCAACAAGCGAGACTCTAACCATCTCCCCTTGACATTCAATGGCATTACCATCGCTGAATCCCCCACTATCAACATCCTGGTGGTCACCATTAACCAGAAACTGAACTGGACCAGCCATATAAATACTGTGGCTACAAGAGCAGGCCAGAGGCTGGGAATTCTGCGGCGAGTGTCTCACCTCCTGACTCCCCAAAGCCTTTCCACCATCTACAAGGCACAAGTCAGGAGTGTGATGGAATACTCTCTACTTGCCTGGATGAGTGCAGCTCCAACAACACTCAAGAAGCTCAACACCATTCAGTATAAAGCAGCCCGCTTGATTGGCACTCCATCCACCACCTTCAACATTCACTCCCTCCACCACCGGCGCACTGTGGCTGCAGTGTGTACCATGCACAAGATGCACTGCAGCAACTCACCAAAGCTCCTTCAACAGCACCTTCCAAACCCGCGACCTCTACCACTTAGAAGGACAAGGGCAGCAGACGCATGAGAACATCACCACCTAGAAGTTCCCCCCCAAGCCACACACCATCCTGACTTGGACCTGTATTGCCGTTCCTTCACTGTCGCTGGGCCAAAATCCTGGAACTCCCTTCCTAACAGCATTGTGGGTGTACCTACACCATATGGACTGCAGCAGTTCAAGAAGGCAGCTCACCACCATCCTCAATGTCACTTTCCCGCCCACTCCCCATAACCCTCGACTTCCCTGCAGCTCAAATATATCTATCTCCACCTTGAATATATTCAATGACTCCGCCTCCACAGCTCTCTGGGGTAGAGAATTCCAAAGATTCACGACCCTCTGAGAGAAGAAATTCCTCCTCATCTCCGTTTTAAATGGGCGACCCCTTATCCTGAAACTGTGTCCCCTAGTTCTAGATTCCCCCATAAGGGGAAACATCCTCCCTGCATCTACCCTGTCAAGCCCCCTTAGAATCTTATATGTTTCAATAAGATCACCTCTCATTTTTCGAAACTCCAATGAGTATAGGCCCAACCTGCTCAACCTTTCTTCATAAGACAACGCCTTCCTCTCAGGAATTAACCTAGTGAACCTTTTCTGAACTGCCTCCAATGCAAGTATATCCCTTCTTAAATAAGGAGACCAAAACTGCACGCAGTACTCCAGGGCCTAGAAATTGGGTATAGCCCCGCTTGAGGCGTTAGAATTGGCGATGCGCTAAGTTTATAGCCAGACGAAACTTATCGCCGCCTGGCGCGATATTGGGTTGCATCGCCCCCCAAAGGGGATTGAGGCGCTAAATCAGCCGTTGCACGGTGCTCTTAAGGTGCAAAAGGTCAGGTGCTACTCAATATCGACGCGGACGGGCGCAGCGCAGGTGAACTCAATTACGGGAAAGCACGAGACCTACAGGCGCCGGCCAGCTCTTAAAGGGGCGGGTCAGTCAGACTGAGCTTAAACACCCAACGCCCTGAAGGCCTCAGATTCGGTGCTCGCCCTTGTCTGGCATTAGAAACTTGTGCATTATGGAGAAGGTTAGGCAGAAAGCAGAGCGCTTCAGCACTGAGGCTCTGGACCACTTGGTGGCTGCAGTTGAACACCGTCGAGAGGTCCTGTATCCGGATAATGGCAAGAGGCCAAATCAGAAGCCTTATCGACGATCTTGGAGAGAGGTTGCTGTGAGGGTGAATTCCAGCAGCATGGCGACCAGGACCCCTGTTCAGTGCAGGAAGAAATTCAACGACCTCACACGGATCGTTGGGTGAGTGATGGTTTACGAAACTTGTGCTTCCCTCCATCTGCAGCTGACTTCGGGCACCCTGCTGCAATGATGCGCCAATGGCCATCTGTCAGTGTACACCCATGGCCCTTTCTGGCCACACACATGGACAGATGTCTCAAGGCCTCATGTAAGGGCTCATGCACCATGGGGGGCATGCGATGAGGTCTCAAGGCCTCATGTAAGGGCTCTTGCACCATGGGGGGCATGCGATGAGGTCTCAAGGCCTCATGTAACGGAACCTCCCCTTCTTTCCCCTGCAGTCCAAGATGGCACAGATTAGAAAGGAGCAGCGTCGAACCGGTGGCGGACCTGCACAAGTGGTCACTCTCACGGATCTGGAGGAGTGAGTGCACCAGATACCTGGAGGACGCCTGTCTGGTCCAGTGACCACTGCATCTGCTGACCCCATTACCGACAGCGAGGGTAAGACTCTCACCTTTTCCACCTGTTGCCTTCCACTTGGTCCCCCCGCCAGCATGCATCCTCAGTGTGCAGCCATGTCAGAGCCTTGCCGCAATCTGGCATGCCTTTCAGCAAACCTGTCCTTTTGCTAAAGCCACTCTTCCACCTCCCACTTTCAGATGAAGCAGCACCAACTCGGGCTCAACGCGCTGAAGCTGCCAGTGCCAGTGCCACCGGAGGCGAGGACCAGGAGGAATCCGGACCAGCCGTTGCAGAATCCGGGGAGCGGAGACATCTGCAGACTGGGGATAGTAGTCCCCTGGAGGGGAGGGGGGGTGGCTCTGAGGGTGAACCAGTTGCCGGACCAAGCGGCATGGAGCAACGCACGGGGGATAGGCAAGTTCGGCCACCGTCTCCCCGCAGGGCAAGGCAGGTCGTCATGACTGCTGCACAGAGTGCAGATGAGGTCCGTCGCCCTCCAAACAAGCTCCCATTCCGATGCCAGTTGGTCAAAAGGCTTTTAGGTGTAGTGGTGCAAGTGCTTCGGACAGGGTTGAAGGTATCAAGTACTGTAAAGCTCAAATCCCAGAAATCCGCTCCACATTAGCTCGCCAACTTTCTCTAGCAGCGAGCGCAATGAGCAGGCCAAGTGGCAGAAGATTCTGCAGTAGAGCTGTCCCCTTTAAATAGCGCCCCCCTACTCGAGAAGGGCCTGTTAGCCATCCCTTGAACTGCCACTAATAGCGCTGGGTGCTAAGGCTCCGGGCGCCACCCAATATGCGCTCAGGCACTCCTAAAAGGCGTTGCACACTGAAATGACTTCATGAGCTGCTTGCGCTCGCGGGCGCACGCAAACACTTAGCGCAGGCGCTAAATGTATAGTCAATATCTGAGTTGGCGCTATCTTCATAGCGTCCGCCCCAACATAGCGCTTCACCCCAATTCTAGGTCTCTTTAGGCGCTCAGCGCCGGCGCTACCAACCCAATTTCTAGGCCCAGGTGTGGTTTCACCAGTGCCCTGTACAGTTGTAGCAAGACTTCCCTACTTTGATATTCCATCCCCCTTGCAATGAAGACCAACATTCCATTTGCCTTCCTAATTACTTGCTGTACCTGCATGCTAACTTTTTGTGTTTCTTGTACAAGTACCCCCAGATCCCTCTGTACCGCAGTATTATGTAGTCTCTCTCCATTTAAATAATAATTTGCTTTTTTATTTTTCCTACCAAAGTGGATAACCTCATAATTTCCCATGTTATACTCCATCTGCCAAATTTTTGCCCACTCACTTAACCTATCTACATCCCTTTGCAGACTTGTGTCCTCCTCACAACTTGTTTTCCCACCTATCTTTGTATCATCAGCAAATTTGGCTATAGTACACACGGTCCCTTCTTCCAAGCCATTAATATAGATTGTAGATAGTTGAGGCCCCAGCACTGAACCCTGTGGCACCCCACTAGTTACAGTTTGCCAACCGGAAAATGACCCATTTATCCCGATTCTTTGTTTTCTGTTAGTTAGCCAATCCTCTATCCATGCTAATATATTACCCCCAACCCTGTGAGCTCTTATCTTGTGCAGTAACCTTTTATGTGGCACCTTATCGAATGCCTTCTGGAAATTCAAATACACCACATCTACTGGTTCCCCTTTATCCAACCTGCTCGTTACATCCTCAAAGAACTCAAGTAAATTTGTCAAACACGATTTTCCTTTCATAAAACCATGTTGACTTGATTGTATTATGATTTTCTAAATGTCCTGCTATTACTTCCTTAATAATGGATTCCAGCATTTTCCCAATGATAGATGGTAGGCTAACTGGCCTATAGTTTTCTGGTTTTTGCTTCCCTCCTTTCTTGAATAGGGATGTTACATTTGCAGTTTTCCAATCCACTGGGACCTCTCTAGAATCCAGGGAATTTTGGTAGATTACAACCAACGCATCCACTATCTCTGCAGCCACTTCTTTTAAGACCCCAGGATGCCGGCCATCAGGTCCAGGGGACTTGTCAGCCTTTAGTCCCATTAGTTTGCCTAGTACTTTTTCTCTAGTGATAGAGGTTGTTTTAAGTTCCTCCCTCCCTATAGCCCCTTGATTATCAATTATTATTGGGATGCTTTTAGTGTCTTCTACTGTGAAGACCGTTGCAAAATATTTGTTCAAAGTCCCTGCCATTTCCCTGTTTCCCATTATTAATTCCCCAGTCCCATCTTCTAAGGGGCCAACATTTACTTTAGCTACTCTCTTCGCTTTTAAATACCTGTAGAAGCTCTTACTGTCTGTTTTTATAGTTTTTGCTAGTTTACTTTCATAATCTATCTTCTCCCTTTTTATTATTTTTTTAGTCCTTCTTTGCTGGTTTCTAAAAATTTCCCAATCCTCTGGCCTACTACTAATCTTCACAACATTGTATGCCTCATGGATGGTAAGGGCCTTGTTGGCAAGTGAACAGACATTCTGGGGGTAGATGCGGAGAGGGTTGGTGATGGCTGACCCACTGCCAGCGTCCACTGGGTCAGCGCTGGAAGGGGTGAGTTGGACGGGGAGGATTCTAGCGAGGTCCCAGTGGATTGGAAAACTGCAAATGTAATGCCCCTATTCAAGAAAGGAGGGAAGCAAAAACCAGAAAACTACAGGCCAGTTAGCCTACCATCTATCATTGGGAAAATCCTGGAATCCATTATTAAGGAAGTAATAGCAGGACATTTAGAAAATCATAACACAATCAAGTCAACATGGTTTTATGAAAGGAAAATCGTGTTTGACAAATTTACTAGAGTTCTTGCCAATCTCCTCCCCTGTGGACGCGCTGGGTGGGAAGGTAAGTGAAAGAGTAGGATGCGTCAGTTGGGGTTGCTGCTCATAAGGAGACAGTGATGAATGCCTCAATGGGCCCTTCATAAGATGCCAAGAGAGGCACAGAGGGAAGCTGTAGGCTTATCTAAGAGGGAGTCAAGCCTGGGACGGCAGCAGGAGAGTAGGAAGGTCGAAGAGTAATGAAGGATTGGGGTCGGGATTTGGGAGGGCAGAGTATCTGAGAGAGGAGAGATGAAAGGAGGCATGGCAACAGGAGAGAGCGGTCAGGGAGGGATAGAGAGAAAAGGAAAAAGGGGAGAAAAAGTGGAAAAATATTGAACGGCTCGGGTCCGGAGCGGCAGCCTAAGTGCGCACCCGAATGGACACAGGGGAAAAGCTCAGGTTACATAGGCTTCTAGGTGGTAGAGGTTGCAAACATGGGACATGCTGCCGAAGAAGGCTTGGCGAATTTCTGCAGTGCATCTTGTAGATAGTGCACATTGCAGCCACAGCACACCGATGGTGGTGATAATGGATGTTTAGGCTTATGGATTGGGCACCGATCCAGCAGACTGCTATATCCTGGATGGTGTCAAGCTTCTTGAGTGTTGTTGTAGCTGCACCCAACCAGATAAGTGGAGAGTATTCCATCACACTCCTGATTTGTGCCTTGTAGACAGTGGAGAGGTTTTGGCGAGTCAGCAGGTGAACCAATCGGGGCAAAACACCCAGCCTCTGACCTGCTCTAGAAGCAACTGAAGATAGTGGGCCTAAAATGCTGCCCTGAGGAACTCCTGCAGCTATCGCCGTGAGATGAATGGCCTCCAGCAATCTCAATCACCTTCATTTGTGCAGGTATGACTCTAGCCACTGGAGAGATTTACCCCTGATCCCCATTGACTGCAGTTCTACTAAGGCTCCTTGGTACCACATTCGGTTAAATGCTGCCTTGATGTCAACTGAGTATCGGTGAGAAGGTTATTTGTGAGTACGTGCTGCTTGATAGCACATTTGATGACTCCTTTGCTGTTTTTATTAATCATAAAATTCTGGCCTAAATAAATTTTAAAACACTATTCATAGTATTTGTGATGCTAATGGTATAGATGTCTTTGGGCTGAAAAGTGGCAGATAACATTCGTGCAACGTAAGTGTGGGTAATGACCATCTTGAAGAAGAGAAAGCCATCTCCCCATGAGCTTCAATGGCAGCACCATCATCAACTCCCCTACTATCTACATCCTGGGAGGCACCATTTACCAGAAGTTCAACTGGACCATTCATATCAGCACAGTGGCTACAAGAGCAGGACAGATGCTGAGTACTCTGCAATGTGTGATTCACCGCCTGACTCCTCAAAGCCTTTCAACCATTTAACAGTCAGGCGTGTTATGAAATACTCAACACTTGGCTGCAACAATGCTTAAGAAGCTCGACACCATTCTGGGCAGAAGAGTTTGCTTGATTGGTAAGAGGAGAACAAGGGGCGGGGAAGGGAAAGAGAGGAGGAAAAGGGAGAGGAGAGAAGAGGAAGGGGTTAGTAGGGGAGTAGGAGAGGAAAGGAGAGGAGGTTAGAGAAAGGAGAGCATGTGGAATCAGGGAAATTAACTCAGCAGGAAAGTGCAACTCAAATTTTCAACTGCGTAGGATGGACAGTCAACTTCAACTCCCTTCACTAACAAGGCACAAAAATGGTCTTTGGTGGGAGGTGGATTAAACTCTGCCTGTCCTGATCCAGAATCACTGAAGGAGAGTGTTGCGGTGGGACTAGTACTTGTCCTCGCAGGACCCAATATTCTGCTCAGTGAATAAGAATAAGGTAAGCACCTAGAAAGCTGTCAATGAGAAACTTCTAAGCCCTTATGAAAACAAGAAGTCCTGAATAACCAGTCAGGAGAATCCCCAACAGCAACTTCTTTTTTTAAAGTGCACCAATCAAATCACAAATGATTTTTGTAAAAAAAAATCATCCATCATTTCTAAGTGAAATTTGTAAATGGCCAAAATAATATTTTAAACAAAATAAATATTCTAAATTTATATATTTCACAATAACTTGATTAAATTTACACACTGGATTGCCTTTTGTGTCTTCTGCTGCCACCCTTAAAATATTTACTTCAAGGCATCAACCTGTCTCAAAAGTCTGGGCTTCAACTGGATACTTCTTCCCCAGACAGTTGAAGAGAGTTTCATAGAAACATAGAAGATAGGAGCAGGAGTAGGCCATTCGGCCCCTCGAGCCTGCTCCGCCATTTAATGAAATCATGGCTGATCATCCAAATTCAGTACCCTGTCCCTGCTTTCTCCGCGTAGCCCTTGATCTCTTTAGCCTTAAGAAATATATCTAACTCCTTCTTGAATATATTTAATGTATTGGCCTCAACTGCTTTTTGTGGTAGAGAATGCCACAGGTTCACCACTCTCTGGGTGAAGAAATTCCTCCTCATCTCTGTCCTAAATGGCTTACACCTTGGGGGAGAAATTTGGTTGTTGGCGCCACCGATTAACGCCTAAAGAGGCCAAGAAGTGGGGCACTAGCCAATTTCCGGGTGGGCGCAAGGCGCCTAGCGCCTTGCCCCAGATTGAGCATGCATTTAGCGCCGGCGCTAAATCTTAGCGCCCGCTCATGGGCGCAGGCTGATTATGGTGTCAATTGAGTGTGCAACGCTTTTTGGGCACCCCGGACCGGAAATTCAGTGGCGCCCCCCTCCGTAGCGCCTGGCGCTAATAATGACAGCTTACCTGGACCTTACCAAGTCGCTCTCGGGCTGGAGGAGCATTATTTAAAGGGGACTGGTGTGGTTTAAAAGCGGCAGCCATTTTTGGAGCACAACTTCCTCGAGAGCTACAAAGAGTTGCTGAGCTGCACACTGAGAGCCATTTGACCACTGAGCCAGCGAAGGCAGATGATCTTCAGCCTTCTGACCATCACCTTGCATTTGGTGAGCCTTGACAACGGGGAACCTTCCTGTGGGCACTTATTATGGGGGCTGCATTGGAGGGGAACGTCCTGCTGCTGAATCATCTGGAAAGGGCACTGAGACGCTGGGAGAGGGGGGCGGGCATGGCCAGACGGAGGAGGGCCAACAGACGTCGCCACAGCAGACCTTACGCTGGCAGGGTTTTCCGACAGCAGTTTTCCTACATGAACATGCCGGAGGAGCAGTGTGTCAGAAGGCTGCGATTTAGAAAGGAGGTGGTGACTGAGCTGTGCCAGCTGCTTCAGCCAGATCTGCAGCCTCAGAAAAGGTGCAGGACATCTCTGTCAGTGGCTGAGAAGATGCCTGCTGGCCTGAACTTCTACGCGAGCGGCTCTTCTCAGGCTGCGCATCAGAGGCTGATCAGAAGTAGCTTCTAGGCCCCTCTCACGGAATGCTTGCCATTCCAAGAACAGGAATGGAACCGGTCTGATACTCCCAAGCCTGTGAAGGGCAGGATGCATGTAAATAGCAGGCATGGCCATTGTAAATGAAGTAAGTGTTTCATTACACAAAATGTGGTTCCTTCAAACATGAGAAAGCTATGGCAACAGAAAGCAAAACTAATACACTGACACATAACTTCCTCTCACACCCGGGAGACTGTCCAAAATATAAATCACATTCCGACCATCTTCCGTGGCCTTGATTCCACTGCGCCAACCAAAGCATCCAATGCCCCATCAGTGAGGCGTTCCGCCCTCTGCCTCACCCTTTCCATGTCTTGCTAGGCTGGTGCGCCACAGGTAGGCTCCCACCGCTTTGAAGGCCTACAAGGCAGTGAGTGTGTCTGGTGATGCCAATTGACCTGCCCCTTTAAGAGCTGGCCGGCGCCAGTGTGTCTCAGGGAAAGTGATTATTGACAGCACCCTCGCTGTGCCCCACCACCGCGAAATTGGGTTGCGCCGCCGGGTTAGTGCCTTAAGAGTAGCGTGCAGCGCCTGATTTAGCGCTGCAATCATCTTTAGGGGCGCTGCAACCCAATATCGCGCTAGGTGGCACTAAATTGCGCCTGTCGCTAAACTTTGCGCATTGCCAGGACTAGCACCCCAAACGCGGCTATACCGAATTTCTAGGCCAATTAGACTGTGACCCATGGTTCTGGACTCCATCGGGAACATCCTTCCTGAATCTAGTCTGTCTAGTCCTGTTAGAATTTTATAAGTTTCAATGAAATCCCCTCTCATTCTTCTAAACTCCAGCGAATATAAGCCCAATCGATCCAATCTCTCCTCATACGTCATTCCTGCCATCCCAGGTATCAGTCTGGTGAATCTTCGCTGCACTCCCTCCATGGCAAAAACATCCTTCCTCAGATAAGGCGACCAAAAGTGCACACAATAATCAAGGTGTGGTCTCACCAAGGCCCTGTACAACTGCAGCAAGACATCCTTGCTCCTGTACTCGAATCCTCTCGCTATGAAGGCCAACATACCATTTGCCTTCTTAACCACTTGCTGCACCTGCATGCTTACCTTCAGCGACTGGTGCACAAGGACACCCAGGTCTCGTTGCATTTCCCCTTCTCCCAATCTATTGCCGTTCAGATAATAATCTGCCTTCCTGTTTTTGCCACCAAAGTGGATAACCTCGCATTTATCCACATTATACTGCATCTGCCATGCATCTGCCCAATCACCCATCCTCCTCATAGCACACACACCCACCCAGCTTTGTGTCATCTGCAAACTTGCAGATATTACA
This sequence comes from Somniosus microcephalus, assembly GCF_052327205.1. NCBI lineage: Eukaryota > Metazoa > Chordata > Chondrichthyes > Squaliformes > Somniosidae > Somniosus > Somniosus microcephalus. The sequence goes on along the minus strand of NC_140993.1, from coordinate 82,366,129 downwards.
TCTAGTTCCCTCGTCTAGATCATTAATATATATTGTGAATAGCTGGGGTCCTAGCACCGATCCCTGCGGTACCCCATTAGTCACTGCCTGCCACTCGGAAAAAGACCCGTTTATTCCAACTCTTTGCTTTCTGTCTGCCAACCAGTTCTCTATCCAAGTCAGTACCTTACCTCCAATCCCATGCGCTTTAACTTTGCATGCTAATCTCTTATGCAGGACCTTATCGAAGGCCTTCTGAAAGTCCAAATACACCACGTCCACTGGTTCTCCCTTATCTATTCTACCAGTTACATCCTCAAAAAATTCCAGTAGAATAGTCAAGCATGATTTACCTTTTTTAAATCCATGTTGACTTTGTCCGATCCTGTCACTGTTTTCCAAGTGCTCTGCTATTACATCTTTTATAATGGTCTCTAGCATTTTCCCCACTACCGATGTCAACCTTACCAGTCTGTAATTCCCTGTTTTCTCTCTACCACCTTTTTTAAATAGTGGGGTTACATTAGCTACCCTCCAATCCATGGAACTGTGCCAGAGTCTATAGAATTTTGGAAGATGACCAGCAATACATCTACTATTTCTAGGGCCACTTCCTTAAGTACCCTAAGATGTAGATTATCAGGCCCTGGGAATTTATTGGCCTTCAATCCCATCAATTTCCCGAACACTATTTCCCTACAAATACTGATTTCATTCAGTTCCTCACTCTCATTAGATCCTGTTTTCCCCGACATCTCTGGGAGGTTATTTGTGTCCTCCTTTGTGAAGACAGAACCAAAGTATGTATTTAATTGGTCAGCCATTTCTTTGTTCCCCATTATAAATTCCCATGATTTGGACTGCAAGGGACCTATGCCTGACTTCACCAATCGTTTTCTCTTCACATATCTATAGAAGCTTTTACAGTCAGTTTTTATGTTGCCTGCAAGCTTACTCTCATACTCTATTTTTCCCCTCTTAATTAATCCTTTTGTCCTCCTTTGCTGAATCCTAAACTGCTCCCAGTCCTCAGGTTTGCTGCTTTTTCTAGCCAATTTTATGTCCTCTCCTTGGATCTTATGCTATCCCTAATTTCCCTTGTTAGCCACGGTTGCGCCACCTTTTTTCTTTTATTTTTATGCCAGACAGGGATGAACAAATTCTGTAGTTCATCCATGCGATCTTTAAATGTTTGCCATTGCCTATCCACCGTCAACCCTTTAAGTAATGTTCCCCAATCCATCCTAGCCAACTCATGCCTCATACCATCGTAGTTTCCTTTATTTAAATTCAGGACCCTAGTCTCTGAGTCAACTACTTCACTCTCCATCTTAATGAAGAATTCTATCATATTATGATCGCTCCTCCCCAAGGGGCCTTGCACAACAAGATTGCTAATCAATCCTTTCTCTTTACATAATACCCAGTCTAAGATGGCCTGATCTCTTTTTGGTTCCTCGACATATTGGTCCAGGAAACCATCCCATATACATTCTAGGAATTCCTCCTCCACATTATTGTTACTAATTTGGTTTCCAAACACATCTGTAGTTTGCAGAATTTGTCAGTGTGCATCAAAAGCTTTCTGAGTTGGTGTAGAAGGGCATCCTCTCATTCTGTAACAATTTGTAAGCTTTTTATAGCTTTTTCCAAAAAAAGTTGAAGAAAAATTAGAGATTGAATTCTCAAACCCAAGTCTCACATTTACAATTGTATCAACTGTATGAACCGTTCACAAACAGACATTACCTGTGAATAGAAGCACCATGTATGGCATCTTGGTACCCCAAAAAATGGGCTGCCTGAGATCTGGAACTCACTCTATGTGTAAACTCATAACTCCACGTAAATATGGTACATTTTTTGCTTTCCAAGGCCCACTGTAGAACATTTCTAATACACAATATGCTGCAGATTAACAAAAATAATGGAATCTTGATTTCTACTTATTTTGGTGCCAAAGCCCTCTGAGCTTTAAAAAGGTGTGACAACTCATAGAATCTTACAGAATGCAAGCAGGCCATTCACCCTGTCATGCCTGTGCCGGCTCTTTGAAGAGTTGTCCAAATTAGTCCCACACCCCAGCTTTTTCCCCATAGCCTTGGAAATTAGTTATCTTCAAATACGTGTCCAATTGCCTTTTGAAAGTTCCTATGGAATCTACTCCACCACCCATTCCAGATCTCAACAAGCTTCTGTGTAAAAAAAATTCTCCGAATTTCCCTCTAGCTCTTTTGCCAATTATTTTAAATCTATGATCGCTGGTTACCGACTAACTTGCAAGATGAAACAGTTTCTCCCTACTTGCTCTATTAAAACCCCTGATAATTTTGAATACCTCTGTTAGGTCTCCCCTTAGCTTTCTCTGCTCTAAGGTGAACAATCCCAGTTTCTCAAATCTCTCCACGTAACTCAATTCCCTCATCCCTGGTATCATCCTGTTCCTGGGACTAGGGACAGGGTCACTGGCAAGGCTTTGTGAAGCTAAGCACAGAGCCAGGCCTGGTTAGTACCTGGAGGGGTGACCAGCAGGGATAGACCAGGATGCAGAAGGTCACGGAAAGAGCCCCGAGGAGGGGTGGTTGGTGAGAAGGTCACGGAAGGAGCCCCGGGAGGGGCGGCTGGTAAGCAGGCCCGGGTGTTGGGCTGAAGATTGTCGGAATGGTTGGAATGGCGGCGCGCACAGACGCAGTGGCTTTGCTTCTCCCAGGACGGTGCTATTTACGTTTAATGTTATTTGTACTGGACTCATGGGAGCTTGCAAGATCACATTTCGTTGTTCATGTACTTGTGCATTGTACAATGACAATAAAGTTGAATAATTATTATTATTAAAAACTGCCTCTGTTCCCTCTGCAAGACCTTGACATCCTTCCTAAAGTGTGGTGCCCAGAATTGTACTCAATACTCCAGCTGAAGCCCAACCAATGATTTGTAAAGGTTTAGCATGACTTCCTTGTCTTTGTATTCAATGCCCCTATTTACCAAGCCAAGTATCCCATACACATTCTTAATCGCCTTATCAACGTACCCTGCCACCTTTCAAAGATTTGTGAATATGTACCCCCAGGTCCCTCTGCACTTACACCCCCCTCAAAATAGTAATATTTGGATTATACTGCCTCTCCATGATGTTCCTCCCCAAGTGCATCACTTCACACTTATCCGCATTAAATTGCAACTGCCATCTGTCTGCCCATTTCACCAGTCTGTCTAAGTCCTCCTGAAGTCTGCTACTGCATACTTCTCTCCAGTCAGAAAAACACCAGTCCACCACCACACTCTGCCTCCTATTCTTTAGCCAATTACGTACCCAAGTTACCACCGTCCCTTTAATCCCATGTGCTTCTATTTTCTGAATAAGTTTGTTGTGTGGTACTTTATCAAATGCCTTTTGAAAGTCCATATATACAACATCTACTGCACTACCTTCATCAGCCCTCTTTGTCACTTCATCAAATAACTCAATCAGTTTAGTCAGATACGATTTGTCTTTAACAAATCTGTGCTGGCTGTCCCTTATTAACCTATGCGTCTCCAAGTGAGAATTAATTTTGTCCTTGACAATGGTCTCTAGTGGTATTCCACCATTGACATTAGACCAACTGGCCTGTAGTTACCAGGTTTATCCCTCTCTGCTTTTTTGAACAGGGGTGTAACACTTACTTTCTTCTAGTCCTCTGGCACCACTCCCATATCCAAGGAGGATTGAAAGGTTATGGTCAAAGCTTCTTCTCTCTCCATCTTTGCTTCCCTCAGCAACCTACGATGCATCCCATTTGGACCAGGTGACTCATTAACTTTGAGTGATGCCAACCTATTTAGCACCTCCTTTCAATCTATTTTTATCCTATTCAATATCTCTACTCCCTCCTCCTCTACTGCGACATTAACTTTATCCTCTTCTTTTGTGAAGACAGATGCAAAGTAACCATTCAGTGCCTCAATAATGCCCTCTGCCTCCACAAGAAGATTTCCTTTCTTGTGCCTAATTGGCCCCACCTTTGCTTTAACTATCCTTTTACTTTTTATGTTTATAAAAGATTTTTGGGTTCCTTTTTACATTACTCGCTATCCTTTTATCATATTCGCTCTATGCCCTTCTTATATCCTTTTTCAATTTCCCCCTGCACTCTCTGTATTGTGCCTGGTTTTCAACTGTGTTCTATACCTAAAATTTATCATAAACCTCTTTTTGCTGTTTTATTTTAACTTCTATTTTATTTGTCATCCAGGGAGCTCTGGCTTTGGATCCCCTATATTTCCTCCTTATGGGAACATGCTTGATTTGTACCTCTTTAGCTCTGTTTACATGATAGCTACTAATAGGGTTTTGTACCAAATTCACAGATGTTCCAAATTAAAATGCACCCTGCAAATTATGCTAATTTGTTTACTTTGCTCTATTGCAGAACAAAAATGTACACCTCATGCTGCCAGCTTTAAATGGACTATGAATCAAAGTACAATGAATCAGACTCATAAAAGCAGGCTGCTTTGAATTCCTGCTGGTTTTTTGCTCCTTGTAAAAAACAGCATATGCACGGATAGTAGATTGATATTGCCCAAAGCACATACTGCTTCAGAGACAATGCCACAAAAGCATTGACAAAGACTAAATTTAATTTGTATCAGTAGATCCAACATGAATTATCTCTATTGTATGAATGGGGACTTGAGTGGCTCAGTACATTACAAGCCTATCCACAATTATTATATTGAACACATTAGTATAACTTTGTCCTTTGTGTGCTGTGGAACACTACCAAGTGCTCCCACCTTTAGTGTATGCTTATGTGTGTTCAATAACAAAAACTGTTGACAACTGTAAAATATAATTTACCTGCAGATCACATGGAGCAATGCAAGAAAGCCTCAATAATTGACTTGACATTGACTTTGAAAATGAGATGCCAGTTGTTTTTGAAATGTAATAATCACTAACAGTGTGTGGACAGGGCTCTTGTAGGCAAACCACATATATGGCCAATATGCTTAAAGTAGTTATCCTAGACAGGCAATGCTGTTCCACTAGTAACATAAAAAAAATGAAAAGCAAAACTCTCAATATCATAGAATCATAAATCATAGAATGGTTACAGCATAGAAGGAGGCCATTCTGCCCGTCGAGCCCGTGCTGGCTCTCTGCAAGAGCAATTCAGCTAGTCGCACTCCCTCGCCCTTTCCCCGTAGCCCTGCAAATTTTTTTCCTTCAGGTACTTATCCAATTCCCTTTTGAAAGCCACGATTGAATCTGACTCCACCACCCTTTCAGGCAGTGCATTCCAGATCTTAACCACTCGCTGTGTAAAAAAGTTTCTCCTCATGTCGCTTTTGGTTCTTTTGCCAATCACCTTAAATCTGTGTTCTCTGGTTCTCGACCCTTCTGCCAATGGGAACAGTTTCTCTCTAACTGCTCTGTCTAGACCCCTCATGATTTTGAACACCTCTATCAAATCTCCTCTCAATCTTCTCTGCTCTAAGGAGAACAACCCAAGCTTCTCCAGTCTATCCACGTAACTGAAGTCCCTCATCCCTGGAATCATTTTCGTGAATCTTTTCTGCACCCTCTCTAAGGCCTTCACATCCTTCCTAAAGTGCGGTGCCCAGAATTGGACACAATACTCCAGTTGAGGCCGAACCAGTGTTTTACACAGGTTCATCATAATTTCCACGCTTTTGTACTCTATACCTTTATTCATGAAGTCCAGGATCCCGTAGGCTTTTTTAACCGCATTCTCAACCTGCCCTGCCTCCTTCAACGATTTGTGCACATATACCCCTAAGTCTCTCAGTTCATGCACCCACTTTAGGGTGGTTCCCTCTAGTTTATATTTCCTCTCCTCATTCTTTCTACCAAAATGTATCACTTCGCATTTTTCTGCATTAAATTTCATCTGCCATGTGTCTGCCCATTCCGTCAGCCTGTCTATGTTCTCTTGAAGTCTATCACTATCCTCCTCACTGCTCACTATACTTCCAAGTTTTGTGTCATCTGCAAATTTTGAAATTGTGCCCTGTACGCCTACCATATAAATATTTTGATAACAGAAGTAGGAAAATGAGAAGAAGAACCACAGTGTGCCATGCCAACTATAACCATCTGGGAATTACCTTGGCAAGGGGAGCCATACCTGCATTTTCTTGGCCATCTCCAAGCTAGTTTCCCTTACAATGCTTGCTGGAGGGCAAAGGTGACAGGCTTATTTCCACATCTGTTCATTGGCCTTCAATCTATGAATGATTCTGAAGACTGGTAGGAATGGATAGGTGAGGGTATCTAGGTTAATAAATAACTTTTAAACCTGCCCATAGGAATCGGAGATACAAAAAAAAAGAAAAAATCTCTACTTCTAAGTCTCCTTTTTAAAAGTAGAATAAAATACCTTGAAGCTAGAATTATAATAGAGTTCACAGCTCCTTTAAAATCTGCCAATAGCATGAATGAAAACAGTAGCATCATGTTCCACAATGGACTGGCGTGAATCCAGCTTGATTTTTTGAAGGATTTATGGGTGCAATAAAATAATTGCTAACAGCACTGGAGAGAATGTAACATTTCCACTTTGTATTCAGTGATGATACTAAGCACTCAAGCATTCACAGATCAGATACAATATGCATCAATCAACATCAGTGTCTAGGCTGGGTTCTGATATTTTTCCTTTAGTGTCACCTCCACCATATCTTCAGAAAAATGTCTCTTCATGAAATTACGTTTGCTTATACTGCATGTATGCATAAGAATACAGTGTGATTATCAATATATTACATCTCAATTGGTAACTAAATGTGCACTCAGCTGGTTTAAACCCACTTCCAAACAATGAAAACAGTTTAAAACTTATAGTCGCAGAATGCTCAATGTTTAGCCATTGACTATGGAATTTATTTCACTTATGAACTCATTCATGTTTGATGCTTCTGAATTATTAAAAATTCTTAATTCAGGGACTAAATTCCTATTCAATATCTACATATCAAGTCTCTTTTAATTTATTTACTTTTAGTTCAGCAACCCGAGCTGTGGGAAATTCCAGAAGAAGTGCTAAAGACTTTTTTTAAGGTACTGCTTTAAAGCACTGTATCATTGTTTGTAGATGTACGTCGACATCTGAGATTCCCCAAGTGTTAAGTTTCCATCCTAGGTGATAGCAAAGGTACACCAGCTACTTGATGCCAGCCTTGGCTCAGTGGTAGCACTCTAATTTAGAAGGTTGTGGGTTCAAGCCCTACTCCAGAGCACATAAAGTAGGCTGGCACTTGAGCGCAGTGTAGTGATCAATAGCATGTCATTCTATAGTGGACAGTAGGTGGAGCCGCAGAGCTGTATATAGCTGTATGTATAAGACTACACTACCCAGCTATATATTATATTAAGACTACATTACCCATGAGGCTAGGCTACCCACAAGGCAGCAGTCAAGATGGAAGCCTCTACAAGATGCTGTACAAGTCCACATGTGCTTAATAAAAGTAGCTAGCAAAAGCTAGCTGTGTTCATAATAAGAATGTCTATTTATTAATGAACATAACATGGTACCAGGGTGGTGAAGATCTGCTGAAAAATTGTGAAAAGCGACATGGAGAATTTGAAGACACCAGAGCGTTTGAAACTCACAGAAAAAATCGACTACAATTGGCAGACTTTTAAACAGCAATTCGAACTCTACATTGCAGCCATCGGATTCGGTACGAAGCCAGACGCAAGGAAGATAGCGTTGCTGCTTACGGTTGCAGGCCCACAGGCGATAGAGGTATTTAATACATTTGTATTTAATCCAGCGGAGAACAGAGACAAATTAGACGATGTGCTACAGAAATTTGATGCACATTGTTCTCCCAAAAAGAATGAGACGTATGAAAGATACATCTTCCGTTCTCGGACACAGCAACAAAATGAGACTTTTGATAGCTTTATAACTGATCTGAAACTGAAAGCACAGACATGTAATTTCTCTGAGCTCAAAGCATCCATGATTCGTGACCAGATTGTGTTTGGTATTCATGATAAAAAAGTCAGGGAACGTCTGTTGAGAGAAACCGAACTAAATTTGGAAAATGCGGTGAAAATATGCCAAACCAGTGAGCTAGCTCGAAAGCACGTGCAGACTTTCAGTGAAATCAATAATGAAAAGCAATCGGAGGATGAAATTTTTAATTGTAAATGCTGTGGTTACAAACACCAGTTAAGACAATGCCCAGCGTTTGGAAAAATGTGCACAAAGTGTAATGGAAAGAATCACTTTGCCAAACAATGCTTTTCAAAAGTACAAACTAAGAAAGGGCAACGAGTTAATGTAATTGAGGACACTGATTTAAGTGAGACATTTTTTGTAGGAATGGTGTCATGTGACAATATCAAAAAGGATACAGAAAATGTGCAGCCCTCAGAAATAGACAATGCTGAACATAAAGTTAATGCAGTAAAAGAGGACAAATGGATGATCCCACTGCAGATAAATGGAGCATTAGTTACATTGAAACTGGACACTGGGGCAAAAGCAAACTTAATCAGTGTGAGTGACATTAACAATATGAAAGAAAAGCCCAAAATACAGAAAAAGTCAGTACTACTGAAGGACTATAATGGATAGAAAATAGATAGCTTAGGTGTATGCAGACTTAAAGTGACAGTCAAAGACAAAGTGCATCATCTCATGTTTTCTGTTGTGGCTGAAAGACTTGATTCGATACTAGGTGACAAAGCTTGTGAAGACTTAGAACTGGTCAAGAGAGGCTACCGTATAAACTGTGCCATAAGCAGATCAGATAACTCAGGTGATGAAGCAGAGAGCCCATCAAGGATGAAAAGGCCAAAAGGTATCCATGTCTTCAAAAAGCCTAGTTTCTCCAAGAAGAAAGAAAAAGACTTTAAGGTCAAAGAGAAGCCAAAGGAAGAAAAGCACAAAGAGAAAAAACACAAGGAGAAAAAGTCCAAAGATATAACCGCAGCAGATGTTGTTAAGCAGTGGAAAGAGAAAAAGAAAAAGAAGAAGCCTGCACCAGAGCAGGAAGCAGTTCCGGTGGATACTCCTTCTTCCCTCAGGCCAATCTTTGGTGTTCCATTAGCCGAGGCTGCTGAGAGGACTATGCTGTATGATGGGATCCAGCTGCCAGCAGTTTTTCGAGAGTGCATTGACTACATTGAGAGTTATGGCATGAAGAGTGAAGGAAACACTGAAACCCTCTCCAAGCAAAGATCGCAAGGAGACCTCGATCTATACAAGAGCAGATCGATGACAATGCCGCAACTGCATCTTGTCTTTCACCACCAGAACAATCTCATGAAGACACATCAGACTTACCCATGTTGAGAAGATCCACACGTGAAGTAAAAAAGCCTGATAGACTTAATCTTTGAGTACAATGTAAAGCTTTGAAAATGTGTTGACTCTTTTGAAAATGTTTATGTTTATAGAGCACTAACAAAAGTGTTACTGATATTATCTTTATTGTTTTCTTGAAAGTTGATTGACATTGATTTTGTTAAACCTCAAAGAAAGGGGGATGTAGTGATCAATAGCATGTCATTCTATAGTGGACACTAGGTGGAGCCGTAGAGCTGTATATAGCTGTATGTATAAGACTACACTACCCAGCTATATATAGTATTAAGACTACATTACCCATGAGGCTAGGCTACCCACAAGGCAGCAGTCAAGATGGAAGCCTCTACAAGATGCTGTACAAGTCCACATGTGCTCAATAAAAGTAGCTAGCAAAAGCTAGCTGTGTTCATAATAAGAATGTCTATTTATTAATGAACATAACACGCAGTACTGAGAGAGTACCGCACGGTCAGAGGTGCTGTCCTTCGGTTGAGACAATAGGCTGAGGCCCCATCTACCTTCTTAAGTGGATATAAAAGATCCCATGGCACTATTCAAAAACATGTAGATGAATTCTCGTGGTGTCCTGGCCAACATTTATCCCTCAAAAAAAACCAGGTTAGTTAGCCTTTTAATTCATTGCTGTTTGTGGGATCTTGCTATGTTCAAGTTGGCAGCCGCATTTCTTACATTACAACAGTGACTACACTTCAAATGTACTTGTTGGCTGCAAAGCGCTTTGGGACAATCTGAAGTTGTGAATGGTGCTATATAAATGCAAGTTTTTTTCTTTCTTGCTTCCTTTACTTCACCACAGGGAGGGAGATCTAATCAGTTGCTAAAGGCCGAGGAATAGGTCAACTGCCAATCTCCTCTAATGGATGATTGTTACAAAAACAGGTAAATTTTTTTTTAATAAAGGCGAAATAAATGTTGAAAAAGATATGGTGGTGTGCAGGGGAATCAATGGGCTGGATTTTAAGTTTGCGACACGCTGGGAGTGGGGGGAGGTGGGTGTGGTAGCGCATGGGAGCGCGTCTGTCAGAGACTTTTTATCCCAGCTACTGCATTACCATATCATTTCCAGGTTTCCCAATTAGTGTGAGCAGGCGTGATACCGACCCGCGTAAGATGATTTCAACTCCAGTATTTAAAGGGACACTCCAAACAAGCAAGTTGATGGATTTTGGAGTTTCGAGCACAATAGAAGGAATTGGCACAATGGAGTCCAGACGTTCAAAGGCTGCACCTCTTTTTAGTGTCGCTCTCTCCCAACCCCCACCTCTGGAAGTGCTGCTGGGGGCTGTAAAGGCCCGCAGGGAGATACACTTCCTTACTGATGGGAGGAAGAAGCCGACTGGTGAAACAAAGAAGGTTCAGCTGGAGGTTGCCCATGAGGGCATGGTGCCATGCTCCTGGATTCAATGTCAAAAGTGGTTTAATGACCTAAGCAGGGCAGGAAAGGTGAGTGCAGTGGCACACCTACATCCTGATGTGCATATCACCCCAAGCCATTTGCTCTGCCTTCTCAAGCCTGCGCCAGCACATCACTCCTCACACCAACTTATCTTGCAGGTACACCCATCCCTCTCTGCCTATGCACTTCCTCACATCCCCTTTTGTGCATGCACCACTGACACTCACCTTCATCCTCTCCCTCAAGGCCACCCTCAACAAATGCTCTCCATTATTCTGTTCAACACATGCCATTACTCTCACTCATAGGTCTCTTTTTTCCCTCCTTGCAGGAGAAGAGAGCACAGAACACGAGGGAGAGATAGAGAACCAGAGGTGACCCTCCAGCCATCTTGCAACTGACAGTTGCAGAGGATGAGGTGCTGGACATCAGTGGCTTCGCGCCGTGCTTGGACGTCAGAGATGGGGAGATGGAGGCCTCCCAGTCACCTGGTGACAGAATTAAATATCAGACAGCCACAGGGCATACAACACTCATAAGAACATAAGAAATAGGAGTAGGAGTAGGCCACTCGGCCCCTCAAGCCTGCTCTGCCATTCAATAAGATCATGGCTGATCTGATCTTGGCCTCAACTACACTTCCCTGCCCGTTCCCCATAACCCTCATCTCCCCTATTTTTCAAAAATCTGTCTATCTCCGCCTTGAATATACTCGATGGCCCAGAAATTTGGGTTGGGGGCTTCCCGCGGGTGTAAGCCCCCGACCTGCACTTACCTTGCGCACCGGCAGTTGAGCTGTAGGGCCCCATGGAATTCCGATCCGGGGCCTGGCCCAGCTGCCGGCACGCAGTGCTTGCGTATCCCAGGGGCGCAGTTAGTTCGATGCGTCCCCTGGGATCACGTGGGCCATGGGCAGCCAATCGGAGCAGGGAATGCTCCATTCATAAGTATTGACAGGAAGACTTGTCAAGACTTATAAATACTACGGCCCCAAAATAGCAGTAAACCTTCAAATAAATTTTTTTTTAAATCACACTTTTTAAATAAACTATAAATTACATTAAATAACTATTTTAAACAATAATTTAAATTTTTGAAAAAAATAATTTTATATTCTAATGGGTTTAAAAATAAACTTACCTTGCTTTAAAGTATTTAAAAATAATAAACCTGTGGAAAAAATGTTTTAATTTTAATTAATTGACCACTTACCTTGTAAAAAGCAGGCCTTACGCCTGCTTTTTACATTTCTAAATTCTAAAGACTTACCCTCCCGGAGAAACCTGTAAAAAAAACGTAAGTTCAAAGCGCACGCGCAGACTCCCCCGCGCATGCGTTCGACCTGTGAACCCCTGCTTTCAGAGGAACGGAAGTGCCAGTTTACTCACCCGTGGAGACCCGAATTTCTGGGCCAATGACTCAGCCTCCACAGCTCTCTGGGTTAGAGCATTACAAAGATTCATGACCCTCTGAGAGAAGAAATTCCACTTCATCTCCGTTTTAAACGGGCGACACACTCATATTGACTTGATGCCAGCAGCAAGTGAAATATGATTATGTGCATAATGATCACTTAAAACATTCTTATCTTGACTGATCTAATTCATGTCTTTAATGTCCCACAAGGCCTTCAAACGTCCTGCAGGAAGTGGTCCCATCTTTGCTGGGGCCCTCACAGGCTCCAAAACCCAGAGAACGTCGGCCAAGAGCATCTCAGCAGTCAGAGCAGGGATCTGAGCAGCCTGCCTCTGCTGAAGCCACAGGGGTGGCACCACATAGAAGTGCTCGGAAGAGCAAGAGTAAAGATTTGTAGTTGCACAAATGTATGCACATGTGTGTGTTACACAATTTTAGATTGGTAAGTTTCTGTTTTATTTTTGAGCCACTTAAATATTATTTCTTTCCACCACTTTCCCTTCTTGTCCATCTTTGGTTGCTGGCTGGCAAGTGTCCTTTTCACTTGGGATGAATGGTAAGACATGAAATGATGCCGAACAATGGGGTGCTGTGAAAGGGATACTTAATGGCCCAGAAATTAGGTTCGGGGGCTTGCCGTGCGTGCAAGCCCCCGATGTGCACTTACCCGGCGCGCCGTCCATTCTGCTCCTGGGACGCATGGAATTCCTTTTTTCAGTTGATTGCTCCCGGGCAGCGTCTGACGTCACGCTGCCCAGGAGTGCAGCCAGCGTGAAGCCTCGAGCATGGAGTGTAAGTGAGACACGCCCCTTGAGGTCTCCTTACCATAGGACACGCCCCCAATTTTTATCACAAGCTGCAAAGCATTTTTACATGCAGAGCAGCATTTTAAATAGGTTTTTTGTATTTTTATTAATCTTTTGCTAACTTTTATAAAGTTTTAAATACTTTTACATTATTTTGAAGAATGTGAAGTAGTTTTAAACAGAATTAAAGCGTAGTTATTTTGATGAGCCGGCTGGGATCACGTGAGCACTGGGCAACCAATGGGAGGTTACAAAAGTTCATTCATGAGTTTGATAGTAAGAACTGTCAAACTCATGAAAACTCAGGGCGCCCAAAACAGCACTTAAACTACAAATAAAAGTTTTTTAAAAATCCCACTAAATAAATGAACTGTGAATAACTGTAAAAAACTATTTTAAACAATTAATCAAATTTTTGAAAAAAATAATTTTTTACCAAATCGGGTCTAAAAATACACTTACCTTACTGTAAATTCTTTAAAAATAATAAACCTGTGGAAAAAAAATTCTAAATTGTATTAATAGACCACTTACCTTTGAAAACTAAGTACTTACGTCTGCTTTTTTCACGCATAAAAAACGGAGGCCTTTACGCACGGGCAACTCTTTACAAAAAAGGGAATTTCAGCGCGCACGCGCTGCCTGAAACGTCGCACGCGTTCCGCCTCTTAACCCCTTGGTTCAGTGGACAGGAAATGCCAGTTTTCAGTGCATGCGCTGTGCATCCTGAAAACCGGCACTTCCATCGGGCCCACGCGTGAGTACCCCGTCCGTACTCACGCGTTGGGACCCGAATTACTGGGCCAATGGTTTGTAGGACTGTTTTGTGCTCGTGACATTGGGCGGGCGAGGTGGGAGGGGGGAGTCCAAAAGTGGCTTTTGCACGTGGTTGTCAGATGGGTGCACTGGTGGAATCTAAGTGAACCTCACAATAATCAGGGCATCCCAGGGAGCAATGGGCGCCGCTCCTCCTGCAGATCCAAACCTTGCTGCTGTGCAATGTTGTGCAGAGCGCAGCACACCACAACCTTTCTGGAGACTCTGGCTGGTGCATATTAAAGGGCTCCTCCAGATCTGTCCAGGCACCTGAAGTGCACCTTCAGCATGCTGATGGCTTGCTTAATGACACATCTGTTTGTAATATGGCTTTCATTGTATCGCTTCTGGGTCTCATTGGTTGGGTTCCTCATGGGTGTCATCAGCCGCGTTTTAAATGGGTATCCCTTGTCTCCGAGCAGCCAGCCAGTAAGTCTGCTGCGAGGTGCGAAGAGATCAAGGAGGGTGGACTGCCACAGGACGAAAGCATCATGGCAGCTCTCCAGGAATCTTGCGCACACCTGCATAAAGACCATTTTATGGCTGCACACCAAATGCACATTGATGGAGTGGAAGCCCTTCCGGTTGATAAATACTCCTGGGTGATCTGGGGATGCCTTAATTGCCACATGTGTGTAGTCGATGATGCCCTGCACCTGTGGGAAACCAGCCAGAGCTGCAAAGCCAAGCGCCTGCTCATTCTTACTCGTGTTATCGCAGGTATAGGGTGCATGATTGCTGGCACTGGCAAACAAGCCACTAGTCACCTGTCTTATGCATTTGTGGGCTGCCGAGATCCTACAAATGTCTCCGGCAAAGCCCTGGAAGGATCCAGAGGTAAAGCAGTTGAGGGGGTGGTGACTTTGACAGCCACTGGAAAAGCGTGGCCACCAGGTCAACTTGGCAGTAGATGTTCTTCCAGCAGGCTACAAATGTCTGCCCCGACCTGACACGATAGCCTGAGCCTCCTGAACCACTGCTGTTCAGTCATGTCCAGGAAGCTCATCCTCTGCCTGTGGACCATGTGCCGGGTATGGCCTCCTGCGAGCTGCACCTCTCTGCTGATCCCCCCTCTCTCCTGTGGAGCTGCAGGTCTGTGACCAGCAGACTGCTGCTGCTCTAGCTGCTTCTGCTGGTGCTGCTCCTGCTGCTGTTGCTCCTGTTCCTGCTGGTGCTGGTGCTGTTCCTACTGCTGCTGCTGCTGGTGCTGGTCATCTGAGGTCTAAAGTAGCACAGCATAAGCGACACCCATGCTGATCTGATAGATCAGAGCTCCAAAGTGCAGATCAGATGTACAAGCCTCCAAAGTGTAGATGACACCTCCAAAGTTGTAAAAGTAACCTCCAAAGTTGTAAAAGTAACCTCTGAGTACAAATATTGTGAATAAAGCCTTTCACAGAAGCAGGCAAGAAATCGACTGTGAGGTCTCAGTACTTATTGCCAAATTTCCATGTCATGTCTTCAGCCCCCTCAATTGCTGCTGTGCTCTCACCTTGCTTTCGCTGGCGAGTTTCAGGAAATCCGGGAAACCCTTGGACCCACAGTTAAATTGCAAAAGTTAATATCGCTGTAATTGACCAATTAATATATTGAAATTGACAATCCGACTTTCCCAAGGGGGTTTCTCGCACGCAACCTAACGCGCTGCAGTTAAATGCGGAAGTCGGCAGGTTGGAGTCGGCTTCCCAATGCGCTGTCAATTTCCCCGGTTTTAACCCCCCACCTCCCACCCACTCTCAAACCCACAGGCTCTTCCACATTAAAATTCAGCCCAATATTATCCCTTCACCAAGTTGAAGAAAAGAGGGCTCAAGAGAGCATAGCAGTATAGCAATAACCATGCAGATAATTCAAGAAGTACTGCAAAAAGAAAGTATTTGCATTTGTATGATGCCTTCCATGTGCTGAAGACATCCAAAGCACTTCACAGACAATGAAGCACTTTTATAGTGTAATCATTGTTGTAATGTAGGCAAGCATGGCAGCCAATATGCACACAGCAAGGTCCCACAAATAGCAGGAAGATAAATGACCAGATAATTTGTTTTATGTGATCTTAATTGAGGGATAAATGTTGGTCAGGACACCAGGAAAACTCTTTGCTCATCTTTTAGTAGTGCCATGGGATCTGAGTAGGCATCTCAACCAAAAGGCAGCACCTCTGACAAAGCAGCACTCCCTCAGTACCGCACTGAAGTGTTAGCCTGGATTATATACTCAAGTCTCTGGAGTGGGACCATTATAAAAGATGTAATAGCAGAGCACTTGGAAAACAGTGACAGGATCGGACAAAGTCAACATGGATTAACAAAAGGTAAATCGTGCTTGACTAATCTGCTGGAATTTTTTGAGGATGTAACTGGTAGAATAGATGAGCGAGAACCAGTGGATGTGGTGTATTTGGACTTTCAGAAGGCTTTCAATAAGGTCCCCCATAAGAGATTAGCGTATAAAGTTAAAGCACATGGGATTGGGGGTAAGGTACTGACTGGGATAGAGAACTGGTTGGCAGACAGGAAGCAAAGAGTTGGAATAAATGGGTCTTTCTCCGAGTGGCAGGCAGTGACTAGTGGGGTACCGCAGAGATCGGTGCTTGGACCCCAGCTATTCACAATATATATTAATGATCTAGACAAGGGAACTAGATGTAATATCTCCAA
Organism: Somniosus microcephalus; assembly: GCF_052327205.1. Lineage (NCBI taxonomy): Eukaryota > Metazoa > Chordata > Chondrichthyes > Squaliformes > Somniosidae > Somniosus > Somniosus microcephalus. The sequence continues at coordinate 82,349,703 of NC_140993.1, read as the reverse complement.
TTTTGCAGACAACACAAAGCTGGGTGGGCGTGTGTGCTGTGAGGAGGATGCTGAGAAACTCCAGTATGATTTGGACAGGTTGGGTGATTGGGCAGAAGCATGGCAGATGCAGTATAATGTGGATAAATGCGAGGTTATCCACCTTGGTGGCAAAAACAGGAAGGCAGATTATTATCTGAATGGCAATAGATTGGGAGAAGGGGAAGTGCAATGAGACCTGGGTGTCCTTGTGCACCAGTCGCTGAAGGTAAGCATGCAGGTGCCGCAGGTGGTTAAGAAGGCAAATGGTATGTTGGCCTTCATAGTGAAAGGATTCGAGTACAGGAGCAAGGATGACTTGCTGCAGTTGTACAGGGCCTTGGTGAGAGCACGCCTTGAGTATTGTGTGCAGTTTTGGTCGCCTTATCTGAGGAAGGATGTTCTTGCCATGGAGGGAGTGCAGCGAAGATTCACCAGACTGATGGCAGGAATGACGTATGAGAAGAGATTGGGTCGATTGGGCTTATATTTGCTGGAGTTTAGAAGAATGAGAGGGGATCTCATTGAAACTTATAAAATTCTAACAGGACTAGACAGACTAGATGCAGGAAGGATGTTCCCAATGGTGGGGGAGTCCAGAACCAGGGGTCACAGTCTAAAGATAAGGGGTAAGCCATTTAGGACAGAGATGAGGAGGAATTTCTCCACCCAGAGAGTGGTGAAATTGTGGCATTCTCTACCACAAAAGGCAGTAGAGGCCAATTCATTAAATATTTTCAAGAAGGAGTTAGATATATTTCTTAAGGCTAAAGGGATCAAGGGATATGCGGAGAAAGCAGGGACAGGGTACTGAATTTGGATGATCAGCCATGATCTCATTAAATGGCAGAGCAGGCTCGAGGGGCAAATGGCCTACTCCTGCTCCTATCTTCTATGTTTCTATGTTTTTATGTATCACAATATATATACTCCACCCCACCTGAAACCATCTGATCTACTGAGAGAGGCGAAAAACCAGATAAAAAATCCAGGCCAATTTTGGGGGGGGGGGGCGGGGGGGGTGGCGGAATCTGGGAAATTCCTCTCCATCCCTTTTAGGTGATCAAAACTATTCCAGGAGATCACACTGGTCCTGAATTCCCTGCAGTACGAACCTTCTGTAAGAAATGATCTCCCAGCCAGAAACAGGTCTAGCTCTCGCTTGAAGGAATTCAGTGAATCAGCATCCACCGCATCAGATGGCAGCCTGTTCCAGAGGTCCACTATTCAATGGGAAAAGAACCATCTCCTGACATCTAACCTAGATCTGGCCTTATACAACTTAAACTTGTGATCCCTTGGTCCTCCCAAACCTATTTAATTGGAACAAACTGTCAAATGGAACACAACCTATTCCCTATTTCATAACTCTCAGCAAAGATATATTCCAGTGAGAAAGAAAGACTGTAAGAGAAGGATGAACCATTCGTGGCTAACTAAGGAAGTAAAGGATGGCATCAAATTGAAAACAAAAGCATACAATGTTGCGAAGAATAATAGAAGGCCAGAGGATTGGGAAATTTTTAAATACCAGCAAAGGACAACTAAAAAAATGATAAAAAGAGAGAGAAGATAGCTTATGAGTGTAAGCTAGCAAGAAATATAAAAACAGACAGTAAGAGCTTCGACAGGTATATAAAAAAGAACAGAGTAGCTAAAGTAAACGCTGGTCCCCTAGAGGACAATTCTGGGGAATTAATAATGGGAAACATGGAAATGGTGGAGACTTTGAACAAATATTTTGTATCGGTCTTCATGGTAGAAGACACTAAAAACATCCCAATAATGGATAATCAAGGGCTATTGGGGTGGGGGGGAGGGTGGAAACTTAAAACAATCACTATCACTGGAGAGAAAGTACTAGGCAAACAAATGGGACTAAAGGTGGACAAGTCCCCTAGATCCGATGGCCTGCATCCAAGAGTCTTAAAAGACGTGGCTGCAGAGATAGTGGATGCATTGGTTGTAATCTACCAAAATTCCCTGGATTCTGGAGAGGTCCCAGCGGACTGGAAAACCGCAAATGTAACGCCCCTATTTAAGAAAGGAGGGAGACAGAAAGCAGGCAACTATCGACCAGTTAGCCTAACATCTGTCATTGGGAAAATGCTGGAGTCCATCATTAAGGAAGTGGTTGTAATGATATCAGCAAATAGTGATGGTATTTGCCTGTTTGATTATTTATGCCTTACCAGCAGAGGGCATGTGAGAGAGGCAGAGTTTAGTTTTAGTTTCATTTTAGATGGATCTCTAAGATGGTGTCTCCTGTAATGCTGTTAACTGTGTTGAACATACTTAAGATAAAAAGACATTCTCTTTCATGATTGTGTCATCATTGAACCCACATACAAATCAATACATGGTGTCAGAAGTGATTGAAAGAGATGAAGAGGAAAAATCTGAAGTTAAATCAGTTCTCCACATATTAGCAAGCCAAAAGAGAACATCGTTACTTACCATTGGAGAATAGCTAACGAAGTGAAAAATGGAAGGTTTACACCCACCGGTGAAGCTTCAGTTGACAGGTAATGTGGCTGAAAATTGGAGAAGGTTCAAACAACGTTTGGAGTTGTATTTATCAGCAATCGGAGCTGACGAGAAAAGTGATAAAATGAAAGCATCAGTGTTCTTACATGTCGTGGGTGATGAAGCGCTGGAGGTGTATAATAACTTCACATTCGCTGCTGATGGAGACAAAATGAAACTGGATAAAATAATGGAACAGTTTGAGGCCTACTGCATACCTAAACGTAACGTGACATTTGAGAGGCACAGATTTTTCACATGTGTACAGAAAACGGGAGAGACTATTGATCAGCATGTGACTGAACTGAGAAACCAAAGCAAAACATGTGAATTTGGGGGACTGACAGACTCGCTGATAAAAGACAGACTGGTGTGTGGTATTCCAGATAATGGTCTAAGGGAAAGACTGCTAAGAGAGCAAAATCTAGACCTGGGAAAAGCCATAGCACTGTGTAGGGCTACAGAGACTGTGAAGTCGCAGGCAAAAGAGCTGTTCAGTGACAATAGCTGCAACGTGGATGCAGTGAGAATGAACGGACACAAACCGTTTAACAAAAAGAGCGCCAATGTGAAAAAAGAGGCGTGGCCAGCGAACAAAAATGAAAGGGGCAATCGAAAGTCATGTAGTCGATGCGGTACACAGCATCCACCAAAAAAGTGTCCAGCATATGGTAAAACATGCAATAGTTGCAACAAAAACAACCATTATGCCCGTTGCTGTAAGAACCAAGCGCAACGAAGCAAGGTCCATGCAGTAGATGAAAGCGGGATAGAGGAGTTCTATGTAGATGTTGTGTCTGAAAACAAAAAAGAAAAAAGAGACTGGATGTTGACACTAAAAGTGAATGACATACACATTCCATTTAAATTGGATACTGGAGCACAAGTTAATGTGATATCAGAGACTGATTTTAAGAAAATTAGACCCAGACCAAAGATACGTGGAATAAAAGTGAAAGTGACAGGATACTCAGGTACTAATATACCAGTGAAAGGAAGATGCATTGTCAAAGTGACACACAAGGACAGAGAGCACACACTAGCATTAATCGTGGTGCCAAAGGATGTGCAGGCCATACTAGGTTTAATAGCCTGTGAGAGACTGAACTTGGTAAAGAGAGTCCTCGTTGTGAAAGCGAAGGAGAGACAGTCTATGATGAACTCATGAAAGAGTACAACGACCTATTTAAGGGTCTAGGCTGCCTTCCAGGAGAACACACGATCAGAGTAGATAAAAGTATGCCAACGGTCATACATCCATGCAGAAAAGTTCCGTTTGCTCTTCAAAAGCAACTGAAGGCAGAGTTGGACAGGATGGAAAGCCTGAACGTGATTCAGAAGATAGATGAGCCAACTGAGTGGGTGAGTTCCCTCGTCGTTGTGGACAAAAAGAATGGAAAGCTCAGAATTTGCCTGGATCCAAGAGATCTAAACAGAGCAATAAAGAGAGAGCACTTCAAGCTTCCTACACGTGAGGAAATCATGTCACAGTTTGCAAATGCAAAGTATTTCAGCAAGTTAGATGCATCATCAGGATTTTGGCAGATGAAACTGGACGGGGCAAGTTCAAGACTGTGCACGTTCAACAGTCCATTTGGCAGATACAGATTCCTAAGGTTACCATTTGGCATTGCCTCAGCTCCTGAAGTGTATCACAAAACTATCCATATGATCTATGAGCACCTGGAGGGAGTTGATACATCAATGGATGACATCATAGTATGGGGAACCACGAGAACTGAGCATGACGAGAGACTGAAAAAAGTGCTGGAAGCAACAAGGAAAACAAACCTGAAGCTGAATAGAGAGAAATGCCAGCTCGGGGTGACAGAACTGACATTCGTGGGAGATATCCTTAGCAGTGAGGGCATCAGACCAGATCCCAGAAAGGTGTCCGCCATTGAGAATATGCCAAAGCCACAATGCAAAAAGGACATGCAGAGGTTTAATGGAGTGATCAACTACATGGGTAAATTCATATCCAACCTCTCAGAAAAGATGGCGCCACTGAGAAGACTAACTGAAAAGAACATAGAATGGGAATGGAATCATGAGCATGAGAAGTCATGGAGCGATCTAAAGAAACTGCTCACAGAGGAACCAGTTCTGAGGTTTTATGACCCAGTGAGACCCATCAAGATATCATCAGATGCATTACAGAGTGGGCTCGGTGCCGTTCTTCTGCAAAAATATGACTACTGGCAACCTATTGCATATGCATCGCGCTCAATGACAGGCGCGGAGACGCGATATGCTCAAATAGAAAAGGAGCTGCTCAGCATCACATACGCCTGTGAAAGATTTCACCAGTTTGTGGCAGGACAAGCAATCAGTGTAGAGACTGACCATAAGCCCTTGATTGCATTGTTCCAAAAGCCACTAAATAGCTGTCCGCTTAGAATACAAAGAATGATGATCAGGCTGCAACGCTATACACTGAATGTTGCGTACACACCGGGTAAGCTGATGTATACAGCAGACACGTTGTCCAGAGCTGTTGACCCAAGTGAGCCCGCAAACACCAAAACGGATGAAAAAATGAACGCCTACGTGGACATGATCACAAGTGCACTGCCCATAGCAGATGCAAAAATGGAGCTCATAAAGACTGAGACAAACAGAGATGAAACACTGAGACGACTGAGGAAAAGCATCTTGGATGGATGGCCCAACATGAAGCAAGACTGCTCACCTGACATGGCAGAGTACTGGAACTGCAGGGCGGAACTATCAGTGGTCGAAGACATCATCTACAAAGGAAGTAAAATAGTTATCCCAAAGAGTCTGAGAAAAGAGATGCTAAAAAGGATCCATGGAGGACATCTGGGAATCGAAAAGTGTAAGAAAAGAGCACGAGAGGTGATGTACTGGCCACGAATCAACCAAGATGTGACAAATGAGGTGTCAAACTGCACAATATGCCTGAAATATCGAGCAAGCAATCCGGTAGAACCACTAAAGCCACACCCAGCACCAGACAGACCTTACCAAAAGGTAGGCGCTGACCTATTCGTATGTCAAGGGAAGGACTATCTTGTAGTCACAGACTATTACTCCCTGTATCCAGAGGTTTGTAGACTGTACACCACCACTGCAGATGCTGTGATAAGATGTATGAAAGCCATATTCTCCAGACATGGCGTGGCAAGCGAGGTCTTCACAGACAATGGACCCCAGTTTTACAATGCAAGTTTCCGACACTTTGCCAAAGAGTGGGACTTTGTCCACACAACGTCAAGTCCTCACTTTCCACAGTCCAATGGACTAGTGGAAAAATCGGTCCAGACAGTGAAAAGACTGATGTACAAGGCAAAAGACAGTGGAACTGACTTCTACCAGAGCATGCTTGTATACCGCACAACGCCGCTCGAGTGTGGTATGTCACCAGCCCAACTCCTTATGGGACGTCTGCTAAGGTCAAACCTACCCATCCCGGAGAAACTCCTGAAAACAAAAGAGGGGGAGAAAGCGAGGAAGTTCAAAGAACAACAGAAAGAAAAGCATAAGTACTACTATGACAGAGGAACACAAAACCTACCTGAACTCCACACTGGTGACCAAGTAAGGTTCAAAGACAAAACAAACATATGGACTCAGAAGGGAACTGTCCTGAGTGAAGTCCAACCAAGATCATACACCATTCAGACAGATGAAGGTGCTGTTCTGTGAAGAAATCGTCGGGATCTTCTCATGGGACCAGCCACAGCAGGTCAAAAGACTGATACTGTTGAACAACCTGATCACACAGCAGGTCAAAAGACTGATACTGTTGAACAACCTGATCACACAGCTGAGAATCCATCATCTGAGGCAACAACTCAGATTCAAGGACAATCAATCAGAAAATCCTCAAGACGCGTGAAGCCTCCTGAGAGACTCATTGAGCAAGTTTAAGGACTCTTGTTATAGAAGGAAGTAATGTTATCTTATTCTTTCTTCAAGTTCTAGTGTATTTACATATTTCATGTGAACACAGAAAGCAAGGTTAAAAAACCTTGATAATGATAATGATAATGTAAGTTCATTAAGTGTTACAGTTAAAATGCAGAGTAATACAAAGAAAACATGTTGTTAGATAAAAGTAAAATACTTTTGTTTTAAGAAAGGGAGATGTAATGATATCAGCAAATAGTGATGGTATTTGCCTGTTTGATTATGATGCCTTACCAGCATATTTGCCTGTTTGATTATTTATGCCTTACCAGCAGAGGGCATGTGAGAGAGGCAGAGTTTAGTTTTAGTTTTGTTTTAGATGGATCTCTAAGATGGTGTCTCCTGTAATGCTGTTAACTGAGTTGAACATACTTTAGATAAAAAGACATTCTCTTTCATGATTGTGTCATCATTGAACCCACATACAAATCAATACAGTAGCAGCAGGACATTTAGAAAATCAAAATATAGTCAAGCAGAGTCAGCATGGTTTTATGAAAGGGAAATCATGTTTGACAAATTTGCTGGAGTTCTTTGAGGATGCAACGAGCAGGGTGGATAAAGGGGAACTAGAAGATGTCATGTATTTGGATTTCCAGAAGGCATTCGATAAGGTGCCACATAAAAGGTTACTACACAAGATAAGAGCTCACGGGGTTGGGGGTAATATATTAGCATGGATAGAGGATTGGCTAACTAACAGAAAACAGAGAGTCGGGATAAATGGGTCATTTCAGGTTGGCAAACTGTAACTAGTGGGGTGCCGCAGGGATCAGCGCTGGGGCCTCAACTATTTACAATCTATATTAATGACTTGGATGAAGGGACCGAATGTAATGTAGCCAAATTTGCTGATGATACAAAGATAGGTAGGAAAGCAAATTGTGTGGAGGACGCAAAGAATCGCCAAAGAGATATAGATAGGCTAAGTGAGTGGGTAAAAATCTGGCATATGGAGTTTAATGTGGAAAATGCGAGGTTATCCACTTTGGTAGGAAAAATAAAAAAGCAAATTATCATTTAAATGGGGAGAGATTACAAAATGCTGAGGTACAGAGGGATCTGGGGGTCCTTGTACATAAATTACAAAAAGTTAGCATGCAGGTACAGCAAGTAATTAGGAAGGCAAATGGAGTGTTGGCCTTTATTGCAAAGGGAATGGAATATAAAAGTAGGGAAGTCCTCTTACAACTGTACAGGGCATTGGTTAGACGATACCTGGAGTGCTGCGTGCAGTTTTGGTCTCCTTATTTAAGGAAGGATAAAATTGCATTGGAGGCAGTTCAGAGAGGTTCACGAGGTTGATTCCGGAGATGAAGGAGTTGTCTTATGAAGAAAGGTTGAGCAGGTTGGACTGATACTCATTGGAGTTTAGAAGAATGAGAGGGGATCTTGTTGAAACATATAAGATTCTGAAGGGGCTTGACAGGGTAGATGCAGAGAGGATGTTTCCTCTCGTGGGAGGAATCTAGAACTGGGGGCATAATTTCAGAATAAGGGGGCACCCATTTAAATTGGAAATGAGGAGGAATTTCTTCTCTCAGAGGGTCGCGAATCTTTGGAATTGTCTTCCCCAGACACCTGTGGAGGCTGGGTCATTGAATATATTTAAGGTGGAGATAGGCAGATTTTTGAAAGGTAAGCGAGTCAAGGGTTATGTGGAGTGGACAGGAAAGTGGAGTTGAGGCCACGATCAGATCAGCCCTGATCTCATTGAATGGCAGAGCAGGCTCGAGGGGCCAAATGACCTACTCCTGCTCCTACGTCTTATGTTCTTACGTTCATTATCTTGTAACTCTCAATCAGATCCCCCCTAAGTCTTCGCTTCTCTAAAGTGTAGAGACCCAACTCTTTTAGCCTATCTTGATAACTAAAATGCTTTAAACTGGGAATTAGTCTAGCGGCCCTCCTCTGTACCTTTTCCAAAGCCTCAATATCACCCACCATGTGAGGAGACCAAAACTGGACACAGTATTCCAAGTGTGGCCTGACCAAGGTCTTGTACAAGGACAAAATAGTATGCCTCATCTTATACTCAATTGTCCTTTGGATACACCCCAATACCCTATTTGCTTTAGCTATTGCTTCTCGGCATTGCTCATGTACCTTTAGAGATGTATGCACTAGAATGTCCAAATCTCTTTCTATCTCCACCTTCTTTAATGCTTTTCCCTGAAGGGTGTATGAATGCTGAGCATTGTCCTGCCCACATCCATAACACTGCACTTATCCAACTTATACATCATTGGCCAGTCATGAGCCCAATCTCCCAAACTTCAAGTCTACCATAGTATATGGACAAAACCTAATAGTACAATTACCACTGAACACACTTTCCTGATTAATAGCAATGAGCTCCAGAAAAAAAATTGATACTTCCAGCAATCTCAATTGGCTTGAGTCAGGTGTATTTTGAAGAAAAAAACACTTTGGCTCAATTCAAATAATTTAGATTCTAAAAGCTTTCCCCTTTTAAGATGAAAAAGTGTTGAGTATGTTTAGTGGGGCATTTTGCCACATTTGACCTTTTCTGCATATGTGCAAGACTATATTGGCAGTAACATGACAAAAGAGTTTGCACCCTTTCATGCTGCACTGTGGGCTTCAGGTGTTGGCAACTGAAAAGCGAGCTGCTGACAGCTGGGTGAGATTTTCTTTTTTTATAAACTCAGAATTGTTTTTGCATGTATGTGATTTGCATAATGTGTCTGATAAGCCCAGTTCCTTGCAAACTCACAGCTATGTGTTCAAAAATTGTGCTCTCCTAGTCTAGTGAGGATGTGCTCTATTTCTAGACTCTGCAGCCAGGGGAAACATCCACTCTGTCAAGACCTTTAAGAATTGTATATATTTCAATGAGATCACCTCTCATTCTTCTAAACTCTCTGGAATATGGGCCTAGTCTACTCAACCTCTCCTCACAGGACAATCCCCCAATCCCAGGAATCAGTCTGGTGAACCTTTGTTGTACTCCCTCTATGGCAAGTATATCCTTCCTTATGTAAGTAGACTTTACACAGTACTCCAGGTGTGGTCTCACCAAGGCCCTATATAATTGTAGTCAGACTTCTTTACTCTTATACTCCAACCCCTTTGTAATAAAGGCTAACATACCATTTGCTTTCCTAATTGCTTGCTGTACCTGCATGTTAACTTTCAGCGATTCGTGTACAAGGACACCCAGGTCCCTCTGAACACCATATCCTAGTCTTTCACCATTTAAAAAATACTCTGCTTTTCTATTTTTCCTACCAAAGTGGCTAACCTCACATTTCTCCACATTATACTGCATCTGCTATGTTCTTGCCCAGTCACTTAACCTGTCTATATCTTTGCATCCTCCTCACAGCTTACTTTCCCACCGTCGGTATTGTCAGTCAAAAAAGGGTGGGGTGGGGTTGGTGAGGAAAAAATTCACATCTGTACTTAGAAAGATTCCATGTCCATTTGTACAATACAGTAGATAATAACAACAACAACTTGTATTTATATAGTACCTTTAACACAGTAACATGTCCCAAGGCGCTTCACAGGAGTGTTATAAAACAAAATTTGAATAAAAAGTCAATAGGTTACTTGGTTGTAATAGACACACAATAAAATGGTCAGGAGTAAGATTTACGATTATTGAGTACTTTCCGTTTAGCTGGGGGAAGAGGGGGGGAGGGAGTAGGGAGAGGGGGGGAGGGGGGAGGGAGGAGGGAGAGGGGGGGAGGGGGGGAGGGGAGGGGGGAGGGGGGGAGGGAGGGAGGGGGAGGGAGGGAGGGGGAGGAGGGGGGGAGGGAGGGGAGGGAGGGAGAGAGGGAGGGAGGGAGGGAGGGGGGGAGGGAGGGGAGGGAGGGAGAGAGGGAGGGGAGGGAGGGAGAGAGGGGGGAGGGAGGGGGGGCAGGGAAGAGGGGGGCAGGGAGAGAGGGGGGAGGGAGAGGGAGGGGAGAGAGGGGGGAGAGAGGGGGGGAGAGAGAGGGGGGGAGAGAGAGGGAGGGGGGGGAGAGAGAGGGAGGGAGGGGGAAGGAGAGAGGGAAGGAGGAAGAAACCGGGCAGCCCAGACTAAAGATGGCGCTGTTCAGGCCCACATTGAAGTACCGCCATGATCAAAGATGGCGCCACGAGGAAATTGCCGTGCCGCCAGGATCAAATATGGCGCTGTGGTGTCGCTGCATTGAACTGCTGCCAGGATGAAAGGTGGCCGGGCCCAGTTACCGGGGTAACTCTCCTCTCCTCCCGATCTCCAGAGCCGGTTGCCGGGTTAACCCTTGAGAGGGGGGGGGAGAGGGGATAGGGGGCGGGGGCAGAAAGGAAAAAAAGCTGTCTGCCAGCCTTCAGGGCGGGTGCGGCCAGCCTTGAAGGCGCGTGAAGAAGCCGACGGTCATTTTCTCATGTCGGTTGGAAGCACGGAAAAAAAAAAAATCTTAATTAAAAACTGCAAAATTTCTTTACTTTTAAAAAAAAGTAGCTGCAAGGTACAAAATCGGAAATCTTCTAACTTTATATGTTCTTTCCTTAAAAACATTCGGCTTTTGTATATCTTCTAACTTTATATCTTCTTTAGTGAAAAACTTTCGGTTTTTGTATATCTTCTAACTTTATATCTTCTTTCCTTAAAAAACTTTCACCTTTTGAAAACCGAAAGTTTTTTAAGGAAAGAAGATATAAAGTTAGAAGATATAAAAACTGAATTATTTATTCTCTATCTCTTCACTTACGTTGCAATAGTTGCTGCAGTCACTCCAGTGCTCGCGAAGACTAAAGTAACTTTAATTTATTCTGTCTTATTAAGCATCAGGCCCCGCCCACACACGCCATAGGATTGGTCAACCATCACGTGATGGGGGAGACCGAAGGGGGGGGTGAGGGGTGGGAGGAGCTTGCCACAAAACAATTGCCTAGGGTCCAGCATGGCTGGCAACAGACGCCCAGGCTTAGAGGCCTACCTGCAAAAACGGGGAAAGGTAGGAAAATTAATGAGATTAGATAAAAGATTTAGAAAGTAATTAACTTTTTTTTAAAACAATTTCTGAAAGTAATTAACTTTTTTTTAAAAGAATTTCTGTTTTAAAAGGAACTTTTTTTTTAAAAGACGCAGAAAGCGGGAAAAAGAAATGAAAAGTTTGGAATCAAGATGGCGGCGACTCACCTTGGTTCAGAACGATAAGGCCCGCCCACACAGGCACCGATTGGTGGACCATCAGGTCACCGAAGCGTAGGATTGGTCAATCGTCCCGTCACTCGACCGTAGGAGGGCCCGGCCGCACGCGCCAGGAACCCGCCGTACGATTGGTCGACCTCGACGTCACTCGATGCTAATGAGCAGATAATGAGCGGAATGTTGAACGTTTTTTGGATACCGCGGGCGCAATTTTTGTCCGGCCGAAACGTAAATACGCTTAGGACGGTTCTGGAATCGTCAGCTTTCTTTCGACGTAACGCACATGTAGGTACGCTCTATAACTTTTGAGTTAATTCAAGACAGACAGACAGACAGACGGAATGACAGACAGAAGTATCCTTTTATATATATAGATGTAATATATATTTAAAGGAAAAATTTGAAGCACTATGGGGAAAGAGCAGGATTGTGCGAGTAATTGGATAGCTCTTTCAAAGAGCCGGCATGGCCACGATAGGCCGAATGGCCTCCTTCTGTACTGTATGATTCTATGATTTTATAAACATATGTGTTAATAATCCTTCTGGCATTTTGTGGAACTGTCTCATAGTGGATAATTTTAACCCTCCAAAATGGGTGGGCTTGGGTCGGGTGGGATGTTAAAATGTTAAAAATCTCAAACCTGACCCCCAACCCGCCGCGAACCCGCCCACTTCTGGTTTTAACAGAGGCGGGATGGGGAGGTGGGCAACCAAGGAGGTGGGTTGCTCATTTAAATATTTTAATGAAGCTGCGTGCCTCACACATTACCTCCATTTTAAATTTTATGTTAGCTGGCCGGATTTCTCAGGCCTCGCGAATCCCAGCAGCTGAAAGGAGGTAAGGTATGCTACATGGAAGAGATAAGTGCTTTTACAGCACTGCTTGTGGGCTAGGAGAAGCAGGGGCCTTCCTCCTGGTGCACCAAGCTAACCTGCTTCACCCCTACCCGCGATAGGCCGATCCCCACCCCCCCCATGATCGGTCCCCTACCCTGAGCCGCAGTGTCCCACCGAACCATGATCTCCCACTGACCCGGAATTACCGATCTCCCCTCCCCCTCCAACTCTTTCTGATCCTTCCCTTTCTCCTGTGCACTCCCCAGCTGCATCCTCCGATCTTCCCCTGACCCTTCCGATCTCCATCCCCCCCACCCCCCCCCGACCCCGGCGACCGTTCGAATCTCCCCACCCAGCCTGGCTTTTCCAATCTCCAGCCCCCCGCCGCCGGCCTTTTCAATCTCCACCCTCCGGCCTCCGATCTCATCTCCCTCCGGCCACTGATTTCCCCCACCACTGGCCTCCGATCTCCCCCAACCCCGGCCTTTCCGATTCGCCCTCCCTTCTCTCCGCTCCCTGGCTGTGGCCTGGTGCCAAAGGCCAACCCGCTCGACAGCCAACCGGCCTTTCAATCTGGCTCTCTGCGGCCAGTAAACAGAGACAAAAAATGTTAATCAGGTCACGTCAAATTCGGCAGGACCTGAGGTAAGCCCGTTCTTCCGGGTTTTCCGAACGCAAAACAGTCCCGCCCGCTCCCTCCCTGCCTCCCCGTAAGTATTGTGGCCATAACGTTTATGAACAAGTACATAAAGTTACCATTAGCCAAGCACTTCTGAAACAGTGGGCCAATTCAGTATTGGAACAAATGACCTGAAGATTCAACAAAGTTCTGATGGTTACATTATATTTGGACTCCATTCCAGAGGTGTCTGTGGCTTGTTTTTATTTTTCTCTACTACACAGGTTTATTGTGCTGCTCTTACAGATCAATGCTGCTGGTGATGTTTTTTATTCTGTGGAAGCTCACACTGCAGGTGGCAGGTGGCTATTTCCCACACAAAAGATAAGTCTATGTGCATCTTCAGGTCCTGGTCTGAATAGCTCATATGCTGGCAATGATGCAGTAACTATGGAAATAGTATTGTTTCCACAGTTTCCAGATTATGTAAATATTGTATCTTCTTATCCAGATTGCAGATAGTAAGAGTGGTATCTGTGCTCAGATTAACACAGACACTGTTTTGCTTAAACTGTTAATCTGAACAACTTTAAACTGATTGTTAGTTTGTCTAAATATGAATCATCGTATATTAAGACATGTCTATAAAATTACCCAGTCTGTAAAATCATAGAAAAACATCTTAAATGATCTATAGTTTGTCTTTTGAAATACCATAGATATTGCTTCAAAACAGGTTCTTATGGGGTTTTTGAATGGAGCAGCCAATTGAATTTTCTATTAAGGGTCTGGTTTTCTGATTGACTGAGTTCTTAAGGTCCTTGTACACTCCTTAGAGGAGAAGTGCTATCAGCAAACCTCTCAAAGCATTATACAGAAGTGAGTACAATTGAGATTCAGAACCTGTGGAGTAACAGTGGCAGGCTAATCCACCCAACATACCAATTTGCCCTGACTCTACCCCAGGACTTCTCTCAAATAAACAATTCAACAAATGGAAATGGAATTGAGAGCAGATTTGTTGTATGTGCAAAAACGCATTTCATTCAGCAAAAATATTCTTGCATGGAATTCATTTTGTTGGAATGTTCAAATGGAACAAAAAGTACTCCATTTCTTAGCTTTGAAGAACTAAAATTTGGGTCCACAGTGTTCACTTAAACTATTAACAGATATGAATGACTGTAGTCACTATGTCAAATTCTGATATTTTAGTCATCATATGGGGCAGTGATTATAATAACGGCGGGCACCCGATTCATTGAAACATATTGGGCACCTGCTCCCTGTATTATCAAGCATGAAAGGCCTGAGGCCTGCAATGCGCCTTCGTTGCCTAGTGCAGCCCGAAGTAGGCAGTGAGTGCAAAGGTGGATGGAAGCCTCTGCAAGGCTCATTAGGCCACTGACTCTGATTCAAATTAAGCAGCTGCCCCATAATATGTTCAGCTGCACAGTGCTTATTTGGAACGGGCACTGAAGAGGAGGCCACGTTATTCCCTCCCCAGGAATACCAGGCCCAAGGTACCCCATGCCCAGTGTCCCTGCCCCAATCTAGAAAATTGCCCAGCGCACAATGGACAGCCAGCAGCCCTTTACTGGTTACTGGTGCCTGAGATTGCGATGCTGGCATATCATGACTGACATGCCCAAAGTGCCAGGAAATTATGCTAATAAACTGAGCTCATGCTAACTGGCAAGATCAGCTCATCTGTGCACACTGAGCACGGAGTGCATTATTGGCCCCAGTATATTTACTTTATAAATCCATGATGCCAACAGGGAGCTTTCCCCACTGACATTGCAAATTAGAAATTTTGGCACTGAGTATTCAAGTCTTGGACAGACTTGGGTATTATAGAGAGTTAAGAGTTGTTGAGGGGAAAAGAAGTGTTTGGCACAAAAGAAGAAACCAAGCTTCTTTTTAACAGCTTTAGTAATGGTGGAGATGTGGATGTTCCATTTGAAGGACGAGACGGTAGTGAGGCCAAGAATGTTGATAGATTAGGAAAGACTTAAGGATAAAGCCATCAAAGGTAAAAGTTGTTAGCTATTGGTTACATTTACAAGACTTGAAGAAACTGGGGTAGTGTTTCCCCTTTGAGCGCAATCGGCGATCCGAGCGCAAATTGCGCTAGTTTTGGGAAGTGTGTTTTTTCCCCTTGGGTTTCCGCACAAACTCATTTGCATACTCCCGAATGCAAAATATACCATGAACCAGTGCAATCGGGCAGTGTTCTAGAACATAAGTTTTGAAAAAAATTTTGCTTCAAAATATATTCCTTGATATGGTTAAGAGTGGTAACTTGGTGCAGTCTGATTAATACAACTCAAAATAGGTTTATCACAAAAAATAAGCATTTTAATCAGCGTGTCTAGTCCACCATCTGTGAGTAACCCAATTTTAACTAACTGAAAATAACTTTAAAAATCTATACAGAACCATTTGCTAGTTATATTGGTGTACAGTACTCAGTTTCTTAGTAAATTAAAAAATATATATATTCAAAAGCTTTTAAAACATGCCTATTGGTGTCCTTGCGCCTAAAGAAAGCTTAATTTTTAAAGCCTCCTCAAGGCCCGCAATCAAGCGTAATTAGCGGAGTAACTCGCACTGGTGATTAATTCGATCTGGGGGCATGGCCAGTTTTGTGGGTGGGGCCTGATTCTAGCATGATGTTTTTTAAACTAGTGCAAAAGATCGCAGTAACTCAATTAGCGCTGGACATAATTTGCGCTTAAAAGTCCGCGATCTTTTGCACTAGTTTAGCCGATTTTGGGCGAATTGCGCCTAAAAAACCAGCACAACCGAGTGGATACTCCAGGCCACTATCTTTGAAGAATTGAAATAAACAAGATATTCATTGGCTGAATGAAGGGCATTTTGGATATTAAGATGTAGTGATTAAGACATTGTACTGCGAGAGTACTGGAGATTCTGAGTACTGAGGGCATGTAATCCTTAACAAAGTCATTGAATGTAGAGTGGAATCATAATCAAAAGATTAGATAGTGTTAGATGATAAGTGAAGGAATACAGTAGGGGAGAAGTCAGAGCCCTGAGATGCTCCCAAATTAAAGAAAAAAGAACAGCAAAGTTAGAAAACTAGGTACCCATGAATAAAGCATTTGTGGGAGGCCATGTACCATAAAACTAGACATTTTCAGTAGTATATTTCATAGGACCAGGGACTTGCGACACCAGCAGGACGTAAATGTACAATTATTTTTCACTTAAGCCCGAGATCCCTGGTCAAATGAAATACAATGTCGGCTCTTCAAATCTGTAACCATGTTGCCCAGGCTCATCAACCTGCCTTTCCAGAAATCTGAGTGTGGAGGAAATTACCAGCTGGTCCAGGGCCTAACTTGTCTCACCGGCATGCTCCTAAAATGATTTGATTTGAATACACTGTTAGAATGCTTAATGACTAGGTCTTGGTCATTCCATTTATCAGGAAACATTTTTTTCAAGCTTTCAAAGTGAATCCAATAAAAATATTCAGAAGTAACTTTGGATGCAAACATTGACTTTTTGATGGATCAATAATACCCTCCTGATTAAGTTAGAATTTGACCTTTTGACAAAAAATCTTTTATAGATTTCCATTTTAAATCCCTCAAAAATGTAATCATATCACCTATTGTAAATTGTTGCAAGTGAGAGTTCTAAGGCAATGCAACTTTTTGACTGTAAGATCATCTAGTTACTGTATTAGTTGATAATTTCCTCCACATGAAGTGGCCAGGGAAAGGCAGAGGCCCAGCAGTTTACAAACGCTACCTGTCAAAATGAATGCTGGCAAATTGGGAAACGCAGCTGCAGATTGAAAGAGATAGCACACCATATGAAAACTTGCAATCAAAATTTTCATGGGGCTATTTTAATGCTCGAATACAATCTACTCCTCTTAATTCAAAGCCAATTAATTCAGATGACCAATTTTTTTAGCACTGAATCCCCACTTTGCTGCATGAATTATATTACTTTATTTAAATTATTGGCTAATTTAAGTTTTTTTGCGTAAAGCAACTTTACAATTGACTGTTTAGCAAGAAGATTTTATCAAGAAGCGAATCTGTTTTACAGCATATATTGTGCTGATATAGCAATTCTTTCAATACAGTTTTTTATCTGGGTTCTAAATTAGCAATTTTGCAGATCCAATAATATTTTAAGTAAACATGAAACAATGATGTGGATTGCATTACAAGTCTGTAACCCAAGGGGTCAGATCATTTCATAAGTCACAAAACAAATTTGGAAAGTTTAACTTTTATCTCAACTCCGAGAAGCATCTTCTGTTCATTCATTTTAATTTTATTTATAATTTTCACAGCTCTCCGACTATTGTTCTACAGGGGTTTATATCTTCTGTTTCTGTTGCTAACTCCCACCGTGCCAGACTTTCTTCATGCAGCTCTAGGTCGTGTGACAGGAAGAGGGCTACTTAACAAAATTCTGACACCAGGGGGTGATTTTATTGGGAGGCGTGATCTGTGCGATGGGGCGAGCAGTAAACTCACAGCCGGAGCTGTCTCAGGCCTGGAGAGATTTTAACACACGGACATTAATTCCATAATGTAGATCAAACTCCTGGCAGGTTCGACAGTTCTGATGAAAGGATATTGATCTTCGACAGCACCTCCCAAACCTGCTGCAGTCCGTGTGGTGAAGGTACTCCCACAGTGCTGTTAGGGAGGGAGTTCCAGGATTTTGACCCAGCGACGATGAAGGAACGGCGATATACTTCCAAGTCAGGATGGTGTGTGACTTGGTGGGGAACCTGAAGGTGATGGTGTTCCCATGCACCTGCTACCCTTGTCCTTCCAGACAGCCAAAATCCTGGAACTCCCTCCCTAACAGCAGTGTGGAAGTACCTTCATCACACGGACTGCAGTGGTTCAAGAAGGTGGCTCACCACCACCTTCTCAAGAGCAATTAGGGATGGGCAATATATTGACGTTATTTGAGGGTGAAATGAGAGCCAAGCACTGCTCCTTTCTTACCTGTTTTCCACATCTGCTACTGAAAGGTATAGGCCGAACTGTCTTTTCAAAGGTTGCACAGAAGTTTCCAGGTAGGTAAGCAGCTTATACCCATTTTATGCCAGTTTTCTTCTTCTTAGGCAGTCCCTCGGAACTGAGGATGACTTGCTTCCACACTAAAAATGAGTTCTCAGGTGACTGATGAGTCCAATGCGGGACCTACAGTCTCTGTCACAGGTGGGGCAGACAGTGATTGAAGGGGTGGGTAGGTGAGGTGCTTGGGTTGACTTGCGCTCCTTCTGCTGTTTGCGTTTGGCTTCCGCTTGCTCCCGGCGAAGAGACTCGAGCGGCTGGATTTTCATTGGACTGTGGAGTCAGGATTGGAGGCGTGTGGGGGTTTAAAATCCCAAAATCGGGGGTCCCGACCCCATCCCGCCCCCAACACGCCTCCATGCCAAAGGAGGCGGGTACCCGCCCCGCACTGGGACCCGCCTCCCCGAGGCGGGAATGGGATTAGTGCCAATTAACCACCTGTTAACAGGTAATTAACAGGCAGTTTTTAGCCAAATCTCTATTTTCATTGTTGAAATGTGGGATTCCCGACGGCTCCAAACCACACCAAGTTAGCGAGGTGGGCTGTTGGGATGAAGGGCTTGGAGGGGTCGAGATGTCCGGTGTTCAGGTGAGTGATGGGTGCATGAGTGCAGAGGTAAGTGTATTTGGTCTGTGTAAAGTGTTTAAAGAAGTTCTACTAACCTTTACTTACCTTTACAGCCTTCCTTCCTTCAGGTCTCGGGAGTCCCTCATCTCACCGGCACAGAAAGCAGAATGGCCGCCAGCTGTCAAAATCTGCAGCCTCTGCTTTCTGTTACAGGGAGATCTCTAAATCATCCTGAGAGGAAGGAATTAACCTGGAGTACAGATTGTCAGTGTTTGACAGCTTCAAAGAGCTGTCAAATGCTGATATTTCATCTGTCAAAAGGTCTTGACAGATGAAATTTCAATCTGTGATGTCACCTGTTACCGGGTGGCCCTTAATTGGGCTGCTGAGCCTGCTGAGCGGGCTCAACAAGGTCAATCAAGTCAAAATTGCATGGGTTGGCTAGAACTCGATGGAGGCGGGACTACAACCCAAAAGCTGTAGTCCCACCTCCTACCCGCCTCCTCAATGAAAATCCAGCCCGAGTTGTTTGGTGCCTTCCCGAATGCTTCTCCTCTGCTTTGTGCGGTCTTGGGCCAGGGATTCCCAGGTGTCGGTGGGGGTGTTGCACTTTTTCAAGGAGGCTATGACTGCACCAATAGGATTGCAAATGAGTAAATCTCGAAAACCTGCATATAACTCACTTTGCAGGTCAGTCGCAAACACATTTTTTTTAAAGGTACAACAAAGGTATAAGTCACTTCAAGGAAATTCAAGGCCAAGAATTTTTGGAAGGTTTCACCCAAGTTACATATTTTTTTTAAATCAGAATTTAAAACAACTTGTTTAAATGCACAACAAAAAACAAGGGACTAAAATATTTCAAACCAAATATTAAAATGCTTTAGTATAAAAATAATAAGCTGAATTCAATTTTACATCTATCATTTTGAAATAGGATATTTTCAAAATGGCAGCCGCAAACAAAGTCTATTTCATGGAGTCTTCTTGTATTCTACATTGCGTTGTTTAAATGTGTAAAAAATGAGAATTATTGTCATTTACAGAATAATTACATCAAACAGAAATTAACAGTCATCGTTTAGCATCAGACAAGTTGAAAATGTTAAATTAATAGATGGGTGTTTTTCTTTGAAGGATTGGCTTCAGTATTAAATATAAGCCACCATCTTAGAACAAGATCTTCAGAATGCAAATATAAAGGGCTCGCAGACAATCACAGTAAAACTGCTCATTTGTATGCAAGTCACTGGGAAGTACCATTTCTGCACCAACATCCTAAATCCGTGATGGACTTTTAATGTTATCAACGTGTATGATGAATGAAAATACCAGAGTACCATACATCTAACGGCTATACTTGAAACATTTGTTTGCTAAGGCACAAAAAGAAAATGTTAATACAATTAACGTCAACACAAGATATAGAACTGAAGGAAAATGAAGAGAACGTTGCTGTTATAAATTCATTCAGTAATTACAACCAAGCAATGCTGCCACTTTCAAGCAGTAATTTGTAAAGGAAATCACAGATTTATTGACATATAATTTTATAATGAGAGGTCATAAGTTTAGATAAGATAAATAGTTGTTATCTGGGACATTGCTTTTGGAAATGCCAACAGAACGATCTCATGACGTCCTAAAGTGCTTTACAGACAATGAAGTACTTTTTGAAGTATAGTTAGTGTTGTAATGTAGGGAAATATGGCAACCATTTTGTGCACAGCAAGGTGCCATAAACAATAATGAGAAAAATGACCAGCTAATTGGTTTTAATTGTTGGTTGAGTGATTAATATTGGCCAGGACACCAGGAGAACTCCCCTGCTCTTCTTAAAATGATGCTAGGGATCTTTTACGTCCACCTGAGAAGGCAGACTGGGTCTTGGTTTCTTGTCTCATCTGAAAAATGGCACCTCCAACAGCACAGCACTCCCTCAGTACTGCACTGTAGTGCCAGTGTAGATTATGTGCTCAAGTCTCTGGAGTAGGACTTCAATCTATGCCCTTCTGACTCAAAGGCAAGATTGCTACCACTAAGCCTAGGCTGTCACCTATAGTTAGCATTTTTTATGGGGAACCCAATAAATGAACACTTGTGAAACTATGAAAAATGGAGCTTTAGTGTTGAATGCTAGAACTGAAAATTTGACAAGCAGAACCATTTTTTCTTTCAACATTTATGTGTATAGGTAAGTGCATAAAAAGATGAAGACAGACAAAACTTAATAACAAGCATCACTGATCGACAAGAAGATTCAAGCTTGTGCTAAGTAACAGAAGATGGAATTAGGTATTGTGGTTTCAACAATTGTCAATTTCAAAACCACTAAGCTAACCTAATGAAAAGCTAATCTAGAGAGAGGGAGGGAGAAAGAGAGCACGCTAGAAATTACTGTTGATGGTATTGGCCAATGAATGTTAATGAATTGATATGAGAATCCTCTGTCTGCTATTTTAACAGAGGTGTTAACAAATGGGTTAACAGCTCCATTATTATAGTAGATGAATGCCATATGAACATCTTAGCATTGCCTGCTAATATTGACAACAGTACTTCCTACTCTGTATTGTTTAAATGTCCAGAATTCTAACCAGATGCTCTGTTATCAGCAACATATGAATGAATGTTGTTGAATCCAATAAATCAGTCGGTGTCAGAGCCAGGGGTTAAGATGATCCGTCCTGGTCATATTCACAAGCCACATCCAACTGAGCAGAACAATGAAGTTGACAAATGAAGCATTATGGCCTGTATTACCACACAGTATAGTAAATCTGAGTGACAGATACCTGAAGGAGCTAGCAGGCCCCTTTAAAGAATACCCTGAATATGACAGATAAATTGTGTTTCATTGTAGCTGTTATATGACAGAACAGTATCCACTATAATTAAACTGATGGAGGGTATGATGAATAAAAGGCCAATCATACAGATTTAATTATACACAGCCAGCAATGTGAAGTGTGCAAAATGGAATTAATGAGCACAATAAAGTTTAAATGTCTCTCTACATCATCTAAATCAGTTGGTAGAAAGCTGTTACCCAAAGAATATCCTGTACAGCTCTGCTGCCATTATTTAGAACTGAAAATTTCATTTGAACGTAAACACAGAAATAGGCAAACATGGTGCTGTGTTGTGATTTTTCACGAAAGAGACATGTGCCAGCTTTCTCTGTGAGACGTTACTTTTCAAATAAGAACATTTATCTGGAATGAGGATTATTCAATAATTTCACAACTGCTCACTTTTTGGGTCCCTCATGACAAAAACTGTAATTTTTTTTAAAAATGGCAATCATAGAGAGGTTTAACATCTCTTATTCTTTGAAAACTCTATGTTGAAAATACCACTTGTCTCCCCACCCCTTAAGTATTGAGTATTAGACAGTGTCAAATAGTCAATTAGAAACACTGAGCAGGATCCACATGGGACAAAATACATCAGCTAAAAGAAAAATTGGTGCCATTTCTGGAAAATAAAAGCAAAAGTAGGACCAGCCCTATAACAAAACTTGATACTTTATGAAAATAATTGTACATTTTATAGTGAATTTTAACACAAATCTGTTACCTAGAAGAATGTGCTGTGTTCTGACAAATATAGTGGCCCTTTCATTATCATATTCTGATGTACCACAACCTCTGATATAATATGCTTTGCTTTAACTCTCAGTATCAGATACCATATTACTGTTCTGTAAATTATCAATTTCCACAATCTCCGTTTTGTACAATTCTCAAAGACTGTTTTACAGAAGAGTTTCTATTGACTTGGAATTTTTTCTCCTGCTGACATGTGACAGTTATATCTTCTGTAAAATGAACACTGGCTTACCAAAAATAGGTTTCAAAAATATCAAGCAAATACCAAATCCTTTAAATTATTTTTTCACTACAATGTGAAATGTTGTGATTAAAGGCAACTTACCAACAGTATTGAGTGCTGTGAGCAGTGACCCTCACGCTGCAGTTGGAAATTGGTGTTGTTTTGCACACATACTGTACGAAGAAGATCATGAAGCAAGCAACAATGTAATTCATTTGCACTCGTCATATGTTCAGGCTAAGGCATATGCCAGCCAAATACAGCAGGCACTTAACTCTGCCAAAGGTCACAAGAAGGAGGCAGAAAGAGGAATGCTAGAAAGACAGCAGCCTAGGACACCAGCTGTCTCCATACTTTACTTTGCGTCCCCTGAGTGTCAGCTGTAAGATCTGCATGTGACTGGATGCTGACCACACTGACATCAGTGGGGAATAAAAAGCTTCACAAAGGTACAACTATGTCATGATGTGATGGCAGTCCAGCCAAGCTGACACAGAGCTGTGATTTCTTTGAGACCTCCAAGGTAGATCCCCAGAGCCTAAGTCTAATCAATACCTACAGTAACAGTTCTTAATCCTGTGTCCACTCACACTCTTTGTACAACTAACTGGGGCCACTGAAGCTGCATGTACAGTGAAATATGCCTCTGGGCTAGAAAGAGGAATAGTGACCTCTCATGAACCTATCATTAAACCTTCTTTGCAATATGAAATTCATCAAACTGAACAATTCCAGCTAATTCTTTAAAAGAGTCTCTTATCCAATGATTGATTTATGATGAAGACCTGGGTACTCTATTAAAAGCTTCTCATGCTCCAGTGGCCCTTGTACAGAAACTGACAAGACACCCTAGTGTTTGGTTGGAAGAGATATTTGCTACTAACAGTACCAGTACCATTTTTTCCCAGACTAATTTAACAAAGTGCAGAGAACATCTGGTCAGGGCTAACATGCTGATTCCCTTTTTAAAATGAATGAATCATCCGTTGCAATTCAATGCAGCAATCATATTAATCAACGAAACATCCTGAAGTCACTACAATGTGACATCTTTTCTGTAAATGCAACCTTTTATTTTTGCCTCCCTCCAAACTTAAGGAACCTATAATTGTCTAATAGGATTTTGTTTTTAGGGGGGTGGGGGGTGGGGTAGTTTGGGGAGGTGGGGGAGTTCAGAATATGAAAATTGGAGCAAAATTAGATAAGACCTCTCCTAAAAGAGCATGGGGGAGAAATTCGGTATCGCGCAATTATCGGCCAGGCACAAAGTTTAGCGCCTGGCACTAATTATCGCCTCCGACTGCAAACTTGGCTTCTATCGCCCCTGGAGGTGATTGGAGCGCTAAATCAGGCTCTACACACCTCTCTTAAGGTGCTAACGCCGAGGAGCGAGGCGCTACCTCAGAGCGCTGGCGAAGCTCATGTGATGTCAGTCAGCAATGGAGCACAGACACACTGGCGCCAGCCAGTTCTTAAAGGGGAGGGTCGATCTTGCTCTCCATCCACATCCTGCTCATTGCAGCCTTGACTCTCGGCTTGGAGAGACCTGTACATCAAATCTGTTGGAAAGAACAATGGAGAGGCCCACGGAAAGAGCTCAGAGTGCAGCCTCCATAGTCTCTTCTAAATCGATGCAAGGAAGATTAAACCAAAAAGAACCTGCAAAGTACTGCTCAGTACCTAAAACTCCTCAACACAGCTTTGAATATATCCTGCAGCCTCTCTCTCTCACTCAGAATGCGTGGTGCAAATATTTCGACGACAAAAAAAGGCAGGAAGCGGTCGCCTTTAAATAGCTCTCCCCCAGTCCCTTCCGAACTGCAAAACGCTCCCCTCAACCTGTCATTGCTAGCGGCAGACGGTAAGACAGGGGGCGCCACTCAATATCCGGTCTGGGGCGCTACCGGGGTGTTGCACGCTCGACTGACGTCACGATCTGCCGGTGCAGGAGATCGTGGTGGTAGTGTTTAGCACCACCACAAAATGTCTAGTCAATTTCGTGAGCGGCGCAAGCATCGCCGTGCACGGGCGCTAGTTGCTTTGCACCCCATTAGTGCCTTCGTAAAGCGCTAATGGGAGGCACAAACCAACCGAATTTTCCCCCCCATTTCTTTTTACCACAAATTTGTTTTAAACTAGCATAATCTTTTAGCTGCAAACATTTATCTATGGAATACATTAAACTTAATATAACAGTAAATGTAAATGAAAACACATGTCCCAACATTTTTTTTCACTTGCCAAACACATTTCGTGAACAAAAGAATTCGGCTTTTTTTGCCAGGTCTTCTTCTTCTTCTTCTTAGGCAGTCCCTCGGAACCAAGGATGACTTGCTTCCACATTAAAAATGAGTTTGCAGGTGACTGATTAGTCCAATGCGGGACCTACAGTCTCTGTCACAGGTGGGGCAGACGGTGGTTGAAGGGGCGGGTGGGTGGGGTGCTTGGGTTGACGTGCGCTCATTGCGCTGCCTGCGCTTGGCTTCCACTTGCTCCCAGCGAAGAGACTCGAGGTGTTCGGTGCCTTCCCAGATGCTTCTCCTCCACTTTGTGCGGTCTTGGGCCAGGGATTCCCAGGTGTCGGTGGGGATGTTACACTTTTTCAAGGAGGCTTTGAGGGTGTCCTTGAAGCATTTCCTCTGCCCACCTGGGGCTCTCTTGCCGTGCCGGAGCTTCGAGTAGAGTGCTTGTTTTGGGAGTCTCGTATCGGGCATGCGAACAATGTGACCCGTCCATTGGAGCTGATCGAGCGCGGTCAGAGCTTCGATGCTGAGGATGTTGGCCTGAGCAAGAACACTGACGTTGGTGCGTCTATCCTGGCAATGGATTTGCAGGATCTTGCGGAGGCAGCGTTGGTGGTACCTCTCCAGTGCTTTGAGGTGTCTGCTATACATGGTCCATGTCTCCGAGGCATACAGCAGGGCGGGTATCACTGCTGCACTGTGGACCATGAGCTTTGTGCCATCGACGTATGCCCTTGTTGACAGGAGGCTCCCGAGGTATGGAAAGTCGTCCACATTGTCCAAGGCGTGTCGTGGATTTTGATAATCGGGGGGCAGTACTGTGTGGCAGGGGCAGGTTGGTAGAGGACCTTTGTCTTACGGATGTTTAGTGTAAGGCCCATGCTCTCGTACACTTCGGTGAAGGTGTTGAAGATGGTTTGGAGTTCGACCTCCGAGTGAGCGCAGACGCAAGCGTCGTCTGCATACTGTAATTCGACGACAGAGGATGGGACGACCTTGGATCTAGACTGGAGGCGACGGAGGTTGAACAGTTTCCCATTTGTTCTGTATATTAGCTCCACTCCAGTGGGGAGCTTACCGAGGGTGAGATGGAGCATTGCAGCAAGGAAGATCGAGAAGAGCATTGGTGCGATGACACAGCCTTGCTTGACCCCGGTTTGTATGTGAATTGGGTCTGTGATGGAACCGTTGGTCAGGATCACGGCTTGCATGTTGTCGTGAAGCAGGCGGAGGATAGTGACAAACTTTTGAGGGCAGCCGAATTTGAGGAGGGCACTCCATAATCCCTCACGGTTGACAGTGTCGAAGGCCTTTGTGAGATCAAAGAAGGCCATGTACAGTGGTTGGTGCTGTTCCCTGCATTTCTCTTGTAATTGACGTGTGGTGAAGATCATGTCCATTGTGCCCCTTAGTGGGTGGAATCCGCATTGCGACTCTGGGAGGAGCTCTTCGGCCACTGGGAGAAGACGATTGAGGAGGATTCTTGCGATGACTTTCCCTGTTGCAGACAGCAGGGAAACTCCTCTGTAATTACCGTAATCGGACTTGTCACCTTTCTTGAAGATGGTCACAATTACGGTGTCTCTGAGATCCCCTGGCATGTTCTCCTCCTTCCAGATAAGAGAAATGAGTTCATGAATTCGCGCCAGTAGTGCTTCTCCACAATGCTTTAGTGCCTCGGTGGGGATTCCATCTGCTCCTGAGGCCTTGTTGTTCTTCAGTTGTCGGATGGCCTTTTCAACCTTATGCCGGGCTGGGGTTGTGCTGAGATGGTGGCATGCTGTGTGATGGAATTGAGGACACTCGTGTCGAAGACAGAGTCGTGGTTAAGGAGATCTTCAAAGTGCTCCTTCCAGCGGGCACTGACTGCCTCTCTGTCCTTGATGAGTACCTCTCCGTTCTTGGCCCACAGTGGGGAAGGGCCTTGGGTGCTTGGGCCGTAGATGGTCTTGACTGCGCTAAAGAATCCATGCACGTCGTGGTTGTCGGATTGCTGCTGGATCTCCTGCACTTTCTCCACCCACCATCTGTTCTTTAGGTCACGAGTTTTTAGTTGGACCTCGGCCTTCAGGCATCTGTAGAGCTGCTTTCTTGCTCTTGAGTTCTGTTGCTGTTTCCAGATCAGGAATGCCTTGCACTTGCGGCTTATTAGATCCTGGATCTCCTGGTCATTCTCGTCGAATCATTCTTCCACTCTTTAAAATGAAGTTCGGGACTTGGATTGTCAGGACCCTCATGGACAACCCCAACAGTGACAGACCAGAACGCCGTACTGCTATCATTGCCCGGGAGCTCAGACACTTTGACATTGACATCGCCGCCCTAAGTGAGACCTGGCGGGCAGGGGAAGGCCAGCTCAAGGAGCAAGGCGGTGGCTACACCTTCTTCTGGAAAGGCAAATCTGAAGAAGAACGCCGCCTCCATGCGGTAGGCTTCGCCATATAAAATGAACTGGTTGGGTGTCTCAGAGACTTCCCTAGCGGTATAAACGAGTCATAACTCTTCGACTCACCCTAGCCCGGAACCAGTGCGCTACGGTCCAATCCCTGTCCCGAGTCCCAACGGGTGACAAGATGATCCTCCTTGGCGACTTTAACGCCAGAGTTGGAAAGGACACAGGCCTCTGGGGAGGTGTGATTGGCAGAGAGGGGTTAGGGAAAGTTAACTCCAACGGTGCCCTCCTCCTGTCAAAATGCTTAGAACATGGCCTCGTCATAACCAACACCTTGTTCCGTCAGAGAAACAAGTACAAAGCTTCATGGCAGCACCCTCGTTCCAAGCACTGGCATCTGCTGCACTACGTCATCGTCTGAGCGAGGGACCGCAAGGACGTCCGCATCACCCGTGCCATGACAGGAGCTGATGACTGCTGGACAGACCACCGCCTAATCTGTTCTGTCATCTCCATCAATGTAGCCCCAAAACAGTGGTGGCAACAGAAACAATGCTGCAGGAAAATTAACACTGGAGCACTCAAAAGCCCCGCTAAGAAAGCCCTATTCAGCCTGCGCCTCACAAACAACCTGACGACTCCCAGTGATGCAGAGACACAGAGTGCCCACAGCGCCTGGTCTGCAATCAAGGCCTCCATAATCAGCACCTGTGTAGAGACGCTCGGTCACTCGACTAGGAAACACCAAGACTAGTATAACTATGGAGGCCAGCATTGTTCTGGTCAGAAAATAAAGTTTGAAAATTTGGGCTCATTTTTTGACCATTTGACCAAATGTTAATGAAAACAGGAGGAGCATGTTGACTATGAGAAACGTGAGTTTTGTTAATGGCAATGAAAAAGCATCCGCCAGCCAAGGTGAACCTTCTGCAGCAGCTAATGAAGCATTTTACCCCAACAAATCTGGACAATTCTGAAAATCCACTGTCGAGTGTGCAATTGCTGTTCGGGATACAGGCACATTTTGGGTGGTGGAGGACACCTCTCAGCATGCTTGAGCACGATAAGCATGAGAGCCTCAGCGCTGTCTCTGCAACTCGGAGAACTTGACAGGAACTCCAAAAGAAGTTGTGCCATTTAAAATGAAGGACTACGGTAAGGCTTTAACATTACTGTACAGGAGCAGAAGACATATGTGCATGAGGGAAAGTTGTACTTAGAAAATATATTTATGAAAAATGCTGTACTGGCACAGATAAATGTTAGAAAGAATGCATGGTGTTAGAATTGAAAACAGCAGGGTTAGATGAAATACATTGTACATGCCGAGACTGGAAAGTGAATATGCCGCAGGAAGGAATTTCTATGGTTACTATGAGGGTAAACATAATTTATGCTGTTTTCCTGGGGATTCTGCAGCTTTGCTACCAATTCTCTGCGGAAATGCACCCCCTATGTTTCAATCCCCACTGCCCTTATGTTTAAAGGAAAAGCTTGCCTTTAATAAAAGGCCACAGAGTGGAACAGGTGATGAACCTCCAGATCTGAAGGTGCTTACACCACATGAGGAAGCAATGGTGGAGAAAGTGTTTGGGCGCCATTGGGTTTGTGGAGGTTGGAGGAGAGAAGAGAACTAATGGTAAGTGCCATGTTAATCAGATAGTCAATAACTTGCACCATTTGTTACACAACTATATTCATACACATTGATTGTGCACAAGTGCATAATAATGTATGCAATTACAATGCAGTACCCAAAATGAGTTTATCTATTCATAATATACCATCTGCTCTCTCTTCATATAGGAGGGGAAAACCTAGTGAACCACCAGCTGCACCTAGAGAGCACCACATAATTGAGCACAGTAATTCCCTTTACTTGAAGTAGGCACCAGAGCAGTTAAAGTCACTGCAGGAAATGTAGATAGTGATGAGGACGCAGAAGACGAAGCACTGATCAGTGATAAGGAGCAGCAGTGGTGCTGGTGGATAAGACACTGTCGAGTATAGGGCAGAATCCCAGCAGGCTGTATGCTCCTGCTGAGTTGTATAGGGTTACAGACCTTAATGCTTTCAAAAGGAGAGCGGAGAGAAGACCATATTGACAAGTCACTTGCATTTTTGCACACAACACTGGAAATACATCTAGGTGGTTTGGAAGAATACAATAGACAGATCTGCAGTGCCATCTTCTCACACAAGTTCTGCAGTGGAGAATTGGGAATGTGCACTGCAGTTTATTATTGAACATATGGTAACACCAGTGGTGTCTGCATTGGAGACTGCACTTACAAGTACAGTTGTCGTATCTCTCCTGAACAGGACTTCTGTAGAGGTACTGAAGTCAAAACTCCCAATATGCAGCCAGCTTTGGCTCCACAAAATCAGCTTGACTCAGTAGCATGCTTGCCTTTGAATCAGAAGGCTGTGGGTTCAAGCCCATTCCAGAACTTCAGCGCATAATCTAGGCTGATACTTCAGTGCAGTACTGAGGGATGCTGCAGTGTTGGAAGTGTTGACGTAGAAATTCGCTCATGCCTGAAAATGAACGCGCAGAGGGCGGGGCGTGCGCTGCATGTGCCAGTTCATGTGGTGCTGACAACTCATTATGATGACTCAGGCATGCAGCCAGCACTACCCGCGCTATTCATTGGCTGTGCGCCTGTTTGGGGTTGGGGGGGAGGGGAAATTGGGCTTCACCGATGCCACTTAAAGGCAGGCAGCACCTCTTAAAGGGGAGGTGTACTCTGGTGGCAAACAGGAAGGATCACTCCTGAACAAACAAATGGTTGCAAGACCTGCAGATCAATCCCCCAGGTTCTCTGATGCTGCATTGGAGGCCCTGGTGCAGGTGATGGCCAGAAGAAAGGAGCTCCTGTTCCCCCAGGAGGGCAGCTCTGCTGCCAGTGGGAAGAGGTTACAGAGAAAGTCACAGCCAGGAGCTTAGCCCCCAAGACATGGCTGCAATGTAGGAAAAAGTTCAATCACATCAGAATTGTCAAGGTTAGAATACTTACCTCTTACTCTCTACTCACACCTCCATGGTCTCCAGCATCAAGACTCACAATACTCCCCTCCCCTGCTTACCCTCACTCTTCTACAATCACTGCACCATGATTTACTCCACCTGTTTCTCCTCCTATTCACACATTCTGCACTTTCTACTCTGTCACGCACAACATGCAGCAGAAGGCCGCAACCAGAGGAGGCCGTGCCCGTCTGCACATCCTCTCGCCATATATGGGATAAAAGGTGCTGGCCATCACAGGCAAGGAGAGAGTCATGGCAGGTACAAGTGGCAATGCTGGAGGAGACGTAGCACAAGGTTTCTTCATATTCTCTTTTTCCCTTCTTACTTCTATCTCACCTGACACACTCTGCATGACAAACTGCACCTGCTTTCACAAGCTACTTATTTCTCTGCTCTCCCTTCAAATTAATGGCTGATCCTTGTCCCTCTCTTTTATTTCAGGTGCTGAAGATGTGGAAACCCTGCTGCCACTTCAGGAAGAGATGGCCAGCCTTCCTGAAAATACAGCATCACTCGATCTGACTATAAAAGCGCCAGCTCAGACACTGGCACCAGGCAGACTTCAGAGGTTAGTTTACAGGAGGGTCTTCGCATTGTGAGTCACTGGCCACAAGTGTGCAGGACTTAGGGCAGGGGGATAGAACATCATCGAAGGGCGAGATCACATACTAGCGCTGCTACAGAGGACTCAGATGCAGAATTTGAGTGTCCAGGCTACCAAAGCAGGCTAATGGGCATACACCAGGAAATGGTAGGTACACTGGGCAGCCTGTCAATGAGCTTGGAGTCCAGCTCCAACTTGTGTCAAGGCTTTGGGCTAAGCATGCAGACCATTCTGTCCAACATGGAACAAGTGATTAGTTCCATGAACACGAAGGTGGCACTCACCAGGATGGAGCCTCTGCTGATAGCTCTTACAGCTTCCATGTCATCTCACTTGTGGAAACTGAGACAGCTGCCATCTTGTCTCTGGGGGTCAGTGTTGATAGGGTCTTTCAGAGCATCCCATCAGTCCTGCATGCATGCCTGTTCCCCTGCCACCCAGTCAGTCCGTGCCCTTATTAGTGCCACATAGCCAGCTGTGCCAGACTGCCCACCTGCCAGGCCGTAGGAGTGCTGAGGTGCAGTCCAAGGAGAGTGGCCTTGGCTCCATAGGAGAGACACCTGCTGTCCTCTCTCAGGACAGCCAATAGCAGGACCGGGTACAGTAGCATAGTGGTTATGTTACTGGACAAGTAATCCAGAGGCCTGGTCTAATGATCATGGGACCTCAGTTTAAATCCCACCATGGCAGCTGCGGAATTTAAATTCAGTTAATTAAATAAATCTGGAATAAAAAGCTAGTATCAGTAATGGTGACCATGAAACTATTGGATTGTTGTAAAAACCCATTTGGTTCACTAAGGTTATCTGCCATCCTTACCTGGTCTGGCCTATATGTGACTCCAGACCCACAGCAATGTGGTTGACTCTTAACTGCCCTCTGAAATGGCCTAGCAAGCCACTCAGTTGGAACAAACTGCTACAGAAAACAACAATAATAAGAATGAAACCGGATGGACCACCCGGCATTGACTTCAGACACGACAATGGCACACCCAGCCCAGTCGACCCTGCAAAGTTCTCCTCACTAACATCTGTGGACTTGTCTCAAAATTGGGAGAGCTGTCCCACAGACTAGTCAAGCAACAGCCTTACATAGACATACTCACAGAATCATACCTTTCAGCCAAGGTCCCAGATTCCTCCATCACCATCCCTGTTGGATACAGGTGGCGGTACAGTGGTACACAGTTGGGAAGGAGTGGCCCTGGGAGTCCTCAACATTGACTCTGGACCCCATGATGTTTTATGGCTTCTGGTCAAGCATGGGCAAGGAAACCTCCTGCTGATTACCACTGTAGGGTTCTCAAAATTCCCACATTCCCCGAAAGTTATGGATAAAGGGACCCTGTATGGACAAGTTATTAAAAGGGGTACCCAAAATGGCTTCTGAAACCTCATTCCCAAGGCCTGCAGGATTTTAAAAGCAAGGCCCTGCAAAAGGCAGGCCCATTCAAATCCTGAAATGAAACCTAACATGCATGGATCTGTGAAAGACTTTGTAAAGCCAGACAGCTAGGTAAACACAGAATATGCATTCTTCATCTTGGAACAGATCAAGTCAGGATGGACCTAATCTTGAGGCCATTAACTTTCTGCATAAATAATCGGTAACAGCTCAAGATAGCTACCAAGCCAGGAAAGACGATTAAATTTTCATAAATAAAAAACAGCCAGGATATTGAAGCCATTAAACCAGGAGACAACCGCCCCAAAACCCGTTAAAGTGGATGACTGTAATCACTTTAGACGAGCCCGCCAAAATTTAGACAAAGAACTGACCTGATTTGGCGCGTAGATAAGGGGTGAAGAACCGAGTATAATTGTAGGCCCACCGGTAGCCAAGCTCTCTCTCTGGCCTCTCGCCCTTGCCTCATGCCTCATCGCGGGCTCTCTTCTCCCTCCCCGCGCTGCTCGACACCGAGGACGCCCATCACAACACCGGGGGCCAAACGCGGGAGGAGAACGGGATCCGACTCGAACGCACACAGGACACACGGGGCCACAAACGGGCAGATGAGACGAGACGAACGGCAAAACCGATAAGGCAGAGAAGGGCAGACGAGACGAGACGAACGGCAAAACCGATAAGGCAGAGAAGGGCAGATGAGACGAGACGAACGGCAAAACCAATAAAGCAGAGAAGGGCATCGAAAAGGAAGCATTGGGGACGAGCGGGTACACACCCCGGACTAGTTATAAGCTGACGTTTGAAGCATGGGTAGGAAGATCAAAATACTGATATAAACCGCCAACCGAGCCCTAACCGCAACAAAACCATTAGTGACCAAACCACCACCAGAAGAACAACATTCTCTGCAAACTAAAGTACCCAACGAAGACTTTACACCATTTCTACAATGGAGGAAAAAGGAGGGTACATTATACAGATGACTCCACCGCCGTGCCCTGTGACCACGTGACGACGGCAGGCCCCAAAGGACAAGAAGAGCAAACCCCAAAACCACAACCGGTTTAATCGACAGGCTTCGAGTTGGTGAGCTTGAATCCCTGGCCCCTCATAGCTTAATCTAATTAGGTATTGGGGGTGGGATAAGGATAAGAGGATTTTTAATGTGTTTATTCCCTCGATGTGCTGTGTGTTCCCCATTCCCATATAAGTGTATTTTTATATGCCTGTAGTTATTCTAGTAATTTTCAGTGTTGTGATTTTATTGTGCCTTTTAATAAAATGTACAGTTTTCTTGTACCAAATCAGTCATCTACTCTATTTCTGTATCGCCTCCTGTACCTAAGTCCGGTGTAAGGAATTAATAACGGGGTTGGGGTTATTTGTCTCTGGCCAGTCAGAAGCCTCTGAGCTGCTCCAGGGACCCCCTTGTGGTTTTGAAGCGCTCCCCTATTCCTCCTGGTTCTGACCGCCGGACTTATTCGGTAGCGATGTAGACAGAAAAGCATGACTCGTGGTTTGGGTGCAAAACAGATCAGTATTTATTGAAACAAAAAGAAAGAAACAACTTAAAAATCGATACAGCACAGCTTGTGCCTGGTACAGCACTTTTGCTTAACGCAGTATGCTCAGTGTCCACTAGAGCGCTCCCTGCTCAGTGCAACACTCCTTTATTTTAAATCCAGCACTTTAAAAATAGAAACCCCTTGCTCACTACAGCACCTTAGCTTAGTGGCTTTTACTTAAAAACAGCACTTTAATACAGCTGTACAGTGTTCACTGAAACACTTCTCTGCTTAGCGCAACACTCCTTTAAATACAATACTTTAATATCGAAACACAGCGTTCACCACAGCACTTATCTGCTAGGTGCAACACCCCTTTTAATACAGTTTTAAATACAGTACTCTAAAACAGCTACTCCCTTTTAATACAGTTTTAAATACAGAACTCAGTGTCCAACTGAAGCACTTCCTCTGCTCAGTGCAACACCGACTTACTTAAACAGGGGAGGAAAAATGGTAACAACAAGGGAAGATCAACTAAAATCACAGTTCTTAACAAAATCCCCACTTAACTCCCACCCCTATACCTATCCTAAGTTGCCTTGTGGAAGGCCAGAAAAATATATGCTCACCACTGGAAATGCCTGCTCCGTGCCCTGCGAACTTAGATCTTCACTGCCCCAAAGTTAAAAAAAACACCCCAGTGTTTTAAAAGTAAACTGCTGGTGTTTCACCTCTTCAGGCAGGCTCCCACGCTGTAGAGGGACACGGAGGCGAGGCCAGAGATAGCGATAGCTACTGGGAAGCTATCTTTTATACCCCCATTTGGGGCCCGCCCAGATCCGGATGTTTCTGGGCTAAATCAAAAGGGATCCAACTGCCCCATTGTCCAGAAATGGGTTTGGATGAATCACCCATTCATTATAAACTGTTCCTTTTCTCAGTTTAAATGTCTCTTCAAATTGTCTGTGCTGAGCTTTGAATGTATTTTCCATTCATGATTGATGGGTTTTGAATGGAGCTGTCCTGGTTTGAAAAAACTTGTCTTTCTGTGATTACTATGTAAACAGCTTGGGAGGCTAGTGTAAACAGAAGCCATTGTTAGCCATTGTTCTTGTGGTCAGGCTGAAACCGCAGTCAAGTGGTTAATCCTTTGTGCAAACATCTTGTAGCAGTTTTTGTAAACATATCGATTATCTGCTGCAGGGGGGTGGGGACTCCCCTTTGATTGGCAGTTGCACTGAACCTTTCTTCCACAGACACAGAAAGCTGTTTTCCAAGTCCTTTTGTCTTCGACCATGTGGTCTGATGGCCATTTTGATCCCTGGAATTTTTTTAAAGGTATATCACCCAGGGATTCTTTCATCAAAAATTAATCTTCGGAGCTGTAAATTATTGCGAAATCTTACAGTCCCCCATCGGATACTAAAACTTGCTTGTAGTATCCTTGCCAAAAGTGAGCAATAATTTCTGACCCCCCCACAAACAACCTTCCCTTATACTTAACTAAATCTCTCTTTGATCCCCCAACACCTCCATCGCCCCTGCCCAGAGAGAATCGTAGTACAGCAAGCATCTATTGACAGAAAACCAACAATTAATTAAATGATCAATACACGGAGGGTCCAATGCCCCTGTACCACTTATATTCACAATAAGTCAAGCATGGAGGGGTCCTACGCCCCTGCACCGCTTATATTCACAATAAGTCAAGCATGGAGGGGGACCTACGCCCCTGCACCACTTGTAACATAATTTTAACATCTTCAAAGGGATTGTCATCCAGCCAACATGTCTGCTAAAAAAAGATGGAAGACAAACGAGCTTCCTTTAACTCCAAACAAGCAGTGAAATGAAATAATTAACCAGTTCTGTAAATTCTTAGTCTTAAATTGTATTTCCAGCAGCAGTTTTAAATGTTGTGGGCATCTGTTTCCTGCAGACCCCTTCCTTCGTGGACTAGGGGTGCTTCCTCTCTCAAATCCCATGACTCGTTGATCCCTGGTGCCTTCCGGAACTCTGAAAAACAAAAGAAATCATCTCGCCAGGTCCCCTGGTTCGGGGAAATGTAATCAGGTCCCATGACCTTGATCCACAATACAATTCTGGAACCATACCACACTCAAAACATATACACTAATATATCACTGAAATTAAAATTAACACGTTCCACCTTAATACACGTTCCACCTTAATAACATGTTCTACTTTAATACACGTTCTACCTTAATAACATGTTCTACTTTAATAACATGTTCTACCTTAATAACATGTTCTACTTTAATACACGTTCTACCTTAATAACATGTTCTACTTTAATAACATGTTCTACCTTAATAACATGTTCTACCTTAATAACATGTTCTACTTTAATACACGTTCTACCTTAATAACATGTTCTACCTTAATAACATGTTCTACCTTAATAACATGTTCTACCTTAATAACATGTTCTACCTTAATAACATGTTCTACTTTAATACACGTTCTACCTTAATAACATGTTCTACCTTAATAACACATTCTACCTTAATAACATGTTCTACCTTAATAACATGTTCTACCTTAATAACACATTCTACCTTAATAACATGTTCTACCTTAATAACATGTTCTACCTTAATAACACATTCTACCTTAATAACACATTCTACCTTAATAACATGTTCTACCTTAATAACATGTTCTACCTTAATTCTTTAATCAAACATTACCTGTTCAAAAACTATATACAAGCACCGCCCATCTCCGGGCGGCCAGCTCAGTCCCTGGTTGTGCTGCCACAGGCTGCTCCCTGCTGTGTGGCTGGACTGATTCCAGCTTCTGGTCCCTCGCAGCTTATGGCTGCTGATTGGGGACCTCTGCCCTTTGGCTTCTCCCTGGTTCAGGAGTCCGCCCTACTCCACTGGGCAGTAGGTGACCATACTTTCTTGGGCTGGGGCACCCGAAGAGATCTCCTAGGGAGTGTTGCCGGGGGAGCTACCCTGGCGAGCAGACCCTTAGCTTGGGTCACACTCCCTGCTGGCTGGGGACCTCCTCCTTCGGGTCCCTCCCTTCCCAAACCTGGGCTGGGGACAGGCAATTCCTTGCCACCAGCTGCCGGTGGCTGAGAGCTTTCCCCTTCAGGTCTAAAACCTGGTTCAGGCTCCTCCCTGGAGTCCCACAAGAGAAGGGGAATCGCTCGGGCCAAGTGCTGGGGAGCTTCTACAATCCCAGCTGCCTGTTCCCCTGCCCCCTGCTTAAACAAACCACATTGTTGGATATAACTGGCTGCCTGCCAGTAATCCTGTTCAAAATCATGAATGGCTCCTCCCCTAATGCAAGCCACAGCGCCTGCCTGTGAACTTGGACCTGCTGTGGGCTGGGGATTACTATTCTCAGGTTCACTCCCAGCCGCCTGTTTCCCTGTGGGTCCCATTAAGCTAAATGGGACCTTGTTAGACCAGGGTGAATGGGTCAGGTCCTCCGAGTGGACCACCGTGCTGGAGGCTCCAGTCTCCACCGAATATCTCCCCTGCACCATCTCCACCCCCATCTCAACATAGGGCCTGCTCCCCTCAGCATTTTCGCGGGGACACAGGTCAACAGGCTGCGCTGGCTCTAGTTATTGCTGGGAGTCAGGTGGGGCGGATGGGGTTAAAACACCGGTTGTGGCTGCTACTCTCCCCTGGCCAGTCAGAAGAGTCCGTAGGGACTGCAAAAATGACTCAATTGCTGCGGGAGGGAGGTCTGGCCCTGCCTTTTGGGCTGGGGCTGTGGGATCCTTTCCCTTGTCCTTCCAAGGATTTTTACTGTCTTTTCTCCAGTGACCGTCTTTCCCGCACCCATAGCAATTTAACCTAGCCTGAGAGGGCCGGTTCCCCTCCTGGTGCCGCTCTTTCTTACTCTGGCTCCCAGGTTTAACCTCATGGACTCTTCCCTTGGGTTGGGGAGCCTCGATACCCCTCATGTTCCTGAAGGCTACTGTGAGCCAGCGGATCACTGCTTCTTCAGTGGTCTTGGGGTTTCGGGGGTCAAACCAAGCCATGACCTGGGCTTGGATCTGGGATAGGCTGTTCATCATGAGACACTGGAGCCAGTGAGTCAATTGGACTGGGTCCAGTGCTGCCCACCCTGGCATTCCCAGGCATGCACTCCGGTAGACTGGCCACAGCCTGTCTGCGAACGCCTGCGGGGACTCCCCTGGGAGCTGCACTGTTCTTTCCGCCCGAGCGAACGGGCTACCATCATTGAGTCCCATGGCCTCCAATACCTCATTCTTGAGACCCTCATAATCCCTCTGCCCCCTTTTGCACTCACCAGATAGGGACTGGAGGAGATCACCTGCCAGGGAAAACAGCAGCATTTTTGCTTGCTCTGCCTCATCGCAGCCGTTTACACAAGCTGCTTGC
The DNA here is from genome assembly GCF_052327205.1 of Somniosus microcephalus. Lineage (NCBI taxonomy): Eukaryota > Metazoa > Chordata > Chondrichthyes > Squaliformes > Somniosidae > Somniosus > Somniosus microcephalus. The sequence goes on along the minus strand of NC_140993.1, from coordinate 82,311,563 downwards.
TCTATCTCCCTGAAGTGCAGAGAGTGGTCTCCCTTTTTAGTGAGCTTGGGGACATGGCTAACCATGTCCCTGAGTTGATGGGTGCCATACGACACCAGAAACTGATTCTGGATTTCCCCTGGGTCATCTTCATCAACGGGCGGACCGTACCTCCATTGTCGGAGGGGGTACACTGGTCCTGGTCCCGGCCTATCTAGCGGGGCCTGCTGTGCTTCCTCTACCTTCCCATCCTCCACCCCCCTTTGCTGCCAGAGCTCCCGAAAGCTCAAAGCCGTGGGTGGAGGTCGTGGGACCTCTGATTCCCTGACCAACCTTTCCCTGGGTGTTGCCTGTGGGACGGTTTTAATTGGGTTGCCAGTAAAATCCGACTGACCTGCCTTCGGGCTGATCAGACATATCATTCCCTTTGCTCTTTTTAAAGCCATACTCAGGCTTTCTATCTCTGCCCTACAGGGGCCATGATCTGCTTCCTCAAACCTTTGCTTGCAGGCCAGCTTATATGCAGCCTTTACTTCCCTAACCTTCTCCTCCTGCTCTTTTAATTCTTGTATGAGGCGAGCGTTCTCCTCCCATACCCTCATCTCATTGCTCTTGGCCTCAGCAACTAGGCACTTCAGGTACTCTGACTCGTGCCTCGTGTGGCTTTTGCCCTCACTAAACTTAACTACCAGGCGCACTACCTTGGCCTGGTATTCCTCAACCTCCCTTTCTCTATCCCAACTCACTGCCCTGGCTTCCCTGAGCCTGCGGGTGACTTCCCCAAGCCTGCGGGAACCTAACCACAGACAAACTAGTGGGATAAAAAGAAACCCAATAACTGCTGCACTTTCCAGACCCAAACCACGGTCTGCCACATCGCACACCGTTGCCAACGGTCCTGCTGCGGTCACCATTTTGTAAGGAATTAATAACGGGGTTGGGGTTATTTGTCTCTGGCCAGTCAGAAGCCTCTGAGCTGCTCCAGGGACCCCCTTGCGGTTTCGAAGCGCTCCCCTATTCCTCCTGGTTCTGACCGCCGGACTTATTCGATAGCGATGTAAACAGAAATGCGTGACTCGTGGTTTGGGTGCAAAACAGATCAGTATTTATTAAAACAAAAAGAAAGAAACAACTTAAAAATCGATACAGCACAGCTTGTGCCTGGTACAGCACTTTTGCTTAACGCAGTACCCTCAGTGTGCACTAGAGCACTCCCTGCTCAGTGCAACACTCCTTTATTTTAAATCCAGCACTTTAAAAATAGAAACCCCTTGCTCACTACAGCACCTTAGCTTAGTGGCTTTTACTTAAAAACGGCACTTTAATACAGCTGTACAGTGTTCACTGGATCACTTTTCTGCTTAGCGCAACATTCCTTTAAATACAATACTTTAATATCGAAACACAGCATTCACCACAGCACTTCTCTGCTAGGTGCAACACCCCTTTTAATACAGTCTTAAATACAGTACTCTAAAACAGCTACTCCCTTTTAATACAGTTTTAAATACAGAACTCAGTGTCCAACTGAAGCACTTCCTCTGCTCAGTGCAACACCGACTTATTTTAAATAGGGGAGGAAAAATGGACACAATGAGGGAAGATCAACTAAAATCACAGTTCTTAACAAAATTCCCACTTAACTCCCACCCCTAAACCTATCCTAAGTTGCCTTGTGGAAGGCCAGAAAAATAAATGCTCACCACTGGAAATGTCTGCTCCATGCCTGCGAACTTAGATCTTCACTGCCCCGAAGTAAAAAAGAACACCCCAGTGTTTTAAAAGTAAACTGCTGGTGTTTCACCTCTTCAGGCAGGCTCCCACGCTGTAGAGGGACATGGAGGCAAGGCCAGAGAGAGTGAGAGCTTCTGGGAAGCTATCTTTTATACCCCCATTTGGGGCCCGCCCAGATCCGGATGTTTCTGGGCTAAAACAAAAGGGATCCAACTGCCCCATTGTCCAGTAATGGGTTTGGATGAATCATCCATTCATTTTAAACTGTTCCTTTTCTCAGTTTAAATGTCTCTTCAAATTGTCTGTGCTGAGCTTTGAATGTATTTTCCATTCATGATTGATGGGTTTTGAATGGAGCTGTCCTGGTTTGAAAAAACATGTCTTTCTGTGATTACTATGTAAACAGCTTGGGAGGCTAGTGTAAACAGAAGCCATTGTTAGCCATTGTTCTTGTGGTCAGGCTGAAACCGCAGTCAAGTGGTTAATCCTTTGTGCAAACATCTTGTAGCAGTTTCTGTAAACATATCGATTATCTGCTGCAGGGGGGTGGGGACTCCCCTTTGATTGGCAGCTCCATTGAACCTTTCTTCCACAGACACAGAAAGTTGTTTTCCAAGTCCTTTTGTCTTCGACCATGTGGTCTGACGGCCATTTTGATCCCTGGAATTTTTTTAAAGGTATATCACCCAGGGATTCTTTCATCAAAAATTAATCTTCGGAGCTGTAAATTATTGCGAAATCTTACACCGGTTTCTAGAACCCAGGGGTGTGGGAGCGATTCGAACCGCTCAGAGACAGTCAGGGGCAGAGATGACTGGGCACACGCCACCCCCTACAGAAATGGCGACCGCGGCAGGACACCGGCAACAGGGGTGCGATACAGTAGACAATGCTTCGGAAGAGCAAACCATGATGGAGGAAAGGATTTCTGATTGTGTGTTCAGCAAGGTGAATATCACGAAGAAGTGGATCACCAATCTGTTAAAGGCTGGGCGTCCGGTAGATGCCGCAGCTAACTGGACAGAAGGAAAGGAGCACAAGAAATCCCTAGAGAAGGCAGTCTGGCTGATGTGCTTCAAGAAGCAGGTCCAGCTTTTGGACAGGCTCATTGCAACACAGGCAGCCGAGATAAGGGAGTCAGCCCTGGAGGTCCAGGACAAGGCTTTAGCAGGGGAGAAGTTACTGGTAGCATTACAGGCCCTGAATCAGGAAAGGGTACAATTAATGGGAGAACATAAGGCCAGATTGGAATACCTACAGTGCCAGGTCAGCGAAGCCAAGAGCAGTGAGTTGAGTTTGCGGGAAAAGAACACCTGCCTAGCGAGACAAGTAAGAGAGCAGGAGGAGAAAGTAAAAGAAGTAAAGGCAGCTAAAAGTTGGCAAGTGAACAGGGGTTTGAAGATGCAGATCATGGCCCCTGCAAGGAACAGATAGAGAATCTGAGCCTGACCCTAAGGAAGGCAAAAGGCATGGTGTGCCTCATAAGCCTGAAGGCAGGCCAGGCGGATTTTACCGGGAACAAAGGGAGAACGGTTCAGACACCACAGGTAGTGCCAAAGGACGACCTGGTTGAGGAGCAGGAGGTCCCACGACCACCACCCATAGCGGCATGTTTCAGCGAGGTTTGGCAGCAAGGGAGGGTGAAGTCAGGGGTAGAAGCGGAGGTGGAACAACCCCCACAAGCGAGGCTAGAACCAGGCCCGATGTGCCCAACCCGGCATCGGAGGTTCGGCCCACCCGCTAATGGCGAGGACGTGGGACCCCTCCAAAACCAGTTTGTATTACCCTATAGGACCCAACAGCTTAGGGCTGTGGTGAGCTATATCCCAAAGCTCTCCAAAAAAGGGGACCCCTCAGTCCACTTCAGGGAAGTGGAACAGGCTGCCAGCGTCAACGAGTGCGATGCTGAGCAGGCCAAAATGCTGCTGTTCTCTTTGGAGAGTAGGCTCCTCCAGTCCCTCTCTGACGAGTGTAAGAGGGGGCAGAGCGGGTATGAGGAGCTCAGGGATGATGTTCTGGAGGCCATGGGGATGAATGAGGGAAGTCCTTTCTCCCATGTGGAGAAGACAGTGCAGCTCGCTGGGGAAACCCCGCAGGCTTTCGCAGACAGGTTATGGCCGGTATATTGGAGCGCCTGTCCTGGGGCACCTAACCAGACATTCCTGAACCGGGATCAGCTGGCCCACTGGCTCCGTTGCCTGGTGGCAAACAGCTTGCCACAGGTCCGGGCCAAGGCGGAAGTCTGGTTCGACCCCAGGAATCCCCAGACCACCGAACTTACGGTGATCAGACAGTTGACCCCAGCCTATAAGAACGGTAGGGGAACCGATGCACACCCCCCTAAGGGGAAGGTGCATGAGGTAAAACCCGGACATGGTAGGAAGGAGTGGCATCAGGAAGGGAATAACCCTCCTAGCACTACGCTCAATTATTACGGGTGTGGGAAGGATGGACACTGGAGGAAGGAGTGCAAAAACCCTTGGAAAGATAACAAGGGAAAGAATTCCACAGCCCCAGCCCAAAAGTCAGAGACAGGAATCCCTCCTGCTGTGGTCGAGTCATTTTTGGACACCATGAGGTCCCTATTGACTGGCCAGGGGAGAGTAGCAGCCACTATTGGTGCTCTGACCCCATCCGCCCCATGGCCCTGAATAGAACCAGTGCAGCCTATCGACCTGTGTCCCCTTGAAAACGAAGAGGGGAGCAGGCCCTGTGTTAAGATGCGGGTGGAGACGGTGCAGGGCAGATATTCAGTGGACACTGGAGCTTCCAGCATGGTGGTCCATTCGGAAGACCCGACCAATCCACTCAGGTCTAACAAGGTCCCATTTAGCCTAATGCGATTTACAGGGAACGAGCAGGCTGGGGAAATGGCCAAACCTTTTGCCATAGATTTGGGATCCCCCCCTACCATGTGGGAGGGTAACCAAAGGACCAACGAGGTGGCCAAGCAGAGGGCTAGGGAAGGAGAGTATTGGGACTCCTATCGGACAGGCTCGGTGGCCGCAATCCGGGACAAGGGAGGCACACAGGGGGTAGCTTTGGCCCCAGACCTAAAGCAGGTCCAAGCTCAAGATCCCGTCCTTAAGGCCGAACCGGTAAGGAGAAAGGATGGGGAGTCCATCGAAGGCTCGGTCAAGGCAGCGGACGAGACTTTAAAACAGGCTGCTAGTTATATTATCAGTGTAAACTGTTTAAGCCCGCGAGGAGAGAACAGCCAGTTGGGGCAAGGTCTAAGGATAGAAATCCTCAGCCTGCAGCGGGAGCAAGTTCACAGACTGCACAGGCAGGCGCAGTGGCTTGTTTAAGGGGAGGGGCCATCCCGCCCACTGATTGGGACACTCCCCCACTCTTCTGGGATTTAGATGAGGTGGGATGTGAGGACGAAGACCCTGCCCCTGACCCAGGTTTAGAGGAGGAGGGACCCAAGGGTGAAGACCCCGCCCCGGACACAGATTTGGGACCAGAGCTACCTGCCCCTAGCCCAGGTTCAGGAGAGGTAAAGCCTGAGGAGGAAGATCCCCAGCCAGCGGCAGTGGTAAGTGCACAGACCACACAGGAGGGGGCAGTGGCTCGGGTTAAAGAACCACCAGCCAGGAAAACCCCACCCGCCAAAGTCCCCAGAAGGTCCCCACGGACGCCCCAGCCAAGGAAACCATGGTCACCGGCTCCCCATTCAAAAAGGGCAGCCTCTCGAGTCAGGGATCAGTCTGAGGGCAGAGGTCCCCAGCCAGCAGCCACAGGCTGCGAGGGACCAAAAGTACAGGACAATACAGCCACACCGAAGGGAGTGGTGTGCCGCAGCTCTTACAGGAATTAGGCTGGCCGCCCGGAGACGGGCGGAGGATGTACATAGTTTGACGTAATTTTTAAGCCTGATATTGTTAAGTTTGGGTGTTTACTTTAAGTTTAAACGAGGTGATTGGTAGTTTTAAATAAGTAGTAGTATTGTTAAGAGTGTTTGTATTGAGTCGAGGTCGCAAGACCCGACTATGCTTCACCCAAGCCAGAGAATCTCCTCGGGACATGGCTATATGTTCTTGTATCTCTTTGCAGAGAGGATTTCAAGATGAAGGGGGGGGCGTACTCCTACTCGCCCTGATAGGAATGAGCATTGGAAAGCGAGGTGATGTGGAGGACTCCCACATCTATGGGTGTTCAGGAGAGAGAGCGCCGATAGTTACCGATGGAAGTTGCGAACGGGGTGTGGAGGAGCTCGCCATCTACTTCCACGAGGGAAGGTGGCCAGGGTGGCTGGGGTCCAATTCGACTCAGTACTCCAGCCAGACCGGGTTCACGTACGGGGAGGCCTCCCTCCTGTGCCCCAGGGTACAGGTCGTTGCCACAAGGGTCAGGGTCACCGTAGGGAAACGTGTATGTTTAACATGCAAGGGACAGGGTCCTTTGGATAGGTGGTGGTGGCTCAGAAAACTGAGCAAGGATATGGGAAACCTCGCAGTCGAGTGGGAACGATTGGGGAACTAAACCCATCGGACGATTACAAGGACTCACGGGGGATTGAGTGTGTGCTGGGACAAGTGGTGGGAACCAGATCAGGGGATTTATGTCTGTATGTGGGGATCAGAGAAGGCCTGCCCCACAGGCATATCCATCATTTTCCACCGGCAATGGCAAGATGCCGGGGAGGGGGTGGAGTGGGATTCCAGCCTGAAGGCATGCGTGGTCCCGTACTCCCTGATCCCAGTGAATGCCACTGAACTTGTGACCCGCTCCCGAAAGCCCCTGCACACGACCCAGGCAGCAAGGACACACAGGGAGGGGTGCCCTGCCACCACCAAGGGACCAGGGAATGGGCTGGTACTAGTGCCGACGGATCAGGTGCTATACCAGGTGGCACACTATGTGGTAGCCTCTGTGATTTTAAACCTCACCGAGGTACACTTACTGGAGTGGTGCCCCAAAGAGACAGAACAGCTATACCAGGCCCTGTTAAAAGAGATATTTAGGAAATTCTACGAGTTCGATTTTGCCAATGTAGACAAAACCGAACTGTACACCACACACCATGAGTATCTTGGTAATACGGGGAGGTAAAGAAGGGGAGCGTGGAATGATGTTTTTACAGCGTTTAACACAGGGTCCTCTGTCATCAACAGTCTGGATGACATAGAATTGCAGACACAGATAAACGGTCTAAAAACACAATTGAGAAAAATCTTAATGGATGAGAATAAGGTAGTTATGGATAAAGGGACCCTGTATGGACAAGTTATTCAAAGGGGTACCCAAAACGGCTTCTGAAACCTCGTGACCAAGGCCTGCAGGATTTTAAAAGCAAGGCCCTGCAAAAGGCAGGCCCATTCAAATCCTGAAATGAAACCTAACATGCATGGATCTGTGAAAGACTTTGTAAAGCCAGACAGCTAGGTAAACACAGAATATGTATTCTTCATCTTGGAACAGATCAAGTCAGGATGGATCTAATCTTGAGGCCATTAACTTTCTGCATAAATAATCGGTAACAGCTCAAGATAGCTACCAAGCCAGGAAAGACGTTTAAATTTTAATAAGTAACAAACAACCAGCATATTGAAGCCATTAAACCAGGAGAAAACCGCCCCAAAACCCGTTAAAGTGGATGACTGTAATCACTTTAGACGAGCCCGCCAAAATTTAGACAAAGAACTGACCTGATTTGGCACGTAGATAAGGGGTGAAGAACCGGGTATAATTGTAAGCCCACCGGTAACCAAGCTCTCTCTCTTGCCTCTCGCTCTTGCCTCATGCCTCATCGCTGGCTCTCTTCTCCCTCCCCACGCTGCTCGACACCGAGGATGCCCATCATAACACCGGGGGCCAAACGCGGGAGGAGAACGGGACCCGACTCGAACACACACAGGACACACGGGGCCACAAACGGGCAGACTGTAAAGTCTGTGGGTTGTTTAGTTAATTAATACACAGACTCCAAGAGTAACTTAAAACAGGACTTTACTATTCGAAGGTCAGGGCGAATCTGCCCAATAACTCCTGGCACAACACTTATATACTGGTGTGGTCACCGTCGGTATTACCGTATACAGAAGCCAAACAAAGTGGTGCCACACCTAAAATAGCTCTCTTAAAGGTGAACGGTTACATACAATAGTTCTCTTAAAGGTAGACGGGTACATACACTACAATCCTCCCTTTTTAGCTTACAACATACTTATTCCCCATTAAACATAACATATAATCAACTTCATGTAAAACAATTCACAGATATAGTCTCTGCGGGAAACAGTTCACAGATTCAGTCTCTGCGGGAACAGTTCACAGATTCAGTCTCTGGTCTTGACTCGGTCCGAACAACATCTCTGTGGTGTAGCCGGTTCACATTTCTAGCGTGACTCATCCAATAGTCTTTCCCTTGTCTTAACAGCTTGAACTTCCGTCCTGCTGAACCAGCAGTGCTGACTTTTACAAACAGCTGGACTGCCTTGGTAATTTTTCCTACTTTCCAACTGATTTGGCCCCCTTCGTGGGGCCCACGTGCCTGATCTGATAGAAGTGATAATGATTTAGATGGTTATCGTCTTCTGCTTCGTCTTTTTCTTTTCTGCTTCTTGGAGACTCTCGGGGCTCCCTTATCCGCTGCCAGCTGTAGCGCCACCATCTCCCTATGTTCCTTAGACTTTAAGTGCTTCATCCTGATTTCTGTACTTTGGGAGTTTTCATCACAAGCTGGGCAGACCAAGTCATCGTAATATTCCGTGTCACTCAACAGGTCATGGTAATATTCGGTGTCGTCCTGAGCTAGTCTAGCGAGAGGGCCTGCTACTTCTTCCGTACCCAACTGGACGTTAGCCGACGGTTGTTCCCTCCCTAGACATCTTTCCTGAAGAGAGTTCTTCATGCGTTCATATTCATCCCGCTCTTCCTGGGTTTCCTGCAAATCCTTCACTAATGACCTCGTTTGTGATTTCAACACTTCCCCTTCCCTCGGGGATTGATTGATCAGGCTATTCAATCCTTCTACTGGAGCAGCTGTTTCAACATTCTGCTGTTCACATTGACGTGATTCAGCATACTTTTGGCATCCCTGTAAAATCTGTGTTGCAACCTCAGCTATTTCCATAACTTTTGAGAGCTCCGAACTCCTTCCCTTTGAAGATTGAAGCTCGTGTTCAGATTGTTCCCATTGTAGAGTCTTGTCCTTCAGCATATGAAGGAGTTGGCTGACCGTTAACTCTTCCACGGGAACACTGTGAGTCAGAGTCTTCTCCATTTCATCCACCTTTTCCTCCAATGCTTTCACCTTCTTTTCCTCTTGTACTTTGGCTTCCAGCGCTCGGAGAAGTTGCGCCTTGATGCTCTCTAGCTCATGTTCAGAGGCCATTCTTACAGTCTCTGTGTTTCTTACAGTTCCCTTTTCTTCCACTGAACGGATTCCCAGTTGAATCTGTTCTTCAAGTTGTTGAATCTCGGTCATTGCCGCCCCATATTTGTCTTGGGTTTCCTTTAATATTTTTATGAGTTCTTGTACATCTTGTCTTTCATGTTCTGCCATGTCTTTCACCTCTAATTTCTCATCTATGGATGGAACTTCTACCGATGAGTCTGTCTTGGCCTTGAGCTCATCAAGAATTTCCTGCAGCCTTTGGGCTTCTTGCTCATGTTCAACCTTCAGTTGCTCATATGCTTCCACTGAAACTAGCTTTTCAGAGGTTGCCGAGTTAACCCCTTCCAGAATTGTAGCCTGGGCCTGTTCATACTGTTCTTCCAACTTCTCACACTCTGCTTGTAAGGAGTCGTAGAGAAGAACTGGAATAAAATCCTGGCTTCCTGAAGATTCCTCTTCATTTGCTTCTTCCTGCAAATATTCTAACTCCTGAACAGCATAAGGGAGATGTGATCGGTAATTGGTCACGATGGCTCTATGGTCGCTCTCTGCTTGAGCTAGCTGCTTCTGTTGTCTTTCCAGATTCTCCCATTCGGTGTCATAGAACTTTTTCATTGTTTTCATCTCTTGTACGAGACGGTAACTCAATTGTTCTAATTGTTGTCGTAATTTGAAATAAGTTTGAGTCCGAGCTCGGTGTTCTTCCGTCATGGATATGTCCGTAACTTGAACAGGCTCAGAATTTTCTGTCAAACTAGGTTGTCGTTGTTCGGTGGAGTTCTGTTCTGAAACTTTGTTCTTCTCTGGAGCATAAGCCTTTATGCATGCCTTCGTTTTTCCAACCTTCGTCGGCAAGTCCATTTCAGCCTTGTCTTTCATATTTAGGTTGGTCTTATCGCCATCCATTTCAGAATCTGAGCTGATTGTCTGCACCGAGTCCTCACTCGTTATGGCTTTTAGATAGTGCCATTCCATGTCTATTTTCTTGATCCACTCCCGTCCTAGAAGTGGTGGTCCTCCCTCATGTAGTACGTATAAGTTCATTCTTGGGTGTTCTTTACCCCTATCTCTCACTTTGACTCTTATCTTTCCCATGGGGTATACTTTATGCCCCGTGTATGTCTGCAATACGAACTTGGTATCTCTTAAGGGTATATGTGAGAATAGCCGGTGGTAATCCCTTCGATTTATGACTGATAGAGCTGATCCAGTGTCCAACTCCATTTTCACTTGGATTCCAGCTATTTTTAGCATGACCCAGATAGTTTGTAGGTCAGCTTCCTTACTCACATTGTGAATTCTCAGACTACCCAGCTCCTGGCCGTTTGGGTCTGAGTCTGAATTCTGTTCGTCTGAACTCTTTTCAGCCACCTTGTGTACCTTGTTGTACTTTTCCTGTGATGGCTTCCTTTGGTTGTTGGTCCTTTGGTTGTTGGTCTTCTTCCCTGACCGGCATACCTTAGCTATGTGACCCAGTTTGCCACATTTCCTACATTCCTGGTTCTTAAACCAGCATTGGTTCTGGTCGTGTGTTGTCTTCCCACAACGATAGCATTTTGTTGTTGTCGAGGTAATTTGATCCACACTTAGTGCTGCTGTCTTTAGCTGCATTTCCGCAGTTCCCTTCGCTGCGGCTTCGTGCGATGCTGCAATAAGGACAGCCCTGTCAAGTGTAAGGTCGTTCACTTCGAGTAGTCGCTTTTGCGTTCCTTCCTTTGCCAACCCGCACACGAACTTGTCTCGCAATGCCTCTGTCAGATTCCCTCCAAACTGGCAGTATTTCGTTAGTCTACGCAGTTCGGCCAAGTATTCTGCGTTGCTTTCGTCTTTCCGTTGCGTTCTCGCATAGAATTTGAATCGTTCCGCCAACATCAACGGTGTGGGGTTCAAGTGATCCTTCAGAACAGCCACAATATCATCGAAAGTCTGGTCCGCCGGTTTAGCTGGTGATAGTAGATGCTTCAAGAGCCCGTATGTCTTCGCGCCCATCGAGTTTAGCAAGGTTATAGCTCTGCCATCTTCTTCTATTTTATTGGCCTCACAATAGATCTCGATGCGTTCCACGTACGTGGCCCAGTCTTCTACCTCGGCATTAAAATCGTTGATGTTACCATGCTTAGGCATCTTCCTCTCTTTCTGATAACACCCCAAATTATTTCTTTAACTTATTTTTTTTTCTAAGATGGCGGTTTTCCCGCGAAAATGGCGGTTTCCCGCGCTTATCTTCTCTCCCCGCCCACTTCAATGGCGGTTTCCCGCTTCTGTCTTCTTCCCCGCCTAATGGCGGCTTCCCGCGTTTCTTCCCTAGCGGGAGGGGTACACTTTCCCCCACAGGCGACGGCTGCTGGCTTTCAGATTCACAGCCTGCGCGTCGGCTTCAGTGCTTTCCCTTTCCTCGGCAAGGCCCGGCGCTGGGTACACCCCGTTGACGGCGAACAGGTTCAGCCGCTGGGCTGGCTCTCGCTCAGTTCCCCTTGGTTGGCTCTGCCTCTCCCGCTCGATCGGCTCCCAAACGCCTCTCCCAGCCGTCTCGCAGTGCGGTGCTTCCCTCCCCGGCTGCGGCTGAGTTTTTATATCTTCCCGCGCCTACGCTCCCGGTCGCAGCGCTTCGTGGCTTCGGTCGCTGCCCGGCCTTTTTCGCCGGTCGCGGTCTAGCTGTCTCACGATGCCGTTGCGTCCCCAGCCTGTCTATACCGCGGCTTCCTTGCTCCACGCTGCCCCAGTCTCAGCGCCTCTGGGCCCGACTTCTGTCCGGCTCCTTTCCCCCTCGACCGTGGTCGAGTGCACCGCCCTTATCCTCCGGTTATTCTTTTTACTTTTCCCTTACTCACAGTCACCGTGGCCGCCTTGCTTCTCGTGCTGATCGGCTCACTCCTCACCGTGGCAGAAGGGACAGTCAGTGCCTATTGCTGATGGAAGTCTTTGTCTCTGAATTCTTCCTCCTTTCCAGCTCTGCAGACTCGAGTTTTCTCCCAGCAGAATGACGAGGGCGGTTGCCTCTTCTCGACGCTCGTTAACTGCTTCGGAATTATTGTTGCCGCAGGGTACGATCGGACTCGTCGCCACTGTAAAGTCTGTGGGTTGTTTAGTTAATTAATACACAGACTCCAAGAGTAACTTAAAACAGGACTTTACTATTCGAAGGTCAGGGCGAATCTGCCCAATAACTCCTGGCACAACACTTATATACTGGTGTGGTCACCGTCGGTATTACCGTATACAGAAGCCAAACAAAGTAGTGCCACACCTAAAATAGTTCTCTTAAAGGTGAACGGTTACATACAATAGTTCTCTTAAAGGTAGACGGGTACATACACTACACAGACGAGACGAGACGAATGGAGAACCGATAAGGCAGAGAAGGACAGACGAGACGAGACGAACAGCAAAACCGATAAAGCAGAGAAGGGCAGCGAAAAGGAAGCGTTGGTGATGAATGGGTACACACCCCGGCCTAGTTATAAGCTGGCGTTTGAAGCATAATCTGCCAACCGAGCCCCAACTGCAACAAAACCGTCAGCGACCAAACCACCACCAGAAGAACAACCATCTCTGCAAAGTAAAGTACCCAACGAAGACTTTACACCATTTCTCCAATGGAGGAAAAAGGAGGTTACGTTACACAGACGACTCCACCGCCGCGCCCTGTGACGACGGCAGGCCCCAAAGGACAACAAGAGCAAACCCCAAAACCATAACCGGTTTAATCGACAGGTTTCGAATTGGTGAGCATGAATCCCTGGCCCCTCATAGTTTAATCTAGTTATATATTGGGGGTGGGATAAGGATAAGGGGATTTTTAATGTGTTTGTTCCCTCAATGTGCCATGTGTTCCCCATTCCCATATAAGTGTATTTTTATATGCCTGTAGTTATTCTAGTAATTTTCAGTGTTGTGATTTTATTGTGCCTTTTAATAAAATTTACGGTTTTCTTGTACCAAACCAGTTGTCTACTCTATTTCTGTATCGCCGCCTGTACCTAAGTCTGGTGTCTAGAACTCAGGGGTGTGGGAGCGATTTGAACTGCTCAGAGACAGTCAGGGGCAGAGCTGACTGGGCACACGCCACCCCCTACAACACCTACTGCCCTCCCTCAGCTGATGAATCAGTACTCCTCCATGTTGAACACCACTTGGAAGAAGCACTGAGGGCAACAAAGGCATAGAATGTACTCTGGGTGAGGGACTCTGACATCCATTACCAAGAGTGGCTAGGTAGCACCATTACTGACCGAGCTGGCCGAGTCCTGAAGAATATAGCTGCAAGATTGGGCCTGCGGCAGGTGGTTTCAAAACGAACACGAGAGAAAAACCTACTTGACCTTGTCCTCACCAATCTACCTATGGCAGATGCATCTGTCCATGACAGCACTGACCACCGCACAGTCCTTTGGAGATGAAGACCCGTCGTCATACTGAGGATACTGTCCATTGTGGCACTACCACCGTGTTAAATGGCATAGATTCGGAACTGTAGTGTATGTACCCGTCTACCCTTAAGGAAATTATTGTATGTAACCGTTCACCTTTAAGGGAACTACTTTAAGTGTGGCACTACTTGTTTGGCTTCTGTATACTGTAATACCGACAGTGACCACACCAGTATATAAGTGTTGTGACAGGATAACTGGGGCAGATTCGCCCTGACCTCTGAATAGTAAAGACCTGTTTGTTTGTACTTCAAAAGTCTGTGTATTTATTTACTGCACAACCCACAGACTTTACAGGAACAGATCTAGCAGCTCAAATCTGGGCATGCATGAGGCACTGTGCAGCAGCAGCAGAATTGTATTCCACCACAATCTGTAACTTCATGGTCCGGCATATCCCTCACTCTACCATTACCATCAAGCCAGGGGACCAATCCTGGTTCAATAAGGAGTGTAGAAGAGCATGCCAGGAGCAGCACCAGGCATACCTAAAAATACTGTGCTAACCTGGGGAAGCTGCAACACAGGACTACATGCATGCTAATAAGCGGAAGCAGCATACTATAGACAGGGCTAAGCGATCCCACATTCAACAAATCAGATCAAGCTCTGCAGTCCTGCCACATCCAGTCGTGAATGATGGTGGACCATTAAACAACTAACGGGAGGAGGAGGCTTCATGAATATCCCCATCCTCAATGATGGTGGAGCCCAGCACATGAGTGCAAAATACAAGGCTGAAGTGTTTGCAACCATCTTCAGCCAGAAGCGACGAGTGGATGATCCATATCAGCTTCCTCCTGAGGTCCCCACCATCACAGAAGCCAGTCTTCAGCCAATTCGATTCACTCCACGTGATATCAAGAAACGGCTGTGCGCACTGGATACAGCAAAGGCTGTTGGCCCCGACAACATCCCGGCTATCGTGCTGAAGACTTGTACTCCAGAATTAGCTGCGCCTCTAGCCAAGTGCAGCTATAACTCTGGCATCTATCCGACAATGTATAAAAATGCCCAGGTATGTCCTGTCCACAAAAAGCAGGACAAATCCAATCCGGCCAATTAACGCCCCATCAGTCTACTCTCAATCATCAGCAAAGTGATGGAAGGTGTCGTCGACAGTGCTATCAAGCAGCACTTACTCACCAATAACCTGCTCACTGATGCTCAGCTTGGATTCCACCAGGACCACTTGGCTCCAGACCTCATTACAGCCTTCGTCCAAACATGGACAAAAGAGCTGAATTTCAGAGATGAGGAGAGAGTGACTGCTCTTGACATCATGCAGCATTTGACTGAGTGTGGCATCAAGGAGCCCTAGTAAATCTGAAGTCAATGGGAATCGGGGGGAAAACTGTCCACTGGCTGGAGTCATACCTAGCACAAAGGAAGATGGTTGTGGTGGTTGGAGGTCAATCATCACAGCCCCAGGACATCGCTGCAGGAGTTCCTCAGGGCAGCGTCCTAGGCCCAACCATCTTCAGCTGCTTCATCAATGACCTTCCCTAAGATCAGATGTGGGGATATTCGCTGATGACTGCACAGTCTTCAGTGCCATTTGCAACTCCTCAGATAATGAAGCAGTTCATGCCCACATGCAGCAAGACCTGGATGACATTCAGGATTAGGCTGATAAGTGGCAGGTAACATTCGCGCCACACAAGTGCCAGGCAATGACTATCTCCAACAAGCGAGAGTCTAACCACCGCCCCTTGACATTCAATGGCATTACCATTGCCAAATCTCCCACCATCAATATCCTGGGGATCACCATTGACCAGAAACTTAAATGGACCAGTCACATAAATACTGTGGCAATAAGAGCAGGTCAGAGGCTGGGTATTCTGCAGTGAGTGTCTCACCTCCTGACTACCAAAAGTCTTTCCATCATCTACAAGGCACAAGTCAGGAGTATGATGGAATACTCACCGCCTGGATGAGTGCAGCTCCAACAACACTCGCTTGATTGGCACCCCATCCATCACCTTAAACATTCAGTCCCTCCACCACTGGCGTACTGTGGCTGCAGTGTGTACCATCTACAAGATGTACTGCAGCCACTTGCCAAGACTTCTTCGACAGCACCTCCCAAACCCGCGACCTCTTCCATCTAGAAGGGTAAGGGCAGCAGGCGCATGGGAACAACACCACCTCCAAGTTCCCCTCCAAGTCACACACCATTCTGACTTGGAAGTATATCGCCGTTCCTTCATCGTCACTGGGTCAAAATCCTGGAACTCCTTCCCTAACAGCACTGTAGGTGTACCTTCATAACACAGACTGCAGCGGTTCAAGAAGGCGGCTCACCACCACCTTCTCAAGGGCAATTAGGGACGGGCAATAAATGCTGGCCTTGACAGTGACGCCCACATCCTATGAACGAATTTTTAAAAATTCTTTGATCGTTCTTCATTTCTATTTAATGGTTCTTAAATATTTGACATTATTTCCACAGAAGGATTAATATGAAGAAGGAGGCCAAGAATTATTTCCTTCAGCGATTTTCTGTTGCCGATGTCAGTCTACAATGATCTACATGGATTTCTACCAGTAAATGCCTCTAACATTCAATGATAGCATACTTGATATGGGCTGTGCAACAGAAGATATCCACTAGAACATTTTTTATTGTTTTCTCAAACTCAGTGGTAGACTTTTTGTGGTTTGAAGGTTTTTGTTGTAAATTATTGATACCACCCAATGACATAATCGGAGCCACATCCCCATTTTAACTTGAAATCATGGGAGGCTGCAAGATGGGCAGAGGTAATTAAATTTGGCCCCACTTTGTTATATTTTGATTTGACAGGAATATTTGGATTGGATTTAGTCGTGAATGGAAGTGCATATTTATTGTCTGTTGTGCTAAACTAGTGCTAGTAGAGCAAAGCAACTGCAATGTTCATTGAGTTCCTGCAGATTTTTCAGGATCATCCCTAATGGATTATTCATGGTGACCTCCCACCCCATACTGGAAGCGGAGCTGGGAGGTCAGCGAAGGAGGGAGTGTGGGAAATTGCCTATGAGCAGTCCTTAGAGGGCTGCAACTAAACTTTAAAGGGACAGGAGGAGGCTTGCACACCTGGAGATATGACTAGACCTATCGTGCTTTTACCTGATATCATTGCCACACAATCACATATCACTATTTTTGAAGACCTCTCCTCTAACCTGTGAGGTGCCCAACTCCAAGCACAGTAAAATCAAGCATGCAGTTTTCCCTGGGGTTCAGTAAATGACATGGCCATCACCAGCTCCTGCCTCCGCTGTACCATTGCTGGAGCCAATGCTGGAGCACTCAAAGACCCCGCTAAGAAAGCCCTATTCAGCCTGTGCCTCACAAAAGCCTGACGACTCCCAGTGATGCAGAGACACCGAGTCCCCACAGCGTCTGGTCTGCATTCAAGGCCTCCATAATCAGCACCTGTGAAGAGACGCTCGGTCACTCGACCAGGAAACACCAAGACTGGTTCGGCGAGAACGACCAGGAGACCCAGGAGCTAATGAGCCACAAGCGCAAGGCATTCCTGACCTGGAAACAGCAACAGAACTCGAGAGCAAGAAAGCAGCTCTACAGACGCCTGAAGGCCGAGGTCCAACAAAAAACTCGCAACCTAAAGAACAGATGGTGGGTGGAGAAAGCGCAGGAGGTCCAGCAGCTAGCCGACAACCACGACGTGCGTGGATTCTTTGGCGCAGTCAAGACCATCTACGCCTAAGCACCCAAGGCCCTTCCCCACTGTGGGCCAAGAACGGAGAGGTACTCATCAAGGACAGGGAAGCAGTCAGTGCCCGCTGGAAGGAGCACTTCGAAGATCTCCTTAACCACGACTCTGTCTTCGATGCGAGTGTCCTCAACTCCATCCCACAGCATGCTACGCGCCACCATGTCAGCACAACCCCAGCTCGGCATGAGGTTGCAAAGGCCATCTGACAACAGAAGAACAACAAGGCCTCAGGAGCAGATGGAATCCCCGCCGAGGCACTAAAGCATGGCGGAGAAGCACTACTGGTACGAATTCATGAACTTATTTCTCTTATCTGGAAGGAGGAGAGCATGCCAGGGGATCTCAGAGACGCCGTAATTGTGACCATCTTCAAGAAAGGTGACAAGTCCGATTGCGGTAATTACAGAGGAGTTTCCCTGCTATCTGCCACAGGGAAAGTCATCGCAAGAATCCTCCTCAATCGCCTTCTCCCAGTGGCTGAGGAGCTCCTCCCAGAGTCACAATGCGGATTCCGCCAACTAAGGGACACAATGGACATGATCTTCACCACACGTCAATTACAAGAGAAATGCAGGGAACAGCACCAACCACTGTACATGGCCTTCTTTGATTTCACAAAGGCCTTCAACACCGTCAACCGTGAGGGATTATGGAGTGTCCTCCTCAAATTTGGCTACCCTCAGAAGTTTGTCACTATCCTCCGCCTGCTTCATGACGACATGCAAGCCGTGATCCTGACCAATGGTTCCACCACAGGCCTAGTTCACGTACGAACCGGGGTCAAGCAAGGCTGTGTCATCGCACCAACGCTCTTCTCAATCTTCCTTGCTGCAATGCTCCATCTCACCCTCAGTAAGCTCCCAACTGGAGTGGAGCTAATTTACAGAACAAATGGGTAACTGTTCAATCTCCGTCACCTCCAGTCCAGATCCAAGGTCGTCACATCCTCTGTCATCGAATTACAGTATGCAGACGACGCTTGCATTTGCGCACACTCGGAGGTTGAACTCCAAACCATCGTAAACACCTTCACCGAAGCATACGAGAGCACGGGCCTTACACTAAACATCCGTAAGACAAAGGTCCTCTACCAACCTGCCCCCGACACACAGTGCTGCCCCCCGATTATCAAAATCCACGACAAGGCCTTGGACAATGTGGACCACTTTCCATACCTCGGGAGCCTACTGTCAACAAGGGCAGACATCGACGATGAAGTCCAACACCGCCTTCAGTGTGCCAGTGCAGCCTTTGGTCGCCTGAGGAAGAGAGTGTTTGAAGACCAGGACCTCAAACCCGGCACTAAGCTCATGGTCCACAGGGCAGCAGTGATACCTGCCCTGCTGTATGCTTCAGAGACATGGACCATGTACAGCAGGCACCTCAAAGCACTGGAGAGGTACCACCAACGCTGCCTCCGCAAGACCCTGCAAATCCATTGGCAGGATAGACGCACCAACGTCAGTGTTCTTGCTCAGGCCAACATCCCCAGCATTGAAGCTCTGACCATGCTCAATCAGCTCCGATGGATGGGTCACATTTTCCGCATGCCCGATACGAGACTCCCAAAACAAGCGCTCTACTCGGAGCTCCGGCACGGCAAGAGAGCCCCAGGTGGGCAGAGGAAACGTTTCAAGGACACCCTCAAAGCCTCCTTGAAAAAGTGTAACATCCCCACCGACACCTGGGAATCCCTGGCCCAAGACCGCACAAAGTGGAGGAGAAGCATCCGGGAAGGCACTGAGCACCTCGAGTCTCTTCGCCGGGAGCAAGCGGAAGCCAAGCGCAGGCAGCGCAAGGAGCGCACGTCAACCCAAGCACCCCACCCACCCGCCCCTTCAACCACCGTCTGCCCCACCTGTGACAGGGTCTGTAGGTCCCGCATTGGACTCATCAGTCACCTGCGAGCTCATTTTTAATGTGGAAGCAAGTCATCCTCGGTTCCGAGGGACTGCCGAAGAGAGAGAGAGATTGGTTGAGACCTTGGACGCAACAAACAAAATAATGGCAAAATCACTTTAATGCATGTTAAGGCGTGCAGACCACATTTTGCATAAACCTAGTGACATTTCTGCTGCTTTTTCTGACTAACCTACAACTGCTCATATGGTTCTGTTTTGCCACTTGCACTTCTGTACAAGCCCACAAGGAATGAAAAGAGTAGCTGGTTTTCCAAATTTTATATAGATGTATGGAATGCTTGCTCAGCTGTTTAATGCTTTAGGGTTTTATAGGCTTTTGGGTCATTCATTCATAAATGCTGTACCTATCTCCTTATAGGGTATGCCTTTGAAATAACACCTTCACTCATTCTTTTTCCTTCGATATACCGTAGCCAATTTCCTTTGACTGGTGTAAGTTGTGTCTAAAAGATTAAGAACTGATGCTGGTCCTGCTTGAATGGTAATGTACAAAAAACACTTCCAAGTGCAGATTGGGATTTTATAAGGGCTGCGTGTGCTACTGGTGGTGGAAGCTGAAAATTGTATGTAAGTGGAATTTAAAGGGATGAGGACAATTAAAGAGTGTCACAATGAAGGAAAACACATTCTCAAAGCCTGCAGATAAGCTGAAAAGTTATCTTAGCCCTTCATGCAGTCTTTGTCAAAGAAGAAAGGGCGGGGCATTAAGAAATTACAGGCAAGAATGAAAGAAAAGAACATCCCATGTGCAGGCTTGTGGCCACAGCTGGCTGGTTGTGTCACAGGCTGTGCCAGCTCTATGCTGCATGTTAGCAGTAGGTGTCCTTACAGCAGATAGCATAGCTCTTCCATCTGCCTTGTCAGTGTCAACCACATCCGAAGAACAAATTAAATAAAAAATCTGTCTCTCTGCTGACCCAAACCCTACATAGACACTTCCCCACAGTCGCTGCCAATTAAGTGTGACAATGCCTGCAAATATGGTCAGTAGCATCTAGGGGTGCATCCATCAAGCTTTGCTGACTGATGGTCAGCCTGACATGTTTATTTTTTTATGCAGTACCATGATGTGATTGTGATGTTATGAAAGAACAATCCAGTGTGGATAGATAGAAGGAAAGAAGAAAAGAATGAAAGACAAAAAGAAAGAAAGAAAGAAAGAAAGAAAAAAAGGGTTTAGATAGCGTAAATAAAGAGAAACTGTTTCCATTGACTGAAGGGTCTATACCAGAGGGCACAGATTTAAGTTGATTGGCAAAAGAACCAGAAGCGACATGAGCAAAAACTTTTTGTAGCCTTCAAAAGGGAATTGGATAAATACATGAAGGAGAAAAAATTGCAGGGATATGGGGAAAGATCGGGGGAGTGGGACTAACTGGATTGATCTTCGAAAGAGCCAGCACAGACTCGATGGGCCGAATGGCCTCCTCCTGTGCTGTACTATTCTATGATTCCATGATTCTATGATAGAAAGAAAGAAAAAAAAAGAAAGAAAGAAAGAAAGAAAGCAAGAAAGCAAGAAAATAAGAAAATAAATAAATGCAATTACAAAGTGCTCTTCACAGCCTCAGGACATTCCAGAGTCACAGCCAATAAACTGCTTTAAAGGCGGCAGCAAATTTATGCTCAATAAGGTTCATACAAACATCAAATGAAAAATGAATGTTAGTCAGGACACTAGGAGAACTCAAATAACAACAGAGAATGCTGGAAACACTCAGCAGGTGAGGCAGCATCCGTGGAGAGAGAAACAGAGTTAACGTTTCAGGTCTGTGACCCTTCGTCAGAACTGAAAAAAGTTAGAGATGCAACAGGTCTTAAGCAGGTGCAGAGGCAGGGAAAGGAAGGGGAGGGGAGGGGAGGAAAGAAGAAAAGGGATGGTCTGTGATAGGGTGGAAGGCAGGAGAGATTAAATGTTGCAAATGGGGATGGCAGAATAATCAACAGCTGCCGCCTGAAAAAATAGGGGTAGGGGTTATAGTCTGAAATTGTTGAACTCAATATTGAGTCCAGAAGGCTGTAAAGTGCCTAATCGAAAGATGAGGTGCTGTTCCTCGAGTTTACGTTGAGCTTTATTGGAAGTAAGAGGCTGAAGACAGAGAGATCAGAGCGGGAGTGGAGCGGAGAATTAAAGTGACAAGCGACCGGAAGCTCAGGGTGACCCTTACGGACTGAACGTAGGTGTTCCGCAAAGCGGTCACCCAATCTGCGTTTGGTCTCCCCAATGTAGAAGAGACTGCATCGTGAGCAGTGAATACAGTATACTAAATTGCAAGAAGTAAATTGCAAATAAATTGCCGTTTCACCTGGAAGAGGTGTTTGGGGCCCTGGACATTGGGAAGGGAGGAGATAAAAGGGCAGGTGTTGCATCTACTGCGCTTGCACAGGAAGGTGCTATGGGAAGGGGAGGGGCTGTTGGGGGTGATTGAGCAGTGGACCAGGGTGTCGCGGAGGGAGCGGTCCCTTCGGAATGCTGAAAGGGGAGGGGAGGGGAAGATGCATTTGGTGGTGGGGTCACGCTGGAGGTGGCGGAAATAGCGGAGGATGATTCATTGAATGTGGAGGCTGGTGGGGTGAAAGGTGAGGACAAGGGGAGCCCTATCGTGTTTCTGGGAGAAAGAAGGGGTGAGAGTAGAAGTGTGGGAAATGGAATGGACACGGTCGAGGGCCATGCCAACCACGGTAGAGGGGAATCCTCGGTTGAGGAAAAAGGAAGACATATCGGAAGCATTAGTATGAAAGGTAGCATTGTCAGAACAGATGCAGCAGAGATGGAGAAACTGGGAGAATGGAATAGAGTCCTTAGAGGAAGCGTGGTGGGAGGAAGTGTAGTCCAGGTAGCTGTGAGAGTCACTGGGCTTATAGTGGATGTTTGTCGATAGCCTATCGCCAGAAATGGAGACAGAGAAGTCAATGAAAGGAAGGGAAGAGTCGGAGATGGACCATGTGAAGGTGAGGGAAGGGTGGAAATTGGAAGCAAAGTGAATCAAATTTTCTAGTTCAGGGCAAGAGCAGGAAACGGCACCAATACAGTCATCAATGTACTGGAAAAAGAGGTGAGGGAGGGGACCTGTGTAGGACTGGAACAAAGAATGTTCCACATATCCCATGAAAAGGGAGGCATAGCTAGGGCCCGTGCGGGTTCCCATAGCAACACCTTCAATTTGGAGGAAGTGAGCGGAGTCAAAGGAGAAGTTGTTCAATTTGAGAACAAGTTCAGCCAGGCGGAGGAGGGTGGTGGTGGATGGAGACTGGTTGGGCCTCTGTTCAAGGAAGAAGCGGAGCGCCCTCAGGTTGTCCTGGTGGGGGAGGGAGGTGTAGAGGGATTGGATGTCCATTTTAAAAAGGGGACGGTTGAGGCCAGGAAACTGGAAACTGTTAAAGTGGCGGAGGGCGTTGGAAGAGTCGCGAATGTACGTGGGAAGAGACTGGACAAGAGGGGAAAAAAGAGTCGAGATAGGAAGAAATCAGTTCCATGGGGCAAGAAGAGGCTGTAACAATAGGTCTACCAGGGCAGCCCTGTTTGTGGATCTTGAGAAGGAGGTAGAAGCAGGCTGTGCAGGGTTGGGGAACTATGAGGTTGGCGGCCGTGGAGGGAAGATCTCCAGAGGAGATGAGGTCAGTGACAGTCTTGGAAACAATGGCTTGATGTTTGGTAGTGGGGTCATGGTCCAGGGGGTGATAGGAAGAGATGTCAGAGAGTTGGCTTTCAGCCTCTGCACGGTAGAGGTTGGTTCACCAAACAACATCAGCACCACTCTTGTCAGCAGGTTTAATGACAATGTTAGAGTTGAATCGGAGAGAACGGAGTACTGCAAGTTCAGAGGGAGGTAGGTTGGAGTGAATGAGGGGAGCAGAGAAATTGAGATGGCCGATGTTACGCCGGCAGTTAGCAATGAAAAGATGTAGAGAGGGTAAGAGGCCAGAGGAAGCGGGTCCAGGTAGAACGAGAATTCTGAAAGCGGGAGAAAGGGTCAGCCATGCGGGGGGAAGGCTCCTGGCCAAAGAAGTGGGCACGGAGCCGAAGGCGATGGGAAAAGAGCTCGGTGTCGTGCCAAGCTCGAAATTCATTGAGATAGGGGCGTAAGGGGATGAAGCTCAGGCCTTTGCTGAGGACTGATCGTTTGGGGTCAGAGAGGGGAAGGTCAGAGGGGATAGTGAAAATACGGCAGGGGGTGAGATTGGAAGAAGGGATGGGGTCAGAGGAAAGTGAAGGGGAAGAAGGTTCCGGAGGGGCGTTGGTGTCCAACAGCTGTTGAAGCTTGCGATCCTTGACACAATGAAGAAAAAAAGTTTTTTGTTGAAGCGCCGGATAAGGTGAAGGATGAAATGGAACTGTGGTCCAGGACAGCTTTGAGATAGAGTGAGTCGGTGCTGCTGAAGAGAGAGGTCGAGAGTGTTCAAGTGGCGATGCATGGCGTTGAGCGTGGATCTCAGAATGAGACGAGAGCAGTAGTTCAAGGAACTAGGAGAACTTCCCTGCTCTTCCTCAAATACTACCATGGGATCTTTTACATCGACCTAAATTGATAGACAGGGCCTCATCTGAAAGACAGTACCTCTGAGACTGCAGCTCTACCTCAGTATGGCACTGACATGTTAAGCTAAATTGCATGATTGAGTCTTGGAGTGTGGCTTGAGCCTAAGACTTTCTGACTCAAAGGTAACAGAGCTACCAACAGAGCTCAAACTGACACTTGACATAATGTTTAGTCAGGCTGCCTGCAGAGTTGTAGGTCTGGATTTTGTCACTGGGGCGGGCTGGGTTCGTGTAATCTGCTTTTCGTGTTAGCCACCCGATTCGAAATCGATGTGGGAGAATGATGCCATTTTAACTTAAGTGGGCAATTGAGTTCCAGCATGTGGGAACCCGTGGCCCAATTCATTTTTTCAGTCTGAAACTCGCCTCCGATGACATCATCATCGCTGCTGCATTTAAGGTCTGCAACAAGCCTTGCTTCTTCTGCAGACTGCCAACCTTTTGGCCTTTCATGTTAGAGGAACCTGGAGGCAGAATGACCAGCGAGAGACCTAGGTCTGTGTTAAGTCTGTGTGTTATAATGAGAATTATTACACAGACCACAAGAGTAAATTTTAACAGGTCTTTACTAGTTGAAGGTCAGGGCGGAACTGCCCAATAAATCATTACACAGCACTTATGGTCACCACCGGTATTACAGTATACAGCAGCCAAGATAAAGTAGTGCAACCCTTAAAATAGTTCTCTTAAAGGTGGAACGGTTACATACACTACAATCCTCCCTTTTTAGGTTAACAGTATATATTCCCATTAAACATAACATCATAACATATATACACAACTTCATGTAAAAACAGTTCACAGATTCAGCCTCTCTGGAGGCTTCCTGACTCGGTCCGGATAACGCCTCGGTGGTGTCGTAGTTTTCGGTGGTGTAGTAGGTTCTTTTGGCAAGGTCGATTCGGCTTGAATGTCAGTGTCGGGTTCATCTGGTTCCAGTATCACCGGATCGGAGGTAGATACTATGGGTATCTCTGCTTCATCATTAGGCGTATAGAGTTGTGGTGTAGGTTGTCCCTTTTCGGATGACGCTATGATCTGGTCAGCATGGCGCCTTATTATGCTTTCACCAATGTCCACGGTATACATCAGCGGTCCTAGTCGTGTGCAAATAGTTCCAGGCTGCCATTTCTCGGTACGGTAGTCCCGGGCCAAAACTTGTTGATCTATCTGGAAGGTTTTAGTTGGCCTTTCATTCATGCCTTGAAATTGCCGGTTCTCTACGTCCCTTCTGATGTTTGGCTTGATCAAATCCAGCCGGCATCTTAGTCTTCTATTGAAAAACATCATGGCGGGAGTTTGGTTTGTGACCGCATGTGTTGCATTCCTGTACGCCAACAAGAAGTTATCTACCTTATGTTGTAGATTTATGTCTTCATTACCCATGGCCTTTATGGCCTTCTTGAAGGTCTGGACAAACCTTTCAGCCAATCCATTGGTGGCGGGATGGTATGGGGCGGACGTGTAGTGCTTAACCCCATTGTTTTTTAAGAACTTCCTGAATTCTTCGGACACAAATTGCGGTCCATTATCAGAACAGATCTGTTCCGGCAGCCCATTCCTGGCAAATATGGTCCTTAATACTGTGATGGTTTTTTCCGTGGTGGTGGAGGACATCTTTATTACCTCCGGCCACTTGGAGTGTGCATCCACCGCGATTAAGAACATTGAGTCCATAAATGGACCAGCAAAGTCGATATGTACCCTTTGCCATGGAGATGAGGGCCACTCCCATGGATGCAGAGGAGCTTGTGGTGGGGCGTTTTGGACCTTCTGGCATCCTAGACAGCTCTTGGTCATTTCTTCGATGTCTCCATCGATACCTGGCCACCACACGAACGCTCTGGCTAGGTTCTTCATTTTCACTCCACCCAGATGCCCCTCGTGAAGCTCCTTTACCACTTTATGCTGGAGTTTGGGTGGAATCACCACTCTGGATCCACACATCAAAGTTCCTCGGCACACTGACAGCTGTTCTCTTCTTTGCGAAAATGCTGGCAACAGTGGTTCGCCATGTGCTGGCCATCCCTTCACCGTTAAATCGTAGACTCGTGAGAGAGTCGGGTCATTTCTTGTTTCCTTTTCGATCGTAGAATTTGTTACTGGTAGACATTCCACTATGGTTGAGTGGAACATCTCCACTGGGTCCACTGTAGGCGCCTCTTCTACCGTTGGCAACGGTAGGCGTGATAAACCATCAGCATTCCCATGCTGTTTTGATCCTTTGTATTCTATGTCATATTGGTGTGCCCCTAGGAAAAGGGACCACCTCTGTAGCCTTTGCGCTGTCATAATGGAAACGCCCTTTTTAGGGTTGAATATGGATACCAACGGCTGGTGGTCTGTCAGCAGTGTAAACTTCTGGCCCTGCAGGTAATGATTAAACTTCTTTACTCCCCACACCAAGCTGAGAGCCTCCCTATCTATCTGAGCATAGTTGCGCTCAGCGGAGGTCAATGATCTGGATGCAAATGCGACTGGCCTTTCCGAGCCATTTGGCAACTTGTGTGAGAGTACTGCTCCAATACCATAAGGAGAAGCATCACAAGCTAAACAAATAGGTAGCGTTGGGTTGAAGTGAGCCAACACTTCCTCTGAGGTGATCAATGTCTTGTTTTTGCGAAAGGCCTTCTTACAGTCCTCGCTCCACTTCCATGGTACTTCTTTCTGCAAAAGAGCATTCAGCGGGTGCAGCACCGTGGATAGATTTGGCAGAAACTTATGGTAATAGTTAATCAACCCTAGGAACGATCTCAACTGGGATACATTTTCCGGAGCGGGAGCCTTCACAACAGCTTCGATCTTGTCAGGTGACTTGTGCAGCCCCTCCTGGTCAATGACATGACCACAGTACGAGATCCGTTTCTGAAAGAACTCACATTTCTGGCGATTAACTCGAAGGCCATATTCCTTCAACCTGGTGAGCACCAGTTTCAAATTTGCAAGGTGTTCCTCATCGTCATCTCCTGTAATCAGGATATCGTCCAAGTAACATTGAGTGCTTGGAATTCCCTGTAATACCTGCTCCATGGCCCTCTGCCAAATTGCCGGAGCCGAAGCCACTCCAAAAACCAGTCTATTATATCGATACAAGCCTCTGTGTGTGCTGATTGTGAGATACTGGCGCGACTCTTCCTCAACTTCCATCTGTAAGTACGCTTGCGCCAGGTCTATCTTGGTGAAGCGTTTCCCGCCAGACAATGAAGCAAAGATATCCTCAATCCGCGGAAGCGGATATTGCACCGTGTGAAGCACCGGATTAACTGTGATCTTGAAGTCTCCACAGATGCGGACCTTCCCCGGTTCCCCTGGCTTGTTACTCGATGAGCGCTTCATGACGGGAACAATGGGCGTGGCCCACTCACTCCAGTCCACCTTAGACAGTACTCCTGAACGTTCCAGCCCTTCCAGCTCAGCTTCCACAGCAGGTCGGATCGCATACGGTATCGGTCTGGCTTTGAAAAATTTTGGGTTTGCATGTTCTGCAATCTTGATTTTTGCCTTAATTCCTCTCAGTGTTCCCAGTCCCTGTTGGAACACCTCTTTAGCCTCATCCAATATTCTGGACAATCGTTCAGGTTTGACATCTTTTTTTCCGGAATCTACCGTTATTGCGTTTAGGGAGTGCCAGCCCATATTTATTTTCCTGATCCACTCCCGTCCCAGAAGTGGTGGACCTCCCTCAGGTAGTACATATAAGTCCATTCCTTGGTGTTCTTTGCCCTTGTGTATCACCTTGACTTTTATCTTTCCGATGGGGTATACTTTTTGCCCCGTGTATGTCTGCAATACTATCTCCGTATCCCGTAGGGGAATATGTTTGAATAACTTTTTGTAATCTTGCTTATTCATGACCGTCAACGCCGATCCGGTGTCCAATTCCATCTTCACTTGGACTCCTGCTATCTGCAGTGTGACCCAGATAGTTTGTCGGTCAGCTTCCTTACTCACGTTGTGAATTCTCAGACTACCCAGTTCCTTGCTGTTGGAGTCTGAATCCGAATTCTGTTCATCCGAACTCTTCTCAGCCACCTTATGTACCTTTCTGCACTTTTCCTGTGGTGACTTTTTGTTGCTGGTCTTCTTTCCTGACCGGCATACTTTAGCTATGTGACCAAGCTTGCCACATTTTCTACATTCCTGGTTTTTAAACCAGCATTGGTTCTGATCGTGTGTTGTCTTTCCACAACGATAACATTTCGTTGTACCCAAAGCCATTTGATCTACGCTGAGTACCGCTGCCTTCAGCTGCATTTCCGCAGTGCCTCTCGCTGCGGCTTCGTGCGATGCTGCAATAGTGACAGCCTTATCAAGTGTAAGATCATTCTCTTCAAGTAGCCGCTTTTGTGTTCCTTCTTTCGACAACCCACACACGAATTTGTCTCTCAGTGCCTCTGTCAGGCTTTCCCCAAACTGACAGTATTTCGCTAGCTTACGCAGTTCAATTAAATACTCCGCGTTGCTTTCCTCTTCCAGTTGCGTTCTCGCATAAAATTTAAATCGTTCCGCTAACATCAGCGGTGTGGGGTTCAAATGATTCTTCAGGACAGCAACAATTTTAGCAAAAGTCTGATCCGCCGGTTTAGCTGGTGATAGAAGATGCTTCAATAGCCCGTATGTCTTCGCACCCATTGAGTTTAGTAAGGTTAGTGCTTTATCTTCATCTGATATTTTATTTGCCTTACAATATATCTCTATGCGTTCTACATACGTGGCCCAATCTTCAACATCGGGATCGAAATCGTTGATGTTACCACGCTTAGGCATCCTCGCGATCTTCTTGAGAAACAAAAGAATTTTTTTTTTTTTACAAAATGGCGGTTTCCCGCGCTTGTCTTCTTCCCCCGCCTCCGAAAATGGCGGCTTCCCGCGTTTGCCTTTCTCCCCCGCTGGCTGTAATGGTGATTGCCGTATTGCTGCATTCGCCCTCCCCCAGCGGTTTTCAAATCGTGCCTCCCAGCCCCTCTTGCAGTCCGGTCCTTTCCCCCCGGCTGCGGCTGAGTTCTCCGCGTTTTTTTTAATTTTCTCCCGTGCCTTACGCTGACCCGGTCGCTGCGCCTCGTGGCCTCGGTAGCTGCCCGGCCTTTTTCACCGGTCGCGGTCGAGCTCTCTCTCGACGCTGTTGCGTCTCCCAGCCTGCTTGCAGCCCGGTCTTTCGCACCGGCTGCGTTTGCATTCACCGCGGCTTCTGTGCCTTACGCTGCCCCAGTCTCAGCGCCTCTGGCCCCGACTTCTGTCCGGCTCTTTTCCCCGGCCGTGGTTGAGTTCTCCGCCCTTATATCCTCCGTTTTTTTTTTAATTTTCTCCCCTACTCACAGTCAACGTGGCCGACTTGCTGCTCGTCGCTGATCGGCTTACGAACCACCGTGATAGAAGGGATGATCACTGCCTGTTGCTGATGGAAGGCTTCGTGTCAGAATTCTTCCTTTGCTCTGCAGACCCGAGTCTTTTCTCAGCAGAATGATGAGGGTGGATGCCTCCTCTCGACGCCCGTTAAGCTGCCTTGGATGTATCTCTGCTGCAGGGTAAGATCGTACTCGTCGCCACTGTTAAGTCTGTGTGTTATAATGAGAATTATTACACAGACCACAAGAGTAAATTTTAACAGGTCTTTACTAGTTGAAGGTCAGGGCGGAACTGCCCAATAAATCATTACACAGCACTTATATACCGGTGTGGTCACCACCGGTATTACAGTATACAGCAGCCAAGATAAAGTAGTGCAACCCTTAAAATAGTTCTCTTAAAGGTGGAACGGTTACATACACTACAGTCTGCTCCCAGGTTTGATGACGTTGCCTTGCAAGCTTTAGTGGAGGGAGCAAGAGCCAATAAAGAGGTGCTCTTCCCTTCTTCAGGGAGGAAGAAGCCTCCCCAGCAGACCAAGGCTGTGTGGATCCAGGTGGCCCAGGAGGTCAACCCTTTGTTGATAACCCGCAGAACCTGGCTTCAGTGCAGGAAGAGGTTTCATGACCTTCTGCGCACTGGAAAAGTGAGTATGACTTTCCCATCGCCCTCAATCTGATCCCCATTGCCTCTCCTCACCAGCACTCAGCTTTAGCAATCTCTTCCTCCACATCCCACTTGACACTGACATCCATGCACCCTTACCCATTCCCTCTCTCTCTATGGTCACATTCACCTAACTATTCGACTATGCAGCCCTCACACTCCCTATAACTGTGATGCTATGAAAACAACTGACAACACACAGGGAGGGCCCTTGGTCTTGCCACCTCACTCCATCTTTGTCTCCTTCTAAGCATCTATGCTATGGATTCTCTACACTCACTTCTTCATTTTCACTCAAACTCCAATTGTCTCCCTCACTGCAGGAAAAAAGAGCTCACAATAAGAGGGAAAGAGTGAGGACAGGAGGAGGGTCACCCTCAGTAGCCCAGCTCACCCCCTGGGAGGAGACGGTCCTGGAGGTCGTGGGAGTGGAGGAAGATGCGCAAGTGGGGGACGGACAGACGGGTACATCACAGCAAGCTGGTGACAAATTAGTTTTCCATCTCTCTCATTGACATTGCATGAGTCGCTGATAATGATTCTGAAGCTCTAACAGATGGACTTATAATCATCTGCAACATGCAATGTGCATGTAACCTTGGCATCACATCTCTGACTCTTTCCTTTACTCCCCCACAGGACCATCGCAAGCACCCGTCCCCACTAGCCAGGAGGAAGAGGCTGAGCATCCACACTCCTCAGAGGAAGCTGCAACCTCTGAGAGCAGAGTCAGCAGAATTCAGCACACCCAGCACCAGTGCAGACACTCACACCTCGGTGGTACCTTCGCGAGATAGTGCAGTGTTGTCACCTGGTGTATTACAGCTCACAAGTGAGCATCAGCAGATTGTGCAGACAGGGACAGCAGTGGAGGGTCTTAGTTGGAGGGCGCAGGACTCTCCCATCTCGGCTCAGCTGCATGTCGACCCTCTGCCTCTGGGTCCATCCACAATATCAGCGGTGCTGGAACTCCAGGAACAGATGCAGGAGTCCCTGGCAAGTTTTGTCTCCAGGGTCGCTGTGAGTGTGGAGCGAATGGAGGAGTCCATTGCGAACATGAGCAGAGCCTTTGTGGAGTCATTGGCTCATGAACGCATCACCATGGAAAGGATGGCAACCTCCATGGAGGCGATAAGTCGCCAGAGTGCAGAAAACATGGTGAGTGTTCAGAATAGAATGACATCTCTGGAGGAGCGATGGTCATCTGTTGAACAGAGAAATCAGACCTTCATGGAAGTCCTTCTGAGTAGGACTGCCAGTGCAGATACGGGTCCCCATGGCCCCCCTGATGTGCAGCAAGGTGCTCTCAAGCGACTTGCAAGCGCTGAGGGGGACCTGACCCATGAGAGGGAAGTTGGTGACAGACATCAAGGAAGTGGGGGCTCCTCTCCAAGCGCTCACACTTCCATGCCATTGCAGAGCCCTCAGTCACAGCCCTACCAGAGTCCACACCCAACTGAGATCGGCGTCTCAACCCCTGCACAGCCGCAGGAGCAGCAGACTGTTGGCGATCCCTCACAGGTTCGCAACCCCAGAGGACACCCGCCAAAGGTGTCAAGACAGGAGCAGCAAGAAAGAGAGCAATGGGCCTCCACATCTGCTGAAGCCACAGGGAAAGCACTACGTAGGAGCACGCATAAGAGAAAGATACTGCACAAATAGTCACAAGGCTAGTCACTTGGGTGAAATTTGATGTTTAATGTTAAAAAGCCATCAAATGGTTACTGTAAATAAAAAATCTAATGGCTACTGCTGCAGTTGTGGCGTGTGTCATTTCACTAATGGGACTTCCACATTGAGGGCTTAGGATTACTTGCAATTGTCAGTATGGTGGTCAAATTTTTAGGAATCTGTTGGTTCTTGGCCATTGTCGAAGCTCTGGTAAGAAGCTGCGAGGCAAAAGTGCTTGATTGGCTAGGCTAAGCAATTCTGGCCATGATGAGTGCGTTCCTTGCATCCCGGGCAGCAATGTTCTTGCGTACTGCTGCCTCTGGTTGATGGGCCTCTGCAAGATGTTCGTTTTTGCTCTCCTCCTCCTCCTCCACCTCCTCCTCCTCATCTGAGGAGGATATGTGAGGAGCCACTTGGTCCTCAGGACTCTGCAAGCCACGATGCTGTGCCATGTTGTGAAGTGCACAGTAAACCACGATGATTCTGGAGACCCTGGCTGCTGAGTACTGCAGGGCTCCACCTGATCTCTCCAGGCATCTGAAGCGCATCTTCAGCAAACCGATGGTTTGCTTGATTATGGATCTGGTGGAAATGTGGCTGGAATTGTAGCTCTCCTCAGCTTTGTTGGATGGTCTCCTCAACGGTGTCATTAGCCACATCTTCAGGGGATAGCCCTTGTCTCCAAGTAGCCATCCATTATGTTGGTCTGGCGGACTGCATAGCGGAGGCACACTGGACTGGCGCAGTATGAAGGAGTCATGACAACTGCCAGGGTACTTGGCGCAAACATACAAAATTTCCTTCTTGTGGTCATACACCAGCTGAACGTTGAGGGAGTGGAAGCTCTTGCGGTTGGCAAAAATACCTGGATTGCGATGGGGTGCCTTAAGGGCCACATGTGTGCAGTCAACAACGCCCTGCATCCTTGGAAAGCCTGCCAGATTAGCTAATCCAACCGCACGCGCTGTGACACTTGCTTGATCCTTGGTGAAATGGATGTGATTGTGCACGATGGCAAAGAAGGCATCAGTTACCTGTGTGATGCAAGTGTGTGCGGCCGCCTGGGAGATGCCGCTGATGTTTGCTGCTGATCCATGGAATGAGCTGAAGGGAAAAAAGTTGAGTGCGGTGGTGACTTGGACGGCCACTGGTAAGGGGTGTCCACCTGGTCCTCTGGGCTCCAGGTCTTGTCGCAGCATTGCGCAGATGTCACCCACTACCTCTCGCAAAAGTCGGAGCCGCCTTTGGCACTGCTGCTCAGACATGTTGAGGTAGCTGACCCTGTGTCTGTAGACCCTGTTTGGGGGGTATCTCCTGCGCCAACGGGCTTCCATGCGCTGGCCCCTTCTGGCCTGTGCAGCTTCAGGTGGGTGAGCAGCAGCTTGGCGCTCCTGTTGTTGCTGCTAATGTTGGTGCTGCTGCTGTTGGTGCTGCTGTTGTTCATGGTTCTGCTGGTGCCGCAGCTGGTCTTCGTCCTCATCTGATGTCCAGAAGGGAAGGAAATAAATGGCTCCCATGCTTCTGTTATATGCCTCAGTTGAGGAAGCGCTCAGTCAAGGTGGCGAGAGGGGTTTCCCAGGAGGTCACACGGGAGATGGGTGTCAGGCTCCAAACTTCGACAGCAGTGGTTATGCCTTCTAAAAGTTCCCCCAGACCTGAGACAACAAAGTCCTGCCACCTGCAAATGATGGCTGATCAAATATCCTATTTAATGGCGGAGCTGCAGCTAATAGTCAGCAATCCAATTGTGCTCCCTGTAAGATTCTCAAAATTCACAGATCCCCCAAAACTCGGAGAAAAACCCTAAAGAAAAGGACTTTGGACTCTTTTTCTAATCACTTCAGGGTGATAAAATATTGGGCCTAACAGAGGGAGATTCAAGGTCAAGAACCAAGATTTGTCATTTTAAAAGGCATGTCTTGGCTTGTAAAGAAAGAAAAGGCTGCAACAGGAAATGGGATCAACCTCTGTAATAGACAGTTTGAGTATTGGAGTTAATCAGTTAATCAAGCTGTCGGGGGAACTGTCTAACGTCATTCAGCCCCTATCAGACAATTTACATTCTAACAATGGACACACGGAAGAACAGCCTCACCCAAAATACAGGACCCATCCAAAAACATGCATAAAACTAATCACTTCGCCAACCTACAAAGAATCTCAGTCCCCACAGGAAACTGAGGACAATTCATTACAATCAAGTAAGAGTTCAACAGCTCATGAAACCATCCCAAAACCACTTCACACATTCTTAAAACTTCAACAGCTCATGGAACCATCCCGAAACCACTTTAAACAACTTAATATTAACAAGCGCGCCAAAATCTAACAATAAACCAGGATTGATTTGGCGCGCCGATTAGGAGGCCCCAATTAGTATAATTGAGGGCCTGTTTTCTCAAGAAGGATGTAAGGTTCGGGAGTTCCAAGTTCGAGTTCAGTACAGTTCCAACATCGAAACTCGACGGTTTCAGAGCAACATCAAGATCAAGAAGTTCAAGCATCTCGAAGCAGTTCTCTCTCTCTCAAAGAAGTAACACACAAGAAGAAACCAGAGCAACCGTTTCAGTGACCATCGGACACCTCGTGGCAGCAAGGGCCTTACGAAACAACCAACCGAACATTACCATCAGCCAACCTGGTAATATTGGGCCACCGTGACCAAAGAAAACCAACTCGGAAGAAAACCGAAGATTCACACATTTTTTTCCACTCTACAAACTATTCCTGACTTACCCCTGGGTAAGATTTTACTCAAAGAGACTCTGAGCCCTATTTTTAACAGAAGAAAATTTGGTACTCACCTGATAAATCCAATATGCATCCTACCGCATCAGCGGACTCGTGAAGACTGACCAGATATGCAGGTGAAGTCCTCTACTGCGTCCGGGGTACAGCAGGCCCCAACCAACACATCCAGCAAACCCCGAAACTGCGAACCAGCTCAACTGTGAAGGATTCATTTGGTGAGCATTATCCCTGGTCCTCTAGAGCCCAACTTAGCTAGTAAAGTGGGATTGGGAGGGGTGAGGTATTTTTCTACTGTAATTTCCCTCGTGTGTATTGAAGTGTTCCCCATTTTATTAGAGTGTTAAGATTGTTGTGTTATATTTTCTCTCTTGAATAAAGATCAAAGTTTCTTGCACCAAGACCAATTGTCTGCTGCACTTTTGTCACAACCCCCAAATAAGTCCAAGGTCTAGAACCAAGGGAGTGCGAGCGATTCGAACCACTCATAAGTCAGAGGTGAAGCTGACACACACCACCACCCCCTACACTCCCGCCAGGTTTCACCGTCATGTTTCAGAGCAGGCGTGCTTCACGTGGGAAAAGGGTTAAAATCAAAAAGGCCTTTCAAAATTGGGATAATAGAGGCAATTTAGTGCTTGTTAAGGGCCTTAAGGGCCTATCCCACCTCTTGGAGGCGGGACGGAGACGGGAGCAGTAAACACGATTTCTTGAAAATTGCTTGGCGGCGGGATGGAGGCGGGGTTGGGCCAGCCCGCCACTTTTTGCAATTTTAACACCCCACACGCCTCCATTCCCGCCTCCACGTCCCTGGGAAATTCAAGCCCGTAGCCTCTGCACGCATGAATGATCTGCCGCATCAAGGGCTGTTTGCCTTTCTGTGCAGATGTGGATGTGTGGTTACTGGCTGTGTCGCCGGACCTGCCTAGCATCCCTTTAGTGGCCCTTCTCTTCTTTTTCACTGCATTTCAGATAGGGAATTAATTGATGCTGGTAATGGTTACGCGAACAAAAAAAATCAATTGACCGGAATGCTCATGATAATCTAAGTGCCAAGAAAAAAATAATTAAATTGGCCATAAATGACATCGAAACATGACCCCAAATTTCCCGTGGTATCCCTCTGCTACAATAAGTATGGCAGGACGGGACTCACAACTTGTGCCCATTTTCCAGACCAGGTGTATATAAATATTTTGGCAGGTGTCAGGGCCACCTAAGTTGTCACTGGGATACCCACCTCATGTGGGAGAGGAAGGAAATAGCTGCAGTACCTTACTGCAGTGTAAGTGGGCCTACAATCCTGGCAAATTGATTATTGTAGAGAAACTAGCATTTTAAAATTTAAATCTACCCAAGGTTCTTAACATGCTGGACAACAGCGACATCCTGGTGCCCATTGTTACTAGGGCTCAAATGATGGGTAATACATGGTGTTCTGTAGTTTCGTCAGTTGAATTTCATCATACACCTGGTCTTCAATGTGCCTGTGTTCATCCTTCAAATGAGCCGTAGTCCTATTCCCATGTGCCCACCCTGTTCCCATATCCCTTTATTCCCTTTAACCATCCATGCAACCTATTCTTAAAGGTTGACATGGTCTCTACTTCAAACAGTAAATATGGCTTTGCCAGCATCACACACATTGTAAGTATAAATAAAGAAAAATTGTTACTGATGAGTCTACACTTCATACACAATTACAGAAACAACATGATGATGAAGCATACTTTCCTTGTGTTGAAACTGCCATTAAATCTATTTTTCACAGCTACTTTTATCACAATTAATGGAGCTAATAAGGTATGCATAACCATGTTGACTGGTCCACCTTTTGATCACTTACCTGAACAGCACAGGGTATTATCAGCTAGTGTGGGGATCAGCCTGTATCTGGGTTATGCTATTGGCCGCTAATTATTTATGCAGTTTGCAGACTCCTTCAGCAAAGCCCCCAAAGCTTACAGACTACTTCACACAATCTCAAATGACTGTATGAAGTGCTGATGTTGTCTACCAAACTGCAGGACCTGTGAAGTCCTAACTCTTGGGCACAACAGCTGAAGGAGAACATGAGCTATGCCTCTCCGAAAGAGATTATGGCATCTCCAAATCCACCTGCGTTTGTTTGACCTCAGTTATACTGTGTACTTCACCAAGTGCATCCTCCCGTAACTCACTAACTGGCTGCCCAGAGTGGATATATCTGTGCTGGTGCTCGTCACTTTAAGAATGGATGATGCAAGGCATTGTGAAGTCCTTGTTTGAGACCAGACATTGGGCTTACTTTCTTTCTCACTTGTTTCCAGGTTCAGTGCAAAGGTGAAAGAACATTTAATCTCCCTGCCATCTTCATCCAAGCTGCTCTGGTACTCATATCCAAGAAAGGAATACATGTCTTTCCAGAACCTTTATATATTAATAAAAGGAGCTGGTTCACTTTGGTGGCTTGCTCCATCCATTTCCCCCCTAGGAGGCCTTTAGAAACTACTTCACCATCTAATCTAAGTGATCTACCAAGTGCTTTGGCCCAATAATGCTGTAAGATTATGTTAATGAGCTGACCTTACATTATGGCATGTGGTTAGATCAGTGCAAGGGAGGCGTGCATCTAGTCCAAAGATTAGTTATCCTGGTATCACTGCACCTGAACCACATTGTCAAATCTCTAATCTACATCTATGACAGAATTTTGTGTCTCAAAGACACATAGATAGAATGAGGCTAAAAGCCCACAGCTAAAACGTTGGCTCTATCTTCTTCCTTCAGCCATCGTGAAGGAATTTGATTGTATGATTGAGATCCATGCTTAATTAATGACATGTAAAACCTAATTATAACATCAGGGAGTTTTTCTTTAAATTTACTTGATAATTTGAAATAAAATTCTGCAAGTTACCCTGATATGCTCATTCTTTCTCCTCCTCCATAACATATTCATAGAAAATGATTACATCATTGAAGCAACAACATATAATGCTGCACAAACACAAAACACAGATGCGGGCTGATTATGGAATCTTGGCAAATTTTGGCAAATTACTAGGAACTAGGAATGTCCAATTGTTAGTTCACTGTACTCATGTCACTTGGAAAAGGTTCTGTGCCTCCTTTCCACAGGAAAAGTGATAAATGTGTTGCTTCTTGTAAGCAAGGCCTCTGTCACTTGGCTGATGTGCTGGTTTGACATATGCCATCGGAAGGATCCAGAGGCATGAAAGTTTAATGCAGTTTTTTTTTGTCTCTAATACAAATCTGAAGGACGTTGGAAGTAGTTACAGCTTAATTTATAATGCCCATGAAATGACTTGTTTTCAGTTATTCCCAGGATGTGGGCATCATTTTATGCTTTTATTCCAGGTTTACAGCATCCGCTTGCAGAGGGAAGAGGAAAACGCAGAAGAGGAATATGTAGAAGAGGAAGAAGAGGAGGAAGCAGAAGAGGAGGAAGCAAAAGGAAGGATGCGACCCAGAAAGCCCCTTTCTTGCCGGGATATCCGGGATGGAATCATCTGCCTGCAGTCCTAGTGACCACAACCCCAATTCTCCTTTCAACATTTGTCCTACACCTTCCCTTCCCTCTGTTACTGACCATCACAGTGTCATCTTGGCCACAATGCTGAAATAAAAGCCACCACAAAGCAAACTTTCCAATCCATCTTTATACATCTACACAATCAATATGACATCAAGAAATCAACTCATCACCCTTATGCATTCTCTTAGTGACTGTCCAGTGTGTGCCTTTCCTATCCTACTGAGTGACGGTGTTTCTGCTTCTTCATCATCTTCTTCATCACTCTCCTCTCCCTCTTCTTGATCAACCATTGGTTGGGAAGGCTGCATTTCTTGGGTGTGTGAAATAAGGAAGCCACAAAGGTGCAGTTGTGATGAGGGGAGGGCGGGAAAGCAAGAAGTGCATGCAAGAAGGAGGATAACGTATGAGAATACCAGGATCTTGTATCCTTTCTACCTTGCTGCTGGCCAAGGGCTCAGCCATGCCCCTGCCAAGAATGGCCTGCACCGTCTCCTCCAAGGGGGTGAGGTGAAGCTAGGAATGGGAAGTGTGCCTCGTGTTTGGTACAGATTGTTGGTAGGTGAGTGATTGCGGGGGGGAGTTGTGCATTGAGCAGTGTATAAGGCTAGTGGTGCGGTTGGTAGGGGACGGCTTTTGAAGATGCATTCACTGACCCTGACCACTGGTCTGAGGTCATGAAGCTTCTTTGGGCACTGGAGCTAGGGACAACACTGCTAGCAGTGACAGCCTCAGTGATCTGGTCCCACATCGTTCTTTCTGGAGGGCCTCCTGGTCCCTGTGGGTAGAGGGCCTCTCTTGCAGTGTTGACCCCCTGCACAAAGCTGGAGTGCTGCATGCGAGACCTTAGGTGGCTTTTCCCTGGCCATTTGTGTTAGTGCTGAAGCACTTTTCCCATTTTTTTGGTGCGGAAGGCAACTCAGCTTTAAGAGCTGAAGACTCCCATTTGGGAATTCTTTTGAATTTTTTTTCAGAAGACAGTTGAGCTATAAGGGCTAAAAACTGCATATTTTTACATCATTTTTATTTTTTATCATTTCACAAGGCATTGCCCTTTTAAGAATCCGACAATGCTTTGTGAAATCACAGCCTCGCTTTCTGAGAGACTGTGCTAGCAGCAACGATGCTTGGGCCACGCCACATTGGAGCCTCCTGCCTGGACCAATGCCACCAGGACAGCGTTCCACAGTGAGTTAAGTGCTGGGCTAATGAAAATTAGCCCTCAGTGCCAATTTTTTGGTCCTGCCAGCACCACCATTTTCAGCGGCCGTTGACCCCCGGCCACGGTGGCACCGGCAGCTTTTGTGGTGGCCACGAATTTCTAGCCCCACATCTATATTTTGCAATGGACTTGATCCTTTCCACTACCAGTAGGAGGACCCAGGCAACAGTGGCGCTGAGGTAACAGGGAAAGGATGGCAATAAAAGAGAGAGGGAAGGGAAGGGAAGAGTGGATGGCAATGATGGTATGAAGTTGCTCACCTTGGCAGTGAGTGAATATTGATCAGATTATTCCTCATCTATCATGCATATAATATGTCACTTTATGCTGGTACTGGGAGGTAGAGTCTTTCATCATTCCATATCTAACAACCTTGTGCAAGCATCATCACAACAAGGACTGCAGTGGTTCAAGAAAAGTCCTACCACCTTCTCAGGGCAACTAGGGATAGGCAATAAATGCTGACCTACCAACATTAGCCACATCCTAGGAAAAGTTTTAAAAAATCCACGACCATGGCCCGAGTGTGTTCTTCATTGATATTGAATTGCATCCTC
Source organism: Somniosus microcephalus (assembly GCF_052327205.1). Lineage (NCBI taxonomy): Eukaryota > Metazoa > Chordata > Chondrichthyes > Squaliformes > Somniosidae > Somniosus > Somniosus microcephalus. The sequence continues at coordinate 82,272,143 of NC_140993.1, read as the reverse complement.
TTCTTGGTCAGCTGGCTCATATTATAAAGCCTCCTCCGAACTCTAATCAGTGCTCCAGAGCCCTGTTTGTTTGATTATGTCATGTATTGTCTTCTGTCCTTGGATCTACCTCTGTTCTGTTGGCATTTATGAGTTCAGCACTCAGGTCATGAGCCACGGAATTGGATAGTAGTCCAAGAACTAGAAATTGGGTACCTTAGCACCTCCTGTTATCACCTGTGGGGGGCGATAACGGGGCGCTAATCACTTACTAATCGGGCGCGGCGAGAAGATCGACTCCCGCTATATTCGGTGGTAGGTTTGCAGCGGCGGTATGGTGTTGCACCCCGATCTCCTTCGCCCGGAGCTCGTGATGTCATCGCCCTGGTAGCGCCACAGACCCGAACTTTGGGTCCGCCCCCTGCAGCATCACTGGGCGAAAACACCAGCAGCTGCAGGAGGCGTTCATCTGGAGGCCGGGCGCTTCGGGGGTGATACTTAAAGAGGAGATGGCCGAGGTAAGTGGAAAAAATTCTCAAATGCTCTTTCAGTTTTTTTTTCATTTTTCTTTGCCAGCGATCGATCAGCCTGGCACTCTGCTGCAGTGCATCGGGCTGATTGGACCAGATCACGGCTGCCGTCGGGGACCAGGTAAGTTGTTTTCCTTGCAGAGCCTGCAGCGATGGCCCTTCCCTTTAAGGGAGGGAAGGAGTCTTCCAACGCGGCAGCGCTGCACGGCCCATTGTGCAGCGCTGCTGACCTACCGCCCCGCCTGCTGCGCTCCAGGAAGGAAGTGGAGCGCTTCATTTACTGCTCCACTTCCTTCCTGGAGCACAGAACCTAATTTTTTTAAAGTTGAAAAATATTAGCGCCTGGTGCTAATTTCTTCAACTTTTAAAAGTTAGCGCCCCAAATGGGGCTATAATGAATTTCTCCCCCAAATCTCTAAACATTCTGTTGTCACAAGTGACCAATTGATGATGAATTATTGCAATAGTGGTCCCAGACATGCAAGAAACATAGAAACATAGACATAGAAGATAGGAGCAGGAGTAGGCCATTTGGCCCCTCGAGCCTGCTCCGCCATTCAATGCTATCATGGCTGATCATCCAAGTTCAGTACCCGGTCCCTGCTTTCTCCCCATACCCCTTGATTCCTTTAGCCTTAAGAAATATATCCAACTCCTTCTTGAATATATTTAATGAATTGGCCTCCACTGCCTTCTGTGGTAGAGAATTCCACAGGTTCACCACGCTCTGGGTGAAGAAATTCCGCCTCATTTCTGTCCCAAAAGGCCTACCCCTTATCCTTAGACTGTGACCCCTGGTTCTGGATTCCCCGACCACCGGGAACATCCTCCCTGCATCTAGTCTGTCCAGTCTTGCCAGAATTTTATAAGTTTCAATGAGATCCCCTCTCATTCCTCTAAACTCCACTGACTACAAGCTCAATCGACCCAATCGCTCCTCATACATCATTCCTGCCATTCCAGGTATCAGCCTGGTGAATCTTCGCTGAACTCCTTCCATGGCAAGAATATCCTTCCTCAGATAAGGCGACCAAAACTGCACACAATACTCAAGATGTGGTCTCACCAAGGCCCTGTACAACTGCAGCAAGACATCCTTGTTCCTGTACTCAAACCCTCTCACTACGAAGGCCAACATACCATTTGCCTTCTTAACGGCCTGCTGCACCAGCATGCTTACCTTCAGCGACTGGTGCACAAGGACACCCAGGTCTCGTTGCACTTCCCCTTCTCCCAATCTATTGCCATTCAGATAATAATCCGCCTTCCTGTTTTTGACACCAAAGTGGATAACCTCACATTGATCCACGTTATATTACATCTGTTGTGTATGTACCTTTAAGGGAATAACTGGTCTTAGACTGCAGTACCGGCAGTGACCACCCCTGTATAAAAGGCCCTAGCAGGCTTCTGCAGTTTCAGTTTCAAGCTGCCTCTTGTTCAGTAAAGTACCTGTTAAACTGTTCTCCCGAAGTCCGTGTATTATTGAGGCGCGGACTTTACAGTGGCGACGAGTAAGTTCGAACTCACCTGCAGTGTGGCATCATCTCACGGGGATAACGCCTGAAAGGAAGGTCCTGGAAGGTCGTAGTCTGAGCAACGGGCGTCGACCGAGGGCAACCGCCCAAAGAATCCATCGGTGTTTGGAGAATTGCGGGAGAGACTGTGGTTCCAGCGAATCGCGCTGGTAGCAGGTAGCGTGCTGACCCTTCCGGACTGCGGCGTGCTCAAGTTCGATCGAGCGGCTCTACAAATCGGGCCGCGCAGCGTCGCCGGGAAAAGAAAACAAGAGAGAGAGGGTGGAGCGCACAGGGCGCGGTCGGTGCTTGAGAACGGGACAGCGGAGAGAAACTAAACAGGGGGGAAGGAAAGCGAGACGCGCCGAAGCTGCGGGTCGCCGCCATTACCCCATAGAACGCTGGAGCAGCGTGGCAGTAAGGGGAAGAAGCAGAAGCGCGGGAGGCGCCATTTTATCCCGTTGGGGAAGAAGCAAAAGCGCGGGAGGCGCCATTTTATTCCATTGGGGAAGAAGCAAAAGCGCGGGAGGTGCCATTTTAAATCGCCCAAGATGCCGAAAAGTGGCAGTATCACTGCTTTCGACAACGAGGTAGAAGACTGGACCATGTATGTGGAAAGAATTGAAGTGTACTGCAAGGCAAATGAAGTGGCTGATGGAAATGAGGTGGCCATCCCCACGCCTCCACTACTCGCTTTCAAACAGCCGCCTAACCTCAAACAGACCATCGTTCGCAGCAAATTACCCAGCTTTCAGGAGAACAGCGACCACGACACCACACAACCCTGCCACAGCAACCTCTGCAAGACATGCCAGATCATCAACACAGATACCATCATCACACGTGAGGACACCACCCACCAGGTACATGGTACATACTCATGTGACTCGGCCAACGTTGTCTACCTCATACGTTGCAGGAAAGGATGCCCCGGAGCATGGTACATCGGCGAGACCATGCAGACACTGTGACAACGGATGAACGGACACCGCGCAACAACCACCAGGCAGGAGTGTTCCCTCCCAGTCGGGGAACACTTCAGCAGTCAAGGACATTCAGCCTCCGATCTTCGGGTAAGCATTCTCCAAGGTGGCCTTCGAGACACACGACAACGCAAAATCGTCGAGCAGAAACTGATAGCCAAGTTCCGCACCCATGAGGACGGCCTCAACCGAGATCTTGGGTTCATGTCACGCTACATGTAACCCCACCTGATGCAGGGTCATCCAGACTCGAGTCGACATTGGCTTGTTCTCTCTACACAGATGCGGCCGGACCTGCTGTGATTTCCAGCCAAAAAAAAAATGTCTTTTGTCTGTTTTTTTGTTTTTCATACAGACCCCAGCATCTGCAATATTTGACCCCTTGTGACCCCACCTCATTGTTCTTTGATGTAATGTTTCCCTGACTGACCTGTTTGGACACCATTCACGCCTTTGACTGTTGTGATTATCTCTCTGCCGAGGTGTGATAAATGGCAGTTGGAAAGGTTACCTGTAAACATCTGACATGATTCTCTGACTATATAAGCTGTGTCTTTATGCATTTCTCCACTTCACCTGAAGAAGGAGCAGCGCTCCGAAAGCTTGTGATTTCAAATAAAGCTGTTGGACTATAACCTGGTGTTGTGTGACTTCTTACATTGATGGAAAGAGGGCGTCGGTATTATTAAATCTGATGGGTGCGAGTACGTACGGCCTATTGCGGAATTTAATTACCCCAGCTAAACCAATGGAGAAAAGTTTTGAGGAGATTGTTCATATCTTACAGGAACATCTAAGCCCTACACCACTGCTGATAGCAGAAAGATTCAAGTTCCATAAAAGAAACCAGCACAAAGATGAGAGCAATGCTGACTATCTTACGGAACTACGCAAGTTATCGAAGCACTGCCAGTTTGGAGCAGGACTGGCAGACACCTTACGGGATAAGTTTGTCTGCGGGCTCCAGAGTGAAGGAACCCAGAAACGACTACTTTCAAAAAAGGACCTGACGCTGGAACAGGCTTTCAGCGTGGCAGTATCCTACGAAGCAGCAGCACGGGGTGCTGCGGAAATACAACAGAAACCACAAGAATACAGCGCTAACGAAATGGCGTATGGAGCCGAGAAGTGCTATCGCTGCGGCAGAACAACCCATGAGCAGAAGGACTGCTGGTTTAAAGACAAAATATGCAGGCAATGCGGGAAAATGGGGCATATAGCAAGAGTCTGCAGGTCAGGAAAGAAGACCAACACGACAAGAACTACTAAGGAACAGTACAGGAAAGTAAAGAAACTGACAGATAGTAGTTCAGAAGATCAGGAGAGTGATAAGGACTCCGGGAGCATGCGACTAAGTTGTTTAAAGTTACACAACGTGATCGCAAAAGAAGATCACCGAACCATTTGGGTCACCCTCATGATAGCAGGGTCCCAAGTGAAGATGGAATTGGACACAGGATCAGCCCTAACTGTCATGAATCGACGAGACTATGAGCGGCTATTCTCACACATACCCTTAAAGGACACGTCCATTGTATTGAAGACATACACGGGGCAAAAGGTCTACCCCAGAGGAAAAATAAGGGTGCCAGTTGAACATAACGGAAAGGAAACAAAGAAACTATACATGTATATACTACGAGATGGAGGACCACCATTATTGGGACGTGAATGGATCCGAAGACTACAATTGGATTGGCATTCCATTCTGGCACTAACTGTGACTGACAAAAAAGATGATGACGTCGCACCTGGGCGTCTGTCACAAATTCTATCTGACGCGGAAGAGGTGTTCCAACAAGGACTTGGGACTCTAAAAGGAGTAAAGGCAACCATAAAGATTGAGGATAACGCAACCCCAAAATTTTTCAAGGCCAGACCGGTGCCATACGCGATACACCCAGCTGTGGAAGCTGAACTGGAGAGTCTGGAGCGTTCGGGGGTGCTGTCTAAGGTGGACTGGAGCGAGTGGGCCACACCCATCGTTCCTGTAATGAAGAAAGCATTGAGCAGCATGCCTGGGGAGCCAAGGAAGGTTCGCATCTGTGGGGACTTCAAGGTGACTGTGAACCCAGTCCTGCACACAGCACAGTATCCGCTTCCGCAGATAGAAGATATTTTCACCTCACTATCTGGAGGGAAACATTTTACAAAGATTGACCTGCCTCAAGCGTATCTACAAATGGAGGTGGAAGAAGCATCTAGGAAATACCTCATGATAAACACTCACAAAGGCCTTTACCAGTACAATCGACTGGTATTTGGGGTAGCATCGGCCCCAGCTCTGTGGCAGAGGCCAATGGAACAAGCCCTGCAAGGGATCCCGGGGACCCAGTGTTATTTGGACGACATCCTGGTTACGGGCGAAAATGACAATGAACACCTTGCCAACCTGGAACAGGTGCTCACGAGATTGCAGGAATATGGGCTACGAGCCAACCGTCCCAAATGCGAGTTCTTCAGGAGACAAATCTCGTATTGTGGCCACATGATTGATGAGGAAGGGTTGCATAAGTCGCTGGACAAGGTTGAGGCTGTAGTCAAGGCTCCAGCACCAGAAAATGTGTCGCAACTGAGGTCGTTCCTCGGGTTGGTGAACTACTACCATAAGTTCTTGCCGAATTTATCTACAATTCTGCACCCACTGAACGCCCTCCTTCAAACTGGTGTAACGTGGAAATGGAGTGATGAGTGTAAGCGTGCCTTTCAGGAATGTAAATGCCAAATCACTTCAAAAGAAGTATTGGCCCACTACAACCTAACACTACCGATTCGGTTGGCATGTGATGTGTCACCTTACGGCATTGGAGCGGTGCTGTCACACAAATTCCGTGACGGTTCAGAGAGGCCAATAGCCTTTGCATCGCGCTCGCTAACCTCAGCCGAGCGTAACTATGCCCAGATTGACAGGGAGGCCCTCAGCCTGGTGTGGGGGGTGAAGAAGTTCAATCACTATCTGCACGGGCAGAAATTCACCCTACTGACTGATCATCAACCACTGGTCTCAATTTTTAACCCAAAGAAGGGTGTTCCCGTGATGACGGCGCAACGGCTGCAAAGATGGTCAATTTTTCTAGGGGCACATCAGTATGACATAGAGTACAAAGGTACGAAACAACATGGAAACGCTGATGGGCTGTCGCGCCTACCGATGCCTACGGCGGAAGAAGCACCTGCAGTGGACCCGGTGGAGATATTCCATGTGACCATAGTCGAATGTTTGCCTGTTACAAACGCAAGTATTGAGAAGGAAACCCGAAATGACCCGACACTCTCTCGCGTCTATGATTTGACGGTGAAGGGATGGCCAGCATATGGCGACTCACTGTTGCCAGCATTCTCGCCAAGGAGGGAACAGCTGTCAGTGTGCCGGGGAACCTTGATGTGTGGATCCCGAGTGGTAATTCCACCCAAGTTGAGAGATAGAGTACTCAATGAGCTTCACGAGGGTCATCTGGGAGGGGTAAAAATGAAGAGCCTAGCCAGGGTATTTGTGTGGTGGCCGGGAATCGATAAAGAAATCGAGGATATGACCAAGAGATGCACAGGATGCCAGAAGGTCCAAAACGCTCCACCACAGGCCCCGCTACATCCATGGGAGTGGCCCTCATCTCCATGGCAACGGGTACACATTGATTTTGCTGTTCCATTTATGGACTCAATGTTTCTAATCGCTGTGGATGCCCATTCGAAATGGCCAGAGGTCATTAAAATGTCCTCCACCACCACAGAGAAAACTATTGCAGTCCTAAGGACCATCTTTGCCAGGAATGGGTTGCCAGAACAGATCTGTTCCGACAATGGCCCACAGTTTGTGTCTGAGGATTTCCGGAGGTTCCTGAAGAATAATGGGGTGAAACATTACACATCTGCCCCATATCATCCAGCCACAAATGGATTGGCTGAGAGGTTTGTTCAGACCTTTAAAAAGGCCATAAAGGCAATGTATAATGACGACATACCACTGTAACACAAGGTGGATAACTTCCTGTTTGCTTACCGGAATGCGACACATGCAGTAACCAACCAAACTCCAGCCGTACTGTTTTTCAACCGGAGATTAAGATGTCGCTTGGATTTGCTCAAACCAAACATAAGACGAGATGTTGAGGATAAGCAGTTCCAGCACATAAATGAGAAGCCAACCAGGAGCTTCAAGATAGGGCAACCAGTCTTGGCCCGCGACTACGGAACAGAAAAATGGCAGCCAGGCACGATATGCACACAGCAGGGACCACTAATGTACACAGTGGACGTTGGAGAGAGCATCGTGAGATGCCATGCTGACCAGATTCTAGAGTCACAGGAACAAGCCAAACCTGTACCACAAGCATGTGCACCTGGTAATGAGCCCGAAGTACAGATTGCGTCTACCTCATAAGCAGGGGTATTGGAAGCTGACGAACCAACCAATGACAATGAGCCAGAATTGACTCCACCGCCAGAACAGGATACTCGAGAAAGGCGCTATCCAGTCCGGATCAGGAAGCCTCCTCAAAGACTGAGCTTATAAATGACTATTTCAGTTGATGTATATATTACTGAGAAAATTGTAATTGTAATTAGTTATTATTTAGTTGTTAAATGACTGTTATGTACTGTTTATCTAAAAGGGGAGGAATTGTTGTGTATGTACCTTTAAGGGAATAACTGGTCTTAAACTGCAGTACTGGCAGTGACCACCCCTGTATAAAAGGCCCTAGCAGGCTTCTGCAGTTTCAGTTTCAAGCTGCCTCTTGTTCTGTAAAGTACCTGTTAAACTATACTCCCGAAGTCCGTGTATTATTGAGGCGCGGACTTTACAACATCTGCCATACTTCTGCCCAATCACCCAACCTGTCCAAATCATACTGGAGTTTCTTGGCATTCTCCTCACAGCACACACGCCCACCCAGCTTTGTGTCGTCTGCAAATTTGGAGATATTACATCTAGTTCCCTTGTCTAGATCATTAATATATATTGTGAATAGCTGCGGTCCAAGGACCGATCCCTGCGGTACCCCACTAGTCACTGCCTACCACTCGGAAAAAGACCCGTTTATTCCAACTCTTTGCTTTCTATCTGCCAACCAGTTCTCTATCCAAGTCAATACCTTGCCCCCAATCCCATATGCCTTAACTTTACATGCTAATCTCTTATGTGGGACCTTATCTAAAGCCTTCTGAAAGTCCAAATACACCACATCCACTGGTTCTCCCTTATCTATTTTACTAGTTTCATCCTCAAAAAATTCCAGTAGATTAGTCAAGCACGATTTACCTTTTGTAAATCCATGTTGACTTTGTCCGATCCTGTCACTGTTTTCCAAGTGCTCTGCTATTACATCTTTTATAATGGACTCTAGCATTTTCCCCACTACCGATGTCAGGCTTACCGGTCTGTAATTCCCCGTTTTCTCTCTACCACCTTTTTTGAATAGTGGGGTAACATTAGCTACCCTCCAATCCATGGGTACTGTTCCAGATTCCATCAAATGTTGGAAGATGATCAGCAATGCATCTACTATTTCTAGGGTCACTTCCTTAAGTACCCTAGGATGTAGATTATCAGGCCCTGGGGATTTATCGGCCTTCATTCCCATCAATTTCCCTAACACCATTTCCCTACAAATACTGATTTCTTACAGTTCCTCCATTTCATCAGACCCTATGTTCCCCGACATTTCTGGGAGGTTATTTGTGTCCTCCATTGTGAAGACAGAACCAAAATATGTATTTAATTGGTCTGCCATTTCTTTGTTCCCCATTATAAATTCCCCTGATTCTGACTGCAAGGGACCTACGCTTAATTTCACCAATCTTTTTCTCTTCACATATCTATAAAAGCTTTAACAGTCAGTTTTTTATGTTCCCTGCAAGCTTACTCTCATATTCTATTTTCCCTTTCTTAATTAATCCCTTTGTCCTCCTTTGTTGAATCCTAAACTGCTCCCAATCCTCTGGATTACTGCTTTTTCTGACCAATTTATATGTCCTCTCCTTGGACCTTATGCTATTCCTAATTTCCCTCGTTAGCCACTGTTGAGTCACCTTTTTTGTTTTATTTTTATGCCAAACTGGGATGAACAAATTCTGTAGTTCATCCATGCGGTCTTTGAATGTTTGCCATTGCCTATCCACTGTTAACCCTTTGAGTGACATTCCCCAATCAATCCTACCCATTTCACGCCTCAGACCATCGTAGTTTCCTTTATTTAAATTCAGGACCCTAGTCTCTGAGTCAACTACTTCATTCTCCATCTTAATGAAGAATTTGATCATATTATGATCGCTCCGACCCAAGGGGCCTCGTACAACAAGATTGCTAATTAATCCTTTGTCATTACATAATACCCAGTTTAAGATGGCCTGATCTCTGGTTGGTTCCTCGACATATTGGTCCAGGAAACCATCCCGTAAACACTCCAGGAATTTCTCCTCCACAGTATTGTTACTAATTTGGTTAGCCCAATCTATATGTAGATTAAAGTCACCCATGATGACTACTGTGCCCTTTTTGCGCGCTTCTCTAATTTCCCTTTTAATGCCATCCTCAACCTCTGCATTACTGTTTGGAGGTCTATATACCACTCCCACTAACGTTTTCTGCCCCTTGGTATTTCTCAGTTCTACCCATACAGATTCCACATCATCAGAGCTAATATCCTTCCTTACAATTGTGTTAACCCCTTCTTTAACCAGTAATGCTACCCCACCTCCCTTTCCTTTTTGCCTATCTTTCCTGAATATTGAATACCCCTGGATGTTGAGTTCCCAGCCTTGGCCACCCTGGAGCCATGTTTCCGTAATCCCAATCAAATCATATTCGTTTACCTCTATTTTCACAGCTAATTCATCCACCTTATTACGAATGCTCCTCGCATTAAGACAGCCTTCAGGCTTGTTTTTTTAATGCTCTTAGACCTATTAGAATTATTATTTACTGTGGCCATGTTTGATTTAAACCGTTGATTTCTCTGACTGCCACTTTTGTTTTTCTCCTTCCTGTCTTTTGCTTTTATCCTTGTTTCCCTTTCCTCTGTCCCCCTGCTCAGGTTCCCAACCCCCTGCCATGTTAGTTTAAACCCTCCCCAGAGCACTAGCAAACACTCCCCCTAGGACACCGGTCCCGGCCCTGCCCAGGTGCAAACCGTCCGGTTTGAACTGGTCCCACCTCCCCCAGAACTGGTTCCAATGTCCCAGGAATTTGAATCCCTCCCCCTGGCACCATTCCTCCAGCAACGTATTCATCTGAAATATTCTTCTATTTCTACACTGGCAAGAGTCTGCATTCTGCATCATATGCCATTAATGTGCATTAATGGAATGGGATCCTTTTGCAAATGATGTAGGATTGAAAATGGGAGCCGTAATCTCCACATTTTGTACTTAATGATACTCAAGAACAAAATACTCAAGAGCCTGCAAAGGAATTTAGACAGGTTAAGTGAGTGGGCAATAAGGTGGCAAATGGAGAATAATGTGAGGAAATGTGAGGTTATTCAACTTGGTAGGAAGAATCGAAAAACAGAGTATTTTTTAAATAATGAGAAACTATGAAGTGTTGGTGTTCAGAGAAATTTAGGTGTCCTCGTACAGGAAACACAGAGTTAGCATGCAGGTACAGCAAGCAATTAGGAAGGCAAATGGCATGTTGGCTTTTCTTGCAAGGGGGTTGGAGTACAAGAGTAAGGAAGTCTTACTACAATTGTACAGGGCTTTGGTGAGGCCACACCTGAAGTATTGTGCAGTTTTGGTCTCCTTATATGAGGAAGGACATACTTGCCTTAGAGGCAGTGCAATGAAGCTTCACGAGATTGATCCCTGGGAAGAGAGGGTTGTCCTATGAGGAGAGATTGAGTAGATTGGGCCAATACTCTCTGGAGTTTAGAAGAATGAGAGGTGATCTCATTGAAACATATAAGATTCTGTGGGGGCTTGACAGGGTAGATGCTAAGAGGTTGTTTCCCCTGGCTGGAGAATCAATAACTGGGGGGCATAGTCTCAGGATAAAGGGCCGGCTATTTAAGACTGAGATGAGGAGGAATTTCTTCACTCAGAGGGTGGTGATTCTTTGGAATTCTTTACCTCACAGGGCTGTGGATGCTGAGTCGTTGAGCATATTCAAGGCCCAGATAGATTTTTGGACTCATGGGGAATTAAGGGATATGGGGATCTGGTGGGAAAGTGGAGTTGAGGGCGAAGATCAGCCATGATCTCATTGAATGGCGGAGCAGGCTCGAGGGGCCGTATGGCCTACTCCTGCTCCTATTTCTTAAGTTCTTATATCATTGGTGTTGAATTGCTGCTACCTCTGTAACTAGTTGCTCCATGGCTCTGTGAGAATGAATTTGCCTGCTACCCACAGTGTACCAGTCTTCTCTTGAATGCAAGTGAACATGGTTTTATGATTAATGCTCAAAATATTCTCTGTAGGTGACTGGAATGATGCAGTAGCAAAAAAAATCACTGCAGCTGTGACCTTCACAAATATAAGCAGAGCAGTTCTCGTCAGGGAGCAGATTCTCAAGTCTTCTGGGGTATGATTTGACATAGTTCAGTAATTGCCTCCCTGGAGAATCACAACCTCTGTAGACAATGCTCCTCTGTCAGTCCCAGGTATGATACGGTGACTCTGTAGGCTTTCTCCCTCAAACACATTATTCTCCTGAGATTTATGCACCTGTACATTTAAGTATCCCATTCATTCGATTTCTCATCTGACAGGATGAAAACAGTCACTACAGGAAGAAAATCCATGTTGCTTTCCCCTTGCCTGGCCTCAAAAGCAACCGTGCCATTAGCACCAGCTGTGAGCTGGATTTATAGGTGACAGGATCGCAGGCCCCTTATGTATGGAGAAGTGCATGGTTGCCCACTTTAGTTGGGTCACATTCTCCCAATCCTCCAGATAATGAATTTAATTAGCAACAGCTTTTCCAACCCATTTGCAATGGTGAACACAGGTGTCAGAAACTTGTAACCTCTGTTCCTATTGGACAAATATTTCAAACCTCATAATTGTATTATTTTTGGGTGTCAATTGATTGTTGGAAACCTTTCTAACACCCAGAAATTCACCCCCTCTTTGTTTAGACATAATTCAGTGGAATGTTGGCTGAGTTTGTCTTTGCATCCAATGGTGGCATGGTTGGATTGTACTAAATTAATCATCTTCCCAGATTGGAGTATATATAAGAAAATTTCAATTTAATGGTAATTAGATTTCTTTTATTTGGGATTAGGTCAGGAATAAAACCGCTTCAGTGAAGAATCTGATACTGATAATCTGGCTCTAAAGGGACTTAACCCAACAGCAGTCTAGTACACCATTTGTGAAAATGGTTTTTGATGAGTATTGCTTTTTACAACATATAAGGTCAAAAATCCTCCATCACTGACCAACTTCCAAATTTTGTATGAAATTTAAATTACCACAAATATTGTTTTGAACGTTATTATTTTAGTTGTGTGTATAATGAGACAAAGTTAGGTAAGTGAACGATGAAACATAATGAAATCTGAACAAGTGTAATGTTTTGCCATCTTAAGTCTTTTTTTCAACCATTATTTTAATGTGCATTCAGTATATAAACATGCATAACATAGATAAAATACTATTATAATATATACTGGGTATATCATGCAGCAGAATAGAACCTGATATCATTGGGTTTAAGTCATGTGCTACAATAGAATTTCAGTTCTAGTCATATGGCTTGACCACAGATGCCAGCCATCTGTCACTGTTCACCATGACACCTACTGATGGCAAAAAAATAAACTTGCTGAACAGAGAATAATTGCTCTCCTCCCAAACTCTCCCTGTATATATAATATATAATAGAACTACATGGGCTAGAGTGGGTGCCTTGAATGTAATACATTTTAAGATTTTGACGATACTGATAAATCACTCAAACTTTGTTTTCATGGTTTATATCACTTCAACCTCTTGATATGTTACTGTCTTGGGGTAGCCCATGGGGTAGATCAATGGAAATGAAAATTGGGCGGGTTCTATAACGGGCGACTGATCCGCACCACCAGTTTTACACCTGGGCAACAAGTTGAAGATCTATTGCTATGTGCTATTTTATAATTAATGGAAATCACAACAAACGTAAAGCTTTTTGCCATTTTGACTATGTTTTTCATGTATTAGGTTATCAACTGTTCAATACAATTTGCAACTGTGGATTCAAAGTCATTTTTTGCTCGAAAAAACCCCTGAATTATCCAGTTGTTTCAATTAAGCAATTTAAATAAAACCGCACAGGAGCACTTTTTTACTTGAAAAAATTCTAATTAAAGATAATTCAAAGTAAGCAATGATTGATTAAGAGGAGTAAACTGTAGGGCAGATTGTTATGTTAGAGGGCTTGAGCATAAAAGCATACAGGATGCTGGGTTTCATAAATAGAGGCATAGGGCTCGAATTTCACAGGGCCGTGGAGGCGGGAATGGAGGCGTGTGGGGTGTTAAAATTGCAAAAAGTGGCGGGCGGGCTCAACCCTGCCTCCATCCCGCCTCCAAGCAATTTTCAAGAAATCGTGTTTACTGCTCCCGCCTCCGTCCCGCCTTCAAGAGGTGGGATAGGCCCTTAAGGCCTTTAACAAGCACTAAATTGCCTCTATTATCCCATTTTGAAAGGCCTTGGTGATTTTAACCCTTTTCCGATGTGAAGCACGCCTGCTTGGAAACACAACGGTGAAACCTGGCGGGAGCACAATTGGATTGCTGACGATTAGCTGCAGCTCCAACATTAAATAAGATATTTGATTAGCCATTGTTGTCTCAGGTCTGGGGGAACCTTTAGAAGACATAACCACAGCTGTTAAAGTTTGGAGCCTAACACCCATCTCCAGTGTGACATCTGGGGAAACCCCTCTCGCCACCTTCACTGAGCGCTTCCTCAACTGAGGCATATACCAAGTAGTCCTAAGCCCTTAATGTGGAAGTCCCATCAGCGAAATGACACACGCCACAGCTGCAGCAGTAGCCAGCAGATTTTTTATTTACAGTAACCATCTTATTATGTCCGTGTATGATTGAGACACGGACAGCAGGAGTTGAACAAAACAAGTCTTTACTGAAAGGAGTCAATCGGGAAACTGAAACCACAGAGGCTTACTAGCGCCTTTTATATAGGGGTGGTCACTGCCGGTACTGCAGTCTGAGACCAGTTATTCTCTTAAAGGTACATACACAACACATCTGATGGCTTTTTAACATTAAACATCAAATTTCACGCAAGTGACTACCCTTGTGACTATTTGTTCATTATCTTTCTCTACGTGCTGCTTCCCCTGTGGCTTCAGCAGATGTGGAGGCCCCTTGCTCACTTTCTTGCTGCTCCTGTCTCGACACCTTTGGCGGGCGTCCTCTGGGGTTGTGAACCTGTGAGGGATCGCCAACAGTCTGCTGCTCCTGCGGCTGTGCAGGGGTTGGCGCCAATCTCAATTGGGTGTGGACTTTGGTGGGGCTCTGACTGAGGGCTCTGCAGTGGCACGGAAGTGTGAGCGCTTGGAGAGGAGCCCCCACTTCCTTGATGTCTGCCACCAACTTCCCTCTCATGGGTCAGGTCCTGCTCTGCACTTGCAAGTGGCTTGAGAGCACCTTGCTGCACATCAGGGGGGCCATGGGGACCCGTATCTGCACTGGCAGTCCTACTCAGAAGGACTTCCATGAAGGGCTGGTTTCTCTGTTCAATAGATGACCATCGTTCCTCCAGAGATGTCATTCTATTCAGAACACTCACCATATTTTCTGCACTCTGGTGACTTATCACCTCCATGGAGGTTGCCATCCCTTCCATGGTGATGCGTTCATGTGCCAATGACTCCATAAAGGCTCTGCTCATGTTCACAATGGACTCCTCCATTCGCTCCACACTCGCAGCGACCCTGGAGACAAAACCTGCCAGAGACTCCTGCATCTGTTCCATCACCACTGATCTTGTAGATGGACCCAGAGGCAGAGGGTCGACATGCAGCTGAGCCGAGCTGGCAGAGTCTTGCGCCCTTCGATGAGGATTCTCCCCTGCTGTCCCTGTCTCCACCATCTGCTGATGCTCACTTGTGAGCTGTAATACACCAGGTGACAACACTATTCTATCTCGCGAAGGTCCCACCGAGGTGTGAGTGTCTCCACTGGTGCTGGGTGTGCTGAATTCTGCTGACACTGTGCCCTCAGAGGTTGCAGCTTCCTCTGAGGAGCCTGGATGCTCAGGCTCTTCTTCCTGGCTAGTGGGGACAGGTGCTGTCGATGGTCCTGTGGGGGAGTAAAGGAAAGAGTCAGAGATGTGATGCCAAGGTTACATGCACATTGCATATTGCAGATGATCATAAGTCCATCTGTTAGAGCTTCAGAATCATTATCAGTGACTCATGCAATGTCAATGAGAGAGATGGAAAACGATTCAGTCACCAGCTTGCTGTGATGCACGCGTCAGTCTGTCCCCCACTTGCGCATTGTCCTCCACTCCCACGATCTCCAGGACCGCCTCCTCCCAGGGGGAGAGCTGGGCTACTGAGGGTGGCCCTCCTCCTGTCCTCACTCTTTCCCTCTTATTGTGAGCTCTCTTTTCCTGCAATGAGGGAGACAAGTGGAGTTTGAGTGAGAATGAAGAAGTGAGTGTAGAGAATCCATAGCATAGATGCTTAGAAGGAGACAAAGATGGAGTGAGGTGGCAAGACCAAGGGCCATCCCTGTGTGTTGTCAGTTGTTTTCATAGCATCGCAGTGATAGGGAGTGTGAGGGCTGCATAGTCGAATAGTTAGGTGAATGTGACCATAGAGAGAGAGAGGGAATGGGTAAGGGTGCATGGATGTTGGTATCAAGTGGGATGTGGAGGAAGAGATTGCTAAAGCTGAGTGCCGGTGAGGAGAGGCAATGGGGATCAGATTGAGGGCGATGGGAAAGTCATACTCACTTTTCCAGTGCGCAGAATGTCTTGAAACCTCTTCCTGCACTGAAGCCAGGTTCTGCGGGTTATCAACAAAGAGTTGACCTCCTGGGCCACCTGGATCCACACTGCCTTGGTATGCTGGGGAGGCTTCTTCCTCCCTGAAGAAGGGAAGAGCACCTCTTTATTGGCTCTTGTTCCCTCCACTGAAGCTTGCAAGGCAACGTCATCAAACCTGGGAGCAGACCTAGGTCTCTCGCTGGGCATTCTGCCTCCAGGTCCCTGTAGCAGCAAAGGCCAAAAGGTTGGCAGTCTGCAGATAAAGTAAGGCTTGTTGCAGACCTTAAATGCAGCATCAATGATGATGTCATCGGAGGCAAGTTTCAGACTGAAAAAACTGATTGGGCCATGGGTTCCCACACGCTGGAACTCAATTGCCCACTTAAGTTAAAATCGCTTCATCCTCCCACATCGATTTAGAATTGGGTGGCTAACACGAAAAGCGATTACATGACCCCAGCCTGCCCCAGTAACAAAATCAAGCCCATAGAGTACAAAAGTAAGGAAGTTATGATGAATCTTTATAAAACACTGGTTTATAAATCACTGGTTCGGCCTCAACTGGAGTATTGTGTCCAATTCTGGGCTCTGCACTTTAGGAAGGATGTGAAAGCCTTAGAGAGGGTGCAGAAAAGATTTACAAGAATGGTTCCAGGGATGAGGGACTTCAGTTACGTGGATAGTCTGGAGAAGTTGGGGTTGTTCTCCTTAGAGCAGAGAAGGTTGAGAGGAGATTTGATAGAGGTGTTCAAAATCATGAGGGGTCTGGACAGAGTAGATAAAGAGAAACTGTTCACATTGGTGGAAGGGTCAAGGACCAGCGGACACAGATTCAAGGTGATTGGTAGAAGAACCAAAGGCAACATGAGGAAAAACTTTTTTACGCAGCGAGTGTTTAGGATTTGGAATTCAATGCCTGAAAGGGTGGTGGAGGCAGATTTAATTGGGGCTTGGATAAGTACCTGAAGGAAAAAATTTGCAGGGCTACAGGGAAAGGGCAGGGTAGTGGGACTAGCTGATGTGCTCTTGCAGAGAGCCGGCATGGGCTCGATGGGCCGAATGGCCTCCTTCTGTGTTGTAACCATTCTTTGATTCTATAAAGTATTGCCTAGACGGAGCATGTGGAGGAAGATTGGATGGGGAGAATCCCATGTTTTTAACAGAGCCTGGCTGATCTTCCACCTGTTAATTTAAATAGGCAAAAAGGCGAGTGGGCTCTGTTACAGGTGTGTGATCCTCCACAACCAATTTCCCTCTATGTGTTCTGTCCATGTGGTTCTTTACACTCAAATGCTATAAGAGGAAAATCTGCCCTACAATCTACTCTTCGTAATTTGTAGAAGAATGTGTATAACACAAGTGCTGTACGCAAGAAAATCTGTCTTCAATGAGTTACAAACCAATAGCATATCAAAAGGTTTAGCTTACATCATAACCACAAGAGTGAGTCTCAAGCTTGTGGAAAACTAACAGTTAACATTACATATTGCAGATTTGAACACGTACTGTAATGAACCCTCAGGAGCCATTTTACTGTTTCCAGATCCTTCACTTTTTGTCATCTGCAACTGATTAACAGATATGACAAAGCTTCGAAACTAACATTTTATCTTCAAAGGTGTGCAGACTAATCAGACTTGAAGACATCACTACAAGCCTAGAAACAATAGCACTTTAATGGGTAACTGCTGACCTAAATTTTCAAAGCAATGTTGACTAATAGATTTTAGGCAGTATGTCTGCCGATGATGAATATAAAATTAAAATTATGGATAAATCATTCCAGATAATACGGAGAAAATAAACATTACATAATTTTGTTTAATCGGTGATGTCTGAGTAAATCGTAAACAACAATTGAAAACAATGCTTATTTTTTTCACTGCAGTGGTGCTACACAAAGAATTTAGATAGCAGTTGCTGCTTATTTCAGTGCACATTCTGTCACTCTAGCTGCCAACTTTGTTGCATACTAAATTATTCAGTACAGGCTGAGCATGCCAAGATTTTTAGTGAACAATAAAAAAATCTGCCAACAGCTAATCACTCATTATGCGATGCAACATTTTGAGACAATTAGCAAACCATACAGCACGTGACAAATAAGACTCATTTGTGATGAAAATAAAATTATATGGTTCATTATCAATGTTCCTGTAAAACACACCCACTAATCAACCAAAACACTCCATTCAACCATAGGACAAACTAGACAGTGGGTTCTGCCAAACTCTTGGCTGCTACTGCAATTGTAATGTTGTGTGGTTATCTGTTTCATAATCTGCTTGGATCAAACTGGATAATTGCTCCTAAAGTGCTTTAACAGAGTAAGAACCGGTTATCCCATCTATTAATCATACGTATAACTTCACAGCCAAATCAACTAGTATGTTATTGTCCCCTTGAGATCCAGGGAGGGTTAAACCCCTTGTGACCCTGCTAATATAGCAGTACAGATGGAAAGGAGCGTGTCTACAAGGACCAGCTGACAGCTGCCACCCCAGCCCTGGGAGAGATGTGAGCCAATAACAGTCAAGTACACCATTTGTGAAACGGGTTCCCAATCAATAATCATTGCTTTTGCTACTACATGGCCGTATAATGAAAAACTGCCACTTCCAAACCCTCTATGAATTTAAATTTGATGTGGTGTAATGGAAGCTTGGCTAATTTTCAAAGACTACCACATTATTAAATATACATAGTTAATATATATAGTGACAGGAAAATAACACAAAACCCCCACATTTTAAACCTGCTAATAAAAATGACAGTCTCAGAACTGCAACTGAAGGAACCTCGAGATCTTTGCTAATTAGAAGTTGCCAAACCCGTTGCATTTTCAAAATAAATTGAAATGCTGCACATGCTGAATTTCATATTTCATATAATATCAAGTGCATGCAGGGACCTCATTCGTTTCCATTCTATAATGTGTGGCTATACACCATATTTTTCTTAGCCATACTGTATACAAATAAAACAATGAATATCAGTCATTAGTGTCTTAGATACATTTTACATGGTGTATTTACAGCACAATATAATTACGCTGCAAAAAATTACTGCTTTGAACACAAACTTGCTGTTGTAGTTAGTAAGGTAAAATAGTGATTTTCACTGACTCAGTCATATGAGAATTCAGTTTGCTTTTAGAACATGAATAAACAGACAGATGGAGGTAGGAAAAAACAAGCAGTTTTCCCTCATTTAGGGATGTGTGTTGACAAATCCCTGGCAAAGGATCCACATTGCAAACATCCTACCCCATGGAGCTAGTTAGTGGGGTAAACAAAAGGAGCTACTAGTGCAGACTCTCACTGTAGAAACAAAAGATGGAAAGATAATCAATTTAATGGTAAATTACTGCAAGCCATAACTAGTCCTCTGGTAAGCATGCTTTTGCTTCAAAATGAAACATTAATGAAGGCTGTCTGATTCTAGTCTAGGCTGAAAATCAGAAAACAAAAGTTGCATTAAGTATTTTGTATGTAAGGAAAATTTCCCAAGCAGTTATTTATTTTATGCACCAATTATAATCACACACTGTGACTGCTGAAAAATCTGCACTAATGCTAAAAATGAATGTTCAGAACAAATTCAGCTGATGTTTAATCTTCATGAATAATACATGTCCTCTGATTGTTTAAAATGTTACTATTGATAAGAAGTTTAGAAAAAAAACTGTAACCTTTAAAGTCAGTTTATGAATAACTGGACGAAGAAAAGTAAATTTAATTTTGCCTTTTGTAATCTTCTAAAGATGGCAGAAACTTCTATAATTTGTAAAGGGAATTGCACAAGCTATTTGACTTCAATTCATGCGTCAAAGCTTGAAGAAGTATAAAATGAGATCTATTCGTTATTTTAAGGTGTTGGGATCGAATTTACTCTCACATTAACTCCAACGGGAGGCCAGCGGAACAACCGGAAACTCTACTGGGACTTGGATACACCAGGTCTTGGCTTCGAATAGGAATTCTAGTGGCCTTGTTTAGGGGTCTCTGACTGCTTCAAACAAGGCG
Organism: Somniosus microcephalus; assembly: GCF_052327205.1. Classification (NCBI taxonomy): domain Eukaryota; kingdom Metazoa; phylum Chordata; class Chondrichthyes; order Squaliformes; family Somniosidae; genus Somniosus; species Somniosus microcephalus. The sequence continues at coordinate 82,252,163 of NC_140993.1, read as the reverse complement.
ACTGGTGTAGAGGGGCAAAGCCTCCCTATGCTAGGAGTTTCTGCTTATTTGGCCCTACTGGGACCTGGTGTATGTTTAGAGGCCAGTACATGAGATTCTCCCCACCCGATCAGTCAGATCAGGCGTAATGGTCCCCAGGAAGCAACAAGTGGGCCCCGGTCCAGGCCAAGGTGCACCACTAAAGATCATTTTTTTTAGTAGGAGAGAACAAAAAATGTATCTCGGGGTGGGAGGGGGTGATGGGTGAGGGAGAAACTAGCTTCCCTCCCACCTTCAGATGGCAGCAAAGTGCGGAGTTTCACTTGTGGTAGCATGGGCGCTCCTGGCCCCATTGCAAATGAGGTGCTTTTCCAGTGAGGTCACATCCTCCAGCAGCGTCCGCACTGGAGGGCACCAGCAGTCACAATCCTAGCGTAACTACCTGGATCTTGGCCGGAGGATTTTTGGGGCCCCTATTGGACTTTCTTGATGTTAAAAAGTAGAAATACTGAACTGTGCCTTTTTATGGACTTTACTCTTGTCTCCTTTCTCTCATTTCTGGCCTTCCCATGCTATGCACCAACCCCCATTGCCCAACTATGAAAACGGACAGGTACGTTATTCCCAGGCCTCTGCCAATGGCACTTTATGAACAGCATAAGAGGGTGGAGTTGTGTGAAAGTAGCTCAGACCAGAGCACCTCTTTCTGATTGTTCCTCCCTTCCTATTAGGAAGTAGATGAGCCTTCACACCCTATGCTGTACCAAGCAACTAAATATTACTGGTATAAAAACTGCATATGTACTTTACTTCAAAAAAAAGTAATTCACTTCTGTTCTCTGGAACAAAATCAAAAATCACAACACTGGGTTATACACATATCATACTTAATTATTTTCCACCCAACAAAGTACAATTTCCAGCTTTTCATAAACTGTATTTCTATGTTCATTTTTCTCATCTTTATAGGTAGTGTGAGTGTTACGGTACGTTACTAGAAAAATATAGTCAGTTCATTTTTGTGGTTTTAATGTGAGAAAAGATATAGTGACAAGAGAGTTGACCTTTTCAAGCTATTCTTGCTTGCTATTTTATATAAGGCTATTAACTTGTCTTCTTAGATAGATTTGCCACAATTTGTCTTCCATTACTACAAAAATACCTGGTTTCTGGTGAATTAGAATTTATTCAGCAAATAGAATTCACTGAATTCCTTTTTAGTATCAACTAACCCAGCCAGCTACAAAAGATTTATTTTAGAGGAGTGTTAATGTCAAGAGAAATTAAAATAAAACTGTACTGTTGATACCTGACTCTATATATAGTTACTTGCAGATTATTTTTATTGAGAGCATCATTATAATCTTTACAATTGCCATATAATTTATTAAAAATCCTAAGCAAATGCTCAATGATAAAATGTTATATTATATGCAAGCACGAGAGAACCCATTCCTCCTATACTTATGGAACTGTCACTCAATAACTGAATTGCTTTGACTATGATGTCACTGAAGAGGCAGGATTTGTAAAGGAGTTATTTTAAAAGGATAATTAGTTAACAAAAATTAAAGAAATAATAACAGCACTAGTGAGCAACTTAAAGGGCTATTATACTCAATTACAGGATAAGAATTTCCCAGTCATTAACTGGATCTTTCTCTGCATGTACTAGATTTTGAAAATTGGCCTGCTATTTAAAGAAAAATGTACATACAAGCACATTTTAGGACAGCATTTGTTTTCCTTTTAATACTCATTTCATAGGAACAATATTTTCCATTTTTCATGGAGATTTCAACTTGCTTCCTAACTTTATATTTCCACAGCATGCTACAATGCTGATGTCCATGTAGATATATTGTTATAAGTTAATGTTTTGTCTTAATGGGGGTTATATTGTATCTTTCATAATAATATAAACTCAATGTATTTGCACAGCCAATTTATTTCCAGGCAAGCTGCATAATGCAAATAAGAGCCTAGTCGTTATAACACTAGACGAGCAACCCAGTGATTGTAAGCTCAAATCCTAATATGGCAGGTTATGAAATTGAACTCAATATGTCTGGTTATTTGTGGTCTGCTGCCAGAAAATGACCATAAAAACTACTGGATTGTCATAAATAGCCAACTAGTTCCACCAATATTCTGCTGCCCCTATCTGGTCAGGCCTACACATGGCTCTATTCCCACTCTTAATGCTCTAGGGATTGGCATTAAATACCATTTTACCAGTATCACCCACATCCTAAGGAAAAATAACAAAATGTTGCAGTTTCATTTCATTAATTAAATTTACATAGATAAGAGTTAAGGTTATGCCCTATGTGGCTGCTTAATGTCGTAGATGACCATTGTTATTTTTAATTGTGTTTAATGATAAATGCCAGATCAAATGTTTGTTACTAAAAGCACATGATCAGTAGGGTACTGGGATTTTCTTTATTGCAATTACCTTCATATTAGTTTCTGTCCATTGCCTCTGACAGGCATAAATTAGTTCTTGTAATGTTGCCTACAGATTAATGAATTCCAAAATTGAAGTTTAATTGTTTGGGTGTGAGTGGAAAGAGTAGAGGTAGATTCTAGCTTAGGTACACCTGTGATGAAATGATTTTTCCCCCCCTCTCTGTTTCTCTCACTCTCTTGCAGCATCACTCTGCTGATAACTGACAGTTCTATCAGTGGATTCCACTCAGCACAGCAGAAACTGCAGCTGAGGCAAAGCCGGAATTAATAATCTGCATGAGTGAACACACATCTGCCGTTTGCAGAGAAAGATTCTATTAACGAATGCCGAATCCTTATAATTAGCAGAGCAGTTTTTGCAGCTGCCCATCTGACCCCCAGACTGAATGAATTGTGGGTGGTGTTCAGCCTCAGAATTAATCTTCTCAAATTACTGTATATATGTTCATAGCAATAAAAAATAACAATAGGTTGAATATGGTCCACAATAATAAAAATAGAATTCTGTTCCTACATTACTTCGATGCTACAATGAATGGGAGTGGTACAGCACTTTTAATAAGGAATGTGAACCCATTCTAAACAATCTGTTTGAATTGTATAATATACATCGTCAGTTTGATCTTATTTTTTTTTAAATTGGTGAGATCAGGATGGGTGCATTGAAAGAGCAAAAGAGAAATGATAATCCTCTCAGCAGGCTTCGTGGCAGAACACAGGATCAAATACAACAAGAACAAACAAAACTACAGTACAAAGAAGCCCGTTACAAACACATTCTTTTGACTAAGATTTATGCAGACATCTATAAACCATTAAAATGTGGTTCTTCTAAAATAAAAAAAAATCAGATCAACAATCTCTGGGTAAGTAAGTTTTGGACTGCATCTGCCAGCTGCTCCTAGCTTTCAGTGACCTCCTTCTTGAGACTTTGCCACTGACCCTAAGGTACCTTAATTCCTCCACATGCATATTTTAACATTATTACAAAAGGCCTCATTTGCAATTTATAGGGAAAGCAGAAATGAAGACATTTCAGAGAGGTCTGCCCTAACCATTTCTGCCAGTGATGGAATTATAGTCTAAACAGCTGGAGTGTGTCCCAGGAGACAGTGGGATATGGCTCCTTTATAGCAGAATAAATCTATCAGACATATTTCAACTGTCCGACAACATTAATAGACACCAGCACACTTTAATATTTAATGAACTTGCATGTAGGTTGTTTACAAGAAAGGGCAATCAAGGAACCTGATCCAAACTCCATTATGAAGCTCTACAACAAACCTTTCAGCCAAATCAATTTTTAAAAAACTTTCTGTCAGAAGCAGACTAGTAAATTACATGTTTCATTTTCAGGAAGTGACAACATTTGGCAGTTAACCATCCAAAATGTAATAATTTCCACGGGGCACACATAGCAATATACATGTCATAACAGTGAAAGAATATTTTTAAGTAAGCAATATGTACAATGGGAAGAGCTGTGGCTACGAAACAGAATTCAGATAGAGATGCTAACACAATACGCACAAAAAAGGAAGCTAAAACACTATCAACAAAAATTTGAATGGCATAAAACTGCTTCATGGGGAAAGAGAACAGCTTTAGAAAGTAGCCCAGTGATGTTAGATACTGGAGAATAGATTTTCAGGTCATCTGCCCTGGTTCTGCAGGTGCAGAGCAGGTGCAGGGTGACTGAAAAATGTTGGGAAGAGGCATTAGATATGTTTTCCACCTGACTTAATTTTGTATGCTAGAGTGCTTCAGCCTCATTAAGGTCCTAGAAATCATGCAATGGTATTTAAATGATAGCTGATACAATTTTTTGGCTTTTGCACTCATTTTCTGCTGAGACCATTTTTAATGGATGCAATAGAACTCTTAAAAGGGAACATGCTTTGGATTTAATATTGGTACAACGTTTGTAGAACTTTTTCAGTACTCTTGTTTTACTAGAGATTTTTTCCAATATTTTTGTAATTTAATAATATGAACTTTTGGAGTTATATTTGTGGGCTATTTTTTATTTACCTTTTATGGTAAGTTTGATTTTAAATGTCGCAAAAACAGTAGTCCATATTGCCCATTAAATCACTAGAAAGTAGACTGTAAGTGAAACACACACTGCAACAAACTAGGTACAGATGGGAAAAGGGGCACATGAAAAGAGTTCTTCCACTACCAATTTTCACTGGAGTCAAAGAGCCATAAGTTATCTAGATACAAGCTGCAGAGTGAAGTGGCAGTCTGTAAGTGAAGGTTAAGTTAAAGATGGAGATTGGTTTGGATGCATCCCAAATATAGTATTTCACAGATGAAGTGGTGCAGGATGAAAGAAGGTATACCAGGGAGATCAGCAGGCATCTAAGTGACAATGGCTACACCTGCCATTATGCCATCAAGCATAACTGCAGGTTTTGGCACAAGGACCCGACAATGACTGAGGACAGCTGCCTCCACAGGCCATCTGCTGCAAGGACATCTGCATCCAACCTTCCAACATAGGCATGGCATCACTCGTGGCTATTAAGGTCATTTCAGCCTTTCTCATTCTTGAGTGTCAAAGAGAGCAACCCTTCTTAAACCCATCACATGCAACATAATGTGCACTTTGCCAGTCATGAGATAGGGTTAGAGTGCTGTGCTGCTGTCCCACAAGTCCTCAGACCCTACATCGTGCTTTCACATTGTGGTTCCCTTCACTTTATTTTTAGTTGACACTTATTTCTCCTTCTTAGCCTTCAGACTTGCCAAAAGTTGCCAATGTGTTGAAATGCATTTTGAACTTTTCTGAAGGTTGTTAGGATTTTGTTCCTCTATGTAGCTACTTACCTTTAAGTGACTACATCCCTTTAAACTTCACCAACACTGCAATTTTCCTGTATCCAATTAGGCTGGCTTCCTGCACAAGGTCAAATTTACACAGGTAGCTGTGAATAATTATGGAAATGAACTGACCCAGGAAAAGTGCCAGCAGTTAGCACATTACACTTCTGGAATTACATAGAAATTACAATATAGAAACAGGCCGTACGACCCAACTAGTCTGTGTTGGTGATTATCCTCCACACAAGCTGAAGTCCTAATCCCATATTGCTTTATTCCCCTTTCTTTGAACCATTGATCTAATCTATTCTTTTATGTTGACATGGTCTCTGCTTCAATCACAGCTCTGGTAATGCATTCTACAGCCTCATACCTGCATACAAAGAAGTTTCTCCAAAACTCTTTCCTAAATCTTTTACATTTAGTCTTATATGTTTCTCCCTTAATTCTAGACTCCGTAATCACCGGAAAAGGTCTATTTCTTAGTACTGTGCGCATACCTTCTAGCTAGACACACTAGAACTTAGTCATCTGGACTGAACTTCACTAAGACACAAAAATTTACTTTTTTCCATTTGCACAACATATAAAACTCAAAACCTTTATAAGTATATCAGTAAGAGCATGTTGGTTAGAATAAGGTCTAAAATTGGTCAGTAAATGAATATTCACAAAGCAGCCCAGTACGAACTTGAATCTCAGCCCTGACCGACAGTTGCTCGAACTCTGTTAGATTTCCTCATTCTGTCATTACCAAATCTCTGTAAGGCTGATAGGCATAATAGGGTAGAGTTGTTGAATTTGCTCTCTCAATGTGGAGCTTCATACATCGAAGTGCATCTAGAAAAACTTGCATTTCTATAGCGCCTTTCACGACCACCTCAAAGTGCTTTACAGCCAATGAAGTACTTTTGAAGTGTAGTCACTGTTGTAATGTAAGAAATGCAGCGGCCAATTTGCGCAAACAAGCTCCCACAAACAGCAATGTGATAACGACCAAATAATCTGTTTTTAGTGATGTTGGTTGAGGGATAAATATTGGCCAGGACACCGGAGATAACTTCCCAGCTCTTCTTCGATATAGTGCCATGGAATCTTTTACAATCTACCTGAGAGAGCAGACTTGGTTTAATATCTCATCTGAAAGACAGCACCTCTGACAGTGCAGCACTCCCTCAGCACTGCACTGGAGTGTCAGCCTAGATTTTTGTGCACAAAGTCTCTGGCTTGGGATTGTGAACCCACAACCTTCAGTTGATTCAGAGGTGAGTAGTGCTACCAACTGAGCCATGGCTGACACTTTACTGAATGTAGTGAATTTATGTGGGGAGGTTAGTGAGCCCCATGGGATTTCCTGTCCATTTAAAGCTGTGCACCTTGTGGTAAACCACTGTTATTGTTGTTCACCATTGTTGTTGTTGTTGCACACTGTTGTATGCCTCAGCTGGCTCCGCCCCTGGCTCCACCCGCATGCCCAGGTATAAAGGTGGCTGCTCTGCAGCCCCCCTGCCTTCTTGGAAACCAGTCAACCACGAGAGGCATGCTCTGTTCTTTGTTAATAAAAGCCTTTTAGTTACTCTCCTAACTCTCCGTCTTTTATGAGTAATTGATAGCGCATCAATTTTATTAACAAAAACAAAAATCGACAAAAACAAAATGTCGGCACCAAACGCTGAGCAGCAGGCGCTGCAGCAAATGACGGCACCAAACGCTGAGCAGCAGGCGCTGCTGCATGCCCTCAGACCAACATGCCTGGACCTAGACCCTCAAGAGGCGGGTTCGTCTACCAAGTTCGCACAATGGCTGCGTTGCTTCGAAGCTTACCTGGAAGCCTCAGCCGTGACACTAGATGGAAACAAACTAAAAATCCTGGCCTCCAAGGTGGGCCACCAAGTCTACACGCTCATCCAGGACGCAACTACCTACGCGGCGGCTATCGATCTGCTAAAAGGACAATACACACGCCCGGTAAATATGGTTTATGCCAGGCACCTCCTGAGATCCCGCAAACAGCAGTCCGGGGAATCGGTGGAGGCATTCCTACGGGCACTACAGATACTCGGCCGAGCCTGCGATTGTAAAGAGGTATCGGCCGCGACACACACGGAGGGACTTATCCGAGATGCTTTCGTTGCGGGCCTCAGGTCCGACTACTCCCGGCAGAGACTGCTGGAGAAGGGCGAAATCGACCTGAAGAAGGCAGTGTCCCTCGCGCTCTCGCTAGACGCGGCCCACCGGAATATGGACGCATTCTCCCCTAACCGTTCCGCACTGTGGACGCCGCAACCTTGGGTCATGGGACCGCCACCCCCGGCACCAACTGCTGCAGCGATGTCCAAGGGCCCGAAATGTTACTTTTGTGGCCAGGCAAAACACCCCAGAGCACGCTGCCCGGCGAAAAACGCTACCTGCTCTGGCTGCGGGAAGAAAGGACACTACGTCAGCGCCTGCAAAGGTAAAACCGCTAACGCCAGCAGCGCCGCGTGTGAACCGTGGGGGCAGCCATCTTGTCCGCCATCTTGGACACCTCCAGCCGCGTGGGGATCGGGATCATGGGCGCAGCCATTTTGTCCGCCATCTTGGATGCCTCCAACTCCAATCGCGGGTGACCCGGACTCAACCACCGCCTCGTCTGACGACCACAGCAACTCGCTCGACCATACGCTGGCCTCCGTGACGCTGGACCAATCTCTCCCTCACCAACTGTCCAGGTCCATGATGGACATTACGGTAAACGGCCGCGCCACTACCTGCCTTTTCGACAGCGGGAGCACGGAGAGCTTTATCCACCCCGACACGGTGCGCAGTTACTCTCTCCCGGTCCTGCCAACGCGCCATCAGATCTCTATGGCTTCCAAATCCCATTCAGCAGACGTCGGTGGCTATTGTGTAGTGACCCTTTCAGTAAGGGGCACAGAATACAAAAATTTTAAACTTCTTGTCCTGCCCCATCTCTGCGCTGCCGTTCTACTGGGGTTGGATTTTCAGTGCCACCTTAAAAGTGTCACATTAGCGTACGGCGGACCCCTCCCCCCACTCACAGTCTGCAGCCAGCAGCTTTTAAATCGCCCGCCGCGCACCATTTGCAGCCTCTCCACGCTTAAAGTCTCCCCCCCACCCTTGTTCGCTAACCTCACCCACGACTGTAAGCCCATCGCTACCAAAAGCAGGCGGTACAGTGCCGGGGATAGGAGCTTCATTAAATCCGAAGTAGCAAGACTCCTGAAGGAAGGGATTATTGAGGGTAGCACTAGCCCATGGCGAGCACAAGTGGTGGTAGTGAAGACTGGCGAAAAACAGCGCCTAGTTATTGACTACAGCCAGACGATCAATCGCTACACCCAGTTAGATGCATACCCACTCCCCCGCATATCTGACATGGTCAATCAGATAGCATAATACCGGGTGTTCTCGACGATTGATCTGAAGTCGGCATACCACCAGCTCCCCATCAGGGCTGAGGACCGCCAGTACACAGGTTTTGAAGCTGACGGTCATCTCTACCACTTCCTCCGAGTCCCCTTCGGCGTCACCAACGGGGTTTTGGTCTTCCAAAGGGAGATGGACCGAATGGTTGACCAGAACGCGCTGCAGGCCACCTTCCCCTATCTAGACAACGTCACCATCTGCGGCCACGACCAGCAGGACCATGACGTTAACCTAGAGAAATTCCTCCATACGGCCCAGCGGCTGAATCTAACATACAACAAGGACAAATGTATGTTTCGCACCACGCGCCTCGCCATTCTTGGCTGCGTAGTGGAGAACGGAGTCATCGGCCCCGACCCCGACAGAATGCACCCCCTTATGGAGCTCCCCCTCCCCCACTGCCAAAAAGCACTGAAGAGATGCCTAGGGTTTTTCTCTTACTATGCTCAGTGGATGCCCAACTATGCGGACAAAGCCAGACCCCTCATCAAGTCCACCTCCTTCCCCCTGACAGCAGAAGCATGTGCAGCCTTCACTCTCATAAAAAGAGATATTGCGAAGGCCACAATGCACGCAGTGGATGAGTCCATCCCTTTCCAAGTGGAGAGCGACGCATCCGACTTCGCCCTAGCTGCAACCCTTAACCAGGCGGGGAGACCCGTGGCCTTTTTCTCAAGGACCCTCCAGGGCCCCAAGATTCGACACTCCTCTGTCGAAAAGGAGGCCCAGGCCATTGTGGAAGCGGTGCGACATTGGAGGCATTACCTGGCCGGAAAACGATTTACCCTGCTCACTGGCCAGCATTCAGTAGCTTTTATGTTTAACAATAAGCAGAGGGGCAAAATCAAGAACGACAAGATCTTGAGGTGGAGAATTGAACTCTCCACCTACAATTACGATATCTTGTACCGGCCCGGGAAACTCAATGAGCCCCCAGATGCCCTATCACGTGGTACATGCGCCAACGCGCAGGTTGATAGACTGCAGACCCTCCACAATGACCTCTGCCACCCGGGGGTCACCAGGTTCTTCCATTTCATCAAATCCCGTAACCTGCCCCACTCCATCGAGGAGGTCAGGACCATGACCAGGAACTGCCAAATCTGTGCCGAGTGCAAACCGCATTTTTATAGGCCAGACAGAGCAAGCCTGATCAAGGCCACTCGCCCCTTCGAGCGCCTGAGCGTCGATTTTAAAGGGCCCCTCCCCTCCTCTGACCGCAACGTGTACTTCCTCAACATAATTGATGAGTACTCCCGTTTCCCGTTTGCCATCCCTTGGCCAGACATGACCAGTACCACGGTCATTAAAGGTCTGAATGACCTTTTCGCCTTGTTCAGCTTCCCTAGCTATATCTGTAGTGTATGTACCCGTCTACCTTTAAGGGAACTATTGAATGTAACCGTTCACCTTTAAGAGGACTACTTTCGGGTGGCACTATTTGTTTGGCTTCTGTATACTGTAATACCGATAGTGACCACACCAGTATATAAGTGTTGTGGCATGATTGCTGGGGCAGATTCGCCCGGACCTTCGAATAGTAAAGACCTGTTTGTTTGTTACTTCTGAAGTCTGTGTATTTATTAACTGCACAACCCACAGACTTTACAGTGGCGACGAGTCCAATCGTACCCTGCGGCAAGACTACCAAAAGCAACGAAGCGCGTCGAAGAGAGACAACCGCCCTCGTCGTGCTACCAAAAGAAAACACGAGGCTGCAACAACAGAAAGCAGTAAGACTAACAACAAAAGCTGTATCAGCAACAGGCACTGACTACCCTTCTGCCACGGTGCGGAGTGAGCCGACCAGCAAGAAACAAGGCGGCCGACGAAACTGTGAGTAGGGGAAGGTGTAGAAGTATCCGGAGGATAAGGGCAGAGCACTTGACCTCGGTCGAGGGGGAGCTGTGCCGGCCAAAAGTCGGGTCCAACGGCGTCGGGTGACAGCCGGACCGCGATCGGCGGAAAAACTCCGGGCAGCGACCGCAGCCACGAAGCGCTGAGCCTGCGAGTAGGCGCGGGAAGAGAAACCCAGCCGCAGCCGGGGAGGGAAACACCGGTCTGCGAGAGGGCTGGGGAGGCGAACGGGAACCGTGCAGGTGAGAGCCGGGTGCGGAGAGAGAGACTGCGAGGAGCCAGTCCAGCGGCTGAGCTGTTCTCCACCAACGGGGTACTCAGAGCCGGCAAAACCGAACGTGCGGGAGTGGGAGAGAGACACAGCTGAAAACGGGGTGAGAGACTGCGCGAGAGCCAGTCCAGCGGCTGAACTGTCCTCCGTTAACGGGGTGTACCCAGCGCCGGTAGAGCCGTGCGGGCGGGAGGAAAAGACAGAGCCGAGTAAGGGGAGCTGTGCGGAAGCCAGCCCAGCGGCTGAACCTGTCCGCTGTGGGGAAAGCGTACCCCTTCCACCAGGGAAGAAACGCGGGAAGCCGCCATTAGGCGGGGAAGACGATTGAAGTGGGCGGGGCGAGAAGGAAAGAGCGGGAAACCGCCATTTTCGCGGGAAAACCGCCATCTTAGAAATAAACAAATAAATAAGAAGACTTGAAGAAATACTTGTGTTGTACCCAAGGAAAGAAAGATGCCTAAGCGGGCGGACATCAACGAGTTCAATTCGGAGATAGAAGACTGGGCCACGTACGTAGAACGTATTGAGATACATTGTAAGGCTAACAAAATAGCTAAGGAGGAAAAAGCTTTAACCTTACTTAACATGATGGGTGCGAAAACATTCGGGGTGTTGAAGAATCTTCTCTCACCAGCTAAACCGGCAGATCAGACTTTCGACGATATTGTAGCAGCGCTGAAGGATCACTTGAACCCCACACCGTTGATGCTGGCTGAACGATTCAAATTCTACGCAAGAACGCAGAGGAAAGACGAAAGCAATGCGGAATACTTGGTCGAACTGCGTAGGATAGCGAAATACTGCCAGTTTGGAGGGAATCTGACAGAGGCACTGCGTGACAAGTTCGTATGCGGATTGTCCAAAGAAGGAATGCAGAAGCGACTACTGGAAGAAAATGACCTCACACTGGACAGGGCTGTCCTCATAGCTGCATCGCATGAAGCCGCAGCGAAAGGAACGGCGGAAATGCAGCTAAAGGCGGCGGCACTAGGGGTGGACCAAATTACTTCGAGCACAACAAAATGCTACCGTTGTGGGAAGACAACACATGACCAGAATCAATGCTGGGGTAAAAAGCAAGAATGCAGGAAATGTGGCAAGATCAGGCACATAGCTAAGGTATGCCGGTCAGGAGCAACGTACAACAATAAGAAGTCACCACAAAAATGGTACGGAAAGGTACAAGAGGTGACTAAGAAGAGTCTGAGGGAACAGAAGTCGGTCTCACACTCCAAATGCAAAGGACTGGACAGTCTGAGAATTCACAACGTGAGCAATGAAGCTGACCGACAAACTATCTGGATAACGCTACAGATTGCAAAGGTCCAAGTAAAAATGGAAGTGGACACCGGATCGGCGTTGACGGTCATGAATAAGCATGACTATAAGAAATTTTTCAAGCATATTCCACTACGGGATACGGAACTAGTACTACAGACATACACGGGGCACAAAGTATTCCCCATCGGAATGATAGAAGTCAAGGTGAGATACAAGGATAAAGATCATCACCGGTTGGACCTGTATGTATTGCCTGAGGGAGGACCACCACTTCTGGGGCGGGAGTGGATCCGAAAAATAAAATTGGACTGGCAGTCCCTAAACACCATGACGGTGGATTCCGAAAAAGAGGATGTCAAACCTGAACGGTTGTCCAGAATATTGGACGAAGCTAAGGAGGTATTCCAGCAAGGACTGGGAACGCTGCGAGGTATTAAAGCAAAGGTTAAGATTGCAGAAAATGCAAGCCCAAAGTTTTTTAAGGCCAGATCAGTTCCTTACGCAATACGACCAGCTGTGGAGGCAGAACTGGAAGAACTTGAACGATCAGGGGTTCTGTCAAAAGTGGACTGGAGTGAGTGGGCCACGCCCATTGTTCCCGTCATGAAGTCCTCACCGAGTAATAAGCCTGGGGGACCGGGGAAGGTCCGTATCTGCGGAGATTTCAAGATTACTGTGAATCCGGTGCTTCACACGGTACAATACCCGCTTCCGCGGATTGAAGATATCTTTGCTTCGTTGGCTGGAGGGAAACATTTCACGAAAATAGATCTGGCTCAGGCATATCTACAGATGGAGGTCGAGGAAGAGTCACGCCAGTACCTCACCATCAACACTCACAGAGGCTTGTATCGCTACAATAGACTGGTCTTTGGGGTAGCTTCGGCGCCAGCAATTTGGCAGAGGGCCATGGAACAGGTGTTACAAGGAATTCCAAGCACGCAGTGCTACTTAGATGACATTTTAATCACGGGAAAAGATGAGGAAGAACACCTCACGAATTTGAAACTGGTACTCACCAGGTTGAAGGAGTATGGCCTTCGGGTTAATCGCAAGAAGTGTGAGTTCTTCCAAAAACGGATCTCATACTGCGGTCATGTCATTGACCGAGAGGGACTGCATAAGTCACCCGAAAAGATAGAAGCGGTTGTGAAGGCCCCCGCCCCAGGAAACGTATCACAGTTAAGATCATTCTTGGGGTTGATTAATTACTATCACAAGTTTCTGCCAAATTTATCCACGGTACTGCATCCGCTGAATGACCTGTTGCGGAAAGAAACACCATGGAAGTGGAGTGAGGAATGCAAAAAGGCTTTTCGCAGAAGCAAGGAGTTGATTACCTCTGAAGAAGTGTTGGCTCATTTCAGCCCAGCATTACCCCTTCGTCTAGCTTGCGATGCTTCCCCGTACGGAATTGGGGCAGTACTCTCGCATAGGCTACCAAATGGCTCGGAAAGGCCAGTGGCTTTCGCGTCCCGATCATTGACACCCGCGGAGCGAAATTACGCCCAAATAGATAGGGAGGCCCTCAGTCTTGTGTGGGGCGTGAAGAAATTCAACCATTACCTACAATGTAAAAAGTTCACATTGCTGACAGACCACCAGCCGTTGGTGTCCATATTCAACCCAAATAAGGCCGTTTCCACCATGACAGCACAAAGGTTACAAAGGTGGTCCGTGTTACTTGGGGCACACCAATACGAAATTGAGTACAAAAGGTCTAAACAGCATGGAAATGCTGATGGGTTGTCACGCTTGCCATTGCCGATGGTAGAAGAAGCGAGTATAGTGGACCCAGTAGAGTTGTTCCACTCATCCATAGTGGAGTGTCTACCGATAACAAACTCAATGATTGAGAATGAGACAAGGAATGACCCGACTCTTTCACGAGTCTATGATGTAACGGTGGAGGGATGGCCAGCACAGAGCGAACCAACACTGCAAGCATTTGCACAGAGGAAAGAACAACTGTCAGTGTGTCGAGGAACCCTGATGTGTGGATCTAGAGTGGTGATTCCACCCAAACTCCAAAAGAAGGTGCTAAAGGAGCTGCACGAAGGACATCTGGGGGGAGTAAAGATGAAAAATCTAGCAAGAGCGTTTGTGTGGTGGCCAGGCATTGATAGCGACATAGAGGAGATCACGAAGAACTGCCTAGGATGTCAGAGGGTTCAGAACGCGCCACCCCAGGCTCCTCTGCATCCATGGGAGTGGCCCTCATCGCCTTGGCAAAGAGTACACATCGACTTTGCTGGTCCATTTATGGACTCGATGTTTCTAATAGCGGTGGATGCCCACTCCAAGTGGCCGGAAGTAATTAAGATGACCACCACCACGACGGAAAAAACCATCGCAGTGTTAAGGACTATGTTTGCTCGGAATGGCCTGCCGGAACAGATCTGTTCTGATAATGGACCACAATTTGTGTCCGAAGAATTCAAGAAATTCTTAAAGAGCAATGGGGTTAAACATTACACGTCAGCCCCATACCATCTCGCCTCAAATGGATTGGCTGAAAGGTTTGTCCAGACCTTCAAGAAGGCCGTAAAGGCCATGAGTAATGAAAATATAAGTCTGCAACATAAGGTGGATAGCTTTTTGTTGGCATACCGAAATGCGACACATGCGGTCACAAATCAAACTCCCGCAATGATGTTCTGTAATAGACGCCTAAGATGCCGGCTGGATTTACTAAAACCAAACGTCAGAAGAGACGTAGAGAACCGGCAATTCCAGGGCATGAACGACAGGGTCACTAGATCTTTCCAGATCGGTCAACGAGTTTTGGCCCGGGACTACCGTACTGAGAAATGGCAGCCTGGAACTATTGGGAAAAGGCTGGGGCCATTGATGTACACCGTGGACATTGGAGACAATATAATAAGGCGCCATGTTGACCAAATCATAGGGTCCGCCACAAATAGGCCACCGACTTCACCACCTTATCCGGGTGATGTTGAAACTGAGATACCCAGAACACCTACTTCCGATCTAGTGATACTGGAGTCTGCTGAACCTGACACGGCTTTTCAAGCCGAATCGACCTTGCCAGAAGCACCTCCTACCCCGCCTGAAATGACGACACCACTGCGGCGTTATCCTGACAGAATCCGGAAACCCCCGGAAAGACTGAATCTATGAACTGTCTTACATAAACCTGTATATATGTTAGAATGTATGTTCACTATGGACTTAGTAAGTAATAAGCTAAAAAGGGAGGATTGTAGTGTATGTACCCGTCTACCTTTAAGGGAACTATTGAATGTAACCGTTCACCTTTAAGAGGACTACTTTTGGGTGGCACTATTTGTTTGGCTTCTGTATACTGTAATACCGATAGTGACCACACCAGTATATAAGTGTTGTGGCATGATTGCTGGGGCAGCTTCGCCCGGACCTTCGAATAGTAAAGACCTGTTTGTTTGTTACTTCTGAAGTCTGTGTATTTATTAACTGCACAACCCACAGACTTTACAATATCCATAGCGACCGGGGCTCATCCTTTATGAGCGACGAACTCCGTCAGTACCTGCTCATGAGAGGTATTGCTACAAGCAGAACCACCAGCTACAACCCCTGGGGGAACGGCCAGGTGGAAAGAGAGAACGCGACGGTTTGGAAGGCCGTCCTCTTAAACTTAAAATCTAAGGGCCTTCCAACCTCT
This sequence comes from Somniosus microcephalus, assembly GCF_052327205.1. Taxonomy (NCBI): domain Eukaryota; kingdom Metazoa; phylum Chordata; class Chondrichthyes; order Squaliformes; family Somniosidae; genus Somniosus; species Somniosus microcephalus. Next base: position 82,236,381 of record NC_140993.1, on the reverse strand, counting down.
CGCTGGCAGGAGGTCCTCCCTGCGGCACTCCACTCCATTCGGTCACTGCTTTGTACGGCCACCAATGCCACCCCCCATGAAAAAATGTTCACTTTCCCCAGGAAGTCCACATCGGGAACCTCGCTACCGACATGGCTGACGTCTCCAGGACCCGTCCTACTGCGGAAGCACGTGAGGTCCCATAAAACGGACCCCCTGGTCGAGAGAGTGAGCCTCCTCCACGCCAACCCCCAGTATGCTTACGTGGTGTACCCGGACGGGCGGGAGGACACAGTCTCCATACGAGACCTCGCACCTTCGGGTGCCCCTGAAACACTACCATTGCCATCCACCACTACCCACAACCCAACCCCTGTAGACGGCATGCCGCAGCCCCAGGACCCGTCATTGACCACCCAACCACTCAATGAGACGCCAGATTCAACGTTGGATGCTGCACCATCACCACCGCGACGATCAGGACGGCATACAAGGCCACCTGATAGACTTACTTACACGAACCTTTAGTACACTTCACCCCGCCGGACTCAATTTTAAACAAGGGGTGAATGTGGTAAACCACTGTTATTGTTGTTCACTGTTGTTGTTGTTGTTGCACACTGTTGTATCTATGCATGCCTCAGCTGGCTCCGCCCCTGGCTCCACCCACATGCCCAGGTATAAAGGTGACTGCTCTGCAGCCCCCCTGCCTTCTTGGAAACCAGTCAACCACGAGAGGCATGCTCTGTTCTTTGTTAATAAAAGCCTTTTAGTTACTCTCCTAACTCTCCGTCTTTTATGAGTAATTGATAGCGCATCACACCTGGAATGCAAATTGCTAAAATCCACCCTAATATCATTTGATAATATCACTCTCCATCTCAGATTGAAAAAGGGAAGCTTAATGAACTGTAGCAAGACACCCTGCCCCCCTCCCACGAGGTCTCCAATCTCCGATCCTTCCTCCAGCCTATGATCGGTGGTCCCAGCCCCCGATCCAGATTCTGGCTCCAGACACCCCCTCTGGCCCCCTGACCTCCTCTCCAGCCTCCGATCCCCTTCCAACTTCCAGACCCCAAACCCCCTTTGGCCTTCTGGCCTCCTCCCTCTGGCCCCGATCCCCCTCCAGCCTTCCGACTTCCCCTCTCCGGCCTCCGATCCCCATCCAGCCTTCCAACCTCCGGCCCCCGAACCCCTCCAGCCTTCCGACCTCCCTCCTTCGGCCCCCGATCACCCTCCAGCCTTCTATCTGGCTGGCTGCGGGTGGGTAACAGTGATTCTAAATGTTAATCAGGCCCTGCTGTTAAATTTGACAGGGTCTGCGGGAAGCCCGTTCTCCCAGGTTTCCCGGCTGCTTTCCAGACCCACCCCCCCTCATCCTACCCTGCTCCCTACCTGCCTGTAGGGTTTTTTTTCCTGCTCTCTTGCCCGTTCTGGCCTCCTGCCAGGCTTCGTGCAAGAATTACCCTTGAGTGGTTCGACCCACTCCCCCTACGGTTCTAGACCTTGGACTTAGATGCAGAGAACAGTAGTGCAGAGAAAAGAACTCAATAGACCAGGCTGAATAGCACGAAATGGATGCTTTTATTTTTAAACAGTTTGAAGCATTACAAAATACATGTCATAGGCACAGATTAAAGTAACTACAATCATGCACAAATTTATGAACTTGACTCTATGGAAATGGGGAACACACAGCACGTCGTAAAAGGGAAAACACATTACGATTTCCCTTAACTCCCTCCCCTATACCTAAACTGAGTTTCGACCTGGGGAACCTGGGATCATGCTCACCACTCTCAAAATCGCGAGAAAGGGGGTTCGCAGCCTTTTTGGCACCGCTTTCCGTCGTCACGTGGATTTGGAAACTTCTGGCGCAGTCGATATTCTCTCTCTCTCGAAGCGGTGGGGTAGACACAGCCTCGATGAGCGCTCGTTAAGGTTGAGATCCACTAAGTCGATTTGGGTTCATGGAGCAGACCCAGATGCAGGCTATGCACATGGGAGAATCTTGTGGCCTAGATCGCCAGTCCTCCAGAGGGTTTCTTCTCCGTCGGCCTGGGTCGTCGATGATCTCCCGACCCCAGTACCCGGGCCACCCTCGTCGTCTTCTCGTCGTGGCCGAGCCTTGTTTGGCTGAACACCGACCACGTTGTCCTTTTACCGAAACCGTCCGTCTTTAAAAAGACGAAAACGTTTTCATCGATTCTGCATCTGCCGAAGTGGAAGAGGCGCCGATCCTGGCCCCGTCCGAAGAAGTTGAAGTCGTCCAAGAAGAAGAAGCAGCCGCCGTCCAGTCAAGTGAAGTTGTTCAAGTAACCCGAAGTCCGAAGTAACTTAGATGGACTTTCAATCCATAGTTATACTCTTTTGGGACAGTCTTATCTCCCGCCAAATCATAGTCCTGTCTTTGTATTAATTTTGGCGGGCAGAAATCTCTGCAGGGGCGCTTTGTCTTGTAACGGAGCCGGTGATAACTTAAACTGGCCTTCCTGGCCGATAATGTCTTTTAATGTCTTTTGCATTGTCACCGCGGCTCGGTTCGCATATTGATCGGTCCGGAGATTTTCCTTGATGGCTGCTAAACGGTTTTTCCTTTGTACAATAAATGGGTATGAGTGATTTTGCATTGTCCGCCCATATCTTGATGGGCCCCATCCTGTACTTGTAATCCATTGAATATGTATGCTGTTCCTCTGAGTTTCGGTTCCCAGATACTGGCTTTCGCGGGCTCACTGTCTTCAATCCACAAGCCTGTCTGGCTTGCAGTAACAGAAATAAAATGGTTCAGAAACTGATCACGGGGCCTGGCGGCCATTTTGTATGCCCTTTTATCAAAGGTTTTTCTGTGCAAGCTTACTTTGGTCAATAAACAGTCTTATTTTATCCAGTTTTCTTGCGTGATTTTTGCTGAAAATTGCGAATCTTACAGCCTCCAAATTAAAATTCAGGCTAATGCATCAGTAGGACAATAGGACATATTTGAACATAAAGATGAAAATAATTATGTAAATTTTTTAAGTATAAAAAGTGATACAAGCACAACTACATCAATCCGATCAATGACTTAAAATAGAATTACATACATTTTTTTCATCCTCATAATGATCATTTTGAAGTCCTTTCATAAAATTGCATTTCCGTAAGCCTCTATTACTGTGATCAATTGGTAAAATAGTTTTTTTTGTTATCAAATGTAGATAAGCCCTACATGTATTAAACACCATACAAGAATTATAACCTTAGTGTGTGAAGGAATAAGCAATATACCTATTCAGGAAAATACACCATCCTATGAAAATTTTTTGACTTTATTAAAACATGACATACTGGGCTTGAAAAATCTAAAAGCTTCAACAATGGAGAAGCTGTAAACAGCATACAAGCTAGTGAGATAAGATAAGTTGTTGACACTGAATCAATAGCCTTGTTGAAGCAGAAGGTTAAAGGTTCCAGAAAGTCTGAAGCCTTGGAAAGAACACAATACCATACCCTGTTAAAGTGTCTTAAACCAACACTTCAGAAAGAATCACATAAATTAAAGAAACATATGCCTTCGTAAAAATAACATCAAATGAAACACGGAGGCACGAACCAGTGTTACAAACAGTTGAGATAACTAAGAAGACAATGGTGCATCCGGTTGAGGTGTTTTTAATTTACACTTCGGAAAGAGACACAAACAGAAGACCTTGGTAAGAATGACATCAAATAGAAACATCTGCTCCACACTGTTTTTTATGATAAGCTTTGAACACCTAAAGGTAGAGACATGATTCTTAATGCTACAAGCTGATCTGACTGTAAAGATTGCAGAAGTCAACAGAAAAATTACTAGAGATAATTAGTTTACATCAGCAGAAAACTTCAAAGGATATACCACTGAGAAAGGGTATAAAAATTGGACTTTCAAATGGGAAGACAGATTCACTTGAAGGGGCAAAGCGATTCTCGGCTTCAGAAGCAGGCTCTGTAAGCCTTCAACTCTTTGTGACTCGGGTATCAAAGGTATTTGATTTTGGTGGATATCCTGGAATAAGCCTAAGAAATGTAAAAATGTAACGAAGTTAAGATTTGAGAATAAGGATCTCTGATAATAAGATTGTAAAAGCCTTTTGTATTTGGAACTGTTAATGTCGCGATTGAAACACCTACTGTAATTACATGTCGGTTCTTTAATAAATATATATATTTTTAGAATTGTCTCACATAGTACTTCTGTATCAAACTCATGAACTTAATCTCTGTACACTCTTTGGTGAGGAGTTGCAGAATTCTGGGGGAGTTTTCCGGACCCTCATAATATCCGGAAGGTTACAGTCTAGCTGAACTTAGTTAAAGTGCTATCTGGAGGACGGTAAAATCTTCAGGTTGTTCCTTTCCTTTAGGGAGAGATAGTCTGGACCTTTAGACCCAATTAAGCATCTTTAGGATTCAGCTACCTCTAACTTTAGTTGAAAATGAATATCTGGGGAATACGCCTGATCCAGGGTAGCCCTAATAATAATCCCTTCAAGTGAAGAGCCTGAATGAGACAAGTATCCAAACCTGTGTGGTAAAATCCTGCCCAGTTTAATGATCGGCATTATTAACCACAAAATCTCTAAAAATAAATCATGGTCTTTAAATTAGCTGTATTTTAAATAGTGCACAAAGGAATTTCAGGGCTGATCCTCAACTCCCTCGCAGGGAGCATGTGTGGAGAATCATAGGCTCTGAACGCACAATTTCCTGCTTCCACTGCTCCACTGCTGTTTCCCACTGGAAGTGGCAACTGACTCTTTCATACAAACGCTGATTTTGTGCATGATAATTTCAAGACCAGTCTATATAATGCAACATAAAATATCACGTGGCAAAATAGGTGACAATGGGCTGGATTTTGCTGTAGAAATAACGATGAGGCTAACGGCGCTCACCGTTATTAAAGCATAAATCGGACAGCGACTGCACACGCGCTGTTAAATACAGAAATCAGGAAGTTGCTGTCGGAGTTGCCCTGCTCTTCCAGATGCTGCACTATACCAGTATCTCGCTGAGAGACTCGGCATTGAAATACATGGTGTGAATACATACCGGTATGAAGTTGCTGTACTTATGTGATAGATACCCACTAAACTCGCCAGATAAGTTCGGGCTTGTTCATTCCAGTGTAAGTAAATTTTTAACTGCATGATAAGTTTTAATTACCACCAAAAAACTTCTCTGGCACTGAAAATTAACTAATTCCTTCAGATTTTAATTATTGTTGGAGGTTTTAAAAAATATATTTTTTTTATAAAACGGTATTTTTTAAACTTTTTTTCTGTCTCTTTTATCTCTCTCTCTTAATCCCATATTTCTTTCCATTGCGCTTTCCGTACCTGATTTGACATTGAATTAAGTATTCCAACTGATGCTTCCTGGTTCAGACGCTGCACTGCTCATTAACGTTCTGCAATTTGATTATTTAAGGAGATACACAGTTGCTGTATCGCTTACCCAACTGGCCCAATGTCTGCAGCACACTCAGTCCATGAACTGCATGCCAAAGCAACATGATGAAAGAAAAGCAAATATCCTATCCTCATTGGATGGACATGGGTGAGATATTTTCACCAATATTTTAATGTTATTAATAAACATGTGGAAAGTGTTCATGCCAGATATTTGTCTTCATCATAGGTACACATTTATGAGCTTGAGGGCTATGAATCATCTTTTCACCATATAAATTTGTGACAGGCTGAAATTTTTAATTCATTAGAGAAGTCTGAAGTTTAAAGAATTTAAAAAGTGTCCTTATATTAAGTTGTGTGCTTTATGTTTGTCTTCTATATCTATAAACATTGAAGTCTGGGTTTCTCTGGCTCTATAGAGCAATAATATGAGCGGGTGCCCATGTTATAAGATAATAAAAGCAGGCAATAGTATTTTCTGAGCAAAACAAAATTGAATCAGTTATTCAAATGACATGAAATTATTAATTTATTTGAAGACGTAGATGAGGAAGCCTTCAACTATTGAAGGATCACAAAAGATGGGCTAGCAACATTTTTTGTAGACTAATGATTGTTTGTATAGATGTCCCTGTACTGTACACATGTAGGAAGCACATTTGTTGACCTAGGTTTGAACCCAGTGGGATTTTAACTCCGAAGCCTCATCTACATGCCACCAGTCAGCTGCCCGCCCAAAATTGGTGTTAAGCAGCAGCTGGCCGGTGTAGGGGAGAGGATGTTCGAGAAGCAGGAGGTTGCCGGTCAGCACAAAGAGAAGACTCGTCAGCGAGCAGGTAAGTCCCGGGTTGGGGGTTTTGGGAGGGTCTCGTTAGAGAGAGGTGGGGATTCCGGGGCAGTGGAGGCTGCGACTTTCCTCTTCTCTTCCTTCTGGACCCACAAAGGAAATTTTTGTACTTACTTTGAAGTACCTGTTCTCTCTGCAGATCTGCTCCAGCCTGACGCCGGGAAAGACGTGGTAACTTCCTCACTAAGGCCTCAGTTAAAATGCAAGTGGGGCTGTTTTGATATATTAAGACCCTGAATTGCATAAATTCACGAGACACTCGTCTGCTTTATGGGTACCTCATCCGGCCGCAGCACCCTACAGGTTAAAATTGGCAATGTCGGGAAATGGGTCGAGTTACATGCGGGTAAGTAATTCCCTAATTTTTAACTGCCCATCTGCCCGGTGGAAACTGGGCATGTAGGGTTAAAATCAATCCCTGTGGTCCAGTTTTACAAGAAACTATAATGAAGAGTCAATGAAGTAAAAATAGTTTAATGTTCCTAAATTAACTCCTGTGGAGTTGCTCATAGCAAATGCTACTTTTTAATGACAAGAATGTATTAGTATTATATTTGCGAAGATCTGGATTGTTACTTATAGTCAGCCTGTTTATTATATTGGCCTAGATTTTGCAGTCAGCGGCGATTGAACGGTGCTCGCTGTTCATTGCACTAACACTTGCCCACAGACTTTCTGTGGGCTTTTACACTGTGAGTTGTGGTAATTAGAGTGCCTTCTACAGGAGATCTAGGACCTGTGTGAACAGGGCAAGCAATGACGTGTCTCCTCAATCAGATTGAAGAATCTTTACTGCGACATGCAGAGTCTAAACCAGAAACCATCCTGAATTTTCCAATCGGGTCCATCCGATTTAAGGATGTAAATTGAGCAGATCCTATTGGAACCAACTTCAATTGAAAGTGGCAACTGAGGTGCTAAAGCTTTTCAAGTTAGTCTTTTTAATAGGGATGTGGGCACCGAGGGCAGCTGTTGCCAGGAAGTTGTTTGCACCCACTTTTCCTAAAAACATGTGCAGAATGGCCAAAATCAACAGTCTTTGCATCATTATGGACTAAGGAGGTGAATTTCTGTAGGGGTTCTCCTGATCACCACTGTTTACGCCATTTTTCCGGGGTTTCAACAGCTCTTCTGCTGAAGTTACCCCCACAAAATTCATCCCCCTGCCCACTATATATAAGTCCCGACTTCAAGAGATGTTTATCTATGAAAATGATACTCCAACATGGGTAGCCTCATGGTTACCAGCTAAAATACTGGGGTGAGCAGAACGTTGATATTGGCTTCATGTTGTCTGAGCTGTTACGCTTAAGAAGATATTGGGTATGAGTGTGAAAACAAATCCCAGGACTAGGAGTTTTAATTTTTCTGTTTTTAAAATAAGTCCCAGATTGATATCGGTAGCAATTTGATGCAGGTTTAGTACCAACTCTGTAAATGGACGTTTTGTTTCATTTTCTGCTTCATCCAGCTGCTAGTGTCAGTTAAGATCCTGCAGTTTAGTAAGCCACCAATGCCTGCCTGTAGACACCACAGTTCCTCCCATTTCAACCTGGTTAGAAAGGACAACGTCAGAAACTGCTAGCACTTACTTGTCTGCCCAATAACCAAGGTGAAACAGGCTGGAAGTTGGCTGAATACAGCACAGAGGCTGTTGTGTCGGTACCTTTCTACCTAGACACAACTTAGGACTCAGAACTCAGAGATTCAAACATGAAGTGCTTTATTGGAAGGAAAGGAAGTTCTGGGAAGTTCCGAACAAAGGGAGCTAAACTTAACCGAGAGAATACCCAACCATTTATCTCCTGTGACAGCGCCACCACAGGTGGGAGGAGAACACACAATAGAACACACAATACATAACAGAGGCTACTTCCCCTACCCCGATTGGGACTCAAAAGCCCTGGCTTTTCCCTTGTTTGGTGCATTATGGGGCGATCTTGAATAGCACAGGAATTTCGAATTCCTACGGATTTCCAGCTGCAAGCCCAGGTGAAAAACAACAGACAGTGGTGTTTATGTTGTCTGCTTAAAAAGTGAACAGTTGACAAGTATGGTTCTGAGGAGGAAAAGCACTCCACATGGTCGGCCTGATTTTAATCCAGGCAATTAATTGCACCAAATAATTGCAGGTTATTTAAAGAGGTATTATTACAGCTTTTGGGTGGGCTGTTTGCTGAGAAAGTTAGTGTTGCAACAGATGTGATAAATACTGCAGTATAAACTGATATAATATGATTTTCACATGGCTCTCTAGTTTGTTTCATAAACTTCAAATAAAGTTATAACATTTTTAGCAGCAAACACAATTGGTAATTGAATGATATGATCATGTCTCAAACTGTATCATCTTACACTGGTATTAACAAGCCTGCTCAAATGACAGGCAATGGCCATTTGCTTGCCTCCCACATTCACCTTGCCTGCACCACAGCTCTGAGCTTGTCAAACTGCCCTACAAAGTCTTGTGATATATTTCTTTTGTCATGAACTACATTGTGTATGCACAAAAAAGATATATCACAAGGTTTGGTGGGATGGTTTTACAAGTCCTGATAAAAGCGAGCATTTAAAGGACCATGCATTCACAGTGCTAGTGGTTTGTCAACTATGGAACTGAAAAATATGTCTGTTAAACACTAAGGGGGAGACATTCACTATCGCCACATTTGGGGTGCTAATTTTTAAAAGTTTGAAAAGTTAGCTCTAACGATTTCAAACTTTTGTAAAATTTGCCGTTTGCGCTTCGAGAAGGAAGTGAAGTGCTAAGTCAAGTGCTCCACTCCCTTCTTGGCGTGCAATCGGCAGCAGGCAGGGCGGACACTCGGCCGTGCAGCGCTGCTGCATTCAAAGGCTTCTTCCCTCCCTTAAAAGGAAGGGCCATTGCTGCAGGCTAACTGCAATATAAAAAGTACCTACCTGGACCACCAAGGCAGCTGCGATCCATGAGCTGATCGATCGCAGGCAGGAACCCGCGAAAAAAACTGGAGCAAGAAAGGTAAGGTTTTTTTACTTACCTCGGCCACCTCGCCTTTAATCATCACCCCTGAAGTGGTCGGCCGCCCGATGCACGCCTCTTGCAGCTGTCGGTGTTTTCGACCGGCGCTGCTGCAGGGGACGGAAGTCAATTTTGGGTCCGGGGCTCTACCGGGGCGATGCGCATGGCGATGACGTCACAATCTCCTGGCGAAAGAGATTGGGGTGCAACGTCGTAGTGCGGCTGCAAAACTCCCGGCGAATATGGCAGGAGTCGATGTCAGCGCCACGCCCAGCTCCAAAGCCATTTGCGCCCCGTTAGCGCCCCTGGGGGGGCACGAATGGGAGGCGCAAAGGCACCTAATTTCATCCCCTAAATCTCAAAGTCAAATTGGCTACAGGCCAAACACTGTCTGTAGATTATTTCTTTTTCACTACTGTAGTGTCCGTGTGTAGATAAAGACACTGAAGACAGGAGTTGGTTCATAGGTATTTATTAAGCAAGTCTGGGGGGTGGGGTTCTAATGGATATACACAATACACAGGCTTATATAGCCCAAGTGGCAATTACCGGCATTACGCACACCTGGGGCTCTTAAAGGCACATACACCACAATTGCTCTTAAAGGCACATACACCACAATTCCTCCCCTTCTAGCTAACTAGTACATCATATTTTAAGTAATTATTAATTACATGTTATATGCAAAATAATATACATTGCTGTATTAATTAATTATAAGTTAGTCTCTCAGGAGGCTTCCTGACTCGGTCCGGATAACGCCTCGGGGGTGTAGTAGTTTCTGGTGGTGTAGTAGGTTCTTCTGGCAAGGCTGATTCGGCTTGAAGGCCAGTGTCGGGTTCATCGGGTTCCAGTATCACCGGATCGGAGGTAGATATGGGTATCTCTACTTCATCGTTAGATGTATAGCGTGGTGGTGTAGGTTGTCCCTTTTCGGATGACTTGATGATTTGGTCAGCATGGCGCCTTATTATGCTTTCTCCGATGTCCACGGTATACATCAGTGGTCCTAGTCGTGTGCAGATAGTTCCAGGCTGCCATTTCTCGGTACGGTAGTCCCGGGCCAAAACCGGTTGGCCTATCTGGAAGGCCCTAGTTGGCCTTTCATTCATGCCCTGAAACTGCCGGTTCTCCACGTCCCTTCGGATGTTGGGCTTGACCAAATCCAGCCGGCATCTTAGGTTTCTATTGTAGAACATCATGGCGGGAGTTTGGTTTGTAACCATATGTGTTGCATTCCTATATGCAAATAAGAAGTTATCCACCTTGTGCTGAAGTTTTATGTCTTCATTACCCATGGCCTTTATGGCCTTCTTAAAGGTCTGGACAAACCTTTCAGCCAATCCATTGGTGGCGGGATGGTATGGGGCGGACGTGTAGTGCTTTACCCCATTGTTCTTTAAGAACTTTCTGAATTCTTCGGACACAAATTGCGGTCCATTATCAGAACATATCTGTTCCGGCAGCCCATTCCTGGCAAATATGGTCCTTAATACTGTGGTGGTTTTTTCCGTGGTGGTGGAGGACATCTTTATTACCTCCGGCCACTTGGAGTGTGCATCAACTGCGATTAAGAACATTGAGTCCATAAATGGACCAGCAAAGTCGATGCGCACCCTTTGCCAGGGAGATGAGGGCCACTCCCATGGATGTAGCGGGGCCTGTGGCGGAGCATTTTGGACCTTCTGGCATCCTAGGCAGCTCTTGGTCATGTCTTCGATGTCTCCATCGATACCTGGCCACCATACAAACGCCCTAGCTAGGTTCTTCATTTTCACTCCACCCAGATGCCACTCGTGAAGCTCCTTTAGCACTTTATCCTGGAGTTTGGGTGGAATCACCACTCTGGATCCACACATCAAGGTTCCTCGGCACACTGACAGCTGTTCTCTTCTTTGCGAGAATGCTGGCAACAGTGGTTCGCCATGTGCTGGCCATCCCTTCATTGTTAAATCGTAGACCCGTGAGAGAGTAGGGTAATTTCTGGTCTCCCTTTCAATGGCAGAATTTGTCACCGGTAGACATTCCACTATGGTAGAGTGGAATATCTCTACTGGGTCTACTGTAGGTGCCTCTTCTATCGTTGGCAACGGCAGGCGCGATAAACCGTCAGCATTCCCATGCTGTTTTGACCCTTTGTATTCAATGTTGTATTGGTGTGCCCCTAGAAAAAGGGACCACCTCTGTAGTCTTTGTGCCGTCATAATGGGGACACCTTTCTTAGGGTTGAATATGGAGATGAGGGGTTGATGGTCAGTCAGCAAGGTAAATTTTTGTCCGTGTAGGTAATGGTTGAATTTCTTCACTCCCCATACCAGGCTGAGTGCTTCCCTGTCTATCTGAGAATAGTTACGCTCAGCTGAGTTCAATGAGCGTGACGCAAAAGCTATCGGCCGTTCCGAGCCATCAGGGAATCTATGGGACAATACCGCTCCTATGCCGTAAGGGGATGCATCGCACGCCAGTCTGATTGGTAGTGATGGGTTGTAATGAGCCAAAACTTTCTCGGATGTGATTAAGTCTTTACATTTATGGAAGGCACGTTTACAGTCTTCGTTCCATTTCCAAATCACTCCTGTGTGTAGAAGATCATTAAGAGTGTGTAGAATAGTTGATAAGTTCAGTAAAAATTTATGATAGTAATTTATTAATCCCAGGAATGACCTCAATTGTGAAACATTTTCAGGTGCTGGGGCTTTTATAACTGCTTCAATTTTTTCAGGTGACTTATGCAACCCTTCCTTATTAATTATGTGGCCATAATATGATATCTGATTTTGGAAAAATTCGCACTTGGGGCGATTTGCTCGTAGGCCCCGTTCTTTCAGCCTAGTGAGCACCTGCTCCAAATTGGCAAGGTGCTCGTTGTCGTTTTCTCCTGTTACAAGGATGTCGTCTAGGTAACACTGAGTCCCCGGAATCCCTTGCAGGACTTGCTCCATAGCTCTTTGCCAGATAGCTGGAGCTGATGCTACTCCAAAAACCAGTCGATTGTACTGGTACAGGCCTTTGTGTGTGTTTATTGTGAGATACTTTTTAGAGGTCTCCTCAACCTCCATCTGTAGATATGCCTGTGCCAAGTCAATTTTTGTGAAACGTTTTCCTCCGGATAGTGAGGCGAAAATATCTTCTATCCTTGGAAGAGGATACTGTACCGTGCGAAGGACCGGGTTTACAGTCACCTTAAAGTCCCCACAGATGCAAATTTTTCTCTGTTCCTCAGAGTTATTTTTCAATGCTTTTTTCATGGCTGGAACGATGGGTGTTGCCCATTCGCTCCAATCTATTTTGGATAATACGCCTGCCTTTTCCAAATTCTCCAGCTCTGCCTCGACTGCCGGACGTATTGCGTATGGCACCGGTCTTGCCTTAAAAAATTTTGGAATTGCTGCATCTTCCACTTTTATTGAGGCGGTGATGCCTTTCAAGGTTCCTAGTTTCTCTTGAAACACTTCTTTGGCGTTGGCCAAGATGTCTTTTAATCGTTCAGGTATGATGTCATCATTGTTTTTTTCCTTACTGGTCACCGTCAGTGCCTGAATGGAGTGCCAGTCTAAACGTATCTTCCTTATCCATTCACGTCCCAACAACGGTGGACCACCATCTTGTAGAATGTATAAATACAATTTTTGTATTTCTTTGCCGTTGTATACCACAGGCACCTTTATTTTTCCTTTGGGGTATACTTTCTGCCCCGTATATGTTTTTAAGATAATGGATGTGTCTTTTAGAGGTATATGCGAAAATAGCCTCTCGTAATCTCGTCGATTTATTACGGTTAGAGCTGATCCTGTATCTAGCTCCATTTTAACTGGGGACCCTGCTATTATGAGGGTAACCCAAATGGTCTGATAATCTTCATTGGCAATTACATTATGTAATTTGAGAGAGCTTAGTCTCTTGTTCCCGGAGTCGCTATCGCTCTTCTGGTCTTTGGAGCTACTGTCCGTCATCATTTGTACCTTTCTGTGCTTTTCCTTATTGATTCTTTTCCCGTTAGTGGATTTTTTATTTTCAGATCGGCATACATGTGGAATGTGTCCCATCTTTCCGCATCGCCTGCATGCTTTTTCTTTGAACCAGCAATCCCTCTGGTCATGGTTGGATCTGCCGCAGCGATAACATCCCTTGAAACCCCATGTCATTTCATGGGTGCCGAAGTCCTGTGGCCTTTGCTGTATCTTTGCCGCTCCTATTGCACTGAAAGCCTTGTCCAGTGTTAAATCTTTTCCAGAAGATACCTTTTTTTTGTGTTTCTACACTTAGGGGATCGCAGATGAATTTGTCTTGCAGAGAATCTGCCAGTCCTGCCTCGAATTGGCAGTGTAGGGTATCAACAATCTCCTCAAAATTCTTGTCCATCGGTTCGGCTGGAGTGATTAAGTTGCGTAACAGCTTGTATGTTTCTGCGCCCATTAGATCCAGAAGCACTGAAGCTTTTTTTTCATCTTCTATTCCATTTGCGGTGCAAAACACCTCCACTCTTTCTACATATGTGGTCCAATCCTCTATCTTGTTATCAAAAACATCAATATTGCCAAAGTTAGGCTCTGTTTCGTTATCAAAAGCATCAATATTGCCAGAATTAGGCATTTCAAAAAGGATATGGCGCTTCCCGCGCTTTTTTTTTTCCTCTCTCTGCAGCAACGATATGGCGCTTCCTGCGCTTTCCCGCCGCTGCTACCGATAACAACGCTGTTTTACTGTTGTTTCTGTTTATTCACTGTTGGAGACTCGTTCCCGACGGAGGTCTAAACGCTGACCTGCTTGCCGCGCCGGCCGTCTCCCGAGTGCACCCTCCCAGTCCGTTATTGCTTGCCTCCGATTTCGCTGCCTGTCTCAGCTGTAGAGCACGCTGCTGGAGCCCCAGCCTGACGCCCAGGAAGGATTAGTGCAGTACCTGCCACCAGCTTGGCCAGCTGGTGAAACCACAGTTTCTATTACTTCCTTGAGTCTTCTGGACGATGGAGGAATCGACGTCCTTGAGGTGCTGCCGAATTGCAGGTAAGTCCGTTTCCACTTCGTCGCCACTGTAGTGTCCGTGTGTAGATAAAGACACTGAAGACAGGAGTTGGTTCATAGGTATTTACTAAGCAAGTCTGGGGGGGGGTTCTAAAGGATATACACAATACACAGGCTTATATAGCCCAAGTGGCAATTACCGGCATTACGCACACCTGGGGCTCTTAAAGGCACATACACCACAATTGCTCTTAAAGGCACATACACCACAACTACCATAGGCAGCATTGCCAAAGGAAATCAAGCAGAATTTAAAATAAACAGAGATAATTTTTTTTTAAATCAACCAATATTTTAAGTCCAACTCTAAAATTTTGTGTCACGTTGAAGCCCTCTCCACTTCTGTCTTTTGTTAGGGAACTGAGTTTCTCATTTTAAATTTTACCTACAGGCCAGTATAGTGAAAGAAAAAACTGACAAATAAACAGCAGTCAACACAGATTTCTGCTACCTGCATACCTGTCAATCCGCATTTGCTTCATTCATGTAGTGATACTTAAACATCATTTCTAGCTTTGGCTAGCTCACCCTCCTGAAAGTATAGTGACTCACCTCTCTTGCACATTCACCTATTTTAGTGGTGCCATTAGGTGAGATGTTCCAGCTCCCTTTGGAAATGGGAGCCTTGGTCTGCACTAACTGTAATGTATATACAGGTAGACTATCCTTTATCCGAAAACCTCGGGACCAGCCGAGTTTCGGATAAAGGAGAATTTTGGATTTCGGAAGGTGGGTCGGCGGGGGTCCGCGGGGGGGTCGGAGGGGGTCCGCAGGGGGTTCGGCGGGGGGTCGTGCGCAAGACTTACGCTGACGCTCAGCGTAAGTCAGTCGGGGTCGGCGGGGGTCAGGGCCGGCGGGGTCCGCGGGGGGGTCGGCGGTTGTCGGGGCTGGCGGGGTCCGCGGGGGCGTCGGCGGTTGTCGGGGCTGGCGGGGTCGGCGGTTGTCGGGGCCGGCGGGGTCCGCGGGGAGGTCGGCGGTTGTCGGGGCCGGCGGGGTCCACGGGGGAGTCGGCGGTTGTCGGGGCTGGCGGGGTCCGCGGGGGGGTCGGCGGTTGTCGGGGCTGGCAGGGTCGGCGGTTGTCGGGGCCGGCGGGGTCCGCGGGGGGGTCGGCGGTTGTCGGGGCCGGCGGGGTCCACGGGGGGGTCGGCGGTTGTCGGGGCTGGCGGGGTCGGCGGTTGTCGGGGCTGGCGGGGTCCGCGGGGGGGTCCGCGGGGGGTCGTGCGCACGACTTACCCTTTATCCGAACTTCCGAAACCGGAACCCTCTAAAAACCGAAGGTTTTTTCGTTCGTACGCATGACTTACGCTGAACGAAAAAACCTTCGGTTTTTAGAGGGTTTCGGTTTTCGGAAGTCCGGATAAAGGGTAGTCTACCTGTACCTTTACAAGTGGGGAACTATCTTTTACAGCTCATGTATACTGCAGTACCGGCAGTGACCACACCTGTATATAGCCCTGAGTAGTAATCTGTACAGATCAGTTCAATTGTGAGCCACGTTGAGTAAACACCTGTTGTACTGTTTCTGCTGCAGTCTGTATCTTATTATACACGGACTTAACATTGGCGACGAGGCAGGTTCGAAACTACCTGCAACTCTGCATCACCTCCCGGGGATTCGTTCCTGGAGATCAGTGGATTGGAGGTCAAGGCCAGAGACTCGGGCGTCGACCACGGGCAACCGCCCAGTCATCCAGCAGAGACTCGAGAATTGCGGGGGAGGCTGTCGAGAGCCAGGCTTGGCTTTCCAGTCGAGGTGGTCCAGCGAAACGGGCTGGCAACAGGTAGTGCGCAGACCCTTCCCGGACAGCGGCGGGCTAGAGCCCGACCGAGCGGACAGCAAAGGGCCGAGCAACGTCAACGGGGGAGAGAGAGAGAGGGCAGAGTGCACAGGACGCAGCCGGTGTTCAGGGGCCGAGCAGCGTCGGAGAGAGGGAGAGAGACGCGCAGAAACCCGCGAGGCGCCGCCATTGCCACGAGGACCACCGAGAGCGGCGTTGGCAGCAGCGCAGGAGAAGCGCACGAAACCTACTGGGCGCAGCCATTGCCATGAGAACCGCCGGGAGCGGGGGAGGAAGGAAAGCGCGGGAGACGCCATTTTAAGCCATTGGGAGACGCCATTTTAAACCACACCCAAAATGCCGAAGAGTGGCAGTATCACCGCATTTGACAATGAAATCAAAGATTGGACTACATATGTCGAACGAATAGAGGTGTACTGCAAGGCAAATGCGGTGTCAGATGACAAGAAAGCGTCGGTGTTGTTAAATTTAAATGGGTGCAAAGACGTATGGTTTATTACGAAATCTATTAACCCCAACGAAGCCAATGGAAAAGAGTTTTGAAGACATAGTAATGATACTAAAGGAACATTTAAACCCCACACCGCTGCTGATAGCAGAAAGATTCAAGTTTCACAAACCGAACCAGCATAAGGATGAAAGCAATGCTGATTATTTAACAGAACTGCGCAAACTATTGAAACACTGCCAGTTTGGAGCGGGACTGGCAGATACCTTAAGGGACAAGTTTGTGTGTGGGCTTCAAAGTGAAGGAACCCAGAAATGGCTTTTATCTGAAAAGGACCTTACGCTGGAAAAGGCTTTCAGCATTGCGGTATCATATGAAGCAGCAGCACGGGGCGCTGCAGAGATACAACAGAGACCGCAAGAATATGGCACAAACGAAATGTCATATGGAACAGAGAAGTGCTATCGCTGCGGCAGAACAACACACGACCAGAATGATTGCTGGTTCAAAGACAAAGTGTGCAGACAGTGTGGAACAGTACGACACATAGCACGAGTCTGTAGGTCGGGAAAGAAAACCAGCAATAAGAAACCTATCAAAGAAAAGTACAAGAAGGTACATATGATGACGGAGAATAGTTGAGATGAACAAAAGAGTGACAACGACTCCGAAAGCAGGGAACTGAGTTGCCTGAAACTACATAATGTGATCACAACGGAGGATCACCGAACCATTTGGGTCACTCTCAAGATAGCAGGAGTCCAGGTAAAGATGGAATTGGACACAGGATCAGCCCTAACAGTCATAAACCGATGGGACTACGAGCGGCTATTCTCACACATACCCTTGAGAGACACAAAAATTATTTTGAAGACGTACACGGGGCATAAAGTCTACCCCAAAGGAAATATAAGGGTGACCGTTATATATAACGGTAAGGAAACACCAAAACTAGACCTGTATGTATTGCAAGATGGAGGACCACCATTACTGGGACGCGAATGGATCCAGAAAATACAACTGGATTGGCATTCCATACAGGCACTGACTGTGGCTGACAAAAAGGATGACGACGTCACACCTGGTTGACTGTCAAAGATCCTAACTGATGTGAAAGAAGTGTTCCAGCAAGGACTCGGAACACTAAAAGGCATGACAGCGACGATTAAAATTGAAGAAAACGCAAGCCCAAAATTTTTTAAGGCCAGACCGGTACCTTATGCGATCCGCCCAGCCGTCGAAGCAGAGCTGGAGAGTCTGGAACGTTCAGGTGTACTGTCCAAGGTAGACTGGAGCGAGTGGGCTACACCCATCGTCCCTGTGATGAAAAAGTCGTTGAGCAGCACGCCTGGGGAACCAAGGAAGGTTCGCATCTGTGGGGACTTTAAAGTAACAGTGAACCCGATCCTTCACACCGTACAATATCCACTTCCGCGGATTGAAGATATTTTTGCCTCGCTATCTGGAGGGAAACGCTTCACTAAGATTGATCTGGCCCAGGCATATCTGCAAATGGAGGTAGAAGAAGCATCAAAAAAATACCTCACAATCAACACCCATAAAGGACTCTACCAATACAACCGGCTGGTATTCGGGGTAGCATCAGCTCCGGCTATTTGGCAGAGGGCAATGGAACAAGTCCTGCAAGGGATCCCAGGGACCCAGTGTTATTTGGACGACATCCTGGTCATGGACGAAAATGACAGTGATCACCTTACCAACCTGGAGCAGGTGCTCACTAGATTGCAGGAATATGGGCTCCGAGCTAACCGCCCCAAATGCGAGTTTTTTTAGAAAACAGATCTCGTATTGTGGCCACGTTATTGATAAAGAGGGGTTACATAAGTCCCCAGAGAAGATTGAGGCAGTAGTCAAGGCTCCAGCACCGGAAAATGTGTCACAACTGAGGTCGTTCCTCGGGCTGGTAAACTACTACCATAAGTTCTTGCCAAATTTGTCTACAATACTACACCCACTGAACACCCTACTGCAAACTGGGGTGCCATGGAAGTGGAGTGATGAATGTAGACGAGCTTTCCAGAAGAGCAAAACACTAATCACATCGAAAGAGGTATTGGCCCATTACAACCCAGCATTACCAATTCGGTTGTGATGCGTCAACCTACGGCATTGGAGCGGTGCTGTCGCACAAATTCTCGGACGGCTCAGAGAGGCCAATAGTCTTTGCGTCACGATCACTAACCTTAGCCGAGCGCAACTATGCCCAGATTGACAGGGAGGTCCTCAGCCTAGTGTGGGGAGTGAAAAAGTTCAATCACTATCTGCACGGGCAGAAATTCACCTTGCTGACTGATCACCAGCCTCTTGCCTCCATTTTTAATCTGAAGAAGGGCGTTCCGGTGAAGGCTGCGCAACGACTACAAAG
Organism: Somniosus microcephalus; assembly: GCF_052327205.1. Lineage (NCBI taxonomy): Eukaryota > Metazoa > Chordata > Chondrichthyes > Squaliformes > Somniosidae > Somniosus > Somniosus microcephalus. The sequence goes on along the minus strand of NC_140993.1, from coordinate 82,217,464 downwards.
ATGGTCACTTTTTCTAGGGGCGCACCACTATGAGATTGAATATAAGGGCACGAAACAGCATGGAAATGCTGATGGGCTATCACGCCTGCCACTGCCTACTGCGGAGGAAGCACCAGCAGTGGATCCTGTCGAAATATTCCATTCGACTATAGTTGAATACCTACCGGTAACTAACGCTTGTATCGAAAAGGAAACCCGAAATGACCCGACACTGTCTCGGGTATATGATTTGACGGTGAAGGGATGGCCAGCACATGGCGACTCACTGTTGCCAGCATTCTCGACAAGGAGAGAACAGCTGTCAGTGTGCCGGGGGACCTTGATGTGTGGATCACGAGTGGTAATTCCACCCAAGTTAAGGGATAGAGTGCTCAATGAGCTTCATGAGGGTCATCTGGGAGGGGTAAAAATGAAAAGCCTAGCCAGAGCTTTTGTGTGGTGGCCGGGAATCGATAAACAAATCGAGGACCTGACCAAGAGCTGCTCAGGATGCCAGAAAGTCCAAAATGCACCACCACAGGCCCCTCTACACCCATGGGAGTGGCCCTCATCTCCATGGCAACGGGTGCATATTGATTTTGCTGGTCCATTCATGGACTCAATGTTTTTAATAGCCGTGGATACGCACTCGAAATGGCCTGAGGTCATCAAAATGTCCTCCACCACCACGGAGAAAACTATTGCCGTCCTACGGACCATTTTTGCCAGGAATGGCTTGCCAGAACAGATTTGCTCCGACAACGGACCACAGTTTGTGTCCGAAGAGTTCCGGAGGTTCTTGAAAAAGAATGGGGTAAGGCATTACACATCCGCCCCGTATCATCCAGCCACAAATGGATTGGCTGAGAGGTTCGTACAAACCTTTAAGAAGGCAATAAAGGCTATGTACAATGACAACATTCCGCTGCAGCACAAGGTGGACAATTTCCTGTTCGCCGACCGGAATGCAACACATGCAGTCACCAACCAGACCCCAGCCATGATGTTCTTTAACCGAAGGTTAAGATCTCGCCTGGATTTGCTCAGACCAAACGTACGAAGAGATGTTGAGAGTAAGCAATTCCAGCACATCCATGAGAAGCCAACAAGGAGCTTCAATATAGGGCAACCAGTCTTGGCCCGCGACTACCGAACAGAAAAATGGCAGCCAGGAACGATATGCACACGGCAGGGCCCACTAATGTACACAGTGGACGTTGGGGAGAGCATCGTGAGACGCCATGCTGACCAGATCCTAGAGTCACAGGAACAAGTCAACCCCATGCCTCGCCCATACGTACCTGGTGATGAACCCGAAGTACAGGTCGCATCTACCCCAGAAACAGTAGCATCGGAAGCTGATGAACCAACCGACGACAGGGGGCCAGAATCGCCTCCGCACCAAAAGCAAGACACTCGGGAAAGGCGCTATCCAGAAAGGATCAGGAAGCCTCCCCAAAGACTGAATATATAAATAGACTATTTTCAGCTAATGTTGCATGTTAAATGTGTTAATTGTAATTAGTTTGATATTTAATGTTAAATGAGTGTTATGGTACTGTTAATCTAAAAGGGGAGGAATTGTAATGTATATACCTTTAAGTGGGGAACTATCTTTTACAGCTCATGTATACTGCAGTACTGGCAGTGACCACACCTGTATATAGCCCTGAGTAGTAATCTGTACAGATCAGTTCAACTGTGAGCCACGTTGAGTAAACACCTGTTGTACCGTTTCTGCTGCAGTCTGTATCTTATCAAACACGGACGTAACACTAACCATGCTCTTAAGCAAGACATGTTCCCCACTGCCTACAGATGCAGGTACTGGTGGGGAGGGCTGTGGCACAGATCATCTCTCATCCTTCTTGAATTGCCTGGTATTCCCTCATTGCTCCTCTTCTTCTTGTACACACATAAGATAGGGAGATTCCCATTATGAAATCCATTGATGTTGCAGGAGCAAAAAAAAATTTGAATAATTGGCACAAAAGCTACGTGAACCAAAGTGTCAAGAGAAAAAGAAAATGAAGAGAAATGGTTACGAAATGACTTTAAAATACAGAATCAATTTACTTACTGTGGCTTTTAAATCAATGTCTGACCAAGCTGAATCACTAATAGCCCTGGATAAATATTTTACATCGGCGTCATTTGGAACTGACATCCTGCACACCAGAACAGATTTTTAGAGTTCGCCAACAGCTTCCCCGCTGCTCGGGGATCACGTCAGGTAAGCAGGTCGGGTGTTGTGTCAGCATGTGATGATTTCTAAACTTGACAGCTGCAGATAGCCTACAAAAGCTCCCATTTCATAGGTCTTCACTTTGCAAGGTTAGAAGCTGTTGCTTACTGCATTTGAAAGACAGTTTGAGCTTTATGCAGCTTGCAAGTGCTTGGAGCAAACTCTCTATCCAGTGTCACCTCATTGGAACAACCTCTCTCACCATTGACAGATTGCTTCTGTCATCTCAACCTCACTTGCCATCTATTCCATCAGCATGGGTGCCCTTGGAGAAATCTCACCTTGGTACTCAGAATCCCACCACGATCAGCCCCAACACCAGCAGCACCAGGTATACCAGCAGCACCAACAACAACACCAACCTTCTCCGCAATCAGCTGGTGCTGCACAGGACACAGGGCATCAGCACCCGACTACATTGATGCCCGGGACGCCAGGGATGGCCTCACCATTGTCAGATTTATGTCACTTGACGCTGTGCACTCTGGCTGCCACATGATGCACCAGGTTGGCACTACCCCACACCAACACCAACACCATAAAGCATCCATACAATGCCTAAGCCATTCCTTTCACACTCATCGCCATTGCGGGGGGCACCGTTATGTCTCCCCATTCACTGCAACTCACTAAGCCACTTCCAAAGGTGCACACAAATCTGTCCAAGAACGCAGTGTTGAAAATAAAGGTTTCAATGTTTGACAGCACATTAACAGAAACTTCACATGAACATTGCATAAAATACCCAAGTGCCCACCCTTGTGTGTTGCTTGTTGGTATGATTGGACTCGGATGAGTGTGAATGTGAAGGGTGGCTAGTGAGATGGAGAAGTGATAATGTAGATAGAGAGGGATGGGTGGAGGTGCAAGGTAAGTTGGTGTGAGTAAGGATATGCAGGAGTAGGGTAGGGAAGGCAGAGTGATGGGGATGTAATGAGTGACACAGCAGAATGAGGTTGAGTACGGCTTGGTAGTAACGTTTCGTGATCTACTGAGATCATTGAAAGGTTTGCGCCACTGCAGCCTGGTCCTCCTGACAACATCCCTGCTTGTGCCCTCCTGTGCAATGTGCAACCAGGCTGCGTTGATTTCCTGGGGAGGTCTCTTCCGCCCATGGGAAGGGAAGAGAACCTCCCTGCGTGCTGTGACTCCCTTCATAATCATACGGAGGGAGTCATGGGAGAGCCTGGCTGCAGCCCTGGACCTCTGTGCAGTCATTGTCAGTGTTTGCAGCACCTCAAAGCCGTAGAACACTGACAGCAGAACTGACAAAATCAATTTGCACATGGACCCTTTAAAGAAACCAGCTGATTACACGTCATCAAGTGACATTATCAGATCCGCTTCCTTCAATTGGCTGGGAAACGCGCTGGGCGGGCTTAACAAGCCCAATCATCATAAGATCATTTCACAGAGCGGGCTGGAGCCAGCAGTGGGGTCGCACCCCACCACCGGCCCCGGCCGCACCAGACCCACCTCGGTAGGTGAAATTGCGGCTACAATGGTTGATTGCGAGTACCCCCATGGAAATTAATGGCTCTATAGGAGTATGTGTTTAACATTTAAACCACAGACCAAATGAGGTCCATGGACACTTTTTATCCAGCCCAGTCTTCATATTCAGTGTACAAATCCCATTTCAACTATAGTTAGTTTCACTGGGAGCTAAGACTATTCCAAGTTGAAATTTGGCTTTCTACATTGAACAGGAGAAGAAACAGAGAACAGAGAAACTGATCAGCTGCAACACTTTAAACTTCCCACCTGGAGGACTAGAAAAGACTGTTACCTGATTAGCAGATTTAGACCAATAAGAAAGCAATCTTTTTTCACCAATCAGCCCTCCTGTCCAGGAAGTTTAAAGAATTGAGTCTGAAGCTTCTCAGGGATACAGTAGTGTACTGGTTATATTACTGGACTAGTATTTCAGTGGTCGAGACTAATATTCCAGAGAACATGAGTTCAAATCCCAAGATGAAAGTTTGAAATCAGTTTTAAATGAAAATTTGAAAATAAAAACTCCTTACCCTCTGAAGTGTCCCGGCAGGTTACTCATTTGTCCAACTATCACTTTCTCAAGGCAACTAGGGATGATCAATAAATGCCAGCCTTACCAGAGTCAGAAATTGCACTCCTTTTATAATGACAGGTTTCCAGAGGTGGACAGAAGTTCTGTCGGTTTCTGCTCCCATGGAAAATTCCCACAGCCAGTATTATCAGTTCCCACATCATTCCCCCTTCCCTCTCCCCACCCCTCACCCCCCAGTCGCTGTTGTGGGAATCCCACCTCAGGTACACCATTGACTCCCCGTAGTATGGGTCTTGGAATCTACATTCACTTTCTAATGCACTCTCATTCAGGTGAGCTACAAGGTGTCTGGTGTGAGAAACACAAATGTCACACTAGCATAATAAGGAGTGCTCTACTAAGATTGGATTAGAACATATTGTTACGATAGATTGGAAAGAGCTTTACTCTGCATATAACCCATGTTATACCTGACACTGTATAATTATCAAGACTGTTTGATGCCTACACTGGGTGCAACAAGTAAAATATGCATTCTTCAGTGCTGACATTCCTTGCCCCAGTGTACACAAAAAATCTCCTAAAATAAATCAATTTGAATTTTACTTGAAAATTCATAATACTTTAGAATTTGCGGCACTCAAGCATTATTAAAAAGATTTTATTCAGTTTAAAATAAGTAAGCATGATCGGGCATCAGACTTCTGGCCAAACCAGGGACGGTGTCCTCCATGGCCCTAAGGTAAGTCGTCAGGGGGTTCCGGAGGGGATTACTGTTGTGGGAGAGGGAGAGAAGTCTGGGGTAGGAAAACCCAGGGCAAGGGAAGTCTGGGCAGGGAAGTCCCAAGGTTTCTATGTAGGGCCCTGAGACTAGCACTTCTGCTCCTCCTGGCTCACAAGCAAAACGTAAACATTTCTTCTGGCCACAGGCCCTGTTTCCTGCAAATTTGGCCTTGCGGGGAAAGCCATCATGGCTTCCCCACACAGGCCTGGAGTTAATATTGTAGTCGGGCCACGATCATTGGAGCCTGATTTGCATATTCAAGAAATGGACCCCGCTGCCTTCAGGCAGGTGTCCTTCTCACCTGCAAAAGAAGAGCAGGTTAATATCAGGACTCACGGGAAGGCAGCGGGTTGGAGGGGGTAAGTCTCATGGGACATAACAACTTCCCGTCTGTTTTCTATTGGGCAGGAGATGGTTAAAATTTGCCCCTATATATTCTTAAAAACTTTGAAGAAAGGTATATTTAATTTTTAATGCATTAACAACAACTTGTATTTATATAGCACCTTTAACGTCCCAAGGTGCTTCGCAGGAGTGCTCTAAAACAAAAAAAATTGACACTGAGCCAGATAAGGAGAAATTAGGGCAGATGGCCAAAAGCTTGGTCAAAGAGGTAGGTTTTAAGGAGCATCTTAGAGGAGGAAAGAGAGGTAGAGAGGCGGAGAGGTTTAGGCAGGGAATTCCGGAGCTTAGGGTCTAGACAGCTGAAGGCATGGCCATCCATGGTTGAGCAATTAAAATCAGGGATGCTCAAGAGGCTAGAATTAGAAGAGTGCGGGGTTGCGGGGGGGGTGGGGTTAGGGGTTGTAGGGCTGGAGGAGATTACAGAGATAAAGAGGGGCGAGGCCATGGAAGGATTTGAAAACAAGGATGATTATTTTAAAATCAAGGCGTTGCTTATCCAGGAGCCAATGTAGGTCAGCGAGCACAGGGGTGATGGATGAACGGGACCTGGTGCGAGTCAGGACATGAGCAGTCGAGTTTTGGATAACCTCAAGTTTATTTAGGGTAGAACGTGGGAGGCCAACCAGGAGTGCGTTGGAATAGTGAAGTCTAGAGGTAACAAAGGCAAGAGTATGCCTGCAAAGAAAAGCTATTCCCACCCTATTCCCCGTCCTCCCCCACCCCCACCCCCACCGACCCCCCTCCACCTCCGCACCCCAAACTATAGTAGGAGCTGTTCAGCTTTAAAAATATGCATTTTATTTCACATAAAGTCCACAAAAATGATTTTTGTGTCATTTCTAACATCGAATGTTAGAATTAAATAAATATAACACAAGACTTGTGAGCCCAATATAATTTTGTACTTCCAGATTCTTAGAATACAACAACAATGAGCATTTATAGCAAGCTTATAAGTTCGGGGCCTTGCCTTAAATATTGCCATACCCATAAGAAGTGTGCCCATATGACCTAATATTAACTATATAATACCGTAATCCAGGAGTGTAACAATACTATCTCTTAGTGATCTGAACTGGATATTCATGGTTTTCGCATGTGTGCTTCTTTACAACAGTTGTTGTTGTTGTTGATGTGCTTCTTTAATCTTTTCAAAGATAGATCGGCAGTTATGCTTGGACATGACATAATCCAATCAGTACAATTGTCTTTGCATAATAATAGCAAAATGATGAATAAGCTACATTTCTCCACCTTAGTACTTGACTTGAGCAAAATAACTTCTAACTACCCTTCTACATTCTCCTCATGAAGCTGCAAACAACTTGTCCCTACTGCCTCTGTTTAAAACCATAACTAATTGCTTGTGTCTCTGACGCTGACTTTGAATTACCTTGTATTCCACAGCCAGAAAGGACAAGAGACTTCCCAACACATTGGGTATGAAGTGTTATCATTTGCTGAGACAAGCTAACTAATGGATTATTGTTTACAACCAATGGGGAAACAAACTCAAAGCTTAGATCATTAGCATTTTAACCACTTATCATCTCAGTGCCTTTTTTGATTTGGGTGAGTACCCTTTACTTTAAAAACGCAATATTTAAAAGTATCGCTTTTTTTCTGAATGCTTTCTGTAGCAATATGGTTAAAAGAATCCTGAAACATGAGATAGATTTCCAACTCCCTCCCCCCCTCCCCCTAGGGCAGATCTCTCATTGCTTGCTTATGAAGACCGTACACTGCTCATTAGATGAGTGCCAATCCACCAGGTTCCAGGAATCCATGAGATTCAGGGAAATCTCTCCAAGGAACATGCAACCCCTCTGTCTGGTATATCTGACCTCTAGTGCCAACCAAAGTTCCATGGATTGGGGTGGATGACAGTGCACTCCCCTAGTTTGTCTTAGGATGGTAGCTGGTTTCCTCCATCGGCTGCCTCCATGTGTCCATTTGCCACCTAGATAAGATAGATGCACTGAATGAATGGCTCGCTCTGGCTCCAGCTGGCCTCCTATGTCTCTCTCTGGAGCACATGAAGCTATCTCAGCCTGAACACCCTGTGGCACTGAACAGACTCTCTCAGGAGGCGGTGGCGTAGTGGTTATGTCACTAGACTAGAAAGCCAGAGGCTCAGTCAAATGCTCTGAGGAGATGGGTTCAAATCCCACCACGGCAGCTGATGGAATTTAAATTCAATTCAATTTAATTCTGGAATTAAATGTTAGTCTTAGTAATGGCGACCATGATACCATTGTCGATTGTTGCAAAAACCCACCTGATTCACTAATGTCCTTTAGGGAAGGAAATCTGCCGTCCTTACCTGGTCTGGCCTACATGTGACTCCAGACCCACAGCAATGTGGTTGACTCTTAATGCCCTCTGAAATGGCCTAGTAAACAACCGCTATGAAAAACAATATGAATAAAACCGGACGGACCACCCGGCATCGGCACCGGAAACGACAACGACAACGGCAAACCCAGCCCTGTCGACCCTGCAAAGTCCTCCTTACCAACATCTGGGGGCTTGTGCCAAAATTGGGAGAGCTGTCCCACAGACTAGTCAAGCAACAGCCTGACATAGTCATAATTACTGAATCATACCTTACAAATAATGTCCCAGACACCACCATCACCATCCCTGGGTATGTCCTGTCCCACCAGCAGGACAGACCCACCAGAGGTGGTGGCACCGTGGTAAACAGTCGGGAGGAAGTAGCCCTGGGAGTCCTCAACATTGACTCAGAACCCCATGAGGTCTCATGGCATCAAGTCAAGCATGGGCAAGGAAAGCTCCTGCAAATTACCACCTACCGCCCTCCCTCAGCTGATGAATCAGTACTCCTTCATGTTGAACACCAATTGGAAGAAGCACTGAGAGTAGCAAGGGCACAAAATGTCCTCTGGGTGGGGGACTTCAATGTCCATCACCAAGAGTGGCTCGGTAGCACCACAACTGACCGAGCTGGCCGCGTCCTAAAGGACATAGCTGCCAGACTGGGTCTGCGACAGGTGGTGAGGGAACCAACAAGAGGGAAAAACCTACTTGATCTCGTCCTCACCAATCTACCTGTTGCAGATGCATCTGTCCATGACAGCATTGGTGGAAGTGACCACCGCACAGTCCTTGTGGAGACGAAGTCCCGTCTTCATGCTGAGGATACCCTCCACCGTGTTGTGTGGCACTACCACCGTGCTAAATGGGACAGATTTCGAACAGATCTGGCAACTCAAAACTGGGCATCCATGAGGCGCTGTGGGCCATCAGCAGCAGCAGAATTGTATTCAACCACAATCTGTAACCTCATGGCCCGGCATATCCCTCACTCTACCATTACCATCAAGCTAGGAGATCAACCCTGGTTTAACGAAGAGTGCAGGAGAGCATGCCGGGAACAGCACCAGGCACACCAAAAAATGAGGTGTCAACCTGGTGAGGCTACAACACAGGACTACTTGCATGCCAAACAACGGAAGCAACATGCGATAGACAGAGCTAAGCGACCTCACAACCATCGGATCAAATCAAAGCCCTGCAGTCCTGCCACATCCAGTCGTGCGTGGTGGTGGACAATTAAACAATTAACAGGAGGAGGAGGCTCCAAAAATATCCCCATCCTCAGTGATGGTGGAGCCCAGCACATGAGTGCAAAAGACAAGGCTGAAGCATTTGCAACTATCTTCAGCCAGAAGTGCCGAGTGGATGATCCATCTCGGCCTCCTCCTGAGGTCCCCAGCATCACCGATGCCAGTCTTCAGCCCATTCAATTCACTCCACGTGATGTCAAGAAACGGCTGAAGACACTGGATACTGCAAAGGCTATGGGCCCTGACAACATTCCGGCAATAGTACTGAAGACTTGTGCTCCAGAACTAGCTGTGCCCCTAGCCAAGCTGTTCCAGTACAGCTACAACACTGGCATCTACCCGGCAATGTGGAAAATTGCCCAAATATGTCCTGTCTACAAAAAGCAGGACAAATCCGACCCGGCCAATTACCGTCCCATCAGTCTACTCTCAATCATCAGCAAAGTGATGGAAGGTGTCGTCGACGGTGCAATCAAGCGGCACTTACTCAGCAATAACCTGCTAACTGACGCCCAGTTTGGGTTCCGCCAGGGCCACTCAGCTCCTGACCTCATTACAGCCTTGGTCCAAACATGAACAAAAGAGCTGAACTCAAGAGGTGAGGTGAGAGTGACTGCCCTTGACATCAAGGCAGCATTTGATCGAGTGTGGCATCAAGGAGCCCTAGCAAAACTGAAGTCAATGGGAATCAAGGGGAAAACTCTCCATTGGTTGGAATCATACCTAGCACAAAGGATGTTGGCTGTGGTTGTTGGAGGTCATTCATCTCAATCACATGACATCACTGCAGGAGTTCCTCAGGGCAGTGTCCTAGGCCCAACCATCTTCAGCTGTTTCATCAATGACCTTCCCTCCATCATAAGGTCAGAAGTGGGGATGTTCGCTGATGATTGCACACTGTTCAGCACCATTCGAGACTCGTCAGATACTGACGCAGTCCGTGTCCATATGCAGCAAGACCTGGACAACATTCAGACTTGGGCTGACAGGTGGCAAGTAACATTCGCACCACACAAGTGCCAGGCAATGACCATCTCCAACAAGTGAGACTCTAACCATCTCCCCTTGACATTCAATGGCATTACCATCGCTGAATCCCCCACTATCAACATCCTGGGGGGTTACCATTGATCAGAAACTGAACTGGACCAGCCATATAAATACTGTGGCTACAAGAGCAGGCCAGAGGCTGGGAATTCTGCGGCGAGTGTCTCACCCCCTGACTCCCCAAAGCCTTTCCACTATCTACAAGGCACAAGTCAGGAGTGTGATGGAATACTCTCCACTTGCCTGGATGAGTGCAGCTCCAACAACACTCAAGAAGCTCGACACCATTCAGGATAAAGCAGCCCGTTTGATTGGCACTCCATCCACCACCTTCAACATTCACTCCCTCCACCACCGGCGCACTGTGGCTGCAGTGTGTACCATCTACAAGATGCACTGCAGGAACTCGCCAAAGCTCCTTCAAAAGCACCTTCCAAACACGCGACCTCTACCACTTAGAAGGACAAGGGCAGCAGACGCATGGGAACATCACCACCTACAAGTTCCCCTCCAAGCCACACACCATCCTGACTTGGACCTGTATCGCCGTTCCTTCACTGTCACTGAGCCAAAATCCTGGAACTCCCTTCCTAACAGCATTGTGGGTGTACCTACACCATATGGACTGCAGCGGTTCAAGAAGGCAGCTCACCACCATCTTCTCAAGGGCAATTAGGGATGGGCACTAAATGCAGGCCTAGCCAGCGAAGCCCACATCCCATCAATGAATAAAAAAAAAAGGACATGGTGATGCCTTTGTAAATGCAGCCTGTGAGGTAAGAAGTGATATTTCAGGCCTTTCCCTGAGCCCTTGAGCATTATTGTCCAAGTATCTCCTCCAACCTGTTTCAGTTTGTACTCTTAAGGCATCCCTGGACAATGAAACCCTAAATCTATATGATGCACCATTTGCCGCTGACTCACCTGCCTCCGCAGTGCTTGGCGCTTACCCAGCAAGCCCTCCATCCGAAATCATCCAAGCCCCCCGAGTTCTTTCAGGTGTGGGTAATACCAGATGTTGTGCAAATTGGCCAGCAACTTCAGCTGTTTGCATTGGACCAATAAGGCCAGCCCCAAGTTGCATCCCTGATCTCCTCTTCCCACGATACTGGTCTATAACTCCCTTTGTATCTCTGTTAGTACCTCTTAAAATATTAAATGGCGTGGGTGAATAAATTGCAACTTCCATGACCCCTGCATGGTCAGGGGTGATGGAAGTTACAATTGAAGTGTCAGCTATGGCTCAGTAGGTAGTACTCTTGCCTCTGAGTCAGAAGGTTGTGGGTTCAAGTCCCACACCAGAGACTTGAGTGCATAAAGCTAGGCTGACACTCCAGTGCAGTACTGAGGGAATGCTGCACTGTTGGAGGTGCTGTCTTTCGGGTGGACATAAAAGATCCCATGGCACTATTTCGAAGAAGAGCAGGGGAGTTATCCCCGGTGTCTTGGCCAATATTTATCCCTCAAATCAACATAACAAAAACAGATTACCTAGCCATTACTGCATTGCTGTTTGTGGGAGCTTGCTGTGCGCAAATTGGCTGCGTTTCCTACATTAAACAGTGACTACACTTCAAAAAGCACTTCATTGGCTGTAAAGTTCTTTGAGATGTCCACTGGTCATGAAAGGCACTATATAAATGCAAGTCTTTCTTTTTTTCTTTTTGTATATCCGAAGTATTCCAGCCAAATTTTGGCCACAGGTAATTCTGTGATCAAATCATAGTCCCAGATTGCAAGCAAATACACTCCTTACATCCTTCCTTAGGCTGCCATAAACTATTGTATAAGAGCAGCCATTGTTTGCAATGATCATACATGCATGGAGTGGGGGCGGGGTGGGGGTGATGGGGGGTTATATGGTCAGGTAGAAGAGAGCAGAAGCTGGGAGCATTGCTTTGGGTGGGGGAGGAAGGAGAATGCCAGCATTAGCTGAAAAAGCGTGGGCAGGCAGAGTGTCAGCATGAACTGGGTGAGAAAAGAGTGCCAGTATGACCTGGTTGAGTAATGACTGTCAACATGAACTCCTGTGGGAAGGGGAGATTACCAACTGAACAGGGGAAAATGCCGCATGCCATATCTAGAAATGCGCTGCCAATTTGTGCCTTCAATGTATGGATTTCTAATTCAGCCCTTCATGTAGTTGAGGTGAACTCAAATACTTATATTGGGAAGAGGCTTGTATGAAGCATAAATACATGAATAAGTCTGCTTCTGTGGTGTAAATTCTATCCAATACTATATCGTTACATTTTTCATTTCTCCAGTACAATTTATGGAACATTAATCCTGAAACTCCTTGGATATCCGTGGGGTGCCAGGAATTTGTGGGGGAACCCAGATCCACCCGGTTTCTGCTTTGTGTATGCAGCAACCCAAATAAGGTGTTTTCCACCTGCCCTTCCTGCCCTCACCCAATCCATCTCCCAAATTAGCTGCCACTGCCAGCTTTGGGAGTGTGTACGGGGCCATTCAGAGGCTGGGAACTGTGGCCAGCACACCCTTGTTAGGCATAGCAGAAATTGTGCCCTGTACTTCCAAGTCCAAGTCATTACCATATATCAAGAAAAGCAGTGGTCCTAGTGCCAACCCCTGGGGAACACCACTGTATACCTTCCTCCAGTCCGAAAAACAACCATTCACCACTACTCTCTGTTTCCTGTCACTTAGCCAATTTCGTATCCATGTTGCCACTGTCCCTTTTATTCCATGGGCTTCAACTTTGCGGACAAGCCTATTATGTGGCACTTTATCAAATGTCTTTTGGAAGTCCATGAACACTACATCAACCGCATTGCCCTCATCAACCCTCTCTGTTACCTCATCAAAGAACTCATGAATTCATTAAAAAAAAAATATTTTAACTGAAACACTGAATTATTTTGTAAAGGTATTTTAATTCACACCTGTCAATGTGAGATACACAAACTGTTCAATAGACGTTGGTCTCTGTTGCATTTTTAGTGACAATCTGTGTCTAATCTGGAGTTAGCTAGTTTTCTCTAATATTGGATTTCATAGATAAAGCTCCAGAGTGATACTCTTGTTAGATATTCTGATGATATTACTCAATTGTTACGAACCCCATGACAGTCTGGACAGTGAATGCTGATGGAACACTCAACCATGAGGCTTATCAGTCCGGTGCTGTCTTTCACCCAATATCTAAACATGTGCACTTCCTGCAGGAGTTGCTGGATAACTATCAGGAGTGGAACTCTATCCAGCTTTCTCCCTCCCTAGTCTGGAAATGTTAAAGCCAATTGTTGTCTACTTTACTGAGATCACTTAACTCAACACAAATTAAGAAATAATTCTGATGAAGGGTCTTCTATCTGAAACGTTGGGCTGGATTTTGTGGGGGTCAGCGGGCACGATCCGTGGCAAGTTGGGTGGGAAAGTGTTTCTTTTCCCCAGCGGGTTGGGACCCCGCTGTGAACCCGCCGCCACGCGCCTTTACCAAATGTTGGGTCTGTAAGCACCGAGCAGACCCAACAGGCAGTGGCGGGGGAGGCAATTAAAATCAGTAGTGGCTTGTTTACAGCCACTTATCAGTGGTTTTTCCCTAGCTTTTTGGATTTGACAGGTCGCCTACCGGTTTCCTGCTGTGCCTGGACCTCGTCTGTGAAGCTGAGGCGGGAGGTCAGTGAATCAGCTGATGAGTTGACAGCTTCAAATGTCAAGTCAAAGCTCCCAGCTGATTGAGAAATGTTCCCTGAAACATTAGTTTCTCTAAGCTGCATTTCCACTATGGATTCAGAATGCTGCAAGTCTTTACACAAGTCTCCATCCAGTCTGACCTCATTACCTCTCCCACCATTGACAGATCACTTCTATCATCTCTACCTCACCTGCTATCTATTCCATCAGCATGGGTGCCCTTGAAACTCTCTCACTTTGGTCCTCAGAATTCCACCACGATCAGTTCCAAAACCAGCATCACCAGGCACACCAGCATCACCAGGCACACAAGTAGCACCAGGCACACCAGTAGCACCAACAACAACACCAACCTTCTCCACAATCACCTGAAGCTGCGCAGGACGCAGGGCAACAGCACCCGACTACATTGCTGCCTGGGAGGCCAGGGATGGCCTCACAATGGCCAGATTTACTTCACTTGATGCTGTACACCCTGGCTGCTGCATGATGCACCAGGTTGGCATCACCCCACACCAACAAAATAAAGCATCCCTACAATGCCCAAGCCATTCCTTTCACACTCATGACCATTGCGGGGCTACCATTATGTCTCACCATTCACTGCAACTCACTAAGCCACTTCCAAAGGTGCATACAAATCTGTCCAAGAATGCAAAGTGTTGAAAATAAAGGTTTCAATGTTTGACAGCACATTAGCAGAAACTTCACATGAACATTGCATAAAACACCCAAGTGCCTGTAGGGGTCACAAAATCCCCTCAGCCCCCGAAGATCGGGAAACATTAATCCACATCATGGATGAAGACTTGTGTGATTTAAATTGTCTCTGGGTTGGACAATGTTTTAAAACATACCCAGAACCGCAAAAGGCTGCGTTAAAAAGCTTGTAAGCTAGGCAGCACTTGGACACTGGAATCAAAGAACTTTGTGAAAATCGCACACTTTAAGAGTGTGCATTTTATTAAAAGATGTACTCTTGAGTTTTGGAATGTTTAAATTGCCCAGGGCATAAAAATGGCTGAACAGACCTCATGGAAACAGAATGTTAAAAGGCAGCAGAAAAGGATAGACAGGCTGTTAGCATATGAAAAGCTCAGCGTTGCCCTGTAGTAAGTTTGAATGGAGCCCGAGCTGTCAGTCACCCTGTGGTATTGGGTGGGTCCGGTAACCTACAAGCTGCTTGTTTACACTGGGGAGTAGCCCGTTTGAATCAGCCAATCATCGGACAGCAAGCACAATGGGTTGTTTACACACATCCATTCACTGAAATTGACTCTACTACGTGATGTCTCCATGTATGAATGGAGGAAGTTAAAAGCCCTTCTCTTGTGTATTCGGACTTTTCGGCACGAAATTGCGCACGGACCTTTTCGGCGTGAAAACAGCAGGGACTCCCAGGGTATAAAGATTGAGCCCAGGAAGTCCTCTGCCTCTTTTTGTCTCTTTTACTCTTTGGACTGCAGGTGAGCAAGGCTTCTGACCCACTAGCAAGACAATCTAGTGAGAAGTAAAGGGGTGGTAATTGAAGGGAAATGTTGCTAAGATTGTAAGATTAACATTGTAGCCATTTATCCCTAATTTTTGCCGTCTGCCTTCCCCTGTTAAGCAATTTTACCGTGATTACTTTGATCGTGTGGTGTAGTTTCTTTAGTTTTAATAAAATTTGACTTTCTTGCATCCAGACCATTTGTCCGTTTTTAATATATCATTAATTATAAGTTACTCCAGTCAGAACTGGAGGGGGGGTGGTTTAGTGATTCGAAATCGCTGATTGGAATTGGTCACAGTGCAGTGGCAAAGGCTGCCTGACCAGGTAAATTACCATAAACCAGGTAAAGGTAAAGCTGTAGCTACTATGACCGGAAAGCCCTGCAGCGGGTAGTCAAAACTGCCCAACGCATTACTGGCACCCGGCTACCGACCATAGAGCACATATACCAGAAACGCCGTTTACGGAGGTCACGGACCATCATCAAAGACCCTACCCACCCCAGCCACAGTCTGTTCGCCCCCCCTGCCATCTGGGAGACGCTACAGATGCATTCGCACCTGAACGACCAGATTTAGGAACAGCTTCTTTCCCAGGACTGTCATCCTACTGAACTCCACAAATAAACTCTAAAGCCTGCACATCTGCCAATGCACTTTATTATGTTTATGTTAATGTATTACAAGCCAAATGAATGTTGAATGTTTAAATGTCTTAATCTAAATGTACACTCTCGGGAGCCGCAAGCCTACATTTCGTTGTACTGCACTTGTGCACTAACAATGACAATAAAGTTGATTATGATTATGATTATGAAATTGGCGACTGTGACAGGACTGGAGGCAGTTTTTGATATGATAAGTGGTCTGGATCTGGAGAAAGCATCAGCTCTTGCTTTTCTTGCTTTCAGTCTGTGGGTAGCCCTGCAGAAGTTAGCGGCAGCGTGTAAGCTGATCTATTATAGTATAGGTGGCTGGGTTAAGAAGGGTGAGATGAGGGTGCGCGAGGAGGTTACAGAGGCCAAGAATCGGGAGTCAGAGTTTGAAAAATGCCAGGCGGAGGTAGAACGCCTCATAAGAGAGGTGAATGAGGCCAGAGATAGTGGGATGAGGGTGCGGGAAGAAAATGCACACCTCACACTAGAGGTCATGAAATGCCAGGCAGAGATAGAGCGCCTTGTGCAGGAAGTCACAGAGGCTAGGGACAGTGAGATGAGGCTACAAGAGGAAAACGCACACCTCACCCAAGAAGCTAGCGAGGGCAAAAGCCACGCGAGGCACAAGATAAAGTTCCTAAAGTGCCAAATTACAGAAGCAAAGAGTAACGAGATGAGACTGCGGGAAGAGAATGCCCGCCTCACCTCAGAAGTAACAGAGCAGGAGGAAAAGGTTAGGGAGGTAAAGGCAGCTTATAAGCTGGCCTGCGACCAAAGGTTTAGTGGAGCAGATCATACCCCATGTAACAGAAAGATAGAGAGTTTGGGTATGGAGTTACTAAGGACTAAAGGGATGGTATGTCTCATAAGTCGGAAGCGAAGTCCGTCGGACAGTACCAGCCGCCCAAATCAAACCGCCCCACAGGCAGCACCCAGAACAGAGCTGGCTAGGGAATTAGAGATCCCAAGACCGCAGCCCACAGCTCCGAGTTTTAAGGAGCTCTGGCAGCAAGAAGGGGTGGACAATGGGGTGGTAGGAGAATGCCAGCAGGTCCCGCTAGGTAGGCGGGGACCAGGACCAGTGTTCCCCTCCGACAACGGAGGTACGGTCCCCCCGTGAACGATAATGACCATGGGGCTGTTCAGCATACCTATCTGGTACCCTATGATACCCAACAGCTCAGAGGCCTGGTGAAACATATTAACCTGCTCTCCGAAAAGGGAGACCCCTCAATGCACTTCCAAGAGATAGAACAGGCAGCCTGTGTTAACGGCTGTGATGACGAAGAGAAAGCCAAAATGTTGCTTTTCTCTGTAGATAGTAAGCTCTATCAGACCCTTTCAGATGAGGCTAAGAGAGGGCAGAAGGGTTTTGAGGACCTAAAGGAGGAAATACTGGAAGCCATGGGTGCGAATGACAGCAGTCCGTTCGATTGCATAGGGAAAACACTGCAGAAGGAAGGGGAGACCCCACAGGCATTTGCAGACAGGCTGTAGCCAGTCTACAACAGCGCGTGTACAGGGGGACAAGATAGGGCACACCTGAACCAGCGGCAGCGGACCCAATGGCTTTGTTGCCTGGTGTCCAATTGCCTGCCCCAGATAAAAGCAAAGGCTGATACTTGGTTTGACCACCGAGACCCCCTAGCAACCAAAGAGACTGTAATCCGGCAGCTCACGGTAGCATATATGAACGGTAGGAATAGTGGGACCCCCCAGCAAAAGGGTAAGGTCCACAAGGTTAAACCTGGGGCTCAATACAAGAAAGAGTGGCGCCAAGAGGGGAGCCGTCCCTCCCAGAACAAGGTCATTTGTTACAGGTGCGGGGAGGATGGCCACTGGCGCAGGGATTGTGAAAAGCCTGGGAAAGACGATAAATCCAGGACCACCGCAGCCCCAACTCAGAAGGCAGAGACAGAAACTCCTCCCGCCCGATACAGTCGAGTCCGTCATGGAGTCGATAAAATATTTCCTCAGGGCCAATCAGGGAAAGGTAGCAGCCATCAGTGGTGCTGCAGCCCCCTCGCCCACCTCTGCCTCCCCACAATGGCTGGAGCCCGCGCAGCCTGTCCGTCTGTGTAATCTCCGGTACGATGAATGGAAGAGACCGCTCGTACAGATGGAGGTAAAGAAGGTTACAGGGACTTATCTATTGGATACGGGGGCATCATGCACCGTGATCCATATGGATAATCCCACCACCTCACCTCTGTCTAACGGGGTTCCATACATACTATCGTGATTCACTGGTCAGGAGCAGGCGGGGGTATACTCCAGACCCCCCTCAGTCCGTCTGGGCATGCTCCAAACTAAGTGGACGTGCATCCTGGCAAAGTGGAATAAGGAGGAAGGAAAGGGCATCCTAGGGGCTGACTTCATGGTGAGCCATGGGATCCTCGTGGATCTCCGCAACCATTGCCTTTGGGGGGCTAGCACAGACAGGGAAGATGGTGTAGTGGTCATCCCGGGCAAGGAGGGTAAGGGGACCTTGTGTACTGTGAAGCCCAAAGAAGGTTACGACCTCGGGCTCATGGTAAATGGTGTCCCGGAGGCACTGCAGGCAGTCGTGCAGGCAAACGTCACAGCGTTTGCCACCCATAAACATGACTGCGGGAGGATCACAGGGTTTGAGGTTAAAATAACACCTCAAACAAATTTATGGGCAGGCAGCAGACAGCATGGGGAAGCAGCATCGGAATAACCGGCTGCTGCTCGAGCCTAGCAAGAGCCACCAGTGGGAGATAGGAGACCTAGTGATGGTAAGAAACTATGCCCGGGTGGGAAGTTTAGAGCCACTCTACATGGGACCCTATAGTATAGTTGATAGGGCCAGCCCCATGGTCTATGCAGTAAAACTACCCCGGTGCACAAAGTGGTTCCACGCCAACCAATGTAAATTGTATAAATCTGACGATACAAGTTCAAGTTCACAGGCTGTAAAGATAGGCGCTGTGGCTTGTTTCAAGGGAAAAGTTGTCTGGCCCACCAATTGGGACACTTCGCCGCCCCAGTGGGACCTAAGTTTTGGCCAAAGTTTAAATTTGAATCAGTTATTTAGTTCAGAAACAGAGAAACCGCAGCCTGAGAGTAGAAATCTGCAGACTGCTGCGAGTTCATTCACAGAAAATCACTTGGGGGACTCCAGGGAGGAGCCGCCTTTTGAAGAGACTGCCCGCGCATGCGTAGTCGCTGGTCCGGAGACAGGAATTCCCCAGTCTTTTGAACGGCCTGTTTGCGCAGGCGAAGTTCCCCAGCCCGTGACCACAGCGGCTCCTCTTCAGTTTCCCTGCGCAGGCGCAGTCGCGCGCCTGAGGGGCGCGGTTTCCCAACATTGGGTTCGTGCAGGCGCAGTCGCCTGTTTGAATACAGAGGTTTCACAGCCTCTGCCGTGGGACTCTGGGGAGGAGGTTTGCGCAGGCACAGTTCGCCAGCCTGTGACCACAGTGGCTCCTCTTCAGTTTTCCCGCGCAGGCGCAGTCGCCTGTTTGAATACAGAGGTTTCACAGCCTCTGCCATGGGACTCCGGGGAGGAGTTCGTGCAGGCGCAGTCACCTGTTTAAAGGGACAAGCTTCCCAGCCCACTTCTAGAGTGGTTCCCCCTATGGTGTGGGACTCTGGGGAGGAAAGGATAGCAATTCCTCTTGCAGGGGACATATGGAAGGAGCTGTAGCCAGGTTTTGGACCTGGAGAGGAAGATTTTCAGCCACCAGCAGCGGGTGGTGGGGGGATACCTGCCCCCAGTACAGGCGTGGGTAGGGAAAAGGAGACAAACCCGGATTACTGGCAGGCTGCCAGGTATATTAAACAGTGCGGGCTGTTTGCATCAGGGGGAGAAGGTTCCCAGCCAGCTAGGGCTGTGACCCAGGCTCAGGGTCCGTCAGCCAAAGTTTCCCCCAAAGAGACGCCCCTCAGAAGGTCTCAGCGGGTCCGCAAGCCCAAGATAAGATGGTCACCAGAGTACCCGCCACAAAGAGCAATCTCCCGAGCCTGGGAGGAAACAGATCACAGAGGTCCCCAACTAGCAGCCATAAGCTGCAAGGCACCACAAGCAGGAGGCTGTCCAGCTTCGCTGCAGGCAGCAGTAATCTGCGACAGTGATACCAGAGATTAGCCTGGCCATCCGGAGACGGGCGGTATTTGTATTATAGCTTTTTGTTAAGTTACCAATGTTTATAGCTTGCTTTTAAAGTGTTTAAATTTTAAGTTTAGAATGTAACTAGTCGTTTTGAGTTTAAGTTTAAAGTTTAAGTTTATAAGTGTGCCAAATGCTTGTGTTTTGGTCCGAGGTCGAGGGACCCGACCATGTCTCCACCTAAGGCAGCAGGTCAGTGAGAGACCTGGCTGCATGTCCTTTTAAGTTCTTTTGCAGGAGAGTGGTCAAAGGAGCAGCCCTGTTCGCCCAGCCCGAGCTGGGCATCGAATGAAGATATGGTTATACAGAATGTTGGGGATCACCTCGCCACTGGACAAATCCAGGAGGAGACCCCGCAGTGACCTTCGGGAGAAACCGGACAGGGTCCGGAGGAACCTGCCTACTCATCCTACGTGGAAGAGATGGCCCCAGCTGGGTGGGGCACGGCCCCAACCCAGCACTATCCTGACCGAATTTCACTTGCGGGAGACCTCGCTATTGAGGAGTCGTGGTGGGGAAGTGCGGGCGCCTTGTCAGATAGGGACGCGTTCCCCGGGAGTGGGTGCTGATGGCCCGGGAAAGATTGTAAAGGGGAGGGGGAGACCCAAGAATCACGTGGGTGCGTTCGGGGAAGGGTGGAACTCACCCGAGGCCCACGGGCAAAGTTAGAGTGTAAGTGTGGCTGGGAAGGGTGAGCGGGTGGCTGGATCTGGGATCCAAGTTTGAGTGTGGGGCCAGTGAGAGCCGCCACACAGGCACCCATCATTTTCTGCAGCCAGTCGAGGGAAGACGGGAGGGAGAGGGACTGGGAGTCGTGATCCCATACTCCCCGGTCTTGGTCTGTGAAACATATGGGGTACCCCGCCTCCACAAAGGGACAAGGGAACGGCTCGGGGCTGGCGGATCAGACTGTTCTGTAAAATCCATTCTGTATGTTTTAAAAGCTTAAGACCATTAAAGGGAGGGTGGAAGGAACATTTACTGCCCAGGTGGGAGGAGCAATACCCACACGAATTTCGCGACCCATCATTGGCACGTGATGGTCGGGGTTTATTTCAGCATTTTGTTTCAAATGTTTAATGAAGATTTTTGTATTTTGTTTTACAGTTCCAAGCGGTGCAGAGGCGTAGGACCCTCTCCGTGCTTGGGATAATTTTGATTACATTGTACAACCAAGATTGCAACATTTTGTAATATGTTATAATGTAACAAGTGATGAAGGGGTATGAGACACCTATTATAACATTTTGTAATTGATGTATCTGTAGATGCCTACCGTGCCATGGTTTTTCTCGGATTTGAGGGGAATAGACGAGTCGGGGAATCGGTGATAGGTAGCTATAGGTAAATACAGGGGATGATTGTTTGTGGGGCATCAGAAAATTTTGCTCACTTCTTCAAGAGGATACTACAAGCAAGTTGGAAGTATCCAAGGGAGGAAAGTAGGGGTTGCAAAATCCCCTCAGCCCCCGAAGATCGGGAAATATTAATCCACATCGTGGATGAAGACTTGTGTGATTTAAATTGTCTCTGGGTTGGACAATGTTTTATAACATACCCAGAACCGCAAAAGGCTGCGTTAAAAAGCTCGTAAGCTAGGCAGCACTTGGACACTGGAATCAAAGAACTTTGTGAAAATCGCACACTTTAAGAGTGTACATTTTATTAAAAGATGTACTCTTGAGTTTTGGAATGTTTAAATTGCCCAGGGCATAAAAATGGCTGAACAGACCTCATGGAAACAGAATGTTAAAAGGCAGCAGAAAAGGACAGACAGGCTGTTAGCATATGAGAAGCTCAGCGCTGCCCTGTAGTAAGTTTGAATGGAGCCCGAGCTGTCAGTCACCCTGTGGTATTGGGTGGGTCCGGTAACCTACAAGCTGCTTGTTTACACTGGGGAGTAGCCCGTTTGAATCAGCCAATCATCGGACAGCAAGCACAATGGGTTGTTTACACACATCCATTCACTGAAATTGACTCTACTACGTGATGTCTCCATGTATGAATGGAGGAAGTTAAAAGCCCTTCTCTTGTGTATTCCGACTTTTCAGCGCGAAATTGCGCACGGACCTTTTCGGCGCGAAAACAGCAGGGACTCCCAGGGTATAAAGATTGAGCCCAGGAAGTCCTCTGCCTCTTTTTGTCTCTTTTACTCTTTGGACTGCAGGTGAGCAAGGCTTCTGACCCACTAGCAAGACAATCTAGTGAGAAGTAAAGGGGTGGTAATTGAAGGGAAATGTTGCTAAGATTGTAAGATTAACATTGTAGCCATTTATCCCTCGTTTTTGCCATCTGCCTTCCCCTGTTAAGCAATTTTACCGTGATTACTTTGATTGTGTGGTGTAGTTTCTTTAGTTTTAATAAAATTTGACTTTCTTGCATCCAGACCATTTGTCCGTTTTTAATATATCATTAATTATAAGTTTCTCCAGTCAGAACTGGAGGGGGGTGGTTTAGCGATTCGAAACCGCTGATTGGAATTGGTCACAGTGCAGTGGCAAAGGCTGCCTGACCAGGTAAGTTACCGTAAACCAGGTAAAGGATGCCCCCCTACATGCCCACCCTTGTGTGTTGTTAGTTGGTATGATTACACTAGAATGAGGGTGAGTGTGAGGGGTGGCTAGTGAGATAGGGATGTGATAATGTAGATAGAGAGGGATGGGTGGAGGTGCAAGGTAAGTTGCTGTGAGTAAGGATAGAAACATCGAAAAATAGGAGCAGGAGTAGGCCATTCGGCCCATCGAGCCTTATCCACTATTCAATATGATCATGGCTGATCCTCTATCTCAATACCATATTCCCGCTCTCTCCACATACGCCTTGATGCCTCTTGTGTCTAGAATGTGCTGGAGTAGGGTAGGGAAGGCAAAGTGATGAGGATGTGATGAGCAGCACAGCAGGATGAGGTTGAGTGTGGGTTTGTACTAACATTTCGTGATCTACTGAGATCATTGAAATGTTTGTGGCACTGCACCCAGGTCCTCTTGACCATATCCCTGCAATGTGCAACCAGGCTGTGTTGATCTCCTGGGGAGGTCTCTTCCGCCCATGGGAAGGGAAGAGGGCCTCCCTGCATGCTGTGACTCCCTCCATAAGTATATGGATGGAGTCATGGGAGAACCTGGGTGCAGCCCTGCACCTCTGTGCAGTGAGTGTCAGTGTTTGCAGCACTTCAATGCTGTAGAACACCGACAGCACAAATGTAAAAAGAAAGTTGGCCATGGTCCCTTTAAGGAAATCGGCTGATGACGCGTCATCAAATGACGTCACCAGACCCGCTTCCTCTAATTGGCTGGGAAATGTGCTGGGCGGGCTTAACAAGTCCAATCATGGTAAATTAATTTCAGAGGCCGGATGGCGACAGCTTCGGAGTTTGGGCCCGCCACTGACGTTGCCCGCCACAGACCACCGAGGTTAGTAAAATCCAGCCCGTTAACTCTGTTTCCCACTCCACTGCTGCTGTTTGACCAGCTGAGTATTTCCAGCATTTTCTGTTTATATTTTAGGAAATAAACTCTACTTCCTTATGCCTCTATCTCACCACAAAGGACATTTATCCAATGAGTTGTCAGGGCCTGGGGTATTTCTACTCATTCTACACTACAGGCATACCTGCAGCTAAGCTGCACAAGTCTCCATTCCCTGGCAATGCAAGATTCAGTATTAAATGATTGAATGCATTGTTTGCCTCTGACCCCTGATTTCAGATGACCCCATTGTGTTGCACTTCATATGCAGTGAAACAGATCAGATCATCATTCTTCATTTTACTAAGACATAAGTTGGTATATAAATATAACTTATGGAAAAATTTTGATAATATAAACCAGGATAGATATGCAATAAGGAGACAATTTAAGAAATTCTCCTGTAAAGAATTGCACCCTAAAGCAATCCCTATTAACATGACTGGTTTCATATGTTAACAGGTGTACCAAATTCTCCATCTGCCAGACAGCAGGAGCTTATAGCAAGAAACACAAAGTGTGCCATAAAACCCCTGCTACCTTTTAGCACTGCCTGTAGTTCTTGTCAAACAATACGTGCAGTCTCTCAGCTGTATTGGACAATTCAGTAAACAAAAAGTAAGAAGCCGTTGTAAACTTGCTTAAAACATATTGTAAAAATAATCAGTGCCCTTTCCTTTTAATCTCAACTAAATTAACATGATTTCTGTAATTTATTTACTGGAGTTTCTTTTCCAGAACTTGCAGCAATCATATATAAAGATGTTTTCTCCGTGTGGTGAGGGAAACGATTCTACAGTAAGTGAGTTTTAAATGCCCCATTTTACAAATACTCATTGCCAGTGGGTATCATCCACCAAAAATATATAATCAAGAAATCACAGGCACAATCCCTACAATTTTCCATCCATTAGAATTAATAACATCCATTCGATCTCCTGATGTGCACTCCTGATGGGTGAGGCTCTCCATCTCAAGCATGTTTGGATATTCACCATACTTTCCATGGGAGCATCCTTTGGATGTCTCCCTTGTATTTGCTTACCATAAGTCTCTTAAAAACACAAGGGCCTAGAAATTCAGTTGGTTGCGCCAGTCGTTAGCGCCTTAGGAGGAGTAGATTCCGGGCGCTAGGCGGCTTGCGCCCGGGCAAAGCGCGAACTGCGCCTCGCCCCAACTTCACTAGAGATTTAGCGGCGGTGCAAAGTCTTTGCATGCGCTCAGCTGCGCGCGCAGATCATGACGTCATTTCCTCGTGCAACGCCCTTTGTGCGCCCCCAACCGGAACTTCAGTCGCGCCGCACCATTGTGCGCCTGGCGCCCCTAGCGACTGTTAAGTGGAACGGTGCTCAGCCGATGCAAGGCGCTGGGGGCACAAATTAAAGGGCACTCATCCTGCAATATAAAAGGCTGCCATTTTGCAGCACACCTTCTTGCGAAACGGATCTTTGGAGAGAGACCAAGGTAGATAGCTTTCTACTTTGGCCCAACACTCGGACAGGTACTTCTGGCTTCAGGCCACAGCTTTCAAAAAGTTTTTGCCTTCATTGACATCTCATTGTTTGCCAGCATATTATGGGGGCTGCAATGGGTGTAAACACTGGCTTTCTCAATTACATCCAAAGGGCTCAGAGACGCCATGAGAGACTGGCAACCCTGGCTAGACGGAGAGGGGGCAACAGGCGTCGGCAAAGCAGGCCTTACTCACCCAGGGTATACCGCCAGCAGTTCTCCTATGTCAACCTGTCTGAGGAGCAGTGTGTTCGGAGGCTGCGATTCAGAAGGGATGTGGTCACAGAGATCTGCCAGCTGCTTGCCGGTGATCTGCAGCCACAGCTGAGGAGCAGGACGTCTCTGTCGATGGCAGTGAAGGTGACGGTGGCTCTCAACTTTTATGCCACCGGCTCCTTCCAATCCGCTACTGGCGACATTGCCAACATCTCCCAGTTCGCCGTGCATTGCTGCATCCGCCAGGTGACCAATGTCCTTTTCAAAAGGAGACGTCAGTTCATCTCCTTCTCCATGGCCCTTGACAAGCAGCAACAGCGTGCAATGGGCTTTGCAGCATTCGCGGGCTTCCCCATGGTGCAGGGCGCCATTGACTGTACGCATGTGGCTTTGCGGGCACCTCTGGAGAATGCCGAGGATTACCGCAACCGGAAGGGCTACCATTCGCTGAACGTACAGCTGGTGTGTGACCACAGGCAGCTCATCCTAGCTGTCAATACCCGCTTTCCAGGCAGCAGCCACGATGCCTTCATCCTCCGGCAGACTTCTCTGGCAGACATGTTCCAGGCCGAGCCTCACCCACGAGGATGGCTTATCGGGGACAAAGGCTATCCTTTGTGCACCTGGCTCATGACCCCGCTCTGTGCGCCCAGCACCCCTGCTGAAGAGCGATACAACGAGAGCCATCAAGCGACGAGGAACATCATCGAACAAACAATCGGCGTCCTGAAGCAACGGTTCCGCTGTCTCGATCGTTCCGGGGGAGCACTGCAGTATTCGCCGGAGCGAGTCTCCCATTTCGTCGTCGTTTGCTGCATGCTGCACAACCTGGCTATCCGCAGGACTCAGCCACTGCCACCACACATTGGAGGACCACCTGAGGAGGAGGAGCAGGAGGAGGAGGAGGAGGACCAGCACAGGAGGGAGGCACAAAGTGCAAGGGCCGCCCGTCGCCGGCTTATTGAACGTCGGTTCTAGGCCCCCTCTTAGGGATTGGCTTGTGCCAATGTCAGCAGATGAATGTAGCCGCTCCACAAGCCCTCAGCCGAGCAGGCCAACCAGGACTTAACCAAAAAACCATGCACACTGCAATTTAACAACAAAAATTTATTGAAAACCTCTGCCCTTCCCACATTACATGCTCATGTGGAGAAGTCCCCTCCAAAAACACAAAACTACCAGTCTCGGCCTTACAAAAATAAAGAAAGACACCAGTCTCGGCCTTACACAAATAAAGAAAGACAGCAGTCTCGGCCTTACAAAAATAAAGATATACAACAGTCTCGGCCTTACACAAATAAAGAAAGACACCAGTCTCGGCCTTACAAAAATAAAGATATACACCACTCTCGGCCTTATACAAAAACAGATAGACACCAGTCTCGGCCTTACACCAAAACAACTGCACAAGTGTCGGCCTTCCAACAAGCACCAGGCATTTGTGCATACCTCTACTTTTTGCGCTGCGAAGGGCGATGCCTTGCGTATCCTTGCCTGGCCCCTGCCCGCCCTGCTGCTCCTCCTCAATGGGAGCCCAGTGGCTGCAGCAAGGCTGCTGAGGGGCAGATGGCGAGACGGCAGATGCCAGTGGGGGTCGGCCTGCACCAGCTCTGGCCTTGGAGGGGCCGGCTGCTGACTGCTCCAACTCTGGCTGGGCGGCAGCAGTGTGTCCAGCAGCTCGTGGCAGCTGCAATGGCGGAGTGGCAGTGTTGGCTGCAGGAATGGTGGCAACCTAGCAGATCGCAGGTGCTCGCTGGTCGCCTGACACATTGGCACTCGCACGGGCCAGCACTGCAGCATGCACAGCAACCA
Source organism: Somniosus microcephalus (assembly GCF_052327205.1). Taxonomy (NCBI): domain Eukaryota; kingdom Metazoa; phylum Chordata; class Chondrichthyes; order Squaliformes; family Somniosidae; genus Somniosus; species Somniosus microcephalus. The sequence goes on along the minus strand of NC_140993.1, from coordinate 82,190,439 downwards.
GCTGAAGGACAGATTGCTGGGCTGCTGCTGTGCGGCGAGTGCCCTGGCGAGGCCTGGCTGATCCAGCGAGGGTGGCAGCAGTTAGTGCCCGTGTGGCCCTGGTCTGTGTCCGCAATACACCAGCCAGTGATTGGACGGCACGACTGAGCACTTGGCTAGAAGCCGACTATGCTGCCGTGAAGTCCTGCAGACTCGTGGCCTGTGCTGCCGCGATGTCCTGCAGACTCCTGGCCTGTGCTGCATTGATGTCCTGCACACTCCTGGCCTGTGCTGCATTGAATTGTTCCAGACCCCTGGCCTGTGCTGCACTGAATTGTTGCAGACTCCTGGCCTGTGCTGAGCCGAATTCCTGCACACTCCTTGCCAGTGACTCTATGGAGTCAGGCATCCTTGCCACTGCAGCCATGAGCTCAGTGTGCCTGCGCTCAGCCTGGACGGCCATTTCCTCTAGGAGGCGCACCTCCTCTGCGCTGACCGTCGCAGGACTGGAGGCCGCACTCACCCTCTGGGGAGAAGTCCGCCGAGCTTCCCCACCCCTCCCGCGTTGCTGCAGGCCGCTGGGCCCCGGAGCTTCACTCTCCTCCGACCCTTCCCCCCGGCTCCCCTCCAGGGAAGACGTGTCCCCTACATCGGCATGGGCTGGTGCGGCTCAGGGTGGCACTGATGGGCCGGCTTTCTCTTCCTCCTCCTCATCTTCCGAAGGGCTGACAGTGGCAGCTTGAGGGCCCGCCTCCTCACCTGGCGAATCACCATCTGAAAGCAGGAAGGCACAAGAGTAGCTTTAGAGTGAGGACAGGGCGGCAGCGAGGGAGGCATGAGTGGTGCCATTCACCGCATTGGTCGGACAGTGGCAAAGGATGCTGATCTGATGCGCAAGTGGAACGAGAGAGGTCCAAAAGGTGATGCCCTTACCATTGGTGCCCAGAACAGGGTCGGCATCTCCAGTGGCGACGGGGCCAATCAGCTGGCCTCCCATAATGCGCTCCACACGCTGGTCGAGGTCGGAGAGCTCTTTGATGTCAGGACGGCCTCCCCCGGTCTCAGTTTGGTTGCGCCGGTTGTGCGCAACCTTGGCCTGCAAGAGAAAGGACGACCTCTAAGTACAGTGTGAAGCCCTGATCTTGTCTGCACCGCCTCCCATGGTCGAATAGCTTGGACAGTGTGTAGCCCTGATCTTGTCTGCTCTGCCTCCCATGGTCGAATAGCTTGGACAGTGTGTAGCCCTGATCTTGTGTACACTGGCTCCCATGGTCGAATAGCTTGGACAGTGTGTAGCCCTGATCTTGTCTGCTCTGCCTCCCATGGTCGAATAGCTTGGACAGTGTGTAGCCCTGATCTTGTGTGCACTGGCTCCCATGGTCGAATAGCTTGGACAGTGTGTAGCCCTGATCTTGTGTGCACTGGCTCCCATGGTCGAATAGCTTGGACAGTGTGTAGCCCTGATCTTGTCTGCTCTGCCTCCCATGGTCGAATAGCTTGGACAGTGTGTAGCCCTGATCTTGTGTGCACTGGCTCCCATGGTCGAATAGCTTGGACAGTGTGTAGCCCTGATCTTGTCTGCTCTGCCTCCCATGGTCGAATAGCTTGGACAGTGTGTAGCCCTGATCTTGTCTGCTCTGCCTCCCATGGTCGAATAGCTTGGACAGTGTGTAGCCCTGATCTTGTGTGCACTGGCTCCCATGGTCGAATAGCTTGGGCAGTGTGTAGCCCTGATCTTGTGTGCACTGGCTCCCATGGCCGAATAGCTTGGACAGTGTGTAGCCCTGATCTTGTCTGCTCTGCCTCCCATGGTCGAATAGCTTGGACAGTGTGTAGCCCTGATCTTGTCTGCTCTGCCTCCCATGGTCGAATAGCTTGGACAGTGTGTAGCCCTGATCTTGTCTGCACTGCCTCCCATGGTCGAATAGCTTGTACAGTGTGTAAAGTGCTGAATGTGCAAGTGATTTTCATGCCAGTCCCATAGCTGCTGGATGAGGGCTGGCCATTAGGACTTTGAGGTCCCTTTGCCCATAATGTGAGGTGCACATGCAAGGATGAGGAGGACACTGGAAAGGGTACTCACCCTGACAAGCCGAGTGAGGTCGTTGAACTTCTTCCGGCATTGCACAGCAGTCCTGGCAACCACGCTGTTGGAAGAGACCCTGTTGGACACCTCCCTCCAGGCTTTCCGGTAGGCGCTGGGCAGCGGCCTCTTGCCACCTTCTGGGTACAAAACATGGCGCCTGCGCTCCACTCCGCCAACCAGCACCCTCAGGTCACCGTCGCTGAAGCGCTGCGCTCTCTCCCTGGCCTTCTCCATCGTCCTGGGCGTTGTACAGGTGAAGCTGAAGTGGTCAGGCCTAGGTTGAGGGCTGCAGTGTGCAGGGCGTGGCAGGCAAACAAATCCACCCTCCCCCTTTAAGAGATGACCGGCGCCAGAGTGTCTGCCGTCAATCAAGAACTCGCCGCACCTGCGATGCACCCGGCCTCGGGGGTATCGCTCAGCACCGCCGGCTTAGCGCCTAAAGATAGTCGTGCATCGCCTGTTTTAACGCAGCAGCAACCTCTTGGGGCGATGCGACTGAATATCGGCGAAGGGGCGCGACTTTGCGCCGGGCGCAAACTTTAGCGGCCGCCCGACTTTAGCGCCCCAAAAGTGGCTATACTGAATTTCTAGGCCAAGCTGCTTAAAGGAATTCCAATTTAATTTAAAAATTAGATACCTCTGCAAATAATAAAGCAAAATGATGCTATTTGACAATTTAAAGACTGTTATCTTATGTTTTATTGGAACAGACAGACAGTATTAGATGATTACTCACATGAAATGTATGGTATAATTCTTTGGAAACTGGGAAATCTCAAAGATTCAAAGTGATTAAACTGAAGGCTAGATAGTACAGTGGAAAGAATACTAACTTCCTGCAGTGTGAATGTTTGCTGCATTAATACTAGATTTCCATTTACATGTGGCCAACAATTACTTGAATATTCAAATAATCATTGGTGAGTATATTCTCACTATCTCATGAAACAATTTCCAATGATGGACAAGTCAGGGCCGGGCTGACCCTTCAAAATCTTTCCATGTTGTTCCTGTTGAAATTGAACTGGAGTAGAAGACAGCAGGAGACACGAGAGAAAGATCAATAAATAATGCATTAATTGATTAAGCTGTACAGTGTTAGACAGGACCAATTAATCATGAAATTCTGCACTACGTCTGGAAATGTATACTGTGGATATTAACAACTGTCATGGCATTTCAAAGTAATTGATTGTACGTGAAGCACTTTGAGATGTGATAGCCACCGTATAGATGCAAGTCTTTTTCTTTATGGGTTAATTTTTCAAGCAAGCACCGATTACACCCTGTACTTCGCCGTTAAAACACATATTCTTGGACTTACTGCTGAACTATTTGTACAGTTATTGTTCTGGTTGGGGAAGTATAACCCAGATCCATTCATTGCACTCTACTGGGAAGAAAAACAGTGTAGATTTTGGAATAATTTGAGCTGCGAAACGTAAGATTTCCAATTCAGATCTACCTAGATTACACTTTACTTTCATATTTAGGTGGCAGTCACTATCATATTCACAGATTATATCTCAATCTAAATTCTAATACAGTGCACACATATGCACACATGGGAAGTGACATGTTTTAAAAGGTGAAGTATAGAGTGTAATTTTCTTAGTATGCATGTTTTAACCATCATGTCATAAAAATATATTAAGTAGTCCAAGTACACTCAAATTGTAGGAAGATCTCAGCATATTATTTAGGCCAGGGATGTCCAACCTTTTTGAGCTGGGTCGAGACATAAAATCCTGGCAGAGCCTGAACTAGTTGCCGGCGAGCTGATTATTGGTGAGTGGGTGCCAAGTGATCACGATGACTTCTTCCATCACTTTACAAATGATTGGGAGGTGGCTTGTAGCGGGCGGCGTGTGTGCCCAGTCAGCTCTGCCCCTGACTGTCTTTGAGCGGTTCGAATCGCTCCCACACCCCTGGGTTCTAGACACCAGACTTAGGTACAGGCGGCGATACAGAAAATAGAGTAGACAAGTGGTTTGGTGCAAGAAAACCACAATTTTTATTAAAGGCACAATAAAACACAATCTTACTGAGAATTACTGAAATAATTACAGGCATATAAAATTACACTTATATGGGAATGGGGAACACATGGCACATCGAGAGAACAAACAGATTAAAAATCCCCTTATCCTTATCCCACCCCCAATACCTAACTAGATTAAGCTATGAGGGGCCAGGAATTCATGCTCACCAATGGGGTTTCCTTTACGGTTCGAAACCTGTCGATTACACCGATTGGTTTTGGGGTTTGCTCTTGTTGTCTTTTGGGCCTGCCGTCATCGCGTGGTCACAGGGCGCGACGATGGAGTTGTTTGTGCGAAGCACCCTCCTTTTCCTCCGTTAACGTCTTCGTTGAGTACTTTGTCGCGATGGGTCTTCTCATAGAGTCATAAAGTCATAGAGTTATACAGCACAGAAAGAGGCCCTTCTGCCCATTGCGTCCGCGCCAGCCATCAAGCCCTGTCTAATCTAATCCCATTTTCCAGCATTTGGTCCATAGCCTTGTATGCTATGGCATTTCAAGTGCTCATCCAAATGCTTCTTGAATGTTGTGAGAGTTCCTGCCTCTACCACCCTTTCAGGCAGTGAGTTCCAGATTCCAACCACCCTCTGGGTGAAAACGTTTTTCCTCAAATCCCCTCTAAACCTCCTGCCCCTTGCTTTGAATCTATGCCCCCTTGTTATTGACCCCTCTACTAAGGGGAAAAGTTCCTTTCTATCCACCCTATCTATGCCCCTCATAATTTTGTATACCTCAATCAGGTCCCCCCTCAGCCTTCTCTGCCCCAAGGAAAACAACCCCAGCCTGTCCAGTCTTTCTTCATAGCTGAAGCGCTCCAGCCCAGGTAACATCCTGGTAAATCTCCTCTGCACCCTCTCCAAAGCAATCACATCCTTCCTATAGTGTGGTGACCAGAACTGCACACAGTACTCCAGCTGTGGCCATGCCAGCGTTTTGTACAGCTCCATCATAACCTCCCTGCTCTTATATTCTATGCCTCGGCTAATGAAAGCAAGTATCCCATATGCCTTTTTAACCACCTTATCCACCTGTTCTGCTGCCTTCAGGGATCTATGTACATGCACACCAAGGTCCCTCTGATCCTCTGTCTTTCCTAGGGTCTTCTTCGGGCGGTTCGGTCGCCGACGGTTTTGTTGCGGTTGGGGCTCGGTTGGCGGTTTTTACTGTTAACCTGGTTTTCCTACCCAAGCTTCAAATGCCAACTTATTCTTCATTGACTTTGCTATCCATGCTACAAACGCCAACTTATTCATCAAACGCCAGCTTTTAACTAGGCCGTTTGTCCCCCAACGTGTCTTTCCGCTGCCCTGCTCTGCCTTTACTGGTTTTACCATTTTTCTCGTCTCGTCTCGTCTCGTCTCATCTTATTTCGTTTGTTTCTGGCCCCGTATGTCCTGTGCGTTTTCGATTCGGGTCTCGTTCTCCTCCCATGTTTGGCCCCCGGTGCGATAATGGGCGTCCTTGGTGTCGAGTGGCGCGGCGAGGGAGAAGAGAGCCCGCAACGAGGCACGAAGCACGAACGAGAGGCAGGAGGCAAGAGCCAAGAGAGCGAGAGCTACCGGTGGGCCTACAATTATACCCGGTTCTTCACCCTTTATCTGTGTGCCAAATCAGGTCAGTTCTTTGTCTAACTTTTGGCGGGCTCGTCTAAAATGATTACAGTCATTTATTTTAACGACTTCTGGGGTGGTTGTCTCCGTGTTTAATGGCTTCGATGTCCTGGCTGTTTGTTATTTATGAAACTTAATCGGGTTTTCCTGGCTCGGTGTCCACGTTGATCTGTTACCGATTATGCATGCAAAAAGTTGATGGCCTCAACATTAGGCCCATCCTGACTTGATCTGTTCCAAGGTGAAGAATGCATATTCTGTGTTTACCTAACTGTTTGGCTTCATAAAGTCTTTCACAGATTCATGCATGTTAGGTTTCGTTTCAGGTTTTGAAAGTGCCTGCCTTTTGCAGGGCCTTGCTTTTAAAATCCTGTACGTTTTGGTCACGAGGTTTCAGAAGCCATTTTGGGTACCCTTTTTAATAACTTGTCTATACAGGGTCCCTTTATCCATAACTTTTGGGGAATGTGGGAATTTTGAGAACTCTACACTCTCCCCTGTTGATACTAAACTCGCTTTAAGTATCATCCTGACAAGGTGAGCAAAATTTCCGACCCTCCATAGTCAATCTTCCCCTGTAATCACCTATCTATGATCCCACGACACATGCATTTCCCATTCTGTAAAAATGTAGTGTACATAAGCATACATAGACAGATTACCGGCATTTACACACATCCAATCATGGAGGGGGTACACATACATCTTTATTAAAACAACACATTGAAAATCTTTATTAAAAACAACAAAAGAACACAAAAAAAACAGCAATCTTTATTCAGAAACAAAAACAAAAAAAGTTCAAACAGGTGTATCTCCCTCCACCTTAACATAATGTTCCTTCCAGGTCCTTTGGTTTCGGTATTCTAGTATTTGACCTTTTCCCTTGCACTGAGTGAACACTAGGTACAATACTAATCCCAGCTGGCAAACCACGAGGATGTGGGAAGCCAGTCTAATCCACGAAGGGACCTCTATGTTTTCAAAAATGTCCCACCAGGGTGGAATACAATGTCCAATATTTTGGCCCCTATCTCCACCATCTTCTGCTCCAGAGTGTAGAAATGTTTCTGGGAGACTATTACTGCTTTGAGTATTTTGGTAAGATGTTCTGGGAGAGGGGGAATTTCGTAGCCGAAATGCGCTACATACTTTTGTAGGTTGGTGAAATTCTCTTTTACAGTGAGGTGAACAGTGGAGGGTTCAGGAATGGGGACAATTCGTTCCTGGGCCACTTGAACTTCTGCCTCGGGTTTAAAGCAGAAACTGTTGTCACTTACCGGACACCAGCTATGCTGTCCATGCTGGTAGTGGGGCACTCCTGTGGTGACACAATATGTCCCACCTCCTATATATGCTACCTGTGGGGGAACATGGTCTTGTGCCATTACCTCCATGGTACAGTTTATAGGTTTTGCACCAGCAGCTCTAAACCCACATTGTGGTTTTGAATAGGCGTTCAAGTGCTGGGGACACAGTATTATGTGTGCTCCCCGGCTCCGGCACCCCGAGAAGTCAGTACTTAGAAACATAAACATAGAAGATAGGAGCAGGAGTAGGCCACTCGGCCCTTCGAGCCTGCTCCGCCATTCAATGAGATCATGGCTGATCATCCAAATTCAGTATCCTGTCCCTGCCTTCTCCCCATATCCCTTGATCCCTTTAGCCTCAAGAAATATATCCAACTCTTTCTTGAATATATTTAATGAACTGGCCTCCACCGCCCTCTGTGGCAGAGAATTCCACAGGTTCACCACTCTCTGGGTGAAGAAATTCCTCCTCATTTCAGTCCTAAATGGCTTACCCCTTATCCTTAGACTATGACCCCTGGTTCTGGACTCCCCGGCCATCAGAAACATCCTTTCTGCATCTAGTCTGTCCAGACCTGACAGAATTTTATAGATTTCGATGAGATCCCCTCTCAATCTTCTAAACTCCAGTGAGTATAAGCCCAATCGACACAATCTCTCCTCGTACGTCATTCCTGCCATCCCAGGTATCAGCCTGGTGAATCTTCGCTGCACTCCCTCCATGGCAAGAACGTCCTTCCTCAGGTAAGGTGACCAAAACTGTACACAATACTCAAGGTGCGGTCTCACCAAGGCCCTGTACAACTGCAGCAAGACATCCTTGTTCTTGTACTTGAACCCTCTTGCTACGAAGGCCAACATACCATTTGCCTTCTTAACCGCCTGCTGCACCTGCATGCTTACCTTCAGCGACTGGTGCACAATAACACCCAGGTCTCTTTGCACTTCCCCTTCTCCCAATCTATTGCCATTCAAATAATAATCTGCCATCCTGTTTTTGCGTGCTGCCACTTTATGACATAAGGTGAGACCGCTGTGAAACGGATGTATGCACCCCCTTGAATGACTCCAATGTTCTCTACCCTGTATACCGGCGTAGATCAGGCTGTCCCACCTAGGACCGGCATCCTTACTACTATACCCATGATAGTATGGTTTGAACGTCCACAATCTACTGGGACTGGGTAGGCCTCAGAGGCTAGCCGGAGTTGACACGGGCTTAATGCATTCTCAAACGGATGGAGGGCTGCGAGGTGTTTGTTGCTGATCCAGGAGGGGACTAGACCTCGCCCAGCAACCACGCCCCGTATGGCACGCACACCTCGATCTGTGCAGCCTGGCCTGAAGCATTTCTGTGCTCTCTTATAAGGGCATTTACGGTCTTTGCGTGCTTCTCCAGCTCAGCTATAACTTCTTTTACATGGACCATCATGGCCTGGTCCTCGTGTAATTCTGAGCCTACTACCTTGTTTTCATCCATCAAGATTTCCTTTAACTGTGTTTTTAAACCATTTATCTGTGTCTGCAATTCTATGTCATCCAAACTGTTGATGACAGAGGACCCTGTGTTAAACGCAGTAAAAACATCATTCCATGCTCCCCTTCTTTTCCACCCCGTATTACCCAAAAACTCATGGTGTGTGGTGTACAGTTCTGTTTTGTCGACATTGGCAAAATCGAACTGGTAAAATTTCCTAAATGTCTCTTTTAACAGGGCCTGGTATAGCTGTTCTGTCTCTTTGGGGCACCACTCCGGCAAGTGTACCTCGGTGAGGTTTAAAATCACGGAGGCTACCGCGTAGTGTACCCCCTGGTACAGCACTTGATCAGTAGGCACTAGTACCAGCCCATTCCCTGGTCCCTTAGTGGTGGTGGGGCACCCCTCCCTGTGTGTCCTTGCTGCCTGGGTTGTGGGCAGGGGCTTTCGCGGGCGGGTCACAAGTTCAGTGGCATTGACTGGGATCGGGGAGTATGGGACCGCGCACGCCTTCAGGCTGGAATCCCACTTCACTCCCTCCCCGGCGTCTTGCCACTGCCGGTGGAAAATGATGGATATGCCTGTGGGGCAGACCTTCTCTGACCCCCACATACAGACATAAATCCCCTGATCCGGTTCCCACCACTTGTCCCAGCACACACTCAATCCCCCGTGAGTCCCTGTAATCGTCCGGTGGGTATTGTTCCCCAATCATTCCCACTCGACTGCGGGGTTTCCCATATCCTTGCTCAGTTTTCTGAGCCACCACCACCTATCCAAAGGAATCTGTCCCTTGCCTGTTAAACATACACGTTTCCCTACGGTGACGCTGACCCTTGTGGCAACGACCCTTACCCTGGGGCACAGGAGGGAGGCCTCCCCATACGTGAACCCGGTTTGGCTGGTGTACTGAGACGAATTGGACCCCAGCCACTCTGGCCACCTTCCCTCATGGAAGTAGACGGCGAGCTCCTCCACATTCCGTTCGACACTTCCGTCGGTAACTATAGGTGCTCTTTCTCCTGAGCACCCATAGATGTGGGATTCCTCCACGTCACCTCACTTTCCAATGCTCATTCCTATCAGGGTGAGTAGGTGTACGCCCCCCTTCATCCTGAAATCCTTTCTGTAAAGAGATACAAGAACATATATGTTGAGTCTGTGTGTCCCAGTTATGTTTAGGATCAATCACTGGACACAGACAACAAGAATAACTTTTAACAGGTCTTTACTATTCGGAGGTCAGGGCTGAACTGCCCAGCAAATCCTTGCACAACACTTATATACCGGTGTGGTCACCACCGGTATTACAGTATTACAGTATACAGCAGCCAAGAGAAAGTAGTACATCTCTTAAGGTAGTTCTCTTAAGGTGGAACAGGTTACATACACCACAATCCTCCCTTTTTAGCTTAACAGTTATATCCCCATTTAACATAACATAATAACATATATATATATACAACTTCATGCAAAACAGTTCAAAGATTCAGTCTCTGAGGAGGCCTCCTGATTCGAGTTGGATAACGCCTTTCAGGGGTCTCTGATTCTCGTTGCTGGGGTGACTCATCTAGTTGGTCTCTTATGGATTGGACATCATCATCAGGTACATTCACTTCTGAGGTAGATGCTTCAGGTTCACTAACTTCTTCCACGGTTGTCTCTGCCGTAACCATGGGTTCAACCCTTGTTCTCGATTCTACCAGTTGGTCAGCATGACGCCGTATTACATTTTTACCAATATCTACCGTGTACATCAGGGGTCCTTGTCTGGCCCGAATTGTTCCAGTTTGCCATTTCTCGTTTTTATAGTCCCGGGCTAACACTGGTTGTCCTATTTCGAAGCTCCAAGTGGTCTTGTTATTTATATGCTGGAACTGTTTGTTTTCAACTTCCCTCCGCACATTTGGTTTTAACAAGCCCAACCTGGACCGCAACCTCCTGTTATAGAACATCATGGCAGGACTTTGGTTTGTCACTGCATGAGTGGCGTTTCGATATGCCAGTAGGAATTTGTCCACCTTGTGTTGTAGTGGAATCTGATCTTCGCTCATGGCCTTTATCGCTTTTTTGAACGTTTGTACAAATCTCTTGGCCAACCCGTTTGTAGCCGGATGATATGGGGCAGAGGTATAATGTTTCACCCCATTCTTCTTCATGAATCTCTGGAATTCTTCTGACACGAACTGCGGTCCGTTGTCTGAACATATTTGTTCTGGCAATCCATTTCTTGCAAATATCGTTCTTAACACCGCAATCGTCTTTTCCGAGGTAGTGGTAGTCATCTTAATCACTTCTGGCCATTTAGAATGTGCGTCCACCGCAATTAAAAACATGGAGTCCATGAAAGGACCAGCAAAGTCAATATGTACACGTTGCCATGGGGTTGAAGGCCATTCCCATGGATGCAGCGGAGCAATCGGAGGTGCATTTTGCACTTTTTGGCACCCTGAGCAGCTTTTCGTCAGCTCTTCCATCTGTTGGTCGATACCCGGCCACCACACATAAGCCCTAGCAAGGCTTTTCATCTTGACTCCCCCCAGATGACCTTCATGCAGTTCCTTTAGAACTCTCTCTCTTAACTTAGGAGGAATAATCACCCTTGTTCCATACATCAATGTTCCTTGACAGACGGACAGCTGTTCTCGTCTTGCTGAGAATGCCGGTAACAGTGGATCACCATGTGCTGGCCATCCCTTCACTGTCACTTCGTAGACCCTGGACAGTGTCGGGTCGTTCCTGGTTTCTCTTTCAATACTTGCATTGGTGACTGGTAAACATTTGATGATGGTCGAGTGAAATAACTCAACAGGGTCAACCGTCGGTGCCTCCTCCTCTGTAGGTAGTGGCAGGCGCGACAGCCCATCAGCATTACCATGCTGCTTTGTACCTTTGAATTCTATCTGATATTGATGTGCCCCTAGGAAAAGGGACCATCTCTGGAGTCTCTGTGCTGTCATCACCGAAACACCCTTCTTAGGGTTAAAAATGGATACCAACGGCTGGTGGTCTGTCAGAAGCGTAAACTTTTGGCCCTGCAGGTAATGATTAAACTTCTTTACTCCCCACACAAGGCTGAGAGCCTCCCTATCTATCTGAGCATAGTTGCGCTCAGCGGAGGTCAATGATCTGGATGTGAACGCAACTGGCCCCTCCTGGCCATTTGGCAACTTGTGTGAGAGTACTGCCCCAATAGCATATGGAGAAGCATCACAAGCCAAACGAATAGGCAGCGTTGGGTTGAAGTGAGCCAACACTTCCTCTGAGGTGATCAATGCCTTGCTTTCGCGAAAGGCCCTCTTACAGTCCTCGCTCCACTTCCATGGTACTCCCTTCTGCAAAAGAGCGTTCAGCGGGTGCAGTACCATGGATAAATTTGGCAGAAACTTATGGTAATAGTTAATCAACCCTAGAAACGACCTCAATTGGGATACATTATCCGGAGCGGGAGCCTTCACAACAGCTTCGATCTTGTCAGGAGACTTATGAAGCCCCTCCTGGTCAATGACATGACCACAGTACGAGATCCGCTTCTGAAAGAATTCACATTTCTGGCGATTAACTCGAAGACCATATTCTTTCAATCTGGTGAGCACCAGTTCCAAGTTTGCAAGGTGTTCCTCGTCATCATCTCCTGTAATCAGAATATTGTCCAGGTAACATTGTGTACCTGGAATTCCCTGTAATACCTGCTCCATGGCCCTCTGCCAAATTGCTGGAGCCGATGCCACTCCAAAAACCAGTCTATTATACCGGTACAAGCCTCTATGCGTGTTGATAGTGAGATACTGGCGTGACTCTTCCTCAACTTCCATCTGTAAGTACGCCTGCGCCAGGTCTATCTTGGTGAAGTGTTTCCCGCCAGACAACGAAGCGAAGATATCCTCAATCCGCGGAAGCGGATACTGCACCGTGTGAAGCACCGGATTAACAGTGATCTTGAAATCTCCACAGATGCGAACCTTCCCCGGTTCCCCCGGCTTGTTGCTCGATGAACGCTTCATGACGGGGACAATGGGCGTGGCCCACTCACTCCAGTCTACCTTAGACAGTACTCCTGAACGTTCTAGCCCTTCCAGCTCAGCTTCCACAGCAGGTCGTATTGCATAAGGCACCGGTCTGGCTTTGAAAAATTTCGGGTTTGCATGTTCTTCAACCTTGATGTTTGCCGTAATTCCTCTCAGTGTTCCCAGTCCCTGTTGGAACACCTCTTTAGCATCGTCCAATATTCTGGACAATCGTTTAGGTTTGACATCTTTTGTACCGGAATCTACCGTTAGTGCTTTTAAGGAATGCCAGTCCATATTTATTTTCCTAATCCACTCCCGTCCCAGTAGTGGTGGACCTCCCTCAGGTAGCACATATAAGTCCATTCCTCGGCTTTCTTTGCCCTTGTGGACCACCTTTACCTCTATCTTCCCGATGGGGTATACTCTTTGCCCCGTGTATGTTTTCAATACAATCTCCGTATCCCGTAGGGGAATATGTGGGAATAACCTTTTGTAATCTTGCTTATTCATGACCGTCAATGCCGATCCAGTGTCCAATTCCATCTTCACTTGGACTCCTGCTATCTGAAGTGTGACCCAAATTGTTTGGAGGTCTGCTTCCTTACCAACATTGTGTACTCTTAGACTACCCAGTTCATTACTGCTGGAGTCTGAATCTGACTTCTGTTCGTTTGAACTGTTCTCTGTCACCTTGTGTACCTTTCTGTACTTTTCCTGCGGTGACTTTTTGTTGCTGGTCTTCTTTCCTGACCGGCATACTTTAGCTATGTGACCAAGCCTGCCACATTTTCTGCATTCCTGATTTTTGAACCAGCACTGGTTCTGATCGTGCGTTGTCTTTCAACAACAATAACATTTTACTGTACTCAAGACCATTTGATTGGTGCAGAGTTCCTTCTTTTAACAATCCACACACAAATTTATCTCTCAGCGCATCTACTAGTCCTGTTCCAAACTGACAGTACTTCGATAGCTTACGTAGTTCAACTAAAAATTCAGCGTTGCTTTCGTCTTTCAACTGCGTTCTCCTGTAAAATTTAAATCATTCCGCTATCATCAGCGGCGTGGGGTTTAAATGATTTTTCAGGACAGTAACAATATTCGCGAAAGTCTGATCCGCCGGTTTATTTGGTGATAGAAGGTGCTTCAATAGCCCGTATGTCTTCGCACCCATTGAGCTTAATAAGGTTAGTGCTTTCTCATCATCTGGTACCTTATTTGCTTTACAATAAACTTCCATGCGTTCTACATACGTGGTGAAATCTTCGATATCACTATCAAAGGTATTAATGCTCCCATGTTTAGGCATCCTTGCGAGTTTTTAAATTTTTCTTTTTCTCAAAATGGCGGCTTCCCGCGCTTGTCTTCTTCCCCCGCCTACTAAAATGGCGGCTTCCCGCGCTTGGCGGTCTTTCCCGTGCTCGTCTTCTTCCCCCGCCGACTACAATGGCGGATTCCCACGTTTGCCTTCTTCCCCCGCTGGCTGCAATGGCGATTGCCTTGCTGCTGCCGTTCTCGCCTCCCCAGCGGTTCTCACTCCCCGACGCTGCTTTGCCTCGCAGCCCCGCTTGCAGCCCGGTCCTTTACACCGGCTGCGTTTGAATTCTCCGCGGCTCTCATGCCTTAAGCTTCTCAACTCCCCGATGCTGCTTTGCCTCACAGCCCCGCTTGCAGCCTGGTCCTGTACACCGGCTGCGTTTGAGTTCTCCGCGGCTCTCGAGCCTTAAGCTGCCCCAGTTGCTGCGCCTCTCGGCCTCGATTGCAGCCCGGCCCTTTCTACCGGCCGTGGTCGAGCTCTCCGCCCTTATTCCTCCGTTTTCCCTCCCCTACTCCACAGTCAACGCGGCCGACTTTCTGCTCGTGTCGCTGATCGGCTTACCCACCACCATGGTAGAAGGGATGATCACTGCCTGTCGCTGATGGAGGGCTTCGTGGTCAGAATTCTTTTTCTTTTTAACCCGGGTTCTCGATGCCTCCCGTGCGATGGTGCTCAGCAGGATGATGAGGGCGGATGCCTCTTCTCGATGCCCGTTTTGAGGACGAAGCTGCCTTGGATGTAAAATTGCCGCAGGGTAAGATCGGACTCGTCGCCACTGTTGAGTCTGTGTGTCCCAGTTATGTTTAGGATCAATCACTGGACACAGACAACAAGAATAACTTTTAACAGGTCTTTACTATTCAGAGGTCAGGGCTGAACTGCCCAGCAAATCCTTGCACAACACTTATATACCGGTGTGGTCACCACCGGTATTACAGTATTACAGTATACAGCAGCCAAGAAAAAGTAGTACATCTCTTAAGGTAATTCTCTTAAGGTGGAACAGGTTACATACACCACAATATAGCTAGGTACCGAGGAGATTCTCTGGCTTGGGTGAAGCATAGCCGAGTCTTGCGACCTCGACTCAATACACACTCTTAGCAATCACTACTTATTTAATACTTCCCATCACCTTGTTTAACTTAAACCAAACACCCAGACTTCATAATACCTAAACTTAAATTACCTAAACTATATACATCCGTCGCTTGTCTCCGGGCAGCCAGCCTAATTCCTGTTTGGGCTGCGGCAAGCCGCTCCCTTCGGTGTGGCCGGACTGTCCTGTACTTTCGGTCCCTCGCAGCCTGTGGCTGCTGGCTGGGGACCTCTGTCTTTGGACTTACCCTGGACTCGGGAGGCTGCTCCTTTAAAATGGGGAGCTGGTGACCACGGTTGCTTTGGCTGGGGCGTCCGTGGGGACCTTCTAGGGACTTTGGCGGGTGGGGGTTTTCTGGCTGGCGGACATTTGACCCGAGCCACTGCCCCCTCCGGTGCGGTCTGTGGGCTTACCACTACCGCTGGCTGGGGATCTTCTTCCTCAGGCTTTACCTCTCCTGAACCTGGGCTAGGGGCAGGTAACTCTTAGCAGCCTGGTGCTACAGGCTGAGGGTCTCCACCCCCAGGTCCCAAATCTGGGTCCGGGGCGGGGTCTCCGCACTCAGGTCCCTCCTCCTCTAAACCTGGGTCAGGGGCGGGGTTTTCGCCCTCGGGTCCCTCCTCATCTGTATCCCAGAAGAGTGCGGGAGTGTCCCAATCGGTGGGCGGGATGGCCCCCCCCTTAAACAAGCCACAGCGCCTGCCTGTGCAGTCTGTGAACTTGTTCCCGCTGCAGGCTGAGGATTTCTATCCTCAGACCTTACCCAAACTGACTGTTCTCTGTTTTTTTTTATTCATTGATGGGATGTGAGTGTCGCTGGCTGGCTAGGCCTGCATTTAGTGCCCATCCCTAATTGCCCTTGAGAAGATGGTGGTGAGCTGCCTTCTTGAACCGCTGCAGTCCATATGGTGTAGGTACACCCACAATGCTGTTAGGAAGGGAGTTCCAGGATTTTGGCCCAGTGACAGTGAAGGAACGGCGATACCGGTCCAAGTCAGGATGGTGTGTGGCTTGGAGGGGAACTTGTAAGTGGTGATGTTCCCATGCGTCTGCTGCCCTTGTCCTTCTAAGTGGTAGAGGTCGCGGGTTTGGAAGGTGCTGTTGAAGGAGCTTTGGCGAGTTGCTGCAGTGCATCTTGTAGATGGTACACACTGCAGCCACAGTGCGCCGGTGGTGGAGGGAGTGAATGTTGAAGGTGGTGGATGGAGTGCCAATCAAGCGGGCTGCTTTATCCTGAATGGTGTCGAGCTTCTTGAGTGTTGTTGGAGTTGCACTCATCCAGGCAAGTGGAGAGTATTCCATCACACTCCTGACTTGTGCCTTGTAGATGGTGGAAAGGCTTTGGGGAGTCAGGTGGTGAGACACTCGCTGCAGAATTCCCAGCCTCTGGCCTGCTCTTGTAGCCACAGTATTTATATGACTGGTCCAGTTCAGTTTCTGATCAATGGTAACCCCCATGATGTTGATAGTGGGGGATTCAGCAATGGTAATGCCATTGAATGTCAAGGGGAGATGGTTAGAGTCTCACTTGTTGGAGATGGTCATTGCCTGGCACTTGTGTGGTGCGAATGTTACTTGCCACTTGTCAGCCCAAGTCTGAATGTTGTCCAGGTCTTGCTACATATGGACACGGACTGCGTCAGTATCTGACGAGTCTCGAATGGTGCTGAACAGTGTGCAATCATCAGCGAACATCCCCACTTCTGACCTTATGATGGAGGGAAGGTCATTGATGAAACAGCTGAAGATGGTTGGGCCTAGGACACTGCCCTGAGGAACTCCTGCAGTGATGTCATGTGATTGAGATGAATGACCTCCAACAACCACAGCCAACTTCCTTTGTGCTAGGTATGATTCCAACCAATGGAGAGTTTTCCCCTTGATTCCCATTGACTTCAGTTTTGCTAGGGCTCCTTGATGCCACACTCGATCAAATGCTGCCTTGATGTCAAGGGCAATCACCCTCACCTCATCTCTTGAGTTCAGCTCTTTTGTCCATGTTTGGACCAAGGCTGTAATGAGGTCAGGAGCTGAGTGGCCCTGGCGGAACCTAAACTGGGCTTCAGTTAGCAGGTTATTGCTGAGTAAGTGCCGCTTGATAGCACTGTCGACGACACCTTCCATCACTTTGCTGATGATTGAGAGTAGACTGATGGGACGGTAATTGGCCGGGTCGGATTTATCCTGCTTTTTGTAGACAGGACATACTTGGGCAATTTTCCACATTGCCGGGTAGATGCCAGTGTTGTAGCTGTACTGGAACAGCTTGGCTAGGGGCGCAGCTAGTTCTGGAGCACAAGTCTTCAGTACTATTGCCGGAATGTTGTCAGGGCCCATAGCCTTTGCAGTATCCAATGTCTTCAGCCGTTTCTTGACAACACGTGGAGTGAATTGAATGGGCTGAAGACTGGCATCGGTGATGCTGGGGACCTCAGGAGGAGGCCGAGATGGATCATCCACTCGGCACTTCTGGCTGAAGATAGTTGCAAATGCTTCAGCCTTGTCTTTTGCACTCATGTGCTGGGCTCCACCATCATTGAGGATGGGGATATTTTTGGAGCCTCCTCCTCCTGTTAACTGTTTAATTGTCCACCACCACTCACGACTGGATGTGGCAGGACTGCAGAGCTTTGATTTGATCCGATGGTTGTGAGATCGCTTAGCTCTGTCTATCGCATGTTGCTTCCGTTGTTTGGCATGCAAGTAGTCCTGTGTTGTAGCCTCACCAGGTTGACACCTCATTTTTCGGTATGCCTGGTGCTGTTCCCGGCATGCTCTCCTGCACTCTTCGTTAAACCAGGGTTGGTCTCCCGGCTTGATGGTAATGGTAGAGTGAGGGATATGCCGGGCCATGAGGTTACATATTGTGGTTGAATACAATTCTGCTGCTGCTGATGGCCCACAGCGCCTCATGGATGCCCAGTTATGAGTTGCCAGATCTGTTCGAAATCTCGGGCTTAAACAGTTTACACTGATTAATATGGAACCATTTGGTGCGCCGAGGCATCTTAATGGTGTATATCATGGGGCTGGCCTTGTCTAGAATGCTGTAGGACCCCATGTATAGCGGTTCTAGACTTCCTACCCGAGCATAATTCCTCACCATGACCTGATCCCCTATTTCCCACTCGTGGTGTTTTCGGGGTTCTAACAGCAATCGGTTACTCCGATGCTGCTTTCCCATGTTACCAGCCGCCTGCCCGTGGACCTGCTTAAAGTGCTCGAAGAGGTTTCGGGCGAACCTATCCCGGTTTACTTCCCTGAGCTGACCTTCGGTGAGCACCGGGGCTAGTACATGGGTGGGGGTCCGCATAACCCTGCCAGTCATCAGCTCGTGCGGGGAGTACCCCGTGCTTTTCGACTGGCTGGCCCGGATCCCCATCAGGACCAATGGTAGCACCTCTGCCCATTTTTGAGGCGAGTCCACCGTCTCTTTCCTCAACCTTTCCTTTAAGGTCCTATTCATCCTCTCCACAATCCCTGATGACTGTGGGTTTTGGGCAACATGTCGCTTCCCCTTGATGCCGAGCAGCATAAGGGTATTCTGCATGACCTGCCCGGTGAAGTGACTCCCTTGGTCGGACTCCACATACTGTGGTAGCCCCCATCGCGACAACACTTCCCGGACCAGGATCCTGGCCGTACCCAGAGCTGTGGCTGTTCTGCAGGGGAAGGCTTCTACCCATTTCGTGAACACATCTACCAGGACTAGGCAGTACTTATAGCCTCCCTGGGCCGTGGGTAGGGGCACGATGTATTCGACCTGTATCGACTGCCATGGTCCCTCTACCCTCCTGATGTGTCCCATAGGTACCTTCCTTTTGTGGGGGTCAGGGTTGTTAGCAGCACACACCAGACAGCCGGCGCAGAACTCGCGGACAACTTTCCTGAGTCCTGGCCACCATCCCGCCTGTTCCACCCGCTGCCAAGTGGTCTCAGGCCCGGGATGCCCCACTCCTGGACCCTCATGGGCCAGTTGAAGGAATTCCCTCCGGTGTTGCTGCGGCACAACCCACTGTTCTCCCCTAAACAGCATGCCTTCTTTCACAGAGAGGGCTGCTGTACCTTAAGGGCCCTCTACCCTTTTTCCCTCAGTCACTGCACTGAGGACTGCCTTAAGGATGGGGTCTTGGGTTTGGACCATCTTAAGGTCCGGGGCTAAAGCTACCCCTGCACTCCCTTGAGTCCCATCCCTACCCCTGACTTCTGCTATGGGTCTGGACCCATATGGGTCCCAGAAAGTGCCTGTGCGGGCACCCTCCTTAGCGAGCATGTCAGCCTGCTGGTTGCCTTGACTACGGGGTTCTGTGGAGGAATGGGCTTTCACCTTGTGGATGAAAATCTCCCTTTCCTCCGCCGCTGCTGCTAGGATTTTCTCCAGCAGGGGTTTCACTGTGAGGGGTCTCCCGTCGGCGGAGGTGTATCCGCGGCGGGACCAGATGGCCAGGTACTCCATACACGAATTGCACGTAAACATGCTGTCCGAGCAAATCGTGTATGTGGTGGGGAAGATTTCGGGATGTGTAATGACGTACACTACCGCGGACAGTGCAGCCTGCTGGGCGCTCATGGTGCTGGGGAGCTTAATTGCCAGGGCAATGTTTGCCGCTGGGTCATAAACTTCGCACCACGTGAGTTGCTCACCAGCAGATACCGTGCTGGAGCTGTCCACATAGATCTCGCGGCCCGTGGGGTGTATCCCGGCCCGTAAACCTATGTCCACTTCCCAAACCCCTTCTATGGAACACCGGTGGGCTGTTCCAGGATATACCAGGTTGGCTGCGAGCTTTGGCTCGCAGAGACCCTTCACCTTAAAGTCCATTTGTGAGAGGAGCAGGGTCCAGTGAGCAATGCGGGCACTGCTCACTGTCCCATCCTTGATCCTCCCATCCAGGAGCATCTGGGTGGGTGTGTGATGGGTGAGGAGGGTGATGGGAGAGGTGCCTGTGAAGGTCAGCAATATTTTCACAGCCCAATGTGTGGCCAAGAGGTGCCGCTCACAATTGGAGTAGCTCCTCTCCACATCCGTGAGTATCCTGGAGGTGTAGACCACCGGCCTCAGCCGGCCATGCCACTCTTGGAGCAGCACAGCACTCAGGCTGTCCCTGCTGGCTGCTACCTCCAGGAAGAACTCTTTCCCCCCATCTATGGCTCCTAGAGCTGGTGCAGTCTGCAGGTCTTTCTTGAGCCTGACAAATGCTGCCTGGCAACCCTCATCCCAAACCCACTCCACTCCCTTGTGTAGGAGTCGGAGCAGAGGGGCTGCTGTGGCTGCATAGTCCTCAATGAAGTCTCTGCAGTACCCGGTTAGCCCTAGATACGACCTCACACCCGTGACCGTGTTGGGGACTGGCAACTCCTGTACCGCCTTCCTTCTAGCCTTATCTATGGCCCTTTCCCCAGCGCGTACGGTCAGGCCCAGGAATTTCACCTCCTGCTGGCCGATCTGCGCTTTCTTCGGGTTTACTTTAAAACCCTCCTGTCTGAGCAGCTCCAGCAGTTCGGCCAATAGTGGGCCATGCTCCTCTCGCGAATCGGTGAAGAGGAGCAGGTCATTCACGTACTGCACCAACTGTCTGGGCTGGCTGAAGCCTTTTAAACTGTTTGCCATGCACAGATGGAAAATGCTGGGGCTATTGTGGAAGCCCTGAGGCAAACAGTTCCAGGTGTACTGTTACCCTTTAAAAGTAAGGCAAACTTGTACTGATCCTCCCTCCTTAAAGGGATGGACCAAAACCCGTTGGAAATATCCAGCACCATGAAAGTGGTCGCAGATGCTGGGATACTTCCTATCAGGTCGGCAACTGCTGCTACCGTGGGTGCACAGGCTGGGATGTTGCTGTTGAGCACCCGATAGTCCACCGTGGCCCTCCAGGAATTGTCCGGCTTTCTAACCGGCCACATTGGAGAGTTTACGTGGGTGGCTATCGGTCTCAGGACCCCCTGCTGCACTAAGGAGGACATGGCTGCTTCCATGTCTGGCTCTGCTTCCCTGGGGAAGTTATACTGTTCCTGTGGTCGGGCCATGGGGTCCCCGTCTACGCTGACCTCAAACCCGTTGACCCTCCCGCAGTCGTGTTTGTGCGTGGCAAATGTGGCTAGGTGGGCGTGCACAAATGCCTGGAAATCCTTTGGGGTATTACTGACCATGAGCTCGAGGTTATAATCCTCTTTAGGCTTCATAGTGCACAGGGTCCCCTTCCCTTCTTTCCCTGGGATGACTACTACCTCGCCGTCCTTTCCTGTACTTGCCCCCATAGGCAATGGTTTCTTAAATCCACCAGGATCCCGTGGCCTACATTAAAGTCAGCTCCCAGGATCCCCTTTCCACCCTCCTGTTCCCACTTCATTAGGATACAGGTCCACTTAAAGCGGAGTGTACCCAAACGAATGGAGAGCGGGATGGAAAACGAGCCGGCCTGTTCTCTGCCTGTGAATCCTGCTCGACTGTATGGGACCCTGCTAGATAGAGGTGAGGTGGTGGGGTTAGCTGAATGGACCACGGTGCATGATGCCCCCGTATCCAACAGATAGGTCCCCTTCACCTTTTCTACCTCCATCTCCATGAGGGGTCTCTTCCATACATCGTACCGCAGGGAACACAGGTAAACAGGCTGCACTGGCTCTAGTCATGGCTGTGGGTTGGATGGGGCTGATGGGGTCAGAGCTCCGGTAGCGGCGGCTACTCTCCCCTGGCCAGTCAATAAGAACCTCATGGTGTCCAAAAATGACTCGACCGTGGCGGGAAGGATCCCTGCCTCTGCCTTTTGGGCTGGGGCTGTGGAGTTCTTTCCCTTGCTATCTTTCCAAGGGATTTTGCACTCCTTCCTCCAGTGGCCATCCTTCCCACACCCGTAACACCTGTGGTGTTTGAACTGTTCTCCCCTCGTTCCCTGTGAAATCTGCCTGGCCTGCCTTCGGGCTTATGAGGCACACCATGCCCTTTGCCTTCCTTAGGGCCAGGCTCAGATTCCCTATCTGTTCCTTGCAGGGGGCATGATCTGTGTCTTCAAACCGCTGTTCGCTCGCTAATTTATAGGCTGCCTTTACTTCCTTTACCTTCTCCTCCTGCTCCCTTACTTGTCTCGCTAGGCGGGCGTTCTTTTCCCATAATCTCAACTCGTTACCCTTGGCTTCGGTGACTTGGCACTGTAGGTATTCCAACCTGGCCTTACGTTCGCCCATTAATTGTACCCTTTCCTGATTCAGGGCCTGCAATGCTACCAGTAACTTCTCCCCTGCTAGAGCCTTGTCCTGGATCTCCAGGGCTGACTCCTTTATCTCGGCTGCCTGTGCTGCAACGAGCCTGTCCAAAAGCTAGACCTGCTTTTTGAAACACATCAGCCAGACTGCCTTCTCTAGGGATTTCTTGTGCTCCTTCCCTTCTGTCCACTTAGCTGCGGCATCTGCCGGACGCCCAGCCTTTAACAGATTGGTGATCCACTTCTTTGTGACATTCACCTTACTAAACACATAATCAGAAATCCTTTCCTCCATCATGGTTTGCTCTTCCAAACCATCGTCTACTGTATCGCACCCCTGTTGCCGGAGTCCTGCTGTGGTCGCCATTTCTGTAGGGGGTGGCGTGTGTGCCCAGTCAGCTCTGCCCCTGACTGTCTCTGAGCGGTTTGAATCGCTCCCACACCCCTGAGTTCTAGACACTGGACTTAGGTACTGGCGGCGATACAGAAAATAGAGTAGACAAGTGGTTTGGTGCAAGAAAACCGCAATTTTTATTAAAGGCACAATAAAACACAATCTTACTGAGAATTACTGAAATAATTACAGGCATGTAAAATTACACTTATATGGGAATGGGGAACACACGGCACATCGAGGGAACAAACACATTAAAAATCCCCTTATCCTTATCCCACCCCCAATACCTAACTAGATTAAGCTACGAGGGGCCAGGAATTCATGCTCACCAATGGGGTTTCTTTTACGGTTCAAAGCCTGTCGATTATGCCGGTTGGTTTTGGGGTTCGCTCTTGTTGTCTTTTGGGCCTGCCATCGTCACGTGATCACAGGGCGCGACGATGGAGTTGTTTGTGCGAAGCACCCTCCTTTTCCTCCGCTAACGTCTTCGTTGAGTATTTTGTCGCAATGGGTCTTCTTCTTCGGGCGGTTCGCTCGCCGACGGTTTTGTTGCGGTTGGGGCTCGGTTGGCGGTTTTTACCGATAACCTGATTTTCCTACCCAAGCTTCAAATGCCAACTTATTCTTCATTGACTTTGCTATCCATGCTACAAACGCCAACTTATTCATCAAACGCCAGCTTATAACTAGGCCGTTTGTCCCCCAACGTGTCTTTCCGCTGCCCTGCTCTGCCTTTACCGGTTTTACCATTTTTCTCGTCTCGTCTCGTCTCGTCTCGTTTCGTTTGTTTGTGGCCCCGTATGTCCTGTGCGTTTTCGATTCGGGTCTCGTTCTCCTCCCGCGTTTGGCCCCCGGTGTGGTAATGGGCATCCTTGGTGTCGAGCGGCGCGGGGAGGGAGAAGAGAGCCCACAACGAGGCATGAAGCATGAACGAGAGGCAGGAGGCAAGAGCCAAGAGAGCGAGAGCTACCGGTGGGCCTACAATTATACCCGGTTCTTCACCCTTTATCTGCGCGCAATATCAGGTCAGTTCTTTGTCAAATATTGGCGGGCTCGTCTAAAATGATTACAGTCATTTTTTTTAATGACTTCTGGGGTGGTTATCTCCGTGTTTAATGGCTTCGATGTCCTGGCTGTTTGTTATTTATGAAACTTAATTGGGTTTTCCTGGCTCGGTGGCCACGTTGATCTGTTACCGATTATGTATGCAAAAAGTTGATGGCCTCAACATTAGGCCCATCCTGACTTGATCTGTTCCAAGGTGAAGAATGCATATTCTGTGTTTACCTAGCTGTCTGGCTTCACAAAGTCTTTCACAGATTCATGCATGTTAGGTTTCGTTTCAGGTTTTGAAAGTGCCTGCCTTTTGCAGGGCCTTGCTTTTAAAATCCTGTACATTTTGGTCACGAGGTTTCAGAAGCCATTTTGGGTACCCTTTTTAATAACTTGTCCATACAGGGTCCCTTTATCCATAACTTTTGGGGAATGTGGGAATTTTGAGAACCCTACAGGCTAATAGGGCAGGAATTAGCCAGGTTAATTTATCCTTATTTTTTGTGGATCAGATATACCTGGACAATCTTCCATATTGTCAGGTAAATGGCAGTATCATAACTGCACTGGAATAGCTTGGCTGGGGATGGGGGGAGCAGATAGTTCTGGTGTACAGGTCTTCAGCACTGCAGCTGGGATGCTGTCAGGACCCACAACCTTTGCAGTGTCCAGTGCACTCAGGTGGTTCTTAATGTCATGTAGAGTAATTTAATTGGCTAAACACTGACATCTATGATGGAGGAAACCTTGGGAAGAGACCAATAGGATTACCCATTCAGTGTTTTTGGTTAAAAACTCTTCAGCATTGACTCTTGCACTCACATGTTGGCTCTGCCATAGTTGAAGATAGGGATATTTTTGGACCCTCCTCCTCCCATTAGTTTCCTAATTGTCCACCACCATTCTTGACTGGATATGGTAGGACATGATGGGGGTGTCCTCACTATGAAGGTGAGACATTGGGGGCAATTTTGTTAAAGGCGCATTGGAGGCGGGACTGCTGCAAGGCGGGTCAATGCCCCGACTCCAAGCTATTTTCCCTTGATTGACCTTGTTAAGCCCACCCAGCAACCAATTAAGGGAAAGCCGATTGCAGAGAACGTCAACGTATGATGTTTCATCTGTTAAAAGTTTTTGACAGATCAATTGTCATCGTTTGACAGCTCTGTGAAGCTGTCAAACAGTGACATTCTCTGTAGTTTGATGACGTCTTGAATTCAAGACCTCATCAAACTTCTTTCTTTTACAGAAATTAGATAGCTGTTGCATCTGAGAATGCAACGGCCATCTCTCATCTGCAACACGGAGGTCCGAGACTCTCTGCATACACACCGACTGAAGCCTGCAGGGAGAAACAAAGATAAGTACACTTTTACTAACACTTTGCACTTACCTCAGATACTTACATCTACACTCTTGCACCCATCACTTACCTTCACACCACATGTCTGCAACCCCCCCCCACCCCGACCCCCGCAGATCCAGTACTCGCCTCGCTAAGCTGGTGGGTTTTGGAGCCTTCGGGAAGCCCGCACTTGTGAGGCCAAAAAGGGGATAATCCTATTTTCTGCCTGTTAACTACCTGTTAACAGGCAGTTAATAGGCTTTAATCCCTTCCCGTCTCCAAGGACATGGGACCTGGTGTGGGATGGCTACCTGCCTCCTGGCAAGATGGCATGGAGGCGGGTTGGGGGCAGGTTGGGTCCCGCCCCCAAATTCTGCCATTTTCCCGGCAGTCCCGCCTCCATACCCTCCTCCCCAGGGCTGGCAAAATTGCCCCCTGTGTGTTCACTAGGATTTTGTGCTGGTCATTCCTGCCATGCACAGTGTTTCTTTTATTTCAGTGCAATGTGCTGCAAGATCCAATCAGCACTGAGTTTGCGGCTACTCATCGCGTGGAGATACTGATTTAATGGAGAATCCTTATATCATTAATCAATGTTTTAAAATCTTAATAGTAAAATTTCATATTTAACCACTATTTTATAATAATCTAATAAGTATGCAAATATGATTGCATTGCAAGAAGATCGCAGTATATTATTTAGGCCAGGGATGTCCATCCTTTTGGAGCTTAGGTCAGAAACACATTTCAAAACCAGTGCGTGGCTGCATATAATTACTTAATAATGCAAACTCCCATACACAAAAATACACACTCCATACACAAAAAGGCAAGCCCACATGAGGCCATCATCCTTCTTTCCCTCGCACCCTCCTCCCTCCTTTTCCCTACTTGTGTTGCTCTTCCCTATTGGGTCCTTCTGTGTCATCTTTTGCTGTTTTAAAACCAAATGTATAAATTCACTTTAGAAGGGAATAACACATTGGTTAATGCAAAACATTTTAAAAAAGGAAACCTGAGATTCTCAAGTGCTTCAAGTTCAGTTTGTGCCACAAGATTTGCAATTCTCCCCTCTGTAGATCCTCAGCTTGCATTTCACTGACCGTGGTTGAAATCGGAGCTCTTTGGGCAGAACCGGCCATCATCAAAACTCCTTTTACTGCAGATATTAAGGACCTTCAGGCTACTGCACAGATGATTGATGATCATTTTGAGACAATTGAATTGTGTGCTCTGGATGATGATACATAGTATGTGAGACAAATAGTAAAGCAGCACAGAGAGTGGGACAGAATATTGCAGCTCTTTAAAATTGCTGAGCCTGGAGAACTGATAACAGGCAACTCCACCATTGATCAAATCTACCAAAAGCTCGCAAACAGCTTGAAGGTGCTGAAGTTGACTTTGAGCACAAGAAGAATGATGAAGAAAACAGGCAGGGGTTTTGTGGGTTGCACTTTGCTCGTGGCCAACATCTTGGACAGCACTGATTTACCAATTAATGTAAACCATCCAAAGAAGCCTGGAGTAAGCTGGGTGGAGTTGCTGCATTTTCCAAATATCTCTTTGGCATCCCCATCTAGTTTTTTTAAACTAGCGCGGACCCATAACTCCTGCCCTTGCTAATTATACCAAAGGACTAAATGTATGTTAAAGGTTGTGAAATTTGTAGAGAAACCATGACAGACTATTCGTCTGTGTTCAGCAATGGTCTGACCATTTCTAGCTGTCAAAAATGACTTAATGAACTTCAGTGAAAAGTGGGTTTGAAGTCAATTATTTGCTGGGTAAAGGTCATCAATGAAGAAGGCATGTACCATTCTCCTAGTGCACTGTCAAGTCAGAGAGTTAGAACTTTACATGAACCTCACAGTTCTGAGTTTGCCAAATGATTTAAACGTATCACCAGAGTTCCAGGTGTAAGTACAGCTCAAAGAACTTCTCAATTGGTCAGAAATGGGGTATGAGGGCTGGGGAAAGAGGAGGCAAAAATGTAAAGGTTGTTAGAAAACTGATGCCTATTCTTTTAAAATTTAAACACAACTGGCCAGTAATGATAGATGCAGACATTTCTAAAGGGAATATGAATGTTGAGGGTGCAAGATTTATTTTCAGGGTCTAATTTTTGACAATTTTTCCAAAATTTTGAAGTAGCTCTTTGGAGGACAAGGAAATGACACTCACTGGGCATTCTGAGCTATTTGTCCACACAGCAACTGCAACGAGTTAATCTGCACCGTTGAAGACCACGCATTATTTAAATTAAGTTAGTTCTAAAAATGTTTCAGGACAGGATTTTCTCACATCAAAACATACCGAGAATGAAATTCCTTTTTTAACGAAAGCTGGGAGAATGCCTGATTTTCTCCAAAATTAATGAGCCATGAAAGAAATTGTGGGAACACGCAACTTTGAAATGTGTGATTTCTGAGAATGTGATTATGTTAGCAGGCCATTAATTACTTGAGTTTCAAACCAGCAGCTTAAAACATCAAACTCTGATGCTGGTGGAGAATTCAACTGGCTCTAACTGCCCTAAAGTCATGAGGTAAAGCCAGGTGTTTGAACTGATAAGTGCAATATGATTAAAATCAATAATTCAATGCAGTATGATTAGAAAATGTTAATTGCAACAAATAAAAATGATACTTCTAGTGTGAATAATTATATTAATTGTGGCATGACTAAAATCAATAATTCACTGCAGTGTGATTCATGCAGTGGAATAAAAATAAACAGTTCAACTGGTAAAAGCTTCTGGAGTAGAGTGCAGACAAACCCCCCACCCAGTTATCTCCCTCTCCATCTAGCAACAATAATCTGTCCCACCAAGTGCAACACTCATGTGATGCAACAGCTCATGTGCAGAAAATCTGAACCATGGCGGTTCAATGATAACCTTGGAAAAACATAAGTTGAAATCCATGCTGATTTTTACTAGAAAAATATGAAGGTGTGTACACAGGGTCTGAAATGCTAACTGTCTGCATAAAATACAAGAAATCTGAAATAAAACAGCATATGCTGGAAAAATAAAATCGGCCAGTCAGCAGTTAGAGAGAGAATTTATGGACTCTGCAGCAACAATGATTTGTGACAGAGAATTCCACATTCTAACCATCCGCTGGGTAATTTTTTTTTCTCTAACACCCACCTTTAATTTCTTTTGTGAATATCTTAAATTTGTTACAATCTTACCGACCAGTGGAAACAATTTATTACTATTTACTTTATATTCAGGCTTGGTTGTGAGTCTCAGCTTTTTTTGAAGCTGTGGATTAACTTTTGCTGGTTTACTAGGATGGCGTGTGTGTTATTTTATTGTGCAGAAATTGCATCTGGAGGCTGCCAACAGGAATATTCATTGTCATGCTTTTTCGTTTCCCTTTACTTAGGTCATAATAAAGCTACATCATGTCATTCGACTTGATGGTTTTCATTGCGATCAGGTCAAGCCACACTCAGGCCCCTTATGACTGGCTGAATAATTTGAGGGGTTTTGCTTTGCTTTCAGCCAACCAAATTTCAGAATTAAGTAGCTGAGGGTTCTGTGGAAATAACTGGAGAAGAGTTGGTCTAGAGAATTCACTTATTTTTAGTGATGGTGCGTTGTGATTTTTTGGAGATGTGTGTGGCAATGTGTCTGATGTTCACTGTTGCTGCATGGCAGTGGACGTTGTTTGCACTAGTACATGAAAAACAAGTTTGGTTTATATATTTAATCAACAAATATGATTTGAAATTCAGTATATTTCAATTTTACACACAAATATTGATTAGAATTTTTTCAAATGATTTGACATTGTTACTGATTGAACATCTGCTTTGGATATAGCAAACAATATAATGGCTCGAATTTTGCGGTGGGTATGATGGTGTACTCTCAGAGTACGCCATCATACCGCCTTTGAAACCCACCGCAAGTTCGGGATTTAAGTGCATGCGCTAAATCCTGAACCTGCAGTCTGTCAACATATGTGTTTACAGACCATCCGCTCCGCCTCCGAAAACCTAATTGCTAGTGCAAAATTGGGCTATTTGCCCAACAACTGCCCAGCAATTACATACTGAAATTTTACGGCTGGTGGAAACAGGCGCAGGGCCTGTTTCCACAGCGTTAGGGGATACCCGAGATAAAAGCTTTAATGAGAAGCAATCCTAGTTAAAGCTGCAGGTTTAAAAAAAAATCATAACTTTCTGCACAGTGCACAGTATTTGTTTACATGTGGGAATTATCTATATATATAAACTGGTATGTCTCTCTGTCTGTCTCTCTGTCTCTGTCTGTCTCTCTGTCTGTCTCTCTGTCTGTCCGGCTATACAATCAAAAGTTATAGAGCGTACCTACACATATGTTATATCAAAAGAAAGCTTATCATTAGGGGACTCTCATAGGCATATTTACTTTTTGGTCGGACAAAAATTGTGCCGACGGTAAACAAAAAATGTTCAAAATTCCGCTCATTATCCGCTCATTAGCATCGAGTGACGTGATGGTTTACCAAACTTATGCTTCCCTCCATCTGCAGCTGACTTCGGGCACCCTGCTGCAATGATGCGCCAATGGCCATCTGTCAGTATGCACCCATGGCCCTTTCTGGCAACACACATGGACAGATGTCTCAAGGCCTCATGTAAGGGCTCTTGCACCATGGGGGGCATGCGATGAGGTCTCAAGGCCTCATGTAACAGAACCTCCCCTTCTTTCCGCTGCAGTCCAAGATGGCACAGATTAGAAAAGAACAGCGTCGAACCGGTGGCGGACCTGCACAAGTGGTCAATCTCACGGATCTGGAGGAGAGAGTGCACCAGATACTTGGAGGACGTCTGTCTGGTCCAGTGACCACTGCATCTGCTGACCCCATTACCGACAGCGAGGGTAAGACTCTCACCTTTTCCACCTGTTGCCTTCCACTTGGTCCCCCCGCCAGCATGCGTCCTCAGTGTGCAGCCATATCAGAGCCTTGCCGCAATCTGGCATGCCTTTCAGCAAACCTGTCCTTTTGCTAAAGCCACTCTTCCACCTTCCACTTTCAGATGAAGCAGCACCAACTCGGGCTCAATGCGCTGAAGCTGCCAGTGCCAGTGCCACCGGAGGCGAGGACCAGGAGGAATCCGGACCAGCCGTTGCAGAATCCGGGGAGCGGAGACATCTGCAGACTGGGGATAGTGGTCCCTTGGAGGGGAGGGGGGCTGGCTCTGAGGATGAACCAGTTGCCGGACCATGCGGCATGGAGCAACGCAGGGGGGATAGGCAAGTTCGGCCACCGTCTCCCCGCAGGGCAAGGCAGGTCATCATGACTGCTGCACAGAGTGCAGATGAGGTCCGTCGCCCTCCAAACAAGCTCCCATTCCGATGCCAGTTGGTCAAAAGGCTTTTAGGTGTAGTGGTGCAAGTGCTTCGGACAGGGTTGAAGGTATCAAGTACTGTAAAGCTCAAATCCCAGAACTCCGCACCACATTAGCTCGCCAACTCTCTCTAGCAGCGATCGCAATGAGCAGGCCAAGTGGCAGAAGATTCTGCAGTAGAGCTGTCCCCTTTAAGTAGCGCCCCCCTACTCCGAGAAGGGCCTGTTAGCCCTCCCTCGAACTGTCACTAATAGCGCTGGGCGCTAAGGCTCCGGGCGCCACCCAATATGCGCTCAGGCGCTCCTAAAAGGCGTTGCACACTGAAATGACGTCATTAGCTGCTTGCGCTCGCGGGCGCGCGCAAACACTTAGCGCAGGCGCTAAATGTATAGTCAATATCTGAGTTGGCGCTATCTTCATAGCGTCCGCCCCAACATAGCGCTTCGCCCCAATTCTAGGTCTCTTTAGGCGCTCAGCGCCGGCGCTACCAACCCAATTTCTAGGCCAAATTGTTTTTAAAAAAAGTTAATTAATTTTAAATCTTTTCTCTAACCTCTATAATTTTCCTACCTTTCACCGTTTTTGCAGGCAGGCCTCGAAGCCTGGGCCTCTGTTGCCCAGCCACGCCCGAGCTACGCACCTCCCGTCCCGCTCAACAAGCGGCCTGCGATCGCCGCCATCTTTCTAAAGGCTGGTGGCGCGGGACTGAGGCGAGCGTAGCCATCGCTGCCATCTTAGTAAAGGCGGGTGGGGCGGGAGTCAGCGCGCGCATCAACGTTGGCCCGGAGCGCGAGCGAATCGGCGGTCTTGAAGCCGGCTCGGGCGGGGGGCGGGGCTCGGGAGGGTGGGAAGGGGGGGAAGGGTTACCCCGGCAACCGGGCCCGGCCCTCTCTCACAGCCTCAAGCCGGCTCACGCCCGTTCCCGGGGCTTGGCTCCAGCGCAGACCCAGCCACAATCGGCGGTCTTGAAGCCGACTCGGGAGGGCGGGGCTCGGGAGGGCAGAGAGTGGGGCTCGGGAGGGCGGGGGGCGGGGCTCGGGAAGGGGGGGAAGGGTTACCCTGGCAACCAGGCCCGGCCGTCTCTCACAGCCTCAAGCCAGCTCATGCCTGTTCCCCGGGCTTGGCTCCATTTGCGGCCGCGGGCCAGTCACCCTCTCTCTCTCCTTCCCTCTGTCTCTCTCTCCTCCCCCCGTCCCCTCTCCCTCCTCCCCCCTCCCCTCTCCCCCTCTCTCTCCCCCCTGCCTCACCCTCTCCTCTCTCCCCCTCTCTCTCCCCCCGCCTCACACTCTCTCTCTCCCCCTCTCTCTCTGCCCCCTCCCTCCCTCCCCCTCCCTCCCCCTCTCTCTCTCCCCCCTCCCTCCCCCTCCCTCCCCCTCTCTCTCTCTCCCCCCTCCCTCCCCCTCTCTCTTTCCCCCCTCCCTCCCCCTCTCTCTTTCCCCCTCCCTCCCCCTCTCTCTCTCCCCTCCCTCCCCCTCTCTCTCTCCCCCCTCCCTCCCCCTCTCTCTCTCCCCCTCTCTCTCTGCCCCCTCCCTCCCCCTCTCTCCCCCTCTCTCCCCCTCTCTCTCTGCCCCCTCCCTCCCCCTCTCTCCCTGCCCCCTCCCTCCCCCTCTCTCCCCGCCCCCTCCCTCCCCCTCTCTCCCCGCCCCCTCCCTCACCCTCTCTCCCCCTCTCTCTCTCCCCCCTCCCTCCCTCCCTCCCTCCCTCCCCCCTCGCTCCCTCCCCCCTCCCTTCCCCCCTCCCTTCCCCCCTCCCTCCCTTCCTCCCCCTCCCTCCCTCCCTTCCTACCCCCTCCCTCCCCCTCTCTCTGCCCCCTCCCTCCCCCTCTCTCTCTCTCCCCCCTCACTCTCTCCCCCCAGTCTCTCTCTCCCCCAGTCTCTCTCCCCCAGCCTCTCTCTCTCCCCCAGTCTCTCTCTCTCTCTCCCCCAGTCTCTCTCTCTCTCTCCCCCCAGTCTCTCTCTCTCTCTCTCCCCCAGTCTCTCTCTCTCCCCCAGTCTCTCCCTCTCTCTCTCCCCCAGTCTCTCTCTCTCTCTCTCCCCCCCCAGTCTCTCTCTCTCTCCCCCCAGTCTCTCTCTCTCTCTTCTCCCCCCAGTCTCTCTCTCTGTCTTCTCCCCCCAGTTGCTCTCTCTCTTCCCCCCTGTCGCTCTCTCTCTTCCCCCCAGTCGCTCTCTCTCTTCCCCCGTCGCTCTTTCTCTTCCCCCCAGTCACTCTCTCTCTTCCCCCCAGTCGCTCTCTCTCTTCCCCCCAGTCGCTCTCTCTCTTCCTCCCAGTCGCTCTCTCTCTTCCCCCCAGTCGCTCTCTCTCTTCCCTCCAGTCGCTCTCTCTCTCTCTTCCAACAACAACATGCCCTCAAAAAAGCCTCGGCACCGCCGGGCACTCCAGCTAGCTAATATATATTGTGAATAGCTGGGGTCCTAGCACCGATCCCTGCAGTACCCCACTAGTCACTGCCTGCCACTCGGAAAAAGAGCCGTTTATTCCAACTTTGCTTCCTGTCTGCCAACCAGTTCTCTATCCAAGTCAGTACCTTACCCCCAATCCCATGTGCTTTAAGTTTACACGCTAATCTCTTATGCGGGACCTTATCGAAAGCCTTTTGAAAGTCCAAATACACCACATCCACTGGTTCTCCCTTATCTCTTTTACCAGTTACATCCTCAAAAAATTCCAGTAGATTAGTCAAGCATGATTTACCTTGTTGACTTTGTCTGATCCTGTCACTGTTTTCCAAGTGCTCTGCTATTACATCTTTTATAATGGACTGTAGCATTTTCCCCACTACCGATGTCAGGCTTACCGGTCTATAATTCCCCGTTTTCTCTCTACTACCTTTTTTGAATAGTGGGGTTACATTAGCTACCCTCCAATCTATGGGAACTGTTCCAGAGTCTATAGTCTATATATGAAGGTCTTAGAGAGGGTGCAGAAAAGATTTACGAGAATGATTCCAGGGATGAGGGACTTTAGTTACGTGGATACGTTGGAGAAGCTGGGGTTGTTCTCCTTAGAGCAGAGAAGATTGAGAGGAAATTTGATAGAGGTGTTCAAAATCATGAGGGGTCTGGACAGAGTAGATAGAGAGAAACTGTTCCCATTGGCTGAAGGGTCAAGAACCAGGGGACACAGATTTAAGGTGTTTGGCAGAAGAACCAAAGATGACATAAGGAAAAACTTGTTTATTCAGCGAGTGGTTGGGATCTGGAATGCACTGCCTGAAAGGGTGGCGGAGGCAGACTCAATCACGTCTTTCAAAAGGGAGTTGGATAAGTACCTGAAGAAAAATAATTTGCAGGGCTATGGGGAAAGGGCGGGGGAGTGAGACTAGCTGAAGTGCTTTTGCAGCGTGCCGGCATCGGCTCAACGGACTGAATGGTCTTCTTCCGTGCTGTAACCATTCTTTGATTCTATGATTCTATCACCGAGAAGGAATTGTAGAGTGGATGAATTCAATGCCAAATCAGATACAGAAAGAAAAATAAAGAGAGGGAAATAAAGATTTGATTAAGAGAGAAAGAACAAAGAGATAGAAAGGTAAAGTAATTAATAAAAAGAAATTTACAATTTAAAAATCACCAACAATGATTAAAACCTGAAGGAATGAGACTCGACACTTGTAATAGTTAATTTTCAGTGCCAGGGAGGTTGACTGGCAGTAATTACCACTCGTCACATTATTAAAAGGGTACATAGACTATAATGGACAAGACTTAACTTTCTGTGGTGAACTTAGTTTGTATCTACTGCGCAAATACAGCAACTTCGCGCCATTCAATGCATTTCAATGGTGAGCCAGAAAACATGATGCCAGTTTCGCGAAACTAATAGTGGAGCGGTGCATCTTGGACAAAAACTTCTGGATTTCCGCATTTAACTGCACATCTGCCCTCGCCTGAAGTTGCTGTAGCATTTGCACATAAATAACGGTGAGGGCCATTAGGAGAACATGTAAGACTTGCATTTCTATAGCACATTTCAGGCCCTCAGGTCATCCCAAAGCGCTTTACAGCCAATGAAGTACGTTTGAAGTGTAGTCACTGTTGTAATGTAAGAAACGTGGCAGCCAATTTGCGTGTAGCAAGGTCCGACAAACAGTAATGAGATAATGACCAGATAATCTGTTTTAGTGATTTTGGTTGAGGGATAAAAAATTGGCCAGGACACCGGGAAGAACTCCCCTGCTCTTCTTTGCAATAGTGCCAAGGGATCTTTTAGGTCCATCTGAGAGAGCAGATGGGGCCTTGGTTTAACGTCCCATCCGAAAGAGTAGTAATTACAATATCATGTTTAAGATAATAATTGAGAGATATAGATTATACAAAGACCAAAGTATTTGATTGGAAAAAAGCCAATTATAAGGGAATGAGGATCGAAGTAAGAGAGTTAAACTGGTGAAAAATATTGACAAAGAGGTAGAACAACAGGGAGAAATATATAAAGGAGAGACCAATAGGAGTTCAGGAGAAACAAATTCCACTAAAAATAATAATAAACTGGCCAAGAATGAAATGCCATGGATAAATAAAGAGGAGAGGAATTGAATCTAAAGAAAAAGGAATACACCAAATATATATCTTTTTTATTCGCTTATGGGATCTGGGCTTCGCTGGCAAGGCCAGCATTTATTGCCCATCCCTAGTTGCCCTTGAGAAGGTGGTGGTGAGCCATATTCTTGAACCGCTGCAGTCCATGTGGTGAAGGTACTCCCACAGTGCTGTTAGGTAGGGACTTCCAGGATTTTGATCCAGCGACGATGAAGGATCGGCGATATACTTCTAAATCAGGATGTTGTGTGACTTGGAGGGGAACTTGGAGGTAGTGGTGTTCCCATGCTCCTGCTACCCTTATCCTTCCAGGTGGAAGGGGTCGCGGGTTTGGGAGGTGCTGCTGATGAAGCCTTGGCAAGTTGCTGTGGTGCATCTTGTAGATGGTACACACTGCAGCCATGGTACGCCGGTGGTGGAGGGAGTGAATGTTTAAGGTGGTGGATGGGGTGCCAATCAAACGGGCTGCTTTGTCCTGGATGGTGTCGAGCTTCTTGAGTGTTGTTGGAGCTGCACTCATCCAGGCAAGTGGAGAGTATTCCATCACCCTCCTGACTTGTGCCTTGTAGATGGTGGAAAGGCTTTGGGGAGTCAGGAGGTGAAACACTCGCCGCAGAATACCTAGCCTCTGACCTGCTCCTGTTACCACAGTATTTATGTGTCTGGTCCAGTTAAGTCTCTGGTCAATGGTGAACCCCCAGGATGTTGATGGTGGGGGATTTGGCGATGGTAATGCCGTTGAATGTCAAGGGGAGGTGGTTAGACTCTCACTTTGTTGGAGATAGTCATTGCCTGGCACTTCTGTGGCACAAATTTTACCTGCCACTTATCAACCCAAGCCTGAACGTCATCCAAGTCTTGTTGCATGCGGGCATGGACTGCTTCATTATCTGAGGAGTTGTGAATGGCACTGAAAACTGTGTAGTCATCAGCGAACATCCCCATTTCTGACCTTATGTTGGAGGGAAGGTCATTGATGAAGCAGCTGAAGATGGTTGGGCCTAGGACATTGCCCTGAGGAACTCCTGCAGCGATGTCCTGGGGCTGTGATGATTCAGCTTCAACCACCACAACCATCTTCCTTTGTGCTAGGTATGACACCAGTCAGTGGAGCATTTTCGCCCTGATTCCCATTGACTTCAGTTTTACTAGGGCTCCTTGATGCCAGACTTGGTCAAATGCTGCCTTGATGCCAAGGGCAGTCATTCTCACCTCACCTCTGGAATTCAGCTCCTTTGTCCATGTTTGGACCAAGGCCCTAATGAGGTAGGGAGCCGAGTGTTCTTGGCGGAACCCAAACTGGGCATCAGTGAGCAAGTTATTGATGAGTAAGTGCCGCTTAATAGCACTGTCGATGATACCTTCCATCACTTTGCTGGTGATTGAGAGTAGACTGATGGGGCGGTAATTGACTGGATTGGATTTGTCCTTCTTTTTGTGGACAGGGCATACCTGGGCAGTTTTCCACATTGTCAGATAGATGCCAGTGTTGTAGCTGTACTGGAACAGCTTGGCTAGAGGCGCGGCTAGTTCTGGAGCACAAGTCTTTAGCATGATAGCCGGGATGTTGTCGGGGTCCATAGCCTTTGCTGTATCCAGTGCGCTCAGCCGTTTCTTGATATCACGTGGAGTGAATCGAATTGGCTGAAGACTGGCTTCTGTGATGGTGAGTACCTCGGGAGTAGGCCGATATGGATCATCCGCTTGGCACTTCTAGCTGAAGATGGTTGCAAACGTTTTAGCCTTATATTAACAATGATTCAATATTGCCTGTTTCACACGATTGCCAAAATTTAAAATGCCCCCTAATAATTTACCTGTTCTCTCCGCAGATGCTGACTGACCTGCTGAGCGTTCCCAGCATCTCATAGTCATAGAGTCATAGAGTAATACAGCACAGAAAGAGGCCCTTCGGCCCATCGCGTCCGCGCCGGCCATCAAGCCCTGTCTAATCTAATCCCATTTTCCAGCATTTGGTCCGTAGCCTTGTATGCTATGGCATTTCAAGTGCTCATCCAAATGCTTCTTGAATGTTGTGAGGGTTCCTGCCTCTACCACCCTTTCAGGCAGTGAGTTCCAGATTCCAACCACTGTCTGGGTGAAAAAGTTTTTCCTCACATCCCCTCTAAACCTCCTGCCCCTTACCTTGAATCTATGCCCCCTTGTTATTGACCCCTCTACTAAGGGGAAAAGTTCCTTTCTATCTACCCTATCTATGCCCCTCATAATTTTGTACACCTCAATC
This sequence comes from Somniosus microcephalus, assembly GCF_052327205.1. Taxonomy (NCBI): domain Eukaryota; kingdom Metazoa; phylum Chordata; class Chondrichthyes; order Squaliformes; family Somniosidae; genus Somniosus; species Somniosus microcephalus. The sequence goes on along the minus strand of NC_140993.1, from coordinate 82,153,380 downwards.
AGGTCCCCCCTCAGCCTTCTCTGCTCCAAGGAAAACAACCCCAGCCTGTCCAGTCTTTCTTCATAGCTGAAGCGCTCCAGCCCAGGTAACATCCTGGTAAATCTCCTCTGCACCCTCTCCAAAGCAATCACATCCTTCCTATAGTGTGGCGACCAGAACTGCACACAGTACTCCAGCTGTGGCCTTACCAGCATTTTGTACAGCTCCATCATAACCTCCCTGCTTTTATATTCTATGCCTCGGCTAATGAAGGCAAGTATCCCATATGCCTTTTTAACCACCTTATCCACCTGTTCTGCTGCCTTCAGGGATCTATGTACATGCACACCAAGGTCCCTCTGATCCTCTATCTTTTCTAAGGTCTTACCATTCATTGTGTATTCCCTTGCCTTGTTAGTCCCTCCAAAATGCATCACCTCACACTTTTCAGGGTTAAATTCCATTTGCCCCTGTTCCGCCCATCTGACCAACCCATCTATATTGTCCTGTAGCCTGAGGCTTCCCTCCTCGCTATTTACCACCCCACCAATTTTCGTGTCATCTGCGAACTTACTGATCATACCTTTTACATTCACATCCAAATCATTAATGTAGACCACAAACAGCAAGGGACCCAGCACCGATCCCTGCGGTACCCCATTGGACACAGGCTTCCAGTCACAAAAACAACCTTCAACCATCACCCTCTGCCTTCTGCCACTAAGCCAGTTTTGGATCCAATGTGCCAAGGCACCCTGGATCCCATGGGCTCTTACCTTCCTGACCAGTCTCCTATGCGGGACTTTATCAAAAGCCTTACTGAAATCCATGTAAACCACATCCACTGCACTAACCTCATCCACACACCTAGTCACCCCCTCGAAAAATTCAATCAAATTGGTCAGACATGATCTTCCCTTGACAAAGCCATGCTGGCTATCCCTAATTAATCCTTGCCTCTCCAAATGGAGACTAATTCTGTCCCTCAGAATTTTTTCCAATAATTTCCCTACCACTGATGTTAGGCTCACTGGCCTGTAATTCCCTGGTTTATCCCTACTACCCTTCTTGAATAATGGTACTACGTTAGCTGTTCGCCAGTCCTCTGGCACATCGCCTGTGGCCAGAGAGGTTCTGAAAATTTGTGTCAGAGCCCCTGCAATCTCCTCCTTTGCCTCACATAGCAGCCTGGGATACATCTCGTCCAGGCCTGGGGATTTATCCACTTTTAAGCCTGCTAAAACTGCTAGTACCTCCTCCCTCTCGATGCTAATATGTTCAAGTATATCACAGTCCCCCTGTCCGATTTCTATGTCCACATCGTCCTTCTCCATAGTGAGCACAGATGCAAAAAATTCATTTAAAACCCCACCTACATCTTCTGGCTCTACACACAGCGTGCCACTTTGGTCCCTAATGGGCCCTACTCTTTCCCTAGTTATCCTCTTGCCCTTAATATACTTATAAAACACCTTGGGGGAGAAATTCGGTTGTTAGCGCCACCGAGTAACACCTAAAGAGGCCGAGAAGTGGGGCGCTAGCCAATTTCCAGGCAGGCGCAGGGCGCCTATCGCCTCGCCCCATATTAAGCATGCATTTAGCGCCGGCGCTAAATCTTAGCGCCCGCTCATGGGCGCAGGCTGATTATGACGTCATTTGAGTGTGCAACGCCTTTTGGGTGCCCTGGACCGGAAATTCAGTGGCGCCCCCCTCCGTAGCGCCTGGTGCTAATAGTGACAGCTTATCTGGAACCTCACCAAGTCGCTCTCGGGCTGGAGGAGCGTTATTTAAAGGAGACTGGTGTGGTTTAAAAGCGGCAGCCATTTTTGGAGCACAACTTCCTCGAGAGCTACAAAGAGTTGCTGAGCTGCACACTGAGAGCCATTTGACCACTGAGCCAGCGCAGGCAGATGATCTTCAGCCTTCTGACCATCACCTTGCTGTTGGTGAGCCTTGGCAACGGGGAACCTTCCTGTGGGCACTTATTATGGGGGCTGCATTGGAGGGGAACGTCCTGCTGCTGAATCATCTGGAAAGGGCACTGAGACGCTGGGAGAGGGGGGCGAGCATGGCCAGATGGAGGAGGGCCAACAGACGTCGCCACAGCAGACCTTACGCTGGCAGGGTTTTCTGACAGCAGTTTTCCTACATGAACATGCCGGAGGAGCAGTGTGTCAGAAGGCTGCGATTTAGAAAGGAGGTGGTGACTGAGCTGTGCCAGCTGCTTCAGCCAGATCTGCAGCCTCAGATAAGGTACAGGACATCTCTGTCGGTAGCTGAGAAGATGCCTGCTGGCCTGAACTTCTACGCGAGCGGCTCTTCTCAGGCTGCGCGTCAGAGGCTGATCAGAAGTAGCTTCTAGGCCCCTCTCACGGAATGCTTGCTGCCATTCCAAGAACAGGAATGGAACCGGTCTGATACCCCCAAGCCTGTGAAGGGCAAGATGCATGTAAATAGCAGGCATGGCCATTGTAAATGAAGAAAGTGTTTCATTACACAAAATGTGGTTCCTTCAAACATGAGAAAGCTATGGCAACAGAAAGGAAAACTAATACACAGACACATAACTGCCTCTCACACCCAGGAGACTGTCCAAAACATAAATCACATTCCGACCATCTTCCTTGGCCTTGATTCCACTGCGCCAACCAAAGCATCCAATGCCCCATCAGTGAGGCGTTCCGCCCTCTGCTTCACCCTTTCCATGTCTTGCTAGGCTGGTGCACCACAGGTAGGCTCCCACCGCTTTGAAGGCCTACAAGGCAGTGAGTGTGTCTGGTGATGCCAATTGACCTGCCCCTTTAAGAGCTGACCGGCGCCAATGTGTCTCAGGGAAAGTGATTGTTGACAGCAACTTCGCTGCGCCCCGCCGTGGCGAAATTGGGTTGCGCCGCCGGGTTAGCGCCTTAAGAGTAGCATGCAGCACCTGATTTAGCGCCGCAATCACCTTCAGGGGTGCTGCAACCCAATATCGCGCTAGGTGGCGCTAAATTGCGCCTGGCGCTAAACTTTGCGCATCGCCAGGACTAGCGCCCCAAACACGGCTATACCGACTTTCTAGGCCCTTAGGATTTTCCTTTATTTTGCTCGCCAGTGTTATTTCATGGCCCCTCCTCGCTCTCCTAATTTCTTTTTTAAGTATCCCCCTGCACTTTTTATACTCCTCTAGGGCTTCCTCTGTCTTTAGTCCTTTGTAGCTGCCAAAAGGCCCCCTTTTTTTCCTAATCCATTCTCGTATATCCCTTGACATCCAAGGTTCCCTAGGCTTGTTGGTCCCACCCTTGACCTTTACGGGAACATGTTGCCATTGTACTCTCTCAATTTCCTTTCTGAAAGACTCCCATTGCTCCGATGTGGATTTTCCTTCAAGTAGCTGATCCCAGTCCACATTGGCCAGACCCTGCCTTATCATATTAAAATCGGCCTTCCCCCAATTTAGAACCTTTATTTCCAGTCCATCCTTGTCCTTTTCCATGACTACCTTAATTCTCACCGAATTATGGTCACTGTCACCAAAGTGCTCACCTACTAACACTTCTACCACTTGCCCGGCCACATTCCCTAGAATTAGGTCCAATACCGCCCCCTCTCTTGTAGGGCTTTCTACATGCTGGCTCAAAAAGCTCTCCTGGATGCACTTTAAGAATTCTGCACCCTCTAAGCCTTTCACACTCTGACTATCCCAGTTAATATTGGGGAAGTTGAAATCCCCCACTATTATTACCCTATTATTTGCACACTTCTCTGAGATTTGCCTACATATCTGTTCCTCTATCTCCCCCTGACTGTTTGGGGGCCTATAGTACACTCCCAGCAAAGTGCTTGCCCCCTTTTTGTTTTTAAGTTCAACCCATATGGCCTCATTAGAGGAACCTGTTAATATATCATCCCTCCTTACAGCAGTAATTGACTCCTTAATTAATATTGCGACACCCCCTCCTCTTTTACCCCCATCCCCCCTCTGTCTCGCCAAGATTCTATACCCCGGAATATTGAGCTGCCACTCTTGCCCATCTACAGTTTTTCATTTTATGATATATTCACAACTTGAACTCCCAATCACTAGGTTATCAGGTCAGTCCGTAGCCATTACGTTACCACAGTCCTCCACTACAGTACCTATCATATATTATATATGATTTGCTTAACTAAGACAATTGTCATTTTGATCTAACTTCCCTAATTTTACCCTTAATGCATTTTTGCACAAAATCAAAGAACATATCCAACGGCTACCTCTATCAGAAACCTGCTGTTTTAATTAGAAGTGTACATCAGTGTAACATAGTAGAAATTGTAACTTATCAGTATATGCCAAACTATACTTAAAAATACAAGTTCTTATGAAAGATTACATACCCAAAACATCAAAAATCTGTCTTTTCTCTTTACAGATCCTAATTCACGTGATGTCTATATCCAGCTTTTTCTGTTTTTATTTTAGAGTTCCAGCTCAAAAATAAATATTGTATTTAATTTACACAATATATTAAAAGATTATTTTCATTAAGTTACATACTTTTCTAACCACTCAGTAGGAATGCAAATCATTGGTAGGGCAGATTAACTTTCCAGAAATGGGATTCACTCAGCTATTTTTGGAACCACTTCAATAGTTGCCATAAGAACTCCTATACAACAGCAGCACGAACTCCTCTTTAAATACTGCTCCACTGCCAGCCCTATCCCAGACCTCCCATTAATGACAAGGAAAATGCCTCACCTGCTAGAGTACTGCGTACAGTTTCGGTCTCCTTATTTAAGGAGGGATATACTTGCATTGGAGGTAGTTCAGAGAAGGTTCACTAGGTTGATTCCTGGGATGAAGGAGTTTATGAGGAAAGGTTGAGCAGGTTGAGCCTATACTCATAGCAGTTTAGAAGAATGAGAGGTGATCTTATTGAAACATATAAGATTCTGAGGGGACTTGACAGGATAGATGCTGAGAGGATGTTTACCCTCGTGGGGGAATCTAGAACTAGGGGGCATAGTTTCAGAATAAGGGGCTGCCCATTTACGACGGCGATGAGGAGGAATTTCTTCTCTCAGGGGGTCGTGAATCTTTGGAATGATCTAACCCAGAGAGCTGTGGAGGCTGAATCATTGAATATATTCAAGGCTGAGATGGACAGATTTTTGAACTACAGGGGAGTCAAGGTTATGGGGAACAGGCAGAAAAGTGGAGTTGAGGCCAAGATCAGATCAGCCATGATCTTATTGAATGGCGGAGCAGGCTCGAGGGGCCGAATGGCCTGCTCCTGCTCCTATTTCTTATGTTCTTATGTTCTTATGCCTATTAGCATGGGCTTGACAGAATGCATAGCTCCTGTTGAAGAGCCAGCACCAGCACATACACCGGACACAGTTGTCGTGGTTATGGTAGGGGACAACTAATCCAGAGGATATGAGATCAAATCCCCTCATGTGAATTGAATTCAGTAAAGCCTGGTAATTTGTGGGCTGGGCACCAGATAAAATATTGTAAATCCCAACTGGTTTACTCCATGGAAGGGAATTGTCTGGCCTACAGGTTACTTCTGTCCTACACTACATGGGTGCATCTTAATGTCCTCAGGGCAACAAGAGATGGGCAATAAATGTGGCCTTGCCAGTGCTACACACATCCTGAGAAAAAATATAAAATATAAAATGGGTTGAATTGCCTTCTGTGCAGCAATTCTATTTTTTGTCATATGAATGCATCCATATACACTAACCATGCACAAGCAGTATTTAATGTAATACCTAAATATAAATATAATTTGTTTGCATAGAGTCCACATTATCAATGCTTTAAACTGTGATACTGTTTATATGAGCATTCTCTGCAAGTGAACAGATGTGCCTAATTATTTTAGAAACACAAAATTAACAGAAGAGAAACAGGCACAGAGATGTAAGGAAGCTTTTTTTTGTCTAACCTTTACAATTAGATTCTGTACACTGGTATCTATTTTTATAACTGCATGTTAGAATAGGCTCTGGCTTGTATAGATTCCTGAGATGTTATTCAAATGGACTTGAGAACTAGGATGCAATCCAGCAGGGGCAGCGTCCCCGGCTTGGCATCTTTTCCTGAAGGCTCGGGGAAGTTTCCAAAGTTGGTCAAGTTAGTCTTACAAGGAGACAAGGCTCTTTTAACCCCATCAGTGAGGATTAGAGTTCTTGTGCTTCAATTCCCCTCTCTGCTCTGCATGTGTGCCTCATGTTTCCAACTGTTCAGTGAGTCATAACCATGTTTTTTTGGGGGGAGGGGGGATAACATAACCTATTACCTTCCGTGGTTGCACTTATATTCATTGTAATGTAGGAAACGCAGCAACCAATTTGCGCACAGCAAGCTCCCACAAACAGCAATGTGATAATGACCCAATAATCTGTTTTAGAAGTTGATTGAGGGATAAATATTGGCTAGGACACCAGGGATAACTCCCCTGCTATTCTTCAAAATAGTGCCATAGGATCTTTTTCGTCCACCTGAGAAAGCAGACAGGTCCTCAGTTTAACGTCTCATCTGAAAGACCGCACCTCTGACAATGCAGCACAATGACAGCGTCAGCCTACATTTTTGTGCTCAAGTCTCTGTAGTGGAACTTGAACCGACAATCTTCTGACTCAGTGGCGAGAGTGCTACCAACTGAGCCACAGCTGACACTTAGCAAATCTTTCATCCAAATCTTTTATCTTGCCAAAACCTTTCATAATTTTGAAGACCTGTATCAAATTTTCTAACCTTCTCTGTTCTAATTAAAGGAGTTCCAGTTTCTCCAGCCTCCCATCCCTGATATCATCTTAATTAATCTCTTCGGCACCCTCTCTATGGCCCTAATATCCTTCTTGCTATTAAACATTATCTTAGGAAATAACACTGTTGTGCGGTTTCATGCCATGTGTAGATAGGTCCTGTGCTGCTACTTTACAATAATATTTATACCTTTCCTTGGTGCCCTCAAGTCTTTTAACTTTTTTTCTCAGTTTTGCTTAGGTCCTTCTAGTCATTAAGACAGAGTTCACCATCTCTTCAGTAACTCTGTAACATACTCTCACATTTGCCTCCTCGACTGCATATTTAGGGGGTGTCTTCTCTGTGAAAAATATCCTTGTGATGCTCTCACAGAGATTCCATGAGGCCCTGCAGCACTCGTTTGCTAAAATAAGATTTTCTCTGCAGTGCTGAGCCATTCTGTACTACAGTTATACACACTACGGTTGCATTAATAAACTTCACAACATTTATAGTGGTTTACTCGTTGAGACACTTTAAAGGATCATTATTGCACGTGTCATGATTTGTTTCTAGATTTGCATTGCCACAAACAAAATCACATTCTCAGAAATTTCAACAGTGTACCTTCCCATGACATAGGAATTCAAAAATTTCAACAGATTTTCACCAATATTTTGGAAATATAGTAATTTTGGCTCCTAGATTGAAACATACTCACGTTGACTCTATATTGCCGATAGCATGCACCATATGCAAAATTGTTGATTCCCAAGTATCATGCTACAAAGAATATTCAGCATTATATTTGTAAAGTTAGAATGGGTTTTTATTTTTAAATCGGATGGTTTTCCAACATATCATAATAGTTAACAATTCAAAACTGCATATTAAAAAAGATGCTTAGATGTTTAGTCTAAGATACAGAACAAGTCTTATAAAGAATATCTTTTACCTTTTATCTTCTGCCTCAAACAAATATCTCAGTTGGAAACTAAAATAAAGTAACCAAAAATAATGGTGAGGCCACTGCAAGCAAAAAAGCATGCCATATATTCTCAAAGCTTAAAGCAACTGGTAAGTCTTGCGGTTCAAACCAGTCTATCTTTGTTGTGCTGCAGATTGTTTATTTGGCTTTTCTTACACTTTCTGCTACAGTGAAATGAAACAGCAACCTTAACATGTGTTGTGTATGTACCTTTAAGGGAATAACTGGTCTCAGACTGCAGTACCGGCAGTGACCACCCCTGTATAAAAGGCCCTAGCAGGCTTCTGTAGTTTCAGTTTCCAGGTTGTCTCCATTCAATAAAGACTTGTTATAATCAACACATGCAGTCCGTGTCTCAATTATACACGGACATAATACTGGCGACGAGTAAGAAACGAACTTACCTGCAACTCGGCAGCACCTCAGACGACGTTATTGAAGGTCGAAGCCAGAAGAAAAAAAAAATTGAAAGAAACTCGAGAAACGGGCGTCGACCGTGGGCAACCGCCCTCCAAATCATTGAATTGAAAAGTGCAGGAGAGACTGTCGAGAGCCAGGCTTGGTTCTCCAGTCTGTGGTTTCCCAGCTAATCGGGCTGGTGGCAGGTAGTGCACTGATCCTTCCTGGGCTGCGGCGGGCTAGAGCTCGATCGGGTGGCTCTGCAACGGGGCCGGGCAGCGAGTCGGGAAGCAAAGAGAGAGAGAGAGGGTGGAGCACACAGGGCGCGGCCGGTGCTTTGCAGCCGGGCAGCGTTCGGACCTAAGAAGAGGGAGGGAAGTGTCCCAGAGGGTCCGCTCCACGACGGGAATGGTTCTTCAATTAACGGAGCAAATATTGAAGCGCGATAGAAAAATAAAAATACCGCGGAGCGCGGCGTTGGCAGCAGCAATCGGGGAGGCGCGAAGACCATAGGGCGTCGCCATTACAGGATAGTAAAATAAATATAATCACCAGCAACAGCGTTGGCAGCAGCGGCAGCGGCGGGAAAGCGCGGGAGGTGCCATCTTAACTCGGCGGGGAAGAAGGAAAAGCGCGGGAGGCGCCATTTTGATCCATCGGGGACGAAGGCAAAGCGCGGGAGGCGCCATCTTAGATTTTCAAGATGCCAAAGACTGGCGATATCACTGCCTTCGATAATGCAATCGAAGACTGGACCACGTATGTGGAAAGAGTCGAGGTATATTGCGAGGCAAACAAAATAGCCGATGAGAAAAAGGCATCGGTATTGCTAAATTTAATGGGCGCAAGAACATACGGCCTATTGCGGGACCTGATTACTCCAGCCAAACCGAAGGCGAAGAGTTTTAACGAAATTGTTGCTATCCTACAGGAACACCTAAAGCCTACACCGCTGCTGATAGCAGAAAGATTTAAATTCCACAGAAGAAATCAGCATAAAAATGAGAGCAATGCTGATTACCTTACGGAACTACGCAAGCTATCAAAGCACTGCCAGTTCGGAGCAGGACTGGCAGATACCTTACGGGACAAATTTGTCTGTGGACTCCTGAGTGAAGGAACCCAGAAGAGGTTACTCTCAGAGAAAGAGCTGACGCTAGATAAGGCTTTCAGCGTGGCAGTATCGTACGAAGCAGCAGCAAGGGGAGCTGTGGAAATACAACAAAAGCCACAGGAATACGGCACCCACGAAATGACACGGGGATTTGCAAAATGTTATCGCTGCGGCAGAACAAACCATGACCAGAAGGACTGCTGGTCCAAGGACAAAATATGCAGGCAATGCGGAAAGATGGGACACATTGCACGAGTTTGCAGGTCTGGGAAGAAGACCAACGACAACAAAAAGGCTACTAAGGAACCGTACACTAAAGTACAAAAGATGACGGACAGTAGTTCCGAAGACCAGATGAGCGATAGTGAATCCGGGAACAAGAGACTAAGCTGTCTCAAACTTCACAACGTAATCGCAAAAGAGGATCTCCGAACCATTTGGGTCACCCTCACGATAGCAGGGTCCCAAGTCAAAATGGAATTGGATACAGGATCAGCGCTAACCGTCATGAATCGACGAGACTACGAACGGCTATTCTCACACATACCCTTGAGAGAGACATCCATTGTCTTGAGGATATGGGGCAAAAAGTATACCCCAGAGGAAAAATAAGGGTGCCTGTCGAATACAACGGCAAGAAAATACGGAAATTGTATCTCTACATTCTGCAAGATGGTGGACTACCGTTATTGGGACGTGAATGGATCAGAAAGATAAGTTTAGACTGGCACTCCATTCAGGCACTGACGGTGGCTGGTAAAAAGGATGACGACGTCACTCCTGGACGATTGTCAACAATCTTAACTGACGCCAAAGAGGTATTTCAACAAGAACTGGGCACTCTTAAAGGCATAACCGCCTCGATAAAAATAGAGGAGAATGCAATTCCCAAGTTTTTCAAAGCAAGACCGGTACCATATGCAATTCGCCCAGCCGTTGAGGCAGAGCTGGAGAATCTGGAGAATGCAGGTGTGTTATCTAAGGTAGACTGGAGCGAGTGGGCGACACCCATCGTTCCTGTCATGAAGAAAACGTTAAACAATAAGTCTGAGGAGCCAAGGAAGGTTCGCATCTGTGGGGACTTCAAGGTGACGGTGAACCCAGTCCTTCACACAGTACAATATCCTCTTCCAAGGATAGAAGATATCTTCGCCTCACTATCTGGAGGGAAGCGTTTTACAAAATTTGACCTAGCACAAGCATATTTGCAGATGGAGGTTGAAGAATCCTCTAGGAAGTATCTCACGATAAACACTCACAAAGGTCTTTACCAGTATAATCGACTGGTATTCGGAGTAGCATCAGCTCCGGCGATATGGCAAAGAGCGATGGAACAAGTCCTGCAAGGGATTCCGGGGATTCAGTGTTACTTAGACAACATCGTAGTGACAGGTGAAGATGAGAGTGAACACCTTGCCAACCTAGAGCAGGTGCTCACTAGACTACGTGAACATGGGCTATGAGCCAATCGCCCCAAGTGCGAGTTTTTTAAGAAACAGATATCGTTGTGTGGCCACGTGATTGATGAAGAGGGGTTGCATAAGTCCCCTGACAAAATTGAAGCGGTAGTTAAGGCTCCAGCGCCTGAAAATGTGTCGCAACTGAGGTCATTCCTCGGATTGGTGAATTACTACCATAAGTTTTTGCCGAATTTGTCCACAATTCTGCATCCACTGAACGCCCTAATACGAACGGGAGTAGCATGGAAATGGAGCGATGAATGTAAGCGGGCCTTTCAGAAGAGTAAGGACCTAATCACTTCAAGAGAAGTATTGGCTCACTACAACCCATCACTACCGATAAGACTGGCGTGTGATGCGTCTCCCTACGGCATTGGGGCGGTACTGTCACATAAATTCCTTGATGGTTCAGAGAGGCCGATAGCTTTTGCGTCACGCTCGTTAACTTCAGCCGAGCGTAACTACGCCCAGATTGACAGAAAGGCCCTCAGCCTGGTGTGGGGGGTGAAGAAGTTCAATCACTGCCTGCACGGTCAGAAATTTACTCTACTAACTGATCATCAACCTCTTGTCTCCATTTTCAACCCTCAGAAGGGTGTACCGATAATAACGGCACAACGGCTACAGAGGTGGTCCCTTTTCCTAGGGGCACACCAATATGACATCGAGTACAAAGGAACTAAACAGCATGGGAATGCTGATGGATTGTCGCGCCTACCGTTGCCGACGGTGGAAGAAGAACTTGCAGTGGATCCAGTGGAGTTATTCCACTCGACTATAGTCGAATGTCTCCCTGTGACGAATGCAAACATAGAAAAGGAAACATGAAATGACCCGACACTCTCCTGGGTCTATGATTTAACGGTGAAGGGATGGCCAGCACATGGCGAACCACTGCTGCCAGCATTCTCACCGAGAAGAGAACAGCTGTCAGTGTGCAAAGGAACCTTGATGTGTGGATCCAGAGTAGTAATTCCACCCAAATTGAAGGATAGAGTGCTCAATGAGCTTCATGAGGGTCATCTGGGAGGGGTAAAAATGAAGAACTTAGCCAGAGCGTTTGTGTGGTGGCCGGGAATCGATAGAGAAATCGAAGAGATGACCAAGAGCTGTACAGGATGCCAGAAGGTCCAAAACGCCCCACCACAAGCCCCTTTACATCCATAGGAGTGGCCCTCATCTCCATGGCAAAGGGTGCACATTGATTTTGCTGGTCCCTTTATGGACTCGATGTTTTTAATTGCGATGGATGCACATTCAAAGTGGCCAGAGGTAATAAAAATGTCCTCAACCACCACAGAAAAAACTATCACAGTCTTACGAACCATATTCGGCAGGAATGGGCTGCTTGAACAGATTTGCTCTGACAATGGACCACAGTTTGTGTCTGAAGAGTTCCGGAGGTTCTTAAAGAACAATGGTGTTAAGCATTACACATCCGCCCCATATCATCCAGCCACTAATGGATTGGCTGAGAGGTTTGTTCAAACATTCAAGAAGGCTATCAAGGCAATGTGTAATGAAGGTATACCCCTACAACACAAGGTGGATAACTTCTTGTTTGCCTACCGGAATGCGACACATGCGGTTACCAACCAAACTCCAGCCATGATGTTCTTCAATCGAAGACTACGATGCCACTTGGATTTGGTTAAGCCAAACGTCAGAAGAGATGTGGAGAACAGACAGTTTCAGAATATGAATGAAAGGCCGACCAGGAGTTTTAAGATAGGTCAACCAGTTTTGGCCCGGGACTACCGCACAGAGAAATGGCAGCCAGGAACGATCTGTACACGGCAAGGACCTCTAATGTATACCGTGGACGTTGGAGAGAGCATTGTAAGACGCCATGCTGACCAGATTCTAGAGTCACTGGAAAACGTCAACTCCACACCACGATCTGATACACCTGGCGATGAAACCGAAGTACCAATTGCATCTACCGCAGAATCGGTGATATTGGAAGCAGACGAACCAAACAACGACATTGATCCCGACGCAACCTTGCCAGAAGAACCTGATATCCCAAAGAGGCGTTATCCAGACAGAATCAGGAAGCCTCCTCAAAGACTGAACTTATAATTGCTTAACTTCAACCAATGTATCTAGCAACTGTAATTGTAATTGTAATTAGTTATTATTTAGTTGTTAAATGAACGTTATGTACTGTTTATCTAAAAGGGGAGGAATTGTTGTGTATGTACCTTTAAGGGAATAACTGGTCTCAGACTGCAGTGCCGGCAGTGACCACCCCTGTATAAAAGGCCCTAGCAGGCTTCTGTAGTTTCAGTTTCCAGGTTGTCTCCATTCAGTAAAGACTTGTTATAATCAACTCATGCAATCCGTGTCTCAATTTTCCACGGACATAATAACATGTATGTTTTCCATTTATGTAATTGGCCACTGGTCAATTCTGAAACACACTGGGCCATATTTTGCGACACCTACGGGTGCGTACGAGGAGTGTACGCGCCCATAGGGGCCGCACAAGTGCTGGGCTTAGGCATGTGAAGCGCATGTGCTAAAACCCGACACTTGCGATCTATCAAGAATCTTCTTGACAGATCGCACGCATGCTTGGGAGAAGGGCCTCTGTGGGTGGAGAGTTGCGCTATTTACCCAACTTCCGCCCGCTGAAAGGCTGTGGAATTTTTACACCTGGTAAAAGCAGGCGTAAGGCCTGCTTTTACCAGCGTAAGAGTTTTAAAAAATAGAAAAATAAAATTTTATCACTCACTTATACATTAAAAACCCTGTCCAATAAGGTAAGTTTATTTTTAGCTCCATTAAAACATATAATTGTTTTTTCAAAAAATTAAGTTTTTGTTTAAAATATTTAATTAAATGCTATTTTAATTAATTTTATATATGTGATGGTTTTTTAAAAATTTATTTCATGTGTTTGTGTTGTAAGTTGAAGGGTTCTCAAAATTCCCGCACTCCCCAAGTTATGGATCAAGGGACCCTGTTTTGGACAAGTTATTAAAAGCAGGGTACCCAAAATGGCTTCTGTAAACCTCATGACCAAAACTGACAGGATTTTTAAAAGCAAGGCTCTGCAGACAAGCAGGCCCGGAGATGAAACTTAAAATGCAGGAATCTGTGAACCAGGACTCTCTGGAGCCAGCCAGACAAAGTAAACACAGAATATGCATTCATTCGACTTGAATCAAATCAAGTGGTTAGCACTGTTGCCTCACAGCGCCAGCGACCCGGGTTCGAATCTGGCCTCGGGCGACTGTCTGTGTGGAGTTTGCACATTCTCCCCGTGTTTGCGTGGGTTTTCTCCGGGTGCTCCGGTTTCCTCCCACAGTCCAAAGATGTGCGGGTTAGGTTGATTGGCTATGATAAATTGACCCTTAGTGTTAGGGGGATTAAATACATGGGGTTACGGGGATAGGGTGGGATATGTGTTGATGTAGGGGTTACAGGGATCGGGTGGGATAATGTGTCAGTGCAGGCTCGATGGGCCGAAATGGCCTGTATCTGCACTGTGGGGTTTCTGTGATTCTGTGATTCTGTGAAGCTAGAATGGGCCTATAATCGTGGCCATTAGGTTTCAGCATGTTTAATCGGTAACAGCTCAGAGTAGCCATCAAGTTAGGATGGGAACAATTAAGTCTTATCCATGACAAACAACCAGGACATCGGGGCCATTAGACCCAGAGACAACCACTCCAAAAATCGTTAAAATAAATGGTTGTAATCATTTAAACAAGCCCGCCAAAAGTTAAACAATGGACTGACCTGATTTGGCACGCAGATAAGGAGTTGAAGAACGGGTATAATTGTAGGCCCATCAGTAGCAATCGCTCTCTTAGCTCTCTTGACTCTGACCTCTCGTCCATGGCCTTGGGCCTGCTGCCGTTCGTACTCACACCCTGGCCTCGTAGCGGGTTCTCTTCTCACTCCCCGCACCGCTCAACAGCCGAGGACACCCATTACACCGGGGCCAAACACGGGAGGAGAACGAGACCCGAGTTCAAAAGCCACACAGGACACACAGGCCACAAAAGGGGCAGACGAGACAAGACGAGATGAGATGAAGAAGAAGGTAAACCGATAAGAGCAGAGAAGGGCAGCGAAAGACGCATTGGCAAAAACCAAACGCCTAGTTATAAGCTGGCGTTTGGGGAAGAAATTGACAGTGTATGTATGGACAGTGAGAATAAGTTGGCGTTTGAACACTGCGAATAAGCTGGCGTTAAACGTGGGTGGCAGCACCCGCGACGAATAAACCAGCGTTCGAAGCCTGGGTAGTAAAATCATCTAAGCGGTGAGGCCCGCCAACCAACCCCTGACTGTTACATTACCGCTGACGACCGCCCGAGGGAGAAGAAGAAGAAAACCCATCATGACGAGACGACGACGGCAGCTGAGGAAAAGGGAGGGTGCTTCGCATCAACAACTTCAGCGCCGCGCCCTGAGACCACGTGGCGACAGGGTACCCCAAAGGACAGGGAGAACAGACCTCAAAACTCACAACCGTTAAAGCAACAAGTTTTGGATTGGTGAGCATGAATTCCTGGCCCCTCATAGCTTAATCTAGTTAGGTATAGGGGTAGGATAAGGATAAGGGGATTGTTAATGTAGTTGTTTTCCCTCAATGTGCCATATGTTTCCCATTCTCATATAAGTGTAATTGTTTTATGCCTGTATTTTCATACCAGTAATTTTCATAAGATTGTTGTATTCTGCTTTTAATAAAATCTTGGTTTTCTTATACCAAACCACTTGTCTACTCGATCTTCTGTATCGCCGCCTGTACCTAAGTCCGGTGTCTAGAACCCAGGGGTGTGGGAGCGATTCGAACCACTCAAAGGAACAGTCAGAGGCGAAGCTGACTGGGTGCCCACACACCACCCCCTACAGTGTATTTTTTAAGTCATCCCCATTCATACTTATGACAGTTCTGTATGTACGGAAACCCCACAAGTGTGAATGGGGATTCCTTTCTTTCATTGGCTGGGCCAGCCCATGTGATCCCAGGGGCGCTTGTGAACTGCATGTGCCCCAGGGATACGTGGGCCTCGACGCATTTCTACCAGGAGAGGCCCAGGATCGCAAGCCTCCGTATATCCCGGACTACCATATAAATGCGTAGAAAATTTGATGATCGGAGGCATCCTCCCGCAGGAAGCCTCCGATCGCAAACTCAGGCCCACCATCTCAATTGTACATGAGTGTAGCAGTTAAAAGACATTGGGCCAGAATTTGCGGTTGGTATGACAGTGCACTGTCAGAGTACGCTGTCATACCGCCTTTGAAATGGGCAGCAAGTTCGGGAAGTGCTGCGCTAAATCCCAAACTTGCGATCTATCTTGACAGCTGATCCGCACTGACATTGAAATCCTAATTGCTGCCGCAGAGTTGGGTGAATTGCCCAACAACTGCCCAGCAATTACGTATGAAAATTTTACAGCTGGTGCAAACAGGCACAGGGCCTGTTTGCACAGCGTAAGGGGATACCTCCTGACAAGATATTTAAGAAATTGCACTCCATTAATTAAAAAGGAAGGTTAAACAATAATATGAAGTGGTGAAAATAGCTTTCCAATTTGTACATGAAAAAAATAAATGATTTGCTTAGACAATTTGGATATTGTTGAGGGGGATGACTCACCAGGGGAAGGCAGCAGCAGCCAACTTCCTGGCACTGGGGGTGCTCCTGCTGCCCAGGAAGGGGGGAAAAAGAGTGGGAGAGCAATAGTGGTAGGGGATTCTATAGTAAGGGGAACAGATAAGC
The DNA here is from genome assembly GCF_052327205.1 of Somniosus microcephalus. Classification (NCBI taxonomy): domain Eukaryota; kingdom Metazoa; phylum Chordata; class Chondrichthyes; order Squaliformes; family Somniosidae; genus Somniosus; species Somniosus microcephalus. The sequence goes on along the minus strand of NC_140993.1, from coordinate 82,136,970 downwards.
GTTTCTGTGGCCGTAGACGTGAATCCAGGATGGTTTGTTGCCTCCCTGGTGCCAGGGTCAAGGGTATCACTGAGCGGCTGCAGGGCATTCTGGAGGGGGAGGGTGAACAGCCAGAGGTCGTGGTCCACATTGGTACCAACGACATAGGTAAAAAGAGGGATGAGGTCCTGCAGCAAGAATTTAGGGAGCTAGGTGAAGGATTAAAGAGCAGGACCTCAAAGGTTGTAATCTCTGGATTACTCCCGGTGCCACGTGCTAGTGAGTATAGGAATGGGACGATAGAACAGATGAATGCGTGGCTAAAGGGATGGTGCAGGGGGGAGGGCTTTAGTTTCCTGGATCACTGGGTCTGCTTCTGGGAAAGGTGGGACTTGTACAAGTCGGACGGTTTACACCTGAACCAGAGGGGAACCAATATCCTTGCGGGGAGGTTTGCTAGCACTGCTGGGGGGGGTTTAAACTAACTTGGCAGGGGGATGGGGTACAGAGTGGAGCTATAGCAGGGGGTGATTTACAGCCAAATACAGAGAAAAAAACAAGGCAGAGCAAATATGTGAAGGCAAAAGGGAATATGGTTGGGCTGGAAGGCATTTATTTTAATGCAAGGAGTCTTGCAAATAAGGTGGATGAACTGAAGTTGTTGTTGAACACATGGGAGTACGATATTGTTGCTATCACGGAGACATGGTTGAGGGAGGGTCAGGACTGGCAGCTCAATATTCCGGGGTATAGAATCTTCAGGCGAGACAGAGGGGGGTTTAAAAGGGGAGGGGGTGTTGCAATATTAATTAAGGAGTCAATTACTGCTGTAAGGAGGGAGGATATATTAGCAGGTTCCTCTAATGAGGCCATATGGGTAGAACTTAAAAACAAAAAGGGGGCAAGCACTTTGCTGGGAGTGTACTATAGGCCCCCAAACAGTCAGGGGGAGATAGAGGAACAGATATGTAGGCAAATCTCAGAGAAGTGCGAAAATAATAGGGTAATAATAGTGGGGGATTTCAACTTCCCCAATATTAATTGGGATAGTCAGAGTGTGAAAGGTTTAGAGGGTGCAGAATTCTTAAAGTACATCCAGGAGAGCTTTTTGAGCCAACATGTCGAAAGTCCTACAAGAGAGGGGGCGATACTGGACCTAAGCCTGGGGAATGGAGCCGGGCAAGTGGTGGAAGTGTCAGTAGGAGAGCATTTTGGCGACAGTGACCATAATTTGGTGAGATTTAAGGTGGTCATGGAAAAAGACAAAGACGGCCCGGAAATAAGGGTTCTAAATTGGTGGAAGGCCGATTTTAATATGATAAGGCAGGATCTGGCCAAAGTGGACTGGGAGCAGCTACTTATAGGAAAATCCACATCAAGACAGTGGGAGACTTTCAGAAGGGAAATAGAGAGAGTACAATGCCAACATGTTCCTGTAAAGGTCAAGGGTGGGACCAACAAGCAAAGGGAACCTTGGATGACAAGGGATATACAAAAATGCATTAGAAATAAAAGGGTTTTTTTTGGCAGTTACAAAAGACTAAAGACGGAAGAAGCCCTAGAGGAGTATAAAAAGTGCAGGGGCATATTAAAAAAGAAATTAGGAGGGCGAGGAGGGGCCATGAAATAACACTGGCGAGCAAAATAAAGGAAAATCCTAAGATGTTTTATAAGTATATTAAGGGCAAGAGGATAACCAGGGAAAGGGTAGGGCCCATTAGGGACCAAAGTGGCAATCTGTGTGTAGAGCCAGATGATGTAGGCGGGGTTTTAAATGAATTTTTTGCATCTGTGTTCACTATGGAGAGAGACGATGCAGACATAGAAATCGGGCAAGGGGACTGTGACATACTTGAACATATTAGCATCGAGAGGGAGGAGGTGCTAGCGGTTTTAGCAGGCCAAAAAGTGGATAAATCCCCAGGCCCGGACGAGATGTATCCCAGGCTGCTGTGGGAGGCAAAGGAGGAGATTGCAGGGGCTCTGACACAAATTTTCAGAACCTCTCTGGCCACAGGGGATGTACCAGAGGACTGGAGAACAGCTAATGTAGTACCATTATACAAGAAGGGTAGTAGGGATAAACCAGGGAATTACAGGCCAGTGAGCCTAACATCTGTGGTAGGGAAATTATTGGAAAAAATTCTGAGGGACAAAATTAGTCTCCACTTGGAGAGGCAAGGATTAATCGGGGATAGTCAGCATGGCTTTGTCAAGGGTAAATCATGTCTGACAAATCTGATTGAATTTTTCGAGGGGGTGACTAGGGGGGTGGATGAGGGAAATGCTGTGGATGTGGTTTACATGGACTTCAGTAAAGCTTTTGACAAAGTCCCGCATAGGAGACTGGTCAAGAAGGTAAGAGCCCATGGGATCCAGGGTGCCTTGGCGCGTTGGATCCTAAACTGGCTGAGTGGCAGGAGGCAGAGGGTGATGGTCGAAGGATGCTTTTGTGACTGGAAGCCTGTGTCCAGTGGGGTACCTCAGGGATCGGTGCTGGGTCCCTTGTTGTTTGTGATCTACATAAATGATTTGGATGAGAATGTAAAAGGTATGATCAGTAAGTTCGCAGATGACACGAAAATTGGTGGGGTGGTAAATTGCGAGGAGGAAAGCCTTAGGCTACAGGACGATATAAACGGGTTGGTCAGATGGGCGGAAAAGTGGCAAATGGAATTTAACCCTGAAAAGTGCGAGGTGATGCATTTTGGACGGACAAATAAGGCAAGGGAATACACAATGAGTGGTAGGACCCTAGGAAGTACAGAGGGTCAGAGGGACCTTGGTGTACATGTACATAGATCTCTGAAGGCAGCGGAACAGGTAGATAAGGTGGTTAAAAAGGCATATGGGATACTTGCCTTCATTAGCCGAGGCATAGAATATAAGAGCAGGGAGGTTATGATGGAGCTGTACAAAACGCTGGTGAGGCCACAGCTGGAGTACTGTGTGCAGTTCTGGTCGCCTCACTATAGGAAGGATGTGATTGCTTTGGAGAGGGTGCAGAGAAGATTCACCAGGATGTTACCTGGGATGGAGCGCCTCAGCTATGAAGAAAGACTAAACAGGCTGGGGTTGTTTTCCTTGGAGCAAAGAAGGCTGAGGGGGGACCTGATTGAGGTGTACAAAATGATGAGGGGCATAGATAGGGTAGATAAAGAGGAACTTTTCCCCTTAGTAGGGGGGTCAATAACAAGGGGGCATAGATTCAGGGTAAGGGGCAGGAGATTTAGAGGGGATTTGAGGAGGAACTTTTTCACCCAGAGGGTGGTTGGAATCTGGAACTCACTGCCTGAAAGGGTGGTAGAGGCAGGAACCCTCACAACATTCAAGAAGCATTTGGATGAGCAATTGAAATGCCATTGCATACAAGGCTATGGACCAAATGCTGGAAAATGGGATTAGACTGGACAGGGATGGATGGGCGGCGCAGACACGATGGGCCGAAGGGCCTCTTTCTGTGCTGTAAAACTCTATGACTCTATGACTCTAATTCTGGAAATGCATATTATGGAAGATCAAGCATAGTTTGCAGAGACTATAGGAATTCCAATGTGCATAAGAAAGCTGCACTTCAAATTTGCTTTGCAGAGAGAAAACCTCTCCAGCTCTACTCGCAGGTCTGGGGTCAGTCCTCTCTCGATGGAAGCATTCTAACCGGAGAACACTTGGTTGTGTGTAGCCCAGAAGGATAGTGGTGATTTTGAATCTAAACTATTGGAAATGTAACTTGCTCTAAATCAGTACTTTTGTTAAAAGCAAAGTAGCACCACAATTTCGAGCTATCCATAATTTTTTTCGAAACACCCCAGACCCAAAAATCACAAATGTAAGTATATGTTTGAAGCACTGAAGTCTAGTGGAGAATAGCCCTACGATCTGTAATAGTATTAATGAGAGACCTTGGGCTGGATTTTCATTGGGCCGTGGAGTCGGGATTGGAGGCATGTGGGGGGTTTAAAATCCCGAAATCGGGGGTCCCGACCCCATCCCGCCCCCAACCCGCCTCCATGCCAGTTTCAAAGGATGCGGGTACCCGCCCCGCACTGGGACCCGCCTCCCTGAGGCGGGAAGGGGATTAGTGCCAATTAACTGCCTGTTAACAGGTAGTTAAAAGGCAGTTTTTAGCCTAATCCCTATTTTTATTGTTGAAATGTGGGATTCCCGATGGCTCCAAACCACGCCATGTTAGCGAGGTGGGCTGTCGGGATGAAGGGCTTGGAGGGGTCGAGATGTTCGGTGTTCAGGTGAGTGATGGGTGCATGAGTGCAGAGGTAAGTGTGTTTGGTCTGTGTAAAGTGTTTAAAGAAGTTCTACTAACCTTTACTTACCTTTACAGCCTTCCTTCCTTCAGGTCTCGGAGTCCCTCATCTCACCGGCACAGAAAGCAGAATGGCCGCCAGCTGTCAAAATCTGCAGCCTCTGCTTTCTGTTCCGAGGAGATCTCTAAACCATCCTGAGAAACATAGAAAAATAGAAACATAGAAGATAGGAGCAGGAGTAGGCCATTCGGCCCCTCGAGCCTGCTCCGCCATTCAATGCGATCATGGCTGATCATCCAATTTCAGTACCCGGTCCCTGCTTTCTCTCTATACCCCTTGATCCCTTTAGCCTTAAGAAATATATCCAACTCCTTCTTGAATATATTTAATGAATTGGCCTCAACTGCCTTCTGTGGTAGAGAATTCCACAGGTTCACCACTCTCTGGTTGAAGAAATTCCTCCTCATTTCTGTCCTAAATGGCCTACCCCTTATCCTTAGGCTGTGACCCCTGGTTCTGGACTCCCCGACCATCAGGAACATCGTTCCTGCATCTAGTCTGTCCAGTCCTGTCAGAATTTTATAAGTTTCAATGAGATCCCCTCTCATTCTTCTAAACTCCAGTGAGTACAAGCCCAATCGACCCAATCTCTCCTCATACATCATTCCTGCCATCCCAGGTATCAGCCTGGTGAATCTTCGCTGAACTCTTTCCATGGCAAGAACATGAGAGGAAGGAATTAACCTGGAGTACAGATTGTCAGTGTTTGACAGCTTCAAACAGCTGTGAAACGCTGATATTTCATCTGTCAAAAGGTCTTGACAGATGAAATTTCAATCTGTGACATCACCTGTTGCCGGGTGGCCCTTAATTGGCCTGCTGAGCCCGCTGGGCGGGCTCAACAAGGTCAATCAAATCAAAATCGCAAGGGTTGGCTAGAACTCGATGGAGGCGAGACTACAGCCCCAAAAGTTGTAGTCCCGCCTCCTACCCGACTCCTCAATGAAAATCCAGCCCCTTCTGTTCGCTGATTGGAGCACCGGCCCACATGATCCCAGGTTGGCTTCCGCACACGGTGCACTCCTGGGATCCGTGGGCCACTACTCTGCCTTCTACTCCACAGCGCCTGACAGCAACTTACTGGAGGGGGGTTCCCAGCAGGTAAGTGCGCATTCGGTTTGGATGCCAGCGGTGTAATCCTATGTAACACGGCCGACTGCAAAATCCGGGCCAATGTCCTCTCTGAATGTCGAAACAATATCGTAATGATTGAGTGCCATAGATTAACTTAAATAACAAACTTAATTTCTTTCCTGATGATCCTTTTCCTGAAGGAGTTCCTGCTCCTTATACTCAGTCAGGATCCAGTGTATCAGAGGAGGACAATGCACCCAGTGGTTTCCACAAGAGTAGGGGTGAGCCCTGGCGGTGAGGTTTAGGCCAAGGAGATAATGGCTGGGGTCAAGCATAGGGTTGGATAACTATTTGCATTTCCCCCCTGTTGGGGAGGTGGGCCTGCCTATCCCACGGTAATGAGCTGCCCTGCCACTGACCCCATAAACTTCGGCACGGTCAGTACTGCAGGGCAACAGCAAGCATGATTATTGCATAACCACTGGCGATGCAACACATGGATTTTCAAACCCTATGGGCTGGAATTGGTCAGTGGAGGTGGGTTGGGGTCGGGTCAGGTGGTCGACGGGTCCGGATCCCGCCTCCGATGTGAGGCGGGACAATTGTGCCATTTTGCCCTAATTGGGCACTTGATTTCCAGCGTGTGGGAACCCCTGGGCCAATGACTCTTTTGGTCCTGAAACTCGCCTCTGATGACGTCACCTATGCAGCTGCCTTTAAGGCCAGCAAGCAGCCTTGGTTCTTTTTCTGCCATATAACTTTTGCTATTTGCTTCTGAGGGATTAGTTCAAAAACCATGTCAGGCACAAGACCAAAGTGTGCACCCCGCTTCAATGAGAACTCCCTCTAAGCTCTGGTGGAGGGAGCAAGAGCTAATAAGGAGGTGCTGTTTCCTTCTTCAGGGAGGAAAAAGCCTCCCCAACAGGCCAAAGCTGTGTGGCTGCAAGTGGCACAGGAGGTGAATGCGATTTCAATGTGCAGCAGAACCTGATTGGAGTGCAGAAAGAGGTTTCATGACCTTCTCCGCAGAGGAAAAGTGAGTATTCCATCCCCATGACCCTCAATCTGATCCCCATCACCTCTCATCACCAGAACTCTGCTCTGTCAACCTCCTCCTCCACATCCCACTTGACCCTTAGATCCCTGCACCCTTAAGCATTCCCTCTCTCTGTATGTTCACATTCACTTAACTATTCGACTATGCAGCCCTCACACTCCCTATCACTGTGATGCAATGACAACAACTTACAACACACAGGGAGTGCCCTTGGTCTTGGCACCTCAATCCATCTTTGTGCCCTTCTAAGCATCTATGATATGGATTCTCTACAATCACTCCTTCATTCTCACGTAAATTCCACTTGTCTCCCTCATTGCAGGAAAAGAGAGCCCACAATTAGAGGGAGAGTGTGAGAACAAGAGGAGGGCCACCCTCAATAGCCAGCTCACCACTGCAGAGGAGGCGGCCCTGGAGATCGTGGGAGTGGAGGAGGATGCGCAAGTGGGGGATGGACAGACGGGCGCATCAGAGCAAGCTGGTGACAGAATAGTTTTTCATCTCTCTCATTGACATTGCATGAGTGACTGATCTTAATTCTGATGCTCTAACAGATTGACTTATGATCATCTGCACAATTCAAAGTGCATGCAATGTTTATCTCACATGTCTAACTCTTTCCTTTACTCCCCCACAGGACCATCGACAGCCCCCCTCCACACTGTCCAGGAGGAACAGCCCGAGCCCCCAGACTCCTCAAAGGAAGCTGCAACATCTGAGGGTGCAGTGTCAGCAGAATTAAGCGCACCCAGCACCAGCGCAGGCACTCGCACCTCGGTGGGACCTTCGGGGGATAGAGTTGTCACCTGGCGTATTATAGCTCACAAGTGAGCATCAGCAGATGGTGGAGACAGGGACAGCAGTGGAGAGTCCTCGTCGGAGGGCGCAGGACTCTCCCAGCTCGGCTCCGCTGCATGTCAACCCTCTGCCTCCAGGTCCATCCAGAAGGAGAGCGGTGCTGGAACTCCAGGAACAGGTGCAGGAGTCTCTGGCAGGCTTTGTCTCCAGGATCGCTGCAAGTGTGGAGTGAATGGAGGAGTCCATTGCTAACATGAGCAGAGCCTTTGCGGATGCATTGGCGCATGAACGCATCACCACGGAAAGGATGGCAACCTCCGTGGAAAGGGTGGCTACCTCCATGGTAAGTCTGACTACCGTAGAGGTGAGGATGGCTACAGTAGAGGAGAGGATGGCTATGGCCATGGAGGAGCTTAGTCACCAGGGTCTTGAAAATATGGTCCTTGGAGAAGTTGATATAATTGTGCGCGATGGCAAAGAGGGCATCGGTTACCTGCGTGATGCAAGTGTGTGCAGCCTCCTGGGAGACGCCGCTGATGACTGCTGTTGATCCCTGGAATGAGCCTGAAGTAAAACAGTTGAGTGCGGTGGTGACTTTGACGGCCACTGATAAGGGGTATCCACCTGCTCCTCTGGGCTCCAGGTCTTGCTGTAGCATTGCACAGATGTCACCCACTACCTCTTGTGAATGTCTGAGCCTCCTTTGGCACTGCTGCTCAGTCATGTTGAGGTAGCTCATCCTCTGTCTGTAAACCCGTTTGTTGGGGTATCTCCTGTGGCGACATGCTTCCATGCGCTGGCGCCTTCTGGCCTGTGCAGCTTCAGGTGGGTGAGCAGCAGCTTGGCACTCCTGTTGTTGCTCCTGCTGTTGGTGCTGCTGTTGTTCTTGGTTCTGCTGCTGCCGCGGTTGGTCTTCATCCGAATCTGATGTCCAGGAGCGAAGGAAATAAATGGTTCCCATGCTTCTGGTATATACCTCAGTTGAGGAAACGCTCAGTCAAGGTGGGGAGAGGGGTTTCCCAGGAGGTCACATTGGAGATGGGACTCCAAACTTCCACAACAATGAGTAGGCCTGCTAATAGTTCTCCCAGACCTGAGACAACAAAGTTCTGCCACCTGCAAATGATGATTGCTGAAAACTCCTTTTTAATGGTGGAGCTGCAGCTGTTAGTAAGCAGTCCACTTGTGAGGCCGTCAAGATTAACTGGTGTGTTCCAGAGGAGATGTTCAGCATGGGGGAAATGTAATAAATTCAGAAAGGCTTCTCAAAATGGGATTATAGAGGCAATTAACTGGTTGTTAAGGGCCTTAAGGGCCTTTCCTGCCTCTTGGAGAGGGGATGGAAACGGGGTCTGAAACCCCGATTTTGGGAAAATTGCTCAGAGGCAGGCTGGAGGCGGGATCGGATCCGCCTGCCATTTTTTGCGATTTTAGCACCTCACACACCTCCAATCCCGCCTCCTCGGTCCTGGCAAAATCGAGTCCTATCTATCTGTGGACAGTTCCAATAACTCAGTGCTCTGCACACCTACGTATTGAACCTCATGAATTACAACATTCTGAAGAGTTCAATCCAGAATCCCCCTTATCATCTCTGATGCTGTGGGGTGTGACCAATTGCCCATTGAGCACAGATATCCTCTGCTCCAGAGACAGACCTTTCACACTCCACTGGATTCTCACAGCATGAGGTTCCTCCACCTGTCAATCCATGCAAAAACACTGGAAATTCTAACTACTTATTACCCTTGTTGAGGGAAAACGTTACCATACCAAAACACACAGTGAGAAGAATTTGTTCGCGCCCATCTCCAGCCGTACAGTGGGCACACGGAATAGGTGATCTCATTGAATGACAGGGTAGATGCTGAATGATTGTTTCCCCTGGCTGGAGTGTCTAGAACTAGGGGGCATAGTCTCAGGATAAGGGCTAGGCCATTTAAGACCAAGATGAGGAGGAATTTTTACACTCAGAGGGTTGTGAATCTTTGGAATTCTCTGCCCCAGAGGGCTGTGAATGCTGAGTCTTTGAGTAAATTCAAGGCTGAGATAGATAGATTTTTGGACTCTAGGGGAATCAAGGGATATGGAGATTGGGCGGGAAAGTGGAGTTGAGGTCGATGATCAGCCATGATCTTATTGAATGGCGGAGCAGGCGCGAGGGGCCGTATGGACTACTCCTGCTCTTATTTCTTATATTCTTATGTTCTTAATAGATAGGCCTGAAGCGCACCTAATATTGGGCCTCGAGCCTCATTATCATCAAACCAGCGAGCTGCGGACACCTAATGGGCATCCCCAGGCAGCTCGCCGGAGAAGAGGCCTCGACGATCAGCCCACTGCATTGCCGGAAGTGGCCCTCAGGTAAATCTTTAAAAGGGACTGGGAGAGGAGGGGAACTGGGAGGGGATAATCGGGAGAGGGGTGCAACCGGGAGGGGGGAAACCGAGAGAGGGGGGGCGACCAGTAAGGGGGCGATCAGGACAGAGGGAGCGCTGGCTTGGGATCGGGGAGGCTGGCGGCGGCTGTTTGAAGTGCCGGTGAGCATTGAGCAGTGTCCAGTCACAGGTAAAAATTCATCTTAGGCGGTAGTGCAAAGCGACTTCAACAGAACGGTATATCAAGCGGGGTGTATGACAGGCGGCTGATGCGATAGCGCCTGTTTAGTGCTACCACATTTCTATCCCAGAGTGGCTGTTTGGGCTATAAAATAATGAAACAAAAAGACCACTACTATTAAGTGTGCTGGTAACTTAAAACTGATGATATTCAGGCTTGAGTCATGTTTTTCTATATTTAACAAGCATTTTTTTTCACAGTTGTCAATGAGTAATAATTATGCTCCCAAGTCAAAAAAGACTGAATCGGCATCAGAAGAGAAGCTGCTGATTAATCAGCTGTTTGCTACTTAGCTGTTTAAAGTGGCAATGAGCACAGAGCATCTACACAAGAATGCTGCTCATCTGCACTATGAAAGAAAGGTTGTGATTTCATGACCTGCCAGTGATTACATCTCAGGCAATCATAGGCACTCACTTTGTTATCTTCTGTTAATTCATTTCCCAAGATGTACTCAAAACCTCAACTGAGACCAAAGATCAGACAAAAAATTCCCCACAGATTGCTGGATGTGCGGAACAGAGTCTAAACAAAAGTAATGGAGATGGCTGCATGGATTAAACTCTAGTCAGAATGAGGACCTGGGGGTGGAAGAAGGAGAAAATGCAATTCCTCCACAGAGGGTGGAAAATTACTGCCCTTGGTTGAGGATCCCAGGAACCCAGATCTCAGGGGCTCAGTCTTCAAAAGAGTTTTAATTGGGAGCATTGATCTCAGGTCAAGGCAGTTTCCATGCATATGAGATGATGGACAAGTGGGAAGAGTCCACTACCCACATCTGAAACACATTGCAAGAAGTTTCCCACAACCTTCAAACAACCTGGAGGTAGTGACAGCCCAGAAGATTTAAGCAGCATCAAGGTACCAGGAACAGCTGATAAGAACATGGATGGCTTCTGGAGTAGCAACTACCATTGCTTCAATAAATATCCTGAGGGTCAGCCTGAATGCCACACTGGCACAGGACTTCCAAGACCTCATTGGAACCATTAGGTATATACTGGTACGGACCAGTAACACCTCTTGAGCCTGTCCTCAGCAGCAATGGGCTGCAAGGTGTGGGTGCAGATGTCGCTGTCTCCCCGGAGTGTAGCATTGTGCCTGCTGTCTTAAGCTTCTCTACAATCCCTACAAATGAGGGAGCTTCAGACATGGGTCCGGCACCTCTTGTCACTGTAACAGAAAGGCTATTGAAAGCTGATCCCTCTGGAGCAGCTGCATCCTTAAGGCTCCAGAGGCACCAGCCCAGCCATCCACCGCTCAACCTCATCTCACTCAGGGAATACCTCAGGAGAGTATTTTTGCCCATTAAAATCAATGGGAAAAAATTGTGGAATTTCTAATTTTCACAACGAGGACTTGGAAAATTTACCCTGCTTTTCTGATTGGGTAAAAAGACATTCTTTTCATATGGTCCTCATCAAAACATGGAAATGGTATATTTCCTCAGGGAAATCTGAACTTGCAAAGGTGTCCAATAAGGTCAGTTAAAACCAAACTTGCTCTACAGCATCTCTATGCAGCATTATGCTCATATTTCATATGCAGAAGTTAGCTATGGCTCATTGGTAGCACTCTCAGCTCAGAGTTGGAAGATTGTGGATTCAAGTCCCACTCCAGATACTTGAGAACATAATCCAGGCTGATGCTGCAGTGCAATACTGATGGAGTGCTGCACTGTCAGAACAGCCAACTTTTGCATGAGACATTAAAACCGAGTGCCTCAGGTGGATGTAAAAGATCCCACAGAGCTATTTTGCAGGAGAGTTGGGGAGTTCTCCCCAGTATTTTGCCCAATATTTATCCCTCAACCAACACCACTAAATCAGATTATTTGGTCATTATCTCATTAGCTGTCAGTTATATACCAGAGTCAGTTCTTTCCTGTGAATAGCTGAGCCCTGATTCATCAAATATTATTATGAAATATTTCTGTATCACTTCTGAAAAAGTTAAACAAAAGAAGAATTTTTTTAGAAATCATAGTTGAAATTTCTGTGGTTAAAGCTCAATGGAGGGAATTGTTACCACAGACAAAATTAAATAGAAAGATGCAACACTCAGTGGGCCATATATTGTGATTTTGTATTAATACATATACACAGACAGCTGACATGAGCAGTTGTCATATTTAGTAGGACTAAGGCCTATATATAGTAAAAAAAAATTAAAAGAAACATGAATATGGTTTTATCCATTTGGAGTACTGAGAGAATGTAGAAGAGTTGAAATGGCAGCAGGCATGATTTCTAATAGCTCTGCAGCTTGGAGCATTGCTTCTTTCAGTTAGTTAATTATCCGCAAAATTCAGTTTGAAGTTGGGGAGAATTTTCAGCAGGCACGTTTGGTGGCGGGTCAGGTGGGAAAAACATTTTCAACCCGTCTCCATGCTAGTTTCCCAGATGTCGGGTCTGTCATCGCTGAACAGACCTGACACCAAGCGGCGGAGGAGGCAATTTAGATTATTAAGAGCTTGTTAACAGGCACTTAAAAACTATTTTAATCTCACCTTTAGATTTTAAGAGTTCAGCCACAGGTTCCCCGCTGCTCGGGGATCACGTCAGGTAAGCAGGTCGGGAGTTGTGTCACCATGATATAATTTCTTAACTTGACAGCTGAAAATGTGCTATAAAAGCTCCCATTTTATAGCTGTTCACTTTCCAAGGTCAGAAGCTATTGCTTACTGCATTTGGAAGACAGATTGAGTTTTATGCAGCTTGCAAGTGTTTGGAGCAAACTCTGTATCCAGTGTCATCTCATTAGAACAACCTCTCTCAAAGTTCGCTTCTGTCATCTCAATTTCACCTGCCATCTATTCCATCAGCATGGGTGCCCTCTATATTCTCTCACCTTGGTCCTCAGAATCCCACCACGATCATCCCTAACACCAGCAGCACCAGGCACACCAGCAGACCAATAACACCAACCTTCTCCGCAATCAACTGATGCTGCACAGGACACAGGGCATTAGCACCCGATCACATTGCTGCCCGGGAGGCCAGGGTTCGACTCACTATAGCCAGATTTACTTCACTTGACACTGTACACCCTGGCTGCCACATGATGCGCCAGGTTGGCACCACCCCACACCAACACCATAAAGCATCCCTACAATGCCCAAGCCATTCCTTTCACACTCATCGCCATTGCGGGGGGTACCGTTATAAGAACATAAGAACATAAGAAATAGGAGCAGGAGTAGGCCAATCGGCCCCTCGAGCCTGCTCCACCATTCAATAAGATCATGGCTGATCTGATCCTAACCTCAAATCTTCTATCACTCTGCATCCACCCGAACCCATGTGATCTCCCGGGAGAGGCGAAAAACCAGATAAAGACCCAATGGCCAATTTGGGAGAAAAAAATCTGGGAAATTCCTCTCCGACCCATCTAGGCGATCGAAATTCTTCCAGGAGATCACTCTGTCCCTATATTTTCTACAGTACTTACCTTCTGTAAAGGCGATCTCCACCCCAGCCAGGAACAGGAATAAAACCATCTCCTGAAATCTAACAGAATTAGAACACAGTAGGAGCAGAACAAGGCTACACGGCCCCTGGGCCCGCTCCACTACCCACAGGGCCATGACCATTCCGAACCCAGACTCATGTCCAATTTCCTGCCCGCTCCCCGTAACCCTTTATTCCCTTTACTTCGAGGAAACTATCTATTTCTGTTTTAAATTTATTTAATGATGTAGCTTCCACAGCTTTCTGGGGCAGCAAATTCCACAAACCTACCACCCTCTGAGTGAAGAAGTTTCTCCTCATCTCAGTTTTGAATGAGCAGCCCCTTATTTTAAGATTATGCCCCCTAGTTCTAGTTTCACCCATCATTGGGAACATCCTCACCGCATCCACCCGATCAAGCCCCTTCACAATCTTATATGTTTCAATAAGATCGCCTCTCATTCTTCTGAACTCCAATGAGTAGAGTCCCAATCTACTCAACCTCTCCTCATATGACCACCCCCTCATCCCCGGGATTAACCGAGTGAACCTTCTTTGTACTGACTCGAGAGCAAGTATGTCTTTTCTTAAGTATGGACACCAAAACTGTATGCAGTATTCCAGGTGCGGCCTCACCAATACCTTGTACAACTGCAGCAATACCTCCCTGTTTTTATATTCCAACCCCCTAGCAATAAAAGCCAACATTCCATTGGCCTTCTTAATCACTTGCTGCACCTGCATACTAACTTTTTGAGTTTCGTGCACCAGGACCCCCAGATCCCTTTGTACTACAGTACTTTCCAGTTTCTTGCCATTAAGATAATAACTTGCTCTATGATTTTTCCTGCCAAAGTGCATAACCTCACACTTTCCAGTATTGTATTCCATCTGCCAAATCTCTGCCCACTTACTTAGCCTGTCTATGTCCCTTTGCAGGTTTTTTATGTCCTCCTCACTCACTACTTTCCCTCCCATCTTTGTATCATCTGCAAACTTTGATATGTTACACTCGGTCCCCTCCTCCAAATCGTTAATATAGATTGTAAAGAGTTGGGGACCCAGCACTGACCCCTGCGGAACACCACTAGTTACTGGTTGCCAATCTGAGAACGAACCATTTATCCCAACTCTCTGCTTTCTGTTAGAGAGCCAATCCTCCACCCACGCCAGAATATTACCCCCAATCCCGTGATTTTTTATCTTGAGCAATAATCTTTTGTGTGGCACCTTGTCAAATGCCTTTTGGAAGTCTAAATACACTACGTCCACTGGTTCCCCTTTATCCACCCTGTATGTTACTTCCTCAAAAAACTCAAGCAAATTTGTTAAACATGACTTCCCCTTCATGAAACCATGCTGAGTTTGCCCTATTAAATTATGTTTATCCAAATGTCCCGTTACTGTCTCCTTAATAATGGACTCTAACATTTTACCAACCACAGATGTTAGGCTAACAGGTCTATAGTTTCCAGCCTTCTGCCTACTACCCTTTTTAAATAAGGGTGTTACATTAGCAGTTTTCCAATCTGCCGGGACCTTTGCTGAGTCCAGTGAGTTTTGGAAAATTATTACCAATGCATCCACAATCCCTACCGCTACTTCCCTCAAGACCCTGGGATGCAAGCCATCAGGTCCAGGGGATTTATCCGCCTTGAGTCCCATTATTTTACCAAGTACCACTTCCTTAGTGATTTTAATCGTATTTAGTTCCTCCCCCCCTAGAGCCCCCTGTTTGTCCAGTGTTGGGATATTCTTAGTGTCCTCTACTGTAAAGACTGATACAAAATAATTGTTCAGTGTTTTTGCCATCTCCATGTTTCCCACCATTAATTTCCCGGTCTCATCCTCTAAGGGACCAACATTTACTTTAGCCACCCTTTTTCTTTTTATATAACTATAGAAACTTTTACTGTCTGTTTTTATATTTTTTGCTAATTTACTTTCATAATCTATCTTCCCTTTCTTAATCAATCTTTTTGTTATTTTTTGCTGTCTTTTAAAGACTTCCCAATCTTCCATCCTCCCACTAGATTTGGCTACCTTATATGCCCTTGTTTTTAGTCGGATACTATCCTTAATTACTTTACTTAGCCACGGATGGCTATCTTTTCTTTTACACCCTTTTTTCCTCAGTGGAATATATTTTTTTTGGAAGTTGTAAAATAACTCCTTAAATGTACACCACTGGTCATGTACCGTCTTACCCTTTAATCTATTTTCCCAGTCCACTCTAATTAATTCCGCTCTCATACCTTCATAGTCTCCTTTATTCAAGCTCAGCACGCTTGTTTGAGATCCAACCTTCTCACCCTCTAATTGAATATGGAACTCAACCATGTTATGGTCACTCATTCCAAGGGGATCCTTTACTAGGACATTTTTAATTAATCCTGTCTCATTACACAGGACCAAATCTAAGGTTGCTTGCCCCCTGGTCGGTTCAGTTACATACTGCTCAAGAAACCCATCCCTAATACACTCAATGAACTCTTCCTCAAGGCTGCTCTGCCCAATTTGATTTGTCCAGTTAATATGATAATTAAAATCCCCCATAATTATAGCTGTTCCCTTATTACAAGCCTCAACTATTTCCTGATTAATACTCCGTCCAACAGAGTTGCAACTGTTCGGAGGCCTATAGACTACACCCACTAGTGTTTTTTTCCCCTTATTATTCCTTACCTCCACCCAAACTGTTTCACTATCCTGCTCCTTTGACCCAATATCATTTCTCTGTATTATAGTGATTCCTTCCTTTATTAACATAGCCACCCCACCTCCTCTCCCTTCCTGCCTGTCCTTCCTGATTGTTAAATAACCTGGTATGTTTAATTCCCAGTCATGGTCACCCTGCAGCCATGTTTCTGTAATGGCCACAAGATCATACCCATATGTCATTATTTGTGCCGTTAACTCATTCATTTTGTTACGAATGCTACGTGCATTCAGATAAAGAACTTTCAAATATGTTTTGTAACACTTAGTTCCTGTTTTTTCCCTTTTTAGTACTTTACTTTTTACTCCATACCTTCTGTCCCTTCCTGACACATTCTGTTTTTTAATTCCCCCACTGCTACCTAAGTCTATGACCTTCTCTGTTGTCATTTCTATTATTTGCTCTCTAGAAACCTCCCCCCCACTAATTAGTTTAAAGCCCTCTCTACAGCCCTAGTTATATGATTCGCCAGGACTCTAGTCCCAGCACTGGCCAAGTGGAGTCCGTCCCAACAGAACAGCTCCCTCCTGTCCCAGTACTGTGCCAGTGTCCCAAGAAGCAAAACCCATTTCTCCCACACCAGTCTTTGAGCCACGCATTTAACTCTTTAATTTTATTTATCCTAGCCAAATTCGCTCGTGGCTCAGGTAATAACCCAGAGATTATTACCCTTGAGGTTCTGTTTTTTAATTTGACCCCTAGCTGCTCATACTCCTTTAACAGAACCGTCTTCCTTGTCCTATCTACGTCGTTTGTACCAACATGGACCACGACAACTGGATCCTCCCCCTCCCACTGCAAGTTTCTTTCCAGCCCAGAAGAGATGTCCTTAACCCTGGCACCAGGCAGGCAACACAGCCTTCGGGACTCCCGCTCTTGACTGCAGAGAACCCTATCTATCCCCCTAATGATACTATCCCCTACCACTACAACATTTCTTTTTACTCCCTCCACTTGAATGGCCCCCTGTACCACGGTGCTGTGGCCAGGTTGCTCATCCTCCCTGCAGTCCCCGCTCCCGCCCTCACAAGGAGTAAGAACCTCGATCCTGCTGGACAAGAACAAGGGCTGCGTCTCCTTCAACACTACATCCTGGATCCCTGTACCTTCCTCACTCGTAGTCACACCGTCCTGTCCCTGACCACGGACTACATCTGCAGTAATTAACTTCATAAGTGTGACCATCTCCTGAAACATAGAGTCCAGGAACTTCTCCCCCTCCCTGATGTGTCGCAGTGTCCGAAGCTCGGTCTCAAGCTCCATAACATGGAACTTGAGTTCCTCTAGCAGCAAACACTGTCTCACCATTCACTGCAACTCACTAAGCCACTTCCAGAGGTGCACACAAATCTGTCCAAGAATGCAAAGTGTTGAAATAAAGATTTCAATGTTTGACAGCACATTAACAGAAACTTCACATGAACATTGGCTAAAACACCCAAGTGCCTACCATGTGTGTTGTTAGTTGGTATGATTGGACTCGGATGAGGGTGAGTGTGAGGGGTGGCTAGTGAGATGGGGAAGTGATAATGTAGATAGAGAGGGATGGGTGGAGGTGCAAGGTAAGTTGGTGTGAGTAAAGATGTGCATGAGTAGGGTAGAGAAGGCAGAGTGATGGGGATGTGATGAGAGGCAAAGAAGGATGAGGTTGACTGTGTCTTTGTACTAACGTTTCGTGTTCTATGGTTGCATTGCATAAAAAGAGAAATGTGCATGTGCTCTCAGGTGCCAAAAAGTTAAACATTATTTGTTCATCAACGGGACACCTGGGGGGAAAAATTCAGTTGCTTTGCGTCTCCCATTAGTGAGGGGGTGCTAATGGGGTGCAAAGCAACTAGTGCCTGGGCACGACGCTGCTAACGCCTCCCGTAAAATTCAGCAGGAGGTTAGCGGTGACAGTAGCTGCACCTCTGGCGATGACGTCATCGCCATACGCAGCGCCCCGCTCGCGCCCCGGCCACAAACTTGGCTCACATCCCCTGACCTACCGCTGGACACTATGTCCGACAGGGTCGGGGGGGCATTTTTGTGGCTGGGGCGGCAATAATTAAAGGGCAAGTGTCGGGCGGCCATTTTATTTTTGGGCCGCCTGCCAGCACCTGCCCCCTCAGGCCTCCTCCTGCAAGGTGCTGGCCGCGATCTGTCAGCCCGGCACTCCTCTCGAGTGCCGGGCTCTTTTGCCGGCTCCCCATTCCCCAGTGGTCCAGCAGGGCCCTGGTGTCCCTCTCCTTTAATCAGAGGAGGGAGGCCTGCAATACCGCGCTATACGTGCCGACACATGTGGCGCTGCTGCACGTAGTGCCACGATATTCAATGGGAGCGCCCCAAGAGAGAGGAGGAGAGCTTCCAGTAGTGCCCCGCCTCCTGCTTGGGGCACTACCATTGAATTTCAGGCACGGGTGTGCTAACTTTTTTGGGGCGCTAAAAGTAGCGCCCCGATGAAGTTATCGCCCAGAAGGGGGCGCGAGCTAATTTTCCCCTCCAGCTGGAATCTAATTTGATCTACCAGAAAACCAATTTTCCATCACAATATTTGACACAAACTATTAACAACAACATGAAGAAAAGTCTTTATCTAAATATTTCCAACAAGTTGTTCAAATTACAGTGGTTTTCTTAGAAGAACATATAACTTTCAAATAATTGATTCCAGGCTATACACTAGTTTGCTAAATTCCTTGTATTAATTACTTCCCAATATAACTCAGTGCTTCATTATTAATTAATGATTACTGATTAAAATTTGAAAGCTATAGTCTTCTTTCAACTTATCTTTCTTGGTAATCCGATATGGCACTTGAAGCACAGTTTCACGCTGGCTTTTTCGACTGACAGGTACCTGGAAATTTCATGAGTTTCCATTGTTTTTGATGGGAACTAACTTGCTCGCTTGGACATTTTTTTTTCTGAGGAGGGGAACTGCTGAAATGCTTTTCTATTAATTTCTGCAGCACTTTATTCAATACTGAAGTATGCACTATGTTGTTGATCAAGCAAATGACTAATTTCATAAATAATAATTTGTTATATCATTCCACGTTATTTCATCTGATATAAATGATGACATATTTGATACCTAGGGCCCAAATTTCCTTGGGATTGATCCGCTCTCCTGCTGTAACTCTGGGCAATACAGGTAGACTACCCTTTATCCGGACTTCCGAAAACCGAAACCCTCTAAAAACCGAAGGTTTTTTCGTTCAGCGTAAGTCGTGCGTACGACTTACGCTGAACGAAAAAACCTTCGGTTTTTAGAGGGTTCCGGTTGCGGAAGTTCGGATAAAGGGTAAGTTGTGCGCACGACCCCCCGCCAGCCCCGACAACCGCCAGCCGCCGACCCCGCCAACCGCCGACCCCCCCGCGGACCCCGCCGGCCCCGACAACCGCCGACCCCCCCCCCGCGGACCCCGCCAGCCCCGACAACCGCCGACCCCGCCAGCCGCCGACCCCCCCGCGGACCCCGCCGGCCCCGACAACCGCCGACCCCCCCGCGGACCCCGCCGGCCCCGACAACCGCCGACCCCCCCGCGGACCCCGCCGGCCCCGACAACCGCCGACCCCCCCGCGGACCCCGCCGGCCCCGACAACCGCCGACCCCCCCCGCGGGCCCCGCCGGCCCCGACAACCGCCGACCCCCCCGCGGACCCCGCCGGCCCCGACAACCGCCGACCCCCCCCCCCCCGCGGACCCCACCAGCCCCGACAACCGCCGACCCCGCCAGCCGCCGACCCCCCCGCGGACCCCGCCGGCTCCGACAACCGCCGACCCCGCCAGCCCCGACAACCGCCGACCCCCCCGCGGACCCCGCCAGCCCCGACAACCGCCGACCCCCCTCCGCGTACCCCGCCGGCCCCGACCCCCGCCGACCCCGACTGACTTACGCTGAGCGTCAGCGTAAGTCGTGCGCACGACCCCCCGCCGACCCCCCCGCGGACCCCCGCCGACCCACCTTCCGAAATCCGAAATTCTCCTTTATCCGAAACTCGGCTGGTCCCGAGGTTTTCGGATAAAGGATAGTCTACCTGTACTGGCAGAATTCCTGAAAAGTGTGGCAATCCAGTTGCACTGGGTTCCCACTGTTTCTGGGCGTTTCCTGTTTGCCTTATGAGGGGTGGAACATCCATCTGCCTCTTATTAAGCAAATAGTGGCCGGGGCTAGGACTACCTATGCCCTGAATTTCCACTCCGCACTTGTGCTTGCTTATCCTATGGAAATGAAGTGACCTCTCAGTGACCCCGCAACTTTCGGCAAGGCCAGCGCTGGAGGGTAATAGCAGGAATGATCTAGCATAACTGCCAGGGTTGTGACCCAAGGAATTTCGGGGCCATAGATTTGATTGCAAATCTTTCACAGAACTGACAGAACTAATTCAGAAACCAGACGAAACAATGTTTCATTTCTGTGGTCTTATTCTGACTATCCACCATTTGCTATTTTAATTTTTTTATGTCCTGGTCATAAAGACTAAACAAATCAAATACTTCCTTTATACATTTCATAAGGCTAAATTTTCTGAGTACATACTGGCACTGAGGAACCTTGCCTCCTGCCAGCGCACATCTGGAAAATGCAGGCAGAGTGCCCATGATTTTCCTATAAGCACTAGTGGAGGGTAAGGTTCCTCATTGCCTGTATGTACTCAGAAAATTAACCTATAGTCTCCTACTGCAAAGGAGAAAACAAATCAAATACTCTCTTTAGGCACCTCATTCAAAATGACAAGTAAAATTATAAATCAGTGAAGGTGTAAAGAATGTTAGAGAATCACACATAAAGTTCATGCAGAACGTAGCGAGCCATCTAATCTACGTTATTATTCAGTAATGTTATCCTTTTTGTAAAAGAAATTTCAAATGAAGACCAAATAATCCAGAAATATCTTCAAGGTGTGATATTCCAGCAAAATGTTTAGCTATATCAGAATTAGGAGTGGATTTAGAGAGTTCTATTTTAATAAAATCACTTTCCTTTCTGGGAAAAAAATGATGAAAAACGAGATGGTACTCTATGCCACTGTCTGACAGGTTTTCTCCTCGAATGCCAAGCAGATAAAACTCCCTGGATGCCTCTAAGCATTAACATTCAGTTCAATTTTGACAACATAATTCAATTTTAGAGCAGGCCAATCTCGGAACATGATCAGAACTTGAGAAAGTGCTGATGTCAAGTCTATAGTAAGAATTATAGTTTGCAGATACCAAGTTGAGTCTTGGAGGGGTACCTGACAATTTTAAATTGGATTTCTTGAGTTGATTCTGCGCTGAATTTTTAGATATCTTGCTCCAAACCAGGAATCTAGGGCACGATTTTCCCAATGGAGGAGGGTTGGAGGCGGGTTTCGGTTTGGGTGGGTTCCAAACCCGCCTCCACTGAGAGGTGGGAAACATTTGCGATTTTCCCCTAATTGGCCAGTTGAATTCAGAGGTGTGGGTTCCCCAGGGCCAATTAGTGTTATGGGACTGAAACTCGCCTCTGCTGATGTCACATATCCAGCTTCATTTAAGGGCTGCTTGCTGCCTTGGCTCATTCCACTGGTATTTGGTCGATGGTGCACCACCTCCAAGCTGTTATCTCCTTCAAGAATGGCCAACTCCAAGGCAAGGGCCTCCCCAAGGTTCTCCGATGAGGCGCTGGGTATGCTGGTTGAGGGGGCGAGAGCCAGCAGTGTGATGAAATATTCCATTCATCACTCATCAGTATTTCTCTGCCTGTGACTGTGGTTGGTTTCAGTTTCATTTCCATTGTATTGTACTGTGTGTAGGGCTCCGCCCATACCTGGCTCCTATGTAAGCTGGCCCAGCCTGCAGCACATCCAGTACGGCAGACCTCTGGATGGAAGATACATTCTCCTCTGTGCGTTACCTTCTAAGTCAATAAAAGCCTTGTTTAGTTTCGCTAACATCGAGTCTCGGATTTATTGAGGCACATCAAGCAGGGAGGTGCTCTTCCCTTCATCTGGGAGGAAGAGGCCTCCCAAAGAAACCAAGGCTGTGTGGGTACAGCTGGCAAGGGACATCGCCTCCAGATCAGTGTGCAGCAGAACATGGCTGCAGTGCAATAAAAGGTTCAATGACCTTGTAAGATCAGGCAAAGTGAGTATACTTTCAGCTTGACTCTCCTTCTGCTCCCCTTCTCCTCTCATCACCAGCACTCTACATTGTCAACCTCCTCCTACACATCCCACTTTGCCCTTACAACCCTTGCATTCTGTTTGAATGTATAAAAATGAGGTGATGGCAAACTGTTGGCGTGATGGCATCTGTTATTTCACCTTAGGCAGCTCCACATTGCGGGCTCCGCAACACTTGCATGGTCAGTTTGTTGGTCAGAGTGAAAGAAGGCCAGAGAGTCATGTTGAGGTAGCTCATCTTCTGTCTGTAAACCCTGAGAGGGGGTATCTCCTGCGGCGCCGTGCTTCCATGCACTGGCGCCTTCTGCCCTGTGCAGCATCAGGTGGGTGAGCAGGAGGTTGGCGCTCCTGCTGCTGTTGCTGCTGAGCTGCCTGGTTCTGCTGCTGCCGTGGCTGCTCCTCATCTGAATCTGAGGTCCATGATGAAAGGAAATAAATGGTTCCCATGCTGCTGGCAGATACCTCCGTTGGGGAAGTGCTCAGTCCAAGTGGGGAGAGGGTTTTCCAAGGAGGTCCCACAGTTGAGAGATAGAAGCTGCAGCACCTCTGGCTTCAGTAGGCCTGCTAAAAGTGCTGAAAGACTTGTGAAACAAAAGTTCTGCCACCTGCAACTGTGCCCTGATGAAAGCTCCGTTTTAATGCTGGAGCTGCAGCTGTGAGGAGGCCACCCATTTGTCCACCCACCAGGATTAGCTGGCGTGGTTCAGGAGGGCCGTAACAAAGGCCTATCAAAATAGGATTATAGAGGCCCTTAACTACTATTTAAGGGTCTTAACTACCTCTCCCGACTGATGGAGGCGGGACCGAATCGCACCCATCAAACCCGCCTCCGGCAAAATTGCGTGGAGGCGGGTTGGAGGCGAGTTCCAAAACTGCCCTCAGTTTTTGCCATTTTGCCAACTGTCCCGCCTCCAAACCCACCTCCTCGGAGCTACCTCAACATGAATCTCTGGCCTCCTTTCACTCTGGCCAACAAACTGACCATGCAAGTGTTGCGGAGCCCGCAATGTGGAGCTGCCTAAGGCCCCCCAAGAGATAGCATCAATAGCAGCTCCAAGGGGCCGATTTTCCCACTGGAGGCAAGATGGAGGCGGGTTTCAGTTTGGGTGGGTTTGAAACTCGCCTCCACTGATAGGTTTCAAAAATTTGCGATTTTCCCATGATTGGCCACTTAATTTCAGAGGTGCGGGAGCATTTCCCGACCTCGAAACCGGCACCGGCAAAATCCCGTGGAGGTGGGTTGGTGGCGGGTTCTGAACCTGACCTCTTTGATTCTGATTTTCCTGCCTTCCCGCCTCCTCCGACATCAGACAATGGACCCCCAAGTCTTTATCCTATATGGCTCAGAGAGTAGATTTTCATGCAACAGCTTCTGACAATAGTTTGTACCAAGAAATATTTTTGGAACAAATAATTATGAATAAAATTTGATGTGACTGCATTTTTTCATAATTCTGAACTGACATTAATCGCTCAACTACAGAAATTAATTTATAAAAAAATACATATCTTTCTTGATCACATTTCTTACCTAACTGAGAAAAGAAATGAAGAGCATTAAAAAAAATGGTTTTCCTTTTAAAACTAACCCTAAACTTCTGAATTTGACAGTGACCGAGGAATTCATAACTTGCATAAACTAGATGACATACAAGAAAAGACCTTCTAACATGCTTATAATGAGTTTTTATAAAAATATCTTTCTTACATTCTGTGCATTGAGTCTGCTCTACAGTGTTACAGGATTGGCATAAAACACAGGATTGCGTGTCACAAGACGAAGGTTTTAGTAGCCAACATGGTGTTTGACCAGGAGCACAGCAATATCTTGTGACTGCTCCTATGAATGCAATTAACTTCTTTATATAATGTTTAAAAATTAATGTTAATCTCATAGGCCTAGAAATTCAGTTGTTAGCGCAAGCCGCTAGCGCCTTAGGAGGAGGAGAAGTGGGGCGCTAAGTGGCTAGTGCCCGGGCGCGGCGCGATCTGCGCCTCTCGCGAACTTCACTCAAGATTTAGCGGCGGCGCAAAACCGCAGCGCCCGCTCAGCTGCGCGTGCAGATCCTGACGTCACTTCATGGTGCAACGCCCTTGGTGCACCCCGAACCGGAACTTCAGTGGCGCCGCCCTTCTGTGCGCCTGGCGCCCCCAGCGACTGGTAGAGGGGAACGGTTCCCAGTCGCTGCAGGGCGCGGGGGGCGCTAATTAAAGGGGACTCCTCCTGCATTATAAGTGGCAGCCATTTTGTTCCACTCCTGTGTGAGAGACGGATATTTGGAGAGAGACAAAGGGAGAGAGCTTTCTGGTTTGACTCAGTGCTCGCACAGGTACTTCTGGCTTCAGACCAGAGCTTTGCACTTGGATTTAACTTTCAGTGCCATAGCCTTGAGTCGCCACATATAATGGGGGCTGCAATGGGTGGAAACGTTGGCTTACTGCATTGCATTCAAAGGGCTCACAGACGCCGTGAGAGAGCGCCAGTCATGGCCAGACGGAGAAGGGCCAACAGGTGTCGGCACAGCAGGCCTTACCCACCCAGGGTATACCACCAGCAGTTCTCATATCTGAACATGTCTGAGGAGCAGTGTGTTCGGAGGCTGCGATTCAGAAGGGAGGTGGTCACTGAGATCTGCCACCTGCTTCACAGAGATCTGCAGCCACAGCTGAGGAGCAGGACGTCTCTGTCGGTGGCAGTGAAGGTGATGGTGGCTCTCAACTTCTATGCCACCAGCTCCTTCCAATCCGCTACTGGGGACATTGCCAACATCTCCCAGTTCGCGGTACATTGCTGCATCCGCCAGGTGACCAATGCCCTTTTTAGAAGGAGACGTCAGTACATCTCCTTCCCCATGACCCTGGACAAACAGCAAGAGCGCGCAATGGGATTTGCAACAATAGCGGGCTTCCCCATGGTCCAGGGCGCCATTGACTGCACGCATGTGGCTTTGCGGGCACCTCTACAGAATGCCGAGGATTACCTTCATCCTGCGCCAGACTTCTGTGGCAGACATTTTCGAAGCCCAGGCTCACCCACGAGGATGGCTTCTCGGGGACAAAGGCTATCCTTTGTGCACCTGGCTGATGACCCCGCTCCGTGCGCCCAGCACCCCTACTGAAGAGCGATACAATGACAGCCATCAAGCAACCAGGAACATCATTGAGCACACAATCGGCGTGCTCAAGCAACGGTTCCGCTGTGTGGATCGTTCCGGGGGAGCCCTACAGTACTCGCCTGAGCGAGTCTCCCATTTCGTTGTAGTGTGCTGCATGCTGCACAACCTGGCTATCCTCAGGACTCAGCCACTGCCAGCAGACATTGAAGGACCACCAGAGGAGGAGGAGGAGGAGGAGGAGCACCAAGATGGGAGGGAGGCACAAAGTGCAAGGGCCGTCCGTCGGCGGATTATTACAACTCGGTTCTAGGCCCCCTCTCAGGGAATGGCTTGTGCCAATGAAAGAAGATGAATGGAGCCGCTCCGCAAGCCCTCAGCCAGTCAAGGCAACAAATAGTTCAAAATGCAAACATGGACAATGTGATTAAAGAAAATTTTTTACTGTGCAAACTCTGTGCCCTTCCCGCTTGACAAACTAATTCAGATAAACCCCCACAAAAAACAGTCAGAGACATAACTGGCTCTCACAACCTTCAGAAACTGAAAAAAACAGTTAAACAAAAATGACCATGATCCTCGGCCTTTATAAAAAAACAAACACAACAGTCTGGGCCTTCATAAAAAACAAACACAACAGTCTCGGCCTTCATATATCAAAAAACACAACAGTCTCGGCCTTCATATATAAAAAAACCTTCTCGGCCTCATATATAAAGAAAACATTTGGCCACACCTTCTACTTTTTCACCTGCGAGGGTGATCCGCCTCGCTTCTGCGAGTGGCCCCTTCCCAGCCTGCAGCTCCTCCTCAATGCGACCCCAGTGGCTGCAGCAAGGCTGGGGGAAGGCTGCTGAGAGTCAGATGGTGAGACGGCAGATGCCCTTAGGGGACGGCCTGGACCAGCTCTGGGCCTGGAGGGCCCGGCTGCTGATTGCTCCAACTCTGCTTGGGTGGCAGCAGTCTGTCCTACGGGTGGTGGCAGCTGCAGTGGAGGACTGACAGTGTTGTCTGCAGGAATGCTGCCAACCAGACAGAGCATAGGCACTCCCTGGTTGGCTGATACACTGGCACTCGCACGGGCCAGCACTGCAGCATATGCAGCAATCTGCTGAAGCCCGGACTGCTGGGCTGCTGCGGCGCGGCGAGGGCCCCGTCGATGCCTGGCCAATCCAGCAAGGGTGGCAGCAGTTAGTGCCCGTGTGGCCCTGGTCTGTGTCTGCATGACACCAGCCAGTGAATGCACGGCACGACTGAGCACTTGGCTGGAAGCCGCCTGTAATACAGCAAAGTCCTGCTGACTCCTAGCCTGTGCTGCCGCGAAGTCCTGCAGACTCCTTGCCTGTGCTGCACTGAATTCTTGCAGACTCCTGGCCTGTGCTGCCCTGAATTCCTGAGCACTCCTTGCCAGTGACTCTATGGAGTCAGGCATCCTTGCCACTGCAGCCATGAGCTCAGTGTGCCTGCGCTCAGCCTGGGCGCCCATTTCAGCAAGGAGCCGCACCTCCTCTGCGCTCACCGTAGCAGGACTCGAGGCCAGACTCTCCCTCCGGGGAGAAGGCCGCCGAGTTTCCCCACCCCTCCCGCGTTGCTGCAGCCCGCTGGGCCCCGGAGCTTCACTCTCCTCAGACCCTTCCCCCCTGCTCCCCTCCAGGGAAGACGTGCCCCCATCATGGCCATGGGCTGCCTCGGCTGAGGGTGGCACTGATGGGCCGACTTCCTCTTCCTCCTCCTCGATTTCAGAATCAGACACAGTGCCAGCTTGAGGGCCCGCCTCCTCACCTGGCAATTCAGCATCTGAAAGCAGTGAGGCACAAGAGTTGCTTTAGAGTGAGGACAGGGTGGCAGCGAGGGAGGCATGAGTGCTGCTATGCACTGCATTGGTTCGATAGTGGCAAAGGATGCTGGTGTGAGGCGCAAGTGGAAAGAGAGAGGTCATTGCTGCCCAGAACAGGGTCGGCGTCTCCACTGGCGACGGGGCCAATCAGCCGGCCTGCCATAATGTGCTCCACACGCTGCTCCAGGTCGCTGAGCTGTTTGAGGTCAGGACGGCCTCCCCCGGTCCGTTGCTGCTGCCTGCGGTTCTGGGCCAGCTTGCCCTGCAAGAGAAAGGACGGCCTCTAAGTACAGTGTCAAGCCCTGATCTTGCCTGCACTGTCTCCCATGGTGGAATAGCCCTGACAGTGTCAAGCCCTCATCTTGCCTGCACTGCCTCCCATAGTAGAATAGCCCTGACAGTGTCAAGCCCTCATCTTGCCTGCACTGCCTCCCATGGTGGAATAGCCCTGACAGTGTGTAAAGTGCTGAATGTGCAAGTGATTTTCATGACAGTCCCATAGCTGCTGGATGAGGGCTGGGCATTGGGGCTTTCAGGTCCCTTTGGCCATAAAGTGAGGTGCACATGCAGGGATGAGGAGGATACTGGAAAGGGTACTCACCCTGACAGCCCGAGTGAGGTCGTTGAACTTTTTTCTGCATTGCACAGGAGACCTGCCAACCATGCTGTTGGAGGTCACCCTGTTTGCCACCTCCCTCCAGGCTTTTCTATACTCGCTGGGCAGCGGCCTCCTGCCACTATCAGGGAAGAGGATAAGTCGCCTGCGCTCCACTGCGCCAACCAGTAGCTTCAGGGCACACTCGCTGAAGCGCTGCGCTCGCTCCCTAGCCTTCTCCATAGTCATGGGCGTTGAACTGTTGAAACAGCTATGTTCAGGCCTTGATTCAGGGCTGCAGTGTGCAGGGCGTGGCAGCCAAACAAATCCACCCTCCCCCTTTAAGAGCTGACCAGCGCCAGCGTGTCTGCCTTCAATCAGCAACTCGCCGCACCTGCGCTGCGCCCGCCCTCGGTGGTAGCGCCCCGGCTCGCCGGCTTAGCACCTTATGATAGTCGTGCATCGCCTGCTTTAGCGCAGCAGCAAACTCTTGGGGCGATGCAACTGAATATCGGCGAAGGTGGCGCTAAGTTGCGCCGGGCGCTAAATTTAGCGAACGCCCAGCTGTAGTGCCCCAAACGTGGCTATACTGAATTTCTAGGCCATAATCTTTTAAGTATTCTCCCCAACAACCTGAACCTCAGCTGACTACATCAGTGACGTATTCATAATATTTGAAATGTATGTCAGCTGTGGCTCAGTGGTTGACCAATGTTTATCCCTCAACCACCATCACTAAAACCGATTATCTGGTCATTATCACATTGCTGTTTGTGGGACTTTGCTGTGTGCAACATGGCTGCCGCCTTACCTACACTAGAACAGTGATTACACTTTAAAAGTACTTCGGGGTGTCCTGAGGTCATGAAAGTCGCATTATAAATATATAAGTTCTTTCTTTCTTTAGTGCGTGTGTAAAAATTTCCTAATGCATTTTCTGTATTTTCAAAACACATTTATTTATTTTTAAATTTCATGCATTCCGTAATTATTTTACAGTACTTGGTTTGGTTGTTGGCAGTAAAACTATCAGTCACCATTATTTGGATGTAACTGTAAACTAACTCAGAAATCCAACTGTCCATGCAACTGTTCCTTATAATACACAAGCAACAGCAAGAGTTCTACAGCACTCATTTTTGATGCTTTCCCATTGATATTCTCAGCTTCAGTGGATAGGGGAAAAATTGGGTTGCTTTGTGCCTCCCGTTAGCGCCCCCCAGGGGCACGGCGCCGCTAACACCTCCCGCGAAATTCAGCAGGAGGTTAGCGGCGGCAGTAGCCGGTCGCGCCCTGTGGCGCTTCGCTGCCAACAATGATGTCATCACCGTGCGCAGCCTCCCGCTTGCACCCCGGCCGCAAACTTGGGTTGCACCCCCTGACCTATCACCAGACGATATGTCCGAAAGGGTCTGGGTGGCGTTTTTGCAGCAGCGGTGGCGCTACTTAAAGATCAGGTGTCGGGCGGCCATTTTTTTTGACTGACTGCCAGCACCTGCCCCCTTCCCTTTTTTTCATCAGGGTGCCGGCCATGATCGCTCAGCCCGGGACTCCTCTTGAGCACCGGGTTCTTTTCCCGGCACCCTGCTCCCCGGTGGTCCAGCAGGGCTCTAGTGCGTGCAGCTCTAGGCCCCTCCCCTTTAATCAGGGGAGGGAGGCCTGCAATGACATGGCGCTAACGTGCCGACGCGCGGGGCACTGTTGCACGTAGTGCTACGGAATTCACTGGTAGCAGCCCAAGAAGGAGGGGGAGCGCTTCCAGTAGCGCCCCGTCTCCTGCCTGGGGCACTACTACTGAATTTACGGCGCAGTGGTGCTAACTTTTTTGGGGCGCTAAAATTAGTGCCCCGGCGACATTAGCGCCCCAAAGCGGGCATCATCGAATTATCCCCCCTTAGTCTTTACTTGGACAAAAAATTGATATAAGAGCCATCATAGGAAATCCTTTTTCATACTTTATCATCACATTATAGGTTAGCTCCGATAATCAAACACAAGCATTCTGTAAAATAGCAAAATACTGATGCTGGAAATCTGAAATAACAACTGAAAATGCTGGAAACACTCAGCAGCTTAGGTACCATCTGTGGAGAGATGCTGCCTGACCTGCTGAGTGTTTCCAGCATTTTCTGTTGCAAATACAAGCATTCCGTAAGTTATAAAGACAATTTTAGTAAATTTGGGAATTGGGGGAAAGCTCTCCACTTGCTGATGTCATACCTAGCACAAAAGAAAATGGTTGTGTTTGTTGGAGGCCAATCATCTCAGCCCCAGGACATCACTGCTTCATCAATAACCTTCCCTCCATCATAGGATCAGAAGTGGGGATAGTTGCTGATGACTGCACAGTGTTTAGTTCCATTTGCAACTCCTCAGATAATGAAGCAGTCCATGCCCGCATGCAGCAAGTCCTGGATGACATTTAGGCTTGGGCTGATGAGTGGCAAGTAACATTTAGGGGGGAAAATTCAGTTGCTGTGCGCCTCCCGTTACCGCCCTAAGAGGGTGTTAATTGGGCACAAAGCAACTAGCACCCAGGCGCGACGATGTTTGTGCCGCTCGCAAAATTGACCAGACATTTTGCAGTGGCGCTAAACACTACCACCATGATCTCCTATGCCCACAGATCATGACGTCAGTTGAGCGTGCAACGCCCCGGTAGCGCCCCGGACCTTATATTGAGTGGCGCCCCCTGCCTTACCGCCTGCCGCTAGCAATGACAGGTTGAGGCGAGCGTTTTGCAGTCGGGAAGGGACTAGGGGAGCGCTATTTAAAGACGACCGCTTCCTGCCTTTTTTTGTCAGCGACATTTTTGCACCACACATTCTGAGAGAGAGAGAAAGAGACTTCTGGAGAGTTTCAACGCTGTGTGAAGGAGTTTTGGGTACTGAGCAGCACTTTGCAGGTTCATTTTGATTTGACCTTCCTTGCATCGATTTAGAAGAGACTATGGGGGCTGCACTCTGAGCTCTTTCCCTGGGCCTCTCCATTGTTCTTTCCAGCAGATTTGATGTACAGGTCTCTCCAGGCCGAGATTCAAGGCTGCAATGAGCAGGGTGTGGATGGAGAGCAAGATTGACCCTCCCCTTTAAGAACTGGCTGGTGCCAGTGTGTCTGTGTTCCATTGCTGACAGACATCACATGAGCTTCGCCAGTGCGCTGATGCAGCACCTCGCTCCTCGGCCTTAGTGCTTTAAAAGAGGTGTGTAGCGCTAGATTTAGCGCTCCAATCACCTCCAGGGCCGATAGAAGTCAAGATTGCAGTTGGAGGCGATAATTAACGGCAGACGCTAAACTTTGCGCCTGGCCGATAATTGCGCCCCAAACGTGGCGATAACAAATTTCTCCCCATTAGAATCATAGGGCTGGAGGCAGGACTGGAGGTGGGACTGCTGGGAAAATCAAAAAGAATGGGAGCGGGTCCCGAACCCGCTCCCAAACCACCTCCAACCAATCTTCCCGGGAGTCGGGTACCCGATTTGTGCAGGGACACGACGCCTAGCGGTGGAAAGAGGATTATAGTCACTTAACTGCCTGTTAACAGGTGGGTTTCCTGATGTCAGGGAACACCGCCAGTGTAAGTGAGGCGTGCTGTGGGTCTGTTATAATGTTTGTGTATAGATGACAGATGCAGAAGTGGTGTGAAGGATGCAATGGGACACTGGTGAGTATCAGAGATAGGGAAATGTTGGGAAAGTCATTTTTAATGTGTTTAGAGTTTTCTGTAGGTGACAAGCTTTGAAGTGTTTGTGTGGCCTCACCTCATTGGGAGAAGTGACAGATTGCTTCTGTACCCTCACCTGCAGCTGCCATCTGTTTTATCCTAAGGAGAGAGTCATTGGAGAGGCTGGGTGCTAGGGCTCACCTTTGTACAGTGATTGTCAGTGTTTGACAGCACCTCAATGCTGTCAAACACTGTCAAATAATCTGTCAAAAATAAATGGTTCATGTCCCTTTAAGAAAACTGGCAGATGAAGCGTCATCAACTGACATCATCTGACACCAGCTTTCACTTAATTGGCCAGCAAGCCCACAGGGTGGGCTTAACAAGGCCAATCAGGGGAAAATAGCATCTGTGCATCGGACATTGCTGGGGCAGAAGGCAGCAGTCCCGCCCCCAATTCATCTCAGCAGTTAAAATCCAGCTCATAGAGTCATAGGCCAGGATGTTCATTGGGCCATGGAGGCATGATTGGAGACGTGCGGGGGGTTAAAATTGCAAAACTGGCGGTCGGGACCCCCCCTGCCTGGTTCCCGACTCCGAGCAACTTTAACTCAGTCGTGTCTAATGGTCCCGACTCATTCCCGCCTCCAACAGGTGGGATAAGTCGTTAAGGCCCTTAACAAGCACTGAATAGTCTCTATAATCCTATTTTGAAAGGCCCTTGCGAATTTAACCCTTTTCCCATGTGAAACACGCCTGGTGGGAAACACGATGGTGAAACCTGGCTGGAGCACTATTGGATTGCTGACTATCAGCTGCAGGTCAACCATTAAAGAAGAGATTTGATCAGCCATCATTTGCAGGTGGCAGGACTTTGTTGTCTCAGGTCTGGGGGAAACTTTTAGAAGGCATAACCATAGCTGTGGAAGTTTGGAGCCTGACACCCATCTCCCATGTGACCTCCTGGGAAACCCCTCTCGCCACCCTCACTGAGCGCTTCCTCAACTGAGGCATATACCAGAAGCATGGTGTTAAGTCTGTGTGTCCCAGTTATGCTTATTATAAATCACTGGACACAGACCACAAGAATAACTTTAACAGGTCTTTACTATTCGGAGGTCAGGGCTGAACTGCCCAGCAAATCCCTACACAACGTTTATATACTGGTGTGGTCACCACCGGTATTACAGTGTACAGCAGCCAAGAGAAAGTAGTACATCTCTTAAGGTAGTTCTCTTAAGGTGGAACAGGTTACATATACCACAATCCTCCCTTTTTAGCTTAACAGTTATATCCCCATTTAACATAACATAATAACATATAGATATATATATATATACAACGTCATGCAAAACAGTTCAAAGATTCAGTCTCTGAGGAGGCCTCCTGATTCGAGTTGGATAACGCCTTTCAGGGGTCTCTGATTCTCGTTGCTGGGGTGACTCATCTAGTTGATCTCTTATGGATTGGACATCATCATCAGGTACATTCACTTCTGAGGTACATGCTTCAGGTTCACTAACTTCTTCCACGGTTGTCTCTGCCGTAACCCTGGGTTCGACCCTTGTTCTCGATTCTACCAGTTGGTCAGCATGACGCCGTATTACATTTTCACCAATATCGACCGTGTACATCAGGGGTCCTTGTCTGGCCCGAATTGTTCCAGATTGCCATTTCTCGTTTTTATAGTCCCGGGCTAACACTGGTTGTCCCATTTCGAAACTCCGAGTGGTCTTGTTATTTATATGCTGGAACTGTTTGTTTTCAACTTCCCTCCGCACATTTGGTTTTAACAAGTCCAACCTGGACCGCAACCTCCTGTTATAGAACATCATGGCAGGACTTTGGTTTGTCACTGCATGAGTGGCGGTTCGATATGCCAGTAGGAATTTGTCCACCTTGTGTTGTAGTGGAATCTGATCTTCGCTCATGGCCTTTATTGCTTTTTTGAACGTTTGTACAAATCTCTCGGCCAACCCGTTTGTAGCCGGATGATATGGGGCAGAGGTATAATGTTTCACCCCATTCTTCTTCATGAATTTCTGGAATTCTTCTGACACGAACTGCGGTCCGTTGTCTGAACATATTTGTTCTGGCAATCCATTTCTTGCAAATATCGTTCTTAGCACCGCGATCTTCTTTTCCGAGGTAGTGGTAGTCATCTTAATCACTTCTGGCCATTTAGAATGTGCGTCCACCGCAATTAAAAACATGGAGTCCATGAATGGACCAGCAAAGTCAATATGTACACGTTGCCATGGGGTTGAAGGCCATTCCCATGGATGCAGCGGTGCAATCGGAGGTGCATTTTGCACTTTTTGGCACCCTGAGCAGCTTTTCGTCAGATCCTCTATCTGTTGGTCGATACCCGGCCACCACACATAAGCCCTAGCAAGGCTTTTCATCTTGACTCCCCCCAGATGACCTTCATGCAGTTCCTTTAGAACTCTCTCTCTTAACTTAGGAGGAATAATCACCCTTGTTCCATACATCAATGTTCCTTGACAGACGGACAGCTGTTCTCGTCATGCTGGGTAACAGTGGATCACCATGTGCTGGCCATCCCTTCACTGTCACTTCGTAGACCCGGGACAGTGTCGGGTCGTTCCTGGTTTCTCTTTCAATACTTGCATTGGTGACTGGTAAACATTCGATGATGGTCAAGTGAAATAACTCAACAGGGTCAACCGTCGGTGCCTCCTCCTCTGTAGGTAGTGGCAGGCGCGACAGCCCATCAGCATTACCATGCTGCTTTGTACCTTTGAATTCGATCTGATATTGATGTGCCCCTAGGAAAAGGGACCATCTCTGGCGTCTCTGTGCTGTCATCACCGAAACACCCTTCTTAGGGTTAAAAATGGATACCAACGGCTGGTGGTCTGTCAGAAGCGTAAACTTTTGGCCCTGCAGGTAATGATTAAACTTCTTTACTCCCCACACAAGGCTGAGAGCCTCCCTATCTATCTGAGCATAGTTGCGCTCAGCGGAGGTCAATGATCTGGATGCGAACGCAACTGGCCTCTCCAGGCCATTTGGCAACTTGTGTGAGAGTACTGCCCCAATACCATATGGAGAAGCATCACAAGCCAAACGAATAGGCAGCGTTGGGTTGAAGTGAGCCAACACTTCCTCTGAGGTGATCAATGCCTTGCTTTTGCGAAAGACCCTCTTACAGTCCTCGCTCCACTTCCATGGTACTCCCTTCTGCAAAAGAGCGTTCAGCGGGTGCAGCACCATGGATAAATTTGGCAGAAACTTATGGTAATAGTTAATCAACCCTAGGAACGACCTCAACTGGGATACATTATCCGGAGCGGGAGCCTTCACAACAGCTTCGATTTTGTCAGGAGACTTATGAAGCCCCTCCTGGTCAATGACATGACCACAGTACGAGATCCTCTTCTGAAAGAACTCACATTTCTGGCGATTAACTCGAAGTCCATATTCTTTCAATCTGGTGAGCACCAGTTCCAAATTTGCAAGGTGTTCCTCGTCATCATCTCCTGTAATCAGAATATCGTCCAGGTAACATTGTGTGCCTGGAATTCCCTGTAATACCTGCTCCATGGCCCTCTGCCAAATTGCTGGAGCCGATGCCACTCCAAAAACCAGTCTATTATACCGGTACAAGCCTCTATGCGTGTTGATCGTGAGATACTGGCGTGACTCTTCCTCAACTTCCATCTGTAAGTACGCCTGCGCCAGGTCTATCTTGGTGACGTGTTTCCCGCCAGAAAACGAAGCGAAGATATCCTCAATCCGCGGAAGCGGATACTGCACCATGTGAAGCACCGGACTAACAGTGATCTTGAAATCACCACGGATGCGAACCTTCCCCAGTTCCCCCGGCTTGTTGCTCGATGAACGCTTCATGACGGGAACAATGGGCGTGGCCCACTCACTCCAGTCTACCTTAGACAGTACTCCTGAACGTTCTAGCCCTTCCAGCTCAGCTTCCACAGCAGGTCTGGCTTTGAAAAATTTCGGGTTTGCATGTTCTTCAACTTGATGTTTGCCGTAATTCCTCTCAGTGTTCCCAGTCCCTGTTGGAACACCTCTTTAGCATCGTCCAATATTCTGGACAATCGTTTAGGTTTGACATCTTTTTTACCGGAATCTACCGTTAGTGCTTTTAAGGAATGCCAGTCCATATTTATTTTCCTAATCCACTCCCGTCCCAGTAGTGGTGGACCTCCCTCAGGTAGCACATATAAGTCCATTCCTCGACTTTCTTTGCCCTTGTGGACCACCTTTACCTCTATCTTCCCGATGGGGTATACTCTTTGCCCCGTGTATGTTTTCAATACAATCTCCGTATCCCGTAGGGGAATATGTGGGAATAACCTTTTGTAATCTTGATTATTCATGACCGTCAATGCCGATCCAGTGTCCAATTCCATCTTCACTTGGACTCCTGCTATCTGAAGTGTGACCCAGATTGTTTGGAGGTCTGCTTCATTACCAACATTGTGTACTCTTAGACTACCCAGTTCATTACTGCTGGAGTCTGAATTTGACTTCTGTTCGTTCGAACTGTTCTCTGTCACCTTGTGTACCTTTCTGTACTTTTCCTGCGGTGACTTTTTGTTGCTGGTCTTCTTTCCTGACCGGCATACTTTAGCTATGTGACCAAGCCTGCCACATTTTCTGCATTCCTGATTTTTGAACCAGCACTGGTTCTGACCATGCGTTGTCTTTCCACAACGATAACATTTTACTGTACCCAAGACCATTTGATTGGTGCTGAGTTCCGGTGACCGTAGCTGCATTTCCGCAGTGCCTCTCGCTGCGGCTTCGTGCGATGCTGCAATAGTGACAGCTTTATCAAGCGTAAGATCATTCTCCTCAAGCAGTCGCTTTTGTGTTCCTTCTTTTAACAATCCACACACAAATTTATCTCTCAGCGCATCTGCTAGTCCTGTTCCAAACTGACAGTACTTTGATAGCTTACGCAGTTCAATTAAAAATTCAGCGTTGCTTTCGTCTTTCAGCTGCGTTCTTCTGTAAAATTTAAATCGTTCCGCTATCATCAGCGGCGTGGGGTTTAAATGATTTTTCAGGACAGTAACAATATTCGCGAAAGTCTGATCCGTCGGTTTATCTGGTGATAGAAGGTTCTTCAATAGCCCGTATGTCTTCGCACCCATTGAGCTTAATAAGGTTAGTGCTTTCTCATCATCTGGTACCTTATTTGCTTTACAATAAACTTCCATGCGTTCTACATACGTGGTCCAATCTTCGATATCGCTATCAAAGGTATTAATGTTCCCATGTTTAGGCATCCTTGCAAGTTTTTAAATTTTTCTCTTTCTCAAAATGGCGGCTTCCCACGCTTGTCTTGTTCCCCCGCCTACTAAAATGGCGGCTTCCCGCGCTTGGCGGTCTTTCCCGCGCTCGTCTTCTTCCCCCGCCGACTACAATGGCGGATTCCCACGTTTGCCTTCTTCCCCCGCTGGCTGCAATGGCGATTGCCGTGCTGCTGCCGTTCTCGCCTCCCCAGCGGTTCTCAATTCCCCGACGCTGCTTTTACTCCCCCGCGGTTCCTGTGGGCATTCACGCTTCCCCTGCTGTTGCGCCTCTCAGCCCCGCATGCAGCCCGGTCCTTTACACCGGCTGCGTTTGAGTTCTCCGCGGCTCTCGTGCCTTAAGCTGCCCCAGTCGCTGCGCCTCTCGGCCGCGATTGCAGCCCGGCCCTTTTCATCGGCCGTGGTCGAGTTCTCTGCCCTTTTTCCTCCGTTTTCCCTCCCCCACTCCACAGTCAACGCGGCCGACTTTCTGCTCGTGTCGCTGATCGGCTTACCCACCACCGTGGTAGAAGGGATGATCACTGACTGTCGCTGATGGAGGGCTTCGTGGTCAGAATTTTTCTTTTTAACCCGGGTTCTCGATGCCTCCCGTGCGATGTTGCTCAGCAGGATGATGAGGGCGGATGCCTCTTCTCGACGCCCGTTCTGAGGACGAAGCTGCCTTGGATGTAAAACTGTCGCAGGGTAAGATCGGACTCGTCACCACTGTTAAGTCTGTGTGTCCCAGTTATGCTTATTATAAATCACTGGACACAGACCACAAGAATAACTTTAACAGGTATTTACTATTCGGAGGTCAGGGCTGAACTGCCCAGCAAATCCCTACACAACGTTTATATACCGGTGTGGTCACCACCGGTATTACAGTATACAGCAGCCAAGAGAAAGTAGTACATCTCTTAAGGTGGAACAGGTTACATACACCACACATGGGAGCCATTTATTTCCTTCCCTTCTGGCCATTAGAGGAGCTCGAGCACCAGCCGTGGCACCAGCAGAGCCAGGAACAACAGCAGCACCAACAGCAGCAGCAGCAACAGGAGCGCCAGGCTGCTGCTCACCCACCTGTAGCTGCAGAGGCCAGAAGGGGCCAGCGCTTGGAAGCCTGGCTGCGCAGGAGATACCCCCCAAACAGGGTCTACAGACACAGGGTCAGCTACATCAACATGTCTGAGCAGCAGTGCCAAAGGCGGCTCCGACTTTCGTGAGAGGTAGTGAGTGACATCTGCGCAATGCTGCAACAAAGTGAGAATGAAGGAGTGAGTGTAGAGATTCCATAGCATCGATACTTATAAGGAGACAAAGATGGAGTAAGGTGGCAAGACCAAGGGCCCTCCCTGTGTGTTGTCAGTTGTTTTCAAAGCATCAGAGTGATAGGGAGTGTGAGGGCTGCATAGTCGAATAGTTATGTGAATGTGACCATAGAGAGAAAGGGAATGGGTAAGGGTGCATGGATGTCAGTGTCAAGTGGGATGTGGAGGAAGAGATTGCTGAAGCTGAGTGCTGGTGAGGAAAGGCAATGGGGATCAGATGAGGGTGATGGGAAAATCATACTCACTTTTCCAGTGCGGAGAAGGTCATGAAATCTCTTGCGGCACTGAATCCAAGTTCTGTGGGTGACTCCCAAGGAGTTGACTTCCTCAGCCACCTGCATCCACACTGCGTTGGTCTGCTTGGGAGGCCTCTTCCTCCCTGTAGAAGGGAAGAGCACCTCCCTGTTGGCTGCAGCCCCATCTACCAAAGCCTGCAAGGCCACCTCGTCAAAACGAGAAGCTGATCTGGGTCTCCCGCTGCTCATGGTGCCTCCAGGTCCCTCTCACACCACAGTCAAAAAGCTTGGCAGTCTGCAGAAAAAGCAAGGCTTGCTGTAGCCCTTCAATGCAGCAACAATGATGACGTCATCAGAGGCAACTTTCAGTCAGAAGAAACTCTTTTGCGATGGGTTCCCGCACGTTGGAAATCAATTGGAAAATTAAGTTAAAATTGCATCAATCTCCCACTTCCATTTAGATTTGTGTGGATAACACGAAATGCGGATTACACGACACCAACCCGCACCTGAATGAAAATCCAGCTCATAGATTCATAACAGCACAGAAGGAGGCCATTCGGCCCATCGAGTCCGTGCTGGCTCTCTGTAGAGCAATCCAGTCACTCCCATTCCCCTGCTCTATCCCTGTAGCCCTGCAAGTTTATTTCCCTCTATTCCTTATCCAGTCTCCAGTTGAAAACATTGAGTGTTTCCACTTCCACCACTTCCGTCGGGAGTGAATTCCAGGTCATCACCACTCGCTGTGTAAAAAGGTTTTTCCTCACATCCCCCCTGTATCTCTTGCCCAAAACCTTAAATCTGTGTCCCCTAGTCCTTGTACCATCAACTAGTGGAAACAGCCTTTCCCCGTCTAGCCTCTCCAAACCCATCATAATCTTGTATACCTCTATCAAATCACCCCTCAACCTCCTTTGCTCTAATGGAAACAAATCCAGCTTCTCCAATCTGTCCTTGTAGCTAAGATCCCCCATCCCCGGAACCATTCTGGTAAATCTCCACATGGTCTCACCCGTCCCTATCTTTGTAATCTCCTCCAGCCCTGCAACCCTCCTTCAATTCTGGCCTCTTGCGCATCCTCGATTTTAATCTCTCTGTCATTGGTGGCTGTGCTTTTAGCTGCCGAGGACCTAAGCTCTGGAATTCCCTCCCTAAACCTCTCTGCCGCCTCTCTACCTCTCTTTCCTCCTTTACGATGCTTCTTAAAACCTACCTCTTTGACCAGCTTTTGGTCATTTGCCCTAATATCTCCTTATGTGGCTCGGTGTCAAATTTTCTTTGACAGCGCTCCTGTGAAGTGCCTTGGGATGTTTTACAACGTTAAAGGTGCTATATAAATGCATGTTGTTGTTGATGCTCTCTGCCAGAGAGGAAAATGGAGGTTTTCTGTGCAAGTGTTCTGCTTGCACACATGGGCAGAGCTTCACTTACTGGCATCCAAATTTTGCTTACATTTTTAATAATCTTAATAAATAACTAATGGACAGCAATCATATTACTGTTAAAATTATGTATCTTACTATTTCCACCTTTTAAATTAATTTATGGTTTCTTTACATGCACAGCATCCTATAAGCTCAAAGCATTTTCACGTTATATTTTGGACATATGCATACATACAAACTCAAGCTTTACCTTTCCCCATACTGCTGTTGGTGGTGAAAGAAAAATGTGAAATCTTAACAATGGAAACTCCATACACCTCCTCAACCTGGATATATTGTTGCAACTGAAATTATTATCTACAGGACATGCATTTTATATTGATGCATAAAATAGTTTCACAGGTTTATCTAATAACCACGACTACTTTTTGTCAGACAAATTTAGTTTATAATTGCTTGTCGTTGTTTCAGTGTCGCATAATAATCAATGGTATAGTAACTCACAGGCCTAGATCAAATGCAGGTGAGCCCAAAAATAAATTAAAATGGGCATGTAGATTTGATCTCAGAATTACATTTGCTGTGCACTCGTTTTATCTTTTGCAACAAAGCAATTTTTAAAATTCTTTGGCAATAACTCTGACTGTTACTTGGTACATTTTCCTATTTTGGCAACAAAACAAAAGCAATAGTAAAGCACCTGACATTAATTAAATGGCTATCTCTACACCCACTGAATGATGTATACAACTGTGCTATATATATATAAATATATGTAACTATTGATATGTTTAGATCAGATAATTAAAAATTCCTGTTAGGCAATTTATTCCCTCCCTTTGTGAGTAAGCAAAATCCTATAAGTCTCATTGCTACCACTGACTGGGTCATTGCTTTCCAAA
Source organism: Somniosus microcephalus (assembly GCF_052327205.1). NCBI lineage: Eukaryota > Metazoa > Chordata > Chondrichthyes > Squaliformes > Somniosidae > Somniosus > Somniosus microcephalus. The sequence goes on along the minus strand of NC_140993.1, from coordinate 82,096,471 downwards.
TCTATTAAGGGAAAAATGATTGAGCATTAAAGAATACATACAGCAGTCGACACATCACATTCTACAGTACGGAAAACACATATTAATCAATGCTCAGTCTGATGTCTTGAAGATCTGCTGAGATAGTTGCACATCAGATTATGGTATTTAGCAAATAATAAATTATTTATTGTTTATATAATACAATTTTATAATGAAATACTGATAATGCAGTCACTCATCTAAATCGGTATCAGGAATATAGGAGTCACAGAACCATCAAATTGCTTTCTTTGTTAAACACAGTATAGCATCATATGAACTTCAACATATTGTATCGCTGTCAGTAAGATCATCTATTTCACAAAAGGTTTGATGTAGCAGAAACAACAGCACACACACAGAAAAAATGTTAAATTTTTTGTTCTCCCTGCAGAGCGTCTATAATTCTATTAGCACTATTTTCTTTCTTCATTTTTTGCATCCCATGCCAGATCTCAAGTTCTCTGAAGCAGTCCTTAATCATGCTCCCCAAAGGCCCAGGTCTGCATGCGGCAATTTCTCCCCTGCTCTCAGCACAGATGTTTAAAGCACATTCCATTACACCTACATGCCATTATAGCTAATGGCTTATTTTGACAAAAAGCTGCTCTCTACCCAGTACAGCAGAGGGAAAAACATCCTCATGTATCTTCTGCACCCTTAAGCAATTACAAGAGAGAAGAGCTACATCAGAATGTTGTAATGTTAATTACATACTGGAACATCTAAAAATGTGACCAACAATTTATTATGCTATTTTTCTCAAGCAAACTAAATATTTGGATCAAGTAAATAATGAACATTAAAATGTGATTGTCTGGTGTCTATAAGTACAAACTAAAGAACATTTCTGGGGTACAGATTTCAGGGAAAAACATTTATTTAAATTCCCAGTTTTATATGCTATGGATTTCGTTTAAAATGTACTCACACAGCGAGAACAATTAAACACTTCCCGTTGCATCTTCTCTGATTATTCATTCAGTAATATTTACCATAAAACATAAGACAATTTTTTTAGACTCGTTAAAATAATCAGCTGTCACGAAGAACACAAATCTGACAAAATGAATGACATTTTGTGACTCAAAAGCATATCACAATAGTATATATTCTTCCTCAAGGCTGCTTTTTTTATATATCTGAGAAACTGCTTAATATTAACATAGATGACAATCTGGCAAGAAGGTGCTGATCAAAGATAAATTTCACACCCTCACTTCGCATTTTCTAATTACACCATCTGTGTCAGACTCCTCCATGGTACTTATGTCCAATCTGTCAAATGCTGCATGCCTATGGGAATGCAGAGGAGTTGAGAAATCGCCTCCATTGCTCACCGACAGATCCATCACCCCAATCATAAACCACATGGATATTTTACTAATTGGAAATGGGAACAAATGTTCCAGACCGCATCTGGGATGAGGCATTTGGGAGGCAAAACATGAAATGTACTATTCAGAAGATATCACAAGCTTGCCCCAGCTTGTCTGGCAAAGTGTTTCGAGGTACCCATGCATGCAATAGTGTAGTGAGCTGGATAATTTTAAGAAATATAAAACAGAAAAGCACACTAGTACAGCAATTTCAGTGATCCAGTTACCATAACAATAACAATAAGACTGTTTTTCATGTTGTATGTTCTATAGTTTAAAAAAATTACAATTTTGCATACTTTGTTTCTTATTATAAATAGTAGTCTGAAATGTGGTCTAACCCAAAATTGAATCTGATATTAAATGTTATCCCTTAAAACATCTGCAATATTGTTGGCCATAGGCTAAGCCTTTCAAAATCCAAACTGACACTCACAAATTTGACTCATTCCATCTTATGTTCCTAAAATATTGATATGGCAGAATTGATCACCAAATAATTGGGCTGAAAATCCTGTGTGTCTGGTCCACTAGCGCAAAGTAGAGCGGAACACCTGCCCACTCTAGCTCCAGGGGCGGATCATCTGCATGGGCAAGGTCGGCCACCTGCGAGGGCACATCAGTGCACACACCCTAAACCACTGACAGCAAGTTGGAGCGGCCCCATGGCACTCCAACAGCAGCGAGAAGACCAGCAAGGTCCTGAAGAGAAGTGGCCTCTTCTAGACTTTTGTTCCTAATGGAGCAAGCAGGCTTCTTGAGAAAGATAACTGATTCCTTCTAGGATCGAATACTTTTCCCCAGCTAAAGGTTTGAGGGCTTTATACAGGCCTCAGAGGGATGCATGCCCCCTAGATGTGGGGGTTGCAGGTAGTAGATTCCTGCTGAAAAATGGCTGCAAGCAAAAAGTTGGGTGAAATCCAAATGGAACCAGGTTCTTACCCAAATTTTGGCTACAGGCGGCCAATCTCTCCATTCTCCTCCCTTAATCTGGGCCAGAATTTCAGGACTGTTGTTTTGCTTGTTTTACTATGTGACGTTTGCAGCTTCCAAGTAAAATTACAGCAAGAAGTGTAATTAAAGTAGTTATGAGAAACCCTATGCAAATAGCTCCTTATTTAAGAACTGTGTATATTTTACAGTTATTGCTTAAATGTAATGTTTCCGTGTAAAATGGGAAGACCCCCGAGAAGCAAAAATAAGGACGACTACAGTGACATCCAGCGGGCACAGTGAGTGTTAGTAGCTAGCTCTATCTCGTTCCCTTGATGGAAACAGTTAACTAGGCACTGGTGAGAGATTCTACTGCTGCATAGTGAAAGCTTGGCATTCGTGCCAAGTGGGGAACTGTGGTACGCCAGATGTGTGAATACATTCTGTAAAACAGTATCAGCTCACTACAACAGAAAGCTGCAACCATTAATCCCAGGGCCTCTGGGACTCAGGATGGTGCTGTAACTTGACTGGTGCCAAGACTGTATCAGATAAAGCCATCAAAGAATTGTTAAAAACCACACCAACATATTTAATGGGTTGTATTGTTCAAACAATCACATTATTGACTTTTTCAAGCAAAAGGAACACTGGGACTTGTTATAGACAGCAAATTTACATAATAAATGTCCTATAACTGAACCTTGTGCTTAGCAAAAGCTAAAACCCAAAACATTAGTAAAACATAATGATTGTACAGTACAAAGGAAGATAGGAAGGTAGCAAGGTTCAGCGAAAAATGCCTCAGAGCCAAGTACCGAATTAGTATTCATGATTATATTGCCATAATCCCCTCTCTTGTTTCCCTCCCCAACAATGGCAATAAGAATATGCTTCTCTAAAATATTTCTGAACAACGTATACATTTTATGCATTTTAGAATTTTTTTTAGAAGGATTGTAGGATGTCATAATTTTTTTTGAAGAGTCTGTCTTTTCCTGCGACCCCATCCGATGCACATTCCTGATCATAGATATAAATCAGATCCATCTGCTGTAGTTGCAATATGTTTCACTAGTTTTCAGCCAGGAAACCAGCAGGTGCATGTTGTGGAAGCAGAGTTATTCATCTCAATGAAGATAAAAATGGACACTAACTGTCTTACCCTTCAACGACCATGCCTCCTCTTGGCGAACCACCCAACATTAGTGCAAACAGTAGCAGACAATTCTCAAGGCTGGATCACTTGTCTTCACTGTGTGAAGGTGGTCATATGGAAGACCAAAGGCCTCATGGGAAAAAATCATCATCTTTTTTGAAAATTTGTGTAAACTGTGTTCGAGGTGCCCTGGCCGCATGGCACAGTGATTTTTTCTTCCACTGGTTTGCATTTTCTTGTTGCTTCTTAAAGCTTTCTCAGTTTATTTTCTAAAAAAATTCACATGGATTGAATGCTTAGTAGGAATGGAGAATGCTGATTCTTATAGCGCAATGGTAAGGCTATCAACCATTCAAAAAGACATAAGATTATCGGTCTTGTGTCAAATGGTATATGACTCTCTACAAGACTCTGATCAATCAAGCTGACAATGAAGGTTAGAGTAATCTGATGAAAAGACTGCAGCGAGTTTCTAATTGCTATCGTCTTGTATCTGGCTACTGAATTAAAACAGATGATCTTAATCTGTAATGTGCATTGGTGCATATCGCTAAGGTCGACAGCAATAAATATTGATCAATTAACTATTTCTATGTCTTTATATTTCCTACAGTTTCTAATGTTGAAGAAAATTATGGCATATTATTAGAAAGGCAAGTGCCCTTTTTAAAAATAATCGGCTACAAAAGATTATTATGCCACCACTTTTCTGGAATATTTTTTGATTAAACAGTTAATACTGATGAGGACAAACTTTCTTGGAGTAGTTATTGAATCTGACAGTGTGAGGGAGCTGGGTTAATGCATAAAATTTAGTAACCAATTTATAACTGCTAACAGGAGATGAATGAATGCATAACTTGTTTTCAGTTTGCCACTATAAATGGCATAAATTCCAAGGTGATTTAAAATAAAACCTGATTTTTTGGATGGGTTTCCCAAAGTTAGAGGCACTGGAGGTAGCTTCAGACGTTGCTCTAGCATCAATTACAAACACTGGCAGCAGCCGAACCAATTTCAGCATTGAACAAAAAAACAAAGCACTGCCTGCCTAACTGACCCAAACTCCACCATAGTTTTAGTAGTACTTATTGGGATAGGTTGGTAATAGTACAACAGTTTTACTCATACATACATAGAAGTTACAACACAGAAACAGACTATTTGGCCCAACCACTACTTACTAGGATTGTTTTTTCTACAAATAATTAAGTATGCAAAAATTATATTTTTTGTTTCACATGGAAAGGTATGCCATATGTATGAAGTGGCTGGTGTGGCTTAGGGTAGTCGCCTTTGAAAATGGCTTCAAATTATACTATTGATATTAAAAATGTTATTGCTGAGGCATTCCAGGTTAAAATTGTAATAAGTCACATTGCAAAGTCTGCACAGAACACAACGAATATAGAAACTGATCTTGTTTAAGTTTTACAGTCAGCTCATTTAAATAAATGCAATATGCTCCTTGCACACATTGACTCAAACACAAGGAGCATGATTGATTTGTGAATGGATTATCCAATGTAACTGAGCCCTTTATGGATGCTGGAAGAATTTTATGGGATGTGGCCACTTAAAGGTAAATGACTGAATAGGGTGGTGGTGCCCAAGCCCAATGCTACATATTTTACCTGCAGGACGTGGAAACAGATGTGGAAGAAGATGATATAATTTAAGGAATTTAGCAAGGTAAGTCTACCCAACTGTACCATGTATTAAGTCGGTGGCCCGAGATTACATGCTGCAAAGTATTGCCTATCAATCTATTTCACATTTACTGTTCACCCATGCTAAACCCTTGTACAAACTTACAGCTCTTGCATAGTATATTATACTTCAGTAGGGCACACATTCAAGCTGCACCTTACAATTGAAAACCTTGGCACACTCACATTTCACACATAAAATCACTATAATTCAACCTAGCTGCTTACTACATGGTCACTTTATGGATACAGGATGGGCTGTTGATTGGGCACAGGTTTGTCACTGTACATGTTCCCTTTCAACTTGCAATATCTCAAGAATACTTCACTGCTTGAAAAACAAGATTGCACATAATACAAGGACCATATCCAAACTGGAGAGAGTGCTAGGAATCTCAAGTCCTTGAATCTCTTGGAGGAGGTGAGGGGTTAGCACAGAGTGAATTATAGTGCACAGGTGAGGAATAGCAAACGGTGGTGACAGAGAAGGAGAAGGAACTTCTAGCTGGATGGCCATGTTAGTTACTTCATGAACTTTCTCAAATCTAGTAGTGTGGTGAAATTTGTCTACCACATCTTACCCCAGGTACTATTGAGTAGAAAATTAGATGAATGTGCTAGACATGCATCAGTCCTGTTTGCTACACGTGTGGTCAACACATTAGGACAGCAGTGTTAGCCTGGAATGAGCCAGAAGCACAAAGTTAAGGGTGATGGTGACCATGCTTGCCACTGGCAGTACCGTGCCTATGCTGCAGATTAGCTACAGGTGACCTTCCAACAGATGGTAATGCTCTTCAACTGACTCCTTGCTGACATGATGCCTATAGATGCAATTTACTTGGTCACTGACAGGTAGATATGTCAAGACCTGCTAGTTGGTGGCTTAACGGCAAGCACAATTAGTGTGGATGCTTCTGTGCCCACTACAGCAGGAGGAGGATGATGATACTGATGATGATGAGGAGGAAAACAGAGACTAAACTACCTCCTCATCAACAATAATGATCACAAGGATGATGATGAACAAGGAGATGATGATGCTGTGATGGATCTGCAATAAGGAGGGTAGAAGCTAAGAATGGGTAAGTATTACCCCCTTGAGATTAAGATGAGGGTGGAAGGTTGTGTCTATGTGGTTCTTCATACGGAGACAGTGTAGGTGTTCAATCACTAACCTGGCACTGGTAATATGCCGCTGACCTTGCCATGTTTGAGGGCAAAAGCAGAAAGTAGAGTTTAAGGGTAAGAATATCCCCTCCGGCAGCCTATCTCTGGCGGGAATTATATGCCACTTTCTCTTGCAAGAAGAAAGAGTAAATGAGGGGCAGTTGGGGAGTGTGTGCCAAGTGACATGGAAAGGTATCAGCCTGTTAAAGTGGAAGAAGAGGTTTTAGGGATGTGCAGGAGTGCTCCTCCGCAGCCCACAAGGAAAGTTTCGGCCTCTGATGCCCCCTCTCTGCCTTCCCCCCCGCCCCCCACCCCCGGACTTCCCCCTTCCTGGACCATGAGGCCCTCACAATCCCCCTCCAAACCACTTAACTGAGTACCGGGCACAGATCCTTCAGGCCTGCCACCTGATATCCCACTCCCATACTGGCAAATTGCCAGTTTACGTTGTGTTCAGGCAGGACCTATGCAGATGAGGTCCAGGGGTTAAAATATCCCAGGTCTCATGCTTTAGAGGTCTGGATGGTTTGCTGTTTGCCTCGACCTCCGTCCACATGAACCCCAGCCCTGAGTTTAAATCGGAGCTATACTTTCTCCCCAGCTGCATGTGTTTGTTTTAATTTGGGTCCGTACCTCTCATTCTCAATAATTCTACTTATCCCCCTTTCCTGCTGCTGTCAATTTTATTTTCTATTTTATTGAACTCCCTAATGTGAGCTGTGCAACTAAATGCAGACCACAACATCAACACTAACAAACTTTCCCCTTCCATCTGCAACTTCAGGATGCTACTAGAGAAAAAGCACAATAAACCAGAATTAATTTTAATGGTATCTGAAAAGCTAGGCGACCGGGATGAGTGGCTATGTGGGTAGCCATGAATCCCAGATATGACAATGGCTGACAGAATTGATGAAGGTTCTTACCTCTATGATTTTTCTTTTCAGATGTTGACAGTCTAGATATATCCAGCATTTTCTGTCTTTATTTCAATTATGCATTTGGTGTTCAATAATTTATTCTTCATATCCTGACATGCATCCTGCATTTAATTATTTCAACATTTCTAGTTACTCAGGAGTATTTACAGTACCGTCTACATTCTATGGTTCTTGATTGCTTTTTGCAAATCTCTTTTTTAATGCAAAAAGCACAAACAAACATGAAAATACTGAGGTGCCGTTATTTTAGCAATAACAAACAGCAGTGTCATTTTAAATCTCGTCATGCATGACTAACACTGAAAGCTTCAAAGATCAACTATGAAAGTGTACAATCCCAGTGCTATTAAATGTTGAGAACTCATACTGTTAGTGGGAACATTATATTTAGCATTGTAAAAGGTATGCCACTAAATCAGCAATTCCAATTGAAACATTCTAGATATGTATCAGTTTTATTTTTTGTATCAATCGGGTTACTGTGATATTGGCACCTTTTTAGATCATCACTTCAATGGATTTTGAAGACTGGTTGCTGAAAACAAAAAAAATGCTTCCAAATTTGGTCTGTGAAAATGATAATCTTATTTTAATTATGGTGGTAATAAAATTGTTTGCATATCTTTGTACTTTATACTTTTTGTAATCTGAAGCAGTACTTGCTGGGCATAGCTGGGCATAGACTGTACGCCACGAAGGGGCAATAATTTCAACTGGTGTTTCTAAACCATCTTCGAGTACACACATATATGTGAAAAGTAGATTCCAATAAATTGTAATGAAGGGACACAAAGTATCTTCAATAACACAGACAGAAATCTTTGAAAATGAATGGTCCATACACAGACTTGCTATGAAATATAAGAGGAGGAATTTTAACTCCTGGGCGGTCGGTCATTAGAAAGTCATGGCCTGTCACCTGGGAAGTGCTGTAAGAGGCCCTGACCATTTTAACAACAGGCCTTCCTAACATAGGCATGGCGAGATGCCCACCTGAAATGGGCTTCCAGAGGCAACTCGTTGGGTTCTGGCCAGCAAATATTGGGTAGCCCAGAGGCCGCTCAGCTGGCAGTCAGGTAAGTCGTCGGGATTGAATTCCATTCGCCACTTTTCTGTCCGCCTACAGCTTTCGTCCTCTCTATCAACCACACGGCCAATTTTTGTATCATCTGCAAACTTCTTAGTCGTTCCCCCTACATTGAAGTCTAAATCATTGATATATACCACAAAAAGTGGATTTAGGAGGGTTTCACGAACGTGGAAGGGTTTAGCCTTCTAGTGCCTAAACTTTTCTTTGCTCCTCCTGGCCCCACAAAATAACTTCTGCACGTAACATATCTTGCCCACCAGATTTTACTGAGAGTAGTGTTGAGTCTGTGTTTTCAAATGTAGTTATGCTGAATAACAGGACACAGACGACAGAAATAATTAAACAGGTCTTTAGTGATTGAGGGTCAAGGCTGAACTGGGATACACTTTGCTCCACAGGGTTTATATACCGGTGTGGTCACCACCGGTACTACAATGTACAGGAGCCATCAAAAAGTAGTCCATCACCTTAAGGTATCCTCTTAAGGTGGTACAGGTTACATACACTACAATTCCTCCCCTTTTAGCTTAACAGTGTACACCCCAAATGAAACATTACATGGATAACATATATACAATTTTCACACAAAACTGTTCAAAGATTCAGTCTCTGAGGAGGCCTCCTGATCTGGGCCGGATAATGCCTTTCAGGGGTCCTTGGTTCTCATTGCTGGGATGACTCATCCATTTGATCTCCTTTGGATTGAACATCATCATGTACGTTCGAGTCTGAGGTAGATGCTACAGGCTCAATAAATTCTTCAACTGGAGTCTCTGCCGTAGACATGGGGTCGACCCTTGTTCTCGATTCCACAAGTTGGTCAGCATGACATCGTATTATGTTCTCTCCAACGTCTACCGTGTACATCAAGGGTCCTTGTCGGGCACGAATAGTTCCGGATTGCCATTTATCATCCCGATAGTCCCTGGCCAACACTGGTTGTCCTATTTCGAAACTACGAGTGGCCTTGTTATTTACATGCTGGAATTGCTTGTTTTCGACTTCCCTTCGCACATTGGGTTTTAACAAATCCAACCGGGACCGCAACCTCCTATTATAGAACATTATGGCAGGGCTTTGATTTGTCACTGCATGCGTGGTGTTTCGATACGCCATCAGGAAATTGTCTACCTTGTGTTGTAGTGGAATATGGTCTTCACTCATGGCCTTTATCGCCTTTTTGAACGTTTGTACAAATCTCTCGGCCAACCCATTTGTAGCCGGATGATATGGGGCAGATGTATAGTGTTTCACCCCATTCTTTTTCATGAATTTCTGGAATTCTTCTGACACGAACTGTGGTCCGTTGTCTGAACATATTTGTTCCGGCAACCCATTCCTTGCAAATATGGTTCTTAGAACTGCGATCGTCTTCTCAGAGGTAGTGGTCGACATCTTAATCACTTCTGGCCATTTAGAATGTGCGTCTACTGCTATCAAAAACATGGAATCCATGAATAGACCTGCAAAGTCGATATGCAAACGTTGCCATGGGGTTGAAGGCCATTCCCACGGATGCAGCGGTGCAATTGGAGGTGCATTTTGAACTTTCTGGCACCCTGAGCAGCTTTTAGTCAGATCCTCTATTTGTTTGTCGATACCTGGCCACCACACATAAGCCCCAGCAAGGCTTTTCATCTTGACTCCCCCCAGATGACCTTCATGCAATTCTTTCAGAACTCTCTCCCTTAATTTAGGAGGAATAATCACCCTTGTTCCATACATCAATGTTCCTTGAAATACGGACAGCTGTTCTCGTCTGGCTGAGAATGCTGGTAACAGTGGTTCGCCATGTGCTGGCCATCCCTTCACTGTCAAGTCGTAGACCCGAGACAGTGTCGGGTCGTTTTGGGTCTCTCTCTCAATGCCCGCATTGGTGACTGGTAAGCATTCGATGATGGTCGAGTGAAATATCTCGACAGGATCAACTGCCGGTGCCTCTTCTGCTGTAGGTAGTGGCAGGCGCGACAGCCCATCAGCATTACCATGTTGCTTTGTACCTTTGAATTCAATATCATATTGATGTGCCCCTAGGAAAAGGGACCATCTCTGAAGCCTCTGCGCCGTCATTACCGGAACACCCTTCTTAGGGTTGAAAATGGAAACCAACAGCTGGTGATCTGTCAGCAGCATAAACTTTTGGCCTTGCAGGTGATGGTTAAATTTCTTAACTCCCCACACGAGGCTGAGAGCCTCCCTATCTATCTGAGCATAGTTGCGCTCAGCGGAGTTCAATGATCTGGATGCGAACGCAACTGGCCTTTCCGAGCCATTTGGAAACTTATGTGAGAGCACTGCCCCGATACCATATGGAGAAGCATCACAAGCTAAGCGAATAGGCAGCGTTGGGTTAAAGTGAGCCAACACATCCTTTGAGGTGATCAGTGCCTTGCTCTTTTGAAAAGCCCGCTTACAATCATCGCTCCACTTCCATGGTATTCCCATTTGCAAAAGAGTGTTTAGCGGGTGTAACACCATGGATAAATTTGGAAGAAACTTGTGGTAATAGTTAACCAACCCAAGGAACGACCTCAACTGGGATATATTTTCCGGTGCAGGAGCGTTCACAACAGCTTCGATCTTGTCAGGTGACTTATGGAGCCCCTCCTCGTCAATGACGTGGCCGCAGTACGAGATTCGCTTTTGAAAGAACTCACATTTCTGGCGATTAACTCTGAGCCCATATTCTTTCAATCTGATGAGCACCTGCTCCAAATTCGCGAGGTGATCCTTATCGTCATCTCCTGTAATCAGGATGTCGTCCAGGTAGCATTGTGTGCCTGGGATTCCCTGCAATACCTGCTCCATGGCCCTTTGCCAAATCGCTGGAGCCGATGCCACTCCAAAAACCAGTCTATTATACAGATATAAGCCCTTATGTTTGTTGATCGTGAGATACTGGCGTGACGCTTCATCAACTTCCATTTGTAGGTACGCCTGCGCCAGGTCTATCTTGGTGAAGTGTTTCCCGCCAGACAGCGAAGCGAAGATACCCTCAATCCGCGGAAGCGGATATTGCACCGTGTGAAGAACCGGATTAACAGTGATCTTGAAATCGCCACAGATGCGAACCTTCCCAGGTTCCCCTGGCTTTTTGCTCAACGAACGCTTCATGACAGGAACAATAGGTGTGGCCCACTCGCTCCAGTCCACCTTGGACAGTACCCCTGAACGTTCTAGCCCTTCCAGCTCTGCTTCCACAGCAGGTCGTATCGCATAAGGTACCGGTCTGGCTTTGAAAAATTTTGGGTTTGCATTTTCTTCAACTTTGATGTTTGCCGTAATTCCTTTCAGTGTTCCAAGTCCCTGTTGGAACACCTCCTTAGCATCGTCTAAGATTTTGGACAGTCGTTTAGGTTTGACGTCGTCCTCCTTACAGGCATCCACAGTCAGTGCTTGTATGGAATGCCAGTCCACATTTATTCTCCGGATCCATTCCCGTCCCAGTAGTGGCGGACCTCTATCAGGTAACACATACAAGTCCATTTTCTGACTTTTTTACCATTGTAGACCACATTTACTATTATCTTTCCTTTGGGGTATACTACTTGCCCCGTGTATGTTTTCAATACAATCTCCGTATCCCTCAGGGGAATGTGCGAGAATAACCTTTTGTAATCTTGCTTATTCATGACCGTTAATGCCGATCCAGTGTCCAATTCCATCTTCACTTGGACTCCTGCTATCCGAAGCATAACCCAGATAGTCTGGTGGTCTGCTGTGTTACCCACATTATGTATTTTTAGACAACCCAGTTCCTTACTGCTGGAATCTGAATCCATCTTCTGTTCATCCGAACTGTTCTCTGTCACCTTGTGTACTTTTTTGTACTTCTCCTGCGGCGACTTTTTGCTGCTGGTCTTCTTTCCTGACCGGCATACTCTCGCTATGTGACCAAGTTTGCCACATTGCCTGCATTCTTTATCTTTGAACCAGCACTGGTTCTGGTCATGCGTTGTCCTTCCACAACGATAGCACTTTACTGCGCCCAATGCCATTTCATTGGTGCTGAATCCCAATGGCCTTTGCTGTATCTCTGCAGCGCCTCGTGCTGCTGCCTCATGCGATGCTGCAATGCTGAAAGCTTTGTCCAGCGTAAGGTCCTTTTCCTCTAGCAGTCGCTTCTGGGTTCCTTCCCTTAGGAGCCCACACACAAACTTATCTCTCAGTGCGTCTGCTAGTCCTGTACCGAACTGACAGTACTTTGATAACTTGCGCAGTTCGGTTAGGAATTCAGCGTTGCTTTCTTCTTTAAGTTGAATTCTTTTGTAGAATTTAAATCGTTCCGCTATCAGCAGCGGCATGGGGTTTAAATGCTCTTGCAGGATAGTAACAATATCCGCGAAACTCTTCCCTACCGGTTTATCTGGTGTTACAAGGTTCCTTAATAACCCGTACGTCTTCGCACCCATCGAGTTTAATAGGGTTAGTCCTTTCTTATCCTCCGGTACCTCATTCGTTGTACAGTAAACTTCGATGCGTTCCACATAAGTGGCCCAATCTTCCACATCGTTATCAAAAGCAGTGATGTTACCTGTTTTTGGCATCCTTGTTGAGCTTCCTTTCCTTCGGATATGATTATTATTTTATTTTATTTTATTTTATTTTTTTTTCAAAATGGCGGCTTCCCGCGCTTGGTGGCTTTTCCCGCGCTTGTCTTCTTCCCCCGCCGACTCAAAATGGCGATTCCCACGCTGTTGCCGTTCACGCCTCCCAGCGGTCCTTTATTTTCCCCTACGCTGCTGCTCTTGTTCCCCGCCGCTCCCGCGGTCCTTGTGGTCATAAACGCTTTTCTGGCTGCTGCGCGTGTCTGCCCCGATTGCAGTCCGGCCCCTGACACCGGCTGTGGTCGTGTTCTCCGCCCTTTTGGTCGTTTCCCTCCCCTTCTCTTACTGACAACTCGGCCGACTTCCCCCCCGTGCCGCTCGATCGGGCTTACCCGCCGCTGTCATCGAAGGGATGTTCACTGATGTTTGACTTCGTGGCCAGAAACCAACCTGGGTTCCCGATGGCCTCCCATGTGATGCAGTGCCCAGCAGGATGTTGAGGGTGGATGTCCTTGTTCGACGCCCGTTTCAGAGGATGAAGCTTCCTTTGATGCAACTGCCGCTAGGTAAGATCAGACTCGTCGCCACTGTTGAGTCTGTGTTTTCAAATGTAATTATGCTGAATAACAGGACACAGACTACAGAAATAATTGAACAGGTCTTTAGTGATTGAGGGTCAGGGCTGAACTGGGATACACTTTGCTCCACAGGGTTTATATACCGGTGTGGTCACCACCGGTACTACAATGTACAGGAGCCATCAAAAAGTAGTCCATCACCTTAAGGTATCCTCTTAAGGTGGTACAGGTTACATACACTACAAGTAGGGTCTGCGGCAGATGCTCTGCCCAATGGGGGTTAAAATAGCTTTGGGGTTCTGTTATTAAAAATTCATTCTCAGGATGTATTGCCAACTAGGCTGGCATTTTATTGCCAATATTATTTGCCCTTGAGAAGGTGGTGATGGGCCTTTTTTTTATTCATTGCTGGGATGTGGGCGTCGCTGACTAGGCCTGCATTTAGTGCCCATCCCTAATTGCACTTGAGAAGATGGTGGTGAGTCGCCTTCTTGAACTGCTGCAGTCCATATGGTGTAGGTACACCCACAATGCTGTTAGGAAGGGAGTTCCAGGATTTTGGCCCAGCGACAGTGAAGGAACGGCGATACAGGTCCAAGTCAGGATGGTGTGTGGCTTGGTGGTAAACTTGTAGGTGGTGATGTTCCCATGCGTCTGCTGCCCTTGTCCTTCTAAGTGGTAAAGATCGCGGGTTCGGAAGGTGCTGTTGAAGGAGCTTTGGCGAGTTGCTGCAGTGCATCTTGTAGATGGTACACACTGCAGCCGCAGTGCGCCGGTGGTGGAGGGAGTGAATGTTGAAGGTGGTGGATGGAGTGCCAATCAAGCGGGCTGCTTGATCCTGAATGGTGTCGAGCTCCTTGAGTGTTGTTGGAGCTGCACTCATCCTGACTGTAGTGTATGTAACCTGTACCACCTTAAGAGGATACCTTAAGGTGATGGACTACTTTTTGATGGCTCCTGTACACTGTAGTACCGGTGGTGACCACACCGGTATAAAAACCCTGCGGAGCAAAGTGTATCTCAGTTCAGCCCTGACCCTCAATCACTAAAGGCCTGTTTACTTACTTCTGTAGTCTGTGTCCTGTTATTCAGCATAACTGCATTTGAAAACACAGACCCAACAGTGGCGACGAGTCTGATCTTACCGAGCGGCAGTTTTGCATCAAAGGAAGCTTCGTCCTCAGAAACGGGCGTCGAACAAGGGCATCCGACCTCAACATCCTGCTGAGCACTGCATCGCACGGGAGGCCATCGGGAACCCGGGTTGGTTTCTGGCCACGAAGTCAAACATCAGTGATCATCCCTTCGACGACAGCGGCGTTAAGCCCGATCGAGCGGCATGGGGGGGAAGTCGGCCGAATTGTCAGTGGGAGAAGAGGAGGGAAAACGACAAAAAGGGTGGAGAACACGACCGCAGCCGATGTCAGGGGCCGGGCTGCAATCGGGACAGAGACGCGCAGCAGCCAGAAAGCGTTTATGGCCACAAGGACCGCGGGAGCGGCGGGGAACAAGAGCAGCAGCGCAGGGGAAAATAAAGGACCGCTGGGAGGCGTGGACGGCAACAGCGCGGGAATCGCCATTTTCAGTCGGCGGGGGAAGAAGACAAGCGCGGGAAAAGCCGCCAAGTGCGGGAAAAGCCGCCATCTTAAATTTAAAAAAAATAAAAAAATAATATAATAATAATATCCGAAGGGAAAGGAGAAACTCAGCAAAGATGCCAAAAACGGGTAACATCACTGCTTTTGATAGCGATGTGGAAGATTGGGCCACTTATGTGGAACGCATCGAAGTTTACTGTACAACGAATGAGGTACCGGATGATAAGAAAGCACTAACCGTATTAAACTCGATGGGTGCGAAGACGTACGGGTTATTAAGGAACCTTGTAACACCAGACAAACCGGTAGGGAAGAGTTTCGCGGATATTGTTACTATCCTGCAAGAGCATTTAAACCCCACGCCGCTGCTGATAGCGGAACGATTTAAATTCTACAAAAGAATTCAACTTAAAGAAGAAAGCAATGCGGAATTCCTTACAGAACTGCGCAAGTTATCAAAGTACTGCCAGTTCGGTACAGGACTAGCAGACGCACTGAGAGATAAGTTTGTGTGTGGGCTCCTAAAGGAAGGAACCCAGAAGCGACTGCTAGAGGAAAAGCACCTTACGCTGGACAAAGCTTTCAGCATTGCAGCATCCCACGAGGCAGCAGCACGGGGAGCTGCAGAGAGACAGCAAAGGCCATTGGAATTCAGCACCAATGAAATGGCATTGGGCACAGTAAAGTGCTATCGTTGTGGAAGGACAACGCATGACCAGAACCAGTGCTGGTTCAAAGATAAAGAATGCAGGCAATGTGGCAAACTTGGTCACATAGCGAGAGTATGCCGGTCAGGAAAGAAGACCAGCAGCAAAAAGTCACCGCAGGAGAAGTACAAAAAGTATACAAGGTGACAGAGAACAGTTCGGATGAACAGAAGACGGATTCAGACTCCAGCAGTAAGCAACTGGGTTGTCTGAAAATACATAATGTGTGTAACACAGCAGACCACCAAACTATCTGGGTCATGCTTCGGATAGCAGGAGTCCAAGTGAAGATGGAATTGGACACTGGGTCGGCATTAACAGTCATGAATAAGCAAGATTACAAAAGGTTATTCTCGCACATTCCCCTGAGGGATACGGAGATTGTATTGAAAACATACACGGGGCAAATAGTATACCCCAAAGGAAAGATAAAAGTAAATGTGGTCTACAATGGTAAAGAAAGTCAGAAAATGGACTTGTATGTGTTACCTGATGGAGGTCCGCCACTACTGGGACGGGAATGGATCCGGAGAATAAATGTGGACTGCATTCCATACAAGCACTGACTGTGGATGCCTGTAAGGAGGACGACGTCAAACCTAAACGACTGTCCAAAATCTTAAACGATGCTAAGGAGGTTTTCCAACAGGGACTTGGAACACTGAAAGGAATTACGGCAACCATCAAGGTTGAAGAACATGCAAACCCAAAATTTTTCAAAGCCAGGCCGGCGCCTTATGCGATACGGCCTGCTGTGGAAGCAGAGCTGGAAGGGCTAGAACGTTCAGGGGTACTGTCCAAGGTGGACTGGAGCGAATGGGCTACACCCATTGTTCCTGTCATGAAGCGTTCGTTGAGCAACAAGCCGGGGGAACCTGGGAAGGTTCGCATCTGTGGTGATTTCAAGATCACTGTTAATCCGGTTCTTCACACGGTGCAATATCCGTTTCCACGGATTGAAGATATCTTCGCTTCGCTGTCTGGCAGGAAACACTTCACTAAGATAGACCTGGTGCAGGCGTACCTACAGATGGAAGTTGATGAAGCGTCACGTCAGTATCTCACGATCAACACGCATAAGGGCTTATATCGGTGTAATAGACTGGTTTTTGGAGTGGCATCGGCTCCAGCGATTTGGCAAAGGGCCATGGAGCAGGTATTGCAGGGAATCCCAGGCACACAATGCTACCTGGATGACATCCTGATTACAGGAGATAACGATAAGGATCACCTCGCGAATTTGGAGCAGGTGCTCATCAGATTGAAAGAATATGGGCTCAGAGTTAATCGCCAGAAATGCGAGTTCTTTCAAAAGCGAATCTCGTACTGCGGCCACGTCATTGACCGGGAGGGGCTCCATAAGTCACCTGACAAGATCAAAGCTGTTGTAAAAGCTCCTGCACCGGAAAATGTATCCCAGTTGAGGTCGTTCCTCGGGTTGGTTAACTATTACCACAAGTTTCTTCCAAATTTATCCACGGTGTTACACCCGCTAAACACTCTTTTGCAAATGGGAATACCATGGAAGTGGAGCGATGATTGTAAGCGGGCTTTTCAAAAGAGCAAGGCACTGATCACCTCAAAGGAAGTGTTGGCTCACTTTAACCCAACGCTGCCTATTCGCTTAGCTTGTGATGCTTCTCCATATGGTATCGGGGCAGTGCTCTCACATAAGTTTCCAAATGGCTCGGAAAGGCCAGTCGCTTTCGCATCCAGATCATTGACCTCCGCTGAGCGCAACTATGCTCAGATAGATAGGGAGGCTCTCAGCCTCATGTGGGGAGTTAAGAAATTTAACCATTACCTGCAAGGCCAAAAGTTTACGCTGCTGACAGATCACCAGCCGTTGGTTTCCATTTTCAACCCTAAGAAGGGTGTTCCGGTAATGACGGCGCAGAGGCTTCAGAGATAGTCCCTTTTCCTAGGGGCACATCAATATGATATTGAATTCAAAGGTACAAAGCAACATGGTAATGCTGATGGGCTGTCGCGCCTGCCACTACCTACAGCGGAAGAGGCACCGGCAGTTGATCCTGTCGAGATATTTCACTCGACCATCATCGAATGCTTACCAGTCACCAATGCGGGTATTGAGAGAGAGACCCGAAACGACCCGACACTGTCTCGGGTCTACGACTTGACAGTGAAGGGATGACCAGCACATGGCAAACCACTGTTACCAGCATTCTCAGCCAGACGAGAACAGCTGTCCGTATGTCAAGGAACATTGATGTATGGAACAAGGGTGATTATTCCTCCTAAATTAAGGGAGAGAGTTCTGAAAGAATTGCACGAAGGTCATCTGGGGGGAGTTAAGATGAAAAGCCTTACTAGGGCTTATGTGTGGTGGCCAGGTATCGACAAACAAATAGAGGATCTGACTAAAAGCTGCTCAGGGTGCCAGAAAGTTCAAAATGCACCTCCAATTGCACCGCTGCATCCGTGGGAATGGCCTTCAGCCCCATGGCAACGTGTGCATATCGACTTTGCAGGTCCATTCATGGATTCCATGTTTTTGATAGCAGTAGACGCACATTCTAAATGGCTAGAAGTGATTAAGATGTCGACCACTACCTCTGAGAAGACGATCGCAGTTCTAAGAACCATATTTGCAAGGAATGGGTTGCCGGAGCAAATATGTTCAGACAACGGACCACAGTTCGTGTCAGAAGAATTCCAGAAATTCATGAAAAAGAATGGGGTGAAACACTATACATCTGCCCCATATCATCCGGCTACAAATGGGTTGGCCGAGAGATTTGTACAAACGTTCAAAAAGGCGATAAAGGCCATGAGTGAAGATCATATTCCACTACAACACAAGGTGGACAATTTCCTGATGGTGTATCGAAACGCCACGCATGCAGTGACAGATCAAAGCCCTGCCATAATGTTCTATAACAGAAGGTTGTGGTCCCGGTTGGATTTGTTAAAACCCAATGTGCGACGGGAAGTCGAAAACAAGCAATTCCAACATGTAAATAAGAAGGCCACTCGTAGTTTTGAAATAGGACAACCAGTGTTGGCCAGGGACTATAGGGATGATAAATGGCAACCTGGAACAATTCGTGCACGACAAGGACCCTTGATGTACACGGTAGACGTTGGAGAGAACGTAATACGACGTCATGCTGACCAACTTGTGGAATCGAGAACAAGGGTCAACCCCATGTCTACGGCAGAGACACCAGTTGAAGAACTTATTGAGCCTGTAGCATCTACCTCAGACTCTAATGTATATGATGATGTTAAAACCATAGGAGATCAAGTGGATGAGTCACCCCAGCAACGAGAACCAGAGACCCCTGAAAGGCATTATCCGGGCCGGATCTGGAGGCCTCCTCAGAGACTGAATCTTTGAACAATTCTTGTGCGTAAATTGTATATATGTTATCCATGTAATGTTTAAATTGGGGTGTACGCTGTTAAGCTAAAAGGGGAGGAATTGTAGTGTATGTAACCTGTACCACCTTAAGAGGATACCTTAAGGTGATGGACTACTTTTTGATGGCTCCTGTACATTGTAGTACCGGTGGTGACCACACCGGTATATAAACCCTGCGGAGCAAAGTGTATCTCAGTTCAACCCTGACCCTCAATCACTAAAGACCTGTTTACTTACTTCTGTCGTCTGTGTCCTGTTATTCAGTATAACTGCATTTGAAAACACAGACCCAACACTGACAAGTGGAGAGTATTCCATTACACTCCTGACTTGTGCCTTGTAGGCGGTGGAAAGGCTTTGGGGAGTCAGGAGGTAAGCCAATCACTGCAGAATATCCAACTCCTGAGTTTATGGTCAATTGTGACCCCTGGGATGTTGATGGTGATAGACTCAGTGGTGGTAAGAAAGAAAGAAAGAAAGGCTTGGATTTATATAGCGCTTTTCATGAAGTATTTTGAAGTGTAGTTACTGTTGTAATGTAGGAAATGCAGCAACCAATTTGCACACAGCAAGCTCCCACAAACAGCAATGTGATAATGACCAGATAATCTGTTTTATATTATGTTGATTGAGGGATAAATATTGGCCAGGTCACCGAGGATAACTCACCTGCTCCTCTTTGAAATAGTGCCATGGGATCTTTTACATCCACCTGAGAGAGCAGACAGGGCCTCGGTTAAATGTCTCATCCAAAAGACAGCACCTCTGACAGTGCAGTACTCCCTCAGCACTGCACTGGAGTGTCAGCCTAGATTTTTGTGCTCAAGTCCCTGGAGTGGGATTTGAACCCACAACCTTCTGACTCATGCCGCTGAATGTTAAGTGAAGGTGGTTGGACTCCCTCTTGTTGGAAATGGTCATTGCCTGACACTTGTGTGGCACGAATGTTACTTGGCACTTATAAGCCCAAATCTGGATGTTGTCCAGATCTTGCTGCATGTGGGCATAGACTGCTTCAGTATCTAAGAAATTATGATATGGAACTGAACACGGTGCAATCATCAGAGAACAGCCTCACTTCTGACCTTATGATCGAGGGTAGGTAATTGATGAAGCAGCTGAAGATAGTTGGGCCTAGGACGCTGCCCCGAGGAACTCCTGCAGCAATATCTGTGAAATGAATGGCCTCTAACAACCACAACTATCTCTGTGTCAGGTATGACTCCAGCCACTGGAGAGTTTTCCTCTTGATCCCCATTGAATTCAGTTTTATTAGGCCCACGAGTTACATGTATTCATGAGTCTTTCACTTTCTACTGGACGGAGGTGGCTAAAATCTCCCCCTAATAAATACAGAAAATCCCACATGCAAATTTCAAGTAATTGTCCGACAGCGTAAATTTTAATCTCCTTGATGACCATGTTAACCTGGGTTCCTCATTTAGATTCTTCATTGCTGTAATCCACCTATCATGCCTTTCTCCTTCAGTGCACACAGATTCCTTCACAGCACTGTCAGTGGTGCCCTATATATATAGCACTATGGGAGTACCTTCACTGCAGGGACTGCAGCAGTTCAAGAAGGTGGCTCACCACCACCTTCTCAAGGGCAGTTAGATAT
This sequence comes from Somniosus microcephalus, assembly GCF_052327205.1. NCBI lineage: Eukaryota > Metazoa > Chordata > Chondrichthyes > Squaliformes > Somniosidae > Somniosus > Somniosus microcephalus. The sequence continues at coordinate 82,075,633 of NC_140993.1, read as the reverse complement.
GGGCGATGCCCACATCCCAGAAACGAATACAAAAAATATGCACTTTTACCATGAGAGAATGGCAGCAACAGGATATGTGTGGTTTTCCCACCGTCAGCAGTAATTACATGAATGACCTGACCCAACAGACTACCTTATGATAATTATCTGACACAAAGTGAACTTCTGCAGGGCAAGACTGATTTAACCATTTTTCTTCTCCTTAAGTTGAAGAATTTCAAACAATTAAGGGGAGAAATTCAGTACCTTAGCGCCTTCAGTTACGGCGACCGGGCGCGGCGACAGTACCGATGCCTGTGAAATTGAGGTGGAGGTTTGGGGCTGCGGTAACCATTAGCGCCACGATCTCCTGCGCCCGGAGATCGTGATGTCATTGGCTGCGCAGCACCACGGTAGTGCCCCGTTCTGAAATTCACTCCCGCCCCCTGCCTGAGCGCATGCCATTAGCAACAGCAGGTAGAGGAGGCGGTGTGCAGTCAGATGAGCACTGGGGAAACGGTATATAAAGGCATCAAGATCCGGTTTATTTTTAGTCGGCAAAAAATGCTGCCTTGTCAGTTTGACATAGGCAAACAAGCGTTTTGAGCAATTTCAGCATTTTCCACTTGAAGGAGTCTTCTGCCTCAGAAAAATGAATCTCTTTGATTTTGGTGAAATTTTCAAGTGCAACATTTCCATAATTTAATGGGGTCTGTACTGGCACTGGACCTCGCCCTCCAGCGTCATTATCTGAGGCAGTGGAGGCAGAGAGAAAGATTGCAAAATGTGGCCAGAGGGAGGAGGGCCAACAGGGCTCTCAACAGGAGGCCTTATCCTCCCAGGGTCTTCCGGCAGCATTTCTCCTACATCAGTCTCACTGAGGAGCAGTGTCTTAGAAATCTCCTCTTCACCAAGGACGTCGTCACGGAGCTCTGCCTCTTCCTGCAGCCAGACCTCGAGCCTCACATCAGGAGCACCACATCTCTCTCAGTGGCAGTCAAGGTCACCGTCACCCTCAATTTCTATGCCAGCGGATTCTTCCAGGGTGCAACAGGAGACATATCCACCATATCGCAGTTTGCATCCGCGAGGTCACAGAAGGAGAATGGACCACATTTCCTTCCCCATGACCAGAGAGAAGCAGCGCGAGTGTGCATTTGGCTTTGCCAGGATAGCGGGCTTCCTCATCATGCAAGGTGCCATTGACTGCACTCATGTCGCTTTGCGGGCACCTCATAACAGTGCTGAGGTATTCCCTAACCGCAAAGGCTACCACTCACTTAATGTGCAGTTGATGTGCGACCACACACAGCGAATCCTAACTGTCAATGCCCGCTATCCTGGCAGCAGCCACGATGCCATCATCCTGCATCAGTCCAGTGTGCCAACACTCTTCCAGCCACCACATCAAGCTCGCGGATGGCTGCTGGGAGAGAAGGGCTATCTGCTCTCCACCTGGCTCATGACTCCCCTCTGCAATCCCAACACTCCTGCCCAACACTCATACAATTAGAGTAATGCTGCCACCAGGAACATCATTGAGCAGACCATTGGAGTGCTCAAGCAATGGATCTGCTGCCTTGCCCGCTTGGGAGGAGGCCTCTAGTAATCGGCTGAGCGAGTGTCCCTTTTGGCCGTCGACTGCTGCAAGCTGCACAACTTGGCCATCATGAGGGCGCAGACCTTGCCACCAGGCATAGCCGGACCACTTCAGGAGGAAGAGGGGGAAGAGGAGAAGGAGGAGGAGGAGGAGGAGGAGGATCAGGAACAGTAGCATGAACAGCAGCGACGGAGGAGTGAGCCACTCCATCGGCCTTGTGGAAGGGCAGTCTGTGACCACCTCATCAGACTTCAGTTCCAATGAATTCAAGGCCACTTCCCGGTTGCTCAGCCAGTCCCCATCATTCCATCAATTTCTCATTCCATACCACACCCCAAAGCTGAAATGAAACACAGCACCATTTCTGCAACATTCCAATAATAAATCAACAAATAGTGGAGGCCTGTAAAAAAGGTATGGTAATAATCATAGGTGATTTTAATCTCCATATTAATTGGACAAATCAAATTGGCCATGGTAGCCTTGAGGAGAAGTTCATAGAGTTTATCCGGGATGGTTTCCTAGAACAGCATATAATGGAACCAACCAGGGAGCAGGCTATCTTGGATCTGATACTATGTAATGAGACAGAATTAATAAATGATCTCATAGTAAAGGATCCTCTAGGAAAGAGTGTTCATAGCGTGGTTGAATTTCAAATTCAGTTGGAGGGTGAGAAAGTTATATCTCAAACCAGTGCCCTGACCTTAAACAAAGGCAATTACAATGGCATGAGGGCAGAACTGGCTAAAGTGGACTGGAAAAATAAATTAAATGGTAAGACAGTTGAAATGCAGTGGCAGACATTAAAGGAGATATTTCATAACTCTCAACAAAAATGTATTCCAGTGAGAAAGAAAGATTTTAAGAGAATTGAACATTATCCATGGCTAACTAAGGGAGTAAAGGATGGTATCAAATTGAAAACAAAGGCATACAATGTTGCCAAGATTGGTGGGAGGCCAGAGGATTGGGAAATTTTTAAAAACCAGCAAAGGATGACTAAAAAAATAATAATAAGAGAGAAGATGAATTATGAGAGTAAACTGGCAAGAAATATTAAAGCAGATAGTAAGAGCTTCTACAGGTTTATAAAAAGGAAGAGAGTAGCTAAAGTAAACGTTGGTCATTAGAGGATGAGACTGGGGAATTAATAATAGGGAACGGGGAAATGGCCGAGACTCGGAACAAATATTTTGTATCTGTCTTCACGGTAGACTGCATAAGATAAGAGCTCACGGAATCGGGGGTAATGGGGCAGTAATTCCTCCCCAAACGCGCGAGTACGGAAGGGGTACTCACGCGTCTGGCCGGAGGAAATGCCAGTTTTCAGCATGCGCTGAAAACCGGCATTTCCTCTCCTCTAACCCAAGAGGTGAAGAGGCTAGCGCGTGCGCTGTAGGGGGCAGCGCGTGCGTCTTGGATTTCCTCTGTTTTGGGGGATTTGCGCATGTCTAAAGGCCTCCGGTCTTTACGCTTGTAAAAAGCACACGTAAGTATTTATTTTTACAGGTAAGTGGTGTTTTAGTGTAATTTAGAATTTTTTTTCCCACAGGTTTATTATTTTAAAGAATCTACAATAGACCCTTTTTATTAAAAAAAATTTCAAAAAAAAAAATTATTGTTTAAATTATTTTTTAAAACTTATTCATACTTAATTTAATGATTGGGATGTTTTTTAAATTTTTATTTAAAGTTTAAATAGTGTTTTGGGCCCCCATAATTTTCATGAGTTTGACAGTTCTTACTCTCAAACTCATGAATGAACCTTCCTCTCCCCTGATTGGTTGTACAGTGCTCACCTGATCCCAGCCGACACATCGCACCAACTACGCCGCTGGATCAGGTAAGCACTGCGCGCTGACATCTGAACCGGGCCTGTCACAGGAAATGCAAGCAGGCCCGGGCTTCAGATGTCAGCGCGCAGGGTGAGTGCAGATCGGGGGCTTGCACGCGCGGCAAGCCCCCGACACCAAGTTCTGGGCCAATATATTAGCATGGATAGAGAATTGGCTAACCAACAGAAAGCAGAGAGTCGGGCTAAATGGGTCATTTTCCAGAGGGCAAACAGTAACTAGTGGGGTGCCACAGGGATCGGTGCTGGGGCCTCAACTACTTACAATCTACATGAATGACTTGAATGAAGGGATCGAGTTTAATGTAGCCAAGTTTGCGGATAATACAAAGATGGGTGGGAAAGCAAGTTTTGCAGAGGACTCAAAGGGGTCGATTTTCATTGACCCATGGATTCGGGATTGGAGGCGTGCAGGGGGTTAAAGTCCTGAATTCGGAGGTCCCGGCACCATCCCGCCCCCAACCCGCCTTCATGTAAGTTTCAAAGGAGGCGGGTACCCGCCCCACACTGGGACCCGCCTACCCGAGGCGGGAAGGGATTAGTGCCAATTAACTGCCTGTTAACTGGTAGTTAACAGGCAGTTTTTAGCCTAATCCCTATTTTAAAGCTTGAAGTGTGGGATTCCCGATGGCTCCAAACCACGCCAAGTTAGAGGAGTCGTGCCGTCGGGTTGAAGGACTTAGAGGGGTCGCGATGTCGGTGTTCAGGTGAGTGATGGGTGCATGAGTGCAAAGTTAATTGTGTTTGGTGTGTCTAAAGTGTGTAAAGAAGTTTAAATTACCTGTACTTACCTTTTCAGCCTTCCTTCCTCTAGCTTTCAGGAGTCCATCATCTAACCGGCACAGAAAGCAGAATGGCTGCGAACTGTCAAAAGTGACAGCCTGCAGCTTTCTGTGCCAGTGAGATTTCTAACTGAGTCTGTGTAGAATGGCTCAGGTTAGAAGTAAGACTGTCAGTGTTTCACAGCTTCAAACAGCTGTGAAACACTGATATTTCATCTGTCAAAACGTCTTGACAGATGAAATTTCAGCCTGTGATGTTACCTGTTGCCGGGTGGCCCTTAATTAGCGGGCTCAACAAGGTCAATCAAGTTAAAATCGTGTGGATTGGCCGCATCTCGATGGAGGCGGGACTACAACCCCGAAAGTTATAGTCCCGCCTCCTTCCCGACTTCTGAATGAAAATCACCCCCAAGCATCTGCAAAGGGATATAGGCAGGCTAAGTGAGTGGGCAAACATTTGGCAGATGGAGTATAATGTTGAATTCTCTGCCCCAGAGAGCCATGGAGGCTGGGTCATTAAATACATTTAAGGTGGAGATAGACAGATTTTTGCAAGGTAAGGGAGTGAACGGTTATGGGAGCGGGCGGGGAAGTGGCTTTGAGTCCAAGATCAACCATGATCTTATTGAATGGCAGAGCAGGCTCAAGGGGCCTAGTGGCCTATTCCTACTCCTATTTCTTATGTTCTTATGTTCTAAATGTATCCAAAATCAGTAACCACATATATACAACAACAATATTAACTAATAACCCTTATGCAAACCTTTACTTGCCCTCTTTACAGTGCCTTTTCCTAAGCTACTGCTCCTACGTAGCGTATCCCCAGTAGTTGCAGCAGGGCTGGTGGAAGGCTGCTGACTGTCAGTGCCAGAGAATACAGATGGCCTTGCAGGATGCCCTCAACCAGCTCTGAGCCTGCAAGGCCCGACTTTACACTGCGCCACCTCAGGATGGGCGGCGACAGTCTGGGCTGGATAGATGACAGGCAACGGCAAGGGCAATGGCGGAGTGGCAGTGGTGGGAGCAGGAATGCTGTCATCCTGAGAGATGACAGCAGCTTCCTGCTCCATTGACACACTGCCACTCCCCTGGGGCAGCACCTCAGCATCCCCACCAATCTGCTGCAGCACAGATTGCTGGCCTGCTGCATCACCGTGAGATCCCCAGTGGACTGAGGTGGACCCAGCGATGATGGCAGCAGTCAGGGCTTTAGTAGCATCAAGCTGAGACTGCCTGAGAACAGCCTGACACTTGATAGCAGCAACCATTGACTGCATTACAGCACTAAGACGTTGCGTGGCTTCTGCCTGTGCTGCAATAGCTGCTGCCACATCGCCCATGACACGTGTCATGAGGTCTGGGGCCCCACGGTCTCTCAAGGAGTCCACCATCCTTTGCAGACTGCCAAGGATGGGCTCCATGGTGTGCACAGAGCTCTGTGCAATGTTAGAGGCGGACTCCTCCACGCTGCTTACCATTGCCGACAGGCTCTCGGGCACCCTTGCCATTGCACCTATCATTTCGGTGTGTATGGCCTTCACCCTTCTTGTGAACACCTCCTTATCAAGGTCCTCATCTGAGTCCTGTGCGGCAGAAATCGTGCGCGAACTCGTCCTCTGAGGAGCTGGCTCCTGAGCTATCCTTTCCCCCTGGTCTTGCTGCAGCCCTTATGTCCCCGGTGTTACACCCTTGGCAGACCCCTCTACTAAACTTGCCTCTAAAGATCGCGTAGTGCCAGTATCTGAGGTGGCGCCTACGGGTGAGAGGTGCAGTGACGAGGTGCTTTGCTCCTCCTCCTCTTCTCCTTCCTCACTCTCAGTGGGAGACTCAGGGACAGGCTGGTCATCTGGTTGCTGATTCTCTGAAAACATAAAGGCAAAAGACTCATGTTAAGGTGAAGGCAGGGGGGCAGGAAGGGAGCAAGGAATGCAGACAGTATCAGCAGTTGGAAAGTGGGAAATGCTTCTGGTGTGAGGGGAAAGTAGGATGAGAGAAGGAGAGTGGATGAACATACTGTTGTTGCCCCCAAGGGGGTCGACGTTCCTGACGGCCACGCGCCCACCATCTGCTGCCGAATGAGTTGCAGCACTCGCTCCTCCAGCTCTGAGAGCTGCTGGAGCTGCACATCACCCCTGCCTGTTCTCTGCTGCTCCCTCCTATTGTGAGCCATCTTGGCCTGCAAGAGAAACGAATGTGTGTGATTCAGAGTCCAGATATATGTTTGGTAGATATGCCTGCCATAGTTGAATAGCTGAGATTGTAGGCAAGGTGTGAGATGTGGATGAGTTTAAGTAGGTGCAGATGCTTGGTGTGTGAGTGATGGTTTGTGCAGTGTGTACAGACTGGTGTACAGATGGTGGTATGTAGGACCTGTTGAAGCATGTACTCACCTTGACCACCCGAGTGAGGTCGCTGAATTTCTTTCGGCACGGTGTCAAGCTGCGTACGACCACACTACTGGCCGAGACCTCCTGGGCCACTTCCCTCCACATTGCCCTGAAGACCTGGGGCAATGGCATCCTTCCAGTGTCTGGGAACTGCACTGCCCTCCTTTGCTCCACTCCCATGACTAATGCCTCCAAAGCCTCGGCCATGAAACGACGCGCTCTCTCCCTGGGAGTGGGATCAGCCATCACGATCAGGGGATTGAGTTCCTTGCAGGTCACCTTCACAGCAAGCACTACTGATAATGAGGATCTGCACAATGATTCAACCTTCCCTTTAAGAGCTGGAAGGAGTCAGTGTGAAGGGTCATTCCCGATTGCATTGCACCTGAAATTCATTATCGATCTGCTGGTAGCGCCTGTGTAGCGGCCTAATGAGGTCATTAGCGCTTGATTTAGCACTCCAGCTCTCTCCTGGAGCGCTAACAGCAAATTTAGGGGAAGCTCAGAATCATTAGCGCCTGGCACTAATTTTTCATGATTTCAAAAATTAGCGCCCCAAACAGGGTGATACCAAATTTCTCCCCCTTAGATGTAAAGAGGGCTGCAAATACTTTGGGCTGGATTTTGCCAGCCTCAAGGAGTGTGGAGGTGGGACTGCCGGTAAAGTTGCAGAATGTGGGGACAGATGGCAAACCCGCCCCCATCCTGCCTCTGTGTCCTTTTGCCAGGAGGCGGGTAGCTATCCTGCCCTGGGTCCCGTCTCCTCGAGGCAGGAAAGGGATTAAATCCTTTTAACTGCCTGTTAACAGGTAGTTAACAGGCAGAAAAAAGGATTACTCCCATTTTAACTTTTCAAGTTCAGGCTTCCCAACCTTGGAGATCCCCGCCGAGGTGGAGGAGTGGAGTAGGGGGTCGGAGGGGGTCGGAGGGGTCTGAAAGTACAATGTAGAGGTGAATGATGGGTGCAAGTGTGGAGTGGTAAGTATGTGAGGTAAGTGTAAAGTGTTAGAAAATGTTCACTTACCTTTGTTTCTGCCGACAGCCTTCAGCCACTCTGGATCCAGAGTCCTGACATCTTCATTGTAGATTTCATAGACTGGCTGTTGGATCCTCCGAACCAACAGTCATCTGATTTCTACAAAGTAGAAAGGTTTGATGAGTGCTGAACACAAAGGGCTGGATTTTGTCATGGGGTGGGCTCGGGTCGTGTAATCCGCTTTTCGTGTTATCCACTCGATTCCAAGTCGGTGTGGGAGATTGATGCGATTTTCACATAATTGGGCAATTGAGTTCCAGCGTGTGGGAACCCATGGCCCAATTAGATTTTTCAGTGTGAAACTCGCCTCCGATGATATCATTATTGCTGCTGCATTTAAGGACTGCAAGAAGCCTTGCTTCTTCTGCAGACTGCCAACCTTTTAGCCTTTGCAGTGAGAGGGAGCTGGAGGCAGAATGAGCAGCTGGAGACCTAAGTCTGCTCCCAGATTTGAAGACGTCGCCCTGCAAGCTTTGGTGGAGGGAGCAAGAGCTAGTAAGGAGGTGCTCTTCCTTTCTTCAGGGAGGAAGAAGCCTCCCCAGCAAACGAAGGCTGTGTGGGTCCAGGTGGCCCAGGAGGTGAACTCGTTGTCCCTCATCCGCAGAAACTGGCTTCAGTGCAGGAAGAGGTTACATGACCATCTGCACACTGGAAAAGTGAGTATGACTTTGCCATCACCCTCAATCTGATCCCCATTGCCTCTCTGCACCAGCACTCCGCTTTAGCAACCTCTTCCTCCACATCCCACTTGACACTGACACCCCTGCACATTCACCTAACTATTCGACTATGCAGCCCTCACACTCCCTATCACTGCGATACTATGAAAACAACTTACAAAACACAGGGAGGGCCCTTGGTCTTGCTAACTCACTCCATCTTTGTCTCGTCTAAGCATCTATGCTATGGATTCTCAACACTTACTCCTTCATTCTCATTCAAACTCCACTTGTCTCCCTCATTGCAGGAAAAGAGAGCTCACAATAAGAGGGAAAGAGCGAGGACAGGAGGAGGGCCACCCTCAGTAGCCCACCTCACCCCTTGGGAGGAGGCGGTCCTGGAGATAGTGGGACTCGAGGACGATGCGCAAGTGGAGGACAGACAGACGGGTGCATCAGAGAAAGCTGGTGACAGAATAGCTTTTCATCTCTCTCCTTGACATTTCATGAGTCACTGATAATGATTCTGAAGCTCTAACAGATGAACTTATGATCATCTGCAATATGCAAAGCGCATGTAACCTTGGCATCACATCTCTGACTCTTTCCTTTACTCCCCCACAGGGCCATCACAAGCACCCGTCCCCACTATCCAGGAGGAACAGCCTGAGTCTCCAGACTCCTCAGAGGAAGCTGTAACCTCTGAGGCGCAGCGTCAGCAGAATTCAGCCAACCCAGCACAAGCACAGGCACTCACACCTCGGTGGGACCATTGCGAGATAGAGTAGTGTTGTCACCTGGTGTATCACAGCTCACAAGTGAGCATCAGCAGATTGTGAAGACAGGGACAGCAGTGGAGAGTCCTCGTCAGAGGGCACAGGATTCTTCCAGCTCGGCTCAGCTGCATGTCGACCCTCTGCCTCTGGGTCCATCCAGAAGAACAGCAGTGCTGGAACTCCAGGAACAGGTGCAGACTCTCTGGCAGGTTTTGTCTCCAGGGTCGCTGCGAGTGTGGAGCAAATGGAGGAGTCCATCGCAGACATGAGCAGAGCCTTTGTGGAGTCATTGGCGCATGAACGCAGCACCATGGAAAGGATGGCATCCTCCGTGGAAAGGCTGGCTACAGTAGACGAGAAGATGGCTACGGCCATGAAGGAGCTAAGTCGCCAGAGTGTAGAAAACATGGTGAGTGTTCAGAATAGACTGACATCTTTGGAGGAGCGATGGTCAGCTATTGAACAGAGAAACCAGACCTTCATGGAAGTCCTTCTGAGTAGGACTGCCAGTGCAGATATGGGTCCCCATGGCCTCGCTGATGAGCAGCATGGTGCTCTCAAGCCACTTGCAAGCGCTGAGGTGGACCTGACCCATGAAAGGGATGTTGGTGGAAGAGAACAAAGAAGTGGGGGCTCCTCTCCAAGCGTTCACATGACCATGCCACTGCAGAGCCCTCAGTCAGAGCCCCACCAAAGTCCCCACCCAACTGAGATCGGCATCTCAACCCCTGCACAGCCGCAGGAGCAGCAGACTGTTGCCGAGCCCTCACAGGTTTGCAACCCCAGAGGACACCCGCCAAAGGTGTCGAGACAGGAGCAGCAAGAAAGTGAGCAAGGGGCCTTCACATCTGCTAAAGCCACAGGGGAAGCATCACATAGGAGCACACGTAAGAGAAAGATACTGCAAAAATAGTCACAAGGGTAGTCACTTGGGTGAAATGTTGTGTTTATTTTTAAAATGCCATCACTTGGTTATTGTAAATAAAAATTCTGATGGCAACTGTTGCAGTTGTGGCGTGTGTCATTTCGCAAATGGGACTTCCACATTGAGGGCTTAGGATTACTTGCAATTGTCAGTATGGTGGTCAGAGTGCTAGGAATCCTCTGGTTCTTGGCCTTTGTCGATGCTCTGGTAAGAAGCTGCGAGGCAAAAGTGCTTGATTGGCTAGGCTAAGCAAATCTGGCCAAGATGAGTGTGTTCCTTGCATCCCGGGCAGCAATGTTCTCGCGTACTGCTGCCGCTGGTTGATGGGCCTCCTCCTCCTCCTTCTCCTCCTCCTCATCTGAGGAGGATATGTGAGGAGCCACTTGGTCCTCAGGAATCTGCAAGCCATGACGCTGTGCCATGTTGTGAAGTGCACAGCAAACCATGACAATTCTGGAGACCACGGCTGCTGAGTACTGCAGGGCCCCACCTGACCTAACCAGGCATCTGAAGCGTATCTTCAGCATGCCGATGGTTTGCTCGATTTTGGATCTGGTGAAAATGTGGCTGGAGTTGTAGCGCTCCTCAGCTTCATTGGATGGGATCATCAATGCCGTCATTAGTCACGTCTTCAGGGGATAGCCCTTGTCTCCAAGTAGCCATCCGTTAAGTTGGTCTGGTGGACTGAAGAGCAGAGGCACACTAGACTGGTGCAGTATGAAGGAGTCATGGCAACTGCCAGGGTACTTGGCACAAACATGCAAAATTTCCTTCTTGTGGTCACACACCAGCTGTACGTTGAGGGAATGGAAGCCCTTGCGGTTGACAAAAATACCTGGATTATGATGGGGTGCCTTAAGGGCCACATGTGTGCAGCCAACGACGCCCTGCACCCTTGGAAAGCCTGCCAGATTAGCTAGTCCAACCGCAAGCACCGTGACACTTGCTTGATCCTTGGAGAAATGGATGTGATTGTGCACGATGGCAAAGAGGGCATCGGTTACCTGCGTGATGCAAGTGTGTGCGGCTGCCTGGGAGATGCCGCTGATATCTACTGCTGATCCCTGGAATGAGGCTGAAGCAAAAAAGTTGAGTGCGGTGGTGACTTTGACGGCCACTGGTAAGGGTTGTCCACCTGCTCCTCTGGGCTCCAGGTCTTGCTGCACCATTGCGCAGATGTCACCACTACCTTGCGCGAAAGTCGGAGCCGCCTTTGGCACTGCTGCTCACTCATGTTGAGGTAGCTGATCCTCTGTCTGTACACCCTCTTTGGGGGGTATCTCCTGTGCCGACGGGCTTCCATGGGATGGTGCCTTCTGGTCTGTGCCGCTTCAGGTGGGTGAGCAGCAGCTTGGCGCTCCTGTTGGTGCTGCTGCTGCTGGTGCTGCTGTTGTTCCTGGTTTTGCTGCTGCCGCGGCTGGTCTTCGTCCTCATCTGATGTCCAGGAGGAAAGGAAATAAATGGTTCCCATGCTTCTGGTAGATGCCTCTGTTGCGGAAGTGCACAGTCAAGGTGGCGAGAGGGGTTTCCCAGGAGGTCACACTGGAGGTGGGTGTCAGGCTGCAACCTTCCACAGCTATGGTTATGCCTGCTAAAAGTTCCCCCAGACCTGAGACAACAAAGTCCTGCCACCTGCAAATGATGATTGATCAAATCTCCTACTTAATGGTGGAGCTACAGCAATCCAATTGTGCTCCCGCCAGGTTTCACCGTCGTGTTTCAGAGGAGACGTGAATCACGTGGGAAACATGTTAAAATCGGAAAGGCCTCTCAAAATGGGATTATTGAGGCAATTTAATGGTTGTTAAGGGCCTTAAGGGCCTACCCCGCCTCTTGGAGGCGGGACGGAGGTGGGATCAGAAACCACGCATTTGGGAAAATAGCTTGGAGGCGGGATGGAGGCAGGGTCGGGCCCGCCCGCCACTTTTTGCAATTTTAACACCCCACATGCCTCCATTCCCACCTCCTCGAGCCTGGCAAAATCCAGCCCAAAGACTCATCAAACTACACAGAATGTCAGTGTTTAACAGCTTCACAGAGCTGTCAAACGCTGACATTTCTTCTTTCAAGAAATCTTGACAGATGGCACGTCAGAAGTTGGCGTGCTCTATCAGTGATTTCCCCTAATTGGCCTGCTGAGCCCGCAGGTTGGGATTAACAAGGTCAAGCAAGGGAAAATAGTGTGGGTTGGCCAGAAGTTCATGGAGGCGAGACTGAAACCCGATGAGTGGGCGACCCGCCTCCAGAAGCTCCCCATTCACAAAATCCAGCCCTTAGCTCTTTGATTGGGTAATAGCATTTGTTCTAGGCTGGAGAAAACAGTAACAAAGATGGCTACAAAACAACAACAACAACTTGCATTTATCTAGATCCTTTAACATAGTAAAACATCTCAAGGCACTTCACAGGAGCAAAATCAGACAAAAATGGATACAGAGCCAAAGAAGGATAGCAGTAGCTACTCCCATTCATCAGCTCTGTTAAAGAATCAAATTGCACAACACTCAACCATTGCTATCAATGAGCAAAACCTCGAATGAAGGGAAGGAGTATCCAAGCTTTTTGTCTTCATGAGCAGCTAGGGACTAAATAAAAAAACAGAACCACAAGCGTCATAATCTCTGGATTATTACCGGAACCACGAGCAAATTGGCATAGGGCCAATAGGATCAGGGAGATGAATGCATGGTTCAAAGATTGGTGTGGGAGAAGTGGGTTTCGATTCATGGGGCACTGGCACCAGTACAGGGGAAAGAGAGAGCTGTTCCGTTGGGACGGACTACACCTGAACCATGCTGGGACCAGAGTTCTGGCGAATCAAATAACTAGGGAGGTCGATAGGGCTTTAAATTAAATAAGGGTGGGGGCTGTCCTGGTGGAGAGAAATCTAGAATGCTAAAGAGAAAAGACAAGGAAGCAGTGCAGGGAAGTGATTGGGGTAAGGATAACCAGATTGTGTCAGGAAGGGACCGAGCGCACAAACAAAGGAGTGCACTAACAAACAGGGTCTGGGTAAGAAAAAATGGTAATAAGACAAATAGGGTCATTGTAAAAAAAATGTTAAGATGTCTAAAAATGTTAAAAAGACAAATCTAAAGGCACTGTATCTGAATGCACGAAGCATTCGTAATAAGGTAGATGAATTAACAGCGCAAATAGATGTAAATGGATATGATATAATTGCGATTATGGGGACATGGCTGCAGGGTGACCAAGGCTGGGAGCTGAATATCCAAGAATATTTGATATTCAGGAAGGGCAGGCAAAAAGGAAAAGGAGGTGGGGTGGCGTTGTTAGTAAAGGATGAAATCAGAGCAATAGTGAGAAAGGATATTGGCTCAGAAAATCAAGATGTAGAATCAGTCTGGGTGGAGCTAAGAAGCACCAAGGGGCAGAAAGTATTGGTGGGAGTTGTCACTAGGCCTCCAAACAGTAGTGGTAATGTAGGGGATGACATCAAACAGGAAATTAGAGATGCATGTAACAAGGGTACTACAGTAATCATGGGTGACTTTAATTTACAGATAGGCTGGCCAAACTGAATTAGCAATAATACCGTGGAGGATGAATTCCTGGAGTGTGTACGAGATGGTTTTTTAGAGCAGTACATAGGGAACAGGGTATCCTAGATTGGGTATTGTGCAATGAGAAGGGTAAAATTAATAATCTTATTGTGCAGAGTCCTTTAGGGAAGAGTGACAATAAAATGATATAATTCTTCATTAAAATGGAAAGTGAAGAAGTCCAATCCGAAACTAGGGTCCTAAATCTAAACAAAGGAAACTACAAAGGTATGAGGAGTGAGTTGGCTATGATAGATTGGGGAGCTTCATTAAAAAGAATGACAGTAGATAGGCAATGGCTAAAATTCAAGGAACGAATGCATGAATTGTAAGAGTTATACATTCCTTTCTGGCGCAAAAACACAAAATGAAAAGCTGCCCAACTATGGCTAACAAAAGAAATTAAGGGTAGTATTAGATCCAAAGAGGAGTCATATAAAGTTGCCAGAAAAAGTAGCAAGTCTGAGGATTGGGAACAGTTTAGATTTCAACAAAAAATGACCAAGAGATTGATTAAGAGGGGAAAAATAGAGTATGAGAGTAAACTTGCAAGAAACATAAAAGTGGATTGTAAAAGCTTCTACAAGTATGTAAAAAGAAAAAGATTAGTGAAGACAAATGTAGGTCCCTTACAGTCAGAAATGGGAGAATTTATAATGGGGAACAAGGAAATGGCAGAACAATTAAACAAATACTTTGGTTCTGTCTTCATGGAAGAGGACACAAACAACTTCCCAGAAATGCCAGGGAACGAAGGGTCTAGTGAGAAGGAGGAATTAAAGGAAATTAGTATTAGTAAAAAAATAATGCTGGAGAAATTAATGGGACTGAAAGCTGATAAATCCCCAGGGCCTGATCATCCGCATCCCAGAGTATTAAATGAGGTAGCCATGGAAATAGTGGATGCATTGGTTGTCCAAAATGCTATAGATTATGGAACAGTTCCTGCAGATTGGAGGGTGACAAATGTAACCCCACTATTTAAAAAAGGAGGGAGGGAGAAAACAGGGAACTACAGACCGGTTAGCCTAACATCAGTACTAGGGAAAATACTAGAATCTATTATAAAGGATGTGATAACAGAACACTTAAAAAATATCAACGGGATTAGACAAAGTCAACATGGATTTATGAAAGGGAAATCGTGTTTGACAAACCTACTGGAGTTTTTTGAGGATGTAACTGTAAGTGGATGTGGTGTATTTGGATTTTCAGAAGGCCTTTGATAAAGTCCCCCATAATAGGTTAGTGTGCAACATTAAAGCACATGGGATTGTGGGTAATATACTGGCATGGATTGAAAATTGGTGAACAGACAGGAAACAGAGAGTAGGAATAAATGGATTTTTTCAGGGTGGCAGGTGGTGACTAGTGGGGTACCGCAGGGATTAGTGCTTGGGCCCCAGCTGTTTACAATATATATCAACGATTTGGATGAGGGAACCAAATGTAATATTTCCAAGTTTGCTGATGACATGAAACAAGGTGGGATTGTGAGTTGTGAGGAGGATGTAAAGAGGCTTCAAGGCGATTTAGACAAGTTGAGTGAGTGGGCAAATACATGGCAGATGCAGTATAACATGGATAAATGTGAAGTTATCCACTTCGGTAGGAAAAACAGAAAGGCAGAGTATTATTTAAATGGTGATAGATTGGGAAATGTTGATGTACAAAGAGACCTGGGTGTCCTTGTACACCAGTCACTGAAAGCAAACATGCAGGTGCAGCAAGCAGTTAGGAAGGCAAATAGTATGTTGGCCTTCATTGCAAGAGGATTTGAGTACAGGAGCAAGGATGTCTTACTACAGTTGTACAGGGCCTTGGTGAGACCACACCTGGAGTACTGTGTGCAGTTTTGGTCTCCTTACCTAAGAAATTATATACTTGCCATAGACGGAGTGCAGCGAAGGTTCACCAGACTGATTCCTGGGATGGCAGGACTGTCGTATGAGGAGAGACTGGGTTGACTAGGCCTGTATTCACTAGTGTTTAGAAGAATGAGAGGGGATCTCATTGAAATATATAAAATTCTGACAGAGCTAAACAGACTGGATGCAGGGAGGACATTTCTCTTGGTTGGGGGGGTCTAGAACGAGGGGTCACAGTCTCAGGGTACAGGGTAGGACATTTAGGACTGAGATGAAGAGAAATGTCTTCACTCAGAGGGTGGTGAACCTATGGAATTCTCTACCACAGAAAGCTGTGGAGGCCAAGTCACTGAATATATTTAAGAAGGAGATAGATAGATTTCTAGACACAAAAGGCATCAAGGGGTATGGGGAGAGAGCGGGAATATGGTATTGAGATAGAGGTCAGCCATGATCATATTGAATGGTGGAGCAGGCTCGAAGGGCCGAATGGCCTACTCCTGCTCCTATTTTTCTATATTTCTATGTTTCTATGAGCTGTACAGGTGCTTACATTGGAGTCTTCGTGGCCACAAATAAGGGTTAATTTTCTGACATGTGTCTTGTGGAGCCTGAAGTGCTTATCAGGAATTTGCAGGTAGCGGCTCCAAGGAAAATCACGAAGCGTGTTCCTGCAATTTCCAGGTATGCACGCACGACGGGCAATTTGCTGCAATGAATCCTTGTCATATGGCCTTATCCAACTCAAATGAATGTAAGATTTAGTAGTTAAAGTTACAAAAAAGTTGTGCACGCTGTTTTTATGTAACTGATGATATGGGGGCTGAAGCTTAGTTTCTCCAGCGTATGGAACAGATATTCAACGTTATTGAATGCCTCTTCAGCATCTAATGGAAGGGTTATGGGGCTATATTTACTACTCCATTATTTATGTCAATGCAACTGGTAATTGGCTAGCTGAAACACAAAATGAATGAAACATACTATTAACAGGAAATATTTTCTTTCCAACTCACTGCACAAAGTAAGATTTAATAATAACTTGTAAACAAAGACAAATCCTCATGAGTCTCAGCTTTGTTGGCTGAAGTTACAACTTGTTCACAACAAGAACATGACCAGTATGTTTTGTAAATGGAGTTTTAACACTTAGGGGATAAATGATCAACTCCCTAAAAATTTGGATGAGCAGTATTAAACATAATACAGGATGAATATAACTTAACACATTTCAAGATATTAAATTATGCAGAGCATCTGCAGTGTTCTCCAGATAATGACCATTCTGTACACAGAGTAACACAGGAGCTCTTTCCAAAATCCAATTGAGGTATTTTTTTTAAATATCTGAATGTCTTATGTAATACTAGCCTGACTTTAATTGTAATTGTTGGTAGTTAATCAAAATGAAAGAGAAAAGCAGGTAAACAACATCGCTTTACACTCCACACAATCTTAAAAATGAACGCTATTATTCTTATTTGCCTGAAATATTAGCTTATGTACTGTAATTGGAGTTTACAGCACCCTGCAGAAACTCAGCACCTCCATTTCCAGAGCTGGAGTCTTTTCCTGCGACAATACAAAAATTTTACTAACAGTTAAAATGTTAAAAACAGAATTTTGATCGATATATTTTACGAACTGAAAAAAAAGCTAAATAAAAATGATAAATGGTCGGATTTTGCTGTGAAAATAATGTTGAGGCTAACAGCGCTCACCATTATTTATACGCAAATCAGAGAGTAACTTCCGGCAAGTGCACATGTGCAATTTAAACGCGAAAATCTGAAAGTTACAGTCCATTATGTGCTGTTCCTCTGTAAGCTACGCAAAAAAGACATCTCGCTGTTTTGAACTGTGTAAATTTCCAGTACTGATATCATAGACACTGACTAAACTTGCCACAAAAAGTTAAGGCAAGTCATTCCAGTCTAATTACCCTTTTAACAGTGTGGGAAGTCTTAATTACTGCCAAATAATCTCTGTGGCACTGAAAATTAATTTACCAAATGTGGAGTCTCATTCCTTCAGATTTTAATTATTGTTGGAGATTAATTTTAAAATGAAAATTATTTTTTCTTTCTCTCTTTTTTCTCTCATTCTTAATCCAATATTTCTTTCCCTCTCTTTATTCCTCTTTCTGTAACTGATTTGACATTAAATTCACTATTCGAACTTACAATTCCTGGTTCAGACTCTGCGCTGCTCATTAACAATTCTTCAATCTGATTAGTTAAAGAGCTACACAGTTGCTTGCCCTGTTCGCACAGGTCTCAGATGCCCTGTAGAGGGCGCCGTGCCATATGGATGCCACACTGACAGCAACTTGCCTTGCAAAAGCTCATGGAAAGTCTATAGACTGGATTTTGCCAGGCCCGAGGAGGCGGGTTTGGAGGCGTGTGAGGTGTTAAATTCGCAAAAAATGGCGGGTGGCTCCGAACCCGCCTCCAACGCGCCTCTGAGCAATTTTCCAAAAAGTGGGCTTTCAGACCCCGTTTTGATCCCGCCTCCAAGAAGCAGGATAGGCCCTTAAGACCCTTAACAAGCACTTAATTGTCTCTATAATGCCATTTTGAGAGGCCTTTCTAAGTTTAACACATTTCCCCCATGCTGCACATCTCCTCTGGAACACGCCAGTTAATCCTGACGTCCTCACAGGTGGACTGCTTACTAACAGCTGCAGCTCCATTAAAAAGGACTTTTCAACACTGCTCATTTGCTGGTGGCAGAACTTTCTTTTCTCAGGCCTGGGAGAACTTTTAACAGGCCTACTCATTGTGAAAGTTTTGAGGCTGAGATCCATCTGCAGTGTGACTTCCTGGGAAACCCCTCTCCCCACCTTGGCTGAGTGCTTCCTCAACTGAGGTATATACCAGAAGCATGGGAACCATTTATTCCCTTTCCTCCTGGACATCAGATTCGGGCGAAGACCAGCAGCAGCAGCACCCCGAACAATAGCAGCACCAACACCAGGAGCAACAACAGGAGCGCCAAAGCTGCTGCTCCCCCACCTGAAGCTGCACAGGCCAGAAGGTGCCAGCGCATGGAAGCAGATCGCCGCAGGAGATACCCCCAAAACAGGGTTTACAGACAGAGGATGAGCTACCTCAACATGACTGAGCAGCAGTGCCAAAGGAGGCTCAGATTTTCGCGAGAGGTAGTGGGTGACATCTGTGTAATGCTGCAGCAGGACCTGGAGCCCAGAGGAGCGGGTGGACACCGCTTAACAATGGCCGTCAAAGTCACCACCACACTCAGCTTTTTTGCTTCAGGCTCATTCCAGGGATCAACAACAGACATCAGCGGCATCTCCCAGGCAGCCGCACACACTTGCATCATGCAGGTAACCGATGCCCTCTTTGCCATCGTGCACAATTACATCAACTTCTCCAAGGATCAAGCAAGTGTAACTGTGCTTGCGGTTGGACTAGCTAATCTGGCAGGCTTTCCAAGGGTGCAGGGCATCATTGACTGCATACATGTGGCCCTTAAGGCACCCCATCACAATCCAGGTATTTTTGTCAACCGCAAGGGCTTCCACTCCCTCAACGTGCAGCTGGTGTGTGACCACAAGAAGGAAATTTTGCATGTTTGTGGCAAGTACCCTGGCAGTTGCCATGACTCCTTCATCCTGCGGCAGTCTAGTGTGCCTCCGCTCTTCAGTCCGCCAGACCAACATTTCGGATGGCTATTTGGAGACAAGGGCTATCCCCTGAAGACGTGGCTAATGATGCCATTGAGGAGGCCATCCAACGAAGCTGAGGAGCGCTACAACTCCAGCCACATTTCCAACAGATCCATAATCAAGCAAACCATTGGCTTGCTGAAGATGCGATTCAGATGCCTTGATAGATCAGGTGGAGCCCTGCAGTACTCAGCAGCCAGGGTCTCCAGAATCGTCGTGGTCTGCTGTGCACTTCACAAAATGAAACAGCATCGTGGCTTGCAGCTGCCTGAGGTACAAGTGGCTCATCACATAGCCTCCTCAGATGAGGATGAGGATGATGATGATGAGGAGGAGGAGAGCGACAACGAACTGCTTGCGGAGGCGCATCAACCAGCGGCAGCAGCAGGCGAGCACATTGCTGCCGAGGATGCAAGGGACGCACTCATCCTGGCCAGATTTGCTTAGCCTGCCCAATCAAACACTTTTGCCTCACAGCTTCTTACCAGACTATCGACAATGGGCAAGAACCTGCAGATTCCTATCACTCTGACCACCATACTGACACTTGCAAGTCGCCCTAAGCCCTCAATGTGGAATTCCCATTTGTGAAATGACACAGCCCAGAACTTCAACAGTTTACCATCAAGTTTTTTTATCACATAAATTCACAGATGGCTTTTCAAAAATAAACACTACAGAACACCCAAGTGACTACCCTTGTGACTGCTTGTGCTTTATTTTCCTCTTACGTGTGCTCCTACGTGGTGCTTCCCCTGTGGCTTCAGCAGATGTGGAGGCCCCTTGCTCACTTTCTTGCTGCTCCTGCCTCGACACCTTTGGCGGGCGTCCTCTAGGGTTGCGAATCTGTGAGGGCTCGGCAAAAGTCTGCTGCTCCTGTGGCTGTGCAGGGGCTGAGATGCTGATCTCAGTTGGATGAGGACTCTGGTGGGGCTCTGACCGAGGGCTCTGCAGTGGCATGATCGTGTGAGCACTTGGAGAGGAGCCCCCACTTCCTTGTTCTCTGCCACCAACATCCCTCTCATGGGTCAGCCCCACTTCAGAGCTAGCAAGTGGCTTGACAGCACATTGCTGCACTTCAGGGGGGCCATGAGGACCGTTTCTGTACTGGAAGTCCTACTCCAGAGGACTTCCATGAAGGTCTGGTTTCTCTGCTCAATAGCTGTCATTCGCTCCTCAAGAGATGTCAGTCTATTCTGAACAATGACCATGTTTTCAAGACCCTGGTGACTAAGCTCCTCCATGGCCGTAGCCATCCTCTCCTCCATGGCCGTAGCCACCCTCTCCTCTACCGTAGTCATCCTCTGCTCTATGGTAGCCAGCCTTACCACGGAGGTAGCCATCCTTTCCACGGAGGTTGCCATCCTTTCCTTGGTGATGCGTTCATGCACCAATGCCTCCACAAGGGCTCTGCTCATGTTAGCGATGGACTCCTCCATTCGCTCCACACTCGCAGTGACCCTGGAGACAAAACCTGCCAGAGACTCCTGCACCTGTTCCTGGAGTTCCAGCACCACTCTCCTTCTGGATGGACCCAGAGGCACAGGGTCTGAGCTGGCAGAGTCCTGCGCCCTTAATCAAGGACTCGCCTCTGCTGTCCCTGTCTCCACAACCTGCTGATGCTCACTTGTGAGCTATGATACACCAGGTGACAACACTACTCTATCTCCCGAAGGTCCCACCGAGGTGTGAGTGTCTGCGCTGGTGCTGGGTGCGCTTTATTCTGCTGATGCTGCACCCTCAGAGTTTGCAGCTTCCTCTGAGGAGTCTGGGGGCTCAGGCTGTTCCTCCTGGACAGTTGGGAGGGGGACTGTCGATGGTCCCGTGGGGGAGTAAAGGAAAGAGTTAGACATGTGAGATAGAAGTTGCATGCACATTGAATTGTGCAGATGATCATAAGTCAATCTGTTAGAGCGAGTGGATGCTGTAAATCAGAATAAAATGCTGGAAATACTCAGCAGGTCAGGCAGCATCTCGACCTGAGACGTGAACTCTGTTTCTCACTCCACAGATGTTGCCTGACCTGCTGAATATTTCCAGCATTTTCTGTCTTCTCAGAGGCCTTCCTTTGCATTCCGAGGCCTTGCACACATCTATTAGCACTCCCTGCACACTTAAAAAACTTTTAACATGTATTGCATCAAGCCACTACATAAATAAAATTTTAAAAATCCAGTCCAAAAGCTTAAATGCACACTTACCTGAAAGATGTGTGTGTCTCTTTAAAAGGTGCTGACAGTGCCTCTGTCAGTCTGTTGAACACTGGGTTTTCATGGCGAGCTTCTCCAGTCTAGGCAATATCCTCGTAAATCTCCTCTGTACCCTCTCTAGTGCAATCACACCTTTCCTGGAATGTGGTGACCAGAACTGCACGCAGTACTCTAGCTGTGGCCTAACTAGTGTTTTATACAGTTCAAGCATAACCTCCCTGCTCTTGTATTCTATGCCTCGGCTAATAAAGGAAAGTATTCCGTATGCCTTCTTAACCACCTTATCTACTTGGCCTGCTACCTTCAGGGATCTGTGGACCTGCACTCTACACTTCTCAGTGTCCTACCATTTAATGTGTATTCCCTTGCCTTGTTAACCCTCCCTAAATGCATTACCTCACACTTCTCTGGATTGAATTCCATTTACCACTGTTCTGCCCACCTGACCAGTTCATTGATATCTTCCTGCAGTCTACAGCTTTCTTCTTCATTATCAACCACACAGCCGATTTTAGTATCATCTGCAAACTTCTTAATCATACCCCCTACATTTAAGTCTAAATCATTGATATATATCACAAAAAGCAAGGGACCTAGTACTGAGCCCTGCGGAACCCCACTGGAAACAGCCTTCCAGTCACAAAAACACCCATTGACCATTACCCTTTGCGTCTTGCCTCTGAGCCAATTTCAGATCCAACTTGCCACTTTGCCCTGGATTCCATGGGCTTTTATTTTTGTGACCAATCTGCCATGTGGGACCTTATCAAAAGCCTTGCTAAAATCCATATTCACTACATCAAATGCACTACCCTCATTGACCCTCCTTGTTACCTCCTCAAAAAATACAATCAAGTTAGTCAGACATGACCTTCCTTTAACAAATCCATGCTGACTGTCCTTGATTAATCCATGTCTTTCTAAATGAAGTTTTATCCTGTCCCTCAGAAATTTTTCCAATAATTTTCCCACCATCGAGGTTAGGCTGACTGTCCTGTAATTACTCAGTCTATCCCTTTCTCCATTTATAACAAAGGTATGACGTTAGCAGTCCTCTAGTCCTCCGGCACCACATCTGTAGCCAGAGAGGATTGGAAAATAGAAAATGCTGGAAACACTCAGCTCAGCAGGCCAGGCAGCATCCGTGGAGAGAGAAACAGAGTTAACGATTCAGGTCGATGACCCTTGGCCAGAACTGGAAAAAGTTGGAGATGTAACAGGTTTTAAGCAGCTGCAGAGGCAGGGAAAGGGGGTAGGAGGAGGGGAGGAAGGAACTAAAGGCATAATCTGTGCTCGGATTGAACTCAGGAGAGATAAAATGTTGCAAATGAGGATGGCAGAATCATCAACAGCTGCCACCTGAAAAAATGGGGGGTTATAGTCTGAAATTGTTGAACTCAATGTTGAGCCCAGAAGGCTGTAAAGTGCCTAATCGAAAGATGAGGTGCTGTTCCTCGAATTTACGTTGAACTTCATTGGAACAGTGTAAGAGGCCGAGGACAGAGAGGTCAGAGTGGGAGTGGAGGGGAGATTTCAAGTGACAATTGACCAGAAGCTCGGGGTCACCCTTATGGACTGAACGGAGGTGTTAAAACCTGTTACATCTCCAACTTTTTCCAGTTCTGATGAAGGGTCATCGACCTGAAACGTTAACTCTGTTTCTCTCTCCATGGATGCTGCCTGGCCTGCTGAGTGTTTCCAGCATTTTCTGTTGTTAATTCAGATTTCCAGCATCCGCAGTATTTTGCTATTGTATGAGGATTGGAAAATGATGGCCAGAGCCTCTGCTATTTCCTCTTTTGCTTCTCTTAACAGCCTGGGATACATTTCATCTGGGCCTGGGGATTTATCCACTTTCAAAGCTGCTAATCCCCTTAATACTTCCTCTCTCACTATGTTTATTTCATTTAATATTTCACACTCCTCCTCCCTGATTGCAATGTCTGCATCGCCCCTCTCTTTTGTGAAAACAGACGCAAAGTATTCATTAAAAACCATGCCCACATCTTCCATCTCCACACACAGATTACCTTTATGGTCTCTAATAAGCCCTACTCTTTCTTTAGTTATCCTCTTGCTCTTAATGTATTTATAAAACATCTTTGGGTTTGCCTTGATTTTATTTGCCAATATTCTTTCATGCCCTCTCTTTGCTTTCCTAATTTCATTTTTAATTTCACCCCTGCACTTTCTATACTCCTCTAGAGTTTCTGTAGTATTCACCCCTCGGTATCTGTCATAAGCCTCCCTTTTTTCTTTATCCTACCCTGTATGTCTCTTGACATCCAGGAGGCTCTAGATTTGTTAGTCCCACCCTTTTTTTTTAAGGGAACATACTTGCTCTGTACCCTCAGGATCTCCTCCTTGAATGCCTCCCACTGCTCTGACACTGATTTACCTTCAATGAGCTGTTTCCAGTCCACTTTGGCTAAATCCCATTTCAGCTTAGCAAAATTGGCTTTTCCCCAATTGAGAACTGTTATTCCTGGTCTATCTTTGTCCTTTTCCATACCTACCGTAAATCTAACTGAATTATGATCACTAGCACCAAAATGCTCTCCCACTGATACTCCTTCCACCTGCCCAGCTTCATTTTACTAAAACTAAGTCCAAAACCGCCCCCTCCCTTGTTGGGCTTGTTACATACTGGCTAAAAAAGTTCTCCTGAATGCATTTTAGGAATTCCGCACCCTCTATACCTTTCACACTAATTTTATCTCAGTTTATATTAGGGTAGTTGAAATCCACTAGTATTGCTGCCCTATAGTTTTGCACTTCTCAGAAATTTGCCTACATATTTGCTCTTTTATCTCCCTCTGACTGTTTGGGGGTCTATAGTACACTCCCAGCAGTGTGATCGCCCCTTTTTTATTCTTCAATTCAACCCAAAGGGCCTCATTTGATGATCCTTCTAACATATCATCCCTCCTCACAGCTGTAATTGTTTCTTTAATCAATACTGCGACCCCCACCTCCTTTTTTACCCTCTCTCTATCCCATTGGAAAACCCTGTAACCAGGAATGTTGAGCTGTCATACCTGCCCTTCTTTCAGCCATTCCTCAGTAATAGCTATAATATCATACTCCCAAGTGCCTATCTGTGCTCTCAGCTCATCTGCCTTATTCCCTATACTCCTTGCATTGAAGTATATACCATTTAGCACTGCTAAACTCCCTTGTTGTCTATTTTCTAGCCCTTGCTTCCTCTGTCTTCCAAATTCACTTTCTACTTTTCTGCTTTCTAATTTTAGCTTTGCTTCTCTCCCTTCTGAATCTATTCTCAGGTTCCCATCCCCCCACCAAGCTAGTTTAACCCCCCCCCCTCCCGCCATCAGCACTAGCAAACCCCCCCCCCCAACGAGGATATTGGTCCCAGCTCTGTTGAGGTGTAACCCGTCCACTGGTACAGGTCCTACCTTCCCCAAAAACGGTCCCAATGCCTCAGGAATCTAAAGCCCTCCCACTTGCACCATCTCTCCAGCCACGCATTCATTTGCTCTATCCTCCTATTTCTGCACTCATTAGCACGTGGCACTGGTTACTACCTTTGAGGTCCTGCTTTTTAATCACTTTCCTAGCTCCCTAAACTTTGCCTGCAGGACCTCATCCCTCTTTCTACCTAAGTCATTGGTACCGATATGGACAACAACCTCTGGCTGTTCACCCTCTCCCCCCAGAATGCACAGCAGCCGCTCGGTGACATTATTGACCCTGGCACCAGAGAGGCAACATACCATCCTGGAGTCACTTCCCCCGTGCAGCTAAGCCACCCATGGTGCTGTGGACTTGGCTCTGGCTGCACTCCCCAGAGGAACCATCGCCCCCACCAGTACTCAGAACAGAATACTGGTTGGAGAGCGAGATGCATTCAGGGGACTCCTGCACAACCTGCCTGGTCTTCCCCTCTGTCTGGCGGTCACCCATTCCCTCTCTGCCTGCACACTCTTAAGCTGCAGGGTGGTCACCTCTAGAAATGTGCTATCCACATAACTCTCAGCCTCGTGGAGGCACCGCAGTGACTCCAGCTGCCGCTCAAGCTCCGAAACGCTCAAGCTCGAGTTGCTGTAGCTCGTGACACTTCCTGCACATGTGGTCATCCAGGTTACGCGAAGCGTCCAGGACTTCCCACATGGCACGGGATGTGTATTTTACGGAACTGAGCTGCCCTGCCATGCCTCTAGTTATTAGATTAATTAACTAAAGTTTTTCGTATACCCCTCTGCCCTTAGTTAAAGACTAAGGCCTAAAAATTCAGTTGCTTTGTGCTCCGTTAGTGCCCTAAGAGGGCGCTTACTGTGCGCAAAGCAACTAGCGCCCAGTCGCGGCGCCGCCAATGCCTCCCGTGAAATTCAACGGGAGGTTAGCAGCGGCGGTAACCGCTAGCGCCCCGTGGCGCTGCGCCGTTGCCGCTGACGTCATCGCCATGCGCAGCACCCCGCTCGTGCCCCGGCCGCGATCTTCGGTAGCGCCCCCTGACTTACCGCCGGACACTATGTCCAACGGGGTCAGGGGGGCCTACCTGCGACCAGGGTGGCGCTAATTAAAAGCGAGGTGCCGGGCGGCCATTTTTGTTGCTGGCCGCCTGCCAGCACCTGCCCCCGTTGCCGTCTCCGGCCTCCTGACGAGCCCCCCCACGGAGTGCCGGCTGCGCTCCATGTGTTCGGCACTTCTCTTGAGTGTTGGGCACTTTTGCCGGCACTCCGATCCCTGGTGGCCCAGCTGGGCCCGGGTCACGCTGTGCAAGGCCCCTCCCCTTTAAGAAGGGGAGGAAGGCCTGCAGTACCGCAGTGCGATGTACCACAGAGCGTGGCGCCGCGGCACGTCGCGCTGTGATAGTCACTCGCAGCGCCCCAAGAGGGAGGCGGGGCACTTCCAGTAGCACCCTGCTTCCCTCTTTGGGCCCTACCAATGAATTTTGGCCGCAGGGGCGCTAATTTTTTCAGGGCGCTATATGTAGCAAAGTTAGCACCCCAAGTTAGCACCCCAAAGGGGACGCCACTCAATTTTTCCCCCTAAAAGACAACAAACAAAAAAAAAAGTGATAATCAAAAAAATAATAGCAATTTCAATGAAGTGCTGGAGGCCAATAGATGTCCATAATATGCTATCTCAGAAAGGTGTGAATGGCTTCAAGAAAATGGGGGAAAGTGAGAAGAAAATATTTTCTTTTTTCACATTTTCCTGTGGTTATTCTGTGATGAGGGAGTAACATCCTGGTATACTCCCAAGTCTCTAGCACCTCAATTACTCCTACGCTGTGGTTGGGTGCTGTGGGTTGACTTGCTTCCTTAATGTTATCTTCACCTATGTGGAGGAGCACCTCATCTACCCTAATATCTGAACTGAATTGGCAGCTCTCGATAATGCTTAGTCTCAGTTGCTGTGCTTTTTTCAGGTCTCTCTTTACCCCTCTGCTCATCTTTTTAATGGCCAGTAATTCCGGTCCCAACGCGTGAGTACGGACGGTGTACTCACGCGTGGGCCCGTTGGAAGTGCCGGATTCCAGCATGCACAGCACATGCGCGGGAAACCGGCATTTCCTCTCCATCGAACTAAGGGGTTAAGAGGTCCAACGCGTGCGCGCAGGACTCTGCGCGCACGCGTTGAACTTCCTTCGTTTAGACAGGTTTGCGCGTGTGCAAGGGACTGAACTTTTTGGAAATGAAAAAAGGAGGCGTAAGCAGTGGATTCTTGAAGGTAAGTGGTCTAATATTTAAAATTATTACATTTTTTCCACAGCTTCATTGTTTTTAAGGACTTTACAGTAAGGTAAGTTTATTTCTGGACCCGAATTCGTAAAAAAAAATTTTTTTCAAAAATGTTATTAATTGTTTTAAATAGTTTTTTAAAGTTATTTATAGTTTATTTAATTATTGGGATGTTTTTTTAAATTTTAATTAAAGTTAAACTAGTCTTTTGGGCGCCCGTACTTTTCATGAGTTTGACTGTCTTTACCATCAAACTCATGAATGAGTTTCCCCTCCCCTGATTGGCTGCAGAGTGCTCACCTGATCCCAGCTGGCACATCGCACTAACTACGCCGCTGGATCAGGTAAGCACATCGCACCGACATCTGAACCGGGCCAGTGACAGGAAATGCAAGCAGGCCCGGGCTTCAGATGTCAGCGCGCAGGGTGAGTGCAGATCGGGGGCTTGCACGCGCGGCAAGCACCCGATCCTAATTTCTGGCCCATTATGTTTCTGCAAATAGAAAATCGAAATGAAGGATGAACTTTTTTACTAAAAGGGTGGTACGTATGTTCAACAGATTACTGACACAGGTGGTGGAACAAGAAATAATAATAAGTTTCAAGAAAGAAATGGACAAGGGCCGAGAAACTGGATTTCACAGCAATGTTCCCTTTAAGCTCTCTGGACCTCCCGTGCAGCCGACTTTTCAATGGGAAAACCCGTGCCTGTGTGGTATTTTGAATGGGCCGCGCAGCCCCTTAAGGGGCCCGCAAACCTAAAAAAAATGAACGAAAACCTTGTTGCACAGCATCCATTTTTCAGGTAAGAAACTGGCGCTGAAAGGACCAATATGGTATGTGGTGTGCACATGTTCATTCTACGCTGGTAGTTGCACAGGGCGCCTGCCTGAAACTGTCTTCAGGCTCATTGCGTATACAAATTGGGGGGCCAAATGCCTATTTCAAGCCCCTTTATGAAATGACTTCTCAACATACTGGTTAAATTTCAGCGGTTTTTAAATGGACTACTGGAGGCTGCCAACAAAATGCTCAGTGAGTATATAGTGCTCCTTCAGGCTCCACATTGAAACTGTAGGCCTCTGCCGGCCACCGCTCGCCCCCCATCTGATCTCCTCCTTGCCGCCCCCCCCCCACCCCCGGACTCCCCATGGATCCGGTGCTGACTCCCACCTCCCCCCCCACCCCGCTCGCCCCCCTTCTGATCTCCTCCTTGCTGCCCCCCCACCCCCGGACTCCCTGTGGATCCGGTGCTGACTCCCACCCCCCCCACTGGCTGATCTTCATCCTCTTCATGACATGAAGTTGTTTCAAAGCACTCAGACACTACTCTAGCATTACTCCACATCTCAGGGTATTCTATTTCAGATATGCATGCTAGCTGGCAGGTACCATCAGCCCATGACACAAATTTGTTCCTATCCATGCAGTTCCATCCCCTGTCTCAGGCTAAACCAGATTGCTCGTAACCTCAATGTCTTGTCTGACCCTGAAGTATACTTCAGACTCCATATCCTCTCTATCACAAATGCAGCCTACTTCCACCACTGTAACATTGCCTACCGCCACCCCCACCTCAGCCCCTCTGTCACTGAAACATTCACATGCAGCTTTTCCACCTGCAGACTCACTTATTCCAATGCTTTGCTGGCCTTTATCCTCCGCCTTCTATAAAATCCAGCTTGCCCAAAATTCACTGCTATTACCCGATCCTGTGCCGAATCCCGCTTGTCCATCACTACCATCCTCACTGACTTACAATGGCTCCCCATCCCTCAATGCCTCAACTTTAAGATCCTTGTCCTTGTCTTTAGATCTCTGTCTGACCTTGGCCCTCATTATGTTTGTAACCTTTGCCAGCCCTACATCCCTCCCAAACTCTCTGTTCCTCTGAATCTGGCTTCTTGTGCATCTTCCTCTCCCTTCAACCCACCATTGACAGCAGAACCTACAGCCGCGTGGACCCCACTCTCCGGTATTCGTTCTGCCTCACCAACTCTCTCTCTGCCTTTAAGAAACTCCTTAGAACCCATCTTATTGACTAAGCATCTTCCAATTTCTCCCTGGCTCAGCCTCCATTTTCCTCATACCTCTGTGAACAAACTTGGAACAATATATATGCAAGTTGTTAGTTGATGTTGTACAAGAAATACAAGATAATATTTTAATTTGTCCACTATATTATTGTAATTAAGCTGATAATCACCAATGGCACTTATTCTCTGCTTTTCTGGAAAAGAACTGAATCACGGATGCAAGCTCCAAAACACTGATAACATTCCTCGAACACTACATGATAAGGGCAGAATTTAGCTCATTCCTTCACCATGAACTAGTGGCACTAATTACAGGGAAATCCTATCTGCCCCTCAGGTGGACATAAAACATTCCATGGCACTATCTGAAGAAGAGCAGGGAGTTCTCCCAGAGTCTTGGTCAACATTTATCTCTCCACCAACATCACCAAAATCAGATTATCTAGTCAATTATATTATTGCTGTTTGTGGGACCTTGTTGTGCACAAATTGGCTGGAAAGTTACCCCCCATCACAACAGTGACCACACTTCATGAGGTCACGAAAGATGCTTTATAATAACAAGTTATTCTTCTTATCAACATTAAGACAGCAAAGGTTACTGAAATATCAATGAATGAATTAAATGATTACTTATTGAACTAAAGCATTCACACCAAGCATATCATTTAAATTATGACTTTAATGGACTGATTATAATCCTTGTCATTAACAATACCTGTCCCAAGTCCCAACGGGCGACAAGCTGATCCTCCTTGACAACTTTAATGCCAGAGTTGGAAAGGACACAGACCTCTGGGGAGGTGTGATTGGCAGAGAGGGGGTAGGGAAAGCCAAATCCAATGGTACCCTCTGTTATAAATCTCATCATCAAGAAACTACTTATGAAATAATGCTGGACGGCCAGCTGGTGGCACCGTCCAAGGAGTATAAATACTCGGACGTGGGCCCCAGCTTGTCAGGGACATTTTGTAAGACAAGGAGCTAGTGAAATACAACTAGACTTCCATGTTCTGAAACAAGTTGATTAAAGACTTGATTTATGATCAAATCAAGTGCGTAGTGAGTTTTATCACGTCAATTTAATCAACTTGATATCGACTCCACGCTTTGGGTGATTTCAGGAACAGCCAGCTATGACTCAAACTGTAGAAGGGAACTCAGACAAGTAATCGATCCATCATGGAGAAACTACTCAGCCCCGCCCGTCTCGACCTGGACTCGAATTCACTTACAGCTGCGAAGGTATGGAAACACTGGTATCGTACTTTCAGCAACTTCCTCAGGGTGTGTGGTGAAAATGTTCCTGATAAATTAGAGTTACATGCGAATTATGTATCCCCTCATGTGTTTGATTATATTGAAGACTGTGTAGACTATGACGCCGCTATCCAAATACTACAGCAGCTATATCTCAAGTCCCCAAATGAAATTTTTGCTCGGCATCTACAGGCCACAACTCGACAACAACCCGGGGAATCACTTGACGAATTCCTTCAGAAACTTTGCAGGCTCAGCAAGGATTGTAATCTTAAAGCTGTTACAGCTAAGCAGTACCAGGAGGAGTTAATTCGAGATTCCTTTATTAATGGGATTGCGTCTCCCTTCATACGTCAGCGTCTGTTGGAGAATAAAACCCTCAAGTTACAGGCTGCCTATGACCAGGCATGTTCTCTGGACTTAGCAAAGAGGAATGCAGATAGCTATCTTTCACCACGTGCACGGGCTGCTGCTATCACTTTTAGTGACTCCTTCGATAGGCCTCGGGCGGAAGCCCTCATGGATGACGACTCCAACCTGGCTGATGGCAACCCTACCCTAGAAACCTACATTGATGATGACCCCACCCTAGCAGCATCTTGGCAATCCGGAAGAAAGTGTTTCTTCTGTGGAGGTGCGTTCCATTATAAGAAATTTTGTCCTGCTCGTAACGCAACCTGCAATCATTGCAGCAAGAAAGGTCACTTTTCTAAGGTATACCAGTCAAGAGCCACTGTTAGTAAGAAAGGCCACTTTTCTAAGGTATACCGGTCGACAGCTCCTGTTTGTTTTGCAGCTACTATCGATAAAACTGCTCCTCCCCCAAGAGCCACGACTAAGATTACAACTGCAATCTATAAAACGGCTCCTCCCCCAAGAACCACTACCAAGGTTACAGCTGTCAAGGGTAAAACTGCCCCTCCTCCCATCACAGCTGTTTTCCCCCAAAGTATGTCCCATCCAGCCATGAAGGTTTTGGTAAATGGACACATTTTGATTGCACTACTCGACTCATGCAGCTCTGACAGCTTCATTAGTGAGCGGGCTGTCAGTAAGTTAAAACTGCGTATTTACCCCTCGGACAGGGAAATTGCAATGGCTCTGACGACACTGACCACCAATTCTTCCGGCTTTTGTCTTGTCGACCTTATCCTCAATGGCCGCACTTATTTCTCCACCCGGCTCAGGGTGCTCAAGAACCTATGCAGTGATGTGCTCCTGGGACAGGATTTCCAGAAACAACACAAAAGACTCACTTTCGAGTTTGGAGGGTCAAAGCCAGAGCTTACTATTTCCAAAGTACCGTTTTGTGTGCTTTCGGCGGCTTCGCTTGATGAGCCCTCCTTGTTTGCCAATCTTTCCCCCGATAGTCACTAAATCACGACGTTTCAACCAAGATGATCGAGCCTTTATCGAGGCAGAAATCTCTCGCCTTCTAGCTGACAGTATCATTGAGCCATGTTCAGCTTCCTGGCGGGCTCAAGTTGTCATTGTTAAAAATCCTCTGAAGCAACACAAGAAACATCTTTGCATTGATTACTTGCAAACTATTAACCAGTATACCGACCTGGATGCCTACCCATTACCACGCATCGATGACATGGTCAATAACCTTGCCAACTACAAGGTATTTTCAACTTTTGATTTAAAGAGTGCATATCATCAAGTACCGTTAAAGGACTCTGACAAAAAGTATACGGCCTTTGAGGCTAATGGTCGGCTTTACCAGTTTTGTCACCTTCCATTTGGGGTCACCAATGGGGTGGCCGTCTTTCAATGGGCAATGGATAGCCTAGTCAAACAGGAGAACTTAACGGACACTTTTGCATATCTGGATAATATCACCATTGCTGGTCATGACCAGAAGGAGCATGATGCCAACCTCCAGAAATTTTTTGACGTTCTCCGTCGTCGCAACTTAACCTTAAATGAGTCCAAATCTGTGAAATCAGTACCATCAGTCAGCATCCTTGGCTACTGGGTGGGCAACAGTGTCATCAAACCGGATCCGGAGCGACTTCACCGCTTCAGGAGCTCCCTCCCCTTACGAATCTCACCTCTCTTCGTCGGGCACTCGGCATGTTCGCCTATTATGCGAAATGGATACCCCACTGCTCCGACAAGATCCAGCCCCTGCTTCACGCTAAGTCATTTCCATTGGAGGCAACGGCTATTTCAGCTTTTAACTTCCTCAAGCGACAACTGGAAAAAGCCACGCTTCGTTCCATTGATGAAAATCTTCCTTTCGTGGTCGAGTGCGATGCATCGGATGTGGCGATCTCTGCTACCTTGAATCAAGGTGGTCGACCCTTTGCATTTCTGTCCAGAACTTTGCAGGGTAGCGAGCTCCATTATCCTCCTGTCGAGAAGGAGGCTACGGCCATCATCGAAGCGGTACGTAAATGGAGTCATTTTCTCTCCCGTCGCCATTTCACACTTATAACCGATCAGCGCTCTGTGGCCTTTATGCTGGATAACCGGAAATGCACTAAGATCAAGAATAACAAAATACAACTCTGGAGGATGGAATTGGCTGCCTTTGGATACACCATACATTATCGACCCAGCAAAGAGAATGTGGCCCCGGATACCCTCACGCGGGCATTCTGCTCTTCTATGTCAACTTCGACTCTGGCGGATCTTCATACTGACTTATGCCATCCTGGCATTACCCGTATGTTGCACTTTGTGCGATCTAAAAATCTCCCATTTTCTACGGATGATGTGAAAAGAACGTGCTCCTCCTGTAAAATTTGTGCGGAGGTAAAACCGCAATTCTTCCGTCCATTGGATGGCTCGCTCATACACGCTATGCTGCTTATGCAACGACTCAGCATTGACTTTAAAGGGCCATTGCCTTCCTCAACGTGGAACACCTACTTACTGACTATGGTGGACGAATATTCATACTTTCCCTTTGCTTTCCCCTGTCCCAATGTGTTTACTTCCACAGTGATCAAATGCCTTGATCAAGTCTTTTCCCTTTGCGGTACGGCCAATTTCATCCACTCTGATCGGAGTCCCTCCTTCATGTCAAGCAAACTCAAAAGTTATCTCTCCCAACGGGGAATCGCCACAAGTAAAATGACACCGTACCATCCCATTGGTAACGGACAGGTTGAAAGATACAACGCTATCATTTGGAGCGCTGTTCATCTTGCGCTGAGGTCACGCAATCTACCAGACCAGCAGTGGGAAACTATGCTCCCTGACGCGTTGCATTCCATCAGGTCTCTCCTTTCTACTTCCACCAATGTCACACCTCACGAGCGATTCTTCAGCTTCCAGCGTCGCTCCACCCATGGGACGTCTCTACCAT
Organism: Somniosus microcephalus; assembly: GCF_052327205.1. NCBI lineage: Eukaryota > Metazoa > Chordata > Chondrichthyes > Squaliformes > Somniosidae > Somniosus > Somniosus microcephalus. The sequence goes on along the minus strand of NC_140993.1, from coordinate 82,041,982 downwards.
CATTGTTGGCAGCGCCTGGCCCCGTGCTGCTCTGAAGATTCGTCTGATCATTGAAAACCGATCCTCTAGTCGACGAGGTTGAACTTACGGATGTCAACCCCACATACGCACATGTTTCGCTCCGGGACCTGGCTCCCTGTCCGGCCGGTTTCGCGGACCCAACTGATGGAGGGACCCGCGGGGATGATGCTGACACTCTGCGCTCCCCCGAGGATGACGCCCTACCTGGGACATCGAGGGATCTGCCGGCTGCCCTGCCAGATCCGCTCGGGGAGCCAAGCGCTCCCCGTGGGATGGCCACCCCGGGCCAGGACGCCGGTCAATCCCCGGCTAACCAATGGGATGAAGCCAGTTCTGCACCTGTGGGGGCCCGCACCCGGAGTCACGATCTCCCCAGCCTCCCTCGGGTCAATCAGAGCAACACAGGCCCTGTCGATCCGCCGGTATGGATGAAGCGGCCCAGGGACCAAGACACGGTCCGGGAAGATGTGCCTTCTGGCCATAAACAAAAATCTAAAAGACTGCGGCTATTCGTGGTCCGCCTAATCTGTTAAGAGGAAATCGTCGGACTTCCAAATCTTTTAGGCAGGAAGAATGTTATAAATCTCATCATTAAGAAACTAGATAGGGTTCTCTGCAGCCAAGAGCGGGAGTCCCGAAGGCTGTGTTGCCTGCCCGGTGCCAGGGTTAAGGACATCTCTTCTGGGCTGGAAAGAAACTTGGGGTGGGAGGGGGAGGATCCAGTTGTCGTGGTCCATGTTGGTACAAACGACGTAGATAGGACAAGGAAGACGGTTCTGTTAAAGGAGTATGAGCAGCTAGGGGTCAAATTAAAAAACAGAACCTCAAGGGTAATAATCTCTGGGTTATTACCTGAGCCACGAGCGAATTTGGCTAGGATAAATAAAATTAAAGAGTTAAATGCATGGCTCAAAGGTGGGAGAAATGGGTTTTGCTTCTTGGGGCACTGGCACCAGTACTGGGGCAGGAGGGAGCTGTTCCGTTGGGACGGACTCCACTTGGCCAGTGCTGGGACTAGAGTCCTGGCGAATCATATAACTAGGGCTGTAGAGGGGGCTTTAAACTAATTAGTGGGGGGGAGGTTTCTAGAGAGCAAATAATAGAAATGACAATGGAGAAGGTCATGGACTTAGGTAGCAGTGGGGGAATTAAAAAACAGAACATGTCAGGAAGGGACAGAAGGTATGGAGTAAAAGGTAAAGTACTAAAAGGGGAAAAAACAGGAACCAAGTGTCACAAAACATATTTGAAAGTTCTTTATCTGAATGCACGTTACATTCGTAACAAATTGAATGAGTTAACGGCACAAATAACTACATATGGGTATGATCTTGTGGCCATTACAGAAACATGGCTGCAGGGTGACCATGACTGGGAATTAAACATACCAGGTTATTTAACAATCAGGAAGGACAGGCAGGAAGGGAGGGGAGGTGAGGTGGCTATGTTAATAAAGGAAGGAATCACAAAATACAGAGAAATGATATTGGGTCAAAGGAGCAGGATAATGAAACAGTTTGGGTGGAGATAAGGAATAATAAGGGGAAAAAAACACTAGTGGGCGTAGTCTATAGGCCTCCGAACAGTTGCAACTCTGTTGGACGGAGTACTAATCAGGAAATAGTTGAGGCTTGCAATAAGGGAACAGCTATAATTATGGGGGATTTTAACTATCATATTAACTGGACAAATCAAATTGGGCATAGCAGCCTTGAGGATGAGTTCATTGAGTGTATTAGGGATGGGTTTCTTGAGCAGTATGTAACTGAACCGACCAGGGGGCAAGCAACCTTAGATTTGGTCCTGTGTAATAAGACAGGATTAATTCAAAATGTCCTAGTAAAGGATCCCCTTGGAATGAGTGACCATAACATGGTTGAATTCCATATTCTATTAGAGGGTGAGAAGGTTGGATCTCAAACAAGCGTGCTGAGCTTGAATAAAGGAGACTATGAAGGTATGAGAGCGGAATTGATTAGAGTGGACTGGGAAAATAGATTAAAGGGTAAGACGGTACATGATCAGTGGTGTACATTTAAGGAGTTATTTTACAACTTCAAAAAAAAATATATTCCACTGAGGGAAAAAGGGTGTAAAAGAAAAGATAGCCATCCGTGGCTAAGTAAAGTAATTAAGGATAGTATCCGACTAAAAACAAGGGCATATAAGGTAGCCAAATCTAGTGGGAGGATAGAAGATTGGAAAGTCTTTAAAAGACAGCAAAAAATAACTAAAAGATTGATTAAGAAAGGGAAGATAGATTATGAAAGTAAATTAGCAAAAAATATAAAAACAGATAGCAAAAGTTTCTATAGTTATATAAAAAGAAAAAGGGTGGCTAAAGTAAATGTTGGTCCCTTAGAGGATGAGACCGGGAAATTAATGGTGGGAAACATGGAGATGGCAAAAACGCTGAAAAAATATTTTGCATCAGTCTTTACGGTAGACGACACTAAGAATATCCCAACACTGGCCAAACAGGGGGCTCTCGGGGGGGAGGTGCTAAATACGATTAAAATCACTAAGGAAGTGGTACTTTGTAAAATAATGGGACTCAAGGCGGATAAATCCCCTGGATCTGATGGCTTACATCCTAGGGTCTTGAGGGAAGTGGCGTTAGGGATTGTGGATGCATTGGTAATAATTTTCCAAAACTCCCTGGACTCAGCAAAGGTCCCGGCAGATTGGAAAACTGCTAATGTAGCACCCTTATTTAAAAAGGGTAGTAGGCAGAAGGCTGGATACTATAGACCTGTTAGCCTAACATCTGTGGTTGGTAAAATGTTAGAGTCCATTATTAAGGAGACAGTAATGGGACATTTGGATAAACATAATTTAATAGGACAAACTCAGCATGGTTTCATGAAGGGGAAGTCATGTTTGACAAATTTGCTTGAGTTCTTTGAGGAAGTAACATACAGTGTGGATAAAGGGGAACTAGTGGACGTAGTGTATTTAGACTTCCAAAAGGCATTTGACAAGGTGCCACACAAAAGATTATTGCTCAAGATAAAAAAATCACGGGATTGGGGGTAATATTCTGGTGTGGGTGGAGGATTGGCTCTCTAACAGAAAGCAGAGAGTTGGGATAAATGGTTCGTTCTCAGACTGGCAATCAGTAACTAGTGGTGTTCCGTAGGGGTCAGTGCTGGGTCCCCAACTCTTTACAATCTATATTAACGATTTCGAGGAGGGGACCTGTGGTGTATGTGCCTTTAAGAGCAATTGTGGTGTATGTGCCTTTAAGAGCCCCAGGTGTGCGTAATGCCGGTAATTGCCACTTGGGCTATATAAGCCTGTGTATTGTGTATATCCTTTAGAACTCCCCCCAGACTTGCTTAGTAAATACCTATGAACCAACTCCTGTCTTCAGTGTCTTTATCTACACACGGACACTACAGTGGCGATGAAGTGGAAACGGACTTACCTGCAATTCGGCAGCACCTCAAGGACATCGATTCCTCCAGCGTCCAGAAGGCTCAAGGAAGTAATAGAAACTGTGGTTTCACCAGCTGGCCAAGCTGGTGGCAGGTACTGCGCTAATCCTTCCTGGGCTCCAGCAGCGGGCTCGACAACTGAGACAGGCAGCGAAATCGGAGGCAAGCAATAACGGACTGGGAGGGTGCACTCGGGAGATGGCCGGCGCGGCAAGCAGGTCAGCATTTAGACCTCCGTCGGGAACGAGTCTCCAACAGTGAATAAACGGAAACCACAGTAAGACAGCATTGTTATCGGTAGCAGCGGCGGGAAAGCGCAGGAAGCGCCATATCGTTGCTACAGAGAGAAAAAAAAAGCGCGGGAAGAGCCATATTTTTTTTGAAATGCCTAACTCTGGCAATATTGATGCTTTTGATAACGAAACAGAGCCTAACTTTGGCAATATTGATGTTTTTGATAACAAGATAGAGGATTGGACCACATATGTAGAAAGAGTGGAGGTGTTTTGCACCGCAAATGGAATAGAAGATGAAAAAAAAGCTTCAGTGCTTCTGGATCTAATGGGCGCAGAAACATACAAGCTGTTACGCAACTTAATCACTCCAGCCGAACCGATGGACAAGAATTTTGAGGAGATTGTTGATACCCTACACTGCCAATTCGAGGCAGGACTGGCAGATTCTCTGCAAGACAAATTCATCTGCGATCCCCTAAATGCAAAAACACAAAAAAAGGTATCTTCTGGAAAAGATTTAACACTGGACAAGGCTTTCAGTGCAATAGGAGCGGCAAAGATACAGCAAAGGCCACAGGACTTCGGCACCCATGAAATGACACGGGGTTTCAAGAGATGTTATCGCTGCGGCAGATCCAACCATGACCAGAGGGATTGCTGGCTCAAAGAAAAAACATGCAGGCGATGCGGAAAGATGGGACACATTCCACGTGTATGCCGATCTGAAAATAAAAAATCCACTAACGGGAAAAGAATCAATAAGGAAAAGCACAGAAAGGTACAAATGATGACGGACAGTAGCTCCAAAGACCAGAAGAGCGATAGCGACTCCGGGAACAAGAGACTAAGCTCTCTCAAATTACATAATGTAATTGCCAATGAAGATTACCAGACCATTTGGGTTACCCTCATAATAGCAGGGTCCCCAGTTAAAATGGAGCTAGATACAGGATCAGCTCTAACCGTAATAAATCGACGAGATTAGGAGAGGCTATTTTCGCATATACCTCTAAAAGACACATCCATTATCTTAAAAACATATACGGGGCAGAAAGTATACCCCAAAGGAAAAATAAAGGTGCCTGTGGTATACAACGGCAAAGAAATACAAAAGTTGTATTTATACATTCTACAAGATGGTGGTCCACCGTTGTTGGGACGTGAATGGATAAGGAAGATACGTTTAGACTGGCACTCCATTCAGGCACTGACGGTGACCAGTAAGGAAAAAAACAATGATGACATCATACCTGAACGATTAAAAGACATCTTGGCCAACGCCAAAGAAGTGTTTCAAGAAAAACTAGGAACCTTGAAAGGCATCACCGCCTCGATAAAAGTGGAAGATGCAGCAATTCCAAAATTTTTTAAGGCAAGACCGGTGCCATACGCAATACGTCCGGCAGTCGAGGCAGAGCTGGAGAATTTGGAAAAGGCAGGCGTATTATCCAAAATAGATTGGAGCGAATGGGCAACACCCATCGTTCCAGTCATGAAAAAAGCATTGAAAAATAACTCTGAGGAACAGAGAAAAATTCGCATCTGTGGGGACTTTAAGGTGACTGTAAACCCGGTCCTTCACACGGTACAGTATCCTCTTCCGAGGATAGAAGATATTTTCGCCTCACTATCCGGAGGAAAATGTTTCACAAAAATTGACTTGGCACAGGCATATCTACAGATGGAGGTTGATGAGACCTCTAAAAAGTATCTCACAATAAACACACACAAAGGCCTGTACCAGTACAATCGACTGGTTTTTGGAGTAGCATCAGCTCCAGCTATCTGGCAAAGAGCTATGGAGCAAGTCCTGCAAGGGATTCCGGGGACTCAGTGCTACCTAGATGACATCCTTATAACAGGAGAAAATGACAACGAGCACCTTGCCAATTTGGAGCAGGTGCTCACTAGGCTGAAAGAACGGGGCCTACGAGCAAATCGCCCCAAGTGCGAATTTTTCCAAAATCAGATATCATATTGTGGCCACATAATTAATAAGGAAGGGTTGCATAAGTCACCTGAAAAAATTGAAGCAGTTATAAAAGCCCTAGCACCTGAAAATGTTTCACAATTGAGGTCATTCCTGGGATTAATAAATTACTATCATAAATTTTTACCGAACTTATCAACTATTCTACACCCTCTTAATGATCTTCTACGCACAGGAGTGATTTGGAAATGGAACGAAGACTGTAAACGTGCCTTCCATAAATGTAAAGACTTAATCACATCCGAGAAAGTTTTGGCTCATTACAACCCATCACTACCAATCAGACTGGCGTGCGATGCATCCCCTTACGGCATAGGAGCGGTATTGTCCCATAGATTCCCTGATGGCTCGGAACGGCCGATAGCTTTTGCGTCACGCTCATTGAACTCAGCTGAGCGTAACTATTCTCAGATAGACAGGGAAGCACTCAGCCTGGTATGGTGAAGAAATTCAACCATTACCTACACGGACAAAAATTTACCTTGCTGACTGACCATCAACCCCTCATCTCCATATTCAACCCTAAGAAAGGTGTCCCCATTATGACGGCACAAAGACTACAGAGGCGGTCCCTTTTTCTAGGGGCACACCAATACAACATTGAATACAAAGGGTCAAAACAGCATGGGAATGCTGACGGTTTATCGCGCCTGCCGTTGCCAACGATAGAAGAGGCACCTACAATAGACCCAGTAGAGATATTCCACTCTACCATAGTGGAATGTCTACCGGTGACAAATTCTGCCATTGAAAGGGAGACCAGAAATGACCCTACTCTCTCACGGGTCTACGATTTAACAATGAAGGGATGGCCAGCACATGGCGAACCACTGTTGCCAGCATTCTCGCAAAGAAGAGAACAGCTGTCAGTGTGCCGAGGAACCTTGATGTGTGGATCCAGAGTGGTGATTCCACCCAAACTCCAGGATAAAGTGCTAAAGGAGCTTCACGAGGGGCATCTGGGTGGAGTGAAAATGAAGAACCTAGCTAGGGCGTTTGTATGGTGGCCAGGTATCGATGGAGACATCGAAGACATGACCAAGAGCTGCCTAGGATGCCAGAAGGTCCAAAATGCTCCGCCACAGGCCCCTCTACATCCATGGGAGTGGCCCTCATCTCCCTGGCAAAGGGTGCACATCGACTTTGCTGGTCCATTTATGGACTCAATGTTCTTAATCGCAGTTGATGCACATTCCAAGTGGCCGGAGGTAATAAAGATGTCCTCCACCACCACGGAAAAAACCACCACAGTATTAAGGACCATATTTGCCAGGAATGGGCTGCCGGAACAGATATGTTCTGATAATGGACCACAATTTGTGTCCGAAGAATTCAGAAAGTTCTTAAAGAACAATGGGGTAAAGCACTACACGTCCGCCCCATACCATCCCGCCACCAATGGATTGGCTGAAAGGTTTGTCCAGACCTTTAAGAAGGCCATAAAGGCCATGGGTAATGAAGACATAAAACTTCAGCACAAGGTGGATAACTTCTTATTTGCATATAGGAATGCAACACATATGGTTACAAACCAAACTCCCGCCATGATGTTCTACAATAGAAACCTAAGATGCCGGCTGGATTTGGTCAAGCCCAACATCCGAAGGGACGTGGAGAACCGGCAGTTTCAGGGCATGAATGAAAGGCCAACTAGGGCCTTCCAGATAGGCCAACCGGTTTTGGCCCGGGACTACCGTACCGAGAAATGGCAGCCTGGAACTATCTGCACACGACTAGGACCACTGATGTATACCGTGGACATCGGAGAAAGCATAATAAGGCGCCATGCTGACCAAATCATCAAGTCATCCGAAAAGGGACAACCTACACCACCACGCTATACATCTAACGATGAAGTAGAGATACCCATATCTACCTCCGATCCGGTGATACTGGAACCCGATGAACCCGACACTGGCCTTCAAGCCGAATCAGCCTTGCCAGAAGAACCTACTACACCACCAGAAACTACTACACCCCCGAGGCGTTATCCGGACCGAGTCAGGAAGCCTCCTGAGAGACTAACTTATAATTAATTAATACAGCAATGTATATTATTTTGCATATAACATGTAATTAATAATTACTTAAAATATGATGTACTAGTTAGCTAGAAGGGGAGGAATTGTGGTGTATGTGCCTTTAAGAGCCCCAGGTGTGCGTAATGCCGGTAATTGCCACTTGGGCTATATAAGCCTGTGTATTGTGTATATCCTTTAGAACTCCCCCCAGACTTGCTTAGTAAATACCTATGAACCAACTCCTGTCTTCAGTGTCTTTATCTACACACGGACACTACAGGACCGAGTGTAACATATCAAAGTTTGCAGATGATACAAAGATGGGAGAGAAAGTAGTGAGTGAGGAGGACATAAAAAACCTGCAAAGGGACATAGACAGGCTTGCTGCAGTTGTACAAGGTATTGGTGAGACCGCACCTGGAATACTGCATACAGTTTTGGTGTCCATACTTAAGAAAAGACATACTTGCTCTCGAGTCAGTACAAAGAAGGTTCACTCGGTTAATCCCGGGGATGAGGGGGTGGTCATATGAGGAGAGGTTGAGTAGATTGGGACTCTACTCATTGGAGTTCAGAAGAATGAGAGGCGATCTTATGGAAACATATAAGATTGTGAAGGGGCTTGATCGGGTGGATGCGGTGAGGATGTTCCCAATGATGGGTGAAACTAGAACTAGGGGACATAATCTTAGAATAAGGGGCTGCTTTTTCAAAACTGAGATGAGGAGAAACTTCTTCACTCAGAGGATGGTAGGTTTGTGGAATTTGCTGCCCCAGAAAGCTGTGGAAGCTACATCATTAAATAAATTTAAAACAGAAATAGATAGTTTCCTAGAAGTAAAGGGAATTAAGGGTTACGGGGTGCGGGCAGGAAATTGGACATGAGTCTAGGTTCGGAATGGTTATAGCCCTGTGGGTAGTGGAGCGGGCCCAGGGGCCGTGTAGCCTGGTTCTGCTCCTACTTCTTGTGTTCTAATTCTGTGTTAGATTTCAGGAGATGGTTTTATTCCTGTTCCTGGCTGGGGTGGAGATCGCCTTTACAGAAGGTAAGTACTGTAGAAAATATAGGGACAGAGTGATCTCTTGGACGAGTTTCGATCGCCTAGATGGGTCGGAGAGGAATTTCCCAGATTTTTTCTCCCAAATCAGCCATTGGGTTTTTTAATAGGTTTTTCACCTCTCCCGGGAGATCACATGGGTTCGGGTGGATGGAGAGTGATGGAAGATTTGAGGTTAGGATCAGATCAGCCATGACCTTATTGAATGGTGGAGCAGGCTCGAGGGGCCGATTGGCCTGCTCCTGCTCCTATTTCTTATGTTCTTATGTTCTTATACTTATGAAATAATGCTGGACGGCCAGCTGGTGGCGCCGTCCAAGGAGTATAAATACTCGGGTGTGGGCCCCAGCTTGCCAGGGACATTTTGTAAGACATGGAGCTAGTGAAATACAACTAGACTTCCATGTTCTGAAACAAGTTGATTAAAGCCTTGCTTTATGCTCAAACCAAGTGTGTAGTGAGTTTTATTACGTCACCCTCCTCCTGTTGAAATGCTTAGAACATGGCCTTGTTGTAACCAACACCTTGTTCCATCAGAGAGACAAGTACTTCATGGCAGCACCCTCACTCCAAGCACTGACATCTGCTGGACTACGTCATCATCTGAGCGAGGGACCGCAAGGACGTCTGCATCACCTGCGCCATGACAGGAGCTGACGACTGCTGGACCGACCACCGCCTAATATGTTCTGTCATATCCATCAATGTAACCCCAAAACAACGGCAGCAACAGAAACAGTGCCGCAGGAAAATCAACGCTGGAGCACTCAAAGACCCCGCTAAGAATGCCCTACTCAGCCTGCGCCTCACAAACAACCTGACGACTCCCAGTGATGCAGAGACACAGAGTGCCCACAGCGTCTGGTCTGCATTCAAGGCCTCCATAATCAGCACCTGTGAAGAGACGCTTGGTCACTCGACCAGGAAACACCAAGACTGGTTCGACGAGAATGACCAGGAGATCCAGGAGCTAATAAGTTGCAAGCGCAAGGCATTCCTGATCTGGAAACAGCAACACAACTCGAGAGCAAGAAAGCAGCTCTACAGACGCCTGAAGGCCGAGGTCCAACAACAAACTTACGACCTAAAGAACAGATGGTGGGTGGTAAAAGCACAGGAGATCCAGCAGCTAGCCGACAACCACAACGTGCATGGATTCTTTAGCGCAGTCAAGACCATCTACGGCCCAAGCACCCAAGGTCCTACCCAACTGCGGGCCAAAAACGGAGAGGTACTCATCAAGGACAGAGAGGCAGTCAGTGCCCGCTGGAAGGAGCACTTCAAAGATCTCCTTAACCATGACTCTGTCTTCGACACGAGTGTCCTCAACTCCATCCCGCAGCATGCTACCCGCCACCATCTCAGCACAACCCCAGCCCGGCATGAGGTTGAAAAGGCCATCCGACAATTGAAGAACAACAAGGCCTCAGGAGCAGATGGAATCCCCGCCAAGGCACTAAAGTATCACGGAGAAGCACTACTGGCGTGAATTCATGAACTCATTTCTCTTATCTGGAAGGAGGAGAGAATGCCAGGGGATCTCAGAGATGCCGTAATTGTGACCATCTTCAAGAAAGGTGACAAGTCCGATTGTGGTAATTACAGAGGAGTTTCCCTGCTGTCTGCCACAGGGAAAGTCATCGCAAGAATCCTCCTCAATCGCCTTCTCCCAGTGGCCGAAGAGCTCCTCCCAAAGTCGCAATGTGGATTCCGCCCACTAAGGGACATGATCTTCACCGCACGTCGATTACAAGAGAAATGCAGGGAACAGCACCAACCACTGTACATGGCCTTCTTTGATCTCACAAAGGCCTTCGACACTGTCAACTGTGAGGGATTATGGAGTGTCCTCCTCAAATTCGGCTGCTCTCAAAAGTTTGTCACCATCCTCCACCTGCTTCACGACGACATGCAAGCCGTGATCCTGACCAATGGTTCCACGACAGATCCTATCCTCGTACGAACCGGGGCCAAGCAAGGCTCTTCTCGATCTTCCTTGTTGCATTGCGCCATCTCACCCACAGTAAGCTGGAGTGGAGCTAATTTACAGAACAAACGGGAAACTGTTCAACCTCCGTCACCTCCAGTCCAGATCCAAGGTCGTCCCATCCTCTGTCGTTGAATTACAGTGTGCAGATGAGGCTTGCGTCTGTGCTCACTCGGAGGTCGAACTCCAAACCATCGTCAACACCTTCACTGAAGCGTATGAGAGCATGGGCCCTACACTAAACATCCGTCAGACAAAGGTCCTCTACCAACCTGCCCCCGCCACACAGTACTGCCCCCCGATTATCAAAATCCACGACAAGGCCTTGAACAAAACATAGAAACATAGAAGATAGGAGCAGGAGTAGGCCATTCGGCCCCTCGAGCCTGCTCCGCCATTCAATGCGATCATGGATGATCATCCAAATTCAGTACACGGTCCCTACTTTCTCCCCATACCCCTTGATCCCTTTAGCCTTGAGAAATATATCCAACTCCTTCTTGAATATAATTAATGAATTAGCCTCTACTGCCTTCTGTGGTAGAGAATTCCACAGGTTCACCACTCTCTGGGTGAAGAAATTCCTCCTCATTTCTGTCCTAAATGGCCTACCCCTTATCCTTAGACTGTGACCCCTGGTTCTGGACTCCCCGGCCATCGGGAACATTCTTCCTGCATCTAGTCTGTCCAGTCCTGTCAGAATTTTATAAGTTTCAATGAGATCCCCTCTCATTCTTCTAAACTCCAGCGAGTACAAGCCCAATCCACCCAATCTCTCCTCATACGTCATTCCTGCCATCCCAGGTATCAGCCTGGTGAATCTTCGCTGAACTCCTTCCATGGCAATAACATCCTTCCTCAGATAAGGCGACCAAAACTACACGCAATACTCAAGATGTGGTCTCACCAAGGCCCGGTACAACTGCAGCAAGACATCCTTGTTCCTGTACTCAAACCTCTCGCTACGAAGGCCAACATACCATTTGCCTTCTTAACCGCCTGCTGCACCTGCATGCTTACCTTCAGCGACTGGTGCACAAGGACACCCAGGTCTCGTTGCACTTCCCCTTCTCCCAATCTATTGCCATTCAGATAATAATCTGCCTTCCTGTTTTTGCTACCAAAGTGGATAACCTCACATTTATCTACGTTATATTGCATCTGCCATGCTTCTGCCCAATCACCCAACCTGTCCAAATCATCCTGGAGTTTCTCGGCATCCTCCTCACTGCACTCACGCCCACCCAACTTTGTGTCGTCTGCAAATTTGGAGATATTACATCCAGTTCCCTTGTCTAGATCATTAATATATATTGTGAATAGTTGGGGTCTAAGGACCAATCCCTGCGGTACCCCACTCGTCACTGCCTGCCACTCGGAAAAAGACCCGTTTATTCCAACTCTTTGCTTTCTGTCTGCCAACCAGTTCTCTATCCAAGTCAGTACCTTGCCCCCAATCCCATGTGCCTTAACTTTACACACTAATCTCTTATGCGGGACCTTATCGAAAGCCTTCTGAAAGTCCAAATACACCACATCCACTGGTTCTCCATTATCTATTTTACCAGTTACATCCTCAAAAAATTACAGTAGATTAGTCAAGCACGATTTACCCTTTGTAAATCCATGTTGACTTTGTCCGATCCTGTCACTGTTTTCCAAGTGCTCTGCTATTACATCATTTATGATGGACTCTAGCATTTTCCCCACTACCAATGACTACGTGAACCTCTTTCCATACCTCGGGAGCCTACTGTCAACAAGGGCAGACATCGATGACAAAGTCCAACACCACCTTCAGTGTGCCAGTGCAGCCTTCGGTCGCCTGAGGAAGAGAGTGTTTGAAGACCAGGACCTCAAACCCAGCACAAAGCTCATGGTCTACAGAGCAGCAGTGATACCTGCCCTCCGGTATGCCTCAGAGACATAGACCATGTACAGCAGGCACCTCAAAGCACTGGAGAGGTACCACCAATGCTGCCTCCGCAAGATCCTGCAAATTCATTGGCAGGATAGGCGCACCAACGTCAGTGTTCTCGCTCAGGTAAATTTCCCCAGTATCGAAACTTTGACCACGCTCGATCAGCTCCGATGGACGGGTCACATTGTCTGCATGCCCGATACGAGACTCCCAAAACAAGCGCTCTATTCGGAGCTCCGGCATGGCAAGAGAGCCCCGGGTGGGCAGAGGAAACGCTTCAAGGACACCCTCAAAGCCTCCTTGAAAATGTGCAACATCCCTACTGACACCTGGGAATCCCTGGCCCAAGACCGCAAAAAGTGGAAAAGAAGCATCCGAGAAGGCGCCGAACACCTCGGGGTCGATTTTCCTGAAGCTGTCGGGAAGAAGGCGGGACTATAACTTTCGGGTTTTAGACCCGTCTACTTTGGCGTCCGGCCAATCTGCGCGATTTCCCCTTGATTGACCTTGTTGAGCCCGCCCAGCGGGCTCAGCAGGCCAATTAAGGGCCACCCGGCAACAGGTGACGTCACAGACTGCAATTTCATCTGTCAAGAGTTCTTGACAGATGAAATATCAGTGTTTCACAGCTGTTTGAAGCTGTGAAACACTGACAGCCTGAGTTCTAACATGAGTCCTTCTGCACAGACTCAGTTAGAACTCTCAGCAGCACTCAAAGCTGAAGGCTGTCACTTTTCACAGATCGCAGCCGTTCAGCTTTAAGTGCCGGCTGAGTGATGGGCTCCCGACGGCTACAGGAAGAAAGGCTGTTAAGGTAAGTACAGGTGAGTAAAAGTTCTTTACACACTTTAGACACACCAAACACACTTACTTTTGCACTCATGCACCCATCACTCACCTGAGCACCGACATCGCGACCCCTCCAACTCCTTCAACCCGACGGCCTGCCTGCTCTAACCTGGCGTGGTTTGGAGCCGTCGGGAATCCCACACGAAACCCCTCAAAATAGGGATTAGGCTAAAAACTGCTTGTTAACTACCTGTTAACAGGCAGTTAATTGCCACTAATCCCATTCCGCCTGGTTTCGGCGGGTCCCAGTGCGGGGCGGGTACCCGCCGCCCCTGAAACTTGCGTGGTGCGGGGTTTTGGGCGGGATGGTGTCTGGACCCCCAAATTCAGGATTTTCCCCCCCCACACGCCTGAAACCCCACCTGACAGCTCCAGGAAAATCGACCCCCTCGAGTCTCTTCGCCGGGAGCAAGCGCAAGCCAAGCGTAAGCCAAGCACAAGCCAAGCGCATGTCAACCCAAGCACCCCACCCACCCGCCCTTTTAACCACCGGCTGCCCCACCTGTGACAGAGACTGTAGGTCCCATATTGGACTCATCAGTCACCTGATAACTCATTTTTAATGTGGAAGCAAGTCATCCTTGGTTCCGAGGGACAGCCTAAGAAGAAGAAGATATACTCCTGTTCTATACTTTTAACACTGCACACACCTTGTTCATTCTACTTTTTCCTACTCATTTGTTCATTCAGTGAAACACAGACGTAAAGTGGCCTGCAGCAGCATAATACACAATACCTTGCAATGTGTTTGAAGTAGTACTATTGGCAGCATTGTAACATATGTTCTTCTTATGATCTTATAGGTTCCCATGATGAGCAGATCCTAGCTAGCATTGTGAGCCACGGCCCCAGCAGCTTACAACAGATGGAACTGCAAGAGCTGTAACCTGCTGGCTAAAGGGCCTGCCCGAAGGCTCCTTCAGCTGCTCAGCCCAGGAATTTGAAGTTCACAGGGCCTACCTACAAATGCAGTTTGGCAGCTCAGCATCAGCAGTTCATGTAGTCATTTGAAAGTGTGCCAAACAGCCTGTATAATATGGGGGCGGGGGGGTGTCTATGCAGAAGCCCATGGCCCGCATCTGTGCAGTGCTGCATGGCCACCTGACTGAGCTGCAGACCACAGTGGAGTGTCAGCCTGCTTAAAATAATTGTTGGCACTCCCAGTACATGATGCACTGGAATGCACAGAGATCAGGGGTAGGCATACAGCACAAGCATCTCTTAAAAGGCTGCCATTTACCTCTAAGGCTGTTCCGTTACTGAACAGGATGGAACAAGGGTACGCTTCAGAAATAGTCCCAGTGCAGCATCTTTGGAGGTCTTGCAAAAGAGGCTGGATCTTTCTGGAGTCCAAGGGCAGCCTCCAGTGAGGAGCAGTGCCAAAGCAGCCTGGATGGAGTTGGGAGAAACCGTTGAGCCGCGAAATTCAAAACCTTAGTGCCGGTAGTTAAGGCTGGGTTTGAAAAAAAAAATGGCGGCCACCTCGCTTCTGGCCACATCCAGCGTGGCCCATACTGTTCACCATCTTGGTGAGGGCGATAGTGTGAGTGGGACGTGTGTGCGCTGGCAGTATGCAGATCAGGCAGATCGTGATGTCAGTCAGTGTGTAACACTGAGTTGACACACAACATGCTATTTTAGATGTCACCACTCCATTCAGCACCCTCTCCTAAACACATACAGCTGAACGTGCATTCAGCTGCATGAGGGACCGCCCCCTCGTCCCACCAATGCCATTTAAAGGGATACATCCAATTGCAGGTAAGTTGATTATTACTCTTGTACTGGCTCTTGCAGAGTTTATATCAATACTGGGTTGCTGGAAGACATTTAACAAGTTGTTAAAGTGTGCAGGGAGTGCTGCTGGATGTTGGGAAGGCGTTGGCTGCTACTGGAAGGCCTCGGAGTACACCACTTGCCCCCAGTCATGGGAACTATACTTGCAGTCCCCCTCTCGCTGCAGCATGACAGGGAGATGGAGCAGAGGCAGCAAAGAAGACAAGCTGCTCACATAAGAAGGAGGAGGAGGGCTCTCAGCAGGAGGCCTTACCCACCTAGAGTCTTCAGGGAGCACTTCTCCTACCTGCACCTAAGCCAGGAGTGTTGTGTCCGTCAGTAGTAAGACACAGACTGCAGGAGAACGGTACAACAGGTGTTTACTCAACGTGGCTCACTCTGGAACTGAACTGTACAGATTACTACTCAGTGCGATATACAGGTGTGGTCACTGCCGGTACTACAGTATACATGAGCTGTAAAAAGTAGTTCCCCCCTTAAAGGTATATACATTACAATTCCTCCCCTTTTAGATTAACAGTACCATAACACTCATTTAAAAATTAAATATCAAACAAATTACAATTAACACTTTTAACATACAACGTTAGCTGAAAATAGTCCATTTATATATTCAGTCTTTGGGAAGGCTTCCTGATCCTTTCTGGATAGCGCCTTTCCCGAGTGTCTCGCTCTTGGTGCGGAGGCGATTCTGGCACCCTGTCGTCGGTTGGGTCATCAGCTTCCGATGCTACTGTTTCTGGGGTAGATGCGACCTGTACGTCGGGTTCCTCACCAGGTACGTATGGGCTAGGCATGGGGTTGACTTGTTCCTGTGACTCTAGGATCTGGTCAGCATGGCGTCTCACGATGTTCTCCCCAACGTCCACTGTGTACATTAGTGGGCCCTGCCGTGTGCATATCATTCCTGGCTGCCATTTTTCTGTTCGGTAGTCGCGGGCCAAGACTGGTTGCCCTACATTGAAGCTCCTTGTTGGCTTCTCATGGATGTGCTGGAATTGCTTACTCGCAACATCTCTTCGTACGTTTGGTCTGAGCAAATCCAGGCGAGATCTTAACCTTCGTTAAAGAACATCATGGCCGGGGCCTGGTTGGTGACTGCATGTGTCGCATTCCGGTAGGTGAACAGGAAATTGTCCACCTTCTGCTGCAGCAGAATGTTGTCATTGTACATAGCCTTTATTGCCTTCTTAAAGGTTTGCACGAACCTCTCAGCCAACCCATTTGTGGCTGGATGATACGGGGTGGATGTGTAATGCCTTACCCCATTCTTCTTCATAAACCTCCGGAACTCTTCGGACACAAACTGTGGTCCGTTATCGGAGCAAATCTGTTCTGGCAAGCCGTTCCTGGCAAAAATGGTCCGTAGGACTGCAATAGTTTTATCCGTGGTGGTGGAGGACATTTTGATGACCTCAGGCCATTTCGAGTGCGCATCCACGGCTATTAAAAACATTGAGTCCATGAATGGACCAGCAAAATCAATATGCACCCGTTGCCATGGAGATGAGGGCCACTCCCATGGGTGTAGAGGGGCATGTGGTGGTGCATTTTGGACTTTCTGGCATCCTGAGCAGCTCTTGGTCAGGTCCTCGATTTGTTTATTGATTCCCGGCCACTACACATAAGCCCTGGCAAGGCTTTTCATTTTTACCCCTCCCAGATGACCCTCATGAAGCTCATTGTGCACTCTATCCCTTAACTTGGGTGGAATTACCACTCGGGATCCACACATCAAGGTCCCCCGGCACACTGACAGCTGTTCTCTCCTTGTCGAGAATGCTGGCAACAGTGAGTCACCATGTGCTGGCCATCCCTTCACCGTCAAATCATATACCCGAGACAGTGTCAGGTCATTTCGGGTCTCCTTTTCTATAGCGTTAGTTACCGGTAGGTATTCAACTATAGTCAAATGGAATATTTCAACAGGATCCACTGCTGGTGCTTCCTCCACAGTAGGCAGTGGCAGGCGTGATAGCCCATCAGCATTTCCATGCTGTTTCGTGCCCTTATATTCAATCTCATAGTGGTGCGCCCCTAGAAAGAGTGACCATCTTTGTAGTCGTTGCGCAGTCATCACCGGAACGCCCTTCTTCGGATTAAAAATGGAGACAAGAGGCTGGTGGTCAGTCAGCAAGGTGAATTTCTGCCCGTGCAGATAGTGATTGAACTTTTTCACTCCCCACATTAGGCTGAGGGCCTCCCTGTCAATCTGGGCATAGTTATGCTCGGCTGAGGTTAGTGATTGTGACGCAAAGGCTATTGGCCTCTCTGAGCCGTCCGAGAATTTGTGCGACAGCACCACTCCAATGCCGTAGGGTGGCGCATCACACGCCAACCGAATTGGTAGTGCTGGGTTGAAATGGGCCAATACCTCTTTCGATGTGATTAGTGTTTTGCTCTTCTGGAAAGCTCGTTTACATTCATCACTCCACTTCCATGGCACTCCAGTTTGCAGTAGGGTGTTCAGTGGGTGTAGTATTGTAGACAAATTTGGCAAGAACTTATGGTAGTAGTTTACCAGCCCGAGGAACGACCTCAGTTGTGACACGTTTTCCGGTGCTAGATCCTTGACTACTGCCTCAATCTTTTCTGGGGACTTATGTAACCCCTCTTTATCGATAACGTGGCCACAATACGAGATCTGTTTTTTTGAATAACTCGCATTTGGGGCGGTTAACTCGGAGCCCATATTCCTTCAATTTAGTGAGCACCTGCTCCAGGTTGGTGAGGTGATCACTGTCATTTTCGCCCGTGACCAGGATGTCATCCAAATAACACTGGGTCCCTGGGATCCCTTGCAGGACTTGTTCCATTGCCCTTTGCCAAATAGCCGGAGCTGATGCTACCCCGAATACCAGCCGATTGTATTGGTAGAGACCTTTATGGGTGTTGATAGTGAGGTATTTTTTTGACGCTTCTTCTACCTCCATTTGCAGATACGCCTGGGCCAGATCAATCTTAGTGAAGCGTTTCCCTCCAGATAGCGAGGCAAAAATATCTTCAATCCGCGGAAGTGGATATTGCACGGTGTGAAGGACTGGGTTCACTGTTACCTTAAAGTCCCCACAGATGCGAACCTTCCTTGGTTCCCCAGGCGTGCTGCTCAACGACTTTTTCATCACAGGGACGATGGGTGGAGCCCACTCGCTCTAGTCTACCTTGGACAGTACACCTGAACGTTCTAGACTCTCCAGCTCTGCTTCGACGGCTGGGCGGATCGCATAAGGTACCGGTCTGGCCTTAAAAAATTTTGGGCTTGCGTTTTCTTCGATTTTAATTTTTGCTGTCATGCCTTTTAGTGTTCCGAGTCCTTGCTGGAACACTTCTTGCGCGTCGGTTAGGATCTTTGACAGTCACCCAGGTGTGATGTCGTCATCCTTTTTGGCAGCCACAGTCAGTGCTTGTATGGAATGCCAATCCAGCTGTATTTTCCGGATCCATTCACGTCCCAGTAATGGTGGTCCTCCATCTTGCAATACATACAGGTCTAGTTTTGGTGTTTCCTTACCGTTATATCTAACGGTCACCCTTATTTTTCCTTTGGGGTAGACTTTTTGCCCCGTGTACGTCTTCAAAATAATTTTTGGGTCTCTCAAGGGTATGTGTGAGAATAGCCGCTCGTAGTCCCGTCGGTTTATGACTGTTAGGGCTGATCCTGTGTCCAATTCCATCGTTACCTGGACTCCTGCTATCTTGAGAGTGACCCAAATGGTTCAGTGATCCTCCGTTGTGATCACATTATGTAGTTTTAGACAACTCAGTTCCCTGCTTTCGGAGTCGTTATCACTCTTTTGTTTGTCTGAACTATTCTCCGTCATCTTATGTACCTTCTTGTACTTTCCTTTGGTAGGTTTCTTATTGCTGGTTTTCTTTCCCGACCTGCAGACTCGTGCTATGTGTCCTACTTTTCCACACTGTCTGCACACTTTGTCTTTGAACCAGCAATCATTGTGGCCGTGTGTTGCTCTGCCGCAGCGATAGCACTTCTCTGTTCTGTATGACATTTCGTTTGTGCCATATTCTTGCGGTCTCTGTTGTATCTCTGCAGCGCCCCGTGCTGCTGCTTCATATGATACCGCAATGCTGAAAGCCTTTTCCAGCGTAAGGTCCTTTTCAGGTAAAAGCCGTTTCTGGGTTCCATCACTTTGAAGCCCACACACAAACTTGTCCCTTAAGGTATCTGCCAGTCCCGTTCCAAACTGGCAGTGTTTCGATAGTTTGCGCAGTTCTGTTAAATATTCAGCATTACTTTCATCCTTATCCTGGTTCCATTTGTGAAACTTGAATCTTTCTGCTATCAGCAGCGGTGTGGGGTTTAAATGTTCCTGTAGTATCGTCACTATGTCTCCAAAACTCTCTTCCACTGGCTTCGCTGGGGTTACTAGATTTCGTAATAAGCCATACGTCTTTGCACCCATTAAATTTAACAATACCGGCGCTTTCTTGTCATCTGACACCTCATTTGCCTTGCAGTATACCTCTATTCGTTCGACATATGTAGTCCAATCTTCAACTTCATTGTCAAATGCGGTGATACTGCCACTCTTCGGCATTTTGGGTGTGGTTTACAATGGCTTAAAATGGCGTCTCCCGCGCTTTCCTTCCTCCCCCGCTGCTGCCAACGCCGCTCTCGGCGGTCCTCGTGGCAATGGCGGTGCCCTGTAGGTTTCGCGCGCTTCTCCTGCGCTGCTGCCAATGCCGCTCTCGGCGGTCCTCGTGGCAAGGGCGGCGCCTCGCGGGTTTTTGCGCGTCTCTCTCCCTCTCCTCGACGCTGCTCGGCCCCTGAACACCGGCTGCACCCTGTGCGCTCTGCCCTCTCTCTCTCTCTCCCGTCGACGCTGCTCGGCCCTTTGCTGTGCTGCTCGGTCGGGCTCTAGCCCGCCGCTGTCCGGGAAGGATCTGCGCACTACCTGTTGCCAGCCCGTTTCGCTGGACCACCGCGACTGGAAAGCCAAGCCTGGCTCTCAACAGCCTCCCCCGCAATTCTCGAGTCTCTGCTAGATGACTGGGCGGTTGCCCGTGGTCGACGCCCATGTCTCTGGCCTTGACCTCCAATCTACTGGTCTCCAGGAACGAATCATTGGGAGGTGATGCAGAGTTGCAGGTAGGATCGAATTTGCCTCGTCGCCAATGTTGTGTCCGTCAGTAGTAAGACACAGACTGCATGAGAACGGTACAACAGGTGTTTACTCAACGTGGCTCACTCTGGAACTGAACTGTACAGATTACTACTCAGTGCTATATACAGGTGTGGTCACTGCCGGTACTACAGTATACATGAGCTGTAAAAAGTAGTTCCCCCCTTAAAGGTATATACATTACAAGGAGCAGTGTGTTCGACGGCTCCGCTTCACCAAGGAGGTAGTCACAGAACTCTGCCACCTCTTGGAACCAGACATGCAGCCTCAGAGCAGGGCAACCACGGCCCTGCCAGTGGCCCTCAAGGTGGCCCTGACCTTTCTCTCCAGCGGATCCTTCTGGGCTGGAACAGGTGACATAGTAAACATCTCGCAGTTCGCTGTCCATTGCTGCATCCGGGAGGTCACAGAGGCTCTGTACTCTAGGAGAGGAAACTTCATTATTTTCTCTTTAAACAGAGAGATGCAGGAGGAGTGTTGTAGGTGGTTTGCTTTGGTGGTTCGAATCACCTCTCCTACTCAGTTCTATATGACAGGAATTACAGTGAACAGGATTAGGAGACAGACAAGCTTTTCAGATTCAACCGTACAGTGTTTAATAAGGTTAACACACACACCTGCCTCCAGTACGTAAAATGCCTGGTGGCGTAAAACAAACAGTACAACAATACAACTTGGCCTGTCGAACAGGCCCCTGTCTCATATTAAGATGCCTAAAATCACACTGCGTTGCATACAGAGTGTAAAATACACACAGAACCTCCCCACTAAATTCCTCTGGCTTGGTTGGGGCACACAACACACCCTCACACAGTACTGGTGGTCTTAAGGATGCGTGGGCTTGGACAATGCTCACCCCGATTGTCCGTTTTCTTGCTCGCTGCTTCCCCGTGTAGAACATGTCTCCTGGTTCCGTATCGCCGATGCAGTATCCAAGTCCCAGTTTCGAGGTTCGTTCCTACAGTCGAAGAGCAAGGTGATGCCCTTGTCGCTCGTGGTGGTTTCGAGCAAGCGAGAGAGCGAGAGAGAAAATGGCAAAGCTGCCTTCTCGATATCCTAAAAGTTCACTCTGGTCTGTGTAGTTGCAGTGATGTCTTTTTAATCACCTTTCTTTGTCTTCTTTGTCTGGTTTCCTGCCTTTTGAGGCTATCCCATCTAGGTGCTCATCTTAATGGCAGATGATGGACCGCACTTCTCACCTGATCCTGGGTTAAGTGGCTTCCCATTAATTTACAATGGCCCTCTTTTGCCCAGTTCCTGCCTTTGGGGCTATCTCATCTAGATGCTCTTCACTGTGAGTCGCCTACTTGGACCCATTGTCTTCCCAGAGAATTCTGTCTGCCCAGAAATTCTCCCATAATTGGTTTGTAGGCCTGGCTGGAATCTCCTGTCCATCATGAACACCTGGGCCCCTCCCAGCTTCTCCAAACAGGCTGTTGGTCAAATAGCAGTAATAATCATTCAAAAAGTCTGAAATGAACTTGGGGCCTGTGTTCGATGCTTACAGTGTGCATGTGGTTTTGCCAGGATATCGGGCTTCTCCATGGTGCAGTGCAGCATTGACTGCACACATATGGCTTTGCGGGTGCTGCATATCAATGGTGTGATGATCTGTAACCATAAAGGCTACCACTCACTTAGCGTGCAGTTGGTGTGCGATCACACCCAGCACATCATGATGATGAGTGCCCGGTATCCTGGCAGCAGTCATGAGGCCTTCATCCTGTGCAGGTCCGCAGTGCCAGCAATCTTCCAGCCACCACATTGAACCTGAGCGTGGCTTCTAGGCGACAAGGGCTATCCGCTCTGCACCTGGCTGATGACTCCCCTCTGCAACCCCACCACTTGCAGCCAGCACTCATATAATGAGAGTCATGCTGCCATGAGGAACATCATCGAGCAGACCATTGGAGTGCTCAAGCAACGGTTCCGCTGCCTTGATCAGTCGGAAGGAGCCCTCCTATACATGCTAGAGCAGGTGTCCCAATCCCTTGTGGTCTGCTGCATCCTCCACAACTTGGCCATCATGAGGGCACACAGCCCTTTCACCACGGGTTCCGGGACCATCTCAGGAGGAGAAGGAGGAGGAAGAGGAAGAGGAGGAGGAGGGGGAAGGGAGGAGGCAGCCTGTAAATCCCCCATTCTGGACGGGCTGTCCATGAGCACATCATCAGACTCTGGTTCCCCTGAAAGAAACCCGAGATCCCCATTTCTCAACACTTCCCCACCTTATCATGGCTCGGTCACGAAACATCACATCATGTCCTCTTGACCACAATGCTGAAATGAAAGCCACCACAAAAGATACATTCCAAACATCATTTATAAATGAATCATTCCAAAACTACATAACAAAGTAAGCTAATCACGCTTGTGCATTCCCTTAGTACCTGACTTTCGTGCGCTTTTGCCTATCCTAGTCCTCCTACAAAGTGCTACCCCAGTGGCTGCAGCATGGCTGGTGGAAGACTGCAGATGGCCTTACAGGATGACCTCGAGCAGCTCTGGGCCTAGAAGGCCTGAAAGCAGACTGCACCACCTCGGCATGGGTGGCAGCAGTCTGGGCTAGCTGGCTGACAGGCAACAGCGAAGGCACTGGCAGAATGGCAGTGGTGGAAGTACAAATGCTGTCTTCCTGAGAGAGGGCAGCAGGTTCGTGCTCCATGGAGCCACTGCCACTCCCCCTGGGCAGCGCCTGAGCAATCCTAGCAATCTGTTGGAGGACAGGTTGCTGGACTGCTGTGACTCCCTGTAAGCCCCTTTCCACGCTGGTAAATGCAGCCACGATGGCAGCAGTCTGAGCTTGCGTGGCAGCAAGCTGAGTCTACATGAGCCTGTCTGAAGGCTGCCCCATCAATGTCCTCAACTGACTCCTCTGCAGCAGAATTCATGTGTGACCTCACCCTCCGGTGAGCTGGCCCCGGTGCTACCCTTTCTCCCTGCCTTGGCTGCAGGCCACCCGTGCCCGGTGACTCACCACGTACAGATCCTGCTTCTATACTACTCTCTAAAGTACGCACAGTGCCATTTTCTGAGCTGGTACCTGCGAGTGTCAGATCAAGTGACAGTGTCTCTCTTTTCTATCACTCTCCTCCTCTTGTTCTTCCTGCACTGGCTGGGCTGGTTGGACTTCTTGGGTATCTAAGAGAAAGGCACATGCGTAGGGTTGTGGTGAGGGGAGTGGCGGAAAACAAGATGTGCATGCTTACACCATTAGCAGCTTGTAAGTGAGAATAGATTGTGGGATGAGGGGGAAGTGGGATGTGAGAAAGAGGATTAGGTATGAGCATACCGTCATCATCAATGCTTTCAGACTCGTTAATCGCCACGGTCTCAGTGACGGCCCCTCCAATGATTTCTAGCACTGTCTCCTCCAGCTGGGTCAGCTTTGCAGCCATGCCTGCCCCCCGCCTGTTAGCTGCTACTGGCACCAGTTATGCGCCACCTTGGCCTGCAAGAGAAAGGGAAGTGTATCAGTGAGTGTGGTGCATTGTGTTTGACTGATGTGCCTGTCATAGTTGAATAGCTGACAGTGTGTGCAAGGTGTGAAATGTGGGTGTGAGTCTTGCAGCAGTGGTAATTGTGTGAGGGTGAGTTGAAGCTATAAATGTGAGGTATGAGTCGTGATGGATAGAGATTGTTGTTAGGTGAGTAATGGGGGTCTGGTGCATTGAACAGTGTGTGAGGCTAGTGGTACAGTTGGTGGGATACACACTCATTGACACACATCCCTCTCTTTTGCAGGACAAGGTGGCACACAACTGGAGGCAGCAGGAGCTAACCAGAGAGGGGACAGGCATGCGTGCATGTCTAAACCCCCATGGAGGAGACGGTTCTGGCCACAATTGGGTCGGCCATTGCTGAGTCCGTGGCGAGCGGCGGGCCTGAAACCATCGAAGATGATGGTATCCTCATACCTAATCCTCCTTCTCACATCCCACTTCCCCCTCATCCCACACACTCTTCTGATTTACAAGCTGCAGATGGTGTAATCATGCACCTCTTACTTCACCTCCCCCCCACACCACAACCTTACCCTTGTGCCTTTTTCTTTCAGATACCCAAGAAGTGCAACCTGGCCAGGCAGTGGAGGAACACCAAGAAGAGATTATGAAGACACAGCACCGTCACTTGATTTCACACTCGCAGCCCCAGCTCAGATATTGGCACCACGTGTATCTTAGAGGATAGATTAGAGGCGGGATCTGCATGTGGTGAGACACCGGGCATGAGTGGGCTGCAGCCAGGGCAAGGATAGTGCAGGTGCCAGCTCGTTGGAGGGTTCCACTGCAGAGGACTCAGATGAGGACTTTGAGTTGCAGCCGACAGAAGAACGCTGATGGATATACACAACGAAATACTTGATGCACTGGGAAGCCTGCCAGAAAGCTTGCGGTCAATATCAAGGAGCATGGAGGAGTCCAGCACCAACTTGGCACAGGGCTTTGCACAGAGCTTGGAACCCATCCTTACCACCATAGAAGTGGTGGTCAATTCCATTCGCACACGTGTGGACCTAACTAGGATGCAGCATCTAATGGCCGATGTCACAGCTTCCATTGCAGCACAAGTAGCAGCCACCCAACGTCTGAGTGCTACAGTGGAAGCTCAGACTGCTGTCATGCAAGGTCAGCTTGTTGTGGATTACAGTGTGCAAAGGGGCTTGCAGGATGTCACAGCAGTCCAGCAATCTGTCCTCCAACAGATTACTAGGATTGTTGAGGCACCGCCCCGGGGGAGTGGCAGTGGCTCAGTGGAGCACAAACCTGCTGTCCTCTCTCAGGATGACAGCATTCGTCCTCCCACCACTGTCACTCCACCAGTGCCCTTGCTGTTGCCTGTCAGCAGCCAGCCCAGGCTGCTGCTGCTCATGTCGAGATGATGCAGTCGCAGCCGGACCTTCTAGGCCCAGAACTGCTCAAGGACATCCTGCAAGGCTATCTGCAGTCTCCCCCACTGAAAGTTAGCACCCTTCCACCAGCCATGCTGAGGTTCAGGTAGGAGAATTGCTTCCTTGACACCCTGGGAGGATAAGGCCTCCTGATGAGTCCTTCTCCCTTTCCTCCCTCTCCCGATGAAAACATGGAACCTACACCACCTATCTTCTTTAAATCCCTCTTTATCTTATTGATGTTATGAAAATTAAAGTTCGAAGCCATCAAACTATCATTTGTGCACATTAAGCATGGCATGTTTAAGAAAATGCAATTGTGGAAGCTTTTCTCATTAATTTTTTATGTACTATTTTTCTGATACAATAAAAAGGCATTCAAAGATATAGAAAATACAATGGCCCAGAAATTCGGGTCGGAGGCTTCCCGCGGGTGTAAGCCACCGACCTGCACTTACCTTGCGTGCCGGCCGTTGAGTTGTGGGCCCGCGTGGAATTGCGATCCTGGGCCTGCTCCAACTGCCGTGCTTGCGTATCCCAGGGGCGCAGTTAGTTCGATGCGTCCCCTGGGATCACGTGGGCCATGGGGAGCCAATCGGAGCAGGGAATGCTTCATTCATAAGTTTGACAGGAAGTGCTGTCAAACTTAGAAATACTACGAGCTCCAAAACATCACTAAATCTTCAAATAAATTTTTTTTAAATCACATTTTTTAAATAAACTATAAATTACATGAAATAACTATTTTAAACAATAATTTAAATTTTTGAAAAAAATAATTTTATTTTCTAACGTGGCTAAAAATAAACTTACCTTTCTTTAAAGTATTTAAAAATAATAAACCTGTGGAAAAAATGTTTTAATTTTAATTCATCGTCGTACGTGTCTTCACACTGTTCCCTTTGGGGAACTGTATGAAGTGGTGGAAGGATTTCTGGCCGCGATTAACGCTCCTTCCGTGACCGTAACCATCTTCGTACCAGCCATTAGGGTGGTTAGTCCTATGGCAGGAGGGTTTTACGGGCTCCCACAACCCATACGAGGGGGGAGGGCCACCCACACCCATGGACGCAAGTATCCTGCTGGATGTCAACTCAGAATTTAGAGCCGGAGCTCCGACTTCACTTGCCGGGACTGTCTGGAGTGGGGTTTGAAACCCTATGCCTTCTGGCCCAGCGGCGGGGATGCTACCGCTACGCCAAAGGCCCACTCCAAATTTTAATTAATTCACCACTTACCTTGTAAAAAGCAGGCCTTGCGCCTGCTTTTTATATGTGTAAATTCTGGAGACTTACCCTCCCGGGAAAACCTGCAAAAAAAACGCAAGTTCGATGCGCACGCACAGCCTCTCCTGCACACGCGTTCGAACTCTGAACCCCTTCTTTCAGGGGAACGGAAGTGCCGGTTTCCCGCGCATGCGCAGTGCATACAGGAAACTGGCACTTCCATTGGGCCTACGGGTGAGTACCCCGTGCGTACTCACCCGTGGAGACCTGAAGTTCTGGGCAATAGAGGCCTCACAAAGGAGAAACAGAACAAAATAGCTCAAAACTTTGCTGTAAACCATCAGAAAGAGTGACTTCAGATTCTACTGTGCATAAAATTTAGATGTAAATGTACACCCATTCAGAACTGACGTAAATGCAGGAAACTCACATTCTCTGGTCTTTTGCATGGATGGTGGAGCTATGTTAATGAGCTAAGTATGATTTTGGTGAATGGAACTAGGGAGCGGCGCAAATGCTCAAGTAAATTTGCTGGTAGCAATGTTTTGGCATAAAATTGCTGTAGGTCAGTCACACACGAATTTCCTCAGGAAAAATGACAAAATTCTGTCGAAACTTTCCATGAAACTGCGCCATCAGTCACCTGCATGGCCTTACTTCTGATCTGTTCACGTAAGCTCTCCATGCACATTTTAAAGATAAACTAACAAATCTTTAAAAATTTGATAATTTTTTCCGAACGCGACTCTATTTTTTCTCCCCTCATCCAGTCTCTTTCCAACTACATTTTGCAACTCTTCCAATGCCCTCCGCCACTGACAGTTTTCAGTTTCCTGGCCCCAAACATCTTCTTCTCATAATGGACGTCCAATCCCTCTGCACCTCCATCCCCCACCAGGACAGCCTGAGGGCGCTCCGCTTCTTCCTTGAACAGAGGCCCAACCAGTCCCCATCCACCACCAACCTCCTCTGCCTGGCTGAACTTGTTCTCACATTGAACAATTTCTCCTTTAACATGTAAGTGGTTTTCTCGGGCGCACCAAAAACACACCTCTTACTACAAGTTCTGGACGATAGGGATTATATGGAAAGATCAAACTTGGACACCCATTTGAACTCAACCGTATTGTGTTTAATAGGATAAACAATAACACTCATAACTGTACAAAACAATACAACCCTGGCTTGTCCAACAAGCCATACCGTGCTAAATTACCACGGTCTAATAAAAGAACCCTCCTGTGAAATAAACTAACACAGGACCCCAGCACTAAACCCCTCTAAGGTTTGATTGGGACTTACAATCACCCCCTCACAGCTAAGTGGTCTTGTGGATGTGTAGGCGCAGGCAATATGCTCACCCCGATTGCCCGTTGTCTTGCTTGCAGCTTCTTCCTGTACATCTCGCTCCTAGTTCCATACTGCCAACACGGTATCCAAGTTTCAGTTTGAGTCGAGGTCCGTTGATGAGGGTTGAAGAGCAGCGCTCAGCTTCTGGCGGTGTTCCATCGAGCCGAGCCCCACTCAGGAGACTCGCTGTAGATTGATGCCGAGGGAAGAGTGAGCGAGAACAGCCCTCGAACGGCTCCTGATATACCCAAAACCCAAAACCTTTTCTCCCGTCAATACTGATCGATGTATTGACTCAGGTGATCTGCCTGGACCCCGCTGTGGCCTGGATTGACTCATAACCTTTGAAATCTTTGTGAAAAATGATATTCCGTTTCCCCGCTCCCAGGCCTGTCACCTGGAGAGACAGTGAGTGCTGATTACTGGATGTCTGTTGTTTCCTGAGTTGATGGCCTCCATTAGCAGGTAATGGGTTTCAATCTCAAACCGAACTTCCTTTACTGGCTTATCTCCTGGAAGACAATGGCCTGGCCATCTCCTGCCTTAGAAACATAGAAACATAGAAGATAGGAGCAGGGGTAGGCCATTCGGCCCCTCGAGCCTGCTCCGCCATTCAATGCGATCATGGCTGATCAGTACCCTGTCCCTGCCTTCTCCCCATACCCCTTGATCCCTTTAGCCTTAAGAAATATATCCAAATCCTTCTTGAATATATTTAATGAATTGGCCTCTACTGCCTTCTGTGGTAGAGAATTCCACAGGTTCACCACTCTCTGGGTGAAGAAATTCCTCCTCATTTCTGTCCTAAATGGCCTACCCCTTATCCTTAGACTGTGACCCCTGGTTCTGGACTCCCCGACCATCGGGAACATCCTTCCTGCATCCAGTCTGTTCAGCCCTGTCAGAATTTTATAAGTTTCAATGAGATCCCCTCTCATTCTTCTAAACTCCAGCGAGTATAAGCCCAATCGACCCAATTTCTCCTCATATGTCATTCCTGCCATCCCAGGTATCAACCTGGTGAATATTCGCTGAACTCCTTCCATGGCAAGAACATCCTTCCTCAGATAAGGCGACCAAAACTGCACACAATACTCAAGATGTGGTCTCACCAAGGCCCTGTACAACTGCAGCAAGACATCCTTGTTCCTGTACTCAAACCCTCTCGCTACGAAGGTCAACATACCATTTGCCTTCTTAACCGCCTGCTGCACTTGCATGCTTATCTTCAGCGACTGGTGCACAAGGACACCCAGGTCTTGTTGCACTTCCCTTTCTCCCAATCTATTGCCATTCAGATAATAATCTGCCTTCCTGTTTTTGCCACCAAAGTGGATAACCTCACATTTATCCACGTTATATTGCATCTGCCATGCTTCTGCCCAATCACCCAACCTGTCCAAATCATACTGGAGTTTCTCAGCATCCTCCTCACAGCACACACGCCCACCCAGCTTTGTGCCATCTGCAAACTTGGAGATGTTACATCTAGTTCACTTGTCTAGTTCATTAATATATATTGTGAATAGCTGGGGTCCAAGGACCGATCCCTGCGGTACCCCACTCGTCACTGCCTGCCACTTGGAAAAAGACCCGTTTATTCCAACTCTTTGCTTTCTGTCTGCCAACCAGTTCTCTATCCAAGTCAATGCCTTGCCCCCAATCCCATATGCCTTATCTTTACACGCTAATCTCTTATGCGGGACCTTATCGAAAGCTTTTTGAAAGTCCAAATACACCACATCCACTGGTTCTCCATTACCTATTTTACCAGTTACATCCTCAAAACATTCCAGTAGATTAGTCAAGCATGATTTACCTTTTGTAAATCAATGTTGACTTTGTCTGATCCTGTCACTGCTTTCCAAGTGCTCTGCTATTACATCTTTTATAATAGACTCTAGCATTTTCCCCATTACCGATGTCAGGCTTACCGGTCTATAATTCCCCGCTTTTTCTCTACCACCTTTTTTGAATAGTGGGGTAACATTAGCTACCCTCCAATCCATGGGTACTGTTCCAGAGTCTATCGAGTTCTGGAAGATGACCAACAACGCATCTATTATTTCTAGGGCCACTTCCTTAAGTACCCTGGGATGTAGATTATCAGGCCCTGGGGATTTATCGGCCTTCAGTCCCATCAATTTTCCTAACACCATTTTCCTACAAATACTGATTTCTTTCAGTTCCACCCTTTCATCAGGCCCTATGTTCCCCAGCATCTCTGGGAGGTTATTTGTGTCCTCCTTTGTGAAGACAGAACCAAAATATGTATTTAGTTGGTCTGCCATTTCTTTGTTCCCCATTATAAATTCCCCTGATTCTGACTGCAAGGGACCTACGCTTGACTTCACCAATCTTTTTCTCTTCACATATCTATAAAAGCTTTTACAGTCAGTTTTTATGTTCCCTGCAAGTTTACTCTCATAATCTATATTCCCTTTCTTAATTAATCCCTTTGTCCTTTTTTGAATCCTAAACTGCTCCCAATCCTCAGGATTATTGCTTTTTCTGGCCAATTTATATGTCCTCTCCTTGGATCTTATGCTATCCCTAATTTCCCTTGTTAGCCACAGTTGAGTCACCTTTTTTGTTTTATTTTTATGCCAAACTGGGATGAACAATTTCTGTAGTTCATCCATTCGGTCTTTGAATGTTTGCCATTGCCTATCCACCGTCAACCCTTTGAGTGACATTCCCCAATCAATCCTACCCAACTCGCTCCTCAGACCATCGTAGTTTCCTTTATTTAAATTGAGGACCCTAGTCTCTGAGTCAACTACTTCATTCTCCATCTTAATGAAGAATTCGATCATATTATGATCGCTCTGACCCAAGGGGCCTCGTACAACAAGATTGCTAATTAATCCTTTCTCGTTACATAATACCCAGTCTAAGATGGCCTGATCTCTGGTTGATTCCTCGACATATTGGTCCAGGAAACCATCCCGTAAACACTCCAGGAATTCCTCCTCCACAGTATTGTTACTAATTTGGTCACCCATGATGACTGCTGTGCCCTTATTGCATGCTTCTTTAATTTCCCTTTTAATGCCATCCCCAACCTCCGCCTTACTGTTTGGAGGTCTATGTACCACTCCCACTAATGTTTTCTTCCCCTTAGTATTTCTCAATTCTACCCATGCAGATTCCACATCATCAGAGCTAATATCCTTCATTACAATTGTGTTAATCCCTTCTTTAACCAGTAATGCTACCCCACCTCCCTTTCCTTTTTGCCTATCTTTCCTGAATATCGAATACCCCTGGATGTTGAGTTCCCAGCCTTGGCCATCCTTGAGCCACGTTTCCGTAATCCCAACCAAATCATATTTGTTTACCTCTATTTGCGCAGCTAATTCATCCACCTTATTACGAATGCTCCTCGCATTAAGACACAAAGCCTTCAGGCTTGTTTTCTTAACGCTCTTAGACCTATTAGAATTATTATTATTATTATTTACTGTGGCCACTTTTGATTTAAACCACTTATTTCTCTGACTGCCACTTTTGTTTTTCTCCTTTCTATCTTTTGCTCTTATCCTTGTTTCCCTTTCCTCTGTCTCCCTGCTCAGGTTCCCAACCCCCTGCCATTTTAGTTTAAACCCTCCCCCACAGCACTAGCAAACACTCCCCCTAGGACATCGGTTCCAGCCCTGCCCAGGTGCAGACCGTCCAGTTTGAACTGGTCCCACCTCCCCCAGAACCGGTTCCAATGTCCCAGGAATTTGTATCCCTCCCTCTTGCACCATTCCTCTGGCCACGTATTCAGCTGAAATATCCTTCTATTTCTACTCTGACTAGCACGTGGCACTGGTAGCAATCCTGAGATGACTACCTTTGAGGTCCTGTTTTTTAATTTACCTCCTAACTCCCTATATTCCGCTTTTAGGACCTCATCCCGCTTTTTACCTATATCGTTGGTGCCTATATGCACCACAACAGCTGGCTGTTCACCCTCCCCTTCCAAGCTGTTCTGCAGCCGCTCTGAGACATCCTTGACCCTTGCACCAGGGAGACAACACACCATCCTGGAGTCTCGTTTGCGAGTACCCTAGGGTGTAGATTATCAGGCCCTGGGGATTTATCGGCCTTCAATCCCGTCAATTTCACCAACACCATTTCCCTACAAATACTGATTTCTTTCAGTTCCTCCCTTTCATCAGACCCTATGTTCCCGACATCTCTGGGAGGTTATTTGTGTCCTCCTTTGTGAAGACAGAACCAAAATATGTATTTAATTGGTCAGCCATTTCTTTGTTCCCCTTTATACATTCCCCTGATTCTGACTGCAAGGGACCTACGCTTGACTTCACCAATCTTTTTCTCTTCACATATCTATAAAAGCTTTTACAGTCAGTTTTTATGTTCTCTGCAAGCTTACTCTCATATTCTATTTTCCCCTTCCACCAGTTTCTGCCTTCCACCAGTTTCGGTTGGGACTGTGCTTTATTGATGTGAGGGCATAGTGTCTCTGAGTTACCTTTCGGGGTATTGTTCCCAGTAATCATGTTAGATGGTGATGACGTCAATCGGCCTGGGTTCTCTTCCACCCAGCCTGTCAGTGCGAAATTTCCATTTGCATATGAATGCACCTTAGTTAGGTTAGCCTGGCTTGCAATCCTATTCCCTAAGCCACGCCCACAAACTTGCCCAACAGTACAGTTCTTTCTTGGGTTTTGGATATAAAATATGATTCATAAAATTGGCCAGACAGCTGGTGCTACAGACGCCATTCACTTCCTCCAAAAATAAAGGTGTTGCTATGGGAACCCGCATGGGTCCTAGCTATGCCTGCCTTTTCGTGGGATATGTGGAACATTCTTTGTTCCTACTCAAGTCCCCTCCCTCACCTCTTTTTCCGGTACATTGATGATTGTATCGGTGCCGTTTCCTCCTCTCATTCTGAACTAGAAAATTTCAATCACTTTGTCTCCAAATAGTACTATTCTCTCACCTTCACATGGTCCATCTCCAATGCTTCCCTTCCCTTCCTCGGCTTCTCTGTCTCCATTTCTGTGGATAGGCTATTGCCAAACATCCACTATAAGCCCACTGACTCCCATAGCTACCTGGACTACACTTCCTCACACCCCGCTTCCTGTAAGGACTCTATTCCATTCTCCCAGTTTTTCCCTCTCCATTGCATCTGCTCTGACAATGCCACCTTCCATAATAGTGCTTCTGATATGTCTTCTTTTTCCTCAACCGTGGATGCCCCTCTACAGTGGTTGACATGGCCCTCAACCGTGTCCATTCTATTTCCTGCATTTCTGCTCTCACCCCTTCCTCTCCCTCCCAGAACCATGATAGGGTTCCCCTTGTCCTCACCTTTCACCCCACCAGCCTTCACATTCAACGGATTATCCTCCGCCATTTCTGTCACCTCCAGCGTGACCCCACCACCAAATACATCTCCCCCTCCCCTCCGCTTTCAGCATTCCGAAGGGACCACTCCATCCGTGACACCCTGGTCCACTCCTCAATCACCCAAACCCCCTTCCCTTCCCACAGCATCTTCCCCTGCACACTCAGGAGATGCAACACCTGCCCTTTTACCTCCTCCCTTCCCACTGTCCGGGGCTCCAAACACTCCTTCCAGGTGAAACAGCGATTTACTTGTACTTCTTGCAATTTAGTATACTGTATTCGCTGCTCATGGTGTGGTCTCCTCTACATTGGGGAGACCAAATGCAGATTGGGTGGCTGCTTTGCGGAACACCTCCGTTCAGTCCATAAGCATGACCCTGAGCTTCCGGTCACCTGTCACTTTAATTCTCCGCTCCACTCCCACTCTGATCTCTCCGTCCTCGACCTCTTACACTGTTCCAACAAAGCTCAACGTAAGCTCAAGAAATGGCACTCATCTTTCGATTAGGCACTTTACAGCCTTCTGGACTCAACATCGAGTTCAACAATTTCAGACCATAACCTCTGCCCCTATTATTTCAGATGGCAGCTGCTGATGATTCTGCCATTCCCATTTACACCTCATCTAGACTTATCTTTTGTTTCTTAACTTGTCCCATTACCATCTCCTTTCACCTTGCACCATAAACCCTTTTGTCATTTAATCACGCCTGCCTTCCATCCTATCACAGACCTCCCTTCTTGTTCTTTCCTCCCCCCCTCTTTTCCTGCCCCTGCACTTGCTTAAAATCTGTTACATCTATAACTTTTTCCAGTTCTGACGAAAGGTCATCGACCAGAAACGTTAACTCTGTTTCTCTCTCCACAGATGCTGCCTGACCTGCTGAATATTTCCAGCATTTTCTGTTTTTATTATCTTTGATAATTGTTGTGTGAGTATGTGTTTGCACTGATGAGCTCATTCTAGCATTAATGATGCACATAGGATATATTCAAGTTAAATTTTCAAAATCTCACATTGATATTTGATTATAGGAATTGCTTTTCTTAACAATCTGGGCCTGAAATATATTTATTGTTTGCATAAGCATTCTTAATTGAACTGAATTACAATTGCTTTTTCTGAACCATTTTCATCAGGGAGACTGCAGTGAATTTATAATAATAGAATCATAGAATGATATAGCACAGAAGGAGATCATTTGGCCCATTGTGCCTGAGTCAGCTCTTTGAAAGAGCTATCCAATTAGTCCCACTCTCCTGCTCTTTCCCCATAGCCATACAAGTTTTTCCACTCAAATATTTACCCAATCCCCTTTTGAAAATTACTATTGGATCTGCTTCCACCACCCTTCAGGCAGTCCATCCCAGATCATAATAGCTCACTGTGTAAAAACATATCTCCTCATCTCACCTCTGGTTCTTTTGCCAATTACCTTAAATCTGTGTCCTCTGGTTACTGATCCTTCTGCTCGTGGAAACAGTTTCTCCTTATTGACTCTATTAAAACCTTTCATTATTTTGACCGCCTCTATTACATCTCACCTTAACTTCTCTGCTCTAAGGAGAACAATCCCAGGTTCTCTAGCCTCTCCACATAACTGAAGTACCTCATCCCTGGAACCTTTCAAGAAAATCTCCGCTGCACCCTTTCCAAGGCTTTGACACCCTTCCTAAAGTGTGATGCCCAGAATTGTACACAATACTCCAGCTGAGTCCTAAACAGTGATCTGTAAAGGTTCAGCATAACTGCCTTGCTTTTGTACTCTATACATCTCTATTTATAAAGCCAAGGACCCCGTATGCTTTTTAACAGTCTTATCAACTTGCCCGACCACCTTCAAAGATTTCTGAATGCAAATAATATTCGTATTGAGCAACATACTGATTGTGTTTTATTTTAATACTTGAAAGTAGAGTAGAGAATAGTGAGGCTAGGTTTTCTGATTGGTCATCGATGCACCACTCGACATATAGTGTGCTGACCTCATCCTAATTCCCAGGGTCTGCCTAATTATTATACGGCAGGCAAGTTTCTGGAATGAAAAATGCCTGTGATTGGGGGTTCAACCATTGAAGGGTTGGGAAATGTCATGCTGCTGCAGGATTTAAAGGCAATTAGCAGCTTAAAGAGCCAGGTATCCAGAACTTTCAAACTGGGAAAGCCAGCCAGCTTTTGTGACCGAGCAGTCAAAGCCACGGATCAGCTATTTTTCAGACAAGGTAGAAAGAAAAGAAATTATGGAAGAAGTGACATGGAGGAGGCAGTTACTCTTCGGTAGTTGGTAGGAGGCTCCCAAGAACAGCAACATGGGGATGGTGGGAGGGCATTGAATGAGTGCAGGGAAAAGGTCTAAAGTGTGTATGACATTTACAATGACCTCCCTTCTCACAGTCACAAATTGCTTACAAACCCTTACCATGAATGCCCACGAGATGGTGCGGTGGTCTTTACACCCCTAATTTCACCTGTAAATGTTCCTTCACTCACGTACTTACATGCATTGAGCCCAAAAGAATCCTTCCATCTAATCTACAAGTCAATACATCTACTATGGGTGCATGGTGAATATTACTGCAGGCCCTCTTAATTTCAACCTCTCATTTCTTGCACTCTTCTTACATGAGAAGACAGCCCATAACAGTTGGGAGATATCAATAAGTGATGCACTTCCAAACTTTAGACCTTTTACTCAGTATGAGGAACAAACCTTCTAATTCCTTGGAAGAGAGGCCATAGAAAGCACCAGAGATGGGCAGTAAGAGACAAGCCACCACCTCAACATTTGGAACCAACCTCTGCTACTTTTCCTGTTTTTTTATTCAATAACTGCCAGGAAAGTCTATATTGAAGCCCTTTAGCATATCACACTTTCTTCTGAAAGAAAGTTGTGAAGTGTGCAAAGACTGCTCACCAGGACACCATTGTAACCTGTCTTCTTCATCCCCCTCTAGATGTGCCAGATGGCGATGAGCCAGTCCCCAACACATCTGGCCATGCCAGTATTTCGCAGCACACAGCATCATTCACTCTGTTCCTCCCAAGCACTAGCTCGGATACATCATGCTGACGGGATTTAGAGAGCGAGCTAAAATAGAGTGCACCGGCTCAGACACACATGAGTGAGCAAGAGCAGCTGGTGGTGGCATAGGAGGAGGAGGAACTTGCCATTCAGAGAGACAGCTTGCCTTGGCTAATAATCATGGGGATCTGAATCTCACAGACTCTGTTTTTAAAAGACAAATGCTTTCTGAGTATCAAGCCTTGGTGTGGGCATTGTGGGCCGTGCCAAACAGTGTGCTGCAGATGGTGGCTCAGGTGGAGTCCACTGGCTACAGTACCATGCAGGATAGCTTTGCAAGACTGTAGTTCACGTGGCATGTGGCAACTCCAGGGATAACTACAGTGGAGCCTCCATGCCAAAAACCCTAAAGGCAGTCTGGGTTTTTCCACAGATGCCACCATTAAGATCTAAGGTTTCAAAATGGAGCAGGCTACCTTTTCCACTTTCAATAGGCTTGGGAATCTGTGATAGAGTACCCTGAGCCTGGAATTCAGATATCATTGTTGCAATTAGGTTTGCTGTGATACAGAACAGTAGGCATGGTGAGGCAGGTTGCAGTAGCAAGGGCATGGCAGGAATGGGCATGAATGATAATGTTGTCTCTCAGGAAGGCAACATTCCCACTGCCCCTACCAATGATTATAAAGTTCATAGGAAGCATGCAGGTCCAGGCAGCTCATGCAATAGAGCAGATGCTGCAGCCTGCAGCAGGCCCATCTCAGAATTCAGCTGCTATTACATGAGGACCATCTTAATCCCAGGATGCTTCTATTGACATACAGCTGCCAGCTACTAGCTACTTCATGCACCCTTGCCACTGAGGTAGTACCTAGACAAAGCACCAGGTTAGTGTTAAGAGGAAATACTTCACACATTGGCAAATGAACTTCAATATAGAAAAATGTGAGGTGGTACATTTTGGTAGGAAGAATAAGGAGGCCACATACTCCTTGGAAAATAAGTGTCTAAATGGAGTAGAGAAACAGAGGGATCTAGGGGTACAGATACACAAATCACTAAAAGTAGTGATACAGGTTAATAAGGCCATAAAAAACAAACAAAGCACTGAAGTTCATTTCTAGAGGGATCGAATTGAAAAGCAGAGAAGTTATGCTAAACTTGCATTGAACCTTGGTTAGTCCACACTTGGAGTACTGTGAACAGTGCTGGTCTCCGTGTTATAAAAGGGACATAGAGGCACTGGAGAAGGTGCAAAAATGATTTATTAGAATGATACCAGAACTGAGAGGTTATAGGAAAAGTTGAACAGGTTGGGGCTCTTTTCTGTAAAAAAGAGACGACTAAAGAGTGACCTAATAGAGGTCTTTGAGATTATAAAAGGGTTTGATAAGGTAGACATAGAGAAGATGGTTCCACTTGTGAGCGGGACCAGAACTAGGGGCCATTAATATAAGATAGTCACTAATAAATCCAATAGAGAATTCAGGAGAAACTTCTTTACCCGGAGAGTGGTTAGAATGTGAACCTGCTACCACAAGGAATAGTTGAGGCAAATAGCATAGATGCATTTAAGGAGAAGCTAGATAAACACATGGGGGAGAAAAGAATAGAAGGATATGTTGATGGGGTTAGATGAAGAAAGATGGAAGGAGGCTTGTATGGAGCATAAACACCTGTTGGACCTGCATGGACCCGTTGGGCTGAATGGCCCATTTCTATGCTGTAAATACGTTGTAAATGTCAACATGGGGAAGTACTGTAGTAGAAAACAATAGTTACACATACAAAAAAAATAATCGCACTAAAGTGGTTGCTTGTTCAGAGAGTGTTCTTGCAAAGGTTTGGAAATGGGTTTCATCAGGTGGCAGATTTGTGAGTTGCATTGAAAAAGGAAAGACACAGTAGGTGCAGGCACAAGGATGAAGTACATGGGAAGATGTAGATACGTCTGTTAATTCAGTGAGCATACATGCAAGTTAAGAGAAGATCTTCTCTGGCCTTCTGTTCATTGCTCCCACTGCTTCATCCCACCATTTGATGGTAGAACCTTCAGTCTCAGTGGTCTGCTCTCTGGAATTCTTTCCCTAGACCTGTTCATCTCTCTAACTTTAAAAATCCCTTCAGCCAAGCTATCCACTTTATCTATTAATCTCTCTGTTCCTGAAGGCATCCATTCCCAATGCCCA
Source organism: Somniosus microcephalus (assembly GCF_052327205.1). Taxonomy (NCBI): domain Eukaryota; kingdom Metazoa; phylum Chordata; class Chondrichthyes; order Squaliformes; family Somniosidae; genus Somniosus; species Somniosus microcephalus. The sequence goes on along the minus strand of NC_140993.1, from coordinate 82,003,475 downwards.
TCTGTGAAGTACACTGGGACATTTTCTACATTAAAGACACTGGGGGAGAAATTCGGTATCACCCCATTTGGGGCGCAATTATCGGCGGGGCGCAATTATCGGCCGGGCGCAAAGTTTAGTGCCTGGCGCTAATTATCGCCTCCAACTGCAAACTTGGCTTCTATCGCCCCTGGAGGTAATTGGATCGCTAAATCAGGCGCTACACACCTCTCTTAAGGTGCTAACGCCGAGGAGCGAGGCGCTAACTCAGAGCGCTGGCAAAGCTCATGTGATGTCTGTCAGCAATGGAACACAGACACACTGGCGCCGGCCAGTTCTTAAAGGGGAGGGTCGATCTTACTCTCCATCCACACCCTGCTCATTGCAGCCTTGAATCTCGGCCTGGAGAGACCTGTACATCAAATCTGCTGGAAAGAATAATGGAGAGATCCAGGGAAAGAGCTCAGAGTGCAGCCCCCATAGTCTCTTCTAAATCAATGCAAGGAAGGACAAATCAAAATGAACCTGCAAAGTACGGCTCAGTACCTAAAATTCCTTCACATAGTGTTGAATTTCTCCAGAAGTCTCTCTCTCTCAGAATGCGTGGTGCAAAAATGTCGTCGACAAAAAAGTCAGGAAGTGGTCGCCTTTCAATAGCATTCGCCGTCCTTCCCGACTGCAAAACGTTCCCCTCAACCTGTCGTTGCTAGTGGCAGGCGGTAAGGCAGGGGGAGCCACTCAATATCCGGTCCAAGGCGCTACTGGGGCACTGCACGCTCGACTGATGTCACGATTTGCGGACGCAGGAGATCATGGCAGTAGTGTTTAGCGCCGCCGCAAAATGTCTTGTCAATTTCGCGAGCGGCGCAAACAACACCGTGCCTGGATGCTAGTTGCTTTGCGACCCATTAGCGCCCTCTTAGGGCACTAATGGGAGGTGCAAAGCAACCAAATTTTCCCCCCACTAAATCTAAGCTGTTGTTGTAGTAAGTTAGATAAAGAAAGAAAGACTTGCATTTATTTAGCGCCTTTCACGACCACCAGATAGCTCAAAGCACTTTACAGCCAATGAAGTACATTTGAAGTGGAGTCACTGTTGAAATGTGGGAAACGCGGCAGCCAATTTGCGCACAGCAAGGTCCCACAATCAGCAATGTCATAATGACCAAATCATCTGTTTTTGTTGTGTTGGTTGATGGATAAATATTGGCCAGGACACCGGGGATAACTCCCCTACTCTTCTTCAAAATACTGCCATGGGTTTCTTTTATGTCCGCCTGAGAGAGCAGACGGGGCCTCGGTTTGACGTCTCAACCAAAAGACGGCACCTCCGACAGTGCAGCACTCCCTCAGTACTGCCAGCCTAGATTTATGTGCTCAAGTCCCTGCAATGGAACTTGAACCCACAACATTCTGACTCAGTGCCAAGGGTGCTACCAACTGAGCCACAGCTGACACTGACACAGGAAGTTGTCTCAGAACATCAAAGTGTTTTCTTCCACTGCCACTTCATGCTGCTCCGGCTCCTTTTGGTGGTCCCTTTGCTACAGCAGGGGGCGTTCCTTTTCCACAGCCTCTGTGACAATACCTCTTTGCAGAGCAAAATTGTACAGCATGCAGCAACCAACAACAATCCTTGAAACTCTTGCTAAGGTGCCCCCACGATCCATCCAGGCGTGTTAATGACACATGCCATTATTAATGCGCAAATCGGCCAGCAAGTTTGAGTTATGCCACTCCACTGTTTGCTTGACTCAGACCGGCACCTAAATAACCGGAAATCTCGGTTAACCAGCAAAATTCAGGAGTAGGTTCACACTTCATATTACTTGCCTTCCTCCATCTGTTGCTGTGCAAGGGTGTGGCTGCAGCTGTTGCTAAGCTACAGAGACGCTTGTAACTTGTGGCCATTGTTCTGAACCTGTTGCTAAGCAACAGGGTTTGTTGCTTTATACGGAGCTCTCAGCTCTCGTATCTTTTACTATAACGCTCGGTGATCCGGAATTTTTGATGAACCGGCACCATGTCGGTCCCGTCAGTGCCGGATAAAAAAAAGTTTCCTGTATCTCACCCTTAGCCTTGAAGTTATTTTTAAAAGCCTGGTGTATTTGCACAATAATTGCCCATTAAACATGCCACAGAGAGTTAGGGCTGGGACTTAACAGTGTTAGTACCTTTTTAATGACATGATAGTTATTAATGCAATGTCAATCAACCTCTCTGGCCCAGAATGGGAACAATTTAAACTGTTCAACCTCATTGTTGCATGTAGTAAATTGTTGCTTGAGATTTTAACAAGGTCAAATTTTAAATTAAACATTTTTTTTTTTTGCTTTTCCTTCCTTTCTCTTTTTCTCTCTACCTTATTTCAATCTTTCTTTCCCTCTCTTTATTTATCTTTCTGTATCAGATTTGACTCTAATTCACCCTCATTCTCCGTCGTTCTTCTGTTTCCTTCTCAATCCTTAAATCTCATTGGTTAAGGAGATACACTGTTGGTTCCGCTGTTCACTAAGTTCCCAGATGCCCCATTATCCTTAACACGCCATTATCAGCTCGCACTCCCAGCAAGCTGCGGTGCAAAAATGTTTGAGCTAAAGGGCGCGAGGAAAAAGTCTAACTAACGGCAAATGCTCTAAGATGCCAAATCTGGCCCAATATATCTTATAGAGATTTGCACCATATAATATTTGTGTTCAGCTAAACCACTTGAGGCTTGGCTGCAGATAATAACCTTGATCCTGCGGGATGTGCTGTACTGGTCAAACTTTAGGAAGACCGTGGATAGCCAGGCCGGAATTTTAACTGACTGATGAGCTGGCAGCGGGGGATCTCTGTAGCACGTGGGGAACCCGGAAGTTTCAGCAGCGTGTTTGTAAGTGGCTTTTTAACAAAGCCACAGCATTAGCATCTGACTTCCGGATTTCCCGACCAATTAACACAAGTGGGTGTGATGACAACACGTATGTGTCTATTTCAGCTGAAATATTAAAAGGGACCCTGCGAAGATGAAAGTTGATGGATTGTCCAGGTAGGGGAACAGAGGAAGAAACTGCATTAGTGGAGTCCCAACATGGCAAGGCTGCACCTCACTTAAATGATGCCTCCCTAGTGCTGATGTTGCATTCTGTAAGGGCCTGCAGGGAGATTGTCTTCCCAAGCCGACTCCAGCTCATCACTCCTCATACACACTTACCTTGGAGGTGCACCCATTCCTATCTGTCCAGGCAGCTAAAACGCATCTTCAGCATTCCGATTGCTTGTTCAATGGCAGTTCTCGTGGTCATGTGGCTTTGATTGTATCTCTCCAAGGCCTAATTTTTTTGGCTCCTAACAGGTGTCATCCGCCATGACTTCAGGAGGCAGCCCTTGTCTCCAAGGAGCCGGCCGCTAACTCTGCTTCAAGGTCTGAAGAGCTCTGGGAGGGTGGACTGGCACAGGATGAAAGCATTATGGTAGCTGCCTGGGAATCTTGCACACACCTGCATGATAATCTTTTTGTGGTTGCATACGAGCTGAACATTGATGGAGTGGAAGCCCTTGCAGTTGGTGAAGACTCCAGGGTGATTTGGGGGTACCTTGATGGCCACACGTGTGCAATGGATGACTCCCTGGACCTGTGGGAAGCCAGCCAGAGCCGCAAAGCCGAGTGCCTGCACATTCTAACTGGCCTCATTGGTTGCAAAGTGCACATAATTGCAAACATGTCAAACATGGCATTGATCACCTGAGTGATGCATTTGTGGGCAGCAGATTGTGAGATTCTGCAGATATCTCCTGAAGATCCCTGGAAGTAGCCAGAGGCAAAGAAATTGAGGGCGGTGGTGACTTTGACAGCCACTGGCAAAGCGTGCCCACCAGGTCCACTTGGCAGGAGGTCTTCTTCCAGGAGGCTGGTGTTTGTGACCACCTGGCGCAATACCCTGAGTCTCCTAAGGCACTGGTGTTTCGACATGTCCAGGAAGTTGATCCTCTCCCTAAATACTCGTGTTGTGGGTATCACCTCCTGCGAGCTGCATTCCTATGTTCATCCCCTCTCTCTGGTGGAGTGGCAGGTTGGTGAGGAGAAGGCTGCTGCTCCTGCTGATGCTTCTCCTGCTGCTGGTGCTCATATTTGTCGCCATCTGTGGTCTAAGATAAAGCTGCATAAGCGGCATTGTGCTAAATTGATGCTTGACAGATGGAAAGGGCAAATCAGACTCACAAAAATCCAAGGTAGGAGAAATGACCTCCAAAGTGTTGGAAATCAGTTGTGTAATAGTGAAAGCATACTCTCCAAAAGCCTTTCACTCAGGCAAGGAAACAGGTGTGAGGTCTGAGTACTTATAGGATTGTTTGCCTGTCATTTGGTCAGCCCCCTTAATTCACGCTGTCATCGAGTCATAGGGGGGAAAACTCAGTTGGTTTGCACCTCCTGTTAGTGCCTTAAGAGGGCGCTAATGGGGTGCAAAGCAACTAGTGCCCGGGCACCACGATGTTTGCGCCACTCACAAAATTGAACAGATATTTTGCGGCGGCACTAAACACTACTGCCACGATCTCCTGTGCCTGCAGATCGTGACGTCAGTCGAGAGTGCAACGCCCCAGTAGTGCCCTGGACTGGATATTGAGTGGCGCCCCCTGCCTTTCTGCCTGCCACTGGCAACGACAGGTTGAGGGGGACGTTTTGCAGTCGGGAAGGGACTGTGGGAGCGTGATTTAAAGGTGACCACTCCCTGCCTTTTTTTGTCGGTGACATTTTTGCACCACACATTCTAGGAGAGAGAGGGAGACTTCTGGATAGATTCAACACTGCGTGAAGGAGTTTTGGGTATTGAGCTGCACTTTGCAGATTCATTTTGATTTGTCCTTCATTGCATCGATTTAGAAAAGACTATGGGGGCTGCACGCTGAGCTCTTTCCCTGGGCCTCTCCATTGTTCTTTCCAGCAGAATTGATGTACAGGTCTCTCCAGGCAAAGATTCAAGGCTGCATTGAGCAGGGTGTGGATGGAGAGCAAGATCAATCCTCCCCTTTAAAAACTGGCCAGCACCAGCGTGTCTGTGTTCCATTGCTAACTGACATCACCTGAGTTTCGCCAGCGCTCTGAGTTACTGCCTCACTCCTCAGTGTTAGTGCCTTAAGAGAGGTGTGTAGCACCTGATTTTGCACTCCAATCACCTCCAGGGGTGATAGAAGCCAAATTTGCAGTCAGAAGCGATAAGTAACATCAGGTGCTAAACTTTGCGCCCGGCCAATAATTGCATCCCAAACAGGGCGACACCAAATTTCACCCCCATAGAGTCATAACGGCACAGAAGGAGGCCATTCAGCCATCGAGCCCGTGCCGACTCTCTGCAGAGCAATCCAGTCAGTCCCATTGCCCCGTTTTATCCCCATAGCCCTGGAATGTTATTTCCCTCAAGTAGAGGAAAAAGTACTAGGCAAACTAATGGGGCTAAAGGCCGACAAGTCCCCTGGACCTGATGGCCTGCATCCTAGGGTCTTAAAAGAAGTGGCTGCAGAGATAGTGGATGCGTTGGTTGTAATCTACCAAAATTCCCTGGATTCTGGGAAGGTCCCAGTGGATTGGAAAACCGCAAATGTAATGCCACTATTCAAGAAAGGAGGGAGACAGAAAGCAGGAAACTATAGGCCAGTTAGCCTAACATCTGTCATTGGGAAAATGCTGGAATCCATTATTAAGGAGGTAATAGCAGGGTATTTAGAAAATCATAAGACAATCAAGCAGAGTCAACATGGTTTTATGAAAGGGAAATCGTGTTTGACAAATTTGCTAGAGTTCTTTGAGGATGTAACAAACAGGGTGGATAAAGGGGACCCACTGGATGTGGTGTATTTGGATTTCCAGAAGGCATTCGATAAGGTGCCACTGAAAAGGTTACTGCACAAGATAAGAGCGCACGGGGTTGGGGGTAATACATTGGCATCGATAGGGGATTGGCTAACTAACAGAAAACAGAGAGTCGGGATAAATGGGTCATTTTCCGGTTGGCAATCAGTAACTAGTGGGGTGCCACAAGGATCAGTGCTGGGGCCTCAACTATTTACAATCTATATTAATGACTTGGATAAAGGGACCGAGTGTACTGTAGCCAAATTTGCTGATGATACAAAGATAGGTGGGTTAGCAAGTTGTGAGGAGGACAGAAAGGGGTAAAAATTGGGTAGCTACCTTCGCTGGTGCACTAATTTTAGCGTCCCGAAAAAGTTAGCACCCCTGCGGCCGATGTTCCCAGGTAGTGCCCCGAGAGGGAGGAGGGGCGCTACGGGAAGCGCCCTGCATCCCTCTTGGGGCACTGCGAGCCAATATTGCGGTGCTAAGTGCCGCGGTACTGCAGGCCTTCCTCCCCTTATTAAAGGGGAGGGGCCTGGCGCAGCATGGCTCGGCACCCAGCTGGGCTACTAGGGATCGGGAGTGCCGGCAAATGAGCCTGGCATTCAAGAGAAGTGTCGGGCTCACGGAGAGCAGCCGGCACCCTGCGGGGGGGCTTCACGGGGGCTGGGGACAGGTGCTGGCAGGCAGCTAGCAACAAAAATGGCCGCCCACCACCTCCCCTTTAACTAGCGCTGCCTCGGCCGCAGGTAGGCCCCTCCTGACCCCATTGGACATAGCATCCAGCAGTAAGTTGGGGGGCGCCACCCAATATTACAGCCGGGGCGCGAGCGGGGTGCTGCACACAGCGATGACATCATCGCCGGCGGCGCAAATCAACCGAATTTAGCCCCCAAAGGTTAAGTGAATGGGCAAAAATTTGACAGATGGAGTATAATGTGGGAAAATGTGAGGTTATCCACTTTGGAAGGAAGAATGAAAAAGCAAATTATTATTTAAATGGAGTGAGACTACAAAATGCTGCGGTACAGAGGGATTTGGGGGTCCTAGTACATGAAACACAAAAAGTTAGCATGCAGGTACAGCAAGTAATTAGGAAGGCTAATGTAATGTTGGCCTTTATTGCAAGGGGTATGGAGTATAAAAGTAGGGAAGTTTTGATGCAACTTTACAGGGCGCTGGTGAGACCGCACCTGGAGTACTGTGCACAGTTTTGTTCTCCATATTTAAGGAAGGATATACTTGCATTGGAGGCAGTGCAGAGAAGGTCCACTAGGTTGTTTCCTGGGATAAAGGGGTTGACGTATGATGAAAGCTTGAGTAGGTTGGGCCTATACTCATTGGAGTTTAGAAGAATGAGAGGTGATCTTATTGAAACATATAAGATTCTGAGGGGACTTGACAGGGTGGATGCAGAGAGGGTTTCCCCTTGTGGAGGAATCTAGAACTCGGAGGCATAGTTTTAGAATAAAGTGTCGCCCTTTTAGAACTGAGATGAGGAGGAATTTCTTCTCTCAGAGGGTTGTAAATCTGTGGAATTCTCTGCCCCAGAGAGCTGTGGAGGCTGGGTCATTAAATATATTTAAGGTGGAGATAGACACATTTTTGCAAGATAAGGGAGTGAATGGTTATGGGAAGTGGGCTGGGAAGTGGCTTTGAGCCCAAGATCAGCCGTGATCTTATTGAATGGCGGAGCAGGCTTGAGGGGCCAAGTGGCCTATTCCTGATCCTCTTTCTTATGTTCTTATGTATTCAATACCTCTATTTATGAAGCCCAAGATCCCACAGCTACCTGGACTACACTTCCTCCCATCCCGCCTCCTGTAAGGACTCTATTCCATTCTCCCAGTTTCTCCATCTCCGCCTCATCTGCTCCGACGATGCCACCTTCCACACCAGTGCTTCCGCCATGTCTTCCTTTTTCCTCAACCGAGGATTCCCTCTACCGTGGATGACACGGCCCTGGACCGTGTCCGCTCTGTCTCCCACACTTCTGCCCTCACCCCTGCCCCTCCCTCACGGAACCACGTTAGGGTTCCCCTTGTCCTCACCTTTCACCCCACCAGCCTCCACATTCAACGGATCATCCGCTGCCATTTCCGCCACCTCCAACGTGATCCCACCACCAAACGCATCTTCCCCTCCCCCTTCAGCATTCCGTAGGGACCGCTCCCTCCGAGCCGTCTTTTGTCTCTCCACTAGTCCTATCACCATCTCGTCTCGTCTTGAATACCTCTTAATGTCTCTTCACTTCTCTTTTGTTCTCTCATCCCCATTTCCCAGCCCCCAAACTGGCCTTTTAATCTGTTTCATTTCCTGTGTTTTTTCAGTCCTGACGAAGGGTTTCGACCTGAAACGTTGACTCTATGGGCTAAAAATTCAGTTGGGCGCCGTTTGGGGCGCCAAGCTCGCCTGGGCACCAGAATTACCGCTGCGAGCAGAGCCACTTGCGCCATCCGGATATTCAGTTTCTGCGCTCCAAATGGAAGCGGGCCGCTAATCGAGGCTTCCCGCGCCCCGCTTGGGGCGCTCACCCTGAATATCGGCGCGCTAAGGGCCGCAGCGCCACACGCTGCGGCACGGCACGCTGCGGTACTGCAGGCCTTCCTCCCACTGTTAAGGGGGAGGTGCCTGCAACAGCGCGATCCCCGCTCGCGAGTGCCGGCAAATGAGCCCGGCACCAAGGAGAAGTGCCGGGCTCTCGGGAAACAGCCGGCAATGCCACGGGGGGGGGGTGTAGGATGCCAGGGACGGAGGTGCTGGCAGGCGGCCGCCGAAAAAGCGGCCGGCCACACCTCCACCTTAACTAGCACCACTACCGCCACAGGTAGGCCCCTGTGTACCGGTCGCTATTTGCGGCTGGCGCTGAGGAGGCGGGCGCGACCAAATATGGTCATCGGGGTGGGAGCGGGGCGCTGCGCACACCGATGATGTCATCGGTGGCGGCGCAGCGCTACAGGCTAAAGCCGCCATTAGCGCCCCGCTAAATATCGCGGTAGGTGTGGCCAGTGGCGCAAAAGCCACTGAGTGCCCTCTTTGGGCGCAAACTGGTGGCACAGGCCACTGAATTTCTCGGCCTATTTCTCTCCACGGATGTTGCCTGGCCTGCTGAGTTTTTCCAGCATTTTCTGCTGTTATTTCCCATATGCTTTGTTAATCACTCTCTCAATATGTCCCGCCATCTTCAGGGATCTAAGTACATTAAATCCCAAGTCCCTCTGTCCCTGCACACTCTTTCAAACTGCGCCATTAAGTATATATTGCCTCTCCCTGTTCCTTCTGCCAAAATGCATCACCTCACACCTCTGTATTAAATTCCATCTGCCACTTGCCTGCCCATTCTGCTAGTCTTTCTATGTCCTGCTGCAGTCGATTGGTATCATCCTCACTGTTTGCCACACCCCCAAGTTTGGTGTCATCGGCAAATTTAGAAATTCTACTCCGTATTCCAATATTGCCTTGCTTTCACTGGCGAGTTCCAGGAAGCCTGTCAAAACTGCACTCAGAGTTAAAGCTCAAATCTGCAGTTAAAGCAGCTAATAACTGCCCCTTAACAGTTCCGAATTGCATCTTAACATCTTTCAATTGCCAACCCGCCTCTCCCGTGGGGGTTTCTCATACGCAGCTGAAAGCGCTGCAGTTAAAAGCAGACGTTGGTGGGTTCAAGCCGGCTTCCTGACCTGTTGTCAGCTTCATCCCTTTTACTGTGACAGCTAAAACAAAGCATAATACTGCGGATGTTGGAAATATAAAATAAAAACAGAAAATTCTGGAAAGACTCAGCAGGTCGGGCAGCATCTGTGGAGAGGGAAACAGAGTTAATGACCTGAAATGTTAACTCCGTTTCTCTCTGCACAGAAACTGCCTGACCTGCTGAGTCTTCCCAGCATCGTGACAGCTGCTTGGAAATCGAGTATTTACTTGCATAACGTGTTGTTGATAGTTGTAAATGAGCTGAGCATTCGTGTAGCGGCACTGAATACGAGAACACATAGAGCTATGTCGGCGAAATCTATAACCTCCTGTATCTTTGAGAAGCCTGCCATTCTGTAAAAGTCCACCGCCCTCTAATATTGTAGTCACACATATTTGCACAGCTATATACGAGATAGAAACATAGAAAAAAAGGAGCAGGAGTAGGCCATTCGGCCCTTCGAGTCTGCTCCACCATTCAATATGATCATTGTTGTGTCCGTGTATAATAAGACACAGACTGCAGGAGAACGGTACAACAGGTGTTTACTCAACGTGGCTCACACTGGAACTGGTCTGTACAGATTACAACTCGGTGCTAGATACAGGTGTGGTCACTGCCGGTACTGCAGTATACATGAGCTGTAAAAGACAGTTCCCCCCTTAAAGGTATATACATTACAATTCCTCCCCTTTTAGATTAACAGTACCATAACACTCATTTAACAATTAAATGTCAAACTAATTAAAATTAACACTTTTAACATGCAACATTAGCTGAAAATAGTCTATTTATATATTCAGTCTTTGGGGAGGCCTCCTGATCCTTTCTGGATAGCGCCTTTCCCGAGTGTCTTGCTCTTGGTGCGGAGGCGATTCTAGCCCCCTGTCGTCGGTTGGTTCATCAGCTTCCGATGCTACTGTTTCTGGGGTAGATGTGACCTGTACGTCGGGTTCATCACCAGGTACGTATGGGCGAGGCATGGGGTTGACTTGTTCCTGTGACTCTAGGATCTGGTCAGCATGGCGTCTCACGATGCTCTCCCCAACGTCCACTGTGTACTTTAGTGGGCCCTGCCGTGTGCATATCGTTCCTGGCTGCCATTTTTCTGTTCGGTAGTCGTGGGCCAAGACTGGTTGCCCTACATTGAAGCTCCTTGTTGGCTTCTCATGGATGTGCTGGAATTGCTTACTCTCAACATCTCTTCGTACGTTTGGTCTGAGCAAATCCAGGCGAGATCTTAACCTTCGGTTAAAGAACATCATGGCTGGGGCCTGGTTGGTGACTGCATGTGTCGCATTCCGGTAGGCGAACAGGAAATTGTCCACCTTGTGCTGCAGCGGAATGTTGTCATTGTACATAGCATTTATTGCCTTCTTAAAGGTTTGTACGAACCTCTCAGCCAATCCATTTGTGGCTGGATGATACGGGGCGGATGTGTAATGCCTTACCCCATTCTTTTTCAAGAACCTCCGGAACTCTTCGGACACAAACTGTGGTCCGCTGTCAGAGCAAATCTGTTCTGGCAAGCCATTCCTGGCAAAAATGATCCGTAGGACGGCAATAGTTTTCTCCGTGGTGGTGGAGGACATTTTGATGACCTCAGGCCATTTCAAGTGCGCATCCACGGCTATTAAAAACATTGAGTCCATGAATGGACCAGCAAAATCAATATGCACCCGTTGCCTTGGAGATGAGGGCCACTCCCATGGGTGTAGAGGGGCCTGTGGTGGTGCATTTTGGACTTTCTGGCATCCTGAGCAGCTCTTTGTCAGGTCCTCGATTTGTTTATCGATTCCCGGCCACCACACATAAGCCCTGGCTAGGCTTTTCATTTTCACCCCTCCCAGATGACCCTCATGAAGCTCATTGAGCACTCTATCCCTTAACTTGGGTGGAATTACCACTCGGGATCCACACATCTAGGTCCCCCGGCACACTGACAGCTGTTCTCTTCTTGTCGAGAATGCTGGCAACAGTGAGTTGCCATGTGCTGGCCATCCCTTCACCGTCAAATCATATACCCGAGACAGTGTCGGGTCATTTCGGGTTTCCTTTTCGATACATGCGTTAGTTACCAGTAGGTAGTCAACTATAGTCGAATGGAATATTTCGACAGGGTCCACTGCTGGTGCTTCCTCTGCAGTAGTCAGTGGCAGGCATGATAGCCCATCAGCATTTCCATGCTGTTTCGTGCCCTTATATTCAATCTCATAGTGTTGCGCCCCTAGAAAGAGTGACCATCTTTGTAGTCGTTGCGCAGTCATCACCGGAACGCCCTTCTTCGGATTAAAAATGGAGACAAGAGGCTGGTGATCAGTCAGCAAGGTGAATTTCTGCCCGTGCAGATAGTGATTGAACTTTTTCACTCCCCACACTAGGCTGAGGGCCTCCCTGTCAATCTGGGCATAGTTACGCTCGGCTGAGGTTAGTGATCGTGACGCAAAGGCTATTGGCCTCTCTGAGCCATCCGAGAATTTGTGCGACAGCATCATTCCAATGCCGTAGGGTGACGCATCACATGCCAACCGAATTGGTAATGCTGGGTTGTAATGGGCCAATACCGCTTTCGATGTGGTTAGTGTTTTGCTCTTCTGGAAAGCTCGTCTACATTCATCACTCCACGTCCATGGCACCCCAGTTTGCAGTAGGGTGTTCAGTGGGTGTAGTATGTAGACAAATTTGGCAAGAACTTATGGTAGTAATTTACCAGCCCGAGGAACGACCTCAGTTGTGACACATTTTCCGGTGCTGGAGCCTTGACTACTGCCTCAATCTTCTCTGGGGGCTTATGTAACCCCTCTTTATCAATAACGTGGCCACAATACGAGATCTGTTTTCTAAAAAACTCACATTTGAGGCGGTTAGCTCAGAGCCCATATTCCTGCAATCTAGTGAGCACCTGCTCCAGGTTGGCAAGGTGATCACTGTCATTTCCGCCCTTGAGCAGGATGTCGTCCAAATAACACTGGGTCCCTGGGATCCCTTGCAGGACTTGTTCCATTGCCCTCTGCCAAATAGCCAGCGCTGATGCTACCCCGAATACCAGCTGGTTGTATTGGTAGAGACCTTTATGGGTGTTGATTCTGAGGTATTTTTTTGATGCTTCTTCTACCTCCATTTGCAGATACGCCTGGGCCAGATCAATCTTAGTGAAGCGTTTCCCTCTAGATATCAAGGCGAAAATATCTTCAATCCGCCGAAGTGGATATTGTACGGTGTGAAGAACCGGGTTCACTGTTACCTTAAAGTCCCCACAGATGCGAACCTTCCTTGGTTCCCCAGGCGTGCTGCTCAATGACTTTTTCATCACAGGGACGATGGGTGGAGCCCACTCGCTCCAGTCTACCTTGGACAGTACACCTGAACGTTCCAGACTCTCCAGCTCTGCTTCGACGGCTGGGGGGATCGCATAAGGTACCGGTCTGGCCTTAAAAAATTTTGGGCTTGCGTTTTCTTCAATTTTAATTGTCGCTGTCATGCCTTTTAGTGTTCCGAGTCCTTGCTAGAACATCTCTTTCGCGTCAGTTAGGATCTTTGACAGTCGCCCAGGTGTGACGTCGTCATCCTTTTTGTCAGCCACAGTCAGTGCCTGTATGGAATGCCAATCCAGTTGTATTTTCCGGATCCATTCACGTCCCAGTAATGGTGGTCCTCCATCTTGCAATACATACAGGTCTAGTTTTGGTGTTTCCTTACCGTTATATATAACGGTCACCCTTATTTTTCCTTTGGGGTAGACTTTTTGCCCCGTGTACGACTTCAAAATAATTTTTGGGTCTCTCAAGGGTATGTGTGAGAATAGCCGCTCGTAGTCCCGTCGGTTTATGACTGTTAGGGCTGATCCTGTGTCCAATTCCATCTTTACCTGGACTCCTGCTATCTTGAGAGTGACCCAAATGGTTCGGTGATCCTCCGTTGTGATCACATTATGCAGTTTCAGAAAACTCAGTTCCCTGCTTTCGGAGTCGTTATCACTCTTTTGTTCATCTGAACTATTCTCCGTCATCTTATGTACCTTCTTGTACTTTTCTTTGGTAGATTTCTTATTGCTGGTTTTCTTTCCCGACCTGCAGACTCATACTATGTGTCCTACTTTTCCACACTGTCTGCACACTTTGTCTTTGAACCAGCAATCATTCTGGTCGTGTGTTGTTCTGCCGCAGCGATAGCACTTCTCTGTTCTATATGACATTTCGTTTGTGCCATATTCTTGCGGTCTCTGTTGTATCTCTGCAGCGCCCCGTGCTGTTGCTTCATATGATACCGCAATGCTGAAAGCCTTTTCCAGCGTAAGGTCCTTTTCAGATAAAAGCCGTTTCTGGGTTCCTTCACTTTGAAGCCCACACACAAACTTGTCCCTTAAGGTACCTGCCAGTCCCGCTCCAAACTGGCAGTGTTTCGATAGTTTGCGCAGTTCTGTTAAATAATCAGCATTGCTTTCATCCTTATGCTGGTTCCGTTTGTGAAACTTGAATCTTTCTGCTATCAGCAGCGGTGTGGGGTTTAAATGTTCCTGTAGTATCGTTACTATGTCTTCAAAACTCTTTTCCATTGGCTTCGTTGGGGTTACTAGATTTCGTAATAAACCATATGTCTTTGCACCCATTAAATTTAACAATACCGACGCTTTCTTGTCATCTGACACCTCATTTGCCTTGCAGTATACCTCTATTCGTTCGACATATGTAGTCCAATCTTCGACTTCATTGTCAGATGCGGTGATACTGCCACTCTTTGGCATTTTGGGTGTGGTTTAAAATGGCGTCTCCCAATGGCTTAAAATGGTGTCTCCCACGCATTCCTTCCTCCCCCGCTGCTGCCAACGCCACTCCCGGCAGTCCTCGTGGCAATGGCGGCGCCCTGTAGGTTTCGCGCGCTTCTCCTGCGCTGCTGCCAACGCCGCTCTCGGCGGTCCTCGTGGCAATGGCGGCGCCTCGTGGGTTTCTGCGCATCTCTCTCTCCCTCTCTTCGACGCTGCTCGGCCCCTGAACACTGGCTGTGCCCTGTGCACTCTGCCCTCTCTCTCTCTCCCCCGTCGATGTTGCTCGGCCCTTTGCTGTGCCACTCGGTCGGGCTCTGGCCCACCGCTGTCCGGGAAGGGTCTGCGCACTACCTGTTGCCAGCCCGTTTCGCTGGACCACCTCGACTGGAAAGCCAAGCCTGGCTCTCGACAGCCTCCCCCGCAATTCTCGAGTCTCTGCTGGATGACTGGGCGGTTGCCCATGGTCGACGCCCGAGTCTCTGGCCTTGACCTCCAATCCACTGATCTCCAGGAACGAATCCCCGGGAGGTGATGCAGAGTTGCAGGTAGGTTCGAACTTGCCTTGTCGCCAATGTTGTGTCCGTGTATAATAAGACACTGACTGCAGGAGAACGGTACAACAGGTGTTTACTCAACGTGGCTCACACTGGAACTGGCCTGTACAGATTACTACTCCGTGCTATATACAGGTGTGGTCACTGCCGGTACTGCAGTATACATGAGCTGTAAAAGATAGTTCCCCCCTTAAAGGTATATACATTACAATCATGGCTGATCCTTTATCTCAATACCGTTTTCCCGCTCTCTCCCCATACCCCTTGATGCCTTTTGTGCCTTTTGATGACCTCAATGACAGCTTAAAACAATTCCGATGCATAAAAGTTCAGTGCAGTTGAGACTTTTACAACTATAAGTAAGGTAATGTGCCTGTGGCCAAGTTTGCCTGCAAGTCACTTGCAGCCTTTGGCATGGCTTCCCTAATGAATGGAAACCTCCATAGGCACTGCTCCTCAAACAAGTGGAGGTTTGTGGCTCTGTACCTGTATATTCTACTGTGGGAGCACTGACAGGGAAATTCAGAGTACCTGCGCCTGACCAGTCTGGTATCCATCGTTGTTTATCCTCTTCCTCTACAAAGTAGAGATATAGGGGAAATCCTAATGGAAAACGCTTTGTGGCACCAAAGCAGCAGGAATAGAAAGAATGCAGCACTACGGGACCTGCCACAAAGATTTTTTAAAAACATTGGTAGTAATCAGGAAAATAAACAAGAGAAAAGCTTCAGCAATGGCCCGACAATGTGAGAATCTTACTACTAGTGTCTTTAAACTGATTCCGCATGGAGTTCAGTGGCTATCAACCTTGTATTCCCACATTAACTGAACAGATGATTGAAACAGCATGAAATGGGTAGAAATGACAGAAAATTATATGAATGATATTGTGACATAATTTACATACACCAGTCCACAAACTGGAACCAGTACATGTCCAATTAGGAAACAGAGCAGGGGAAAATGAAACATCCTGTTCAAACAGGTGGTAATACTGAACATTGGGTACATTGAAAAAGGAGCTGGTGTGAACCTCACCACAAAATGGAAGTGTTCAAAATGGAACAAACTCTAGAGTCCACTGTACCACGATGCACATTTTAATGAAAGTAGAAAGAACTTGCGTTTATATAACGCCTTTCACAATCTCAAAACGTCTCAAAGTGCTTCACAGCCAATGAAGTGCTTTTGCAGTGCAATTACTGCTGTAATGTAGAGAAAAGCGGCAACCAATGTGAGCACAGCAAGGTCCCGCAAGCAACAATGAGATTAGGACCAGATAAACTATTGCAGTGATGTTGAGGGAAACGTGTTGGCCAGGACACCAGGAAAACTCCACTGCTTTTCTTTGAATAATGTCATGCGTTATTGACCCAGAAATTCGGGTCGGAGGTGTAGTGTATGTACCTTTAAGAGGAACTATGTTTTTGAAGCCCCTGTATGCTGTAGTACCAGTAGTGACCACTCGGGTATATAAGCCTGTGTAGCGTCTTGTGTAGTTAGTTCACCTCCAGACTTTGTTCAGTAAACACTTGTTAAATCAACTCCTGCATCCGTGTCTCCATTAACACACGGATCTAACAGTGGCGACGAGTTAGAAACGAACTTACCTGCAATTCGGCAGCAACTCAAGGGGATCAATTCCTCAGACGAAGATCGAAGCCAGAAGCAAGAAAAAAAAAAAAATAATAACTCGAAGAAACTCGAAAACGAGGGCCAGGCTTAGTCTCCAGTCTGTGGCTTCCCCAGCTAAACGGGCTGGTGGCAGGTAGTGCACTGATCCTTCCTGGGCTGCGGCGGTCTAGAGCTCGATCGGGTTGCTCTGCAACGGGGCCGGGCAGCGAGTCGGGAAGCAGAAGCAAAGAGAGAGAGAGGGTGGAGCACTCAGGGCGCGGCCAGTGCTGCGAAGCAGGTCGGCGTTCAGACCGAGCAGAGGGAGGGCAAAGTCCCAGAGGGTCCGCTCCACGACGGGAACGGTTCTTCAATTACGGAGAGAATATTGAAGCGGTATATTAAAAAAAATAGAAATACCGCGAAAAGCTGCAGGTCGCAACGGGAACCGCGGAGAAAAGCATTGGCAGCAGCGGCAGCGGCGGGAAAGCGCGGGAGGCGCCATCTTAACTCGGCAGGGAAGAAAGAAAAGCGCGGGAAGCGCCATTTTAGATTTTCAAGATGCCGAAGACTGGCAATATTACTGCTTTTGATAGTGATATAGAAGATTGGACCACATATGTGGAAAGAGTGGAGGTATACTGCAAGGCGAATGAAGTAGCGGATGATAAAAAGGCATCGGTACTTCTAAATCTGATGGACGCAAGGACATACGGGCTGTTACGAAACTTGATCACTCCAGCCAAACCAATGGACAAGAATTTTAATGAGATTGTTGATACCTTACAGGAGCACTTAAACCCAACACCGTTGCTGATAGCGGAACGATTCAAATTCTTCAGGAAGAATCAGCACAAGAATGAAAGTAACGCTGATTACCTCACCGAATTACGAAAGCTGTCAAAGCACTGCCAATTCGGGGCAGGACTGGCAGATTCTCTACGAGACAAATTCGTCTGCGGTCCCCTAAGCGAAGGAACACAGAAAAGACTACTTTCTGAGAAAGATTTGACACTGGACAAGGCTTCCAGTGTGGCTGTATCATACGAAGCAGCAGCAAGAGGAGCTGCAGAGATACTGCAAAAGCCACAGGACTTCGGCACCCATGAAATGACACGGGGTTTCGAGAAATGTTATCGCTGCGGCAGATCCACCCATGACCAGAAGGACTGCTGGTTCAAGGACAAAGCATGCAGGCAATGCGGAAAGATGGGACACATTGCACGTGTATGCAGATCTGGAAAGAAATCCGCTGGCAGTAAAAAGGTCAATAAGGAAAAGTACAGAAAGGTACAAATGATGACGGACAGTAGCTCCAAAGACCAGAAGAGCGATAGCGACTCCGGAAACAAGAGACTAAGCTGTCTCAAATTACATAATGTAATTGCCAAAGAAGATTACCAGACCATTTGGGTTACCCTCACGATAGCGGGGTCCCCAGTCAAAATGGAGCTAGATACAGGATCAGCTCTGACCGTCATGAGTCGACGGGATTACGAGCGGCTATTTCCGCATATACCTTTGAAAGACACATCCATTGTCTCGAAGACATATACGGGGCAGAAAGTATACCCCAGAGGGAAAATAAGGGTGTCTGTTGTATACAACGGCAAGGAAATACAGAAGTTGTATTTATACGTTCTGCCAGATGGTGGTCCACCGTTGTTGGGACGTGAATGGATCAGAAAGTTACGTTTAGACTGGCACTCCATTCAGGCACTGATGGTGACCAGTAAGAAAAAAAATGATGATGACGTCATACCTGGACGATTAAAAGAAATCTTGGCTAACGCCAAAGAAGTGTTTCAACAGGAACTAGGAACCCTGAAAGGCGCCACCGCCTCAATAAAAGTGGAAGATGCGGCAATTCCCAAGTTTTTTAAGGCAAGGCCGGTGCCATACGCAATTCGTCCAGCCGTCGAGGCAGAGCTGGAGAATTTGGAAAAAGCAGGCGTGTTATCCAAGGTAGATTGGAACGAGTGGGCAACACCCATCGTCCCGGTCATGAAGAAAACGTTGAATAATGATAAATCTGAAGAACAGAGAAAAGTTCACATCTGTGGGGACTTCAAGGTGACTGTAAACCCGCTTCTTCACAAGGTACAGTATCCTCTTCCGAGGATAGAAGATATTTTCGCCTCACTATCCGGAGGGAAACGTTTCACCAAAATTGACTTAGCACAGGCATATCTACCGATGGAGGTTGAGGAGGCCTCTAAAAAGTATCTCACGATAAACACACACAAAGGCCTGTACCAGTACAATCGACTGGTTTTCGGAGTGGCATCAGCTCCGGCTATCTGGCAAAGAGCTATGGAGCAAGTCCTGCAAGGGATTCCGGGGACTCAATGCTACCTAGACGACATCCTTGTAACAGGAGAAAACGACAACGAGCACCTTGCCAACTTGGAGCAGGTGCTCACGAGGCTGAGAGAATGGGGCCTACGAGCAAATCGCCCCAAGTGCGAATTTTTCCAGAAACAAATATCATATTGTGGCCATGTCATTAACGAAGAAGGGTTGCATAAGTCACCTGAAAAAATTGAAGCGGTCGTAAAGGCCCCAGCGCCTGAAAATGTCTCACAATTAAGGTCGTTCCTGGGATTAGTAAATTACTATCATAAATTTTTACCAAACTTGTCGACGGTTCTGCACCCGCTTAACGCACTGCTACAAACGGGAGTAGTTTGGAAATGGAGCGAAGACTGTAAACGTGCCTTCCATAAATGCAAAGGCTTGATCACGTCCAGGGAAGTTTTGGCTCATTACAACCCATCACTGCCAATCAGACTGGCCTGCGATGCATCCCCTTACGGCGTGGGAGCGGTATTGTCGCATAGATTCCCTGATGGCTCGGAGCGGCCGATAGCTTTTGCATCACGCTCATTGAACTCAGCTGAGCGCAACTATGCCCAGATCGACAGGGAGGCACTGAGCCTGGTGTGGGGGCTGAAGAAATTCAACCATTACCTACACGGACAGAAATTTACCTTGTTGACTGACCATCAACCCCTCGTCTCCATATTCAACTCTAAAAAGGGCGTTCCCATTATGACAGCGCAAAGGCTACAGAGGTGGTCCCTTTTCCTAGGGGCACACCAATATGACATAGAGTACAAAGGAACAAAACAGCATGGGAATGCTGACGGGTTATCGCGCCTACCGTTGTCAATGGTGGAAGAGGCGCCTACAGTGGACCCAGTGGAGATATTCCACTCGACCATAGTGGAATGTCTACCGGTGACAAATTCTACCATTGAAAAGGAAACACGAAATGACCCGACTCTCTCACGAGTTTACGATTTAACAGTGAAGGGATGGCCAGCACATGGCGAACCACTGTTGCCAGCATTCTCGCAAAGAAGAGAACAGCTGTCAGTGTGCCGAGGAACCTTGATGTGTGGATCCAGAGTGGTGATTCCACCCAAACTCAAGGATAGAGTGCTAAAGGAGCTCCACGAGGGGCATCTGGGTGGAGTGAAAATAAAGAACTTAGCCAGAGCGTTTGTGTGGTGGCCAGGTATCGATGGAGGTGGCCCCGTGGGTGGAAGCCTCCGACCTGCACTTACCTAGCATGCCGGCCATTGAGCTGTGGGCCCACGTGGGATTCCGATCCTGGGCCTCCTCCAACTGCCGGCGCGCAGTGCTTGCGTATCCCAGGGGCGCAGTTAGTTCGAAGCGTCCCCTGGGATCATGTGGGCCATGGAGAACCAATGGTAGCAGGGAATGCTTCATTCATAATTTGACAGGAAGAGCTGTCAAACCTATAAATACTATAAGACCCAAAACATAACTAAAACTTCAAATAAATTTTAAAAAACCCATCACATTTTTAAAATAACTATAAATTACATGAAATAACAATTTTAAACAATAATTTAAATTTTTGAAAAAATTAATTACATTTTCTAACGGGGTTAAAAATAAACTTACCTTTCTTTAAAGTATTTAAAAATAATAAACCTGTGGAAAAAATGTTTTAATTTTAATTAATTCACCACTTACCTTGTTAAAAGCAGGCCTTGCGCCTGCTTTTTAAAAGTGTAACTGCTGGAGACTTACCCTCCCGGAGAACCCTGCAAAAAAAACGTAGTTTCGATGCGCACACGCTGCCTCTCCGGCGCACGTGTTCCACCTGTCAACCCCTTCTTCCAAGGGATCGGAAGTTCCGGTTTCCCGCGCATGCACAGTGCATGCACGAAACCGGCACTTTCGTTGGGCCTACGCGTGAGTACCCAATGCGTATTCACCCGTGGGGACCCGAATTTCCGTGCCATTATGTCCACCCGAGAGAGCAGAGGGGGCCTCGGTTTAATATTTCATCCATAAGACAGCAGGGCTGATTTCAATCACAGGCGGGGAACAGGCGGGCAGTGGACGGAGCATGCCTGCTGCCTTCCCGTTTGCGCCGGCATGAGATAAAAGCTATTTTGCAGCCCAGGATTTATTTACATGCTGGAGGCAATCTGCGGTGCTGAGCAGGCACTACGTTACTGCTCACCAGTTCTGGAAGGGTGGGACATCTACCAACTCCCCTGCTGAGCTAGCTGACAGTATGGGGTAGGGGGTTACCTTGGACAGGCCGGCAACAGCCCAGAGTTTATTTATTGGCCCAGGAGGAGCACATTTCCTAGGCCATTTTGTGAGTCCCTTTAAGGATCACTGCTTAAGCAATTCGCCACCTGGTACAAATAAGCAGAGTATATGCAGCTCAGGCTCCACCCATTTGTATCCTAAAATTGCAATCATAGGACCCCGATTTGCATATTACAAGTGGGCTCCTACATAAAGCAGGCAGGCGCTCCATCTGCCCATATCGGGACCCTACCCGAGATGGCAGCAGGCAGAGTGTCAGCATAAACAGGGCGGTATGTGGCCCAACACCATTTCAGGTCGTTACCGCCCCATTTACGCTGGATATTGTGTGTTAAAATCATCTCTAACATCTCTGATGGTGCAGCACCCTATCAGTTCTGCACTGAAGTGTCAGCCTTGATTATGTGGTCAAATCTCTGGAATGGGTTTTAAACCTACAAACTTCTGACTCAGAGCAAGATGGCTACCTCTAAGCTCTGGCTGACACTGTAATAATTAAAAAGAGCTGACTATCTCGTTGGACCTTTTCACCAGCAGTCAGCTAGCAGCACTCTACAAATGCGCTGGACTGGGCAGTGGAAACGTGGCTCCTCTCTTATGCAGCTGTGAAAAGAGAACTAATCCTGCATTCAGCACAGTATAAATTTGACATTCAACAGAAGTGCATTTGGTGGTGACCTGTTCTCAGACCATTCACTCAAACCAAAATTAGTTGTAAACAGCTAATGTTTCTTATAGGCATTTATAAAGTAATGTATGTCTTAAGTGTGCATCTACTGTGATATATTCCACTATATAAATTATTCATGATTTTTCCCAGTTCATTTCAGCTGAATTATACATTGCATCTCATTTTTAACCTAGCCAAATAAGATAAAAGGGGTGTGGCGGAGCCACTAAGGGACTCCGATCAAATGTATATAATTCCCTTTAACAATATGTTAACTACAGCCTGAGTCTGTATCTTTGTATATACTGTTTGCATGTACAGAGCGCGGTCCCTTTAATAGCGCGGGCAAACGCGATGACGTCACGCCGTTCATCATGTGATCCCCATCGTCGGGAAAAACGTGATGATGTCATGACGCCAGCCACGGGACCGTCCGGGCAGTCCTCGTGGAACTTCCGAACTGACTAGACCTGTATTCGTAGTTTTCTTGCATCTGTTTGTTAAACTCAATTAGTTTCACGTTAAATTCTGTCTGTTTGATCGCCTGAGTCGACCTCAGTCTCTTGATAGGAACTAGACATTCCTACATTGGTGACCCCGACTTTTGCGAACGGTTTTCGCAGAAGGAACGAAGCATGGAAACGAATGCCGTTGCATTGAAGCTACCGCAATTCTGGGAGCAACAAGCGACCGCCTGGTTCATCCAGGTCGAAGCCCAGTTTGCATTACAGAACATCGTTGCGGATCAGACCTGATATTTTTACGTGGTCTCCACACTCGACAGCTCCACCGCGTCGCGGATCGTCAGCCTGCTTGAGAACCCCCCGGACGACCGCAAGTATGAAACAATCAAGGCGCGGTTGTTACAGGTCTTTGGGCTCACGAAGTCGGAGGGCGCCCGCCGACTGCTCGCTATGCCCGGCCTCGGGGACTCCAAGCCGTCTGAGCTCATGAGCCAAATGCTCACGCTCCTTGGCTCCGAAACCGGAATACTTCCTCTTTAGGGAGCTCTTCCACAGTCAGTTACCAGAGCAATACAAGCTGCCCTGGCCAGGTCCGAAGTCTCAGACAGCGCAGCGCTTGCTGCCAAAGCGGACAAGATTTTCGCGGTGACGCAGCAGTACTGCGCTGCCACAAGGCGCCCATCCCCCACAGACACCACCCCAGCTCCTCAACCTTCGGGGCTGTGCTCCTACCATGCGCGGTTTGGCACTAAAGCCAGATGTTGCCACCCTCCCTACAGCTTCTCTCCCAAAAAAAAACAACTGCAACACTGGCAAAAGAAGAATGGGTCCGACAGGTGCCCCGCGGCTGCGATGGCAATCGGAAATTCTGGCAAGCTGTTGTTCATCATCGATTCCATCTCTGGTCGGTGATTCCTATACGACACCGGTGCACAGTGCAGCATTATACCCACGCCCGCTATTGATGTTCAAGCTGGGAGGCACGGCCTCTCACTCGAGGCGGCTAATGGCGGAGCTATCCGGACCTTCGGCAAACAGCGGGTCCAGGTGTGTTTCGGCGGCCAGCGATTTGTTTAGGAATTTGTTATGGCCAGGGTTTCACAAGCCATCCATGGCGTGGATTTCCTGTGCGCCAACGGCCTCCTGGTCGATGTGAGGAACCGGCGGCTGATCAACGCGGCCATGTTTCACTCCATTCCTTGCCACCATGGTACCACCATGTCGCGCACCGTCTCCTGCGCTTTCCCAACTCCGGACGAGTTCGCTCACCTGCTCGGTGAATTTCCGGACCTGACCAGACCTACGTTCTCCTCTACGGCCACAAAGCATGGTGTGGAACACCACATCACTACCACCGGCCCCCCGGTCCACGCGCGGGCCCGGCGCCTCGAACCCGGCAAGCTGGCGGTCGCGAAGGCGGAGTTCGCTACGATGGAACGCCTGAGGATTATTCGCCGATCCAATAGTCCCTGGTCTTCGCCTCTCCACATAGTACCGAAACCTGGCAGCGGATGGCGGCCATGCGGCGACTATCGGCGACTTAACGACGCTACCACTCCTGATCAATACCCGATCCCCCACATTCAGGATTTCTCTGCCCATTTGGTTGGGAACACCGTGTTTTCAAAGGTAGATCTGGTCTGAGGCTACCACCAGGTCCCGGTACACCCGCAGGAAGTGCAGAAGACGGCAGTCATCACCCCATTTGGCCTTTTTGAATTTCTGAGGATGCCTTTTGGGTTGAAGAATGCTGCCCAGGCCTTCCAGCGCCTCATGGACTCCGTGCTGCGGGACCTCAAGTTCCTTTTCGTCTATTTAGACTACATCCTCATGGCCAGTCGAAATAAGGAGGAACACATCGCGCACTTACGCACCCTCTTTCGTCGCCTCAGCCAACACGGCCTGATTCTCAACCTGGCCAAGTGTCAGTTTGGTCTGCCCCACATTGATTTCCTGGGGCATCGCATTACATCAGAGGGAGCGGTGCCTTTGCAAGCAAAGATAGAGGCGGTGACATCCTTTCCGCGCCCGCAGACCATCAAGGCCCTGCAGGAGTTCCTCGGGATGGTACCGCTTCATGCCTAAGGCAGCTCTGCTCATGCAGCCCCTGTACGAGGCCCTCAAGGGCAAGTCTGGCAAGGACCCGGTAAGCTGGACGGTCGACATGGACCGGGCGTTCGTTGACACTAAAAGCGCCCTCGCCAACGCGACCATGCTGGCGCACCCACTGCCAAGTGCCAGCATCGCCCTCACCACCGACATGTCAGACTACGCCATCGGTGCAGTGCAGGAACAGTGGGTAAATGGAACATGGCAACCCGCTGGCGTTCTTCAGCTGTCAACTACGGCGAAATGAGCGGAAGTACAGTACCTTCGACCGGGAGTTGCTGGCTCTTTTTCTGGCCATCCGCCATTTCCGGTTCTTGCTGGAAGGACAGCCTTTCACTGCTTTTGTAGAACATAAGCCACGAACGTTCGCTATGGCCAAGACTGCCGAACTGTGGTCAGCCCGACAACAGTGTCAGTTAACGTTTATCTCTGAATTCACTACTGATATTCAGCACGTGGCCGGTAAAGACAACCTGGTAGCGGGTTGCCTCTCCTGCGCGACCGTTCATGCAGTCCAGCTCGGCATCGACTATGCCCTCATGGCTGCGGATCAAGCCTCGGATCCAGAGGTGCAAGCTTACCGAACCAGCCCCTCTAGCCTCCAAGCGGCCGACGTCAAATTCCACGCCGCAGGCACCACGCTACTTTGTGACTTCTCCATAGGAGATCCTTGCCCTATCGTGCCGGTCGCCTGGCGCCGAAAAGTGTTTGACGCCATAAGTGTCACACCCTAACATGAAGGCCTCACAAAGCCTGATGTCGTCCAAGTTCGTTTGGCGGGGCATGCATATGGATGTCCACGACTGGGCCAACACCTGCATGGTTTGCCAAAAGGCCAAGGTGCAGCGTCACGTCAAGGCTCTATTGGCCACCTTCGCTGTTCCGGAGCGACGGTTCGATCACGTGAATGTGGACCTGGTGGGGCCACTTCCAGCTTCTCATGTGTTTACAGATATCCTTACGATGGTAGACCGCACCATTAGATGGCCAGAGGCAGTTCCCTTGTCATCCACCACTTCGGCAGACGTAGCCAGGGCATTCATCTCCTCTTGGGTCGCCCGTTTCGGGGTACCGGCGGGCATCTCTTCTGATTGTGGACTGCAATTTTCCTCTGAGCTCTGGAACGCAGTGGCTCAAGGGCTCGGCATCAAGCTACATTGCACCACAGCCTGCCATCCACAGGCGAACGGCCTATGCGAACGGTTTCACAGGTCGCTCAAAGCCGCACTGAGGGCCAGCCTCCAAGGCGCTGGGTGGGTGGACAGGCTACCATGGGTCCTGTTGGGTCTTCGCACGGCACCCAAGGAAGATCTTCGCTCGTCCTCGGCAGAGCTTGTCTATGGCCAGCCGCTACGCGTACCAGGGGATTTCCTTCCGACTCCAACAGAGCAATGGTCCACATCCAATCAACTGATCAGGCACCAGGAGGCAGCGAAATGTTTTGCACCAGTATCAACGTCGCATCACGGCTTTCAGAGCTCCCACGTCCCAGCAGAGCTGAAGAACGCCGAATATGTGTTCATCCGCCACGACGCTCTTCGGGATCCACTCAAGGCCCCTTACACTGGTCCTTTCCTCGTGCTAGAGCCAGGAGACAAAACTTTCTCGGTGGATATCGGAGGTAAACCGGACCACATTTCGGTTGACCGGTTGAAGCCGGCGTACTTGGACCTTGACCGCCCAGTCGAGACCGCACAGCCGCCAAAACGTGGCCGACCGCCCACAGTCGCCGTGCCAGATCAAGCGCAACCGCCCGCCAGCCCACCCGCCGTCCAGCAGCTTCCACTCCAACTGTACAGAAGTCGCTCTGACAGGCTTGTCAGGCCTCCTCGCCGTTTCACTTTTTCTGTTAAAGACAATTTTGGGGGGGCTCACATGTGGCGGAGCCACTAAGGGACTGAATCAAATGTATATAATTCCCTTTAACAATATGTTAACTACAGCCTGAGTCTGTATCTTTGTATATACTGTTTGCATGTACAGAGCGCGGTCCCTCTAAGAGTGCGGGCAAACGCGATGATGTCACGCCGTTCATCATGTGATCCCCCATCGGCGGAAAAAACGCGATGACATCATGACGCCAGCTCATGGAGCTTCCGAACTGACTAGACCTCTATTCGTAGTTTTCTTGCATCTGTTTGTTAAACTCAATTAGTTTCACATTAAACATCGCTTGTTTGATCGCCTGAGTCGACCTCAGTCTCTTGATAGGAACTAGACATTCCTACAGGGGTACAAATACTAAACAGGTGAATTTCTCCCATTAAAGACAGATTAATCATTCCAAAGCAATCAAATGTATATTTTTCTTGTGCTATAACTCTATGTGATGCCTATCTTGCATAAACCAGATAGTGTGGAACAACAAGACAAGAGTTACACCTCAGCACCTTCTAAATGGCTCAAACACAAAAGCATTGGAGCATCCCTTATCAAGGTATCCAGTGGGCCCAGACCTGAATATCACACACAATTTTCATTCCTCCTCAATGACGTATCCATTATTCTGGGGGGGATTGACAGGGTAGATGCTGATTTGGAGTGGAACCTAGATCCACTGGAATACCGCTCTTTGCAAAAAAAGGAAGAAACTCCTGTTTAAGGAGGAATGGGGGAGATTCTGCCCAACACTTTCCATGTCAAGAGGGCATCTCCGGGGCAGTTCCTAGGCTTTTCCGGGAGTTTTAGTGAGAGCTGCTGTGAGTTCTTTTGAGAGCCCAGTCCAGGCCTCAGGACTGCACACTAGGGAAAGGTAATCAAATCCCAGACCAATTACCTTTCTAACATGGTGGTTAACTCCCATAGGAACATTTTAAAAAGGTGGTCCCATTTACTCTTCGGCCCTTCCCAGGCACCGTTCCGCCGCTTGAGTAGTATGCCACTGCTCTGATTTACCCGGTGGCTGTGACGTGGTTGCCTCTGAAGCATCTTTACAGGCCTGGGCTGCCCGTACCAATTATGTTAGCGATCCCGTCTCTACAATTTGGGACGGGGCCATGTCCACAGACCTGAGCTACCTGGCCTGGAGTTCCACTATGCTGCGCTCCCTCTGGTGGAGTGGGACCCTCGAAATTTTGTAGCAGGTTCTTTCTTTCCTAATTGGATCAGTAGCTGTATTTCATCAGAATATGAAGGGAATTTCCATTTCAATGGAAGGCAAAACAGATAGGCCTAGAAATTGGGTATAGCCCCGCTTGAGGCGTTAGAACTGGCGCTGCGCAAAGTTTATAGCCAGACGAAACTTATCGCTGCCTGGCGAGATATTGGGTTGCATCGCCCCCAAAGGGGATTGAGGCGCTAACTCAGATGTTGCACGGGGCTCCTAAGGTGCAAAAGTTCAGGCGCTACCCAATATCGTCGCGGACGGGCGCAGCGCAGGTGATCTCAATTACCGGAAACCACGAGATTTCCAGGCGCCGGCCGGCTCTTAAAGGGGTGGGTCAGTCAGCCTGAGCTGCTACACTCAACGCCCTGTAGGCCTCAGAATCGGCGCTCGCCCTTCTCTGGCGCAACAAGCTTGGTGAGGATGGAGAAGGTGAGACAGAGAGCAGAGCACTTCAGCACTGAGGCCCTGGACCACTTGGTGTCTGCAGTTGAGCGCCGTCGAGATGTTCTGTATCCTGACAATGGCAAGAGGCCGAATCAAAAGGCTTACCGGCGATCTTGGAGGGAGGTTTCTCAGAGGGTCAACTCCAACAGCTTGGTGACCAGGACCCCTGTTCAGTGCAGGAAGAAATTCAACGACCTCACTCGGGTCGTTAGGGTGAGTGTTGGTTATGCAAACTTCTGATTCCCTCCATCTGCACCTAACTTCGATGACCCTGTTGCCATGATGCCCCAATGGCCATCTGTCAGCAGCGCCCATGGCCCTTTCTGGGCACACACATGGACATTTCTCTCAAGGCATCATGTAAGGGCCCTTGCACCATGGGGGGCATGAGATGATCTCTCAAGGCATCATGTAAGGGCTGTTGCACCATGGGGGGCATGAGATCATCTCTCAAGGCATCATGTAAGGGCTGTTGCACCATGGGGGGCATGAGATCATCTCTCAAGGCATCATGTAAGGGCTGTTGCACCATGGGGGGCATGAGATGATCTCTCAAGGCATCATGTTACAGAACTTCCCCTTCTTTCCCCTGCAGTCCAAGCTGGCGACGATGCGGAGGGAGCAGCGTCGAACCGGTGGCGGACCTCCACAAGTCGCCACACTGACGGATCTCGAGGAGAGAGTGCACCAGATTCTTGGAGGACGTCTGTCTGGTCCTGTTACCAGTGCAGCTGCCGACCCCATTTCCGACAGCGAGGGTAAGGCGCTCTCCTTTTTCAGCTGTTTTCTTCCACTTGGTCCCCCCGCCAGCATGCTTCCTCAGTGTGCAGCCATGTCAGAGCCTTGCCGCAATCTGCCATGCCTTTCCGCCAACCTATCCTTTTGCTAAAGCCACTCTTCCACCTCCCTGCTTTCAGATGATGCATCACCAACTGGGGATCCACGCCCTGAAGCTGCCAGTGCCAGTGCCTCCGGAGTTGAGGATCAGGAGGAAGCCAGCTCATCCGCTCCAATCTCAGAGGAGCATACACATGTACAGACTGGGGATAGTAGTTCCCTGGAGGGGCGGGGGGGGCGCTCTGATGATCAGGCAGTTGCCGGACCAAGCGGCATGCAGCAACGCAAGGGGGGTAGGCAAGTTCGGCCACCGTCTCCCCGGAGGGCAAGGCAGGTAGTGATGACTGCTGCACAGAGTGCAGAGGAGGCGCGTCGCCTGGCTGAAATGAACACCCAGGCCCGGCTCAGGCACACTGAGCTGATGGCTGCAGTGGGGAGGATGCCTCAGTCAATAGATTCACTGGCAAAGAGTGTGTTGGACTTCGGGGCAACAATGGAGAGGACTCTCCAGGACTTCGGGGCAACAATGGAGAGGACTCTCCAGGGCTTCGGGGCAACAATGGAGAGGACTCTCCAGGGCTTCGGGGCAACAATGGACAGGACTCTCCAGGGCTTCGGGGCAACAATGGACAGGACTCTCCAGGGCTTCGGGGCAACAATGGAGAGGTCTGTCGAGGGCTTCGGCACAACAATGGAGAGGTCTGTCGAGGGCTTTGCACCAACAATGGAGAGGACTGTCCAGGGCTTCGAGGCCGCTATGGAAAGGACTGTTCAGGGCTTCGGACAATCCCTGGAAAGGTCTGTCCAGGGCTTGTCCGAGGCAGTGGAGCGGTCAGCACCGGCCTTGTCCGAAGCAATGGAAAGAACTGTCCAGGGCTCCTCCGAAGCACTGGCACCTGGCTCACAGGCCCTCACTGCTGCCACGCAGTCACTTGCCGGTCTCGTCCACACCCAGATTGAGGCAACGCGAACTCTCACTGCAGCCACCCTATCTGCCTCAGCTAGGATCACCCCGGGCCCTTCCAGTACCACACGAGGCCAGGAATCAGTGGAGCAGTCGCTTGTGGCGGTGGAGCCGAGCCGGTCCCCTCTGACAGCCAGTGTGTCGTCCGACCATGGTGCAGGCGTCCTCTCTCGGCAGGTGACCATTGCTCATGCCACCGCTGGAACGTCTGCAGTCCAGCTGCCACCACCTGCAGTTCACATTACTTCCAGCCATGGCCAGATGAAGCAGCCTCCTTCCGCACCCTCCAAGCCCAGAGGTCATCCAGGCCGTCCATCAGGGGTTTCTGCGCTTCCAGACAGTCAGCAGGCATCCCCCAGCCTTCACCCCGCCACTGGGGTTCAATTACGTAGGAGCAGCAGGGAGGGAAGGGGCCGAGCGCGAAAGAGAGGTCGTTCTCCATCAAGGGGCCAGCAGTAGAGGGAGGTCCTGAGACGTTTCTTTGGCCAAACTCAAGGAGACCCTCACCTGTTGGAATTGTTGGAAAAAGTTTGTTCAGTTTGGCGGCTTTGCCGAAGAATTTATTGTTATTTTGTTTGTTATGGTTTCTGTTGACATGACATTGTTTTGCTGTAAGGAAAGACTTTTGTGACAATAAAGAGAAGTTTAAATGTGCTAAGGTGTACGTGAATAATTACAGTGATGCTGGCCTTCAGATGCTTTCAAACATCCAAAGTGCGCAGCAGTTAAGACACTCATCATTCCGCCAGAGTGGCCTCGAGACGACTCCTCATGAGCCAGTGACGATGTCCCTTCCACTTTCAGGAGCCCTTCCATCTTCCTCCTCCTGCTCCTCCTCCTCCTCGTCCGCATGCTCCTCCTCCTCCTCCTCCTCCGCCTGCTTCTCCAGGGTCAGAGGGAATGTGATGAATTGACGCCTTCTCCTATAAAGGGCAGCTGTAACTTGCCGGATGCAGCAGTGGACTGCAGCCTGAGAGATATTTGCGATGTCCCCAATGGCTCACTGAAAGGATCCGTTGCCATAAAAATTGAGGCCAACAGTCAGTTTAGCGGCCACCGAC
The DNA here is from genome assembly GCF_052327205.1 of Somniosus microcephalus. Classification (NCBI taxonomy): domain Eukaryota; kingdom Metazoa; phylum Chordata; class Chondrichthyes; order Squaliformes; family Somniosidae; genus Somniosus; species Somniosus microcephalus. The sequence continues at coordinate 81,972,785 of NC_140993.1, read as the reverse complement.
AGAGAGGTCATGCACCGTTGACACGGCTGCAGATCCTCAGTATGCAGGTGGCACAGCTCAGTAACAACGTCCATCCCGATTCGGAGCCTTCGCACACACTGCTCCTCCGACATGTCAAGGTATGACCCCTAAAGACCCTCGCAGCATACTCTCGGATTGGGCAACCTCCATTGCCCCTCCTCCTTCTGGCCAATCCCGGCCCTCTCTCCCGCCGTCTTTCTGCCCCTTCATAGTGTTCGGCCAGGAGCCCGTCGCCCTGCAAAGCATCTCCCATTCCGATGCCAGTTGGTCAGAAGGCTGTTAGGTCTAGTGCTCCAACTGCTCCGGACAGGTTTGAGGGTCCCAATTACTCTAATGCTAAAATCCCAAAATTCTGCTCCACAGTAGCTCCCCAAATCTCTCCACCAATGATCGCAATGAACAGGCCAAGTGGCTGAAGCTTCTATACTAGAGCTGTCCCCTTTAAATAGCGCCCCCCGACTCCGAGAAGGGCCTGCTAACGCTCCCTCGAACTGTCACTAATAGCGCTAGGCGTTAAGGCTCCGGGCGCCACCCAATATCCGCTCAGGCGCCCCTAAAAGGCGTTGCATGATGAAATGACGTCATTATGTGCTTGCGCTCGCGGGCGCGCGCAAACACTTAGCGCAGGCATTAAATGTATAGTCAATATGGGAGTTGTCGCTATCTTCATTGCGCCCGCCCCAACATTAGGCAACGCCCCAATTCTCGGTCTCTTAAGACGCTAACCGCTGGCGCAAACAACCCAATTTCTAGGCCATAAGGTTCTATCATAGTACTCTTTCTGGTATCCAGTCTGGAGGTACATTAACAGATGATGTGGAGAAATTGAGGGTGTGACTGCCCTTCCAGTTGAAGGGGACAGTGTTATAGTAGCAAGGCAGAATAATGTTGAAAAATTTAAGAAATAAATTAGCTCTTTCAAAGAGCCGGCACACAATGACTCACACAATGAGTGGAATGGTTTCTTTTTGTGCTGTTGGAACAGTGAGGCAATTTGGGGAAAAAGCTGGAATATCTGTAAAGCATGGCTCTAGTGAAATGTTACACTGCTGTCCGTGTGCTCTGAGAATTGAAAAAGTAATTAGAGTTCTTTGGAGGTTTACTGCAGCTGCATTGTCAGTCATCATGTACAACATAGCTTGTTGGTGGTCAGGACTGTTGGCTTAATCTGATGTTCTTCCTCTTTTCTTAAACTATATAATATGTTCATATTGACATATTTGGCCTTTGCTACAAATCAGTAGACAGATGAACTCTGTCAAGCCGCCTTGAATGAGGACTTCTGAGGCTTGTTGTGAAGTTAAACCTGATTAATGATCTGTGGACGTTTCTAGTGGGTGTTCCATTTCCATGCTTAAGTGCCTTGTCCTTACTAATATCAGATTACTTGAACTTGCTTTTAATGAACACTGATACCCTTGTTCATTGGAATGCTTTATCCTAGCATCTGGATCACAGCTTAGAAATTAAACCTGTAGTTAGACTAAAGATAGGATTAGTGTGCTTTTCCTTTTTCATGAAATGAGTTTGGAGAGGCTGTATACTTTGGATATCCACTCATTGCAGATACTTCAACTTGTTAGCTGTAAAACAAGTTTCAGACATGAACAAAATGCCTGCTGATCAACACCAGCATACCATATATTTCAATTTCCATTGTCATGTTTTTTTTTTGCAAAGTTGATATGAATTGGCTTCCATATGAAGGTCTTTCTATGAATATCCTATAGAACAGATGCTATTCATTAAGTAGATTTTTAAAAACACTCTAAAATAATAAGACAAAAACAGTTTGATATAAGAATTGTGCATAGAATCAGTGGGTTGCTAAAGAGATTTAACTGCTATAGCTTATTCTATGTCAAATCAACCAATCGCTCCAGCATGGCTGTCTCAGAGTTTCATAAACGTTTCCAGTTATCTATTAAACACATTTAAGGGCACATAAAATAACAAACACATAGGAGTATAACAGTTTCTATTTATAGTCCTTTTGCCACTGGCGTACTGTGGCTGCCGTGTGTACCATTTACAAGATGCATTGCAGCAACTCGCCATTGGCTTCTTCAACAGCACCTCCCAAACCCGTGACCTCTACCACCTAGAAGGACGAGGGCAGCAGGAGCATGGGAACACCACCATCTCCAAGTTCCCCTCCAAGTCACACAACATTCTGATCTGGAAGTATATCGCTGATCTTTCATCGTCCCTGGGTCAAAATCCTGGCACTCCCTCCCTAACAGCACTGTGGGGGAACCTTCACCACAAGGACTGCAGGAGTTCAAGAAGGTGGCTCACCACCACCGTCTCAAGGGCAATTAGGGATGGGCAATAAATGCTGGCCTTGCCAGCGATGCCCAGATCCCATGAAATAAAAAAAAGATTGTGAATCGGGTTGAAAATGAAGTACCCTGGGATCCGTGCTGGGTCCACATTTGTTAGATAGATGATTTGTACTTGAACAAGCTGCCAGGGTAAAGGACATCTCCTCCCAACTGGAGAAGAACTTGGAGTGGGAGAGGGAGGATCCAGTTGTCGTGGTCCACGTAGGTACCAATGACATAGGTAGAACTAAGAAAGAGGTACTGCTGAGAGAGTTTGAGCAGCTAGGGACTAAATTAAAAGGCAGAACCACAAAGGTAATAATCTCTGGATTATTACCTGAGCCATGAGCAAATTGGCATTGGGTCAATAGGATCAGGGAGATGAATGCATGGCTCAAAGATTGGTGTGGGAGAAGTGGATTTCGATTCGTGGGGCACTGGCACCAGTACTGGGGAAAGAGAGAGCTGTTCCGTTGGGACAGACTACACCTGAACCATGCTGGGACCAGAGTTCTGGCGAATCGAATAACTAGGGAGGTAGATAGGGCTTTAAAATAAATTAGTGGGGGAGGGTCCCGGTGGAGAGAAATCTAGAATGCTAAAGAGAAAAGACAAGGAAGCAGTGCAGGGAAGTGATTGGGGTCAGGATAACTAGATTGTGTCAGGAAGGGACCGAGCGCACAAACAAAGGAGTGCACTAACAAATAGGGTCCAGGTAAGAAAAATGGTAATAGGACAAATAGGGCCATAGTACAAAAAAATGTTAAGATGTCTAAAAATGTTAAAAAGACAAATCTAAAGGCACTGTATCTGAATGCACGAAGCATTCGTAATAAGGTAGATGAATTAACAGCGCAAATAGATGTAAACGGATATGATATAATTGCAATTACGGAGAAATGGCTGCAGGGTGACCAAGGCTGGGAGCTGAATATCCAGCGATATTCGATATTTAGGAAGGACAGGCAAAAAGGAAAAGGAGGTGGGGTGGCCTTGTTAGTAACGGATGAAATCAGAGCAATAGTGAGAAAGGATCAAGATGCAGAATCAGTCTGGGTGGAGCTAAGAAGCACCAAGAGGCAGAAAACATTGGTGGGAGTTGTCTATAGGCCTCCAAACAGTAGTGGTAATGTAGGGGATGGCATTAAACAGGAAATTAGAGATGTATGTAACAAGGGTACTACAGTAACCATGGGCGACTTTAATCTACATATAGACTGGCCAAACCAAATTAGCAATAATACTGTGGAGGATGAATTCCTGGAGTGTGTATGAGATGGTTTTTTAGACCAGTACGTTGAGGAGTCAACTAGGGAACAGGCTATCCTAGATTGGGTATTGTGTAATGAGAAGGGGTTAATTAATAATCTTGTTGTGCGGGGTCCTTTAGGGAAGAGTGACCATAACATGATAGAATTCTTCATTAAGATGGAAAGTGAAGTAGTCCAATACGAAACTAGGGTCCTAAATCTAAACAAAGGAAACTACGAATGTATGAGGAGTGAGTTGGCTATGATAGACTGGAGAGATTTATTAAAAGGCATGACTTGGATAGGCAATGGCTAACATTTAAGGAATGAATGCATGAATTGCAAAAGTTATACGTTCCTTTCTGGTGCAAAAACACTAAAGGAAAAGTGGCCCAACCATGGCTAACAAAAGAAATTAAGGATAGTATTAGATCCAAAGAGGAGTCATATAAAGTTGCCAGATAAAGTAGCAGGCCTGAGGATTGGGAGCAGTTTAGTATTCAGCAAAAAAGGACCAAGAGATTGATTAAGAGGGGAAAAATTGAATATGAGAGTAAACTTGCAAGGAACATAAAAGCGAACTGTAGAAGCTTCTACAAGTACGTAACAAGAAAAAGATTAGTGAAGACAAATGTAGGTCCCTTACAGTCAGAATTGGGAGAATTTATAAGGGGGAACAAGGAAATGGCAGAGCAATTAAACAAATACTTTGGTTCTGTCTTCACAGAAGAGGACACAAATAACTTCCCAGAAATGCTAGGGAACCAAGGGTGTAGTGAGAAGGAGGAATTAAAGGAAATTAGTATTAGTGAAAAAATAGTGCTGGAGAAATTAATGGAACTGAAAGCCGATAAATCCCCAGGGCCTGAAAATCTGCATCCCAGAATATTAAATGAGGTAGCTATGGAAATAGTGGATGCAATGGTTGTCATCTTCCAAAATTCTATAGATTATGGAACAGTTCCTGCAGATTGGAGGGTGGCAAATGTAAACCCGCTATTTAAAAAAGGCGGGAGAGAGAAAACAGGGAACTACAGACCGGTTAGCCTAACATCAGTAGTAGGGAAAATGCTAGAGTCCATTATAAAGGATGTGATAACAGGACACTTAGAAAATATCAATGGGATTAGACAAAGTCAACATGGATTTATGAAAGGGAAATCATGTTTGACAAACCTACTGGAGTTTTTTGAGGATATAACTGGCAGAATCGATAAGGGAGAACCAGTGGATGTGGTGTACAGGAAGCTTTCGATTAACCGGCCCCTAAATAACCGGAATGCTCTATCCACCGGCAAAATTCAAGAGTCGGTTCAGGCAACTTTTTTTACTTTTAGTTACTTTTTTTACTCCATTTGTTGCTGTGCAAGGGTGTAGCTGAAGCTGTTGCTAAGCTATAGAGATGCTTGCAACTTGTGCCGATTGTTTTGAAGCTGTTCAACAGGATTTGTTGCTTTATACGGAGTTCTGAGCTCCATATCTTTTACTATAGCGTTCGGTTATCCGGAATTGTTGATGAACCTGCAACACATCGGTCCCGTCCATGCCGGATACCAGAAAGTTTCCTGTATTTGGATTTTCAGAAGGCCTTTGAGAAGGTCCCACATAAGAGGTTAGTGTGCAAAATTAAAGCACAAGGGATTGGGGGTAATATACTGGCATGGATTGAAAATTGGTTAACAGACAGGAAACAGAGAGTAGGAATAAATGGGTCTTTTTCGCGGTGGCAGGCGGTGACTAGTGGGGTATCGCAGGGATCAGTGCTTGGGCCCCAGCTATTCACAATATATATCAATGATTTGGATGAGGGAACCAAATATAATATTTCCAAGTTTGCTGACGACATGAAACTAGGTGGGACTGTGAGCTTCAAGGCGATTTAAACACTTTGAGTGAGTGGGCAAATGCATGGCAGATGCAGTATAACGTGAATAAATGTGAAGTTATCCACTTCGGTAGAAAAAACTGAAAGGCAGAGTATTATTTAAATGGTGACAGATTGGGAAATGTTGATGTACAAAGGGACCTGGGTGTCCTTGTACACCAGTCACTGAAAGCAAACATGCAGGTGCAGCAAGCAGTTAGGAATGCAAATGGTATGTTGGCCTTCATTGCAAGGGGATTTGAGTACAGGAGCAAGGATGTCTTACTACAGTTATACAGGGCCTTGGTGAGACTACACCTGGAGTACTGTGTGCAGTTTTGGTCTCCTTACCTAAGAAAGGATATACTTGCCATAGAGGGAGTGCAGCGAAGGTTCACCAGGCTGATTCCTGGGATGGCAGGACTGTCTTATAAGGAGAGATTGGGTCAACTAGGCCTGTATTAACTAGAGTTTAGAAGAATGAGGGAGGATCTCATTGAAATGTCTAAAATTCTGACAGGGCTAGACAGACTGGATGCAGGGAGGATGTTTCCTCTGACTGGGGGGTCGAGAACGAGGGGTCACAGTCTCAGGAAAAGGGGTAGGACATTTAGGACTGAGATGAGGAGAAATTTCTTCACTCAAAGGGTGGTGAACCTGTGGAATTCTTTACCACAGAAGGCTGTGGAGGCCAAGTCACTGAATATATTTAAGAAGGAGATAGATAGATTTCTAGACACAAAAGGCATCAAGGGGTATGGGGAGAGAGGGGGAATATGGTATTGAGATAGAGGATCAGCCATGATCATATTGAATGACGGAGCAGGCTCGAAGGGCCGAATAGCCTACTCCTGCTCCTATTTTTCTATGTTTTCTTCTATGTTTCTAACATAGGAAGCACGATCTGAAAAATAGGAGGTTTGGCACTGAAGTCATCACGTTGACATAGGTTGGTTAGCGGAATAGCCAGACAGGTGGCCGATGCAATTTAACATGGATTAGTGTGAGGTAACAGGTTTTGGAAGCAGAAACAATGAAGTTGCCCTGAGAGCATTAAGGGTCAACCAAATAGTGTGGTACTGGAGTCATACATAGGCTTGATCAGGTAGAATGACCCAGTCAGGTTTTTACAGAAATCCAGCAGCTTTCATGGTTGTTTTTTTTGTGTCAACCCACAAATTACCAGATTTATTAAATTCAGAATTTATAATTCACAACCTCTGGGCTGCTAGTCCTGTACCATAACCACAAGACTACCATACCGAGTGCAGACAGATAAATCCATAAAAAAAGGACAACAGCATTTTAGGTTTTATAAATGTGGACATAGATTGCAAGCAATGTTGCCCCAATGCTGCGGTCTGGAGGTTCCGCACAGGCCGCTTACCGGCTTTTAAATGGAAAAACCGCACATGCGCGAAAATCCAAATGGACCACGCAGCCCGTTAAAGGGGCCACGCACCCAAAATACAATTAGAGGAAACATTGATTACAAGAGTAAGAAATAATGATAAATTTGTACAAAATATTAAATATTTATTAAATAAACAGTTAGAGAACTGTTTGTAGTTTTGACACCCCCATATAGTAAGGACATTAAAACCATAGCGCACGCATAGTGTAGGTTCACCAGATTGATGCCAGGGATGAGAAACTATTGTTATGAAGGTAGACTTGAGATACCGAGACAATTTCCACTGGAGCAGAAAAAGCTAAGAGGAGTTTCAATAAAGGTTTTTAAAATTATGAAGGTTTTTGGTAGCTTACAGAGCTCACTTCTGAAGCTAACCGCTGGCTCACCAATCTGGATTTAGTTATTTGAATATTGCTACTCACCTCCCTTGCCACATAAAAGTAGCCATCATAGTAGCAGTAGCAGTACTAGTTGTGGTAGTCACAGCATTGACTGTGGCTCCCTGTTGGCAGTGCAGGATCAGTAAATTTACCCTAAGATCAAAAACCAGTGTAATTGGTCCTTGCAATCTCATATAAAGGTGCAACCTGCACAAGTTGGCAGTCTCTGGCATTTATCTGCGACACAATTATCATTGTCCTGCAAACATAGGAGGGGGTAGATTGGATGGGGTTGTCCTTCTGCTGGGTGATGCCCTTACTGCCTCAGGTGGAATTCTCTGGTACTGCATACTACTCCAGCTAGTGACCGAAGAACACAAGACCATAAAAACATAAGAATTAAGAACAGGAGTAGGCCAAACAGCCCCTCGAGCCTGCTCTGCCATTCAATAAGATCATGTCTGATCTTCGACCTCAACTCCACTTTCCCGCCCGATCTCTATATCCCTTGATTCCCCTAGAGACCAAAAGTTTATCTATCTCAGTCTTGAATATACTCAACAATTCAGCATCCACAGCCCTTTGGGGTAGAGAATTCTAAAGATTCATAACCCTCTGAGTGAAAAAATTCCTCCTCATCTCAGTCTTAAATGGCCTACCCCTTATCCTGACACCAAATAAAAGCCTAAATTTTCCAAGTAGGCACTGATGATGAGGAACCTCACCCACTGCCAGCACATATCTGAAAGTTACCCCAAAAGTTTCAAGAATTAATAATTTCTAGGGAAGGGGCATTCTCCAGATACCACAAGAATTATATCTTGTATTTTCACCCTTTAGAATTGGTTAAGTTGTCAATATCTAACACCGTGGTTGAGGCGAAGTTCTGAACTTGGGGCTCCATGAATCCGAGTCCAACATAGCCCTTCCTATTGCTTTCATCAGCATGATATTCTGGTGGAAGACCTCTCTTAGATTCAAAGTATCCAGGTAGGCAACTATAGTTCTGGAATTTTGCATCTATTTAACCGACTATGCAGATTGAAGCGAATCAGATGATCAGATCTTCCCACACCTACGACCAGGCGAAGTTGTTACACGGTATAATTACTTTTTAACCACAATCAGGGAATTGACCTTTGCTTGTCCTGCTTAATTATTCCTAATTAAAAGCACACATGGAAACATATGTGACATTCTCCCAGGAGACTAATATAATCTGGTTTCAACCAGAAGTGTACAGGGAGTTAACACATGACATCCTCCCTGGAGAATGAACCTAGTTATCACCAGTTGAAAGCCTATGTTGTCATTTTCTCTGAAAAGTTTAACAGATCTATATCTTAATTGTTCAATTAATCCTTCCTTGTTTTTTCTTGCCAAAATAGTCTGGTACTCCAAATGTTAATAAATATGGAACAACCTAATGTTATCTAAATACCTTTCCTGCAAAATAGAAACCACATTAAAATATATACATACACGCACATGTGTGTGAAATTACAATCAACTTTTAAGTACAAAAACCTAGTGCAAGATTTTCCATTTTGACAATATATGTTGACTCATTTTTAAAAATATCAGTTTAGCTTTTAATTATTACTGAAATGTTTCCATAACTCGTACTATATTATATATGGAGAACTAATCCAAATATTCAATATACAACATCTGTTTGTACACATAAAATTTGTCACTTCCTGCATCTTTTTCTCAGGTCAACTTCTGTAATACCTGACAGTTCCTGACAAAATTGAAATCTGTTATGATTGATATATGTACAAAACAAAACACTGAGGTCCAACCTACACACCATCATAATGAGATGAAAATAAATCTATTCTTCTGATACAGTGTTCAGTTGTGATTGACAGAATAATGTCAGGATGTGTGGATGCCCTTATCAGGTGAGGAGCTAGAGCCAGAAAAAAAACACATAGGCCGGAATTTTCTGGGGTCCGTGCAGGTGGATGGAGGTGGATCGGGTGGGAAATTTGAAAAAAGTGGGAGCGGGTTGGGAACCCGCCGTCATCCCGCTCCCCCATGCGCCTTTCCCTTGGGGATGTTTGCCGGTACGGCAGTGACCCAACCGGCAGAGGCGGGCGACCTAATTGAAATCATTATAGCTTGTTTTCAGACTGTTAAGAACCTTTATCCCCCTGCATTTCAAATTTCCCTGCATGGCCATGGGATTCACGCAGCTCAGGACCCACATCTGTCAACCTGAGGCGGGGGTTGAGTGGCCATTGCTCCAGCTGATTACTTGACAACATCAAATGTAGTTTAAAAGCTCCCACCTGACAGCTGATCACTTTCTTCAGGCAGAAGCTGTTGCTGACTGTATTCCCAGCACAGATTGAGCTTTCTGCAGGCTGCAAGTCTTTCCAGCAAAGTCTCCATCCAGAGTCACCTCATTGGTAGCACCTCTCTCACCATTGACAGATTGCTTCTGTCAACTCTACTTGACCTGCCATCTCTTCCATCAGCATGGATGCCGTTTATACAGAATCTGACCACGATAAGCCCCAACACCAGCAGCACTAGGCACACCAGCAGCATCAACAACAACACCACCAACCTTCTCCTCAACACCCTGATGCTCCACAGGACAGAGGGCATCAGCACAGGGCTGCACCGCACCGGAGGCGATACCCCCAACACAGGATATACAGGCAGAGGATGAGCTTCCTCAACATGACTGAGCAGCAGTGCCAAAGGAGGCTCAGGCTATCGTGCCAGGCCATCGCAGACATTTGCACATTACTGGAGAAAGACCTGCAGCCCAGAGGATCGGGTGGACATGCCTTACCAGTGGCTGTCAAAGTCACCAGCACCTCAACTTCTTCACCCCAGGCTCCTTCCAGGGATCTGCAGCAGACATTTGCGGCATGTCGCACAGATTCTTCACACAGGTCACCGATGCCCTCTTTGACAAGTCAGCCAATTGTATCAACTTTGCCACTGATGAAGCCAGTGTTACTGAGCAGGCGCTCAGCTTTGCCACTTTGGCTGGCTTCCCATGCACACTGCACACATGTGGCCATCAGGGCACCCCATCATCATCCAGGAGTCTTTGTCAACCACAAGGGCTTCCACTCCCTCAATGTGCAGCTGGTCTGCAACCATAGGAAGATCATCATGCATGTGTGTGCCAGATTCCCTGGCAGCTGTCATGAATCTTGTGTCCTGCTCCAGTCCACCCTCCCTCAGCTCTTCGCTCCTCCAAACAGACATTCTGGCTGGCTGCTTGGAGACAAGGGCTATCCACTGAAGACATGGCTCATGACACCCTTGAGGAGGCCAAATACTGAGGCCAAGAAGCGATATAATGAAAGCCACATCTCCACCAGATGTGTCATGGAGCAGACAATAGGCATGCTGAAAATATGGTTCAGGTGCCTTGACAAATCTGGAGGAGCCCTTCAGTATGAACCAGCCAGGGTCTCCAGAATCATCATGGTCTGCTGCGCCCTGCACAACAAAACGCAGCAGTGAGGATTAGTGCTGCATGAGGAACAAGGCGCAGAGTGCACAGCCTCTTCAGAGGAGGAGGAGGAGGAACAGGAGGAGGAGCATCAGCTGGAAGATGAAGAGGAGCAGGAGCGGGAGGAACCTGTGGTGCAGATGACACCAACACTTGAGCACATTGCTGCCCGGGAGGCCAGGGATGGCCTCATCATGGCCAGATTTACTTAACTTTACGCAGTACACCCATGTGGCTGCCAAATGCTTTGCCAGGTTGGCAACACCCCACAGCCACACCATAAAGCATCCCGACAATGACCAAGTCATTCCTTTCACAGTCACCATCATTGCCGGAGGTAAGGTTAGGTCTGACCCTTCACTCCAACTAACTAATCCACTTCCAATGGTTCACACAAATTTGTCCAAGACTGGAAAGCTTTGAAAAGAAAGAAATTTATGGTTCACATTAAATTAACTGAAACTTCACATTAACATTGAATAAAACACCTAAGTGGCTACCTTTGTGAGTCTACTTGTGTGGCATCTTTCTCTTATGTGTGCTTCTACGTGGTGCTACCCCTGCAGCTACAGCAGAGGTAGAGGCAGGCTCCTCACTTCCCTGCTGCAACTGCTTAGACACTTTTGGCGGTCGTCCTCTGGGTTTTGGAGCCTGTGATGGCCCCGCCAAAGTCTGCTCTTCCTGTTACTGTGCAGGGGTAGACTCGGCCATCGCAGTCCGTGGAGCCATCTGGGGCTCTGACTGAGGGTGTGGCAATGGGGGAGAAATGTGAGCATCTTAGAGGAGCCCCCACTTCCTTGTCCCCTCTTACCATCATCCCTCTCATGGGCCACCTGTACTTCCCTGCTAGCAAGGAGCTGGAGAGCACCTTGCTGCACATCAGTGGGGCCATGAGGACCCACGTCTGCATTGACATCCCTCCTAGAAAGGACTCAGCCATCTATTCTCCATAGATAGCCATCTATCCTCCATAGATAGCCATCTATTCTGCATAGAGACCATGTGCTCCTCTGAGTGGTGCATTAGCTGCTCCATTCAGGTGGCCATCCTATCCATGGAAGAGCCTACAGTCGCCATCGCCTGCGACATGGTAGTGCTCATGTTAGAGATGGACTCCTCCATTCTCTGAACACTAACAGTCATCATGCTCACAAAACCTGTCAGACCCTCCTGCATGTGTTCCTGTACCTCCAGGATCGCCCTCTTTCTGGATGGCCCCCAAGGCTCAGCATCTGCATGCAGTTAAGAAGAGCTGGAAGAATCCTGTGTCCTGCACCCTCTGATGAGGAGTCTCCATTGCTGTACCTGTCCCACCAGCTGCTCTCGCTCAGTTGTGATTTGTGAGACACCAGGTGACAACACTATTCTATCTCACAAGGGACCCACTGAGGTGTGCATTTCTGCGCTGGTGCTGGGTGCGCTTCTGTCTGGTGATGGTGCACCCTCAGAGGTTGAAGGCTCCTCTGAGGAGTCGTCTTCCTCTTCCTCCTGGACAATGGGTACAGATACCATTATGCACATAATGACCATTCAATATGAGTAACTGATGTATGCCATGTGGCTGTATGAAATGTAATTCTGTCACCAGGTTGCTGAGATGTTCCCCTCTCTCTGTCTCCCACCTTCAGGTGCTCGGCGACTCCCACCAGCTCTAAGGCAGCCTCCTCTGCTGTGGTCAGGGTGGCCATTGATGCCGTTCCACTGCCAGTTTTCTCCCTCTCCCTCTTACTGTGGGCTCTCTTTTCCTGCAAGGAGGGAAAGAAGAGAAGGTTGAGTGAGCATGATGGAATGAGTGTAAGGAATGGATGGGTTACATCTTTAAAGGGAGGCTATAATGGAGTGGGATAGCAATGCTAAGTGACCTACTTGTGCGTTGTTAGTTGGTATGATTGCATTAGGATGAGGGTGAGTGTGAGGGGTGGCTCGTAAGATGGGGATGTGAAAATGTAAATAGAGAGAGAGGGATGGGGGGATGTGCAAGGTATGTTGCTGTGAGTAAGGATGTGCAGGAGTAGGTTTGGGAAGGCAAAGTGATGGGGATGTGATGAAAGACACAGCAGGATGAAGGTGAGTGTGGCTTTGGGTTCACCTTTCCTGATCTAACAAGATTGTTAAAGCATTTGTGGCACTGCACCCAGGTCCTCCTGACCAAATCCCTGCTATTCACCTCCTCTGCTATTTGGCGCCAGGCTCCTTTGCTCTGCTGGGGAGGTCTCTTCCTCCCATCAGCAGGGAAGAGGACCTCCCTGTGTGCTCTAACTGCCTCCACAAGCATATGGAGGGAGTCATTGGAGAACCTGGGTGCAGCCCTCTGTCTCTGTGCAGTCATCTCTGGTGGTGTAGGCAGCAGTGAAATTGTGAAGTGCACTGACCGCACACTCCTCGATGAAGCTTCAAATGCAATATGGCCATGGCTCCTTTAAATATCCTGGTTGAAAACGTGTCATCGATGATGTCACCAGACCCGCACCTTTTAATTGGGCCGGGTAACACACAGGGCGAGCTTAACAGACCCCATTAACCTAAAGTCATTCTGTGGAGCGGGATGGAGCCAGCAATGGGCTCGCGACCCGCCATGGCGACCACCCGCACCGGACCTGCCCAGGTAAATAAAATACCGGCCATAAACAAACTCCATAATTTATTCAAAACACATTCTACTGGTTTGCCAAGTGATCTGCTGTGCCTGCTGAACCTAGCTGTCTACCAATTAGAATATAACATAATTATATCTGTATCAAATTACTAACATTTTTCATCTCATTAATAGTACAAATTCAGTGCACTTTGAAAATGTAAGAATCATATAATTGCGCCATTCTCTATAACATTTAAATTTATCATATATTCATGAAACTTTAAAGAGTACAACAGGATTATAGTTCCAAAATAAAAACAAGGTCACCATTTTTCACATTATTTAGAGATCTGTGAATTTTTTTTTAACAGGTCAATGATTTTCTTTTATAATAGGCTACCGAGCTTTGAAGGTATATAGAAAACAATGTCTGTAGCTGTACTTTGGCAGCTCCAATGAAAATTCAGTGCTCGAAAGGTTACTTTTTTCAACCTGAGACACATTTTGAATAAAATTAAAGCTGTTCTGTGCACCATCATATTTGACCATTTTTTCTTGGTCTGGACAAATGATATGTTTGATAGGAAAGTGACTTTAGAGCAGTTCAATCTTTTCCGCCATATACATTGATCCTCTGACGAGCTAAACTAGCTTTTCACGCACAACTGCACATTCATGATCAGATAGGTCAGGTAAGTGGCATAGCTAGGTCAGGTATTCAGTACTGAGGAGGCCCTAAGGAAAAAAAGATAGTTAGGTTTTGGAATTAATGTAGTAAGAGCTGGAAGCTGTGTAGTGAGAGCTGGAAGCTGTGTAGTGAGTTTGGATGATTAACACACAGCAATGTGCTGAAAACCAGTACCTTACCTTCAATTTTCCTCTTGCTCCGTATAAAATTAAAACATTACAATAACGTGTAACCTATTACTATCTTTTTTGTATTTTATTCAGACTACAATGACATTTTAAACAGACAAGAATCAGAAAATATACAAAAAGGGCAAACTGGGAAATTGAGAAATTAAACTATTTACGGTTGTACGGTAAAGTGTCACATGTGTGACTTTGTTGACTTGTTAATGAAAACAGCCAAGTTGTGCTCTTCCTCGAGGATGTTTTATACACCTGCTCCTGGTGCTTCAATTACAATGAAATCTCCAAGAAGCTAGCTTGTCACAATCACTTTCTTGTTGACTTTCAATTAAAGAGTGAAGTTTAGCAAGTCAACTACCAAGTAGAGTTTAAGGGTACTGTCATGCTACTGTACTTGCATTTCAGTCAAGTGGTTTCCACTTAGAAGTAACTCAAAAGTGATTGTATAACTTTGGAGTCAGGTCTCAAACTGACTCTGGGACACAGTGGTGTGAGACACCATTTGGGACACAGTCTCACACTGATTTGGCCTGGACACTGTAAAAAGCAGAGTCTTCTATTATAATTTGAGAACAATGGATGTCCCCACCCCATTCTCAAAGCAATAAAAAAAATGACCATCCAGGGAGCAGAGTTCTGCAGATGCATGTAAGCGTGTGCTGTCCTGGTTGTTACAGTGCAATTCACAAACCACAATGTAGCGTGGGCGCTGCTAATTGTAAATCACACTGTACATCAATTTTCTCAGATGATCGTACACTATAACTACATTTTAAAGTATGCTTTTAAATTACTGTGGTGCCACTGACTTCCAATGTGCCTTGTACAGTTAGTGGCACTCCCCAGCATAAGCAACTCAACCTATCTTGTTCCCGCAGCAGTGGAGACCCCTTTTCCATGGGTCTCTGGATCTGAATCAGAACTACATGCTCCACAGACCCTCTTGGTTTGCAGGAGATCTGGTGTGCCAGGTGTGTGGGTGGGGGTGGGGTGTAGGCGTGGGTCATTTTATAGTGTTCGCCTTGGGCCCAGAGTGCTGCAAACCACAATGAATAAACGCCTCAGGAAGTAGATTTTCTTAAAGTAGCAGAATGCTAAGAGGAGATTTTGATTTTCTTCTGTGCTGTAAGCCGAAACTTCAATTAACAAGTGACAGCTTGGATCATTGGTAGCACTTTTGCCTCTGAGTGAGATGGTTAGGGTTCAAGTTCCACTCTGATTCTTGAGTATATAATCTAGGTTGACATTTCCATGTAATACTGTAGGAGTGCTACATTGACTGAGGTGCTGTCTTTTGGATGAATTGTTCCGCTGAGGCCTGGTGCTTTTGTTCAGGTGGATGTAAAAGGTCCAATGGTACCATTTGAAGAAGAGCAGGGGAACGTTCACAGTGTCTAAGGTGACATCTATCGCTCAACCACTAGATTAACTGATCATTTATCTCATTTGCTCATTGTCGGACTTTGCTGCATGCAAATTGGCTGCAGCATATTGCTATACAACAGTGACTGCATTTAAAGTTTATCATTGGTTATGAAATGCTATGGGACATCTTGAGGACATGAAATATGCGATATAAATGCAAGTGACTTTTAAAATCTAGGCTGGATATTACAATATAGGTAAACAGGACACAACATTAAAAGAAACAAGTGCTAAATCCTCAATTTAATAGTTCCATTTTCTCATAAAAGAAGTATTCTGTAATTTGCGTAAATATCAGATTCAATATGTGAGCTCTTTGCAATTCTTTTTCAGTCCTTTGGTTAGAAGGAAAGCAACAATAACACTCTGGCATACAGTATCAACTGTCCATTTTAAATAAGGTATTTTGGGTGAGCTGGACTCAATAGAAATACCTGGCACCTAAAATTGTTGTTTTAAATCCCTGGTATTTCTCTGTGTTTTGGTTTTAACAAATCCATAAAAGCCTTTACAAATGCATTTATGGAATTGATAAAACTAACACATATGAAAATATTGGGATAAGTTTTTTTAGGAGCAAACTGGAAACTATGCATAAATGGAATACACCAGAACTGTTACTATTTTTAATTAAATTTGAATGGCCAGCCTGGAGCATGCCTTCAATTGCTTAAACATTAAGAAAGTAGAATAATGTTTTCTGTAACATGTTTGTAACCAGTAGCCGAAGGCTTTCCAGATAAAATACGTTGGTGTTCCAACAGCTAGATCAGCATGCAGCTGAGCCCAACATTTCTTTCTGTTTTTTTGTTTGGGAATTCCACAACATTCTGATCAAAGTTCATCCTCTGTTGTCACAAGGCTCATTTGTTGAGATCAATATATTTTGAATAGCAAAATTAAATCAGGAAATTCAACACTTAGGGGCAATATCATATTTTAGGAACTGCAATAAAGTCAGACCATAAAATTGTAGTTATTGTTACATCTGTATTTTCAAAATAAATGTACCTTTAGAAAACAAAGATAGGTTTCCCAGAATGTGAAATCAATACAAATTACTAAATAAGCAATTATTTATTCTCCCCTGAAAAAAATTTCAAGTCAATAATCTCTTACTTTTCTTGATTGCTTTGTTAAATGAGAACAGCTCCCTGCGCATTATTACAAGTGCATGGCCCAAATCCCGCCCACCCCCCAGATTATTGAAACATTTATATTATTGCACAACACATTTAATACCTAACTAACTCAAATCAGTCAAGATAAAATTACATGTTGAATAGTTTTTAACATGTGAGCCTGACAATGCGGGAATCAGCAGGAGGTTTTTTAAATATTCAACCAGAACACTGGATTTTAAACTTCTGTTATTGGATTAGATATTCAGATCTAAATGACAAAATAACATTACTAGATTCACATCTCCATAAATTAACACAATACAGGGTGCATCTCCCTAATCCAGTGTCAGATTTTAAATCATTCTTCAAGCTGCTAGCTCCACTGGCTTTGCACTATTAATCATATTGTTCTCTCTAAGCTGAGGGCACAACCTTCTCAACAGGCTGCATTAGATCGCACAGACCAGATTAACTAAGTCTGCAGGCAAATCAGTAAGATTGTGGGACAAACATATGAAGCTATTGCAAAGTTATCAGGCCTAAATTCAAAATTGTTGCGCAAGTTTTACAGCTGTAGAATTTAGCACAGCAAAGGCCCGCGCCCGATTTGAGTGTGCAACATTGAAATGAGTGTCCTGTGCCCATTTTCAGGAAATTCGTTGAGACTAGTCTAGTTTTTCAGACTCTGAAACAGTCTCGCCAGCGATCCTTAAAGGAATCACGGGAGGCTGCTGAAGAAACTGGCAGTTATGTTTTTTTAAAACTTACCTTCATGTAGTGCCAGGGGTGGCAGGGGTGCTCTTCCAGCCTCCACATTGATACTGCCAGTCGCAGCCGGCCCATGCATGCCCCCTCCTGTTGCCTCCCCTCTGCCTGGACTTACCTATGGGCTGGCTCTGGCAAGTTGGGTTGGGGCATTCGATAGATGTCCGTAGCTCACCGGTTTTATTCCAATGAGGCCCGAGGATAAATTTAGGACCGTCCTCGGGCCTTTCTCTTCTGGCACGCGAGTTCAGCGAGCCGACATTTTTGCACCGATTATCAGGCACTCTGGAATTTAGTCATATTCATCTTTACCACAGGCATAATCAAAAAGATAATACAGTGAGAATTATACATTAACAGAAATGCAATTTTAAAAGAGCAATATAACATTTCCACAGTAAGTTATAATGGCATTGAGACTTGACTGTACTTGACTGTACTTGAAGTTGAAGTAAATTAATTATTTTGTTGTCACTTTACCCACAGCATATTTAGATCTTCAATCACCTTGGCCTGTAAAAGTCTGATAGTACTGATCATGCAAAAACATTGCTGAGCAATCAGTTTCTTTAATTTACAGTTTTACCATACATTGTATTGAAAGTTTAAAAATACAAATTGACTTAACTATTACATTGACTAATGAAAGGCAACATTTAATATATTTTTATTATTTCTTCAGGTTTTATTGCTTCATCATCATACATCAACACAATTTATACTGCATCTGATCAGAATCTCATCTGTCACCAGCTTAAACTCTAGTTTTATAAACAAAACTGTCCATCACTTCCTGTGAGAGATGGTCACCTTTTGCTCTGGCTCCATTTTCACCACAAAAAGTAATGATCAAAGCATACTTTGAAAGTCTAGCCTTTTCATGCATCAGTACTTAGTCAAAGGTCATCAGCCTTCACTCTCACCACCTGATCCATTGCAGAACTGGTAACAGTAAAAGTTGCAGCTGGTCTAGTGGAGCAGCGAGCATGTTGTTTGTGTGCCCAGCAGATGTAAAACTTGGTGGAATGATCTGAGTGCACCTGTTGGACTACAACCATCTGCTATCCAAAATGTAGAGGGAGGAAAAAAATTACCCGTCTGTACGTAATCTCTATCCTGCAGCAAAGGACCTTCAGGCAACAAAACACAAGCAAATAATCAAGCTTTACAAAGGAGGAAAGTCCAACACAAAGAAAGCAGACAGCCCAGATTAGGCCTCAAGGGACGCTAATCCACTATCATTGTAGAGTTTTGTTCCAGCTGATAACCAGAAAGGCTAACAGGCTTAAATACCATTAAAATTGAAACAGGCAACACACTTCAATGTTTCAAAAGTTTCACAGACAAAGATACATAATATTTTCACATCATGTGTTTTCAGAATATCTGTGAAGAGGGCAATATTGTAGCTGATGACTAAAATACTGAAACAATTGCAAGAATATTGAAATCTCAATTTAGCCACTCCATTCCAGAGCCACAAATAAAGGATGTAAATACAATATGAGTGGCATTATTTTCCAGTGAGGGTAAGCCTGCCTTTTTAAAGTTATTTTCACTGCTTTTCCTACAAAATGCACGATTGACAGTTGAGGGTAAGTGGGCAGGCAGGTGATTGGCTCTGAGGTTTCCGCAAGTGCCATTCTAAGTCCAGGATCTGGAAGGTGTTCAAGAGTGGCCTGGGGATTATTCTCCCTGCAGAGCATTTTGTAGCTTCCATTTGGCATCTCTGACTGCTACAGAGCTGAAATTGTGAATTCAGCAGTGTGGGGTACAAATTGGCATCACAGTGGTGTAGCCCATTGGTATTCCAATATTCTGTGCCACATTTGCATGTTCCACATGAAAAAAGTCATCGGTTATTTGTACTGTATTGTAGAGATTAAAAAAATATTGTGTACTCAAGGTTTTCCAACCTAATAAAACTTAATAACGTTTTGCTTGTTGAAAGTGAATAATGATTATAAACAAAATACTTCATGGGAGGTCTATATGGCAAGATTTTTTTATCCTTAATCAGAAATTGAACCACAATTTACTTGCAACTTACTGCACGCAAGTTAATCAGTCAATTTTTAATTCTGGAAACAAAAGGGTTCTCCGAAATGATTGAGGATAGATAGCAAAATACAGATTTAGCATTCACTATTAAGGATGATACTATAATTTAGAACATTGGGATCACCCGCCAATTGGGTAATCCTCAAGAGAGAAATATAAATCAGCATTTTCCCATTGTTCATCTTGACTGCTATTTGGACTTCAAGTTGCATATGTTTTTTAAATTGCAAATTGTTTCATGAAAAGTCTCAACATTATGCTTCAAAAATTCAATACCAACGGAGGGTTGAGAAATATACTACTATAATAATATAGTTATGATACCTTTTGGAATCATGGATTAAATGCTGCATCAAATGTAGCTGAGGTAATGCTAAGTAACCTTGCAACGACTGCTGAAGCATTTGTTTGTGAAGTGAACATTCAGTTTTAAGGGTTTTTGGTCATGAACGTGCATTATAACAATTTTTTTTCTTAATTCTGTGCTTTTACATTGGTGATTGTTTCCATAGCAACATAAGAGGTCCACACATTGTCTGGATGCTGTTCTATCATTAGAGTGGATGTTGGAATACAATTAAAAACTGACAATACAGCACAAGTGAAACTGAACATGGAGTTCTAGACGTAAAACAAAAGGAAAGAACTTGCATTTATATAGCATCTTTCATGACTTCAAGATGTCGCAAAGTGCTTCACAGCCAATGAAGCACTTTTGAAGTGTAGTCACTGTTGTAATGTAGGGAAATACGGCAGACAATTTGAGCATAGTAAGGTCTCATAAACAACAATGAGAGAATGACCAGGTACATTCACCAAGCTGAATATAGAAAGTACAGGGGAGATATAAAAAAGGAACTAAGAGGGGCAAAGAGAGAATATGAGACTGGATTAGCGGCTAACATAAAAGGGAACCCAAAAGTCTTTCATAAACATATAAATAGTAAAGAGGTAGTCAAAGGAAGGGTGGGGCCAATTTGGGACCAAAATGGAAATATTCTTGTGAAGGCAGAAGTCATGGCTGAGGTATGAAATGAGTACTTTGCATCTGTCTTCACCAGAGAAGAGGATGCTGTCAATGTAGCAGCAAAGGAGGAGGTACATAATAATATAAGAACATAAGAATTAGGAGCAGGAGTAGGCCATACGGCCCCTCGAGTCTCAATAAGATCATGGCTGATCTTTGACCTCAACTCCACTTTCCTGCCCTATCCCTATATCCTTTGATTCCTCTAGAGTCCAAAAATCTATCTCAGCCTTGAATATCCTCAATGACTGAGCATCCACAGCTCTTTGGGGAAGAGAATTCAAAGGTAGTAGCGATGTTGCACAGAATAAAGATTGAAAAGTTGAAAAGTCTTCCAATCCAGCTGGGATGCATCCTAGATCACTGAGGGAAGTAAGGGTTGAAATTGCGGAGGCTTTGGCCACAATCTTCCAATCCTTTACTGACATGAGGGTGATGCCAGAGGACTGGGAGATAGCAAATGTTACATCCCTATTCAAAAAAGGGGAGAGGAATTAAGCCCGCAACTACAGGCCAGTCAGCTTGATGTCGATGGTGGGGAAACATTTAGGGGGCGATTTTGCCAGCCCTGGGGAGGCGGGTTTGGAAGTGGGACTGCTGGGAAAATGGCAGAATCTGGGGGCGGGTACTCATCCCACCCCTAACCCGCCTCTGTGCCATCTTCCCAGGAGGCGGGTACCCGACCCGCACCAGGTCCCGTCTCCTGGAGGCGGGGAGGGGATTACAGTCACTTAACTGCCTGTTAACAGGTAGTTAACAGGCAGTTAAGAGGATTATCCCCATTTTTCCATCAGAGGTGTGGGCTTCCCGACGTCAGGAAACCCCGCCAGGGTCAGTGAGGTGAGCAGTGGGTCTGCGGGGGTCGGAGGGGTCCAAAAGTGCGCTGTGGAGGTTAGTGATGGGTGCAAGTGTGGAGAGGTAATATATGAGGTGAGTGAAAAGTGATAGAAAATGTTTCCTTACCTTTGTTTCTTCCTGCAGGCTTCAATCTTGGGGATGCGGAGGCTCCGGCATTTCAATGGCAGAGATGACAGAATGGCTGCTGCATTCTCTGATGCAACAACCATCTGCTTTCTGCTCACAAAATAGATTTGGTGAGCCTTGAGTACAAGAACTCACCAAACTACAGAGAATGTCAGTGTTTGACAGCTTCTCAAAGCTGTTTAATGATGACAATTTGTAATGTCATACGCTGACGTTCTCTGTAACCAGCTTCCCCTTAATTGGCCTGCTAAGCCCGCTGGGCGGGCTTAACAAGTTCAATCAAGGGTAAATAGCGTGGGTTGGCCACAAGTCGATGGAGGTGGGACTAAAACCCAACAAGCAGCAGTCCCGCCTCCAACGCGCCCCCATTAGCAAAATCACCCACTTAGAGACAATAACCCGGGACAAAATTAACTGGCATTTGGAAAAGTATGGGCTAATAAATGAAAGTCAGCATGGATTTTTTAAAGGCAAATCGTGTTTGACTAAATTGATTAAGTTCTTTGATGAAGCAATGGAGAGGGTTAATGATGATAGTACGGTTGATGTTCTGTATATGGGCCTAGAAATTCGGTAGGCTTAGCGCCGCATTTGAGGCGCTAGAGGGCCTAGCGCCAGAGCTATGGCCAGTTGAGAAATTCCCTGGGGCCCTAAATCGGCGTTGCACCGGTAGCGCTGCGCCGGCACCGATGACGTCATCGGTGTGCGCAGCGTCCCGGTTGCCGTGGTAACCCGGCCCCAAGCCGAAATTCAGTTGCGCCCGCCTCGCCCGTGGCAGGCGCAACTAAGACTCTGGCAACAGAGTCTTCCCCCAGTGTGCGCCGGCGCATAAAGGTGGAGCGGCGGCCGGCCGCGTTCCCGGCGGCCGCCTGCCCGCACCTCCCTTCCCGGACTCCTGCATTCCCCCCCCGCGGCCCTGATCAGTGTCTCATGCGAGCCCGGCACTTCCCCGAGGTGCCGGGCTCAGATGTCGGGTCAATCCGCCGGACAGTTGTCGGCTGCAGGCAGCTCCTCCTTAACAGGAGGAGGAGGCCTGCAGTTCCCCCGCCTGCCGCACCGCATCGGGTGCCGCAGCGGGGGATTAGCGCCGGGAAACCCAAGTTCACGCCCGTTTTGAGGCGCTAAAGGAGGGTTTTAGCGCCCGCCGCCATCTGGGCCCGGCGCACCCGAATTTTCGTCGCGCGCTGCCGCATTACCGCTGGCGCAAACTTTCTGGCGCTACAGCCCTGGCAAGACCAGGACCCAATTTCTAGGCCCATGGACTTTCAAAAGGCGTTTGATAAAGTACTACATAATAAACTTGTTTGCAAAATAAAAGCCCATAGGATTAAAGGGACAGTGGCAATGTGGATGCAAAATTGGCTAAGGGGCAGAAAGCAGAGAGTAATGATGAACGGTTGCTTTTCACACTAGAGGGAAGTGTGCAGTGGTGTTCTCCAGGGGTTGGTATTGGGCCACTGCTCTTTTTGATATATATTAATGACCTGGACTTGGGTATACAGGACATAATTTCAAAGTTTGCAGATGACATGAAACTCAGAAATGTAGTTAACAATGAGGAGGATAGTAACAAACTTAGGAGGACATAGACAGACTGGTGAAATGGGCAGACACATGGCAGCTGAAATGTAATGCAGTGAAGGGTGAAGTGATACATTTTGGTAGGAAGAATGAGGAGAGGCAATGTTAACTAAATTATACAATTTGAAAAGGGGTGCAGGAACAGAGAGACTTGGGGGTGTATGTACACACATATTCGAAGGTGGCAGGACAAGTCAAGAAGGCTATTAATAAAGCATATGGGATCCTTGTCTTTATTGATAGAGGCATGGGGAGGATTTTAACTTGGAGACGGGGGGGTGGGGGGGCGGCAGGTGGGGACTGGATTACGGTTGGGAAACCTGGGAGAATCGGTCTCCCTCAGACCCTGCTGAATTTAACGGCTGGGCCTGATTAACATTTTTTTCTGTGTTTCATCTCTGCAGCTAGCCAGATTGAGAGCCTGGCTGGCTGTCAGCCGCGTAGGCCTGCGGCACCAGGCCACAGCTGGGGAGCAGAGAAGAAGGAGGGAGGGATAGGAGGTCGAGATCAGGGGTGGGGTTGGAAGGTGAGGATCGGAGGGGCTCGGAAGGCCAGGGCGAGAGGTCGGAAGACCGGGTCATAGGGTGAGTTGGAGATTGGCGGGTGGTCGGAAGGGTGTTGGGGTGTCGGAAGGCTCGGATTGGGTGGGGGGTGGGTAGGGTCGGAAGGCCAGGATTGGTGGGCCAGAAGGGGGATCGGAGGTCAGGGTTCAGAGGCCAGAGGAGGGTCAGGGGCCAGGGAATCAAAGGGCGGAAGGGGGGGTCGGGGTCCAGGGATCGGATGGCCGGAGGGGGATCGGAGATGGGAGGCCTTGTGGGGGGTGGAGGGGTCGGAGGCCACGTTGTGGGGTGGGGGGCAGGCGATCGGAGGCCTCATAGGGGGGATTGGAGTCCTCAGTGGGGGAGGGTAGGTGGGGTGTTCGATCGTGGGGAGTTCATGAGGCAGGGACACTGCATCCAGTAGGTAAGTGGAAAGGCACTTACTTCCTGGATCCAGCAGTCCTCGCCTTCCTTTAGCTGTCAGGTTCCCAAAGCTCGGAAAACCCGGCCGCACAGACTTAAATTTAAAATGGTGCTTCCAAATGAGGCACGCAGCCTCATTATAATATTTAAAGTGCCAAGCCGCCTCCTGGGAGTGAGTTGGCCACCCGCCCTCCATTCCACCTCTGTTAAAACCAAAAGTGGGCGGGTTAGAGACAAGTTGGGGGTCGGATTCAGATTTCTACCACTTTAACTTCCCACCCCACTGAAACCCGCCCGATTTTTGGGGTTAAAACTCCTCCCCATAGAGTACAAAAATGAGGAAGTTATGTTAAACCTTTATAAAACACTGGTTAGGCGTCAGCTGGAGTTTTGTGTTCAATTTGGGCACCGCACTTTAGGAAGGATATCAAGGCCTTACAGAGGGTGCAGAAGAGATTCACCAGGCTGATACCATGGATGAAGGACTTCTGTTATGTGGAGAGACTGGAGAAGCTGGGTTTGTTCTCCTTTGAGCCGAGAAGTTTAAGAGGAGATTTGATAGAGATGTTCAATATCACGAGGGCTTTTGATAGAGCAAGTAGGGAGGAACTGTTTCCTCTGGCAAGTGGGTCGGTAAGCAGAGGTCATAGATTTTTAAAAATTCAATAAGAGGAAATGAGAAGAAATTATTTCACACAGAGGGTTGTTATGATCTGGAAAGCAGTACCTGAAAGGATGGTGGAATCAGATTCCATAGGAACTTTCAAAAGACAATTAGACATGTATTTGAAAAGAACTAATTTGAAGGGTTATGGGGAAAAAGCTGGGGTGTGGGACTAAATTGAACTGCTCTTTCAAAGAGCTGGAACAGGCACGACAGGCTGACTGCCCCCCTTTCTGTGCTGTACGATTCTATGATTCTAAGTATAGACTGAAAGAAAGAAAATAATTTACACCCCGAAGAGTTGAATGTGAACACCTCAACGTCTCCTATCACTGTGGCGTATCCATATCATCTACACCCTTCAACTGTCCAGATACCCCTGATCCAGATAAAGATGCCAGTTTTAAGTTCACAGCCATAAGTTTAAGAGACATGACCCTCTTCTCCTCGTTATTTTTGGCTCTAGAGCTATAGCCCCTAAAGCTTCAAAATGAGTGGGAGCTCTAAAGTTCAAAGAACCAAAGAACTGATTTTAACTTGGTCTGCTAGGTGGTAACAGGACAGTAGTGGCCCTAAAATTGGAGTGCTACACTTACTACCCTGTTCCTGCTCCGATCCTGACTGCCGCCATTTTGGCTAGGGCCTTTACAAGGGTGGCCCTGACACCCATCTGAATCAAGCGGAACCCTCATTAAATTATGCAAATTGGGGTCCAATTGCAATTTTGAGGTACAAATCGGCGGAGCATGTGCTGGGCATGCTTCATCCATTTGTGGTGAGCGGCCTTACCTTAAAAAGCCAC
This sequence comes from Somniosus microcephalus, assembly GCF_052327205.1. Taxonomy (NCBI): domain Eukaryota; kingdom Metazoa; phylum Chordata; class Chondrichthyes; order Squaliformes; family Somniosidae; genus Somniosus; species Somniosus microcephalus. The sequence goes on along the minus strand of NC_140993.1, from coordinate 81,947,202 downwards.
GTAAATAGCTAAAAAAAAAATTGTGGAGCAAGGAAGTTCCTCCTTTTTGCCCCGTCTGAGGTCCACCGCCAGGATTACCCCCTCACCCCCTCTCCAGGATTTGACTGTTGGCCTGTTAAGCATGAGAGCCAGTCGATTTCCCGCCCTCCCTCCCGCTTGGCACCCAACTGAGTTGTGATGAGGCCTTAACCTCGAAATGGCTTGTGCCATCTGGCAAAGAACATTCGGGCGACGAGAGCTCACTTCCGGCCTCCTGACTGCTCTCCACCGGTAGTTGAAACCAGCCCTTATAACTCCCTCCAACCTTTAGTTTCATCGTTATTAAGTTAACAACCTTCTTCCCACTGCTGGTTCAATTTCACAAGGAACGCCAACTCCAATGTGCCACCATTACAATCTTTCTCTAAAACAATGAAAATTCATAAGTCAAACAGCTTCCTTTATCTGTAGTTGACTATGATTTGTACTTTCACCATGACCTGAAAAGCAGACAATTTTCTAAAAAAAAGCATATTCTGTCTCAAGGGCAAAGAATATGTGATGTTCTCTATTGTGGCAATCTCTGTAAGTGCACAGAGACAAATGTTTATCATTGGGGGTGGAAATTCTCATTCCTCCATCTGCCAGGAATGCACCTGCGTGCTATCATCAACATTAGTTGAATCAGCTTTCAGGATTTGTTGGTTACAACCTCCCGTAGAGGCAGCCCCAACAGAAGGGGCTGCTCCCCTGTGGTTTCCTGGATACTTGCCAACCTCCTTTGCCAAAAGGTTTGATCTTCATAGTGCTCTAAAATATATGGTACGAAGACCCCTGCTTACCGCAGTTGCTTGAGTGGAGAAAAGATACATGCAAGCAAATATGGCTTAAAACCAAATAAGGTAAAGATAGAAGAAATAGATTAATTTAAGTTGACTGTCCTTGGTGGATGGATACCAGATGTGCCCATTCCAAATTTCCTCCACTGCTCTTCAGAGACCAATCACTGTAGGTCCTATGACCTGTGCTCTTGCACCCCAGATGCATTTTTTCAAGTTGACATGAAATTTTGAAGATATTTCAACAGTGAGGATACAATTTTAAAGTTTGGTACTGAAGCATCAGCATCACTCATAATACAATGCTTTGTAAATTTATAAAAACAATTATGTAAGGAAAATAAAGAAGAATTATCTGGTGTTGCTCTCTGATGAAAAACAAAGTTATAATATGGGAAAAACTGTTAAAAGTAAAGTGAGGTGCATCCGGTCACGGTGAGCTGTGCTCACCAAGAACCTCTGCTGCTGACCCTGGTGGACCTCCTGGAGTCGATGTGTAAGGGGTTTTCTCTCCGAGGTCGCAGAGGTTTCTCTCGCCAGAGACCTCTCTCTCTCTCTTTTGCACAGTAAAACCTTGAGTGGTTCGACCCACTCACCCCTTAGATTCTCGACACTGGACTTAGGTGCAGGAACTACAATGCAGAGAAGACTCTTGTAGACCAAGTTTAATGAATCAAAATGGAATTTTATTGCATAAGGAAAAACAAATCAAATGCAAGCAAATAAGAGGATACATGGGAGGGAAAAACAAATCATAACAATGCAATACTAGCTAAAATAGATACAGGCATAATATACTTTACAAAAGTCATCATGAAATGGGGAAACACACGGAACATCGAGGGACAACAACTCATGTTAATTATACCCAAAATGACCACCCCCTTTTTCCTATCTAGATCTGATTGTGAAGGGCCAGAAACATGCTCACCAATCCAATGGGAAGAGTATAGAGTTTTGAAACAGGTCTGCGTTTTGCTCCTTTCAGGCGTCCTGTCTCCACGTGGTTAGTGGAGCCCCAGCGAGCTGCGCCACACCTCTCTCCTGAGGTGGGGGTCGGGGATGGCTGGACACCGGCTGGCCTGGATGTCAGCGGAGATCATCTGCTTGACCACGGTTGGAAGCCCCTAGCCGGCTTTCATATAGGTTTCTTCAGTATTTTTACTACCTCCCGTTTCGTCAACGGCCCGGGGTTGGTCGATGATCTCTCGATGTTTTACCCCGGGGCGGGGCGCCGGCTCGAACCACCTTCTTCTTCTTCTTCAAGCGATGGTGCCACCCATGCGATGGTAGCACCACGATGACTGTCCTTTCTGCTACCCCCGGGTTCCCCAGATATACTTCTCATCAGAAGCCCTTATCTCGCGCCAAATCAGGTTAGTCTTTTGTTTTAATTTTGGCGGGCTGGGAGCACAACGGGGTAGTTAATTTATTTTAAAATACTTTGGGATGGCCGGTAAAGGGCCATCTCTGGTCTGGAATGACCTTCATTGATTTTAATGTCCTGGTGATGTCCTTAACGGGTCCTTGAAGCTCTTCTCATGAATATGAAACTGTTCCCTTTTGTCTGGGTAAACATTTAGATGGCCTTTATCTACAGGCCGATCTTGACTGGATCTACATCCAATCTATATGTATATACAAGTTAAAGTCTGGTTTCGTTTTCTCAGAAACGGCTTCCAGAACCTACTGTGGGTTGAATCCACAAAGCTGTCTGAGGACTGCAGGAACCATTCTAAAGTGTCCCAATAAGTTGGTCACGGGGTCTGGTGGCCATTTTGAATGCCCCTTTTTCCTGGGCTTCTTTTAAAACAGTCTTTAAAATCATGGCCTCTTCTGCCATTCGACCCTTATTAATACAATATCAATTTTGCGAATCTTACAGATGGGAGATTCCCTAATTTGGCTGCTAATGGCAGGCACCCATGCTATTATTCTTAAGAGGTCCAGAACATGATCCTGGCCTGTGCCCCCAGGTGATTCCTACTTATGTGCCTGGTTGGTCAGTATGCTAGACCAGATGTACCTCTGAGGGCCTTGGATGTGAAATCTCTTGAAGCAAGGAATCCCTGACCCTGGCCCCTCCCCCCCCACTCCTCCTACGCCGATGGCCAAGTTTGGAGTGTGTGAAGGCTCCACACTCTACAGGCCATTGAGGAAATTTCAATCAAAGGTCTGAATCCAGCCTAGTTTCAGTCCATTCTGGCAGACTCCTGTTGAAGTTATGCTGAAACATCCACGTATTTTGGTGCAAATATTATGCATTCCTTTGCTACAAAAACAAAATATGAACACAGCTACCACAATGTTTTTGTGGCACAGTTTTACTGTAGCTAACAATATCAAAAAGGGAGCTACAGTGTCCAATCACATCAGGCAGTAGCTTGCTTTCTGCTACTTCCTGGCTGTAATCCAGACAGTCAGATTCAGGAGACAGCTCTTCAAATGCAAGCTTGCAGAGCTTCGTTCCAGGATGTTAAATTTTAAATGTCAAGATCGCAGCCAAGAGTGAGCATACTCTCAATACATTTAAGTAAGGTCTAGGTAAATGTATTAAGTATCCAGGAGGTCGAATAGACTTTATAAATCCAGTTTGACATCACAATTCAGTCAAAATGCAAGTAAGGTAAGACTGCCCAGCTCCAGGCAATCTCACACCGTTCCTTCTTGAGTTAGGTTGGGACCTATATTGGAACTTCCGCATCACTGAAAAATAAAGTTGTACTATAATTATATGCTAAGTATTACACTGTTAATATTTCCCATGGGGCAGTTGGTTTTACCCAACATATAATGAGATTGGTGGTGCAAATCACACCAATCTCATGTTAGAAAAACTAAATTGCAGACCCCACATTCTGGCACGTCTTTGAGCACTTTGTAATATTTAAATAATTTTAATTTAGCCCATTGCAGGTATAGGGTTGATTAATTATTTTAGCTTCCTGCTTCATTTGTACCTCTTTCTTCCTCCCATGTTCCAGCTAAAATAGAATGCTAGCATCATAGAAGCATGCCAAAAGTTTCTGCAGACCCATTTAATGGTGGTTATTTCACTTTCCACCAGTAAATAAATGTACCACATTACAACATTGACTACACTCCAAAAGTACTTCATTGGCTGTAAAGCACTTTGAAACGTGCAGTGGCCATGAAAGTCGCTATATAAATGCAAGTCTTTCTTTTTACCAAGGTCCTCATGCTGATGTTAGTACTTTACAAAGAAGAAATCTTTCTCAAAGCTCCAAATATATGATTTTAAGGAATCACATACTGAATATAATCTGTCACTAACAGAGAACAAAATGGTGCTGATTTTGAGAATAAATTAGAAGAATCCAGAAAAGCTGAATTTGGCTCAAACAAAGATGGATACGACTGAGCAAAATAAATAATTCTTTAAAGGATGGTTCCAACACCATCATCAAGTTTGCGGATGATACCACGGTAGTAGGCCAGATCACCAACAATGATGAGTCAGCCTACAGGGAGGAGGTCCAGCATCTCGTGAAGTGGTGCGCCGATAACAACCTGGCCCTTAACATCAGGAAAACCAAAGAAATCATTGTGGACTTCAGGAAGTCTAAAGGCAGAAGTCACCCCCCCCCATCCACATCAATGGGGCTGTGGTGGAAAGGGTGGACAGCTTTAAGTTCCTCGGAGTCCACATCACGGAAGACCTCTCCTGGTCCCTCAATACCTCCTCTCTGGTGAAGAAGGCCCAGCAGCGCCTATATTTCCTAAGGAGGCTGAAGGGATGTAACCTGTCACCCCTGATCCTCTCTAACTTCTACCGCTGCACAATAGAGAGCATCCTGACGAACTGTATCACAGTATGGTATGGCAGCTGTAGCTACTATGACCGGAAAGCCCTGCAGCGGGTAGTCAAAACTGCCCAACGCATTACCGGCACCCGGCTACCGACCATAGAGCACATATACCAGAAACGCTGTTTACGGAGGTCACGGTCCATCATCAAAGACCCTACCCACCCCAGCCACAGTCTGTTCATCCTCCTGCCATCTGGGAGACGCTACAGATGCATTCGCACCCGTACGACCAGATTTAGGAACAGCTTCTTTCCCAGGGCTGTCATCCTACTGAACTCCACAAATAAACTCTAAAGCCTGCACATCTGCCAATGCACTTTATTATGTTTATGTTAATGTATTACAAGCCAAATGTATGTTGAATGTTTAAATGTCTTAATCTAAATGTACACTCTCGGGAGCCGCAAGCCTACATTTCGTTGTACTGCACTTGTGCACTAACAATGACTATAAAGTTGATTATGATTATGATTATGATTATGATTTTAAACTGCCTACAGCAAAGTACACAGTTCCAATAGCATTGAACTGAAGCTTAACAAATATGGAGTAATCATAATTCACCATCACACCTGAAACAATCAGAATTTAGACACGATGAGGCTTAAAATCTGCATCCCCAGCTTCCTGGTGTATATGATGGATGTGCCAACTGTCACATTTGGTGCTAACCCTGCCAAGGTTTGTGGGTATGGGGATGGCATCCATGTCCTAGGCTGAGTGTACCAAGTCCAGGGCAGTGCCTCCTCCCCTTACAAAGATACCATTTGGACCCCTTAATCTTAAAATTCTACCTGCCCTATTCAGGGTTCCAAGTGACAATCAAGGCCTGGACCCTTAAATGGGCCCTACATGTATCACTCCAGTGGCTGATATGCCAACTTTCACTAGGCGTATTGGCTTTACCAGACCGCCACCGTGGAAACCCCAGCCTGGGAGAACCCATTCCTAGCTATACCCCCTCCTATGCCACTGACCTTGTTTGAAGTGGTTGGAGGTTCCATCTTGAACAGGGTCCAGCAGAAACTGCAGAGAAAGCCATGGTCCTGGACTAATTTGCAGAACTTCTGCTACACTCCTGCCAGTTATGGCCACAAATGTTTGATCCCTAAATTTCTATCTAAAAGCTAGTTTGCATAAATGGAGGCTGTAATGAATTATGTGAGAGTCTCTGTTCATTACCTTTTTTTAAATTGGCTTTTTTTCTTTTAGAAAGTTAAATTCTCAAATGTTGCCAATGAAATGTGGCCTGGGATAGATGCACCTACCATTCCCAATAGATAATGCTATTCTTTTTCCTACATACATAGCTAAAGTTAAATTATATTTTCTTGTAATATGTAAAACATGTGTAGACTAAGAAATGGTCAGTATTTTTGTAGCTCTACTATTGTAAGTTGATAAAAACAAATATGGCTTTAATGTAATTATTTTTTTGTTCCAACTCCCTTTGTCTCTTCATGGCACTGACTCAATCTGGTGCATGATTTCACAGGTACTGGCTGCTCTCCATACTTTGCCCAATTGGCATTATTCACTTGTGAACCCAGGCAATGAGCAGAGACAGAATATTTAACCAAGGGAGCATCATGGCCAAACCCGATCACTGGATAGGGATCAGGAATGGGCTAACAGACTGATTTTTCCCCTCCTTAATCCAGTTAATTGTAGCATCCTACAGCCAGCCTGGCTGACATCAGCTACAAATTTGTGTTTAAATATACATTCTAAATATGCAACATAAATAGAACAGGTTATGGTTCGTGGTGAGAGAAGATAAGATAAAAGGTCTCGACTTACAACGTTGACTACAAAGAAACCAGAAGAGGTATGGAGATTTTAATTAGAATATCACTTCTGGCCATAATCTTCATATTTATATTTCACAAATTATTTTTATTTACATTTTTTACTTCTCTACGTTTCATGCAGAGATGAGCATATTGCGCCTAGCATTCCCAATTTGTATTATGATTCCCACCTGGAATTCAAGGTCCGTCTGTACAGTTCAGTTTCTAATAATATCTAGGACATGTACTGACTAATCCATATTTATGAGATTGCAGTGGCAGTCAAATTAGAGCTCGTAAAGTAGAGCTCAGTGTATGCAACATGCAATCTGGAATCCTAGTCTATTTACAGGATAAAGAGCCGTAGAGATTGAAATTCAACAACACCAGTTGCAGCAGGCTGTTTATTAAATACGTGCAGCTGGCTTATGATGAGTGACAAATAAAAAGTCAAAGCTAAACTTCCCCATCATCTGAGCCCTTGCCATCAGAGAAGCAAAAGAAGCAGGACAGATGGAGGCAGAAGCTAGCACAGAGTGAACAGATGGCTACTCTGAACTTGATATATGAAATTAATAAAGTTTGCTCAGATACAATTTTTTGCAGCAAAAATGCATTATATGAAGTTTCACAATCATGAGAGAACGGCTATGAAACAGTTTTGTGATTAAAATGTCAGACAACTAAAACTCGTTTCTGGTCAATCAATACAAAGGCAGAATTTGGCAGTTTCTTTATGTAATTTACCAGCAGTGCTTGAGATGGTGATGGAAAATTAATATCAGAAAATGGATCTTTTAATAATGTTTATATTAAAAATGGGTAATGATTCTACATTTATGAGTGCATAGAAATAAAATGCACAGCAGTAGATTTTTCTTTTTTGGTGCTATCAAGTACACACATTCCAAGTCTCCAATTGCCAATAATCATTAATGTTTTATATCAAAAACAAATGAGCTCAGAATGTGGAGGTTGAACAACAGAGATGTTTCATTGAAAATTCCAATGTTGATTCCAGTCAACATTTGGTCCAAAATAATGTCAAAGCACTATAGAATCATAGAATGGTTACAGCACAGAAGGAGGCCAGTTGGCCTGTCGAGCCCGTGCCAGCTCTCTGCAAGAGCACTTCAGCTAGTCCCACTCCTCCACCCTTTCCCCGTAGCCCTGCAATTTTTTTTCCTTCAGGTACTTATCCAATTCCCTTTTGAACACCACGATTGACTCTGCCTCCACCACCCCTTCAGGCAATGAATTCCAGATCCTAACCACTCACTGCATAAAAAAGTTTTTCCTCATGTCGCCTTTGTTTCTTTTGCCAATCACCTTAAATCTGTGTCCTCTGGTTCCTGACCCTTCCACCAATGGGAACTGTTTATCTCTATCTACTCTGTCTGGACCCCTCATGATTTTGAACACCTCTATCAAGTCTCCTCAACCTTTTCTGCTCTAAGGAGAACAACCCCAGCTTCTCCAGACTATCCACATAACTCAAGACCCTCATCACTGGAATCATTCTCGTAAATCTTTTCTGCACCCTCTCTAAGGCTTTCACATCCTTCCTAAAGTGCGGTGCCCAGAATTGGACACAATACTCCAGCTGAGGCCGAACCAGTGTTTTATAAAGGTTCATCATAACTTCATTGCTTTTGTACTCTAGTCTCTATTTATGAAGCCCAGGATCCCGTATGCTTTTATAACCGCTTTCTCAACCTGCCCTGCCACCTTCAATGACTTGTGCACATATGCCCCCAGGTCTCTCTGTTCATGCACCCCCTTTAGGATTGTACCCTTCAGTTTATATTGCCTCTCCTCATTCTTCCTACCAAAATGTATCACTTTGTACTTTTGTGCATTAAATTTCATCTGCCACATGTCTGCCCATTTCACCAGCCTGTCTATGTCTTCTTGAATTCTAGCACTATCCTCCTCACTGTTCACTATACTTCCAAGTTTTGTGCCATCTGCAAATTTTGAAATTATACCCTGTACTCTCAAGTCCAAGTCATTAATATATATCAAGAAAAGCAGTGGTCCTAGTACCGACCCTTGGTGAACACCACTGCATACCTTCCTCCAGTCCGAAAAACAACCGTTCACCACTACTCTCTGTTTCCTGTCATATCCATGCTGCCACTGTCCCTTTTATTCCATGGGCTTCAACTTTGCTGGCAAATCTATTATGTGGCACTTTATCAAACGCCTTTTGAAAATCCATATACACCATGTCAACCGCATTGCCTTCGTCAACTCTCTCTGTTACCTCATCAAAAAACTCAATCAAGTTAGTTAAACACGATTTGCCTTTAACAAATCTATGCTGGCTTTCCTTAATTTATCAACACTTGTCCAAGTGACTGCTAACTTTGTCCCTGATTATCGTTTCTAAAAGCTTCCCCACTACCGAGGTTAAACTAACTGGCCTGTAGTTGCTGGGTTTATCCTTGCACCCTTTTTTGAACAAGGGTGTAACATTTGCAATTCTCCAGTCCTCTGGCACTACTCCTGTAGCTAAGGAGGATTGGAAGATTATGGTCAGTACCTCCACGATTTCTTCCTTAACCTCCCTCAGCATCCTAGGATGCATCCCATCTGGTCCTGGTGACTTATCAACTTTAAGTACAGACATCCTTGCTAGTACCTCCTTTATATCAATTTTTATCTCATTCAGTATCTCCACTACCTCCTCTTTCACTATGACTTTGGCAGCATCTTCTTCCTTGGTGAAGACAGATGCAAAGTACTCAATTAGTACCTTAGCCATGCCCTCTGCCTCCATGTGTAGGTCTCCTTTTTGGTCCCTAATCAATCCCGCCCCTCCTCTTACTACCCGTTTATTATTTATATGCTTATAGAAGACTTTTGAATTCCCTTTTATATTAGCTGCCAATTGGTTCTACTACTCTCTCTTTGCCCCTCTTATTTTCTTTTTCCCTTCCCCTCTGAACTTTCTATATTCAGCCTGATTCTCACTTGTATACTCAACCTGATATCTATCATCTTTTTCTGCTTCATCTTACTCTCTATCTCTTTTGTCATCCAGGGAGCTCTGACTTTGGTTACCCTACCTTTCCCCCTCGTGGGAATGTACCTCAACTGTACCCAAACCATTTCCTCTTTAAAGGCAGCCCATTGTTCGATTACAGTTCTGCCTGCCAATCTTTGATTCCAATTTACCCGGGCCAGATCGGTTCTCAACCCATTGAAATTTGCCTTCCTCCAATTAAGTATTTTTACTCTAGATTGCTCCTTGTCCTTTTCCATAGCTAATCTAATGATACTATGATCACTGTTCCCTAAATATTCTCTGATTGACATTTGCTCCACTTGACCCATCTCATTCCCCAGAACCAGATCCAGCAATGCTTCCTTCCTCGTTGGGCTGGAAATGTACTGATCAAGAAAGTTTTCCTGAACACACGTCAGAAATTCTTCCCCAACACCCTGCCCTTTACACTATTACTATCATATTAGGATCATTATCACTATTTACCATTATCAATAGTTCTTGCACCCCTCTGTAATTTCCCCACAAATTTGCTCCTCTATATCTTTCACCACTAGTTGGTGGCCTATAGAATATACCTAGTAGTGTAATGGCACCTCTATTATTTCTTAACTTTAACCAAATAGATTCTGTCCTTGACTCCTCCAGGACATCCTCTCTCTTCAGCACTGTAACATCTCCTTAACCAATACTGCCACCCCACCTCCTTTCTTTCCTTCCCTATCTTTCCTGAACATCTTAGATCCAGGAATATTTAAAACCCAACCCTACCCTTTTTGGAGCCAGGTCTCCATTATCACCACAACACCATATTGCCATCTGGCTATTTGCGCCTGCAGCTCACCAACCTTATTTACCACACTGCATGCGTTTACACACATGCACTGTAAACCTATCTTAGATGTTCTTGTAATCTCTCTTAATCTGACCCCACCTAATACCGTACTATTTCTTACTCTAGTGCTATCTGTCTTTCTCCATCCTTTGTGTACTTTGTTTATCCTTTCTAATGCTATTTCCTGGTGCCCATCCCCCTGCCAAATTTGTTTAAACCCTCCCCATTTTATTATAAAATAAAATGATTAAAGAAGTACATTTCCACTAAATTGTACCTGCAACAGCAGCACACTGACAACAAGATAATGAATCAAGGAAAAAGTAAAACATTGCAAATGGAACTTCTAAGCATTCCATAAACTGATTTTAAAGGATAGGAAATACAAAAAGCACTTTAAGGTGAAACAAGTGTATGAAAGAACTGAAGTCAGGAGCTACAAATGAGTTAAAATATTATGGGTGACATTAGCACGGTCGTACTTATTACCCATTCTTTGTTGCCCTGAGAAGGTGGTTCTTGAATTGCTACTGATGGTGCTCCCATGGTGGTGTTAGGTAAGGGCTTCCAGGAATTTGACCCAGAGACAACGACGAAACAATAATATACCTTCAAGTCAGGATGATGTGTGGTTTGGAGGGGAATCTGGAGGAGGTGGGGTTCCACAACATTGCTACTGTTGTCCTACTCAGTGTTGATATAACAGGGCTGGTAGTTCAAAAAGTTTGGTGAATTTCTGTAGTGCATCCTGTACATACTGCAAACTGCAGCCAAAGTGCATTGGTGGTGGTGGGAGTGGATGTTTAGTTCAGTAATGGGGCACCAATCAAGCTTTCTCCACATGAGTGGTGAGTTTTCTTTCACACTCCTGACTTAATTCTTTTAGATGGTGGAGAGGCTTTGAGGGGTCAGGAGGTGAGCCACTTGTCACAACGTACTCAACCTCTGCTCTGTTCTAGTAGCCATGGTGTTGACATGGCCTGTCCTGTTCAGCTTCTGGTCAACAGTGACTGGTAAGATGTTGATGGTGGGGAATCTGCAATATTGGTGGCACTGAAGGTCATGGGAGATAGATGGGCTTTCTCATGTTGGAGTTAGTCAGTGCCTGGGACTTACGCAGTGCAGCTTGCAACTTATCTGCCACTTGTAAGCCCAAGCCTCTATGTTATCCAGTTCCTTCTGTGAGGCTGGCATGGGATTTTTCATTATTTGAGAGATTGTGATTAGGTCTGAACAGTGTGGAACCATCAATGAACAGCGCTACTCCTGAAATTATGATGGAGGAAATGTCATTGATGAAGCAGCTGAAGATGGTTGGTCTGAGAATGCTACAGCAATATCTTGATTAGCCTCCAACATCCACAGTCGTCTTTCTTCATGCCAGGTAGAACTCCAAACACTGGTGGGTTTTCCCTTTGGTCATATTGACTCCCTGGTGACTTGTTTGTTGATCTACAACCTCAATGTCAAGGGCAGCTATTCTCACCTCTCTTCTGGCATTCAGCTGTATTCGGTGGAGCGAACATAATATGATAGAATTCTTCATTAAGATGGAGAGTGAAGTATTTGACTCAGAGACTAGGGTCCTGAATTTAAATAAAGGAAACTACGATGGTATGAGGTGCGAGTTGACTAGGATGGATTAGGGAACATTACTCAAAGGGTTGACGGTGGATAGACAATGGCAAACATTTAAAGATCGTATGGATGAACTACCGAATTTGTTCATCCCTGTTTGGCATAAAAATAAAACAAAGAAGGTGACTCAACCGTGGCTAACAAGGGAAATTAGGGATAGCATAAGATCCAAGGAGAGGACATATAAATTGGCCAGAAAAAGCAGCAAACCTGAGGATTGGGAGCAGTTTAGGATTCAGCAAAGGAGGACAAAGGGATTAATTAAGAGGGGGAAAATAGAGTATGAGAGTAAACTTTCAGGGAACATAAAAACTGACTGTAAAAGCTTCTATAGATATGTGAAGAGAAAAAGATTGGTGAAGTCAAGCATAGGTCCCTTGCAGCCAGAATCAGGGGAATTTATAATGGGGAACAAAGAAATGGCAGACTTTGGTTCTGTCTTCACAAAGGAGGACATAAATAACCTCCCAGAGATGTCGGAGAACATATGGTCTAATGAGAGGGAGGAATTGAATGAAATCAGTATTTGTAGGGAAATGGTGTTAGGGAAATTGATGGCATTGAAGGCCGATAAATCCCCAGGGCCTGATAATCTACATTCTAGGGTACTTAAGGAAAGTGGCTGATCATCTTCCAAAATTCTATAGACTCTGGAACAGTTCCCATAGATTGGAGGGTAGCTAATGTAACCCCACTATTTTAAAAAGGTGGTAGAGAAAAAACAGGGAATTATAGACTGGTAAGCCTGATATCGGTAGTGGGGAACATGCTAGAGTCCATTATAAAAGATGTAATAGCAGAGCACTTGGAAAACAGTGACCGGATCGGACAAAGTCAACATGGATTTACAAAAGGTAAATCGTGCTTGACTAATCTACTGGAATTTTTTGAGGATGTAACTGGTAGAATAGATATGGGAGAACCAGTGGATGTGGTGTATTAATGACCTAGACGAGGGAACTAGATGTAATATCTCCAAGTTTGCAGATGACACAAAGCTGGGTGGGCGTGTGTGCTGTGAGGAGGATGCCGAGAAACTCCAGTATGATTTGGACAGGTTGGGTGATTTGGCAGATGCATGGCAGATGCAGTATAATGTGGATAATTGCAAGGTTATCCACTTTGGTGGCAAAAACAGGAAGGCAGATTATTATCTGAATGGCAATAGATTGGGAGAAGAGAAAGTGCAACGAGACCTGGGTGTCCTTGTGCACCAGTCGCTAAAGGTAAGCATACAGGTGCAGCAGACGGTTAAGAAGGCAAATGGTATGTTGGCCTTCATAGCGAGAGGATTCAAGTACAGGAGCAAGGATGTCTTGCTGCAGTTGTACAGGGCCTTGGTGAGACCACACCTTGAGTATTGTGTGCAATTTTGGTCGCCTTATCTGAGGAAGGATGTTCTTGCCATGGAGGGAGTGCAGCGAAGGCGGGGGAGTCCAGAACCAGGGGTCACAGTCTAAAGATAAGGGGTAAGACATTTAGGACCGAGATGAGGAGAAATTTCTTCACCCAGAAAGTGGTGAACCTGTGGAATTCTCTACCACAAAAGGCAGTTGAGGCCAATTCATTAAATATATTCAAGAAGGAGTTAGATATATTTTTTAAGGCTAAAGGGATCAAGGAATATGGAGAGAATGCAGGGACAGGGTACTGAATTTGGATGATCAGCCATGATCTCATTAAATGGCGGAGCAGGCTTGAGGGGCTGAATGGCCTACTTCTGCTCCTATCTTCTATGTTTCTATGTTTCTATGTCTGGATCCAGGCAGCAATGAGGAATGAAGCCGAGTGGTTGTGAGGGGTGGGGGGAGGGCGGCGGGGGTTGGTGGGTGGGGAAATATTTCTGCCGCATGGGTCCTCAGCTATACAAGTGGGATGTTGTCAGGGATCATAGCCTTTGTTATGTCCAATGCACTCAGCTGCTTCTTAATATCACATGGAGTGAGCCAAATTGGGTGGACAATAGCACTGATAATAGTGGAGACCTTGTGAGAAGGCCGAATGGAATGGTCCACTTGACACTTTTGGCTGGATGCTTTCAAACATTTCAGCCTTGTCTCTTACACTCAAGTGGTTGAGTGGTCTGTTGCACTCACGTTTGGCCATGGTTGAGGCTGGGAATGATCATGAAACCTCCTCCTCTCATTAGTTCCCTGATTGACCACCACTGAATGCTGTAAGGCTACAGTGCTTCACTCTGATCCATTGGTTGTGAGGCCACTTAGCTCTGTCTATCGATTAGTGCTTTTGATGTTTAGCAAGCACATGGCCCTGTGCTGTAGCGTCACTAGATTGTTGCCTCGTTCTAAGGTATTCCTGGTCCTGCTCCTACCATGCCCTTTGACATACATAATTGAATCATGGTTGGTATCCTGGCTTGATGGTGATGGAGGAATGAGGTTGATCCATGAGGTTGCAGATTGAAGTTATATGCAATTCATGCATGCCCTATTTCGAGCTGCTTGGTGTGTCCTTAGATTGTCTCACTTTGTCATATGGAAGTGCGGCATTACACAATGAAGGGTGTCCTCATTTTGAAGACAAGAATGTGCAGTAGTCACCCCTACCAATGCTATCATGGACAGATATGTCTATGACAGGTAGGTTAGTGAGGATGATATCAAGTAGCTCACCTCCTTACAAAAGCAAAATACATCACATGCTGGAAATCTGAAATAAAAACAGAAAATGCTGGAAATTCTCAGCAGGGCAGGCAGCATCTGTAGAGAGAGCTGAGTTTTTAGCTCACTTCCTTATGTTGATTTCCTCACTATCTGATATAGGGCAATACTTACTTCAAGACTTGGCCAGCTCGATCAGTAATGGTACGAGTGTGGTAAACCACTGTATTGTATATTGCCACCTCTGGGTGGCGCTGTGTATGGAGGCATGCCTCAGCTGACTCCACCCACCACTGTGTGGGTTTCGTTCAGACTTGTTCAGTCACTCACGAAGAAGCATGGTCTCTTCTTAGCTAATAAAAGCCTTATTCATCTCTTCTTTCGACTCATCATCTCTTCTTCGACTCATCACCTTTTATGAAGTAATTGATAAGCGTATCAATTTTATTAGCTAAAAGTTAAATGGCGACACCTGAGGAGCAACAACAGCAACGGATACAGCAGACATTGCTGAGAGCCCTCAGACCACCACGCCTGGACCTCGACCCTCAAGATGTGGGTGCATCAGCCAAGTTTGAACACTGGCTGAGCTGCTTTGAATCCTTCCTCGCAATCTCACAGGTTACAGAGGAGGATCACAAACTGAAAATTTTGACCGCCCAGGTGAGCCATCAAGTATATATGCTAATCCGGGACTCTAATACGTACGTGGCGGCCCTCGAGCTACTAAAAGGGCAATATACGCGCCCAGTGAACACAATTTACGCCCGACACCTCTTGGGATCCCGCAGGCAGCAACCGGGAGAATCGGTAGGGGCATTTGCACGGGCGCTACTGGCACTCTGCAGAGACTGCGATTGTAAAGCGGTAACGGCTGTGGAGCACGCGCAGGGACTCGCCTGTGATGCCTTCGTCAGGGGCCTCCAGTCAGACCACACCCGGCAGAGACTGCTAGAAAGCAAGGAACCCGACCTGAAGACGGCCATTGCCCTTGCGCTCTCGTTAGAGGAGGCCCACCGAAACCTCGAGGCATACCCCCGTAACGGCGCCGAGACATGGCAATCGAAACCGTGGGACACGGGACCGCCGCCCCCGGCACCAACCGCTGCAGCGACCCAACCGAGACAGCAGCCTCCGGTAAGAACTGCTTCGATGTCCAGTAACCAGGCCCAAAAATGCTATTTCTGTGGCCAGTTAAAACATCCCAGAGCGCACTGCCCAGCTAAGACAGCTACCTGCTCGGGCTGCGGGAAGAAAGGCCATTACGCTAACGCCTGCAAGGGGAAGCCAGCCAGCAGCGCAGCGTGCGGGCCGTGGGAGCAGCCATCTTATCCGCCATTTTGTGTACCCCCGGCCGCATGGCATCCGCCGCCATCGTATCCAACGCACTCAACCGCCATTTCGTCACCGGAACCGACCACCGTCTCGGCGGATGACTATAGTGACTCACTAAGCCACATACTGGCCTCCGTGACGCTGGATCAAGGCCACCCTCACCATCTATCCAGCTCCATGATGGATATCGCGGTAAACGGCCGCGCCACCAGTTGCCTGATCGACAGCGGGAGCACAGAGAGTTTCGTCCACCCCGACACGGTACGTAGCCACTCCCTCACGATTCTGCCAACGCACCATCGCATTTCTATGGCGTCCAAGTCCCAGTCAATGGACATCAGCGGCTACTGTGTGGTGACCCTGTCAGTAGGGGGCACTGAATATCAAAAATTTAAACTGCTAGTCCTGCCCCGTCTTTGCGCTGCCGTCCTGCTAGGGTTGGATTTTCAGTGCCACCTTAAGAGTGTCACACTAGCATACGGTGGACCCCTCCCCCCACTCACAGTCTGCAACCAACAACTTTTAAATCGCCCGCTGCAAACCACCTGCAGCCTTTCCACATTAAAAGTCCCCCCCCCTCCCCTGTTCGCTAACCTCACCCGCGACTGTAAACCCATCGCTACCAAAAGCAGGCGGTACAGTGCCGGGGACAGAGCTTTTATCAGCTCTGAGGTGGAGCGGCTCTTGAAGGAGGGCATTATCGAAGGTAGCACTAGCCCCTGGCGAGCCCAGGTTGTAGTCGTTAAAACCACTGCAAAACGCCGCATGGTAATCGACTACAGCCAAACCATAAACCGGTACACCCAGCTGGACGCGTACCCCCTCCCTCGCATATCTGATATGGTCAATCAGATTGCGCAATACAAAGTATTCTCCACCATCGACCTTAAGTCAGCGTACCACCAGCTGCCCATCCGCCATGAGGACCGCCAGTATACTGCCTTCGAGGCAAACGGCCGCCTCTACCACTTCCTTAGGGTCCCCTTCGGCGTCACCAACGGGGTTTCGGTCTTCCAAAGGGAGATGGACCGAATGGTTGACCAGAACGCGCTGCGGGCAACCTTCCCCTATTTGGATAACGTCACCATCTGCGGCCACGACCAGCAGGACCACGACGTTAATCTAGCAAATTTCCTCCGTACGGCCCAACGGCTGAACCTAACGTACAATAAGGAAAAATGTATGTTTCACACCAAGCGCCTGGCCATCCTCGGCTGCGTGGTGGAGAACGGAGTCATCGGGCCCGACCCCGACAGAATGCGCCCCCTAATGGAGCTACCCCTTCCCCACTGCCAAAAAGCACTGAAGAGATGCCTGGGGTTTTTCTCCTACTACGCCCAGTGGGTGCCCCTCTATGCAGACAAAGCCAGGCCCCTCATCAAAGCCACCACCTTCCCCCTGACACCAGAGGCGTGTGCAGCCTTCACTCTTATCAAGAACGATATCGCGAAGGCCGCAATGCACGCGGTGGATGAGTCCATCCCCTTCCAAGTGGAGAGCGATGCCTCCGACTTCGCCCTAGCCGCGACCCTTAACCAGGCGGGCAGACCCGTGGCCTTTTTCTCAAGGACCCTCCAGGGCCCCGAGACGAGACACTCCTCCGTCGAAAAGGAGGCCCAGGCTATTGTAGAAGCGGTGCGTCACTGGAGGCATTACCTGGCCGGGAAACGATTTACCCTGCTCACTGACCAGCGTTCAGTAGCTTTTATGTTTAATAATAAGCAGAGGGGTAAAATCAAGAACGACAAGATCTTGAGGTGGAGAATCGAACTCTCCACCTACAATTATGATATCTTGTATCGGCCAGGGAAACTCAATGAGCCCCCAGATGCCCTATCACGTGGTACATGCGCCAACGCGCAGAGTGATAGGCTGCAGTCCCTCCACAATGACCTCTGCCACCCGGGGGTCACCAGGTTTTTCCATTTTATCAAATCCCGTAACCTGCCCTACTCCATCGAGGAGGTCAGGACCATGACCAAGAGCTGCCAAATCTGCGCCGAGTGCAAACCGCACTTCTATAGGCCGGACAGAGCAAGCCTGATCAAGGCCACCCGCCCCTTCGAACGCCTGAGCGTCGATTTTAAAGGGCCCCTCCCCTCCGCTGACCGCAATGTGTACTTCCTCAACATAGTTGATGAGTACTCCCGTTTCCCCTTTGCCATCCCTTGCCCAGACATGACCAGTACCACGGTCATCAAGTGTCTGAATGACATCTTCGCTCTGTTCGGGTTCCCCAGCTATATACATAGCGACAGGGGCTCATCGTTCATGAGCGACGAACTTTGGCAGTACCTGCTAACAAGAGGTATCGCCACGAGCAGGACCACCAGTTACAACCCCCGGGGGAACGGCCAGGTGGAAAGGGAGAACGCGACGGTTTGGAAGGCAGTCCTCTTAGCACTAAAATCTAAGGGCCTTCCGACCTCCCGCTGGCAGGAGGTCCTCCCTGCAGCGCTTCACTCCATTCGGTCACTGCTTTGTACTGCCACTAATGCGACCCCTCATGAGAAAATGTTCGTTTTCCCCCGGAAGTCTACATCGGGAACCTCGCTACCGGCATGGTTGACTTCTCCTGGGCCCGTCCTACTGCGGAGGCACGTGAGGACGCATAAAACGGACCCCCTGGTCGAGCGGGTGCACCTCCTACACGCCAACCCCCAGTATGCCTGGGTGACATACCCAGACGGGCGGGAGGACACGGTCTCCATACGAGATCTCGCACCCTCGGGTACCCCTGAATTACCACCGTTATCCCCCTTACCACCGTTATCCCCCTTACCACTGTTATCCCCCACCACCCCTCCCAACCCAACCCCTGCAGACGGCATGCCAAAGCCCCAGGAATCTTCGCCAACCACCCAGACACCAGACCCGACGTCGGATGCTGCAACACCACCGCCGCCACCACGACGATCAGGACGTCAGACAAGGCCTCCTGATAGACTTAACTTGTAGTACCCTTCACCCCGCCGGACTTCACATTAAACAAGGGGTGAATGTGGTAAACCACTGTATTGTATATTGCCACCTCTGGGTGGCGCTGTGTATGGAGGCATGCCTCAGCTGACTCCACCCACCACTGTGTGGGTTTCGTTCAGACTTGTTCAGTCACTCACGAAGAAGCATGGTCTCTTCTTAGCTAATAAAAGCCTTATTCATCTCTTCTTTCGACTCATCATCTCTTCTTCGACTCATCACCTTTTATGAAGTAATTGATAAGCGTATCAACTAGTGAGCCATTGTTGATGATGCACAAGAAGTCCCTTACCCAGAGTATATTCTATACCCATGCTTTCCTGAATGCTTCCTCCAAGTGGTGTTCAACATGGAGGATTACTGATTACCAGTTGGGGCGGGGGAGGGAGGGGGAGACAATAGGTGATGATCAGTAGAAAGTTTCCTTGGCCTTGTTTGACCTGAAGCCATGAGACTTCATGGGAGGTAGGAGCACATGGATAATGAAGGTTGTGTAACAAACGGGAAGCACATTATATCGGAGATATTTTGAACAGCAGCATGCTCCATGTTCTTTCACCATAACAGTTTGTGGGACAGTCCAACATACTTCCCAGTAACCATTTTGTACCTGTCTGCCTGTCCTCTCAGCCAGTCTCAGCGGGTAACAAGAGGGGGCAGGGTACGTTAGAGGGGATAAAGGATGACATCCTAGAGGCTATGGGCCTCAATGATGGAAGTCCTTTCTCCCGAGTGGAAAGGACACTGCAGTCAGCTGGGAGGCACCGCAGGTTTTCGCGGACAGGCTTTGGCCCGTCTACCGGTGTGCCTGTGCGGGGGTGCCTGACCGGGCGCAGCTGCAGGGGGAGCCTAGGGCTCATTGGCTGAGGACCCTGGTGGCGAACAGCCTGCCCAGGATCATGGCCAAAGCAGAGGGGTGGTTCGATTCCAGGGATCCCCAGACCACAGAAGAGAGTGTGATCCGGCAGTTAACTCTCTCTTTTAAAAATGGTAGGGGTGGGGATGACAAACCAAAGGGCAGAGCTACATGAGGACCAAGCTAAGACGGTGCATTTAAAGGAAATTATTGCTGAGCTAGAAAGACATGCAAAAACAGTAAATGCACTCATATGGGAGGATAGGAATGCTTCGGATCAGGCTGCACAGAATGAGGTGTGTGTGCTATATGGGGCATGGTTGCTGGGCGAGGGCCGCAGCCACCTGGAGGATTTAAAACAAGGTTTAGACCCCTCCTGGATCAGCAACAAGCACCTCGCAGCCCTCCACCTGTTTAGCAATTTGCTGAGCCCGTGTCAGCTCCGCCTAGCCTCTGAAGCCTACCCTGTCCCAATAGTTTGCGGGCGTTCCAATCACACTATCATGGGGATAGTAGTGAGGATGCCGGTCATGGGAATGGGACAGCCCGACCCGCACCGGAATAGAGGGTGGAGAACATTGGGATCATTCAGGGAGTTGCACACGTCCGTTTTGCAGCGGTCCCACCTTATGTCATAAAGTTGGAGCACACTATGACAGGTACTGACTTATCTGGGTGCCGGAGCCGGGGTGCACACATAATACTGTGTCCCCAGCACTTGAATGCCTATTCGAGACCACAGTGCGGGTTTAAAACTGCTGGTGCACGACCTATAAACTGTACCATGGAGGTAATGGCACAAGGCCATGTTCCCCCACAGGTAGCATACTTAGAGGGTGGGGCATATTGAACAGCAGCATGCTCCTTGTTCTTTCATCATAATAGTTTGTGGGACAGTCCAACATACTTCCTAGTAACCATTTTGTAGCTGTCTGCCTGTCCTCTCAGCCAGTCTGTGTGTGGTTTGGGAAAATATACAGAGAGTTTATCCTCAATTTTGCAAAATATCTATGTCTGTCCCTTCAGATGAAATGATAGTGTAGTCTGTTGTAGAACACTTGAGCGCATCTATTGACAATGAGAATAATTTTGATTGCATTGATGAAACCTGGATTATTATATTGAGAAGTGCAAACAGTTTGTAAAATTCTCAAAATTCACAGATCCCCCAAAGCTAGAAGAAAACCCTAAGGAAAATGACTTTGGACTCTTTCTAAACAAGTTTCAGGATGATAAAATAAGGCATGTTTGGACCTGTACAGGGAGAAAAGGCTGCAACAGGAAATGGGATCAACCTCTGTAAAGACAGTTTGGATATTGGAGTAAAATCAAATTGTCTGTGGAACTGTGTAACCTCAATTCATCCTAACAATCGACCCACGAAGGAGCAGTCCCCACCCAAAACACAGGACCCATCCAAAACATGCATAATGCAAATCACCTCACCGACCTACATAGAAATCTCAGGCTCAGACAGGATACTCGAAACCTGAATATAACTATGACAATGAACTAGGCGATCAACAACTCATTGACTAACCAGTAAAACATCCCAAAACCATTTTTCACATTTAAAAAAATCAAATTACCTTAACGAGCCCGCCCAAATCAAACAATAAACTGGGACTGATTTGGCGCGCAGATTAGGAGGCCCCAATTAGTATAATTAAAGGCCTGTTTTCTAAAGAAAGTCAACTCTCCAGACGTTCGAGACAACTCAAGAAGTTCTCTCTCAGAAAGCTCGCCCCAGAAGCAACACACAAGAGAAACCGAAGCATCAAAATGGGGCAGCATTCTACCGTACACCCAAGTTCAACAGTTTCAGTGACCCAGGATATCGTTGGACACCCCGTGGCAACAAGAGCCTTACAAAACTACCAACAAAATATTACCACCAACCAATCCAGTAATATTGAGCCACCGCGACCAAAGAAAAACAACTCAGGAGAAAAACCAAAGATTCAAAAGTTTCCACTCTACAATCTATTCCTGACTTACCCCAGGTAAGATTTTTACTTAAAAGCAACTCTAAACCCTATCTCTACCGAAGAAAAGTGGGTACTCCCCCCATAGATCCAAAACGCACCCTACCGCATCAGCGGACTCGTGAAGACTGACCAGCAGATAGTCGAAGTCCTCTACCACGTATGGGGTACAGCAGATACCGACCGACACATCCACCGAACCCCAAAACCGCAAACCAGCTCAACTGTCAAGGATTCGTCTTGGTGAGCGTTATCCCTATTCTTCTAGAATCCAACTTAGGTAGGAAGTGGGATTGGGAGGGGTGAGGTATTTTTCTACTGTATTTTCCCTCGTATGTATCAAAGTGTTTCCCATTTTTATTAGAGTAGAAGATTGCTGTGTTATATTTTCTTTCTTGAATAAATATCAACGTTTCTTGCACCAAAACCAGTTGTCTGCTGCACTTTTGTCACAACCCCCAAATAAGCCCAAGGTCTAGATTCAAGGGAGTGGGAGCATTTCAAACCGTTCAGAAGTCAGAGGGGAAGCTGACCCACACTCCACCCCCTACAAGTTCTGTGCTGCTTGATGGGGAGCTGTGGGTGGAGTGGTCAAACTAAGATTCTACACAAGAAACTGTCTCAGTTTCATAAGCAGTTTAGTATTTGAGCCTGCCCTTACATTTGCCACAGCCATCTGACATTTCACGGGAGGACTGACAGATACCATTCCGAAGCTAGGTTGAGGTGTCAGGCTTCAGACAACTTCCCTGAGCAGGC
Source organism: Somniosus microcephalus (assembly GCF_052327205.1). Taxonomy (NCBI): domain Eukaryota; kingdom Metazoa; phylum Chordata; class Chondrichthyes; order Squaliformes; family Somniosidae; genus Somniosus; species Somniosus microcephalus. The sequence continues at coordinate 81,924,746 of NC_140993.1, read as the reverse complement.
TGACCACTGAGACTCTCATTTGTACCATGCCAGCTGACGCAGTTTTGTACCACTGTTGCAGGCTGCTATCTATCTAGTTAAAACCAATGTATGGCTAAGTGTCTGCTATACCAGTTTGCATATCAGACCACAGTTTATCAATACAAAAGCAAAACACTGTGGATGCTGGAAATCTGAAATAAAAACAGAAAATGCTGGATTCAGCAAGTCAAGCAGCATCTGTGGAAAGAGAGTTAATGTTTTAAGTCAATGACCTGTTGACAGAACGGAAAACGAACAGTTTATCAATGGCTATTTTCCCATGCTTTCTGTACCATTGAAGATTTTTTAGAGAATATTGGATACTTAACTGAATCAGTGATTTCATTTTTTAAAATGTTATCCCCCTCTTCTCCTGAAGGTGGTAACCATGTAGGGTATGGTTCCATAGATGCCATCAGCTCTTATGCCTAAATTTTTTTTTGAGTTACCTTAGATAGTAACTAATGGATGGTTATTCCAGCAAGAGCACATCATGGTTAAACTCAAGCCTTGCATCACCCAATTTCCACACATGGTCACTGGATAGCAATCAGGAACAAGGACATTAAGGCTAACGGTAACACGTAACTCCTGATTGAACTAGTTTTTGAGACTGTTTTTATTGTTACAAACAAGAGCTGAATCTTTTGGAGGAGTTAAGAGAAGTTCCTCAGACTGGCAGAAAATGCGATGTGGTTTCCTGCTGGGAGCCATGCTCTGATCACTGTTTTTTAACATATACATAAATGATTTGTACTCAGTAATTGGAAGTATACTGTTACAATTTGCTTATGATACCAAATTGGGCGTATAGCTAAAACATGAAAACATGCACTAAAATATAGGAAAACATAAACACACTTGCAGAGTGGGTGGATAAATGTAAAATTTAATTCAATAAAGCGAAGCGTGTGGTGGTTCATTTTAGTAGGAGGAATAAGGAGACCACTTATCTCATGGAATGTAAGAAACTGAATGGGGTAAAGGAGCAAAGTGATCTGGGAATACAGATACATCAACTGCAATAAAGAATACAGACAAAATACTGTGGTTCATTTCTTGAGCTTATCCAAATCTCTGCTGCCCATACCCTAACGCGCACCAAGTCCTGCTCACCCACCACCCCTGTGCTCGTTGACCTACATTGGCTCCTAGTTGAGCAACGCCTCAATTTTTAAATTCTCATTCTTGTTTTCAAATCTCTCCATGGCCTCGCCCCTCCCTATCTCTGTAAACTTCTCCAACCATACAAACTTACGAGATCGCTGCGCTCCTCCATTTCTGACCTCTTGCACATCCCTGATTGGCGGCCGTGCCTTCAGCTGCCAAAGCCATAAGCTCTGGAACTCCCTCCCTAAACCTCTCCGCCTCTCTACCTCTCTATCCTCCTTTAAGACACTCCTTAAAACCTGCCTCTTTGTCTGCCCTAATATCTACTTATGTGGCTCTGTGTCAAATTTTGTTTGATAGCGCTCCTGTAAAGTGCCTTGGGATGCTTTACTACGTTAAAGGTGCTATATAAATGCAAGTTATTGTAAGCTCTGTGTGGTGAAATAAGTCTTATAAGTATATACCTTATTCCACCTGTGTATAGTTTCCTATTGTAATCTATTGTAACCCTGCTGTTTTCTTGGTTGGCCAGGAATGCTGATGTACTGTATACCACTCTGCTGTGCCACTGATTGTCCTGATCTGTTACTTCACCCCTGGCTCCGCCTCCTAGTTCACTTCTGAGAAGCTGGTCAGAAGGCTAACATGTGTGTTCTGTTCTGTCCAGTTCTAAGCTATTAAAAGCCAACTGTTTGAGTTATAACTACCAGTCTCTGTAGCTATTTAAGGTATATCAATTTTAATAGCTTATTACTTCCAGGGATGGACAGACTCCTGAAGCCGGAGCGTCTAGACAGTGATCCACATTCGGCGGACGCATCGAAGAAATTCGCACATTGGCTCCGGTGTTTCGAACATTTCATTGCATCGCTCGATGATGGGGCCAACAAACTGGGCCTACTGACTAACCTAGTAAGTCATCGGACTTACTCGCTAATCGAGGATGCTTCTACATACGAGGATGCACTCGCAACTCTCAAGGCCCAATACCTGAAGCCTGTTAACGAGGTGTATGCCAGGCATCTCTTGGCTACCCGCAGGCAACTACCGGAGGAATCGCTGGATGATTTTCTACAGAATCTAAAGGCCCTGGCGAAGGACTGCAACTACAAGGCCGTGACAGCCATTTTGTACCAGGAAGAAGCGGCTCGTGATTCATTTGTATCGGGCCTTCGATCGAATTACATTAGGCAGAGGTTGCTTGAAAGGGACACTCTGGATCTAAAGACGGCCGTGGCTACAGCTCGATCGCTGGATGTGGCGCAGAAGAACTCCGAGACCTAGGCGTCAGGCCATGCGGCCCTCTCAGCCTCGTGCGCGCCGAGCGAGGAGGCGCCATCCTCTCCGCCTGGGCCTCGGACCAGCCCTACACCACGGGAGTCTCCACCCAGCCCCACCACTGCAGCGATGTCCCGCGGACCAAGATGCTACTTCTGCGGCCAGCTCAAGCACCCCAGACACCGATGTCCTGCGAGAGACGCCACATGTTTCAAGTGCAAGAAACGGGGACATTTCAGCAAGGTATGTAAGGGGAATCCCATACCTGATACAGTCTCCGCAGCCCTACACGTGGTCCCAGAATTTGATACCGTCTCAGCGGCCGCCTACGGATCTACGATAGCCTCAGTCACGGTTGACCAGTCCAGACCGCATCCACTATCAAAGTCTATGATGGACGTTAAGGTAAACGGACACCCGACGAAGTGTTTAATCGATTGCGGGAGTACTGAGAGTTTTATTCACCCTAGCCTCATCAAACCGTACTCACTAAAGGTGTACCCTACCCGGAGCAAAATCGCGATGGCATCTAAGTCCCTCACTTCGGAGGTAATCGGTTTCTGTAAAGTAACACTGACTGTTAAGGGCACAGAGTATAAAGATTTTAAACTCCTTGTGTTGCCGCAGCTCTGCGTGAAACTAATTCTAGGCCTAGATTTCCAGTGCCACCACGAGAGCGTCACACTTGCATATGGCGGATCCCAGCCCCCGCTCACAGTTTGCGGCCTCTCCACTTTAAAGATAAGCCCGCCATCCCTGTTTGCGAACCTCGCCCCAAACTGTAGGCCTATCACGACCAAAAGTCGACGGTACAGTTCGGAAGATAAAAAATTTATAAAAGAAGAAGTAGGAAGGCTACAGCGGGAGGGTATCATCGAAAATAGTAATAGCCCATGGCGTGCTCAGGTAGTGGTGGTTAAAACTAACGAAAAGAAACGGCTCGTGGTCGACTACAGCCAGACCATCAACATATATACGCAACTAGACGCTTATCCCTTGCCTCGCATCTCCGAGATGGTGAACCAGATTGCCCAGTATCGTGTGTTTTCCACTATTGACTTAAAGTCTACCTATCACCAGCTCCCCATAAAAGTAGACGACCGTCCTTATACGGCTTTTGAAGCAAATGGGCGCCTGTACCAATTCCTTAGGGTACCCTTCGGGGTCACGAATGGAGTTTCCGTTTTCCAACGGGAAATGGACCGTATGGTAGATGAGAATGCGTGGGAGGCAACATTTCCGTACCTGGACAATGTTACTATCTGTGGACGCGACCAACAGGAGCATGACCGGAATCTCACTAAATTTCTAGAGACTGCCCAAAAGCTAAACCTGACCTATAACGAGCACAAATGTACTTTCAACACTACTCGTCTGTGTATTCTCGGCTGTGTGGTAGAGAATGGGGTAATCGGGCCAGACCCTGAACGATTACGCCCGCTTAAAGAACTACCACTGCCACATAACCCTAAGGCCTTAAGAAGGTGTCTGGGATTCTTCTCTTATTATGCTCAGTGGGTGGCCAACTATTCGGACAAAGCCCGAGCCCTTATCAAGTCGACGTCCTTCCCTCTATCAGTAGAAGCGCAGGAGGCATTCACCAACATCAAACGGGACATTGAAAAGGCCGTGGTATGTGCTGTAGATGAGAGGATACCCTTCCAGGTAGAGAGCGATGCTTCTGATTTTGCGTTGGCTGCAACCCTCAACCAGGCCGGGAGACCGGTCGCCTTCTTTTCCCGTACACTATAGGGTCCTGAAGTCAGGCATTCTTCCATTGAGAAGGAAGCACAAGCAATTATCGAGGCGGTCAGACATTGGAGGCATTATCTCGCCGGCAAACGTTTCACACTCCTCACTGACCAGCGGTCTGTGGCCTTCATGTTTAACACGAAGCAGAGAGGCAAGATAAAAAATGACAAGATCCTAAGATGGCGGATAGAACTGTCCACTTACGACTATGATATTATGTACAGGCCAGGAGCACACAACGAGCCACCCGATGCCCTATCTCGAGGGGTATGTGCCAGCCTTAGTACTGACTGTATTGATTTCTTTTTGGGTTCAATAAAGACTCATTTCTGAAAGAGAATGTTGTTTAATCTAAAGTCTTGTTCAAGACTTTCTACAGCTTTTTACAGAACACACTATGCTGTGATGCATCTAGAATGAAACTGAAAGTAAAGCTCCTCTGGACTGCTTGTCTCTCACATGACCTCTGCTGGCCAGGCACAAGTAATCAAAAACACAGACAAATATGCTGTAAGGCATAAGTAATCAAACACAGACAAATATCATCACTATTTGCTGATATCATTACATCTCCCTTTCTTAAAACAAAAGTATTTTACTTTTAACTAACAACATTTAATGAACTTACATTATCATTATCATGATCAAGGTTTTTTACCCTTGCTTTGTGTGTTCACATGAAATATGTCAATACACTAGAACTTGAAGAAAGAATAAGATAACATTACTTCCTTCTTTAACAATAGTCCTTAAATTTGCTCAATGAGTCTCTCAGGAGGCTTCACGTGTCTTGAGGATTTTCTGATTGATTGTCCTTGAATCTGAGTTGTTGCCTCAGATGATTGGTTCTCAGCTGTGTGACCAGGTTGTTCACCAGTATCAGTCTCTTGACCTGCTGTGGCTGGTCCCATGAGAAGATCTCGACGATTTCTTCTCAGAACAGCACCCTCATCTGTCTGAATGGTGTATGATCTTGGTTGAACTTCACTCAGGACAGTTCCCTTCTGAGTCCATGTGTTTGTTTTGTCTTTCAACCTTACTTGGTCACCAGTGTGGAGTTCAGGTAGGTTTTGTGTTCCTCTGTCATAGTAGTACTTTTGCTTTTCTTTCTGTTGCTCTTTGAACTTCCTCACCTTCTCCCCCTCTTTTGTTTTCAGGAGGTTCTCCGGGATGGGTAGGTTTGACCTTAGCCGACGTCCCATCAGGAGTTGGGCTGGTGACATACCACACTCGAGCGGCGTTGTGCGGTATACAAGCATGCTTTGGTAGAAGTCAGTTCCACTGTCTTTTGCCTTGTACATCAGTCTTTTCACTGTCTGGACCGATTTTTCCACTAGCCCATTGGACTGTGGATAGTGAGGACTTGACGTTGTGTGGACAAAGTCCCACTCTTTGGCAAAGTGTCGGAAATTTGCATTGTTAAACTGGGGTCCGTTGTCTGTGAAGACCTCGCTTGCCACGCCATGTCTGGAGAATATGGCTTTCATACTTCTTATCACAGCTTCTGCAGTGGTGGTGTACAGTCTACAAACCTCTGGATACAGGGAGTAATAGTTTGTGATGACAAGATAGTCCTTCCCTTGACATACGAATAGGTCAGCGCCTACCTTCTGGTAAGGTCTGTCTGGTGCTGGGTGTGGCTTTAGTGGTTCTACCAGATTGCTTGCTCGATATTTCAGGCATATTGTGCAGTTTGACACCTCATTTGTCACATCTTGGTTGATTCGTGGCCAGTACATCACCTCTCGTGCTCTTTTCTTACACTTTTCGATTCCCAGATGTCCTCCATGGATCTTTTTTAGCATCTCTCTTCTCAGACTCTTTGGGATAACTATTTTACTTACTTTGTAGGTGATGTCTTCGACCACTGATAGTTCCGCCCTGCAGTTCCAGTACTCTGCTATATCAGGTGAGCAGTCTTGCTTCATGTTGGGCCATCCATCCAAGATGCTTTTTCTCAGTCGTCTCATTGTTTCATCTTTGTTTGTCTCAGTCTTTATGAGCTCCATTTTTGCACCTGCTATGGGCAGTGCACTTGTGATCATGTCCACGTAGGCGTTCACTTTTTCATCCATTGTGGTGTTTGCGGGCTCACTTGGGTCAACAGCTCTGGACAACGTGTCTGCTGTATACATCAGCTTACCCGGTGTGTACGCAACATTCAGTGTATAGCGTTGCAGCCTGATCATCATTCTTTGTATTCTAAGCGGACAGCTATTCAGTGGCTTTTGGAACAATGCAATCAAGGGCTTATGGTCAGTCTCTACACTGATTGCTTGTCCTGCCACAAACTGGTGAAATCTTTCACAGGCGTATGTGATGCTGAGCAGCTCCTTTTCTATTTGAGCATATCGCGTCTCCGCGTCTGTCATTGAGCGCGATGCATATGCAATAGGCTGCCAGTAGTCATATTGTTGCAGAAGAACGGCACCGAGCCCACTCTGTGATGCATCTGATGATATCTTGATGGGTCTCGCTGGGTCATAAAACCTCAGAACTGGTTCCTCTGTGAGCAGTTTCTTTAGATCGCTCCATGACTTCTCATGCTCATGATTCCATTCCCATTCTATGTTCTTTTCAGTTAGTCTTCTCAGTGGCGCTATTTTTTCTGAGAGGTTGGATATGAATTTACCCATGTAGTTGATCATTCCATTAAACCTCTGCACGTCCTTTTTGCATTGTGGCCTTGGCATATTCTCAATGGCGGACACCTTTCTGGGATCTGGTCTGATGCCCTCACTGCTAAGGATATCTCCCACGAATGTCAGTTCTGTCACCCCGAGCTGGCATTTCTCTCTATTCAGCTTCAGGTTTGTTTTCCTTGTTGCTTCCAGCACTTTTTTCAGTCTCTCGTCATGCTCAGTTCTCGTGGTTCCCCATACTATGATGTCATCCATTGATGTATCAACTCCCTCCAGGTGCTCATAGATCATATGGATAGTCTTGTGATACACTTCAGGAGCTGAGGCAATGCCAAATGGTAACCTTAGGAATCTGTATCTGCCAAAAGGAGTGTTGAACGTGCACAGTCTTGAACTTGCTTCGTCCAGCTTCATCTGCCAAAATCCTGAGGACGCATCTAACTTGCTGAAATATTTTGCATTTGCAAACTGTGCCATGATTTCCTCACGTGTAGGAAGCTTGAAGTGCTCTCTCTTTATTGCTCTGTTTAGATCTCTTGGATCCAGGCAAATTCTGAGCTTTCCATTCTTTTTGTCCACTACGACGAGGGAACTCACCCATTCAGTTGGCTCATCTATCTTCTGAATCACGTTCAGGCTTTCCATCCTGTCCAACTCTGCCTTCAGTTGCTTTTGAAGAGCAAACGGAACTTTTCTGCATGGATGTATGACCGGTGTCATACTTTTATCTACTCTGATCGTGTGTTCTCCTGGAATGCAGCCTAGACCCTTAAATAGGTCTTTGTACTCTTTCATGAGTTCATCATAGACTGTCTCTCCTTCGCTTTCCACAACGAGGACTCTCTTTACCAGGTTCAGTCTTTCACAGGCTTTTAACCCTAGTATGGCTTGCACATCCTTTGGCACCACGATTAATGCTAGCGTGTGCTCTCTGTCCTTGTGTGTTACTTTGACAATGCATTTTCCTTTCACTGGTATATCAGTACCTGAGTATCCGGTCACTTTCACTTGTATTGCATGTAACTTTGGTCTGGGTCTAATTCTCTTAAAATCGGTCTCTGATATCACATTAACTTGTGCTCCAGTATCCAATTTAAATGGAATGTGTATGTCATTCACTTTTAGTGTCAACATCCAGTCTCTTTCTTTTTTGTTTTCAGACACAACATCTACATTGAATTCCTCTATCTCGCTTTCATCTACTGTATGGACCTTGCTTTGTTGCGCTTGGTTCTTACAGCAACGGGCATAATGGTTGTTTTTGTTGCATCTATTGCATGTTTTACCATATGCTGGACACTTTCTTGGTGGATGCTGTGTACCGCATCGACTACATGACTTCCGATTGTCTCTTTCATTTTCGTTTGCTGGCCACGTCTCTTTTGTCACATTGGCGCTCTCTTTGTTAAACGGTTTGTATCCGTTCTTTCTCACTGCATCCACGTTGCAGCTACTGTCACTGAACAGCTCCTTTGCCTGCAACTTCACAGTCTCTGTAGCCCTACACAATGCTATGGCTTTTCCCAGGTCTAGATCTTGCTCTCTTAGCAGCCTTTCCCTTAGACCATTATCTGGAATACCACACACCAGTCTGTCTTTTATCAGCGAGTCTGTGAGTCCCCCAAATTCACACGATTTGCTCCGGTTTCTCAGTTCAGTCACATAATGATCAATAATCTCGCCGATTTTCTGTACACATGTGAAAAATTTGTGCCTCTCAAAGGTCACGTTGCGTTTAGGTATGCAGTAGGCCTCAAACTGTTCCATTATTTTATCTAGCTTCATTTTGTCTCCATCAACAGCAAATATGAAATTATTATATACCTCCAGCGCTGCATCACCCACGACATGTAAGAACACGGACGATTTTTGTTTATCACTTTTCTCATCAGCTCCGATTGCCGCTAAATACAACTCTAAACGTTGTTTGCACCTTCTCCAATTTTCAGCCACATTACCTGTCAATTGAAGCGTCGCCGGTGGGAGTAAACCTTCCATTTTTTCACTTCGTTAGCTATTCTCTAATGGTAAGCAACGATGTTCTCTTCTGGCTTGCTAATATGTGGAGAGCTGATTTCGCTTACTTGCCACAACTGCATTCACTGTCCCATCAAGTTGCTAACTTCAGATTTTTTCTCTTTCAGCCACTTCTGACATCATGTATTGATTTCTTTTTGGGTTCAATAAAGACTCATTTCTGAACGAGAATGTTGTTTAATCTAAAGTCTTGTTCAAGACTTCTACAGCTTTTTACAGAACACACTATGCTGTGATGCATCTAGAATGAAACTGAAAGTAAAGCTCCTCTGGACTGCTTGTCTCTCGCATGACCTCTGCTGGTCAGGCACAAGTAATCAAAAACACAGACAAATATGCTGTAAGGCATAAGTAATCAAACACAGACAAATATCATCACTATTTGCTGATATCATTACACTGACAAGCTCCAAAGTCTCCACAATGCACTCTGCCACCCAGGAATCACCCGATTGAATCACTTCATCAAGTCTCGCAACTTACACTACTCCATTGTGACCAGAGCCTGCCGCATTTGTGCGGAATGCAAACCCCGCTTCTACAGGCCCGAACAAGCTCACCTCATCAAGGCAACTCGACCATTCGAGCGCCTAAGCCTTGATTTCAAAGGTCCTCTCCCATCGGTAGATCCTAATGTCTATTTCCTCAACGTTATAGACGAATACTTTCATTTCCCCTTTGCCATTCCCTGCCCGGACATGACCAGTGCTACGGTAATCAAAAGCCTCTGCAACTTATTCTGTCTGTTCGGTATGCCCAACTATATCCATAGCGACAGAGGGACGTCGTTTATGAGTGATGAGTTACGCCAGTTCTTACTACCAAAAGGGATTGCTACTAGTAGAACCACTAGCTACAACCCCCGGGGCAATGGGCAGGTTGAGAGGGAGAATGCGACAGTGTGGAAGGCAGTCGTTCTGTCTTTAAAATGGAAAGGCCTACTGACCTCTCGCTGGCAGGAAGTTCTTCCCGATGTACTGCATTCCATAAGGCCGCTGCTGTGCACCGCAACAAATGCTACTCCTCATGAGAGGATGTTCGGTTTCCCCAGGAAATCTTCCTCAGGTATTTCACTACCCGGGTGGTTAATGTCCCCGGGCACTGTACTGCTACGAAAACATGTGAGAGGTCATAAGACTGATCCCCTAGTGGAGGAAGTACAGCTCCTCCACGCCAATCCTCAGTACGCATATATTCAATGCCTTGATGGACGTGAGGATACTGTTTCAATAAAGGACCTGGCTCCGGCAGGAGAAGAGAGAGAGAGCGATGCTGCTAGCGAAGATGCGGGTGTGGAGCACCGTGATGCGCCGCCTGTGGGGGTGGGATGCCCGGAGGTACAAGACGTACAAAACGTCATTTTGGAAAACCCAGCAGACGCCGGGACGGCGGAGGAACCTGAGCAAGTCCCCCAAGAGGTTCCTCGGCCGACGCTACGTCGCTCACTGCGAACTGTAAAACCCCCGGTCAGACTTAACTTACAGGAGGGGTGAATGTGGTGAAATAAGTCTTAAATGTATATACCTTATTCTACCTGTGTATAGTTTCCTATTGTAATCTATTGTAACCCTGCTGTTTTCTTGGTTGGCCAGGAATGCTGATGTACTGTATACCACTCTGCTGTGCCATTGATTGTCCTGATCTGTTACTTCACCCCTGGCTCCGCCTCCTAGTTCACTTCTGAGAAGCTGGTCAGAAGACTAACATGTGTGTTCTGTTCTGTCCAGTTCTAAGCTATTAAAAGCCAACTGTTTGAGTTATAACTACCAGTCTCTGTAGCTATTTAAGGTATATCACTCTGGAATTCCCTCCCTAAACCTCTTAGCATCTCTACCTCTCCTTCCTCCTTTAAGATGCTCCTTAAAACCTACTTCTTTGACCAAACTTTTAGTCATCTGCACTAATATCTCCTTGTGTGGCTCGGTGTCAAATTTTGTTTGATAACGCTCCTGTAAAGTGCCTTGGGACATTTTATTACATTTAAGGCGCTATATAAATGCAAGTTTTTGTTGTTGTAGCATGCAAAAGCAGGGAGATAATGTTAAATTTATATAGAAGCTTGGTTAGGCCATACTTCATCGACAAGATCTACACGATCCACTGCAGCAACTCGCCAAGGCTTCTTCAGCAGCACCTCCCAAACCCGCGTCCTCTTCCACCTAGAAGGACAAGGGCAGCAGGTGTTTGGGAGCACCACCACCTCCAAGCTTCCCTCCGAGTCACACACCACCCTGACTTAGAAGCATACCGCCGTTCCTTCATCGTTGCTGGGTCAAAATACTGGAACTCCCTACCTAACAGCACTGTGGGAGGACCTTCACCAAACGGATGCAGCGGTTCAAGAAGGCAGCTCACCACCACCTTCTCAAGGGCAATTAGGGATGGGCAATAAATGCTGGCCTTGCCAGCGACGCCCACATCCCATAAACAAATTTTTAAAAACTTGGAATACTGTGCGCATTTCTAGTCTCTGTACTACAAAAAGGATATTAAAGCACCAGAGAACATGCAGAAAAGATTTATAAGTATGTTAAAATTGAGAGGATGCAATTATCAGGAAAGACTGAGCAAGCTGCAATGAGGTAGCTGAGTTGGAAAAGAAGACCAAGACCTAATAGAGGTTTTTAAGATTATAAAGGGGCTTGATATGGTAGATGAGGAGAAACTGTTTTCCCTTGTGGGTGAGTCTACAACAAGTGGGCACAAATATAAAATAGTTACTAACAGGTCAAATAAAGAATTTAGGAGGAATTTCTTTACACAGAGAGCGGTGAATGTGGAACTCACTCCCATGTGGAGTGGAGAAGCAGATAGCACTGACCCAGTTAAGGGGAAGCTTGATACATACATAAGGGAGAAAGGAATAGAGAGATATGGGGTAAGGTGACAAGAGGTAACTATAGTGGGAGGAGACCAGTTGGGCCGAAAGGCCTGTTTCTGTGCTGTACATTCTATGCAATTCTATGTAGGGTAGCATATCTGAAGGTAATATAGTTTGAGCTGATCCTAAATCTTGCAGGGAACAGCCATTTCATTTCCTATGGAGTTCAACAGAAAAATGGTTCCTTCTCCTGTTGTGGGTTGACATATTTGCACCAGATCCTTAGGCCTGCTTTTAACAAAGTAAGTGGTGAATTAATTAAAATTAAAACATTTTTTCCACAGGTTTATTATTTTTAAATACTTTAAAGAAAGGTAAGTTTATTTTTAGCCCCGTCAGAAAATGTAATTAATTTTTTCAAAAATTTAAATTATTGTTTAAAATAGTTATTTCATGTAATTTATAGTTATTTTAAAAAGTGATTTAAAAAAAAAATTATTTGAAGTTTTAGTGATGTTTTGGGGCTTATAGTATTTATAGGTTTGACAGCTCTTCCTGTCAAACTTATGAATGAAGCATTCCCTGCTACCATTGGCTCTCCATGGCCCACGTGATCCCAGGGGATGCATCGAACTAACTGCGCCCCTGGGATACGCAAGCACTGCACGCCAGCAGTTGAGGAGGCCCAGGATCGGAATCCCACGTGGGCCCACAGCTCAACGGCCGGCGCGCTAGGCAAGTGCAGGTCGGGGGCTTGCAACCGCGGGAAGCCCCCGAACCGAACTTCTGGGCCAATGTTTTCAAGGGGAGACTGGATAGGCAGTTAAGGGAAATAAATTTGCAGGGCTACGGGGATAGAGCGGGGGAATGGGACTGACTGGATAGCATGGACTCAATGGGCCGAATGGCCTCCTTCTGTGCCGTTATGACTCTTTGACATGGCTTATCATATGGTTTAGTATGAGCATGCTCAGTTTGCTCTGGCCTAGTAAACAAGCACCTTGACTAGCAGCTCATCGTGTATCTGTCCTGCATTTCTTCTACCCACATATATTACAAGAGCAGAGAAGGTTAAGGGGAGATTTAATAGAGGTGTTCAAAATCATGAAGGGGTTTGATAGAATAAATAAGGAGAAACTATTTCCAATGACAGAAGGGTCAACAACCAGAGGACACAGATTTAATGTCATTAGCAAAAGAACCAAAGGTGAGATGAGGAGATTGTTTTAGGCAGCGAGTTGTTATGATCTGGAATGCACTGCCTGAAAGGGTGGTAGAAGCTGAATCAATAATAATTTTGAAAGGGAATTGGATAAATACTTGAAGAGGAAAAATTGCTGGGCGGGGCAGGGGAATGGGATTAATTGGAAAACACTTTCAAAGAGCCAGCACAGACATGATGGGCCAAGTGGCCTCCTTTTGTGCTTGATCATTCTATGATTCTAAGGCCGGAATTTTCCTCACCTGGGTTGGTTGGGTGTGTGCGGGCCACATGGCGGGTCAGAACCGTGTTCTTCTTATAATCCTGCTCCTCAGAGCGGCTTTCAGTTAATGGCGCCTATTAAGGCAGGCCTGCACGTTTCCCGGCCCTATTAAATGGTGCGTGCCTGATGACATCATCGATGAGTCATTTCCAGCAGGGATAGTTAAAGCAGCCCTGGCCACATTGTAATTAAAGGTTCATCTAGGAGTGTGCAGGGAGGATCTATCACGATCTGGTTATTGCTCAGACTTGCAAAGGTAGCTTCAGAAAGACAGGGGGCTGCACCCAGATTTTCAGATGACTCCCTATATATTCTTGTGGAGGGAGTCACAGCATGCAGGGAGATCCTCTTCCCTGCTGATGGGAGAAAGGGACCTCCGCAGGAGACAAAAAGAGCTTGGCTCCAAATTGCAGAGGAGGTGAACAGCAGGGATGTGGTCAGGAGGATCTGGGTGCAGTATCATAGAGTCATAACGGCACACAAGGAGGCCATTCAGCCCACCGAGTCCATGCTGTCTCTTTGCAGAGCAATCGAGTTAGTCCCATTCCCCCGCTCTATCCCCGTAGCCCTGCAAGTTTATTTCCCCCAAGTGCCTATCCAGTCTCCCCTTGAAATCATTGAGTGTGTCGGAAATGTTTCAATGATTTCATGAGGTCAGGAAAGGTGAGTGCAAAGCCACACTCAACTTCATCCTGCTGTGCCTCTCATCACATCGCCATCACTCTGCCTTCCCATCCCTACTCCTGCACATCCTTACTCACACAAACATACCTTGCACATCCACCCGCCCTCCATTGTTCGCCACTTTGACAGCAGCAGAGGAAGTGGCCCTGGAGGTGTCAGGAGTTGCGGAGCTGCTGGCGGTGGGAGACGGAGAGAGGGGGACATCTCAGCAAGCTGGTGACAGAAATAGATCTTACAGCCACATGGCATACAGCAGTCACTCATATGGGGACTGATGTCAGCAGCCAGTGAATGTTCATCATGAATGTTCATCAAATTCTATAGACTCTGGAACAGTTCCCATGGATTGGAGGGTAGCTAATGTTACCCCACTATTCAAAAAAGGTGGTAGAGAGAAAACGGGGAATTATAGACCGGTAAACCTGACATCGGTAGTGGGGAAAATGCTAGAGTCCATTATAAAAGATGTAATAGCAGAGCACTTGGAAAACAGTGACAATGACTGGGCGGTTGCCCGTGGTCGACGCCCGAGTCTCTGGCCTTGACCTCCAATCCACTGATCTCCAGGAACGAATCCCCGGGAGGTGATGCAGAGTTGCAGGTAGGTTCGAACTTGCCTCGTCGTCAATGTTGTGTCTGGGTATAATAAGATACAGACTGCAGCAGAAACGGTACAACAGGTGTTTACTCAACGTGGCTCACAGTTGAACTGACTGTGCAGATTACTACTCAGTGCTATACACAGGCGTGGTCACTGCCGGTACTACAGTATACATGAGCTGTAAAAAGTAGTTCCCCACCTTAAAGGTATATACATTACAATGGGGACCTCCCAGCTACCTGGTGACACAATTAAGTATCAGCCACCCACATCATATGGCACTCAGGCATGTTGACTTGATTTCAACAGCGAGTGAAATATGATCATCTTCATAATGATAACTTGCAGCATTCTTAACTTGCCAGGAGTAATTCACGTCTTTTATCTCTGACAGAGCCTTCATACGTGCAGCAGGAATTGCTAGAGGTCACGGGCGACAATTCCTCAGAGAAAATGAATCCTTCCAAGGGTGGACCGTCACAGGACTCATGCATGCCATGCTCCAGCTCAGATACTCACACTTCGGTGGGACCAGTAGGACAGATAGTTTGATTTTCACCTGGTGACTCACATTTCACAAATGAGTAAGAGCAGATGGTGGTGAGAGGGACAGAAGTGGAGAGTTCGCTTCGGAGGGCGCAGCCCTCTCCAAGCTCTCCTCAGCAGGACACAGATGCTGTATCCTGGGAACCATCGATGAAAAGGAGAATCATTGAGCAGCAGCAGACAAAGTGCGGCGCCCTGACAGGCCTTCCAAGCACACTGTCCCTGATTGCAGATAGAATAGAGGAGTTCGCCTCAAGCATGAGTGGGTTGATGTTGCAGGCCATTGCGATGACGTGTTCTTCCATGGATAGATTGGCCAGTGCCGTGGAACATCAAACACTCCAATCAAATTAATTCATGCACGCCTTGACCACGGCCATGCAGACTCTGAATGACAAATGTCTGCCACCTTAAATAGGATGACAGATACCTTAGCATTGACCTAACACTGCCACACTGATCTGCACCAAAGTGCTCTCCAGCAGAGTGGTAACAGTGAAATGCGGCTGGGCCATGAGAGGGATGATAAAGAAAGGGGACATGGAAGTGAGGACTCCACTCAAAGCACTTTCACTTCTCACCTACTGAATCATAGAATCATAGAAATTTACAGCACAGAAGGAGACCATTCAGCCCATCATGTTTGTGCCGACCAATAAAGAGCTTTCCAGCTCTTGGTCCATAGCCCTGTAGGTTATGGCACTTCAAGTACGTATCCAAATACTTTTTAAATGTTATGAGGGTTTCTGCCTCTATCACCCTTCAGGCAGTGAGTTCCAAACCCCACCATCCTCTGGATGAAAAAAGTTCTCCTCAATTCCCCGCTAATCCTTATACCAATTACTTTAAGTTTCTGCCCCATGGACTCTATCTAGACCCCTCATAATTTTATACACCTCAAATAAGTCTCCCCTCAGCTTCCTCTGTTCCAAAGAAAACAATCTGGGCTAGCAATTCATTATAGCCCAGGAATGGGCGATAAAATTAGAAAAGCTGGAGAATTAGCGCCAGGCGCTAATGCTTTAGACTGCACACAAAATGAAGTCCCATTGCTCAAAGAAATGATTGGGGTGCTAATTCAAGCCTTAAGGCCCAAGCTCATTAGTGTTACACTCAAAGGGTGGACCAATATCAGGTGCAGTCTAATCGCTAGTCGTCATTGCCATAGGCTTTTCCCACTTCTTAAAGGGGTGGTTCATTGAGGCTGCAGAACCTCATTCTCAGCATTGCTGGCTGTGCTGCTGGATGAGCAGCAGCAGCAGGTCAAGAAGAAGGAGCCGGACAACTCAAGCAGCTGTACTAATGGCAGATCCATGCCCCAGGGAGAGAGCCCGCAGATTCTGCGATCAATCATTGGAGGCCTCTATGAAGCAAGTGGCAGGAGGCCCTCGCTGCAAGCCTTCCGCACCATGTGGGGGGAGGTAGCCTAGCACGTCTCGGGCAGCACTGTGGTCCCTAGGATCTACACACAGTGCAGGAAGAAATTTAATGACCTCACTCGGGTGGTCAGGGTGAGTCAATGCTTCAACAAATGCTGCATACCACCATCTGAATCATATCTTCACACACTGCCCAAAGCATCACACCCCCAGCACTCATCCACCAACAATCTCACACCTTGCAAACAATGAAAGCTATTCAACTATGGCAGGTACAGCATTCAAACACATTGCTCTACACTCACTCATACGCTTTCTTTTCTGTTGCAGGCCAAGGTGGCTCACAACAGGAGGGAGCAGGAGTGCACAGGCGGGGGACAAGCTGACACCCAACCAATGTCTGCGCTGGAGGAAAGAGTGCTGCAGATTATTGGGCACCAGGTGGTGGGCGCTGTGGACACCAGTGACGTTGACCCCCTTGGGGACAACACCGTTATATTCATCCCTACTCCTTCTTCTCACATCCCACTTCTCCCTCATCCCACAAGCGTTTCGCACTTTCCAGCTAATCATGCTGTATGCATGCCTTACTCCCTTCCTGCCCCCCTCCACTCACCTTAGCCCGACTCTTGTGCCTTTATGCTTTCAGATAATGAGCAATAACCTGAACAGCCTGTCCCTGAGGACACGGTAGAGATTGAGGGGGGAGAAGAGGAGGAGGAAGAACACACCGCATCACTGCATGTCTCACCCACAGGCACCAGTTCAGATACTGGCACTATGCATTCTTTAGAGGCTAGCATAGTAGTGGCATCTGCACAGGGTGAGGCACCGGGAATGAGCAGGCTGCATCAAGGCCAGGGGGAAAGGGTAGCTCGGGGGCCAGCTCCCCGGAGGGTGAGTTCGCGCGCAAGTTCTGCTGCACAGGACTCAGATGAGGACCTCGATGGGGAGGTGTTTAGAAGAAGGATGACGGGCATGCACATGGAGATGATAGGTGCAATGGCAAGGGTGCCCGAGAGCCTCTCAGCAATGATAAGGAGCGTGGAGGAGTCCACCTCCAACATTGCACAAGACTCAACACACACCATAGTGTCCATCAATTCCAGTCTGCAAAGGATGATAGACTCCCAGCGAGACCATGGCAACCCAAACCTGATGCCGCGTGTGATGGGTGAACTGGAAGCTTCCATTGCAGGACAGGTGGAAGCGATGCAACAATAGTGGTGGAATACAGTCTATGGTTGGTGCCATTCAATCTCAGACTGCTCTCATGCAGTCTCAGCTTGATGCCACACAAGCTCTGACTGCGGCCATCATGGCTGGGTCTACCACCGTCGACTGGGGCTTTCATGATGCCACAGTAGGCCAGCAATCTGTGCTCCAACAGATTGCTAGGGATGCTGAGGTGCTGCCCCGGGGGAGTGGCAGTGGGTCAGTGGAGCAGGAAGCTGCTGTCCTCTCTCAGAATGACAACATTCCTGCTCCCACCACTGCCATTCCGCCATTGCTCTTGTCACTGCCTGTCATCCAACCAGCCCAGACTGCTGCCGCCCATGCTAAGGTGATGCAGTCTACAGTTGGGCCTTCCAGAACAAGAGCTGCTCGAGGGTGTCCTGTAAGGCCATCTGAGGTCTCCCACACAGACACTCAGTGGCCTTCCACCAGCCGTGCTGCAGCCACTAGGCCAACACTTGGTCGGAGCACCAGAGCAGGCAAAGGCACAGTAATGAGAGGCACTAAGGGATTGCACAAGGGTGAATAGTTCATATTGTTGTTGTAAATATGTGTTCACTGATTATTGATAAGTTTATTAATTCAGTTTAGATTCTTTTGTGGTGTCTCTCATTTCAGCGTTGCGCTGTGATATGGCATGCAACAGGGATGGAATGATAGGGATGTGGTGAGCAACGGGGTTTAATTTATTGGAACTGCAGTCTGATTAGGCGATCATGGATTGTCCTTCTGGAAGGCCGATTGAGTGGCTGCCTCCTACCTCGCTCCTGTTACTCCTCCTCATCCTTGTCCTTCTCAACTTCCTCTTCCTCCTCATCATAGAGTATGAGAGTAAACTAGTAAATAATGGCCCAGAAATTCGGGTCGGGGGCTTCCCGCGGGTGTAAGCCCCCGAACTGCACTTACCTTGTGCACCGGCAGTTGAGCTGTAGGGCCCAGTGGAATTCCTCTCCGGGGCCTTGGCACAGCAGGCAGTGGAAACCAGTTTTCTAACCAATCAGCAGGGGTGACTCATTTGGCTGTAAACAAACAAACAGTATAAAAAGACCAGTCCTAGTGCGAGCAAGCACTGAGTGCGAGTCATCAAAGCGTGCTGTGAGTTTGGGGAAGTGTGAGTTAGGGTAAGTGGGGTGTTAGGTGCTCTTTTCAAACTTTAACTCTGTGGGTTGTAGTTAATAAGGCCTTTCTGGTGCAGAGTGACTGTTGGTAAACCATTTAACTGGTGTAACTGGAGGGATTGATTTAATTTAAATCCAATTAATTAAAGGGGATACTAGCATCTAAAATTGGGCAGAGGGTGTCCATAACTAACAATAAAACATTTAATTAATTACATAGAATGGAGCAGGTGATGTGTTATTGTTGCGAGATGTGGGAGCCGGTGAACCCCAATTGAGGCTCACGGTGATTACGTCTGTGGCAAGAGTCTGCTGCTAAAGGAACTCCAGCTCCATGTTGATGAGCTGGAGTCTGAGCTTCAGATGCTGCGATACATCAGGGAGGGGGAGAAGTACCTGGACTCTGTGTATCAGGAGGTGGTCACACCTATGAAGTTAATTAATTCAGATATAGCCCATGGTCAGGGACAGGACGGTGTGACTATGAGTGAGGCAGGTATGGGGATCCAGGAGGTAGAGCTGGAGGAGCCGCAGCCCTTGCTCTTGTCCAACAGGTTCGAGGTTCTTACTCCCTGTGGGGACAGGTGCAGGGACTGCAGGGAGGATGAGCAACCTGGCCACAGCACCGTGGAACAGGGGGCCATTCAAGAGGGGGGAGTAAATAGAAATGTTGTAGTGGTAGGGGATAGTATTATTAGGGGGATAGATAGAGTTCTCTGCAGCCGAGAGCGAGTGTCCCGAAGGCTGTGTTGCCTACCCGGTGCCAGGGTTAAGGACATCTCCTCTGGGCTGGAAAGAAACTTGCAGTGGGAGGGGGTGGATCCAGTTGTCGTGGTCCATGTTGGTACAAACGACGTAGATAGGACTAGGAAGCCGGTTCTGTTAAAGGGGTATGAGCAGCTAGGGGTCAAATTAAAAAACAGAACCTCAAGGGTAATAATCTCTGGATTATTACCTGAGCCACGAGCGAATTTGGCTAGGACAAATAAAATTAGAGAGTTAAATGCGTGGCTCAAAGACTGGTGTGGGAGAAATGGGTTTTGCTTCCTGGGACACTGGCACCAGTACTGGGGCAGGGGGGAGCTGTTCCGTTGGGACGGGCTTCACTTGGCCAGTGCTGGGACTAGAGTTCTGGCAGATCATATAACTAGGGCTGTAGAGAGGGCTTTAAACTAACTAGTTGAGGGGAGGTTCCTAGAGAGCAAATAATAAAAATGACAACAGAGAAGGTCATAGACTTAGGTAACAGTGGGGAAATTAAAAACCAGAGCGTGTCAGGAAGGGGCAGAAGGTATGGAATAAAAGGTAAAGTAATAAAAAGGGCAAAAGCAGGAACTAAGTGTCACAAAACATATTTGAAAGTTCTCTATCTGAATGCACGTAGCATTCGTAACAAAATAGATGAGTTAATGGCACAAATAACTACATATGGGTATGATCTTGTGGCCATTACAGAAACATGGCTGCAGGGTGACAATGCCTGGGAATTAAACATAC
Source organism: Somniosus microcephalus (assembly GCF_052327205.1). Lineage (NCBI taxonomy): Eukaryota > Metazoa > Chordata > Chondrichthyes > Squaliformes > Somniosidae > Somniosus > Somniosus microcephalus. Next base: position 81,904,540 of record NC_140993.1, on the reverse strand, counting down.
CAGGTTATTTAATGAACAGGAAGGACAGGCAGGAAGGAAGGGGAGGTGGGGTGGCTATGTTAATAAAGGAAGGAATCACTGTAATACAGAGAAATGATATTGGGTCAAAAGATCAGGATAATGAAACAGTTTGGGTGGAGGTAAGGAATAATAAGGGGGAAAAAACACTAGTGGGCTTAGTCTATAGGCCTCCGAACAGTTGCAACTCTGTTGGACGGAGTATCAATCAGGAAATAGTTGAGGCTTGTAATAAGGGAACATCTATAATTATGGGGGATTTTAACTATCATATTAATTGGACAAATCAAATTGGGCAGGGCTGCCTTGAGGATGAGTTCATTGAGTGTATTAGGGATGGGTTTCTTGAGCAGTATTTAACTGAACCAACCAGGAAGCAAGCAACCTTAGATCTGGTCCTGTGTAATGAGACAGGATTAATTAAAAATGTCCTAGTAAAGGATCCCCTTGGAATGAGTGACCATAACATGGTTGAATTCCATATTCAATTAGAGGGTGAGAAGGTTGGATCTCAAACAAGCGTGCTAAGCTTGAATAAAGGAGACTATGAAGGTATGAGAGCGGAATTGAGTAGAGTGGATTGGGAAAATAGATTAAAGGGTAAGACGATACATGATCAGTGGTGTACATTTAAGGAGTTATTTTACAACTTCCAAAAAGTATATTCCACTGAGAAGAAAAGGGTGTAAAAGAAAAGACAGCCATCTGTGGCTAAGTAAAGAAATTAAGGATAGTATTCGACTAAAAACTAGGGCATATAAGGTAGCCAAATCTTGTGGGAGGATAGAGGATTGGGAAAACTTTAAAAGACAGCAAAAAATAACAAAAAGATTGATTAAGAAAGGGAAGATAGATTATGAAAGTAAATTAGCAAAAATATAAAAACAGATAGTAAGAGTTTTTATAGTTATATAAAAAGAAAAAGGGTGGCTAAAGTTAATGTTGGTCCCTTAGAGGATGAGACCGGGAAATTAATGGTGGGAAATATGGAGATGGCAAAAACACTGAATGAATATTTTGTATCAGTCTTTACAGTAGAGGACACTAAGAATATCCCGACACTGGACAAACAGGGGGCTATAGTGGGGGAGGAGCTAAACACGATCAAAATCACTAAGGAAGTGGTACTCGGTAAAATAATGGGACTCAAGGCGGATAAATCACCTGGACCTGATGGTTTACATCCTAGGGTCTTGAGGGAAGTGGCGGTAGGGATTGTGGATGCATTGGTAATAATTTTCCAAAACTCCCTGGACTCAGCAAAGGTCCCGGCAGACTGGAAAACTGCTAATGTAACACCCTTATTTAAAAAGGGCAGTAGACAGAAGGCTGGAAACTATAGACCGGTTAGCCTAACATCTGTGGTAGGTAAAATTTTGGAGTCCATTATTAAGGAGACAGTAACAGGACATTTGGATAATCATCATTTAATAGGACAAAGTCAGCATGGTTTTATGAAGGGGAAGTCATGTTTGACAAATTTGCTGGAGTTCTTTGAGGAAGTAACATATAGGGTGGATAAAGGGAAACCAGTGGACGTAGTGTATTTAGAATTCCAAAAGGCATTTGACAAGGTGCCACACAAAAGATTATTGCTTAAGATAAAAAATCACAGGATTGGGGGTAATACTCTGGCATGGATAGAGGATTGGCTATCTAACAGAAGGCAGAGAGTTGGGTAAATGGTTCATTCTCAGACTGGCAATCAGTAACTAGTGGTGTTCCGCAGGGGTCAGTGCTGGGTCCCCAACTCTTTACAATCTATATTAACGATTTGGAGGAGGGGACCGAGTGTAACATATCAAAGTTTGCAGATGATACTAAGATGGGAGGGAAAGTAGTGAGTGAGGAGGACATAAAAAACCTGCAAGGGGACATAGACAGGCTAAGTAAGTGGGCAGAGATTTGGCAGATGGAATACAATACTGGAAAGTGTGAGGTTATGCACTTTGGCAGGAAAAATCGTAGAGCTGTAGCGGTTCATGTAGATCACCACTAAATAAGAGAGTTTGACTTCGACGAGCTATTAACAAGTTGTTTATTTACAGGAACAGGCTAATTACAGCAGGTTAGATAGCAGGTAAGATGACTGACTGTAGGAGCACCGTGGTGTAGGTCTTGTCCCAGCGGGGGCTCCACGAGGACTGAGTTCGCAGTCCTGTGGGGAGCGTGATGACGTCATCGCGTTTGTGTTGTGACATCATCACGTTGCTCGCATTTCCCGCGCTTAGGGCATCACGTGATGCGCGTCGTTGCGTCGCTGGCCGTTGAGGCCGAGGTCACGAGGCCGGGCTGTGCCGGTGCTTGCTGCAGGAGCGGAAGATCGCGTCGTTCCTGTCGGCTGGCCGTTGAGGCCGAAGACGCTAGGCCGGGTTGTGCCGGCGCACGCACATCACGTCGTACGTGACGTGACGTCAGCGCGCTAGGGCGCGTCTTAAAGGGGCAATGGCCCCAACAGGTAAGTTAAAAGGGCAACGGCCCCAAAAGGTAAGTTAAACATACAGTAAGGTAAGTTAAAGGGAATTATGTGTCTCAATGTAAGGGACAACCAGTGGTACCGCCACAGAGCAAGTTATTATCTTAATGGCAAGAAACTTGAAAGTACGTGAAGTACAAAGGGATCTGGGGGTCCTGGTGCACGAAACTCAAAAGGTTAGTATGCCGGTGCAGCAAGTGATTAAGAAGGCCAATGGAATGTTGGCTTTCATTGCTAGGGGGATAGAATATAAAAATAGGGAGGTATTGCTTCAGTTGTACAAGATATTGGTGAGACCGCACCTGGAATACTGCATACAGTTTTGGTGTCCATACTTAAGAAAGGACATACTTGCTCTCGAGTCAGTACAAAGAAGGTTCACTCGGTTAATCCCGGGGATGAGGGGATGGACATATGAGGAGAGGTTGAGTAGATTGGGACTCTACTCATTGGAGTTCAGAAGAATGAGAGGCGATCTTATTGAAACATATAAGATTGTGAAGGGGTTGGATCGGGTGGATGCGGGGAGGATGTTCCCGATGATGGGTGAAACTAGAACTAGGGGGCATAGTCTTAGGATAAGGGGCTGCTCTTTCAAAACTGAGATGAGGAGGAACTACTTCACTCAGAGGGTGGTAGGTCCATGGAATATGCTGCCCCAAAAAGCTGTAGAAGCTACATCATTACATAAATTTAAAACAGAAATAGACAGTTTCCTAGAAGTAAAGGGAATTAAGGGTTACGGGGAGCGGGCAGGAATTTGGACATGAGTCTAGGTTCGGATCGGACATGGCCCTGTGGGTAGTGGAGCGGGCCCAGGGGCCGTGTAGCCTGATCCTGCTGCTATTTCGTGTGTCTAATTCTGTTAGATTCAGGAGATGGTTCTGTGATAGTAGATTGGCGGTTAGGATCAGATCAGCCATGATCTTATTGAATGGCGGAGCAGGCTCGAGGGGCCGATTGGCCTACTCCTGCTCCTATTTCTTATGTTCTTATGTTCTTATGTTCTTTTGTTCAAAGTGCACGCGCAGCCTCCCCTGCGCACGCGTTCGACCTCTGAACCTCTTTGTTCAGAGGATCGGAAGTGCCGGTTTCCCGCACATGCACAGTGCATGCAAGAAACCGGCACTTCCATCGGGTCCACACGTGAGTACCCCATGCGTACTCACGTGTTGGGACCCGAATTTCTGGGCCATTATAAAAACGGACAGTAAGAGCTTCTACAGGTATATAATAAGGAAGAGAGTAGCTAAAGTAAACATTGGTCCCTTAGAGGATGAGACAGAGGAATTAATCATGTGAAATAGAGAAATGGCAGAGACTCTAAACAATTATTTTGGATCAGTCTTCATGGTAGAAAACTCTAAAAACATACCAATAATAATAGATAATCAAGGGGATATAGGGAGGGAGGAACTTAAAACAATCTCTTTCGCTACAGAAAAAGTACAAGGCAAACTAATGGGGCTGAAGGCCGACAAGTCCCCTGCACCTGATGGTCTGCATCCTAGGGTCTTAAAAGAAGTGACTGCAGAGATAGTGGATGCATTGGTTGAAATCTACCAAAATTCCGTGGATTTTGGAGAGGCCCCAGCGAACAGGAAAACCGCAAATGTAACACCACTATCCAAAAAAGGTAGGAGAAAGAAAGCAGGAAACTATAGGCCAGTTAGCCTAACATCTGTCATTGGGAAAATGCTGGAATCCATTATTAAGGAGGTAATAGCAGGACATTTAGAAAATCATAAGACAATCAAGCAGAGTCAACATGGTTTTATGAAAGGGAAATCGTGTTTGACAAATTTGCTAGAGTTCTTTGACGATGTAACAAACAGGGTGGATAAAGGGGAATCAGTATTTGGATTTCCAGAAGACATTCAATAAGGTGCCACAGAAAAAGTTACTGCACAAGATAAGAGCACAGGGGTTGGGGGTAATATATTGGCATGGATAGGGGATTGGCTAACTAACAGAAAACAGAGAGTCGGGATAAATGGGTCATTTTCCGGTTGGCAATCAGTAACTACTGGGGTGCCATAAGGATCAGTGCTGGGGCCTCAACTATTTACAATCTATATTAATGACTTGGATGAAGGGGCCGAGTGTACTGTAGCCAAATTTGCTGATGATACAAAGATAGGTGGGTTAGCAAGTTGTGAGGAGGACACAAAGGGCAGGATTTTCATTGGGCTGTGGAGGCGGGATTGGAGGCGTATCGGGGATTAAATTCTCGAAATTGGGGGGCATTAACCCAACACGCCCCCAACCCGCCTCCATGCCAGTTTCAAAGGAGGCGGATACCCGACCTGTGCTGGGAGCCGCCTCCCCGAGGTGGGAAGGCGATTAGTGCCAATTAACTGCCTGTTAAGAGGTAGTTAACAGGCAGTTTTTAGCCTAATCCCTATTTTTATTCCTGAAGTGTGGGATTCCCGACGGCTCCAAACCATGCCAAGTTAGCGAGGCGGACCATCGGGCTGAAGGGCTTAGAGGGTTCGAGATGTCCAGTGTTCAGGTGAGTGATGGGTGCATGAGTGCAAAGGTAAGTGTGTTTGGTGTGTGTAAAGTGTTTAAAGAAGTTTTACTTACCTTTACTTACCTTTACAGCCTTCCTTCCTTCAGGTCTCGGGAGTCCCTCATCTCACCGGCACAGAAAGCAGAATGGCCGCGAGCTGTCAAAATCTGCAGCATTCTGCTTTCTGTTCTGGAGAGATCTCTAAATCAGCTGAGAGGGAAGAATTAACTTAGTGTACAGATTGTCAGTGTTTGACAGCTTCAAAGAGCTGTCAAACGCTGATATTTCATCTGTCAAAAGCTCTTGACAGATGAAATGTCAATCTGTGACGTCACCTGTTGCCGGGTGGCCCTTAATTGGCCTGCTGAGCCCGCTGGGCAGGCTCAACAAGGTCAATCAAGTCAAAATCGCGTGGGTTGGACACGACTCGATGGAGGCGGGACTACAACCCCAAAAGTTGTAGACCCGCCTCCTACACGCCTCCAGTATCAAAATCCAGCCCAAAGAGTCTGCAAAGGGATATAGATAGGTTAAGTGAGTGGGCAAAAATTCGGCAGATGGAGTATAATGTGGGAAAATGTGAGGTTATCCACTTTGGAAGGAAGAATGAAAAAGCAAATTATTATTTAGATGGAGTGAGACGACAAAATGCTGTGGTACAAAGGGATCTGGGGGTCCTAGTACATGAAACACAAAAAGTTAGCATGCAGGTACAGCAAGTAATTAAGAAGACCAATGGAATGTTGGCCTTTATTACAAGGGGTACGGAGTATAAAAGTAGGGAAGTTTTGATGCAACTTTACAGGGCACTGGTGAGACCGCACCTGGAGTACTGTGCACAGTTTTGGTCTCCATATTTAAGGAAGGATATACTTGCATTGGAGGCAGTGCAGAGAAGGTTCACTCGGTTGATTCCTGGGATGAAGGGGTTGACGTATGACAAAAGGTTGAGCAGGTTGGACCTATACTCATTGGAGTTTAGAAGAATGAGAGGTATTCAACCAGTGCTTCCGACATGTCTTCCTTTTTCCTCAACCGAGGATTCCCCTCTACTGTGGTTGACACGGCCCTTGACCGTTTCCATTCCATTTCCCCTTCCCCTCCCTTCCAGAACCATGATAGGATTCCCCTTGTCCTCACCTTTCACCCCACCAGCCTCCACATTCAACGGATCATCCTTCGCCATTTCCGCCACCTCCAACATGATGCTACACCAAACGCATCTTCCCCTCACCTCCCCTTTCAGCATTCTGAAGGGACCGCTCCCTCCGCAACACCCTGGTCCACTCCTCAATCACCCCTAACCGCCCTTCCCCTTCGCCTGGCACCTTCCCGTGCAAGCGCAGGAAATGCAACACCTGCCTTTTTAGCTCCTCCCTTCCCACTGTCCAGGGCCCCAAACACCCCTTCCAGGTGAAACAGCGATTTACTTGTACTTCTTGCAATTTAGTATACTGTATTCGCTGCTCACAATGCGGTCTCCTCTACATTGGGGAGACCAAATGCAGATTGGGTGACCACTTTGAGGAACACATCCCTTCAGTCCGTAAGGGTGACCCTGAGCTTCCGGTCGCCTGTCACTTTAATTCTCCGCTTCACTCCCACTCTGATCTCTCTGTCCTCGGCCTATTACATTGTTCCAATGAAGCTCAATGTAATCTCGAGGAACAGCAGCTCATCTTTCGATTAGGCACTTTACAGCCTTCTGGACTCAACATTGAGTTCAACAATTTCAGACTATAACCCCTGCCCCCATTTTTCATGCTGTATGATTTTGCCATTCCCATTTGCAACATTTTATCTTTCCTGCCTCTTATATAAGCACAGTATGTTCCTTCAATTCCTTCCTCCCCTCCCACCCGCCCCCCCAGCCCCCACCCTGTCTCTGCACCTGCTTAATATCTGTTACATCTCCAGCTTTTTCCAGTTCTGATGAAGGGTCCCAGACCTGAAACGTTAACTCTGTTTCTCGCTCCACAGATGCTGCCTGGCCTGCTGAGTATTTCCAGCATTTTCTGTTGTTATTTCAGATTTCCAGCATCCGCAGTATTTTGCTATTGTATAAGATTCTGAGGGGGTTGACAGGGTGGATGCTGAGAGGATGTTTCCCCTAGTGAGGGTATCTAGAATTAGGGGGCATAGTTTCAGAATAAGGGGTCGCCCATTTAAGACAGAGATGAGGAGGAATTTCTTCTCTCAGAGTGTCATGAATCTTTGGAATTCTCTACCCCAGAGAGCTGTGGAGGCGGAGTCATTGAATATATTCAAGGCGGAGATTGACAGACATTTGAACTACAAGGGAGTCAAGGGGTATGGGGAGAGAGCGGGAAAGTGGTGTTGAGGCCAAGATTGGTTCAGCCATGATCTTATTGAATGGCGGAGCAGGCTCGCGGGGCCGATTGGCCTACTCCTGCTCCTGTTTCTTATGTTCTTATCCTCCTCCTGAAGTGGTCCCGCAAACCCTGGTGGCAAAGTTGTGGAGCATGCAGCAGACCACCACGAAATGGGAGACCCACTCAGCCTAGTACTTGAGTGCACCTCCCAAGCGGTCATGTCAGCGGAATCGTTGCTTGAGCACCCCGATGATCTGCTCAATGATGTTCCTTGTCGCAGCATGGCTCTCATTATATGAGTGCTGGGCAGGAGTGTTGGGGCTGCGGAGGGGAGTCATAAGCCAGGTGGAGAGTGGACAGCCCTTGTCTCTGAGCAGCCAGCCATGAGCTTGAAGTGGTGATTGGAAGTCTGCTGGCACACCAGTCTGGCGCAGGATGAAGACATCATGGCTGCTACCAGGATAGCGGGCATTGACATTGAGGATTATCTGTCAGTGGTTGCACACCAACTGCACATTAAGTGAGTGGTAGCCTTTGAGGTTACGGAAGATATCAGGATTGTTATGCGGTGCCCGCAAAACCATGTGCATGCAGTCAATGACACCCTGCACCATGGGGAATCCCGCTATCCTGGCAAAGCACATGCATGTCGTCCTGCTTCTTTCTGGTGATGGAGAAGGAAATGTGGCCCCTTCTCCTACTGTCGAGAGCCTCTGTGACCTCCCGGATGCAGCGATGGACAGCGAACTGCGAGATGTTAGCTATGTCTCCTGTTGCAGACTGGAAGGATCCGCTGGCGAAGAAATTGAGGGCAACGGTGACCTTGATGGCCACTGAGAGAGCCATGGTCACTCTTATCTGAGATTGGATGTCTGGTTGCAGGAGGTGGTAGAGTTCTGTGACCACCTCCTTGGTGAAGCGGAGCCTCCTAATACACTGCTCCTCGCTTAATTGGAGGTAGGAGAAGTGCTCTCGGAATACCCTCGGAGGATAAGGCCTCCTGTTGAGAGCCCTGATGGCCCTCCTCCTCCTTCTGGTCACATGTTCCAGTCTTTCTCGCTGCCTCAGCTCCCTCTGCCATAGATCCTGGAGGGCCAGGTCGACTGCCAGTACAGCCTCCATTAATGTAAGCCAAGTATAGCACTTTAATATTTTTTAAGAATAAATGTTACTACTTTTTAGTTACCAGAACGGTAGCGTAGTGGTAATGTCACTGGGCTAGTAATCCAGAGGCCTGGACTAATGATCCAGAGACGTGAGTTCAAATCCCACCACAGCAGCTGGGGAATTTAAATTCAGTTAATTAAATAAATCTGGAATAATTACTAGTATCAGTAATGGTAACCATGAAACTATCGAATTGTCGTAAAAACCCATCTGGTTCACTAATGTCCTTTAGGGAAGGAAATCTGCCGTCCTTACCTCATCTGGACTATATGTGACTCCAGACCCACAGCAATGTGGTTGACTCTTAACTGCCCTCTGAAATGGCCTAGCAAGCAATAAAAATAATGAAACCAGACGGACCACCCGGCATCGACCTCGGCACCGGCTATGGACATGGCAACGGCACACCCAGCCCAGTTGACCCTGCAAAGTCCTCCTCACCAACATCTGGGGACTTGTGCCAAATTTGAGAGAGCTGTCCCACAGACTAGTTAAGCAACAGCCTGACATAGTCATACTCACAGAATCATGTATTTCAGCCAATGTCCCAAAATCCTCCATCACCATCCCTGGGTATGTCCTGTCCCACCAGCAGGTGGCGGCACAGTGGTATACAGTTGAGAAGGAGTGGCCCTGGAAGTCCTCAACATTGACTCTGGACCCGATGAAGTCTCATGGCTTCAGGTCAAGCATGGGCAAGGAAATCTCCTGCTGATTACCACCTACCGCCCTTTAGCTGATGAATCAGTACTCCTCCATGTTGAACACCACTTGGAAGAAGGACAGAGAGTAGCAAGGGCACAGAATGTAATCTGGGTGGGGGACTTCAATGTCCATCACCAGGAGTGGCTCAGTAGCACCACTACTGGCCGAGCTGGCTGAGTCCTGAAGGACATGACTGCCGGTCTGGACCTGCGACAGATGGTGAGAGAACCAACACGAGGGAAAAACCTACTTGACCTCGTCCTTACCAATCTACCTGTCGCAGATGCATCTGTCCATGACAGTATTGGTAGCAGTGACCACCGCACAGTCATTGTCGAGACAAAGTCCCATCTTCACACTGAGGACACCCTTCATTGTGTTGTGTGGCACTACCTCCGTACTAAATGGGATAGATTCAGAACAGCTCTAGCAGCTCAAAACTGGGCATCCATGAGGCGCTGTGGGCCAGCAACAGCAGCAGAATTGTATTCCACCACAACCTGTAACCTCATGGCCCAGCATATCCCTCACTCTACCATTACCATCAAGCTAGGGGACCAACCCTGGTTTAATAAGGTGTGTAGAGAGCATGCCAGGAGCAGCACCAGGTGTAAGAGCCATAAAAGCTTAAGAAAATACTTTAAAATATTGGTTAAATAGCATAATACAGTTAATTTACCTGATTGACTTATTGTATTAAGAAACCCCCTATTTTCTTGCTCCAGTAGTATAGTCCGAGACACCCCCTTCATTCTTGCCACAATGGTACAGTCCCTAAGCCACACATGGTATGCAGCCATTTTACAGTTTAGACTCCACGTGGCTGAAGGAGGCAGAAGTTGTGAGGTTTGGAGCAATACAGTTTTTGACCGTGTTCGTTTATACGTGTTTGCTTTGTAATTCTGTTCGTAAAGTGTTATAGTAAACAGTTTAAAAGACAAAGCTACGTTTGGGAACGTTTTATTTCGACACGTGTCTACTTGTTGTTAAAAGCCCCACAGCTCAGTGGCTGCCTGTTTGGAAACTAAGAAGCGCCACTACATTAGTCAAAAACTTGCTCCCTAAGAAGGAAAGGACGGAATCGTCGGCGAACGTATACATGAATGGTCACGGAGCCAGACGACAATATAAGAAAGCGAAGGTACAGTGACTGTTACTTGCTTTGTTCATTCTATTGAGAAGCTAAATAAGAGCTGCAGGTAAAATGGCCGAGGCCTTACGGAGCCAGGAGCTTCCCCCAGCCAGAAGGATTGCTGGCCAAAAGAGGGAAATAAAGCTCCCCCCAAAGGCAATGGAAGAGAAGTTACATAGAAGCATAGGTGCAAGGAAGGCTAAATTAGCTCAGATAACTGGAAAAATGAAGATAATTGATCGTCTCATGGAAGATAATGCTAATATTAAGAAAGCTGAAGACATAATGTATTACGATTTCTCCAAGCTGCATGAAGAATTTAATGTACTCAATGAAGATGTATTAGCACTTCTGTCTGAAGAAGAGGGAAACGCTGATCAGCAGAACTGGTTTGATCTTAAATCAACCAGCATTAAGGACTATATCAAGGCCACAGAACAGTGGATGTTAAAGATTCGTCAAGATGCTGATACAGCAGAGAAAGATAAAGTTGACGATGAAGTCGGACCAGACGATAGCATTTCAGAGACTTCTGCCAGACCGAGCAAAAATCGAAAAGAAGGTAGCTCTGTTTCTGGACGCAGGTCAGTCGCTTCTACCACAAGCTCATCGCGACGCATGAGAGAGGAGGTTGAACGGGCGGCGTTGATGGCGCGCGCAGCATCTTTAGCGGAGAAGCAAGCTCTTGAACGGGAAGAGGCCCAACTGCAGGTCCAAGAGGCCAAACAGGCCCAACAGGCCCAACTGCAGGCCCAAGTGCAGGCCCAACAGGCCCAACTGCAGGCTCAACAGGCCCAGGTGCAGGCAAAGAAAGAACAGCTGGAGATAAAAACAGCTATCGCGGTCTCAGACGCCAGGTTGAGTGCATATGAAGATTATGAAGGCTCACGGGACGGCGGGAGCGAATACTGCCAGTCAATGTTGTCACATAGAGTTGGATCCAGGGCACCTTCAAGAGTTACAAGAGAGTCCGAAGGCAATCCCCTGGCATTACAGCGTGGAAGAGTGGCCTCTCCACTAACAGGAGCATGTGATGCTACCCCAGACGTCAGACGGTCTAGACTAGACCCTGCTGATGACCACCAGAGGCCTGAAGACACAGGGAGAAGCCTATACCGAGTGATGCAACGTCAGAACGAAATTACAGAGATGCTTGTAAAACAACAGAATCTGTTTCGACTCCCTCAAAGAGACATACCAGTGTTCCAAGGCGACCCACTCAAGTATAAGCCCTTCATCAGATCCTTTGAACAAGCCATTGACTCCAAAACAGAGAGCAGCAGTGATAAGTTGTACTACCTGGGACAGTACACCAGTGGTAAACCACAAGACCTGGTCAGAAGCTGTGAACACATGAGACCGGACCGGGGATACATAGAAGCCAGGAAGTTGCTGCAGGAGCACTATGGTAACGAGCTGAAGATAGCCACTGCATATATTGAAAAGGCTACCAAGTGGCCACAGATCAGATCGGAGGACGGAGAGGCATTGAACACATATGTTCTTTTCCTCATAGGATGTCGCAACACCATGGAGGATGTTGAATTCATGGAAGAGATGGACAATCCTACGACTATGAGAATCATCATCTCTAAGCTTCCTTACAGGATGAGAGAACAATGGAGAAGAACAGCCTTTGAGATAATGGAGAGACGGAAAAGTAGAGCCAGGTTTGCAGACTTAGTGAATTTCATAGACAAACAGGCTAAAATTGCTAGGGACCCATTGTTTGGAAACATCCAGGACGCCAGCCCGACCACCGATGGAAGAGTGAAAGCCAAGCCTGTTGAATCAAAGACTCTCAGGAAAGGTGGTTCCAGGGGAAGCAGCTTTGCAACTATCGTCACCCAGGCCGAGGAAGAAAGGCCCCAGAACTCATCTCCCAAAAAGAGCAGCACAGTGACGGCTGCTAATGCCTTTCAGAAGCCATGCTTATTCTGCCAGAAGAATCATACATTGGATTTCTGCAGCGACATCAAAGCACAGCCACATAAGGACAGAATCGAATTCCTGAAGTACAACGGCCTATGTTTTGGATGTCTCTCTCAGGGGCACCTGAGTAGAAACTGTAAGCAAAGAACAACATGCAGAGAGTGCACTCGGAAACATCCCAGTCTGCTGCATATCCATAAAGAAGAACAAGTCTCTAAGAAGAGTGAAGAAAACAATACCGACGAGAAGGTTGTTTCAAGTGCTCTGGTGTCGCTAGAACCAGAGACTTGTGGACTCACTGGGGCCGGTGACAGTGATTGTATTCTTGCCATCGTACCAGTAAAGATCAAGTCTAAGAGGAGCGAGAAGCTTGTGGAGACTTACGCCTTCATGGATCCAGGTAGTTCAGCAACGTTCTGCACAGAATCACTCATGCGACAGCTGAACGTTAGAGGCAGAAGAACAGAAATCCTATTACGCACCATGGGTCATGAGAAGTCAATGCAAAGTTATATCCTGTCAGACTTAGAAGTGTGTGGACTTGAAGAGAAGGACTTCATAGACCTGCCTAATGTTTTCACACAGAGGGAGATTCCTGTTAGAACAGGGAACTTAGCCCTGCAGAAGGATGTGGATAGATGGCCTTACCTAGAAAAGGTGCGTCTCCCATACATTGAAGCAGAAATTGGCCTATTAATTGGAACCAATGCCTACAAAACTATGGAGCCATGGCAGGTGATAAACAGCAAGGATGACGGACCCTACGCCGTCAGGACAGCCCTCGGATGGGTAGTCAATGGACCGGTAAGGAGAGATGATGGCAACAAGTCGAACAAGGAGGAACGACAAAACATCACAGTTAATCGCATCTCTATCGCAAGCGTTGAAGAGCTGTTGATACAGCAGTTCAACGCAGACTTTTCAGAACGCAGCTGTGAGGAAAAGACAGAGATGTCACAAGAAGACCATCAGTTCATGGATTTGATGACAAGGTCTACACAGTTCATTGATGGCCACTATCACATTGGTTTGCCACTGAGAAGACAGACCGCGAAGATGCCGAACAATCGCTGCATAGCAGAGCAATGCGCCATCAGTCTAAAGAGAAAGCTGAACAAGAACCCCGACTTTCACGAAGACTACAAAGGCTTCATGAGAAACATCATAGCGAAAGGCTATGCTGTAAAAGTGCCCGAGGAACAGTTGAACAGAGACGATGGAAGGGTCTGGTACATTCCTCATCACGGTGTGTATCACCCAAAGAAGAAAAAGATCCGGGTAGTGTTTGACTGCGCCGCCTCATTCAGAGGAACTTCACTGAATGACCAGCTGCTTCAAGGTCCTGATCTTACTAATACCCTCATTGGCGTCTTGACTAGGTTTAGACAAGAGCTCGTTGCCATGATGGCAGACATAGAATCAATGTTCTACCAAGTCAGAATCCCTGATGAAGATGCTGATCTTCTGCGTTTCCTTTGGTGGCCAGATGGCGACGTTAGTCAAGCGATGGTGGAATGTAGAATGGCCGTACACTTGTTCGGAGCCACATCATCTCCCAGCTGTGCAAGCTACGCTCTCAGAAAAACTGCAGAAGATGGCAAAGGCAAAGCACCATCAGAGGCTGTGGAGACAATCTTCAGAAACTTTTAGGTCGATGACTGTCTGAAGTCCGTGTCAACAGAAGACGATGCCATCGCACTGTCAAGAGACCTTAGAACTCTGTGTTCGAATGGAGGATTCCATCTGACTAAGTGGATAAGCAACAGCAGAGCAGTTCTAGCTTCTATCCCAGAAAAGGAAAGAGCCACTGAAGTCAAAGATCTGGACCTGAGCCACGATGTCCTTCCTATCGAGAGAGCTCTTGGTGTACAATGGTGCATTGAGTCAGACACGTTCAACTTCAGGATAATGGTGAACGAAAGACCACCCACAAGACGAGGGATTCTCTCCGTGGTCAGTTCCATCTACGACCCTCTTGGATTCCTGGCACCACTCATTCTGCCGGTGAAGCTGATGTTACGAGAGCTGTGTAGAGACAAGAGAGGATGGGATGAAGATATCCCAGAAGGTCAAGCTCAGAGATGGCACAGATGGTTGACAGATTTGCAACAACTTTCTAGCTTCAATGTCAGTAGATGCATCAAGCCCGTGAGTTTTGGAGTTACAAAGACGGCTCAACTACATCATTTCTCGGATGCCAGTGAGGACGGCTATGGCACGGCTACTTACTTCTTGCTGACAAATCAACAGGGCCAGAAACATTGTGCCTTCCTCATGGGGAAATCCAGGGTGGCTCCGCTGAAGCAGGTCATCATCCCGAGACTGGAGTTGACGGCAGCGGTTGTTGCAGTTAAAGTTGACCAGGCGATGCGGAAAGAGTTACAGCTTCCACTAGAAGAATCTGTCTTCTGGACGGATAGCACGACAGTGCTGAAGTATATAGAGAATGAGAAGATACGCTTCAAGACCTTCGTAGCAAACAGAATCTCATCCATTAGAGAAGCTACACAACCATCTCAATGGAGGTATGTAAGCACCTCATTAAACCCAGCAGATCAAGCCTCACGGGGATTGAAGGCTGAAAACTTCATGAGGAGTGAAACTTGGATACAAGGCCCAAGTTATCTGCTGGAAACAGAGAGATCATGGCCAGAAAGACCAGATATGCCAAGTCAGATTGCTGAAGACGACGTCGAAGTCAAGAGATCAGTCACAGTAAATCTCATAACTACGAAAGAGAACTTTGACACAGTGAACAAGCTTGTTAACCATTTCTCAGGATGGCACCAGTTGAGGAAAGCAGTTGCATGGTTTCTAAGGTTGAAAGAGTTGCTGCTACACCTGAGCGGTAAGAGAAAAGAGTACCGAGCCACTATCAGTCAGTCTGAAAGTAACCCCGATAAGCAGAGAATGCTTCAACAGCAGCATATGCATCAGCACAAGACCACATTGGGTAAGAATTCATTGACCGTGGAGGATTTGGCCAAGGCTGAGATGGAGATAGTTTGCTTCAGTCAAAGACAAAGATACCCAGAAGAAATCGAAGCTTTACAGCGAAATACTCCAATCAAGAAAGGTAGTCATATCTACAAGCTGGACCCTACACTGCAAGATGGAGTACTGAGGGTGGGAGGGAGACTAAACAAATCTGCTATGCCAGAGGAGGCCAAGCATCCTGCTATCCTTTCTAAGGACCTCCGGGTTGCTACTCTCATTCTTCAGCATATACACCAGAGTATTGGACACAGTGGGAGGAATCACGTGCTTGCGAAGCTAAGACAAAGATACTGGATTCCAGGAGCTAATTCTGTAATAAGAAAAATACTCTCTGAATGCATTGTTTGCAGACGGTTACACGCTAGAGCTGGGGAGCAGAAAATGGCAGACCTGCCTGAAGACCGTTTGTTACCAGACAAGCCCCCATTTACAAACGTAGGGGTGGACTATTTCGGGCCTTTCGAGGTAAAGCGAGGACGGAGCCTTGTCAAGAGATATGGTGTGCTTTTCACTTGTTTGACCATCAGAGCAGTTCATATTGAGGTGGCACACATGCTTGACACTGATTCCTGTATTAATGCCTTGCGGCGCTTTGTCTGTAGAAGAGGTCAGGTGTCCATTATGCGTTCTGATAATGGCACTAATTTCGTCGGAGCGGAGAGAGAACTACGGGAAGCTATTGAAGGTTGGAATCGGCTTAAAATACAGGTAGCCATGATGCAAACAGGAATTAAGTGGATCTTCAATCCTCCGGCTGCATCCCACCATGGAGGTGTCTGGGAAAGACAGATACGCACCGTAAGAAAACTACTCAGTTCTGTACTGAAGCAGCAAGCGCTCGACGACGAGGGACTCCAAACCGTTCTGTGCGAGGTCGAAGCCATCATTAATGACCGACCGATAACTAAGACATCAGATGATCCCAATGACCTCGAAGCCCTGACTCCGAACCACCTGTTGTTGTTGAAAACACAGCCAGCCATGCCCCCGGGAGTCTTCAAAAAGGAAGATCTGTATGCCCGTCGGAAGTGGAGGCAAGTTCAGTATATGTCAGACCTTTTCTGGACCAGATGGACAAGAGAATACTTACCTCTGCTACAGGAGCGTCAAAAATGGTCCAAAATAAAGAGGAACTTCATTGTTGGAGACATTGTCTTAATCGTGGATGATTCAGCCCCTAGAAATTCTTGGTTGATGGGAAAAATAATTAAGACCATGCCAGACTCCAGAGGCGTCGTTCGTCGCGTTTGTTTGCAAACCAAGACCAGTACCCTGGAAAGACCGATCACAAAGCTCTGCCTGCTACAAGAAGCAGCGTGAAAAGTTCCTGAACGAAAAAAGTGGACACTTATATTGTAAATATATTGAACTCATTAGTTTATGACTCTTAATGTTTGAGTAATTGATACGCTTCATGTGCCTAGTCAATTAGGGGCCGGAATGTAAGAGCCATAAAAGCTTAAGAAAATACTTTAAAATATTGGTTAAATAGCATAATACAGTTAATTTACCTGATTGACTTATTGTATTAAGAAACCCCCTATTTTCTTGCTCCAGTAGTATAGTCCGAGACACCCCCTTCATTCTTGCCACAATGGTACAGTCCCTAAGCCACACATGGTATGCAGCCATTTTACAGTTTAAACTCCACGTGGCTGAAGGAGGCAGAAGTTGTGAGGTTTGGAGCAATACAGTTTTTGACCGTGTTCGTTTATACGTGTTTGCTTTGTAATTCTGTTCGTAAAGTGTTATAGTAAACAGTTTAAAAGACAAAGCTACGTTTGGGAACGTTTTATTTCGACATGCGTCTACTCGTTGTTAAAAGCCCCACAGCTCAGTGGCTTCCTGTTTGGAAACTAAGAAGCGCCACTACACCAGGCATACCTAAAAATGAGGTGCTAATCTGGGGAAGCTGCAACACAGGACTACAAGATGCACTGCAGCAACTCGCCAAGGCTTCTTCGGCAGCACCTCACAAACCCGCGACATCTACCACCTAGAAGGACAAGGGCAGCAGGCGCATGAGAACATCACCACTTCCAAGTTCCCCTCCAAGTCACGCACCATCCTCACTTAGAAGTATATCGTCATTCCTTCATCGTTGCTGGGAACTCCTTCCCTAACAGCACTGTGGGAATACCTTCACCACACGGACTGCAGCGGTTCAAGAAGGCAGCTCACCACCACCTTCTCAAGGGCAATTAGGGATGGGCAATAAATGCTGGCCTTGCCAGCGATGCCCACATCCCATAAACGAATAAAAAAAACACTCCTGATACAAAAGAACCTTTAAATTCCTGAATTAAACTGTTGCACAATGTCAAACTGACAAGAAAGCACCCTAGTCCACTCCAACAGCCCTTCCCCTTCGCCTGGCACCTTCCTGTGCAAGCGCAGGAGATGTAACACCTGCCCCTATACCTCCCCTCTTCCCACTGTCCAGGGCCCCAAACACCCCTTCCAGGTGAAACAGCGATTCACTTGTACTTCTTGCAATCTAGTATACTGTATTCGCTGCTCACGATGCGGTCTCCTCTACATTGGGGAGACCAAACGCCGATTGGGTGACCGCTTTGTGGAACACCTCCGTTCAGTCCGTAAGGGTGACCCCGAGCTTCCGGTCGCCTGTCATTTTAATTCACCGCTCCATTCCCACTCGGACCTCACCGTCCTTGGCCTCTTGTATTGTTCCACGGAAGCTCAACGTAAACTCGAGGAACAGCAAATCATCTTCCGATTAGGCACTTTGCAGCCTTCCGGACTCAATATTGAGTTCAATAATTTCAGATCATAACCTCGGCCTCTCTTACTTTTTTCCTTTAAATTTTTTCCACCCCTTTGTTTTGGGTCCTCCTTTCCCCCCCCCCTCCTTTCCTTTTGTTTCTCTCTCTCACCTGGCAGCTGTCCTTATCCTGCCAGTACACTTCACACCTAATCTCAGCTGCCTTTTGTCTCCACAGGCCCATTACCATCTCATCTGGCTTCTAATACCTTTTATTGTCTCTTTTCTTCTTTTGTTCGATCGCAGCTTTGCCTTCGATCTTTTTATTTTCTTTCCAGTTTTGAAGAAGGGTTTCAACCCGAAACGTCAACTCAAATTTCTCTCCCCGGATGTTGCCTGACCTGCTGAGTTTTTCCAGCATTCTCTGTTGTTATTTAAGAAAGCACTGAAACTCAACTAAGCTGACAGCTGTGACTCATTTCCCTTTAAGTAATGTCCCTGGAGCCGGCTTCCGCCTACTTGATGCCTCCTCTCCCTGTCGCTGTCTGGTTGAGGTGCTAAGGTAGGTGACGAAAATGAATTTTGCAGTTCAGGCACCCAGTGACCTCATGATCTGCCTGGCGTTGAGGTCCCCAGCGGTAAATCATACCGGCGGTGCAACGGGGGATCCGGATTTGTCATGCATCGCTGGATTCACCTCGCCCCGGCGCTACTGCATCTGTGCCCCATTAGCTCCAGCTGCTGCCGCTAACAGGAGGCGCTAACCAACTGAATTTTTCCCCCTCTAAGCCTATCCAATCTTTCCTCGTAGCCAAAATTCCCCAGTCCTGGCAACATCCTCATAAATCTCGTCTATACCCTCTCTAGTGCAATCACATCTTTCATGTAATGTGGTGACCAGGACAGTACGCAGTACTCTAGCTGTGGCCTAACTAGTACTTTATACAGTTCTAGCTTAACCTCCCTGCTCTTATATTCTATGCCTCGGCTAATAACGGAAAGTATTCCATATGCCTTCTTAAATACCTGTCCTTCTACCTTCTGGGATCTGTGGACTTGCACTCCAAGGTCCCTCTGTCCCTCTACACTTCTCAGTGTCCTACCATTTAATGTGTATTCCCTTGCTTTGTTAGCCATCCCCAAAGGCATTGCCTCACACTTCTCCAGATTGAATTCCATTTGCCACTTTTCTGCCCACCTGACCAGTCCATCGATATCTTCCTGCAGTCTATAGCTTTCGTCCTCACTATCAACCGTACGGCCAATTTTTGTATCATCTGCAAACTTCTTAATCATGTCCCCTACGTTGAAGTCTAAATCATTAATATATACCACAAAAAGCAAGGGACCTAGTACTGAGCCCTGCAGAACCCCACTGGAAACAGTCTTCCAGTCATAAAAACACCCGTCAGTGCTACTGAGCCAATTTTGGATCCAACTTGCCACTTTCCCTTGGACCTCATGCGCTTTTACATAGAAACATAGAAACATAGAAGATAGGAGCAGGAGTAGGCCATTCGGCCCCTCGAGCCTACTCTGCCATTCAATGCGATCATGGCTGATCATCCAAATTTAGTACCCTGTCCCTGCTTTCTCCCCATATCCCTTGATCCCGTTAGCCTTAAGAAATATATCTAACTCCTTCTTGAATATATTTAATGAATTGGCCTCAACTGCCTTGTGTGGTAGAGAATTCCACAGGTTCACCACTCTCTGGGTGAAGAAATTCCTCCTCATCTCAGTCCTAAATGGCTTACCCCTTATCCTTAGACTGTGACCCCTGGTTCTGGACTCCCCTGCCATCGGGAACATCCTTCCTGCATCTAGTCTGTCTTTACTTTACTGACCAGTCTGCCATGTGGGACCTTGTCAAAAGCCTTGCTAAAATCCATGTAGATTACATCAAATGTGCTACCCTCATCGACCTCCATGTTACCTCCTCAAAAAATTCAATCAAGTTAGTCAGACACGACCTTCCCTTAACAAGTCCATACTGACTGTCCTTGATTAATCCTTGCCTGTCTAAATGATGGTTAATTAACCCATCTTGACATGATGGAACAAACCTCGAAAGCATAGAAAGTCACCTCTCAGCAAAAGTACTTCAGACAAACCTTTTCCCACTAGCAGGTAGGAAAGCAGCTGTGAGTACTGAGTATTCATTGGCCCATATTTTGCAGCCCCTATGGGTGCGTAACCACCCGTAAGGGTCGTGCAAATTCCAGGATTTTGCGCACTAAGCGCATGCGCGAAAACCTAGGACTTTCGATCTGTCAAAAATCTTTGCCATCCCCAGGAAAAAGGCATCCGCGGGCATAGATTTGGGCTATTTGCCCAACATCTGCCCAGCGAATACACGTGAAATTCTTACACCTGGTAAAAGCATTAAAACAAATGTAAAATAAGGTAAAGTTATTTTTAGTTCCTTTAAAACATTTAAATTTATTTTTCAAAAATTTAAATTTTTGTTCTACATGTTTAATTATATTGGTCTAGAACTTCATTATAGCCCAGGAATGGGCGGTGTCTTTAGAAAAGTTTGAGAATTAGCACCAGGTGCTAATGCTTTAGACTGCACGCAAAATTCATTCTCACTGCTCAAAGAAATGATTGGGTGCTAAATCAAGTCTTAAAGGCCTAGTTCAGTGACTTCACCTGACGAAGGAGCAGCGCTCCGAAAGCTTGTGATTTCAAATAAAGCTGTTGGACTATAACCTGGTGTTGTGTGATTTCTTACATTTGTCCACCTCATTCTCAGCATTGCTGGCTTTGCAGCTGCCTCAGCAAGCAGAAGCACAACAAGGAGAAGAGCCGGAGGACTGAAGCAGATGTCGGGTGATCAGGGTGATTGAATATTTCAACAAATGCTACATACCACCAACTGTACCACAATCTTCACACACTGCCCAAAGCACCAGACTCCCATCACTCATCCACCAACAACCTCTATCTACCAACACTCACACCCTCAAATCACGCCTTGCACACAATGACAGCTATTCAACTATGGCAGTCACAAGGGCTATTAGTTGTTAGAATGAATGTGATATGTGTGATATGTTTATGCATAAATTTATTAATAGAGTTTGCAATATTTTGTGGTTTCTCTCATTTCACCTTTGTGCCCAGGAGGACGCTGTGATATGGCATGACACAGGGATGATATAAAAAGAAAGAGAGTAGCTAAAGTAAATGTTGGTCCCCTAGAGGATGAGTCCGGGGAATTAATAATGGGAAATAGGAAATGGCGGAGGCTTTGAACAAATATTTTGTATTGGTCTTCACGGTGGAAGACACTAAAAGCATCCCAATAATGGATAATCAAGGATCACTATCACTAGAGAGAAAGTACTAGGCAAACTAATGGGACTAAAGGTGGACAAATCCCCTGAACCCGATGGCCTGCATCCTAGAGTCTTAAAAGAGGTGGTTGCAGAGATAATGAATACATTGGTTGTAATCTACCAAAATTCCCTGGATTCTGGAGAGGTCCCAGCGGACTGGAAAAGCACAAATGTAACGCCCTTATTTAAGAAAGGAGGGAGACAGAAAGCAGGCAACTATCGACCAGTTAGCCTAACATCTGTCCTTGGGAAAATGCTGGAGTCCGTCATTAAGGAAGTGGTAGCAGGACATTTAGAAAATCATAATATAGTCAAATAGAGTCAGCATGGTTTTATGAAAGGGAAATCATGTTTAACAAATTTGCTGGAATTCTTTGACGATGTAATGAGCAGGGTGGATAAAGTGGAACCAGTAGATGTCATGGCCTAGAAATTAGCTATAGCCCCGCCAGCTCGCTGGCGGCCAGAATTTACCGCTGGGCGCGGAGCCACTCGCGCCCAGCCGATATTCAGTTTCAGCGCCCAAAGTCGAGGACGGCCGCTGTTCAAGGGTGTGGCCGCCCCCGCTTGGGGCGCTGAAACTGAATATCGGCGCGCTAGTGGCCGCAGAGCCACCCGCAGCGGAGCGGCAGGCTGCGGTACTGCAGGCCTTCCTCCCTCTCTTAAGGGGGAGGTGCCTGCAGCAGCCGGAGCCCCGATCGCTAGTGCCGGCAAAAGAGCCCGGCACAACCGAGAAGTGCCGGGCTCCCGGAAACCAGCCGGCAATGCCGCGGGGGGGGGGTGGAGGAGGCCGGGGAAGGAGGTGCGGGCAGGCGGCCGCCGAAAAAGCGGCCGGCCGCACCTCCACCTTAAAGCGCCCCACTAAGGCTGCTGTACGGACCCGGTCTCCGAATGTTATTAGCGGCCGCCACGGAAGAGGCGGCCGCTACTGAAGATGGGGGTCGGGCCGGTGTCGGGGCGGTACCGGGGCGCTGCGCACACCGATGACGTCATCGGTGGCGGCGCAGCGCTAACGGCTACCGCCACAATTAGCGCGTCAATGAAGTTCGCCCGAAGTTTGCAGACTGGCGCAGAAGCCCTCTTTGGGCGATAACTGGGCGCAAAGCCCACTGAATTTCTAGGCCCATGTATTTGGATTTCCAGAAGGCATTCGATAAGCTGCCACATAAAAGGTTACTACACAAGATAAGAGCTCACGGGGTTGGGTGTAATATATTAGCATGGATAGAGGATTGGCTAACTAACAGAAAACAGAGAGTCGAGATAAATGGGTCATTTTCAGGTTGGCAAACTGTAACTAGTGGGGTGCCACAGGGATCAGTGCTGGGGCCTCAACTATTTACAATCTATATTAATGACTTGAATGAAGCAACTGAGTGTAATGTAGCCAAATTTGCTGATGATACAAAGATAGGTGGGAAAGAAAATTGGGTGGAGGACGCAAAGAATCTCCAAAGGGATATAGATAGACTAAGTGAGTGGGCAAAAATCCGGCAGGTGGAGTTTACTGTGGGAAAATGTGAGATTATCCACTTTGGTAGGAAAAATAAAAAAGCAAATTATTATTTAAATGGGGAGAGATTACAAAATGCTGAGGTACAAAGGGATCTGGGGGTCCTTGTACATGAATCACAAAAGGTTAGCATGCAAGTACAGCAAGTAATTAGGAAGACAAATGGAATGTTGGCCTTTATTGCAAAGGGAATGGAGTATAAAAGTAGGGAAGTCCTCTTACAACAGTACAGGGTGTTGGTGAGACCACACCTGGAGTACTGTGTACAGTTTTGGTCTCCTTATTTAAGGAAGGATATATTTGCATTGGAGACAGTTCAGAGAAGGTTCACGATGTTGATTCCGGAGATGAAGGAGTTGTCTTTTGAAGAAAGATTGAGCAAGTTGCGCCTATACTCATTGGAGTTTAGAAGAATGAGAGGGGACCTTATTGAAACATATAAGATTCTGAAGGGGCTTGACAGGGTAGATGCAGAGAAGATGTTTCCCCTCATGGGGGAATCTAGAACTGGGGGCATAATTTCAGAATAAGGGGGCACCCTTTTAAATTGGAAATGAGGAGGAATTTCTTCTCTCAGAGGGTTGTGAATCTTGGAATTCTCTTCCCCAGAGAGCTGTGGAGGCTGGGTCATTGAATATATTTAAGGTGGAGTTAGACAGATTTTTGAAAGGTAAGGGAGTCAAAGGTTATGGGGAGCGGGCAGGGAAGTGGAGTTGAGGCCAAGATCAGGTCAGCCATGATCTTATTAAATGGTGGAGCAGGCTCGAGGGGCCAAATTTCCTACTCCTGCTTCTACATCTTATGTTCTTATGTTCTTATGATGGGCAGTGCTGAGCAAAAGGGATCTGGGGTTTAAGTCATCCTGGTGTGAGGCTGGAGGTCTGTTTAGAGGAGGTGGCAGAGTTATGTGATCACCACCTTGGTGATTCGGAGCCATCTAATATACTGCCCCTTGCTTAATTGAAGATAGGAGAGGTGCTGTTAGAATACCCTCAGAGGGTAAGGGCTCCTGGTGAGAGCCCTGATCTCCCTCCTCGTCTCTCTTCGCACATGTTCCTGTATTTCTGGCTGCCTATGCTCCCTCTGCTGTAGATCCTGGAGGGTGAGGTGGCATGCCAGTACAGCCCCCATTAATGTTGCAAGTGTAGTAGTTTGAATCTTTGAACAATAAATGTAGTTACTTTGCATTTGCCAGAAGACTGCTGATATAAAAGAAGCTTGAAATTACTCATACAAACTCAACCACTTGGTGAAACTGACAAGAAACCACTGAAACTGACAGCTGCAAGTGATTAATGCTGATGCCTTTAAATAATGTCACTGGAGCCAGCTTTCTGCAGCTGTGCACCAGCTCTCCCTGTCATTGTCTGGTCGAGGCGCGAAGGTAAGTGGCGACAATTAATTTTCTAGATTGGCTGCCTAGTTAGCATTGCACATTGCACGCTCACTGACATCACAATCTGCCTGGCGTTGAAGTCCCCAGCGGTACCTCATAGTAGTGGTGCAAAAGAGGCAGGGCGTATTTGCCGTGTGGTGCTGGATTTGCCTCACCCAGGCAGTACTGCATCAGAGCCCCATTACCGCCCACTGCAGGCGCTAACGGGAGGCGCTAACCTACCGAATTTTCCCCCCATTGTATTTTAATTAATATTAAATATGTAATTTTTAAAAATGTATTTGTTATGTTAATATGTGTTTTTTATGTGATCCCTGTTCATGCTTATGGGGATTCCGTACGTACAGAATCCCCATAACCATGAATGGGGATCCCCCTTCTTTCATTGGTTGGGCCAGCCCACGTGATCCCAGGGGCACTTGCGAAGCGCCTGTGCCCCTGGGATATGTGGGCCTCTACATATGTCTACGCATAGAGGGGCAGGAGCACAAGTCTCCATGGATCCCAAGGCAGAAGGTAGGTTCGTAGATTTTTTGTCCTTTGGAGGCATCTGCCTCCGACTGCAAATTAAGGCCCATTGTAATATTTCCATGAGATTGATTCAGCCCCTTCAATTGTCGTTGAATTTTCACCTTGCTTTCACTGGTGAGTTTCAGGAAGCCTAGGAAAACCATGGATCTGATGTTAAAGTAAAAACTGTGTTGAAATACCAAACTAATTGAGCGATTAACACCTTAATAGGCAACCCACCTCTCCCAAGGGGATTGCGCGAACACATCCTAACGCTCTGGAGTGAAATGCAGAAATCGGCGGGTTGGAGCCAGCTTCCCGACGCGCTCTAATTTCCCCCGGATTTAACCCTCCACCTGCACCCTAACCCACATGCTCCTCCATGTTAAACTTCCCCTATTAACGCCTGCAGAGTGTGTTAGCTGCAGTATACGACACAAGGCTCAGGCCAGCTGCATGAACTTGAGAAAAAGAACTATGATCAAAACATTTTGGTACAAAGAATGCTGAATTTATTATAAATAGTTAATGCAAGTTGAGCCATTATCAGAATATTGTGAAGGTTGATTTAAATTATTAACGTGAGAGATGAGTTTGCATAGTTAAGTATTACAATGGGCCGACAAAGGTCTCAAGTTGTACTTTGCAATGCAGACTAATGACAGTTAAATTTTCTAATGGGTATATCATTAAATGAAAAGACTTAATAATAGAGCCTTAGAATCCATTGAGCTTTCAACTCCATTCAATGGGTCATCCACCCTTTGCATGGTCTCTCTGCAAAAACAATGTCGTCGTCCCCCTTCTACACATGACACAGTTTTCTTGTGGAGTGTGATCACATTACAACAGTTATGACCAAAACTGTTTACTGAAGACAATTTCGTCTGAAATACTTTCAAATTTGTTTCACCATTTTCTGCATTTTCTCTAACTTCCTTTCTTTTGAGACAGCATTGAATATGTCGCCAAATTTCTTGTCAAGCTGCACAATCTGGATGAGATTTTGACGATTTTTGTTTTGTTTTGGTGCCAATGATAGCGTAAGCTCCCTGCAATCATCTCACTTCATCCATCAACAGTGCCACTCCAGGCTCGGCAAAGAGAGATTTCCAGAGTTTTCTTTGTCATTTTTTACTTCTCATTGGCAACTGAAACAAACAACACTAGACTCACTTAGAAAGGTCACATGGCTCACTTCCAGGTAGTTAAATTCATTAATTTGAAAATTTTCAACTAATGGGTAATTGGATGGAAAAATTGCCATTGAACTTCTTGCTTGACTGAGCTTTGAAAATTGCAGGTTAATGTTTTGCCTGGCTTTAAATATGTAAAAAAATACTATATTAGGGCCAAAATTTGCTGTGCCAGGGCGTTTAATGGCATCTGCTGTTAGTTAAACCTGCCCTTGCACCTTTAGGTTTTCAAAATTTTTCCGTGACAAGTTGTTGAAAGAGTGAGTTGATAACAGCACAGGGAGTGGCTTCTGTGATCTGAGTGAACATAAGAAATAGGAGCAGGAGTAGACCATTCGGCCCCTCGAGCCTGCTCTGCTATTCAATAAGATCATGGCTGATCTTCTACCTCAACTCCACCGTTCTGCCCAATCCCCAAATACCTTGATTCCCTTAATATCCAACAATCTATCGATCTCTGTCTTGAATATACTCAACGACTGAGCCTCCACAGCCCTCTGGGGCAGAAAATTCCAAAGATTCACCACCCTCTGAGTGAAGAAATTTCTCCTCATCTCAGTTCTAAATGGCCGACCTCTTATTCTGAGACTGTGACCCCTGGTTCTGGACTCCCTAGCCAGGGGAAACATCCTCCCTGCATCTACCCTGTCAAGCCCTGTCAGAATTGTGTATGTTTCAATGAGATCACCTCTCATTCTTCTAAACTCCAGAGAAAATAGGCCGAGTCTACTCAATCTCTCCTCATAGGACAATCCCCCCATCCCAGGAATCAGTCCGGTGAACCTTCGTTGCACTCCCTCTATGGCAAGTATATCCTTCCTTAGGTAAGGAGACCAAGGGGTCGATTTTAACTCAGGTGCGGGCAATTGTCGGGTTCCCCGAATTTCGTGATTCCCACACGAATCTAAATGGATGTGTGAGATTGATGCAATTTTAACTCAATTGGCCAATTGATTTCCAACGTGTGGGAAGCCTTTGCAAATGGGTTTTTCATGACTGCAAGTCCCCTCTGATGACGTCATCATTGCTGCTGCATTTAAGGTCCACAGCAAGCCTTGCTTCCTCTGCAGGCTTCCAAGCTTTCCCCTTATTGTAGTGTATGTACCTTTAAGGGGAGAACTACTTTTTACAGCTCCTGTATGCTGTAGTACCGGCAGTGACCACACCGATATATAAACCCTGAGTAGGGATCTGTACTTTAGTTTTTGAGTAACCTGCATCCAGTAAACACCTGTTAATTGTTCCTCTGCAGTCTCTGTCGATTTATTGAAGAATACCATACATTAACATTCACGGATTCAACACTTATGATGGCACAGGAGCCTTCAGGAACAATGGCCAGCGGGAGGGCAAGAGCTGTGCCTAAATTTGATGAGGCATCACTGCAGGCATTGTTGGATGGGGCTAGGGCCCACAGGGAGGTCCTGTTCCCTTCTTCAGGGAGGAGAGGCCTCCCAGTCAGACCAAGGCTGTGTGGCTACAGGTGGCTGGGGAAGTCAACTCCTTGGGGCTCACACGGCGCGCCTAGATGCAGTGCAGGAAAAGATTCCATGACCTTCATCGCACTGGAAAAGTAAGTATGAAGTTTCCATCTGTAGAATTCGCAAAATTGAACATTTTCCTATAAGGGTCTATTGGCAGAAAAGGCCTTAACTTTTAAAGACTGTTTTAAAAAGAAGCCCAGAAAAAGGGACACACAAAATGGCCACCAGACCCCGTGACCAGCTTTTGGGACACATTAAAATGGTTCCTGCAGTCCCCAGACAGCTTTTGTGGATTCAGCCCACAGTAGGTTCTGGAAGGCAGTTTCAGGGAAAACGAAACCAGACAGAGCCCCATACATATAGATTGGATGCAGATCCGATCAGATCGGCCTGTAGATAAAGGCCATCTAAATGTTTACCCAGACAAAGGGGAACAGATTCAAGTTCGAAGAAGGACATTAAAGACAATACAGGGTCATTCCAGACCAGAGATGGCAGTTACCGGCCATCCCGAAGATACTTTAAAAACAAAGACTACCCGCTGTGCTACAAGCCCGCCAAAAGTTAAACAAAGACTAACCTTGATTTGGCGGGAGATAAGGGCCTCTTTGAGAAGTATAACTGGAGTCCCGGGGTAGCCATCGGGAGCTTTTTGCAGCTTTTGGAGCTTGGTGGAGCGCTTTGGCAGCGTTTGTAGCTTTCGGTACGCTTCTTAGCCTTGGGAAGGCTTGACATCGGAGAAGGTGGTTCGAAGAAGAAGAAGACGAGACCCGGGGTAGTCATCGGGAGATCATCGACAAAAACCCCGGGCCGCTGATGAGAAGAAGAGAAGACGAAACGCCCTACAGCGGTGTGTGTAGGAGCACGGAGAAAAACGAGTTGCGGGCGAAATGATGGTCAGCGCGTCTTGCTGAAGAGAGAGACGCCATCAGCCTGGACAGCCCGCTGCGCCTACAGCCCACTGACCACATGGAGACAGGACGCCTGAGAGGATCAAAATGCAGACTTCAAAACCTCTATGTTTCTAACTGGGATTGGTGAGCATGTTTCTGGCCCCTCATAATCTAATCTAGCTATGCTTAGGGGGTGGGCATTTTGGGTATAATTTAACAATGAGTTGTTGTCCCTCGATGTTCCGTGTGTTTCCCTATTTCAGGATGAACCTTGTAAAACATAATATGCCTGTAGATATGTTGGTTAGTACTGTATTATGATTTGTTTTTCCCTCCCATGGCTGATATTCAATTTTTCCTTTGTGCAATAAAATTTCATTTTGTTTCATTAAACTTTGGTCAATAGAGTATTCTCTGCATTGTAGTTCCTGCCTCAAACTCCAGTGTATAGAACCTAAGGGGTGAGTGGGTCAAACCACTCGGTGTATTACTGTGCAAGAGAGCGAGGCCTCTAGAGAGAGAGAGACCTCGGCGGTCGAAAACCCCTTACACATCACCCTCAATCTGATCCCCATTGCCTTTCCTCACCAGCACTCAGCTTTAGCAATCTCTTCCTCCACATCCCACTTGAAACTCACATCCATGCACCCTTAGCCATTCCCTCTCTCTCTATGCTCACATTCACCTAACTATTCGACCATGCAGCCCTCACACTTCTTCTCACTCTGATGCTTTGAACACAACTGACAACACACAGGGAGGGTCCTTGGCCTTGCAACCTCACTCCATCTTGGGCTCCTTCTAAGTATCTATGCTATGCAATCTCTACACTCACTCCTTCATTCTCACTCAACCTCCACTTGTCTCCCTCATTGCAGGAGAAGAGAGCTCACAATAGGAGAGAGCGAGCCAGGACAGGAGGAGGGCCACCCTCATTAGCCCAGCTCACCCCCTGGGAGGAAGCCGTCCTGGAGATTGTCGGGGCTGATACAAATGTGAAAGTTGGGGAAGGACAGACAGGTGCATCCCCGCAAGCTGGTGACAGAATAGTTTTCCATCTCTCTCATTGACATTGCATGAGTCACTGATAATGATTCTGAAGCTATATCATATGGACTTATGATCATCTGCAAAATGCAATGTGCATGTAACCTTGGCATCACATCTCTAACTTTTTCCTTGACTTCCCCACAGGACAATCGAGAGCCCCCGTCCCCACTGTGCAGGAGGAAGAGCCTGAGATTCCAGACTCCTCAGAGGAATCTGCAACCTCTGAGGGTGCAGCGTCAGCAGAAATAAGCGCACCCAGCACCAGCGCAGACACTCACACCTCGGGGCGACCTTCGGGAGATAGAGTAGTGTTGTCACCTGGTGTATCACAGCTCACAAGTGAGCATCAGCAGATTGTGGAGACAGGGACAGCAGTGAAGAGTCCTCGTCGGAGGGCGCAGGGCTCTGCCAGCTCGGCTCAGCTGCATGTCGACCTTCTGCCTTTGGGTCCATCCATAAGATCAGAGGTGATGGAATTCCATGCACAGATGCAGGAGTCTCTGGCAGGTTTTGTCTCCAGGGTCGCTGCGAGCTTGGAGCGAATGGAGGAGTCCATAGTGAACATGAGCAGAGCCTTTGTGGAGTCAGTGGCGCATGAACGCATCAACACGGAAAGGATGGCTACCTAAGTGGAAATGATTGCTGCCTCCGTGGTAAGGCTGGCTACAGTAGAGGAGAGGAGGGCTTCGGCCATGGAGGAGGTTAGTCGCAAGGGTATGGAAAACATGGTGAGTGTTCAGAACAGAATGACATCTCTTGAGGAGCAATGGGGATCTATTGAACAGAGAAACCAGACCTTCAAGGAAGTCCTTCTGAGTAGGACTGCCATTGCAGATACGGGTCCCCATAGCCCCCCTGATGTGCAGCAAGGTGCTCTCAAGCCACTTGCAGGCGCGGAGGGGGAGCTGACCCACGAGAGGGAGGTTGGTGGCAGGCCTCAAGGAAGTGGGGGTTCCTCTCCAAGCGCTCACACTTCCATGCCACTGCAGAGCCCCGCTGGAGTCCACACCCAAGTGAGATAGACGTCTCAACCCCTGCACAGTGGCAGGAGCAGCAGACTGCTGACGAGCCCTCACAGGCTCGCCACCCCAGAGGACGCCCGCCAAAGGTGTCGAGACAGGAGCAGCAGGAAAGTGAGCAAGGGGCCTCCACATCTGCTGAAGCCACAGGGGAACCACTACGTAGGAGCACGCGTAAGAGGAAAATAAAGCACAAGTAGTCACAAGGGTAGTCACTTGGGTGAAATTTTGTGTATATTGTAAAAATGCCATCAGTTGGTTCTTGTGCATAAAAATTCTGATGGCAACTGTTGCAGTTCTGGCGTGTGTCATTTCACGAATGGGGCTTTCACATTGAGGGCTTAGGATTACTTGCAGTTGTAAGGATTCTGGTCAAATAGCTAGGAATCTGCAGGGTTTGGCCATTGTTGATGCTCAGGTAAGAAGCTGCGAGGCAAAAGAGTTTGCTTTACTAGGCTATGCAAATCTGGCCAGGATGAGTGCGTTCCTTGCATCCCGGGCAGCAATGTTCTCGCGTAATGCTGCTGGTTGATGGGCCTCTGCACGATGCTGGTTTTCGCCCTCCTCCTCCTCCTCATCATCATCATCATCATTGTCATCTTCATCTGAGGAGGGTATGTGAGGAGCCACTTGGTCCTCAGGAATCTGCAAGCCACGACGCTGTGCCATGTTGTGGAGTGCACAGCAAACCACGATGATTCTGGAGACCCTGGCTGCTGAGTACTGTAGGGCTCCACCTGATCTCTCCAGGCATCTGAAGCGCATCTTCAGCAAGCCGATGGTTTGCTCGATAATGGATCTGGTGGAAATGTAGCTGGAGTTGTAGCGCTCCTCAGCTTCGTTGGCTGGCCTCCTCAATGGCGTCATTAGCCAAGTCCTCAGGGGATAGCCCTTGTCTCCATGTAGCCATCCGTGAAGTTGGTCTGGCGGCCTGAATAGCGCAGGCACACTAGACTGGCGCAGTATGAAGGAGTCATGACAACTGCCAGGGTACTTGGCACAAACATGCAAAATCTCCTTCTTGTGGTCACACACCAGCTGAACAATAAGGGAGTGGCAGCCCTTGCGGTTGACAAAAATACCTGGATTGCGATGGGGTGCCCTAAGGGCCACATGTGTGCAGTCAATGATGCCCTGCACCCTTGGAAAATCTGCCAGATGAGCGAATCCAACTGCTCGCGCCGTCACATTTGCGTGATCCCTGGTGAAATCGATGTAATTGTGCGCGAGGGCAAAGAGGGCATCGGTTACCTGCGTGATGCAAGTGTGTGCGGCCGAATGGGAGATGCCGCTGATGTCTGCTGATGGTCCCTGGAATGGGCCTGAGGCAAAAAAGTTGAGTGTGGTGGTGACTTTGATGGCCACTGGTAAGGAATGTCCACCTGGTCCTCTGGGCAGCAGGCCTTGCTGTATCATTGCGCAGATGTCAGTCACTACCTGTCGTGAAAGTCGGAGCCGCCTTTGGCACTGCTGCTCAGTCATGTTGAGGTAGCTGACCCTGTGTCTGTAGGCCCTGTTTGGGGGGTATCTCCTGCGCCGATGGGCTTCCATGCGCTGGCCCCTTCTGGCCTGTGCTGTCTCAGGTGGGTGAGCAGCAGCCTGTCGCTCCTGTTGCTGCTGCTGTTGCTGGTGCTGCTGTTGTTCCTGGTTCTGCTGCTGCCGCGCCTGGTGCTCGAGCTGCTCTAATGCCAAGAACGGAACGAGAAAAATGGCTCCCATGCTTCTGGAATATGCCTCTGCTGAGGAAGCGCTGAGTGAGGGTAGCGAGAGGGGTTTCCCAGGAGTTCACACTGGAGATGTGTGTGAGGCTCCAACCTTCCACAGGTGTGGTTAAGCCTGGTAAAACTCTAGGATGTAAGCCATCAGGTCCAGGGGATTTATTGGCTTTCAGTCCCATTAATTTCTCCAGTACTTTTTTTTACTAATACTAATTTCTTTCAGTTCCTCATTCTTGCTAGATCCTTGGTTCTCCACTATTTTCAGGAGGTTTATTGCGCCTTCTTCCGTGAAGACAGACACAAAGAGCTGGATTTTCTCAGCGGTGTCGGGATGGTGACGGGATAGCTGGTTGTGGGTTCCAGTCCCAATCCCGGCTGCAGCTGCTCTGTCAAAGGGATTTTCCTTCAACTGGCCTTGTTAAGCTCACCCTGCCGGCTTCCTGGCCAATTAACAGGAAGCGGGTCTGATGATGTCATTTGATGACGCGTCATCAGTCGGTTTCCTTAAAGGGACCACGGCCATATTGAGTTTGACAGTTGTTCTGTCAGTGTTTTACAGCACTGAGGTGCTGCAAACACTGACAAGCACTGCACAAAGTTGGACGGTTGCACCCAGGCTCTCCAATGACTCCCTCCATATGCTAATGGAGGGAGTCACAGCACGCAGGGAGGTTCCCCAGGACACCAACGCAGCCTGGTTGCACATTTCACAGGAGGGCAAAAGCAGGGATGTCGTCAGGGGTCCCTGGCTGCAGTGGCGCCAACCTTTAAATGATCTCAGTGGATCACAAAACGTTACTACAAAGCCACACTCAAACTCACCCTGCTGTGCCACTCAACACATCCCCATCACTCTGCCTTCCATACCCTTCTCCTGCACATCCTTACTCACATCTCCACCCATCCCTCTCTTTCTAAATTATCACTTCCCCATCTCACTAGCCACCCCTCACACTCACCCTCATTCTAGTGCAATCATGCCAACTAACAACACACAAGGGTAGGCACTTGAGAGGCTTAGACAATGTCCATGTGAATTTTCTGGTAATGCGTTGTCATACAATGAAATCTATATTTTCAACACTGCCCCATATTGGACAGATCTGTGCGCACCTTGAGAAGTGTCTTATTGAGTTCCAGTGAATGTTGAGACATAACTTCCCCCTCCTCCCCCCGCACCCCCCCCTCCCCCCCACTATAGCGATGTGTGTCCATGGAATGGCTTGGACATTAAAGGGATGCTTTATGGTGCTGGTGTGGGATGGTGTCAACTTGGCGCATCATGTGGCAGCCAGGGTTTACAGCGTCAAGTGAAGTAAATCTGGCCATGGTGATGTCATCACTGGCCTCCCGGGCAGCAATGTTGTCAGGGGCTGATGCCCTGTGTCCTGTGCAGCATCAGGTGATGGGGGAGAAGGTTGGTATTGTTGTTGGTGCTGCTGGTGTACCTGGTGATGTTGGTGTTGGGGCTGAGCGTGGAAAGAATCAGAGGAGCAAGGTGAGATAGTTTCTAGGGCACCGATGTTGCTGCAATAGATGGCAGCTGCAGGTGAGATGACCGAAGCAATCTGTCAATGGTGAGAGAGGTTGTCCCAATGAGGTGGCACTGAACATACAGTTGACTCTAAACACTTGCAAGCTAAAAAAATCTCTATATATCTTACAAATGCAGTAACCAACAGTTTCTGTGCTCTGAAACTGACCATCTGCAACATGGCATCCTTCACACCATTTCTGCAGCTGTCAGTTTATCAGACACATCAGAGCAGACTCAACTCATGCCAGGGTGAGCTGGCATGTTCCCTAAGCAACGGGTAACCCATGAGGGAGCACGTAAAATTGGAAGGATACCTCAAAATACCATTAAATTAGCTCTTAACATGCCATTTAATGAGCTCAATTGTCTCCCCTGCCGTTAGGTATTGGGTCAGTTCTCCGCTGACAGACCCGACACCTGGGAGACTCACTTGGAGGCGGGTTGACAGTGGGTTTGCTACCCGCTGTCAATCTTTGCTATTTTACGGCAGACTGACTCCAAACCCAGCCTCTGAGCGCCAGCAAAATCCAGCCCAAGTTATTTGCTTAATTTCTCCACCATTTCCTTATTCCCCATTATAATTTCTCCTATTTCAGCCTGTAAGGGATCCACTTTTACTTTTGCTAATCTTTTCCTTTTTACATACCTATAGAAGCTTTTACAATCTGTTTTTATGTCTCACGCTAGTTTACTCTCATATTCTATTTTCCCTTTCTTTATCAATTTCTTGGTCCTCCTTTGCTGAATTCTAAAATTCTCCCAATCCTCAGGCTTACTACTCTTTTTGGCAACATTATAAGCCTCTTTCTTTGATCTAATACTATCTTTAACTTAGACAACTCACCCCTCATACATACATAGTTTGCTTTGTTTAGATTTAAGACCCTAGTTTCGGATTTAACTAAATCACTTTCGAACTTAATATAAAATTCTATCATATTATGCTCACTCTTCCCTAAAGGCCTCTTTACTGCAAGGTTATTAATGAACCCTTTCTCATTGCACAATACTAGATCTAAAATAGCCTATTCCCTAGTTAGTTCCTCAACATACTGATCTAGAAATCTATCTTGTATACATTCCATGAATTCTTCCTCCACACTATTACTGCAACTTTGGTTTGCCCAGTCTATATGTAAATTAAAGGCCCCCATGATTACTGTATTACCCTTGTTATATGCACCTCTACTTTCCTGATTAATACTCTGCCCTACATTACAACTATTGTTTTGGGGCTTATAAACAACTCCCACCAATATTTTCTGCCCCTTGCTGTTTCTTAGCTCCACCCAAACTGATTCTACTTCTTGATTTTCAGAACTAAGATCCTTTCTCTCTACTGTCTTTATCCCATTCTTTATTATCAGGGCTACTCCTGCCACATTTTCCATTATGCCTATCTCGTCTAAAAGTTAAGTATCCTGTAATATTTAGATCCCAACCTTGGTCACTTTGCAACCACGTCTCCATAATGGCTATTAGATCAAACCTATTAATTTCTATCTGAGCTATTAATTCATCTATTTTGTTACGAATGCTTCGCGCCTTTAGCTTTGACTTTTTTCTATTTTTCCCTGATGTCACCTTAGCCCCTGATGCCCTATTACCTTTGTTACTCTCTCTGTCCCTTCCTGAATCACTCTGGTTATTTTTTCCCAAAACACTGCTCTGCTCTAGAGCCTAGACATTTTTCTTGCTGCTTTTAAATTTACACTGTCCTGAATCCTCTACCCCCCTTCATTAGTCTAAAGCCCTGTCTACTGCCCTAGTTATTCAATTCTCCAGGACACTGGTTCCAGCCCAGATTAAGTGGAGCCCGTCCCAACGGAACAGCTCCTTCTTTCCCCAGTACTGGTGCCAGTGCCCCATGAAGCAAAACCCCTGCCTCCCACACCACTCTTTGAGCCACGCGTTTAACCTTCTAATCTGATTATCCCTATGCCAATTGGCGAGTGGCTCAGGTGACAATCCAGAGAATATTACCTTTGAGGTCCTGCGTTTTAATAAGGACCCCAACTCCTCAAACTCGCTCAGGGTCACCGACAAGGTATCTCCTTAACCAATGAGATTGAAGGATTGGGAAATTACCAGCGCAAGGACAGAGAAGGAAGTGTAAGTTAAAATGGGTGAATTCAATGGCAAAACAGGTGCAGGAAGAGAAATAAAGGGATGAATCTTGACGGAGTGAGCTGTTTAGGCTGTGGGGGGTGGGGGGGGTGGGGGGGCGGAGTTTCTGTCTGGAAATATGTAAGTTCTGGTTTCCCTGCATGCTGTGGACTTTTGACTGCACAGCATGCATAGTTTTGCTTTGACAGGTTCCCTGCCCAGAAGTCAGCCTGATTGACAGGCTTGGTTTCCAGTTGGGCAGGCAAACACAGATAAGTCACCTGCTCCTGCTAGTGGGAACGTGGGGTGTCCGATCCGGGGGCGGTGGAAGGTTTATTATTGGGGGGGTGGATCTGATGGAGCGGGGAGCTTGGCAGGCCAGGGGGAAGCTCTTACCTTCTCCCTGAACCTGTCCTCACCTTCCTTCAGCTACCGGGTTTCCTGAGGCCTGGGAAACCCGGCCGACCAGGGTTAAACCTGCTAGGCAGGTTAAAGCAGAGGTCAATCCGCCTTCTGGGAGCTGGTTGGCTGCCCACCCCTTGTCCCATCTCCGTTAAACCCAGAAGTGGGCGGGTTAGGGTCAGGTTTGAGATTTTTAAAGTTTTAACATCTCACCCGACCCAAACCCACCCATTTTTGGGGATTAATGTTCAGCCCAAAGAGAGGGAAAGAAAGATTGGATTAAGAGAAAGAAAAAAGAGACAGAAAGGAACAGTTACAAAAAATTTAAATTTTGTATTTGTACAATTTCTAATAACAATTAAAACCTGAAGGACTGAGACTCCACACTTGCAATAATTCATTTTCAGTGCCAGAGAGTCATAGGGCTGGATTTTGATACTGGAGGTTTGTAGGAGGCGGGACTACAACTTTTGGGGTTGTAATCCCGCCTCCATCGAGTTGTTCACGCGATTTTCACTTGATTGACCTTGTTGAGCCCGCCCAGCAGGATCAGCAGGCCAATTAAGGGCCACCCGGCAACAGGTGACGTCACAGATTGACATTTCATCTGTCAAGAGCTCTTTGAAGCTGTCAAACACTGACAATCTGTACACTAAGTTAATTCCTTCCTCTCAGGCTGATTTAGAGATCTCTCCAGAATAGAAAGCTGAATGCTGCAACTTTTGACAGCCCGCGGCCATTCTGCTTTCTGTGCCGGTGAGATGAGGGACTCCCGAGACCTGAAGGAAGGAAGGCTGTAAAGGTAAGTAAAACTTATTTAAACACTTTACACACACCAAATACACTTACCTCTGCACTCATGCACACATCTCTCACCTGAACACCGGACATCTCGAACCCTCCAAGCCCTTCAGCCCGACAGTCCGCCTTGCTAACTTGGCGTGGTTTGGAGCCATCGGGAATCCCACACTTCAGGGATAAAAATAGGGATTAGGCTAAAAACTGCCTGTTAACTACCTGTTAACAGGCAGTTAATTGGCACTAATCCCATCCCACCTCGGGGAGGCGGCTGCCAGCACAGGTCGGGCATCCGCCTCCTTTGAAACTGGCATGGAGGCAGGTTGGGGGCAGGATGGGTTCATGCCCCCCGACTTCATGATTTTCACGCCCCACATGCCTCCAACCCCACCTCAACGGCCCAATATAATCGAGCCCATAGAGTCATAGTCATAACGGCACAGAAGGAGGCCATTCGGCCCATCAAGTCCGTGCCGGCTCTCTGTGGAGCAATCCAGTCAGTCCCATTCCCCCGCTCTATCCCCGTAGCCCTGCAAGTTTACTTCCCTCAAGTGCCTATCCAGTCTTCCCTTGAAAACATTGAGTGTCTCCATTTCCACCACTTCCGTCGGCAGTGAGTTCCAGGTCCTCACCACTCACTGCGTAAATAAGTTTTTTCTCATGTCCCCCCTGTATTTCTTGCTCAAAACCTTAAATCTGTGTCCCCTAGTCCTTGTACCATCAACTAGTGAGAACAGCCTTTCTCCGTCTAGCCTAGCCAAACCCGTCATAATCTTGTACACCTCTATCAAAACACCCCTCAATATCCTTTGCTCTAATGAAAACAAATCCAGCTTCTCCAACCTGTCCTTGTAGCTAAGATTCCCCCATCCCCGCAACCATTCTGGTAAATCTCCTCCGCACCCCCTCAAGGGCTTTCACATCCTTCGTAAAGTGTGGTGAATAGAACTGGATGCAATACTCCAGTTGTGCCCTAACCAGCACTTTATAAAGGTTCAGCATAACTTCTCCACTTTTGTACTCAATACCTCTATTTATGAAGCCCAAGATCCCATATGCTTTGTTAATCACTTTCTCAATATGTTCTGCCACCTTCAGGGACCTATGCACATTAACTCCCAGGTCCCTCTGTCCCTGCACACTCTTTCAAACTGTGCCATTAAATGTATACTACCTCTCCCTGTTCCTTCTGCCAAAATGCATCACCTCACACTTCTCTGTATTAAATTCCATCTACCACTTGTCTGCCTATTCTACTAGCCTTTCTATGTCCTGCTGCAGTCGACTGGTATCATCCTCACTGTTTGCCACAGCCCCAAGTTTGGTGTCATCGGCAAATTTAGAAATTCTATTCTGTATTCCAATATCCAGGTCATTTATATATATCACAAAATGCACTGGCCCCAGCACTGACCCTTGGGGAACACCATTTTCTACCATCCTCCAGTCTGAAAAACAGCCATTTACCACAACTCACTGTTTTCTATCCTTAAGCCAATTCCTTATCCAAGCTGCCACTGACCCACCTATTCCATGAGCCTCAATTATGTTAACCAGCCTTCTATGTGGTACTTTGTCAAACGCCTTCCGAAAATCCATGTAGACAACATCCATTGCATTCCCTTCATCAATCCTCCCTGAGGATGACTGGCAGTAATTAACACTTATGATGTCATTAAAAGTGTACTGAAATGGACAAGACTTAACTATCTGTGGTGAGTTTAGTTTGTTATCTACCATGCAAGTACAGCAACTTCACGCCATTCAACGCATTTCAATAGTGAGTCAGACAGCGAGATGCTATTTTCGCGAAACTAACAGCGGAGTGGCGCATCTCGGACAGCAACTTTTGGATTTCTGTGTTTAACCTCACCTCGCCTGAAGTTACTGTATGGGCGTATATTACCCAACAAGGGCCAAATCTAAAATCTCAGTATTTAGCACAGAATTTAACCTACAGATGAATGTTAGAGACTTTGGAACCTGTGGAACTCATTGCCACAGAGGGCAGTGTACGCCAGCTCATTAAATATATTTAAGAGGGAATTAGATATATTTCTACGGGCAAAAGGGGTTAAGGGTTACGGAGAGAAGGCGGGGACGGGATACTGAATTAAAGGATCAGCCATGATCTCATTAAATGGCGGAGCAGGCACGAAGGGCCGAATGGCCTACTCCTGCTCCTATCTTCTATGTATCTATGTATAAGCAAAAGTTGAGTTTGGGTTGTGTAGATCCTCTTAGATTGGGATGCATTCTTTAGGTAACTGCTAAATTTGAAATTTTCTGTTTGTA
This sequence comes from Somniosus microcephalus, assembly GCF_052327205.1. Lineage (NCBI taxonomy): Eukaryota > Metazoa > Chordata > Chondrichthyes > Squaliformes > Somniosidae > Somniosus > Somniosus microcephalus. Next base: position 81,865,285 of record NC_140993.1, on the reverse strand, counting down.
GCACAAGCTTGATATTAAATATATGAATACTATACTATTTTGTAATTGCTAAACGTAATTATAATGGGAGCTATTATGTATAAAAGGTGTTTTAATGCTTCCGATTACTTTGTGAGGTGGCTTTCATCTCTCTCCAAAGATGTTTGGCTGCAATATTTGTATGTCCCTAAACTAGAAGTGATAAATTGGGAATAAAAACAATCTTCAAAACACAATGGAAATAAATGGTATCTTTGCACTCTGATTATGCATCATTTAGAAGTTGGTATTAACTACAGTACTTTTTTTTAGTGCTGTTCAGTGATGGATGACTTTACTTAGAATCAAGGAGGGGAGAAATTCGTTATCGCCCCGTTTGGGGCACTAAATTTTGAAATCTTGAAAAATTAGTGCCAGGCGCTAATGAATCTGAAGTTCCCCTAAATTGGCTGCTGGCGCTCCAGGAGAGAGCTGGAGCGCTAAATCAAGCGCTAATGACCTCATTAGGCTGCTACACAGGTGCTACCAGCAGAGCGATAATGAATTTCAGGTGCAATGCAATCGGGAATGATCCTTCACACTGACTCCTTCCAGATGTTAAAGGGGAGGTTGGATCATTGTGCAGATGAGTTAATGGCACAAATAACTACATATGGGTATGATCTTGTGGCTATTACAGAAACATGGCTGCAGGGTGACAATGCCTGGGAATTAAACATACCAAGTTATTTAACGATCAGGAAGGACAGGCAGGAAGGAAGGGGAGGTGGGGTGGCTATGTTAATAAAGGAAGGAATCACTGTAATACAGAGAAATGATATTGGGTCAAAAGATCAGGATAATGAAACAGTTTGGGTGGAGGTAGGGAATAATAAGGGGAAAAAACACCAGTGGGCGTAGTCTATAGGCCTCCGAACAGTTGCAACTCTGTTGGACGGAGTATCAATCAGGAAATAGTTGAGGCTTGTAATAAGGGAACATCTATAATTATGGGGGATTTTAACTATCATATTAATTGGACAAATCAAATTGGGCAGGGCTGCCTTGAGGGTGATTTCATTGAGTGTATTAGGGATGGGTTTCTTGAGCAGTATGTAACTGAACCGACCAGGGGGCAAGCAACCTTAGATCTGGTCCTGTGTAACGAGACAGGATTAATTAAAAATGTCCTAGTAAAGGATCCCCTTGGAATGAGTGACCATAACATGGTTGAATTCCATATTCAATTAGAGGGTGAAAAGGTTGGATCTCAAACAAGCATGCTAAGCTTGAATAAAGGAGACTATGAAGGTATGAGAGCGGAATTGAGTAGAGTGGATTGGGAAAATAGATTAAAGGGTAAGACGATACATGATCAGTGGTGTACATTTAAGGAGTTATTTTACAACTTCCAAAAAATATATATTCCACTGAGAAGAAAAGGGTGTAAAAGAAAAGACAGCCATCCGTGGCTAATTAAAGACATTAAGGATAGTGTTAGACTAAAAACAAGGGCATATAAGGTAGCCAAATCTAGTGGGAGGATAGAGGATTGGGAAAACTTTAAAAGACAGCAAAAAATAACAAAAAGATTGATTAAGAAAGGGAAGATAGATTATGAGAGTAAATTAGCAAAAAATATAAAAACAGATAGTAAGAGTTTTTATAGTTATATAAAAAGAAAAAGGGTGGCTAAAGTAAATGTTGGTCCCTTAGAGGATGAGACCGGGAAATGAATGGTGGGAAATATGGAGATGGCAAAAACACTGAATGAATATTTTGTATCAGTCTTTACAGTAGAAGACACTAAGAATATCCCAACACTGGACAAATAGGGGGCTATGGGGGGAGGAGCTAAACATGATCAAAATCACTAAGGAAGTGGTACTCGGTAAAATAATGGGACACAAGGCGGATAAATCACCTGGACCTGATGGCTTACATCCTAGGGTCTTGAGGGAAGTGGCGGTAGGGATTGTGGATGCATTGGTAATAATTTTCCAAAACTCCCTGGACTCAGCAAAGGTCCCGGCAGACTGGAAAACTGCTAATGTAACACCCTTATTTAAAAAGGGCAGTAGACAGAAGGCTGGAAACTATAGACCGGTTAGCCTAACATCTGTGGTAGGTAAAATTTTGGAGTCCATTATTAAGGAGACAGTAACAGGACATTTGGATAATCATCATTTAATAGGACAAAGTCAGCATGGTTTTATGAAGGGGAAGTCATGTTTTACAAATTTGCTGGAGTTCTTTGAGGAAGTAACATATAGGGTGGATAAAGGGGAACCGGTGGACGTAGTGTATTTAGACTTCCAAAAGGCATTTGACAAGGTGCCACACAAAAGATTATTGCTTAAGATAAAAAATCACGGGATTGGGGGTATGATGCACTATCAATTGCTACAAAAGACTGGAGATTGAGAAAGTAATAAACAGGCTTTTATTACCAAAGAACAGAGCATGCCGCTTGTGGTTGCCTGGTATCCAAAAGGGCCGGAGGCTGCCGAGCAGCGACCTTTATACCCAGCCATGAGGGTGGAGCCAGGGGCGGAGTCAGCTGAGGCATGCACAGACAAGTACAACAATATGCAAGAGTGAACAACAGTACTAACAGTGAACAACAGTACTAACAACAGTGGTGAACAACAATACTAACAACAGTGGTTTACCACATTCACCCCTTGTTTAGAATTGAGTCCGGCGGGGTGAAGTGCACTAAAAATTTGTGTACTGAAGTCTATCAGGAGGCCTTGTAAGCCGTCCTGAGCGTCGCAGCAGCGGCGGTGGTGGTGCAGCATCCAACGTTGAACCCGGTGTCTCGTTCAGAGGAGGTGTAGCAGGTGGCGGACCCTGGGGCTGCTGCATGCCGTCTACAGGGGTCAGAGCATGGGTAATGGGAGGTAGCGATGGTGGTCTCTCAGAGGCACCCGAAGGTGCGAGGTCTCGTGCGGGGACTGTGTCCTGGGGGTAGGCAGGAGTAGCGGTGGGTGGCGAAGAGGGTGTTTCAGGAGCACCCGCAGGTGCGAGGTCTCGAATGGAGACTGTGTCCTCCCGCCCGTCCGGGTACACCACGTAAGCATACTGCGGGTTGGCGTGGAGGAGGCTCACCCTCTCGACCAGGGGGTCCGCCTTATGGGTCCTCACGTGCTTCCGCAGTAGGACGGGACCTGGAGAAGTCAGCCATGTTGGTAGCGAAATCCCCGACGTGGACTTCCTGGGGAAGGAGAACATTCTCTCGTGAGGAGTGGCATTGGTGGGTGTACAGAGCAGCGACCGAATGGAATGGAGCGCCGCAGGGAGGACCTCCTGCCAGCGGGAGGTCGGAAGGCCCTTAGATTTTAAGTTTAAAAGGACTGCCTTCCAGACTGTCGCATTCTCCCTTTCCACCTGGCCGTTACCCCGGGGGTTGTAGCTGGTGGTCCTGCTTGTAGAAATGCCTCTCGCAAGCAGGTACTGCCGAAGTTCGTCGCTCATAAAAGATGAGCCCCTGTCGCTATGGATATAGCTAGGGAAACCGAACAATGCGAAGAGGTCATTCAGACATTTAATGACCGTGGTACTGGTCATGTCCGAGCAAGGGATGGCAAACGGGAAACGGGAGTACTCATCAATTATATTGAGGAAGTACACATTGCGGTCAGAGGAGGGGAGGGGCCCTTTAAAATCGATGCTCAGCCGCTCGAAGGGGCGCGTGGCTTTGATCAGGCTCGCTCTGTCTGGCCTATAAAAATGCGGCTTGCACTCGGCACAGATCTGGCAGTTCCTGGTCATGGTCCTGACCTCCTCGATGGAGTAGGGCAGGTTACGGGATTTGATAAAATGGAAGAACCTGGTGACCCCCCGGGTGGCAGAGGTCATTGTGGAGGGTCTGTAATCTATCAACCTGCGCGTTGGCACACGTACCACGTGATAGGGCGTCTGGGGGCTCATTGAGTTTCCAGGGCCGGTACAAGATATCGTAATTGTAGGTGGAGAGTTCGATTCTCCACCTTAATATCTTGTCATTCTTGATTTTGCCCCGCTGCTTATTATGAAACATAAAAGCTACTGAACGCTGGTCAGTGAGCAGGGTAAATCGTTTTCCGGCCAGGTAATGCCGCCAATGTCGCACGGCTTCCACAATGGCCTGGGCCTCCTTTTCGACAGAGGAGTTTCGAATCTCGGGGCCCTGGAGGGTCCTTGAGAAAAAGGCCACAGGTCTCCCCGCCTGGTTAAGGGTTGCAGCTAGGGCAAAGTTGGATGCGTCGCTCACCACTTGAAAAGGGAGGGACTCATCCACAGCGTGCATTGTGGCCTTCGCAATATCGCTTTTTATGAGAGTGAAGGCTGCACAGGCCTCTGCTGTCAGGGGGAAGGAGGCGGACTTGATGAGGGGTCGGGCTTTATCCGCATAGTTGGACACCCACTGAGCATAGTAAGAGAAAAACCCCAGGCATCTCTTCAGTGCTTTCTGGCAGTGGGGGAGGGGGAGCTCCATAAGAGGGCGTATTCTATCGGGGTCTGGGCCGATGACTCCGTTCTCCACTACGCAGCCAAGAATAGCAAGGCGCTTAGTACGAAACATACATTTGTCTTTGTTGTATGTGAGATTCAGCCGCTGGGCCGTCCGGAGGAATTTCCCTAGATTAACGTCGTGGTCCTGCTGGTCGTGGCCGCAGATGGTGACGTTGTCTAGATATGGGAAAGTGGCCTGGAGCGCGTTCTGGTCAACCATCCGGTCCATCTCCCGTTGGAAGACAGAAACTCCGTTGGTGACGCCGAAGGGAACTCTGAGAAAGTGATAGAGCCGACCGTCAGCTTCAAAAGCTGTGTACTGGCGGTCCTCAGCCCTGATGGGGAGCTGGTGATATGCCGGCTTCAGATCAATCATCGAGAACACCTGGTATTGTGCTATCTGATTGACCATGTCAGATATGCGGGGGAGTGGGTATGCATCCAACTGGGTGTAGCGATTGATCGTCTGGCTGTAGTCAATAACTCGGCGCTGTTTTCCACCAGTCTTCACCACCACCACTTGTGCTCGCCATGGGCTATTGCTGCTCTCGATAATCCCTTCCTTCAGGAGTCTCGCTACCTCGGATTTAATGAAACCCCTATCCCCGGCACTGTAACGCCTACTTTTGGTAGCGATGGGCTTACAGTCGCGGGTGAGGTTAGCGAACAAGGAGGGGGGGGGACTTTAAGGGTGGAGAGGCTGCAAATGGCGCGCGGCGGGTGATTTAAAAACTGCTGGCTGCAGACCGTGAGGGGGGGAGGGGTACACCGTACGCTAAAGTGACACTCTTAAGGTGGCACTGAAAATCCAACCCCAGTAGGACGGCAGCGCAGAGATCGGGCAGGACCAGAAGTTTAAAATTTTTGTATTCAGTACCCCGCACTGAAAGAGTCACCATACAGTAGCCACCGACTTCCGCTGACTGGGCTTTGGAAGCCATAGAGATGCGATGACGCGTCGGCAGGACCGGGAGAGAGTAACTGCGCACCGTGTCGGGGTGTATAAAACTCTCCGTGCTCCCGCTGTCAAAAAGGCAAGTAGTGGCGCGGCCGTTTACCGTAATGTCCATCATGGACCTGGACAGTTGATGCGGGAGAGATTGATCCAGTGTCACGGAAGCCAGCGTATGTTCAAGCGCGTCGATGCGGTCGTCCGATGAGGCGGTGGTGGAGTCCGGGTCCCCCGTAACCGAAGTCGGAGGCGTCCAAGATGGCGGGCAAGATGGCTGCGCCCACGGTTCGCACGCGGCGCTGCTGGCGTTAGCGGTCTTCCCTTTGCAGGCGCTAACGTAGTGACCTTTCTTCCCGCAGCCGGAGCAGGTAGCATTCTTCGCGGGGCAGCGTGCTCTAGGGTGTTTAGCTTGGCCACAAAAATAGCATTTTTGTGCCTTGGACATCGCTGCAGCAGTCGGAGGTGGCGGTCCCATGGCCCAAGATTGCGGCGTCCACGGCGCGGGGCGATTAGGGGAGAAAGCGTCCATATTTCTGTGGGCCGCGTCGAGCGAGAGCGCGAGGGACACTGCCTTTGTCAGGTCTATTTCACCCTTCTCCAGCAGCCTCTGCCGGGAGTAGTCGGACATTAGACCCGCAACGAAAGCGTCTCGTATCAGTCCCTCCGCATGTGCCGCGGCCGATACTTCCTTGCAGTCGCAGCCGCGTCCGAGTACCCGCAGTGCCCGTAGGAAGGCCTCCACCGATTCCCCGGGCTGCTGTCTGCGAGATCTTAAAAGGTGCCTGGCATAGACCGTGTTAACCGGGCATGCATACTGCCCTTTCAGTAGGTCGATAGCCGCCGCGTAGGTCGTCGCATCTTGGATTAAAGTATAGACTTGGTGGCTCACCTTCGAGGCCAGGATTTTCAGTTTATTTTCATCAAGAGTCACGGTCGAGGCTTCCAGATACGCCTCAAAGCAACGCAGCCATTGTGCGAATTTAGTCGACGAACCCGCTTCTTGGGGGCCTAGGTCCAGGCATGTTGGTCTGAGGGCTCGCAGCAGCGCCTGCTGCTCAGCGTTTTGCACCATCGGTTGATCAGCATCCGCAGCCAACATTTAACTTTGGTAATAAAATTGATGCACTATCAATTGCTACAAAAGACTGGAGATTGAGAAAGTAATAAACAGGCTTTTATTACCAAAGAACAGAGCATGCCTCTTGTGGTTGCCTGGTATCCAAAAGGGCCGGAGGCTGCCGAGCAGCGACCTTTATACCCAGCCATGAGGGTGGAGCCAGGGGCGGAGTCAGCTGAGGCATGCACAGACAAGTACAACAATATGCAAGAGTGAACAACAGTACTAACAGTGAACAACAGTACTAACAACAGTGGTGAACAACAACACTAACAACAGTGGTTTACCACAGGGTAATATTCTGGCATGGATAGAGGATTGGCTATCTAACAGAAGGCAGAGAGTTGGGATAAATGGTTCATTCTCAGAATGGCAATCAGTAACTACTGGTGTTCCGCAGGGGTCGGTGCTGGGTCCCCAACTCTTTACAATCTATATTAAGGATTTGGAGGAGGGGACCGAGTGTAACATATCAAAGTATGCAGATGATACTAAGATGGGAGGGAAAGTAGTGAGTGAGGAGGACATAAAAAACCTGCAAGGGGACATAGACAGGCTAAGCAAGTGGGCAGAGATTTGGCAGATGGAATACAATGCTGGAAAGTGTGAGGTTATGCACTTTGGCAGGAAAAATCGTAGAGCAAGCTATTATCTTAATGGCAAGAAACTGGAAAGTACTGAAGTACAAAGGGATCTGGGGGTCCTGGTGCACGAAACTCAAAAGGTTAGTATGCAGGTGCAGCAAGTGATTAAGAAGGCCAATGGAATGTTGGCTTTCATTGCTAGGAGGATAGAATATAAAAATAGGGAGGTATTGCTTCAGTTGTACAAGGTATTGGTGAGACCGCACCTGGAATACTGCATACAGTTTTGGTGTCCATACTTAAGAAAAGACATACTTGCTCTCGAGTGAGTACAAAGAAGGTTCACTCGGTTAATCCCGGGGATGAGGGGATGGACATACGAGGAGAGGTTGAGTAGATTGGGACTCTACTCATTGGAGTTCAGAAGAATGAGAGGCGATCTTATTGAAACATATAAGATTGTGAAGGGGTTAGATCGGGTGGATGCGGGGAGGATGTTCCAGATGATGGGTGAAACTAGAACTAGGGGGCATAGTCTTACAATAAGGGGCTGCTCTTTCAAAACTGAGATGAGGAAGAACTACTTCACTCGGAGGGTGGTAGGTCCATGGAATATGCTGCCCCAAAAAGCTGTAGAAGCTACATCATTACATAAATTTAAAACAGAAATAGACAGTTTCCTAGAAGTAAAGGTAATTAAGGGTTACGGGGAGCGGGCAGGAATTTGGACATGAGTCTAGGTTCGGATCGGACATGGCCCTGTGGGTAGCGGAGCGGGCCCAGGGGCTGTGTTGCCTGATCCTGCTCCTATTTTGTGTGTCTAATTCTGTTAGATTCAGGAGATGGTTCTGTGATAGTAGATTGGCAGTTAGGATCAGATCAGCCATGATCTTATTAAATGGCGGAGCAGGCTCGAGGGGCCGATTGGCCTACTCCTGCTCCTATTTCTTATGTTCTTATGTTCTTATGTCCTCATTATCAGCAGTGCTTGTTATGAAGGTGCCCTGCAAGCAACTCAATCCCCTGATCGTGATGGCTGATCCCACTCCCAGGGAGAGAGTTTGTCGTTCCACGGCTGAGGCATTGGAGGCATTGGTCGTGGGAAAGGAGCAAAGGAGGGTAGTGCTGTTCCCAGACACTGGAAGGAGGCCATTGCCCCAGGTCTTCAGGGCAATCTGGAGGGAAGTGGCCCAGGAGGTCTCAGCCAGTAGTGTGGTCGTACGCAGCCTGACACAGTGCTGGAAGAAATTCAGTGACCTCACTCGGTTGGTCAAGGTGAGTAAATGCTTCAACAGGTCCTATATACCACCATCTGAACCTCAGTCTGTACACACTGCAAAAACCACCACTCACCCACCACTCAGTCACCAAGCATCTGCACCTACCTAAACTCACATCCACATCTCACACCTTGCCTACAATCACAGTTATTCAACTATGGCAGGCATATCTCCCAAACACATAGCTGGACTCTGACTCACACACACTCGTTTCTCTTGCAGGCCAAGATGGCCAACAATAGGAGGGGGCAGCAGAGAACAGGCGGGGTTGATGCGCAGCTCCAGCAGCTCTCAGACCTGGAGGAGCGAGTGCTGCGACTCATTGGGCAGCAGGTGGTGGGCGCCGTGGCCCTTGGCAACGTCGGCCCCCCTGGGGGCAACAATGGTATCTTCATCCCCTCTCCTCTCATCCTTCTTCTCCCTCACACCAGAAGCATTTCCCACTTCCAGCTCCTGGTACTGTCTACATTCCTTGCTCCCTTCCTGCCCCCCTGCACTCACCTTAAAGTGAGTCTTGTGCCTTTATGCTATCAGAGAATCAGCAACCAGATGACCAGCCTGTCCCTGTGTCTCCCACTGAGAGTGAGGAAGGAGAAGAGGAGGAGGAGCAAAGCACCGAGTCACTGCATCTCTCACCCACAGGCAACACCTCAGATACTGGCACTACGCCATCTTTAGAGGCAAGTTTAGTAGAGGGGTCTGCCAAGGGTGATGCACCGGGGACCAGTGGGTTGCAGCAAGGCCAGGGGGAAAGGATAGCTTGGGAGCCAGCTCCCTGGAGAGCGACTTCTGCTGTGCAGGACTCAGATGAGGACCTCGATGTAGAGGCGTTCACAAGAAGAGTGATGGCCATACACACCGAGATAATAGGTGCAATGGCAAGGGTGCCTGAGAGCCTGTCAGCAATGGTAAGGAGTGTGGAGGAGTCCGCCTCCAACATTGCACAGAGCTCTGTGCACACCATGGAACCCATCCTTGGCAGTCTGCTAAGGATGGTGGACTTCCTGAGAGACTGTGGGGCCCCGGACCTCATGCCGCGTGTCATGGGTGATGTGGCAGCAGCTATTGCAGCACAGGTGGAAGCCACGCAACATCTTAGTGCTGTAATGCAGTCAATGGTTGTTGCCATCGAGTGTCAGGCTGCTCTCATGTAGTCTCAGCTTAATGCTACTAAAGCTCTGACTGCTGCCACCATCACTGGGACCACCTCAGTCCACCGGGGATCTCACGGTGTCGCAGCAGGCCAGAAATCTGTGCTGCAGCAGATTGTTAGGGATGCTGAGGTGCTGCCCTGGGGAGTGGCAGTGTGTCAATGGAGCAGGAACCTGCTGTCCTCTCTCAGGATGGCAGCGTTCTTGCTCCCGGCACTGCCACTCTGCCATTGCCCTTGCCATTGCCTGTCATCTATCCAGCCCAGACTGCCACCGCCCATCCTGAGGTGGTGCAGTGTAAAGCCGGGCCTTCCAGGCTCAGAGCTGGTTGAGGGCGTCCTGCAAGGTCATCTGAAGTCTCTGGCACCAACACTCAGCAGCCTTCCACCAGCCCTGCTGCAGCCACTGGGGAGACACTATGTAGGAGCACTAGATTAGGAAAAGGCACTGTAAAGAGGGCAAGTAAGGGTTTGCACAAGGGCCATTTGTTAATATTGTTGTATATATGTGCTTACTGATTGAGTTTAAATTTATTATTGGAATGATGCAGAAATAGTGTGGTGTCTCATTTCAGCTCGGAGGTGTGGTATGGAATGAGAAATTGATGGAATGATGGGGACTGGCTGAGCAAACGGGAAGTGGCCTCGAATTGATTGGCACTGCAGTTTGATGAGGTGGTCACGGACCGCCCTTCCACAAGGCCAATGGAGTGGCTGAATCCTCCGTCGCTGGTGTTCGTGCTCCTGTTACTCCTCCTCCTCACTCGTTCTCGTCCTCCTCCTCCTCCTCCTTCTTCTCTTCCTTCTCCTGAGGTGGTGTGGCTATGCCTGGTGACAAGGTCTGCGCCCTCATGGTGGCCAAGTTGTGCAGCATGCAGCAGATGACAACAAAAAGGGACACCTGCTCAGCCGAGTACTGGGGGGCTCCTCCCGAACAATCAAGGCAGCAGAACCATTGCTTGAGCACCCCGATGGTCTGCTCAATGATGTTCCTGGTGGCAGCATGTCTCTCATTGTATGAATGTTGGGCACGAGTGCTGGGGTTGCGGAGGGGAGTCATGAGTCAGGTAGAGAGTGGATAGCCCTTGTCTCCCAGCAGCCATCCACTAGCTTTATGTGCTGGCTGGAACAGAGCTGGATGAAGGCATCGTGGCTGCTGCCAGGATAGCAGGCATTCTCTGTGAGGGTGCGCTGTGTGTGGTCGCATACCAACTGCTCAGTAAGTGAGTGGTAGCCTTTGCGGTTACAGAATACCTCATGATTGTTATGAGGTGCCCGCAAAACCACATGGGTGCAGTCAATGGTGCCCTGCACCTTGGGGAAGCTCGCTATCCTGGCAAAGCCACGTGCACGCTCACGCTGCTTCTCTCTGGCCATGGGGAAGGAAATGTAGTCCCCTCTCCTTCTGTAGAGAGCATCTGTGACCTCGCGGATGTAGCAATGGAGGTGAACTGCGATATGTTAGATATGTCTCCTGTAGCACACTGGGAGGATCCGCTGACAAAGAAATTGAGGGCGACGGTGACCTTGACTGCCACCGAGAGAGATGTGGTGTTCTTGATGTGAGGCTCGAGGTCTGGTTGCAGGAGTTGGCAGGGCTCTGTGACCATGTCCTTGGTCAGGCGGAGCTTTCTAAGACACTACTCCTCAGTGAGATTGATGTAGGAGAAATGCTGCTGGCATACCCTGGGAGGGTAAGGCCTCCTGTTGAGAGCCCTGTTGGCCCTCCTCCCTCTGGCCACATTTTGCAATCTTTCTCTCTGCCTCCGCTGCCTTCGATGTTGACACTGGAGGGCGAGGTCCAGTGCCAGTACAGCCCTAATTAAATGACGGAAATGTTGCACTATCAAATGTAACCCAAATGAAAGTGATAAATTTTTCTCAGCTAGAATAGCCATTCAAGTTGAAAACGCTCAAATCGCTCAAAATGCCTGTTTGTGATTGTCAAACTGACAATGCAGCATTCTTTGCCGAATAAAAAAAACGGAAGTTGACGCCTTTATATAGCGTTCCTCCAGCACTCATCCGACTGCATACCACCTCCTCTATCTGTCGTTGCTAACAGCAGGCGCTCAGGCAGGGGGCGAGAGTGAATTTCAGAGCCAGGGCGCTGCTGAGGCGCTCTGCACCCGGATAATGTCACGATCTCCAGCCACAGGAGATCATGGTGCTGGTGGTTACTGCCGCCACAAACCTCCACCTCAATGTCACGGGCGTCGGTACTATCGCCGCGCCTGGTCGCAAAACCGGTAGTGCCACGTTAACGCCCCCCCGGAGGCGCTAACGGGAGGCGCTAAGGTGCCCAATTTCTCCCCCGAAGAATCATAGAATGGTTACAGCACAGAAGGAGGCCATTCAGCCCGTTGAGTCCATGCCAGCTCTCTGCAAGTGCACTTCAGCTACTCCCATTCCCCCGCCCTTTCCCCATAGCCCTGCAAATATTTTCCCCTCAGATACTTATCCAATTCCCTTTTGAAGGCCACGGTTGAGTCTGCCTCCACTCCCCTTTCAGGCTGACCATTCCAGATCCTAACTACTCGCTGAGTAAAAAAGTTTTTCCTCATGTCTGTGGTGTATGTAACCTGTTCCACCTTAAGAGAACTACTTTAAGAGATGTACTACTTTCTCTTGGCTGCTGTATACTGTAATACCGGTGGTGACCACACCGGTATATAAATGTTGTGTAAGGATTTGCTGGGCAGTTCAGCCCTGACCTCCGAATAGTAAAGACCTGTTAAAAGTTATTCTTGTGGTCTGTGTCCAGTGATTGATCCTAAACATAACTGGGACACACAGACTCAACAGTGGCGACGAGTCCGATCTTACCCTGCGGCAGTTTTACATCCAAGGCAGCTTCGTCCTCAGAACGGGCGTCGAGAAGAGGCATCCGCCCTCATCATCCTGCTGAGCACCATCGCACGGGAGGCATCGAGAACCCGGGTTAAAAAGAAAAAGAATTCTGACCACGAAGCCCTCCATCAGCGACAGGCAGTGATCATCCCTTCTACCACGGTGGTGGGTAAGCCGATCAGCGACACGAGCAGAAAGTTGGCCGCATTGGCTGTGGAGTAGGGGAGGGAAAACGGAGGAATAAGGGCGGAGAGCTCGACCACGGCCGGTAGAAAAGGCCGGGCTGCAATCGAGGCCGAGAGGCCCAGCGACTGGGGCAGCTGAAGGCTCGAGAGCCGCGGAGAACTCAAACGCAGCCGGTGTACAGGACCGGGCTGCAAGCGGGGCTGCGAGGCAAAGCAGCGTCGGGGAGTTGAGAAGCTTAAGGCACGAGAGCCGCGGAGAATTCAAACGCAGCTGGTGTAAAGGACCGGGCTGCAAGCGGGGCTGCGAGGCAAAGCAGCGTCGGGGAGTGAGAACCGCTGGGGAGGCGGGAACGGCAGCAGCAAGGCAACCGCCATTGCAGCCAGCGGGGGAAGAAGGCAAACGCGGGAATCCGTCATTGTAGTCGGCGGGGGAAGAAGACGAGCGTGGGAAAGACCGCCAAGCGCGGGAAGCTGCCATTTTAGTAGGCGGGGGAAGAAGACAAGCGTGGGAAGCCGCCATTTTGAAAAAAAAACATTGCAAGGATGCCTAAACGTGGGAGCATTAATACCTTTGATAGCGATATCGAAGATTGGACCACGTATGTAGAACGCATGGAAGTGTATTGTAAAGCAAATAAGGTACCAAATGATGAGAAAGCACTAACCTTATTAAGCTCAATGGGTGCGAAAACATACGGGCTATTGAAGCACTTTCTATCACCAAATAAACCGGCGGATCAGACTTTCACGAATATTGTTACTGTCCTGAAAGATCATTTAAACCCCACGCCGCTGATGATAGCGGAACGATTTAAATTTTACAGAAGAACGCAGCTGAAAGACGAAAGCAACGCTGAATTTTTAATTGAACTGTGTAAGCTAGCAAAGTACTGTCAGTTTGGAACAGGACTAGCAGATGCGCTGAGAGATAAATTTGTGTGTGGATTGTTAAAAGAAGGAACACAAAAGCGACTGCTTGAGGAGAATGAGCTTACGCTTGATAAAGCTGTCACTATTGTAGTATCGCACGAAGCCGCAGCGAGAGGCACTGCGGAAATGCAGCTACGGTCACCGGAACTCAGCACCAATCAAATGGTCTTGAGTACAGTAAAATGTTATCGTTGTGGAAAGACAACGTACGATCAGAACCAGTGCTGGTTCAAAAATCAGGAATGCAGAAAATGTGGCAGGCTTGGTCACATAGCTAAAGTATGCCGGTCAGGAAAGAAGACCAGCAACCAAAAGTCACCGCAGAAAAAGTACAGAAAGGTATACAAGGTGACAGAGAACAGTTCGAACGAACAGAAGTCAGATTCAGACTCCAGCAGTAATGAACTGGGTAGTCTAAGAGTACACAATGTTGGTAAGGAAGCAGACCTCCAAACAATTTGGGTCACACTTCAGATAGCAGGAGTCCAAGTGAAGATGGAATTGGACACTGGATCGGCATTGACGGTCATGAATAAGAAAGATTACAAAAGGTTATTCCCACATATTCCCCTACGGGATACGGAGATTGTATTGAAAACATACACGGGGCAAAGAGTATACCCCATCGGGAAGATAGAGGTAAAGGTGGTCCACAAGGGCAAAGAAAGCCGAGGAATGGACTTATATGTGCTACCTGAGGGAGGTCCACCGCTACTGGGACGGGAGTGGATTAGGAAAATGAATATGGACTGGCATTCCTTAAAAGCACTAACGGTAGATTCCGGTACAAAAGATGTCAAACCTAAACGATTGTCCAGAATATTGGACGATGCTAAAGAGGTGTTCCAACAGGGACTGGGAACACTGAGAGGAATTACGGCAAACATCAAGGTTGAAGAACATGCAAACCCGAAATTTATCAAAGCCAGACCGGTACCTTATGCAATACGACCTGCTGTGGAAGCTGAGCTGGAAGGGCTAGAACGTTCAGGAGTACTGTCTAAGGTAGACTGGAGTGAGTGGGCCACGCCCATTGTCCCCGTCATGAAGCGTTCATCGAGCAACAAGCCGGGGGAACCGGGGAAGGTTCGCATCTGTGGAGATTTCAAGATCACTGTTAATCCGGTGCTTCACACGGTGCAGTATCCACTTCCGCGGATTGAGGATATCTTCGCTTCGTTGCCTGGCGGGAAACACTTCACCAAGATAGACCTGGCGCAGGCGTACTTACAGACGGAAGTTGAGGAAGAGTCACGCCAGTATCTCACAATCAACATGCATAGAGGCTTGTACCGGTATAATAGACTGGTTTTTGGAGTGGCATCGGCTCCGGCAATTTGGCAGAGGGCCATGGAGCAGGTATTACAGGGAATTCCAGGCACACAATGTTACCTGGACGATATTCTGATTACAGGAGATGATGACGAGGAACACCTTGCAAACTTGGAACTGGTGCTCACCAGATTGAAAGAATATGGTCTTCGAGTTAATCGCCAGAAATGTGAATTCTTTCAGAAGCGGATCTCGTACTGTGGTCATGTCATTGACCAGGAGGGGCTTCATAAGTCTCCTGACAAGATCGAAGCTGTTGTGAAGGCTCCTGCTCCAGATAATGTATCCCAATTGAGGTCGTTTCTAGGGTTGATTAACTATTACCATAAGTTTCTGCCAAATTTATCCACGGTGCTGCACCCGCTGAACGCTCTTTTACAGAAGGGAGTACCATGGAAGTGGAGCGAGGACTGTAAGAGTGCCTTTCGCGAAAGCAAGGCATTGATCACCTCAGAGGAAGTGTTGGCTCACTTCAACCCAACGCTGCCTATTCGTTTGGCTTGTGATGCTTCTCCATATGGTATTGGGGCAGTACTCTCATACAAGTTGCCAAATGGCCAGGAGAGGCCAGTTGCGTTCACATCCAGATCATTGACCTCCGCTGAGCGCAACTATGCTCAGATAGATAGGGAGGCTCTCAGCCTTGTGTGGGGAGTAAAGAAGTTTAATCATTACCTGCAGGGCCAAAAGTTTACGCTTCTGACAGACCACCAGCCATTGATATCCATTTTTAACCCTAAGAAGGGTGTTTCGGTGATGACAGCACAGAGACTCCAGAGATGGTCCCTTTTCCTAGGGGCACATCAATATCAGATAGAATTCAAAGGTACAAAGCAGCATGGTAATGCTGATGGGTTGTCGCACCTGCCACTACCTACAGAGGAGGAGGCACCGACGGTTGACCCTGTTGAGTTGTTTCACTCGACCATCATCGAATGTTTACCAGTCGCCAATGCAAGTATTGAAAGAGAAACCAGGAACGACCCGGCACTGTCCAGGGTCTACGAAGTGACAGTGAAGGGATGGCCAGCACATGGTGATCCTCTGTTACCGGCATTCTCAGCAAGACGGGAACAGCTGTCCGTCTGTCAAGGAACATTGATGTATGGAACAAGGGTGATTATTCCTCCTAAGTTAAGAGAGAGAGTTCTAAAGAAACTGCATGAAGGTCATCTGGGGGGAGTCAAGATGAAAAGCCTTGCTAGGGCTTATGTGTGGTGGCCGGGTATCGACCAACAGATTGAGGAGTTAACGAAAAGCTGCTCAGGGTGCCAAAAAGTGCAAAATGCACCTCCGATTGCACCGCTGCATCCATGGGAGTGGCCTTCAACCCCCATGGCAACGTGTACATATTGACTTTGCTGGTCCTTTCATGGACTCCATGTTTTTAATTGCTGTGGACGCGCATTCTAAATGGCCAGAAGTGATTAAGATGACTACCACTACCTCGGAAAAGACGATCGCGGTGTTAAGAACGATATTTGCAAGAAATGGATTGCCAGAACAAATATGTTCAGACAACGGACCGCAGTTCGTGTCAGAAGAATTCCAGAGATTCATGAAGAAGAATGGGGTGAAACATTATACCTCTGCCCCATATCATCCGGCTACAAACGGGTTGGCCGAGAGATTTGTACAAACGTTCAAAAAAGCGATAAAGGCCATGAGCGAAGATCAGATTCCACTACAACACAAGGTGGACAAATTCCTACTGGCATATCGAAATGCCACCCATGCAGTGACAAACCAAAGTCCTGCCATGATGTTCTATAACAGGAGGTTGCGGTCCAGGTTGGACTTGTTAAAACCAAATGTGTGGAGGGAAGTTGAAAACAAACAGTTCCAGCATATAAATAACAAGACCACTCGGAGTTTCGAAATAGGACAACCAGTGTTAGCCCGGGATTATAAAAATGAGAAATGGCAATCTGGAACAATTCGGGCCAGACAAGGACCCCTGATGTACACGGTAGATGTTGGTGAAAATGTAATACGGCGCCATGCTGACCAACTGGTAGAATCGAGAACAAGGGTCGAACCCATGGTTACGGCAGAGACAACCGTGGAAGAAGTTAGTGAACCTGAAGCATCTACCTCAGAAGTGAATGTACCTGATGATGATGTCCAATCCATAAGAGACCAACTAGATGAGTCACCCCAACAACGAGAATCAGAGACCCCTGAAAGGCGTTATCCAACTCGAATCAGGAGGCCTCCTCAGAGACTGAATCTTTGAACTGTTTTGCATGAAGTTGTATATATGTTATTATGTTATGTTAAATGGGGATATAACTGTTAAGCTAAAAAGGGAGGATTGTGGTGTATGTAACCTGTTCCACCTTAAGAGAACTACTTTAAGAGATGTACTACTTTCTCTTGGCTGCTGTATACTGTAATACCGGTGGTGACCACACCGGTATATAAGTGTTGTGTAAGGATTTGCTGGGCAGTTCAGCCCTGACCTCCGAATAGTAAAGACCTGTTAAAAGTTATTCTTGTTGTCTGTGTCAGTGATTGATCCTAAACATAACTGGAACATACAGACTCAACAATGTCACCTTTAGTTCTTTTGCCAATCACCTTAAATCTTTGTCCTCTGGTTCTCAACCCTCCTGCCAATGGGAACAGTTTCTCTCTATCTACTCTGTCTAGACCCCTCATGATTTTGAACACCTCTATCAAATCTCCTCTCAACCTTCTCTGCTTTAAGGAGAACAACCCCAGCTTCGCCAGTCTATCCACGTACCTGAAGTCCCTCATCCCTGGAATCATTCTCGTAAATCTTTTCTGCACCCTCTCTAAGGCCTTCATATCTTTCCTAAAGTGCGGTGCCCAGAATTGGACACAATACTCCAGTTGAGGCCATACCAGTGTTTTATAAAGGTTCATCATAACTTCCTTGCTTTTGTACTCTATGCCTCTATTTATGAAGCCCAGTATCCCATATGCTTTTTTAACTGCTTTCACAACCTGCCCTGCCACCTTCAACGATTTGTGCACATATACCCCCAGGTCTCTCTGTTCATGCACCCCCTTTAGGATTGTACCCTTCAGTTTATATTGCCTCTCCTCGTTCTTCCTACCAAAATGTTTCACTTCGCACTTTTCTGCGTTAAATTTCATCTGTCATGTGTCCGCCCATTTCACCAGCCTGTCTATGTCTTCTTGAAGTCTATCACTCTTCTCCTCACTGTTCACTATACCTCTGCGTTTTGTGTCATCAGAATGTAGCTGCAAAAATGAATCACCCATCGACTAGTTAAATAGAGGTATATTGAAGCACCTTTGGACATTTTACTATGTTAAAGGCACTATATAAGTACAAGTTGTTGTTGTATGTGTAGAAATAATGCATGGTGAGGAAATGTAGCAGTGATCTGTTAGATTTGTGCCCTGATGTAGGGAGCAAGGTGAACCTGAAAACACCACTTCACAAACAAAGTCTTACAGATATTGCAGATGCTGTGAGGGAACATCCAAATGCCTTCTCATCTGTTGCTGAAACCCTCATCCATGTCTTCGTTACCTCTACACTTGACTATACCAATGTTCTCATGGCCGGCCTCCCATCTTCCACTCTCCTTAAACTTAAGCTCATCCAAAACACTGCTGCCTATATCCTAACTTGCACCAAGTCCGATTCACCCATCACCCCTGTCTGACACAAATTGGCTTGCAGTTCGGCAACACCTTGATTTTAAAATTCTCATCCTAGTTTTCAAATCCCTCCATGGCCTCGCCCCTCCCTATCTCTGTAACCTCCTGCAGCCCTAGAACCCTCCGAGATCTTGTTTCTCCTCCAATTCTGTCCTCTTGCGCATCTCTGATTTTAATCACTCCACCATTGGTAGCCATGCCATCAGCTGCCTGGGCACTAGGCTCTGGAATTGCATCCCTAAGCCTCTCCGCCCCTCTACCTCTCTCTTCTCCTTTAGGACACTCCTTAAAGCCTACCTCTTCACCTGTCCTAATATCTCATTATGTGGCTCGTTGTCAAATTTTGTTTGATAACACTCCTGTGAAGTGACTTGGAACATTTTACTACATTAAAGGCGCTATATAAATGCAATTTGCTTTTGTTGTACTGGTTTAAAGGATACCACACAGAGAGTGCAGCAGGCAGAAGAGCCAATTCCTGTAGTCAGAGTTAGCACTGAATCTACCACCTACTGTACGTCAAGGGGCAAGTATAAGAAGATCTCCAATTTGAAGTGTTGAGAAGGTGGACAAGTGTCAATTAACTCACATTCTTATATTTGTTTATGTTTGTAAATTGTTTATATTTCTTAGACTCACATTTAAAGGAGTTCTCGGCTTTTAAGTTCACTGAAGAGCATTGTTAAAATTATCCAGTTACTTAATGAAAGTGGCATATATGAGAGATTGTAAGGGCATTTGAAAAGGGTTACAACAAACACAAAGCAGAAATGGGAAAAGTTGCAAATGCGAAAGATTGTTGATTGTTGTTAGCAAAATACAAATAGAACTGAGTAAACAAAGCTTTTCTGAATAACATTTTTTTTTATTCATTCACGGGATGTGTGTGTCGCTGGCAAGACCAGCATTTATTGCCCATCCCTCGGAAGGTACTTCACATTTCAATCTATATAACAGTCATTGCACTTCAAAAGTAATTCACTGTGTGAAGTGCTTTGAAATGTTTCAATGAAGTTATAAAGCACTACATAAATGCCAGCATTTCTTTTTTTAACTATGCCTAAAATAACACAGATATCAATGTTGTTTTGACTATTGCTTAGCAAATCTTTTCTCATTTAATACATTCTTTTCTTTACAGACTAAATCAGCATTTAATGTAGCCACAGGTAAAGAACTGGAGGTGGTGAACAGCGTATAAAGATCTTTATCCCTTTTGAGAGGACGTTATTGGCTGTGAGTCTATTCACAGCCTGGAGCTTGCTGACATTTGTGGAGACAAAAACATTGTTGATTTGTGAAAGGATATGCTCATACATTTATTGTACTAATGACCTACATTTGTGTCAAGTTTAATGTGCTGCTTTTACTCTGCTTCTGTTCTGTTTCCTCAGAAAGCTTCCAATGTCAAGGCCTTGGAGAGGGTGCAAAGGAGATTTACCAGAATGGTACCAGGAATGAGTTATGTGGAGAGACTAGAGAAGCTGGGATTGTTCTCCTTAGAGCAGAGAAGGTTAAGGGGAGATTTAATAGAGGTGATCAAAATGATGAGGGGTTTTGAGGGACAGTAACCAGAGGACACAGATTTAAGATAATTGGCAAAAAGCCAATGCAGTGAGTTGGTATGGGTGGTGGAAGGATATTCAATAATAACTTTCCAAAGAAAATTGGATATATACTTGAAAAGGGATAATTTGCAGGGCTATTGGGAGAGAGCAGGGGAGTGAGACTAATTAGATCGAAGAGACGGCACAGACACAGTGGGCTGAATGGTCTCCTTCTGCACTGTATGATTCTATGAACTGAGAAGAAGGAAGAGGAGACCCGTCATCTCACCACTCAGCTTCACCAACAGTACTTGTAACTCAAACACATGCACCCCCAAGGGCTTTGGTGATCTGGAAGAGAAAATACAGGCTCATTCATATGCCACATGTTATGTCTGACATTGGTGATAGGTACTCGATTGCCTCGGCCTGAGCACATGGAGTTTGATAGTGCTATTATCGTTGTATTGTGTCTGACATTGGATATAGGTATTCGATTGCTTTTGCCTGTAGAGTGTGTTTGGATCAGCCATTAAAAGCAACATGAATTGAGCTCTGCTTACGGCCTCTGGATTATCTTTGCAAATGCAACATTTGGCAACGAGGATGGCTGAAATCTCTCTTCCACCACCTCCTCCCTTCCTTGCACTACCCGGTGAGCCGCTGATCCCATGGGTTCGCTGGTTACAGTCCTTTGAAACCTACCTCATTGCTCTTGGACTAGAAAATGTGAGTACATCACGGAAAAGGGCACTGTTATCCCATTGCTTGGGAGCGGAGGGCCAGCGTGTTCTTGGGACATTATGCACAGCAGACTCAATTCAAACTTATGATGAGGCTGTGGCTCTGTTAAGCACACACGGCTCTGCCCCACAAAGTGCCCTCCTGTGGTGATTCATTTTTAGACAGCGTCACCAACTCCCCGGCGAGTCGGTGCATCAAAAGGTGACTAATTTGAGGGGGTTAGCTAGCTCGTGCAAGTTCGGTGCACTACAAGGCGAGATGGTGCGTGATCAACTAATAGAGCACACCAACAACGTGAGTGTGCGTGAAAGACTGTTACTCGAGTCCGATGATCTGTCGTTGTCACAGGCAGTCAACATTGCCTTTCAAGTGGAGTCTGCAGCCGAATGTGCAGCGAAACTAGCACACACACCCAGTGACAGCACCCTCGGCCCCGACAGCTCTGACACGGTATTGCTCACGCGACGGCAGCAACACGCGCTACCGCGGCAACAGTGTGGAAACTGAGGATCTTGTTCACATGCTACCAGAGCGCAGAATTGCCCCGCGCGTGGCCAAGCCTGTCGCAATTGTGGAAAACAAAATCACTTTGCCAATGTCTGCCGCTCTAACCCAGTTGCTACAAATGAACACTCTCAGTCCTCAAGCACTATAATTCACAATGTGAGCTCTGGGCCAGTAGTGGCTTTCAAGTCATGCACAATTAACCTGAATGATGTGTGCATCCCGCTGTTGTTGGATACTGGTGCCAGTGTCTCACTGCTGAATGTGGACACATTCAAATGCTTTTTCAGCACCCTGCCACTCTCTGTGCCCTCCACTGCCCTTTGCGGGTATGGTAATTCGAAAATTGGACTAGTGGGCTCAGTCAACCTCACTGTACGCTATGGAACAAAAGTTTTGCCAGATTTTTGTTTTCATGTGGCACGCCAAGGAGCTAACCTGATGGGACTGAATCTTTTCACTGACCTGGGTTTTCTCTCTTGGACACTGGCGGGTCTGCAATTCTGCACGTCGCCTCACCATGGCGCCAAACATAGCCAGCACTCTTCGAGGGTCTGGGCTGCCTGACTGCCTTCACCCACCAGCCCATGGTTGACTCCACCGTTACCCCTGTCATTCAGCCACTGCGCCGCACCCCGCTTGCTCGCCGTTACGGGGTCACAGCTGAACTAAAGTAGCTACTGGAAGCTGGCATCATCGAACCAGTTGATGCCTCCCCATGGATCTCCAACCTGGTGGTTGCAACGAAAAATTCAGGTGGTCTACGCGTCTGTGTTGATCTTCGAGCAGTGAATAAGGCCGTAATCCCTGACAAATATCCACTGCCCACGTCAGAGGAACTCACAGCGCAGTTCTATGGTTCCATCCTGTTCTCGAAACTGGACCTTCGACAGGACTATCTACAGGTTCCCCTCCACCCCAGCAGCAGGGACCTCACTGCTTTTGTGACACATGCTGATGTCTTTCGGTACACCAGGATGCCATTTGGACTTAGCTCTGCACCCAGCTGCTTCCAAAAGGTGATGTCCTCTGTGCTCGCGGGTATTCCTGGGGTGGCCATCTACCTGGATGACATCGTCGTGCATGGGCCCTCGACCTCCACTCACGACGAACACCTTCACAGAGATTTCACGGCTCTAGCAAAACACAAGCTCACACTGAATGGCGAAAAGTGTGTCTTTGCTGTTTCAGAGATCGAATTTGTGGGGTTTCGGTTGTCGGCTGACGGTATATCCCCACTCCAGTCAAACGTGGATGCCATTCACAGCATCCCAGAACCCAGCTCTGCAGCACAGGTTGCCTCCTTCCTTGGCATGACTGGGTACTACTTGAAGTTTTTGCCCCAGTACTCAGCCACCACAGCCCCACTGTGCCAGCTCCTGCGAAAGGATGAGCCCTGGGTGTGGTCACAAGCCTGTACGGAAGCTGTTCACCTCCTCAAATCGCAGCTCACGTCGCCTCCAGTGTTGGCTCACTTTGACGTCGCCAGCCCCACCCTCGTCACCTGCGACATGTCCGCTGCAGCTATGGGGGCGGTGTTATCGCAGATACAGAATGGAGTGGAGAAACCAATCGCCTTTGCCTCCCGAGCCCTTAGCCCCACTGAACAGAAGTACTCAGTAGGCGAGCGTGAGGCGCTGGCGTGCGTCTGGGCATTTGAGCGGTGGCACCTGTACATGTATGGCCGTGCCTTCACCCTGCGAACCGATCACCAGCCTCTCACTGCCCTGCTGTCGACATCCGGCACGGGCCACAGACCACTGCGTCTACACCGCTGGTCTGACCGCCTCCGCCAATACAATTTCAGTCTCCAGTTCACACCAGGATGTGAAAATGTTGTTGCAGATCTGCTCTCCCGCACTGTCTCTGCCCCAGCCCCACTCGTCGGGTCTGAACATGTGGAACAGGATATCGTCCAGATGCTGCACACGCCTCTCCAAACCACAGTCTCTCTCCAAGAGCTCAAAGAGGCCTCTGAACAGGATCCGGCCCTCTCCCAGCTGTGCACCTTCATCAGAGATGGCTGGCCTCACAAGGTGCCTGAGGAACTGTCTGCCTACTCCAGAGTTAAAGAGGAGCTCCCCTGCTGGAATGACTCCTGTGTTGCACGTGGGCTCTGCACTGTGGTCCCAAGTGCCCTTCGTGCGTGTGTTTTATCCATGGCGCATGAGGGCCACTTGGGCATAGTGAAGCTCAAACAATGATGCCAAGACCTAGTGTGGTCGCCAGGTATCGACAGGGAAATCGAGGCCCTGGTCAAGGACTATGTAGCCTACCTTGTAAGTGGCAAGACTAGCCACCAAGCTCCTCCACCCCTGCAACCCCTTGCCTGGCCCTCTCAGCCCTGGGAGCACCTGCAGCTGGACATCTGTGGGGAGATCCATGGTGTCCCCCACCATCAATGGTTCCTAGTGGTGACCTATGACCTGCACTCAAAATGGCCAGAGGTCACTGCCGTGGGCTCCGTCACCTCTCGGGTCATCATCGATATCCTTGAGTCCCTCTTCTCCCGCTGGGAGCATCCACAGGCCATCACCACAGACAATGGCCCCCAAATGGTCTCTTCGGAACTCTCCTCTTACCTTGAGAGCAAGGGCATCCGCCACATACGCACAGCGTACTACCACCCGAGTCAAATGGGGGGGTGGAGCGTTTTAACCAGACACTGAAAAATGGCCTCAGAGCACGCCTATCCCAGGGGTGTGCGTTTGACAAGGCCCTCCTCCACACACTGCTGCACTACAGAGCCTCCCAGCATTCCACTACAGGGGTCTCACCCGCATCCCTCATGCTAGGCCGTGAGCTCATGCTGCCCCTTGGCAGGCTCCGCCCCTCGCTAGCTCAGAGCCCTGCTCCACCGGCTCAAGCCACAGTCGCTAGACAGCAGGAGAAGAGGGCCAAGGCGCCCAACATCTCAGTCTCCGATTGGGTCAGAGTCCGCAGGCCTCACCGCAACAATAAGATGGTCTCATTCTGGTCCTCCCCTCTCCAAATCAGCCGCCAACTTGGACCAGCCACTTTCTGCCTCACTGACGGCTCTCGGTGGCATGCCAGCCGCCTTCGGAAGGTGCCAGCACCCCCTAATGCGGGATTATATGGACGTAATCCCCAAGCCTTACCCCCAGAGTGGTGGGATGCACATGTGGCTCAGCCAGCCAACCCTCAAGCAGATATTGTGCCTCAGCCTGCTCCTCACCAGTCTCCACTTCGGCCTGCTCTTCACCAGTCCGCACCTCGGCCTGTTCATACACGTTCTCGCCCTGGCCACCTACAGGACTTTGTCACTACATTTCATGTTTGAAATTCTGTGAGGGGGAGGAAATGTTATGTCTGACATTGGTGATAGGTACTCGATTGCCTTGGCCTGAGCACATGGAGTTTGATAGTGCTATTATCGTTGTATTGTGTCTGACATTGGATATAGGTATTCGATTGCTTTTGCCTGTAGAGTGTGTTTGGATCAGCCATTAAAAGCAACATGAACTGAGCTCTACTTACGGCCTCTGGATTATCTTTGCAAACGCAACACCACAGTTTAGGAAGGAGCAGAAACAAAGGCTGATGGAGGACTAGCTGTTGTTGAGTGAAGGTTCTGCAAGACCATGAGATCTGTAGTGTAGCCCTGTGATTCTAACCTCACATGGCCACGAATAAAAAGGAGGATACATCATAAGCATGAGCTGCTGAATACGGAAATGCAACAGTCTCTCCCACAGAGATTTGCGGCTGCTGTCAGGCCTTAGCCTCTAACAGTGACATGCATGCAAATGCCCAAAAACAGGTGGGTTGCTCTCAACTTGTTGCTAATTCCTTGCCCATGTGTGTTTGTGAGAATGTGATAAGAGAAGCAACATAAATCATAGCCGGATCAAAAATGCTATTTCTGGTGCATGGGCCTGTTGCACGTAGAAGTAAGCGACCAATCGAATTATAATTACGCCCACAGGACACTTCTGGTGAAATTGTCAATCATTCCCATACTGTTACTGAGACACTGTTAGGGGAAGTGACAAAATAACCACAGAGTCTGGAGTTAGAATTTCAATCCAATCATGCCACACACAGCCAGTGATGAAAATTACCCCTGGTATTCAAGGATTTGAAACTAATGCAGGGACAAAGCACCGTGTTGTTTCAGTTACATAACATCATTGTTAGCCTGCAACAAAATAATCCAACAAAACTGGCCCAAAGAGCCAAGCAAACTGGCACCATAACCAACAATTAGCCCTTCCCCTTCTCAATCACAGAATGGGGGCATTAAAAGTTAGAACTAAGAGGATTCATTGACTGTGGAACTGATGAAATAGTTGTAACTGCTACTTTGAGGTTAATGTGCCCTTTCTCCTGAGGGTGACCCTGTGAAGGTTTCATCCACAGAGTCAAATTATAATTGCTTTTAGTGTTATACTGTACAGATTTTAACAGTTCCTGTTTTAACTTAGTTCTGGTAAAGGGTCTCCACCCAAAATATGAACCTATTTGTTTCTCTTTATAGGTACTTGACAGACCTGCTGTGCATTTTCAATATTATGACCGAGAAATTCGACATCTGCCCAAAATGAGTGTGAAGTTGGCGAAGCACTTGTTCCAACAGTTGATTCATGCCGCATGAGACCCAAACAAAATTTGGTTTCTGGTCTCATTGAAATGCTGCCAGCAAGCTGAGGGTGCCAAACGGGTCCCCTGCTGCAACTCGATGGTTGTAGGAGAGCAAGAAATCATCTGGTTCCTATGCTGATTGGCCAGCTGTTCAGGTCAGGGGTCGGGGCGATCGCGGAGAGGGTCCTTGCATGGACCAGCAACGAGCCACAGTTTTTTGTGGGCTCAGGAGGAGCCCTCCTAATTCTCCTGGGCCCATGAAAATAAAAACTCAAAATTTCCTGGGCCATTTTTTGAACAGCCTCCAGCAGTTCCTTTAAGGATCACAGGATAGGCTGCTCAACGCCTGGTACAACTAGGTGAGCTTGCAGGGCGCATGCTTTGCCCATTTGTATATGAATTCTTAAATCAGGATTCTATAATTGGTGTATAACCCTGATATGCATATTTATGCAGCTTTCTGCCCAAACAGCCGGGCCTTGGGTATCAAAGAGGTGGCCAAGATGCCCCCACCCCCAATGAATTTTCAACTGAAGGTCACCCTTTTTTCAGGTGCAAAACAGGCAGCCATGAGTTGAATGTCACACTGTGTAAATATGACATAGCAGTTTATTTTTTCCCTTTTTTTTCTCATAAAATACAAGAATTGGTCATCTTTTCTAATTTGAGGCAAAATAAATCAATGTTTTTTTCCTTCAGTGTGGGTAGCTAGTTACCATATCATGATTATAAAAAAGCTAGAGGTCTCGTGGATAATTTTCTTCATAACTCCCCTCTTACCCCAAAAATGCATCACTTTCTGGAATGCTCTGACAAAAGTTGGTTTACTTTAAATTCTCCAGGTCTTAATTTTCTAAATTTATGCATGTGAAAGGTAGTTTGGTTAGTGCCAATTAGCTTGCAAATAAATGTTGCATAATGTGCAAAATTCAATTACGCTTAATACAATTAAAATACATTTAAACTTCATCAGATCTTGCATAATAGTAAAGGATAATGAGGCTCTATAATTGTATGTCTAATAGTAAATTAATATTTATGCAAAATGGAACTGTGTGCCGTTATCAGTGTAAGACAGTGGGAGGTACTTAGCACATTTTTAACAAACAAAACTAAAACAGGGCGATACCCAGTATTCAATATTTAAATGAAATCCAAACTTTAGTAACTGGCCATAATTGATGTTTTAGTCAACTTAACTAATTATATTAAAACCCTGTTGTAACTGTGGAGTAGCGGTAATTACTGGAAGTAGTACTTTACTATCTTGGGTAACACTGCAAATGGCGGTGAATGGAGAGTAACGTTACCACAGAAAGAGTGAACTAACATAATGGCCTAGGATTTTGTTGACACCGTGCCCATTTTATGGGCATAAAGATCATATTGGTAAAGGCTGAAGTATAAACATCCAGGGTACGTGTCTTAAACAGGCGGTGGATCTTTTGCATATGCAAATAGGACAGGTCAATCCATCATATTCTTAGTTGCTTTCTTTCACTCTTCTTGCCAAGGGCATGTGTTTATTAGGTAACCTATGGCCATGTTTTTGAGGACATGCTGGTTTTAGGATATTGCAGACAAGCTGCAAGCATTTAAGCATTTTGCTACAAAATGGCAGCCACCAGAAGCTCCAAGTTTCTTAGAGAGCTGAGTCTCCTTTCTCTTTGTGGGCTGAGTTCTGTTATCTTTAATGATTTGTATTCTGCAGTCTTCAGTCTCATGGAAGCTTGTATTTAGCTCTGCATGCATAATTATGTCATTTTCACCCCATTTAAGTTTTGTACATAATTAGTAAACACAAAAATGCCTTGACACAAAAGTTCTCCATCTCGGAATAGAATACTAAAAGTGTGTCATTATACAAAAAGCAAATGCGTTGATGCATAAATGTATGCTGTGCTTCACATATGTAACTAGAAAGTTGCATTTGATAAAATGGAAAACCTTCCATGACTCAAACAGCTTGCTGGGAGTTTCTATAGGAGCTTTGCAGAAAGGTTTAATGATGCAATGAAAAGAAGTGTAATTTAGTCCAATAGCTGGGATATGTTTTGCAGCTGCGAAAACTATAAACAACCATTTTAATGTTCATTGGATTTATACGAACAGCCCTACAGAATTTGTAATTATTGCCCATACCATATACAAAGACTAATACTATAGCAAAATACTGCGGATGCTGGAAATCTGAAATAACAACAGAAAGTGCTAGAAACACTCAGCAGGTCAGGCAGCATCAAGGAGAGAGAAACAGAGTCTATGGGCTGGATTTTATCAATGGGGATGCGTTGGGGGTGGGACTGCTGGTTGTCAGGTTTCAGTCCCACCCCAAATACGTCTGGCCAACCCATGCTATTTTCCCTTGATTGACCTTGTTAAGCCCGCCCTGCTGGCTTAGTAGGACAATTAAGGGAAAGCCGGTGACAGAGGACGTCAGCGTATGACGTTTCACCTGTCAAAAATTTTTGACAGATGAATTGTCATCGTTTGACAGCGTTGAGAAGCTGTCAAACACTGACAATCTCTGTTCTTTGGTGAGTCCTTGTACTGAAGACTCACCAAACCTCTTTCCTGAGCAGAAATCAGATGGCTGTTGCATCGGAGAATGCAGCAGCCATCCTGTCATCTCTGCCGTTGAGATGAGGCACCTCCGGATCCCCAAGAGTTGAAGCCTGTAGGAAGAAGCAAAGGTAAGTATTCTTATTCTAATGCTTTACACTCACATCCCATACTTACCTCTTCACACTTGCACCCATCACTCACCTCCTCAGCGGACTTTTCAACCCCTCTCAACCCTGCTCGCCTCACTGACCCTGATGAGGTTCACAGCCGTCGGGAAGCCTGCACTTGTGTGGGTAAAATGGGGATAATCCTCTTAACTGCCTGTTAACTACCTGTTAACAGGCAGTTAATTGGCTGTAATCCCCTTCCCACCACAAGGAGACGGGTCCCTGCGCGAGTCGGGGACCCGCCTCCCGGGAAGATGGCACGGAGGCGGGTTGGGAGTGGGGTTGGTACCAGCTCCCAGTTTCTGCCATTATCCCGGCAGTCCCGCCTCCATACCTGCCTCCCCAGGGCTGGCAAAATTCCCCCCTACATTTCAGGTCGAACCCTTCGTCAGAACTGGAAAAGGTTAGGGAAGAGAAATTTTTAAGCAGGGGATGAACAAGGTTGAAGAGACGAACGGAGATCCCGTCATACAAAGACATTTCTGCAACAAGACCAGGTCAATAAAGCTGAACAATGCAATAGCGCATTTTGAGTTTATAAGTGACACTGTACAATCTATACCCATTCCCCGTGTTACCAGTTCCCTCATATCTAGACGAATGACTCCTTTTGTTAGGACAAAGAACAAGGGGAAGTAAGGAAGAGTGAAAAAGAGTGAGGAAATGAAGAATTAACTGTATCTCGAACACTTAATACTTACATATTGATTAAATACTAAGCAAAACTATTGTATTTCTGTACAGCTTAGTAAAATATAATAATTGTATTGTTTGAAAACTTTTCTTGGGGGTAGAAATTCCTCTGTGCACAACTTGTAGCAAATTGATTAATGATCTTGGGCTTCCTGTGAGTTTTCACTTTTGTGGGCATTGCAAAAAAATGAAAAAGTCTGATCTTGACTTAGAAATGCTGCATGTCACACACTGTGAAATTCCTGCAAAGGGATTAGTTATGAAATAGAGTTAAAAGATTTTTGTATCATCATTAGTACCTTTGAATTTAGGCAATGAGTAGAATGCTCAAGAGATCATCAGTTCAGTACCAGACTGTTTTCCAGATAGTGGGAAATTTGGATGTTTTTTTCTCTACAGCTGCACTTTTGAGTGTCCATGTTCCATGTGTAATACAATCACTGCAAAATGTTGAAGCTTTAATATAAAGGTCATATGCTTAGGTAGCAGTGGGGGAATTAAAAACAGAACGTGTCAGGAAGGGACAGAAGGTATGGAGTAAAAAGTAAAGTACTAAAAAGGGAAAAAACAGGAACTAAGTGTTACAAAACATATTTGAAAGTTCTTTATCTGAATGCACGTAGCATTCGTAACAAAATGAATGAGTTAACGGCACAAATAACGACATATGGGTATGATCTTGTGGCCATTACAGAAACATGGCTGCAGGGTGACCATGACAGGGAATTAAACATACCAGGTTATTTAACAATCAGGAAGGACAGGCAGGAAGGGAGAGGAGGTGGGGTGGCTATGTTAATAAAGGAAGGAATCACTATAATACAGAGAAATGATATTGGGTCAAAGGAGCAGGATAGTGAAACAGTTTGGGTGGAGATAAGGAATAATAAGGGGAAAAAAACACTAGTGGGTGTAGTCTATAGGCCTCCGAACAGTTGCAACTCTGTTGGACGGAGTATTAATCAGGAAATAGTTGAGGCTTGTAATAAGGGAACAGCTATAATTATGGGGGATTTTAATTATCATATTAACTGGACAAATCAAATTGGGCAGAGCAGCCTTGAGGATGAGTTCATTGAGTGTATTAGGGATGGGTTTCTTGAGCAGTATGTAACTGAACCGACCAGGGGGCAAGCAACCTTAGATTTGGTCCTGTGTAATGAGACAGGATTAATTAAAAATGTCCAAGTAAAGGACCCCCTTGGAATGAGTGACCATAACATGGTTGAGTTCCATATTCAATTAGAGGGTGAGAAGGTTGGATCTCAAACAAGCGTGCTGAGCTTGAATAAAGGAGACTATGAAGGTATGAGAGCGGAATTGATTAGAGTGGACTGGGAAAATAGATTAAAGGGTAAGACGGTACATGATCAGTGGTGTACATTTAAGGAGTTATTTTACAACTTCCAAAAAATATATATTCCACTGAGGAAAAAAGGGTGTAAAAGAAAAGATAGCCATCCGTGGCTAAGTAAAGTAATTAAGGATAGTATCCGACTAAAAACAAGGGCATATAAGGTAGCCAAATCTAGCGGGAGGATGGAAGATTGGGAAGTCTTTAAAAGACAGCAAAAAATAACTAAAAGATTGATTAAGAAAGGGAAGATAGATTATGAAAGTAAATTAGCAAAAAATATAAAAACAGACAGTAAAAGTTTCTATAGTTATATAAAAAGATAAAGGGTGGCTAAAGTAAATGTTGGTCCCTTAGAGGATGAGACCGGGAAATTAATGGTGGAACACATGGAGATGGCAAAAACACTGAACAATTATTTTGTATCAGTCTTTACAGTAGAGGACACTAAGAATATCCCAACACTGGACAAACAGGGGGCTCTAGGGGGGGAGGAACTAAATACAATTAAAATCACTAAGGAAGTGGTACTTGGTGAAATAATGGGACTCAAGGCAGATAAATCCCCTGGACCTGATGGCTTGCATCCTAGGGTCTTGAGGGAAGTAGCGGTAGGGATTATGGATGCATTGGTAATAATTTTCCAAAACTCACTGGACTCAGCAAAGGTCCCGGCAGATTGGAAAACTGCTAATGTAACACTCTTATTTAAAAAGGGTAGTAGGCAGAAGGCTGGAAACTATAGACCTGTTAGCCTAACATCTGTGGTTGGTAAAATGTTAGAGTCCATTATTAAGGAGACAGTAACGGGACATTTGGATAAACATAATTTAATAGGATAAACTCAGCATGGTTTCATGAAGGGGAAGTCATGTTTGACAAATTTGCTTGAGTTTTTTGAGGAAGTAACATACAGGGTGGATAAAGGGGAACCAGTGGACGTAGTGTATTTAGACTTCCAAAAGGCATTTGACAAGGTGCCACACAAAAGATTATTGCTCAAGATAAAAAATCACGGGATTGGGTGTAATATTCTGGTGTGGGTGGAGGATTGGCTCTCTAACAGAAAGCAGAGAGTTGGGATAAATGGTTCGTTCTCAGATTGGCAACCAGTAACTAGTGGTGTTCCGCAGGGGTCAGTGCTGGGTCCCCAACTCTTTACAATCTATATTAACGATTTGGAGGAGGGGACCGAGTGTAACATATCATAGTTTGCAGATGATACAAAGATGGGACAGAAAGTAGTGAGTGAGGAGGACATAAAAAACCTGCAAAGGGACATATACAGGCTAAGTAAGTGGGCAGAGATTTGGCAGATGGAATACAATACTGGAAAGTGTGAAGTTATGCACTTTGGCAGGAAAAATCATAGAGCAAGTTATTATCTTAATGGCAAGAAACTGGAAAGTACTGTAGTACAAAGGGATCTGGGGGTCCTGGTGCACGAAACTCAAAAAGTTAGTATGCAGGTGCAGCAAGTGATCAAGAAGGCCAATGGAATGTTGGCTTTTATTGCTAGGGGGATGGAATATAAAAACAGGGAGGTATTGCTGCAGTTGTACAAGGTATTGGTGAGACCGCACCTGGAATACTGCATACAGTTTTGGTGTCCATACTTAAGAAAAGACATACTTGCTCTCGAGTCAGTACAAAGAAGGTTCACTCGGTTAATCCCGGGGATGAGGGGGTGGTCATATGAGGAGAGGTTGAGTAGATTGGGACTCTACTCATTGGAGTTCAGAAGAATGAGAGGCGATCTTATTGAAACATATAAGATTGTGAAGGGGCTTGATCGGGTGGATGCGGTGAGGATGTTCCCAATGATGGGTGAAACTAGAACTAGGGGGCATAATCTTAAAATAAGGGGCTGCTCTTTCAAAACTGAGATGAGGAGAAACTTCTTCACTCAGAGGGTGGTAGGTTTGTGGAATTTGCTGCCCCAGAAAGCTGTGGAAGCTACTTCATTAAATAAATTTAAAACAGAAATAGATAGTGTGATAAAAATAATAACTTCCGGGAAGTTATGTCATCACTTCCTGTGAACTGTGAACTGTGTACATACCTCACTTCCTGTCATATGTCACTTCCTGTTGGACTGGTATAAATACTGGTCTGTTCAGTATTGTAAGAGGCTTCTACCAGAGGCATGGTAAAGACCTCTCTTGTATATAGTGTGTTTATAAGTTACTTAAAGCTTACTTTAAAGTTACTTGATGGTAAGTCTCCTTTTTCTTACATCAATTTAAGTAACTTAGTATTTACACTGACAAATACTAGACCTTCAGACAAACTCGGAAGTTAAGGATCCAGGGAACCACCCATCATGGAGAAAATCCTTAGACCTATTCATCTGGACTTGGACCCGAATACACCAGCAGCTGGCAGGGTATGGAAGCATTGGTATCGTACTTTTGAGAATTTTCTGGATGAATGTAAAGCGGATGCTCCTGCTAAATTGAAGATACTTGTCAATTATGTGACCCCAAAAGTGTTCGAATATGTTGATGACTGGGATAATTACGAAGAGGTGATTCGGGCACTTAAGAAACTGTATGCGAAGACCCCAAATGAGGTCTATGCTAGACATCTACTGGCCACAGCCCGACAAGGGCCAGGGGAATCAATTGACAAATTCCTGCAAGAACTTCACAGGCTCAGCGTAGATTGTAACTTTCAGGCAGCCTCAGCTGAGCTGTACCGCCAAGAAATGATTCGTGATGCTTTCATCTGCGGGATTGCCTCTCCATTTATACGCCAGCGTCTACTAGAAAGTAAAACACTTGAGCTACAAAAAGCTTTTGACCTAGCTTGTTCACTGGATTTGGCAAAGAGAAATGCAGACCTCTATCAGCTGCCCAGATCTCGATCTGCTGCTGTAGCTGCAACCAGACAATTCAAGCGGTCTCAGGTGAACCCTATCATGGGGGAATCTAATTCTGATAATTCTGATGAAGAAGAGGAGGACGACCCCACTTTAGCAGCCTCTTGGCAATCTAGGAAGGAATGCTTCTTTTGTGGAGATGCTTTTCACCCTAGGAAAACCTGCCCTGCTCGCAATGCAATCTGCAGTTATTGCGGGAAAAAAGGACACTTTGCTAAAGTTTGCCTATCAAGGGCCTCTACGAGGGCCAATCCAGCTAAGGCCTACCGAACTGCCCCAATTAGGGCCTATCAAGATGCTCCAGCTAGGACCTATCAAGCTTCCTCTCGAGCTCTCTCCCGAAAAAGCACACCGAGAGTTTTAGCCACTCTCTGTGCAACGACACCAATTACAGCTGCTTGCCCACAGAACCTGTCTCAGGCAGCCACAAAAATTTCAATTAAAGGGCATACCTTAGATGCCTTAATTGACTCAGGAAGTACTGATAGTTTCATTAAGGAACAGATTGTTGCGAAATTGAAACTACATGTCTTCCCATCGGACCAGGCAATTGCGATGGCCCAGTCATCACTTAATACCAGAATCTCCGGCTTTTGTGTTGTTGATATGACACTTCATGGTCGTATGTATCCCTCCACCCGACTTTCGGTGCTCAAAGACTTATGTAGTGATCTCCTCTTAGGGCTGGACTTCCAAAAACAGCATAAGAAACTCACCATTGAGTTTGGTGGATCCAAACCCGGACTTACTATTTCTAATATATCGTCTAAATTACCATTTTGTGCATTATCAGCAGCTTCACTTGATGAACCCTCATTATTTGCCAGTATTCCGCCTCAATGCCAACCGATAATAACGAAATTGCGGCGCTTTAATCAGGAAGACCAATCTTTTATTGCGGCTGAAATCTCTCGACTTCTAGCAGAGGATATCATTGAACCATGTTCGTCGCCCTGGCGGGCTCAAGTCGTCATTGTCAAGAACCCTCTAAAACCTCACAAACAGCGACTATGCATCGATTATTCGCAAACCATCAAACAATATACCGACTTGGATGCCTACCCATTGCCACGCATTGATGATATGGTTAATAAACTGGCCGAATACAAAGTGTTCTCAACTTACGATTTAAAAAGTGCCTATCATCAGTTACCCTTGAAGGTCTCAGATAAGCAGTACACAGCCTTTGAGGCTAATGGACGGCTGTACCAATTTCGTCGCCTCCCATTCGGGGTTACTAATGGAGTGGCTGTCTTTCAACGGGCAATGGATGGCCTGGTTAAGCAGGAAAACCTAAGGGACACTTTTCCCTATCTTGATAACATTACCATTGCAGGTCACGATCAACAGGAACACGACTCCAACCTCCAAAAATTTCGGGATGCCCTCCATCGCCGTAATTTGACCCTGAATGAATCCAAATCTGTTGAGTCGCAACCGACCATCAACATCCTTGGCTACTGCGTAGGCAATGGTATCATTAAGCCAGACCCAGAAAGACTTCGCCCGCTCCAAGAGCTCCCGTCACCTAAGAATCCGGCTTCTTTACGTCGGGCTCTCGGTCTGTTTGCATACTACGCTAAATGGATTCCTCATTTTTCGGACAAAATCCAACCCTTGCTGCATGCTAGATCATTTCCACTGGGAACAGCGGCTGTTGCAGCCTTTAACCTTCTCAAAAAACAGTTGGAGAAAGCGGCTCTTCACTCCATTGATGAGAATCTCCCTTTCGTGGTTGAATGTGATGCCTCGGAGGTGGCAATCTCGGCTACTCTGAATCAGGAAGGTCGTCCTGTAGCATTTATGTCCAGGACCTTACAAGGTGCCGAGCTACATTATCCTCCGGTTGAGAAAGAAGCCACAGCCATCATAGAGGCAGTACGGAAGTGGAACCATTTTCTAGCTCGCCAGCACTTTACATTGATCACGGACCAACGATCAGTCGCCTTCATGCTCGATAATCGAAAACGAACCAAAATTAAGAATAATAAAATACAACTTTGGAGGATGGAACTGGCCTCTTTTGGTTATACCATTCTCTATCGGCCTGGCAAGGAGAATGTGGCCCCGGACACCCTCACACGGGCATTCTGCTCCACTATGTCATCCTCCACTCTCATGGATGTCCACAATGGTTTGTGTCATTCTGGCGTTACGCGCATGCTACATTTCGTACGATCACGGAATCTCCCTTTTTCCACTGGAGATGTAAAGAAAATATGCTCAGAATGCCGGCTTTGTGCGGAATTAAAACCTCAGTTCTTCCGCCCCTCAGATGGTATACTCATACATGCAACCCAACCGATGCAACGACTTAGCATCGATTTTAAGGGCCCAGTGCCCTCTTCAACTCGGAACACATATTTGCTCACCATGATCGACGAATATTCACGTTTTCCGTTTGCCTTCCCCTGCTCCAATATGCTGGCGTCCACAGTAATCTGCTGCCTTGAGCAGGTATTTTCTCTCTGTGGCATGCCGGCTTATATTCACTCAGATCGGGGTCCATCCTTTATGTCAAGGGAACTCAAGGACTACCTCTCAGAACGGGGAATTGCTACAAGCAAAACAACACCATGCCATCCCATCGGAAATGGGCAGGTGGAGAGGTATAACGGTATCATCTGGAATTCCGTACGTCTCGCTTTAAGATCTCGGGGCCTACCAGACCAGCAATGGGAAACAGTGCTTCCGGATGCATTGCACTCTATACGGTCCCTGCTTTCTACAGCCACAAATACTACACCTCATGAGCGGTTCTTTGGATTCCAGCGTCGCTCATCTCATGGGACATCACTCCCGTCATGGCTAACTACTCCTGGACCTGTATTACTCCGAAGATACGTTCGGACGTCTAAAAATGACCCTCTTGTAGACGAGGTCGAACTAACCGATGCCAACCCCACCTATGCAAACATACGATATTCCGACGGCCGAGAATCTACCGTATCATTACGGGATCTGGCTCCCTGCCCACCAGGACCTAGTGGGACATCGGGTGATGGCATTTCACCAGGAAACTCTTGGGACCTATCGGGTACCCCTCTCCAGGATCCTGATCGGACACCAACTAGCTTGGTGCCGGTAGAACCCCGTGCTCAAGGTTGCGACCCTCCCAGTACCGCGCATGAAAGTACTGATCCACCACAGACCAGCTCTGCACCTCCCTCTGAACAGAGGCAGTCCGACTTTGAACCTATTGGGGCTCGTACTCGAAGCCATGATCTCCCCGACCCTTCACAGGGCAATCCAGGCCACACAGACTCTGACCAATGGCCAACCGCATGTAAGCGGACCAGCGACCCTCTACGACGGGAATCCAAACGGGTGCGACTCTTCCTTGTTCGGCGGCTGCGGACCAAAAGGTAGACCACAGCCTCCTAATCCTGCAGGAGGGAAGAATGTGATAAAAATAATAACTTCTGGGAAGTTATGTCATCACTTCCTGTGAACTGTGAACTGTGAACTATGAACTGTGTACATACCTCACTTCCTGTCATATGTCACTTCCTGTTGGACTGGTATAAATACTGGTCTGTTCAGTATTGTAAGAGGCTTCTACCAGAGGCATGGTAAAGACCTCTCTTGTATATAGTGTGTTTATAAGTTACTTAAAGCTTACTTTAAAGTTACTTGATGGTAAGTCTCCTTTTTCTTACATCAGATAGTTTCCTAGAAGTAAAGGGAATTAAGGGTTACGGGGAGCGGGCAGGAAATTGGACATGAGTCTAGGTTCGGAATGGTCATGGCCCTGTGGGTAGTGGAGTGGGCCCAGGGGCCGTGTAGCCTGGTTCTGCTCCTACTGTGTTCTAATTCTGTGTTAGATTTCAGGAGATGGTTTTATTCCTGTTCCTGGCTGGGGTGGAGATCGCCTTTACAGAAGGTAAGTACTGTAGAAAATATAGGGACAGAGTGATCACCTGGAAGAATTTCGATCGCCTAGATGGGTCGGAGAGGAATTTCCCAGATTTTTTTCTCCCAAATTAGCCATTGGGTCTTTATCTGGTTTTTCGCCTCTCCCGGGAGATCACATGGGTTCGGGTGGATGCAGAGTGATAGAAGATTTGAGGTTAGGATCAGATCAGCCATGATCTTATTGAATGGTGGAGCAGGCTCGAGGGGCCGATTGGCCTACTCCTGCTCCTATTTCTTGTGTTCTTATGTTCTTAAATGTATATATTGAATAGATAAAATAGGGACCTGAGCACAAAATGTAGACTGACTCTAGTGCAGTACTGAGGGAGTGTTGCACTGTCGGAGATAGCGTATTTTGGATGAGACGTTAAACCAAGGCCCTGTCTACCCTCTTGGGTGAACGTAAAAGATCCCATGGCACTATTCGAAGAAGAGCAGGGGAGTCCTACCCAGTGTTCTGGCCAATATTATACCCTCAACCAACGCCAAAAAACTGATTCTTCTTCTTAGGCAGTCCCTCGGAAACGAGGATGACTTGCTTCCACACTAAAAATGAGTTCTCAGGTGACTGATGAGTCCAAGGTGCGGCAGGTGGTGGTTGAAGGGGCGGGTGGGTGGGGTGTTTGGGTTGACGTGCGCTCCTTCCGCTCTTTGTGCTTGGCTTCCACTTGCTCCCAGCGAATAGACTCGAGGTGTTCGGCACCTTCCCGGATGCTTCTCCTCCACTTTGAGCGGTCTTGGGCCAGGGATTCCCAGGTGTCAGAGGGATGTTACACTTTTTCAAGGAGGCTTTGAGGGTTTCCTTGAAGCGATTCCTCTGCCCACCTGGGGCGCTCTTGCCGTGCCGGAGCTCCGAGTAGAGCGCTTGTTTTGGGAGTCTCGTCTTGGGCATGCAGACGATGTGGCCCATCCATTGGAGCTGATCGAGCGTGGTCAAAGCTTCGATGCTGGGGATGTTGGCCTGAGCGAGAACATTGACGTTGGTGTATCTATCCTGCCAATGGATTTGCAGGATCTTGCGGAAGTGGCGTTGGTGGTACCTCTCCAGTGCTTTGAGCTGCCTGCTGTACACGGTCCATGTCTCTGAAGCCTACAGCAAGGCGGGTATCACTGCTGGTCTGTTGACCATGAGCTTGGTACTGGGTTTGAGGTCCTGGTCTTCAAACACTCTCTTCCTCAGGCGACCGAAGGCTACACTGGCACACTGAAGGCGGTGTTGGACTTCATCATCGACGTCTGCCCTTGTTGACGGTATGGAAAGTGATCCACATTGTCCAAGGCCTCGTCGTGGATTTTGATAATCGGGGGGGCCGTACTGTGTGGCAGGGGCAGGTTGGTAGAGGACCTTTGTCTTACAGATGTTTAGTGTAAGGCCCGTGCTCTTGTACGCTTCGGTGGAGGTGTTGACGATGGGTTAGAGTTCGACCTCCGAGTGTGCGCAGACGTAAGCATCGTCTGCATACTGTAATTTGATGACAGAGGATGGGACAACCTTGGATCTGGACTGGAGGTGACAGAGGTTGAACAGTTTCCCATTTGTTCTGTAGATTAGCTCCACTCCAGCGGGGAGCTTACTGAGGGTGAGATGGAGCATTGCAGTAAGGAAGATCGAGAAGAGCGTTAGTGCGATGACATAGCCTTGTTTGACCCC
Organism: Somniosus microcephalus; assembly: GCF_052327205.1. Classification (NCBI taxonomy): domain Eukaryota; kingdom Metazoa; phylum Chordata; class Chondrichthyes; order Squaliformes; family Somniosidae; genus Somniosus; species Somniosus microcephalus. The sequence goes on along the minus strand of NC_140993.1, from coordinate 81,826,170 downwards.
AGTCTGTACGTGAATTGGGTCTGTGGTGGATCCATTGGTCAGGATCACAGCTTGCATGTTATCGTGAAGCAGCTGGAGGATGGTGACAAACTTTTGAGGGCAGCCGAATTTGAAGAGGACACTCCATAATCCCACACGGTTGACAGTGTCGAAGGCCTTTGTCAGGTCAAAGAAGGCCATGTACAGCAGTTGGTGCTGTTCCCTGCATTTCTCTTGTATTTGACGCGAGGTGAAGATCATGTCCATTATGCCCCTTAGTGGGCAGAATCTGCATTGCGACTCTGGGAGGAGCTCATCAGCCACTGGGAGAAGGCGGTTGAGGAGGATTCTTATGATAACTTTCCCTGTGGCAGACAGCAGAGAAACTCCTCGGTAGTTACTGCAATCGGACTTGTCACCTTTCTTGAAGATGGTCACGATTATGGCATCTCTGAGATCCCCTGGCATGCTCTCCTTCCAAATAAGAGAAATGAGTTAATGTATTCTCACCAAAAAACAAATTATCTGGTCATTGTCTCATTGCTGTTTGTGGAACCTTACTGTGCACATATTGACTGATGTGTTTTCTGCATTACTACACTTCAAAAATTTTGATTGGCTGTAAAATGCTTTGGGATGTCATGAGGTCATGAAAGAAGCTATATAAATGCAAGAATTTGTTTCTATTAATTCTGTTCTAGAAAATATGACATTCTAGCTCTTCATACACCCATGCAAAACTATAGTCTAAATTATACATCAGTTGTGCACGAAACACAAAAAGTTAGTATGCAGGTGCAGCAGGTGATCAAGAAGGCCAATGGAATGTTGGCTTTTATTGCTAGGGGGATGGAATATAAAAACAGGAAGGTATTGCTGCAGTTGTACAAGGTATTGGTGAGACCACACCTGGAATACTGCGTACAGTTTTGGTGTCCATACTTAAGAAAAGACATACTTGCTCTCGAGGCAGTAGAAAGAAGGTTCACTCGGTTAATCCCGGGGATGAGGGGGTTGACATATGAGGAGAGGTTGAGTAGATTGGCACTCTACTCATTGGAGTTCAGAAGAATGAGAGGCAATCTTATTGAAACATATAAGATTGTGAAGGGGCTTGATCGGGTGGATGCGGTGAGAATGTTCCCAATGATGGGTGAAACTAGAACTAGGGGGCATAATTTTAGAATAAGGGGCTGATCTTTCAAAACTGAGATGAGGAGAAACTTCTTCACTCAGAGGGTGGTAAGTCTGTGGAATTTGCTGCCCCAGAGAGCTGTGGAAGCTACATCATTAAATACATTTAAAACAAAAATAGACAGTTTCCTAGAAGTAAAGGGAATTAGGGGTTACGGGGAGCGGGCAGAAAATCTGACATGAGTCTAGGTTCGGATCGGTCATGGCCCTGTGGGTGGCGGAGCGGGCCCAGGGGCCGTGTAGCCTGGCCCTGCTCCTACTTCTTGTGTTCTAATTCTGTGTTAGATTTCAGGAGATGGTTCTATTCACAGGGATTAGTGGAGACCTCGGGAACAGGCTGCCAGCTAGGAGTCCTTCAAGAGTAAATTGGGCCTGTTCCTGGCTGGGGTGGAGATCACCTCTTACAGAAGGTAAGTACTGCAGGAAATACAGGGACAGAGTGATCTCCTGGACGAGTTTCGATCGCCTAGCTGGGTCGGAGAGGAATTTCCCAGATTTTTTATCCCAAATTGGCCATTGGGTTTTTTATCTGGTTTTTCGCCTCTCCCGGGAGATCACATGGGTTCGGGTGGGATGGAGAGTGAAAGTAGATTTGAGGATAGGATCAGATCAGCCATGATCTTATTGAATGGCGGAGCAGGCTTGAGGGGCCGATTGGCCTACTCCTGCTCCTATTTCTTATGTTCTTATGGGATGTCACTATTGCCAAGTCCAAAACTAGACAGAAGACTGGAGGGTAGGACCAAGGGTGGAGCTTAGGTAAACTTTCTTTAAATTGTATTAAGGCAAATTATTTCAATTATTGTGTGGCCGCAACATTCAGATGATATACTGGCACAGGGGTACATTTATTTTAATGCTAGTCCTCTCTGTTGTAGGATTTTTGGCTCCTGCCTTTTTGCCAGTTCTTTATTTAGATCTTGCAGACTTGGGAGCATTGCCTGTATTTCCTTATTATTTTTTAGTATTTTATTATATTTCATATAATTTGTTGTGCCATGTTTTGTAGTAATATTCCCTGATATATGGTTTGCCATTATTGTGTAAGGTAATTATTTTACCATTTTTTCTCTCTTTAGCTTTTTCATAGGTGCGATATAAACTACTCTCCTCGTTGCCCATGGTGCTGGTAGATAAGGTGGTTAAGAAGGCATAGGGGATACTTTTCTTTATTAGCCGAAGCATAGAATTTATGAGCAGCGAGGTTATGCTTGAACTGTATAAAACACTAGTTAGGCCACAGCTAGAGTACTGCGTACAGTTCTGGTCACCACATTACAGGAAAGATGTGATTGCACTAGAGAGGGTACAGAGGAGATTTATGAGGATGTTGCCAGGACTGGAGACTATTAGCTATGAGGAAAGATTGGATAGGCTAAGTTTGTTTTCTTTGGAACAGAGGAGGCTTAATTGAGGTGTATAAAATTATGAGGGGCCTAGATGGAGTGGATAAGAAGGACTTATTTCCCTTAGCAGAGAGCATAGATAACCAGGGGCATAGATTTAAAGTAATTGGTAGAAGGATTAGAGGGGAGTTGAGAACTTTTTTCACCCAGAGGGTGATCGGGTCTGGAACTCACTGCCTGAAAGGGTGGTAGAGGCAGAAGCCCTCATTGCATTTAAAAAGTACTTGGATATGCATTTGAAGTGCCATAACCTACAAGGCTACGGACCAAGAGCTGGAAAGTGGGATTAGGCTGGATAGCTCTTTTTCGGTCAGCACAGACACGATGGGCCAAATGGCCTCCTTCTGTGCCATAAATTCTATGGGGAAAAAATTTGGTTGCTTTGTGCCTCCCGTTAGCGCCCTAAGAGGGCATTAATGGGGCGCAAAGCAACTAGCGCCCGGGTGCAGCGCCACCAACATCACCCGCGAAATTCAGTGGGAGATTAGCGGCGGCAGTAACCGTTAGCAGCCCATGGTGATGCATCACCGGCGATGACGTGATCGCCGTGCGCAGCGCCCCAGCCGCGATTTTTGGTAGCGCCCCCTGACTTACCGCCGGACACTATGTCCGACGGGGTCAGGGGGCCCTACCGGCGGACGGGGCAGTGCTAATTAAAGGCAAGGTGCTGGGCGGCCATTTTTGTTGCTAGCCGCCTGCCAGCACCTGCCCCCTCTGCTGTCCCCGGCCTCCTCTGAAGCCCCCCCACGGAGTGCCGGCTGCGCTCTGTGAGCCCGGCACTTCTCTTGACTGCCGGTCTCTTTTGCCGGCACTCCGATCCTTGGTGGCCCCAGCTGGGCCTGGGTCACGCTGTGCAAGGCCCCTCCCCTTTAAGAAGGGGAGGAAGGGCTGCAGTACCGTGTTACGTAGGGCCATAATATTCCCTCGCAGCGCCCCAAGAGGGAGGTGGGGTGCTTCCAGTAGCACCCCGCTTCCCTCTTGGGGTGCTACTGATGAATTTCGGCCGCGGGGGGCGCTAATTTTTCGAGGCACTAAAAGTAGCGCCCCAGCGAAGTTAGCGCCCCAAAGGGGGTGTGACTCAATTTTCCCCCCTATGATTCTATGAATATCCTTTATATATAGGAGTTGTAACAATTGAGATTCAGTTCAGTTTTGATATTTTGTTGTTAACCCCACTTTTGTCTATGATATATCTTGCTATTAGCTTTTTCATTCTAATATGGTACATACTGGTCAAAAACCAGGTTCACTCACAAAAAATGGCCCAGATTGTTTTGACACACAATAGCCCCAGAACAGATGTTATGTCTGTGACAGATATCTTAAGGAGGAGCAAGTAATTCAGTTAAGATACTGGCATTCTGTGAGTTTTGTTTGAATATGTCTTTGATTAGTAGATCCATTTGAGTTTAAGAAATACATATTTATATTTCTTCTACAGAAATAGATAATTCAGAAATACCTCAGCAGCAATCTACCTCAGCAGCAATCTACCACATAGAATTTTAACCCCCAAGAACAGCTGGGTTGGGGGCGGGTGGGTAGCTAAAATGATTGATTTTTGGATCGGGACTGCAACCCGACTCCATCGCACCCACTTTCGGGTTTAATGGAGGCGTGATTGGATGCATGCGAATAACCTGCTCGCCACAGTCAGGACCTTAATTAGTGCAGACGAGCGGGTAGTTATCGTAGCAATTAACATCCATATGAGACGCTAATTAAATCTTTTAAATTGAATTTCACTGGCCTTTAAATGTAACGTCTCCAGCACGGGATTCTCGTGGTTCGTGAATCTCGTCAGTGAAATGGAGGCAGTTCATGAGGGTATTTAAAGTTGAGAGTGCCCCATCTGAATAAAAGCTCAGTTAGAGAGAAAGAAAAAGAAAGACTTGCATTTATATAGCGCCTTTCATGACTTCAGGACATTCCAGAGCACTTTACAGCCAATGAAGTACTTTTGAAGTGTAGTCGCTGTTGTAATGTAGGAAACGCGGCAGCCAATTTGCACACAGCAAGCTCCCACAAACAGCAATGTGATATTCATAGAATCATAGAATAATACAGCACAGAAGGAGGCCATTCGGCCCATCAAGTCTGCACCGGCTCTTTCGAAGAGAAATCCAGTTAGTCCCACTCCCCCGCTCTTTCCCCATATTCCTGCAATTTTTTCTCCTTCAAGAATTTATCCAATTCCCTTTTGAAGGCTAGTATTGACACTGTATCCACCACCCTATCAGGTAGTGTATTCCAAATCCTAACCGTTCGTTGTGTAAAAAAGGTTTCCCTCATGTCGCCACTGGTTCTTTTGCCAATCAACTTAAGTCTGTGCCCTCTCATTGACCCTTCAGCCATTGGAAACAATTTCTCTTTATTTACTTTATCTAAACCCTTCATGATTCATTATCAGATCTCCTCTTAGTCTTCGCTACTCGAAGGAGAACAACCCCAGCTTCGCTAGTCTATCGACGTAACTGTAACCTCTCATCCCTGGAACCATTCTAGTAAATCTCTTCTGTACCCTCTCAAAAGTCTTCACATCCTTCCTAAAGTGTGGTGCCCAGAACTGGACACAATACTCGAGCTGAGGCCGAACTAGTGTTTTATAAAGGTTTAACATAACTGCCTGACTTTTGTACTCTAAGCCTCTATTTATAAAGCCCAGGATCACATATGCTTTATTAACTGCTTTGTTAACCTGTTCTGCCTCCTTCAAAGATTTGTGCACAAACAACCCCAGGTCTCTCTGTTCTTGCACCCATGTTAAAATTGTACCATTTATCTTGTTTTATCTCTCCTGTAAGATTTGCAAAATTTCTGCATTTCCCCGAAGGTTGTTATTAATAAACGGGACCCTGTGTGGACATTTTAAATCAAGAAGGGTACCCAAAATGGCGTCCGTGCCTCGTGGCAGCAAGCCTGTGAGATTTTAAAATGGACTCTGCAACGCAGATAGCTTGGAGAAATTGAAACCAAGCTGTAGGCTTCTGTGAAGAGAGACTTTGTATTTTGAAACCAGACAGGACTCTGAATTATGCATTAGACCGAATTGGAGGCAAATCTAAATTCAGTTTAGGCCTATAATTAAGGCCATCAAGCAGTCTACATATATTATCGGAAACAGATTAACAGAGCCATCGAGGCTGGACAGGCCCATCAAGGAACTTTCAGGACAATACAAGTCAATTATCGGGCCAGTAGATGCGATTACCGGCCATCTAAAACCAGTTAGTATGGATTGCTACTATTATTTAAAATAGCCCGCCAAGATTAAAACAAAGAACTAACCTGATTTGGCGCACAGATAAGGGTTTTTGACGAAGGTATAATTGAAGGCCCCCTCGGGTAGCGTGTGTGTTCGTGTTCGGTGTTCTTGTTGGTTGGTATGCTGGTGCTGCTCTTCGGCCCCTCGCCCTCGTGGCTCCCGCTCTTTCCCCGTCCCGCGCTTACCCCCTGGCCTTTGCCCGTGCACTTTTCCCACTCCATCTGGAACTAGCCCCGGCACCGGGTTGGGCGGACACGGACAATTCAGGCCAGACGAGGCGGGACGCGACGAGGGGAGGAGGGAAGACCACCAAAGGGAAGGCCACCTGAGGAAGACCGGCTGAAGAAGACCAACTGAGGAGACGAACTGAGGGGAGGCTTCGAATTATTGGACCTTCAGCCTCAGCTGACCTTCGAATATCTGCACACCAAATTTACCTGGCGGCTGTCGACGAAGCATCATCCCTGCAAGGTAAAGTACCCAAACAGAGACTTTAACTTTGGGGTACTCGAACGTGGACAACGCCCTTGTAGCGCCTGGAGGCCACGTGATGACGGCAGGCTCCAGAGAGCACCAAGAGCGAACCCCGAACCCAACCGCTGTTTTGAGTCTAACAAACCTTTTGATTGGTGAGCATGAAGTTCTGACCCCTCATAGCTTAATCTAGTTAGGTATAGGGGGTGGGATAAGGATAAGGGGATTGTTAAGATAGTTGTTTTCCCTCGATGTGCCGTGTGTTCCCCATTCCCTGTATAAGTATAGTTATTATTATTCTTTTGCATTTGTATTTTTGCCTGTAGAAGTGTACGCTAGTAATTTTTCCCATAAGATTGTATCAAGTTTTGCTCTTCAATAAAATCTTGTTTTTTGTTTACATCCAATCACCTGTCTACTCGAGTCTTCTCTGTACTGCCACCTTGTACCTAAGTCCGCTGTCTAGAACCCAGGGGCATGGGAGCGATTCGAACCGCTCATAAACGGTCAGAGGCATAACTGACTGGGCGTACGTACGTGCCAAACAACACCACCACATGCCACCCCCTACACTCCTCAATCTTCCTCCCAAAATTTAGCACCTCACACTTTTCTGCTTTGAATTTCATCTGCAATGTGTCCGCCCATTCCACCAGCTTGTCTACATCCTCTTGAAGTATATTGCTAAATTCCTCACTGTTTATTACACTTTCAAGTTTCGTGTCATCTGCAAATTTTGAAAATGTGCCCTATACCCCCAAGTCCAAGTCATTAATGTACATCAAAAACAGCAGTGGTCCTAGTACTGAACCTTGGGGAACGCCACTGTATACCTCCCTCCAGTCTGAAAAACAACAATTCACCACAACTCTCTGTTTTCTATCCCATAGCCAATTTTGTATCCATGCAGCTACTGCCCCTTTTATCCCTTGGGCTTCAATGTTGCTAACGAGCCTAATATGTAGTACTGTAGGAACGGAAGTTCCTATCTGAATAACGAAGTCCAACGCAGTGAAACAAAATGATCAAGCTTTAATAAACAAATTACTTTAACTAATAAACTACAAAAGCAGATGTCAGCAGGTCTGTGCAGTTCTACAGCCTCTCCAAGACTGCCACTAAATACTGGAAACCGACGTCATGACGTCATCACGCTTTCCGCGCCAACTGGGGGTCACGTGATCGGCGTCATGACGTCATCACGCAGAAATACAAGAAACTACATACAGCTTAAAGGTGCAGTCCGCAACTGCACTACAGAGTGGTTAAAGGAATGATTACTGATTGTTCAGTGTCTCTTGGTGGCTCCACCACAGGCGCCCCCCCAGAATTCTCTTTAACAGACAGCGTCAAACGAACAGGAGGTTTAATGATTCTGCCCGAACGACTACGAACTTCAGACAATGGACCGTTGGAAGATGAGCCAATACTTGGCTGTGTCTGAAGCGGTACATCTGGGGTGGAGGAAACAGTAGCAGAAGGTGTAGATGAGGATGAAGCTGAAGCAGGCAATTTAATAGTAGACTGCTGCTTAATTGGTCTAGTAGCCAACGGTGGTCGTCCACGGCGAGGTGGCTGAGCAACAACCACTGGTTCACTCCGATCCAGATGGGCTGGTTTAAGTCAGTCGATGGAGATGGTATCAGACTTACCTCCCACTTCGACCGTAAAATATTTCTCTCCCGCTGCAATGACATGAAACGGTCCAGCATAAGGTGGTCTGAGTGTATCTCTACGAGCATCCTGCCGAATAAAAACATAATCGGAACTCATAAGTTCTGCCGGAACATGAGGCCTCTGTAGGTTGTGATGCGAGGTTGGAATAGGCAGGAAATTATTTGCCACCTCTTGATGCTGAAGGAGCTGCTGAGCAGGCGACCACGATTCTGTATGTGGAGGGAGGAAATCCCCTGGTACTCGAAGTGCTTGACCGTAGACTAACTCAGCTGATGAAGCCTGGAGGTCATCTTTGGGGGCTGTACGGAGGCCTAGCATCACCCAAGGGAGTCTATCCACCCAGTTGGAACCACGCAAGCTGGCACGGAGGGACGCCTTTAGAGACCGATGAAACCTTTCACATAGGCCATTTGCTTGCGGATGGTAAGCGGTGGTACGGTGCAGCTTGGTACCCAAGCCCTGTGCAACTGCATTCCACAACTCTGACGTAAATTGTGGACCTCGGTCAGAGGAGATATCAGATGGTACTCCAAACCGGGCCACCCACGACGAAATGAACGCCCTGGATACGTCCGCTGTGGTAGTAGCAACCAAGGGAATCGCCTCTGGCCACCTGGTAGTACGGTCCACTATTGTCAGGAGATGCATAAAACCCCGCGAAATGGGGAGGGGGCCCACTAAGTCCACATGTACATGGTCGAACCGGCGTTCAGGCACTGGAAAGATGGCCATTGGAGCCTTCGCGTGACGGTGGACCTTTGATTTTTGACAGTCCACGCAATTGTTTGTCCAGTCCTTAACGTCTAAATGCAGTCCCTTCCAAACAAATTTACGGGACATAAGTCGTTGTGAAGCTCGCATCCCCGGGTGTGATAAGCCATGTATAACCTGAAAAATCTTCTTACGCCATTCGACTGGCACAATGGGCCGGGGCACTCTCATGGATGTGTCACACAAGAGCGTGGTTCCTGCTGATTGGAACATAACATCGGCTACCTGCAAGCTAGCAGGCATGGTCCGATACGCCTGAACTTCAGGATCCGCCAGCTGTTCTTTCGCCAACCCGACGAAATCGATTCCCAGGTGAATCGTCTGGACTGGGGCACGCAACAGGCAATCAGCCACAAGATTATCTTTGCCAGACACATGTCGTAAATCCGTCGTAAATTCAGATATAAATGTAAGGTGGCGCTGTTGCCGGGCTGACCACGGCTCCGCCGTTTTGGCCATTGCAAAAGTGAGCGGTTTATGGTCCACAAATACAGTAAACGGACGCCCTTCTAGGAGAAAACGAAAATGCCGGATGGCCAAAAACAAGGCCAGCAACTCCCTATCAAAAGTGCTATATTTTCGCTCATTTTTATGCAGTTGGCGGCTAAAAAAGGCCAATGGCTGCCAAGTCCCGTCAACCCATTGTCCCTGCACTGCCCCGATGGCGTAATCGGAGGCATCGGTAGTAAGGGCGATGGTCGCGCCCGGGAGTGGGTGTGCAAGCATAGTTGCATCTGCCAATGCCGCCTTGGTGTTCAGGAATGCCTGGTCCATCTGTGGTGTCCAAATGATAACATCTTTACCTGACCTCCCTTTAAGTGCTTTGTACAGCGGCTGCATTAATTGGGCTGCCTTGGGGACAAAACGATGATAAAAATTTACCATCCCCAGGAACTCCTGAAGAGATTTAAGTATATGAGGCCACGGGAATGCCGTAACTGCCTTTACCTTAGTGGCCAGTGGGATGGCGCCTTCTGAGGTGATCCTATGCCCCAGAAAGTCAATGCTGGTTAACCCAAACTGGCATTTGGCTAGATTTATAATGAGGCCATGTTGGCTGAGACGGGCAAAGAGTGTACGTAAATGAGCCATGTGCTCTTCCTTATCTTTACTAGCAATGAGAATGTCATCCAAGTAAATGAAAATGAAAGGAAGGTCCCGTAACACAGAGTCCATAAGTCGCTGAAAAGCCTGAGCTGCAATTTTTAATCCAAACGGCATGCGAAGGAACTCAAAAAGGCCAAACGGTGTGATGACCGCCATTTTGGGGACGTCTTGAGGGTGCACAGGAACTTGGTGATATCCACGAACGAGATCTACTTTGGAAAATATTGAGTTGCCGGCCAAATGAGCCGAAAAATCCTGTATATGCGGTATTGGATACCTATCCGGCATAGTGGCTTCGTTAAGGCGTCTGTAATCCCTACAAGGCCTCCATCCACCACCTGGTTTAGGTACAATGTGTAATGGGGAAGACCAAGGACTGTCGGAGCGTCGGACAATCCCAAGGCGCTCCATAATCTGAAACTCTGCCTTTGCGGCTATAAGCTTTCCGGGTTCCAATCTTCGTGCCCGAGCGTAAACAGGCGATCCCGTTGTGGTGATATAATGCACCACACCGTGCTTCGCGACTGCTGCCGAGAATGTAGGCCTGGTGAGCCCCGGGAACTCGCCAAGTAGGCGCCTAAACCCTTCCTGCGATGGAACCGCACAGGCAACCGACCAGGAGACAGCAGTACTGCGGTGACAAGGCACCGCATGGAAAGTAGATGCATTAATGAGTCGACAATGTTGGACGTCGACCAGAAAACCATAGGCACAAATAAAATCAGCCCCCAGGATGGCCTGTGATACTTTAGCCGTTATGAATTCCCATACAAAACGTTGACCTCCAAGAGTTAAATTAACTGTCCGTTTACCGAACGTGCGAATGGCCGCACCATTGGCTGCCTCGAGGGAAGGGCCGTGACCGCTGGATTGTAGATCTAGCTTTGAAACTGGAAAAATACTGCACTGAGAACCAGTATCACACAAGAATCGTTGCCCTGTTCTGGAATCAGTAATATAGAGGAGTTTTCCTGCTGAACCGACTGCCATGGTGAACTGGGTGTGTTTGTCAGCCCCTGCCTTCTTCATCGAAGTTTGTGAGTCTGCTGGAGACTTTTTTTCAACCCAACTGCAGGGTGGACGGCAGCGTCGAGCTTTGGCACCAAAACGGGCGTGGTACATACACCAGCCTGCTGGAGGAGGGCTGGACTTTGCTCGCGTAGGGGAAAGACGCCTCGTAGCTGCGCAACTCTGCTGTATGACCATAAAAGTCTTATCTGCCTCTGCAGCCAGCTCGGCACAGTCCGTAATCGTAGAACTGGCCAAGACTGCCTGAACCGGCTCGGGTAGCTGGCAGAGGAAGAGCTCTCGAAATAAAAAACATTGGGGCTCCGAACCCAAAAGCGTGAGCATTTGGCTCATCAATTCTGATGGTTTTGAGTCCCCAAGACCGGGCATTGCGATAAGCTTGCGTGCACGCTCCGACTTAGTTAAACCAAACACCTGTAGCAAACGATCTTTTAAAGCTTCATACTTGCCCTCTGCCGGTGGATTCCCCAGGATGCTGACGATCCGTGAAGCCGTGGCGCTGTCCAGAGCGGAAACCACGTAATAATAACGGGTTGAATCCGCTGTAATGTCCCGGATAGCAAACTGGGCATCTGCTTGGAAAAACCATGCTTCTGGTTGCTGTTCCCAGAACTGCGGCAATTTAAGGGCAATGGCGTTCGTGTTCATTATGAGTATCTTGAAGAAAGTTGTCCAACGAACTCGGGGTCACCAATGTAGGAACGGAAGTTCCTATCTGAATAACGAAGTCCAACGCAGTGAAACGAAATAATCAAGCTTTAATAAACAAATTACTTTAACTAATAAACTACAAGAGCAGATGTCAGCAAGTCTGTGCAGTTCTGCAGCCTCTCCAAGACTGCCACTAAATACTGGAAACCGACGTCATGACGTCATCACGTTTTCCGCGCCAACTGGGGGTCACGTGATCGGCGTCATGACATCATCACGCAGAAATACAAGAAACTACATACAGCTTAAAGGTGCAGTCCGCAACTGCACTACAGAGTGGTTAAAGGAATGATTACTGATTGTTCAGTGTCTCTTGGTGGCTCCGCCACAGTACTTTTATTGCACAGGCCCTCATTCACCCTCTCTGTTACCTCATCAAAATGACCAGGTAATCTGTTTTTTTTTTTGTGACGTTGATTGAGTGATAAATATTTGTCAGGACACCTGGGATAATTTACCTGCACTTCTTCGAAATAGTGCCATGGGATCTTTTAGGTCCACCTGCGAGAGCAGACGGGGCCTCGGGTTAATGCCTCAACCAAAAGACTCCACCTCCGACAGTGCAGCACTCCCTCAGCACTCCACTGGAATGCCAGCCTAGGCTTTTGTGATCAGGGGGGAAACTTTAACACGAATCCCGACCCCAATCTGCCTCCAACCCACTCACTTCCGGTTTTAATGGAGGCGGGCAGCCAACCCGCTCCTAGGAGGCGGGACACCATTTAAATACTATAACGAGGCTGGCGTGCCTCATGGCGATCCACCATTTGAAATTTAACTCTGGCTGGTCGGGTTTCCCGGGCCTCGGGGATCCTGCCAGCTAAAGGGAGGTAAGGACTGATGGATAAGTGCCTTTCCACTTACCTCCTGGATCCAGCCTCACCCACACCCCGTGATCAGACACCCCCACCCCCCCAAGGCCTCTTATCCCCCCCATGCCAGGCCTCTGATCCTCCACTGCCACCCCCCCAGGTTCTCCTGGGTTTCCCGATCACTTTCCAGCACCCGCCCCACTCCCTACCCACATCCAGATTAAAATTTTGGCCTACATCACTGGAGTGGGACTTGTACCCATAACCTTTTGACAAGAGTGCTTGCAGCTGAGCCATGGCTGGCACTGTCATTGCAGCTGGTGCCTCAGTTCTCTCTGGAAAACGTTTAGCAGAGAGTTCCTGTCACCATACAGGTATTGGAGGACGGTGAAGGCTTTCAAACAGACACCAGTCGGATGGGAGGTGCTTTGGATGTGTTTAACAGTACATCAGAAGTGGAAGACAATCACCATCCATGGCAGTTGTAAGAGCCATGAAAGCTTAAGAAAATACTTTAAAATAGTGGTTAAATGGCATAATACAGTTAATTTACCTGACCGACTTATTGTACTAAGAAACCCCCTATTTTCTTGCTCCAGTAGTATAGTCCGAGACACCCCCTTCATTCTTGCCACAATGGTACAGTCCCTAAGCCACACATGGTGTGCAGCCATTTTACAGTTTAAACTGCACGTGGCTGAAGGAGGCAGAAGTTGTGAGGTTTGGAGCAATACAGTTTTTGACCGTGTTCGTTTATACGTGTTTGCTTTGTAATTCCGTTTGTTAAGTGTTATAGTAAACAGTTTAAAAGACAAAGCTACGTTTGGGAACGTTTTATTTCGACACGTGTCTACTCGTTGTTAAAAGCCCCACAGCTCAGTGGCTGCCTGTTTGGAAACTAAGAAGCGCCACTACATTAGTCAAAAACTTGCTCCCTAAGAAGGAAAGGACGGAATCGTCGGCGAACGTATACATGAATGGTCACGGAGCCAGACGACAATATAAGAAAGCGAAGGTACAGTGACTGTTACTTGCTTTGTTCATTCTATTGAGAAGCTAAATAAGAGCTGCGGGTAAAATGGCGGAGGCCTTACGGAGCCAGGAGCTTCCATCAGCCAGAAGGATTGCTGGCCAAAAGAGGGAAATAAAGCTCACCCCAAAGGCAATGGAAGAGAAGTTACATAGAAGCATAGGTGCAAGGAAGGCTAAATTAGCTCAGATAACTGGAAAAATGAAGATAATTGATCGTCTCATGGAAGATAATGCAAATACTAAGAAAGCTGAAGACATAATCTATTACGATTTCTCCAAGCTGCATGAAGAATTTAATGTATTCAATGAAGATGTATTAGCACTTCTGTCTGAAGAAGAGGGAAACGCTGATCAGCACAACTGGTTTGATCTTAAATCAACCAGCATTAAGGACTATATCAAGGTCACAGAACAGTGGATGTTAAAGATTCGTCAAGATGCTGATACAGCAGAGAAAGATAAAGTTGACGATGAAGTCGGACCAGACGATAGCATTTCAGAGACTTCCGCCAGACCGAGCAAAAATCGAAAAGAAGGTAGCTCTGTTTCTGGACGCAGGTCAGTCACTTCTACCACAAGCTCGTCGCGACGCATGAGAGCGGAGGTTGAACGGGCGGCGTTGATGGCGCGCGCAGCATCTTTAGCGGAGAAGCAAGCTCTTGAACGGGAAGAGGCCCAACTGCAGGTCCAAGAGGCCCAACTGCAGGCCCAACAGGCCCAACAGGCCCAACTGCAGGCCCAAGTGCAGGCCCAACAGGCCCAGGTGCAGGCAAAGAAAGAACAGCTGGAGATAAAAACAGCTATAGCGGTCTCAGACGCCAGGTTGAGTGCGTACAAAGATTATGAAGGCTCACGGGACGGCGGGAGCGAATACTGCCAGTCAATGTTGTCACATAGAGTTGGATCCAGGGCACCTTCAAGAGTTACAAGAGAGCCCGAAGGCAATCCCCTGGCATTACAGCGTGGAAAAGTGGCCTCTCCACTAACAGGAGCACGTGATGCTACCCCAGACGTCAGACGGTCTAGAGTAGACCCTGCTGATGACCACCAGAGGCCTGAAGACACAGGGAGAAGCCTATACCGAGTGATGCAACGTCAGAACGAAATTACAGAGATGCTTGTAAAACAACAGAATCTGTTTCGACTCCCTCAAAGAGACATACCAGTGTTCCAAGGTGACCCACTCAAGTATAAGCCCTTCATCAGATCCTTTGAACAAGCCATTGACTCCAAAACAGAGAGCAGCAGTGATAAGTTGTACTACCTGGGACAGTACACCAGTGGTAAACCACAAGACCTGGTCAGAAGCTGTGAACACATGAGACCGGACCGGGGATACATAGAAGCCAGGAAGTTGCTGCAGGAGCACTATGGTAACGAGCTGAAGATAGCCACTGCATATATTGAAAAGGCTACCAAGTGGCCACAGATCAGATCGGAGGACGGAGAGGCATTGAACGCATATGTTCTTTTCCTCATAGGGTGTCGCAACACCATGGAGGATGTTGAATTCATGGAAGAGATGGACAATCCTACGACTATGAGAATCATCACCTCTAAGCTTCCTTACAGGATGAGAGAACAATGGAGAAGAACAGCCTTTGAGATAATGGAGAGATGGAAAAGTAGAGCCAGGTTTGCAGACTTAGTGAATTTCATAGACAAACAGGCTAAAATTGCTAGGGACCCATTGTTTGGAAACATCCAGGACGCCAGCCCGACCACCGATGGAAGAGTGAAAGCCAAGCCTGTTGAATCAAAGACTCTCAGGAAAGGTGGTTCCAGGGGAAGCAGCTTTGCAACTATCATCACCCAGGCCGAGGAAGAAAGGCCCCAGAACTCATCTCCCAAAAAGAGCAGCACAGTGACGCCTGCTAATGCCTTTCAGAAGCCATGCTTATTCTGCCAGAAGAATCATACATTGGATTTCTGCAGCGACATCAAAGCACAGCCACATAAGGACAGAATCGAATTCCTGAAGTATAACGGCCTATGTTTTGGATGTCTCTCTCAGGGGCACCTGAGTAGAAACTGTAAGCAAAGAACAACATGCAGAGAGTGCACTCGGAAACATCCCAGTCTGCTGCATATCCATAAAGAAGAACAAGTCTCTAAGAAGAGTGAAGAAAACAATACCGACGAGAAGGTTGTTTCAAGTGCTCTGGTGTCGCTGGAACCAGAGACTTGTGGACTCACTGGGGCCGGTGACAGTGACTGTATTCTTGCCATCGTACCAGTAAAGATCAAGTCTAAGAGGAGCGAGAAGTTTGTGGAGACTTACGCCTTCATGGATCCAGGTAGCTCAGCAAAGTTCTGCACAGAATCACTCATGCGACAGCTGAACGTTAGAGGCAGAAGAACAGAAATCCTATTATGCACCATGGGTCATGAGAAGTCAATGCAAAGTTATATCCTGTCAGACTTAGAAGTGTGTGGACTTGAAGAGAAGGACTTCATAGACCTGCCTAATGTTTTCACACAGAGGGAGATTCCTGTTAGAATAGGGAACTTAGCCCTGCAGAAGGATGTGGATAGATGGCCTTACCTAGAAAAGGTGCGTCTCCCATACATTGAAGCAGAAATTGGCCTATTAATTGGAACCAATGCCTACAAAACTATGGAGCCATGGCAGGTGATAAACAGCAAGGATGACGGACCCTACGCCGTCAGGACAGCCCTTGGATGGGTAGTCAATGGACCGGTAAGGAGAGATGATGGCAACAAGTCGAACAAGGAGGAACGACAAAACGTCACAGTTAATCTTGACAAGGTACAGACTTAGCGAACATAGCCTAGCGATCGAAAAAGGCAGACACAGGCAGACCAGGCTGCCAAGAGAAGACAGGATATGCTCTCACTGCAGTCAGGGAGTAGTTGAGACAGAGATGCACTTCCTCACAGCCTGTGGAAAATATCAGGGCATCAGAGAGAATTTCTATCAAAAATTCTCACAAATATGCCCTGAATTCAGAAATCTGACTGACAACCAAAAACTCCCATTCCTACTGGGGGAGGAGAGAAGCTGTGTAACACTGGCGGCACACTATGTTACAGCTTGCCATGAACAGAGGGACAACCAGTAAACTAAGACAAGAGTATATATAAACAAGGCGAAAATATATTTATAAACTCAGGGATATACCTGTTTATACACTGTATGAATGGAACCGCGTTTATGTGTTCAACCATAAATGTATTTTGATGCTTTGGCAACATAAGATGTACCTTATCATGCCAATAAAGCGATTTGTATTGTATTGTATTGTAATCGCATCTCTATCGCAAGCATTGAAGAGCTGTTGATACAGCAGTTCAACGCAGACTTCTCAGAACGCAGCTGTGAGGAAAGGACAGGGATGTCACAAGAAGACCATCAGTTCATGGATTTGATGACAAGGTCTACACAGTTCATTGATGGCCACTATCACATTGGTTTGCCACTGAGAAGACAGACCGCGAAGATGCCGAACAATCGCTGCATAGCAGAACAACGCGCCATCAGTCTAAAGAGAAAGCTGAACAAGAACCCCGACTTTCACGAAGACTACAAAGGCTTCATGAGAAACATCATAGCGAAAGGCTATGCTGTAAAAGTGCCCGAGGAACAGTTGAACAGAGACGATGGAAGGGTCTGGTACATTCCTCATCACGGTGTGTATCACCCAAAGAAGAAAAAGATCCGTGTAGTGTTTGACTGCGCCGCCTCATTCAGAGGAACTTCACTGAATGACCAGCTGCTTCAAGGGCCTGATCTTACTAATACCCTCATTGGCGTCTTGACTAGGTTTAGACAAGAGCTCGTTGCCATGATGGCAGACATAGAATCAATGCTCTACCAAGTCAGAATCCCTGATGAAGATGCTGATCTTCTGCGTTTCCTTTGGTGGCCAGATGGCGACGTTAGTCAAGCGATGGTGGAATGTAGAATGGCCGTACACTTGTTCGGAGCCACATCATCTCCCAGCTGTGCAAGCTACGCTCTCAGAAAAACTGCAGAAGATGGCAAAGGCAAAGCACCATCAGAGGCTGTGGAGACAATCTTCAGAAACTTTTATGTCGATGACTGTCTGAAGTCCGTGTCAACAGAAGACGATGCCATCGCACTGTCAAGAGACCTTAGAACTCTGTGTTCGAATGGAGGATTCCATCTGACTAAGTGGATAAGCAACAGCAGAGCAGTTCTAGCTTCTATCCCAGAAAAGGAAAGAGCCACTGAAGTCAAAGATCTGGACCTGAGCCACGATGTCCTTCCTATCGAGAGAGCTCTTGGTGTACAATGGTGCATTGAGTCAGACACGTTCAACTTCAGGATAATGGTGAACGAAAGACCATCCACAAGACGAGGGATTCTCTCCATGGTCAGTTCCATCTACGACTCTCTCGGATTCCTGGCACCACTCATTCTGCCGGTGAAGCTGATGCTACGAGAGCTGTGTAGAGACAAGAGAGGATGGGATGAAGATATCCCAGAAGGTCAAGCTCAGAGATGGCACAGATGGTTGACAGATTTGCAACAACTTTCTAGCTTCAACGTCAGTAGATGCATCAAGCCCGCGAGTTTTGGAGTTACGAAGACGGCTCAACTACATCATTTCTCGGACGCCAGTGAGGACGGCTATGGCACGGCTACTTACCTCTTGCTGACAAATCAACAGGGCCAGAAACATTGTGCCTTCCTCATGGGGAAATCCAGGGTGGCTCCGCTGAAGCAGGTCACCATCCCGAGACTGGAATTGACGGCAGCGGTTGTTGCAGTTAAAGTTGACCAGGTGATGCGGAAAGAGTTACAGCTCCCATTAGAAGAATCTGTCTTCTGGACGGATAGCACGACGGTGCTGAAGTATATAGAGAATGAGAAGATACGCTTCAAGACCTTCGTAGCAAACAGAATCTCATCCATTAGAGAAGCTACACAACCATCTCAATGGAGGTATGTAAACACCTCATTAAACCCAGCAGATCAAGCCTCACGGGGATTGAAGGCTGAAAACTTCATGAGGAGTGAAACTTGGATACAAGGCCCAAGTTATCTGCTGGAAACAGAGAGATCATGGCCAGAAAGACCAGATATGCCAAGTCAGATTGCTGAAGACGACGTCGAAGTCAAGAGATCAGTCACAGTAAATCTCATAAATACGAAAGAGAACTTTGACACAGTGAACAAGCTTGTTAACCATTTCTCAGGATGGCACCAGTTGAGGAAAGCAGTTGCATGGTTTCTAAGGTTGAAAGAGTTGCTGCTACACCTGAGCGGTAAGAGAAAAGAGTACCGAGCCACTATCAGTCAGTCTGAAAGTAACCCTGATAAGCAGAGAATGCTTCTACAGCAGTATACGCATCAGCACAAGACCACATTGGGCAAGAATTCATTGACCGTGGAGGATTTGGCCAAGGCTGAGAAGGAGATAGTTTGCTTCAGTCAAAGACAAAGATACCCAGAAGAAATCGAAGCTCTACAGCGAAATACTCCAATCAATAAAGGTAGTCATATCTACAAGCTGGACCCTACACTGCAAGATGGAGTACTGAGGGTGGGAGGGAGACTAAACAAATCTGCTATGCCAGAGGAGGCCAAGCATCCTGCTATCCTTTCTAAGGACCTCCGGGTTGCTACTCTCATTCTTCAGCATATACACCAGAGTATTGGACACAGTGGGAGGAATCACGTGCTTGCGAAGCTAAGACAAAGATACTGGATTCCAGGAGCTAACTCCGTAATAAGAAAAATACTCTCTGAATGCATTGTTTGCAGACGGTTACACGCTAGAGCTGGGGAGCAGAAAATGGCAGACCATGCCAGACTCCAGAGGCGACGTTCGTCGCGTTTGTTTGCAAACCAAGACCAGTACCCTGGAAAGACCGATCACAAAGCTCTGCCTGCTACAAGAAGCAGCGTGAAAGGTTCCTGAACGAAAAAAGTGGACACTTATATTGTAAATATGTTGAACTCATTAGTTTATGACTCTTAATGCTTGAGTAATTGATATGCTTCATGTGCCTAGTCAATTAGGGGCCGGAATGTAAGAGCCATGAAAGCTTAAGAAAATACTTTAAAATAGTGGTTAAATGGCATAATACAGTTAATTTACCTGACCGACTTATTGTACTAAGAAACCCCCTATTTTCTTGCTCCAGTAGTATAGTCCGAGACACCCCCTTCATTCTTGCCACAATGGTACAGTCCCTAAGCCACACATGGTGTGCAGCCATTTTACAGTTTAAACTGCACGTGGCTGAAGGAGGCAGAAGTTGTGAGGTTTGGAGCAATACAGTTTTTGACCGTGTTCGTTTATACGTGTTTGCTTTGTAATTCCGTTTGTTAAGTGTTATAGTAAACAGTTTAAAAGACAAAGCTACGTTTGGGAACGTTTTATTTCGACACACGTCTACTCGTTGTTAAAAGCCCCGCAGCTCAGTGGCTGCCTGTTTGGAAACTAAGAAGCGCCACTACAGCAGTGACAACAGCTGTGGTGAGATCAGCAGGTGCACAGCAAAGAAGTGCACAGGAGAGAGGTGCACAGAAGAGAGGTGCACAGGAGAGAGGTGCACAGGAGAGAGGTGCACAGAAGAGAGGTGCACAGGAGAGAGGTGCACAGGAGAGAGGTGCACAGGAGAGAGCTGCACAGGAGAGAGGTGCACAGGAGAGAGGTGCACAGGAGAGAGCTGCACAGGAGAGAGGTGCACAGGAGAGAGATGCACAGGAGAGAGGTGCACAGAAGAGAGGTGCACAGGAGAGAGGTGCACAGGAGAGAGGTGCACAGGAGAGAGCTGCACAGGAGAGAGCTGCACAGGAGAGAGGTGCACAGGAGAGAGGTGCACAGGAGAGAGCTGCACAGGAGAGAGGTGCACAGGAGAGAGATGCACAGGAGAGAGCTGCACAGGAGAGAGGTGCACAGGAGAGAGGTGCACAGGAGAGAGGTGCACAGGAGAGAGGTGCACAGGAGAGAGCTGCACAGGAGAGAGGTGCACAGGAGAGAGGTGCACAGGAGAGAGGTACAGGAGAGAGATACAGAAGAGAGGGGACGAGGTCACAGGAGGCACTACCTACGTAACAGGATGTACAGACAGATGCTCAACTTCCTTGACCTCTCGGTAGAGCCGTGCTTCCGTAGACTGAGGTTGTCACATCAGGTGGTTACAGAAATCTGCAGCCACCTAGAAGAAGACCTGTTACCTGCTGGGACTGGCGGCCACGCATTACCAAGGGCTGTGAAAATCACCTCTGCCCACAATTTTTTTGTCTCTGGCCCCGATATTTACTGGGGCGGGATTTCCTAGTGGGGGTGATTTCAGGGAGGGGGGGTGGTGGGGGGTGGCAGGGGTTGGAGACAGATTGGGGCAGAGATGTGGGGTTTGGGTTATTGTTGACCATGGCAGGGGGGGTGGGGTGTCCGATCCTGGGGGTGTGGGGTGTCCGATTGTGGAGGGGTCTGATGGTGGGGTTTAGTCTGATCACAGGGAGGGAACGGGGTTAGCTTGGGGTGCTGGGAGGAAGCACTCCTGTTCCTCCTGGTCCACAAGCTGTGATGAAAAAGCACTTACCTGTTCCACGCAGCAGTTCTTGCCTCCCTTTATCTGCCTGGGTAACCCGTCAGGTTAAACCTGGAAGAGAGATCAAATCTGAGGCATGTATCCTCATTAAAATATTTAAATGAGCAACCCACCTCCTGCAGATGGGTTGGTTAGTTGCCCTCCGTCCCGCCTCCGTTAAAACCGGAAGTGGGCGGGGTCGAGGCGGGTTGGGTATGAGTTTCAGATTTAAAATATTTTTACATCCATTCCGACCCAAACCCACCCATTTTGGGGGGTTAAAATTCCCCTCCATGGATTTGAGGGACTTTTGGAAGCAATTTTTAACCCTACCCGCTCAGCAGAAACCTGGGGGTTGGGCAATTAAAATCGCCCTGGCTCTTACCTATCCGAAAGTGGACATGATCACAACATCTTCAATTTTATCCTGCTCCTCTGAACAGGCAGCAAGGACAGATGCCCGGAGCCAACAGGATCCTTCTTTACATATGCATGTTGCGGCCCAATGACATCATTGAGACCCAACTGTAGTTTAACTCAGGCCTGAGCGGGGAATCCACCTGGGGTTAAAATCAGGGCCAAATGTGGGATAAAATAAGCGCTGCACATTTCTGTATCAGCTGGACTCTGTGGCACTGGGGAGAATTACAAGGAGAGCATTTGAAGAACTGGCCTAGAAATTTGTGGGGTTAGCGCGGCCGTTAAGGCCCATTTTGAAGAAAAAATGGTGGCCGCCTCGCTTCTGCCCGCTTCCGGTGGGTGCCGTGGCAGTTGTCATTTTCAGCAGGTCGGTAGTGCTGCCGTTGCCTGCACTCACTGCAGAAATGGAAATGGAGCAGATTGTGACATCAATGAGTGTGAAACACTCACTTGAGGCACGATCTGCCATTTTTGTCGTCGCCGCTCCACCTACTGCCCTCTCTTAATCACGACCTGCTGACCAAGCATTCAGCAGCTGGAAGGAGCCTCCAGCAGTGATATTTAAAGGGATCATCATCAACAACTTGCAGACGGTCCACAAGGTCTCCCCTGGAGTTGTCCATCATTTCCATTCTGAAAATCATGGGCTCCAAGCGCTGCGCAAAGCCCCATGCAATGTTGGAGCTGGACCCCTCCATGCTCCTTGACATTGACAAGAGGCTCTCTGGCATGCTTGCCATTGCTCCTAGCAATTCCATGTACATGGCCATCACCCTTCTTCTGAAGGCCTCCCCATCAGGGTCATCATCTGAGTCCTGTGGAGTAGAATTCATGTGCGAACCCGCTCTCTGGAGAGCTGGCACCCGAGCTATTCTTTCCACCTAGCCTTGCTGCTGCCCACTCGTGCTCGGTGACTCACCATGTGCAGATTCTGCATCTATACTATCCTCTAAATTCCGTGCAGTGCCAATTTCTGAGCTCATGTCTGCGAGTTTCAGATGGTGTGATGGTGAGTCTTCTCCTCCTGCATCACTCTCCTTCACAACATCAGGGACAGGTTGTGTTGGTGGCACTTATAGATACATAGATACATAGATACATAGAAGATAGGAGCAGGAGTAGGCCATTCGGCCCTTCGTGCCTGCTCCGCCATTCGATGAGATCATGGCTGATCCTTTAATTCAGTATCCCGTCCCCGCCTTCTCTCCGTAACCCTTAACCCCTTTTGCCCGTAGAAATATATCTAATTCCCTCTTAAATATATTTAATGAGCTGGCGTACACTGCCCTCTGTGGCAATGAGTTCCACAGGTTCACCACTCTCTGAGTGAAGAAATTCCCCCTCATCTCTGTCCTAAATGGTTTAGCCCTTATCCTTAAATTATGTCCTCTAGTTCTGTTCTCACCCGCCAAGGGAAACATTCCTTCTGCATCCAGTCTGTCTAGACCTGTCAGAATTTTATACACTTCTATGAGGTCCCCTCTCAATCTTCTAAACTCCAGTGTGTACATCCCTAAACTACATAGTCTCTCCTCATAGGTCATTCCCGCCATTCCTGGTATCAGCCTGGTGAATCGCCGCTGCACCCCCTCCATGGCAAGAACATCCTTCCTCAGATGAGGCGACCAAAACTGTACACAGTACTCGAGGTGTGGTCTCACCAGTGCCCTGTACAGCTGCAGCAAGGTATCCCTGTTCCTGTATTCTAACCCTTTTGCTATGAAGGCCAGCATACCGTTTGCCTTCTTGACCGCCTGTTGCACCTGCATGCTCGCCTTCAGTGACTGGTGTACAAGAACACCCAGGTCTCTCTGTACTTCCCCCTCTCCCAATCTATTGCCATTTAAATAATAATTTGCCCTCCCGTTCCTGCACCCAAGGTGGATAACTTCGCACTTGTCCACATTATAGTGCATCTGCCATTTATCCGCCCAATCGCCCAGTCTGTCCAAATCGCTCTGGAGCTTCCTGGTCTCTTCCTCTGAGCCCACCCCCCCTCCTAGTTTAGTGTCGTCTGCAAATTTGGAAATGCTGCATCCGACTCCCTGATCCAGGTCATTAATGTAAATTGTGAACAGCTGGGGGCCCAGGACAGATCCCTGTGGTACCCCACTTGTTACTGCCTGCCATTCAGAAAATGAGCCGTTTATTCCAACTCTCTGTTTTCTATCTGACAGCCAGTTCCCTATCCACGCCAAAACTTTCCCCTTTATCCCATGAGCCTCAATTTTCCATGCTAATCTTTTATGTGGGACCTTATCGAAGGCCTTTTGGAAGTCCAGGTACACCACATCTACTGGCTCTCCCCCATCTATTCTACCAGTTACTCCCTCAAAAAATTCCAATAGATTAGTCAAGCACGATTTACCCTTTGTAAATCCATGTTGACTCTGTCCTATCCTGTCCCCATTTGCTAAGTGCTCCGCTATTTCATCCTTAATGATGGACTCCAGCATTTTGCCCACAACTGATGTAAGGCTTACAGGTCTGTAATTACCTGCTTTTTCCCTACCCCCCTTTTTGAATAGTGGGGTAACGTTAGCTACCCTCCAATCCATCGGCACTGTTCCCGAGTCTAATGAATTCTGAAAAATCATCCTTAGTGCATCCGCTATCTCTAGGGCCACCTCCTTCAGTACCCTAGGATGCATGTTATCAGGCCCTGGGGATTTGTCCACCTTCAATCCCTTTAGCTTCCTTAACACCATATCCTTAGAGATATTGATTTGCGTCAGTTCCTCCTTTGCCAATGTCCCTATTTTTCCCGATATCCCAGGGAGGTTTTTTGTGTCTTCCTTCGTAAAGACTGACCCAAAGTATGCATTTAGTTGATCTGCCATTTCCTTATTTCCCATTATATATTCCCCCGTATCTGACTGCAATGGACCAACTTTGGTTTTCACCAGTCTTTTCCTTTTGATATATTTATAAAAGCTTTTGGAGTTAGTTTTTATATTTTCCGCCAGCTTGTTTTCGTAAGCTATTTTGCCCCTCTTGATCATGCCCTTTGCCCTCCTTTGCTCTATCTTAAACTGTTCCCAATCTTCCGCTCTGGCGCTTTTTTTGGCTATTTTATACGCCCTATCTTTGGATTTTATGCTGTCTCTAATTTCCCCTGTTATCCACGGTTGAGTCACCTTTTTAGATTTCCTTTTATGCCAGATTGGTATAAACAATTTTTGCAATTTTGTCATTCTATCTTTAAATGTTTGCCATTGTTTATCTACCTCCAGTCCTCCCAGGAACGTTGTCCAATCAGACCTACTCAGTTCCCGTCTCATGGCATCATAATTCCCCTTGTTTAAATTCAGGACCTTAGTCTCTGAGTCAATTTCTTCGCTCTCCATTTCGAGTGAGAAATCGATCATGTTATGATCGCTCTGACCCAAGGGTCCCCGTACAACAAGATTACTGATTAGTCCCTTCTCATTGCACAGTACCCAGTCCAATATAGCCTGTTCCCGAGTTGGTTCCTCGACATATTGATCCAGATAACCATCCCTTAAACACTCAAGGAATTCCTCCTCCTCATTATTTTTACTGATTAGGCTAGTCCAATCTATATGTAAGTTAAAGTCACCTATGATGACAGCTGTGCTCTTATTGCACGCTTCTCTAATTTCCCTCGTGATGCCCTCCCTAACCTCTATTTTACTATTTGGAGGCCTATATACCACTCCTATTAATGTTTTTCGCCCCTCGCTATTTCTTAGCTCCACCCATATAGATTCTGTATTAACTGAGTTAATATCCTTCTTTTCAATTGCATTTATCCCCTCTTTTACTAGCAATGCTACCCCTCCTCCCTTTCTTTTTTGTCGATCCTTCCTAAATACTGAATACCCCTGTATGTTAAGCTCCCAGCCCTGCTCACCCTGCAACCATGTTTCCGTAATCCCAATTAGATCATAATTATTAACCTCTATTTCCACAGCTAATTCATCTACCTTGTTCCTGATGCTTCTCGCATTAAGGTATAAAACCCTCAGGCTTTTTTTATGCTCACATTTTTTATGAATTAGTTTGGCCCTTTGTTTTTTGTTCCTCACCCTTTTACCATTTATTTCTGTCTGCCTTTCACTTTCCTCTATTTCACTACATAGGTTTCTAGCCCCCTGCCATACTAGTTTAAATGCTCCCGAACTGCTTTATCAAAAATTACCCCGAGAACATCAGTTCCATCTCTGCACAGGTGTAGACCGTCCCTTTTGTATAGGTCACACCTACCACAAAACTGGTTCCAATGCCTCAAAAATTTAAAACCCTCCCTCTTACACCACTGCTCAAGCCACGTATTTAGCCTAACTATCCTGTTCTCTGTACTCTTACTAGCACGTGGCACTGGTAGTAATCCAGAGATTACTACCTTCGAGGTCCTACTTTTTAGCTTGGCTCCTAACTCCCTAAATTCTACTTGTAGGACCTCTTCCCTTTTTTTAGCTACGTCGTTGGTACCAACATGTATCACGACAACTGGCTGTTCCCCCTCCCCCTCCAGAATGTTCTGCACCCGCGCCGAGACATCCTTGACCCTTGCACCAGGGAGGCAACATACCATCCTGGAGTCTCGGTCGCGACCACAGAAACCCCTATCTATTCCCCTTACAATCGAATCCCCTATTACTATAGCCCTGCCACTCTTTTTCCCTCCCTTCTTTGCAACAGAGCCAGTCATGGTGCCATGAGCCTGGCTGCTGGTGCCTTCCCCCGATGCGTCACCCCCCCCGACAACAGTACCTAAGACGGTGAACCTGTTGCTAAGGGAGACAACCCCAGGGGATTTCTGC
Organism: Somniosus microcephalus; assembly: GCF_052327205.1. Classification (NCBI taxonomy): domain Eukaryota; kingdom Metazoa; phylum Chordata; class Chondrichthyes; order Squaliformes; family Somniosidae; genus Somniosus; species Somniosus microcephalus. The sequence continues at coordinate 81,799,976 of NC_140993.1, read as the reverse complement.
ACTACCTTCCTGCCCTTGCTCTGCCTTTTGGTCACCCATGTACTGTCTACGCTGGCCTTAACCTGCGGTGTGACCAACTCACTAAATGTGCTATCCACACCCCTCTCAGAATCGTGGATGCTCCAAAGTGAGTCCATCTGCAGCTCAAGGGCCGTCATGCGGTCCCACATGAGCTGCAGCTGGACACACTTCCCGCACACATAGTCGTCAGGGACACAGGAAGCGTCCCTGATTTCCCACATGTTACAGGAGGAGCATGACACAGGTCCGAGCTCTACTGCCATGACTTAACCCTTATATTACTTTTTAATTTTCTAGTTTTAGTTTATTTATCGACTTTTGTTTTCCCGAAGCTTACTTAGACCAATGTATACTGTACTCCTCTTATTCCTTTTTAAACTAACCAAATCCCACTAGTTTTGGTTTTACTTTCTAGGAAGGTTTGAGGAAAGTACTTACCAGTTAGTCTTACCTCCCTGGTCTTTCACTGACTTTCCGGTCTTGTCCACTTCTAGGGTATCTGAATGCAGAAAGGCAGAAGGGTCGGGTTATGGTGAGAGGAGGTGAGGAAAGCAAGATATCCATGCATGCACCATCAGTAGCTTGTAAGTGAGAGGAGATTGTGAGATGAGGGGGAAGTGGGATGTGAGAGGGATTAGGAATGACCATACCATCATCATCTGCAGTGGATTCCACTTCTCCCGTTGCCATGCCTTCAATCATTGTCCTTCCAATGATGTCAAGGATGGATTCCTCCAGGTCGGTGAGGGTCTGTATAGCGACTTGGCCACCTCCCATCTGCCGCTGCTCCCTTCTGTTCTGTGCCATCTTTGCCTGCAAGAGAAAGCGAAGTGTGTGAGTGAGTGTAGTGCAAGTGTTTGGGTGATGTGCCTGCCATAGTTGAATAGCTATCAGTGTGTGCAAGGTATGAGATGTGAGTGTGAGTGTTGAAGCAGTGGTAAGGTTGTGAGGGTGAAGTGAAGCCATGAATGTGAGGTAAGACTGGTGATAGGTAAAGATTGTTAGTAGGTGAGTGCTGGGGGTGTAGTGCATTGAGCAGTGTGTCAGGCTTATGGTGCAGATGGTGGTATATGGCATTTGCTGAAGCCTTTACTCATCTTGACCTGACGTCTGAGGCCATTAAAAAATTTTCGGCATTGGATCCACGTCCTTGGGACCACACTGGTGGCCGTGATTAAATTCGCTATCGGCTCCCAGAGCCTTCTGCAAGTGGCCTTGGATGGCTTCCTGCCACCTTACGGGAAGAGGACAGCCCGCCTTCTTTGAATGGCCACAACCAAGGCCTCCGAGAACGTTCATGCTCGCTCCCTTGATTGCTGATCCATGTCTTCAGCCAGACTGACAAAGAGGTGCTACTGAAAGAAATAAAGACTTGCATACCCTAGAGGAGTATAGAAAGTGCAGGGGGGTACTTAAAAAATAAATTAGGAGAGCGAAGAGGGGGCATGAAAAACCACTGGTGGGAAAATAAAGGAAAATCCCAAGGTGTTTTATAAGTATATTAAGGGCAAGAGGATAACCAGGGAAAGAGTAGGGCCCATTAGGGAACAAAGTGGCAATCTGTGTGTAGAGCCGGAAGATGTAGGTGAGGTTTTAAATGAATATTTTGCACCTGTGTTCACTATGGAGAAGGACGATGTAGGCATAGAAATCAGGCAGGGGGATTATAGTATTGAGAGGAAGTAGGTACTAGCGGTTTTAGCGGGCTTAAAAGTGGATAAAACCCCAGGCCCAGACGAGATGTATCCCAGGCTACTGTGTGAGGCAAGGGAGGAGATTGCAGGGCCTCTGACACAAATTTTCAGAACCTCTCTAGCCACAGGGGAGGTGCCAGAGGACTGGAGAACAGCTAACGTAGTACCATTATTCAAGAAGGGTAGTAGGGATAAACCAGGGAATTACAGGCCAGTGAGCCTAACATCAGTGGTAGGGAAATTATTGGAAAAAATTCTGAGGGACAGAATAAGTCTCCACTTGGAGAGGCAAGGATTAATCAAGGATAGTCAGCATGGCTTTCTTGGGGGGAGATCATGTCTAACCAATTTGATTGAATTTTTCGAGGGTGTGACTAGGTGTGTGGATGAGGGTAGTGCATGTTGATGTAGTCCACATGGACTTCAGTAAGGCTTTTGACAAAGTCCCACATGGGAGACTGGTCAAGAAGGTAAAAGCCCATGGGATCCAGGGCAATTTGGCACATTGGATCCAAAATTGCTTAGTGGCAGGAGGCAGAGGGTGATGGTCAAAGGTTGTTTTTCTGACTGGAAGCCTGTGTCCAGTGGTGTACCGCAGGGATCAGTGCTGGGTCCTTTGCTGTTTGTAGTGTACATTAATGATTTAGATATGAATGTAGGAGGTATGATCAGTAAGTTCGCAGATGACACAAAAATTGGTGGAGTGGTAAATAGTGAGGAGGGAAGCCTCAGGCTACAGGATGATATAGATGGGTTGGTTAGATGGGCAGAACAGTGGCAAATGGAATTTAACCCTGAAAAGTGTGAGGTGATGCATTTTGGGAGGACTAACAAGGCAAGGGAATACACAATGAATGGTAGGACCCTAGGAAGGACAGAGGATCAGAGGGACCTTGGTGTGCATGTACATAGATCCCTGAAGGCAGCAGGACAGGTAGATAAGATGGTTAAAAAGGCATATGGGTCACTTGCCTTCATTAGCCGAGGCATAGAATATAAGAGCAGGGAGGTTATGATGGAGCTGTACAAAATGCTAGTTAGGCCACAGCTGGAATATTGTGTGCAGTTCTGGTCGCCACACTATAGGAAGGATGTGATTGCATTGGAGAGGGTGCAGAGGAGATTCACCAGGATGTTACCTGGGCTGGAGCACTTCAGCTATGAAGAGAGACTGGACAGGCTAGGGTTATTTTCCTTAGAGCAGAGAAGGCTGAGGGGGGACCTGATTGAGGTGTACAAAATTATGAAGGGCATAGATAGGGTAGATAGAAAGGAACTTTTCCCCTTAGTAGAGGGGTCAATAACCAGGGGGCATAGTTTCAAGATAAGGGGCAGGAGGCTTAGAGGGGATTTGAGGAAAAACTTTTTCACCCAGAGGGTGGTTGGAATCTGGAACTCACTGCCTGAAAGGGTGGTAGAGACAGGTAGCATCCAAGAAGCATTTAGATGAGCACTTGAAACACCATAACATACAAGGCTATGGACCAAGTGCTGGAAAATGGGATTAGAATAGACAGGGCTTGATAGCCGGCACAGACACGATGGGCCGAAGGGCCTCTTTCTGTGCTGTATAACTATAAGGTCTAGATTTTGATACTGGAGGTGTGTAGGAGGTGAGACTGCAATGTTTGGGGTTGTAGTCCCGCCTCCATCGAGTTGTGGCCAACCCACGCGATTTTCACTTGATTGACCTTGTTTAGCCTGCCCAGCGAGCTCAGCTGGCCAATTAAGGGCCACCCGGCAACAGGTGACGTCACAGATTGACATTTCATCTGTCAAGAGCTTTTGACAGATGAAATATCAGCGTTTGACAACTCTTTGAAGCTGTCAAACACTGACAATCTGTACACTAAGTTAATTCACCCCTCTCAGGCTGATTTAGAGATCTCGCCAGAACAGAAAGCAGAATGCTGCAGATTTTGACAGCTTGCGGCCATTCTGCTTTCTGTGCCGGTGAGATGAGGGACTCCCGAGCCCTGAAGGAAGGAAGGCTGTAAAGGTAAGTAATACTTCTTTCAACACTTTACACACACCAAACACACTTACCTCTGCACTCATGCACCCATCACTCACCTGAACAACGGACATCTCGAACCCTCCAAGCCCTTCAGCCCGACGGTCCACCTTACTAACTTGGTGTGGTTTGGAGCCGTTGGGAATCCCACACTTCAGGGATAAAAATAGGGATTAGGCTAAAAACTGCCTGTTAACTACCTGTTAACAGGCAGTTAATTGGCACTAATCCCCTTCCCGCCTCAGGGAGGCGGCTCCCAGCACAGGTCGGGTATCCGCCTCCTTTGAAACTGGCATGAAGGCGGGTTGAGGGCAGGATGAGTTCGTGCCCCCCGATTTTGTGATTTTAAACCCCCACACGCCTCCAATCCCGCCTCCACTGCCCAATGAAAATCCTGTCCTATGATTCTATGACTTTATTTATATAGTGCCTTTCACGACCACCAGATATCGCAAAACACTTTACAGCCAATTAAGTACTTTTGAAATGTAGTCACAGTTGTAATGTAGGAAATATGGCAGCCAATTTGCACACAGCAAGCTCCCACAAACAGCAATGTGATAGTGTACTAGCATGGATTGCAGATTGGTTAACGGACAGAAAACAGAGAGTAGGAATAAACAGGTCATTTTCGGGTTGGCAGGCTGTAACTATAGTGGGGTACCCCAAGGATCAGTGCTTGGGCCTCAGCTATTCACAATCTACATCAATGATTTGGATGAGGGAACCAAATGTAATATATCCAAATTTGCTGATGATACAAAGCTGGGTGGGAATGTAAGTTGTGAGGAGGATGCAAGGAGGCTTCAAGGGGATATAGACAGGCTGAGTGAGTGGGCAAAAACATGGCAAATGCAATATAATGTGGAAAAATGTGGTAGGAATAATAGAACAGCAGAATATTTTTTAAATGGTGAGAGATTGGGAAATGTTGGTGTTTAGAGGGACCTGGGTGTCCTTGTACAAGAATCACTGAAAGTTAACATGCAGGTACAGCAAGCAATTAGGAAAGCAAATGGTATGTTGGCCTTTATTACAAGAGGATTTGAGTATAAGAGTAAAGACGTCTTACTGCAATTATATAGGGCCCTGGTGAGACCACACCTTGAGTATTGTGTACAGTTTTGGTCTCCTTACCTAAGGAAGGATATACTTGCCATAGAGGGAGTACAACAAAGGTTCACCAGACTGGTTCCTGGGATGGGGGGGGTTGTCCTATGAGGAGGGATTGAGTAGACTAGGCCTATATTCTCTAGAGTTTAGAAGAATGAGAGGTGATCTCATTGAAACATATAAAATTCTTACAGGATTTAACAAGGTAGATGCAGGGAGGATGTTTCCCCTGGTTGGGGAGTCTAGAACCAGGGGTCACAGTGAAGGGATAATTACAAGTCCTAGCTCTTCCCGGGCTACCCCAGATCAGGCGTATTACCCAGACGTTCACCTTCAACTTAAGTAAGAGATAGCCAAATTCTATAAGACGCTTACATGGGTCTAAAATTTCAGGCTATCTCTCCCTAAAGGAAAGGAACGACTGAAGATGTTACCATCCTCCAGATAGCACTTTTAATAAGTTTAACTAGACTGTAACCTTCAGGATATTATGACGGAACCCCAGAATTCTGCAACTCCTTACAAAAGAGTGTACAGAAATTGGGTTTGCGAGTTTAGACAGAAATACTCTTTGAGACAATTCTAAAAATATATAGTTTTATTTAAGAGCAGACATTCATTTAACAGCTGTTGATTCAGTCACAACATTAACAATTCAAAATAGAAATAGCTTACATTTCTTATTTCTCAGAGATCCTTATTCTCAAATCTTTACTTCGTTACATTTCTACATTTCTTACTTATTTCTAAATCCATAATATCCACCAAAATCAATTACTTTGGTTACCTGAGACTCAAAGTTAAAAACTTACAGATGGTGCCTGTAAAGTTGAGAAACGCTTGGCCCGTTCAGCGAGTTCTGACTTTCTGTTTGAAAAGCTCTTATTTTATACCCTTTTTGCAGTGGTTTATTCTTTGAAGTTCTTTGCTGATGTAAGCTAATTGTCTTTATTGATACCTCTGTTGAATGCTTTCTATCTTACTGTCAATTCAACTATTGCATGTATAATTATGTCTCTACCTTTAGGTGTTTCAAAAACTATCATAAAAACAATATGACAGCAATGGTTTCTGTTTGATGCCATTCTTACAAAATACTTTCATTCAATTCATAATATTGGCTTAATTGGTTTTTAGCAGACGTTGAGTCTCCTTACTGCTCCAAGTTCAATACAAACACAATGTAATTGCTTGGTGTATCTATTGAAGTTATATCTTCAAAGTGTTCTTGTTGGTATCATATTTACTATGTATAAATGAAAACCACTTTAACCAGAGTGTTTGCTTGTTTTCTAGCTATCTTTCTTGGTTGCATTTTTAATCGTGTTTCCTGTCTTCCAAGTTTAACATAAAATCTTTTACTTGATGTCATCTTTTCAAAGGCACATGCCTCTTTTAATGTTTGTGTTTCTGTTTTACGTGTTAGCTTATAACACCTTAAACTGGGTCTTCCATTTGTAGGGGGTTTCTCTTGCTCGTTCTGGTCTCCTACCAGGCTTCATGCAATAATTACCCTTGAGTGGTTCGACCCACTCTTCCCTACGGTTTTAGGCCTTGGACTTAGGTGCAGGGAACTGTAGTGCAGAGAAAAACTCAATAGACCAGGTTGAATAACACGAAATGGAGGCTTTTATTACAAAACAGTTTGCAGCATTGTAAAATACATGTCATAAGCACAGATCAAAATAACTACAATCATGCACATATCTATAAACTTAACTCTATGGAAATGGGGAACACACGGCACGTCGTAAAAGGGGAAACACATTACGATTACCCTTAACCCCCTCCCCTAGACCTAAACTAAGTTTTGACTTGAGGAACTCGGAATCATGCTCACCACTTTCAGATTCGCAAAAGAGGGGGTTCGCAGCCTTTTGGCACAGCTTTCCGTCGTCACGTGGATTTGGAAACTTCTGGCGCAGTTTGTTTTTCTCTCAGGCGATGGAGCAGTAGATACAGTCTCGATGAGCGCTCGTCATGGCTGAATCCGTTACCGACGTGCCTTTAAGAACTGGATGCCCATGGAAGACTCAGTCACCGATGTGATGTTGCAGAACTGCACAGGGAAAGTTCCTGGTCGAATGGTATGTTGAGGCCCTGGAGGGCTAGGCCCGGAGTGTCCTTCTATCTCCGGCCTGGATCGTCGGTTTTCCTGAGGGTGTCTTCTCCTTCGGCCTGGGTCGTCGATGATCTCCCGACAAAAGTACCCGGGCCACCCTCGTCGTCTTCCCGTCGTGGCCGAGCCTTGCCTGGCCGAACACCGACCACGCTGCCTTAACCGAAGAGTCCGTCCCAAAATGTCTTACTCGAATTCCGAAGCCACTGAGGTAGAAGATGCGTGTCCCGAAGCGTGAATCTGAAGCGAAGCCCGAAGCGAACCCGAAGCGAACCCCTGATGGACTTTTCAATCCACAGTTATACCTTTTTGGGACAGTCTTATCTCCCGCCAAATCATAGTCCTGTCTTTGTAATATTTTTGGTGGGCAGAAATCTCTGCAGGGGCGCTTTGTCTTACAACGGGAGCCGGTGATAGCTTAACTGGCCTTCCTGGCCGATAATGTCTTTTACTTTGTCACCGTAACTCGGTTCGTATATTGATCGGTCTGGAGATTGCCCTTGATGGCTGTTAAACGGTTTTTCCTTTGTACAGTAAATGGGTTTAAGTGTTCATTCAAATGTCCGCCCATTTCTTGATGGGCCCCATCCTGTTACCTGAAACTGTCCTGTACTTAGAATCCAATTAATATGTATGCTCAGTTCCCTGAGTTTCGTTTTCCCGATATTGGCTTTCGCGGGCTTACTGTCCTCAATCTACAAGCCTGTCTGGCTTGCAGTAACAGAAATCAAATGGTCCCAGAAACTGATCACGAGGTCCGGTGGCCATTTTGTATGCCCTTTTTATCAAAGGTTTTTCTGTACAAGCTTCTTTTGGTCAATAAAACTGTCTTATTAACCCTGTTTTCTTGTGTGATTAAAATTACTGAAAATGTCGAATCTTACAGTCCCCCCTGTGACACTGATAGCTTGCTTAAAGTATCAATAATCCTTGGTGAGCAAATTTTCCCTGACTCCTCACATCCAAACATTCCTGGTAATTAGCTATCTATAACCCCCACGACACATGCAGTTCCCATTTCAGAAAAATTACCTTGTGTACAGTTGGACAATCATAGGCAGTATTATCTTATACTATAACACATTCATCTTTCAGATGTGAAGGGGGCCAACGCCCCTTGCACCACCTGCATACACCTTTTATTAATCAAACAAAACAAAACTTTACCAACGGCTATAACACAACAGTATTCACACATCTGATGACGTAAGGCGGGACCACTGCGTAACGAATGTGCGCACCCCCCTGGATGACTCCAATGTTCTCCACCCTGTATACCGGGGCGGGCTTTGCTGCGGGACCCAACACCGGCATCCTTACCACTATTCCCATAATAGTGTGGTTTGAGCATCCGCAGTCCACTGGGACTGGGTATGCCTCTGCAGCTAGTCTGAGCTGGCACGGGCTTAATGCGTTCTCAAAAGGGTGGAGCGCTTGCAAGTGCTTGTTGCTGATCCAGGACGGGACCAAACCTTGTTTCAAATCCTCCAGATTACTGCGGCCCTCGCTCAGTAACCACGCCCCGTATAGCACACAGGCCTCATTCTGCACAGCCTGATCGGACGCATTCCGATCCTCCTTGATGAGCGCATTTACCGTTCTAGCGTGTTTCTCCAGTTCAGCAATTATTTCTTTTAAGTGTAGTGTCATGGCTTGGTCCTCATGTAGCTCAGAACCCACTACCTTATTTTCGTCTGTCAGTATGTTCCTCAACTGGGCTTTTAAACCATTGATCTGTGTCTGCAGCTCCACGTTGTCTAGAGCGTTGACAACAGATGTTCCGGTGTTAAAAGCAGTGAAAATGTCATTTACAGTACCCCTTCTTTGCCTCCCTACCCGATCCAAAACTTCCTGTGGTGTGGTGTACAATTTGGCTTTGTCGATGTCGGCAAAGTCAAACTCGTAAAATTGTCTGAACATTCAGGTTAACAGGACCTGGTACAATTGTTCCGTTTCCCTGGGACACCACTCCGGCAATCGTACCTCAGTGAGGTTTAAAATCACTGAGGCCACCGCGTAGTGTACCCCTTGGTACAGCACCTGACCGGTGGGTACCAATACTAAACCGTTCCCGGGTCCCTTTGTGGTGGCGGGGCACCCTTCCCTCTGGGCTAGCGCTACCGGAATCGTGGGCAGGGGCTTGCATGGGCGGGTGATGAGTTCAGTGGCGTTTACCGGAATCGGGGAGTATGGGGCTCCGCACGCCCGAGTGCTGACATCCCATCTCATCCCCTTTCCTTCATCCTGCCACTGCCTCTGGAAAAAGATGGATACGCCCTTGGGGCAAACGCGTTTTGAACCCCACATACAGACATATATGCCTTCATCTGTTTCCCACCATTTGTCCCAACACAGACGTAATTGTCTGTGAGTCCCCGTAATTGTCCGATGGGTATTGTTACCCAGTCGTTCCCACTCGATAGTAGAGTTCTTCATGTCCTTTCCCAGCTTTTGTAACCACCACCATCTACTTAGCGGTACGTTACCATTACACACCAAACAGATCCTCTTTCCCACGGTAACGCTGACTCTGGGTGCAAGGATCCTCACCCGGGGGCACATTAACGAAGTCTCTTGGTAGGCGAAACCGAAATTGCTGGAGTATTCCGTAGAATTCGTCCCCAGCCATCCTGGCCATCTCCCTTGGTGGAAATAGGTGGCGGTTTCCTCAACCTCTCGCTTCCCCGTCCCATCCGTCGCGATGGGGGCTGTGTCCCTGGAACATCCGAACACGATGCCGTCCTTGGTGCGGCCCCGGTAGGCCAGCCCGCACCCGATCGCCGCGAGTATCATGAGAATCCTCTCCATTGTATTCCTGGTTTCTGTAACCGATAAGATGATGTAGCCAGGCTCCCAATAGGTGCTGGCTTAATTAAACGGACGCGCGGGTCCTTTGACCCCGCTTCCAAACAACCACACATTCTGGGCAGACTCTGAAAACTACCTTTAAAACATCCCCATCACCTTAAACTTTACACACCTTAACTTAACTTATCATTTCCTAACACCTATGTACAGCGCCGCCCTCCTCCGGGCGGCCTACTTAATTCCTGTGAGGGCTGCAGCGTGCCGCTCCCTGTGGCGGGGCTGCACTGACCTTTAGCTTTGATCCCCCGCAGCCTGTCGCTGCTGAACGGGAATTGTGCCCTTCTTGGGCTGCTCTGGACCGAGGTTGGGGAAGATAGGGAGAATGTGGCCAATGCTTTCTGGGCTGGGGCGTTCGAGTCGACCTACGAGGGGCTGCCTTGGGTGAGGCTCCCAGGGCTGACGGACCGGGGCTTGGGGCTTTCACCGTCACAGTCTGTGGTTCCACCACAGCTGCCGGCTCCGGCTCCCCTCCCTCAGGCTCCGCCCCCCCGGGGCCAGGATTTGTGGCATCCGACTCCACCTCACCTGTCCCTACAGGCAGTGAGTCTCCGCCCCCAATCCCTACCTCCCCTAAGCTTGAGTCGAGGTGCGGGATCTTCGTCCTCTGACTCTTCCTCCTCCGTGATCGGGTCAAGGGCGGGGTCGAGCTGTTCGGGCTCTTCCTCGTCCGAATCCCAAATCAGAGGGGAGACCTCCCACTCCAATGGGATGACTCCTCCCTTCACGCAGGCTACTGTTCCAGCCTGTGTGGTCTGTGACTCTGTCGCAGGCTGAGGATTTTTGTCCTCAGCCCTGGCCCCTGTTGTTGGCCCTTGTGCACCCGATTTAAACAGTTTGCACCACTTCCCACCAAACCACTTGCTACGACGGGACACCTCCACTGTGCGAGTGGCGTAGGCCGGCGGATTTTGCACCGATTCTGGCTCATCCTCCTGGTCTACTGTTCTCTCGCCAGCGCATAGGGTTAGACCCAAGAATTTTACTTCTCGCCGGCCAACCCGTGCCTTCGGAGGGGTTTCCTTAACACTCTCCCCCTCCCTCACACTCGTACCCTCTCCCCAGAGGCAATGATTTCTTAGGTCCACGTGGATCCCGTGGGCCACCAAGAAATCAGACCCCAGGACTCCCGTTCCACCTCCCTCTTCCCACTTCATCAGGATACACTTCCACGTGGTGTGGAGTGGCCCTAAATGAATGGAGAGGGGAAGGGAATGTGCGCCAGCCTGTTCTTCGCCCGTGAAGCCCAACAGACGATATGGGACCCCGGTGGACAGGGCCGAGGTGGTGGGGTTATCTGCGTGGATTATGGTGCACGATGCTCCCGTGTCCAACAGATAAGTTTCCTTCACCTCCTCTACCTCCATCTCTACGAGGGGTCGTCTCCATGCATCGTAGCGGAGCGGACACAGGTAGACGGGCTGCACCGACTCTAGTCACTTGGGTACAGTGATCGGAGTTTCGGGAGCGACAAGGCCAGTGGTGATAGCTATTTTCCCCTGCGAGGTCATCAGAGACCGCATTGTCTGTATGATTGACTCAATCGCAGCGGGATCCACAACCGCACTATCTCCTGGTGCCGGGGCTGGTGAAGTTTTCCCCTTTAAATCCTTCCAGGGATTTTTACAGTCCCGGGGCCAATGACCTTCCTTCCCACATCCATAACAACTGCTCTTGGCTTGGGGAGGGCGATTCCCCTCCTGATGCCATTCCTTTTTTAGCAGGAGCTGCTGGCCTTGCCTCATGCACCTTTCCCTTTGGGGAAGGCACATCCCTACTCTTGTTATTCCTGTAAATTATTGTGAGCTGATCAAGTACTACTTCCTCCGTGGAGCGGGGATTAGTGGGGTCAAACCATGCTTTGGCCTGCTCCCTCACCGGTGGCAAGCAATTGGTGACCAGACACCGGAGCCAATGAGCCCTTTGGTCATTATTTAGCGCGTTCCGGTCTGGTCCTCCCGGGCAGCTGCGCCGATACACTGGCCACAACCTTCCGGCAAAAACCCGTGGGGGTTCTCCCTCTAGCTGTACCGTCCTTTCCAATCGGAGGAACGGAGTTCCGTCACCCTCCCCTATAATCTCCAGGATCTCGTCCCGTACCTCCTCATACGTCTTGCGCCCTCTCTTGCTCTCGTCGGGGAGACACTGGAGTAGCGAGCTGTCCAGGGAGAACAGGAGCATTTTGGACAGTTCGGCCCCGTCGCAGTCATTAACTGCTGCGGTTTGCTCTACGTCCCTAAAATGCACGGAGGGATCTCCTGACTCGGAGAGCTTTGGGATGTGACTGATCATTTCCCTTAGCTGTCATGCGCTATGGGGCATTATGATCTGATTCATGAGGGGTCCGTCATCGCCATTCGCTTGGTCCGGACCGAGCCTTCGGTGTCGAGCGGGACACATCGGTGCCGGCTTCGACTCTACTACCTGGGGTTGCTCTACCTCAGGAATCTCTTCGTCTAACTCTACCGTTTCCTCCCCCGGAGTCCAAGACTCGGTATAGGCGGGAGGTGCTGAGGGCTCGGGGGTTGGTGCCTTAACTGCCTCCTGTGGAATTGGTCTTTTTGATTCCTTGGCTAACAGTAACTGGCTCGCTGGCGGGTTTATGAGACACACCAAGCCGTTTGCCTTCGCTAGGGCCATTCTCAGGTCCTCTAACTCCCTGTGGCAAGCGCTATGATCGGTGTTCTCAGACCTATCCTCCATGGCCATCTTATATGCTGCCCTGGCCCCCAAGATTCTTTCCTCCTCTGTCGCTATCTGCTTAGCTAGACGGAAACACCTCTCTTTCATTCTACCTTCACTGGCCTTGGCCTCAATGACCTGACATTCCAAATACTCTATCCGGGTCTCATGGCGGTGAGTTGCGGATTGGCGTCCCTGATTCAGCGCGTTAAGCGATTGAATCAGTTTCTGACCTCCCGCAACCTTTTCCTCTACTTCTGTAAGTAGCCCTTTGATCTGGGCTGTCTGTGCTACAACGACCTGGTCCAAAAGCTGGACTTGCTTCTTGTAACACATCAGCCAGACCGCCTTTTCTACCGATTTCTTATGCTCTTTACTTTCTGTCCACTTGATGGCTGCGTCTAGCGGGCGCCTATCTCTTAATAGGTCAGATATCCACTGTTTTGTTAGGTTTACCTTCCCAAAAACATAATCCGCTATTCTCTCATCCATCACATTTCGTTTATTCAGACCTTGAGCTAACACACTACATTCCTGCTGCCAAGGTCCTGCCACGGTCGCCATCTCTGTAGGGCGTTTCTCTTGCTCGTTCTGGTCTCCTACCAGGCTTCGTGCAATAATTACCCTTGAGTGGTTCGACCCACTCTTCCCTACGGTTCTAGACCTTGGACTTAGGTGCAGGGAACTGTAGTGCAGAGAAAAACTCAATAGACCAGGTTGAATAACAGGAAATGGAGGCTTTTATTATAAAACAGTTTGCAGCATTGTAAAATACATGTCATAAGCACAGATCAAAATAACTACAATCATGCACATATCTATAAACTTAACTCTATGGAAATGGGGAACACACGGCACGTCGTAAAAGGGGAAACACATTACGATTACCCTTAACCCCCTCCCCTAGACCTAAACTAAGTTTTGACTTGAGGAACTCGGAATCATGCTCACCACTTTCAGATTCGCAAAAGAGGGGGTTCGCAGCCTTTTGGCACAGCTTTCCGTCGTCACGTGGATTTGGAAACTTCTGGCGCAGTTTGTTTTTCTCTCAGGCGATGGAGCAGTAGATACAGTCTCGATGAGCGCTCGTCATGGCTGAATCCGTTACCGACGTGCCTTTAAGAACTGGATGCCCATGGAAGACTCAGTCACCGATGTGATGTTGCAGAACTGCACAGGGAAAGTTCCTGGTCGAATGGTATGTTGAGGCCCTGGAGGGCTAGGCCCGGAGTGTCCTTTTATTTCTCCCTCCGGCCTGGCTCGTCAGTTTTCCTGAGGGTGTCTTCTCCTTCGGCCTGGGTCGTCGATGATCTCCCGACAAAAGTACCCGGGCCACCCCCGTCGTCTTCCCGTCGTGGCCGAGCCTTGCCTGGCCGAACACCAACCACGCTGCCTTAACCGAAGAGTCCGTCCCAAAATGTCCTACTCGAATTCCGAAGCCACCGAGGTAGAAGATGCGTGTCCCGAAGCGTGAATCTGAAGCGAAGCTGAAGCGAAGCCCGAAGCGAACCCGAAGCGAACCCCTGATGGACTTTTCAATCCACAGTTATACCTTTTTAGGACAGTCTTATCTCCCGCCAAATCATAGTCCTGTCTTTGTAATATTTTTGGCGGGCAGAAATCTCTGCAGGGGTGCTTTGTCTTACAACGGGAGCCGGTGATAGCTTAACTGGCCTTCCTGGCCGATAATGTCTTTTACTTTGTCACCGTAACTCGGTTCGTATATTGATCGGTCTGGAGATTGCCCTTGATGGCTGTTAAACGGTTTTTCCTTTGTACAGTAAATGGGTTTAAGTGTTCATTCAAATGTCCGCCCATTTCTTGATGGGCCCCATCCTGTTACCTGAAACTGTCCTGTACTTAGAATCCAATTAATATGTATGCTCAGTTCCCTGAGTTTCGTTTTCCCGATATTGGCTTTCGCGGGCTTACTGTCCTCAATCCACAAGCCTGTCTGGCTTGCAGTAACAGAAATCAAATGGTCCCAGAAACTGATCACGAGGTCCGGCGGCCATTTTGTATGCCCTTTTTATCAAAGGTTTTTCTGTACAAACTTCTTTTGGTCAATAAAACTGTCTTATTGACCCTGTTTTCCTGTGTGATTAAAATTACTGAAAATTTCGAATCTTACACATTGTGTTATTCCCAAACTCCAGACCCTCTGGAATTGTAAAACTGCCATTTCAATAGGGTCATTGTTTTAGTATATTTAACTAATTCCCATTTCAAAGCTTGTTTGGTTTTTACAACTTTGTTAACAACTGATCTTTATCTCAGAAGCCTGTTTTTCTGTTTGCAGCCTGTGTCTCCAAGGATTTAGATTTTTAAACCCAGTATATCATGTATTAATAAATATCAGAATTCTGTTCATATTATGGTGTATCTTTCTGAAATATGGCTTATTCCCTCACAACAGTCTCAGAATTAGGGGTCGGCCATTTAGGACTGAGATGAGGAGAAATTTCTTCACTCAGAGGGTCGTAATCTTTGGAATTCTCTACCTCGGGGCTGTGGAGGTTCAGTCGTTGAGTATATTCAAGACAGAGATCGATAGAATTTTGAATATTAAGGGAATCAAGGGATATGGGGATAGTGCAGGAAAAAGTGAAGATGAAGTAAAAGATCAGCCATGATCTTATTGAATGGCGGAGCAGGCTCGAAGGGGCAAACGGCCTACTCCTGCTCCTATTTCTTATGTTCTTATGTTATTAATGACCAGGAAATCTGTTTTAATGATGTTGATTGAGGGATAAATATTGGCCAGGACAAATGCTACAACAAAGCACCCCCCCTTTAAGTAGTGGAGAGAGCTTAGGCCAAACATTACTGGCCAGTGGACTGCACCCGATATTCCCCCACCCCCATTGAGCGCGAAGCCAATCAGCAGTGCGGTTAGCACTGAGATAAGCACTCCAATCATTATAATGAGCAGGTAACACGAATTTTGCTTGTTGCCTGGACCACTTTCAATAGGCGCAGGCAAATAGCGCTGGCCCTTGACACCGCCCGTTTTCAGGCCTAATCCAATTTCTAGGCCAAAGAGCCTGGATATGACAAAAGCATAGATTTGTCATAGGGTTTGAACAGTGCAGGGAGTTAAGTAGTGACATACACAGGTGATGCTTCAGAGCTGGATGTAAATGATAGAAAATGCTAGAAAAACTCAGCAGGCCAGGCAACATCCGTGGAGAGAGAAATAGAGTCAACATTTCAGGTCAAAACACTTCGTCTGGACCTGAAACGTTGACTCTATTTCTCTCTCCACAGATGTTGCCTGGCCTGCTGAGTTTTTCCAGCATTTTCTGTTGTTATTTCGGATTTCCAGCATCCACAGTATTTTGCTATCGTGGATGTAAATGACCTTGGTGATGGATCAGATTTTAAATATGAAACTCAGCTCTAGATCACACAGAACACTAAGGTTGTGTACTTGTTGTTTCAGTCTAAGGGAGATAGAATTGGCATCTTCAGCAAAAGGTTTCTGAGGGGGTCCAAACAAGACAGCTTTGATATTCCCAATTTTGAGTTAAAGAAAGTTATGGCTCATAAAATTAAGTAGGCCGTCAGACAACACAATGTTGTCATGGAATCAGCAATGGAGGTAGAAGTGTAGAGTTGGATATTCTTGGCATACATAGGGAGGCTGACCCTATGCTTTTGGATGAAGTCACCGAAGAACAATATATAGAGAAGCCACTGGGGGAAGATAGTTGTGGATGTTGGAGGCCAATCAACTCAGCCACAGGACATCACTGCAGGAGTTCCTCAGGGCAGTGTCCTAGGCCCAACCATCTTCAGCTGCTTCATCAATGACTTTCCCTCCATCATAAGGTTAGAAGTGGGAATGTTCACTGATGACTGCAGTGTTCAGCTCCACTCACAACTCCTCAGATAATGAAGCAGTCCGTGCTCACATGCCACAAGAGCTGGATGACATTCAGGCTTGGGCTGATAAGTGGCAAGTAACATTCATGCCACGCAAGTGTCAGGCAATGAATATCTCCAACAAGAGAGAGTCCAACCACCAACCCTTGACATTTAACGTCATTATTATCACCAAATCCCCCACCATCAACTTCCTGGGGGGGTCACCATTGACCAGAAACTTAACTGGACCAGCCACATAAATACTGTGTCTACAAGAGCAGGTCAGAGGCTGGATATTCTGCGGCGAGTGTCTCACCTCCTGACTCCCCAAAGCCTTTCCACTATCTACAAAGCACAAATCAGGAGTGTGATGGAATACTCTCCACTTGCCTGGATGAGTGCAGCTCCAACAACACTCAAGAAGCTCGACACCATCCAGGACAAAGCAGCCCGCTTGATTGGCACCCCATCAACTACCTTAAACATTCATTCCCTCCACCACCGGTGCACTGAGGCTGCAGTATGTACAATCTACAAGATGCACCGCAGCAACTCGCCAAGGCTTCTTCGGCAACACCTCCCAAACCCGCGACCTCTACTACAGTACCTAAAAGGACAAGGGCAGCAGGTATATGGGAACACCATCACCTCCAAGTTCCCTTCCAAGTCACACACCATCCTGACTTGGAAATATACCACTATTCCTTCATCATTGCTGGGTTAAAATCCTGGAACTCCCTCCCTAACAGCACTATGGGAGTACCTTCACCACAAGGACTGCAGCGGTTCAAGAAGGCGGCTCACCACCACCTTCTCAAGGGCAACTAGGGATGGGGAATAAATGCTGGCATTTTCAGCGACACCCACAATAAGTGAATGAATGGGAAGAAAATGAATTAACAGCACTGGTGTACAATACCCTATTATATACATATATACCTAGGAATAGGATTTGGTTTAATCTCATATGATCAAGGTTTTTGTTTTCTTTTGACTTATAAATAGCTTGTAGATTTGTACTATAGCTAGAAATAACAGAAGGGTTAAGTTGTTCATTCGTGGGATGCTTTAAGGTTTAAATCAGTGCACAATTTATCTGACTTTGCTGTTTCTTTTCTGTTGAGGTACAGGATGTGTTAATTCTTGCCTGTTGACTAAACTTTGTCAATACATTGTGAAGCGATAGCCTTGAGATAGGAAATAGGACAATGGGACCAAGATGAATAGTTACATGATTAATGGTAAACAAGATTGGCCATCTGGAGTTTGTGAATAACTACCTCATCTGGGGGTCTTGTTCACAACAAACTCTTATCACACCATAATGAATGATCAAGGACGGTGTGTGACTAGAGGCCTATAAAGATCTTATATTTTCTTTGCAATTTGTAGAGCGAGACAAGGAGAAAAGGATCGATGAAGGTTATGTCTCTACCCAGAGGAAAAGTGGGGTAATATTGTTTATTTCTCTGTATGACTACTGCTTAGACATTAGTTGTGTCAATACTTGGTCGAACACAATAAATGGTTTAGTTGCAACCATATTTGGTGTCAGATTCGAATTATCTTACACTGGCACTAGGAAGGAAACCAACGTGGTATTGTAGAGATGGATCGTGGAAGAAAGATAGCAGTGGAGGGAAGAATGTTTGACTATATCAAATGGTATGGAGAAGTCAAGGGGAATGAGAAGGGAAGGTGTGACATGTGTAGGCGGTTTTTACACACCTTTAATCCAGATCCTTCAACCCAGGTCCTGCCGCTGGTCGCCAGGAGATGTAAACGGTTTTTGATCCTAGCCCAATTGCTAGATGGATGGTTTGAATCACCCCCGCCTTACGAAAGTTCTATACCCGAGAATTATTATTCAGAGTGTAAATTAAGTAAGTCACGGACAGGAATGCTTCGGTGAAAAATCAAACTTGTATTTATTTGGTCTAACATACACTGGCTAAAACATGTACTACTAAATGAAATTACAATCCCTGTGGAGAATAAAATCCAGATTACAATCAACATACATACAGTACAAAACTGGAGACTATAGCAAGCAGTAATTCTCTTTTTGCTATGGTGGACGCTGATTCCACCCCTACCAACGAATTACCCAGTCGCATAAACCCCTTTTGCCTGGCTGAACCAAACGAAGCTCCCCCCTCGGAATAGCCCAAAAACTTCACTTCTGAGAGACTATGCTTACCCCGGTTTCGATCGCTCTGCTCGTCGGCTTTCTCTGGTACTTCTTGTCTTGTTGGAGCAGGGAGCGAGAGAGCGAGAATGGTGGAAAAGAATCTGTCTTTATAGATAGTCTGCCTGTCTTTTCCCACCAATCTTAAAAATCCATTTGCTTCTGAGTACTCCGGTGCTAAATCTGTGATGAGCCATCCTCAGACCCATGCATATTGGGTTAATGGCCCTAAGTCTGGGACATCTTTCGGTCTTTGTGTTGGGAGAAATTCTAAGCACTCCGGTGCTTAATCAGTGATGGGTCATCGTCGGACCCATGCGTATTGGGTTAATGGCCCTAAGTCTGAGACATATCTTTCGGTCTTTGCTGGGTGAGCTAGTGGGTTCATTGTTCTGCTTCTCTTCTGAGATGGAGGTGAGACGTGCTTTGCATATTAGAGTGGTTTTTCTAATCAATTTCAATGGCCCACTTCCTTTTTCCAGGACTGTCGGCCGGACCCATACATACTGGATGAGTTCTTTTGTCACAGCCAACTGCCATGTGTTCTTTGGAGCTTTAACAAAACCAGTCTTTCACATATCTGCACAGGGCGATCCCATAACAGGGAAAATACCCTCAGAAGAATCCCATAAAGTCCACAAAAAAATATTCTTGACTGAATCCATTCTTCAGAGACTTTGTGATCTCTTCACATGGTCACAATAACACAAGATTTTGTTGGTTGCTTTTGATGCTATGGGTACAATGGAAACAAGACTGGGGGAACTTAAACAGGAAATGGTGGGAAAGATTTCAGTCAAGCTGGATAGTAACGATATGTTTGAGAACCTTAGCAAGGAAGGTGAGATTGGAGACATGGTGGTAGTTAAGAATAAACATTTTAAGGGGTGATGTAATGGGGTAACAATGCCTGAGGAAAGGGAAAGGTTGACAATATCAGTAGGAATTGGATTGCGAGATCATGAAGATGGCTGTTGTATCACAGGAAGTGACAGCAGTGTGATCTGGTGGGGTCAAGGGCATTGATTATGAAAGAAAAGCAATTGTTAAGGTAAAATAAATTACTAATGTGTGCTGTGTGAAAGGCCAGAGAAAAGGGAGTTGAGAGTTATAGTGGGTGCAGGTGTGGAAACTGGAGGAGCAGTTTGTTCCAGGGGCAGAGGTTTTTTTTAGGAAGGTTTGCAAGACAGTGTAGATGGGGAAGAAGTGGTGAAGAGGAGGAAATGGTTAGCGATCACTGCAATAGGAGGTGTAATTAGAGCAAGTACTCAATCCCAAGCTGTGGAATGATTTCTACCTGAATTAATTCTGATTCAAAGGATTGCCTAAGTCTTGCTCATAAGTGTCTCCCATATCTTTACATAAAGCAGCTTTCACCTTTCTCCAGAAGATTTTGGCAATAATATTGAAAATCCCAATCCTCACAATTAAAGTTAAAATGTATGAGTAGGTATAACCTTCAACTAATATATATTTTAATAACTGGTCATGGGGGTAGTTCATACTTCTAGCTACTTGACATCTTGGCATTCAAAGTATCACAAAATAAATGTTCAGTGCCACGTGTGGATTTAGTACCAACTGCCAGTCACAGAGATGCATTCTCCTCTTAATTTGCCTCCTGAACTGCTAGTTTTAAAATATACTTTGGATTGCAGTATCAATGAATCATGGAGAGTGAAATTCAGACTAACACTGACAAATGATTAAAATATATTATTTTCAAAGCACAAACTGCAGCAGTTCTGTGAACTGAGTGGAATAGGAAATTAGTTGCAGCCTCCACAGCTGAGATACATTATGTAAATTATATGACTGAATAGCATAAACATACAAAACAATCTGTACTCTCCACAAGTGCCATGAAAGTTTCTTTATAAGTGACAAATAATGAGCTAAGGGGCAAAATTGACATCCAACGGCAATGACGGAACCTCAGAATGGGCAGCTTATTTGTAGAATCACAGATCTGCTGCTCGTGATTCACTGCCTTCAATGGATGAAAAATCATAAATTGCACACTCACATTTTTACAAGAAATAATCCACTGAATGCAAGGTCCCATCAGAAGTGTGGTGCATCAGAAAACTTTGTCCAAGATATATTGACAAAATTACTATTTCCTTTTAACCAAATAAAGGATGGGTTTCTACCTTTGTAATTGCAG
The DNA here is from genome assembly GCF_052327205.1 of Somniosus microcephalus. Taxonomy (NCBI): domain Eukaryota; kingdom Metazoa; phylum Chordata; class Chondrichthyes; order Squaliformes; family Somniosidae; genus Somniosus; species Somniosus microcephalus. The sequence continues at coordinate 81,779,246 of NC_140993.1, read as the reverse complement.
ATGAACCTTAGATATATAAATACATGCATACAAGCAAATCTGCAAGCATACTGCATGAGACTAGCTCTGATTTTGTTATAATGAAAACTTGGGGCTGTGGATGACCATGGTATGGGTACATTGATGATGGAAGAAAAGCAATTGTTGAGGTGAAGTAAATTACTAATGTGTGCTATGTGAAGGACCAGAGAAGAGGGAGGCAGTATTACCACCCCATCTCCAACCTTCCTTTCCTATCCAAAGTTCTTGGCGTGTTGTTGCCTCCCAAATCCGTGTCCATCTTTCCCAGAACGTCATCTTTGAATCCCTCCAATCAGGTTTCCGCCCATGTCATAGTACTGAAATGGCTCTTATCAAAGTCACAAATGGCATCCTATGTGACTGTGACAAAGATAAACTATCCCTCCTCGTCCTCTTGACCTGTCTGCAGCCTTTGACACGGTTGACCACTCCATCCTTCTCCAACGCCTCTCCACCATTGTCCAGCTGGGTGGGACTGCACAAGCCTGGATCCATTCTTATCTATCTAATTGTAGCCAAAGAATCACCTGCAATGGCTTCATTTCCCACTCTCGCACTATTACCTCTGGTGTCCCCTAAGGATCCATCCTTGGCCCCCTCCTACTTCTCATCTGCATGTTGCCCCTTGGCGACATCATCCAAAAATACAGTGTCAGTTTCCACATGTACGCTGACAACACCCAGTTCTACCTCACTACCACTTCTCTCGACCCCTCCAGGGTCTCTAAATTGTCAGACTGCCTGTCCAACATCCAGTTCTGGATGAGCAGAAATTTCCTCCAACTAAATACTGGGAAGGCCGAAGCCATTGTCTTTGGTCCCCGCTACAAACTCCATTCCCTAGCCACCAGCTCCATCCCTCTCCCTGGCATCCGGTTGAGGCTGAACCAAACTGTTCATAACTTTGGTGTCATATTTGATCCCGAAATGAGCTTCCGAACACATGTCCACATCATCGTTAAGACCGCCTACTTCCACCTTCGGCACATCGCCAAACTCCGCCCCTGTCTCAACTCATCTGCTGCTGAAACTCTCATCCATGCCTTTGTTACCCCTCGACTTGACTACTCCAACGCACTCCTGGCTGGCATCCCATGTTCTACCCTCCGTATACTTGAGGTGATCCAAAACTCTTGTGTCTGTGTCCTAACTAGCAACCATTCACCCATCACCCCTATGCTCGCTGACCTACATTGGCTCCCGGTTAAGCAATGCCTCGATTTTAAAATTCTCATCCTTGTTTTCAAATCCCTCCATGGCTTCACCCCTCCCTATTTCTATATTCTCCTCTAGCCCCACAACCCTTCGAGATATCTGCGTTCCTCTTATTCTGGCCTCTTGAACATCCCTGATTTTAAGCGCTCAACCATTGGTGACTGTACCTTCAGCTGTAAAGGCCCTAAGTTCTGGAATTCCCTTTCTAAACCTCTCTGCCTCTCTACCTCTCTTTCCTCTTTTAAGATGCTCCTTAAAACCTACCTCTGTACTGTCCTTATGTAGCTTGGTGTCAAATTTTGTTTTATAATGCATCTGTGAAGTGCCTTGGGATATTTTACTATGTTAAAGGCGCTATATAAATATGAGTTGTTGTTGTTACACATGTGTCGGTAGTGTGGGCAGGTGTCATGGTCAAATTTGTGTTGTAAGGTCCACCCTTTCACTTGTCTGGGCTCCCTGTTCATGGAAAATATATTCAGGTCAGGCACATAAGCTAACTGACTGCCATTCGGGAAATTTGAGTAGCAAGCATCATTTGGTCATTCAGACACAAGGGAAACATTAAAGTTGCTCAAGCAACTGCAAAAGAGAGCATTGAGCCTGATCTCTATTGTCAGAAGTTTGTTTTGGGAGAAAAGACTGGAGAAACTTGGGGCTCAAAATTCAGAGAGCAATTCTCCTACCTGAACCTCAGCGAGGAACAATGTGTGAGACGCCTGTGCTTCAGTAAAGACGTTCTCACTAAAATCTTCCACCTATGCAACCTTGGAGTTGGGTGAGGACCGCATTGCCAGTGGCTGCGAAGGCGACCGTGGTCATGAACTTTTATGCATTGAGCTCCTTTCAGGCTGGAACTGGAGATATTTGCAACATCTCGTAGTTTGCCATCCACTGTTATGTAAGGGAGGTCACTGAGGCTCTGTATTCAAAGAGAGCTGACATTTCATTTTCTCTTGCCAGAGAGCAGCAGGCAGAGCGAGCACATGGCTTCGCGAGGATTGCAGGCTTCCCCATAGTGCAGGGTGCCATTGACTGCACACACATTACTTTGTGGGTGGCGCATCTCAACTCTTAGATGTACCGCAACCGAAAGGGATTCCACTCTATCAACGTCCAGCTGGTGTGCGACAATAGGCAGCGAATCATGCAGGTCAATGCCCAGTATCCTGACAGCAGTCATGATGACTTAATTCTGCAGCATTGTGCCATCTGCATTTGAGCTACCATGACAAACCAAAGTGTGGCTACTGGGCGACAAAGGCTGACGACATGGCTCATGACTCCAGTGCACAAGCTACACACACGTGGGCAGCATGCATGCAATGAAAGCCATGCTGCCATATGAAATGTGATAGAGCAGACCATTGGTGAGCTGAAACAACGCTTCTGCTGCCTGAACCGCTCTGGAGGAGCCCTGCAGTACTCGGCAGAGTGAGTGTCAAGATTCGTGGTGGTCTGCTGCATGCTGCACAACTTCGCCATCATGAAGGCACAACTCTTGCCACCAGCTAAACGGCGAGCAGCTGAGGAGCAGGAGAAGCATAAGAACATAAGAAGAACATAAGAAATAGGAGCAGAAATAGGCCACTTGGCCCCTCGAGCCTGCTCCGCCATTCAATAAGATCATGGCTGATCTTGGGCTCAAAGCCACTTCCCTGCCCGCTCCCCATAGCCCTTCTGATGGGCCTTCAATAACCACAAAACTAGAAGTTATAGACTTAAACAAGTTGGCTTTTAATCACTAAGATCAGAGCTAACATCTCAACACGCCGACTGGTTCACAGGAATGAGTCATACAGATCCTGGGATCTTTATGTAAGAGAAGTCAGGGGCGGAGCCAAGAGCCAAGACCTGGAACCTCCCAGGTTAGTCGGGAAAGAGGAAGTGAAACTATACACAGTGGGGGAGGGTAATATACATGAGTGCAAAACGAATACAGGACCAAGACAAACAGATTTCATTACATTCACCCCTTCTATAGATTTAGTCCATCGGGGTGATGTTTCTTAAAAGTTGGTATAAGTGAGTCTGTCAGGAGGTTTTGCAGTTCTCAGTGATCGGCGCAAAGCCGGTTGGGGTGCCTCTAGGGGAGTGGATTCTGGTTCCTCCGCTGTCCGGGCCTCCGCAGTGTCTTCCAGGTTATCTGCAGTGTCCTCCAGGTTAAAGTTGGGTATTGATACCTCTGGGTGTCCTGTCTCTTTGTAGTGTAGGTCTTCATCGGGTAGTCTCCCATCGTTCTCTCCGCTCCCCGAGGGAGCGAGGTCTTTTATGGAAACAGTGTCCTCTCGCCCGTCAGAGTATTCGATATAGGCGTACTGAGGGTTTGCATGGAGGAGCTGTACCTTTTCCACAAGGGGGTCCGTTTTATGGCCTCTCACGTGCTTCCGCAATAGTACTGTCCCCGGAGACGTCAGCCACGCGGGTAGAGATATGCCCGAGGTGGATTTCTGGGGGAAAACGAACACCTTTTCGTGAGGGGTAACGTTAGTGGCAGCACATAACAGAGACCTTATGGAGTGGAGCACGTCTGGGAGGACTTCCTGCCAGCGGGAGGTCGGAAGGCCTTTTTACTTTAAGGCTAACGTGACAGCCTTCCAAACAGTAGCATTCTCCCTTTCCACTTGCCCATTACCCCGGGGTTGTAGCTAGTGGTTCTGCTAATGGCTATCCCCTTCGAGAGCAAGAACTGGCGCAGCTCGTCGCTCATGAATGACGTCCCCCTATCGCTGTGTATGTAGTTCGGCATGCCAAACATGCAGAATAGATTACAGAGACACTTGATGACCGTGGCACTGGTCATGTCTGGGCAGGGAATGGCGAAGGGGAGGCGGAAATATTCATCAATGGTATTGAGGAAGTATACGTTACGGTCGGCAGAGGGAAGGGGTCCCTTGAAGTCCAGACTTAGGCGCTCGAATGGCCGTGTGGCTTTGATAAGGTGAGCACGGTCAGGCCTGTAGAAACGAGGTTTGCATTCCGCACAGATGCGGCAGGCTCTGGTTATTGCCCTGACCTCCTCGATGGAGTGGGGCAGATTGCGGGACTTTATAAAATGGTATAGTCGGGTGACCCCTGGGTGACAGAGGTCGTTGTGGAGACCCTGTAATTTGTCCGTATGAATGCTGGCACACATTCCCCGCCATAGGGCGTCTGGGGGTTCATTAAGGGCTCCCGGCCTGTACATAATATCATAGTCGAACGTGGATAGTTCGATCCTCCACCTGAGTATTTTGTCATTCTTGATTTTCCCCCTTTGTTTGTTATTAAACATGAAAGCCACTGACCGCTGGTCGGTGAGCAGGGTGAAACGTTTGCCGGCTAGGTAGTGTCTCCAGTGCCGCACTGCCTCCACTATAGCCTGTGCCTCCTTCTCGACAGAAGAGTGCCTGATTTCAGGTCCCTGAAGGGTTTGGGAGAAGAAGGCCACAGGTCTCCCAGCCTGATTGAGGGTCGCAGCTAAGGCAAAGTCTGACGCATCGCTTTCGACTTGAAAGGGAATGCATTCGTCCACTGCACACACTGCAGCCCTTTCAATGTCCTGTTTAATACTGGTGAAAGCCTCCCGAGCTTCAGCTGATAGTGGGAAGGACGTCGATTTAATGAAGGGTCGGGCCTTATCAGAGTAATTGGGCACCCATTGGGCACAATACGAAAAAAATCCCAGGCACCTTTTTAAAGCTTTGGGATTGTGTGGCAGGGGCAGTTCCTTTAGGGGGCGTAATCGGTCAGGGTCCGGTCCAATCACCCCATCTTGCACCACACAGCCGAGGATACAGAGACAGGTTGTGTTGAAGACACATTTGTCTTCGTTGTAGGTTAGATTCAGCTTTAGGGCAGTTTTTAAAAATCTCGCAAGATTTAGATCGTGGTCTTGCTGGTTGTGCCCGCAGATAGTGACATTGTCCAGATAGGGGTAGGTAGCTTGTAGTTTATTCTCGTCAACCATGCGGCCCATCTCATGTTGGAAGACCGGGACCCCATTTGTTACCCCGAAGGGCACTCTGAGAAAATGGTAGAGGCGCCCGTTCGCCTCGAAGGTGGTGTATGGACGGTCCTCCGTTCTAATGGGGAGCTGGTGATACGCGGATTTGAGGTCGATAGTCGAGAAGACTCGGTATTGCGCAATCTGGTTGACCATTTCTGATATGCGGGGTAAAGGGTAGGCGTCCAGCTGGGTATAAATATTAACAGTCTGGCTGTAGTCAATTACCATCTGTTTCTTTTCGCTATTTTTAACTATGACTACTTGGGCACACCACGGGCTGGTACTGCATTCAATAATGCCTTCCCGCAGGAGTCTGTCCACTTCCGCCTTGATAAAGTGTCTGTCTTCCAGACTGTACCATCTACTTTTGGTCGCTATGGGCCTACAGTTCGGAGCGAGATTAGCGAATAAAGAGGGCGGGCTGATTTTTAAGGTTGATAGGCCACAGACTGTGAGTGGCAGCTGGGACCCGCCATATGCTAGCGTGACACTTTCGTGGTGGCACTGGAAGTCCAGGCCCAAGATTACATTAACACAGAGTTCTGGCATCACGAGGAGTTTAAAATCCTTGTAGTCCGTGCCTTTTACAGTCAGTGTTACCACACAGTAGCCCAAAATGTCCGAAGTGTGGGGCTTAGCAGCCATAGCAATTCTGCTCCGTGTAGGGGTTACCGTTAATAAGTGCCGCCGTACCAGGCTAGGGTGGATAAAACTCTCGGTACTCCCACAGTCAATTAAACATTTCGTTAAATTCCCGTTTACCTGTATGTCCATCATGGATTTTGTCAACGGGTGTGGCCTGGATTGATCCACCGTGATCGAAGCCACTGTTGGGCCCTGGGCGGCCGTTGAGTCGGGAAAAGATGGCGGATCCCAAGATGGCGGCCCGCACGGCACGCACGAGGCGGTGACGGAATTGGAAATCGGATTCCCCCTGCAGACTTTGCTAAAATGCCCCTTTTTCTTACATTTGAAGCATGTAGCGTCCTTCGCTGGGCATCGTTGTCTGGGGTGCTTGGCCTGGCTGCAGAAGTAGCATTTTGGGCCTTGAGACATTGCCGCTGTAGTAGGACTCCTGGGTGAACTTCTGTGTGGGGACTCCGGCGGCATAGAGCTGGTCTGAGACCTGGATGGGGAAGATGGCTGATTCCAAGATGGCAGCCCCCTCGGCGCGCACGAGGCGGTGAGGGCCGCATGGCCGGAAGAATAAGAGTCAGAGTTTTTCTGGGCCACGTCCAGCGATTGCACAGTGGCCACTGCCTTTTTTAAGTCCAGGACCTCCTTCTCCAGCAGTCTCTGTCGGATATAATTCGATTTGAGGCCCGTGATGAAGGAATCGTGGACCAATTCGTCAGAGTACGCGTTGGCCGTCACGGCCTTGCAGTTACAGTCCCGGACCAGGTCCTTTAGGCCCTGTAAGAAATCGTCCATTGATTCCTCTGGTCACTGCCTGCGTGTAGCCAGCAGATGTCTGGCGTACACTTCGTTTACCGGCCTCTGGTATTGGGCCTTCAGGATAGTGATGGCCTCCGTGTAAGAGGTGGCATCCCGGATGAACGAATAAATCCGATGATTTACGCGAGTAGTCAGTAGACTCAGTTTATCTACCTCGCTAGCGGATGAGGCCCCCGCGAAGAGTTCGAAGCATTTGAGCCAGTGTCCAAATTGATTTGATGCTTCAGCAGAATGTGGATCCAAGTCCAGACGCTCTGGTTTTAGGAGTCGATCCATCCTCGTATTCTTTAGTGATTAAAATTGATGGGCCTTCAATAACCACAAAACTAGAAGTTATAGACTTAAACAGGTTGGCTTTTAATCACTAAGATCAGAGCTAACATCTCAACACGCCGACTGGTTCACAGGAATGAGTCATACAGATCCTGGGATTTTTATGTAAGAGAAGTCAGGGGCGGAGCCAAGAGCCAAGACCTGGAACCTCCCAGGTTAGTCGGGAAAGAGGAAGTGAAACTATACACAGTGGGGGAGGGTAATATACATGAGTGCAAAACGAATACAGGACCAAGACAAACAGATTTCATTACATCTTCACTCCCTTATCTTGCAAAAGCAGGAAGAGGAGGAGCAGGAAGAGGAGGAGGAGGAAGAGGGAGGAGGCAACCTAGTTAGCCCCTTTCTGGCTGGGCTGTCCGTGAACAACTCATCCGGCGCTGCCTGCAGCACACTGAGCGGGCGTGATGTAATCGCGCATTGCGAGCCCCATGCCCATTTTCGGTGGCTGTAGCCCCCTTGGACTTTTCAGCCTTGAAGGGAGGTGACTGAGATGTGGTCTTACTGCAATATTTGAGATAATTAACAGTAAAGGGAAATCTGGATAATGGGACAAAGGGGACATGAATTCAAAATAGTTCATTGCAAATTTAGAACTGATATCAGGAAATTCTTCATTCAAAGAGTGATCAATACATGGAATACACCCAAATAAAATAGATTTCCAGTATCCGCAGTATTTTGCTATTGTCCCAGATAAAATAGTTGTGGAGAGAATTCTGGAATGACGAAAAGAACAATTGCTGCATTGTGGGGACTTTAGGGTCTTTCTGGATGGATGAACTAGGAGGGTTCAAATTGCCTTTCTCATCCTTAATTATCTTGTGTTCTTTGAATTTAAAGGGATTATGTCCGTCCTTAAAGGGTGCATATAGAGTGATGCAGCTGGGTGACAGCATTGACTCATATAGCAATTTTCCTTCATACATTGGGACCTGTGCTTTTACTGGAGAGCATCCTTCAACCCCAAAAGGTCACCATTTTTAGTGCTGCTCTCTTGCTGGATTTTGCAATCACCAGCCAAGTGTGCTGCAAATCAAGCTCTCTGTACAACTTTCCTTTCCCTGTAGTTTAGGCAAATGAGGTGACCACGTTTATATCACGAAACAGCCCATCGCATGAGATACGGGTACATGTGTGCCCTGCCTTGTCGGCTCAATCCCATATTTGCAGGGATCACAAAATTGGGGCGACTCTGTATTGGCTGGACTTGTGTGAACAATTATTCATACTCTATGGATTGTCATTTAATAAAAAAAGCTGCATCAAAATATATAACCTATACATTGGATTTTACAGTATGTAAAGACATCGTACGCACAATTTGGCTCCAGTTTCAGCCATTGCTAGAATGTAAGAAACAAAACACAAGAAATTCCAGGGGGAAAGAAGCATTTCAGCTTTACAATCATTTATATATTAAAAATTAGGATTCAGTTGCAAATTTCCATTTCAAAATCCATTGACAACTCAATGCCAGGGTCTTTCTGTGGAAAAAAAACCTTTTAAAAGTGTACTATAGTTCACAGTTACAATCTTTGACGGTGCTGAGAAAGGCAATTTCTATTTTAAATATATTAAATGACATTAGGTAGGAAACCATAATTTGAAATTACCAGTCAGACTCCTGTGGTGTTGCACATGGATAGTCAGGACCAGTTTGACTTTTTCAGGTCAAGCCGAGTTAGAGGTAAGGGTGGGGGAAAATGTTCGAGGTACTGGGTAAAAACTGGCACCACCTTATTGGCAGAGTCTAAATTCAGTTGTGCAGGAAGGATTGCAGCGGCCACTTGCTACACTTTCAAGGCCTTGTGCATGCCCAGGTGAACCTGAAAAAAGATCATGTCTTGTCCATCAGTAAGCTTGAAGCCTTTCATGACCGGTGAGCACTGCTAGATACAGCTGGTGTAATTGATGGACAGAATCAAATTCTAATTTAACATTGCAATATAATTTTAGTCCGTTCGAGCCAATTGTCGAAGTGGTGCCTTGCTCTTGGGAGGAGTATTTGTAGAATGTATTTTTTGCTGGAGGCACTGAGTAAACCTCGATGACACCTTACTGGTCCTTCAAAATGGTTAAATTATAAAGGACAGGTTGTATAAACTTGGTTTGTATTCCCTTGAGTTTAGAAGGTTGAGGGCTGATCTAATCGATGTGTTTAAAATGATAAAGGGATTTGAAAGGGTAGATACACAGAAACTACATTGTCTAGTGAGAGAATCCAGAACAAGGGGGCATAATCTTAAAATTTGCACTCGGAGTTTTGGAGTGAAATCAACAACAACAACAACAACTTGTATTTATATGGTGCCTTTAACGTAGTAAAACGTCCCAAAGCGCTTCACAAGAGCGTTCTAAAACAAAATTTGACACCGAGCCACATAAGGAAATATTAGTGCAGATGACCAAAAGCTTGGTCAAAGAGGTAAGTTTTAAGGAGCATCTTAAAGGAGGAAAGAGAGGTAGAGAGGCGGAGAGGTTTAGGCAGGGAATTCTAGAGCTTAGGGCCTTGGCAGCTGAAGGCGCGGCCACCAATGGTTGAGTGATTATATAATCAGGGATGCTCAAGAGGCCAGAATTAGAGGAACGCAGTTACCTCGGAGGGTTGTGGGACTGGAGGAGATTACAGAGATAGGGAGGGGTGAGGCCATGGAGGGATTTGAAAACAAGGATGCGAATTTTAAAATCAAGGCGTTTCTCAACCGGGAGCCAATGTAGGTTAGCAAGCACAGGGTGATGGGTGAACCGGATTTGGAGCGAGTTAGGACACGGGCAGGAGAATTTTGGATGACCTCAAGTTTACGGAGGGTAGAATGTGGGAGGCTGGCCAGGAGTGCATTGGAATAGTCAAGTCTAGAGGTAACAAAGGCGTGGATGAAGGTTGCAGCAGCAGGTGAGCTGAGGCAAGGGCGGTGCCAGGTGATATTCCAGAGGTGGAAATAGGCGGTCTTAGTAATGGCACGAATATATGGTCGGAAGCTCATTTCGGGGTCAAATATCAGAAAATAGTCAAATCAGGAAGCACTTTCACACATAAAGAGTCATAGGGCAGGATTTTCATCAGGCCGTGGAGGCGGGATTGGAGGCGTGTGGGGGGTTAAAATTGCAAAAACTGTCAGGCGGGCCCAACCCCGACTCCATCCCGCCTCCAATCTATTTTCATTAATTCGTGTCTAATGGTCCTGTCTCCATCCCACCTCCAAGAGGCAGGATAGGGCGTTAAGGCCCTTAACAAGCACTAAATTGCCTCTATAATGCCATTTTGAAAGGCCTTTGCGATTTTAACCCTTTTCCCACGTGAAACACTCCCGTTCTGAAACACGACGGTGAAACCGGGCGGGAGCACAATTAGATTGCTGACTATCGGCGGCAGCTCAACCATTAAAGAGGAGATTTGATCAGCCATGAATTGCAGGTGGCAGGACTTAGTGGTCTCAGGTCTGGGGGATCTTTTAGAAGGCATAACCACAGCTGTGGAAGTTTGGAGCCTGACACCCATCTCCAGTGTGACCTCCTGGGAAACCCTTCTCGCCACCTTCACTGAGCGCTTCCTCAACTGAGGCATATACCAGAAGAATGGGAGCCATTTATTTCCTTCCATTCTAGTCATTAGATGAGTATGAAGACCAGCCGCAGCACCAGCAGAACCAGGAACAACAGCAGCACCAACAGCAGCAGCAACAACAGGAGCGCCAAGCTGCTGCTCACCCACCTGAAGCTGCACCGGCCAGAAGGGGCCAGCGCATGGTAGCCCATCAGCGCAGGAGATACCCCCCAAACAGGGTCTACAGACACAGGGTCAGCTACCTCAACATGTCTGAGCAGCAGTGCCAGAGGCGGCTCCGACTTTCGCGAGAGGTAGTGACTGACATCTGCGCAATGCTGCAACAACAGCTGCAGGCCAGAGGACCAGGTGGCCAACCCTTACCAGTGGTCGTCAAAGTCACCACCGCACTCAACTTTTTTGCCTCAGGCTCATTCCAGGGATTAGCAGCAGACATCAGCTGCATCTCCCAGGCGGCCACACACACTTGCATCACGCAGGTAACTGATGCCCTCTTTGCCATCGCGCATAATCACATCCATTTCACCAAGGATCAAGCAAGTGTCACAGCGAGTGCGGTTGGATTAGCTAATCTGGCAGGCTTTCCAAGGGTGCAGGGCATCATTGACTGCACACATGTGGCCCTTAAGGCACCCCATCGCAATCCAGGTATTTTTGTCAACCGCAAGGGCTTCCAATCCCTTAACGTTCAGCTGGTGTGTGACCACAAGGAGGAAATTTTGCATGTTTGTGCAAAGTACCCTGGCAGTTGTCATGACTCCTTCATACTGCGCCAGTCTAGTGTGCCTCCGCTATTCAGTCCGCCAGACCAACTTAACGGATGGCCACTTGGAGACAAGGGCTGTCCCCTGAAGACGTGGCTAATGACGCCGTTGAGAAGCCCATCCAACGAAGCTGACGAGAGTTACAACTCCAGCCACATGTCCACCAGACCATAATCGTTTGCTGAAGATGCGCTTCAGATGCCTGGATAGATCAGGTGGAGCCCTGCAGTACTCAGCAGCCAGGGTCTCCAGAAACGTCGTGGTTTGCTGTGCACTTCACAACATGGCACAGCATCGTGGCTTGCAGATTCCTGAGGACCAAGTGGCTCATCACATATCCTACTCAGATGAGGAGGAGGAGAAGGAGGAGGAGAGTGAAAACGAACATCTTGCAGAGGCCGATCAACCAACGGCAGCAGTACGCGAGAACATTGCTGCCCAGGATGCAAGGAACACACTCATCTTGGCCAGATTTGCTTAGCTTAGCCAATCAAGCACTTTTGCCTCGCAGCTTCTTACCTGACCATTGAAAATGGCCAAGGACCAGTGGATTCCTAGCAATTTGGCCATCATACTGACAATTGCAAGTAATCCTAAGCCCTCAATGTGAAAGTCCCATTCGCGAAATGACACACGCCACAACTACAGCAATAGCCACCAGATTTTTTATTTACATTATTCATCTGATGGCTTTTTCACAGAAAACATCAAATTTCACCCAAGTGACTACCCTTGTGACTATTTGTGCAGTATCTTTCTCTTACGCATGCTCCTACGTGGTGCTTCCCCGTGGCTTCAGCAGATGCAGAGGCCCCTTGCTCATTTTCCTGCTGCTCCTGTCTCAACACCTTTGGCGGGATTCCTCTAGGGTTGCGAACCTGTGAGGGCTCGGCAACAGTCTGCTGCTCCTACGGCTGTGCAGGGGTTGAGACGCCGATCTCAGTTAGGTGTGGACTCTGGTGGGGCTCTGACCGAGGGCTCTGCAGTAGCATGGAAGTGTGAGCGCTTGGAGAGAAGCCCCCACTTCCTTGATGTCTGCCACCAACTTCCCTCTCATGGGTCAGGTCCCCCTCAATGCCTGCAAGTGGCTTGAGAGCACCTTGCTGCACATCAGGGGGACCATGGGGACCCGTATCTGCACTGGCAGTCCTACTCAGAAGGACTTCCATGAAGGTCTGGTTTCTCTGTTCAATAGATGACCATCGCTCTTCCAGAGATGTCATTCTATTCTGAACACTCACCATGTTTTCTGCACTCTGGTGAATTATCACCTCCATGGAGGTTGCCATCCTTTCCATGGTGATGCGTTCATGCGCCAATGACTCCACAAAGGCTCTGCTCATGTTCACTATGGACTCCTCCATTCGCTCCACACTCGCAGCGACATGGGGACAAAACCTGCCAGAGACTCCTGCATCTCTCCCTGGAGTTCCAGCACCGCTGATCTTATGGATGGACCCAAAGGTAGAAGGTCGACATGCAGCTGAGCCGAGCTGGCAGAGTCCTGCGCCCTCCGACGAGGACTCTCCATTGCTGTCCCTGTCTCCACAATCTGCTGATGCTCACTTGTGAACTGTGATACACCAGGTGACAACGCTACTCTATGTCCCGAAGGTCCCACCGAGGTGTGAGTGTCTGCGCTGGTGCTGGGTGCACTGAATTCTGCTGACGCTGCGCCCTCAGAGGTTACAGCTTCCTCTGAGGAGTCTTGAGGCTCATGCTCTTCATCCTGGCTAGAGGGGATGGGTGCTTGCGATGGTCCTGTGGGGATGAAAGGAAAGAGTCAGAGATGTGATGCCAAGGTTACATGCACATTGCATATTGCAGATGATCATAAGTCCATCTGTTAGAGCTTCAGAATCATTATCAGCGACTCATGCAATGTCAATGAGAGAGATGGAAAACTATTCTATCACCAGCTTGCTGTGATGCACCCATCTGTCCGTCCTCCACTTGCGCATCTTCCTCCACTCCTACGATCTCCAGGACCACCTCCTCCCAGGGGGTGAGGTGGGCTACTGAGGGTGGCCCTCCTCCTGTCCTCGCTCTTTCTCGCTTATTGTGAGCTCTCTTTTCCTGCAATGAGGGAGACAAGTGGAGGTTGAGTGAGAATGAAGGTGTGAGTGTAGAGATTCCATAGCATAGATACTTAGAAGGAGACAAAGATGGAGTGAGGTGGCAAGACCAAGGGCCCTCCCTGTGTGTTGTCAGTTGTTTTCATAGCACCACAGTGATAGGGAGTGTGAGGGCTGCATAGTCGAATAGTTAGGTGAATGTGACCATAGAGAGAGAGGGAATGGGTAAGGGTGCATGGATGTTAGTGTCAAGTGGGATGTGGAGGAAGAGATTGCTAAAGCTGAGTGCTGGTGAGGAAAGGCAATGGGGATCAGATTGCGGGTGATGGGAAATTCATACTCACTTTTCCAGTGCGCTGAAGGTCATGAAATCTCTTCCTGCACTGTATCCAGGTTCTGCAGTTTACTGATAATGAGTTGACCTCCTCTGCCACCTGGATCCACACAGCCTTGGTCTGCTGGGGAGGCTTCTTCCTCCCTGAAGAAGGGAAGAGCACCTCTTTATGAACTCTTGCTCCCTCAGCTAAAGCCTGCAAGGCAACGTCATCAAACCTGGGAGCAGACCTAGGTCTCTCACTGCTCATTCTGCCTACAGGTCCCTGTAGCATGAAAGGCCAAAAGGTCGGCAGTCTGCAGAAGAAGTAAGGCTTGTTGCAGACCTTAAATGCAGCAATAATGATGACGTCATCGGAGGCGACTTTCAGACTGGAAAAACTCATTTGCCATGGGTTCCCACACGTTGGAACTCAATTGGCCAATTAAGTTAAAATCGCATCAATCTCCCACATCGATTTAGCTTCAGGTGGATAACATGAAATGCGGATTACATGACCCCAGCCCATAGTGTAAAGTCTGTGGGTTGTGCAGTTAATAAATACACAGGCTTCAGAAGTAACAAACAAACAGGTCTTTACTATTCGAAGGTCCGGGCGAATCTGCCCCAGCAATCATGCCACAACACTTATATACTGGTGTGGTCACTATCGGTATTACAGTATACAGAAGCCAAACAAATAGTGCCACACCGAAAGTAGTCCTCTTAAAGGCGAACGGTTACATTCAATAGTTCCCTTAAAGGTAGACGGGTACATACACTACAATCCTCCCTTTTTAGCTTATTACTTACTAAGTCCATAGTGAACATACATTCTAACATATATACAGGTTTATGTAAGACAGTTCATAGATTCAGTCTTTCCGGGGGTTTCCGGATTCTGTCCGGATAACGCCGCAGTGGTGTCGTCATTTCAGGCGGGCTAGGAGGTGCTTCTGGCAAGGTCGATTCGGCTTGAAAAGCCGTGTCAGGTTCAGCTGACTCCAGTATCACTGGATCGGAAGTAGGTGTTCTGGGTATCTCAGTTTCAACATTACCCGGATAAGGTGGTGAAGTCGGTTGCCCATTTGTGGCGGACCCTATGATTTGGTCAACATGGCGCCTTATTATATTGTCTCCAATGTCCACGGTGTACATCAATGGCCCCAGCCTTTTCCCAATAGTTCCAGGCTGCCATTTCTCAGTACGGTAGTCCCGGGCCAAAACTCGTTGACCGATCTGGAAAGATCTAGTGACCCTGTCGTTCATGCCCTGGAATTGCCGGTTCTCTACGTCTCTTCTGACGTTTGGTTTTAGTAAATCCAGCCGGCATCTTAGGCGTCTATTACAGAACATCATTGCGGGAGTTTGATTTGTGACCGCATGTGTCGCATTTCGGTATGCCAACAAAAAGCTATCCACCTTATGTTGCAGACTTATATTTTCATTACTCATGGCCTTTACGGCCTTCTTGAAGGTCTGGATGAAACCTTTCAGCCAATCCATTGGAGGCGGGATGGTATGGGGCTGACGTGTAATGTTTAACCCCATTGCTCTTTAAGAATTTCTTGAATTCTTCGGACACAAATTGTGGTCCATTATCAGAACAGATCTGTTCCGGCAGGCCATTCCGAGCAAACATAGCCCTTAACACTGTGATGGTTTTTTCCGTCGTGGTGGTGGTCATCTTAATTACTTCCGGCCACTTGGAGTGGGCATCCACCGCTATTAGAAACATCGAGTCCATAAATGGACCAGCAAAGTCGATGTGTACTCTTTGCCAAGGCGATGAGGGCCACTCCCATGGATGCAGAGGAG
Organism: Somniosus microcephalus; assembly: GCF_052327205.1. Lineage (NCBI taxonomy): Eukaryota > Metazoa > Chordata > Chondrichthyes > Squaliformes > Somniosidae > Somniosus > Somniosus microcephalus. Next base: position 81,763,696 of record NC_140993.1, on the reverse strand, counting down.
CCTGGGGTGGCGCGTTCTGAACCCTCTGACATCCTAGGCAGTTCTTCGTGATCTTCTCTATGTCTCCATCAATGCCTGGCCACCACACAAACGCTCTTGCTAGATTCTTCATCTTTACTCCCCCCAGATGTTCTTCGTGCAGCTCCTTTAGCACCTTCTTTTGGAGTTTGGGTGGAATCACCACTCTAGATCCACACATCAGGGTTCCTCGACACACTGACAGTTGTTCTTTCCTCTGTGCAAATGCTTGCAGTGTTGGTTCGCTCTGTGCTGGCCATCCCTCCACCGTTACATCATAGACTCGTGAAAGAGTCGGGTCATTCCTTGTCTCATTCTCAATCATTGAGTTTGTTATCGGTAGACACTCCACAATGGATGAGTGGAACAACTCTACTGGGTCCACTATACTCGCTTCTTCTACCATCAGCAATGGCAAGCGTGACAACCCATCAGCATTTCCATGCTGTTTAGACCTTTTGTACTCAATTTCGTATTGGTGTGCCCCAAGTAACACGGACCACCTTTGTAACCTTTGTGCTGTCATGGTGGAAACGGCCTTATTTGGGTTGAATATGGACACCAACGGCTGGTGGTCTGTCAGCAATGTGAACTTTTTACATTGTAGGTAATGGTTGAATTTCTTCACGCCCCACACAAGACTGAGGGCCTCCCTATCTATTTGGGCGTAATTTCGCTCCGCGGGTGTCAATGATCGGGACGCAAAAGCCACTGGCCTTTCTGAGCCATTTGGTAGCCTGTGCGAGAGTACTGCCCCAATTCCGTACGGGGAAGCATCGCAAGCTAGACGAAGGGGTAATGCTGGGTTGAAATGAGCCAACACTTCTTCAGAGGTAATCAACTCCTTGCTTCTGCGAAAAGCCTTTTTGCATTCTTCACTCCACTTCCATGGTGTTTCTTTCCGCAACAGGTCATTCAGCGGATGCAGCACCGTGGATAAATTTGGCAGAAACTTGTGATAGTAATTAATCAACCCCAAGAATGATCTTAACTGTGATACGTTTCCTGGAGCGGGGGCCTTCACGACCGCTTCTATCTTTTCAGGTGACTTATGCAGTCCTTCTCGGTCAATGACATGACCGCAGTATGAGATCCGTTTTTGGAAGAACTCACACTTCTTGCGATTAACCCGAAGGCCATACTCCTTCAACCTGGTGAGTACCAGTTTCAAATTCGTGAGGTGTTCTTCCTCATCTTTTCCCGTGATTAAAATGTCATCTAAATAGCACTGCGTGCTTGGAATTCCTTGTAACACCTGTTCCATGGCCCTCTGCCAAATTGCTGGCGCCGAAGCTACCCCAAAGACCAGTCTATTGTAGCGATACAAGCCTCTGTGAGTGTTGATGGTGAGGTACTGGCGTGACTCTTCCTCAACCTCCATCTGTAGATATGCTTGAGCCAGATCTATTTTCGTGAAATGCTTCCCTCCAGCCAACGAAGCAAAGATATCTTCAATCCGCGGAAGCGGGTATTGTACCGTGTGAAGCACCGGATTCACAGTAATCTTGAAATCTCCGCAGATACGGACCTTCCCCGGTCCCCCTGGCTTATTACTCGGTGAGGACTTCATGACGGGAACAATGGGCGTGGCCCACTCACTCCAGTCCACTTTTGACAGAACCCCTGATCGTTCAAGTTCTTCCAGTTCTGCCTCCACAGCTGGTCGTATTGCGTAAGGTACCGATCTGGCCTTAAAAAACTTTGGGCTTGCCTTTTCTGCAATCTTAACCTTTGCTTTAATACCTCGCAGTGTTCCCAGTCCTTGCTGGAATACCTCCTTAGCTTCGTCCAATATTCTGGACAACCGTTCAGGTTTGACATCCTCTTTTTCGGAATCCACCGTCATGGTGTTTAGTGACTGCCAGTCCAATTTTATTTTTCGGATCCACTCCCGTCCCAGAAGTGGTGGTCCTCCCTCAGGCAATACATACAGGTCCAACCGGTGATGATCTTTATCCTTGTATCTCACCTTGACTTCTATCATTCCGATGGGGAATACTTTGTGCCCCGTGTATGTCTGTAGTACTAGTTCCGTATCCCGTAGTGGAATATGCTTGAAATTTTTTTTATAGTCATGCTTATTCATGACCGTCAACGCCGATCCGGTGTCCACTTCCATTTTTACTTGGACCTTTGCAATCTGTAGCATTATCCAGATAGTTTGTCGGTCAGCTTCATTGCTCACGTTGTGAATTCTCAGACTGTCCAGTCCTTTGCATTTGGAGTGTGGGACCGACTTCTGTTCCCTCAGACTCTTCTTAGTCACCTCTTGTACCTTTCCGTACCATTTTTGTGGTGACTTCTTATTGTTGTACGTTGCTCCTGACCGGCATACCTTAGCTATGTGCCCGATCTTGCCACATTTCCTGCATTCTTGGTTTTTAACCCAGCATTGATTCTGGTCGTGTGTTGTCTTCCCACAACGGTAGCATTTTGTTGTGCTCGAAGTAATTTGGTCCACCCCTAGTGCCGCCGCCTTTAGCTGCATTTCCGCCGTTCCTTTCGCTGCGGCTTCGTGCGATGCAGCTATGAGGACAGCCCTGTCCAGTGTGAGGTCATTTTCTTCCAGTAGTCGCTTCTGCGTTCCTTCTTTGGACAATTCGCATACGAACTTGTCACGCAGTGCTTCTGTCAGATTCCCTCCGAACTGGCAGTATTTCGCTATCCTACGCAGTTCGACCAAGTATTCCGCATTGCTTTCGTCTTTCCTCTGCGTTCTTGCGTAGAATTTGAATCGTTCAGCCAGCATCAACGGTGTGGGGTTCAAGTGATCCTTCAGCACTGCTACAATATCATCGAAAGTCTGATCTGCCGGTTTAGCTGGTGAGAGAAGATTCTTCAACACCCCGAATGTTTTCGCACCCATCATGTTAAGTAAGGTTAAAGCTTTTTCCTCCTTAGCTATTTTGTTAGCCTTACAATGTATCTCAATACGTTCTACGTACGTGGCCCAGTCTTCTATCTCCGAATTGAACTCGTTGATGTCCGCCCGCTTAGGCATCTTTCTTTCCTTGGGTACAACACAAGTATTTCTTCAAGTATTCTTATTTATTTGTTTATTTCTAAGATGGCGGTTTTCCCGTGAAAATGGCGGTTTCCCGCTCTTTCCTTCTCGCCCTGCCCACTTCAATCATCTTCTCCGCCTAATGGCGGCTTCCCGCGTTTCTTCCCTGGTGGAAGGGGTACGCTTTCCCCACAGCGGACAGGTTCAGCCGCTGGGCTGGCTTCCGCACAGCTCCCCTTACTCGGCTCTGTCTTTTCCTCCCGCCCGCACGGCTCTACCGGCGCTGGGTACCCCGTTGGTGGAGAACAGCTTAGCCGTTGGACTGGCTCTCGCGCAGTCTCTCTCCCCTTGCTCGGCTCTGTCTCTCTCTCTCACCCGCACGGTTCCTGTTCGCTTCCCAGCCCTCTCGCAGACCGGTGTTTCCCTCCCCGGCTGCGCTGGGTTTCTCTTCCCGCGCCTACTCCCAGTCTCGGCGCTTCGTGGCTGCGGTCGCTGCCCGGCTTTTCCCGCCGATCGCGGTCCGGCTGTCACCCGACGCCGTTGGACCCGACTTCTGACCGGCTCAGCTCCCCCTCGACCGAGGTCGAGTGCTCTGCCCTTATCCTCCGGATACTTCTACACCTTCCCCTACTCACAGTCTCTTCGGCCACCTTGTTTCCTGCTGATCGGCTCACTCCGTACCGTGGTAGAAGGGTAGTCAGTGCCTGTTGCAGACGGAAGCTTTTGTTGCTAAGTCTTCCACCTTTCTCCTGCTGCAGCCTCGTGTTTTCTTCCAGCAGCACGACGAGGGCGGTTGCCTCTCTTCGACGCTCTTCTTGCTTTGGTAATCTTGCCGCAGGGTACGATCGGACTCGTCGCCACTGTAAAGTCTGTGGGTTGTGCAGTTAATAAATACACAGACTTCAGAAGTAACAAACAAACAGGTCTTTACTATTCGAAGGTCCGGCGAATCTGCCCCAGCAATCCTGCCATAACACTTATATACTGGTGTGGTCACTATCGGTATTACAGTATACAGAAGCCAAACAAATAGTGCCACACCGAAAGTAGTCCTCTTAAAGGTGAACGGTTACATTCAATAGTTCCCTTAAAGGTAGACGGGTACATACACTGCACATAGAATCTAGAATTAAAATCCAGCCCATAGAATCTAGAATTCTCTCCCAAAAAGACTGTGGATGATAGGCCAGTTGAAGTTTTCTAGGCTGAAAGCGATAGATTTTTGTTTGGTAATGGTATCATGCAATATGGAGCAAATGCCGTTAAATGGAGCTGAGGTACAGATCTAATGATCTAATAGAATGGCAGAACAGGCTCAGGAGTTGATTAGCCTACTGCTGTTCCTATGTCCAAAAGCGTCCCAATTCAGTTGTGCAGGGACAGTTGCTCTGGCTGCTTGCTGCTTAGTCAAGGCCTCGTGCACACCTACATAACCCTGGAAAGAGATCACTCGCTGTCCACCAGTGCACGTGAGGAGGGCACTTATAGTCTGTATTTTGTCTGGTGACACCTGGCCCTGTTAAAATAGTATCAACTCAGTTGCCCTTGTAATTTGTGCCCAGTATTGCATCTTCATATACCCCTTGATTGGGAGGCCAAGAAGAGGTGCTAATGATCAATTTTGGGCTAATAGCTTGATCCACCTGAGCCCAAGTAGCTTCAGCTGTATCTTGTTAAAATTGTATCATCTCTCTCCAGCACAATTAGGTTCTACATAGGAACAGGAGTAGACCATTTAGCCCCTGAGTCTGTTCCGTCATTTAATGAGATCATGGCTGATTGGTGACCTAACTCCATATACCTGTCTTTTCCCATATCCTTTAATACCTTTGGTTCACAAAAATCTATCAATCTCAGATTTGAAATTAACAATTAACCCAGCATCAACTGCCATTTGCAGAAGAGAGTCCCAAAAAAGTGTTTCCTAACTTCACTCCTGAAAGGTCTGGCTCTAATTTTTAGACTATGCCCCCAGTCCTAGACTACCCAACCAGTAGAAGTAGTTTCTCGCTGTCTACCCTATGAGTTCCCCTTAATATCTTGAAAACTTTGATCAAATCACCCCCAACCTTCTAAATTTCAGGGAATACAACGCTAGTTTGTGTAATCTCTCCTCATAATTTAATCATTAGAATCCAGGTGTCATTCTGGTAAACCTACGCTGCACTCCGTCCAAGGCCAATATATCCTTCCAAAAGTTTGGTGCCCAGAACTGCTCACAGTACTCCAGGTGTGGTCTAACCAGGGCTTTGTATAGCTATAGAATAATTTCTACCCCTTTGTATTCTAGTCCTCTAAATATAAATGCCAGCATTCCATTAGCTGTTTTGATTATTTTCTGTACCTGTACCTGTCTCTTTGGACCTCCACTGTTTCTAGCTTTTCACCACAGAAAGTATCCTGTTCTATCCTTTTTAGGTCCAAAGTGGATGACCTCACATTTGCCTACATTGAAATCCATTTGCCACAGTTTTGCCCAATCGCTTAATCTATTAATGGCCCAGAAATTCGGGTCTCCACGGGTGAGTACGCACGGGGCACTCACCCGTAGGCCCAATGGAAGTGCCGGTTTCCTGCATGCACTGCGCATGTGTGGGAAACCGGCACTTCCGTTCCCCTGAAAGAAGGGGTTCAGAGGTCGAACACGTGCGCAGGAGAGGCTGCGCTGCGCATCGAACTTCGTTTTTTTTTACAGGTTTTCCTGGGAAGGTAAGCCTGCAGAATTTAGAAATGTAAAAAGCAGGCGTAAGGCCTGCTTTTTACAAGGTAAGTGGTGAATTAATTAAAATTAAAACATTTTTTCCACAGGTTGATTGGCCTAGAAATTCATTATAGCCACTTTTGGGGCGGTAAAGTCGGGCGGCCGCTAAAGTTTGCGCCCGGCGCAAATTCGAGGCCACTTCTCCGATATTCATTAGCTTCGCCCTAAGAGTTTGCTCGAGCGCTAAAACTGGCGATGCACGCCTCTCTTTAGGCGCTAAGCCGGAGGTGCTGAGCGAGAGCGCCGAGGCCGGGTGCAGCGCAGGTGCGGCCATTTCTTGATTGACAGCAGACACCCTGGCACCGGCCAGCTCTTAAGGGGGAAGGGTCGACTTGGTCTGCTGCCACGCCCTGGATAGTGGAGCCCTGCAGCTAGGCCTGAACACTGCTGCTGGACCCAAATAGCGCCTGAAACCATGGAGAAGGCCCGTGAACGAGCGCAGCGCTTCTCAGAGCTTGATCTGAGGGTGCTGGTTGGTGCTGTGGAGAAGAGACGCCATATTTTGTTTCCGGACAATGGCAGGAAGCCGCCGGCCCGAGTCTACCGGAGAGCCTGGAGGCATGTCGCCACCAAGGTGTCATCCAACAGCGAGGTCCCCAGGAGCGGTGTCCAATGCCACAAAAAGCTGAATGACCTCACCAGGATTGTCAGGGTGAGTACCCTTTCCAGTGCCCTCCTCATCCTTGCATGTGCACCTCACATTATGGGCAAAGGGACCTGAAAGCCCTATGGCCAGCCCTCATGCAGCAGCTATGGGACACTCATGAACATCAATTGCACATTGTGCACTTAACACACTGGCCAGGCTATTCAACCATGGGAGGCAGTGCACACAAGATCAGGGCTACACACTGGCCAGGCTATTCGACCATGGGAGGCAGTGCACACAAGATCAGGGCTACACACTGTACTTAGAGGCCGTCCTTTCTCTTGCAGGCCAAGCTGGCCAATAATAAGAGGAGCCGGACTGCGACCGGGGGAGGCGGACCCCAGATCCAGCTGCTCACCGAGCTGCAACATCGCGTGGAGCGCATCATGGGTGCCCGGGTGATTGGCCCCGTTGCATCTGGAGATGCCGACCCTGTTCTGGGCACCAATGGTAAGGACATCACTTTTTGGACCTCTCTCGTCCCACTTGCGCATCAGATCTACATCCTTTGCCACTGTCCGACCAATGTGCTGAATGCCACCACTCATGCATCCCTCGCTGACGCCCTCTCCTCACTCTAAAGCTACTCTTGTGCCTTCCTGCTTTCAGATGGTGAGGAGGAGGTCCCTGAAGTTGCCAGTGACAGCCCCTCAGAAGAGGAGGAGGAGGAGGAGCAAGAGGAAGGCGGCCCATCGGGGGAACCCTCAGCCGCGGCAACCCATGCCAATGTAGGGGACACGTCTTCCCTGGAGGGGAGCATGGGGGAAGTGTCGGAGGGGAGTGTAGCTCCTGGGACCAGCGGCCTGCAGAAACGCGGGAGGGGGGTGGAAGCTCAGCGGCCTTCTCCCCAGAGGGGGGAAGGGTCGGAGGGGAGTCCAATTGCTGGGCCCAGCGGCGTCCAGCAACGCAGGAAGGGTCGGCCAACTCGGCGGCCTTCTCCCCAGAGGGAGAGTCCGGCCTCCAGTCCGGAGACGGCCAACGCCGAGGAGATGCGCCGCCTCGAGGACTTGTCCGCGGACTCGGAGCGCCGGCACACGGAGCTCATGGGGGTAGTGGGACGGTTGCCTGAGGCCATCGAGTCCCTGTCTCGGAGTGTGACCGAGTTCGGGGCCTCACAGGCCACCAGTCGGGCGGAATTCGGGGCAGCTCAGGCAGCGAGTGGCCAGGTGATCAGTGGTGCCATGCAGTCACTGGGTGCTCTGATGCGGTCACTGAACAGGTCAACACGGGCACTCACTGCTGCCACACTCGCTGTGTCAGCCAGGCATCGCCAGGGCACCCGGCGCGCTGCAGCAGCACAGCGGTCTGTCCCTTGGCAGATTGGTGCGCATGCTGCAGTGCTGGCCCGGCCGAGTGCCAGTGTCTCAGGCGACCAGCGAGCGCCTGCCATCCGCCAGCTTGCCCCCATTCCTCCAGCCGCCACTGCCACTCCCCCAGTGGAGCTGGCAGGAGCTGCTGCAGCGACTGATGCTGGCCAGCCACAGCTGCAGCATTCACCAGCCGGCCCCTCGACAGCCAGACCTCGTCTAGGCCGTCACGACATGTGCCCCTCAGGAGCCTGCCCCCAGCCTTGCAGCAGCCAATGGCCTCACTTTGAGGAGGAGCAGCAGGGCGTGCAGGGGCCGCCAAAGTTTGCGGAAGGCATCGCCCTCGCGGGCCACTAAGTAGAGGGTGTATCCAAATGTTGTGTTTTCGGGAATGTGTGTTTTGTGAAGGCCGAGGATGAAGGCCATTTTTGTTTACATCTTTTGTTAATGCTCCCCAGGTTGTGGGAGTGAGTCATGTGTGTGAGTGTTTTTTGGGGGTTTCGTCTGTTTTTGGTTTTCATGTGGGAAGGGCCCTGAGTTTGTACAATAAACCATTTTATTTATTCACATTGTCCATGTTTGATCTTTGAAGTGTTTGTTGCCTTAACCGGCTGATGGCTTGCGGAGCGGCTGCAATCATGTTCTTTCATTGGCACAAGCCATTCCCTGGCAGGGGGCCTAGAAGTGACGGTCAATAAGCCGCCGACGGGCGGCCCTTGGACCTTCTGCCTCCCTCCTGGGCTGGTACTCCTCGTCCTCCTCCTCCTCCTGCTCCTCCTCCTGAGGTGGTGGTCCAACGTGAGGTGGCAGTGCCTGAGTCCTGCGGATAGCCAGGTTGTGCAGCATGCAGCAAATGACGACGAATTGGGAGACTCGCTCCTGCGAATACTGGAGGGCTCCCCCGGAGCGATCCAGACAGCGGAACCGTTGCTTGAGGACGCCGATTGTTTGTTCCATGATGTTCCTAGTCGCTTGATGGCTCTCGTTGTATGCCTCTTCAGCAGGGGTCGTGGACGCGCGGAGCGGGGTCATGAGCCAGGTACACAAAGGATAGCCTTTGTCCCCGATAAGCCATCCTCTTGGGTGAGGCTGTGCCTGGAACATGTCAGCCACAGTTGTCTGTCGCAGGATAAAGGCATCGTGGCTGCTGCCTGGAAAGCGGGCATTGACAGCTAGGATGCGCTGCCTGTGGTCACACACCAGCTGTACGTTGAGGGAATGGTAGCCCTTCCGGTTGCGGTAATCCTCGGCATGCTCCAGAGGTGCCCGCAAAGCCACATGCGTGCAGTCAATGGCGCCCTGCACCATGGGGAAGCCCGCTATTCTTGCAAATCCCACTGCACGCTGCTGCTGCTTCTCCAGGGTCATGGGGAAGGAGATGAATTGACGTCTCCTTCTGAAAAGGGCATTGGTCACCTGGCGGATGCAGCAATGCACGGTGAACTGGGAGATGTTAGCGATGTCCCCAGCAGCGGATTGGAAGGAGCCGGTGGCATAGAAGTTGAGAGCCACCGTCACCTTCACTGCCACCGACAGAGACGTCCTGCGCATCAGCTGTGGACGCAGATCTCTGTGCAGCAGCTGGCAGATGTCTGCAACCACCTCCCTTCTGAATCGCAGCCTCCTAACACACTGCGCGGCAGACATGGTCAGATAGGAGGACTGCTGGCGGTATACCCTGGGTGGGTAAGGCCTCACTTGGCGACGCCTGTTGCCCCCTCTGCGTCTAGCCAGGGCTGCCACTCTCTCACGGCGTCTGTAAGCCCTTCCGGCATAAGGCTGAAAGTCAGCGTTGGCACCCAATGCAGCCCCCATTATATGCTGGCAAACACTGAGATCTCAATGAAGGCAAAGATAATTGCTAAGCTCTGGCCTGTGCCAAAAATACCTGTCCTAGTGTTGGGCCAAAGCAGTAAGCTCTCCTCCTTGGTCTCTCTCCAAAAAACCGTTGCACAAGAGTGAATGCTGCAAAATGGCTGGCCTTTATAGTGCAGGGTAAGTGCCCTTTAATTTGCGCTCCCCGCGGCCCGCCTCAGATGTGTACCGTTCCACTTCACAGTCGTTAGGGCCGCCCGGCGCACAATGGGGCGGCGCGAGTGAAGTTCCGGTTCCGGGCGCACAAAGGGCGTTGCACGACGAAATGACGTCATGATCTTTGCGCCGGCGCTAAATGTCTACTGAAGTTGGGGCGAGGCGCAGATCGCGCTGCGCCCGGGCGCTAAGCACCTAGTGCTCGAGATCTACTCCTCCTAAGGCGCTAACGGCTGGCGCGCCCAACTGAATTTCTAGGCCATTATTTTTAAATAATTTAAAGCAAGTTAAGTTTATTTTTAGCCTCATTAGAAAATAAAATTATTTTTTTCAAAAATTTAAATTATTGTTTAAAATAGTTATTTCATTTAATTTATAGTTTATTTAAAAAATGTGATTTAAAAAAAAATTTATTTGAAGATTTAGTGATGTTTTGTAAGAAGAAAGGGCCCGTAGTATTTCTAAGTTGGACAGCACTTCCTGTCAGACTTATGAATGGAGCATTCCCTGCTCCGATTGGCTCCCCATGGCCCACGTGATCCCAGGGGATGCTTCGAACTAATTGCGCCCCTGGGATACGCAAGCACTGCGCGCCGGCAGCTGGACCAGGCCCCGGATCGGAATTCCACAGGGGCCCACATCTCAATGGCCGGCGCGCTAGGTAAGTGCAGATCGGGGGCTTGCACCCGCGGGAAGCCCCCGACCCGAATTTCTGGGCCAATATCTCTTTGTAATTTTATGCTTCTGTTTACACTTCTTACAATGCTGTCTATCTTTGTGTTATCGGCAAACTTGGATATTTGTCTCTCTATCCCATCACCTAAGTTATTAATGAATACGATGAATAGTTGAGGCCCGAACACAGATCCTTGTGGGATGCTACGAGTCACATCCTGCCAGTGTTCTCATTAACAAATGCTACAGCGGCGGCAGGTAGCGAGAGCGGTGGACCTGTGGGAGACTCGGCGGCGGCGGCGAGGTAATAAAAGCGGCAGCGGGGCCAGGAGAGGCCTCAGAGCAGCAGCGGCAGGTAGCGAGAGCGGCGGACCTGTGGGAGACTCGGCGGCGGCGGCGAGATAATAAAAGTGGCAGCGGGGCCAGGAGAGGCCTCAGAGCAGCAGCGGCAGGTAGCGAGAGCGGCGGACCTGTGGGAGACTCGGCGGCGGCGGCGAGGTAATAAAGGTGGCAGCGGGGCCAGGAGAGGCCTCAGAGCAGCAGCGGCAGGTAGCGAGAGCGGCGGACCTGTGGGAGACTCGGCGGCGGCGGCGAGATAATAAAAGCGGCAGCGGGGCCAGGAGAGGCCTCAGAGCAGCGGCGGCAGGTAGCGAGAGCGGCGGACCTGTGGGAGACTCGGCGGCGGCGGCGAGGTAATAAAAGCGGCAGCGGGGTCAGGAGAGGCCTCAGAGCAGCGGCGGCAGGTAGCGAGAGCGGCGGACCTGTGGGAGACTCGGCAGCGGCGGCGAGGTAATAAAAGCGGCAGCGGGGCCAGGAGAGGCATACCAAACTCCAGTCTGCGAGCTCAGAGGGTAGCAGAGAGGTAAAAAGTATTCGGGGTGTGACGTCACCAAGGAGCAGGTAAGTGATTGGTTGGTGAGTATTTCTCTCTTTTCAATACAAGCTTGAATTCTGTGGTGTTAAATTTCTAGGGTCTCTGTGTTGTAGTGGGGACAGTTGGTAAATAAAGCGCCCTAGAGTATATCTGTAAGTGGGGTATGGAATAAATTTTTTAATTAATTAAAGGAGTAAGTCATGGCAGGAGAGCTCAGCCCCATGTTCTGCTCCTCTTGCTCCATGTGGGAAGTCAGGGACGCTGCCAGTGTCCCTGGCGACCATGTGTGCGGGAAATGCATCCAGCTGCAGCTACTTGTAGACCGCGTGGGCAGCACGGTGGCATAGTGGTTAGCACTGTTGCCTCACAGCGCCATGGACCCGGGTTCAAATCCTGCCTCGAGTGACTGTCTGTGTGGAGTTTGCACATTCTCCCCGTGTTTGCGTGGGTTTCCTCCGGGTGCTCCGGTTTCCTCCCACAGTCCAAAGATGTGCGGGTTTAGGTTGATTGGCTATGATAAATTGACACTTAGTGTTAGGGGGATTAAATACGTGGGGTTACGGGGATAGGGTGGGATATGTGTTGGTGTCGGGGTTACGGGGATCGGGTGGGATACGTGTCGGTGCAGGCTCGATGGGCCAAAATGGCCTCTATCTGCACTGTGGGGTTTCTGTGATTCTGTGATTGCGACGCTCGAGCTGCGGGTGGATGAGTTTTGGAGCATGCGCGATGCTGAGAGGGTCGTGGCTACCACGTTTAGTGAGTTGTTCACGCTGCAGGGTAGGGCTGCACAGGCAGAAAGAACTTGGGTGACCATCAGGCGGAGCAACAGAGGCAGGCAGGAAGTGCAGGGGCCCCCTGTGGACATCCCGCTTTCAAACAGGTATACCAAGTTGGATACTGTTGAGGGGGATGACTCACCAGGGGAAGGCAGCAGCAGCCAGCTTCCTGGCACCAGGGACGCTTCTGCTGCTCAGAAAGGGAGGAAAAAGAGTGGGAGAGCAAAAGTGGTAGGGGATTCTATCGTAAGGGGAACAGATAGGCGTTTCTGTGGCTGCAAACGTGACTCCAGGATGGTTTGTTGCCTCCCTGGGGCCAGGGTCATAGATGTCACTGAGTGGCTACAGGGCATTCTTAAGGGGGAGGGTGAGCAGGCAGAGGTCGTGGTCCACATTGGGACCAACGACATAGGTAGGAAGGGGGATGAGGTCCTGCATCAAGAATTTAGGGAGCTAGGCAGCAGATTAAAAAACAGGACCTCAAAGGTTGTAATCTCTGGATTACTCCCAGTGCAACGTGCTAGTGAGTATAGGAATAGGAGGATAGAACAGATGAATGAGTGACTAAAGAGTTGGTGCAGGAGGGAGGGTTTTAGTTTCCTGGATCACTGGGCCTGCTTCTGGGAAAGGTGGGACTTGTACAAGTCGGACGGGTTGCACCTGAACCAGAGCGGGACAAATATCCTTGCGGGGAGGTTTGCTAGCACTGTTGGGGGGGGTTTAAACTAACTTGGCAGGGGGATGGGATACAGAGGGGAGCTGAAATAGGGGGTGATGTGCTGCCAATTATAGAGAAAAAAACAAGTCAGCTTGGTAGACAGGGCAAATATACAAGGGCAAGGCTGGATGGCATCTATTTTAATGCAAGGAGTCTTGCAAATAAGGTGGATGAACTGAAGGTGTTGATAAACACATGGGAGTATGATATTGTTGCTATCACGGAGACATGGTTGAGGGAGGGGCAAGAATGGCAGCTCAATATTCCGGGGTACAGAATCTTCAGGCGAGACAGAGGGGGAGGTATAAGAGGAGGGGGTGTCGCAATATTAATTAAGGAGTCAATTACTGCAGTAAGGAGGGATGATATATTAGCAGGTTCCTCTAATGAGGCCATATGGGTGGTGCTTAAAAACAAAAAGGGGGCAAGCACTTTGCTGGGAGTGTACTATAGGCCTCCAAACAGTCAGGGGGAGATAGAGGAACAGATATGTAGGCAAATCTCAGAGAAATGTGCAAATAATAGGGTAATAATAATGGGGGATTTCAACTTCCCCAATATTAACTGGGATAGTCAGAGTGTGAAAGGCACAGAGGGTGTAGAATTCTTAAAGTGCATCCAGGAGAGCTTTTTGAGCCAGCATGTAGAAGGTCCTACAAGAGAGGGGGCGGTACTGGACCTAATTCTAGGGAATGTGGCCGGCCAAGTGGAAGAAGTGCTAGTAGGTGAGCACTTTGGTGACAGTGACCATAATATGGTGAGATTTAAGGTGGTCATGGAAAAGGACAGGGATGGGCCGGAAATAAAGGTTCTAAATTGGGGGAAGGCCGATTTTAATAGGATAAGGCAGGATCTGGCCAAAATGGACTGGGATCAGCTACTTGTAGGAAAATCCGCATCGGAGCAATGAGAGGCTTTCAGAAGGGAGATTGAGATCATACAATGGCAACATGTTCCCGTAAAGGTCAAGGGTGGTTCCAAAAACCACAGGGAACCTTGGATGTCAGGGGATATACGAGAATGGATTAGAAAAAAAAGGAGGGCTTTTGGCAGATACAAAAGGCTAAAGACGGAGGAAGCCCGAGAGGAGTACAAAAAGTGCAGGGGGATACTTAAAAAAGAAATTAGGAGATCAAGGAGGGGCCATGAAATAACACTGGCGAGCAAAATAAAGGAAAATCCTAAGATGTTTTATAAGTATATTAAGGGTAAGAGGATAACTAGGGAAAAAATAGGGCCCATTAGGGACAAAAGTGGCAATCTGTGTGTGGAGCCGGAAGATGTAGGAGGGGTTCTAAATGAATTTTTTGCATCTGTTTTCACTATGGAGAGGGACGATGTAGACATAGAAATAGGGCGGGGGGACTGTGATATGCTCGAACATATTAACATCGAGAGGGAGGAGGTATTGGCGGTTTTAGCAGGCCTAAAAATGGATAAATCCCGAGGCCCGGACGAAATGTATCCCAGGCTGCTGTGTGAGGCAAAGGAAGAGATTGCGGGGGCTCTAACACTTATATTCAGAACCTCTCTGGCCACAGGGAATGTGCCAGGGGACTGGAGAACCGCTAATGTAGTACCATTATTCAAGAAGGGGAATAGGGAAAAACCGGGGAACTACAGGCCAGTGAAACTAACATCAGTGGTAGGAAAATTATTGGAAAAAATTCTGAGGGACAAAATTAGTCTCCACTTGGAGAGGCAAGGATTAATCAGGGATAGTCAACATGGCTTTGTCAAGGGAAGATCATGTCTGACTAATTTGATTGAATTTTTTGAGGGGGTGACTAGGTGTGTGGATGAGGGTGACGCAGTGGATGTGGTATACATGGATTTCAGTAAGGCCTTCGATAAAGTCCCGCACAGGAGACTGGTCAAGAAGGTAAGAGTCCATGGAATCCAGGGTGCCTTGGCACATTGGATAGAAAACTGGCTTAGTGGCAGAAGGCAGAGGGCGATGGTCGAAGGTTGTTTTTGTGACTGGAAGCCTGTGGCCAGTGGGCTACCACAGGGATCGGTGCTCCGTCCCTTGCTGTTTGTGGTCTACATTAATGACTTGGATATGAATGTAAAAGGTATGATCAGTAAGTTCGCGGATGATACAAAAATTGGTAGGGTGGTAAATAGCGAGGAGGGTAGCCTCAGTCTGCAGGACGATATAGATGGGTTGGTCAGATGGGCGGAACAGTGGCAAATGGAATTTAACCCGGAAAAGTGCGAGGTGATGCACTTTGGGGGGACTAACAAGGCAAGGGAATACACAATGAATGGTAAGACCCTAGGCAAGACGAAGGGTCAGAGGGATCTGGGTGTGCAAGTACACAGATCCCTGAAGGCGGCGGAACAGGTGGATAAGGTGGTAAAAAAGGCATATGGGATACTTGCCTTCATTAGCCGAGGCATAGAATATAAGAGCAAGGAGGTTATGATGGAGCTGTATAAAACACTGGTTAGGCCACAGCTGGAATACTGTGTGCAGTTCTGGTCGCCACACTACAGGAAGGATGTGATAGCTTTGGTGAGGGTGCAGAGGAGATTCACCAGTTCCAGGGAGCAGCGGCAGCAGAGAGGAGGTGAGCCCGGTATAGAAACCGGCGCGAAGACCGAGGCCCGACCAGTTCCAGGGAGCAGCGGCAGCAGAGAGGAGGTGAGCCCGGTATAAAAACCGGCGCGAAGACCGAGGCATACCAAATCAACAGCAGAGGAGAGAGGTAAAAAGTAATCAGTGTGACGTCACCAGGGAGCAGGTAAGTGATTGGTTGGTGAGTATTTCTCTCTTTTCAATACAAGCTTGACTTCTGTGGTGTTAAATTTCTAGGGTCTCTGGTGTAGTGGGGACAGTTGGTAAATAAAGCGCCCTAGAGTATACCTGTAACTGGGGTATTGAATAAATTTTTAAATTAATTAAAGGAGTAAGTCATGGCAGGAGAGTTCAGACCCGTGTTCTGCTCCTCTTGCTCCATGTGGGAAATCAGGGACGCTGCCAGTGTCCCTGACGACCATGTGTGTGGGCAATGCATCCAGCTGCAGTTACTTGTAGACCGCATTGCGGCGCTCGAGCTGCGGGTGGATGAATTTTGGAGCATGCGCGATGCTGAGAGGGTCGTGGATAGTACGTTTAGCGAGTTGTTCACGCCTCAGGGTAGGGCTGCACAGGGGGTGACAATCAGGCGGAGCAACAGAGGCAGGCAGGAAGTGCAGGGAACCCCTGCGGACATCCCCCTTTCAAACAAGTATACCAAGTTGGATACTGTTGAGGGGGATGACTTACCAGGGGAAGGCAGCAGCAGCCAGCTTCCTGGCACCAGGGACGCTTCTGCTGCTCAGAAAGGGAGGAAAAAGAGTGGGAGAGCAATAGTGGTAGGGGATTCTATCGTAAGGGGAACAGATAGGCGTTTCTGTGGCCGCAAACGTGACTCCAGGATGGTTTGTTGCCTCCCTGGGGCCAGGGTCTGGGATGTCACTGAGCGCCTACAGGGCATTCTTAAGGGGGAAGGTGAGCAGGCAGAGGTCGTGGTCCACATTGGGACCAACGATATAGGAAGGAAGGGGGATGAGGTCCTGCATCAAGAATTTAGGGAGCTAGGTAACAGATTAAAGAGCAGGACCTCGAAGGTTGTAATCTCTGGATTACTCCCAGTGCCACGTGCTAGTAAGTATAGGAATGGGAGGATAGAGCAGATGAATGCGTGGCTAAAGAGTTGGTGTAGCGGGGAGGGTTTTACTTTCCTGGATCACTGGGCCTGCTTCTGGGAAAGGTGGGACTTGTACAAGTCGGACGGGTTGCACCTGAACCAGAGCGGGACAAATATCCTTGCGGGGAGGTTTGCTAGCACAGTTGGGAGGGGTTTAAACTAACTTGGCAGGGGGATGGGATACAGAGGGGAGCTGAAATAGGGTGTGATGTGCTGCCAATTATAGAGAAAAAAACAAGTCAGCTTGGTAGACAGGGCAAATATATAAGGGCAAGGCTGGATGGCATCTATTTTAATGCAAGGGGTCTTGCAAATAAGGTGGATGAACTGAAGGTGTTGATAAACACATGGGAGTATGATATTGTTGCTATCACAGAGACATGGTTGAGGGAGGGGCAAGACTGGCAGCTCAATATTCCGGGGTACAGAATCTTCAGGCGAGACAGAGGGGGAGGTATAAGAGGAGGGGGTGTCGCAATATTAATTAAGGAGTCAATTACTGCAGTAAGGAGGGATGATATATTAGCAGGTTCCTCTAATGAGGCCATATGGGTGGAGCTTAAAAACAAAAAGGGGGAAAGCACTTTGCTGGGAGTGTACTATAGGCCTCCAAACAGTCAGGGGGAGATAGAGGAACAGATATGTAGGCAAATCTCAGAGAAATGTGCAAATAATAGGGTAATAATAATGGGGGATTTCAACTTCCCCAATATTAACTGGGATAGTCAGAGTGTGAAAGGCTCAGAGGGTGTAGAATTATTAAAGTGCATCCAGGAGAACTTTTTGAGCCAGCATGTAGAAAGTCCTACAAGAGAGGGGGCGGTACTGGACCTAATTCTAGGGAATGTGGCCGGCCAAGTGGAAGAAGTGCTAGTAGGTGAGCACTTTGGTGACAGTGACCATAATATGTTAAGATTTAAGGTGGTCATGGAAAAGGACAGGGATGGGCCAGAAATAAAGGTTCTAAATTGGGGGAAGGCCGATTTTAATAGGATAAGGCAGGATCTGGCCAAAATGGACTGGGATCAGCTACTTGTAGGAAAATCCGCATCGGAGCAATGGGAGGCTTTCAGAAGGGAGATTGAGATCATACAATGGCAACATGTTCCCGTAAAGGTCAAGAGTGGTTCCAAAAACCACAGGGAACTTTGGATGTCAGGGGATATACGAGAATGGATTAGGAAAAACAGGAGGGCTTTTGGTAGATACAAAAGGCTAAAGACGGAGGAAGCCCTAGAGGAGTACAAAAAGTGCAGGGGGATACTTAAAAAAGAAATTAGGAGATCAAGGAGGGGCCATGAAATAACACTGGCGAGCAAAATAAAGGAAAATCCTAAGATGTTTTATAAGTATATTAAGGGTAAGAGGATAACTAGGGAAAAAATAGGGCCCATTAGGGACAAAAGTGGCAATCTGTGTGTGGAGCCGGAAGATGTAGGAGGGGTTCTAAATGAATTTTTTGCATCTGTTTTCACTATGGAGAGGGACGATGTAGACATAGAAATAGGGCGGGGGGACTGTGATATGCTCGAACATATTAACATCGAGAGGGAGGAGGTATTGGCGGTTTTAGCTGGCCTAAAAATGGATAAATCCCCAGGCCCGGATGAAATGTATCCCAGGCTGCTGTGTGAGGCAAAGGAAGAGATTGTGGGGGCTCTAACACATATATTCAGGACCTCTCTGGCCACAGGGGATGTGCCAGAGGACTGGAGAACCGCTAATGTAGTACCATTATTCAAAAAGTGTAGTAGGGAAAAACCGGGGAACTACAGGCCAGTGAGCCTAACATCAGTGGTAGGAAAATTATTGGAAAAAATTCTGAGGGACAAAATTTGTCTCCACTTGGAGAGGCAAGGATTAATCAGGGATAGTCAACATGGCTTTGTAAAGGGAAGATCATGTCTGACTAATTTGATTGAATTTTTTGAGGGGGTGACTAGGTGTGTGGATGAGGGTAACGCAGTGGATGTGGTATACATGGATTTCAGTAAGGCCTTCAATAAAGTCCCGCACAGGAGACTGGTCAAGAAGGTAAGAGCCCATGGAATCCAGGGTGCCTTGGCACATTGGATACAAAACTGGCTTAGTGGCAGAAGGCAGAGGGTGATGGTTGAAGGTTGTTTTTGTGACTGGAAGCCTGTGGCCAGTGGGGTACCACAGGGATCGGTGCTGGGTCCCTTGCTGTTTGTGGTCTACATTAATGACTTGGATATGAATGTAAAAGGTATGATCAGTAAGTTCGCGGATGATACAAAAATTGGTAGGGTGGTAAATAGCGAGGAGGGTAGCCTCAGTTTGCAGGACGATATAGATGGGTTGGTCAGATGGGCGGAACAGTGGCAAATGGAATTTAACCCGGAAAAGTGCGAGGTGATGCACTTTGGGGGGACTAACAAGGCAAGGGAATACACAATGAATGGAAAGACCCTAGACAAGACGGAGGGTCAGAGGGATCTGGGTGTGCAAGTACACAGATCCCTGAAGGCGGCGGAACAGGTGGATAAGGTGGTAAAAAAGGCATATGGGATACTTGCCTTCATTAGCCGAGGCATTGAATATAAGAGCAAGGGGGTTATGATGGAGCTGTATAAAACACTGGTTAGGCCACAGCTGGAATACTGTGTGCAGTTCTGGTCGCCACACTACAGGAAGGATGTGATCGCGTTAGAGAGGGTGCAGAGGAGGTTCACCAGGATGTTACCAGGGCTGGAGCGCTTCAGCTATGAAGAGAGACTGGGCAGATTGGGTTTGTTTTCCTTGGAGCAGAGGAGGCTGAGGGGGGACATGATTGAGGTGTACAAAATTATGAGGGGCATAGATAGGATGGATGCTGAGGAGCTTTTTCCCTTAGTAGAGGGGTCAATAACTAGGAGCATAGATTCAAGGTAAAGGGCGGGAGGTTTAGAGGGGATTTGAGAAAGAACTTTTTCACCCAGAGGGTCGTTGGAGTCTGGAACTCACTGCCTGAAAGGGTTGTGGAGGCAGAAACCCTCACAACATTTAAGAAGCATTTGGATGAGCACTTGAAATGCCATAGCATACAAGGCTACGGACCAAATGCTGGAATATGGGATTAGATTAGACAGGGCTTGATGGCCGGCGCGGACACGGTGGGCTGAAGGGCCTCTATCCGTGCTGTATTACTCTATGACTCTATGACTCTATGACTCTAATGGCTCCCATTAACAAATACAGATTTATGTAGCATTTAAAATTTTTAATTTCAAACCAGTTTTTCAGGACATCTCTGCATATTATCTTCAAATAATTTGCAGTATATTCTAAGAAAGTTGCAAACAGTTTATGTAGTTTCATGATTTATCTTAAACCTTCAATCAGCTTGCAAGCATATGACTTCATCCTTCCTGTAAGTAGATCATGGATTTCAAGCTTTACTATATATGAGTAGTATTCAAGGTTTGACACACTGAAGGCAGTAAACGCTGAAAGTGATTTATTCCTGTTTCAGTTACCTACAGTATACATGCAGTATCATTCTGTAGACAATATATACAATAGCATTATCTGATCAGTACACCCTAAAACACATAACTGTTGCACATAAAAATCCATGACACTTCAGACAGGAAGTCCATTAAGGCAAGGCTATCTTTATAGTAAGCTGTGATTATGTTTAGCCATATTATAGTGTGATTTCTTGATTGAATAATTGCAAATTTCATGATTAGGTTAGCTGTTTTATTGTTGCTATTCTGTTTTTCTTCTTCTGATAACAGCTTCATTAACTTAACCCATTTTCTACTAATCTATCACTATAATCAAAGATATCATGCTTTACAACTATCACAGCAGGAGAAAAACAGATGGTAAGATGATCATGGTTTTTTTTCCATTGCGGTATCTAGTCAAGAACTGTATTTGAAATTTAGCCAGAAGGAATAAAGGGGTTGAATTTCTACAGGGGTTCTCACGATCCACGTAACTTTGGGGAAAGATCTGTGGAAACCCTGGAGAAATGTCATTTGTGTTGTTTCCCTGGAGTTTCCGCAGATCTTCTGCTGAAGTTACTGTGGACGATCTAGAGAACCCCCGTGGAAATAAATGGGGCAAATGTATGACTTGTATGTGGGAAAGCTGGTCAGGGAAGTTGAAGCAACAAGTCACAGAGGATCATTTGCAGCAAGAAAGCAGTAAGAATAATTGAAGTGGAATGAACACTGATATTACTTGCAATATGGAAAGTGGATTTGTGGGACTTTCCTTGCCTGCCAAAGAAAGTTAACATGCTCCAAGCAAGTTATAAAATTGAAATTTTCAGGCCTACATACCAGTGTTACATGCTGTAATATATTAAAATTCAGAATTATATCTACAAAAACAAACCGTTGTTCAGCTCTGTAGCTGAACGTTCACTTCCCAGCGGAGACCAGTGCTAAAGTCTGTCCACTGGTACATGTAATGAACTTAATCAGTTATGAGCTATGACTACATCTGGTACCCCCACCAGGGAACACTTCACCTGTCTTGCTCTGTTGAAGCACACCTCCTGTAAGCTAATGTACAAAACAGCACTGATGAAGGCCATGTTCACTTGCTCACAATCCTGATTGGATGAAGATAGTAGAGCGTGTGAAGCTATGAACACAACCTTCAAAAAAGCAACAACATCGAATTGCTTGTTTTATCGTAGTTTACAATAAATCACACGTGACCAGAATTCATAGGACAGGCAACCCTCCTAAAACTGCAGGACAGGAGGTGTATAGATATCTAAAACATACTTAAAATGCTTTACTGCTTGTTAGTAACAAAGAACATTATGTAAACTACATTAATGTTCACTTTACCATAAGAAAACTTTCAATATTACTTGTTCTCTCTAAAGTCACATCTCCAATTATTTGTCATTAAGTTTTGTAATACATACCCTGTATGGAATTTTCCTGTTACCTATTCCAAATTAATTTTTAGATAACCTGCAACAATATCACAACGGACTTTAACACTCAGCTGTAAATATGAGTTGGAATTTCACTGAGATAAGAATTTTCCATAAATGGAAAGAAGTACTAGAGCATTCTTCAAACATTGAGAATTGCCATTTGAAATTCTATAATTATAGAATATATTTTAAAATAAAACATTTTGAGGGAGAAATTCGTTATCGCCCCATTTGGGGCGCTAAATTTTGAAATCATGAAAAATTAGTGCCAGGCGCTAATGGATCTGAGGTTCCCTTAAATTTGCTGTTAGCGCTCCAGGAGAGAGCTGAAATGCTCAACCAAGCGCTAATGACCTCATTAGGGCGCTACAGGGGCACTACCAGCAGATCGATAATGAATTTCAGGTGCAGTGCAATCAGGAATGATCCTTCACACTGGCTCCTTCCAGCTCTTCAAAGGGAGGTTGCATCATTGTGCAGATCCTCATTATTAGCAGTGCTTGCTATGAAGGCGACCTGCAAGCAACTCAATCCCCTGATCATGATGGCTGATCCCACTCCCAGGGAGAGAGCTTGTCGTTTCACAGCCGAGGCATTGGAGGCATTAATCATGGAAGTGGAGCAAAGGAGGGCAGTGCTGTTCCCAGACACTGGAAGGAGGCCATTGCCCCAGGTCTTCAGGGTAATGTGGAGGGAAGTGGCCCGGGAGGTCTCGGCCAGTAGTGTGGTCGTACACAGCCTGACACAGTGCCAGAAGAAATTCAATGACCTCACTCAGGCGGTCAAGGTGAGTAAATGCTTCAACAGGTCCTACATACCACCATCTGAACCTTAGTCTGTACACACTGCACAAACCACCACTCACCCACCAAGAATTCCAAAGATTCACAACCCTTTGAGTGAAGAAATTTCTCCTCATCTCAGTCCTAAATGGCCGACCCCTTATTCTGTGACTGTGACGCCGTGTTTTAGATTCCCCAGCCAGGAGAAACATTTTCCCAGCATTAACCCTGTCAAGCCCCTTAAGAATTTTATATGTTTCAATTAGATCACCTCTCATTCTTCTAAACTCTGAGGAATATAGGCCTAGTCTACTCAATCTCTCCTCATAGGGCAATCCCCTCATCCCAGGAACCAGTCTAGTGAACCTTCGCTGCACTCCCTCTAAGGCATATATGTCTTTCCTTAGGTAAGGAGACTGTGGTCTCACCAATGCCCTGTATAATTGTAATAAGACTTCTTTACTCTTATACTCTAATCCCTTTATAACAAAAGCTAACACACCATTTGCTTTCCTTATTGTTTGCTGTACCTGCATGTTAACTTTCTGTGATTCATGTACAAGGACACCCAAGTCCCTCTGAGTGCAAACATTTCCCAGTTTCTCTGCCTAATCATATTATGATTTTCTAAGTGCCCTGTTACCACGTCCCTAATAATAGCTTCTAGCATTTTGCCTTCTATTGATGTCAGGCTAACTGTCCTATAGTTCCCTGTTTTTTCTCTTCCTCCTTGCTTAAATAGCAGGGTTATGTTTGCTACCTTCCAATCATAGAATCGTAGAGTTATACAGCACAGAAAGAGGCCCTTCGATCGACCGTGTCCGCGCCGGCCATCAAGCCCTGTCTATGCTAATCCCATTTTCCAGCACTTGGTCCATAGCCTTGTATGCTATGGCGTTTCAAGTGCTCATCTAAATGCTTCTTGAATGTTGTGAGGGTCCCTGCCTCTACCACCCTTTCAGGCAGTGAGTTCTTGGGGACTGTTCTAGAATCTAGGGAATTCTGGAAGATTAATACCAGTACATCCACTATCTCTGCAGCTACCTCTTTTAAAACCCTAGGATGCAGGTCGTTAGGTCCAGGGGATTTGTCGCCACTTAGTCCCATTAATTTTTCCAGTACTATATCTTTACTTATGCTGATTTCTTTAAGTTCCTCATTCTCTCTAGACCCTTGGTTCCCCATTATTTCCAGAATTTTTTTTTGTGTCCTTTACTGTGAAGACAGATACAAAGTATTTGTTTAATGTCTCTGCCATTTCCTTATTGCCCGTTATAATTTCTCCTGTCTCTGCCTCTAATGAGCCCACATTTAATTTCACTAATCTCTTCCTATTTACATATCTATATAAATATTTACAATCTATTTTTATGTCCCTTGCTAAATTACTCTCATTCTTGTTTCTCTTTCCTTATCAATTTCTTGGTCCTCCTTTGCTGAATTCTAAAATCCTTCCAATCCTCAGGCTTACTACTCCTTTTGGCAGCATTATAAGCCTCTTCCTTTGGTCTAATTCTATCTTTAACTTCTCTTGTTGCCTAGGCCCTAAGCTCTGGAATTCCCTGCATAAAGCTCTCTGCCTCGTTACCTCTCTTTCCTCCTTTAAGACGCTCCTTAAAACCTACCTCTTTGACCAAGCTTTTGGTCACCTGCCCTAATTTATCCTTATGTGGCTCGGTGTCAATTTTTTTTGTCTTAAATACTCCTGTGCAACACCTTGGGACGTTTTACTATGTTAAAGGTGCTATATATAGATACAAGTTGTTGTTAGCCATGGTTGGACCACTTTTCCTGTGGGGTTTTTGTGCCTTGAAGGAATGTAGATTTGTTGTAAATTACGTATTAATTCTTTAAATGCTAGCCATTGCTTGTCTACCAACGTACCTTTTAATGTAGTTTCCCAATCTACCTTAGCCAACTCGCCCCTCATACCTGTGTAGTTTGCTTTGTTTAGATTTAAGACCCTAGTTTTGGATTTAACTAAATCACTTTCAAACTCAGTATAACATTCTATCATATTATGGTCACTCTTCCCTAAAGGCCCCTTATTAATTAACCCTTTCTCATTGCACAATACTAGATCTAAAATAACCTGTTCCCTAGTTGGTTCCTCAACATACTGCTCTGGAAAACTATATTTTATATACATTCCATGAATTCGTCCTCCACACTATTACTGCAAATTTGGGTTGACCAGTCTATATGTAGATTAAGATCCCCCATAATTACTGTATTACCCTTGTTACATGTACCTCTAATTTCCTGATTAATACTCTGCTCTACATTACAACTACTGTTTGTGGGCCTAGAAACAACTCCCACCAATGTTTTCTGCCCTTTGCTGTTTCTTAGCTCCACCCGAACTGATTCTACTTCTTGATTTTTGGAGCTAAGATCCTTTTTCTCTACTGTCTTTATCCCATCTTTTATTATCTGGGCTACCCCTATTCTAGGGGATTGCATATGGATAGAGTTAGAGATATAATAGAAATGGAATAGTGCAATTCTCAGGCCCCGTTTTTCGGCTTGTGTGTGAAATGGTCGGATTTCCCCGAATGTGGGGTTTCTGACACACATAAAAAAGTGTCAGCCAGCCCCATGCAATTTTCCCTCAATTGGCCAATTAATTCCCAGCATGTGAGAAGCCTTGCTAATTGTCTAAATCGAGTCAGAAATCCCCACAGTATGATGTCATCATTCGTGGTGCTTTCAAGGTCCATGACAAGCACTGCATCCTCTGAAGGCTTCCAAATGAACCATACAGGATGGCAGAGGAGCCTGCAGCAGCTGTGGACAGTGCCAGACCCCGAGCTGCCTTCAAATTCGACGAGGCTTCACTGCAGGCATTATTGGATGGGGTTAGGGCCCACAAGGAGGTCCTCTTCCCTAGGTCAGGGAGGAAGAGGCCTCCCACTGAGACCAATGCTGCATGGATGCAGGTGTCAGCAGATGCCAACTCGCTGGGAGTCACCAGAGGAACCTTGGCATTACATCTGTAACTCCTTCCTTTACTCCCCCACAGTACCATCCAGAGCCTCCGTCCTCACTGTGGAGGAGGAAGAGGCTGTGCAGCCAGACTCCTCAGAGGAAGCTCCAACCTCTGAGGGCGCAGCGTCAGCAGAAGTAAGCGCACCCAGCACCAGCGCAGACACTCACACCTCGGGAGGACCTTCGGGACATAGAGTAGTGTTGTCACTTGGTGTTTCACAGCTGACAAGTGAGCCTCAGCAGATTCTGGAGACAGGGACAGCAGTGGAGATTCCTCGTCGGAGGGCGCAGGGCTCTGCCAGCTCAGCTCAGCTGCGCTGCATCTCGACCCTCTGCCTCTGGGTCCATCCGCAAGAGAAAAGGTGATGGATCTCCATGCACAGATGCAGGAGTCTCTGGCAGGTTTTGTCTCCAGGGTCGCTGCGAGTGTGGAGGGAATGGAGGAGTCCATAGCGACCATGAGCAGAGCCTTCGTGGAGTCATGGGCGCATGAACGCAGCACCATGGAAAGGTTGGCAACCTCCATGGAGGAGATAACTCGCCAGCATACGGAAAACATGGTGAGTGCTCATAAGAGAATGACATCTCTTGAGGAGCATTGGCCATCTGTTGAACAGAGAAACCAGATCTTCATGGAAGTCCTTCTGAGTAGGACTGCCAGTGCAGAAACGGGTCCCACTGGCCCCCTAAAGCGCAGCAAGGTGCTCTCAAGCCACTTCCAAGCGCTGGCCCCTTCTGGCTTGTGCAGCTTCAGGTGAGTGAGCAGCAGCCTGGTGCTCCTGGTAATCATCCTGCTGTTCCTGGTTCTGCTGCTGCCACCTCTGCTGTTGGAGATCCTCTAATGCCAGGAAGGGAAGGTGCCAAAGGCCTCCCATGCTTCTAGCAGATGCCTCGGTTGAGGAGGTGGTGAGAGGGCCTTCCCAGGAGCTCACACTGAAGAAGTGTGTGAGGCTCCAACTTTCTGCAGCTGCTCCTAAGGCTTCAAATAGTTCCCCCAAGCCTTGATCAACAAGGTCCTGCAGCCTGCAAATGCTGCCTCTTTAAATATCTTCAGCCCTCAGCGACCTGCTGCTGCAAGCAAGCAAGCCAGCTGTTTTCACGCCAGCTCTCATCGGCGGGGTTCTCCGCAGGCGGGTTTCAGGTGGGGAAAGCCCCAAAGTCGCAACGGCATGGGAAAATCGTCCTTAACAAGGTGATCCTTGGTGATTAGTGTGCCGACGAGCAGTCCCGCCAGCTGCGGGCGGGACTGAAGCGGGGCGCGTGGAAACGGCGGTCCGAAAGTCAGACGGGGCGGGGAATCAGGCGGGGGGACGGGGCGGGGAATCAGGCGGGGGGGGGTCCCAACCCGCTTTTTCCGCGATTTTTGGACCATGGCCGCATGAAAAGCCGCCCGACAGCTGCCCAAAAATCGGGGCCTCAGTGTGCATTACAGGCCACCAAACAGGGAGATGAGATAGAAAGGGAGATTTGTAGATAATTCAGCCATCTACAAGAACATTGGGCGATTTTAACTATCTCAATGTAAAGGTAATACATGCAGTCAAAGCAGGGAATGCTTTTTAGAAAGCATTCAACACTGCTTTCTCGATCAATGGCTCAGATTTTATGGTCAGCAGCAAAGGGATGACACCCGCTTGAAAAAAACTGCCTACAAAGATTTGGCGGGCTCTAGAGCATCGATTTCCCTTATTCCAACGTGACTTTCAATCTGGCACTATCTATAGAGAATCTGTGACATTCAGCAACAGTGACGTTACCAAGCAGGCTGATCAGCCAATCAGATTGAAGAATTCTCACAGACAGCAAACCAGGAACTAAAAATCACGGATTATAATTAACTTTTTAATCATTTTACAGAAAGCAAAATAAAGACTGGGACATACTCAAGGGATTAAGGTAGAAGATGAAGTAGCAAACAAACTTTAAAAAAAATGAAAATTATGTTTTATTTTTTAAATCATCCAATTTTTAAATATATTGGAAGTGATTGACACGCCACACTAATAAAATTAGTTTTTCAGGGCCAGAGAGGCTGGTCAGCAGTAATTATGACTTAGTATGCCATTAAATGCTCAGTTACACCTCATTCAACAAGGCTTGACATTTTCAATGGTTTTTACAGTGAAAATAGTGTGTAAAAAGTTGAAGTTCACGTCAAATCACTGATTCTATGTTGATTGCACCTGCAAAGACTACAACAGCACACCCTGTGGAGGAGCAGGGTATCACTGACAGCAACTTCCAATTTCCGTGTTTTACTGCGCATGTGCGGATGCCAGAAGTTGCTGTCAGCTTTACACAGTAATGACGGTGAACGCTGACAGTTTCGCTGTCATTATAACTGCAAATTCTGAGCCAATATGTTTATAATCCAGCAGGGAAAGAAGCACTGCTTGATTTAGTTCCAGGAAATGAATTGGAACAAAATCTTATGTGAGAGTAGAAGAAGAATTAGAAAATAGCAAACACAACATAGTTTCTTTATGAAAGTAGAATCATAGAATCATAGAAAGTTACAGCACGGAAGGAGGCCATTGCGGCCCATTGTGTCTGCGCTGGCCATCAAAGAGCTATCCAGCCTAATCCCACTTCCCAGCTCTTGGTCCATATCTCTGCAGGTTACAGCATTCCAAGTGCACATCCCAGTACATTTAAATGTGGTTAGGGTTTCTGCCCCTACCACCCTTTCAGGCAGTGAGTTCCAGACCCCCACAACCCTCTGGGTGAAGAAATTTCCCCTCAAATCCCCTCAAAACCTTCCACCAATTACTTTAAATCTGTGCCCCCTGGTTTTTGACCCCTCTGCTAAGGGAAATAGGCCCTTTCTCTCATCTTTATCTGGGCCCCTCATAATTTTATACACCTCAATAAGGTCTCCCCTCAGCCTCCTCTGTTCCAAGGAAAACAAACCTAGCTTATCCAGTCTTTCCTCATAGCTAAGATTCTCTACTCGTGGCAACATCCTTGTAAATCTCCTCTGTACCCTCTCTAGTGCAATCACATCTTTCCTGTAATGTGGTGACCAGAACTGCATGCAGTACTCTAGCTGTGGCCTAACTAGTGTTTTATACAGTTGAAGCATAACCCCCATGCTCTTGTATTCTATGCCATAGCTAATAAAGGCAAGCATTCCATATGCCTTCTTAACCACCTTATCTACCTGGCCTGCTACCTTCAGGAATCTATGGACATGCACTCCAAGGTCCCTTTGTTCCTCTACACTACTCAGTGTCCTACCATTTAATGTGTATTCCCTTTCCTTGTTAGCCCTCCCCAAATGCTTTACCTCACACTTCTCCGGATTGAATTCCATTTGCCACTGTTCTGTCCACCTGACCAACTTATTGATATCTTCTTGCTTCCTTCTTCAGTATCAACCACACAGCCGATTTTAGTATCATCTGCAAACTTCTTAATCATACCCCCTATATTCAAGTCTAGATCATTGATGTATACCACAAAAAGCAAGGGACCTAATACTGAGCCCTGCAGAACCCCACTGGAAACAGCCTTCCAGTCACAAAAACACCCATCAACCATTACCCTTTGCTTCCTGCCTCTGAGCCAGTTTTGAATCCAACTTGACACTTTGCCCTGGATCCCATGGACTTTTAACTTCATGACCAGTCTACCATGTGGAACCTTATCAAAAGCCTTGCTAAAGTTCATATACACTACGTCAAATGCACTACCCTCATCTACCCTCCTTGTTACCTCCTCAAAAAATTCAATCAAGTTTGTCAGACACGACCTTCCCTTAACAAATCCGTGCTGACTATCCTTGATTAATCCGTGTCTTTCTAAGTGAAGATTTATCCTGTCCTTCAGAATTCTTCCCAATAATTTTTCCACCACCGAGGTTAGGCTGACTGGCCTGTAATTACTGGGTCTATCCTTTTCTCCCTTTATAAACAAGGGTACCATATTAGCAGTCCTCCAGTCCTCCGGCACCACACCTGAAGCCAGACAGGATTGGAAAATGATGGTCAGGGCCTCTGGTATTTCCTCTTTTGC
Organism: Somniosus microcephalus; assembly: GCF_052327205.1. NCBI lineage: Eukaryota > Metazoa > Chordata > Chondrichthyes > Squaliformes > Somniosidae > Somniosus > Somniosus microcephalus. The sequence goes on along the minus strand of NC_140993.1, from coordinate 81,734,495 downwards.
TTCGCTTAACAGCCTCGGATGCATTTCATCCGGGCCTGAGGATTTATCCACTTTTAAAGCTGCTAAACCCCTTAATACTTCCTCTCTCACTATGTTTATTTCATCTAATATTTCACACTCCTCCTCCCTGATAGCAATGTCTGCTTCGCCCCTCTCCTTTGTGAAAACGGACGCAAATTATTCATTAAGAACCTTACCAACATCTCCCGCCTCCACACACACATTACCCTCATGATCTCTAATAGGCCCTACCCTTTCTTTAGTTATCCTCTTACTCTTAATATATTTATAAAACATCTTTGGATTGTCCTTGATTTTACGTGCCAAGAATTTTTCATGCTCTCTTTGCTTTCCTAATATCCCTTTTAATTGCACCCCTGCACTTTCTGTACTCCTCTAAAGATTCTGCAGTATTTAGCCCTCGGTATCTGTCATACGCTTTCCTTTTTTTCTTTATCCTACCCTATCCCTAGACATCCAGGGGGCTCTAGATTTGTTAGTCCCACCTTTTTTCTTTAAGGGCACATATTTGGTCTGAACCCTCCGGATCTCCTCCTTAAATGCCTCCAACTGCTCTGACACTGTTCCCAGTCCACTATGGCTAAATCCCCTCTGAGCTTAGCAAAATTTGCTTTTCCTCAATTTAGAATTTTTATTCCTGGTCTATCCTTGTCCTTTTCCATAACAACTTAAACCTAACTGAATTATGGTCACTAGCACCAAAATGCTCCCCCACTGATACACCTTCTATCTGCCCAGCTTCATTCCTTAAAACTAAGTCCAGAACTGCCCCATCCCTTGTTGGGCTTGCTACATACTGGCTAAAAAAGTTCTCCTGGATGCATTTTAGGAATTCTGCACCCGCTATACCCTTCACACTAATTTTATCCCAGTTAATATTGGGATAGTTGAAATCCCCTACTATCACTGCCCTATAGTTTTTGCACTTCTCAGAAATTTGTCTACATATATGCTCTTCTATCTCCCTCTCACTGTTTGGGGGTCTGTAGTACACTTCCAGCAGTGTGATCGCCCCTTTTTTGTTTTGCAATGTGACCCATATGGCCTCGGATGATGATCTCTCCAACATATCATCCCTCCTCACAGCTGTAATAGTTTCTTTAATCAATAACCCCCCTCCCTTTTTACCTCCCTCTCTATCCCGTCTGAAAATCCTGTAACCAGGAATGTTGAGCTGCCATACCTGTCCCTCTTTCAGCCACGTCTCTGTAATAGCTATAATATCATAATCCCAAGTATCTACCTATACCCTCAGCTCATCTGCTTTGTTCACTATACTCCTTACATTGAAGTACAGGCAAACCTCCTTGTTGACTACTATCTAGCCCTTGATTCCTCTGTCCTCCCAATTTACTTTCTACATTTTGTTTTCCAATTCCAGTTTTTCTTCCCTCCCTGTTGACTCTATTCTTAGGTTCCCATCCCCCTGCCAACCTAATTTAAACCCTCCCCAACAGCACTAGCAAACTCTCCCACAAGGATATTGGTCCCGTTCCCATTGAGGTGCAACCCGTCTGGCTTGTAGAGGTCCCACCTCCCCCAGAAACGGTTCCAATTCCTCAGGAATCTAAAGCCCTCCCTCCTACACCATCTCTACAGCCACACATTCATCTGCTCTATCTTCCTATTTCTGTACTCACTAGCACATGGCACTTACTACCTTTGAGGTCCTGCTTTTTAACCTCTTTCCTAGCTCCCTAAACCCTGCCTGCAGGACCTCATCCCTCTTTCTACCTATGTCTTTGGTACCGATATGGGCCATGACCTCTGGCTGTTCACCCTCCCCCCTCAGAATGCCCTGCAGCTGTTCAGTGACATTCTTGACCCTGGAACCAGGGAGGCAACATACCATCCTGGAGTCATGTCTGCGGCCGGAGAAACGCCTGTCTGCTCCCCTAACTATTGAATCCCCTATCACTATTGCTCTCCCTCTCCTCTTCCCCCCACCCCCTGTGCAGCTGAGCCTTCCATGATGCTGTGGACTTGGCTCTGACTGCACTCCCCAGAGGAACCATCACCCTCAACAGTACTCAGCACCAAATACTGGTTGGTGAGCAAGATGGGTTCAGGGGACTCCTGCACTACCTGCCTGGTCCTCCTCTTCTGTCTGGCAGTCACCCATTCCCTCTCTGCCTGCACACTCTTAAGCTGCGGGGTGACCACCTCCTGAAATGTGCTCTCAGCCTCACGGATGCACAGCAGTGACCGCAGCCGCCGCTCAAGCTCCGTAACCCGGTGCTCGAGCTGCGGTAGCTACCGACACTTCCCGCACACGTGGTCGTCCAGACCACAGGAGGTGTCCAGGACTTCCCACATGGCACAGGATGTGCATTCCACGGGTGTGAGCTGCCCTGCCCTACCTCTAATTGACAGACTATTTACTAACCTAGCTGGAATAAACTTAAAACTCTGAGAAAGCCAAGTATAAACACTTACCAGATACTCACCAATCAGCTCCCTCCCCTTGTGCCGACGTCCCTTTTGACTTCTGACGTCACTCTTTGAAAATTCTGCCATGCTGAGTTGGTACGGCCGCTGCTGCCTCGCTGCTCCTCCCAGGTCCGCACTGCCGCCGCCGCTGCCGCTGCTGCTGCTGTCAAAGGTCAATGAACTATCAAAAATAAGGGTGCTGAACTGTAAGAACACAGACTTCAGTGAGATAAGAAGGGATATGGTCCAAATTAATTGGCCAAAAATGTTAGCAAACAACAAATTAGTAGTGAAGAATCTTCAAATATGAGATGTACAGAATACAACTCAGATATATTCCTGTAAGGTTAAAAAGGGGGTCCATAAAAGAATAGAGTTCTGTGAGATATGTGAAGAGAAAAAGATTGGTGAAGTCAAGCGTAGGTCCCTTGCAGTCAGAATCGGGGGAATTTATAATGGGGAACAAAGAAATGGCAGACCAACTAAATACATATTTTGGTTCTGTCTTCACAAAGGAGGACACAAATAACCTCCCAGAGATGCCAGGGAACATAGGGTCTGATGAAAGGGTGGAACTGAAAGAAATCAGTATTTGTAGGGAAATGGTGTTAGGAAAATTGATGGGACTGAAGGCCGATAAATCCCCAGGGCCTGATAATCTACATCCCAGGGTACTTAAGGAAGTGGCCCTAGAAATAGTAGATGCATTGCTGGTCATCTTCCAGAACTCGATAGACTCTGGAACGGTACCCATGGATTGGCGGGTAGCTAATGTTACCCCACTATTCAAAAAAGGTGGTGGAGAAAAGGCGGGGAATTATAGAGCGGTAAGCTTGACATCGGTAGTGGGGAAAATGCTAGAGTCCATTATAAAAGATGTAATCTACTGGAATTTTTTGAGGATGTAACTGGTAAAATAGATAAGGGAGAACCAGTGGATGTGGTGTATTTGGACTTTCAGAAGGCTTTCGATAAGGTCCCGCATAAGAGATTAGCATGCAAAATTAAGGCACATGGGATTGGGGGCAAGGTATTGACTTGGATAGAGAACTGGTTGGCGGACAGAAAGCAAAGAGTTGGAATAAACGGGTCATTTTCCGAGTGGCAGGCAGTGACTAGTGGGGTACCGCAAGGATCGGTCCTAGGACCCCAGCTGTTCACAATATATATTAATGATCTGGATGAGGGAATTGGATGTAATATCTCCAAATTTTCAGACGACACAAAGCTGGGTGGGAGGGTATGCTGTGAGGAAGATGTCGTGAAACTCCAGTACGATTTGGACAGGTTGGGTGATTGGGCAGAAACATGGCAAATGCACTATAATGTGGATAAATGTGAGGTTATCCACTTTGGTGGCAAAAACAGGAAGGCAGATTATTATTTGAATGGCAATAGATTGGGAGAAGGGGAAGTGCAAAGAGACCTGGGTGTTCTTGTGCACCAGTCGCTGAAGGTAAGCATGCAGGTGCAGCAGGCGGTTAAGAAGGCAAATGGTGTGTTGGCCTTCGTAGCAAGAGGGTTCGATTACAAGAACAAGGATGTCTTGCTGCAGTTGTACAGGGCCTTGGTGAGACCACACCTTGAGTATTGTGTGCAGTTTTGGTCTCCTTACCTGAGGAAGGACGTTCTTGCCATGGAAGGAGTGCAGCGAAGATTCACCAGGCTGATACCTGGGATGGCAGGAATGATGTATGCGGAGAGATTGTGTCGATTGGGCTTATACTCACTGGAGTTTAGAAGATTGAGAGGGGATCTCATCGAAACCTATAAAATTCTGTCAGGCCTGGACAGACTAGATGCAGGAAGGATGTTTCTGATGGCCGGGGAGTCCAGAACCAGGGGTCATAGTCTAAGGATAAGGGGTAAGCCATTTAGGACTGAAATGAGGAGGAATTTCTTCACCCAGAGAGTGGTGAACCTGTGGAATTCTCTGCCACAGAGGGCGGTGGAGGCCAGTTCATTAAGTATATTCAAGAAAGAGTTGGATATATTTCTTAAGGCTAAAGGGATCAAGGGATATGGGGAGAAGGCAGGGACAGGGTACTGAATTTGAATGATCAGCCATGATCTCATTGAGTGGCGGAGCAGGCTCGAAGGGCCGAATGGCCTACTCCTGCTCCTATCTTCTATGTTTCTATGTTTCTAAATAGGGAGATTCAATAAGGTGTCTCAGGAAGCTGGTTACAAAAATGTAAGCATTTGATATAACAGGAAATGTAGTAGCATGAATAGAAAGTTGGTTGACAGTCTGAAAACTATGGATCTGGAGCACAATATTGAAATTTTCTGACGTCACAAAAGTGAGGGGTTTGGCAAACAGCGAGGATGACTGCTGAACACATCAGAAGGATGTAGACAGGTTAGCAGAAGGAGCAGATGCAATTGGAATAATTTTAAGCTAACCTGCCTGGAAGAAAAGGATACTGGCATAAGGCAAGAAATCATAGGCCAATTAGTCTTATTTTAGTTGTTAAAGAACTAAGCCTAGCCTTTCTGTCCTCTGCCCACCCACTTTAATTAGGCCACAACTCTAGCAGCGTGGATTTGCCATTCATTTCTGAGATGCCCCACTGACCTTGGCTGTGCTTCTGGCCTGCAATAACTAACTTACAGGGAGTCATGCCTTTATAGGGTGAGGCTTTCTTTCAATCTGAGAAACATCTCTTTATCTATACCTTTGTGGCAGAGCCGCTAAGGGACTCCGATCAAATGTATATAATTCCCTTTAACAATATGTTAACTACAGCCTGAGTCTGTATCTTTGTATATACTGTTTGCATGTACAGAGCGCGGTCCCTTTAAGAGCGCGGGCAAACGCGATGACGTCATGCCGTTCATCACGTGATCCCCCACTGGCGGGAAAAACGTGATGACATCATGACGCCAGCCACGGGACCGCCCAAGCAGTCCTCGTGGAGCCTCCGAACTGACTAGACCTGTATTCGTGGTTTTTTTGCATCTGTTTGTTAAACTCAATTAGTTTCACATTAAACATTGTTTGTTTGATCGCCTGAGTCGACCTCAGACGCTTGATAGGAACCAAACATTCCTACATTGGTGACCCCGACTTTTGCGAACGGTTTTCGCAGAAGGAACGAAGCATGGAAACGAACGCTGTTGCATTGAAGCTACCGCAATTCTGGGAGCCTGGTTCATCCAGGTCGAAGCCCAGTTTGCATTATGGAACAGCGTTGCGGATCAGACCCGATATTTTTATGTGGTCTCCGCACTCGACAGCTCCACCGCGTCGCTGATCGTCAGCCTGCTTGAGAACCCCCCGGACGACCGCAAGTATGAAACAATCAAGGTGCGGTTGTTACAGGTCTTCGGGCTCACGAAGTCGGAGCGCGCCCGCCGACTGCTCGTTATGCCCGGCCTCGGGGACTCCAAGCCGTCTGAGCTCATGAGCCAAATGCTCACGCTCCTTGGCTCCGAACCGGAATGCTTCCTCTTTAGGGAGCTCTTCCTCAGTCAGTTACCGGAGCAAGTACAAGCTGCCCTGGCCAGGTCCGAAGTCTCAGACTGCGCAGCACTTGCTGCCGAAGCGGACAAGATTTTCGCAGTGACGCAGCAGTACTGCGCTGCCACGAGGTGCCCATCCCCCACAGATGCCACCCCAGCTCCTCAACCTTCGGGGCTGTGCTCCTACCACGTGGTTTGGCGCGAAAGCCAGATGTTGCCGCCCTCCCTGCTGCTTCTCTCCCAAAAAAAAACAACTGCAACCCTGGCAAAAGAAGAACAGGTCTGACGGGTGCCCCGCGGCTGCAATGGCAATCGGAAATTCTGGCAAGCTGTTGTTCATCATCGATTCCATCTCTGGTCGACGATTTATATGCGACACCGGCGCACAGTGCAGCATTATACCCGCGTCCGCTATTGGATGTTCAAGCTGGGAGGCACGGCCTCTCACTCGAGGCGGCTAATGGCGGAGCTATCCGGACCTTTGGCAAACGGCTTGTCCAGGTGTGCTTCGACGGCCAGCGATTTGTTTGCGAATTTGTTGCAGCCAGGGTTTCACAAGCCATCCTCGGCACGGATTTCCTGTGCGCCAACAGCCTCCTGGTCGATGTGAGGAACTAGCGGCTGATCAACACGGCCACGTTTCACTCCTTTCCTTGCCACCGTGGTACCACCATGTTGCGCACCATCTCCTGCGCTTTCCCAACTCCGGACGAGTTCGCTCGCCTGCTCGGTGAATTTCCGGACCTGACCAGACCTACCTTCTCCTCTACGGCCACGAAGCATGGTGTGGAACACCACATCACTACCACCGGCCCCCCGGTCCACGCGCGGGCCCGACGCCTCGAACCCAGCAAGCTGGAGGTCGTGAAGGCGGAGTTCGCTATGATGGAGCGCCTGGGGATTATTCGCCGGTCCAATAGTCCCTGGTCTTCACCTCTCCACATAGTACCAAAACCTGGCGACGGATGGCAGCCATGCGGCGACTATCGGCGACTTAACGACGCTACCACTCCTGATCGATACCCGATCCCCCACATTCAGGATTTCTCTGCCCATTTGGCTGGGAACATCCTGTTTTCCAAGGTGGATCTGGTCCGAGGCTACCACCAGGTCCCGGTACACCCGCAGGACGTGCAGAAGACCGCAGTCATCACCCCATTCAGCCTTTTTGAATTTCTGAGGATGCCTTTCGGGTTGAAGAACGCTGCCCAGGCCTTCCAGCGCCTCATGGATTCGGTGCTGCGAGACCTCAAGTTCCTTTTCGTCTATTTAGACAACATCCTCGTGGCCAGTCGAAATAAGGAGGAACACATTGCGCACCTTTCGTCGCCTCAGCCAGCACGGCCTGATTCTCAACGCGGCCAAGTGTCAGTTTGGTCTGCCCCACATTGATTTCCTGGGCCATCGCATTACATCGGAGGGAGCGGTGCCTTTGCAAGCAAAGGTAGAGGCGGTGACATCCTTTCAGCGCCCGCAGACCATCAAGGCCCTGCAGGAGTTCCTTGGGATGGTAAATTTTTACCACCGCTTCGTGCCTAAGGCAGCTCTGCTCATGCAGCCCCTGTATGAGGCCCTCAAGGGCAAGTCTGGCAAGGACCCGGTAAGCTGGATGGTCGACATGGACCGGGCGTTCGTTGACATAAAAAGCACCCTCGCCAACGCGACCATGCTGGCGCACCCGCTGCCAGGTGCCACCATCGCCCTCACCACCGATGCATCAGACTACACCATCGGTGCAGTGCAGGAACAGTGGGTAAATGGAACGTGGCAACCACTGGCGTTCTTCAGCCGTCAACTACGGCGAAACGAGCGGAAGTACAGTACCTTCGACCGGGAGTTGCTGGCTCTTTTTCTGGCCATCCGCCATTTCCGGTTCTTGCTGGAAGGACGTCCTTTCACTGCTTTTGTAGACCATAAGCCACTAACGTTCGCTATGGCCAAGACTGCCGAACCGTGGTCAGCCCGACAACAGCGTCACTTAACGTTTATCTCTGAATTCACTACTGATATTCAGCACGTTGCCGGTAAAGAAAACCTGGTGGCGGATTGCCTATCCCACGCGACTGTTCAGGCAGTCTAGCTCGGCATCGACTATGCCCTCATGGCTGCGGATCAAGCCTCGGATCCAGAGGTGCAAGCTTACCGAACCAGCCCCTCTAGCCTCCAAGCGGCCGACGTCAAATTCCACGCCGCAGGCACCACGCTACTTTGTGACTTCTCCATAGGAGATCCTCGCCCTATCGTGCCGGTCGCCTGGTGCCAAAAAGTGTTTGCCGCCATACACGGGTTGTCACACCCTGGCATGAAGGCCTCGCAATGGCTGATGTCGTCCAAGTTCGTTTGGCGGGGCATGCATATGGATGTCCGCGACTGGGCCAACACCTGCGTGGTCTGCCAAAAGGCCAAGGTGCAGCATCACGTCAAAGCTGCATTGGCCACCTTCGCTGTTCCGGAGCGACGGTTCGATCACGTGAATGTGGACCTGGTGGGGCCACTTCCACCTTCTCATGGGTTTACACATATCCTTACGATGGTAGACCGCACCACTAGATGGCCAGAGGCAGTTCCCTTGTCATCCACCACTTCGGCAGACGTAGCCAGGGCATTCATCACCTCTTGGGTCACCCGGTTCAGGGTACCGGCGGACATCTTTTCTGATCGTGGACCGCAATTTTCCTCTGAGCTCTGGAACGCAGTGGCTCAGGGGCTCGGCATCACGCTACATCGCACCACAGCCTACCATCCACAGGCGAACGGCCTGTGCGAACAGTTTCACAGGTCGCTCAAAGCCGCACTGAGGGCGAGCCTCCAAGGCGCTGGATGGGTGGACAGGCTACCATGGGTCCTGTTGGGTCTTCGCACGGCGCCCAAGGAAGATCTTCGCTCATCCTCGGCAGAGCTCGTCTATGGCAAGCTGTTACACGTACCAGGGGATTTCCTTCCGACTCCAACAGCGCCATGGTCCGCATCCAATCAACTCATCAGCCACCAGGAGGCAGCCAGATGTTTTGCACCAGTACCAACGTCGCATCACAGCTTTCAGAGCTCCCACATATCAGCAGAGTTGAAGAACGCCGAATATGTGTTCATCTGCCACGACGCTCATCGGGATCCGCTCAAGGCCCCTTACACTGGTCCTTTCCGCGTGCTAGAGCCGGGAGACAAAACTTTCTCGGTGGATATCGAAGGTAAACCGGACCACATTTCGGTTGACCGGTTGAAGCCGACACACTTGGATCTTCACCGCCCGGTCGAGACCACGCAGCCGCCAAAACGTGGCCGACCACCCACAGTCGACGTACCAGATCAAGCACAGCCGCCCGCCAGCCTGCCCGCCGTCCAGCAGCTTCCACTCCAAGTGTACAGAAGTCGCTCTGACAGGCTTGTCAGGCCTCCTCCCCATTTCACTTTTTCTGTTAAAGACAATTCTGGGGTGGCGTATGTGATGGAGCCACTAAGGGACTCCAATCAAATGTATATAATTCCCTTTAGCAATATGTTAACTACAGCCTGAGTCTGTATCTTTGTATATACTGTTTGCATGTACAGAGCGCAGTCCCTTTAAGAGCGCGGGCAAACGCGATGACGTCATGCCGTTCATCACGTGATCCCCCACTGGCTAGAAAAACGTGATGACATCATGACGCCAGCCACGGGACCGGCCAAGTAGTCCTCGTGGAGCCTCCGAACTGACTAGATCTGTATTCGTGGTTTTCTTGTATCTGTTTGTTAAACTCAATTAGTTTTACATTAAACATCGTTTGTTTGATCGCCTGAGTCGACCTCAGTCTCTTGATAGGAACTAGACATTCCTACACCTTCTGCCAATCTCTGAATGCTGGATGCCAAGGCCTAACCGATAGTCTGTGCATCCAGCATTCAGAGAATGCAAATGGCAGGAAACGCCAGAGAGGCCATATCGTTAGCATGTGGTGTACAATGGGCCCAGCTTTCCTTGAGCAGACAGGAACCTCTGTCCACCTCAGATTTGCCCCCCAAAAAATCAATGGGGAGAAGCCGGAAAGCTTTACACTCTAGAGCTTATAATATGAATGAAATGAAAAAGCATGAATTAATCAGGGCCACTCAACATGGATTTCTAAAAGGCAGATTATGCTTGAGCAACCTTATAGAATTAACAGTGTATACAGATACTGGATGTGGTTTATAATATTTGACAGGTTACCAGATAAGAGATGATGATGCATGAAATTGAGGAGAATGTGGCCACATGATAAAGAGGTGAGTGGAGGTCGGAAAGCAAAGGGCTGCTTCTTGGACTAGTAAGAGGTAGTGAGTGATGTTTTATTGGGGTCTGTATTGGTGTTGCTGTTATTTATTATACATATAAATAATATGGATTTCGGAATTGAGAGAGCAATATCAAAATTTACTGAAGACATCAATTTGGAGGGTATGGCAAATTGCAACAAGAATTGTGAAAGAATGCAAGAGTACATAAAAAGGCTGAAGGATAAGCAAATAAGTAACAGACACAGTCCATTGTAGACTGATGTCATGAAAACGAATTACACCTGAAATGGTAAATCTTGAATGGAGATGGGGAACAGGGGGATAAAATCATAGAATCATAGAAATTTACAGAACAGATGGAGGACATTCGGCCGATCATGTCTGTGCCGGCCAAAGAAGAGCTATCCAGCCTAATCCCACTTTCCAGCTCTTGGTCTGCAGCCCTGTAGATTACGGCACTTCAAGTGCATAGCCAAGTATTTTTTAAATGCGATGAGGGTTTCTGCCTCGACTACCCTTTCAGGCAATAAGTTCCAGACCCCCACCACCCTCTGGGTGAAAAAAAGTTCTCCTCAACTCCCCTCTAATCCTTCTACCAATTACTTTCAATCACCACCTCCTGGTTATTGACTGCTGCTAAGGGAAATAGGTCCTTCCTGTCCACTCTATCTAGGCCCCTCATAATCTTATACACCTCAATTAAGTTTCCCCTCAAACTCCTCTGTTAGAATCATAGGATCATAGAATGGTTACAGCACAGAAGGAGGCCATTTGGCCCATTGAGCCCGTGCTGGCTCTCTGAAAGAGCACTTCAACTAGTCCCACAACCTCTGTCCTTGCCCCGTAGCCCTGCAAAAAAATTTCCTTCAGGTACTTATCCAATTTACTTTTGAAAGCTAAGATTGAGTCTGCCTCCACTACCCCTTCAGGCAGTGCATTCCAGATCCTAACCACTCACTGCGTAAAAAAGTTTTTCTTCATGTCGCCTTTGGTTCTTTTGCCAATCACCTTAAATCTGTATCCTCTGGTTCTCGACCTTTCCGCCAATGGGAACAGTTTCTCTCTATCTACCCTGTCTAGACCCCTCATGATTTTGAATACCTCTATCAAATCTCCTCTCAACCTTCTCTGCTCTACCGAGAACAACCCCAGCTTGTCTAGTCTATCCAAGTAACTGAAGTCCCTCATTTAAAATTTTTTAAAATTCATTTATGCATTTTGTGGGCATCGCTGGCAAAGCCAGCATTTATTGCCCATCCCTAATTGCCCTTGAGAAGGTGATGGTAGGCCGCCTTCTTGAACCGCTGCAGTCTGTGTGGTGAAGGTACTCCCACAGTGCTGTTAGGCAGGGAGTTCCAGGATTTTGACCCAGCAACAATGAAAGATCAGCGATATACTTCTAAGTCAGGATGGTGTGTGACTTGGAGGGGATCTTGGAGGTAGTGGTGTTCCCATATGTCTGCTGCCCTTGTCTTTCTAGGTGGAAGAGGTCACGGGTTTGGGAGGTGCTGCCGAAGAAGCCTTGGTGAGTTGCTGCAGTGCATCTTGTAGATGGTACACACTGCAGCCACATTACGCCGGTGGTGGAGGGAGTGAATGTTTAAGGTGGTGGGTGGGGTGCCAATCAAGTGGGCTGCTTTGTCCTGGATGGTGTCGAGTTTCTTGAGTGCTGTTGGAGCTGCACTCATCCAGGCAAGTGGAGAGTATTCCATCACACTCTTTACTTGTGCCTTGTAGATGATGGAAAGGCTTTGGGGAGTCAGAAGGTGAGACACTCGCCGCAGAATACCTAGCCTCTGACCTGCTCTTGTTACCACAGTATTTATGTGACTGGTCCAGTTAAGTTTCTGGTCAATGGTGACCCCAGGATGTTGATGATGGTGGATTCAGTGATGGCAAAGCCATTGAATGTCAAGGGGCAGTGGTTATACTCTCGCTTGTTGGACATAGTCATTGCCTGGTACTTCTGTGGCGCGAATGTTACCTGCCACATATCAGCCCAAGCCTGAACGTCGTCCAGATCTTGTTGCATGCGGGCATGGACTGCTTCATTATCTGAGGAGTTGTGAATGGCACTGAACACTGTGCAGTCATCAGCAAACATCCCCATTTCTGACCTTATGTTGGAGAGAAGGTCGCTGATGAAGCAGCTGAAGATGGTTGGGCCTAGGACAATGTCCTGAGGAACTCCTGCCGCAATGTCCTGGGGCTGTGATGAACGACCTTAAACCACCACAACCATCTTCCTTTGTGCTAGGTATGACTCCAGCCAGTGGAGAGTTTTCCTCCCGATTCCCATTGACTTCAGTTTTATTAGGGCTCCTTGATGCCACATTTGGTCAAATGCTGCCTTGATGTCTAGTGCAGTCACTCTCACCTCACCTCTGGAATTCAGCTCCCTTGTCCATGTTTGGACCAAAGCTGTAATGAGGTCGGGAGCCGAGTGGTCTTGGCGGAACCCAAACTGGGCATCAGTGAGCAGGTTATTGGTGAGTAAGTGCCGCTTGATAGCACTGTCGACGACACCTTCCATCACTTTGCTGATGATTGAGAGTAGACTGATGGGGCAGTAATTGGATTGGATTTGTCCTGCTTTTTGTGGACAGGACATACCTGGGCAGTTTTCTACATTGTCAGATAGATGCCAGTGTTGTAGCTGTACTGGAACAGCTTGGCTAGAGGCACGACTAGTTCTGGAGCACAAGCCTTCAACACGATAGCTGGGATGTTGTCAGGGCCCATAACCTTTGCTGTATCCAGTGCACACGGTCATTTCTTGATATCACGTGGAGTGAATCGAATTGGCTGAAGACTGGCTTCTGTGATGGTGGGGACCTCAGGAGGAGGCCGATATGGATCATCCACTCGGCACTTCTGGCTGAAGATGGCTGCAAACGCTTCAGCCTTGTCTTTTGCACTCGTGCTGGGCTCCACCATCATTGAGGATGGGGGTATTAGTTGTTTAATGAGCCACCACCATTCAAGACTGGATGTAGGAGGACTGCAGAGCTTTGATCTGATCCGTTGATTGTGGGATCGCTTAGCCCTATCTATAGCATGCTGCTTCCGCTTTTTAGCATGCATGTAGTCCTTTATTGCAGCTCCCCAGGTTGGCAGCTCATCTTTAGGTACGCCTGGTACTGTTCCTGGCATGCTCTTCTGCACTCCTTATTGAACCAGGGTTGGTCCCCTGGCTTGATGGTAATGGTAGAGTGACGGATATACCAGGCCATGAGGTTACAGATTGCGGTGGAATACAATTCTGCTGCTGCTGCTGCTGCGGCTGATGGCCCACAGTGCCTCATGGATGCCCAGTTTTGAGCTGCTAGACCTGTTCTGGATCTACTGCTACCAATAGTGTCATGGACAGATGCAGATGACAGGTAGATTGGTGAGGACAAGGTCCAGTAGGTTTTTCCCTCGTTTTGGTTCTCTCACCTCCTGTCGCAGGCTGAAACTGGCTGTTATGTCCTTCAGGACTTGGCCAGCTCGGTCAGTAGTGGTGCTACCGAGCCACTCTTGGTGATTGAAGTCCCCCACCCAGAGTACATTTTGTGCCCTTGCTATTCTCAGTGCTCCTTCCAAGTGGTTTTCAACATGGAGGAGTACTGATTCATCAGCTGAGGGAGAGCAGCAGGTGGTTTCTTTGCCCATGCTTGACCTGAAATCAATGTTGAGGACTCCCAGGGCCACTCCTTCCCGACTGTATACCACTGTGCCGCAACCCCTGCTGGGTCTGTCCTTCCAGGGATGGTGATGGAGGAGTTTCGGATATTGGGGCATTCTGTGAGTATGACAGCTCTCCCAATTTTGGCACAAGTCCCCAGATGCTGGTAAGGAGGACATTGCAGGGTTGACTGGGCTGGGTGTGCCATTGTAGTCGGTGCCGAGGTTGATGCCGGGTGATCCGTTTGGTTTCATTCTTTGTGGAGACGAAGTCCAGTCTTCACACTGAGGACACCCTCCATCATGTTGTGTGGCACTACCACCGTGCTAAATGGGATAGATTCAGAACAGATCTAGCAGCTCAAAACTGGACATCCATGAGACGCTGTGGGCCATCAGCAGCACCAGAATTGTATTCCACCACAATCTGTAAACTCATGGCCCAGCATATCCCTCACTCTACCATTACCATCAAGCCAGGGGACCAACCCTGGTACAATGCGGAGTACAGAAGAGCATGCCAGGACCAGCACCAGGCAATGTGGAAAATTGCCCAAGTATGTCCTCTCTACAAAAAGCAGGACAAATCCGACCCAGCCAATTACCGTCCCATCAGTCTACTCTCAATCATCAGCAAAGTGATGGAAGGTGTCGTCGACAGTGCTACCAAGCGGCACTTACTCAGCAATAACCTGCAAACTGACGCCCAGTTTAGGTTCTGCCAGGGCCACTCAGCTCCTGACCTCATTACAGCCTTGGTCCAAACATGGACAAAAGAGCTGAACTCAAGAGGTGAGGTGAGAGTGGCTGACCTTGACATCAAGGCAGCATTTGATCGAGTGTGGCATCAAGGAGCCCTAGCAAAACTGAAGTCAATGGGAATCAAGGGGAAAACTCTCCATTGGTTGGAATCAGACCAAGCACAAAGGAAGTTGGCTGTGGTTGTTGGAGGTCATTCATCTCAATCACATGACATCACTGCAGGAGTTCCTCAGGGCAGTGTCCTAGGCCCAACCATCTTCAGCTGTTTCATCAATGACCTTCCCTCCATCATAAGGTCAGAAGTGGGAATGTTCGCTGATGATTGCACACTGTTCAGCACCATTCGAGACTCGTCAGATACTGACGCAGTCCATGTCCATATGCAGCAAGACCTGGACAACATTCAGACTTGGGCTGACAAGTGGCAAGTAACATTCGCACCACACAAGTGCCAGGCAATGACCATCTCCAACAAGCGAGACTGTAACCATCTCCCCTTGACATTCAATGGCATTACCATCGCTGAATCCCCCACTATCAACATCCTGGGGGTTACCATTGATCAGAAACTGAACTGAACCAGCCATATAAATACTGTGGCTACAAGAGCAGGCCAGAGGCTGGGAATTCTGCGGCGAGTGTTTCACCTCCTGACTCCCCAAAGCCTTTCCACCATCTACAAGGCACAAGTCAGGAGTGTGATGGAATACTCTCCACTTGCCTGGATGAGTGCAGCTCCAACAACACTCAAGAAGCTCGACACCATTCAGGATAAAGCAGCCCGCTTGATTGGCACTCCATCCACCTTCAACATTCACTCCCTCCACCACCGATGCACTGTGGCTGCAGTGTGTACCATCTACAAGATGCACTGCAGCAACTCGCCAAAGCTCCTTCAACAGCACCTTCCAAACCCGCGACCTCTACCACTTAGAAGGACAAGGGCAGCAGACGCATGGGAACATCACCACCTACAAGTTCCCCTCCAAGCCACACACCATCCTGACTTGGACCTGTATCGCCGTTCCTTCACTGTCGCTGGGCCAAAATCCTAGAACTCCCTTCCTAACAGCATTGTGGGTGTACCTACACCATATGGACTGCAGTGGTTCAAGAAGGCGGCTCACCACCACCTTCTGAAGGGCAACTAGGGATGGGCACTAAATGCAAGCCTAGCCAGTGACGCCCACATCCCATCAATGAATTTTAAAAAAACTAAAAATGAGATGCCAACCTGGGGAAGCTGCAACACAGGACTACATGCATGCTGAACAGCAGAAGCAGCATGCTATAGACAGAGCTAAGCAATCCCACAATCAACGGATCAGATCAAAGCTCTGCAGTCCTGCCACATCCAGTCGTGAATGGTGGCGGACAATTAAACAACTAATGGGAGGAGGAAGCTTATTGAATATCCCCATCCACAATGATGGTGGAGCCCAGTACGCAAGTGCAAAAGACAAAGCTGAAGCGTTTGCAACCATCTTCAGTCAGAAGTGCCAAGTGGATGATCCATATCGGCCTCCTCCTGAGGTCCCCACCATCACAGAAGCCAGTCTTCAACCAATTCGATTCACTCCACGTGATATCAAGAAATGGCTGAGCGCATTGGATGCAGCAAAGGCTAGGGGCTCCAACACCATCCCGGCTATCGCGTTGAAGACTTGTGTAGTGTATGTACCTTTAAGACAGAACTACTTTTACAGCTACTGTATACTGTAGTACCGGCAGTGACCACACCTGTATATAAGCCTTGCGCATGCCTCTGTACCCCCAGTCTTGAGACTACCCTCCTTCAGTAAATACCTGTTTATTGTTAAGTTACAGCATCTGTGTGGTTATTGAAAAACATCATACTCTCAGAATCACGAATCTAACAGTGGCGACGAGTGTCGATTCGAATCTACCTGCAACTCTGCATTTCCCTTCGAGGATTCGCTCCGAGAGGGCGGTGTAAGAAAGTCGAGGCCAGGAATACGGGCGTCGACCACGAGCAACCGCCCAGTCGTCCGGCAGAGAGTGAACATCGCAGGGGAGGCTGTGGGGAGCCGGGCTTGGTTCCCCAGCCACGACGATCAGCAAGAGACTGACGACAGGTCCAGCGCAGACCCTTCCCGGACAGCGGCGGCTGAAGCCGACCGACGGCGGAGAGAAAGCCGAGCAGTGTCGACGGGGTAAGACAGAGGGTGAAGCGCACAGAGCGCAGCCGGGCGTTGAAAACCGAGCGGCGTCGAGAGAAAAAAAAAAACTGGAGAGAGAGGGTAAAGCAGCAGCCGGGTTCAGGACCGAGCGGCATCGAAAAAAAAACAAAAAACAAAAAAAACGCGCAGAGCACAGCCAGGGCTCAAGGGCTGAATAGTGTCCATGGGGAGAAGAAGGGAGAGCGCGGGAGACGCCATTGAGCCGCGGAGAAGAAGGAAGAGCGCGGGAGACGCCATTTTTAGAAGCCGCAGCGGAGAAGAAGGGCGAGCGCGGGAAGGAAGGAAAGCGCGGGAGACGCCATTTAGTGCCAGCGGAGAAGAAGGGGAAGCGCGGGAGACGCCATTTTTGACAGTTAAATCACACCCAGGGATGCCGAAGAGTGGCAGTATCTCTACGTTCGACAATGAAGTCGAAGATTGGGCGACATATGTGGAACGTATTGAGGTGTACTGCAGGGCGAATGAAGTGCCAGATGCTAGGAAAGCACTGGTTTTGTTAAATTCCATGGGTGCAAAAACTTATGGGTTACTGCAAAATCTAATAACCCCAGAGAAGCCGGTGAACAAGAATTTCGAAAACACAGTAGAAATCCTACAGGACCACTTAAACCCCACACCGCTGCTGATAGCAGAACGATTTAAGTTCCATAAAAGGAACCAACACAAAGACGAAAGCAATGCTGAGTACCTAATGGAACTGCACAAGCTATCGAAACACTGCCAGTTTGGAGCGGGACTAGCAGATACATTAAGGGACAAGTTTGTGTGTGGGCTGCAAAGTGAAGGAACCCAGAAACGGCTTCTATCAGAAAAGGATCTTACGCTGGACAAGGCTTTCAGTATGGCAGTATCACATGAAGCAGCCGCAAGGGGCGCTGCAGAGATACAACGGAGACTGCAAGAATATGGCACCAATGAAATGTCCTACGGAACAGGGAAGTGCTATCGCTGCGGCAGAACAACATATGACCAGAAGGATTGTTGGTTCAAGGACCAAGTGTGCAGACAGTGTGGAAAAGCAGGACACATAACAAGAGTCTGCAGGTCTGGGAAGAAAACCAACAGTAAGAAATCTTCACAGGAGAAGTACAAAAAGGTACACCAGGTGATGGACAGTGGTTCAGACGAACAGAAAAGTGACACAGACTCCGGAAGCAAGGAGCTGGGTTGTCTGAAACTACATAAGGTAACCAAAATGGAGGATCACCAGACTACCTGGGTTACACTCAAGATAGACGGAGTCCAAGTGAAAATGGAATTGGACACAGGATCAGCCCTAACAGTCATAAACCAAAGGGTCTACAAGCGGCTATTTTCAAATATACCCTTGAAAGCTACAGAGATTGTCTTGAAGACGTACATGGGGCAAAAAGTCTACCCCAAAGGAAAAATAAGGATGAAAGTGATATATAAAGGCCAGGAAATACCTAAACTGGATATATATGTATTGCCAGATGGAGGATCACCACTGCTAGGACGTGAATGGATCCGGAAGATACAATTAGATTGGCATTCCATACAGGCACTGAAGGTTGAGGCCAAAAAGGATGACGACGTCACACCTGGACGACTGTCAAAAATGCTAACTGATGCAAAAGAAGTGTTCCAGGAGGGACTCGGAACACTAAAAGGCATCACAGCAACAATTAAAATAGAGGAAAATGCAAGCCCAAAGTTTCTTAAGGCCAGACCAGTGCCTTATGCGATCAGACCAACTGTCGAAGCAGAGCTGGAAGGGTTGGAACATTCCGGAGTACTGTCCAAAGTAGACTGGAGCGAGTGGGCTACACCCATCGTTCCTGTAATGAAGAGGTCGTTGAGTAATACGCCTGGGGAACCAAAGAAGGTCCGCATCTGTGCGGATTTTAAGGTGACAGTGAACCCAGTCCTTCACACGGTACAATATCTGCTTCCACGAATTGAGGATATTTTCGCCTCGCTATCTGGAGGTAAACGCTTCACCAAAATTGATCTAGCCCAGGCGTACTTGCAAATGGATGTAGAAGAAGCTTCGAAACAATACCTTACGATTAACACTCATAAAGGTCTCTATCAATACAATCGGCTGATGTTCGGGGTAGCCTCGGCTCCGGCTATCTGGCAAAGGGCAATGAATCAAGTCCTGCAAGGGATTCCAGGGACCCAGTGTTATTTGGATGACATCCTGGTCATGGACGAAAATGACAGTGATCACCTCGCCAACTTGGAGAAGGTGCTCACCAGATTAAAGGAGTATGGGCTACGAGCTAATCGCCACAAGTGCGAGTTTTTCCAGAAACAGATCTCGTATTGTGGCCACGTCATCGATGAAGAGGGGTTACATAAGTCCCCTGAAAAGATTGAGGCAGTAGTCAAGGCTCCAGCACCGGAAAATGTGTCACAACTGAGGTCGTTCCTCGGGCTGGTAAACTACTACCACAAGTTCCCACCAAATTTGTCCACGGTATTACACCCACTGAACACCCTACTGCAAACAGGGGTACCATGGAAGTGGAATGACGAACGTAGACGAGCTTTCCAGAAGTGTAAAGAATTGATCACATCAAAAGAGGTGTTGGCCCATTTCAACCCAGCACTACCAATTCGTTTGGCATGTGATGCATCACCCTATGGTATTGGAGCGGTGCTGTCGCACAAATTCCCAGACGCGTTGGAGGGGCCAGTAGCCTTTGCGTCTCGGTCACTAACCTCAGCCGAGCGCAACTACGCCCAGATTGACAGGGAGGCCCTCAGCCTAGTATGGGGAGTAAAAAAATTCAACCACTATCTGCATGGGCAGAAGTTCACCTTGCTGACTGACCACCAGCCACTTGTCTCCATCTTTAATCCTAATAAGGGCGTTCCAGTGATGACTGCACAACGGTTACAAAGATGGTCCCTGTTTCTAGGGGCGAATCAATATGAAATAGAATATAAAGGCACGAAACAGCATAGGAACGCTGATGGGCTATCGCGCCTGCCACTGCCTACTGTGGAGGAAGCACCAGCAGTGGACCCTATCGAGATATTTTATTCATCAATAATTGAACGATTGCCAGTAACGAACGCGGATATAGAGAAGGAGACCCGCAATGATCCGATGCTGTCTCGGGGATATGATTTGACGGTGAGGGGATGGCCAACACATGGCGACTCACTGTTGCCAGCATTCTCATCCAGAAGAGAACAGCTGTCAGTATGCCAGGGGACAGTGATGTGTGGATCCAGAGTGGTGATTCCACCCAAGTTAAGGGAGAGAGTGCTAAATGAGCTACACGAATGTCATCTGGGGGGAGTGAAAATGAAAAGCCTTGCTAGGGCTTATGTGTGGTGGCCGGGAATCGATCAACATATCGAAGACCTAACTAAGAGCTGCTCAGGATGCCAGAAAGTCCAAAATGCACCACCACATGCCCCTCTACACCCATGGGAGTGGCCCTCCTCTCCATGGCAACGGGTGCATATTGATTTCGCTGGTCCATTCATGGACTCAATGTTCTTAATAGCAGTGGATGCTCATTCGAAGTGGCCTGAGGTGATAAAAATGTCCTCAACCACTACAGAGAAAACGATTGCAGTCCTATGGACCATATTTGCCAGAAATGGTTTGCCAGAGCAGATTTGCTCTGATAATGGACCACAGTTTGTGTCTGAAGAGTTTCGAAAATTTATGAGAAGGAATGGGGTAAGGCATTACACATCCGCCCCGTATCATCCAGCCACAAATGGATTGGCTGACAGGTTCGTACAAACCTTTAAGAAGGCGATAAAGGCCATGTGCGACGATGAAATTCCACTATAGCATAAGGTGGACAATTTCTTATTAGCCTACCGAAACGTGACACATGCAATTACCAACCAGACCCCGGCCATGATGTTCTTTAACTGAAGGTTGAGATCTCATCTGGACTTGCTCAGACCAAATGTGCAAAGAAATGTTGAGGACAAACAATTCCAGCACATCAATGAGAAGCCGACAAGGAGCTTCAATGTAGGACAACCAGTCTTGGCCCGTGACTATCGAACAGAGAAATGGCAACCCGGAACGATATGCACAAGGCAGGGGCCATTAATGTACACAGTGGATGTCGGGGAGAACATTGTGAGACGCCACGTCGATCAGATCTTAGCGTCACAGGAACGAGTCAACCCCATGTCTCGAGTACCTGGGGATGAACCCAACATACCGGTCGCATCTACCTCAGAACCAGTAGCAGTGGAACCCGATGAACTACCCGATGAAAAGGGGCCAGAATTGCCTCTGCACCAAGAACAAGAACCTCAGGAAAGGCGCTATCCCGAAAGGGTCAGGAAGCCGCCCCAAAGACTGAATCTATAAATGGATTATTGTTGTTTAATGTACACGTTAAAGTGTTAATTGTTATTTGAATATTAGGGGTACTACTAATCTAAAAGGGGAGGAATTGTAGTGTATGTACCTTTAAGACAGAACTACTTTTACAGCTCCTGTATACTGTAGTACCGGCAGTGACCACACCTGTATATAAGCCTTGCGCATGCCTCTGTACCCCTAGTCTTGAGACTACCCTCCTCCAGTAAATACCTGTTTATTGTTAAGTTACAGCATCCGTGTAGTTATTGAAAAACATCATACTCTCAGAATCACGGATCTAACAACTTGTGCTCCAGAACTAGCCACGCCTCTAGCCAAGCTGTTCCAATACAGCTAAATCACCCGACAATGTGGTAAACTACCCAGGTATGTCCTGTCAACAAAAGCAGGACAAATCCAATCCAGCCAATTACTGCCCTATCAGTCTACTCTCAATCATCAACAAAGTGATGGAAGGTGTCGTCAAATGGCACTTACTCACCAATAACCAGCTCGCTGATGCTCAGTTTGGGTTCTGACAGGACCACTCGGCTCCAGTCCTCATTACAGCCTTGGTCCAAACATGGACAAAAGAGCTGAATTTTAGAGGTGAGATGAGATTGACTGCCCTTGATATCAGGGAGCCCTAGTAAAATTGAAATAAATGGGAATCAGGGGGCAAAACTCTCCACCAGTGGTTGGAGTCATACCTACCACAAAGTAAGATAGTTGTAGTTGTTGGACTGCAGCAACTCGCCAAGGCTTCTTCGACAGCACCTCCCAAACCCATGACCTCCACTACCTAGAAGGACAAGGACAGCAGGTGCATGGGAACACCATCACCTCCAGGTTCCCCTCCAAGTCTCACACCATCCTGACTTGGACATATGTCTTCATCGTTACTGGGTCAAAATCCTGGAACTTGCTCCCTAACAGCACTGTGGGAATACCTTCACCACAGGGACTGCAGCGGTTCAAGAAGGCAGCTCACCACCACCTTCTCAAGGACAATTAGGGATGGGCAATAAATGTCGGCCTTGCCAGTGATGCCCAGACTCAGTAACAAATATTTTAAAACTTCCACATAAATCCCCTCTGTTTCCTCTCTAGTGCAATCGCATCTTTCCTGTAATGTGGTGACCAGAACTGTACGCAGTACTCTCGCTGTGGCCTAACTAGTGTTTTATACAGTTCAAGCATAACCTCCCTGTTCTTATATTCTATGTCTCGACTAATAAAGGAAAGTATCCCGTACGCCTTCTTAACCACCTTATCTACCTGTCCTGCTACCTTCAGGGATCTGTGGAAATGCATTCCAAAGTCCCTCTATTCCTCGACACTTCTCAGTGTCCTACCATTTATTGTGTATTCCCTTGCCTTATTAGCCCTCCCCAAATGCATTACCTCACACTTCTCCAGTTTGAATTCCATTTGCCACTTTTCTGCCCACCTGACCAGTCCAGGGATGTGGGTGTACAAATACACAGGTCATTAACTGGTGAAAGGGCAATAGATAAAACCATTAAAAAGCCAGACTGAATCCTTGGTTTTGTAAATGGAGGCACAGAATATAAAAGTAAGGAGGTAATATTGAACTTGCACAAGATGTCAGTTAGCCCATCGGGTGTCCCATTATGGGAAAGATATAAAGGCAATGGAAAGGGTGCCGCATAGTTTCACTTGGATGTTACCAGGGATGAGGAGCTACAGTTATGAAAAAAAATTGAGAAGTTAGGGCTTGTTTTATTGGAACTGAGAAGGTTGAGGGGATGTAGTGCAGATTGTTTCCATTGGTCAGAAAGATGGTAACGAAAGGACTCAAATTTAAGATGATCACAAAAAGAATTCAAGGGGAAGTTACAAAAGAAGAGTGGTTAGAATGTGGAATTCTCTGCCTCAAACTATTGTTGAAGCAGAGTTGATAAGTACTTCTAAAAGGGAATTAGATAGTTGCTCGAAAAAATGTATAATAAGGGATATGGGGAAGGGGGGCAAGACTGAGATTAAAATATGTGGGTCATGTGGGAAATTAGTGGCGCAGACTTGATGGGTTGAATAGCCTGTTTCTGTGCTGTAACATTCTATGATCTATTAGCACAGGTGAGTCAGATCTGGGATTTAACCATAGTTTATTGTGTAACCACAGCATTCTTTATTAAAATTGTAGTTTTTTCTCTTTATTGATCTTTCTGAGCTTATCTCTATTACAATAAGCCTAATACGGAAGAAAGGAATTTGAGTTGTTAACTCTTTCTCAGGTTAAAACTGTGCTCCCCAGTAAAATGACGAGAAGCAGTACATTCACACAGTCAGCCATAAAGGAGCCAAAACTGGCATTAATTATTCCCAGTGCAGGTGTGTTCCAGCAGGGGTTCAGCAAATACTCGATGAAACTCACTCACTATCTAAGCGCAGTACATAAGAGACAGGTTAAAGTATTAGGTATGAACCAAGGATTCTAATCTGTGACATTTGTGTGAGCTATGCAACTGCCACATCACTTGTTTAATTGCGCATTTATAAAGCTTTGAACCCAAGAAGCTTAACAAAGGTAAACCACTTTATTTCTAAACTCACTGACTGCTAACACTGCTATTTGGCATTGTTTCAGCTGTCATTTCAGGTCCTGGGAAGACACCAGATGGCATAATTATTGCTGCTGTGTCGAGAGGATTTAAACTGCACTGACATCACAATAGCAGTGAATAGAAATTTATTAAAATTACCTTGACCAAAAATACACTAAAAATATTTTTTGCTTATTATATATAACTTTAGGCCATAGTGCATGCGCTTATCAATTGCACAATGCGTTCCCATTAAAGACACACTATTTTGTAATTTCTATATACTACATACTAAATAGAAATCATTAAAAAATATATATATATTAACATTAGATTTTCAGAGAGGTGGTATTCCTGCACTGCTGTAGATCAAGAATTATTTAAAAAGTGAAAACATATTTTTAAATTTGCTCATCTGCAGAACAATTATTCATTATGAGTGTAACAGTTTTCAAGATTATTAGCCTTTCACGTTTTTAGATATTCAACACAATGGACACATTGACTGTACACTGTCAATTTGCACATGTTTTAAAAAAAAAATCAGCATTAAACAATTAAGGTTAGAGGGGCTATTGTATTCATCAGTAGATGATTTTTGGCATCCTTCCCAGAGCATTAAAATGCAAAGATCAGGTTTTAACAGTACATAGTACTGAAAATACTGGGTTCCCAGTCAGTCAGGGAGACTACAGAATGTAAGCATAATGAATCCTGAAGTCTCCATTGCTCTCCCTGTTTCTTCTCAATGTCAGTACACCACTAACACTGATGAAGACCAGCGACAAATGTCTGGGCACCCTTTAGGACCACCAGTACAAAAAAAGGTAGCTAGCATTGGACAAAAAACTTGGGTAGCGTGCAATAAATGAATAAAAGAACTAACCGCTGCTATGCCCATGTTTTGGATTGAAATAGGTAATGATAATTTTTATATGAATTGTCATAAATTAAGCATCAAGCATTGATATGGTTTTTGATTGGAATAAACTTATTTATAGGAATACACAGTTACAATAAATTGGAAAGGGATATCAGTGCAACAATGGATTTCTGTTATGTGCTATAAGATGTGAAATGGATACTTAAAACCAAATTTACACAGGAGATCGATGATAATACTAACACAGGTTCAGGGGCAGGCATCGGACTTTGTGGATAACATAGTTTATCATGATAGTTCAGTCACTTAATTGAATATGTCCATTAACTGAATAAAAATTGTTTAGGTTACTAAATTTCACCACTTTACAAGCTAAATTGTACTCAGGCCCCTGGTTGGAGAGCTGGTTGGATTTAAGGGGCATGCTTCTTTTGTGAGACACAAAGACAAATGTCTCAGCATAGAAGCATTGTAGTTGGCAAGAATGCTGGGGAGATATTGTGGTGGAAGTTTTTAAAGAGGAGAGCTTTAATCTGAGAATAATGTATCACTAATAATCTCCCTATGAATGTCTCTGGCAGCCGGCATAATAGGATCCTATGGCCTAGAAATTGGGTATAGCCCCGCTTGAGGCGTTAGAACTGGCGATGCGCAAAGTTTATAGCCAGACGAAACTTATCGCCGCCTGGTGCGATATTGGGTTGCATCGCCCCCAAAGTGGATTGAGGCGCTAAATCAGCCATTGCACGGTGCTCTTAAGGCGTAAAAGGTCAGGCGCTACTCAATTTCGACGTGGACGGGCGCAGCGCAGGTGAACTCAATTACGGGACAGCATGAGACCTCCAGGCACCGGCCAGCTCTTAAAGGGGTGGGTCAGTCAGCCTGAGCTTCAACACCCAATGCCCTGTAGGCCTCAGATTCGGCGCTCGCCCTTGTCTGGCGGTACAAACTTGTTCATCATGGAGAAGGTTAGGCAGAGAGCAGAGCGCTTCAGCACTGAGGCTCTGGACCACTTGGTGGCTGCAGTTGAACACCGTCGAGAGGTCCTGTATCCGAATAATGGCAAGAGGCCGAATCAGAAGGCTTATCGACGATCTTGGAGGGAGGTTGCTGTGAGGGTGAACTCCAGCAGCATGGCGACCAGGACCCCTGTTCAGTGCAGGAAGAAATTCAACGACCTCACACGGATCGTTAGGGTGAGTGATGGTTTACTAAACTTGTGCTTCCCTCCATCTGCAGCTGACTTTGGGCACCCTGCAGCAATGATGCGTCAATGGCCATCTGTCAGTATGCACCCATGGCCCTTTCTGGGCACACACATGGACAGATGTCTCAAGGCCTCATGTAAGGGCTCTTGCACCATGGGGGGCATGCGATGAGGTCTCAAGGCATCATGTAACAGAACCTCCCCTTCTTTCCCCTGCAGTCCAAGCTGGCGATGATTCGAAAGGAGCAGCGTCGAACCGGTGGTGGACCTGCACAAGTGGTCACTCCCACGGATCTGGAGGGGAGAGTGCACCAGATACTTGGAGGACGTCTGTCTGGTCCTGTGACCACTGCATCTGCCGACCCCATTACCGACAGCGAGGGTAAGACTCTCACCTTTTTCACCTGTTGCCTTCCACTTGGTCCCCCCGCCAGCATGCATCCTCAGTGTGCAGCCATATCAGAGCCTTGCCGCAATCTGGCATGCCTTTCAGCAAAGCTGTCCTTTTGCTAAAGCCACTCTTCCACCTCCCACTTTCAGATGAAGCAGCACCAACTCGGGCTCAACGCGCTGAAGCTGCCAGTGCCAGTGCCACCAGAGGTGAGGACCAGGAGGAATCCAGACCAGCCGCTGCAGAATCCGGGGAGCTGAGACATCTGCAGACTGGGGATAGTAGTCCCCTGGAGGGGAGGGGGGGTGGCTCTGAGGATGAACCAGTTGCCGGACCAAGCGGCATGCAGCAACGCACGGGGGATAGGCAAGTTCGGCCACCGTCTCCCCGCAGGGCAAGGCAGGTCATCATGACTGCTGCACAGAGTGCAGATGAGGTCCGTCGCCTGGCTGAGATGAGCAAACAGGCCCGGGTCAGACACACGGAGCTGATGGCTGCAGTGGAGAAGATGCCTGAGTCAATAGATTCATTGGCTAGGAGTATGTTGGACTTCGGGGCAACAATGGAGAGGACTCTGCAGGGCTTTGGGGCAACAATGGAGAGGACTCTCCAGGTGTTCGGGGAAACAATGGACAGGTCTATCCAGGGCTTCGGGGCCACAATGGACAGGACTATCCAGGGCTTCGGTCCAACAATGGAGAGGACTGTCCACGGCTTTGAGTCGGCAATGGAAAGGACTGTTCAGGGCTTCGGACAATCCCTGGAAAGGTCTGTGCAGGGCTTGTCCGAGGCAGTGGAGCGGTCGGCACCTGCCTTGTCCGATGCCATGGGAAGAACTGTCCAGGCCTTCTCCGAAGCACTAGCACCTGGCACACAGGACCTCACTGTTGCCACGCAGTCACTTGCTGGGCTCCTCCACAGCCAGATTGACGCAACGCGATCTCTCACTGCAGCCACCCTCTCTGCATCAGATAGGATCACCCCGGGCCCTTCCACTCCCGTACAAGGCCAGGAATCAGTGGAGCATGCGATTGTGGCGGATGAGCCGAGCCGCTCCCCTCAGATAGCCAGTGTGTCGTCCGACCACGGTGCAGGTGTCCTCTCTCGGCAGGAGAGCATTGCACATGCCAGCGCTGGGACGCCTGCATTGCAGCTGCCACCACATGCAGGCCACACTGCTTCCAGCCATGGTCACAGCAAGCATCCTGCGTCCGCACCCTCCAAGCCCAGAGGTCGGACAGGCTGTCCCTCAGGGGCTTCTGCGCTTCCAGACAGTCAGGAGGCGTCCCCAGCCATGAGCCCGCCACTGGGGTCCAATTACGTAGGAGCAGCAGGGAGGGAAGGGGCCGGGCGCAGAAGAGAAGTCGTTCTCCCTCAAGGGGCCAGTTGTAGAGGGAGGTGCTGAGACGTTTGTTTGTCCAAATTCAAGGACACCCTCACCTGCTGTTATATTTACAGAAGGTTTGTTGAGTTTTGCGGCTTTGCCGAACAGTTCACAGTTATTTTGAAAGCTATGGTTTCTGCTCACATTACGTTGTTTAGCTGTAATGAAAGACTTTTGTGTCAATAAACAGAAGTTTCAATGTTGCATGGTGCATGTGACTACTTTCAGTGATGCTGGCATTCAGAGGCCCTCAAACATCCAAAGTGCGCATGAGTTAAGACTCTCATCATTCCGCCACAGGGGTGTCAACACGAGTCCAGAGGAGCCTCTGACGTATGGACCTTCCACTTTCAGCAGCCCTTCCATCTTCCTCCTCCTCCTCCTCCTCCTCCTCACACTCCTCCTCCTCCGCCTGCTTGTGCAGGGTCCGAGGGAAGGTAATGAATTGACGCGTTCGCCTATAAAGGGCATCTGTCACTTGTCAGATGCAACAGCGGACTGCAGCCTGAGCGACAGTCGCATTGTCCCCAATGGCTGACTGAAAGGATCCGTTGGCATAAAAATGGAGGCCATCAGTCAGTTTAGCCATCATGGACAGAGAGGTTCTGCAGCGTTCACGTGGCTGCAGATGCTGACCAAGCAGGTGGCACAGATCAGTAACAATGTCCCTCCAGATTCAGAGCCTTCGCAAACACTGCTCCTCCGACATGTCAAGGCTTGTCACCTGCTGCCTAAAGACCCTCGCAGCATCCCGTCGGATTGGCCAACCTCCATTGCCCCTCCTCATTCTGGCCAATCCCAGCTCTCTCTCCCGCCGTCTCTCTGCCCCTTCACAGTGTTGGGCGATGAGGCCGTGGCCCTCCAAACAAGCTCCCATTCCGATGCCAGTTGGTCAAAAGGCTTTTAGGTGTAGTGCTGCAAGTGCTTCGGACAGGGTTGAAGGTCCCAAGTACTGTAAAGCTAAATTCCCAGAACTCCGCTCCACATTAGCTCGCCAACTCTCTCTAGCAGCGATCGCAATGAGCAGGCCAAGTGGCAGAAGATTCTGCACTAGAGCTGTCCCCTTTAAATAGCGCCGCCCTACTCCGAGAAGGGCCTGTTAGCCCTCCCTCGAACTGTCACTAATAGCGCTGGGCGCTAAGGCTCCGGGCGCCACCCGATATGCGCTCAGGCGCTCCTAAAAGGCGTTGCACACTGAAATGACGTCATGAGCTGCTTGCGCTCGCGGGCGCGTGCAAACACTTAACGCAGGCGCTAAATGTATAGTCAATATCTGAGTTGGCGCTATCTTCATAGCGCTCGCCCCAACATAGGGCTTCGCCCCAATTCTAGGTCTCTTTAGGCACTCAGCGCCGGCGCTACCAACCCAATTTCTAGGCCTATGTGTCACTATTTTCACGAGGCTAAGATCTATGTTCCTCAGCCTCCACAGCACCCAGGTCCCCCTCTTCCTGGGATACTCTCTTCCTCACCGAAAGCATCAGTGCTTCAGGTACAAAAAATAATTTAAAAGGCAAATGGAATATTAGCCTTTATCTCAGGGGGTCTGGAGTACAAAGTAGTGGAAGTTATGCTACAGTTGTGTCTGGAGTACTGCGTTCAATTCTGGGCGCCACACCTTGGAAGGGGTGCAGTGCAGAGTCACCAGAAGGATACTGGGGCTAAAAGGTTTAAATTATGAGGATAGGTTGCATAGACTAGGCTTGTATTTTCTTGAGTATAGAAGGTTAAGGGGTGATCTCTTTGATGTGTTTAAGATGAATAAAGGATTTGCTTGGGTAGATAGAAACTATTTCCTCTGGTGCTGGAGTCCAGAACAAGGGGGCATAACCTTAAAATTAGAGCTAGGCCATCCAGGGGTGATGTCAGGAAGCACTTCCTCACACAAAGGGTACTGGAGATCTGGAACACATTGCCTCAAAAAGTTGTTGAGGCTAGGTCAACAGAAAATGTCAAAACTGAGATGAATAGCTTTTTGTTAGGTAAGAGTATTAAGGGATATGGAACTCTCACTGGTAAATGAAGTTAAAATAGAGATTAGCCATGATCTAATTGAATGACGGTACAAGCTCCAGGGGCTGAATGGCCTACTCCTATTCTTATGCTACTGTGATTCCATTTCAAGTCTTTTCTGAATAGTTGTGAAGGACACAGCAAGCAACCATGATTTGAGAGACCTGCTCGATAGCATACTGCCATGACCCACAAGATGTATCAAGGCCGTAAAACCTTCCCTTCAGAATCCCAACAGTCCTCTGAATGACTACTGCAGCTAATGAATTTGCCTCATTGTACCATTCTTCAGCCAGGCGGTTGGAACTTGAAGTGGGTCCATGGGTCATGGAAGCAAGGCCTTGTCATCCACAAGCCATCTCAATATTTGATTGTCTTCCCTGAATAGATCTGGCAGACTGGACTGCGTTATGATTAAAATGTTGTGAAAAACTCTTGTACGTTTGGCATTGGCAAGGAGAATTCGATGCTACTGGTCCTGAATATTAAGGGAACAGAATCACTTTATATTCAGGAAATTCAACTGAATCACAGTAGGGGCCCACAGTGCAATCTATTGCCTCCTAAATTTGGGGAAAACCAGCCACATGATAGAAGTGAATGACCCAGTGACACAGCTACCTAGGAATTATACAAAAGGGATAAATTCTTCAGCTCTCCTAAAGACGGTTTCGGTGACCTGGTGAATGGAGACACAGACGGTACTTTGGATGATTTTGCAGAAGACTTCCATTGGAGGAGCCAGTGGCATGAAAGTTGAGAGTTGCACTGACTTTGACAGCCATTAGCAGAACTGTTTGGGCACTTGATCTGGGCTGCAAATCAGTGTGGAAAAGCTGGCACAGATCATCCAGGGCTTCTTTTATGAATCAAAGTCTGCAAAGGCACAGGTCTTCACTCCTTCCATCATAATGCCTCTAGGGCCTTTAGACTTATTGTAAGGGTAATAGTAGGTTGGCCTCATTCTTCATTGATGCTGCCACACTCTCCTTTGTTCCCTTCTGGTCTCCTCTTCTTTCTCTATCAAGATTGCTTACAGAATAACCTCCATAGGGAAACCCATGCTGTTCTAGTGCTATCCATTACTTGGTTGAAGGTCAAAAATGTGCCAGTAAGCAGAGAGTTTGTCACTCTGTCAGATTGAAGTCCATCTCACTAACTCCCCGAAGCAAAAAAAAACATGAAATATGCAGGGAAACCTGACTGACATATGGTCAAAAGCTGTCATGATGTAGGCAGCTTTATATGAAACACTTTTTCCAGGATCCAACATATTGGGCTGAATTTTACTAGCACTCAGAGGGAAGGTTCGGAGGTGGGTCCGGTGTCAAAATAGAAAAGATAGAAAAACCTGCCTCCACATGAGTCTCCCAGGTATCGGGTCTGTCAGCGCTGAGCAGACCCGACACCAAGCGGCGGGGGAGGCAATTGGCATAATTAAATGGATTGTTAACATCCAATTAAATGCTATTTTATGCCTTCATTTCAATATTACCTGCTCCCCCATGGGTTACCCGCTGCTCGGGGAACACGTCAGCTCAGCATATCATGAGTAGAATCAGCATTGGATTGTCTCATGACCTGACAGCTGCCAAAGTTGTATAAAAGATCCCATGTTTCAGCTGTTCACTTTCAAAGCACAGAAACTGTTGCTTACTGCACATGGAAGACATATTGAGCTTCCTGCAGCCTGCAAGTGTTTGGAGCCAACTCTTTATCCAGTGCCACCTCATTGGAACAACCTCTCTCACCATTGACAGATCGCTTCTGCCATCTCAAACTCAGTTGCCATCTATTTCATCAGCATCGTTGCCCTTGATAATATTTCACCTTGGTCCTCAGCATCTCACCAAGATCAGCCCCAACACCAGCATCACCGGGCACACCAGCAGTAACAACAACACCAGCCTTCTCCGCAATCACCTGATGCTGCACAGGACACTGGACATCAGCACCTGACCACATTGCTGTCTGGGATGCCAGGGATGGCCTCACCATGGGAGATTTACTTCACTTGATGCTGTACACCCTGGATGCCACATGATGCACCAGGTTGGCGCCACCCCACACCAGCACCATAAAGCACCCCTACAATGCCCAAACCATTCCTTTCACACTCATCACCATTGCAGGAGTGGGGTACCCTTATGTCTCACCATTCACTACAACTCAGTAAGCCACTTCCAAAGGTGCACACAAATCTGTCCAAGAATGCAAAGTGCCGAAAATAAAGGTTTCAATGTTTGACAGCACATTACCAGAAACTTCACATTAACATTGGCTAAACCACCCAAGTGCTTGCCCTTGTGTGTTGTTAGTTGGTATGATTGGACTAGGATGAGGGTGAGTGTGAGGGGTGGCTAGTGAGATGGGGAAGTGATAATGTAGGTAGAGAGGGATGGGTGGAGGTGCAAGGTAAGTTGGTGTGAGTAAAGATGTGCAGGAGTAGGGTAGGGAAGGCAGAGTGATGGTGATGTGATGAGTGGCACAGCGGGATGAGGTTGAGTGTGGCTTGGCAGTAACGTTTTGTGATCGACTGAGATCATTGAAAGGTTTGCGCCACTGCAGCCTGGTCCTCCCGACGACATCCCTGCTTCTGCCCTCCTGTGCAATGTGCAACCAGGCTGCTTTGATCTCCTGGGGAGGTGTCTTCCGCCCATGGGAAGGGAAGAGAACCTCCCTGCGTGCTCTGACTCCCTCCATAAGCATATGGAGGGAGTCATGGGAGAGTCTGGGTGCAGCCGTGCACCTCTGTGCAATGATTGTCAGTATTTGCAGCACCTCAATGCTGTAGAACACTGACAGCAGAACTGTCAAAATCAATTTGGACATGGCCCCTTTAAGGAAACCGGCTGATGATGCATCATCAAATGACGTCATTAGACCCACTTCCTTTTAATTGGCCGGGAATCTTGCAGGGCAGGCTTAACATAAAATCACTTGGAGAGTGTGGGCTGCAGTAGGGAGCGGGCTGGGACCGCCTCGGTCGGCGAAATCACGGCCATTGACTTGGCTGTGAGTTATGTTGAGTGCAATGGTGTGGAAATGAAGGGGATCTCAACATCCTACAGCATCCAGTTATTTTGATCTCCTATGCAAGCACGTGCTGCTGAAGGGGTGAGAAGAGTAAATGGCTCGTTCCCCATCCATTCCAGAAACTTCAATGGATACAGAACAGGACAAAAATGCGGTGTAAATGGGTCCTGACCCAAAACCAACCTCTAAAAATGAGATGCCCACATTAAGCTCCTCTATCACTTTAATATCTCTTAAAACAAAAGCTGCAGAGTAGGGTGTTAGTTTTAAAATGGTCCTAGCTGATTTTTTATCTTTTGTAATGCAATTGCTGTCGTTCAGGCAATTAGACAATAGACCTCTACAAGATGTAAATAAAAAGAGAAATTCCTGGAAATACTCAGCAGGTTAGGCAGCATCTGTGGAGAGAAAAACAGAGTTAACATTTCAGGTCGATGACCTTTCGTCAGAACTGGAAAAGGTTAGAGATGTACCAGTACCTGACTAAAGGTCATCAACCTGAAACGGTAACTCTGTTTCTTGCTACAGATTCTTTCTGACCTGCTGAGTATTTCCAGCATTTTCTCTTTTTATTTCAAGTTTCCAGCATTCGCAGAATTTTGCTTTAACATTTAGAAGAATACTGATTGCAAGCCAATTCATGTTTGGGACTGCCAGATTTAGTTGCCAAGATAGGGATGTAGTTCTGATTTAGTACTGGAGTACTGCATTCAATTCTGGGCACCACACCTCAGGAAGGATGTATTGGCCTTGGAAGGGGTGCAGTGCAGACTCACCAGAATGATACTAAGCTAAAAGGTTTAAATTATGAGGACAGGTTACATAGACTAGGCTTGTATTTCCTTGTGTATAGAAGATTAAGGGATGATCTAATTGAGTTGTTTAAGATGAATAAAGAATTTTCTAGGGTAGATAGAAACTATTTCCCCTGGCACTGGAGTCCAGAACAAGGGGCATAACCTTAAAATTAGAGCTAGGCTAATCAGGGGTGATGTCAGGAAGCACTTTTTCACACAAAGGGCAGTGGAAATCTGGAACTCTTTGCCCCAAAAAGTTGTCGAGGCTAGGTCAATTGAAAAATTTAAAACTGAGATTAATAGATACCCAAGATTCTGAGATTTCTGGATAACATACCTTTTAGATTTTTCAATTGCCATCATTTTACACCCTCAAGTAAATGTGTTTTATTTACCACACCTCACTGGTTGTCTAGAATTTTCTCATTTGCTCCAAGACTCTCAAATGTCATCTGTCAATTACACTTGAGAGGTGCGTCTCAATCCACAGCATTCAAATCTCACAAGCACAGTCGAAGAAAAATTTTGTGCAGTGATCCTCAAACTGCTTGTATTTAGTTATTGGTTATTGTGGTGGTCACACTGAGTCCCGTATGGTGTTGTATTATGGAATGGCATGAGAAACCTTCTGTTTGAACATCTGTGATGGGGGAATTTAGGCTCCACTCCAAATAAATTTTGTGCTGTGACCAAAATTTCATTAGAAACATGGAATCTGCACAATCTGTGCACATTTCTCTTTTGCAGTAGTACATCTTCTAGGAGTGTAAAGTACGACTAGCAAAAACTGCTCTACTTGTAATCCTATCCAAAATCATTCTCAGTGGTGTACAAGTCCTGGTGAGCCAAAATTTGGTTGTTAGCTGCAAACGCAACCTGAGACAAATAATTTTAAAATCATGATTATTAAAAATGGTGTTCCAGTAGTTATTGAAGCCTCATTACATGTCCTAGTTTGTTCATGTTCCCTTCCACATGATAAACAAAATCTTTCTCCAGCATCATTTTTCAATAACAATTCTTTATTCTATTTATATGACTGTATTTTTCTAGGGCTTTCTGCAGATGGTATCATTTTGTCACCTGCTACATTGAATTGGCTGAAAAAAATCCAATTCAGTGGCAGCATACCATTTTACTTGTGTTTGTCTGAGCTAAAGTCACTTCATGAAGAGCATTAAATTCCACTAATCAGCTCTGACAAGATTCTCAAAATTTCACCCATTTTCATAAAAATAATAAGGAATTGTGGAACAAGAATAACGTGAAAGGTTGCGGAGGTCAAGGAAGAACAGTATGCCCTGGTCACAGTCATAGAGGATGTTGTTGGTGACTTTGATTTGGAAGGTCTTGATGCTTTAAAGAGGGCTGAAGAAATTCATACTGGTAAGTTGTGGGTTTGGAGCTGGGAGGTCCAACTCATTCAAGGACCTTAAACAGGAATGGGAGGTTAGAGATGGAGCAGTAGTTGGAAGGGTGAGTTTTTAGAAGAAAGAGATGATGATGGCAATTGTGAAAGGGGGGGAGAAATTGCCTGAGACAAGGGAGCCATTTACAATGTTGCAAAGCATAGAGGTCAGAAAAGGTAGTTGAGTGATCTAGAGTTCGGTGGGGTGGGAATTCAAAGGAACATATAGCGAGAGGCATGACAATGGGTGACATGTCAGGAATGGTCATACTGCTAAAACAATTCTGAGCCACAAATATTTTGAGTCCCAGTAGTGCCAAAACTACTATTGCTAATATCCAGGAAAGATACTGTACAATTCTTTTTATACAATCTACTGTATAAAGGTATGAAAGTGGTGAGGGGTATACAACGTTGGCAACAAACCCTCCAAGTGAAAGTAGCATTAACACTCATAACCTGGACTGTGGACCTTAAACTAGTCAAGCCAATACCTTTTGAGTATCAACAGTGAGATGGCATAAAAATAGTACTGGAATCCTGCCAATATTAGCAGTGTGCACAGCATTCCCAGCATATAAATACAAAAATGACCCACTACCTGATAGCTGGGCTGTGCTGCACATGCATGCACCATTATCAAACAGCTAAGCTGCCCCCACTGTGATTGTAATTTGAACTAGGACAGTTCTGATCACAGGGCAACAATACCTACAGTTAAGCAACCAGTAAGGGTCCTGCCAACTAGTGTAAACGGGGATAAACACTGCAACTTGCCATTATTAGTGCTCTTCAGTTTTATCACCAAAACAAAGACAGCAACCCATTCTTTGAATCAGATCCCATGAGAACGTTCCCACTAGGTGTGCAAATCATGACCAATTTTTTTCAGAGTCTGTAATGCTTCAAGCACTTTAAATAGCATTTGGAAAATATAGTACGCAGGATATTACACCCAGTCAGACAGAGTGCTAACTTCTCTCATCACCTATTTCCCTTGGAGATGAGAGTTTGAATCCAGACCATAGCTAGGAAGTCAACCATGCTCTAGCTACTTCTTGGAACATAAAGATTCAGCACAGTACAACTCCTAAGTTAGATGTAGATAGATTTATGTTATGAACTGTCATACAATACAAGATGTCTTTAAAGTTAAGGCTGGGAATTAATCAAATACAACATGGAAAAAAATCAACTTTCTTCTTTTGTTAGCAGTCATAAATAAAATGTATCATTAAAATGTCCTTGAATTTTCCATTGGCAAAGTAAAAAGAACATATAGACAGCGCCGGTAAGAATGCTTATCCATTTTTTAGAGTGCACTCGCTTTAGATGTTACATGACCATTCTAACATGGTATACACAAGTGCTCGGCAGCAGAGATCTGCAGCGTCACAAATGGTCAAGGAGGCGCCTGTTAAACAAATACA
Organism: Somniosus microcephalus; assembly: GCF_052327205.1. Classification (NCBI taxonomy): domain Eukaryota; kingdom Metazoa; phylum Chordata; class Chondrichthyes; order Squaliformes; family Somniosidae; genus Somniosus; species Somniosus microcephalus. Next base: position 81,698,268 of record NC_140993.1, on the reverse strand, counting down.
CAATGAAGCAGAAATGGAGGACTGCTTTTTTTCACAAAGTGTGTACTGTAAGACATTCCTGCTGTTTAGACTCCTTTTCCAGCCACTCACATTCCTCTTGGACAAGAGCTGTAAAGTAAGTCATATGTAGACCAATTATTTTTACTTTGAAAGCCATAAATCAATACTGACTAATAAAAATGAAGACAGCTAAGCAACATTTCATGTGACTCAAACACAATAAAAATAAAACCAGATGGATACCAATGAAGCCACAAAACATTTTTTGGCATTCACAACAAATGTCTTACACAAATTATAGCACTTTTCATTTCTAACAGTAAATCAAACCAGGTCATAACATACAAGCAGTCTCTCTATTGGAATGTCAAAAAAAGAACACATCACACTCTCCAGAGCAATTTAGTAAATGTAAACCAGCAATGGGGCCAGGCCCTGTTAATCAGACAAGGTTTTAACCCTTTAAAACTAAAACAAGATTTACAACTGATTTTGCTCCATAGGTTGAGTGTTAAGGATACATTATAAATCATGCCATTGGCTGACCAATCAAAATGCAGCACTGTCAATGCCAGATGACCTCTTATACAGCATCAAACTAAACTAACACATTAAACAATGAAACAAATAAATGCTCCCCTCACACATTCCTGGTATCACAATGACAAGAACATGAATCAAAGCACTGCATGCAAGATATACATGATTTACAATTTGTTTATGTACCAAATACCAATATTTTGTGGGCAGATAAGAGTATTGTTTCTCACACTGGTTTGTGCAATAGAAGCCATTGGCTTCTTCACTGTCTTATCCATATGCCAATGCTTAAATATTGTGCAATGATTATAAAATGTTAGTTACTTGACATATAAATATGAAAAAAATTATAGCTCTAGCAAAAATGATATTGAACAAATTATAGGCACGGTTGGAAAAACAGTTGCTTATAGGCATTGGCGGCTGTTTTCATATGCCCTACTGTTTCACTCTATCCCTGTTGCTTTAGCCCGCCCCTTTGTTGTGACAGGTAACAGACTGCTTCCTGTCCCCTTGCCACTTCATCTATTGCATTCTTCACCCTTTTTGCTTTGCGTTATGTTTTGATGCATAGTATCCTCCATAACCCAGCGCTCTCCTGTACCGTCTTATGCAACGAATCCTTCCATTGCTTTGCACCTTACCGGCCATCCTCTCCTCTCACCAACCATTGGCTGTGGCTTCCCTTGCCCTCTGTTCCTGCTCCAATTCCCTGACTTAACCCTCCATCCTATAATTAGTCCCACCAACCCCTCTTCTGTTCCTCTAACCCCAGCCTGCATGCCCTTCCCTCTGTTTCCCATCATGTACATCCTCCTCTACTCACCATGTATGCTTCCCATCACATTTCTATTCTCACAACATCATAATTTGCCTCCGCTCTAGTTTATTTCCTCCACCATTATTTCCCCCCAAGCTACCATCCTGTCAGGCAATAGAAGTGAAAATTGACCCCACGTTTGTAAACAAGTGTAGGCCTAAGTAAGATTTTTGATATAATATATAGATATCTCTTTACCTATCTATTTAATTTTCATCCCTTATCGTTTTTTAAACAGAGGAAAAACAGCAAGGTGTAACACATTGGAGGTAGGCACCTGGTGACAGCAGGACAGGGAATGGGAGGGCCACAGCAGAAATGTCCATGGCTGAATTATAGACACCCAGGGGGCGAGATTCGCCTCCTTTGCGCCCGCCGTTAGAGCCTCCGGGGGGTGGAAAGGGATTATTGCCCGGGCAGGGGCGCTAATAGCGCCTGTGGAGAGATCCGAGAAGGGGAGGGGTGCTGAAACGCGCTAACGCTACATGAAGTGGCTGCGTAGCGCTCCGACATTACTGTGCTTTGCGCCCAATGCAGCACCCCGAGAGGAAGTGGAGTGCTGGAGATAGTGCTCCGCTTCCTCGGCGGGGCGGTACATTTTTTAAAAATTATTTTCTGGGATGTGGGCATCACTGGCAAGGCCAGCATTTATTGCCCATCCCTAATTGCCCTGGAGAAGGTGGTGGTGAGCCGCCTTCTTGAACCGCTGCAGCCCATGTGGTGAAGGTACTCCCACAGTGCTGTTAGCGAGGGAGTTCCAGGATTTTGACGCAGTGATGATGAAGGATTGGCGATATACTTCTAAGTCAGGATGGTGTGTGACTTGGAGGGGAATTTGGTGTGTTGGAGTTCCCATGCATCTGCTGCCCTTGTCCTTCTAGGTGGAAGAGGTTGCGGGTTTGGGAGGTGCTGCCGAAGAAGCCTTGGCGAGTTGCTGCAGTGCATCTTGTAGATGGTACACACTGCAGCCACGGTACGCCAGTGGTGGAGGAAGTGAATGTTTAAGGTGCTGGATGGGGCGTCAATTAAGCGGACTGCTTTATAGTGGATGGTGTCAAGCATCTTGAGTGTTGTTGGAGCTGCACTCATCCAGGCAAGTGGAGGGTATTCCATCACTTGTGCCTTGTAGACTGTGGAAAGGCTTTGTGGAGTCAGAATACTTAGTGTTGTCTTGTTTTGCACACTTTGTACGAAAATAATAAATTGCAGGACAACGGAGTATTACAGTTTAACTCTTTTATGAAGCATTAGGTCTGATCTCAATCATACAGCACAGTGGGGACAAAATGGAGTTAGGACCCCCTGGGTCTTCTCAACAATAGCAGTCCTTACAGATGCCTGCAGGCCAATGACAACTCAGCATGTGATCACATGTGAATATAATAGGTATTCCTTACAGATGCCTGCGGGCCAATGATAATTCAATATGCAAATGTTACATCCCTTTCTTTTAAAAGAAAAATGTTATGCATTACTTTTAAACATTTCTTCTACCTAATGTTCTCGGTAGCATAAACATATAATTAAACTCAGCATTTAACTAGCGCTGAAAACATCTCAACTTTTCAATAACGATGTACAGTTTTTTTTTAGGGCAGCGATCCGCCTACACCCTTTGACAGTTCACAAGTCAAGGATAACTCTAGGCTTGACCTCTCGTCCCGACCTTGTGTGGTATGGAACTGAGCATGCTCCTGAATCGGTCAACAAATCAGGTTCAGGTTTAGGTTCAGGTAAGTATGATGTGTTTTGTGTATTGCTTTGTTCATCACACTCTGTTGAACTGATCCTCTCATCGGAATGACGGTGTTGTTCCTTGGTGTTCAGGAGGTGCCTGCGATTGCGGCGGTACACCTGTCCTTCTGGGGTGCGGACGGGATACGATCGCTCAGTGTCAGCTGGCTGGATGACGACTGCTGGCTTCCAGTAGTCATGGTCCTGGATTCTGATGGATTCTCCATTGTGCAGCGGCGGCAGTAGTCTACCTGACCTATCATAGTATCTCTTTTGGTGTTGCTGTCTCTGTACACATTTTGCATGCACTTGCTTGCAGCTGACGACCTCTGGCTGCAGCTACTGGTTGGTGCTTGGAAGGATTGAGCAAAGTCTGCGGCTCATCAACAGCTGTGCTGGTGACTTGAAGTTGTCAACCGGAGTGTTGCGGTACCCAAGGGTCTTTTTTGTCTGCTTTGGCTTTGTCCATGAGTGTTTTTGCAATCTGGACAGGTTTTTCAGCAAGGCCATTACTTTGAGGGTAATATGGGCTTGATGTGACATGTGTGAAATCCCATGCCTTGGCAAACGACTCAAACTCTTTTGATTTGTATTGGGGGCCATTGTCTGAGACTAAAGTCTCTACCATGCCATGCCTGGCAAAGGCTGCCTTTAGCTTGTGGATCACAGCTGCAGATGTGGTGCTGTGAAGCTTGTCCAGTTCAAAAAATCTGCTGTAGTAATCAACAGTCACTATGTAGTCCTCGTTGTTCCATGTGAACAGATCCATTGCCGTGACCTGCCAGGACCTGTCTGGGATACGGTGAGGTATCATGGGCTCTTTGACATTTGATGGGCGGTGTTCTAGACAAATGGAACATTTTCCGATAATGTCCTCAATGTGTTTGCACATTCCGGGCCAAAACATAATGGCCCAGTAATTCCGGGCACAACGCGTGAGTAAGGATGGGGTACTCACGCGTGTGCCCGGAGGAATTGCCGGTTTTCAGCATGCACAGCGCATGCGCTGAAAACCGGCATTTCCTGTCCTCTGACCCAAGAGGTTAAGAGGCAGAACGCGTGCGACTGCACAGGCAGCGCGTGCGCAGTGAAATTCCTTTTTTTTTTCAGAGTTACGCGTGTGTAAAGGCCTCCGGTCTTTACGCATATAAAAGCCACACGTAAGTACTTAGTTTTTCAGGTAAGTGGGCTTTTAGTACAACTGAGAATTTTTTTTCCACATGTTTGTTATTTTTAAAGAATTTACAGTAAGGTAAGTTTAGTTTTAGCCCCGATTTTAAAAAAAAAATTATTTTCAAATTTTAAAATTATTGTTTAAAATAGTTTTTCAGAGTTCTTTATTGTTCATTTAAGTAGTGCAATGAATTTTTAAATTTTCTTTCAGGTTTAAGTAGTGTTTTGGGGCCAGGAGTTTTCATGAGTTTGACAGCTCTTTCTGTCAAACTCATGAATGAGTTTCCCTTCCCCTGATTGGCTGCATAGTGCTCACCTGATCCCAGCCGGCACATCGCACTAACTACGCCGCTGGATCAGGTAAGCACATCGCGCCGACATCTGAACCGGGCCAGTGACAGGAAATGCAAGCAGGCCCGGGCTTCAGATGTCGGCGCGCAGGGTGAGTGCAGATTGGGGGCTTGCACGCGCGGCAAGCACCCGATCCTAATTTCAGGGCCATTGTCACGTGCTCTTTGTTTGCATTTTTCCATGCCCATATGTCCAGCATGAATTTTTGTCAACATCTCTTCTCTGAGACTGGTAGGAATGATAATTTTCTCCCCTTTGAAGACAATTCTGTTGATTTGTGACAGTTCGTCTCTGTGGTTCCAGAATTCAGATATGCTCTGAGGGCATTGCCTCCTTTCCTCAGGCCATCCTTCATGTATGACTTTGCTCAGCAGTGTGAGTTGTGCATCTTTCTCTGTTTCTGCTCAGATCTCCTTCAGTTTTGAGTCACTCACAGGTAAGCTGTTGTACACCATGTGCACCTGCGCATCCATGCCTTCACTGAGGCTGCTGTCCTGGTAGCTAAGAGACTTTCTGGAGAGCGTGTCTGCGATAGGAATGTCTTTGCCTGGACGGTGAATGATTGTGAAGTCGTACTTCTGTAGCTGAAGGATCATTCTCTGTAGCCTTGGTGGGGCGGCGGCTAGTGGTTTCCTCATGATTGACTCGAGGGGCTTGTGGTCGGATTCCACAATGACTTGTCGGCCATAGACGTACTGGTGGAAACGCTTACATCCGAACAGAATTGCATATAGCTCTTTCTCGATTTGAGCATAGTTGATTTCACTGTCTGTGAGAGATCTGGAAGCGTAGCCAATGGGCTTTCCTTCTTGCAGTAATACTGCACCTAGTCCATACTTTGACGCGTCCACTTGTAGTCTGAGCTCTTTGTTGGGGTCGAAGTAGGCAACAACTGATCCTGGTTCTCTGGTGATTAGGTCTTTCATTCTCTGAAATGCTGTGTCATGTTGTTTGTCCCACAGGAACTCATTGGATTGTTTGAGCAACTGACGCATGGGTGCATTGATTTCGGAGAGGCTCAGGGCAAACTTGGCTAAGTAGTTAACCATGCCTAGTACTGTCTCTAGCTCTGCGCGGTTCTTCGACGGCTCCATCTTCTTGATGGCGGAGATTTTCTCTGGATCCGGCTTAATGCCATCAGTTGAGAGGCGATGCCCGAAATAACTGATCTTGGTGGATCCGATTATGTTTTTCTCGGGGTTGAGCCGAATACATTTCTCCCGTGATCCTTGTAGCATAGCACAGAGGTTCCTGTCATGTTCCTCTCTATTCCTGCCATAGATGCGGATGTCATCTACGATTGCGACTACTCCGTCGAGGCCTTCATAACACTGGACAAAGCTATGGACATAGCTAGATCGCATGAGATAGCCCAAGCTGGAATTCATCTTGAGCTGAGATAAGACCAAATGGTAAATGCAGAAATCGGTAGCGTCCAAATGGTGTGTTGAACGTTGTTAGCTTAGATGACTCTTCCGTGAGCTTGATAGTCCAGTATCCTGATCGTGCGTCCATTACACTGAAGTAACGTGCTCCCACTAGCTTGGGTGTGATGTCATCTAGTGTTGGTAGAGGGTAGTGAGGGTGTTTGATAGCCTTGTTCAAATCTCTGGGGTCGAGACAGACTCTGAGCTTGCCTGTACGTTGTTGCTCAACCATTACTAACGCGTTGACCCACTCTGTCGGTTCTGTTTCCCGGACGATGATTTCTGTATTCTCCATGCTCTGCAGCTCCTCCTTCAGGCGACTACGTAGAGCAATGGGTATCCTTCTCGGTGGGCAAACCACAGGGGTTGCTGCTGGGTCAAGGTGAATAGTGTATTCACCTGGGAATAGTCCAATTCCTTTGAAAATGCCAGCAAAATCCATGACTGTCTGCTTCTCAACTGGTGCTGTCAATGATAGCACTAGCTTGATGAGGTCCATGTCTAAACATGCCTTTAGACCTAGCACTGGAGGTGCTCGAGTGTCAACATGTAAAAGTCCAACATCATGTTGCTTTCTTTGTACTTGCATTTCATCACGCATCTGCCTTTTACAATGAGCTGCTCACCCCCATAGCTGGTCAGTCTGCATGAGGTGGGCTGTAGCTCACACTCATCCTTCAAGCTGTGATACTCACTCAGAGGAATTACATTAACCTGAGCTCCAGTGTCTAGTTTAAACCTAAGCTCTGTGCCCTGTTTTCCTATCTCAATATCGGCAAAGGCTTGCTCAGTCTCTGAAATCTGTTTTGTCTGTGACACAGAATCAATAAACAGTTTCTCTGCAACAACAACAGAAAATGCTGGAAAAACTCAGCAAGTCAGGCAACATCCGTGGAGAGAAATTTGAGTTGACGTTTCGGGTTTGACCCTTCTTCAAAACTGGAGAGAAAAGGAACTAGATCGAAGGCAGGGCTGCGATCGGACAAAAGAATAAAAGAACCAAAAGAAGTAAAAGAGATTAGAAGCTAGACGAGATGGTAATAGGCTGTGATTAGGTGTAAAGTGTACTGGCAGGGCAAAAGATAGCTGCCAGGTGTGAGAGAGAAACAAAAGGAAAGGGGGGGGGGGAAAGGAAAGGAGTGGAAAAATATAAGTGAAAATGAAATAGGGGCCAAGGTTATGATCTGAAATTGTTGAACTCGATATTGAGACCGGAAGGCTGCAGACTGCCTAATCGGAAGATGAGGTGCTGTTCCTCGAGTTTACGTTGAGCTTCCGTGGAACAGTACAAGAGGCCAAGGACGGTGAGGTCCGAGTGGGAATGGAGCGGTGAATTGAAATGACAGGCGACCGGAAGCTCGGGGTCACCCTTACGGACTGAACGGAGGTGTTCCGCAAAGCGGTCACCCAATCTGCGTTTGGTCTCCCCAATGTAGAGGAGACCGCATCGTGAGCAGCGAATACAGTATACTAGATTGCGAGAAGTACAAGTAAATCGCTGTTTCACCTGGAAGGGGTGTTTGGGGCCCTGAACACCCCTTCCAGGTGAAACAGCGATTTACTTGTACTTCTCGCAATCTAGTATACTGTATTCGCTGCTCACGATGCGGTCTCCTCTACATTGGGGAGACCAAACGCAGATTGGGTGACCGCTTTGCGGAACACCTCCGTTCAGTCCGTAAGGGTGACCCCGAGCTTCCGGTCGCCTGTCATTTCAATTCACCGCTCCATTCCCACTCGGACCTCACCGTCCTTGGCCTCTTGTACTGTTCCACGGAAGCTCAACGTAAACTCGAGGAACAGCACCTCATCTTCCGATTAGGCAGTCTGCAGCCTTCCGGTCTCAATATCGAGTTCAACAATTTCAGATCATAACCTTGGCCCCTATTTCATTTTCACTTATATTTTTCCACTCCTTTCCTTTCCCCCCCCCCCCTTTCCTTTTGTTTCTCTCTCACACCTGGCAGCTATCTTTTGCCCTGCCAGTACACTTTACACCTAATCACAGCCTATTACCATCTCGTCTAGCTTCTAATCTCTTTTACTTCTTTTGGTTCTTTTATTCTTTTGTCCGATCGCAGCCCTGCCTTCGATCTAGTTCCTTTTCTCTCCAGTTTTGAAGAAGGGTCAAACCCGAAACGTCAACTCAAATTTCTCTCCACGGATGTTGCCTGACTTGCTGAGTTTTTCCAGCATTTTCTGTTGTTGTTTCGGATTTCCAACATCTGCAGTATTTTGCTATCGTACAACAGTTTCTCTGCATTTGGCTTTCTATCTGGCATTTGGCTGTCACTCACTGTGTGTACTGCTCTTCTGAAAACAGTCCTGCAAACTTTAGCGAAGCGGTTCCATTTACCACATTTAGCACATTGCCTTCCTTTGGCAGGGCATTGCTCCTTTTTTCCATGCCAGTTGTTTCCACAATATCCAGTTTTTGAAGCGTTTTATGTCTGTGTCGCTCATTTTTAGAACTCTCTCTGTTCTTTCTGTTCTGAAACACGCTCTCTGGGCGGTGTTCTTTGGTGTGTGTCTATTAACTGCATGCACTGTCTGTTCACACGAGCTGGTCGTGGCGCCGGTTATGGTTTTCAACTGTGCTTGGGCTATCTCGTGCGATCTAGCTATGTCCATAGCTTTGTCCAGCATTAGCCCGGACCCAACATTCAAAAGTTTCTCTCTCACTTTAGCTGAATGTATTCCAAACACGATGCGGTCTTTGACCATCTCATCTTTATCTGCATATACACAGTCTTTTACCAGCAGTTTTACCTAAGTCACGAACTGATCAAACGACTCACTAGCTCCTTGTACTTTCTCCTGAAACTTGTACCTAGCGAATATCGTATTTGTCTTGGGCATCACATATGCTTCAAAACGGTCAAAATAACTTTTCAGTACCTTTGCTTCATCCGCGGTGAGAGACCATGTGTTAAAAATGTCTCCCTTTTTCTCCGATCCACAGGAGTAGGTAGCTGCATCTTTCTTCCTCCCCTTTGCTTTTCAACGGACCTGAAAACATTAACTCCATGTGTTGCTTGAACTTGCACCATTCTCTATGTAAGTTCGAAGATTCCCAATTGATTCGAGGCAAGGGAGTTCCAACGATGTCCATTTCAAATCCCTGTTCTGACACCATGTCTTGTTTTGCACACTTTGTACAAAAATAATAAATTGCAGGACAACGGAGTATTACAGTTTAACTCTTTTATGAAGCATTAGGTCTGATCTCAATCCATACAGCACAGTGGGGACAAAATTGAGTTAGGACCCCCTGGGTCTTCTCAACAATAGCAGTCCTTACAGATGCCTGCAGGCCAATGACAACTCAGCATGTGATCACATGTGAATATAATAGGTATTCCTTACAGATGCCTGCGGGCCAATGATAATTCAATATGCAAATGTTACAAGTGTCTGACCTGCTCTTGTTGCCACAGTATTTATGTGGCTGGTCCAGTTGAGTTTCTGGTCAATGGTTACCTCCAGGATGTTTATGGCAGGGGATTCGGTGATGGTAATGCGGTGGTTAGACTCTCGCTTGTTGGAGATAGTCATCGACTGGCATTTGCTGTGGCACAAATGTTACCTGCCACTTATCAGCCCAAGCCTGAACGTCATCCAGGTCTTGTTGCATGCGGGCACGGACTGCTTCATTATCTGACGTGTTGTGAATGGCGCTGAACACTGTGCAGTCATCAGCGAACATCCCCATTTCAGACCTTATGTTGGAGGGAAGGTCACTCATGAAGCAGCTGAAAATGGTTGGGCCTAGGACACTGCCCTGAGGAACTCCTGCAGCGATGTCCTGGGCTGTGATGATTGACCTTCTACGATCACAACCATTTGCCTTTGTCCTAGGTATGACTCCAACCAGTGGAGAGTTTTCCCCTCGATTCGGATTGACTTCAGTTTTATTAGGGCTCCTTGATGCCAGACTCGGTCAAATGCTGCCTTGATGTCAAGGGCAGACACTCTCACCTCACCTCTGGAATTCAGCTCCTTTTTCCATGTTTGGACCAAGGCTGTAATGAGGTCGGGAGCCGAGCGGTCCTGGCAGAACCCAAACTGAGCGTCAATGAGCAGGTTATTGGTGAGTAAGTGTCGCTTGATAGCACTGTCGATGACACCTTCCATCACTTTGCTGATGATTGAGAGTAGACTGATGGGGCGATAATTGGCCGGGTGGGATTGTCCTGCTTTTTCTGGACAGGACTTACCTGGGCAGTTTTCCACATTGTCGGGTAGATGCCAGTGTTGTAGCTGTACTGGAACAGCTTGGCTAGAGGCACGGCTAGTTCTGGAGCACAAGTCTTCAGCACGACAGGCAGAATGTTGTCAGGGCCCATAGCCTTTGCTGTATCCAGTGCGCTCAGCCATTTCTTGATATCACGTGGAGTGAATCGAATTAGCTGAAGACTGGCTTCTGTGATGGTGGGAACCTCAGGAGTAGGCCAATATGAATCATCCACTCGGCACTTCTGGCTGAAGATGGTTGCAAACGCTTCAGCCTGGTCTTTTGCATTCGCGTGCTGGGCTCCACCATCATTGAGGATGGGAATATTCATGGAGCCTCCTCCTCTCGTTAGTTGTTCAATGGTTGACCACCATTCACAACTGGATATGGCAGGACTGCAGAGCTTTGGTCTGATCCGTTGATTGTGGAATCGCTTAGCCCTGTATATAGCACGCTGCTTCTGCTTTTTAGCATGCATGTAGTCCTGTGTGGCAGCTTCCCCAGGTTGGCACAGCATTTTTAGGTATGCCTGGTGCTACTCCTGGCATGCTTTTCTACACTCCTCATTGAAGCAGGGTTGGTCCCCTGGCTTGATGGTAATGGTAGAGTGAGGGATATGCCGGGCCATGAGGCTACAGATTGTGGTGGAATACAATTCTGCTGCTGCTGCTGATGCTCCACAGTGCCTCATGGATGCCCAGTTTTGAGCTGCTAGATCTGTTCTGAATCTATCCCATTTAGCACGGTGGTAGTGCCACACAACATGATGGAGGGTGTCCTCAGTGTGAAGACAGGGCATTGTCTCCACAAGGGCTGTCTGGTGCTCACTGCTACCAATACTGTCATGGACAGATACATAGAAGATAGGAGCAGGAGTAGGCCATTCGGCCCCTCGAGCCTGCTCCGCCATTCAACGAGATCACGGCTGATTATCCAAATTCAGTACCCTGTCCCTGCTTTCTCCCCATATCCCTTGATCCCTTTAGCCTTAAGAAATATATCCAACTCCTTCTTGAATATATTTAATGAATTGACCTCTACTGCCTTCTGTGGTAGAGAATTCCACAGGTTCACCACTCTCTGGGTGAAGAAATTCCTCCTCATCTCTGTCCTAAATGGCTTACCCCTTATCCTTAGACTGTGACCCCTGGTTCTGGACTCCCCGACCATCGGGAACATCCTTCCTGCATCTATCTGTCTAGTCCTGTTAGAATGTTATAAGTTTCAATGAGATCCCCTCTCATTCTTCTAAACTCCAGCGAGTATAAGCCCAATCGACCCAATCTCTCCTCATACGTCATTCCTGCCATCCCAGGTATCAGCCTGGTGAATCTTCGCTGCACTCCCTCCATGGCAAGAACATCCTTCCTCAGATGCATCTGCGATAGGTAGATTGGTGAGAACGAGGTCAAGTAGGTTTTTCCCTCATGTTGGTTCTCTCACCACCTGTCGCAGGCCCAGATTGGCAGCTATATCCTTCAGGACTCGGCCAGCTTGGTCAGTAGTGGTGCTACTGAGCCACTCTTGGTGATGGACATTGAAGACCCCACCCAGACAGTACATTCTGTGCCCTTGCTACTCTCAGTGCTTCTTCCAAGTGGTGTTCACTGTGGAGGAGTACTGATTCATCAGCTGAGTGAGGGCGGTAGCTGGTAATCAGCAGAAGGTTTCCTTGCCCATGCTTGACCTGAAGCCATGAGACTTCATGGGCTCCGGAGTCAATGTTGCGGACTCCCAGAGCCACACCTTCCTGACTGTATACCACTGTGCCGTTACCCCTGGTGGGTCTGTCCTGCCGGTGGGACAGGACATACCCAGGGATAGTGATGGTGATGAAAGGTATGATTCTGTGAGTATGACTATGTCAGGCTATTGTTTGACTAGTCTGTGGGACAGCTCTCCCAATTTTCGCACAAGTCCCCAGGTGTGTGTGAGGAGGGCTTTGCAGGATCGACTGGGCTGGGAGTGCCGTTGCCATGTCCGTAGCTGGTGCCAAGGTCAATGCCGGATGGTCCGTCCAGTTTTATTCTTATTAATGTGTTTCATAGCGGTTTGTTACAACTGAGTGTAACAGTGGCTTGCTAGGCCATTTCAGAGGGCAGTTAAGAGTCAACCACATTGCTGTGGGTCTGGAGTCACATATAGGCCAGACCAGGTGAGGACGGCAGATTTTCTTCCCTAAAGGATATTAGTGAACCAGATGGGTTTTTACGACAATCCGATAATTTCCTGGTTACCGTTACTGATACTAGCTTTTTATTCCAGATTTATTTAATTAACTGATATTAAATTCCCCAGTGAGATTTGAACTCACGTCTCTGGATCTGGATCATTAGTCCAGGCCTCCAGATTACTAGCCCAGTATCATTACCACTATGCTACCGTTTTTTTCCTCACCTGCTACAAGTCTGCCCCAGCCCCTGTAGCAGTCGGCGCAGACTCCATGGATTTTTAGATTACCCTTATTAAAAACTGGACAGGCTGTTTACGAGGGGAAGCAGTAAAAAACCACTCAAGCTGAAGGTGACTCACGTAACCAGGTTGCATTCGTATGGAAACAAAAAGTCCTTGGGAACAATGGCCCAAGAGGCCTACTCCCAAGTCTTGAATAACAGGGCTGATGACTCATTGTTTCTGGAGAAGGTGAGCTCGTTAAATTAATCGGCTGGGGGATCGAAAACCATCCAAATCTGGGAGGAAGCCTGGAAACCACTTCCCTGAGGCCATGTGTCCATTAAAACCACAGATAGCAGTCTGTGTATTGGAGGGGTATATCAGAGAACAGTTTGGATAGCTCTTTCTCTCTCTCCTGCCCTCCACAAAATGGAACATCAAGAAGAGCTGAGCCTTGCTCTTCCAACTGAGACAGACTTTGACTAAGGCTGGGGCTCGCATGCTGCAAGGCCGGTAAAGAACCAGGTAGCCGAGATGTACGAGAGGAAGCTGCAAGCAAGATCAAAAAGGGCAATCTAGGTGAGCATTACCAAGCCTACACACCCACAAGATCACTTAGCTGTGTGAGGGGGTGCCTGTATGTTCCTACCAAACCAGAGGGGGTTTAGCATTGGAAGGGTCCTGTGATAGTTTAGTTCACGGGAGGGTGTTTTTAGGCCGTGGTAAGTCAACATGGCAGGGGCTTGTTGGACAAGTGTAGGGGTTCGCAAAAATCCCATAAATCCCTGAAGATCGAAAAATATTGGTCCACATCGTGGACGAAGATTTGTGTGATTTGAATTGTCTCTGGGTTGGACAATGTTTTAAAAGCATACTCAGAACTCTTGGATAACATCAGGACTTTAAGATTAAAATGGTACCTCTGAGTTTCGAACTGTGTAAATTGCAGAGGGGTCTGAAAATGGCCATCAAAAAAGCATGGCCAAAAGGACAAGAGAAGCAGCTCGAAGTGTCTGTGTAAGTGGGAGGATCAAGCAGTGGCAGTCAGGCCTGTCAATCAAACCAGGGAGTTTTCCTTCTCTACAGAGGCAATGTTTGTTTACAAGAAACTGCAGGATGTTGACGTAAGAGATTAAACCACTTGAGACTGACCGCAGGACAAAGGGCTTCTGTTTACACAGAAATCCAACCCCATTCAACACCACTTACACATAATGGGACACATCAAAACTACGGAAAGGACTTTGATAAGGAATGAATGGGTTTTTGAATCACCCATTAAACTCCGGATGTGGGCGGGAACATTTTGGCCCCAGAACGTAGACATATTCAAACCACTCTGAATCAGCCAATCATAGCCTTTCTCTTGTGTATTCGAACTTTTGGGCGCCAATTTGCACACAGACCCTTTCAGTGCCAAACAGCAGGAGCTGGCAGGATATAAAGATAACTCCTGAGAAGCTATCTCTCTCTCTTTTTTTCCTTGGACCACAGGTGAGCAGGTTTCTGACTCCTCAGCAAGGCAATCTAGTAAGGAGTTAAAGGGGGAGGTAATTTAAGGGAAATTGCTAAGATTGTTTAATTAACATTGTAGCCATTTATCCCTCGTTTTGCCATCTGTCTTCCCCCATTTAAGCAATTGTACAGTGATTACTAAAATAGTGTGGTGTAGTTTTCTTTAGTTTAATAAAAGGTGATTTCTCACATCCAGACCAGTTATCCGTTTTAATATATCATTAATTATAAGTCCTCCAGTCAGAACTGGAAGGGTGGGTTTAGCGATTCGAAACCGCTGTTTGGTATTGGTCTCAGTCTGTGAAACGAAAAGGCTGCTTGACCAGGTAAATTACCGTAAACCAGGTAAAGGAAGGTAAATTACCGTAAACCCTGAAAAAGATGCCCCCCATACACAAGTCAGGGTTGTACTGTTTTAAACTGTACTGTTGTGTTCGCACCGCTCATACTGTATTCGAGTGGAGTGGTTTTTGTCAACCTTAATAAACACTGTACGGGTGAGCCCGAAAACGCTGTCCGTGTTCAAATCTGTCCTCAGTAATCTCTATCGTCCAGAACTTGTAGTAAGGGGGTTTGCGTGCTCGCTACGGGTGGGGCGAAACCACTTACAATAATTGCCGATTGCGGCAGGGGCCATACGAAATTGTCCACCGCAAAAACCGGTTACATTCCCAAGGAAATTCAGGGCCACAGATTCAACATTCTGTATCTCTGGCTCTCTGGAAAGGTAAATATGTACATGACTGCTTTAATGAAATGTATTTTTATTACAAGCTTACAAGCAGGACTTCACAGGATTGCTTTTTAGGATTATGTCTGTAAACATGCGCTAGAGTAGGGAAGGACGGGAGGATTAGAGAATCAACACATGGCAAAAGGTGTGGTATTAGGAAAGGGATTCCACTTTGTTGGGCATTGGCATCAGTTCTGGGATAGATGGGAGCTATTCTGCATGGATGGCCTACAACAGATTAAGAAGAACATAAGAACATAAGAAATAAGAGCAGGAGTAGGCCATACGGCCCCTCGAGCCTGCCCCACCATTCAATATGATCATGGCTGATCATCGAACTCAACTCCACTTTCCCGCCCGATCTCCATATCCCTTGATTCCCCTAGAGTCCAAAAATCTATCTATCTCAGCCTTGAATATACTCAAAGACTCAGCATTCACAGCCCTCTGTGGCAGAGAATTCCAAAGATTCACAACCATCTGAGTGAAGAAATTCCTCCTCATCTCAGTCTTAATTGGCCTACCCATTATCCTGAGAGTATGCCCCCTAGTTCTAGACTCTCCAGCCAGGGGAAACAACCTCTCAGCATCTACCCTGTCAATCCCCTTCAGAATCTTGTATGTTTCAATGAGATCACCGCTCATTCTTCTAAACTCCAGAGAGTATAGGCCCATTCTACACAATCTCTCATCATAGGACAATCCTGTCAGCCCAAGAATCAATCTAGTGAACCTTCGTTGCACCACCTCCAAGGCAAGTATATCCTTCCTGAGATAAGAGTGCTAGTTAATGTACCAGCAAAACAGTTAAATAGAGAAGTGGTGAGGTATTTAAACTAGGAAAGGGGGTGAACTGGGAAATTAAAACCAACCAGGATCAGTTAATAGTAAAAGGAGAAATACATGAGAATAACAATCATGCAGAAAACAATTTATGAAGAGAGATATAGAGTAGAAGAATAAAATCAAATGGAATAGTTATGGATGGGGAAGAGACTGTTGTAAAGGTAGGAGGCAGATAAATAAAAAACCATGGGAAAAGGAGTAAACTTTTCTAAAAAAGCAAAAAAAACAATTTAAAGTATTGCAACGTGCAGAGTGTGGAAAATAAACTGGGGAACTGAAAACAATTATATTACAGGAAGATCTAGATTTAATAGCATTAACAGAAACCTGGCTACAAACTGGACGATATATTTAGGAGAGATAGAAAAGATAAGGAAGGAAGCAATATTGGTAAAAGAGGGAATACGTGCTGTCGAGAGGGTTGAAGTAGCCAAGAAAGGGGCACAGAGTCAATATGGTTGGAGCTTAAAGATAAAAAGGGCTTCTTATATTGTTTGGGGTGTATTACAGAACTCCAAATTGTGAGAAGGAAATGGAAGAGGAAATCTGCAGTCAAATTAGAGAGATTAGGAATGACAAAATTATTGTTCTGCAAGATTTTAATTATATACCTACTCATTGGGATGGAGGAAAGGGAATGGAATTCTTAAAATGTGTACATGACTCCTTCCTCAAGCATTACATAGGCCTACCAGGACCAAAGTTATGAGTAATGAAATAGATCAGGTAGTTAAGTTAAATGTTGGTCATTATTTTAGGTGTAGTGACCACAATATGATAAGGTTTAAGAAAGGAAAAACATCAGCATAAAAACAAGAACACCAGATTGGATTGGAGCAGATTTTAAAAAGATGAGAAGCATGCAAGCGGAGGTGAAGTGGAAGGAGAAACTGGCACTCAGTACTGCACAGCAACAATGAGATGTTTTTAAAAAAGAGATTTCAAAAGGACAGAATAAGTATATTCTATTAGATATAAACCAATTCAAATTGAAGAAGGTGGTCTCAAAGTCTATAAGAATAATAATAGTTAAAAAACGAAACTAAAATACGAGAAAATAAGAAAAGAGATTAAGGCCTAGAAATTGTATTGGGCCCGAATTGGGCACAATCCTGGTGCAGCAAAATTGCAACATTGGTCCGCCAGTCTCATTTGTTTATTATCAATGTTGCCAGTCACGACCCTAGAGGCAGCTTTATGGACAGATGTCGAGGTAGTAAGCAGATTCCGGCAAGGGGTGGGGGAACAATGGGGAGGGGGTGAGCAGTGGTGAGCTCCTCCCAGCTCCACAGTAGTGCAAGTAGAAAAATTAAAACTTACCTACCGGTAGGCTGTCTCCAATTATCCCTTTTGGCTGCCAAGCACCTGAGAATACTGACAGCAGCATGCACAGCGCATGCTACAGTCAGTTGCTAACTAATTTAACAAAACAGAAATTAGGCTGGTTATTTGCATATTGTGGTAAACCACTTTTATCGTTCACTATCGTTACACTATAGTTATCACTGTTATATCGTTACTCTATGGTTATCACTGTTCACACTGTTGTATCACTATACGAGGTCGCCTCTTGTCACGCTGTTATACCTGGGCTGACCACTGCTGACTCCGCCCACGGCTCCACCTACCTGCCCAGGTATAAAGGTGGTCGACTGGCTGGTATTCCTCCTTGTTGGATCCGATCACCCACGAGGGTGGGCTCTGTTATTTAGCCAATAAAAACCTATAGTTACTTTCTTAACTCGTCGCTTTTCATTGGATAAATTGATAGGTATATCAATTTTATTGGCTAAATTTTAAAATGTCGTTACTTGAGCAGCCAAACGAGCAGCCAGACGAGCAGCCAAACGACCAGCCAGACGCCCAGCTACAACAGCCACAGCAGCCGGCTTGGCTGCGAGCCCTCTGACCACCGTACCTGGATCTAAACCCACAGGCAGCAAACTCAGCCCTCGACTTCGAACACTGGCTGAGCTGTTTCGAGTCCTACCTGGGAGAATCCGGCGTGCCTCAGAAATCCAAGCTAAGAGTTCTGACCGCCCAAGTGAGCCCTAAAGTATTCGCACTCATCCGGGACCTTAAAACATACGAGGACGCCATCAACCGGCCGAAACGACAGTACCAGAGCCCGGTAAATTCCATGTATGCCAGACACCTCCTAAGATCCCGCCCGCAACAGCCAGGAGAGTCTGTAGATGAATTTTTACAGGCACTACAAGCACTCGGCAGGGACTGTAACTTTAAAGCGGTAACGGCGGCAGAAAATACTGAAGACAATGTCCGCGATGCCTTCGTGAAAAGCCTGCAGTCCGACTACTCACGGCAAAGACTGCTTGAAGCAAAGGACCTCGACCTGGACAAAGCTGCAGCCCTCGCTTGCTCCCTAGAAGTGGCCCATTGGGACCTCGAGGCATATTCCAAGTACTGTAATTTGCGACCCTGGGACTCGGGACCGACCCCGACCGCAATACCCCCCGCAGCACCCCCCCTGGGACCTACCTCAGCGTCGGCGTCCCGGACCCGATCGGGACCGCCACCCCCGGTACCGGCTGCGACATCGGACCCCCGCGATCGGGCCACCGGCTGCCTCTTCTGTGGCCAGGCGAAACACCCGAGGGCGCGCTGCCCAGCCAGAAACGCGACCTGCTCGAGCTGCCTGAAGAAAGGCCACTTTGCAAAGCCCTGCAGAGGGAGATCAACAGAGGCCAGCAGTGCCTCATGCGAGCTGTGGGGGCGGCCATCTTCCATCAAGGCCACAGAGGCCAGCATCCCCACATGTGAGTCATGGGGCGGCCATCTTTGATCCAGGCAACCGACACCAGCAGTGCCTCATGTGAGTTGTGGGGGCAGCCATCTTCTCCGCCATTTTGTCCAACCTCGTGGGCGCCGCCATTTTACCCACCACGCTCGACCGCCACCGTGCCTCCAGACCCGACCACCGCCTCACCCGCAGACGACAGCAACTCGCTCAGCTATACACTAGCCTCCGTCACACTGGACCAAGCCCGCCCGCACCACCTGTCCAAGTCCATGATGGACATCAAAGTAAACTGCCACACCACGACCTGCCTGTTCGACAGCGGAAGCACGGAGAGTTTCATCCACCCAGACACGGTGAGCCACTACTCCCTCACTGTCCGGCCAATGCGCAACCGGATCTCAATGGCATCAGCGGCTACTGTGTTGTGACCCTGTCAGTTAAGGGCACGGAGTATAAAAATTTTAAACACCTCGTCCTGCCCCAGCTATGCGCTGCCGTCCTACTAGGTCTAGACTTCCAATCCCACCTCCAAAGCGTCACGCTAGCATACGGCGGACCCCTCCCCCCACTCACAGTCGACAACCAACAGATTTTAAACCGCCCACCGCGTAACACCTGCGGCCTATCCACCCTCAAGGTCCCGCCACCTTCCCTGTTCGCTAACCTCACCCCCGACTGCAAACCCGTCGCTACCAAGAGCAGGCGGTACAGCGCCGGGGACAGAGCTTTCATTAGCTCCGAGGTGCAGCGTCTCCTGAAGGAGGGCATCATCGAGGGGAGCACCAGCCCCTGGCATGCCCAGGTCGTGGTTGTTAAGACCGGCAATAAAAACCGCCTGGTCATCGACTACAGCCAGACCATAAACAGGTACACCCAGCTGGACGCATACCCCCTTCCCCGCATATCTGATATGGTCAATCAGATCGCACAATACCGAGTATTCTCGACCATCGACCTTAAGTCGGCCTACCACCAACTCCCTATCCGCCCTGAGGACCGCCAGTATACCGCCTTCGAGATGAATGGCCGCCTCTACCACTTCCTTAGGGTTCCCTTCGGCGTCACCAACGGGGTTTCGGTCTTCCAAAGGGAGATGGACCGGATGGTTGACCAGAACGGGCTGCACGCCACGTTCCCCTACCTAGATAACGTCACCATCTGCGGCCGCGACCGGCAGGACCATGATGTTAATCTGGAGAGATTCCTCCGTACGGCCCAACGGCTGAACCTCACCTACAATAAGGAGAAATGTGTGTTTAACACCTCGCGCCTTGCCATCCTCGGCTGTGTAGTAGAGAACGGAGTCATCGGCCCCGACCCCGAAAGAATGCGCCCCCTCATGGAGCTACCCCTCCCCCACTGTCCAAAGGCACTAAAGAGAACCCTGGGGCTCTTCGCCTACTATGCCCAATGGGTGCCCCATTATGCGGACAAAGCCAGACCCCTCATGAAGTCCACATCCTTCCCCCTTACGGAGGAAGCGTGCGCAGCCTTCTCCCTCATTAAGGGAGACATTGCCAAGGCCACAATGCACGCAGTGGATGAGTCCATCCCCTTCCAAGTGGAGAGCGATGCATCCGACTTCGCCCTAGCCGCTACCCTTAACCAGGAGGGGAGACCGGTGGCCTTCTTCTCAAGGACCCTACAGGGCCCTGAGATCCGACACTCGTCGGTTGAGAAGGAGGCCCAGGCGATTGTGGAGGCGGTACGACGCTGGAGGCATTGCCTGGCAGGCAAACGATTTACCCTCCTCACCGACCAGCGTTCGGTCGCTTTTATGTTTAATAACAAGCTGAGGGGCAAAATCAAGAATGACAAGATCTTGAGGTGGAGAATCGAGCTCTCCACCTATGATTATGATATCTTGTACCGGCCAGGTAAGCTGAACGAACCCCCTGATGCTCTTTCACGAATTACATGCGCCAGCGCGCAAAGTGATAGACTTCAGACCCTCCACAACGACCTCTGCCACCCCGGAGTCACCAGACTTTACCACTTCATTAAGGCCCGCAACCTGCCCTACTCCATCGAGGAGGTCAGGACCATGACCAGGAACTGCCAGACCTGTGCCGAGTGCAAACCGCACTTCTTTAGGCCGGACAGAGCAAGCCTGATCAAGGCCACCCGCCCCTTCGAGCGCCTGAGCATCGACTTTAAGGGGCCCCTCCCGTCCTCTGACCGCAATGTGTACTTCCTCAACATTGTTGATGAGTACTCCCGTTTCCCCTTTGCCTTCCCCTGCCCAGACATGACCAGTACCACGGTCATTAAATGCCTGAACGACCTCTTCGCCTTGTTCGGGTTCCCAAACTATATACATAGTGACCGGGGCTCCTCCTTCATGAGCGAGGAACTCCGTCAGTTCCTACTAGCGAGAGGTATCGCTGCAAGCAGGACCACCAGCTACAACCCCCGAGGGAACGGGCAGGTGGAAAGAGAGAACGCGACGGTATGGAAGGCCGTCCTCTTAGCCTTAAAGTCTAAGGGCCTCCCAACTTCCCGCTGGCAGGAAGTCCTCCCGGCAGCGCTGCATTCCATCCGGTCACTACTGTGCACTGCCATTAACGCCACCCCCCATGAACGAATGTTTGTTTTCCCCAGGAAGTCGACTACAGGAACCACGCTACCAACCTGGCTGACCTCCCCGGGGCCCGTCCTGCTGCGAAAGCACGTGAGGGCCCATAAAATGGACTCCCTGGTCGAGAGGGTGAACCTCCTGCACGCCAACCCCCAGTACGCCTATGTGGCATACCCAGACGGGCGGGAGGACACAGTCTCCTTACGAGACCTCACACCCTCGGGCACTCCTGAGACACCACCGTTACCCCCCCCCCACCACCCCCCCAACGCCACCCGAGGTAGACGGCATGCCGGAACCCCACGAGCCTTCGCCGACCACGCAGACACCAGCATTAACACCGGATAATGCAACACCGCCGCTGCGACGATCAGAAAGGCTTACGAGGCCTCCAGACAGACTGACATACCAGAACTGGTAGTACACTTCACCCCGCCGGACTCAAATCTAAACAAGGGGTGAATGTGGTAAACCACTTTTATCGTTCACTATCGTTACACTATAGTTATCACTGTTATATCTTTACTCTATGGTTATCACTGTTCACACTGTTGTATCACTATACGAGGTCGCCTCTTGTCACGCTGTTATACCTGGGCTGACCACTGCTGACTCCGCCCACGGCTCCACCTACCTGCCCAGGTATAAAGGTGGTCGACTGGCTGGTATTCCTCCTTGTTGGATCCGATCACCCACGAGGGTGGGCTCTGTTATTTAGCCAATAAAAACCTATAGTTACTTTCTTAACTCGTCGCTTTTCATTGGATAAATTGATAGGTATATCACATATGCAAAGGACCTAATGACTGTTTCAGGCATGAGCCCTAGAAGCCTATACAGGACCCTTTACCAATATGGCAGGCAGTGCACTTAGGTGCAGAACATACGCGTGAATGCTGCCTGCCATATTGGATGCTTAGGCGCCTGTTTTATGCCTGTAAAATGGGCACAATACCAATAAATGTCTAGGCCAATGATAAGAAGATATTTTTTTCAAACAACCTCAATTGGAACAGTAAAGTATTTTCCAAGTATATCAATAAAAATAGAATTATTGAAAGTGAAATGGGGCCTCTTAAGAGGAGAGGGTTGTCAATTTGTAAATGATGATCAAAAAATGCAAGAAGTATTTAATGAGTACCGTGCATCAGTCTTTACTAAAGATAAGGATATCGGCGAGGATGTGGATCCTGAAGTGGTTGAGAGTGAGATGAGCAATATTATGATGGATGAAAGGCAAACTTTAGTTAGGTTAAATGAAGATAAAACACCAGGACCTGATGGGATGCATCCTAGGATGCTGAGGGAGGAAATTTCCAAGGTCCTAGAATTTATATTTTATGGCTTTATTGAGTGCCGGAGGACTGGAGAGTGGCAAATGTAGTAACCATTTTTAAAAGGGTAATTTTAAATGTGGGTAATTACAGGCCAGTTAGCTTAATATCTATGGTGGCATAAATTTTAGCGTCTTTAAGGATGAGATTACCATGTATATAGATAAAGAGTAAATAGTTAAATGCAACCAGCACAGATTTCAAAAGGGAGAATCGTGCTTGAAAAACTTCACAGAATCACTGAGGAAGTAACAGACACGATAAATGGGGGAAATGCAATGGATGTAGTGTACATTGACTTTAGGAGAGCCTTTGGCAATGTATGACATGGGAGATTATGAAAAAACATTAAGGAGAATGGAATTAAGAGGATCAAACTGGATTAAAATTTGGTTACAAGGGAGTAAAGGGTTGAGGGATTTTTTTTCAGAGTGATTGGCAGTGGATGCTAGTGTCCCATAAGTTTCAGCTCTGGGGCACTTCTGTATGTATAACTGACTTGGATATAGCCATAGGGGGAGTGGTATCGAAATTTGTAGATGATACCAACATAGGAGGTATAGTTAATTCTTTAGAAGATCAAAGGAAGCTGCAAAGATTATTGATAAAATGGGGGACCGGGCTAAAAAGTGTCAAATGGAATTTAATGTCAGTAAGTGTGAGTTGATACATATTGGTAAAAAAATAACAGCAGGCAGAGTGGATAGACATAGACTATTTCACCAATTGAGGAGTCTAGCACAATGGCCATTGATACAAGATAAATTGTAAGAGATTCAGAACAGTGAGCAAGAACAATTTCTTTACACTGAGCGTTGTGAAGCTGTGGAATTCACTTTCCCAACAGCATCACTCCTTCTCCACTTGATTGCTGTTTACCTATTAACTTTTGTGCCTACTTTAGACCCAGAACACAACCTGTATCTGCTTTCAAATATAAACAGAAAATGCTGGAAATGCTCAGCAGGTCAGGCAGCATCTATAGAGAGAGAAACAGAGTTAATGTTTCAGGTCGATGACCCTTCGTCAGAACTGGAGGAGGTACTAGCGGTTTTAGCCGGCTTAAAAGTGGGTAAATCCCCAGGCCCAGACGAGATGTATCCCAGGCTGCTGTGTGAGGCAAGTGAGGAGATTGCAGGGGCTCTTGTGGTGTATGTAACCTGTTCCACCTTAAGAGAACTACCTTAAGAGATATACTACTCTCTCTTGGCTGCTGTATACTGTAATACCGGTGGTGACCACACCGGTATATAAGTGTTGTGTAGGGATTTGCTGGGCAGTTCAGCCCTGACCTCCGAATAGTAAAGACCTGTTAAAGTTATTCTTGTGGTCTGTGTCCAGTGATTTATAATAAGCTTAACTGGGACACACAGACTTAACAGCTCTGACACAACTTTTCGGAACCTCTCTCGCCACAGGGGAGGTGGCAGAGGACTGGAGGACAGCTAACGTAGTACCATTATTCAAGAAGGGTAGTAGGGATAAACCAGGGAATTACAGGCCAGTGAGCCTAACATCAGTGGTAGGGAAATTATTGGAAAAAATTCTGAGGGACAGAATTAGTCTCCACTTGGAGAGGCAAGGATTAATCAAGGATAGTTAGCATGGCTTTGTCAGGGGGAGATCATGTCTAACCAATCTGATAACATTTTTCGAGGGTGTGACTAGGTGTGTGGATGAGGGTAGTGCAGTTCATGTAGTCTACATGGACTTCAGTAAGGCTTTTGACAAAGTCCCGCATGGGAGACTGGTCAAGAAGGTAAGAGCCTGCGGGATCCAGGGCAATTTGGCACATTGAATCCAAAACTGGCTTAGTGGCAGGAGGCAGGGGGCGATGGTCGAAGGTTGTTTTTGTGAATGGAAGCCTGTGTCCAGTGGTGTACCACAGGGATCAGTGCTGGGTCCTTTGCTGTTTGTAGTGTACATTAATGATTTAGATATGAATGTAGAAGGTATGATCAGTAAGATCGCAGATTACATGAAAATTGGTGGAGTGGTAAATAGCGAGGAGGGAAGCCTCAGGCTACAGGACGATATAGATGGGTTGGTTAGATGGGCAGAACAGTGGCAAATGGAATTTAACCCTGAAAAGTGTGAGGTTATGCATTTTGGGAGGACTAACAAGGCAAGGGAATACACAATAAATGGTAGGACCCTAGGAAGGACAGAGGATCAGAGGGACCTTGGTGTGCATGTACATAGATCCCCGAAGGCAGCAGGACAGGTAGATAAGGTGGTTAAAAAGGCATATGGGATACTTGCCTTCATTAGCCGAGGCATAGAATATAAGAGCAGGGAGGTTGTGATGGAGCTGTACGAAACGCTAGTTAGGCCACAGCTGGAATACTGTGTGCAGTTCTGGTCACCACATTATAGGAAGGATGTAATTGCATTGGAGAGGGTGCAGAGGAGATTCACCAGGATGTTACCTGGGCTGGAGTGCTTCAGCTATGAAGAGAGACTGGACAGGCTGGGGTTGTTTTCCTTAGAGCAGAGAAGGCTGAGGGGGTACCTGATTGAGGTGTACAAAATTATGAGGGGCATAGATAGGGTAGATAGAAAGGAACGTTTCCCCTTAGTAGAGGGGTCAATAACCAGGGGGCACAGTTTCAAGATAAGTGGCAGGAGGTTTAGAGGGGATTTGAGGAAATACTTTTTCACCCAGAGGAATCTGGAACTCACAGCCTGAAAGGGTGGTAAAGGCAGGAACCCTCACAACATTCAAGAAGCATTTAGATGAGCACTTGAAATGCCATAGCATACAAGGCTACGGACCAAGTGCTGGAAAATGGGATTAGAATAGACAGGGATTGATGGCCGGCGCGGACACGATGGGCCGAAAGGCCTCTTTCTGTACTGTATAACTCTATGGGGGAAAAATTCAGTATCGCCCCGTTTGGGGCGCGATTATCGGCCGTGTGCAAAGTTTAGCGCCTGGCGCTAATTATCGCCTCCAACGGCAAACTTGGCTTTTATCACCCCTGGAGGTGATTGGAGTGCTAAATCAGGCGCTACACACCCGTCTTAAAGCACAAAGGCCGAGGAGCAAGGCGCTAACACAGAGCGCAGGCGCAACGCAGGTGCTGTCAGTTAGCGATGGAACACAGACACACTGGCGTCAGACAGTTCTTAAAGGGGAGGGTCGATCTTGCTCTCCAGCCACACCCTGCTCATTGGAGCCTTGAATCTCGGCCTGGAGAGACCTGTGCCTAAATCTTACAGCCAAGGACCATGGAGAGGGCCAGGGAGTGAGCACAGCGCTTCAGTGAGCGGGCCTTGGAGGCTCTGGTTGGCGCAGTGCAGCGCAGAAGATCAATACGGTACCCAGAGAGTGGCAGGAGGCCTTTGCCGCGTGACTACAGAAGAGTGTGGAGGGAGGTGGCACAGAGCGTCTCCTCCAGGAGCATGGTGCCCAGGACCCATATACAATGTAGAAAAAAGTTCAACGACCTCACTTGGGTCGTCAGGGTGAGTGGCTTTTTTTCAATACCTCTCCATCCCTCCATCTCAACCTCACTCTATGGCCAGAGGGTCTTAAAACCTCAATGCCCAACACTCATCCAACACCTATGGCCCTCTCATGAAACACACACGCACATTCCACGCTTTGCATACAGTAAGAGCTATTCACCTATGGGAGGCACATCAGGCAAGACCATGGCTGCATACAGTAAGGGCTATTCACCTATGGGAGGCACATCAGGCAAGACCATGGCTGCATACAGTAAGGGCTATTCACCTATGGGAGGCACATCAGGCAAGACCATGGCTGCATACAGTAAGGGCTATTCACCTATGGGAGGCACATCAGGGAAGACCATGGCTGCATACAGTAAGGGCGATTCACCTATGGGAGGCACATCAGACAAGACCATGGCTGTATATTTACTCAGACGCCGTCCTTTTTCTTGCAGGCCAAGCAATCTCATAATAGGAGACAGCAGTAACGGATGGGTGGAGGGCGGCCTCAGCTGCAACCCCTCAGCGATCTTGAAGAGCGCGTCCACAGGATTGTGGCAAGCCAGGTGATCGGTCCCATCGCCACTGGAGAGGCTGAACCCGTTCTGGACAGCAATGGTAAGGTCATCACCTTTTTGTCCTCTCTCCTTCCACTTGCACGGTGGCATAGTGGTTAGCACTGTTGCCTTACAGCGCCAGGGACCCGGGTTCAAATCCGGCCTCGGGTGACTGTCTGTGTGGAGTTTGCACATTCTCCCCGTGTTTGCGTGGGTTTTCTCCGGGTGCTCCGGTTTCCTCCCACAGTCCAAAAATGTGCGGGTTAGGTTGATTGGCCATGATAAAAATTGACCCTTAGTGTTAGGGGGGACTAAATACGTGGGGTTACGGGGTTACGGGGATAGGGCTTGGGTGGGATGGCTGTCGGTGTAGGGACCGGGTGCTAGGGTTTGGATGATCAGCCATGATCTCGTTGAATGGCGGAGCAGGCTCGAAGGGCCAAATGGCCTACTCCTGCTCCTATCTTCTATGTTTCTATGTTTGTCCCTCAGAACACCAGCCTTTGACACTTTCAATCCAACTTACTAAATCGCTGCACTCATTCCTCCCTTACTGCCACCCTGTCCTCACGTTAAAGCCACTCTTGTACCTCCCTGCTTTCAGATGGTGATTCACCAGCTGAGGAGACGGGCCCTCAAGCTGCCAGTGGGAGTGAAGCTGCAGGTGAGGAGGAAGATGAAGCTGGAGCATCAGCACCACCCTCTCCTGAGGAAGCCCATGCCCACACTGGGAACACGCCTTCCCTGGAGGGGAGCAGGGGGGAAGGGTCTGATGAGGTTGAAGCTCCAGGACCCAGCGGGCTGCAGCAACATGATGGGGGTAGGGAAGCTCGGGGGCCTTCTCCCCGGAGGGAGAGTATGCCAGCGAGTCCTACTGCACTGGACGCAGAGGAGGAGCGGCTGATCACTGAAATGAACACCCAGGCGATGGACATGTACACTGAGCTCATGGGTGCAGTGGGAAGGGTGCCCGAATGCATTGATGCACTGGCAAGGAGTGTGGAGCACTTCGCTGTAGCACAGGCGGATGCCATGCAATTGTTTAGTGCTGCAATTCAGTCACTGGCTGCCATGACCCCATCTCTGCCAGCTCTCATGCAGACTCAGATTGAGGCCACGCGAGCACTGGCTGCTGCCATCCTTGCTGGTTCGGACACATTTCCCCGGGGCTCTCACCGTGCCGCAGCAGGCCAGCAAACTGTGCTCCAGCAGGTTGCTCTGGATGCTGAAGTGCTGCCCCGTGGGAGTGCCAGTGTGTCGGTCGAGCAGGGAGTTGTTGTCCTCTCTCAAGATGGCAGCATTCCTGCTGCCACCACTGTCACTTCTCCACTGCACTTGCTACCGCCTGTAGGACAGACTGCTGCCGCCCATGCAGAGTTGGTGCAGTCTGCAGCCGGGCCCTCCAGGCCCAGAGCTGGTCGAGGCCGTCCTTCAAGGGCATCTGCAGTCTAAGGTTCTGACAATCAGCAGCCTTCCACCAGCCTTGCTGCAGCCACTGGGTTCCCATTACGGAGGAGCAGTAGAGTGGGAAGGGGGGAAGTGCGCAAGGGAAGGAGATCACCCTCGAAGGGAAAAAAGTAGGACATGTGACTAAATGTTGTTCATTTTTTTATTAAAGGCCGAGATTCGTGGTCAAACTTTTGTTTAGTGTTTTGGACATCATCTCCAGGTTGTGAGAACCAGTTATGTTAATGACTGTTTTTTTGTGTTTCTTTCTATTAGTTTGTCATGAGGAAATGACACACACAGAGTTTGTAAAATAAATAAGTTTTTGTATTCAAAATGTATATGTTTTGTCTTTGCAATCATTGCTGCCTTGGCCGGCTTAGGGGTTGTGGGTTGGTTTCATTCATGTTGTTCTCAATGGCAGAAGCCATTTCCTCATCAGGGGCCTAGAAGCGGCTTGCGATCAGCCGTTGACGGACGGCCCTTCCAGTTTTTACATTGTGGGCCTCCCTCCCACCTTGGTGCTGCTGATGATTATCCTCCTCATCTTCCTCCTCCTCCTCTGGTGGTGCTCCAAGGCCTGGTGGCATTGGCTGGGTCCTGAGGATTGCCAGGTTATGCAGCATGCAGCACACAACAACAAAGTGGGAGGCTCGCTCAGGTAAGTACTGCAGGGCACCTCCAGAATGGTCCAGACAGTGGAACCGTTGCTTGAGCACGCCGATTGTGTGCTTAACGATGTTCCTGGTAGCTTGATGGCTCTCGTTGTACCGCAGCTCAGCAGGGGTGTTGGGCGTACGGAGCAGTGTCATCAGCCAGGTGCACAGTGGATATCCCTTGTCCCCGAGAAGCCAACCACTTGGGTGATGCGGTGCCTGGAAAAGTTCTGCCACAGTAGTCTGGTGCAGGATGTATGCATCGTGGCTGCTGCCAGGATAGCAGGCATTGACAGCGAGTATCAGCTGTCTATGGTCACAGACCAACTGAACGTTTAAGGAATGGAACCCCTTTCGGTTGCAGAAATCCTCGGCATCCTCATGCGGAGCACGCAAAGCCACATGCGTGCAGTCAATGGCGCCCTGCACCACGGGGAAGGCCGCTATCCTCACAAAGCCCATTGCGTGCTCATGCTGCTTGGCCGGGGTCATGGGGAAAGAGATGTACTCTCGTCTCCTTTTATAGAGGGCATTTGTGACCTGACGGATGCAGCAATGGACCACGAACTGGGAGATATTGGCGATGTCCCCAGTAGCTGATTGAAATGAGCCAGTGGCATAAAAGTTGAGAGCCACTGTTATCTTCACTCGACAGAGACGTCCTGCTCCTCAGTTGAGGCTGCAGATCTGACTGCAGCAGGTGGCGGAGCTCAGTGACTACCTCCTTGCTGAAGCACAGCCTTCGCAAACACTGCTCCTCAGACATATTATTGTATGAGAATTGTTGGCAAAATACCCTGGGAGGGTAAGGTCTCCTGTACAGAGGCCTGTTGGCCCTCCTCCAACTGGCCATGATTGCCACTCTCTCTCTGCATCTCTGTGGCCTCCGAATCTGCTGGCGCAGGACGACGCCCCCAATTAGTGCAGCTCCCAAATCTCTTGGCAATTAACGTAATGAAGGTCAAAAACCAAAATACCTGCAAAGTTATGGTCAGAAGCCAAAACTACCTCAGACAGCATTGACTCAATGCAGAAGTCTCTGTTTCTCTCTCTCAAAATCTCTCTCTCTCTCAGAACGAGTGGTGCAAAAATGTCTACCACACAAATAGCCAGGAAGAGGCCCCCTTTAAATGGCACCCCCCACTGCCCCAGCCCCACAGCAACTGGGAAGCGTTCCAGTCTACCTGTCGTTGGTTGTGCCAGGCGGAAAGGAGGGGGGCGCCATTCAATTTCCGTTCCGGGGTGTCACAAGGGCGTTGCACGCTCAAATGGCGTCAAGATCTGCATGCGCAGGAGATCGGGTGGTATTGTTTAGCGCCGCCGCAAAATGTCCGGTCAATTTCGGGAGAGGCGCAGATATCGCCGCGCCCAGGCGCTAGTTGCTTTGTGCCCCATTAGTGCCCTCTTAAGGCACTAATGGGAGGCACAAGCCAACTGAATTTTTCCCCCATGACTCTATCTATGGAAAAAGCTGGAAATGGAACAGGTTTTTAAGCAAGTGCAGGGGCAGGGAAAGGGGGGAGGGGAAGAAAGAACAAAAGGGAAGGTCTGTGATAGGATGGAAGGCAGGAGAGATTAAGAGACATTCCGCTCGATTTTCAGTGTGCCATGGAGTCGGGTTTGGAGGCATGCGGGGGGTTAAATTCCCGAAATCGGGGGTCCCGACCCCATCCCGCCCCCAACCCGCCTCCATGCCAGTTTCAAAGGAGGCGGGTACCTGCCCCGCACTGGGACCCGCCTACCCGAGGCGGGAAGGGATTAGTGCCAATTAACTGCCTGTTAACAGGTATTTAACAGGCAGTTTTTAGCCTAATCCCTATTTTTAAGCTTGACCTGTGGGATTCCCAATGGCTCCAAACCACGCCAAGTTGGAGGAGTCGGGCCGTCGAGTTGAAGGGCTTGGAGGGGTCGGGATGTCGGTGTTCAGGTGAATGATGTGTGCATGAGTGCAAAGGTAATTGTGTTTGGTGTGTCTAAAGTGTTTAAAGAACTTTTACATACATTTTCTTACCTTTTCAGCCTTCCTTCCTTTAGGTTCGGGGAGTCCCTCATCTCACCGGCACAGAAAGCAGAATGGCTGTGAACTGTCAAAAGTGACAGCCTGCAGCTTTCTGTGCAGGAGAGATTTCTAACTGAGTCTGTGGAGAAGGACTCATGGTAGAAATAAGACTGTCAGTGTTTGACAGCTTCAAACAGCTGTGAAACGCTGATATTTCATCTGTCAAAACGTCTTGACAGATGAAATTTCAGTCTATGACGTCACCTGTTGCCGGGTGGCCCCTAATTGGCCTGCTGAACCCACTGGGCAGGCTCAACAATGTCAATCAAGTTAAAATCGCGTGGATTGGCCGCATCTCAATGGAGGCGGGACTACAACCCCGAAAGTTGTAGTCCCGCCTCCAACTCGACTTCTGAATGAAAATCCAGCCCATTAAGAGAGATTAAGAAATGGTGCAAGGCAAAAGGAGATGGTAATGGGACAAGTTAAGAAACAAAATATGGCTCTAGATGAAGTGTAAATGGCACTGGCAGAATGAAAGACAGCTGCCATGTGGGAGAGAGAAAAAAAATGGGAAAAAAAGGATGGGGCAGAGGTTATGGTCTGAAATTGTTGAACTCTATGTTGAGTCCAGAAGGCTGTAAAGTGCCTAGTCTGCTCTCAGTGGACACAGGTCTTGCTAATCAGAGGTGCATGTGGCAAAAATCCTAGGATAGGCCAGGAATGCACTCAGACATGCCTCCAAAGTACTGACTGAACATAACTGTGGTGGGCTCTCAATTTCCTGTAACCTTACGGATTGTGTGATAACCAAAGTAATGGTCACTCACAAAGCAGAGAGGACAACAGAAAATGTGATTTTCACCCAACCAGGGGTGTTCCATAAATCTTGTGAAAAAATAAGCATAACTGGGACTCATGTGGGTTCCCATAGTAACATTCGTGATGTTTTCCTACATTACAACAGTGACTACACTTCAAAAAAAGTACTTCATTGTCTGTATAGCGCTTTGGGAAGTCCGGTGGTCATGAAAAGCGCTATATAAATGCATGTCTTTCTTTTTATTATGTGGAAAAAGTAGGTGGTGATAAAAAAGAAGCTGTTGAGGGCAAGAACAAGTTTAGCTAGGTGGAGGAGGGCAATGGTAGTAGGAGAGTGGTTGGGGTGCTGCTTGAGAGAAAAAGAGACCACTTGATGAGAGTCTTAATTTGAGACTTAACTTGGTTTGCAATCAGAATTTTTCTTGGACAAATGACTCTCAAGCAGATTGGGATCCATGTTGTTAGACAGTGTTCATTTTTGGGTGGTAACAGAACTCATAACCATCAATGTTTCCTTTAAGAGCTGTTGTAAACAAAACCTGCACAACAGTTATTATTTTGATATGTTATAAAAATGTAATTATGAAGATATTTCATAGACTGACAGATTGATGCTGAAGAGATTAGTCGGCACCTTTAGAAACTTGCTCAGAAAATTATGTAAAACATCAACAAGTTCAAACTGCCTGATTTTTTAATAAATTTGATTTTTGTTTCAGTCCAAGTAGGCTAATGAAGGAAAAGTACTTAAAATATCTGGCAGCAGAGAGCCAAAGTGATATGAAACATCTGTAGCCTGCAGCCTTGCTTTCTTTACCAGCTGCCAAACTAAATGTTATCCATTTGAGTACCAACAGTTTACATATTGCTCCAGCATTCATTCTGCAAACAGTTCTGTAACTACCAAATAAAAAAAAACTACCACTGTTGGGCATAATATATAAAATGATGCAGGTAGCCAGTGGGCTTATCTGTCCCTTCACATTAATTATTGGAAGAAAAAGTATACATGCAGTTTAATATAGGTGTGGAACTGACACCTTGGGATGAACATTTCTCTGGTCAATAAATTTAATTAAAAAATCTAGACATGAGTGAATAGTGGTATAATGTTGGGAAAAAGCAGAGTGGAAGAAGCTTTCCCATCTAATGCTGCTTTGAGCATTGCTATCTTTCGAAAATGAATTAATGAACACAAATGAAAAGTTTATTAAAAAGGTCACTTTAACTTGTTACGGGCCAACCATAAAATAACTCATGCAAAATTATACAGCTGTGGAGGATCATTGAAAAATAAATAGTTTACTCCAGAACAGATTTGACATTAGTGAGCTTAATTAAGGGAAAAATTGTAAGTATTACCACTGACAAAAGTGAAAAATAAATGTTTTTGCCTACAGCCTCTGGCAAGTGTATTGCAATGGAGGACTAATGATAATAGTCCAATAGTACCATGGATATAGAAGGCACATAACCTCCAGCAGGCACTGCCCTAGATAACGGGTCTCTTGCAACAGAGTCAGCGAACAGGACATAGCTACCTAGGCTTGGAGTGTACCATTCTATTAATGAGATCACTCAAGCCTTATATTGCCACACACACCCTTGTTGCATACACTTCAGAAGCAGCAGCTGAACGGGCAGCAACAGTTTTTCCTACTTAAGGAGATGGCATCATTGACTGTATTCATGTAACCATTTGTGAGCCTAGCAGCAACGCTATGGCAGCCTATTACTTCATCACTGTGTGACTAAGAAAATAATGCATGCTGATGCACAATTTCCAAGGGATATGCACAATGCTTTCATTCTAAGGCAGTCAACTGTGCCATAACTCAATGGACTCCTGATTCATTGAAGATATGGGTTATGTGGTTCAACTATGATAATGGCATCTCCCCACAACTTCCGAACTCCCACTGAGAATAATAATTTTGCTGCATGCTGTACAGTACATGGGAAAAGTGGTCACAATGTATTTGAATAAAGAGTTACAGACCATGGAAGACCAAGAGGATGATAGTGTACAGCAAACCACCAGCAGCAGACTAGTCAGTGTAGGCAGGGAATTGTATCAGGACCTGATTGCCCAGAATTGGGCACTACTGCCTTCTTTTGAATGTATTTATAATTATGTCTTGGATGAAACAAATGTTCTTCAGCTCATTACTTTCTCAAAATTACCTACTTCAAAATGTGTGCACTCCTATGATTTTGTTAACATTTAGTTACCATTTCATAAAACATTTTGATACATATTTTTTTTCAGAAGAGCAATGTTGACTCCTTTTTCTATGCTAAAGATTTAATGTAATTATATTAATATCTCATTTATTAAAAAGACCCATGGCTATATTCCAAGCACTTTATAATGACCGTAACACTTTTTTTCTTTATCTGTGCATGGTATTATGAGTAAGAAGTGTGTGCGTACATGTGGAGATATTTTTAATATCAGCTGTTCATATGGAGAGGGTGTGATAGTATGAGAGTGAGTGAGCAGAAGGCAGCAGAAGGTGGAATGCATCAGGATTTTGGGTTATGTCCACCAAGATAATTTCAAGTTAACTTGATTTAACATCCAGTTATTAAGGAAACTCTGTGCTGGATTTTAATTCAGGGGCGGGCTGGGGTCGTCTAATCCGCATTTCATGTTATCCACCCAAATCTAAATCGATGTGGGAGACTGATGCGATTTTAACTTAATTGGCCAATTGAGTTCCAACGTGTGGGAACCCATGGCAAATGAGTTTTTCCAGTCTGAAAGTCACCTCCGATGACATCATCATTGCTGCTGCATTTAAGGTCTGCAACAAGCCTTGCTTCTTTTGCAGACTGCCAACCTTTTGGCCTTTCATGCTACAGGGACCTGCAGGAAGAATGGCCAGCGAGAGAGCAAGGGCTGCTCCGAGGTTTGATGACGTTGCCTTGCAGGAATTAGTTGAGGGAGCAAGAGCTCATAAAGAGGTGCTCTTCCCTTCTTCAGGGAGGAAGAAGCCTCCCCAGCTGACCAAGGCTGTGTGGGTCCAGGTGGCAGAGGAGGTCCACTCATTATCAGTAAACTGCAGAACCTGGATTCAGTGCAAGAAGAGATTTCATGACCTTCTGCGCACTGGAAAAGTGAGTATGAATTTCCCATCACCCTCAATCTGATCCCCATTGCCTTTCCTCACCAGCACTCAGCCTTAGCAATCTCTTTCTCCACATCCCACTTGACACTGACATCCATGCACCCTTACCCATTCCCTCTCTCTCTATGATCACATTCACCTAACTATTTGACTATGCAGCCCTCACACTCCCTATCACTGTGATGCTATGAAAACAACTGACAACACACAGGGAGGGCCCTTGGTCTTGTCACCTCACTCCATCTTTGTCTCCTTCTAAGTATCTATGCTATGGAATCTCGACACACACTCCTTCATTCTCATTCGACCTCCACTTGTCTCCCTCATTGCAGGAAAAGAGAGCTCACAATAAGCGAGAAAGAGCGAGGACAGGAGGAGGGGCACCCTCAGTAGCCCACCTCACCCCTGGGAGGAGGCGGTCCTGGAGATCGTAGGAGTGGAGGAAGATGCGCAAGTGGGGGACGGACAGATGGGTGCATCACAGCAAGCTGGTGACAGAATAGTTTTCCATCTCTCTCATTGACATTGCATGAGTTGCTGATAATGATTCTGAAGCTCTAACAGATGGACTAATGATCATCTGCAATATGCAATGTGCATGTAACCTTGGCATCACATCTCTGACTCGTTCCTTTACTCCCCCACAGGACCATCGCAAGCACCCGCCCCCACTAGCCAGGAGGAACAGCCTGAGCCTCCAGACTCCTCAGAGGAAGCTGCAACCTCTAAGGGTACAGCGTCAGCAGAATTCAGCGCACCCAGCACCAGCGCAGACACTCACACCTCGGTGGGACCTTCGGGACATAGAGTAGTGTTGTCACCTGATGTATCACAGCTCACAAGTGAGCATCAGCAGATTATGGAGACAGGGACAGCAGTGGAGAGTCCTAGTCGGAGGGCGCAGGACTCTGCCAGCTCGGCTCAGCTGCATGTCGACCCTTTGCCTCTAGGTCCATCCATAAGATCAGCAGTGCTGGAACTCCAGGAACAGATGCAGGAGTATCTGGCAGGTTTTGTCTCCAGGGTCGCTGCAAGTGTGGAGCGAATGGAGGAGTCCATAGCGAACATGAGCAGAGCCTTTGTGGCGTCATTGGCGCATGAACGCAACACCATGGAAAGGATGGCAACCTCCATGGAGATGATAAGTCGCCAGAGTGCAGAAAACATGGTGAGTGTTCAGAATAGAATGACATCTCTGGAGGAGCGATGGTCATCTATTGAACAGAGAAACCAGACCTTCATGGAAGTCCTTCTGAGTAGGACTGCCAGTGCAGATATGGGTCCCAATGGCCCCCTTGATGTGCGGCAAGGTGCTCTCAAGCCATTTGCAAGCACTGAGGGGGACCTGACCCATGAGAGGGAAGTTGGTGGCAGACATCAAGGAAGTGGGGGCTCCTCTCCAAGTGCTCACACTTCCATGCTACTGCAATGCCCTCGGTCAGAGCCCCACCAGAGTCCACACCCATCTGAGATCGGCGTCTCAACCCCTGCACAGCCGCAGAAGCAGTAGACTGTTGACGAGCCCTCACAGATTCGCAACCCCAGAGGACGCCCGCCAAAGGTGTCGAGACAGGAGCAGCAGGAAAGTGAGCAAGGGGCCTCCACATCTGCTGAAGCCACAGGGGAAGCACCACATAGGAGCACGTGTAAGAGAAAGATACTGCACAAATAGTCACAAGGGTAGTGACTTGCGTGAAATTTGATGTTTTCTGTGAAAAAGCCATCAGATGAATAATGTAAATAAAAAATCTGATGGCTACTGCTGTAGTTGTGGCGTGTGTCATTTCGCGAATGGGACTTTCACATCGAGGGCTTAGGATTACTTGCAATTGTCAGTATGGTGGTCAAATTGCTAGGAATCCGCTGGTCCTTGGCCATTATCGATG
Source organism: Somniosus microcephalus (assembly GCF_052327205.1). Lineage (NCBI taxonomy): Eukaryota > Metazoa > Chordata > Chondrichthyes > Squaliformes > Somniosidae > Somniosus > Somniosus microcephalus. The sequence goes on along the minus strand of NC_140993.1, from coordinate 81,661,872 downwards.
CTCAGGTAAGAAGCTGCGAGGCAAAAGTGCTTGATTGGCTAGGCTAAGCAAATCTGGCTAAGATGAGCGCATTCCTTGCATCCCGGGCAGCAATGTTCTTGAGTACTGCTGCCGCTGGTTGATGGGCCTTTCGCTTTACTCCTCCTCCTCCTCCTCCTCCTCCTCCTCATCTGAGGAGGATATGTGAGGAGCCACTTGGTCCTCAGGAATCTGCAAGCCACGATGCTGTGCCATGTTGTGAAGTGCACAGCAAACCACAATGATTCTGGAGATCCTCGCTGCTGAGCACTGCAGGGCTCCACCTGATCTATCCAGGCATCTGAAGCGCATCTTCAGCAAACCGATAGTTTGCTCGATTATGGCTCTGGTGGACATGTGGCTGGAGTTGTAGCTCTCCTCAGCTTCGTTGGATGGCCTCCTCAATGGCTGCATTAGCTACGTCTTCAGGGGCCAGCCCTTGTCTCCAAGTAGCCATCCGTTAAGTTGGTCTGGCGGACTGAAGAGCGGAGGCACACTAGACTGGCGCAGTATGAAGGAGTCATGGCAACTGCCAGGGTACTTGGCACAAACATGCAAAATTTCCTTCTTGTGGTCACACACCAGCTGAACGTTAAGGGAGTGGAAGCCCTTGCGGTTGACAAACATACCTGGATTGTGATCGGGTGCCTTAAGGGCCACATGTGTGCAGTCAACGACACCCTGCACCCTTGGAAAGCCTGCCAGATTAACTAATCCAACCACACACGCCGTGACACTTGTTTGATCCTTGATGAAATGGATGTGATTGTGCGCGATGGCAAAGTGGGCATCGGTTACCTGCATGATGCAAGTGTGTGCGGCCACCTGGGAGATGCTGCTGATGTCTGCTGCTGATCCCTGGAATGAGCCTGAGGCAAAAAAGTTGAGTGTGGTGGTGACTTTAATGGCCACTGGTAAGGGTTGTCCACCTGGTTCTCTGGCCTGCAGGTATTGTTGCAGCATTGCGCAGATGTCTCCCCCTACCACTCGCAAAAGTCAGAGCTGCCTTTGGCACTGCTGCTCAGACATGTTGAGGTAGCTGACCCTGTGTCTGTAGACCCTGTTTGGGGGGTATCTCCTGCGCCACCGGGCTTCCATGCGTTGGCCCCTTCTGGCCTGTGCAGCTTCAGGTGGGTGAGCAGCAGCTTGGCGCTCCTGTTGTTGCTGCTGCTGTTGTTCCTGGTTCTGCTGGTGCCGCGGCTGGTGTTCGTCCTCATCTAATGTCCAGAAGGGAAGGAAATAAATGGTTCCCATGCTTCTGGTAGATGCCTCAGTTGAGGAAGCGCTCAGTGAAAGTGGCGAGAGGGGTTTCCCAGGAGGTCACACTGGAGGTGGGTGTCATGCTCCAAACTTCCACAGCTGTGGTTATGCCTTCTAAAAGTTCCCCCAGACCTGAGACTACAAAGTCCTGCCACCTGCAAATGATAGCTGATCAAATCTCCTCTTTAATGGTTGAGCTGCTGCTGATAGTCAGCAATCCAATTGTGCTCCCGCCAGGTTTCATGTCGTGTTTCAGAACAGGCGTGTTTCACGTGGGAAAAGGGTTAAAATTGCAAAGGCCTTTCAAAACGGCATTATAGAGGCAATTTATTGCTTGTTAAGGGCCTTAACGGCCTATCCCGCCTCTTGGAGGCAGGACGGAGACAGGACCATTAGACACGAATTAATGAAAATTGCTTGGAGGCGGGATAGAGGCAGGGTTGGGCCCGCATGCCAGTTTTTGGAATTTTAACCCCCCACACGCCTCCAATCCTGCCTCCACGGCCCAATGAAAATCCTGCCCAGAGAGTCCTCAAAATTGCTTGGGGACCTGATTGTAGCTATTACGCTGTCACGCCTTCCCTCTAGCACTGACCCTGCCAGAATACGCGGGGTCAGGAGATGGCATCTAATTAGCATAGGCCAGGTGGTTGCCTGCATCACTACTGGAACATCATGGATGTCCACCAGCCATACACATCAGATACTCTGGTGTCTGCTGCCATCCTGGGAGGGGAGTCCCAGTCCACTCCAAGGAATCTGTTTCCTGGTACCTACAAGCTTTTTACATGGGGAGAAGAAGAAGAAGAAAACTTGAAAAAAAATACCTTTCCTTCAAGGGTCTAGGCTGCTTTCCTGGCCTGAAACCCATTACCCTAGTGGATCCCAATTTCAGGAGGCCTCATCTCACTGGGCATATTGGGCTCCATACTTATGCTGGGTCCCACTAAGGCCAGGGAAGTGGGAACTTGTAGCATAGAGACCATGTTTGGAGTGGACAGAGGTTCTGCCCCAGATATGGCTGCCTGGAAACTACCAACAAAATCCTATCGGGATTCTGGTCTACATCCTGGGCCTTTCACTGCAATCCCGCCAGGGTTACTCCAGTAGTGTGTCAGCAGCTTCACACATTTTCAGGGTCAAAATCTCTTGTTGTAGTGTTACTTCAATTTCCTCAAACATTAGTTTTCATGGCAAGCCTTTATCACAGCATCAATATAAATACTATTTCCTGTTTATAACTTTCCTGTGATGCTCCAGAAATCTGAGCTCTGTGGTTACCAGAAGAAAATAATAATTCAAATGGCAATTTTTTTTAGGGCAAAGGTTACTTTGCAGTAATCTTCTTTTAAATTACTGAGTAATTTCATACATTTAAAAATCATTGACCCACCGATCACTGTTTATTTAGGTAGCTGATTGAGCAATGGTGTCTTTAGCAAATCCAAAAGGAAAATTTGAACTAATTTGAAGATAGGATTCAGATGAAGTAATTACAGAAGTTCAAGTCGTGTAATTTATTTAGCATATGAAAACTTGGCATGTAATTCAAGCCGTTTTACAGCATTGTCATCACTAGCATGCAAAGCATGTAGGCCATCAGATAGTTTAGTTGGCGGGCATGATTCAATGATGTGGGACGTGGTTTGTATTTGTCCGCAAAGACATTTGTCATCATCACAAAGGCCCCATAGGTGAACATTTGAGGTGCACTCTTCCTGTCCAGTTCGAAAGCAGTTGATCTGTAGGGTCGGAGATATATGGTGATTTATAGGATCATCTGCTGTCAATGCCAGCAAGTTGGCAAGGAAAAGTCAAAGGAATCAGGAAAGGTTGACCATATTGGGTGTCTCGAAGAGAACCATGTTGATAGTGGATAGAACAAATCAAAGTGAATTGGCAACTTGACTTTGTCACAAAGTCTAGTCACCAATTTTGCTACTTTATCTAAGCGATGGAGATATGGAGGAGCTATATTGCAAAGGATTGGTAACCATGGAAGAGGAGTAGCACACAGTGTGCCTGACACAAGATGCATAGTAGCATGGAGTTGAGTATCCAATAAATTAGTGTATGGAGAGCAAGCCCAAACAGAAGCACAATATTCCCCAACTGAAAAGCAAACTGCAAGAGCATAAAGTGCAGGCATTCAAATTGCTGTTCCATGGCATTTCTCATTAATAACAACAACAAATTGTATTTATATAGTGCCTTTAGTGTAGTAAAATATCCCAAGGCGCGTCACAGGAGTGTTATAAAACAAAATTTTACATCGAGCCACATAAGGAAAAATTAGGGCAGATGACAAAAAGCTTGGTCAAAGGGATAGGTTTTAAGGAGCATCTTAAAGGAGGAAAGAGAGGTTTAGGAAGGGAATTCCAGAGCTTAGAGCCTAGGCAGCTGAAGGCACGGCCAGCAATGGTTCAGCAATTAAAATCAGGGATGCGCAAGAAGCCAGAATTAGAGGAGCATAGATACCTCGAGGTTGTGGGGCTGGAGGAGATTACAGAGATAGGGAGGGGTGAGGCCATGGAGGGATTTGAAAACAAGGATGAGAATTTTAAAATCGAGGCACTGCTTAACCGGGAGCCAATGTAGATCAGCGATCACAGGAGTGATGGGTAAACGGGACTTGGTGCGAGTTAGGGCACAGACAACCGAGTTTTGGATGTCCTCAAGTTTACATAGAATAGAACGTGGGAGGCCGGCCAGGAGTGCATTGGAATAGTCAAAGTCTAGAGGTAACAAAGGCATGGATGAGGGTTTCAGCAGCAGATGAGCTGAGGCAGGTGCGAAGACGAGTGATGTTATGGGGGTGGAAATAGACGGTCGTTGTGAAGGCGCGGATATGTGGTCAGAAGCTCATTTCAGGGTCAAATATGACACCAACGTTGTGAAGAGTCTGGTTCAGCCTCAGACAGATACTAGGAAGAGGGATGGAATGGATGGCATGGGAATGGAGTTTGTGGCAGGGACCGAAGACAATGGGTTGGATTTTACCAACTTCAGCGGGTCCGTGGCGGGTCCCGCCTCGCTGCTGGCTCCAGTCTTCTGTCCAAAATGATTTTCCCCTGATTGGGCTTGTTAAGTCCGCCCAGCGCTTTTGCCGGCCAATTGCAGGAAGCGGGTGTGATGATGTCATTTGATGATGTGCCATCAGCCGGTTTCCTTAAAGGGACCATGCCCTAATTTAGTTTGACAGTTGTGCTGTCAGTGTTCTACAGCATTAAGGTGCTACAAATACTGACAAGCACTGCGCAGAGGTGCACGGCTGCACCCTGCCTCTCCCAGCATACAGAAAGGTTCTCTTCCCTTCCAATGGGCGGAAGAGACCTCCCCAGGAGATTAACGCAGCCTGGTTGCACATTGCACAGGAGGGCACAATGTTGTCAGGAGGACCAGGCTGCAGTGCCACAAACCTTTCAATGATCTCAGTAGATCACAAAAGGTTACTGCAAAGCCACACTCAACCACATCCTGCTGTGCCACTCATCACATCCCTCTGCCTTCCCTACCCTACTCCTACAGATCCTTACTCACACCAACTTACCTTGCACCTCCACCCACCCCTCTCTATCTACATTAGCAATTCTCCATCTCACTAGCCACCCCTCACACTCACCCTCATCCTAGTCCAATCATACCAACTAACAACACACAAGGGTAGGCACTTGGATGTTTTAGCCAATGTTCATGTGAAGTTTCTGTTAATGTGCTGTTAAACATTGAAACCTTTATTTTGAACACTTTACGTTCTTGGACAGATCTGTGTGCATGTTTGGAAGTGGCTTAGTGAGTTGCAGTGAATGGTTAGACATAACAGTACCCCCCACAATGCTGATGTGTGTGAAAGGAATGGCTTGGGCATTGTAGGGATGCTTTATGGTGTTGGTGTGGGGTGGTGCCAACCTGGTGCATCATGTGGTAGCCAGGGTGTACAGCGTCAAGTGAAGTAAATCTGGTATGGTGAGGCCATCCTGGCGTCCCGGGCAGCAAGGTGCTTGGGTGCTGATGCGCTCTGTCCTGTGCAGCATCAGGTGATTGCGAAGAAGGCTGGTGTTGTTGTTGGCGCTGCGGGTGTGCCTGGTGCTGCTGGTGTTGGGACTGATTGTGGTGGGAATCTGAGGACCAAGGTGAGATAGTTTCAAGGGCACCGATGCTGATGTAATAGATGGCAGGTGAACTTGAGATAATAGAAGCATTCTGTCAATGGTGAGAAAGGTTGTTCTAATGAAGTGACACTGGATAGACAGTTTACTCCAAACCCTTGAAATCTGCATAAAGCTCAAGCTCAAATGCAGTAAGCAACAGCTTCTGAGCTTAGAAAGTGAACAGCTGTGAGATGGGAGCTTTTATAGCACATTTTCAGCTGTCAAGTAATGAGATGATTCCATGGTCATTCAACTCCCGACCTGCTTACCTGATGTGATCCCCGAGCAGTGTAGACCCCATGGGTGACCTGGTGAACTCTGAAGGTGAGCGCAAAATAGTTCTTAATGGTCTGTTAACAAAGTCATAATGACCTGAATTGTCTGCCCCACCACGGCGTGTCGGGTCCACTCAGCGCTGACAGACCTGATATTTGGGAAAGGTGCGTGGCGGCGGGTTGACAGCGGGGTCCCAACCATTTTCCCACCCGACCCACCACCGATTGTGCCCGCTGACCCCCCGAAAAATTTCCCCCAATGGCTTTGGTCTTCCCAATATTTAATTGGAAAAAATTTCTGCTCATCCAGTACTGGATGTCAGACAAGCAGTCAGACAGTTTAGAGACAGTGGAGGGGTCGAGAGAAGTGGTGATGAGGTAAAGTTGTGTGGAAACTGATGCTGTGTTTTTGGATGATGTCGCCGAGGGGCAGCATGTAGATGAGAAATAGGAGAAATTAATAAATATAAAATTTGTCTTTTTCTTCACTCTGTTTGTTTGTCTTCAATTCTTTGTCTCTGTTTGTTCTGAGACATATTTATCTCTGTATCTGTCTCCAAACTTTTCTCTTTTCACCTGCCTCTTTCTGTAGACCTTCTATCTGTCTCTTTTCCCTTTTGTATGTGTCCCACTCTCTGCCTATATCTTCCATGCCACTTACCTGTCTGTATCTGTTTCTGAGTATGTTGTTTCTTTCTGTATATGCTTCTTACGCATGTCTGTTTATGCTTCTCATGCATGCCCTTCATTTATTTGTCCAATTTTGCAATTTGCAACAGTCTACATTCATGTCACCCTACAGATATGCATTAGACTTAAAACATTTAATTATTTACGTTTTTAACACTTAAATTGCACTCTATAAAAAGTTCAAAAAACAGACATAACACACAACTGTAAATAACCCAGATTATACTAAGCCTCTTACATGTGTTGCCATTTGCTAAATAATGCTAATGAAATTAAGAACATAAGGCATAAATCTTCCCATGGTTTCTGGTGAGTTTAGAGCTTAAAATGAGCATAACAGCATTTTTGGAGGTGGATTCTGGGCCGAGACCCATTTCTACCAGGTTTCCACCTCAAATGGCAGCACAGTAGTTTCTGTGGCAGCCTGATGCCTTGTTTGTAATGTTAATGACGAAGAAGCTACAAGATTATAATATAGGAGAATGAGAAAGCGAATGAGGAGGATGTACCCTATAAAATATTACCTCCCCAAAGACTTTACAGACCATCTAAAGCTCATGAAGTTCTCAGTTGCCCTGAACTTGCATCTTTCTCTGGTTTCTCTCCTATCATCTCTCATGGCCTCTCTACGCTCATCTAGTTCATGAGACCCACCTCCTGATTTCTTAACCCTATTCCCACTAAACTACTGACCATCCAATTTCTTTCCTAGCCCCCATGCTAGCTAATATTGTAAATGGTTCCCTCTCCTCAGGTACAGTCCCCTTCTCTTTCGAATCTGCCATCATCATCCTTCTCCTCAAAAAGCCCACCCTTGGTCCCTCTGTCCTTGCAAGCTACTGTCCTAGTTCCAACCTCTCTTTCCTCCCAAAGTCCTTGAATGTGTTCTTGCCTCTCAAATCCATGCTCATCTTTCCTGTAACTCCATTTGAACCTCTCAAATCAGGTTACCACTCCACCACAGCACTGAAATGGTCCTAATCAATGTCACAAACAACATCCTCTGTGATTGTGACTCTGGTGAACTATCCCTCCTCATCCTTCTCAATCTCTGTGCAGCCTTGGAAATGATTCCCTGAACCATCCTCCTCCAATCGTTCTCCCTTTGGTGACATCATCCAAATACATGACATCAGGTTCCACATGTATGCTGACGACACTCAGCTCTACCTCACCACCACCTCTATCGAGCTCTCCACTGCCTCTGTATTGTTCAACTGCTTGTCTGATATCCAGTCCTGGATGAGCTGCAATTTCTTCCAATTAAACATTGGGAAGACTGAAGTCATTGCCTTCAGCTACCATCACAAACTCTATTTCCTTGCCACCAAGTCTATCCCCCTCCCTAGCCACTGTCTTAGGCTGAACCAGACTGTTCGCAACCTTGCCGTCCTATCTGACCCTGAGCTGAGCTTCCGACTCCATATCCCCTCTATCAATAAGACTGCCTACTTCCACCTCCAAGCATCGCCTGTATCTGCCCTTGCCTTGGCTTATCTGCTGCTGAAACCTTGATCCATCCGTTTGTTATCTCCAGACTCGACTAATCCGATCCTCTCCTAGCTGGCCGCCCATCTTCCACCCTTCATAAACTTGAGCTCATCAAACACTCTGCTGTCCATCTCCTAACTCGCACCAAGTCCCGTTCACCCTTCACCCTTGTGCTCGCTGACCTACATTGGCTCCAATGTTTCCCCTAATTTTCTTTAAGGTGCACAGCTCATTCACAGTTTCACACATGACTTAGCGTTGAAAAGCCAGTCCGGGACTGCGCGGGACCGGCAAGCAGCTGCACAGCCGCAAACGTTGACTGGCTCCCAGTGCACCAATGCTTAAATTCCAAAATTCTCATCCTAGTGTTCAAATCTCTCCATAGCCTCACCCCTCCTTATCTCTGTAATTTCTTCCAGCCCTACTGTGGTGTATGTAACCTGTTCCACCTTAAGAGAACTTAAGCCTGTTCCACCTTAAGAGATGTACTACTTTCTCTGGCTGCTGTATACGTAATACCGGTGGTGACCACCGGTATATAAGCACTGTGTAGTAATATTGTATTTAGTATAAGTCCTGACCTCCAACCAGTAAAGACCTGTTGAACTTTAATCTTGTAGTCTGTGTTAGTAATTACAACTAGAACACACAGACTTAACAGTGGCGACGAGTCCGATTCTTACCCTGCGGCAGTTTATATCCACGGCGGCTTCGTCCACAGAACGGACGTCGAAGAGAGGCTTCCACCCTCATCACCCTGCTGGAAAACACGTCGCGCGGCAGACATCGAGAAACCAGAGTGCAGAAGACATCCTGAACTCGAAGCCTCCATCAGCGGCTGTCAGCTATCTTCTTTCTACCTCGGTGGTGGGTAAGCCGGGCAGCAACGCGACCAGAAAGTCGGCCGCGTTGGCTGTACAGACGGGGAGGGAAGACGGAGGAATAAGGGCGGTGAGATCGATCACGACCGGAGATAAGGGCCGGGCCACATTCGGGCCGAAAGGCGCAGCACGGGGACATCGATCGCGGCTGGTGATAAGGGCCGGGCCGCATTCGGGATAAAAAGGCGCAGCGTCTGGGGCAACTGAAGGCGTGAGAGCCGCGGTGAAGCGGAGACAGCGTCGGGGGATGGGTGAAGACCGCCAAGCGCGGGAAAACCACCATTTTGTAGGCGGAGGATGAAGACAAGAGCGGGAAGCCGCCATCTTGGATAAAAATTAAAATAAATTAAATTGCAATGATGCCTAAACATGGGAACATTAATACCTTTGATAGCGACATCGAAGATTGGGCCATGTATGTAGAACGCATACAAAATTATTGTAAAGCAAATAAAATCCCAGATGAAGAGAAAGCACTAACATTATTAAACTTAATGGGTGCGAAGACATACGGGCAATTGAAACACCTTTTATCACCAGATGAACCGGCGGATAAGACGTTCGAGGAGATTGTTACTGTCCTGAAAAATCATCTAAACCCCACGCCGCTGATGCTAGCGGAACGATTTAAATTTTACAGCAGAAGGCAGCTGAAGGATGAAAGCAATGCTGAATATTTAATGGAATTGCGTAAGCTAGCAAAGTACTGTCAGTTTGGAACGAGACTGACAGAGGCACTACGAGATAAATTTGTGTGTGGTTTATTAAAAGAAGATACACAAAAGCGACTGCTCGAGGAGAATGAGCTGACGCTTGAGAAAGCGGACACTATGGCAGCAGCACACGAAGCCGCAGCGAAAGGCACGGCAGTAATGCAGCTACGGTCACCGGAACTCAGTACAAATAAATTGGGTTTGAGTACTGTAAAATGTTATCGTTGTGGAAAGACAACGCACGATCAGAACCAGTGTTGGTTTAAAAACCAAGAATGCAGAACGTGTGGCAGGCTTGGCCACATAGCTAAAGTATGCCGGTCAGGAAAGAAGACCAGCAACAAAAAGTCACCGCAAGGAAGATACATAAAGGTACACAAGGTGACAAAGAACAGTTCGACCGAACAGAAGTCAGATTCAGACACTAGCAGTAATGAACTGGGTAGCTTAAGAGTACACAACGTTGGTAAGGATGCAGATCTCCAGACAATTTGGGTCACCCTTCAGATAGCAGGAGTCCAAGTAAAGATGGAATTGGACACTGGATCGGCATTGACGGTCATGAATAAGAAAGATTACAAAAGGTTATTCCAACATATTCCCCTACGGGATACGGAGATTATATTGAAAACATACACGGGGCAAAGAGTGTACCCATTCGGAAATATAGAGGTAAAAGTGGTCCACAAGGGCGAAGAAAGCCAAGTAATGGACTTATATGCGCTGCCTGAAGGAGTCCACCACTACTGGGACGGGAGTGGATTAGGAAAATGAATATGGACTGGCACTCCTTGAAGGCACTAACGGTAGATTCCGGGGAAACAGATGTCAAACCTAAACGATTGTCCAAAATATTGGATGATGCTAAAGAGGTGTTCCAGCAGGGACTGGGAACACTGAGAGGAATTACGGCAAACATCAAGATTGATGAACATGCACACCCAAAATTTTTTAAAGCCAGACCGGTACCCTATGCAATACGACCGACTGTAGAAGCGGAACTGGAAGCGCTAGAACGTTCAGGTGTACTGTCTAAGGTAGATTGGAGTGAGTGGGCTCCGCCCATTGTTCCCGTTATGAAACGTCCTTCGAGCAACAAGCCAGGAGAACCAGGGAAGGTTCGCATCCGTGGAGATTTCAAAATCACCGTTAATCCGGTGCTTCACACGGTGCAGTATCCGCTTCCGCGGATTGAGGATATTTTTGCTTCGTTGTCTGGCGGGAAACACTTCACCAAGATAGACCTGGCGCAGGCGTACTTGCAGATGGAGGTTGAAGAAGAGTCATGCCAATACCTCACGATCAACATGCATCGAGGTTTGTACCGGTACAATAGGCTGGTTTTTGGAGTGGCATCGGCTCCAGCAATTTGGCAGAGGGCCATGGAGCAGGTATTACAGGGAATTCCAGGCACACAATGTTACCTGGACGATATTCTGATTACAGGTGATGGTGATGAAGAACACCTCGCAAACTTGGAACTGGTGCTCAACAGACTGAAAGAGTATGGACTTAGAGTTAATCGGCAGAAATGTGAGTTCTTCCAGAAGCGGATCTCGTACTGTGGTCATGTCATTGACCGGGAGGGGCTTCATAAGTCTCCTGACAAGATAGAGGCAGTTGTAAAGGCTCCCGCTCCGGATAATGTCTCTCAGTTGAGGTCGTTTCTAGGATTGATTAACTATTACCATAAATTTCTACCAAATCTATCCACGGTACTGCACCCGCTAAACGCTCTTTTACAGAAGGGGGTACCATGGGAATGGAGCGAAAACTGTAAGAAGGCATTTCGCAAAAGCAAAGAATTGATCACCTCAGAGGAAGTGTTGGCTCACTTCAACCCGACACTGCCTATTCGGTTGGCTTGTGATGCTTCTCCATATGGTATTGGGGCAGTACTCTCACACAAGTTGCCAAATGGCACGGAAAGGCCAGTCGCGTTTGCATCCAGATCATTGACCTCCGCTGAGCGCAACTATGCGCAGATCGATAGGGAGGCTCTCAGCCTTGTATGGGGAGTGAAGAAGTTTAATCATTACCTGCAGGGCCAAAAATTCACACTTCTGACAGACCATCAGCTGTTGGTATCCATTTTTAACCCTAAGAAGGGTGTTTCAGTGATGACAGCACAGCATCTCCAGAGATGGTCCCTTTTCCTAGGGGCACATCAATATCAAATAGAATTCAAAGGTACGAAGCAGCATGGCAATGCTGATAGGCTGTCGCGCCTGCCACTACCTGAAGAAGAAGAAACGACGAAAGTTGACCCTGTTGAGTTATTTCATTCGACCATCATCGAGTGTTTACCAGTCACCAATGCAAGTATTGAAAGAGAAACCAGGAACGACCCGACACTGTCCAGAGTCTACGAGGTGACAGTGAAAGGATGGCCAACACGTGGTGATCCTCTGTTACCGGCATTCTCGGCAAGGCGAGACCAGCTGTCCGTCTGCCATGGTACTTTGATGTACGGGACAAGAGTGATTATTCCTCCCAAGTTAAGGGAAAGAGTTCTAAAAGAACTGCATGAAGGTCATCTGGGGGGAGTTAAGATGAAAAGTCTTGCTAGGGCTTATGTATGGTGGCCAGGTATTGACCAACAGATAGAGGAGTTGACGAAAAGCTGAGCTGGGTGCCAAAAAGTGCAAAATGCACCTCCGATCGCACCACTACACCCATGGGAATGGCCTTCAGCCCCATGGCAACGCATACATATTGACTTTGCTGGTCCATTCATGGACTCCATGTTCCTAATTGTGGTGGACGCACATTCCAAATGGCCAGAAGTGATCAAGATGAATACCACTACTTCAGAAAAGACAATTGCGGTGTTAAGAACAATATTCGCAAGGAACGGATTGCCAGAACAGATCTGTTCGGACAACGGACCACAGTTCATGTCAGAAGAATTCCAAAAATTCTTAAAGAAGAATGGGGTGAAACATATTGGCCTAGAAATTGAGTTTGCGCTGCGCCAGGGCTTTAGCGCCGGAAGTTAGCGCCGGCGCTAAAGCCCTTTGCGCCTGCCAAAAATTCAGTAGCGCCGCGCCCAAACGGCTGCCGGTGCTACTGAAGGGTTTTAGCGCCTGAAAACTGGCGCAACGCGCCGCATTGCGGCGCTATTCCGGCGCTGCGGCGCCCGCTGCGGTGCGGCAGGCTCGGGAAGTGCAGGCCTCCTCCTTCCATTAAGGAGGAGCTGCCTGCACCCGGCCGCGGCCCGCGCAAATCTCATCAAAAATGAGCCCGGCACCTCGGACAAGTGCCGGGCTTGCATCTGTTCCGGGGGGGGGTGGGGGGGAGAAGCCCGGGGAGGGAGCTGCGGGCAGGCGGCCGGCGGGAAAGCGGCCGGCCGCCGCGCCTCCTTAAAGCGCTGGCGCAGACTCCGGCAACACTCGTTTGCCGGAGTCTTAGTTGCGGCTGCCACTGGCGAGGCGGCCGCAACTGAATTTCGGCTTGGGGCCGGGTTACCACGGCAACCGGGACGCTGCGCACACCGATGACATCATCGGTGCCGGCGCAGCGCTACCGGTCTACCGCCGCGGAAGGGCGCCAGGCAATTTAGGAACCGGCGCCAATTGCAGCGCTAGGCCCTCTAGCGCCGCAAAATCGGTGCTAAGGGCACTGAATTTCTAGGCCTATACCTCTGCCCCATATCATCCGGCGACAAACAGGTTGTCTGAGAGATTTGTCTAAACATTCAAAAAGGCTATAAAGGCCATGAACGATGATCAGATTCCGCTACAGCACAAGGTGGACAATTTCCTAATGGCATATCGAAACGCCGCTCATGCAGTGACTAACCAAAGTCCTGCCATGATGTTTTATAACAGGAGGTTGCGGTCCAGGTTGGACTTGTTAAAACCAAATGTGCAGAGAGAAGTGGAAAACAAACAGTTCCGGCATATTAATAACAAGACCACTCGAAGTTTCGACGTAGGACAACCAGTGTTGGCAAGGGGCTATGGAAACGAAAAATGGCAGTCCGGAACAATTCGGGCCAGACAAGGACCTCTGATGTACACAGTAGATATTGGTAACAATGTGATCAGGCGTCATGCGGATCAACTGGTAGAATCGAGAGCAAGGGTCGAACCCATGGTTGCGACAGAGACAACTGTGGAAGACGTTAATGAACCTGAAGCATCTACCTCGGCAGGGAATGTACCTGATGATGATAACACCCAATGCATGGGAGACCAACTAGAGGAGTCACCTCAGCAACAGGAATCAGAGACCACTGAAAGGCGTTATCCAAACTGAATCAGAAGGCCTCCTGAGAGACTGAACCTTCGAACTGTTTATACCTGAAGTTATATATGTTATTATGTTATGTTAAATGGGGATATGACTGTTAAGCTAAAAAGGGAGGATTGTGGTGTATGTAACCTGTTCCACCTTAAGAGAACTTAAGCCTGTTCCACCTTAAGAGATGTACTACTTTCTCTGGCTGCTGTATACGTAATACCGGTGGTGACCACCAGTATATAAGCACTGTGTAGTAATATTGTATTTAGTATAAGTCCTGACCTCCAACCAGTAAAGACCTGTTGAACTTTAATCTTGTAGTCTGTGTTAGTAATTACAACTAGAACACACAGACTTAACACCTACAATCCTCAAGAACTCTGGGCTGGATTTTAATACTGGAGGCATGTAGGAGGTGGGACTACAACTTTCGGGGTTGTAGTCCCGCCTCCATCGAGTTGTGGCCAACCCACGCGATTTTCACTTGATTGACCTTGTTGAGCCCACCCAGCGGGCTCAGCAGGCCAATTAAGGGCCACCCGGCAACAGGTGATGTCACAGATTGACATTTCATCTGTCAAGAGCTTTTGACAGATGAAATATCAGCATTTGACAGCTCTTTGAAGCTGTCAAACACTGACAATCTCAGGCTGATTTAGAGATCTCTCCAGAACAGAAAGCAGAATGCTGCAGATTTTGGCAGCTCGCGGCCATTCTGCTTTCTGTGCCGGTGAGATGAGGGACTCCCGAGACCTGAAAGAAGGAAGGCTGTAAAGGTAAGAAAAGGTAAGTAAAACTTCTTTAAACACTTTACACACACCAAACACACTTACCTCTGCACTCATGCACCCATCACTCACCTGAACAATGGACATCTGAAACCCTCCAAGCCCTTCAGCCCGATGGTCCGCCTTGCTAACTTGGTGTGGTTTGGAGCCATCGGATATCCCACACTTCAGGAATAAAAATAGGGATTAAGCTAAAACCTGCCTGTTAACTAGCTGTTAACAGGCAGTTAATTGGCACTAATCCCCTTCCCGCCTCGGGGAGGCGGCTCCCAGCACAGGTTGGGTATCCGCCTCCTTTGAAACTTGCATGGAGGTGGGTTGGGGGGCGGGTTAGCGGGCAGGATGGGTTCATGCCCCCCAATTTCGAGATGTTAACACCCCACACTCCTCCAATCCTGCCTCCACAGCCCAATGAAATCCTGCCCTCTGTTTTCCTTCAATTCTAGAATCTTCTGCATCTCCCACTCCCTTTGCCCCACTATTGGTGGCCGTGTCTTTAGGGCCAGAATTTTACCTACGCTGAGAGGACAGGATCGGAGGCGGGTCAGCTGTGAAATTTGAAATGATTGACAGCAAGTCGGGACCCACCTCTACACTAGTCTCCCAGGTGTCAGGTCTGTCAGCGCTGAATAGGCTTGACAACAAGCGGCGGGGGAGGCAATTTAGATCATTAGTTGGATTGTTAAGAGGCAATTAAGTATTATTTTAAGCTTACCTTTAGATTTTTAGAATTCGGCAATAGCTTCCCCGCTGCTGGGAGATCACGTCAGGTAAGGAGGTTGGGTGTTGTGTCAGCATGGGATGATTTACTAACTTGACAGCAGCAAATGGTCTATAAAAACTCCCATTTCATAGGTCTTCACTTTGCAAGGTTAGAAGCTGTTGCTTACTGTATTTGGAAGACAGATTGAGCTTTCTGCAGCTTGCAAGTGTTTGGAGCAAACTCTCTATCCAGTGCCACCTCATTGGAACAACCTCTCTCACCATTGACAGATTGCTTCTGTCATCTCAACCTCACCTGCCATCTATTCCATCAGCATCAGTGCCCTTGAAACTATCTCATCTTGGTCCTCAGAATTCCACCACGATCAGCCACAACACCAGCAGCACCAGGCATACCAGCAGCACCAACACCAACACCAACCTTCTCAACAATCAGCTGGTGCTGCACAGGACACAGGGCATTAGCACCTGACCACATTGCTGCCCGGGAGACCAGGGATGGCCTCACCATGGCCAGATTTACTTCACCTGATGCTGTACACCCTGGCTGCCACATGATGCGCCAGGTCGGCACCACACCACACGAACACCATAAAGCATCCTTACAATGCCCAAGACATTCCTTTCACATTCATTACCGTTGTGGGGGGTACCGTGGTGTCACATCATTCACTGCAACTCACTAAGCCACTTCCAAAGGTGCACACAAATCTAGTAAAGTGTTGAAAATAAAGATTTCAATATTTGACAGCACATTAAAGAAACTTCACATGAACATTGCCTAAAACAACCAAGTGCCTACTCTTGTTCGTTGTTAGTTGGTATGATTGGACTAGGATGAGGGTGAGTGTGAGAGGTGGCTAGTGAGATGGGGAAGTGATAATGTAGATAGAGACCTATGGGCGGAGGTGCAAGGTAAGTTGGTGTGAGTAAAGATGTGCAGGAGTAGGGTAGGGAAGGCAGAGTGATGGGGATGTGATGAGAGGCACAGCAGGATGAGGTTGAGGGAGGCTTTGCAGTAACATTTCATGATCCACTGAGATCATGGAGAGGTTTGTGCCACTGCAGCCTGGTCCTCCTGACGACACCCCTGCTTGTGCCCTCCTGTGCGATGTGCAACCAGGCTGTGTTAACTCATGGGGAGGTCTCTTCCGCCCATAGGAAGGGAAGAGGAGCTCCCTGCATGCAGTGACTCCCTCCATAAGCATATGGAGGGAGTCATGGGAGAGTCTGGGTGCAGCCATGCACCTTTGTGCAGTGAATGTCAATGTTTGCAGCCTCTTAATGCTGTAGAACACTGACAGCACTACTGTCAAAGTAAATTTGGACATGGCCCCTTTAAAGAAACCGGCTAATGACGCATCATCAAAAGACGTCATCAGACCCGTTTCCATTTAATTGGCCAGGAACCTCGCTGGGCAGGCTTAACAAGCCCAATCATCATAAAATCACTTCAACCACGCTACCGACCCCAGCCGTCCCGGGCCCGCCTCAGTAGGCGAAATCACGGCCCAGGTGTCTGGGCTTTAAGCTTTGGAATTCCCTCCCTAAACCTGTCTATCTCTCCTCCTCTAACATGCTTCTTAAATCTTACCTCTTTAACCAAAAGTTAGTTTTGTCTTTAGTCACCTGTCTTAATATCTCCTTCTTTTGCTTGGTGTCAATTTTTGCCTGATTAGGCTCCTGTGATGCGCCTTGGAATGTTTTCTTACATTAAAGGCACTATATAAATGCAAGTTGTTGTTTTTCTTCTTCTTGTATTGTGATCTTGCTCCTTTTTATGGGAACCTCTGGCTGTTCCTCCACCAAGACATACTTTTAATGTACCAAAAAATCTCACATGAACCTTCTATTGTAGTTACGTTACAGTGTATCCAGTCTTTCTAACCATAAAATGCTTACCTGCTGCTCCACAAACTTGCTGCTGCCATTCTAAGCTTTCGAAAGACTGCAATTGTCAATTTCCAACTCCCCCAGCTCAGTATTCCCATGTTACATGGAAATCATGCTCAGCCAACGCCAATGGATATTTAAATGAGCTGACCCCTCATTTACGATGGGATCAGTGCTAGTGTGGATCGGCTGGAGTGAAGTCCCGGTTCAGCAACACAACATCAGGTCAACTCGCCCCGTGGAATTTTGGGCCTGCCTTCTCTTGTTATGATTGGACCTGGCATGTACTCAATATATGCTTACTGAATTATCTTTACCTTTGTTAATTGTTTAAAATAACAATTCCATGCTTCTTCCTTTGGGGGGTGAAATTGGATAAAGCCTAAAAATGGGCATGGGGAGCGCGAAGCATGATGTGCCCGCACCCGTTCAAACTGGTGCTAGCGGCATGCAAAATTCGTGTTGCCTGCTCGTTATAATGATTGGAGCGCTGATCTCAGCATTAAACATGCTGCTGGTTGGCTTAGTGCTCAACATGGGGGCCAATATCGGGTGCAGTCTACTGGCCAATAAAATTTGTCCTAGGCTCTCTGCACTACTTAAAGGGGAGGTGCGTTGTTGCAGAAGCGCCTCATTGTCAGTCTGGATGAAGTCATGGCCCAACAGGAAAAAGAGCGAGGAGGTTTTCTGATGTGGAACCGGAGGCCTTGGCCCTGGAAGTTCACAGATGACGTGAGGTCCTCTACCCACTGAGGGGGCAGGAGGCCTTCTAGGCAGCACACCAGAAGGCTGTGGGAGGAATTAGCTCAAGCTGTCAGTGCCACCAGTGTTGTCCCCAGGATCTGGATCCAGTGCCGCAAAAGGTTTAATGACCTCACACGAGTGATCAAGGTGAGTGAATGCATCTTCAAATGCCATATCCCAACATCTGCACCACCAGCCTCACAGGAGGGGAAGGCCGACTGCAGAACCTCATGGAGCTGGAGAACAGAGTGTTGGAGATAACTACAGGGGCCATAACTGAGTCCGTGGCAAGCGGCGAAGTTGAAAGCATTGCTGATGATGACGGTATGCTCATACCTAATCCTTCTTCTCACATTCCATTTCCCCCTCACCCCACAATCTGTTCTCACTTGCAAGCTGCTGATGGTGTAAGCATGCACATCTTGCTTTCCCCGCCTCCCCTCACCACAACCTGACCCTTGTGCCTTCATCAGCCCAGCCTGTCCCTGAAGTTATGGAGGAGGAGAGTGAAGGAAAATATTCTCCTCGTCTGAAGATGCCTAATGAGCACCTTTCTCCTCCTCCACTTGCATTACTCTCTGCTGCGCAATGTTGTGCAGGATGCAGCAGACCACTATGATTCTGGACACCCTTGCTGGCGAGTACTGAAGGGCGTCTCCAGACCTATCTAGGCATCTGAAGCCCATATTCAACATGCCGGTGGCTTTCTCTATGATGCACCTGGTGGGCATGTGGCTCTCGGTTGTAGCACTCCTGCTCCTTATTAGTAGGGATCCTCACAGGTGTCATGAGCCAACTTTGAAAGAGGTATCCCTTGTCTCCTATGAGCCAGCGCTTAAGTCTGGTCCCTGGAATGTAAAGGTCTAGAGTGTTGGACCGCCACCGTATAAAAGCATCATGACAGCTCCCAGGGAATCTGCCGCACACCTGCTGCACATTGATGGAATAATAGCCCTTGCGGCTGATAAAAACTCCTGGGTGCTGTGGTGGTCCTCAGGTTGCTACGTGTGTGCAATCGATGGCACCCTGTACCTGTGGGAAGCCACCCAGAGAGGCAAATGCGAGTACACGTTAATTCTGGCAATTGTCGTCACAGGGGAAGTTGACATAAGTCAACGCCCTGGCAAACAACCTATCCATGACCTGCCGTATGCAATTATGGACAGCCAACTGAGAGACCCTCGAGATGTCTCCGGTGGTGCATCGGAAGGTGCCAGAGGCAAAGTAATTGAGGACGGTGCTGGCTTTGACAGCAAAGGGGATGCATAACCACCAGGTCCAGCAGGAAACAGCTCTTCTCGAAGGAGGCTGCTGATGTCAGCAACTACCTGCCATGACAGTCTAAGCCTGTGGAAACGCTGCTCTTCAGATAGGTCTAGGAAGTTGAACTTCTGTCATTAGACCCTTTCACGTGGGTAGTGCCTCCTACGACCTCAGACCTTCTTTTGGTCTCCTCTCTGCTGTTCTGCACCTCTCTCCTGTGCATCTGTTGATCCAACCACAGCACGTCATCGCTGCCATGGATGGTGATTGTGAGACTCATCCGATGTAGTGTCAAAAACATCCATGGCACCTCTCATCCTACTGGTGTCTGTTTGAAAGGCTCCAAACTTCTCACAAAGCTCTATGCTGACAAGAGCTCTCTGCTAAACTTTTTCCAGAGGGAAGTGACAAAGCAGCTGAAAGCACTGAGTCTTTATCGGGATCAGGCAATCTGAAGTTTAAAGACCCCCATGAAGTACATCTGGAACTCGCCTCCTTTTCACTGGTGAGTTTCCCGAGCCCCGGGAAACCCGCGCTGGAGGGGTTAAATTCAAAGGAATGTTTAAATCAATTGAAAATCCCCTCATTTTCATTTAATTATGATGTTCAATGCTGCGTTCATTGCTGACCCGCCTGTGCTAACAACTGCGCCGACTCTAGCGAGCAGGTTACTCGCACACAGCCAAACACGCCACAGTTAAACCGGAAGTGGGCGCGTTGGAGCTGAGTTGCGGTCGTGCTTCCCACGACCTATTTTTCTCCTATTTTTACTTCCCACTCGACCCCAACCCACCCATTGTTGGGTGTTAAAATTCCCCGCATTGTTTCATGTTCAGATTGAGAATCTATGGATAATCTTTTCAAAGACAAGTAATCTATGGTAATCATGACTTCAATTGTTGTCTAGAATTGTTGGTATGTTGATATCCAGTTTGCTACAGAAGTTAACAAAAGATTTCTGTTAGACTAAGTGTAAATGTGTGAAAACAGGAGCAGCAGAAGATTCCTGAAGTATTGAGCAGCAGACGCTGGATGAGTGCCATAATTTGATTAATGTTTTGAGTTTTAAATAAGATCCAGATTTGTAGTTATTACACTTGTGACGTTTTCTACAAAATATAAAAATTGTTTTAATGCTTTGAAATCAATATCAAGTCTTTAAAAAAATAAACAAGTACCTGACACGTTTGTAAATTATGGGCTGCACATTCATATTGTTAGTTTTGTGATGATGTCATTATGTTCATTTCTTCTTTTTGCTGATTTGAAATTGTCTTTAAAGTTTCAGGACCTCATAATCACTTATTGTTGAAATCAATAGTATTTAACAAAAGACTTAAATCCATTTAGTTTTGAGATATTGGTGTCTGTTTGAACACTGCTTGATTGGCACCTCCTCTACCACCTTAAACATTCACTCCCTCCACCACCGGCGTGCCGTGGCTGCAGTGTGTACCATCTACTAGATGCACTGCAGCAACTCGCCAAGGCTTCTTCGGCAGTACCTCCCAAACCCGCGACCTCTTCCACCTAGAAGGACAAGGGCAACAGACGCATGGGAACACCACCACCTCCAAGTTCCCCTTCAAGTCACACATCATCCTGACTTAGAAGTATATCGCCGATCCTTCATCGTCGCTGGGTCAAAATCCTGGAACTCCCTGTCTAACAGAATTGTGGGAGTACCTTCACCACACGGACTGCAGCGGTTCAAGAAGGCGGTTCACCACCACCTTCTCAATTAGGGATGGGAAATAAATGTTGGCCTTGCCAGCAACGCCCACATCCCATAAAAACAAATTTTAAAAAAATATTCATTTGTAAAGTTTTCTGATTTGAACTTGAACATTTTCTACTTAAAATAACACAAACATGTATGAATTCTATTTGAAAATATTAGAAACTTTGTGTAGGAAAGTCTTAAAGCAATCACTTTTAGTTTACTCTGCTATCTTTTATTATTGTATTTGGTGGTCTGAACCAACATCCATTGAGTGCATTCTTTTTAAACTAAATAATCACTTATGCTAACATAAAGTATTGCACAACCAAAGTCTAATCTAAACAACACTTAAAATTATTTCACTAATTTTATTCCGTAATATTTATGTTATTTTTTTTCAGTTGTTAATAGAGATTTTAACAAAAAGCTAAATGTGGGAGTCCTCCAATTTTAAATTTCTCTGAAGGTATGTAATTTTATTACTATGTGTATAGTATTAAATAGGGTTTGTGATTTATGAGCCCAGCATAAGCTGTTGAATCTTTCATGATGTCGCAGATCAGTTGTAAAGTTGTAAGCATGTAAAATATCAAATAAACGGTTGACAACAAAACAAAGTAACTACATTTACCAAATAAGGAATGAATGGCATGTATTTAATTACTTCACCAGTGTACATCATCATTTGAGCATTGAATACAAGACTGCACTCTGAATAGTTTGTGCATTAATGTATTGTTTAATACTAAATGTGCTACAGAGGAGACAATCAGCAACAATTCCTGTTCCCGATTGCTATCCAGTGAAATATTCAGGTACCTACCCAACAGTCACTATCTAGGCTCACACATGAAGAATAGGTGAGGTATCAGAGATTAACTGGTATTTGTGAACCCACAGGCCAGTAGGAGTCAGCCCCTTCGAGGGCGTTATGGGGGAGGGCAAAAATTTAGCAAAAGAGGACTGAAAAGTGAAAATTCCACCATCTAATTGAATTTACAGAACATGTGCTATTATTATTTTACTATTCTAGTAAATTTTAATCTAGTAAATTATGCTTTTCTTATATATTGGCATACAAGATCCCAAACTGCTGGGAACACAGATGCACCTTCCACTATAGCTTTAAAAAAAAGTGATTCATGCTTCTCTTTACAGTTCCAAATATCACATGCAGAATTTATTTTCCACTCAGCCTGCCAGCATCTCCAGGAAATCGCATATGTATTCCTCCACTACACTATCAAGGATTGGACACTTCCATCCTCTCCCACCTCCTCATTAGACCACCAGCTGGTAGAAAGTACCAAAGTGGTGCAGAACTGTAAAATTACAGTAGCATTATTAAGGGTACATTTTATAGGACAATGAAGTGAAATGCCAGTATTTAAATTCTTTTATTAAACTAATATAATTTGGAACACCAGCCCTTTCATTAATCCATTAAATTCACAGAGCCTGAAATGTACTGTGAAAACTGTTCTTGCTTTAATTTTACACAATGCCACAGCACAAAATTACCGAACGAATATATATGCATTTGGGAAGAATACCAGATAGTCGTGACTAAAAGTATCATGTTGATCTATTTTGCTTCTTCTGAAATGCATAGACTTAACAGGAACATTTTGATAGTTTAATTGTGGTTAAGTCTTTGTCTTGTGTTACTATCAGTCAGTCTCCCTTTCTTTCATTGCTGATTATATGCTGTTTGTGATTCAAGTTTGATACTAATCACTCAGATTATAGGGACATGGGAACCGAGTTTCCTTATCAAAATCTGAGAGTGGAAGATAGGGCTGGAACTGCATTTTATCAACAGGATATTGTTGGCAAATGCTGAGAACATTTGTGCTCTGTATGAGGTAGTTATTGGCAGGTCCTAATTTGTCTCCAGACAGTCTCTGGGTTTTGTTTCACACATTTTGATGAAATGCAGGAACGTATTTTTTTCAAGAAACTGAAGCGTTCCTTGAGACCACATTTTCCATTCAGGCAGTAAGGCAAGTTGCTCAACTGATTAAACTGTTGCTTGTTTAATTTTTTTTTGTTTTGTAGGTTTATTGATTTCTCTTTTTCATATCCCTTTCAGCAAATGCATTTTTAAAAATCTTTCAAAATTCATATTATTTTCAGTCAATTATGTGATCATCAAGGTGACTTTCAGAATGGAAAATTTTTCACTTTTGTTACCCAGTGCCAACCATCAAGTACTTCCAGGTCAGACATAGCACAAATGGATGGAGCACCAATATGACATTTCCATTTCCCACAACAGCCATCCTTATGGTCTCTCCAACTGAAATTGCCAAATTGTGAGAAATTTTCAGCTTTGGCTCACACTTAGTAGGAAATGGGTTGAGATTGACCAAACCCATTTCACACAGAGCCCTTGCAGGGCAGAAGGTGCAGACTTTCACCTCATTCATATGGGCTGCTTTCAAACCAAGATCCCAGAAGTGAAAGGACATTGTGCTAAATCACTGTCCCACCCAGACAACAAGCATCGGGGTTGAAATTGGGGTTGGTAGCACCCTTTTTGGGGCATTACAAGATCCCTTAAGGTTCCAAAATGGCGTCCACGATGCGCGTGTACACTTCTGATGCAAAGTGCACTGGATGCCATATTGGTAAAGGGGTTAGCGCACATGCATCTAACCTCCGCCAGCAGCATGCAGAGGAGGCAGATCATGTTTGATGCTAGCGCTGCCATTTTTGAGCTCCACTCTCCAGCCTACTCCCTCTCTTAACCCCCAACAGCTGAACACGATGTTAAATGGCATGAAAGAACCCCCACTAGCACTAGTTAAAGGGATCATCAACTACTTACAGGTTAGTTGCTGGATTATTTCTTCTGGCTATTACTGCAATTCTATGTGTTTTGGGAGCTTTTAGATACTTATTAAAAGTTTCAATAATCTACAGGGTGTGGTTGGCTAATACTGAAGTACTTTTTTGGTGACTTAAAGGCTTGTTCATAAAGCTATTGCTTTCAAACATGGGTGGCCTAGTACAGCTTGCTCGTGGCATTGAGCATGACTGGGAGAATGAGCAGAGGCCATGCAGAGTGGGACAAGCTACTAGAAGAGAGAGGAGGAGGAGAGGGAGAAGGAATCTCAGCAGGAGGCCATATCCGCAAAGTGTCTTTAGGGAGCAGATCTGTTACTGCAAATCACAAAAGGATTATAGGTCCCAAATATTCTTCTTGGAAAAAGTGGAAAAGCCTGGAAAGTAGAAGCACTTGGTCAGGACTGTTGTGGTCCTAAGGCAGATCAGTCATATTTATAAGAAAGGTTTCATGTACACATATCTGGTATTAATCCCTGGGGTTGGTAACTAATACATCCCTGGGGTTGGTAACAAATACAGGCCAAACAATGATCAATTCAATTCAATTTTATTTGCCATATGTACTAGTACAATGGAATGCTTACTCCCCGTAGGGACACGCCAGCTATTTTTACAGCGCTGTGTTCAGAAAGTCAATTCTTTGGTATCCAGTGGCAGTGGGAGCACAATGTCCCTCAGCCGCTCCGTCCTCCTCGTCACCGCGGCCTCCTCCTCACTGTTGCCAGCTCGGCTCCATGTGTGGTGGCCTGCTTCTCCCGCTCACCCTCTGGCCACCATTCCCGGCTCCCCTCCTCCCAGTCAGACTGCGAGTCGTCGTGGCTGCTGCTGCTGCTCGATGTGCTGCGCTTACTCCGCCCGACTCGCCGAACACATCCTCTGGTCGCCGCAGCCTCCACCTCACCGTCGCTGGCTCCACGGTCCGATGGCCCGGGCCTGCTTCTCCCGCTTCCGGTCCGGCCTCTGGCCGCCATGCTCGGCTCACCTCCTCCCAGTCGGAATGCTTCCCCGCTGAGGAGCAGCCGGCCGACGTGCCCTAGCGGGTCGACGTGGCTGCTGCTGCATCCCAATGCGCTGCGCTGCCTCCGCCCGACTCGCCGAACACCTCGCTCCGGTTGCGGGAGCGAGCGGCGAGAGCGGGCCGTCCGAAGCAGGGAGAGCGCGCTAGCGCCGGACCATCTCGGACGCCATCTTGACTTCCTCATAAGTACTAGGGGAGTGAAATTGACCTTCAGTGGTAGCACAAAGTGAAAAGAAAATCGGGCAGGGTGTAAAACAGGCTGCTGATACTCCAGTGTCTGTTTTACGCTACCACCAAAGACCAATTCCACCCCCTAGATATGTTATTGATTTTTGCCAATCTTATTGGTAGTAAGAGTAGGCATTAATGCATAGTAAACTGTATAATCAATGAGGAGGTTCATTAACCAAAGGTATGAGTTCTTAAAGGAAGTATGCCCCCAAATTTTAAGTATGTGCTTTAAGAATCGCTGCATTTGATCTATCTACTAATGGTGAGAATGAATATTTCAATGGTTTTAGAATAAATGTCATTAACCAGCCTAAACCACTTGCTTACACTTCACACTTCAATAAGCATTCAGACCGTAAAACACACCACAGCATTCATTGGAACCAGTGTATGCATTATCCATAAAACTATAAGGGCTAAAAATTGAGTAGCACCCCAATTGAGGCGCTAACTTCGCCGGGCTGCCAAAATTAGCGCCACGGAAAAATTAGCGCCCCCGCGCCGGAAATTGAGTGGTTGCACCCCAAGAGGGAAGTGGGGTGCTACTGGAAGCGCCCCGCATCCCTCTTGGGGTGCTGCGAGTGAATATCGTGGCGCTACGTGCCGCGGTATTGCAGGCCTTCCTCTCCTTCTTAAAGGGGAGGGGCCTTGTGCAGCGCGACCTGGGGCCCAGCTGGGCCCCCGGGGATCGGGAGTGCAGGTAAAAGAGCCCAGCACCCAAGAGAAGTGCCGGGCTCTTGGAGCGCAGCTGGCACTCCCCGGGGGGGGGAGCGGGTTCAGGAGGCCGGGGACGGGAGCGCAGGCAGGTGCTGGCAGGCAGCCAGCAACAAAAATTGCCGCCCCGCACCTCGCCTTTAAATTGCGCCTCCCCGGCCGCAAGTACGCCCCCCTGACCCTGTCGGACATAGCGTCCGGCAGTAAATCAGGGGGCGCTCCCGAAGATTGTGACCGGGGCGTGAGCGGGGCGCTGCACACACCAATGATGTCATCGCCAGCGGCGCAGCGCTAACGGTTAGTGCCACCACTAACCTTCCGCTGAATTTTGCAGGAGACGTGGGCGGTGCCGCGCCCAGGCGCTAGTTGGTTTGCGCCTCACTTAGCGCCCTCTTAAGGTGCTAACGGGTGGCGCTACCAACTGAATTTTTCCCCCAAAGTCACTTAATGTGCAGGAACATTTCTGTATTCCTCAAGTCAAAGCTTGGCTATTTTGGATTCTTAATATTTTGATGTAAATATACAAGAAGTGTATAAAATAAATGGGCCGATTTTTAACTCCCACCCAAAACAGGTGTGAAGTCAGCAGAGAGGCCACGTTGCCTGCCCAAAGCCATGGTCTCATCAATGCAATTTGGTGAGCTATCCATCACTTGATGAGTGCTTGAGGGCAGCTCACCCTCTCGAAAATAGATCTAGGCTACTTCCGGAGTATCCGTTGGTTAACCCATTCTCCAGCTGGTGCATAGGCAGCATGGCTCCACCTATTTGTACCTGAATATTGGGATCCCACAACTTGTGTAGGATCCCAATTTGCATGTGTAAGCAGCTTGCATGCTGTGCGCCCATTTATAGATTCGCCAGAAAATTGCATCCAAGGGGCAGCTGAGGTGATCCCTCTCCCACCCTCCGATATTCCACTGTCAGTTGCCCT
Source organism: Somniosus microcephalus (assembly GCF_052327205.1). Taxonomy (NCBI): domain Eukaryota; kingdom Metazoa; phylum Chordata; class Chondrichthyes; order Squaliformes; family Somniosidae; genus Somniosus; species Somniosus microcephalus. The sequence goes on along the minus strand of NC_140993.1, from coordinate 81,635,267 downwards.
TTTTGCAGGCAAGAAATGGGCAGGTGGCAGTTGAAAATCTCTCCCTTCATTTCTTACTGAATAGTTAATGCATCCTCTGATTATTCAATCAGTTTTACTCATAGTTAGCAACAACTCAATCTGTAAATGCACATCCAATTAATACATTCCATCACCATTTCTTACTAATAATTATTCTACTTGACTGCAGAAAATTTCTATTACCAGTATAATAAATGGTCTACAAAATAATTTATAATTTTCCTCATGTATAGAACATCGGGAACATTTCCAAGTTCAGCAATCACACAGAGTACAGTAGACCAGACGTTCTGTAATTGTGTCTTTGGGAGCCTTATAGTAATTGTATAGAGATAGAATATTACATTGTTTGTGTATAAGTAAACAATTATAACCATTCTGTATCACACAATAAATCGTGGTGATACACTATGCTGAGAATCTACTGCAACTACTTAAATTACAAAAAAACAACAAATTTTATTTTAACACAGTAATGAAAGGAAAGACAATTAAAGAGGCAGGGCAAAGCTTAGTCTGCATTCTTCTGCTGCCCACGCAAAGGCATGTATGGAACTGATTCTGTATGAATAATAAATATTATTAAAACAACACATCTTTGCTGTGGTTATTTTTCAGTTTCACTTTAATTTGCATTGTGATGAATTTTGTGCTCATTAAGGTAAAATATGCAAGTACTAAGAAATTGAACATCTCAGGCACCTCAGGAGAGATTTGAATACCCTCAGCCTGGTGGAAACTGAGTGACTCTTTCTCCCGCTCCAATACCGCCCCACGGTGATTTAACGGTTGAGGCGACCGCCTGACTCAGGTGGACAGCTCATTAAAATATGTTAATCGGGTCCCATGGCTCAGATAGGACCCCGAGGCAATTTTCTTTTCATACTTAGCTTGCAAGGTCGGTATTTAACACCCATCCCTAGTTACCATTGAGAAGCCAGTGGTGGGCCTTCTTGTTGAACCGCTGCAGTCTGTGTGGTAAAGATGCTCCCACAATGCTATTAGGTAGAGAGTTCCAGGATTTTGACCCAGCGACAATGAAGGAATGGCGATATATGTCCAAGTCAGGATGGTGTGTGACTTGGAGGGGAAATTGGAGGTGACGGTGTTCTCATGCACGTGTTGTCCTTGTCCTCCTAGGTGGTGGTGGGTGGGGGGCGGGGTGTCACAGGATTGGGAGGTGCAGCCAAAGAAGCCTTGACAAGCTGCATCCTGTAGAATGTTCACATTGCAGCTCCAGTATGCCGGTGGGTGAAGGAGGTGGATGCTTAGGCTAGTGAGTGAAGTGCCAATCAAGTGGACTGTTTGTCCTTGATAGCATTGAGCTTCTTGAGTGTTGTTGTGTTCTGCAGCATGCATGCCCTTTGAAGCCACACCATTTCTGTGAGAATTCCATAAGAGTGATGGGAATTCTCACATAGTTGTCAGACTAAATAGTCTATGATGAGGGACAGTGGGAGGAGAAGGCAGTGCAAATGCTGGGAACTCAGTCAGCCAATACTGTAGGGGATGGAGGTGTGGGAGAACCTGCACTCACAGGATGGTTTGTGCTGAATAAGTTCCAATGATCAGAAATAGGTTTCTTTTTTTTGAGGCTCATGCATCACAGAAATCCTTGCATAAGCCTGACAGGAAAGAAAAAGTAGACATCAGGAAAGTCATTCTTCTTATCTCCACAGAAGCGAAAAGCAAGAAGGATGCTGCAGATAGAGAAGGAACTAATGTCAGAACCTTCAACATCTGGCACTGCCAGCAGAAATTGGCCCACTCCATCATGAACCCTATCACTTGCATTCACCAGCTCAAATGGTTAACCTGGGGTGATACAGATGCCATTAATTTCCACAGGGGCTCTCCCAATCGTGCAGAGTAAACAACCATTTATGCTGATACTCCAGGGTTTTTGTCAATCTTTTGAAGGTTCACTTGTCTTAATACATCAGAAAGTTTTTTTTGCATTCAATATATTTATGAATAATTATACTAGCATGATATGAACCCAGTTTATCCTGCATAGTGTCATGGTTAGGTAAAGTGGTGTGTATAACAGCTTGTCAGTCCATGTACCTTGTGCTGCCTAGGTTGAATATGAAGGTGGGCAGGAATACTATTCTATGAATACTTTGAGGCTATGTCCTCAGCCCATCCATATATGGAAAAGAGCTGTCCCGAAGGACTTCACAGAGCACAGTTGCTTAGAAAATCATTTTTCATATCAGATTGTTAGTAGTAGAATTATACTACCGTAGTAACAATTTTTCAGTAACAACCTGATATAAAGTTATCTTGCTCCTTTAACCTGCTAGATACTGAATTTGTTCTAAATTGATTTCTATTCTCTCTGCAGTAGGATCAAACATTGCGATGAACCAACAATTTTCTCTAATTTATTTGGTTTAACAGAAAGTCATTTATTTTACTAACATATGCGCTCATACAAGCAAAAGAACTAGGCAGTATCATCACGCTTGGGAATTTTCAACTGGGTAATTAAGTTCACTTCACTAGCATTAGAATCAAAATGCCATCTTCCTATCACATAAGAAATGATGCACAAAATGAACCTGGCCATTGTAACAGAACGTGCTGCCCCCTTTACTGTGGAACATCAAAGTCACGCAGAAGGAAAGCAGGATTCGGCAATCGACTTGCACAGATAACTTATCTGTAATTTCTCTATGCTGTTTTGCTGTTATCTCACCATGACCACAGTTATAGATTCTTATTGTCAGGAGTAGAATTGTGAAGTCTTCAATTAGAAGACTAGGTGCACACTTTTAGCTTCTATATCTGCATTTTTATTTCAACTGGTGAATTCTTGGATTCTCATAGTAACTTTACACACTGTCTTACTAAGAAGCACAAAAACACACATTTCTTTAACAGTCTAGATTATTAAGGATTTATTTCTGTCAATTTGAGGTTCCCAACTTTTAGAAAGGTTTTAAAAATCCCAAATCATGGTTACCATTCACTGTTTTTCAAAAGCTGTACAAATACAAAATAAAATGAGAAATGGTTTGCGTAATATAATTGGGGGTAATTTTGACTTTAGGTGGCAGCGTAAAATGTGTGATATCGATTCAGTCACCCGTTACACCTCTCTCCCAATCGAGAGAGATGTATAATGAACGGCTGAATCGCTATTGCCTGTTTTATACTATCACCCAAAGTCAAAATTACCCCCATTGGATTTGTAGCACAGGCCTATTACAACTGCACCAGTGCTACTACATTGGAGCTATCTACTTCAATCCCAGTTGCCTTCACTTTTACCATCTTTTATATTCTTCCTTTTTAAAATACATATCCAATTCTATTGTAAAAGGTTTTATAGTCTCTGCCTCAACAGCTACTTGAAGTAAAGCATTTCCTGCTGTAATAACCCTCTGTGTAGAAAAATTGTGCAGGCTTCAACCAGCTCCTACCTAAAATGGCAATTGGGGTCCTATTTACATCACAGGACCCCAATTTCCAAATTAAAAAGGGCCTATCGTTTGAATCAAGCAGATGCTTTGGGCACCTGGTGATAGGGTCCTATTTAAATGGAGCTGGCCACATCACCAGTCTTAATGGGGCAGTAAGGCTACCAATGCCATTTTGAGGCCGTTACCGCACTGATAACGCCAGACAAGGACACTCAAAACAACCCATGTTTATGTAAGGGATACAGTCATCAGTTCCGTTGACAATTTTTAATTTTTAGGTTACATTTAATAGAGCAACCATTCTGAAGTGACAGAGTAAGAATGAAATTAACAAACAACATTTAGAAGGAGAAAATGTTGGAAATACTCAGCAGGTCAGGCAGCATCTGTGCAGCGAGAAACAGAGTTAACGTTTCAGGTCGTTGACCTTTCGTCAGAACTGGATCAAGTTAGCGATGTACCAGTACCTGACAAAAGGTCATCGACCTGAAACGGTAACTGTTTCTCTCGCTACAGATTCTGTCTGACCTGCTGAGTATTTCCAGCATTTTCTCTTTTTATTTCAGATTTCCAGCATTCGCAGAATTTTGCTTTAACATTTAGAATGATACTGATTGCAAGCCAATTCATGTTTGGGACTGCCAGATTTAGTTGCCAAGATAGGCATAAGTTATGATTTAGTAAATTATATAGAGAACAAAAGGTAGTAATCTATTCAAGAGATTCTAGCGATATGAAACTATTTCTCTTTGACTTTATCAAACTTCCCTGCTTCTCTTCGACCTCTTCAAATTATGCCACTGGAACGACAGTCAGTATTTTATTCTAAACGTAAGCAATGATCTTGCAGAAATATCCACTCACTAATATGATTGGTGGGGGAGAGAGAAAGATTTTAAAAATCAACCACGATGAATACTGTATGATAGTTTACAGCAGCACATTAATGGTTCACTGATTGGCTCAGGGGTATCGCTCTTGCCTCTGAATCAGAAGACTGTGGGTTCAATGGACTGAAGCATGTAATCCAGGCTGACACTTCATTACATTACATTGTGAATGCCCTCTTTCAGATGAAATGTTAAACGGAGGCCCTATCTGCATTCTCTGGTGGATATAAACGATCCTATAGACCTATTTGAAGAGGAGCTCTCCTAGTATCCTGATGAACATTTTCCTCAATTAACATACCATTATGCGGTCACTAATGTTTGTGGGACCTTACTGTGTACAAATTGGCAGCTCATTTGCCAATGTAACAACAGTAACTATAGGAGTACTCTAAATTCACACAAGATGTAAAATGATTGGCTAACCCATCAGTTTCCCGCTTATATTTCAAAAATAATGAATTGGTTGTAAAGTGCTTTTGTATGTACAGAGAATGTGATAATGCATTATATAAATGCAAGTTCTTTCTTATATATTTCAGTGGAGAATCCTACCTTATTTTCACATTCTCTCAGTTTGTTGTGCGCTACTAAACACCTTGCCAAATGTCTCATGGTTCTTCGAAGTTGCAGCACTGTCGCAGATTCCACAGTGACATTGGTGGGCTCCCTTTTGGTAATGTTCCCTTCTAAGTCACACACCATCCTGACTTGGAAATATATCGCCGTTCCTTTATCGTCGCTGGCTCAAAATCCTGGAACTCCCTCCCTAACAGCACTGTGGGAGTACCTTCACCACATGGATTGAAGTGGTTCAAGAAGGCGGCTCACCACCACCTTCTCAAGGGCAATCAGGGATGGGCAATAAATGCTGACCTTGCCAGTGACACCCACATCCCAAGAACGAATTTTTAAAAAATGTGTATAGGTTATGAACCCTCAAACCACTAAAATTGTTTAGGGCTGCAGTAGTGTCAGAGGGACAGCAGGAGTTCCACCCCATTGGAACTGCCACTCCAGGCAAAATCCAGTCCGTTACATCAAAAGATGTCGTGCAAGTATTGTATTATATTGTCACAATTTAAATTACAATCGTATCTGGTGTATAAGTCACACCTTCACTGAGCTTGCTAAAAGTTATGAACTTGGGGTAGAACTAATGCACCAGTATGAGTAATGCTTAATATAAACATTGTGAGTAGGTGGAATATATAGTTTAAAAACAAAAAAACACCAATAGTGATATTTTCAGGTATTTATATTGTCTGCTTTGCAACCAGGGAGGAAAGGGCCATCAATTATTGCAGCCCTGTATGAGATCACTTTCCCCTAATGCCCAGGTGCCTTTGAGAAAAACTGGCACAAAAATGTAATGTAAATTCACATGAATTTATGAACATTAATTCACCAGGACAAACTAGCGATTTGTCCACATGAATAAAGCGGCACTGTGTATGTCACATGTGTAAGTACACAAGATATAACCAGCAATGCAAAAACATATTTATGAAAAATAAATCAGATTGTTGCTCTGAATGATTAGAAGAATATTAACAATTAATCTGAAGATATTCTACAGCATCAGCTTTCTTTTAAATAAAAACATCAATTATCTATAAATAGACGACCAGAAACATATGGTTTTACTGCTTATTTTACTCATTTTAATAACAATTTATTACATTGAAAGCAATTTAGTGCTTCAATGCATGTCTTAAAATGTTGCTTTCATTAAAAAAACAGATTATATTTCTATATGATCTATATTGACCCCCTTATTCCCAGCCTCTCCTGTAACCCCTCCAAGAAAATGTTCAGCCCTGGCTTAATCCTTCGAGACCACTACTGCCCACCTCAGTTTATGGACAAGTATTATAACACATGGGGAACATAAACTATGTGGCAATGTAATCACGGCAAGCTTAAATCGCTGACTTAACGGAATACTTTCAAATTCTAACAGCTAATAAAACTTAGTGCTGAAAAGCTTGAATCCTGAATTGACATCCTAAAATTTTATTACCAAAATTATGATGCTCCCTTTTTTTTACATGAGCTGCCCTACTGAATGTTATGCACAGAACAGATAATTGGGGAATGTGGATCAAATTTAATCCATGACATCAGTTCATTGAGACCAGGTGGAGTAATTAAACTGAAAATACTGAAACCTGTATGTTTGCTATTAACTAAGAGTTGTATGTTTGTTATTTAGTCAGGCTAACTTACTGTGCTAAAATCATATCCAACAGGAACATGCCAGATTTTCATTTTTGTCCACAGATCACGAGACAACATTAAAAAATGTTGTTCTCAAACGTTTTCATAAAATAGGATGAAAGTGAGCATCCTTCAGCATATTTGCACCATAGCGCTCATTTCCATCCCCTTTCCAAGCTGCTCGCTCAAACTATGCATATTCTTGATGTCTTTTTAGACCCTGATATGATCCGGTCTGTCATCAAGACTTCCTACTTCAACCTCTGCCCACCTCAATTCATATGCCACCCCATGCTGCTGAAATCGTCATCCACAATTTTGTTACCTCTAGACTCAACCATGTGAATTTTAAAGGCTCCCATCTGACATAAATAGGGCAACTTGTATGTGATAACCCTGTCGGGTCATTTACTGATCGATTTACATTGCTGCCGCAGCCACCACCATCTTGGGTAGGGTCCTCAGGTGGGCGGCTGAAGGGTCAGCCTGTTTCAGGGGACCATTTGTACAGTAACATGCAAATCAGGGTGCATATTGAGGTAGAAATGGGCAGAGCGCACGTTTTGCCCATTTGTACCAACACTGAATGGCTAACCTGCGGTCCTTAAAAGAACCACTGGAAACCACTTAGAAAATGGCCAAAGTTTCTTTTAAAACTTCTATTTTTGTGGAGTCAGGAGGAGCTGGAGTACTTCTCCATCACCCAGAAAAAAAAAATTCAGTTTGCTGCCAATCAGCTCAAGACCCCCTCCCAGGACTGCCCCCCACCCCCCCGCCCCACCGTACCACAAGCACCGTCGTCTGGCTCAGCGTAGGAGTCAACCGGGCTCCTGCCCTGCCCTGCCCAACCAGCAAGGCTACTCGGAGCACCCAGTTTAGCACTCGCAACTTACCAGCTGCATGTAAATAAAGTCCGGGCCTCAAAATGGTTCTGACTTTATGGCCATAGCAACAAGCAGGCAGCGGGCACACTAGCCCACTGACTGCCCATTACTCTCCCCAGCTATATTCTACACAAACACCAACTGATCCAGGACTCTGCTGTCCACATCCTTTCCCAGGCTAAGGCCCACTCACCCCTGTTCTTTCTGACTTCCACTGGTACCCCCAGCATTTTAATTTCAAATTCTTCACCCTTGTCTTCCAATCCCTCTATGGCCTTGCATCGTCTTACCTCTCCAACCTTCTCCAACCATACTAACTTGCATTTTCCACTCTTCCGAATGGAATCTACTTTGCATCCTCCTCTCCCTACTCCACCATTGACCACCATGCCTCTGCACTCTGTAATTTCCTTTGCAAACTCATCTGGCTTGATGCCAGGATTCAACCCAAGAATTCTTGGGGCCCTGGACACCAAGAACATTCAGGTCCCCTACCCCACTACACAATTCCCCCTCCGCACACAACCACCCCTTCTAATAAAGCACAAACATATAATAAAATGGATGAAGAAATAGCCCCGTAGAATGTTTACACAATGTATTAATAATGAAACAAATCATATCACAATATGCGATGCTTAAATGAAGCTGCTTAATTTTGGCACACGCAATAAAATAAAATAACTATCTTTGCTTTAGGAAGAACCATTACCAAATATGTATCTGAGATTTAAAGCTATAAAATTAATATAAATGTATTGCGCTTGTTAATTTCTTAACTGTGATCATTCTGAGGGCCAGTCAGTGTTAATTGAGCACAGCTGCTGCCCCACGTGCTGTTTTTATTTTCTCTCCACTGATATTACTTTGTGCTTTATCATTTCATTTTGCATTGAGATCTATTCATCGTTAGTGAAGATATTTCTCATTAAGAGCGTGATCCTGAACTTATTTGCCATCTTCCATGAGGTTGCAAGGTTCCACTGACCTTTCCACTCTGCTGACAGCCTTAAGCTTCTTCTGTGACCATCTTCCCGCCACTGATGACCTATGCGGGCCGCACAGCGCAGGCACAATGGGCCAACTACAGTCTGTTGAGTAAACCCTCGCCCTCCCCTCCCCCCCACACCCAGCTGGAGAAGCCCAACACTCCAGTTCCAGTCACTGTCTGTCTAAAACGGTTCGTTGGGTGACTGCTGAGCTGTGTTTGCAGGGCCACTGACAGGAACTCCCTACTCAGTTGGGAGGCCTAGTCACAGTCCCCATAGGCCCCTGCGTTAATGAGGGCCCTGCCTGCTACTTTTCTGACTATCTCTAAAGGCCTCCTCAAATCAATTCAGCCACCTCCCCTAAATCTTCCCCAATCCCTATTTGATGTCCAACCCTCTCGCCGTCCTCTTTGTGAAGCATCTTGGGGTTATTTCACAACATTAAAGGCACTTTATAAGTGAAAGTTGTTATTGTTGATTTATCACGCAGAGGATTTTATTGGAAATAACCCCAGAGGCCAGTATAATAGGGTAAGAATTCAGGACTCCAATGTCATTTAAAAAGATATTTGCAGTTAGTCATTTTGATTGAGATTTAATGTGACAGCTGGACATTCAAATATTGTAGTATAATATGACAAAGACTACACCCAACATACAATAATTATACCCTGCTGGACATCAGCTTCGAGCATTATCTTTAAGCTTACTTTGTTACTGGAAAGTAATTTCATCACCAAATTGTGCACTGAAAATAATCACAATAAACTGTAACATCATTGGGAGGATAAGAAAATACATTACATATATAGTGTAATAAACGCCACATCTACTGCTGTGCAAAATCTCAGAAAGATGGTTATATGTATTTAGAATTGAATTATCAAATTATCCATTCATTGGCCGCGATTTTCCCAGCCCCGAGGAGGCGGGTTTGAAGGTGGGACAGTTGAGAAAATCACAAAAAGTGAGCGCAGGTTCGGAACCCGCCTCCGCGCAATTTTGCCGGTGCCGGATTTGATGGGTACAATTCGGTCCCGCCTTCATCAGTCAGGAGAGGTAGTTAAGACCCTTAAATAGTTGTTAAGGGCCTCTATAATCCTATTTTGACAGGCTTTTGTTATTTTGCCACATTTTGTGCATGTTGCACGACCCTCCTAAACCACGCCAGCTGATCCTGGCGGGTTGACAAGTGGGTGGCCTCCTCACAGCTGCAGCTCCACCATTAAAACCGAGCTTTCATCAGGGAGCAGTTGCAGGCGGCAGAACTTTTGTTCCACAGGACTGTCAGCACATTTAGCAGGCCTACCGAAGTCAGAGGTGCTGCAGCTTCTATCTCTCAACTGTGGGACCTCCTTGGAAAACCTTCTCCCCGCTTGGACTGAGCGCTTCCCCAACAGAGGTATCTGCCAGCAGCATGGGAACCATTTCCTTTTACCATGGAGCTCAGATTCGGATGAGGAGCAGCCACGGCAGCAGCAGAACCAGACAGCTCAGCAGCAACAGCAGCAGGAGCCCCAACCTCCTGCTCACCCAACCTGATGCTGCACAGGGCAGAAGGTGCCAGCGCATGGCAGCACGTCGCCGCAGGAGATACCCCCTCTCAGGGATTACAGACAGAGGATGAGCTACCTCAACATGAGTGAGCAGCAGTGCCAAAGTAGGCTGAGACTTTCGCGAGAGGTTGTCCGAGACATCTGTGCACTGCTGAACCAACACCTGGAGTCCAGAGGAGCGGGTGGACACCCTTTACCAGTGGCTGTCACAGTCACCACCGCACTCAAATCTTTTGCTTCAGGCTCCTTCCAGGGATCATCGGCAGCATCTCCCAGTCAGCTGCCCACAGTTGCATCCCACAGGTTACCGATGTCCTTTTCGCAAAGGCGCACAATTGCATCCACTTCTCAAGGGATCAAGCAAGTGTAACCGTGCATTCAGTTGGCTTTGCAAATATGGCAGGCTTGCCAATGGTGCAGGGCATCACAGGCTGCACACATGTGGTCCTTAGGGCACCCCATCACAACCCAACTATCTTTGTCAACTGCAAGGGTTTCCACTCCCTCAACGTACAGTTGGTGTGTAACCACAAGAAAGAGATTTTGCATGTTTGCGCCAAATTCTGTGGTAGTTGCCATGACTCGTTCATCCTGCGGAACTCTAGTGTTCCTCCGCTCTTCAATCTGCCAAACCAACTTAACTGATGGCTCCTTGGTGACAAGTGCTATCCCCTGAAGAAGTGGCTAATGACGATGATCAGAAGGCCAGCTAACGAGGCTGAGGAGCGCTACAATGCCAGCCACATTTCGACCAGGTCCATCATCATGCAAACCATTGGTTTGCTGAAGATGCGATTCCGATGCATTGGCAGATCAGGTGGAACCCTGCAGTATTCAGCAGCCAGTGTCTCGAGAATGGTCTTGGTCTGCTATGCATGCACAACATGGCACAGCATCGTGGCTTGCAACTTCCTGATCAGCAAGTGGCTCAGTTCATAGCCTCCTCAGATGAGGATGAGGATGAGGATGAGGAGGAGGAGGAGGAGGATGAGGAGGAGGAGGAGGAGGATGAGAAGGAGGAGGAGGACCGAGCGGCGGCACATCTACCAGCAGCAGCAGCACGCGAGCACATGGCTACCCGTGATGCAAGGGATGCACTCATCCTGGCCAGATTTGCATAGGTTGCCCATTATGGCACATGTGCTTGGCTCCTTCTTAAAACATGATAGAAAATGGACATGACTCTCTGGCCTCCTTTCACTCTGACCACCAACCTGAACACGCAAGTGTCGCGGAGCCCGCAATGTGGAGCTGCTTAAGCCAAAATAACAGATGCCATCACGCCAACAGTTTGCGATCACCTAATTTTAATGCATTCACACAGGGATGGCATTTCATTAATAAACAGAAACAATCACCCAAGTGCTTAATCCTGTAACTAATGGTGTTTTTTTTTCTCTTACGCATACTCCTACGTGGTGCTTCCCCTGTGGCTTCAGCAGAAGTGGCGGCCCCTTGCTCACTTTCCTGCTGCTCCTGTCTCGACACCTTTGGTGGGCGTCCTCTGGGTTTCCGAGCCTGTGAGGGCTTGCCAAACATCTGCTCATCCTGCGGCAGTGCAGGGGCTGCAACGCCCATTTCAGTTGGGTGCGGACTCTGGTGGGGCTCTGACCGAGGGCTACGCAGTGGCATGGAAGTGTGAGCACTTGGAGTGGAGCCCCCACTTCCTTGTTCTCTGTCACCAACTTCCCTCTCCTGGGTCAGGTCCCCCTCAGCGCTTGCACGTGGCTTGAGAGCATCTTGCTGCACATCAGGGGGGCCATGGGGACCCGTATCTGCACTGGCAGTCCTACTCAAAAGGACTTCCATGAAGCTCTGGTTTCTCTGCTCAATAGCTGCCCATCGCTCCTCCAGAAATGTCAGTCTATTCTGAACATTCACCATGTTTTCCGGACTCTGGCCATAGCCATCCTCTCCTCTACTGTAAACACCCTTTCCAGAGAGGTAGCCATCGTAACCACAGAGGCAGACATTCTTTCCACGGAGGTTGCCATCCTTTCCATGGTGGTACGTTCATGCGCCATTGCCTCCACAAAGGCACTGCTCAGGTTAGAGTTGGAATCCTCCATCCTCTCCACACTCGCAGCGATCCTGGAGACAAAACCTGTCAGAGACTCCTGCACCTGCTCCTGGGCTTCCAGCACCGCTCTCCTTCTGGATGGACCCAGAGGCAGAGGGTCAACATGCTGCTGAGCCGAGCTGGCAGAGTCCTGCGACCTCCGATGAGGACTCTCCACTGCTGTCCCTGTCTCCACCACCTGCTGATGCTCACCTGTGAGATGTGATACACCAAGTGACAACACTACTCTATGTCCCGAAGGTCCCACCGAGGTGAGCGTACCTGCACTGATGCTGGGTGTGCTTACATCTGCTGACGCTGAATCCTCAGAGGTTGCAGGTTCCCCTGAGGAGTCTTGCTGCTCAGCCTCTTCCTCGTCGACAGAGGGGGGGGGGGGGGCGGGGGCTCTGTGTATGGTCCTGTGGGGGAGTAAAGGCATGGGTTACACATTTCACAGAAGTGTGACATGCTCATGCAATAGTGCAGGTGCTCAAGTGGCATTCTAATAATGTAGACCAGCAGCCATTTCAGTCACTCAAGCAGTGTAAACTATTCTGTCACCAGCTTGGTCTGCATCGCCCATCTGTCCGTCCCCCACTTCCATCTCCACCTCTGTGCCGGCGATGTCCAGGGCCGTCTCTTCAGCCTGGGTGAGAATGGCTGGGGAAGGTGGCCCTCCTCCTGTCTTCACCCTTTCCCTTCTATTGTGGGCTCTCTTTTCCTGCAGTGAGGGAGACAAGTGGAGTTGGAGTGAGAATGATGGAGTGAGTGTAGAGAGTCCAGAGCATAGATGCCTAGAAGGAGACAAAGATGGAGTGAGGTTCCATATCCAAGGGCCCTCCCTGTGCGTTGTTAGTCGTTGTCATTGCTTTACGTTGAAAGGGAGTGTGAGGGCAGCATAGTCGAATAGTGAAGTGATTGGGTTCATAGAGTGAGAGGGATGGTGAAGGGTGCAAGGGTTGTAAGGGTAAAGTGGGATGTGTAGGAGGAGGTTGACAATGCAGAGTGCTGGTGATGAGAGGAGAAGGGGAGCAGAAGGAGGGTCAAGCTGATGTTATACTCACTTTGCCTGATCTTACAAGGTCATTGAACCTTTTACGGCACTGCAGCCATGTCCTGCTGCACACAGATCTGGAGGTGATATCCCTTGCCAGCTGTACCCACACAGCCTTGGTTTCTTTGGGAGGCCTCTTCCTCCCAGGTGAGGGGAAGAGCACCTCCCTGCTGGCTCTCGCCCCCTCAACCAGGATACCCAGCGCCTCATCTGAGAACCTCGGGGAGGCCCTTGCCTTGGAGCTGGCTATTCTTCAATGAGATAAGAGTTTGGAGGTGGTGCAGCATCGACCAAAAACCAGTGGAATGAGCCAAAGCAGCAAGCAGCCCTTAAATGAAGCTGGATAAGTGATGTCAGCAGAGGCGAGTTTCGGTCGCAAAAGACTAATTGGCCCAGGGGAACCCGCACCTCTGAAATTAACTGGCCAATTAGGGGAAAATCGCAAATTTTTCCCACCTGACAATGGAGGCGGGTTTGGAACCCACCCAGACTGAAACCCGCCTCCAACCTGCCTCCAATGGGAAAATAGCCCCCTCGTCTCTCTCAAGCTAGATTTACATGTTTTTAAAAGTCTCTCTCTAACCACACCTTGCCATACCCTACTCAGTTTTCAGTATTCAGTCAGTCTAGCAAACCTCCCAGTTGCTCAGCAAGTGCTTATTGTTCATGTGTGAGCTGAGACATTGGCCGCGATTTCGCCAGTGGAGGTTGGATCGCGGCAGGAGAGGTGGTTGGCAGGTTCCGGTCCTGTTTCCGGCTGCAGCTGCTTTGTAAAAAGGATTTTCTGTTAATAGGGCTTGTTAAGCCCGCCTGGCAGGGTTCCCAGCCAATTAAAAGGAAGTGGGTCTGATGACGTCATTTGATGACGCGTCATCAGCCGGTTTCCTTAAAGGGACCACGGCCACATTCATTTTGACAGTTGCGCTGTCAGTGTTCTGCAGCATTGAGGCGCAGCAAACACTGACAAGCACAGCACAAAAATGTACGGCTGCACCCAGGCTCCCGCATGACTTCCTCTATATGCCCTTCCAAGGGCAGAAGAGACCTCCCCAGGACACCAATGCAGCCTAGTTGCACATTGCACAGGAGGGCAAAAGCAGGGATGTGGTCAGGAGTACTTGGCTGCAGTGGCACCAACCTTTCAATGATCTCAGTAGATCACGAAACGTTACTGCCAAGCCACACTCAACCTCATCCTGCTGTGCCACTCATCACATCCCCATCACTCTGCCTTCCCTACCCTACTCCTGCACATCTTTACTCACACCAACTTACCTTGCACCTCCACCCATCCCCCTCTATCTACATTATCACTTCCCCATCTCACTAGCCATCCCTCACACTCACCCTCATCCTAGTGCAATCATACAAACTAACAACACACAAGGGTAGGCACTTGGGTGTTTTATGCATTATTCATATAAATTCTCTGTTAATATAATGTGTTGTCAAACATTGAAATCTTTATTTTCAACATTATGCCTTATTGTACAGATCTGTGCTCACATTTGGAAGTGTCTTAGTGAGTTGCAGTGAATGGTGAGACAACATAACAGTACCCCCCGCAATGGTGATGAGTGTGAAAGGAATGGCTTGGGCATTGTAGTGGTGCTGGTGTGGTAAATCTGGTGCATCATGTGGCAGCCAGGGTGTACAGCATCAAGTGAAGTAAATCTGGCCATGGTGATGCCATCACTGGCCCCCCGGGCAGCAATGTTGTTGGGTGCTGATGCCCTGTGTCCTGTGCAGCATCAGGTGATTGCGGAGAAGTTTGGTATTGTTGTTGGTGATGTTGGTGTGCCTGGTGATGTTGGTGCTGGGGCTGATCGTGGAGGGATTCAGAGGACCAAGGCAAGATTTTTTCAAGGGCATCGATGTTGCTGGAATAGATGGCAACTGAAGTTGTGATGACTGAAGCGATCTGTCAATGGGGAGAGAGCTTGCTCCAAGGAGGTGACATTGGATAGAGAGTTTACTCCAAACACTTCCAAACTGTATACAGCTCAAAAGTGTCTTCCAAGTCCTGAAGACTCAAACTTCTGACATTGGAAAGTGACCAGCTGTGAAATGGTAGCTTTCATACCACTTTTGCAGCTGCACCTATTCACAGCAATGGGGAGACATAGAGAACCCAACCTACTTACCTGACGTGATCGCCGAACGACATGAAGCCCGTTAAAAATGTGGTAAAATAGAAAAAGGCTAGCAAAATAGTAGTAAACAAGCACTTAACAAACAGTTAAGTATCTTAAATGCCTCACCCGCCACTTGGTGTCGGGTCTGTTCTGAAATCGCAGACCCGACACTTTGGAAACTTACATGGAGGCGGGTTCACAGTGGGTTCCCAACCGCTGTCAATCATTTCGATTTTGACAGCAGACCCACCTCCAAACCCGCACTCTGAGCGCCGGCAAAATTCAGCCCGTTGAGTTGGTTAGCTATTTGTCGGGGGGGGGGGGGGGCGGGGGCATCACAGGATGTGATCATGTCTTTATCTGGCATCCACATATATATTCTTTGCAGTATCACTACCTAGATTGTTGTAATGCATCCACAATTGTTCCAGCTGAGATCAAGTAATTTAGCACAGACCATGGACTGCACCTGGACTTCGCTGGTCTGTATAGGTCAGTACAACACCAGTTGGTGCATAGACACCCTTAGTAATTGGGGCAGCTCATTATCAAAACAAAAATCACAATATGTTGCCCTATTTGCATTCTTATAAAAGTACAGATATTTATGCGAGAGATAAAATGACAAAGCTAATAGTGATCTAGGCTGTCAAAACATGTGGCAGATGGTGAACCCAATCAACAAGTTTCCAGATGATGCTAAGATTTGTGCGAGGGTCAGGACTGTAGACGATGCTTGACTGCTTCTGGTGAATCTTGACACATTGGGCTTGTGACTGTGAATTGGCCCGCATATTGCGGTCAGTGGCGAAGGAACGGCGCTCGCCGTTGACCTCGCTGACAGCTGCCCACAAGTTTTTGAGGGCTTTTGAGCGCAGACTTGCTCAAATCTGGGGTCTGATCCAGCATGGCGTCCTTTAAAGAGTATCTATTGCGTCTATGAGCAGGAAAGCCACAGAGAGGCTCTTCAACTAATCAGAAAATACTGGAAATATTGAGCAGGTCAGGCAGCATCTGTGGAGAGAGAAACATAGTTAACGTTTCAGGTCGATGACCTTTCATCAGAACTGAAAAATGTTACAGATGGAACAGGTTTTAAGCAAGTGCAGAGGAAGAGAAAGGGGGGTTGGGAAGGAAAGAACAAAAGGGAAGGTCTGTGATAGGGTGGAAGGCAGGAGAGATTAAATGACAAAAGGGATGATGGTGCGAGGTAAAAGGGGGTGGTAATGGGACAAGTAAAGAAACAAAAGATGGTCCTAGAAGAGATGTAAATGGGAATAGCAGAATCAGCACCAGCTGTCTGAAAAAATGGGAGTAAAGGTTATGATCTGAAATTGTTGAACTCAATGTTGAGTCCGGAAGGCTGCAAAGTGCCTAATTGAAAGATCGGTTCAGACGGTGCCACCTTCCATACCAGTTCTTCCGATATGTCTTCCTTTTTCCTCAACCGAGGATTCTCTTCCAACATGGTTGGCAGGGCTCTCGACGGTGTCTGTGCCATTTCACGCTTTTCTGCTCTCACCCTTTCCCCTCCCTCCCAGAACCATAATAGGCTTCCCTTTGTACTCACCTTCCACCCCACCAGCCTCCACATTCATCGGATCATCCTCTGCCATTTCCACCACCTCCAGCGTGATGCCACCACCAGACATATAAGAACATAAGAACATAAGAAATAGGAGCAGGAGTAGGCCATTCGGCCCATTGAGCCTGCTCCGCCAGTCAATGAGATCATGGCTGATCTTTAAAATCAACTCCACTTTCCTGCACTATCCCCATATCCCTTGATTCCCTTAATTTCCTAAAATATATCGATCTCTGTCTTAAATATACTCAACGACTGAGCCTCCACAGTCCTCTGGGGTAGAGAATTCCAAAGATTCACTACCCTCTGAGTGAAGAAATTTCTCCTCATCTCAGTCCTAAATGGCCGACCCCTTCTTCTGAGATTGTGACCCCTGGTTCTAGACTTCCCAGCCAGGGGAAACACCCTCCCTGCATCTACCCTGTCGAGCCCTGTAAGAATTTTGTATGTTACAATGAGATCACCTCTCATTCTTCTAAACTGTAGAGAAAATAGGCCGAGTCTACTCAATCTCTCCTCATAGGACAATTCCCCATCCCAGGGATCAGTCTGGTGAACCTTCGATGCACTCCCTCTATGGCAAGTATATCCTTCCTTAGGTAAGGAGACCAAAACAGTACACGATACTCCAGGTGTGGTCTCACCAGGGCCCTATATAATTGCGTAAGACATCTTTACTCTTATACTCAAATCCTCTTGTAATAAAGGCCAACATACCATTTGCTTTCCTAATTGCTTGCTGTACCAGCATGATAACTTTCAGTGATTCGTATACAAGGACACCCAGGTCCCTCTGAACACCAACATTTCCCAATCTCTCACCATTTAAAAATACTCTGCTTTTCTATTTTTCTTACCAAAGTGAATAATTTCACATTTCTCCACATCATATTCCACTTGCCATGTTCTTGCCCACTCACTTAGCCTGTCTATATCCCCTTGAAGCCTCTTTACATCCTCCTCACAACTTACATTCCCTCCTAGCTGCAAACCTGGATATATTACATTTGGTCCCCTCATCCAAATCATTGATATAGATTGTGAATAGCTGAGGCCCAAGACTGATCCTTGCGGTACCCCAGTAGTTACAGCCCGCCAACCCGAAAATGACCCATTTATTCCTACTGTCTGTTTTCTGTCTGTTAACCAATCCTCAATCCATCATATTACCCCCAATCCCATGAGCCCTAATTTTATTTAATAACCTCTTGTGTGGCACCTTATCGAATGCCTTCTGAAAATCCAAATACACCACATCCACTGGTTCCCCCTTATCTATTCTGCTAGATACAACCTCAAAAAACATGATTTCCCTTTCATAAATCCGTGTTGACTCTGCCCAATCCTATTATTATTTTGTAAGTGCACTGTTACCACGTGCTTATTAATAGATTCTAGCATTTTCCCTACTACTGATGTCAGGCTAATTGGTCTGTAGTTCCCCATTTTCTCTCTCCCTCCTTTCTTAAATAGTGGGGTTACATTTGCTACCATCCAATCCGCAGGAACCATTCTAGAATCAATGGGATTCTGGAAGATGACAACCAATGCATCCACTATCTCTATAACCACCTCTTTCAAAACCCTAGGATGTAGACCATCAGGTCCAGGAGATTTATCAGATTTCAGTCCCATTAATCTCTCCAGTTCTATTTTTTTACTAATACTAATTTCTTTCAGTTCCTCATTTTCGCTAGACCCATGGTTCTCCGCTTTTCCCGGGAGGTTTTTTGCGTCTTCTTCCGTGAAGACAGACACAAAGTATTTGTTTAATCTCTGCTATTTTCTTATTCCTTATCTTTCCCTCCCCTTCCCATGAAACATTCCCATGCAAGCACAGAGATGCAACACATGCCCTTTTACCTCCTCCCTTCCCACCATCGAGGGCCCCAAGCACTCCTTCCAGGTGAAACAGCGAGTTACTTGTACTTCTTTCAATTTAGTATACTGCATTCGCTGCTCACGATGCGGTCTCCTCTACATTGGGGAGATGAAATGCAGATTTAGTGACCGCTTTGCGCACACCTACGTTCAGTCCACAAGCATGGCCCTGAGCTTTCGGTCCCCTGTCACTTTAATTCTCTGCTCCACTCCCACTCTGACTTCTTTGTCCTCGGTCTTCTTCAGTGTTCCAATGAAGCTCAACTTCAGCTCGAGGAACAGCACCTGACCTTTTGATTAGGCACTTTACAGCCTTCTGGACTCAACATTGAGTTCAGCAATTTCAGACTATAACCTCTGCCCCTATTTTTTCGGACAGCAGGTTCTGATTCTGCCATTCCCACTTATACCTCTTCTAGAACCATCTTTTGTTTCTTTTCTTGCCCGATTACCACCCACTGTTGCCTTGCACCATCATCCCTTTTGTCATTCAGTTTCAATCTCTCCTGCTTTCCACCCTATCACAGACCTTCCCTTTTGTTCTTTCCTCCCATCCCCCCATTCCCCGCCTTTGTACTTGCTTAAAACCTGTTACATGTGTAACATTTTCCAGTTCTGATGATAGGTCAACAACCTGAAATGTTAACTCTGTTGCTCTCTCCACAGATGCTGCCTGAATTGCTTAGTATTTCCTGCATTTTCTGTTTATATTTCAAATTTTCAGCATCCACAATATTTTGCTTTTGTTTTCAACCAATCAGATTGAAGAATCCTCACTATTGGTAACGCTGTTGTTTACGTGCTACGGGTGACATTCGGGGACCAAAATGGCATGCACTCACTTCTGCCGTGAATCATGGCAGACACCATATTGGTGAAGACGTTAGCACGTGAAGCTAATGTCTGCCGGAAATATGCCGAGCAGGCAGATCATGACGTCAATCAGTGTGCAACACTGATTTGACGCCAGCGCTGCCATTTTGGAGCTCCATGCTCCAACCGACACCCTCTCTTTATCTTGCACAGCTGAACACACATTCGGCAGCATGATAACAGGAACATAAGAAGAGCATCCGAATTAGGAGCAGGAGTAGCCCAAATGGCCCCTCGAGCCAGCTCTGCCATTCAATAAGATCACGGCTGATCTTCGACCTCAACTCCACTTTCCTGCCCAATCTCCATATCCCTTGATTCACCTAAAGTCTGAAAATCTATCTATCTCAGCCTTGAATATACTCATGATTCATACCTTTGGGGTAGAGAATTCCAAAGATTCACAACCCTCTGAGTGAAGAAATTCCTCCTCATTTCAGTCTTAAATGGCCGATGCTTTATCCTGAGACTATGCTCCCTAGTTCTAGACTCTCCATCCAGGGGAAACAATCTCTCAGCATTTATCCTGTCAATCCCCCTCAGAATTCTATATGTTTCAATGAGATTACCTCTCATTCTTCTAAACTCCAGAGAGTATCGGCCCAACCTACTCAATCTCTCCTCATAGGGCAACCCTCTCATCCCATGAATCAACCTAGTGAACCTTTGTTGCACTGCCTCTAAGGCAAGCATATCCTTCCTCAGAAAAGAAGACCAAAACTGTGCGCAGTACTCCAGGTGTGGTCTCACCAAACCCCTTATTCTTGTACTCCAACCCCCTTGCAATAAAGGCCAACATGCCATTTGCCTTCCGATGAAGGAGACCCCACCCCCCCACCAGCACTATTTAAAGCAATCATCAACTACTTGCAGGTTAGTTGCTGGTTGATTTCTTCTGGCTGTTGGTACAATTCTACAAGTTTTTGCTCTTTCCATAGTTGTTTCAAGTTGCAAACATCTACAGGGATTGATGTGGCAAGTTTTGAAGGACTTTTTGTTGACTTTAAGGTCTCTGCACAAACCAGTTGCTGCCAGACATGGGTGGCCTAGTAGGGCTTCCTCTTGACATTGAGCATGACTGGGAGAATGAGCAGAGGCCACGCAGAGCAGGACAAGCTGCTAGAAGAGTGGGAGGAGGAGAGGGAAAAGGGCGCTCAGCAGGAGGCCGTATCTGCAGAGGGTCTTTAGGGAGAAGATCTGTTGGAGAACAGATTGCTGGAGTGCCGTGATACCCTGGGAGCCTCTTTGCACACTGGTATCCAGACCCATGATGGCAGCACTCTGATCTTCCATGGCAGCAAGCTAAGATTGCATGACAGCAGTCTTAGTTTCCACTGCAGCACTCAGCCGCTCCATGTTGCAAAGGCTGGGCTCCAAGCTCTGTGCAAAGCCCTGTGCCAATTTAGTGCCAGACTCCACCAAGCTCCTTGGCATTGAACGCAGGCTTTTGTGGCAGGCTTCCAGAGCACCATGCATTTGGGTAGGTACACCAAGCATTTGGGTAGGTGCACCAAGCATTTGGGTAGGTGCACCAAGCATTTGGGTAGGTGCACCAAGCATTTGGGTAGGTGCACCAAGCATTTGGGTAGGTGCACCAAGCATTTGGGTAGGTGCACCAAGCATTTGGGTAGGTGCACCAAGCATTTGGGTAGGTGCACCAAGCATTTGGGTAGGTGCACCAAGCATTTGGGTAGGTGCACCAAGCATTTGGGTAGGTACACCAAGCATTTGGGTAGGTACACCAAGCATTTGGGTAGGTGCACCAAGCATTTGGGTAGGTGCACCAAGCATTTGGGTAGGTACACCAAGCATTTGGGTAGGTACACCAAGCATTTGGGGGGGTAACTTATCAGCCTTCTTCTGTACCCTGGCCCGTCAAGTCATCATCTGAGTTCTCTGCAGCAGAACTAGTGTGAGACCTTGCCCAACGGCAAGCTGGCGCTTGTGCTATCCTTTCCCGCTGCCCTGTCTGCAGTGCACTTGTGCCCAATATCTCACCACATGCAGGTCCCACCTCAATCCTATCCTCTAAATTATGCACAGTGTCAGTATCTGAGCTGGTGGCTGCGAGTGTGAAATCAAGTGACGGTGCGTCTTCATCTTCACTGTCTTGCTCTTCTTCCACTGCCTGGGCAGGTTGCAGTTCTTGGTTATCTGAAAGGAAAAAGGGACAAGGATAGGGTTGTGGTGAGGGGAGAGAAAAAAGTAAGAGGTGCATGTAAATCAGAAGAGATTGTGGGATGTGGGGGAAGTGGGTTGTGAGAAGGAGGATTAGGTATGAGGATACCGACATCGTCAAAGGTTTCAGCTCCACCGCTGGCAACGGCCTCAGCAATGGCCATTCCTATAATGGCCAGCACCTTCTCCTCCATCAATGTTAGGACATGCAGGCACACCTGTCCCCCTCCAGTTAGTTCCTGCTGCCTTGGTTGTGCGCCACCTTGTCCTGCAAAAGAGAGGAAAGTTTGTCAGTGAGTGTCGTGCAATCTGTTTGGGTGATGTGGCTGTCATGGTTGAATAGCTGGCAGTGTGTGCAAGCTGTGAGATGTGTGAGGCTTGCAGCAGTGCTAAGTGTGTGAGGGTGCGGTGGAGCATTTGAATGTTAGGTATGGCTCCTGATTGATAGAGATTGTTGGTAGGTTTGTGATGAGGGTATAGTGAATTGAGGAGTGGCTGAGGCTAGTGATGCTGTTGGTAGGATATGGCATTTGAAGATGCATTCGCTTACCTTGACCACTCATGTGAGGTCATTGAACTTCTTGCAGCACTTCATCCAGGTCCTCAGGGCTAGACTGCTGGCATTGAGCTCCATGGCTATCTGCTCCTGCTGCCTTTTGACTGTGTGTCTGGAGGGCCTCCTGGCCCCCTGCAAATATAGGACATCCCTCCTGCTTTCCACCTCCTCCACCAAGACCTCCAGTGCAACATCGGAAAACCTTGGAGCCCGTTCACTCCCATGTTGTGCCATTCCTCACTGTTTCCAAGGTCAATATCACTTCCTGCATGAGTCACAGCACTTGCTTCAGCCACAGTGCACCTCTCCTTTAAGAGGTGCAGGCTAGCTTTAAGCAGTGCAGGCTAGCTTTAAGTAGTGCTAGCCAGTTATAATTTTGGGCCCCCTGCTGATGCGTGCAGCCAATGAACAGTGTGTTAGTGCTGGCTGCATGCAGGTATCATGCTAATAAGCAGGCAGCATGAAGATGGCGTGCTGCCTGTATTTCAAACAATGTGCGCGGTTTAATCATGCATTGTGATCCCCGTGTCCGTTTTCGGGGGCTATCCAATTTAACCCCCCCAGAGTCTAAACCAGGAAGTATAAAGCAGTAAGTATAAATTAGATTTAAATCATGTACAGAAAGTGGAATAAAGATTGGGAAAGACAGATGGAATTAAGAGAGAGATAAAAGAGACAGAAAAAGTTTTTTTAAATATTTTCATTTAATTTTTAAAATCTCCAACACTAATTAACTTCTGAAGAAATGAGACTCCACACATGTAAAATTTAATTTTCAGGGCCAGAGAGATCGTTTGGCAGTTATTATCATTTATCGCGCCATTAAAAATTCACTTGCTCCTGAATGCACCAGCCCTAACTATTTATGGCATCTTTAGTGGGGAACTAGTGTGCAAGTACCCCAAGTTCATGCCATTGCATGTTTTTCATTGCTGAGTCTATCGGCAAGGACTGTTACAGCACACCCTGTGGAGGAATGGGTTATCTCTGACAGCAACTTCTGGATTTCCACGTTTAAATGCACATGTGCGGATGCCAGAAGTTGCTGTCTGATTTTCTCCGTAATAACGGTGAGCGCTGTTGGCCTCACTGTTACTCTACACGCAAAATTTGGCCAATATGTTTAACTGAGGAATGTGCTGTGGGCAGGGTGATTGCTGAACAGACATACACCCTTAAGGGAAAAGCATTAAAGCAGGTGGAGAAAGAAAGAGATCTGAACATTCTAGTGCATAGATCTTTAAAGGTGCTTGAGCAATGTCGTGAAGCGATAGCTAGAGCGAATAGGGTGTTGGGGTGCACTTATAGGACAATTGATTATAAGACAAAACATGCTATTTTGTCCTTGTACAAGATGTTGGTCAGGCCTCAGTTAGAATACAGTGTCCAGTTTTGGTCTCCACATGTTGAATGATATTGAGGCTTTGGAAAGGGTGAAAAGGAGGGCCACTAGATCAATTCCCAGGTTGAAGCATCTTAGTTATCAAGATAGGCTAAAAGAGCTGGAACTCTACACTTTAGAGAAGCGTAGACTATGGGGTGATTTGATTGAGGTTTATAAGATGATGTAGAGAATAGATTGTGCTCAAGTGGACAGTTATGAAGGACCAAGACAATTTTAAGTTGTATAAGACCAGATCTAGGTTAGCTGTCAGGAGGTGGTTCTTTTCCCAGAGAATAGTGGATCAGTGGAACAGGCTGCCGTCTCATGCGGTGGATGCTGATTTACTGAATTCCTTCAGTCAAGAGCTGGACCTGTTTCTGGCTGGGGCGGCGACCATCTTGTACAAATGGTAGATACTGCATAGCATTATCAGGGCCAGGGTGATCTCTTGGAATAGTTATGATCTCCGAAGGGGATCGGAGAGGAAATTCCCAGATTTTTTCCCCTCCAAATTGGCCTGCATTTTTCTCTGGTTTTTCGCCTCTCCCAGGAGATCACATGGTTTTTGGGTGTGTAAATATTGTGATGCACAAGGCATCACAATTGTGTGGGATAGGTTGAATGGACCAGGGGGTCTTTTCCTGTCCATCATTATTCGTATGTTCATAACAGTTTAGCCACTGCATAGTAATATTTAAAAGTTATAATTTTTTCTAATGTAAGTATTGAGATCAGGATTTCAAAAATAATTGAAGATAACAGTTAAACTTTGAAGGTTCCTTTAATTGATATGATACAGTCAATGAGGTTCAGCCAATCAGGATTTTCTTTTTGTTAACAAGGTCAGCCCTCTTGTGGTGTGGTTTCTAAGTTTTCATTCACACAATTCCCCCTGGAAATAAAGCTGAGGAGATCACTCAGTGCCCTGACAGAATGCCAAAAATTTCTATTATTTACATATGTTACCTTAGTTGGTGAAGGATGTATTTCCATAAAACAATACGTAAATGTAAACAAAAAGGCTACACTAATAAATTAATCCAAACCAGTGACTAAGGAAAACATCTGGAGAAACATAACCCCTCAATTAATTATACACTGAAACTAAGCAACAAAAATCTGTACTGCACAAAATATGATCTAATTAAAGTAATATTTAGGTGCTATATCGTATCACATTACTTCAGTGATGGGGCAAAATGTAATTACTTTTGCATTGACCTTGCACATAGTTTAGTAACACTTCCTTGTTTTATATTTGCACTTTGATGGTGGCACTTGCACACACCAGTGCTTTGCCACTGTTGCCAGTTGTGAGCAATAGCACCCTGCTTACACCAGAATCTAACTCTGTTAGTGGTCACTGTGTCATTCCTACAGCCATCCTTTCTGAACTCTGCAAAGCAAAAAAAAACTCATCAATTTCTGCCTGCTAGTTCAAATGGTAAATGCATTACTTCACTTTTTGACTGTCAGCTGTGGCTCAGTTGGTAGCACTCTCGCCTCTAAGTCAGGCGTTTGTGGGTTCAAGTCCCACTCCAAGCACTTGAGCACAAAAATCTAGGCTGTCACTCCAGTGCAGTATTGAGGGAAGTGCTGCACTGTCGGAGGTGCCATCTTTTGGATGCAACATTAAACCGAGGCCCCGTCTGCTCTCTCAGGTGGACGTAAAAGATCCCACGGCCCTATTTCGAAGATGAGCAGGGGAGTTATCCCTGGTGTCCTGCCCAATATTTAACCCTCCATCAACATAACAAAAAACATTGCTGTTTGTGGGAGCTAGCTGTGTGTAAATTGGCTGCCATGTTTCCCACATTTCACAGTGACTCCACTTCAAAAGTACTTCATTGGATGTAAAGCATTTGGGACGTCTGGTGGTTGTGAAAGGCGCTATATAAATGCAAGTCTTTCTTTCTTTATATGGTACAAAGCAATGTAGGCCAGCTTTGTTGCCCATTCTGTGATGAGGTAGCTGACTTCAGTGAGGGCAGCAGTAGGGGCACTACAATCAACACCCTTGGACAAGGGAGTGGAAATATCAGCCAGACTTTTCACTCCTGTTCACTATCCAGTGACCCCTGCAGGAGAATTTTAATTTTTTTTATGGGATGTGGGCATCGCTGGCAAGGCCAGCATTTATTGCCCATCGCTACTTGCCCTTGAGAAGGTGGTGGTGAGCCGCCTTCTTGAACCGCTGCAGTCTGTGTGGTGAAGGTACTCCCACAGTGCTGTTAGGGAGGGAGTTCCAGGATTTTGACCCAGCGACGATGAAGGATCAGCGATATACTTCTAAATCAGGATGGTGTGTGACTTGGAGGTGGTGCTGTTCCCATGCGCCTGCTGTCCTTGTCCTTCTAGGTGGAAGAGATTGCGGGTTTGGGAGGTGCTGCCAAAGAAGCCTTGGCAAGTTGCTGCAGTGCACCTTGTAGATGGTACACACTGCAGTCACGGTACGCCTGTGGTGGAGGGAGTGAATGTTTAAGGTGGTGGATGGGGTGCCAATCAAGCGGGCTGCTTTGTCCTGGATGGTGTCGAGCTTCTCGAGTGTTGTTGGAGCTGCCCTCATCCAGGCAAGTGGAAAGTATTCCATCACACTCCTTACTTGTGCCTTGTACTGTGGGGAGTCAGGAGGTGAGACACTCGTCGCAGAATACCTAGCCTCTGTATCCAGTGCGCTCAGCTGTTTCTTGATATCATATGGAGTGAATCGAATTGGCTGAAGTGATGGTGGGGACCTCAGGAGTAGACCGATATGGATCATTCACTCGGCACTTCTGGCTGAAGATGGCTGCAAACGCTTCAGCCTTGTCTTTTGCACTCACATGCTAGGCTCCACCATCATTGAGGATGGGGATATTCATGGAGCCTCCTCCTCCCGTTAGTCATTTAATGGTTCACCACTGGATGTGGCAGGACTGCAGAGCTTTGATCTGATCCGTTGATTGTGTGATCGCTTAGCCCTGTCTATAGCAAGCTGCTTCTGCTGTTTAGCATGCATGTAGTCCTGTGTTGCAACTTCCCTAGGTTGGCACCTCATTTTTAGGTACGCCTGATGCTGCTCTTGGCATGCTCTTCTACACTCCTTATTGAACCAGGGCTGGTCCCCTGGCTTGATGGTAATTGTAGAATGATGGATATGCCAGGCCATGAGTTTACAGATTGTGGTGGAATACAATTCTGCTGCTGGTGATGGCCCACAGAGCCTCATGGATGCCCAGTTTTGAGATACTAGATCTGTTCTGAATCTATCCCATTTAGCACGGTGGTGGTGCCACACAACACAATGGAGGGTGTCCTCAGTGTGAAGACTGTGCGGTGGTCACTGCTACCATTACTGTCATGGACAGATGCATCTATGACAGGTAGATTGGTGAGGGCGAGGTCAAGTAGGTTTTTCCCCTCGTGTTGGTTCTCTCACCACCTGTCGCAGGCCCAGACTGGCAGTTATGTCCTTCAGGACTCAGCCAGTAGTGGCACTACCTAGCCACTCTTGGTGATGGACATTGAAGTCCCCCACCCAGAGTACATTCTGTGCCCTTGCTACTCTCAGTGCTTCTTCCAAGTGGTGTTCAACATGGCAGAGTACTGATTCATCAGCTGAGGGAGGTTTCCTTGCCTATGCTTGACCTGAAGCCATGAGACTTCATGAGGTCCAGAGTCAATGTTGAGGACTCCCACTCCTTCCCGACTGTACCACCACCCCTGGTGGGTCTGTCCTGCCAGTGGGACAGGACATAACCAGGGATTGTGATGTAGGAGTTTGGGACATTGGCTGAAAGGTATGATTCTGTGAGTATGACTATGTCAGGCTGTTGCTTGACTAGTCTGTGGGACAGCTCTCCCAATTTTGTCACAAGTCCCCAGATGTTGGTGAGGAGGACTTTGCAGTGTCGACCAGGCTGGGTGTGCCATTGCCGTGTCTGTAGTCTGTTATTATTATAGCAGTTGTACAACTGAGTGACTTGCTAGGCCATTTCAGAGGGCAGTTAAGAGTCAACCACATTGCTGTGGGTCTGGAGTGATATATAGGCCAGACCAGGTAAGGAAGGCAGATTTCCTTCCCTAAGGGCATTAGTGAACCAGATGGGTTTTTACATCGATCCGATAGCTATATAGTTACCATTACTGATACTGGTAATTATTCCAGATTTATTGAATTAACTGAATTTAAATTCCCCAGCTGCCATGGTGGGATTTGAACTCACGGCTCTGGATCATTTGTCCAGGCCGTGGGATTACTAACCCAGTGACATTACCACTACACTACCGTCCCCTATAGAATGCATTGGAATGAGCATTAGACGAGGACAGGATCAGGCTTTGCTATGATGTCTCACTCGGTCAAATAGCCTGTCAAAAACTGTATGAGAGGGCAGAAAGCACCCATGTTGCCATTCCAAGCAGCCATAAAAGAGATTTCAAATCAAAAATGGTTTAAATATTTTTCATTTACCTTTAGCCCAAAATAGGAGAAAGCCTAAGTCAGAAAGGTTTTGCAGCCAGTAAATTCCTTTTATACATTGGACTGACATTTACAGTTAACACTGGTTTTGCCCAAGCGTATATAACCAGCTATATTCTACACAATTGCAACCTATTGGGATTGCAATCAACCTGTCAGAGGGAAACAATGACAGACACCAGGCAGACATGGATGGCCAAAAGGAGCAAGCACTGTACTTGGCCACGGATTTGTTTTAACATGGAATAACTTTTCATAAAGGTGATAGTCATAAAAGGCACATGGACATTCAGTGTATATTAAAGGTAATAAAGTGGAAAAACCCATGTGCACGAGCTGCTTATTTTGTTCACTGTCAAAATGTAATTGTGCAATTAAATATTAATTAAACTTCCACAGTTTTTGTCTTGGTGAGATGCTGGCTTTGCCTTCTAGACTAGTTGTTCGGTGAAGCAACATTTATAAAATTCTTATGTAGAAGTCTCTGGAGTCTTGGTGCACGCAAGGAAAGTGCACTTTATAGTAAAATCTTAATTGTTCAGTTCAAGAGTTTTTTCTAGCTCCTTCCAACTTGAATGATTATCATTCAACTACTTTATTTCTTTAAATAGAGCCTGCTGTAGTCAATTGCAAAAAGACCAAAATGGTACCACAGGCATTAGCTGGAAATAGAGATGACAAACAATTAGATAATCTACAGTAACTTTTCTGTAAATAATTACAACTGTACTAAGCAGTAGAAGAATTTGCCCTATTTAATATGTTAATACTTTTCTTTTGATGAAGTAAGAATGACAAACTTTTTGTTACACTAATGTGAAAACAATGTGAAGTTTTCAGTAAACCAATACTGGCTACAGTGTGCTTTTTGCTGGTTTTTAATTTTGCTTGTTGTTCTTGATGATCTCCCGGGCTCCTGCTTTATTCCCAGCTTTTAATTTTGCTCCCTTTATTCACAGGCAGATAACTAAAATTAGCCACTGTTGAAATATTTTTTTCACATCTTTGAAAATATATGGGGGTACAATTTCGTTCTCACCTCTATGGTGGGATTGGTCCCTGCACCTAAACAAGTAAGCCCAACGCCCAATTTCAATCGGAAAGAAACTTGTTTAGAGCACGGCTAGCTTTGCTCCTTATGGCAGGCATAATTCATGATTTGGTACTAAATTATTACTTGACTGTGATCATTATATATTTTAAAATTTTGTATTGCATTCAAAGAAAATTTATTATTGTGCTGATCTGATTATTTTTAAATGTTGAATTTTGAATAGGGTGATGCCATTTTAAAATGATATTGCCTGGGATTTACTGGTCCTACGGGAGCTCTATATACAATCATGGTATAACTGCACTACAAATCCTTCGAAGTTTACCTATTTCTAGCTTGACTTCCCCAGAGTGCCCCATAATAATAATGAAATACCGCTTATAGCTAGTAATTTGGAAAATTAAATTGGTAGCATACGCATAGGCCCATATTTTCTGATGCCTACGGGTGTGTACGAGCTGTGTGCACACCCGTAGGGACATCGCAAGTGCTGGTTTCAGGCATGCAAAGCACATGCGTTGAAAACCGGCATTTCCGATCTGTCAAGAATCCTCTTAATAGATCACACGCCTGCCCGGGAGGAGGGCCCGTGTGAGCAGAGAGTTCCATTTTCTGCAGAACCTCCGCCTGCTGAAATCCATTAAAAATCTTAAGGCCTGCTTTTACCAGCATAAGAGTTTAAAAAAGTTTTTTAAAAATTTTTTTCACTCATTTATAATGTAAAAATATTTTTTTAAAAGGTAAGTTTATTTTTAGCCCCATAAAAAAAGTAATAATTTTTTCAAACAATTAAATTGTTGTTTAAAATATTTAATTTAATGTAATTTTAACTCATTTTAAAAATGTGATTTAAAAAAAAATTCTTTAATGTTGTAGTGTCTTTTTTCAGTGATTCCCCATTCATACTTTTGACAGGTCTACCTGTCAAAAGTATGAAGGGGGAGTCCCTTCTCCCTTTGGCTCGCCTGGCCCACGTGATCCCAGGGACGCTTGCGAACTGCCTGTGCCGCTGGGATACCTGGGCCTTTACGCGCGCACCAGGAGAGGCCCAGGAGCAGAAGTGTCCGGACCTCGGGAGCCCTCAGGTAAGGGCACAGATTGTTTCCCAATAGGAGACATCCACACGCAGGATGCCTCCTATCGGAAATTACGGGCCATTAATGAATGACGACAGGTACATTTTATGTTGCTATCATGGAGAAATGCAGAAGGTGTAGCCCCACCCCAGTGGAAATTTATCTTGAGGTTGCAAAATACTGTGAACACCAGGATTTGTGTAACTACCTTGAACTCATGTTCAACTCTTGAACTCATACCTAACAGCACTGTGGGAGTACCTTCACCACACGGACTGCAGTGGTTCAAGAAAGTAGCTCACCACCACCTTCTCAAGGGCAATCAGGTATGGACAATAAATGCTGACCTTGCCACATCGCATAAACAAATTTTAAAAAATCAACTGCTGCTGGTTCATATAATACAGTCGAGACATAAAATGTTTCAGATCGATGACGAAAAGTCACCCTTTCACCAAAATATCCCCCAGGAGCTAGCTGGGGAATTGGGAAGGTGGCAGTGGGGGGGAATAATAAAGGGGCAAAAGTCATTGTGCAGAGGTCAGGAGAGGAGGTTGTTGGGAACATGATTCAAAATAATCATTCTGGATTCTGCCCCTGACAAGGCTGCTAGACCCTAAACATCTTCTCTATGATCTTTGTTTTGAGGGGGTTACAAATTTCTATTCTTTTGCAGTATCTGAGAGAAATATGGTGGTGAAGGTTGTGATATATATGTTGCTATGGACCCAGTTAACATTTACTAACATTGAGGAGGAATTTCTTCTCTCAGAGGGTAGTGAATCTTTCTACCCCAGAGAGCTGTGGAGGCTGGGTCATTGAATATATTTAAGGTGGAGTTAGACAGATTTTTGAACGATAGGGGAGTCAATGGTTATGGGGAGCGGGCAGGGAAGTGGAGTTGAGGCCAAGATCAGATCAGCCATGATCTTATTGAATGGCGGAGCAGGTTCGAGGGGCCAAATGGCCTACTCCTGCTCCTATTTCTTATATTCTTATATTCTTATAACATTTTGAACTCCAAATTACAAAATTCTTCTTTCGCAATATTGGGAACTAGCTGGAGTGCCCGGCGGTGCCGAGGGTTTTTTGAGGGCATGTTGTTGTTGGCAGAGAGAGAGATAGACTGGGGGGGAGAAGAGAGAGACTGGGGGGAGAGAGCAACTGGGGGGAAGGGGGGAGAGAGCGACTGGGGGGAAGAGAGAGAGAGACTGGGGGGGAGAAAGAGAGAGGGAAAGAGAGAAGGGGAGGAAGAGAGAGACAGAGAGACTGGGGGGAGAAGAGAGAGATGGGGGGAAGAGAGAGAGAGAGACTGCTAGATTTAGTTCGGGATTAGCCTGGAGAGAGAGGGGGGGGAATGAGCACCTCAGGCCTGGCCCGATGGACCCCTGTGAAGGAAGGAAGGAAGAAGGCGAGCTCTCCCTCCCTCTCCCACCCCCTCACTCTTTCCCTCCCTCACCCTCTCTCTCTCCCTCCCCCTGTCTCTCCCTGCTTTACTCTCTCTCCCTCCCTCCCCTCTCCTCTCCCTCCCTGCCCCTCTCCTCTCCCTCCCTCCCCCTCTCCTCTCTCTCCCTCCCCCTCTCCTCACCATCCCTCCCCCTCTCCTCACCTCCCTCCCCCTCTCCTCTCCCTCCCTCCCCCTCTCCTCACCCTCCCTCCCCCTCTCCTCACACTCCCTCCCCCTCTCCTCACCCTCCCTCCCCCTCTCCTCACCCTCCCTCCCCTCTCCCTCCCTCCCCCTCTCCTCTCCCACCGTTCCCCTCTCCTCTCCCTACCCCTCTCCTCTCCCTCCATCCCCCTCTCCTCTCCCTCCCTCCCCCTCTCCCTCCCTCCCCCTGTCCTCTTCCTCCCTCCCCCTCTCCCTCTCCTCTCCTCTCCCTCCACTCCTCCTCTCCTCTCCCTCCCCGTCCTCTCCCTCCCCGTCTCTCCCTGATTTCTTCTCTCTCCCTCCCTCCCCCTCTCTCTCCCTCCCTCCCCCTCTCTCTCTCTCCCTCCCTCCCCCTCTCTCTCTCTCCCTCCCCCTCTCTCTCTCCCTTTCCTCCGAGCCTGGACGCGGTGAGCCGAAGCCCCCGTGTGCGGATCAGCGCCTCAGGGACGGCCGGTGCACGGCCGAGCACGTGAGGCCCGGCCCGACTCTCAGGTCCCGCTCTGGGCCGCCGCCGACGTTCACGCGCTCACTGTCTCCCGCCCCGCCAGCCTTTACCAAGATGGCGGCGATGGTTACGCTCGGCTCAGTGCCACCGCGCCAGCCTTTACCAAGATGGCGGCGATTGCGGGCTGCTGGTTTGGAATCGGGCCCAGCGGGACGGGCGGTGCCTAGCTCAGGTGTGGCTGGCGAGGAGAGGCCGAGGCTTCGAGGCCTGAAGCCTGCAGGCAGCTCATCCATCACCAAGGGGGGGAAAGCCCGAGTCCCCTTTGCAAAAGGATTTTTTTTTCTTTTAAAACCAACTTTTTTTTGCTGGAAATCTATATTTCAAAATAAACACACAGAAAGTGGGAAAAATAAATCAATAGTTAGGAATCAAGATGGTGGCCACTCACCTCAGCTCAGAAGGATTAGGCCCACCCACACACGCAATGAAATGCCCCCCGTGACGCAATGATTGGTCAACCATCAGGTCACTCAACTGTAGGATTGGTCAACCATCACGTCACTCAACGCTATCCCCTGTAGGATGGCACACCCACACACACAATGAACCCCCCCCCCGTGATGCACCGATTGGTCAACCATCATGTCACTCAACGCTATCCCCTGTACGATTGGTCAACCATCATGTCACTCAACGCTATCCCCTGTACGATTGGTCAACCATCACGTCACTCAACGCTAATGAGTGGAATTTTGCCATTTTTTGAACCTTTTTTGTATACTGTCCGAACAATTTTGTCTGACCAAAAAGTAAATATGCCTATTAGACTCCCCTAATGATAAGCTTTTTTTTGATATAACATATGTGTAGGTACGCTCTATAACTTTTGATTGTATAGCCGGACAGACAGACAGACAAACAGACAGACAGACAAAGAGACAGACAAACAGACAAACAGACAAACTCTTTTATATATAAGATACAATACTACCTTTTACAATACTGGAAAATTTAGAAGTATTCAAATTGTAGCAATAAATGTTGAAGCATCAGAAAATAGTATGCTTTTTTATGGTAGGTGTATTGAATAAACTGAGATTTTTGATTTATTCTACAGAACTTATGATTGGCTCATTTGTGTGCTATATGTTTGCTTTGATTAACTAACTTTATCATAAAAATAGTAACTTAACTATCATTGTTTTGGTAAAAAATTACTTGCTTTTTAAAAAATCAGATTTCTAAACTGAGATGGACAATGATAAAATTGATGCAATGATTTCATCATGCTCCTAATCATATTCCTGCTCAAAAGATTTTTAAAAACTTGAAAGCCACCTTTTAAAATCCCACATGTGATGCAAAGCAATAGTTCACACAGTAGCAAATATAACATCAAATGTGAAGTAAACAATCCTGTGCTATGTTTTGATGCATCAATACTGTATAATTACACTGTCCTCTCAGAGGAGGTATTCCTACCAATTAATCCCTCTCCATCCCAATAGCAAGGTTCATTAGCTACCTACCAGCCAATTGTCCCTCATACCCCATTCCCAAGGCAGCAGGAGTGCTGGGCACTCGGGGTAATGGTTCTTCTGTTTTTGTAGGGGTTATTAATTACGTCTCTGCAAAAATAGTTAAAGAAAATCCCTGATGCTACAAAAGACCCAGTTCTCCCAAATTGATATAACGATCAACACTCCAGTGGGACTTTAGCCTCCCAATGAATTGTCTCCAAAGAGATTTTTCTCAACCTTAACTTGAATTATTTGCCTTTATTCATTCATGCTATAATGGAACATCATTTTATGTCCAATTTTTACAGTTTTCCAAAGAATTAAAATGCCCCAATAGAAGTGTTATTCTTGTGGGAGTGAGTCCTGAAAATCTGTTCCAATGCAGCAGGGTGGAAGACCATTGAGAATGATAATCACAAGTTTACTCCTTAACCATGGGACATACATTCAAAGGAGGTGATCTGAATTTTCCCCTCCTTATCCAAGTTAGTATTTTGGTGTCTCTGTTTATCACATTTCTGCAGACAGTTATTTAAGGTGCTGGCAAGCCCCTGATCTCCCTGATGACCTTTTATACGCAGGCTGTTTATGCTGGTTGGGTTTAGTGACTGAGAGTCATTCCTACATTGATAAATTTTGTCTGAAAAATTTAATCAGTACAATGAGGGTAGAAAATAATGACGGGCATGAGTTAAAGGAGAGGAAAATAAGCAAAGGTTATTATTGAAAAAGAAATAACTAAATAACAAAGGAAAAGGCGGCAGCTATTAAGATCAAATTTATAGGGGTCTGAGTGGTGTCGTGGGTTAGCCATGGGTCTTTCACCTCTGACACCAGTGTTTGAATTCACAACAGGCTAATAAAAACCTTTTCTGTTTGCTGGAGGTAAGTAACCCACATGAAATAAGTTTGGGATGTCTTGTAATTCCAAGCGGGCAGTTGGCACTAATTGGCAATTTCACTCAGAAGGGTCACAGGATACCTGACGTGTGAAAAGAAAAATATCACACTCATGCTCTTCTGACAAGGACCATTATTCTGCAATTAATCTTATAATACCTGGGGACGAATTTTAACCCCCAAAAATGGGTGGTTTGGAGTCGGGTGGGAGGTTAGAGTTAAAAATCTGAATCCTGTCCCCAACCTGCCTACTTCCGGTTTTAATGGAAATGGGATGGGGAGGTGGGCGGCTAACCTGAGTTGGCATTTAAAATATTATAATGAGGCTCTGTGCCTCATGGTGATTCACCATTTTAAAATTAACTGTGGCCAGGTGGGTTTCCCTGGCCTCGCGGAACCCGCCGGCTAAATGAAGGCCAGGACTGCCGGATCCAGGAGGTAAGTGCCTTTCCACTCAGCTGCTGGATCCAGCATTCCTGTTTTAACAAACCCCCCACGATCGGACATCCAATTCAATTCAATTCAAATCGCTTTATTGGCATGACAAGGTACATCTTATGTTGCCAAAGCATCGAAAAACATTCATGGTTGTACACAAAAATACAGATCTATCCATACAGTGTATAAACAGATATATCCCTGAGTGTATAAATATACATTCATATAATTTGTATATACTCTTTTCTTATATTTAGTGGTTGTCCCTCTGTTTATGGCAAGCTGTAACATAGTGTGCCGCTAAGGTTACACAATTTCTCTCTTCCCCTAGTAGGTATGGGAGTTTTTGGTCGTCATTCAAATTTCTGAATTCCGGGCATATTTTTGTGAATTTTGGGTAGAAATTCTCCCTTATGCCCTGATATTTTCTACAAGCTGTGAGGAAGTGCATCTCTGTCTCCACCACTCCCTGACTGCAGTGAGAGCATATCCTGTCCTCTCTTGGTAGCCGGGTCTGCCTGTGTCTAACTTTTTCGATCACCAGACTATATTCACTAAGTCTGTACATTGTCAAGGTTTTTCTCAGTTTGCTATCCTTTACCATGGTCAGGTAATCAGCCATGTTGTATTGTCTGTTTAGGGCTAAGTAGCAATTGAGTTTGCTTTGGGTTTTTGTTGTTTCTGTCCAATATGACAGATATTTTTCCTTTTGCTTAGCGACGATTGTGTTGGGTCGAATTCTTTGTGTTACGCTGTCACTGTCCTGGGGCTGGTTATTGTTAGTAGTGTTAGTAGTTACTTCACTGAGTCCCAGGACTAGTTGACTGAGAGTATTCTTCTTTATGGTCCTCTCTTGGCATTTCAGGGCTTCGTAATGATAGCATTGGGGGTTGCTCATTTCTAGGTGTTTCCAAAATTTGGTGGCTCTTTTTTGGATAGTGATTATTAATGGATATTGGCCTAGTTCTGCCCTGCATGCATTGTTTACGGTTTTGCTTTGGGTCCGGAGGATACTTTTACAGAATTCTGCATGGAGGATCTCAATTGGGTGTTTGTCCCATTTTGCAAATTCTTGTTGTGTTAGCGGTCCCCACACCTCACTGCCATAGAGTGCAATTGGTTCAATTACTGATTTAAAGATTTTGAGCCAAATGCTAATTGGGAGTTCTATTTGGATTGATTTTTTAATGGCATAGAAAGCCCTTCTTGCTTTCTCTTTCAGTTCATTCACAGCCAGATGAAAATTTCCCATAGAACTGATTTTTAAGCCCAAGTATGTGTAGTTAGTAGTTTGTTCAATTTTGGTTGTTCCTAGTGTGAAATTTATTTTGGGTCCCTAATGTCTGGATCTTTGCTGGAACACACGGACTTTGGTTTTTGGGGGATTTATTGTCAGGGCCCAGGTCTGGCAGAATGACTCCAGCAGATCCAGGTTCTGCTGTAGACCCTCCTTAGTTGGTGACAGCAGAACCAGGTCATCTGCATAGAGGAGGAATTTAACCTTGGATTCATATAGGGTGAGGCCGGGTGCTGTAGATTGTTCAAGTAGTTTTGCTAGTTCATTTATGTAAATATTAAAGAGTGTCGGTGAGATGAGCGAGCCCTGCGCCACCCCCCGCCCCTGTGGGAAGTATTTTGTTTGTTTGTCTCCAATTTTAACTGCACATTTGTTGTTTGTATACATTGATTTAATTACATCATATGCTTTTCCCCCTACCCTGCTTTCGATAAGTTTCAGGAATAAACCATTGTGCCAGATGGAATCAAAAGCCTTCTGGAAATCTATAAAGCATGCGTAGATTTTGCTTTTGTTTTGATGAACGTGTTTGTCAATTAGGGTCTGTAGGGTGAAGATATGATCTGATGTTCTATAGTTTGGCAGGAATCCAATTTGGCTTTTACTCAAGACATTGTGCTCCTCAAGGAAGTTTATAAGTCTTTTGTTTATGATACTACAGAATACCTTCCCCAGGTTACTGTTTACACAGATGCCTCGATAGTTATTTGGGTCGACTTTGTCCCCACTTTTGTATATGGGCATTATGGTTCCTTTGTTCCAGATATCAGGGAAGTAACCGACACTCAGAACCAAGTTGAAGAGTTTTAGGATAGCCAGTTTCATTTTATCGTCTGTGTGTTTAATCATCTCGCTTAGTATGCCGTCTGCACCGCAAGCTTTTCCTGGTCACAGGTCCTTGAGTTTTTCAATTAGTTCTTTTTCTGTTATTATGGAGTCTAGCGGGTTTTGTTTATCTTTTATGGCCATTTCGAGCTTTTCCAGTTTTTGCATATTTGGTGTTGCTCTGGCCTTAGTGTGTTTTTCTGGTATAATTTTTCAAAGTGGTTTTCCCATGTGTCTCCATTTTGAATGGCCAATTCGTCGTGTTGTTTTTTGTGTAATGTATTCCATTTGTCCCAGAAACAATTGGAATCAATGGATTCCTCAATGGAGCTGAGTGTATTCTTAATATACTGCTCTTTTTTGGTTCTGAGTGTGTTTCTGTATTGTGTTAGTGTCTGACAATAAGTTGTAAGAATTCGCAATAATTTACAGTTTTGAAGATTCATGTTTTTGATTAAAGGATCCCTGAGCGATGTGCTTTTAAGTTTCCAAAGATAAAATGGCTGTCACACCACATGGCCGAGACAAAAAGGCTTGGAATGCAGTTTTTCTGTGTCTGGAAGTAAGGTTCAATGAAGACAAAGGACAATGCTTTGTTTACAAAGCAACTGAATGCTATTTAGCATTTGTTTAGATACACCTGAAACTGCAGAAGAGACGTTTGCACCTTGAATGGGAAGCGTTAACTTTAAATGGGTTTCCAATCACCCAGTACTGGACTATAGAGCAGATGTATCTCCCTTTTGTTTCAGCAAAGGGAGCTCTGAAAATCACATTAACTCAATCTAACCACTTTGAGTTAGCCTATCACAGCTTTGGGGTTAATTTTGCACACAGCCCTGGCAAGGCAGGATGTGAGGGGCTCACCAGGTATAAAGATAGATGCTGAAGCCAGCTCTTTCTCTTGACTTCCTGGGACGATAAGGTGAGCTCTCTCTCTCTCTCTCTCTCTCTCTCTTCGCTGGACCATGTGAGCAGAGATTTTCTGACTCTCAACAAGGCAACCTAGCAGGAGTTAAGGGGGGGGGATGGTGACTTAAGGGAATTGCTAAGATTGTTTAAATACATTGTAGCTATTGTACCCCTCGTTTTTGCCGTGTGTACCCCCTTGATATATAGTTTTACAATTTTACTGTGTTCGTGTGGGATAGTTTGATATTGTGATTGTAGTTTCTTTTAGTTAATAAAGCTTGATAATTTTCTCTCATCCAAACCACGTGTTCCGTTTTAATATCATTAATTATAAGTTCCTCCACTCAGAACTAAAGGAGGGGTAGCGATTCGAAACCGCTGTTTGTAAATTGGTTTAGAGTGCAGCAGCAAAAAGACTGCTGGCCAGGTAGATTACCTTAAACCAGTTTAAAAGAAACCCCAGGAATCCTTACAAAGTAAGGCGTAATTCCTCGTTTTCTGTCTGTCTGTGTTTTTGGTTTGATATTTTTCTAAGTTTTTTCCTCATGTTATGGCAATCTGGGTCAAACCATTTTTCATAGTTTTTTGTTTTGGGTTTGTTCTTGCTAGCTTTCAAGTTTGACCTTGTTGCCAAATTATCAAAAATATTGTTTAGATTATTCACTGCCCGGTTTACGCCTTCTTTATTGTGAGTGTATATGTTATCCAGAAAGGTGTCCAATAGAGCTTGAGTTGATTCATAGCTAATTGCTTTCTGGTATTTTTCCGTGCTGTTTTTGGCCCATCTGTACGATTTTTTGGTGTTGTACAGCTTACTGGGTTGTGTTTCTGTGTTGGTTGTTTCTGTCTTTTTAAGATACATAGTAATTTGACTGTGGTCTGACAGTGTTGTTTGTGGTTTGACTGTGAATGCTCTGAAAGAGGATGGGTCTAAATCCGTAATCATATAGTCTACGGTGCTACAGCCAAGAGGTGAGCAATAGGTCGATCTTCCTAGGAGGTCTCCCATGAACCTACCATTGACAATGTACAGACCCAGGCTTCGACAGAGCTGCAGGAGCTGTTTTCATTTGGTATTTGTCTGCTTGTTGCAGTTATGCCTGTATGGATGGGAAAGGATATCGAAGTGGTTATTCCTGAATATGTAATTGTTTCCCTGATTATTGGTGAAGTCTGGTTCTTCGCCAGTTCTTGAATTGAGGTCACCACAGATCAACACGTTCCCCTGGGCCTGGAATTGGATAATCTCCCTCTCCATGTTGGAGAAGGTGTCCTTTTTAAAGTACAGGGATTCCATTGGGGGGATATAGAGTGCGCAAATGAAAACATCTTGGGGGTTAGAGATAATCCCCCTCTCAATTTTGAGCCACATGTGGTTTTCGCCCTTTTTTATAAATTTGATGCAATTCTTAAGCTCTGTTTTAAATCAAATCAGCATGCCTCCGGAGTCTCTGCCTTGGGTTACTCCTGGCAATTTATTGGAGGGGACCACCAGCTCTGTGTACCTTGGGGACGGCCAGTGTGTCCTTCTCCTCTATACCAAGTTTCCTGTAAAATGATGATATCCAGATCTTTAGTTTCATCTATGAATTCTGGGGTCCTACTCTTCACGTCGAGCACCGAAGAGCGTAGACCTTGGATATTCCAGGTCGAAATATATAAGGATTTCATGTTAAGTTTGATCTTTTATTATGATAGGTTAAAGAATGATATGTGTTTGTCATGTCTAAATGGGGGAAAAAAAGATCATCTCAATTGTCTATAAATGCTAATACTACTTGGTTACAATTCATTCTAGTAATTAGTCCTTGATTTTTTTAATTTTTTTTTCATTTTCTGATCCATAAGGCGGAAGTAGATGCTGCTGCACGTCTGCCCAACCCTTCTGATCTCCCACCCTGACCTCCCACCCCACAAGGCCTCGGAACCCCTCTCCTCCCCCATGAGGCCACTGATCCTTGGCCCCCAAACCCCCCTCCAGCCTCCCACATCCCTCCGACCACCCACCCCCCCTCCCGCCCCCGGACCCGACCACCCCCTCCAGCCCCCAATTCCCCCTCCAGCCTCCAATCGCCCCTCCAGCCTTCTGACCTACCCCTCCGGTACCCGATCACCCTCGGCCTTCTGACCTCCATCCAATGGCCCCCGATCACCCTTCAGCCTTCCGACCTACCCCTCCAGTCTCTGATCACCCTCAGCCTTCTGACCTACCCCTCCAGTCTCTGATCACCCTCAGCCTTCTGACCTACCCCTCTGGTCCCCGATCACCCTTCAGCCTTCCGACCTCCATCCAATGGCCCCTGATCACCCTTCAGCCTTCCGACCTACCCCTCCGGTCTCCGATCACAGCCTTCTGACCTACCCCTCTGGCCCCCGATCACCCTTCGGCCTTCCGACTTTCCCCCTCCGGTCCCCACTGTTCTTATTATAAGCTCCAAAGATGCAGCCTGCAGCAGGTCCATCCCAGGAGCAATCTACCATTAGTGAAGAGCCACCTCAGTTCCAAAACTCTTGGGAGCAAGAAATAGTCACCCACCTCAGCATGCAGGATTTCAACATTGCTTTTTTTTTTAGTTAGGACTTGCAAATAGTGGTTATTTCTTGCACAATATCAGCAAATCCACTTAGATCCTGCTAACTCAAAAGTGCCCAGACAACTACCCCCACCTTAGTTTGGATTCTAAAGGCTGTAAGCTATGTTGTTTTAAAGGACAAAATATTTGCAGTTATATATTACCTGATCATGATTTTCAGAAACATCACAAGTAAACTGAAATGTGAGCATGTAATCAAATACTTATTTATTAGAGGGATAGTTTCCAAAGATATTTGCGATTCCTCTATATGTATGATTCCAAAGCACGTCACATACAATGAATTACTTTGAGATGAAGTTAATGTTGTCATGTAGGCAAACACAGCAGCAATTTACTGTGCAGAAAGAAAAAGCAATGCGATGAATGTCCAGTTAATCTGTGTTGATGATGCTGTCTGAGGGAGGAATATTGGCCAGAGTGCTATAAAATGAGCCAAGTTGTTTGGGTACTCAAAAGATAAAATGGCAGCTATTATTATTTTCACTCTCCTAGCTAACAAAGGAATCTAATTATTCAATTGGGGGAGAAGTTTGGACTATACAGAAGGGCTCACATTTCTGCGGAGATTGCCGAAACATAAAGGCCAGGATTTTCCCTACCTCGGTGAGTCTGTGGCGGGTGACGTTGGTGGCGGGTTCCGGCCCCGTTGCTGGATCCATCCTGGCCTCCGACATGACTTTCCCCTGATTGGGCTTGTTAAGCCCGCCCTGCGCATTTCCTGGCCAATTGAAGGAAGCGGGTCTGATGACGTCATTTGATGACGCGTCATCAGCCGGTTTCCTTAAAGGGACCATGCCCAAATTTAGTTTGACAGTTGTGCTGTCAGTGTTCTACAGCATTGAGGTGTTGCAAACACTGACAATCACTGCACAGAGGTGCACGGCTGCACCCAGACTCTCCCATGACTCCCTCCATATGATTATGGAGGGAGTCACAGCACACAAGGAGGTCTTCTTCCCTTCCCATGGGCGGAAGAGACCTCCCCAGGAGGTCTCCCCAGGTTGCACATTGCACAGGAGGACACAAGCAGGGATGTCGTCAGGAGGACCAGGCTGCAGTGGCGGAAACCTTTCAATGATCTCAGTAGATCACGAAACGTTACTGCAAAGTCACACACAACCTCATCCTGCTGGGCCACTCATCACATCCCAATCACTCTGCCTTCCCTGCTCATCCTTACTCACACCAACTTACCTTGCAACTCCACGCATCCTTCTCTATCTACATTATCACATCCCCATCTCACTAGCCACCCCTCACACTCACTGTAGTGTATGTACCCGTCTATCTTTAAGGGAACTATTGAATGTAACCGTTCACCTTTAAGGGAACTACTTTAGGTGTGGCACTATTTGTTTGGCTTCTGTATACTGTAATATCGATAGTGACCACACCAGTATATAAGTGTTGTAGCAGGATTGCTGGGGCAGATTCGCCCGGACCTTCGAATAGTAAAGACCTGTTTGTTTGTTACTTCTGAAGTCTGTGTATTTACTAACTGCACAACCCACAGACTTTACAGTGGCGACGAGTCCGATCGTACCCTGCGGCAAGATTACCAAAGCAAGAAGAGCGTCGAAGAGAGGCAACCACCCTCGTCGTGCTGCTGGAAGAAAACACGAGGCTGCAGCAGGAGAAAGGTGGAAGACTTTAGCAACAAAAGCTTCCATTAGCAACAGGCACTGACTACCCTTCTACCACGGTACGGAGTGAGCCGATCAGCAGGGAACAAGGCGGCCGAAGAGACTGTGAGTAGGGGAAGGTGTAGAAGTATCCGGAGGATAAGGGCAGAGCACTCGACCACGGTCGAGGGGGAACAGAGCCGGTCAGAAAGTCGGGTCCAACGGCGTCGTGAGACAGTCGGACCTCGATCGGCGGGAAAACCGGGCAGCGACCGCAGCCACGAAGCGCTGAGACTGTGAGGAGGCGCGGGAAGAGAAACCCAGCCGCAGCCGGGGAGGGAAACACCGGTCTGCGAGAGGGCTGGGAGGCGAACAGGAACCGTGCGGGTGGGAGAGAGAGACAGAGCCGAGCAAGGGGAGAGAGACTGCGCGAGAGCCAGTCCAGCGGCTGAGCTGTCCTCCACCAGCGGGGTACCCAGAGCCGGTAGAACCGATCGTGCGGGAGAGGGAGAGACAGAGCCGAGCAAGGGGAGAGAGACTGTGCGAGAGCCAGTCCAGCGGCTGAACTGTTCTCCACCAACGGGGTACCCAGGGCCGGTAGCACCGAACGTGCGGGTGAGAGAGCGACAGAGCCGGGTACGGAGAGAGAGACTGCGCGAGAGCCAGTCCAGCGGCTGAACTGTCCTCCGTTAACGGGGTGTACCCAGCGCCGGTAGAGCCGTGCGGGCGGGAGGAAAAGACATAGCCGAGTAAGGGGAGCTGTGCGGAAGCCAGCCAGCGGCTGAACCTGTCCGCTGTGGGGGAAGCGTACCCCTTCCACCGGGAAGAAATGCAGGAAGCCGCCATCAGGCGGAGAAGACGCCAGAAGCGGGAAACCGCCATTGAAGTGGGCGGGGCGAGAAAGGAAGAGCGGGAAACCGCCATTTTCGCGGGAAAACCGCCATCTTAATTGACATACCGCCATTGAAGTGGGCGGGGAGAGAAGGAAAGAGCGGGAAACCGCCGATTTCGCGGGAAAACCGCCATCTTAGAAACAAACAAATAAATAAGAATACTTAAAGAAATACTGGTGCTGCTCCCAAGGGAAGAAAGATGCCTAAGCGAGGGAATATTAACGACTTTAATTCTGAAATAGAAGACTGGGCCACGTACTTGGAACGCATAGAGATCTATTGCGAAGCCAACAAAATAGAGGAAGACGACAAGGCGATAACATTGCTAAACTCGATGGGGGAAAAAACATACGGGCTCTTGAAGCATCTAATAGCACCAAATAAACCAGCGGATCAGACATTCGAAGAGATTGTGGCTGTGCTGAAGGACCACTTGAACCCCACACTGTTGATGCTGGCTGAACGATTCAAATTCTACGCAAGAACGCAGAGGAAAGACGAAAGCAATGCGGAATACTTGGTCGAACTGCATAGGCTAGCGAAATACTGCCAGTTCGGAGGGAATCTGACAGAAGCGCTGCGGGACAAGTTCGTATGCGGATTGTCCAAAGAAGGGACGCAGAAGCGACTACTGGAAGAGAACGACCTCACACTGGACAGGGCTGTCCTTATAGCTGCATCGCACGAAGCCGCAGCGAAAGGAACGGCGGAAATGCAACTAAAGGCGGCGGCACTCGGGGTGGACCAAATTACTTCAAGCACAACAAAATGCTACCGTTGTGGGAAGACAACGCATGACCAGAATCAATGCTGGTTTAAGAACCAAGAGTGTAGG
Organism: Somniosus microcephalus; assembly: GCF_052327205.1. Taxonomy (NCBI): domain Eukaryota; kingdom Metazoa; phylum Chordata; class Chondrichthyes; order Squaliformes; family Somniosidae; genus Somniosus; species Somniosus microcephalus. The sequence continues at coordinate 81,591,050 of NC_140993.1, read as the reverse complement.
AAATGTGGCAAACTGGGTCACATCGCGAAGGTATGCCGGTCCGGGAAAAAGACTAATAATCAAAGGAAGCCACCACAAGAAAAGTACAACAAGGTACACAAGGTGGCTGAGAAGAGTTCAGACGAACAGAATTCCGACTCAGACCCAAACAACCAGGAGCTGGGTAGTCTGAGAATCCACAATGTGGGTAAAGAAACGGATCTACAGACCATCTGGGTCATACTAAAAATAGCTGGAGTCCAAGTAAGAATGGAGCTGGACACTGGATCAGTGCTATCAGTCATCAACCGAAGGGACTACCACCGGCTATTCTCTCACATACCTTTAAGAAATACCAAGTTCGTATTACAGACATACACGGGGCATAACGTATACCCCGTGGGGAAAATAAGAGTCAAGGTGAGAGATAGGGGTAAAGAACACCCAAGAATGAACTTGTACGTATTACCTGAGGGAGGACCACCACTTCTAGGACGGGAGTGGATTAAGAAAATAGACGTGGAATGGCATTACCTAAAAGCCATAATGAGGGAGGACTCGGTGCAAGCTATTAGCTCAGATTCTGAAATGGATGATGATAAGACCAAGTCGAATATGGAAGACAAGGCTAAAAGGGACTTGCCGACGATGGGAAAGAAAACGAAGACATGCAGAAGGACTTATGGTACCAAGAAGAATAAAGCTGCAGAGCAGAACTCCAGGTTGACAGAGAATTCTGAGCCTGTTCAAGCAAAGGATTCATCCATGACGGAAGAACACCGAGCTCGGACGCAAACTTATGTCAAAGTACGACAACAGTTAGAACAGTTGAGTGACTGTCTCGTACAAGAGATGAAAAATATGGAAAAGTTCTGGGACACCGAATGGGAGAACCTGGAAAGACTACAGAGACAGCTAGCTCAAGCAGAGAGCGACCATAGAGCCATCGTGGTCAAATACCAATCACATTCCCCTGATGCTGTTCAGGAACTAGAATATTTACAGAACGAACCAAAGGAAGAGGAATCTTCAGGGAGCCAGGATTTTATTCCAGTTCTTCTCTACGACTCCTTACAAGCAGAGTGTGAGAAGTTGAAAGAACAGTATGAACAGGCCCAGGCTACAATTCTGGAGGGGGTTAACTCGGCAGCCTCCGAAAAGCTAGTTTCAGTAGAAGCATATGAACAACTAAAGGTTGAACATGAGCAAGAAGTCCAAAGGCTGCAGGAAATTCTTGATGAGCTCAAGGCCAAGACACTCATCGGTAGAAGTTCCATCCATAGATGAGAAATTAGAGGTGAAAATCATGGCAGAGCATGAAAGACAGGATGTCCAAGAACTTATAAAAACATTGAAGGACACCCAAGACAAATATGAGGCGGCAATGACCGAGGTTCAACAACTTGAAGAACAGATTCAACTGGGAATCCTTTCAGTGGAAGAACAGGAAACTGTAAGAATGGTCCCTGAACATGAACTAGAGAGCATCAGGGCGCAACTTTTCCGAGTGCTGAAAGCCAAAGTTCAAGAGGAACGTAAGGTGGAAGTATTGGAGAAAGAGGTGGATGAAATGGAGAAGACTCTGATCCACCGTGTTCCCAGGGAAGAGTTAACGGTCAGCCAACTCCTTCATATGCTGAAGGACAAGACTCTGCAAGGGGAACAATCTGAACACGAGCTTCAATCTTCAGGGGGAACGAGTTCGGAGCTCTCAAAAGTCACGGAGATAGCTGAGGTGGCAACACAAATTTTACAAGGATGCCAAAAGTACGTTGAATCACGTCAAGGTGAACAGAAGAATGTGGAAACCGTTACTTCAGGAGAAGGGTTAAATAGCCTGATAACGCAATTACCGATGGAAGGGAAGGTATTGAACTCACAAATGAGGTCCGTCGTGAAGGAATGGCAGATAACCCAGGAAGAGCGGGATGAATATGAATGCATGAAGAAGGCTTTTCAAGAAAGATGTTTAGGGAAGGAACCACCGTCAGCTAACGTCCAGATGGGTGAGGAGGAAGAAGAAGTCTCTCTCGCTGGCATAACTCAGGACGAACCCGAATATTACCATGACCTGTTGAGTGACACTGAATATTACGAGGATGTGGTCTGCCCAGCTTGTGATGAAAACTCGCAAAGTGCTGAAATCCGGATGAAGCACTTAAGGTCTAAAGAACATAGAGAGTTGGTGGCGCTACAGCTGGCAGCCGAGAAAGGAGCTCCGAGAGTTTCAAAAAGGCAGAAAAGAAAAAGAAGAAGCAGAAGATAATAACTGTCTAAAATATTAGCACTTCTACCATTCCAGGCGGGACATTACGAAAGGAGCTAAATTAGTTGAAAAACTGGAAAATGTCAAGACAGCCAGTTGGTTGTAAAAGTCCGCACTGCTGGTTCAACAGGACGAAAGTTCAAGCTGTTACGTCAAGAAAAAGGCTATGGAGGAGTCACGCTAGCCAGGTGAACCGGCTACACCAAGGAAATGTTGTTCGGAACGAGTCAAGATCAGAGACTGAATCTATGAACTGTTTCCGCAGAGACTGAACCTGTGAACTGTTTCCACCAAGATTATATTTGTAAATTGTTTTATATGACATTGACTCCACCGAGATTATATCTGTAATTTGTTTTATAGGAAGTTGAAGATATGTATGTTTAACGGGGACTCTGTAAGTAATAAGCTAAAAAGGGAGGATTGTAGTGTATGTACCCGTCTATCTTTAAGGGAACTATTGAATGTAACCGTTCACCTTTAAGGGAACTACTTTAGGTGTGGCACTATTTGTTTGGCTTCTGTATACTGTAATATCGATAGTGACCACACCAGTATATAAGTGTTGTAGCAGGATTGCTGGGGCAGATTCGCCCGGACCTTCGAATAGTAAAGACCTGTTTGTTTGTTACTTCTGAAGTCTGTGTATTTATTAACTGCACAACCCACAGACTTTACACTCACCCTCATCCTAGTCCATTCATACCAACTAACAACACACAAGGGTAGGCACTTGGGTTTTTTAACCAATGTTCATGTGAAGTTTCTGTTAATGTGCTGTCAAACATTGAAATCTTTATTTTCAACACTTTACTTTCTTGGACAGATTTGTGTGCACCTTTGGAAGTGGCTTAGTGAGTTGCAATGAATGATGAAACTTAACGATACCCCCCGCAATGGTGATGAGTGTGAAAAGAATGGCTTGAGCATTGTAGGGATGCTTTATGGTGTTGGTGTGGGGTGGTGCCAACCTGGCACATCATGTGTCAGCCAGGGTGTACAGCGTCAAGTGAAGTAAACCTGGCTATGGTGATGGGATCCTTGGTGTCCCAGGCAGCAATGTGGTTGGGTGCTGATGACCTCTGTCCTGTGCAGCATCAGTTGATTGTGGAGAAGGTTGGTGTTGTTGTTGGTTCTGCTGGTGTGCCTGGTGATGCTGGTGTGCCTGGTGATGCTGGTGTTCAGGCTGATTGTGGTGGGACTCTGAGGACCAAGGTGAGAGCGTATTAAGTGCACCCATGCTAATGGAATAGTTGGCAGGTGGAGTAGAGATGACAGAAGCGATCTGTCAATGGTGGGAGCGGTAATGAGGTCAGACTGGATGGAGACTTGTGTAAAGACTTACAGCATTCTGAATCATAGAAACATAGAGATAGGAACAGGAGTAGGCCATTCGGCCCTTTGAGCCTGCTCCGCCATTCAATGAGATCATGGCTGATAAGTAGAAATGCAGTATAGAGAAGTTAGTGGCTAAGGGAGCATTTCTCAATCAGCTGGGAGTTTTGACTTGGCATTTGAAGCTGTAAACGCACCAGCTGAATCAATGGCAAGTGACCTCCCGCCTCAGCTTCACTGACGAGGTCTAGGAAACCAGTGGGTGACCTGTCAAATGCAAAAAGCTGGGAAAAAGCTTTGTTAAATGGTTGTAAACAAGCCACTAATGATTTTAATTGCCTCCCCCGCCGCTGTCTGTCGGGTCTGCTCAGCACTGGGAGTTCCAACTTTGGGAAATGCAGGTGTGCGTGTTTTGACAGCTGGTTCCCGACCCGCTGTCAATCATTATCAATTTAACAGCTGTCCCACCACCCATCCTGTCTGCTGAGTGCCGACAAAATTCCGGACCAAAAAACAGCTATATGGAAGAAATTTCCTTTTGTATTAGCTTTCCCTTCCTTAATGCATGTACACAAATGGTGTCAAAATTCTGGGGGAATCTCTGCAGTTCATTTTAGGCTGACAAGGTCTGAAACAAGGGGGATACAAATAAGAAAAATAGAATTAGAGACAAGTAGGAAAGATGAGAAAGGAAATATATGAACAAAAGATACACAATAAAATAGCAACAAAGAGAAAGCACAGAAACACAGCAGCAAGTAAAATAAATGCAGAGACTGAAAAGTGAGAAAATTTTATTAATTATTGTATTAATTTTTTTCCCAGTATGCACCCTTCATCGTTGCTAGGACAAAATCTTGCAACTCCCTACCTAACAGCATTGTGGTAGCGTCTTCGCCACACGGACTGCAGTAGTTCAAGAAGAACGCTCACCAGCACCTTCTCAAGGGCAACTAGAGATGGGCAATAAATGATGACCTTGCCAGTGATGTCCACAGACCAAAAATTAATTTAAAGAAAACATGAATGCGAACACATTAAGAAAAGTATGAAAATTGTTTCAATTTTCCATACCTATTCTCAATGTGTTTGGAATTAAATGTATACAGCAATAGCAACTAGAAAATCCAGGAAAAATTTGTGCAATGTAAGGTAAAAGTCTGGCCAAGACATTAAAGCATTCATATCACCTGGATTTTCTATGCGTTGATGTTAAAGAGAGATGCCACGTAAGCGCGTTAAGCATTCATCGGCTAAAATCACCAACAGTGAACACTCGGCTATTCTCTGTCTTTTGGTTTCTTACTCTCATACAAATTATTTTTCATTTATCCACATTTAATTGTATCTTCCACTTATTTGTCTAGTTACCTGAAAGATCTAAATCCTTCTGAATCATATTCCTCATTTTTTTGCCCTGCCTTCTATTTTGTTTTGATCTGAAAACCTAGAGGCCTAGGAATTGATTTGTGCCTGTCTCATGGTGGTCAAACTCATGTTGAGCGATGAATGCTGTCTGACAACATCATAGGTATGTTAAAGTTATAATAGTTTCCAAAGTTCATGTTCTCTTTTAGTAGCCTGTGTCTGCATGCTCTCCTGCTAATATAGGGTGGGATGTTCTGTGCAAATGCTCAAAGGACTACATGCATGTAATTTAGGATGCCCTCTTAACTGCAATTCCCAAATAAATATATGTGTCTATGTAGCTGCTGTATGGCTTCATGGCAAAGCTTATGAAATATATTGCAGTCCAAAATAGGATATCAGTTATTTATTTGATGCAGCAGTGCACATTAAACAGGCTAATTCATTGTACCTTGCTAGAATGGGCCAATGGTGTAAAAATTCAAGATGTAGAAGTTCAACATCCTGGTCATGCTCACTGCCACAATTAGTGCACTGAGGATGATGAGCAGTATATTCACAAAGAGAATTATAGATGAGAGAAGTTGTCTGGACCATCTAGTTCATACTTTCCCCATCCCAGCATCTACCTCTTGAATGTTTCCAAGGCTTATGCCTCCACTACCCTAACCAGGTATTAATCACTCTTTTGTGTGACAAAGTACTTCCTATCATCATTACAGCATTTGCCTTTTACCAATTTGTACATACATCTGCTTGTCCTACATTCATATTTAACTTGATATTGTGGTCCAGATTAACTTTTTCTATTCCACTTAGTATTATTATATACCTCTGCAATGTCATCTCTCTTTCACCTCATTTCAAGAATTGAGTCCAAAGCCTGGAAATTCCTCAGGTTCCACTCCATCAGCATAAGTACATTGAATAGGAACCCCCACGTGCTCCTGCCCAAGGTTAGAGAAATCCTGGAGACTGAGTCATTTGAATAGCTGGGGCAGCTGCAAGGGCACATCAACAGTAGGACTCCCACCCTTCTAAGGTGAAATGGTGCAATGATGCTCAACCTGAAGTCCCCGTAAGGACCAAATCGGCTGAAGAAGATAAACTTTTAGTCTTCACCTTCCACTGGAGCCATTCTAACAGTAGAAGTGCGCCCTAGCAGGAGTCAATGGGGGAAAAATTCAGTTGGTTGCACCTCCCGTTAATGCCTGAAGAGGGCGCTAATGGGGCGCAAACCAACTAGCGCCCGGGCGCGGCGATTTTTGCGCCGCTCGTGAAATTAACCAGACATTTTGCAGCGGCGCTAAACAATACCGACCAATCTCCTGCGCACGCAGATCTTGACGTCATTCGAGAGTGCAACGCCCTTGTGACACCCCGGGACGGAAATTGAGTGGCGCCCCCCTCCTTTCCGCCTGGCGCAACCAAGGACAGGTAGACTGGAACGCTTCCCAGTCGCTGTGGGGCTGGGGGGGCGCTATTTAAAGGGGGCCTCTTCCTGGCTTTTGTGTGGTAGCCATTTTTGCACCACTCATTCTGAGAGAGAGAGCTTTTGAGAGAGACAAAGAGAGAAAGAGAGACTTCTGCATTGAGTCAATGCTGTCTGAGGTAGTTTTGGCTTCTGACCATAACTTTGTAGGTACTTTGGTTTTTGACCTTCATAACTTTGATTGCCTAGATACTATGGGGGCTGCAATGGATGGGGACGTCTTCCTTCTCCATCACATTCGGAGGGCACAGAGACGCAGAGAGAGAGTGGCAATCATGGCCAGATGGAGGAGGGCCAACAAGCCTCTGCACAGGAGACCTTTCCCTCCCAGGGTTTTTCGCCAACAGTTCTCCTACATTAATATGTCTGAGGAGCAGTGTTTGCGAAGGCTGCGCTTCAGCAAGGAGGTGGTCACTGAGGATTTCCGCAACTGAAAGGGCTTCCATTCCTTAAACGTTCAGTTGGTCTGTGACCACAGACAGCTGATACTCGCTGTCAATGCCCACTTTCCTGGCAGCAGCCACGGTGCCTTCATCCTGCGCCAGACTTCTGTGGCAGACCTTTTCCAGGCACCGCATCACCCAGGTGGTTGGCTTCTCGGGGACAAGGGATATCCTCTGTGCACCTCGCTGATGACACCGCTCCATACGCCCAACACCCCTGCTGAGCGGCGACACATCAAGCTACCAGGAACATCGTTGAGCACACAATCAGCTTGCTCAAGCAACGGTTCCGCTCTCTGGACCATTCTGGAGGAGCCCTTCAGTACTCGCCTGAGCGAGTCTCCCACTTTGTTGTTGTGTGCTGCATGCTGCATAACCTTGCAATCCTTAGGACCCAGCCAATGCCACCAGAGGAGGAGGAGGAAGATGAGGAGGATGATCATCAGCAGCACCAAGGCGGGAGGGAGGCACACAATGTACAAAGTATAAGGGCCGTCCGTCAAAGGCTCATAGCAAGTCGCTTCTAGGTCCCTTCTGAGGAAATGGCTTCTGCCATTCAAACAACCTGAATGAAACCATCCCGCAACCCGTAAGCCGGCCAAGGCAGCAATGATTGCAAAGACCAAGGGCTAGAAATTCAGTGGGCTTTGCGCCCAGTTACCGCCCAAATAGGGTTTCTGCGCCAGTGTAAGAGGGTGCGCTGATATTTAGCGCTGCGGTAATGGCGGCGGTAGCCGGTAGCGCTGCGCCGACACCAATGACGTCATCGGTGTGCGCAGTGCCCCGGTTCCGCCCCAAACCCCATATTTAGTTGTGGCCGCCTCTTCTGCAGCAGCCGCAAACAGCGATTGAAAAACGGGGCCGTACTGCTGCGTTACTGGGGCGCTTTAAGGTGGAGGTGCGGCCGGCCGCTTTTTCGGCAGCCGCCTGCCCGCACCTCCTTCCCCGGCCTCCTCCACCCCCCCCCCCCGCGGCATTGCCGGCTGCTTTCCGCGAGCCCGGCACTTCTCCGTGGTGCCGGGCTCATTTGCCGGCACAATCCAGCGGCGATCTCCCCGTTGCAGGCACCTCCACCTTAAGAGAAGGAGGAGGCCTGCAGTACCGCAGCCTGCCGCACCGCATCGGGTGGCGCAGCGGCACTTAGAGCGCTGATATTCAGTTTCAGCGCCCCAAGCGGTGGCGGGCACACCCTGGAATAGCGCCCGGTTCCGACTTGGGGCGCGAAAAGTGAATATTTGACGGTCGCACATGGCTCCGCGCCCAGCGCTAACTTTTGGCCGTTAGCCAGCTGGCGGGGCCATAGTGAATTTCTAGGCCCAAACATATACATTTTGAATACAGAAACTTATTTATTTTACAAACTCTGTGTGTCTCATTACCGCATGACAAATTAATAGAAAGAAACACAAAAAAAACAGTCATTAACATAACTGGCTCTCACAACCTGGAGACAATGTCCAAAACAGTTAAAAAAAATTGACCACAAACCTCGGCCTTTAATAAAACAATGAACAACATTTTGTCACACCTCGTACTTTTGCCCTTCGAGGGTGATCTCCTTCCCTTGTGAAATTCCCCCCTTCCCACCCTGCAGCTCCTCCGTAATGGGACCCCAGTGGCTGGCGCAAGGCTGGTGGAAGGTTGCTGAGTGTCAGAAACTGAGACTGCAGATGCCCTTGAAGGATGGCCTCGACCAGCTCTGGGCCTGGAGGGCCCGGCTGCAGACTGCACCAACTCTGCATGGGCGGCAGCAGTCTGTCCTACAGGCGGTGGCAAGTGCAGTGGAGAAGTGACAGTGGTGGCAGCAGGAATGCTGTCATCTTGAGAGAGGACAGCAACTCCCAGCTTGACCGACACACTGGCACTCCCACGGGGCAGCACTTCAGCATCCGGAGCAATCTGCTGGAGCACAGATTGCTGGCCTGCTGTGGCGCGGTGAGAGCCCCAGGGAAATGTGTCCGAACCAGCGAGGGTGGCAGCAGTCAGTGCTCACATGGCCTCAATCTGTGTCTGCATGAGAGCAGCCAGTGACTGCATTGCAGCACTAAGCATTTGCGTGGCAGCTGCCTGTTCTACAGCAAAGTGCTCCACACTCCTTGCCAGTGATTCAATGGAATCGGGCACCCTTACTACTGCAGCCATGAGCTCAGTTTGCCTTTGCTCCGCCTGGGCGCTCATTTCAGCATGGACCCGCTCCTCCTCTGCATCCAGTGCAGTAGGACTCGATGGCATACTCTCCCTCCATGGAGAAGGCCCCCGAGCTTCCCTACCCCCATCGCGTTGCTGCAGCCCGCTGGGTCCTGGAGCTTCACCCTCATCAGACCATTCCCCCCTGCTCCCCTCCAGGGAAGGCATGTTCCCTGTGTGGGCATGGGCTTCCTCGGGAGAGGGTGGCGCTGATGCTCCTGCTTCCTCTTCCTCCTCACCTTCAGCTTCACTCCCACAGGCAACTTGAGGGCCCGTCTCCTCACCTGGTGAATCACCATCTGAAAGCAGGGAGGTACAAGTGTGGCTTTAGCGTGAGGACAGGGTGGCAGCAAGGGAGGCATGAGTGCAGCGATTTAGTCATTTGGATTGAAAGTGTCAAAGGCTGGTGCTGTGAGGGACAAGTGGAAGGAGAGAGGACAAAAAGGTGAGGACCTTACCATTGCTGTCCAGAACGGGGTCGGCGTCTCCAGTGGTGACGGGACCAATCACCCGGCTTGCCACAATCCTCTGGATGCGCACCTCAAGATCGCTGAGGGGTTGCAGCTGAGGCTGCCCTCCACCCGTCCATTGCTGCTGTCTCCTATTATGAGATAGCTTGGCCTGCAAGAAAAAGGACGGCGTCTGGTTAAATATACAGCCATGATCTTGCCTGAAATGCCTCCCATAGTTGAATAGCCCTTACTGTATGCAGCCATGGTCTTGCCTGAAATGCCTCCCATAGTTGAATAGCCCTTACTGTATGCAGCCATGGACTTGCCTGATGTGCCTCCCATAGTTGAATAGCCCTTACTGTATGCAAAGTGTGGAATGTGCGTGTGTGTTTGATGAAAGGGCCATAGGTGTTGGATGAGTGTTGGGCATTGGGGCTTTTAAGACCCTCTGGCCATAAAGTGAGGTTGAGATGGAGGGATGGAGAGGTTTTGAAAAAAAGGCACTCACCCTGACGACCCGAGTGAGGTCGTTGAACTTTTTCCTACATTGGAGATGGGTCCTAGGCACCATGCTGCTTGAGGAGACTCTCTGAGCCACCTCCCTCCACACTCTTCTGTACTTGCGTGGCAAAGGCCTCCTGCCACTCTCTGGGTACACAATAGATCTTCTGCGCTCCACCGCGCCAACCAGAGACTCGAAGGCCCACTCGCAGAAGCGCTGTGCTTGCTCCCTGCAAGATTTAGCCACAGGTCTGCCCAGTCCGAGATTCAAGGCTCCAATAAGCAGGGTGTGGCTGCAGAGCAAGATCGACCCACCCCTTTAAGAACTGACCGGCGCCAGCGTGTCTGTTCAATCGCTAACTGACAGCATCTGCGCTGCGCCCGCCCTCTGAGGTAGCACTTTGCTCCTCGGTCTTAGCTCCTTAAGAGAGGTGTGTAGCGCCTGATTTAACGCTCCAATCACCTCCAGGGGCGATAAAAGCCAAGTTTGCAGTCGAAGGCGATAATTAACGTCAGGCCGATAGCGACGCCCCAAACAGGGCTATGCAGAATTTCTCCCCCATTATCCTCAGGAGAGGGGGGGACAATGTTGAAAAATATATTTTCATTATAATCAGTTTTGAGAAATACAATGTAGCATCTACATTCAGTATTATTTATCTATTCTTGTGATAGCCATGTACTCCCCTGCTTGGGTTTGTAAACCTGTGTCACCAGTGGGAGCACTGCTGGAGAAGTTTTATTCAATCCCTGATTAATAAAACAAGAACTAGTGCTGAAATATGGATTGCTGCCTGGCAATGACGAGTATGCCTTAGGCAGAGGTGATAAAGTCCTGTGCCATTTCATTAATTGATTCAAAAGATGTGCTGATTTGTATTTAAGACCATCAGACATACAATGCTGACCGCGGAGCTATTTCTCTAAAGGGTTTCAGATCAAATTGTATGGGATTTTTCAGAGCAGCCAGTCAGTCATCTACCTATCTGAGACAAATATAAATTACCTGTCCATTGCTCAATCATGAGGTACAGACTGCAAGCATCCCTCAAGTTAGCCAGGCCCAGTGCTCAGACCTGAATGCATGTCAGAAAAACTAAGAAGTAATTTTGATTTTCATTCAAAACTTTGTACGAATCTGCAATGTGAATTTCCATTAAACTGGATTTCAATACAATACAATACAACATGTTAGAATATCAAGGAACCCTACAACTTTTGTAATATTGTCTGCACATTGGTTACATGCAAGAGTGGAGTGGATTTTCTTTTGCTGCATAGAAGCTTATAGGTCTTAAATGTTACTAATGACAATTCTTTCCTTGAAAGTCTGGGAGGTCCTTTTCCACTTCGTCCTCATTTTGTGCCATAGCCTCACATGAGGTTATGTCCCAGCACCCCTGTGCTCGCTGACCAACATTGGCTCCCAGTTAAGCAACTCCTCGATTTTAAAATTCTCATCCTTGTGTTCGAATCCCTCCATGGCCTCACCACTCCCTATCTCTATAATCTCCTCCAGCCATACAACCCTTCAAGATACCTGAGCGCTTCCAATTCTGGCCTCTTTCGCATCCCCGATTTTAATCGCTCCACCATCGGTGGCTGTGCCTTCAGCTGTCAAGGCCCTAAGCTATGGAATTCCCTCCCTAAATCTCTTTGCCTCACTACCTTTCTTTCCTCTTTTAAGATGCTCCTTAAAACCTACCTCTTTGACCAAGCTTTTGGGCATCTGCCTTAATATCTCCTTATGTGGCTCAGTGTCAAATTTTGTTTGATAACGCTCCTGTGAAGCACCTTGGGACATTTTACTATGTTAAGGGTGCTATATAAATGTAAGTTGTTACTAGTTGAGGGAAAGTTGACAATTAAGTCATATACATATCAGGCATCCTCTTCAGCACTTCATTCACAACAAGAATGACCTCCTGCTCTGTAGGGATGCCCATTTTCCACAACTGTGCTTTGTTGGTATTATTGCATGTTAACTTCCAAGTGTCAAGGGCCTAATTTCTAGCTTGTAAACTAGTTACATCAATTATTGAACGACTGTCCTGATTTGTTGTCTTAATTTACTGTTAATGATCAACTGCCATGTGGAAACGTGGGTAATAGCATATTCGTAAGGCCCCATATACTTACTGCCAAAACTGCCCCCAAACAAGAATCCCTCACACTTTTTTCCTAAATCAAGCAATACCATTTCACTTATAGTATTGGATCTTAAATTATTTTGTTTACATGTATAGAACTACACTGGAATCTCCCTTCATGAACGGATCTTTACGGCATTTTAGCACTCCACATCAACATTTCCTGGCGAGGTTTTACTGCACCCAGTTGACATGAATATAAAATTGAGAGCAGAGCCTGCATAACGCATGTAAGCTCTTTAATGCACTACAGACACTCTAGACAGTATGTGCATGTGTACACTTAACTGGAATGCAGTCTTAAACAGGGACCTGAAGCAGTAAAACAGTTTACTGCATAGTAAGAATACAAGTACTTCAGCGTAAAGTTGGCATATCCTTCTGATATAAATCAAGTTAGAAAAAGGAAACAAAAGCATAAAACCAACAGTACAAAACATCATACAGCTCTCCAGTATCCCATCTGACTTAATTGTGAATTAGGACTAAAAGAAACCTATTAATATAGGAAAATGCATTTAGAATCAACACTGGTATGATGGGTATGTGGAAAAAAAATTAGAAAACTTTTTCTGCTCCACTGAACATCCAGAGTAAATACTGAAGGTCAAATTCATGGTTAAGGCAACCAGACATAAAACATCCATCAGTATCTTGGCAGCTGAGATCTCAATTCCAATCAGCTAGGGGGTAGAGCAATGTTTTCCAGTAAAACAGCAAATATTTAGAAGGATTTTGCACATAACCTATTAAATGCTAAAATATTGTGCACCAGATAAAGATGAAGATAGTTGTAATCCACTAAAGGAATTCCTTTTACATTAGGAAAAGTAGAAGAGTACAAAAATGTTTGAGTGAAAAGTACAGCTTGGATTTGCAGCACAACCACACCACTGAACTCGGTAACCGCACTTAGTCAGAAAATCCTGTTCCAATCAAATAAATGGTTTAAGATGTACAAATAGAAGTTTCTGCAGAGAGTCAGCTTTAGAAGCCACCTGGGCCATGTGTTAGAGATTCTATCCATCAATAAGGCAGCTGGGCTAAAATCATAAACAGGGCTGCTTTTCATCATGTCTACTGTAAAGTATATAGCTCTCCTGTCAAAAGACACTTACACACAAGTTGACTGGAACCACTAATGGCAGCCATTACCTTCACTCCGTACCATTGTTCTTTAATACTCTATATGCACAACAAATCAGAGGTATCTTTTTTCAGAATACTGTTAACTGTAATTCAAATACACTCCTGTTGTTCCATTTCAAAGTAATTTTCTCCATGTTTAGGAGTGTTTATAAAAAGATTTTAACATATGTTTTACTTTAAGAGATGCAGTGCAAACACTTACAAATTTTAGTGCTTTACTGTGAGCAGAAACAGACAATTATTGTGAGCTAATGTGAATTTGTACTTTATTGCATTTATTTAATAAATGTTTACAACATTTTCCATGCCATTTATATGGCAAAGGCTCTGCATTCTAACAATTTCACAGTCTCACAATTTATCTTCCATTGTGGTTTTGCCAAAGTAGTTCTTTTTCACAACTTTTTTTGTATAATCTATTAGCTATTCTGTAGTCTATACATTTTCACTGATATGTGTAACTTTTTCCCTTAAATAAAATACTTTTATAATTAAGTGTAAAAACAGTAAATTATCTTTCTTTGCATTTTATCACAATATACTTCTCTGGCACATATTTTTGATGAGACTTAAAACCAGAAACTGGCTAACAGATGACGATTATTCCCTACAGCACTCAGCTCAATCTAGAAAAAAGAAATGCCAGCTGTCCTGAGGCTGATAAGCAGGTGGGCAGAAGCTTCTGTACCAACCCAAACTGGCAGATCTTCAAACCTGGTGGGTATAACCTTTAATTCACTGCTATCCTGGCATCACATCCCGAGCCATCTGCCCAAGTATGCAAAGCTGTGCTTGTTTCTGTTGAGGGAAAGTGCCAACAATACATACCATCTCCGACATGTGTGGGGTATCATCAGTGCAACTAGTTTTCAAAACCCATATGGTGGCATTTACAAATCTGCTCTGTCAGCAGTGAGAATGCCACATTTACTAGAAAATAGGAAATGCCTAGATTCAGATGGCACTTTTATATTCACACAACATTCTTTATAAAATATTCTGGGTAATTAAATTTTGAAATAATAATATAAAATGCTCCCTATAAAAAAAATTCAATGGCACAAATCCATACTGAACAATAGGAAGGACTGGAATACATCTAAATATTAAAAAAAATTTATGGAGTAGAATTAAAATAAAATTAATTTAATGTTCCACATCATAAGTCATTACCTTAAGATGTTTTCTAAAGCATGATTGTTTCAAAAAGTAAATTATGCCTAATAAATTTATTTAACAACTCCAGTTTAAAGCACCACAGCCCTAATTTCCACCTCCGTAACATTGCCCATCTCCACCCTTGCCTCAGCTCATCCACTGCTGAACCCTCATCCATTCCTTTGTTACCTCTAGACTTGACTATTCCAATGCACTCCTGACTGGCCTCCCACATTCTACCCTACGTAACCTTGAGGTGATCCAAAACACAGCTGCCCGTGTCCTAACTCGCACCAAGTCCCGTTCGCCCATCACCCCTGTGCTCGCTGACCTACATTGGCTCCCGGTTAAGCAACGCCTCGATTTCATAATTCTCATCCTTGTTTTCAAATCCCTCCATGGCCTCGCCCCTCATTATCTCTGTAATCTCCTTCAACCCCCTGAGATATCTGCACTCCCCTAATTCTTCCCTCTTGAGCATCCCTGATTATAATCGCTCAACCATTGGTGGCCGTGCCTTTAGCTGCCTCGGCCCTAAGCTCCGGAACTCCCTCCCTAAACCTCTCCGCCTCCCTACCTCTCTTTCCACCTTTAAGATGCTCCTTAAAACCTACCTCTTTGACCAAGCTTTTGGACATCTGCCCTAATTTCTCCTTATGTGGCTCGGTATCATATTTTTTGTCTTTTACATAAGAACATAAGAAACAGGAGTAGGAGTAGGCCACTCGGCCCCTCGGGCCTGCTCCACATTCAATAAGATCATGGCTGATCCAATCTTGTCCTCAACACCACTTTCCTGCTCTCTCCCCATACCCCTTGACTCCCTTGTAGTTCAAATGTCTGTCAATCTCCGCCTTGAATATATTCAGTGACTCCGCCTCCACAGCTCTCCGGGGTAGAGAATGCCAAAGATTCACGACCCTCTGAGAGAAGAAATTCCTCCACATCTCCGTCTTAAATGAGCAACCCCTTATTCTGAAACTATGCCCCCTAGTTTTAGATACCCCCACTAGGGGAAACATCCTCTCAGCATCCACCCTGTCAATCCCCCTCAGAATCTTATGGGCTGAAAATTCAGTAGGCTTAGCGCCCCATTTGGGGTGCTGGAGGGCCTAGCGCCGCAGTTATGGCCAGTTTGAAAATTCAGTGGGGCCCTTCCGTCGGCGTTACACCGGTTGCGCTGCGCCGGCACCGATGACGTCATCGGTGTGCGCAGCGTCCCGGTTGCCGTGGTGACGGGCCCCAGCGCCGAAATTGAGTTGCGGCCGCCTCGGCCATGGCAGCCGCAACTAAGATTTTTTCAACCGAGTCTTCCCCGAGTTAGCGCCGGCGCATTAAGGTCGCGCGGCGGCCGGCCGCTTTCCCGCCGGCCGCCTGCCCGCACCTCCCTCCCCGGACTCCTCCACCAACCCCCCCGTGGAACAGATGCGTCTGGCCTGCAAGCCTGGCACTTGTCCGAGGTGCCGGGCTCATTTTTTTCAATATTTGAACGGACAGCGGGCGGGTGCAGGCAGCTCCTCCTTAACTGAAGGAGGAGGCCTGCACTTCCCCAGCCTGCCACACCGCATCGGGTCCCGCAGCGCCGGATTAGCGCCGCAATGCGGCAGTCAGCGCCCATTGGGAGGCGCTCACGCCCGCCAGTAGTGCCGGCAGCCGTCTGGGCGCGGCGCTACTGAATTTTTGGCGCGCGCAGGGGGACTTAGCGCCGGAGCTAAATTTCCGGCGCTAAAGCCCTGGCGCGGCGCCAACTCAATTTCTAGGCCTATATGTTTCAATAAGATCACCTCTCATTCTTCTAAACTCCAATGAGTATAGGCCCAACCTGCTCAACCTTTCGTCATACGTCAACCCCTTCATCCCAGGAATCAACCTAGTGAACCTTCTCTGCACTGCCTCCAATGCAAGTATATCCTTCCTTAAATATAGAGGCCAAAACTGTACACAGTACTCCAGCTGCGGTCTCACCAGTGCCCTGTAAAGTTGCATCAAAACTTCCCTACTTTTATACTCCATACCTCTTGCAATAAATGCCAACATTCCATTAGCCTTCCTAATTACTTGCTGTACCTGCATGCTAACTTTTTGTGTTTCATGTACTAGGACCCCCAGATCCCTTTGTATCGCAGCATTTTGTAGTCTCACTTCATTTAAATAATAATTTGCTTTTTCATTCTTCCTTCCAAAGTGGATAACCTCACATTTTCCCACATTATACTCCATCTGCCAATTTTTTGCCCACTCACTTAACCTAACTATATCCCTTTGCAGACTCTGAGTCCTCCTCACAACTTGCTAACCCACCTATCTTTGTATCATCAGCAAATTTGGCTACAATACTCCTGTGAAGCGCTATATAAATACAAGTTCTTGTTGTTGTTGTTGATTTTCCTAGACCAGCAAAATCAGGGCTGTGCTCGCCATGGCATGGACACAACAGTGCCAGCAACAAAGAGGGGCAGTTCTCGCCAAATTTTGTAAAGCAAACCCTTCCCTCTATTAGATTAAGAGTCAGACAAGGAGCATTATTGACTGGCAGTCATATAACTTGGCCAGCCGGCAGTTCTTTAAAGGCTGTTTCTGGTTATTAAAGGAAAGACAGTTTTGGGATGTGCAAACAAATTGTTTGCTGTGTGAGGATATAGCTGCAAGGAGCAACATATGCAAAACTTCATTAAGGACATCTCCTGCAGGTGGTGTGACGAAGTGGAAGTCTTTTGGGAATACAAGGCCATAAGAACATAAGAATTAGGAGCAGGAATAGGCCATTTGGCCCCTCGAGCCTGCTCCACCATTCAATAAGATCATGGCTGATCTACCTCAACTCCACTTTCCCGCCCTATCTCCATATCCCTTGATTCAGGAATCTGGTGTCAGCAACAAACACTCCCAGGTCTGCCCCATCCTCAGAAGAGCATGCCCCCCCCCCTCCCGCTCCCCCACTGCACCATTTCCCACACTTATCACCCGGTGGTCTTTTGGAGTGAGATTACCAATTTACTGCTAAATCACAAGTGGTGTTGTGGGCCCATCCTCACAAAGAACTGGATTGTTATATCAAAAATATTGGACCCCCCACAAACAGCCAGAGGGAACTTTCATTTTATCCATCTGGGCTGAATTTGAACTCAATGTCCCACAGCTGAAAAGGATAGCATGTAACTCACCGTATCACCCATTCCCACAAACTTCTGGGAACAAAATTTAAATATGGGATTCCATTAGCTCCTAGAATTTAACCAACCTTCTATGAATATAGAAATACAAGCTGCAAGGAAGGAAGTAGCAAGGAGAATAAATGCAATCTTCCAGGTCCATCTTATCGGCCTAGGCTGTACACAACCGCAGGGACAGACATGGACCAGCCATCATGGAGCAGCTGATACCACTAAATACAATAATACTCACCCTTTTTAGAAGAGAAGCTGTTAAGGTCATTGGCAAGGGCATGTTTGGAGGCTTGGTGCCACCACTCAGCAAGTTATTATAATCTTTTATGACCTGGTTACTATATACAATGGCCCGGATATTCCGATGCCCATGGGTGAGTACACGCTGTGTACCCACCCGTAGGGACATCGGAAATGTCGGCTTCAGGCATGCACAGCGCATGCGCTGAAAACCAGCATTTCCGATCTGTCATGAATGGTCTTGACAGATCCTCCAGCTGCCCTGGAGCAGGGCCTCTGCAGGCAGATAGTTCCGCTTTTTGGAGACCCTCCGCCTGCAGAAAACCCTTACAATTCTTACGCCTGGTAAAAGCAGGTGTAAGGCCTGCTTTTACCAGGGTAAGAGTTGAAAAAAGTAAAAAAAAAAAAAATTTCACTGATTTATCATTTAAAAATACTTTTAAAAAAGTAAGTTTATTTTTAGCCCCGTAAAATACTTCAATTATATTTTTCAAAAAATTTAATTTTTGTTTAATACTTAATTTATTGTAATTTCAAGTCATTTTCAAAATGTGATTAAAAAAAAAATTATTTAAAGTTTTACTATGTTTTTTCATTGATCTCCATTCATATATTTGACAGGTCTTCCTGTCAAATGTATGAAGGGAGATTCCCTTCTGTGATTGGCCCACGTGATCCCAGGGACGCTGCGAACTACATGCCCCTCTGGGATACGTGGGCCCTGCGCACTTGGAGTTTGGTGAGGCCCAGGAGCGGAGTGTGTGCGTCCCGGGAGCCCTCAGGTAAGGGCGCAGATTTTTCCAGATCGCAGGCCTCCGCCCGCGGGAGGCCTGCGATCGAAAAATACGGGCCAATGTATGTAAATGATGTGGAAGTGGACAGAAACAAAAACTGATCCCTGAGGCACCCCACCAGCCACTTCTTTCCTTATCTATATTATAGTTATATGTACAACTATCCTGTTCCTTCTGATTCAGCAAATTTTTGATCCACTTTTAAAGCTCTCCATTCCTTGTCTTCCAATTTTATCTACCAATTTAAACTTGCTGTGATACAAAAATATTTCAAGTCTTTTTTATTTTACATATACTTTTTCTTGCATAATGAAAGTAATTCTGAAAACTACTATCACCTTAACCACAATTTATTTTCACCGTGTCTACACGCCACACAGTTTTCTTTTCCATTGACCTCAAGAACTGTGAGGTCCAGGGACTCTCACACTTTACAATATTATCAACAAAAAGACACTGGGTCATTTCTGGAGAGGGAATATTTTATTTGTTCAAACCTCATTAAAATTCTCTCTGATCCAAATAAATTTATAGCTTAAAAAAAGTAATCTGATTTTTCAAGTTGCAATAAGAAAGTGTGACTTTGTGGTCGACAAACTTAAATTTTGAGGAGAGTGAGAACAAATTAACATTGAAAGGTACAGTGAGTTCCCATTTTTTTTTAAAAATCGAAGATAAATTTATGGTTATGAAATCCAGGTCTACACATAAAAATGGCTCCAAACATACTATAACACTATTTACTATGACAGACACATTTGATTAGATTACCAGAAAGCTGTGCAATATTGTAAGACGATTGTATTAAGTGAAAACAGATGTTTATGTTTAATAGTTTTGCTGAACAGATCATCAGAAAAGGTAACAGTGTTCCATTATTTATAGCACCACTGCAAAATTAAGTATCCATTTTGATGGTGCTAAAATAGCCACTTAAAACTAAGCAATAGTGATAAAACTGTTTGCTAAGTATAAAAATGTTAAAGCACAGTGTGAAGTTTCAGTGATATGACAGGCATAGTGGACCTTGTGTCCTCACCACAACCCACTGGCATCTTCATTAAAGCAGTCCGTTAAACAGCCAAAACAAAACCAAGCATATCTGGAACTGAAAGCTAAAAGAAAATGCAGCCAATTGCCACTTCATTCGTGAAAGCAATACACACTGGTAAATTTCAATTCAGTATTGGCAGGGATGCAAGAATACCAGTCAGTAGTTGCATCCTTGCAGCTATCTGCCTCAAAATCCGGGACTTTACCCAGTTGACATGCAAAGCAGTTGTCAGAATAAAGCAGTGAGTCGTCTCCACACTGAAACAGAAGGTCACACATGGCTGACTGCCACAAAATTGCACAAGGAAGCCTAGGAAAAAATTATTCTAATCACATTTGGCCAAAGTTTCCCAATAGACTAACTCCAATGGACACCGGCCTAGTAATACAGGAACCTGTCAGCACCCTAAACTATCTGACAGCCCTAACACTGAGATCAGCAAGGTTCCAGCATCAAAATATTTGAACTAGTCTACAGAAATCTTAGAGGGAATCTATCATGTTAAAGCAATTCTGAGAGATCAATGCACCAGATAAACCATGTAGCTACTCCTACATGTGGAGAGTTCAGGGTTCCCCTTGGAATACTTGTAACACCAGAACTTATCCTGTGTAAGCATGCAATAATACTACTCAAAGCAGCCTCACTATGCCAACACTGACAGTTGTTATATCCGTGTATCTTAATGTTGTGTCCTTCAATAATCAGGCAACAGACTGCAGGGAATGATCAACAGGTGTTTACTCAACGTGGTTCAAACTGCAACTGACTGTACAGATCACTACTCAGGGTTTATATACAGGTGTGGTCACTGCCGGTACTACAGGATACAGGAGCTGTAAAAAGTAGTTCTCCCCCTTAAAGGTACATACATTACAACAGTTATGTGTGAAAAAGCAAGAGGGCAACAAACATTTAAAGCTCAACATTAGAAAGGACTGGTCTGAAATGATTTCAAGGCTTATACCACTAAAGCTTGGACCCACAAAGGAAGCAATTCACTGACTAATAGCAAAGGATATGGAGCCCGAATATCCAAATGCCACTTATCTGGATGTAAGTGCCATGTTCCATCTGCAGGGTACCTCTATCACTGACTTCACCAGAGTATGCTGGGTCAGGGAGAGGTTCACTACTTAAAATCTTCCTAGTGGGAGCCTGTGCCACTGTGAGCAAATATCAAGGTGCCTGCCATAGCGGGGCTGGACAGTTATTCCTGTGGAAGCCCGCCATTCCAAAACTGTGCCAGCATCCCCAGGCCCAGCAGACTTTGGGTTGTGGCCAATTACTAAAAACACGACAGCTTTATTCTTTGGAGTTCCAAGTGGCTCAAACTTTCAAAGATCATGGAACTGGTGCACCTCGTTTCTCCTGGCATACCGGCTGCCTGACGGATCCCAGGTCAGAGCTAAGGAAACTTCTGGCCTTAGTCCCTTCTCCTGGCCATTCTCACCTGACTCAGGGGATTATGTTTGGGGCAGCTGGAAGTTCCACCCCAAGATAGACTCTTTCAATACTCTAAGCACAAGCTAGGACCCAACGTATTTGGGTTTCAGCCTAATTCACGAGTCTTCGACCACACTACCACCCAAAGGTGGGATTGCACCAGAAAGCATGCAGATTTTTGGATCTATGTTATTGAATTGAGAAAACAAGGCAGGGACAAACTTGATAGATTCCTACCTCTCAAGGTAATAGAGCTATCTATTAATGGCACACAACAGACCAAACAACTGCCTATACAACAAACAAGCTCGTCCTCTTTAGAGTCCTTCACAATTTTCTAGCAACAGCATGCAATCCAAAGGCAATCTCTTTCACACATAAGAAAAGAAGAGAGCTAACGCAATATCATAAATTTCTGTCTTCACCGCCTGGACCATAATCTGGTGGAGTTAATCGCCCACCCATTGTAAAACCTGCTCAATTTTTATTTCATTGATTACAATGGGCGGGCAATCCACTCTACCAGATTACCACCCAGATGGTGAAGACAAAAATTTACCCCAATGTTCCTGATACAGTTCATCTCCATGTTGAACTATGATGACAAAATCCTAACAAATATTTTAGCAAAACATCTTGATCAATTCATCTTCAAACCAGTTCAATAAAATCAGACAGAATTTGCATGTCCTAATACAAGAAAGTGAGACAACTCCTAAACATCATGGCCCTGTAAATCCCTTACCACTCCAGTGGACTCTCATTGTAAATGCATTGGGAGTCTGCAGCAATAGCCACAAACTCGTCCAGGACTCAGCCTTAAGTGCCAGCATCCAGCATGGCCTTGGGGTTGGGGGGCGGGAAGAGGGGTGGAACCTGGTAGTGGTGAACACTTGTTGTAGTGGTGAATGGTTGTTTTTCAGACTGGAGGGAAGTATTCAGTGGTGTCACCCAGGGGTCAGTATTAGGACCACTGCTCTTTTCGATATATATTAATGACCTGGACATGGGTATACAGGGCATGATTTCAAAGCTTGCAGATGATACGAAACTCAGAAATGCAGTAAACAGTGAGGAGGATAGTAACAGCCCTCAGGAGGAAAGAGACTGGTAAAATGGGCAGGCACATGGCAGATGCAATTTAATGCAGAGAAGTGTGAAATGATTCATTTTAGTAGAAGAATGAGGAGAGGCAAGACAAACTTAATGGTATAAATTTAAAGGAGCAGCAGGAACAGAGACATGGGGGTGTATGTACACAAATCTTTGAACAGGATTTTGACCCAGCGACAATGAAAGATCAGCGATATACTTCTAAGTCAGGATGGTGTGTGACTTGGAGGGGAACTTGGAGGTGGTGGTGTTCCCATATGCCTGCTGCCCTTACCCTTCTAGGTGGAAGAGGTCGCAGGTTTGGGAGGTGCTGCTGAAGAAGCCTTGGAAAATTGCTGCAGTGCATCTTGTAGATGGTACACACTGCTGCCACAGTGCGCCAGTGGTGGAGGGAGTGAATGTTTAAGGTGGTGCCAATCAAGCAGGCTGATGGTATCGAGCTTCTTGAGTGTTGTTGGAGCTGCACTCAGCCAGGCAAGTGGAAAGTTTTCCATCACACTCCTGACTTGTACCTTGTAGATGGTGGAAAGGCTTTGGGGAGTCAGGAGGTGAGTCACTCGCCACAGAATACCCAGTTCCTGACCTGCTCTTGTAGTCACAGTATATATGTGGCTGATCCAGTTAAGTTCCTGGTCAATGGTAACCCCCAGGATGTTGATGGTGGGGGATTCGGTGATGGTAATGCCCTTGAATGTCAAGAGGCAGTGGTTAGACTCTCTTTTGTTGGAGATGGTCATTGCCTGGCACTTGTGTGGCACGAATGTTACCTGCCACTTATCAGCCTAAGCCTAAATGTCTTCCAGGTTTTTCTGCATGCGGGAATATTGTGTCCAATTCTGGGCACCACACTTTAGGAAGGATCTGAAGGCTCTGGAGAGGGTACAGGAGAAATTTACTAGAGTTGTTCCAGGGATAAAGGATTACAGTTATGTGGATAAACTAGAGAAGCTGGCGTTGTTGTTCTCCGTGAAGCAGAGAAGGCTAAGAGGAGATTTGATAGATGTGTTTAAAATCATGAAAGATTTACTGAGAGTAAATAAAGATAAAGGGGAAAAAATTGAGTCGCGCCCCCTTTGGGGCGCTAACTTCACCGGGGTGCTACTTTTATCCCAACTGGGCCACCAGGGATCAGAATGCCAATAAAAGAGCCCGGCACTCAAGAGAAGTGCTGGGCTCATGGAGCGCAGCTGGCACTCCACAGGGGGCACTGCTCAGGAGACCAGGGATGGCATCGGGGTCAGGTGCTGGCAGGCGGCCAGCAACAAAAATGGCCGCCCAGCACCTTGTCTTTAATTAGCGCCGCCTTGGCTGTAGGTAGGCCCCCCTGACCCCGTCGGACATAGCGTCCAGCGGTAAGTCAGGGGGCGCTACCAAAGTTCGCGGCCGGGGCGCGAGCGGTGCACTGCGCATGGCGATGATGTCATCGCTGGTGGTGCAGCGCCATGGGGCGCTAACGTTTACCACCACCGCTAACCTTCAGCTGAATTTCGAGGGAGACGTTGGCAGCACTGCGCCCGGGCGCTAGTTGCTTTGCGCCCTCTTAGGGCGCTAACAGGAGGCGCAAAGCAACCAAATTTTTTCCCCAAACTGTTTCCAATGGCTGAAGGGCTGATAATGAGAGGGCACAGATTTAAGGTGATTGGCAAAAGAACCAGAGGTGACATGAGGAAAAACTTTTTTACGTAACGAGTGGTTAGGATTTGGAATGCACTACCTGATAGGGTGGTGGATACAGATTGGATAAATATTTGAAGGAGAAAAAATTGTAGGGATATGGGAAAAGAACGGGGGAGTGGGACTAACCGGATTGCTCTTCAAAAGAGCTGCCGCAGACCCGATGGGCCGAATGGCCTCCTTCGGTGCTGTACTATTCTATGATTCTATGTGGAGTGATTAGAGAAGCTGGGATTGTTCTTAGAACATAGAAGGTTAAGGGGAGATTTGATTGACGTGTTCAAAATCATGAAGGGTTTTGATGGAATAAGTAAGGAGAAACTGTTTCCAGTGGCAGAAGGCAGAAGTAACCACATTTAAGGTAATTGGCAAAAGATCCAGAGGCAACATGAAGAAAAAAAAATTATGCAGCAAGTTGTTATAGCTTTACTTGGAATGGTGGTGGAAGAAGATTCAATACTAACTTTCAAAAAGGAATTGGATAAATACTTGAAGGGGAAAAATTTGTAGGGCTGTGGGGGAAGAGCAAGGTCCAGGCATGATGGGCCGAATGGCCTCCGTCCATGCTGTATCATTCTATGATTCTATGACTTGCATACTAATTTGCACCATGGAGTGTTTGGACTCTTGTATCTACAGTATGCCTTGTGGTGAGTTCCTGATCTCAGCAAAGGGTGGAAGTGAGGCACTTTCCTGCAGGAAGCAAAGACAAGTCAACACCCAGGGCACATCAAGTAACCAACTCAAAAGCAACATCCAGAGGCCTGAAAGGTCAGTTGCGGCACGTTGGAGAGTAGCACAACATTTTTCAAGTGCAAACTTTGACAGTGAGAACCATTGTATAAATGCAGCACTTTATAAATTCAATATACAATAACACATTCTGACATTCCTGAGTCATAAAAAATTGATATTTTAGTAAAAATGTAAGTTTCTTGCATTTGCCTGTCAACTGAAAAGTCTGCTTATATGAGAAACATGTTTTTTTAAAGACTTATACGGGACAAATGTTTATACCCTGATAAATGTTTATGCTTATTAATCATGGTTGTGCCAGGTTTTCCATCTATCCTAAAAAAAATGTAAGGAATCTTAGAATGAAAACAAATCCCTTGAGTAAGAGTGCATGCATTTACACAGGTGTTTCCTTTTCAGAATTTATACACTGGAGGAAGTCAATTGGTAGCAAATTTTGACAAGCTAATTTATTTTAGGACTTTTAATGTGTCATACACAGTACATTCAATGCACTATAATACTTTCCAGACATTATATTAGCCGTAACTAATAACAACTGATAGCTAGCAAAATTAATTATTTAGAATGCTCTTAAATGCAGCATTTTATAACAGATGGCAAAATAGAACTCTTTCTCCCAGCCTTATTTGGATTCTTCTAAATCTGTTCAGCTAGAGTTACTCCACCTACAAACTTTTCAGCATAGATTTGTATGTATTTAATATCAGAATTTATCTCTATTAGGATCTGTGAATACAAACACGTTGCCAATGCTACACTGTAAATTCATGTTATTGTTATAATACATCTGCATCGTCAATCATCAATGGAACAGACCGATGCAGTTTGGATTGATTCAGCTCAAGAAACCGCGGGTGTGAAATTCGACTTTCGTGTTTGTGTATGAGGGACGACAGTGAATTGGCAGCCCATTTTACACACTGTCTGGTTTTCTTTTATGGAAAAGAAAATTGGGCGCGGTGTAAAATGGGCTGCCGAGTCACTATCGACCCTTTTGCACTAGCACCAATGTTGAATTTCATCCTCCATTTTAAGCGAGTATCCAGAACTATACATATATAATCAGAATAGGAACTGCTGCTATCCTGGGACAAAAGGCACTCGAGGAGTAAATAGCAACATAAAACGCAGAATTCAAATGGGACTACAAATCCCAGGGATCTGCAAAAGAATCCCATGTAGTCTCGGAAACTATCAGATTTCAGTTTGTCAGTCATCATGGATTAGTTTTTCTGCAGGGTTATTGACCTAGACCCACTGCTAGAGGGGCACAATATCAAAAATGAGGTCGCAGCAGCAATTGCTTCGCTTCAAAAAAGTGGGAGCAGTGGTCATGCTCTGAAATTGTTGAACTCGATGAAGGTTGTAAAGTGCCTAATGGAAAAATGAGGTACTGTTCTTTGAGCTTCTGTTGAACTTCATTGGAACAATGTAGGATGCCGAGGTCCAAGTGGGAGTGGGGCGAATAATTAGAATGGCACTGCTTCCAATTATTTGGACAGCAAGTGCTGATAATGATTCTGCTGTTGCCATTTACAGCTCCTCTAGACCTATCTTTTGTTTCTTTACTTGTCCCAATACCACCCCCTTTTGCCTTGCACAATCATGCCTTTTGTCATTTAGGGTGTGGAGATGCCGGAGTTGGACTGGGGTGGACAAATGTAAGAAGTCACACAACACCAGGTTATAGTCCAACAGCTTTATTTGAAATCACAAGCTTTCGGAGCGCTGCTCCTTCGTCAGGTGAAGTGGAGAAATGCATAAAGACACAGCTTATATAGTCAGAGAATCATGTCAGATGTTTACAGGTAATGTTTCCAACTGCTATTTATCACACCTCGGCAGAGAGATAATCACAACAGTCAAAAGTGTGAATGGTGTCCAAACAGGTCAGTCAGTGTGAGAACCTCTCTGGATATGTCGAGGGCATCCTGAAACCCATCGTACAGGGAACCCCCAGCTTCTGTCGCGACACTACAGACTTCTTACAGAAACTCAGCACCCACGGACCAGTTGAACCAGGAACACTCCTCGCCACGATGGACGTCTCGGCACTCTACACCAGTATCCCCCACGATGACGGCATCGCTGCGACAGCCTCAGTACTCAACATCAACAACAGCCAATCTCCAGACGTCATCCTACAACTCATCCGCTTCATCCTTGACCACAATGTCTTCACCTTCGACAACCAGTTCTTTACCCAAACACACGGAACAGCCATGGGGACCAAATTCGCACCCCAATACGCAAACATCTTCATGCACAAGTTTGAGCAAGACTTCTTCGCTGCACAGGATCTCTAACCAATGCTATACACCAGATACATCGACAACATTTTCTTCCTATGGACCCACGGCGAAGAATCACTGAAAAGACTACACGATAACATCAACAAGTTCCATCCCACCATCAAACTCACCATGGGCTACTCCTCAGAATTGGTTTCATTCCTGGACACACAAATCTCCATCAAAGATGGACACCTCAGCACTTCACTCTACCGTAAGCCCACTTCTCCAGCTTCCACCCCAACCACATTAAAGAAGCCATCCCCTATGGACAAGCCCTGCGAATACACAGGATCTGCTCAGACGAGGAGGAACGCGATGGACACCTACAGACACTGAAAGACGCCCTTGTAAGAATGGAATATGACGCTCGACTCGTCGATCGACAGTTCCGACGGGCCACAGCGAAAAATCGCATAGGCCTCCTCAGAAGACAAACACGGGACACAACCAACAGAGTACCCTTTGTCATCCAGTACTTCCCCGGAGCGGAGAAACTACGCCATGTTCTTCGCAGCCTTCAACATGTCATTGATGACGACGAACACCTCGCTAAGGCCATCCCCACGCCTCCACTACTCGCTTTCAAACAGCCGCCTAACCTCAAACAGACTATCGTTCGCAGCAAATTACCCAGCTTTCAGGAGAACAGCAACCACGACACCACACAACCCTGCCACAGCAACCTCTGCAAGACATGCCAGATCATCAACACAGATACCATCATCACACATGAGGACACCACCCACCAGGTACATGGTACATACTCATGTGACTCGGCCAACGTTGTCTACCTCATACGTTGCAGGAAAGGATGCCCCGGAGCATGGTACATCGGCGAGACCATGCAGACACTGCGACAACGGATGAACGGACACCGCGCAACAATCACCAGGCAGGAGTGTTCCCTCCCAGTCGGGGAGCACTTCAGCAGTCAAGGACATTCAGCCTCTGATCTTCGGGTAAGCATTCTCCAAGGCGGCTTTCGAGACACACGACAATGCAAAATCGTCGAGCAGAAACTGATAGCCAAGTTCCGCACCCATGAGGACAGCCTCAACCGAGATCTTGGGTTCATGTCACGCTACATGTAACCCCACCTGACGCAGGGTCATCCAGACTCGAGTCGACATTGGCTTGTTCTCTCTACACAGATGCGGCCGGACCTGCTGTGATTTCCAGCAAAAAAAATGTTTTTTGTCTGTTTTTTTGTTTTTCATACAGACCCCAGCATCTGCAATATTTGACCCCTTGTGACCCCACCTCATTGTTCTTTGATGTAATGTTTTCCTGACTGACCTGTTTGGACACCATTCACACTTTTGATTGCTGTGATTATCTCTCTGCCGAGGTGTGATAAATGGCAGTTGGAAACATTACCTGTAAACATCTGACATGATTCTCTGACTATATCAGTTGTGTTTTTATGCATCTCTCCACTTCACCTGATGAAGGAGCAGCGCTCCGAAAGCTTGTGATTTCAAATAAAGCTGTTGGACTGTAACCTGGTGTTGTGTGACTTCTTACATTTTGTCATTTAATCACTCATGCCTTCCACCCACAGACCTACCTTTTTGTTCTTTACTCCCCTCCCCCTTTCCCTGCCTCTGTACTTGCTCTAAACCTGTTACATCTCTAACATTTTCCAGTTCTGAGAAAGGTCATGGACCTGAAACGTTAACTCTGCTTCTCTCTCCACAGATGCTGCCTGACCTGCTGATTATTTCCAGCATTTTCAGTTTATATTTTAAATTTCCAGCATCTGCAGTATTTTGGCTTTCTATCTCTTTATATGGTGTGTCCTTGAGCTAATAACTTCACTCACTTCTTCTTCTTTCCCTTCAGGCTTATTTGCCAGCTGTGACAACAGAAACAGCACTTTTCTAACCCTATTGGCTAACCAATATATGAGGCTGTACAGTAGAGTACAGTTTATTTACAGTCACTTACTTTGGTGGTCTTAATATCATTGAATTTCTCCTGCACCTCCTTGATGCTTCTCCTGGTTTCCGACAAAGTATTTGATCTGCCATGGATGCGCAAGTTCAACGTTAGTTATGTAGTCTGCCAACCCGCCTACTTGCTGTTGGCACTTCATCTACAAATACACATGCAACACCGCCAGTAGAACTCACTTTCCTGGTACAGGTAGCAATCATGATCTCTCCTGTTCCTGCTCCCCCCACAGCTATTTCAGGACCAAAGGTACTTTTATTATACAAATGTTATGGATGCTAAGGAACTTAACTGATGTCTAGCACCTATTTTTGCCACAAACCTGAGTAGCACAGTGGGGTAAATTAGCATCCAGCAGAGGGCTCGGCCCACATCCAGGTTGCCTTACTAATTGTCCTATTATCTTAATACCACTAATAAGAAAATTAGTAAAACAGCATAAATGAAG
The DNA here is from genome assembly GCF_052327205.1 of Somniosus microcephalus. NCBI lineage: Eukaryota > Metazoa > Chordata > Chondrichthyes > Squaliformes > Somniosidae > Somniosus > Somniosus microcephalus. The sequence continues at coordinate 81,561,628 of NC_140993.1, read as the reverse complement.
CCTGAGCCTTCTGTTAGAAAACAACTTGGGTAGTGGAGGAATTGGCTCTAGATTTCTGTAATTTTCTTTTTTGTTTGGGTGACCTACTGGGGTGAATTTTAACTCCCAAAAATGGGTGGGTTGGGTTAGATGTTAAAATTTGAAAAATCTCAAACCTGATCCCAACCCGCCCACTTCTGGGTTTAACGGAGGTTGGACAAGGGGCAGGCAGCCAACCTGCTACCAGGAGGTGGATTGGCAATTAAAATAATTTAATGAGGCTGGCAGCCTCTGATTTAACCTGCTCTGCAGGTTTAACATTGGCTGGCCGGATTTCCCAGGCTTCGGGAAACCCGGCAGCTCAAGCAAGGCGAGGACAGCTTCGAGGAGAATGTAAGTGCCTCAATAGCACTGCTTGTGGGCCAGGAGGAGCAGGAGTGCTTCCCCCCAGCCCCAGAAGCTCCTGCCATCAGAGTAGCCCCCCCTTAATAAACTACTGTGGTTGTGGATCGAACCCTCCCTCGGGTCAAGGATCAGACCATGCCCCGGGGTCGTGGATCAGACATATCTGCTCCTGTGGCCTGCTCTGGAGTCCTCCCCATCTGACTGGAAGCTAAGCCTGTCAATCAGGCTGGCTTCCAGGTGGAGAACCTGTCGAGGAGAAACAACGCACATTGTGGAGTTAAAATCTAGGCTTTTGGGTTTCGCATCCAAAACTCCAATCCACCGCCTACTCAACCCATCTGTTAATATCCAGGCCAGTCTGTTGCTATATAATAATTCTTCTACAAACATAGCAATGTTGTCTTTCAGAAGTTAAGATATGGAGTCTCCAGGAATGTGTAAATATTTTCAGGGAATCCCCCACACAGAAAACTACAGATATAAAGGGAGCTTAATAAATTTCTATTGTGATACTCATATAAGAAGTTTTTCATTTGTCTCAGAGTGTACTTAATCAATGATACAGCATAACATTTTGACGTACATCGAGCAGAATCTGAAATCAAACGTGTATTGTTTTTGGTAGGCCTATTAACGCACTATTAAGAACATAAGAAATAGGAGCAGGAATAGGCCACTTGGCCCCTCGAGCCTGCTCCGCCATTCAATAAGATCATGGCTGATCTTGGGCTCAAAGCCACTTCCCCGCCCACCCCTCATAACCCTTCACTCCCTTATCTTGCAAAAACCTGTCTATCTTCATCTTAAATGTATTTAATGACCCAGCCTCCACAGCTCTCGGAGGCAGAGAATTCCACAGATTTATGACCCTCTGAGAGAAGAAATTCTTCCTCATCTCAGTTCTAAAAAGGGCGACCCTTTATTCTGAAACTATGCCCCCGAGTTCTAGATTTCCCCACAAGGGGAAGCATCCTCTCTGCATCTACCTTGTCGAGCCCCCTCAGTATCTTATATGTTTCAATAAGATCACCTCTCATTCTTCTAAATTCCAATGAGTATAGGCCCAACCTGCTCAACCTTTCTTCATAAGTCAAACCCCTCATCTCAGGAATCAACCGAACGAATCGTCTCTGAACTGCCTCCAATGCAAGTATACCCTTCCTTAAATAAGGAGACCATAACTGTACGCAGTACTCAAGGTGCGGTCTCACCAATATCCCGTACAGTTGTAGCAGGACTTCCCTGCTTTTATACTCCAAACCCCTTGTAAAAAAGGCCAACATTCCATTTGCCTTTTTGATTACTTGCTGCACCTGCATGCTAACTTTTTGTGTTTCATGCAGAAGGACCCCCAGGTCCCTCTGAACTGTAGCATTTTGTAATCTCTCTCCATTTAAATAATAATTTTATATTTTATTTTTCCTGCCAAAGTGGATAACCTCGATCTTTCCCACAATATATTCCATCTGGCAAATGTTTGCCCACTCACATAGCCTGTCTATATCCCTTTGCAGGTTCTTTGAGTCCTCTGCACAACTTGTTTTCCCACCCATCTTTGTACCATCCGCAAACTTGGCTACATTACACTCGGTCCCTTCATCCAAGTCATTAATGTAGGTTGTAAATAGTTGAGGCCCCAGCACCGATCCCTGTGGCACCCCACTAGTTACCGTTTGCCAACCGGAAAATGACCCATTTATCCCGACTCTCTGCTTTCTGTTAGTTAGCCAATTCTCTATCCATGCTAATATATTACCCCCAACTGCATGAGCTCTTATCATATGCAGTAACCTTTTATGTGCCACCTTATCGAATGCCTTCTGGAAATCCAAATACACCACATCCACTGGCTCACCCTTATCCACCCTACTCGTTACATCCTCAAAGCACTCCAGCAAATTTGTTAAGCATTATTTCCCTTTCATAAAACCATGCTGACTCTGCTTGACTGCATTATGATTTTCCAAATGCCCTGCTACTGCTTCCTTAATGAAGGACTCCAGCATTTTCACAACGACTGATGTTAGGCTAACTGGTCTATAGTTTCCTGCTTTCTGTCTCCCTCCTTTCGTAAATAGGGGTGTTACATTTGTGGTTTTCCAATCCGCTGGGACCTTTCCAGAGTCCAAGGAATTTTGGTATATTGCAACCAATTGTACAGTGAGATAAAATATTTCACAGAAAGTTAAAAAAGACTGATGAATTTATATATAATTAAATTATAATATACTTTGCCTCAAATACTGTGCTCGTAGGGGGGTAAATTCAAAACTGATCTGCAGAGGCAATGGTCCTGATATGGTCGGGAGTCCCGGTAGTACAGGTAGTACAAGTTTCCACAAATGTCGTGGAACTTTAACTCCAGGGCGTGTTTTAATTTGTTTCTCCAGGTTTCCCGCCTGACAGCCAGCCTGATTGACAACCCTGCTACCTGTAGGATGGAAAATGCTGAGGAACAAGTACGCAGCCTCAGAAGCAGGTAGATCTAGTGGTGCTGGGGGGGGTGGGTGGTAGAGATCATGGGGGCTAGGGGGAGTGTAGAGATCATGCAGGGGTGGAGATCATGGGCGGGGGGGGAGATCGAGGCGGGATCGGGGGGCATTTACAGGGTAAGCTTTTTGGGCCTGGAAGAAACACTCCTGCTCCTCCTGGCCCACAAGCAGTGCTGTAAAGGCACTTACCTTATGGATTTAGCCCTTCGCGCCTCTTTTTACCTTCCAGGTTTCCCGGGGGCCCAGAAACCTGGCCGACATCAGTTAAAAATAAAAATCTTGTCACAATAGAGGGACACAGCCTCCTTAAAAGGATTTACCAACCGATCCACCTCCTGAGAGTGGATAGGTCACCCACCCTTCATTCTGCCTCCGTTAAAACCAGAAGTGGGTGTGGTGGAGGTAGCTTCGGTTCAGATTTGAAATTTTGAACATGTTAACTTCCCAACCGACCCAAACCCACCCACTTTTGGGAGTTAAAATTCCCCCCGATATTTCAGTCAATGTATGGAAAAGACTCCCTCGGGAAACGGTGAAAGCATATAGTATTGCAATCCAAATCAGATAGATTTCTTTCAGAAAATAACATTTTGGGATACATATATGAGTAATTTGAGACATAACATGTGGTAAGTGTAGCATGCTTGGGAGGAAAAAGGTGGCTTCAGATCCATGGTTCCCAAAGCTCTCCACCACTGGGATTTTCTCCGTTTCATGTCTGGGTCTGTTGTAGACTAATTGGTAGAGATTGATTGCTATGATTAGTCAACAACTCCATTATCATTGTCATGCGTCTACAAGGATGGTCGAAGGCAAGCTAGATGGACCTTGGTGTTTTTTCATCTAGTAATTCCTATGTTCCACAAAAATGATGTTACTTTGTTAGGGTTCCACTATTTCCAAGTTGATCTACTAACAACTCAAAGGGATCCAGACATTATCCTCCCTGAAAGTTTTGATGTGATTGTTGCCAATTAAAAGTTTGTGTGAAAGCTGATGTACCAACCGCGCTGGAAACTCAAGCGTTAATTAGTTAGTTAACCTTTTCCTTATCCTTCAAACTCAACACAACAAAAATATAGAAAACTTAAACCCCATTTAGTTACTACATATTTGGAAACAAACAAATAAATATAGCAACATACTAACTCATGCGTAATAGGATATAAATGGTTTTGCTGATACAATAAATCCTTTTCAAAATCAAAAATGTAAACAGGTAAGCAACATGTCACTGTTAAACATCACTGTTTTATTCTGCAAGATCTGCTTATTATGAGCCACACATTGCAGCGATCCAGGGATTCCTTATAATACCAGCAGCTGAGTGGCCTGTTAATCTGTACTGTTACAGTTTAGTTTCACAGCCAGTCCTCACTGTATTGTCCTGGGAATCCATTTTGTTTTTGCAATACAAGTCAGTTTGCAGCTGAATGTATAAACTCTTCACAATTCCCTAGGTGCCACTGCTAAGGTAAACTAGGGCTGCCAACATTCGTGGATTGTCCGGGAGTCTTCCGGAATCCACCAAGAGATCCACACTTTAAATTTCCCAACCCCACACACACCACCACCCCCCACCCACCCCCAAAGTCTGCCTCCGCTCTGCAACCGGCTGCTGCAGCAGAGAACCCTTCAGCTCAGTGATGTTACCCCCTTGCCTGCTGCAAACATCCAGCCCACACTTAGCGGATAACCAGAAACAGGACCAGATGGTTACCAGGAGTCTGAGGAGGGGGAGAGCGAGCAAGGGAGAGGTGAGCAGGGAGAGGTGGGAGGCTATGGTGAATTGGGATGGGGGTGGGGTGGGGTGGGGGGAAGTGGGCGACTGGAAACTGGAGGCGACCAAGGGAATTGTGGCTCTGGGTGGGGGGAGGGTGTGAAAGCTCTGTATGTGCTGTTGCGCACACTCCTCAAATGCTAGCCTTCCCCTCATTTGCTCAATGTTCCTGCAATAGGCAGAGAATGGCCATAAAGTGGCAGGTCAATGAAGGGGGCATTCCCACCTTAAAAAAAATTTGTGCCGTACAACAAGAACAAGAGCAACTTGCATTTATATAGCGCCTTTAACGTAGTAAAATGTTCCAAGGCGTTTCACAGGTGCGATTATCAAACAAAATTTGACACAGAGCTACATAAGGAGATATTAGGACAGGTGACCAAAAGCTTGGTCAAAGAGGTAGGTTTTAAAGCAGAGTTTATGGCCTCAGCAGCTGAAGGCACGGCCGCCAATGGTGGAGCAAAGAAAATCGGAGTTGCACAAGAGGCCAGAATTGGAGGCGTGCAGAGATCTCGGAGGGTTGTAGGGCTGGAGGAAGTTACAGAGATAGGGAGGAGCAAGACAATGGAGGGATTTGAAAACAAGGATGAGAATTTTTAAATCGAGGCGTTGCCGGACCACGAGCCAATATGGGTCAATGAGCACAGGGGTGATGGGTGAAAAGGACTAGATGCAAGTTAGGATATGAGCAACAGAGTTTTGGATAAGCTCAGGTTTAGGGAGGGTGCAAAGTGGGAGGCTGGCCAGGATAGCATTGGAATAGTCTGATCTAGAGGTCCTCCTGCGATATGTGGGAACTCAGGGACACTTCCTGTGTCCCTGACAACTACATGTCCAGGAAGTGCATCCAGCTGCGTCTACTGACAGACCGCATTGCGGCACTGGAGCTGCGATTGGATACATACTGGAGCGTTCACGATGCTCAGGACATCGTGAATAGCACATTTACGGAGTTGGGCACACCGCAGGAAGAGGTTGGACAGGAAAAAAGGGAACGGGTGACCAACAGGCAGAGTACTAGGCGCAGGCAGGTAGTGCAGGGGTCCCCTGTGGTCATCCCCCTCTCCAACAGATGCACCACTTTGAGTACTGTTGGGGGGGATGGCTTATCAGAGGAAGGCAGCAGCAGCCAACTTCCTGGCACCAGGGGTGGCTCTGCTGCACAGAATGGGAGGAAAAAGAGGGGTAGAGCTATAGTAATAGGGGATTCAATTGTAAGGGGAATAGATAGGCATTTCTGCGGCCGCAAACGAGACTCCAGGATGGTGTGTTGCCTCCCTGGTGCAAGGGTCAAGGATGTCTCCGAGCGGCTGCAGAACATCTTGGAAGGGGAGGGTGAACAGTCAGTTGTCGTGGTGCATATAGGCACCAACAATATAAGTAAAAAGCGGGATGAGGTCCTAAAAGCGGAATATAGGGAGTTAGGAGATAAATTAAAAAACAGGACCTCAAAGGTAGTAATCTCAGGATTGCTACCAGTGCCACGTGCTAGTCAGAGTAGAAATAGAAGGATATTTCAGATGAATACGTGGCTAGAGGAATGGTGCCGGGGGAGGGATTCAAGTTCCTGGGACATTGGAACCGGTTCTGGGGGAGGTGGGACCAGTTCAAACCAGACGGTTTGCACCTGGGCAGGGCTGGAACTGATGTCCTAGGGGGAGTGTTTGCTAGTGCTGTGGGGGAGGGTTTAAACTAAAATGGCAGGGGGTTGGGAACCTGAGCAGGGAGACAGAGGAAAGGGAAACAAGTATAAAAGCAAAAGATAGGAAGGAGAGAAACAAAAGTGGCAGTCAGAGAAATCAACAGTTTAAATCAAACATGGCCACAGTAAATAATAATTCTAATCGGTCTAAGAGCGTTAAAAAAAACAAGCCTGAAGGCTTTGTGTCTTAATGCGAGGAGCATTTGTAATAAGGTGGATGAATTGGCTGCGCAAATAGAAGTAAACAAATACGATTTGGTTGGGATTATGGAAACGTGGCTCAAGGAAGGCCAGGACTGGGAACTCAACATCCAAGGGTATTCGATATTCAGGAAAGATAGGCAAAAAGGAAAGGGAGGTGGGGTAGCATTACTGGTTAAAGAAGGGATTAACACAATTGTAATGAAGGATATTAGCTCTGATGAGGTGGAATCTGTATGGGTAGAATTGAGAAATACTAAGGGGAAAAAAACGTTAGTGGGAGTGGTTTATAGACCTCCAAACAGTAAGGCGGAGGTTGGGGATGGCATTAAAAGGGAAATTAAAGAAGCGTGCAATAAGGGCACAGGAGTCATCATGGGTGACTTTAATCTACAAATAGATTGGGCCAACCAAATTAGTAACAATACTGTGGAGGAGGAATTCCTGGAGTGTTTACGGGATGGTTTCCTGGACCAATATGTCGAGGAACCAACCAGAGATCAGGCCATCTTAGACTGGGTATTATGTAACGAGAAAGGATTAATTAACAATCTTGTTGTACGAGGCCCCTTGGGTCGGAACGATCGTAATATGAGCGAATTCTTCATTAAGATGGAGAATGAAGTAGTTGACTCAGAGACTAGGGTCCTCAATTTAAATAAAGGAAACTACGATGGTCTGAGGAGCAAGTTGGGTAGGATTGATTGGGGAATGGCACTCAAAGGGTTGACGGTGGATAGGCAATGGCAAACATTCAAAGACCGAATGGATGAACTACAAAATTTGTTCATCCCAGTTTGGCATAAAAATAAAACAAAAAAGGTGACCCAACCGTGGCTAACAAGGGAAATTAGGGATAGCATAAGGTCCAAGGAGAGGGCATATAAATTGGCCAGAAAAAGCAATAATCCTGAGGATCGGGAGCAGTTTAGGATTCAACAAAGGAGGAGAAAGGGATTAATTAAGAAAGGGAAAATAGAATATGAGAGGAAGCTTACAGGGAACATAAAAACTGACTGTAAAAGCTTTTACAGATATGTGAAGAGAAAAAGATTGGTGAAGTCAAGCGTAGGTCCCTTGTAGTCAGAATCGGGGGAATTTATAATGGGGAACAAAGAAATGGCTAACCAACTAAATACATATTTTGGTTCTGTCTTCAAAAAGGAGGACACAAATAACCTCCCAGAGATGCCGGGGAACATAGGGTCTGATGAAAGGGTGGAACTGAAAGAAATCAGTATTTGTAGGGAAATGGTGTTAGGAAAATTAATGGGACTGAAGGCCGATAAATCCCCAGGGCCTGATAATCTACATCCAAGGGTACTTAAGGAAGTGGCCCTAGAAATAGTAGATGCATTGCTGGTCATCTTCCAGAACTCGATAGACTCTGGAACGGTACCCATGGATTGGCGGGTAGCTAATGTTACCCCACTATTCAAAAAAGGTGGTAGAGAAAAGGCGGAGAATTATAGACCGGTAAGCTTGACATCAGTAGTGGGGAAAATGCTAGAGTCCATTATAAAAGATGTAATAGCAGAGCACTTGGAAAGCAGTGACTGGATCTGACAAAGTCAACATGGATTTACAAAAGGTAAATCATGCTTGACTAATCCACTGGAATTTTTTGAGGATGTAACTGGTAAAATAGATAAGGGAGAACCAGTGGATGTGGTGTATTTGGATTTTCAGAAGGCTTTCGATAAGGTCCCGCATAAGAGATTAGCGTGCAAAATTAAGGCACATGGGATTGGGGGCAAGGTATTGACTTGGATAGAGAACTGGTTGGCGGACAGAAAGCAAAGAGTTGGAATAAACGGGTCATTTTCCGAGTGGCAGGCAGTGACTAGTGGGGTACCGCAAGGATCGGTCCTAGGACCCCAGCTGTTCACAATATATATTAATGATCTGGACGAGGGAATTGGATGTAAAATCTCCAAATTTGCAGACGACACAAAGCTGGGTGGGAGGGTATGCTGTGAGGAGGATGTCGTGAAACTCCAGTACGATTTGGACAGGTTGGGTGATTGGGCAGAAACATGGCAAATGCACTATAATGTGGATAAATGTGAGGTTATCCACTTTGGTGGCAAAAACAGGAAGGCAGATTATTATTTGAATGGCAATAGATTGGGAGAACGGGAAGTGCAAAGAGACCTGGGTGTCCTTGTGCACCAGTCGCTGAAGGTAAGCATGCAGGTGCAGCAGGCGGTTAAGAAGGCAAATGATATGTTGGCCTTCGTAGCAAGAGGGTTCGAGTACAAGAACAAGGATGTCTTGCTGCAGTTGTACAGGGCCTTGGTGAGACCACACCTTGAGTATTGTGTGCAGTTTTGGTCGCCTTACCTGAGGAAGGACGTTCTTGCCATGGAAGGAGTGCAGCGAAGATTCACCAGGCTGATACCTGGGATGGCAGGAATGACGTATGAGGAGAGATTGTGTCGATTGGGCTTATACTCACTGGAGTTTAGAAGATTGAGAGGGGATCTCATCGAAACCTATAAAATTCTGTCAGGCCTGGACAGACTAGATGCAGGAAGGATGTTTCTGATGGCCGGGGAGTCCAGAACCAGGGGTCATAGTCTAAGGATAAGGGGTAAGCCATTTAGGACTGAAATGAGGAGGAATTTCTTCACCCAGAGAGTGGTGAACCTGTGGAATTCTCTACCACAGAGGGCGGTGGAGGCCAGTTCATTAAGTATATTCAAGAAAGAGTTGGATATATTTCTTAAGGCTAAAGGGATCAAGGGATATGGGGAGAAGGCAGGGACAGGGTACTGAATTTGGATGATCAGCCATGATCTCATTGAATGGCGGAGCAGGCTCGAAGGGCCGAATGGCCTACTCCTGCTCCTATCTTCTATGTATCTATGTAACAGAGGCATGGATGAGGATTTCAGCAGCAGATGAGCTGAGCCGGGGCAGGCATTCTTGGTGATGGAGAGGATATGGGGTCGGAAGCTCAGGAGAAGGCCAAAGAGCTCATAGGGAGGCATTCTACTATTGCCATGGGAAGTGGTGAAGTTGACACAAATTATCAGTGCCAGATTAATGATTAAAGACCTAATGTCACTCTGGTGTCCTTGTGAAGCTCTATACAGGCTCAAGCTTTTTCCTCTTCTACTCCTTAATCCCACAGGGATAATGTTTAGCTATTCTTATCTTCTACCTTTCATTCTTGCTGATCCACCACACTAATGGGGAACACAGGAGGAGGAAGATGATGATGTCGAGGAAGAGGAGGAACAATAAAGACACAACTATCTCCTTGTCAACTATGATGATAATGAACAGGAAAAAAAGGAGGATGATGATGATGATGAAGGATGTGAAGGCAGACTGAAGCCCACCCATGAATTCCTGCACAGCCCTCCTGCACCATGTTCCTCTGCCCTAATCTCCTCCAACTTCTTCTTCTTATCGTGTCCACGGACAGTCTATACATTGCCCAGCCAGAACTGTACACATTTTTGCGCCTTGTTGTTGAATTCGGCAAGATCTGCAACAGTGCAGGGTTCCTGTAACGATGGGCATTGCAGGAGATGTTGCATAGTCTGTGCCTTAGTTCCACATTCACAAGTTGTCGGGCTGGTTGAATATCCCCATTTGCTTAGTGACACCTTTGAGCAACCTACACCGGTCCTAAGTCTGTTAAGGCACTTCCAGATTGCCCAGTTGCAATTAGCTCCTGGGGGAAGGCTTTCATCAGGTAAAATTTCCATCGCTGGGGGTTGTTCAAGACTGGCGAGCCGGTCTTTCCACAAGGCGATGCGGGCTTCAACTCATCCTGTGAGAAATTGATTTTTCACTCCCAGGTACCAACTCTAATACTTTCACTGAGGAAGAATTAGCTAATGTTACTGAGGATGTGGCACTGGGTGATTCAAAGAGCTTGAGGGAGCCAGAGGAAAAGGGAGAATGTGAGAATGTGCCACCTTTCCAGCATGGGCTGAGAAGAAGTCTGGTCATGGCTTCGGAGTCATGGGCCCAAGAACTCATGGGTGCTCGCCTGAAAAGAAGGATGTTCGATGAACATTGTACCTATGTACCTATGCATAGGCTCTGAGATCAGTCGCCAAAGATGTGCGGCAAAAGACAGGTGGAACTCTCGAAGCTACAGCTCTCATTTGTGGCAACATCTTTGTCTTCTTTGCAGGAACCAATGAAGCATGTGGCTGCTTTACTGGAACCTACAGCAGACCCCCCCACCTAAGAAATGTCCAAGGATCAGTTGATGCCTCCACTGCCACGGCAGCACAGACTGCAGCTCTGGTGGCAATAGGGAACAAAATAGAGAATAGCCTGAATAGTGGCTTGCAGACCATGTCAACCGTGATGCATGCTGTTGTCTCTCAGGGCTTTCAGGATCTGACAGCTGCCATTAGAGCAGCATCATGCTGATCAGTGGGGACACAGCTTCAGGGCCCTGTGGAAAGGTGACAGCTGGAGTACATGTGCCATCTCTCAGGACAGCAACACATGCCAGACTTTCCCCCTCAGAGCATCACATGGAATGTGGGAGGTGAGACCAAGTTGCCCAGGGACAAGCTCCAGAGATGCAGCCAGTAGCGGCTCTTTGTCAGGAGCAAGCTGCCATGAGAGGAGAGCCACATAACCCTTTAGTAGAGTATGAGCAGCTAAGCATCTCTTACGATACTTACCCTCAGGTTCCATCAAGGCAAAAAACTGGAATAGGTGATAGAAAGGCACGTGTAGCCACCCAGCGGAGGCACGGTGTTCGGAAAGAGCAGAGAGAGCAGTGCGGGTAGAAGAGTGTGGCTGCAGGTTCTCATTCAGTGATGACAGCTACCCTATTGCCTGGGTACGCTTCTTGTACACGTCTTCAGTAAGATCCTCATAAAGCCTGTTCTGTCTGTATATTTTATGGGGGGGAGGGGGAATATCTGGTTGGGTCCATCCCCTTTAAATGCTGCCTTACTCTCCTTTACTCCATCCTGTGCTGTTCTAACTCTTCCTCCATGATAATGGCATACAAGGGTATGTCCATAAGGAATACCATACCCTGCTCCTGACAAGCCCTCACAGCAGGTAGGGTTTAAGTGGCGGAGCAAAAATTTGCCAATGTTCTGACCCTGTCAGAAGCAGTGAGCAGCAAGTCCAGTTCTATATGGGCAGATTTAAAAAGAAATTGCTGCAAAAAGTGTTTCCCAGATGCAGAAATCGCTCGTCAAACTGTCCAGACTCAGAAACTCCTCACCTCTGCCTATCTGAGCTGATCCTGGCAACAGCTGCACCTTATAATTCTCAGTCTAAATTACCGACTGCAATACAGCCGTAAACACAGGAAACGCAGAGCTGCTTCTCCATTGGCCCTCATTACCATATATTTAAATGAGGGTACTCGGAACCCAGCAGGAGGATTGCAGAAACGGCCAAAATGCATGAGTGAATTGGCAGAAGCAATCTAATGGTGGGAAACTAGCAGAAACAGCTACTGGCAGATTTTCCTGCAACAAAAAATTATTTGCTCTGATTATGCCAAAAATTGCAAGGAAATTCACACCCAACATTTTGAATTAATAAATATTTCTTGGGTGTTCTGTTGCCTTGCAAAATTCCAGTCTATTTTAGTCTTAAGTAAAAATACTCTAATGAATTCTGAAAGTTTGCTGATGTGAACTGCTCAGCAAAACTCATTTCCCATATTTTGCAATTAATAATATTTGAATCAGCTGAAGGTTTTGTTTCCTTGTTTTGACTAGAGATGTCTATAAAAAGGATATAAGCATCAAGCTTACTGAAAGAGTCAGTGAATCAATAGGTCCCATATGGTTATTCTTACTTCTGTGTCTCACTGTTTAATGTTTTTCATGCCAGAATTTGAATTTTTTGAAGAGGTAACAGAGAGAGTAGACAATGGTAATGCAGTAGATGTAATTTATCTGGATTTTCAAAAGGTCTTCGATAAGGTACCACATAATAGACTGATGAACAAGGTCAGAGAATGTGGAGTCAGGGGATAAGTAGCAGAATGGATTGCTGGCTGGCTTCAGGACAGAAAGCAGAGAGTAGGAGTAATGGGTAGCTATTCACAGTGGCAGAAGGTGAGAAGTGGTGTTCCACAAGGGTCAGTGCTGGGACCACTGCTGTTCACAATTTACATTAACGATTTAGACCTTGGAATCAAAAACACAATTTCTAAATATGCGGATGACACCAAATTGGAGGGGATAGTCAATACTGAGGACTGCGACAAATTACAGGAGGACATTAATAAACTTGCAGAATGGGCATATAATTGGCAAATGAAGTTCAACAGAGATAAATGTGAGGTATTATATTTTGGTAGGAAGAATAGGGAGGTCACTTATCACTTGGAGGGTGTGAGTCTAGGTGGGTTGGAGGAACAAAGGGATCTCAGAGTACAAATACACAAATCACTAGAAGTTGCGACACAGGTTAGCAAGGCCATAAAAAAAGCAAACCAAGCACTAGTGTTTATTTCTAGAGTTATAGAATTGAAAAGTTGGGAAGTTATTCTAAACCTGTATCGAACCTTGGTTAGACTACACTTAGAATACTGCGTACGGTTCTGGTCACCATATTATAGAAGGATATACAGGCACTGGAGAGGGTGCAGAGAAGATTTACAAGGATGATACCAGAAATGAGAGGGTATAAATATCAGGAAAGGATGAACAGGTTGGGTCTCTTTTCTCTTGAAAAAAGGCTGAGGGGTGACCTAATAGAGGTCTTTAAAATTATGAACATTTTTGATAGAGTGGGTACAGAGGTCATCAATATAAGATAGTCACCAAGAAATCCAATAGGGATTTCAAAAGAAACTTCTTTACCCAGAGAGTGCTGAGAATGTGGAACTCGCTACCACAGGGAGTGGTTGAAGCCAATAGTATAGATGCATTTAAGGGGAGGCTAGACACACATATGAGGGAAAAGGGAATAGAGGGTTATGCTGATAGATTTAGATGAGGAAAGACGGGTGGAGACTCATGTGGAGCATAAATGCCGGCATGGTCTGGTTGAGCCGAATGGCCGGTTTCTGTGCCGTATATCTTATGTTTTAGGGGTGCATACAAGAAGAAGGTACTTCATTGTCATTATGGTTTCTAATTCAAATATGATGATAAAGACAGTGAAATCTCCATTATCTTAAATAATGGACAGCATATGGAAATTGGCTAATAAAGATTAAATTATAGAGCAATACTCTATGCATGGGAATGAAAAAAGGTAACAAAAGAAACATTATATAGCTTTTATTCATCAAGGGAGATAAAACACAAATAACAATGGGCAATATGATGTATTTCCAATAAGACTTTATCCTGTGAACATTCTGGCAGATAATGGAGATGGTAGATAATAGAAGTGGAATAATGGAGGTTCCACTGTAAATATGGCCAAAGAATTCTTGGTATAACTTCTTCTATATGCTCAAAATTCTTATTTCATGCACTTCTTTTATTGATTTTCTTGACTAGCTCAATATATGAAATACAGAACTAAAAAGAAACATGATGAAAAATGCAATAGACTAGTAATCATCCCAACATGAGACACTGATTTCTCTGTGTCTATGACCAACATCCACATTCTAGGAAATGTTTCCTCCCTATAGGGTTCCCATAGCGTATTCTCCTTCGGCATAGTTTACTCATCTTTATGGACCGTGTCCTGGAAAGGAGATCAGCAAAAATGTCACGTACCAAAATCATTTTAAGCATTAGCCCCATGCCACGTTATCTACTCAGTGGAATTAATTAAACAAACATGATGTCACCAAGGGGTAGCATGTAGATGATTCAGAGAGGAGCCAAAAGCAGATTCTTGGGAAACTCCAGAGGTAATTGTACTTCTGAAAAAGGAAAAGGAGTTGAATCGGATGGGTCACACTGTGGACATCAGACCCTTTTCCGAATGGTCTTTACCTAAAGCATTAACATGCATTTTGCATTTTCATATGCTGATGGACCTACTATATATTTCCTGCATTTTCCTTGTTTATATCAGCTTTCTGGCATTTGCAGTTTCTTTTTTTAGTGCAATATCCAATTAAAATGCTGTCACTGAACATTGAACATGATGTCTTTCAAAATCTCAACACTAATGGTACATGGAAAGATTCCTGACTTCAAAGGTTTATCTGAGCTAAACAACTGAAACAAAATCAAATAAATAATCTAGCGGCCCAGTTTTATCTCCAGGCCAGTTTTCGATGGGTCAAAATCGGTGTGAATTAGAAACTCACCTGCTGCTCCAGAAACAAGGCCCAAGGTACTTCAACTCTTATTCTGTGTGGGAACTCAGTGGGAGGTCAGCCGCCAACAGCAGCTTTTTTTTAAATTCAGTCCTGGGATGTGGGCATGGCTGGCAAGGCCAGCATTTATTCCCCATCCCATATTGATTTTGAGAAGATGGTGGAAAGCCGCCTTCTTGAACCACTGCAGTATTATTGTTGATTACATAGAAACATAGAAGATAGGAGCAGGAGTAGGCCATTCGGCCCCTCGAGCCCATCCCGCCATTTAATGAGATCATGGCTGATCATCCAAATTCAGTACCCTGTCCCTGCCTTCTCCCCATATCCCTTGATCCTTTTAGCCTTAAGAAATATATCTAACTCCTTCTTGAATGTATTTAAAGAATTGGCCTCAACTGCCTTCTGTGGTAGAGAATTCCACAGGTTCACCACTCTCTGAGTGAAGAAATTCCTCCTCATCTCTGTCCTAAATGGCTTACCCCTTATCCTTAGACTGTGACCTCTGGTTCTGGACTCCCCCGCCATCGGGAACATCCTTCCTGCATCTAGTTTGTCTAGTCCTGTTAGAATTTTATAAGTTTCAATGAGATCCCCTCTCATTCTTCTAAACTCTAGCAAATATAAACATAATTGACCCAATCTCTCTTCAAACATCATTCCTTCCATCCCAGGTATCAGTCTGGTGAATCTTCGCTGCACTCCCTCCATGGCAAGAACATCCTTCCTGAGATAAGATGACCAAAACTGCACACAATACTCAAGGTGTGGTCTCACCAAGGCCCTGTACAACTGCAGCAAGACATCCTTGCTCCTGTACTCGAATTCTCTCGCTATGAAGGCCAAAATACCATTTGCCTTCTTAACCACCTGCTGCACCTGCATGCTTACCTTCAGCGACTGGTGCACAAGGACACCCAGGTCTCGTTGCACTTCCCCTTCTCCCAATCTATTGCCGTTCAGATAATAATCTGCCTTACTGTTTTTGCCACCAAAGTGGATAACCTCGCATTTATCCACATTATACTGTATCTGCCATGTATCTGCCCAATCACCCAACCTGCCCAAATCATACTGGAGTTTCTCGGCATCCTCCTCACAGCACACACTCCCACCCAGATTGTTGCTATTGTATGTGACGGGATTGACCACCGGAGCTGTCCCATGCATGCCTTGTGATGAAGAGAACATAAGAACATAAGAATGTAAGAACATAAGAACTAGGAGCAGGAGTGGGCCATACGGCCCTTCGAGCCTGCTCCGCCAATCAATAAGATCATGGCTGATCTTCAACCTCAACTCCATTTTACCGCTCAATCCCCATATCCCTTGATTCCCCATGAGTCCAAAAATCTATCTATCTCAGCCTTGAATATACTCAACAATTCAGCATCCACAGTTCTTTGGGGTAGAGAATTCCAAAGATTCACAACCCTCTGAGTGAAGAAATTCCTCATCTCAGTCTTAAATGGCTGACCCCTTATCCTGAGACTATGGGGGGAATTTTGCCAGCGCTCAGGGGGTGGGATTGGAGGCGGAACATCTGGCAAAATCGCAAAGATTGACAGCGGGTCAGAAACCCGCCATCAACCTGCCTCCAGACAATCAACCCAGGTGTCAGGTCCTCGATTTGCGCAGGGACCCGACACCTAGCGCTGGGAAGAGGATTATAGGCACTTAACTGCTTGTTAACAGGTTGTTAACAGGCAGTTCACAGGCATTTTGCAATTTTGACAGGTCTACTGCGGACGTCCCAACGTCCGGACACCACGCCAGATAAGTGTGGCATGCTGTGGGTCTACTGTAATGTTTCTGCATTGATGACAGCTGCAGAAGTGGTGTGAAGGATTCAATGGTACACTGGTGAGTTTCAGAGGTAAGAAAATGTTGAGAAAATCATTTTTAATGTATTTAGACTTTTCTGTAGGTGACAAGTTTTGAATTGTTTGTGTAGTCCCACCTCATTGGGAGAACCACTCTCACCAGTAATAGATCGCTTCTGTAACCTCACCTGCAGCTGCCATCTGCTCTAGCCCAAGGAGGGGGTTACTGGAGAGCCTGGGTAAAAGGGCTCACCTTTGCAGAGTGATTGTCAGTGTTTGCAGCACCTCAATGCTGTCAAACACTGAAAAATCAGCTGTCAAAATAAATTGTGTGTGTCCCTTTAAGAAAACCAGCAGATGACACGTCATCAACTGATGTCATCTGACAGCGGCTTCCTCTTAATTGGCTGGCAAGCCCGCAGGGCAGGCTTAACAAGGCCAATTGATGCAAAATCGCGTCTGTACGTCGGATGTCATTGGGGGCGGGATTGGAACCCGGAAGGCAGCTGTCCCACCCCCAAGCCGCATCGAGGGGTAAAATTGTGGCCTATGACTGCTAGTTCTAGACTCTCCAGCCGGGGGAAACAACCTCTCAGCATCTACACTGTCAATCCCCTCAGAATCTTATATGTTTCAATGAGATAATGGAAGGGTGGAGGCGAGTCTGCAGCAGGGGAAGCACAAGCTTTCCTTGTATGAATGGAAGTGCATCTTGCTCCTTTTGGTCCCGCGGGGACAGTAAAAAATAATTTTAAAACTATATGGGAAGTATACAAAAGACTGGAAACAAAATTAAGGAGCAGCTGATACAAAGGGAGAGGGCAAGTGAGAAAAGAGCTCCAGCCTGCTCAATCTTTCTTGATAGTTGAATCCTGACAATTCTGGTAACATCCTTATAAATCTTTTATGCACTTTCTCCAGTGCTTCAAAAATCTTTTTGCACTATGGAGACCAGAACTGCACGCAGTACAAGTGTAATCTAACCACAGTTCTAAATAGATTTAACATTACCTCCCTGCATTTGTATTCTATTTTTTCAAAATGCACTAGAAAAGGAAAGAGAATGGAGAAGAATAAAATGAAAGATAAAGACAGAGAAAGAGAAGAGAGAAATAATTAGAATTGGGGGACAAAGAGAGAGTTATTTGGAAGAGAGAGACAGGCTGCGATTTTGCTAACCTCGATGGGTCCGCGGCGGGCGATGTCGGTGGCGGGTCCCGACCTCGCTGCTGTCTCCATCCCAGCCTCTGAAATGAATTTCCCTTGATTGGGGTTGTTAAGCCCGCCCAGCGCGTTTGCCGGCCAATTAGAGGAAGCGTGTCTGGTGACATCATTTGATGATGTGCTCAGTTGGAAGTACACTCACCTGAGTCAGAAGGTTGTGGGTTCAAATCCCATTCTCGGGACTTGAGCACATAAAGCTAGGCTGACTCTCCAGTGCCGTACTAAGGGAGTGCTGCACTGTCGGGGCTGCCGTCTTTCGGATGAGATGTTAAACTGAGGCCCTGTCTGCTCTCTCAGGTGGACGTAAAAGATCCCATGGCACTATTTCGAAGAAGAGTAGAGGAGTTATCCCCGGTGTCCAGGCCAATATTTCTCCCTCAACCAACATAACAAAAAAAAAGTCATTTTCACACTGCTGTTTGTGGGAGCTTGCTGTGCCCAAATTGGCTGCCGCATTTCTCACATTACAACAATGACTCCACTTCAAAAGTACTTAATTGGCTGTAAAGTGCTTTGAGGTGTCCGGTGGTCATGAAAGGCGCTATATAAATGCATGAGTTTCTTTCTTAGGCGTCATCAGTCGGTTTCCTTAAAGGGACCATGGCCAACTTTATTTTGACATTTGTGCTGTCAGTGTTCTACAGCATTGAGGTGCTGCAAACAATCACTGCACAGAGGTGCATTACTGCACCCAGGCTCTCCCATCACTCCCTCCATATGCTTATGGAGGGAGCCACAGTACATGGGGCAGTCCTCTTCCCTTCCCATGAGTGGAAGAGACCTCCCCAGGAGATCAACACAACCTGTGTTATGTCCCCATGAGACTTTTAGTATTGTGTTTTGTCTCCCCCTAGTGGTTTTACTACTTACCTCCTTATTGTTGATTTATGTCATGTGACATGATGAGAAAGTGAAAGTAAAACACAACCACGAGGGAGCCCAGAATTCATGGCTGGCGATGTATACAGTATCTAACACCATCCTTCCCAGTTTCCCCCCTTTGACTGGCATTGTCTGTAAATAGCCTTTTATCAGATGTCTTTATGTTTGATCTATGTCACCATTTCTTGATATTTGTGGCCAGATGAGTTAAAATATTGCACTTTGTGGAGTTTCCATGTGGCTGGCTATTAGTCTTTCTCCTGGCATTCATGTGTTAGGCCTTTGATTGTTGTATCAGATTTACCTCAAATTGTAATAGAACCGTTGAGTTATAGTGGTAACGTTTTGTTCTACTATCCTAGGTTTATTTTGTGTATTCAGATCATGATTGCAGTATCAATCGGCCTTATTTGATGTTGTAATTTCTTGCTCTCTTTGTAGTTTCACCCTGTGTCATTAAACTGGATTAAAAGTAACAACGCCTCCTGTTTGGTGATGAGGGTATAGCTGTCTGTCAAATCATAGTCGTGAGGAGGACAGAACAGTGAAAAGACACCTTTCCCATGGGCGAATCTACTAAAGGTACAGATACTCAACACCAACACGATTCAATGCATCTCCGAAGCCACACATTCCAGACACCAGTCACAAAAGCTGAATTGGAGGAACAGTCACCATTGAAACAAGCAGAGGAGACCAGATCTCACTGTTCTGGCTCCTCCAGGCATTCAAGTAGGTCTGTTACTGGTGCAGCAGCAGCGATGGCCAGAGCCAAGGCCGAAGCAGCCAAAGCAAAGATATCCTTTGCTCAAAGGGAAATGGACATAAAAATGGAAAAGGCACGTATTGAAGCAACATTAGCTGTATTGGATATGGAAAAAGAGGCAGCAGCAGCTCTAGCGGAGGCAGAAGTCCTTGAAGCAGCTGTTGAAGGTGAAGCAACAGGCAGCAACCTTAACCTTCATCTCCCCCACCAAGATCCAGTGCAACGCACCACAGAATACATACAAAGCCACTCCAGGTCACAAACTGTTAACTCTTCAATGCCCGACATAGAGCCTGTTCCAGAGTTAATACACGAACAGGAGGAGCCTGGCCATGCATCTCAGTGCCATTGTGAGCTCAACAAAAACACTGTGGAAGAGGATGAACACAAGTTCCAACCAGAAGACCAAAGGCTAACCCATCATTATCGTTCACAATATCTGCAGACCTATCGCAGTCCAGCTGCTCTACCTCACTACGAACAGACCCAAGGCATGTCAGATTTTGTGAGGTTCTTCGCACATCGTGAATTCGTCACCACCGGGTTGCTACAGTTCAACGACCAACCTGAAGACTACAGAGCATGGAGGTCTACTTTTCGGAACACCATAAGAGGGTTAGACTTGTCAGCAAGCGAAGAAATCGACCTACTCGCTAAATGGCTGGGTAAGGAATCCTCTGAGCAGGCCAAGAGAATTCGAGCTGTGCACATTAACCTCCCGGAAAGGGGGTTGAAGAGGATATGGGATCGTCTGGACGAGAGCTATGGCTCCCCGGAGGTGGTTGAGAATGCACTGTTTAAGAAGCTGGAGAACTTTCCCAAGATCCTCAATCGAGACCGCCTGAAGCTCAGAGAGTTAGGTGACGTCCTAATGGAAATTGACTCAGCCAAAACTGAGGGATGTCTGCCAGGTCTTCTGTACCTTGACACGGCGCGTGGGATAAATCCCATTGTTGAAAAGTTACCATTCAACTTGCCGGAAAGATGGATAACTCAGGGATCAAAGTATAAGGAAGATCACAACGTTCCCTTCCCACCTTTCTCCTTTTTTGCCAAGTTTATCTGCCAGCAGGCTAAAATAAGAAACGACCCAAGCTGCTTCTTCTCCACTCAAAGCCCTGGGCCACCGAAGACAGCACAGTCTGCTACAAGCTACAACCAGAGAACTCCAGTGTCAGTTCATAAAACTGAAATGTCACTGTCCACCACCTCCTCCAGTGATGACGTAGATGGGAAAACGTACGACCCCGTCAAGCAATGCCCCATTCACAACAAGCCGCACCCGCTCAGGAGGTGTTGGAGCTTCAGAGAACGGACTTTGGAGGATCGCAAATCGTTCTTAAAGGAACGTGGCATCTGTTATAAATGCTGCTCCTCTTCAACTCACCTGGCACGGGACTGTATCACGGCCGTCAAATGTGCGGAATGCAATAGCGAAGGCCACAACACAGCACGCCACCCAGGTCCAGCCCCCTGGGTCTCAACGGCCTCTACCGCCGCAGCAGAGCACGGCGGGGAGGAAGAGGAAGACATTCTGACACCTGAAGTAGCCTCACATTGCACCAAGGTCTGCGGAGCACACATCAGCGGCAAATCCTGTTCCAAAATCTGTCTTGTGATGGTCTACCCTGAAGGACAGCAAGAGAAAGCCATAAAGATATACGCCATGCTGGATGATCAGAGTAACAGATCACTCGCCAAGTCTCAGTTCTTTGACCACTTTAACATAGAAGGAAACAGCTCCCCATATTCACTGAAAACTTGTGACGTCCTAGTGGAGACATCAGGAAGGAGGGCCAGTGGTTTCGTAGTGGAGACCCTTGATGGAAAGATGAGCCTGCCTCTGCCCACACTAATAGAGTGTAACCAGGTGCCTGATAACAGGTCAGAGATCCCTACACCTGAAGCAGCGCTTCATCATGCTCATCTCAAACCAGTGGCTTGCCAGATTCCACCGTTGAACCCTCAAGCTCCCATCCTGCTTCTACTAGGCAGAGACATATTGAGAATCCACAAGGTACGTGAACAGATAAATGGTCCACACGACTCACCTTATGCTCAGAGACTTGACCTAGGGTGGGTCATCATCGGTGATGTTTGTCTGGGAAACGCCCACAGACCTGCCAAAGTGAACACATTCCATACAAATGTGCTGGAGAATGGTCGCCCCTCACTCTTTGATCCGTGCCCCAACAGCTTTCAAGTGAAAGAAAGATACGGCATACAGGTTCCAAGCTCTCTGATGATCCTACTGAGCAACCAGAACACGGAAAGCAAGAGGATCGTCTTGGCCAGGCAGTCTTCAAAGGGACGAGTGATGATGACAAGTTAGCTCCTTCCATTGAGGACAAACTCTTCATAAAGAACATGGGTGAAGATGTCTTCATGGACAGTAGCAATAGCTGGATCGCTCCTCTACCGTTCAGAACTCCAAGACAATGGCTTCCTAACAACCGAGGACAGGCACTCAATCGACTCATCTCTCTCCGCCGCACGCTGGAAAGAAAGCCGGATACAAAGGACCACTTCATTTCATTCGTGCAGAAAGCCTTTACCTCAGAAGACCACGCCAATGACCTAAAGGACCTGGACCTTGGAGTTGACTTACCTCCTCTACAGCGCAGCCTTGGGCTCAGTTGGGACCTGAATACGGATACCTTTACCTTCCAAGTCGAAGACAGCGAAAAGCCCTGCACTCGTCATGGTGTCCTTTCTACAGTGAATGGCCTGTTCGACCCCCTTGGGTTTGTGGCACCAGTCATCATCCAAGGAAAAGCTCTGCTTAGAGACCTCATGGCAGACACAAACGATTGGGAATCACCACTACCTCGAGAAAAGGAGGGATCTTGGCACACTTGGAGAAACTCTCTCCAAGATCTCAGAAAGCTTCAAATTCCAAGACCCCATACACTCATCTCTCCCTCTGAAGCTCAACACAAAGAAATATGTGTCTTTTCTGATGCTTCAAACAATGCCATAGCTGCAGTTGCCTACCTCAAGGTCACAAAACCCAATGGAGAGTGTGAAGCAGGCTTCATCCTCGGCAAGGCAAGGTTAACACCACGTCCCGAACACAGCATTCCACGACTGGAGCTCTGTGCTGCCGTTCTGGCTGTAGAGATGGCAGAACTGATCACCTCCGAGATTGATCTCAAGCCTGACTCTATCCAGTTCTACACAGACAGTAAGGTGGTGCTGGGCTACATATGCAACCAGACTAGAAGGTTTTATGTGTACGTCAATAACAGAGTCCAACGCAGCAGAAGGTCAACACAACCTGAACAATGGCACTACGTGCCTACTCACCTGAATCCAGCTGATCATGCCACCAGATCTGTCACTGCAGCTCGCTTAAGGGATACCACATGGCTTATAGGACCTGAATTTCTGTGTCGTCCCCAACAGAAAGTCACAGAAGTGTCATTCTTCTCCATACGTGGACCGGCCAAGCAGCTTCGATCTGACTGTGGTACCAACTTCATCGGAGCCTGCAAGGAGCTCGACATTCCTTCTTCTAATGATGACAACACAGTTAAGAGATACCTCGCAGACCAAGGTTGCACCTGGATCTTCAATCCGCCACATTCCTCACATATGGGATGTTCATGGGAACAAATGATCGGCATCACATGCCGCATATTGGATGCAATGCTTCTGGAACATTGATTTTCCAGACTCACTCATGAAGTCCTCACCACATTCATGGCTGAAGTGGTAGCCATCATCAATGCAAGACCACTCATCCCTCCGTCATCAGATGCAGAGTTCCCATTCATCCTGACGCCTGCCACCCTCCTCACTCAGAAAGGAGAAGCCATTCCTACACCTCCAGGAGAGTTCGGCAGCAAGGACCTCTACAGACATCAGTGGAAGCAGGTACGGAGTCTGGCCAACACCTTCTGGAGCCGTTGGTGACGCGTGTACCTGACAACTCTCCAAGCACGTAGCAAATGGCAGTCATCAAAGACCAACGTCCAGACGGGGAACATAGTTTTAAGGAAGGACAGTCAGAACAAAAGAAGTGAATGGCCAATGGGGATCATCTCAAAGGTTTTCCCCAGCAAAGATGGTAGAGTTCGGAAGGTAGAGGTCAAGATCCCAATCGGTGATGGGACAAAGCTCTTCTACAGCCCAATCACAGAGATCGTGCTTCTTCTCTCCAAGGAAGACCAGACGGTTGCTCCCTGATAAGTTGTATTTTCTTTATTATGTGGCATCTTAGAGATGCCAGACGGGGAGTGTTATGTCCCCATGAGACTTTTAGTATTGTGTTTTGTCTCCCCCTAGTGGTTTTACTACTTACCTCCTTATTGTTGATTTATGTCATGTGACATGATGAGAAAGTGAAAGTAAAACACAACCACGAGGGAGCCCAGAATTCATGGCTGGCGATGTATACAGTATCTAACACCATCCTTCCCAGTTTCCCCCCTTTGACTGGCATTGTCTGTAAATAGCCTTTTATCAGATGTCTTTATGTTTGATCTATGTCACCATTTCTTGATATTTGTGGCCAGATGAGTTAAAATATTGCACTTTGTGGAGTTTCCATGTGGCTGGCTATTAGTCTTTCTCCTGGCATTCATGTGTTAGGCCTTTGATTGTTGTATCAGATTTACCTCAAATTGTAATAGAACCGTTGAGTTATAGTGGTAACGTTTTGTTCTACTATCCTAGGTTTATTTTGTGTATTCAGATCATGATTGCAGTATCAATCGGCCTTATTTGATGTTGTAATTTCTTGCTCTCTTTGTAGTTTCACCCTGTGTCATTAAACTGGATTAAAAGTAACAACGCCTCCTGTTTGGTGATGAGGGTATAGCTGTCTGTCAAATCATAGTCGTGAGGAGGACAGAACAGTGAAAAGACACCTTTCCCATGGGCGAATCTACTAAAGGTACAGATACTCAACACCAACACGATTCAATGCATCTCCGAAGCCACACATTCCAGACACCAGTCACAAAAGCTGAATTGGAGGAACAGTCACCATTGAAACAAGCAGAGGAGACCAGATCTCACTGTTCTGGCTCCTCCAGGCATTCAAGTAGGTCTGTTACTGGTGCAGCAGCAGCGATGGCCAGAGCCAAGGCCGAAGCAGCCAAAGCAAAGATATCCTTTGCTCAAAGGGAAATGGACATAAAAATGGAAAAGGCACGTATTGAAGCAACATTAGCTGTATTGGATATGGAAAAAGAGGCAGCAGCAGCTCTAGCGGAGGCAGAAGTCCTTGAAGCAGCTGTTGAAGGTGAAGCAACAGGCAGCAACCTTAACCTTCATCTCCCCCACCAAGATCCAGTGCAACGCACCACAGAATACATACAAAGCCACTCCAGGTCACAAACTGTTAACTCTTCAATGCCCGACATAGAGCCTGTTCCAGAGTTAATACACGAACAGGAGGAGCCTGGCCATGCATCTCAGTGCCATTGTGAGCTCAACAAAAACACTGTGGAAGAGGATGAACACAAGTTCCAACCAGAAGACCAAAGGCTAACCCATCATTATCGTTCACAATATCTGCAGACCTATCGCAGTCCAGCTGCTCTACCTCACTACGAACAGACCCAAGGCATGTCAGATTTTGTGAGGTTCTTCGCACATCGTGAATTCGTCACCACCGGGTTGCTACAGTTCAACGACCAACCTGAAGACTACAGAGCATGGAGGTCTACTTTTCGGAACACCATAAGAGGGTTAGACTTGTCAGCAAGCGAAGAAATCGACCTACTCGCTAAATGGCTGGGTAAGGAATCCTCTGAGCAGGCCAAGAGAATTCGAGCTGTGCACATTAACCTCCCGGAAAGGGGGTTGAAGAGGATATGGGATCGTCTGGACGAGAGCTATGGCTCCCCGGAGGTGGTTGAGAATGCACTGTTTAAGAAGCTGGAGAACTTTCCCAAGATCCTCAATCGAGACCGCCTGAAGCTCAGAGAGTTAGGTGACGTCCTAATGGAAATTGACTCAGCCAAAACTGAGGGATGTCTGCCAGGTCTTCTGTACCTTGACACGGCGCGTGGGATAAATCCCATTGTTGAAAAGTTACCATTCAACTTGCCGGAAAGATGGATAACTCAGGGATCAAAGTATAAGGAAGATCACAACGTTCCCTTCCCACCTTTCTCCTTTTTTGCCAAGTTTATCTGCCAGCAGGCTAAAATAAGAAACGACCCAAGCTGCTTCTTCTCCACTCAAAGCCCTGGGCCACCGAAGACAGCACAGTCTGCTGCAAGCTACAACCAGAGAACTCCAGTGTCAGTTCATAAAACTGAAATGTCACTGTCCACCACCTCCTCCAGTGATGACGTAGATGGGAAAACGTACGACCCCGTCAAGCAATGCCCCATTCACAACAAGCCGCACCCGCTCAGGAGGTGTTGGAGCTTCAGAGAACGGACTTTGGAGGATCGCAAATCGTTCTTAAAGGAACGTGGCATCTGTTATAAATGCTGCTCCTCTTCAACTCACCTGGCACGGGACTGTATCACGGCCGTCAAATGTGCGGAATGCAATAGCGAAGGCCACAACACAGCACGCCACCCAGGTCCAGCCCCCTGGGTCTCAACGGCCTCTACCGCCGCAGCAGAGCACGGCGGGGAGGAAGAGGAAGACATTCTGACACCTGAAGTAGCCTCACATTGCACCAAGGTCTGCGGAGCACACATCAGCGGCAAATCCTGTTCCAAAATCTGTCTTGTGATGGTCTACCCTGAAGGACAGCAAGAGAAAGCCATAAAGATATACGCCATGCTGGATGATCAGAGTAACAGATCACTCGCCAAGTCTCAGTTCTTTGACCACTTTAACATAGAAGGAAACAGCTCCCCATATTCACTGAAAACTTGTGACGTCCTAGTGGAGACATCAGGAAGGAGGGCCAGTGGTTTCGTAGTGGAGACCCTTGATGGAAAGATGAGCCTGCCTCTGCCCACACTAATAGAGTGTAACCAGGTGCCTGATAACAGGTCAGAGATCCCTACACCTGAAGCAGCGCTTCATCATGCTCATCTCAAACCAGTGGCTTGCCAGATTCCACCGTTGAACCCTCAAGCTCCCATCCTGCTTCTACTAGGCAGAGACATATTGAGAATCCACAAGGTACGTGAACAGATAAATGGTCCACACGACTCACCTTATGCTCAGAGACTTGACCTAGGGTGGGTCATCATCGGTGATGTTTGTCTGGGAAACGCCCACAGACCTGCCAAAGTGAACATATTCCATACAAATGTGCTGGAGAATGGTCGCCCCTCACTCTTTGATCCGTGCCCCAACAGCTTTCAAGTGAAAGAAAGATACGGCATACAGGTTCCAAGCTCTCTGATGATCCTACTGAGCAACCAGAACACGGAAAGCAAGAGGATCGTCTTGGCCAGGCAGTCTTCAAAGGGACGAGTGATGATGACAAGTTAGCTCCTTCCATTGAGGACAAACTCTTCATAAAGAACATGGGTGAAGATGTCTTCATGGACAGTAGCAATAGCTGGATCGCTCCTCTACCGTTCAGAACTCCAAGACAATGGCTTCCTAACAACCGAGGACAGGCACTCAATCGACTCATCTCTCTCCGCCGCACGCTGGAAAGAAAGCCGGATACAAAGGACCACTTCATTTCATTCGTGCAGAAAGCCTTTACCTCAGAAGACCACGCCAATGACCTAAAGGACCTGGACCTTGGAGTTGACTTACCTCCTCTACAGCGCAGCCTTGGGCTCAGTTGGGACCTGAATACGGATACCTTTACCTTCCAAGTCGAAGACAGCGAAAAGCCCTGCACTCGTCATGGTGTCCTTTCTACAGTGAATGGCCTGTTCGACCCCCTTGGGTTTGTGGCACCAGTCATCATCCAAGGAAAAGCTCTGCTTAGAGACCTCATGGCAGACACAAACGATTGGGAATCACCACTACCTCGAGAAAAGGAGGGATCTTGGCACACTTGGAGAAACTCTCTCCAAGATCTCAGAAAGCTTCAAATTCCAAGACCCCATACACTCATCTCTCCCTCTGAAGCTCAACACAAAGAAATATGTGTCTTTTCTGATGCTTCAAACAATGCCATAGCTGCAGTTGCCTACCTCAAGGTCACAAAACCCAATGGAGAGTGTGAAGCAGGCTTCATCCTCGGCAAGGCAAGGTTAACACCACGTCCCGAACACAGCATTCCACGACTGGAGCTCTGTGCTGCCGTTCTGGCTGTAGAGATGGCAGAACTGATCACCTCCGAGATTGATCTCAAGCCTGACTCTATCCAGTTCTACACAGACAGTAAGGTGGTGCTGGGCTACATATGCAACCAGACTAGAAGGTTTTATGTGTACGTCAATAACAGAGTCCAACGCAGCAGAAGGTCAACACAACCTGAACAATGGCACTACGTGCCTACTCACCTGAATCCAGCTGATCACGCCACCAGATCTGTCACTGCAGCTCGCTTAAGGGATACCACATGGCTTATAGGACCTGAATTTCTGTGTCGTCCCCAACAGAAAGTCACAGAAGTGTCATTCTTCTCCATACGTGGACCGGCCAAGCAGCTTCGATCTGACTGTGGTACCAACTTCATCGGAGCCTGCAAGGAGCTCGACATTCCTTCTTCTAATGATGACAACACAGTTAAGAGATACCTCGCAGACCAAGGTTGCACCTGGATCTTCAATCCGCCACATTCCTCACATATGGGATGTTCATGGGAACAAATGATCGGCATCACATGCCGCATATTGGATGCAATGCTTCTGGAACATTGATTTTCCAGACTCACTCATGAAGTCCTCACCACATTCATGGCTGAAGTGGTAGCCATCATCAATGCAAGACCACTCATCCCTCCGTCATCAGATGCAGAGTTCCCATTCATCCTGACGCCTGCCACCCTCCTCACTCAGAAAGGAGAAGCCATTCCTACACCTCCAGGAGAGTTCGGCAGCAAGGACCTCTACAGACATCAGTGGAAGCAGGTACGGAGTCTGGCCAACACCTTCTGGAGCCGTTGGTGACGCGTGTACCTGACAACTCTCCAAGCACGTAGCAAATGGCAGTCATCAAAGACCAACGTCCAGACGGGGAACATAGTTTTAAGGAAGGACAGTCAGAACAAAAGAAGTGAATGGCCAATGGGGATCATCTCAAAGGTTTTCCCCAGCAAAGATGGTAGAGTTCGGAAGGTAGAGGTCAAGATCCCAATCGGTGATGGGACAAAGCTCTTCTACAGCCCAATCACAGAGATCGTGCTTCTTCTCTCCAAGGAAGACCAGACGGTTGCTCCCTGATAAGTTGTATTTTCTTTATTATGTGGCATCTTAGAGATGCCAGACGGGGAGTGTTATGTCCCCATGAGACTTTTAGTATTGTGTTTTGTCTCCCCCTAGTGGTTTTACTACTTACCTCCTTATTGTTGATTTATGTCATGTGACATGATGAGAAAGTGAAAGTAAAACACAACCACGAGGGAGCCCAGAATTCATGGCTGGCGATGTATACAGTATCTAACACCATCCTTCCCAGTTTCCCCCCTTTGACTGGCATTGTCTGTAAATAGCCTTTTATCAGATGTCTTTATGTTTGATCTATGTCACCATTTCTTGATATTTGTGGCCAGATGAGTTAAAATATTGCACTTTGTGGAGTTTCCATGTGGCTGGCTATTAGTCTTTCTCCTGGCATTCATGTGTTAGGCCTTTGATTGTTGTATCAGATTTACCTCAAATTGTAATAGAACCGTTGAGTTATAGTGGTAACGTTTCGTTCTACTATCCTAGGTTTATTTTGTGTATTCAGATCATGATTGCAGTATCAATCGGCCTTATTTGATGTTGTAATTTCTTGCTCTCTTTGTAGTTTCACCCTGTGTCATTAAACTGGATTAAAAGTAACAACGCCTCCTGTTTGGTGATGAGGGTTTAGCTGTCTGTCGAATCATAGTCGTGAGGAGGACAGAACAACCTGATTGCACATTGCACAGGAGGGCACAAGCAGGGATGTGGTCAGGAGGACCTGGGTGCAGTGCCACAAACGTTTTAATGATCTCAGATCACAAAACGTTACTGCAAAGCCACACTCAACCTCATCCTGCTGTGCCTCTCATCACATCCCCATCACTCTGCCTTCATAGAAACATAGAAGATAGGAGCAGAAGTAGGCTATTCGGCCCCTCGAGCCTGTTCCGCCATTCAATGAGATCATGGCTGATCATCCAAATTAAGTACCCTGTCCCTCCTTTCTCCCCATATCCCTTGATCCCTTTAGCCTTAAGAAATATATCTGACTCCTTCTTGAATATACTTAAAGAATTGGCCTCAACTGAATTCTGTGGTAGAGAATTCCACAGGTTCACCACTCTCTGGGTGAAGAAATTCCTCATCTCAGTCCTAAACGGCTTACCCCCTAACCTTAGACTGTGACCCCTGGTTTTGGACTCCCCCGCCATCGGGAACAACCTTCCTGCATCTAATCTGTCTAGTCCTGTTAGAATTTTATAGATAAGGGAGAACCAGTGGATGTGGTGTATTTGGACTTTCAGAAGGCTCGAGGGGCCGAATGGCCTACTCCTGCATCTATCTTCTATGTTTCTATCTATTCTACCAGTTACATCCTCAAAAAATTCCAGTAGTCAAGTACCTTTTGTAAATCCATGTTGACTTTGTCCAATCCTGTCACTCTTTTCCAAGTGCTCTGCTATTACATCTTTTATAATGGACTCTAGCATTTTCCCCACTACCGATGTCAGACTTACCGGTCTATAATTCCCTGTTTTCTCTCTACCACCTTTTTTAAATAGTGGGGTTACATTAGCTATCCTCCAATCCATGGGAACTGTTCCAGGGTCTATAGAATTTTGGAAGATGACCAGCAATGCATCTACCATTTCTAGGGCCACTTCCTTAAGTACCCTTGGATGTAGATTATCAGGCCCTGGGGATTTATCGGCCTTCAATCCTATCAATTTCCCTAACACCATTTCCCTACAAATACTGATTTCATTCAATTCCTCCCTCTCATTAGACCCTATGTTCCCCAGCATCTCTGGGAGGTTATTTGTGTCCTCCTTTGTGAAGACAGAACCAAAGTATGTATTTAATTGGTCTGCCATTTCTTTGTTCCCCATTATAAATTCCCCTGATTCTGACTGCAAGGGACCTACGCTTGACTTCACCAATCTTTTTCTCTTCCCTACCCTACTCCTGCACATCCTTACTCACACCAACTTACCTTTCACCTCCACCCATCCCCCTCTATCTACATTATCACATCCCCATCTCACTAGCCACCCCTCACATTCACCCTCATCCTAGCCCAATCATACCAACTAACAACACACAAGGGTAGGTACTTGGGCCTAGAAATTCAGTATAGCCACTTTTGGGGCGGTAAAGTTGGGCGGCCGCTAAAGTTTGCGCCGGCGCAAAGTCGCGCCCCCTTCGCCGATATTCAGTCGCATCGCCCCAAGAGGTTGCTGCTGCGCTAAAACAGGCGATGCACGACTATCTTTAGGCGCTATGCCGGCGGTGCTGAGCGATACCCCCAAGGCCGGGTGCAGCGCCAGTGCGGCGAGTTCTTGATTGATGGCAGACACTCTGGCGCCGGTCAGCTCTTAAAGGGGGAGGGTGGATTTGTTTGCCTGCCACGCCCTGCACACTGCAGCCCTCAACCTAGGCCTGACCACTTCAGCTTCACCTGCACAATGCCCAGGGCTATGGAGAAGGCCAGGGAGAGAGCGCAGCGCTTCAGCGACGGTGACCTGAGGCTGCTGGTTGGCGGAGTGGAGCGCAGGCGCCATGTTCTGTTCCCAGAAGGTGGCAAGAGGCCGCTGCCCAGCGCCTACCGGAAAGCCTGGAGGGAGGTCTCCAACAGGGTGTCTTCCAACAGCGTGGTTGCCAGGACTCCTGTGCAATGCCGGAAGAAGTTCAACGACCTCACTCGGGTTGTCAGGGTGAGTACCCTTTCCAGTGTCCTCCTCATCCTTGCATGTGCACCTCACTTTATGGGCAAAGGGACCTGAAAGCCCTAATGGCCAGCCCTCATCCAGCAGCTATGGGACTGGCATGAAAATCACTTGCACATGCAGCACTTTACACACTGTACAAGCTATTCTACCATGGGAGGCATTGCAGACAAGATCAGGGCTACACACTGTACAAGCTATTCGACCATGGGAGGCAGTGCAGACAAGATCAGGGCTTCACACTGTACTTAGAGGCCGTCCTTTCTCTTGCAGGCCAAGGTGGCGCACAACCGGCACAACCGAACTGAGACCGGGGGAGGCCGTCCTGACCTCAAAGAGCTCTCCGACCTCGACCAGCGTGTGGAGCACATTATGGCAGGCCGGCTGATTGGCCCCATCGCCAGTGGAGATGCCGGCCCTGTTCTGGGCACCAATGGTAAGGGCATCACCTTTTGGACCTCTCTCGTTCCACTTGCGCATGAGATCAGCATCCTTTGCCACTGTCCGACCAATGCGGTGAATGGCAGCACTCATGCATCCCTCGCTGCTGCCCTGTCCTCACTCTAAAGCTACTCTTGTGCCTTCCTGCTTTCAGATGGTGAATCGTCAGGTGAGGAGGTGGGCCCTCAAGCTGCCACTGTCAGCCCTTCGGAAGAAGAGGAGGAGGAAGAGGAAGCCGGCCCATCAGTGCCACCCTCAGCCGCGCCAGCCCATGGCGATGTAGGGGACACGTCTTCCCTGGAGGGGAGCCGGGGGGAAGGATCGGAGGAGAGTGAAGCTCCGGGGCCCAGCGGGCTGCAGCAACGCGGGTGGGGTGGGGAAGCTCGGCGGACTTCTCCCCAGAGGGTGAGTGCGGCCTCCAGTCCTGCGACGGTGAGCGCAGAGGAGGTGCAGCTCCTGGAGGAAATGGCCGTCCAGGCTGAGCGCAGGCACAATGAGCTCATGGCTGCAGTGGCAAGGATGCCTGACTCCATTGAGTCTTTGTCAAGGAGTGTGCAGCAATTTGGAGCAGCACAGGCCAGGAGTCTGCAGGACTTCGCGGCAGCACAGGCGGCTTCGAGCCAAGTGCTCAGTCGTGCCGTCCATTCACTGGCTGTTGTCATGCGGACACAGACCAGGGCCACACGGGCACTAACTGCTGCCACCCTCACTGGATCAGCCAGGCATCGCCACGGCACCCGCCGCGCAGCAGCAGTCTGTCCTTCAGCTGTTTGCTGCGCATGCTGCAGTGCTGGCCCGTGCGAGTGCCACTGTATCAGGCGACCAGCAAGCACCTGTGATCTGCCAGGTTGGCACCATTCCTGCAGCCGACACTGCCACTCCGCCATTGCAGCTGCCACGAGCCGCTGGACAGACTGCTGCCGCCCAGCCAGAGTTGGAGCAGTCAGCAGCCGGCCACTCCAAGGCCAGAGCTGGTGCAGGCCGACCCCCAAGGGCATCTGCCGTCACGCCATCTGCCCCTCAGCAGCCTTCCCCCAGCCTTGCTGCAGCCACTGGGCTCCCATTGAGGAGGAGCTGCAGGGCGGGCAGGGGCCAGGCAAGGATGCGAAAGGCATCGCCCTTGCAGGGCAAAAAGTAGAAGGTATGCTCAAATGCCTGTTGTGTTTTTGTAAGGCTGAGACTGGTGTCTTTCTTTCTTTTTGTAAGGCTGAGACTGGTAGTTTTGTGTTTTTGGAGGGGGCTTCTCCACATGAGGATGTAATGTGGGAAGGGCAGAGGTTTTCAATAAATTATTGTTGTTAAATTGCACTGTGCATGGTTTTTTTGTTAAGTCCTGGTTGCCCTGCTCGGCTGAGGGCTTGTGGAGCAGCTACATTCATCTGCTGACATTGGCACAAGCCATTCCCTGAGAGGGGGCCTAGAACCGACGTTCAATAAGCTGGCGACGGGCGGCCCTTGCACTTTCTGCCTCCCTCCTGTGCTGGTCCTCCTCCTCCTCCTCCTCCTCAGGTGGTCCTCCAATCTCTGGTGGCAGTGGCTGAGTCCTGCGGATAGCCAGGTTGT
The DNA here is from genome assembly GCF_052327205.1 of Somniosus microcephalus. Taxonomy (NCBI): domain Eukaryota; kingdom Metazoa; phylum Chordata; class Chondrichthyes; order Squaliformes; family Somniosidae; genus Somniosus; species Somniosus microcephalus. The sequence goes on along the minus strand of NC_140993.1, from coordinate 81,528,193 downwards.
GCAGCATGCAGCAAACGACCACGAAATGGGAGACTCGCTCTGGCGAATATTGTAGGGCTCCACCGGAACGATCCAGACAGCGGAACCGTTGCTTCAGGACGACGATTGTTTGTTCGATGGTGTTCCTGGTCGCTTGATGGCTATCGTTGTATCCCTCTTCAGCAGGGGTGCTGGGTGCACGGAGCGGGGTCATCAGCCAGGTACACAAAGGATAGCCTTTGTCCCCGAGAAGCCATCCTCGTGGGTGAGGCTGGGCCTGGAACATGTCTGCCACAGAAGTCTGTCGCAGGATGAAGGCATCGTGGCTGCTGCCTGGAAAGCGGGCATTGACAGCTAGGATGAGCTGCCTGTGGTCACACACCAGCTGGACGTTCAGCGAACGGTAGCCCTTCCGGTTGCGGTAATCCTCTGCATTCTCCAGAGGTGCCCGCAAAGCCACATGCATGCAGTCAATTGCGCCCTGCACCATGGGGAAGCCCGCGAATGCTGTAAAGCCCATTGCACGCTGTTGCTGCTTGGCAAGGGCCATGGAGAAGGAGATGAACTGATGTCTCCTTTTGAAAAGGGCATTGGTGACCTGGCGGATGCAGCAATGCACGGCGAACTGGGAGATGTTGGCAATGTCCCCAGCAGCGGATTGGAAGGAGCCGGTGGCATAGAAGTTGAGAGCCACCGTCACCTTCACTGCCACTGACAGAGACGTCCTGCACCTCAGCTGTGGCTGCAGATCACTGCCAAGCAGGTGGCAGATCTCTGTGACCACCTCCCTTCGGAATCGCAGCCTCCGAACACACTGCCCTTCAGACATGTTGAGATAGGAGAACTGCTGGCGGTATACCCTGGGTGGGTAAGGCCTCCTTTGCTGACGCCTGTTGCCCCCTCTCCGTCTAGCCAGGGCTGCCACTCTCTCACGGCGTCTGTGAGCCCTTTGGATGTAATTGAGAAAGCCAGCGTTTACACCCATTGCAGCCCCCATAATATGCTGGCAAACAATGTGATGTCAATGAAGGCAAAGACAAGTGGAAAGCTGTGGCCTGAAGCCACAAGTACCGGTCCGAGTGATGAGCCAAAGCAGAAAGCTCTCTACCTTGGTCTCTCTGCAAAGATCCGTCTCTCAAGAAGGAGTGCAGCGAAATGGCAGCCTTTTATAGTGCAGGAGGAGTGCCCTTTAATTTGCGCCCCCCGCACCCCGCATCGACTGAGCACCGTTCCACTCTAACAGTCGCTAGGGGCACCAAGCGCACAATGGGGCGAAGCGACTGAATTTCCGGTTTGGGGCGCACAAAGGGCGTTGCACAAGGAAATTACGTCAGGATCTGCGCGCGCAGCTGAGCGCGCGCAAAGACTTTGCGCCGCCGCTAAATCTTGAGTGAAGTTGGGGCGAGGCGCAGATCGCGCTGCGCCCGGCCGCTAGCCGCCTAGCGCCCGACATCTACTCCTCCTAAGGCGCTACCGGCTGGCGCAACCAACTGAATTTCTAGGCCTTGGTGTTTTATGCAATGTCCATGTAAAATTTCTGTTAATGTGTTGTCAAACATTGAAATCTTCATTTTCAACACTTTGCGTTCTTGGACAGATTTGTGTGCACCTTTGCAAGTGGCTTAGTGCATTACAATGAATGGTGAGACATAACAGTTCCCCCCCACAATGGTGATGAGTGTGAAAGGAATGGCTTGGGCATTGTAGGGATGCTTTATGGTGTTGATGTGGGGTGGTGCCAACCTGGCGCATCATGTGGTAGCCAGGGTGTGCAGCATCAAGTGAAGTAAATCTGGCTATGGTGAGGCCATCCCTGGCCAGCCGGGCAGCAATGTGCTCGGGTGTTGATGCTTTCTGTCCTGTGCAGCATCAGTTGATTGCGGAGAAGGTTGGTGTTGTTGTTGGTGCTGCTGGTGTGCCTGGTGCTGCTTGTGTTGGGGCTGATCGTGGTGGAATTCTGAGGACCAAGGTGAGAGAGTATGAAGAGCACCTATGCTGATGGAATAGATGGCAGGTGAAGTGGAGATGACAGAAGCAATCTGTCAATGGTGAGCGAGGTAATGACATCAGACTGGATGGAGACTTGTGTAAAGACTTGCAGCACGGTGAATCTGTTGTGGAAATGCAGTGAGGAAGAGCTTGTGGCTGAGGGAAGATATCTCTGTAAGGTGGGAGCTTTTACTTTACATTTGAAGCTGTCAACTCAACAGCTGATTCAATGGCCACTGAACTCCCACCTCAGCTTAATGGACGTGATCCCGAGCAGCGAGGACCCTGTGGTCGAGCACATAAAATCAAAAGGTGAGCTCAAATGTGTTCTTAATCATCTCTAAACAAAGTCATAATGAACTGAATTGGGTCCTCCGCCACAGCTTGTCAGGTCTGCTCAGCGCTGACAGACCCGACATCGGGGAAAGGCGCGTGGTGGCGGGTTCACTGCGGGGTCCCGACCCGCTCAGAAAAAAAAACTTTCCCACCCAACCCGCCACCGATCGTGTTCGCTGATCCCCCCAAAAAATCCAGCCCACAGTTTCTTTCTAATTTATGTCTGTGAGCATTGCCAGAGGAGACCAACTCTAATAGTACATAATGCGCTTCATAGTATAAAGTTCCTGTCTCTATAAAAGTGTATCTATTGACTTACAGTGAGAAATGTCACTGGAAACCTGCTTGCATATACAAAAATAAATTACCTGGATTTGATCAGGTTCATCAAATTAATGAGTGTAAATTGAGTGGGCCTGATCAGAAAATTGGGTGGCAATCCATAACATTGTGTAGGCCTTGGAGAGGGTGCAGCAGAGATTTACTAGCATAGTACTGAGGGTGAGGGACTTCAGTTATGTGGGGAGATTAGAGAAGCTGCGATTGTTGTCCTTTGCAGTAAGGTTAAGAAAAGATTTAATAGGTGTTCAAAATTGTGAAGGTTTTTGATAGAGTACAGAGGGAGAACCTGCTTCCACTGGCAGAAGGGTCAGTAACCAGAGGACACAATTTTAAGATAATTAGCAAAGGAACTAGGGGGGAGATGAGGATAATTTATTTTTATTTTGTTATTATGCAGCGAGTTGTTATGGTCTGGAATGCATTGCCTGAAAGGGTGGTGGAAACAGATTTAACAGTAACTTTCAGAAGGGAATTGGACATATACTTGAAGGAAAGATTTGCACGGCTATGGGGAAAGAGCAGGGGAGTGGGACTAATTGGATAGCTCTTTCAAACAGCCAGCATAGGCATGATGGGCCAAATGGCCTCCTTCTGCGCTTTATGATTCTGTGATGTTGACCCATTTTTACCTATTCTGAGGCTCTGAGTGCAATTGTGAAAGTATTCATGCAGCACTCATCTGTTTGTGAGCAGCTATGCGTAAGTTACTGCATAATGCCATGATGACATTATACATTGGATTTCCATCCTATCTGCCCTTTTAACGTTGCTTCAGTCATCTACCCGCATAAATTAGATATCCAGGGTTGCTAGGTGCCAAGCTATAAAGGATTCAATAGTGACATTGAAGCTTTGACAGGTCATTGCTGCAGCTTTGCCCTTATTTGTTTCTTTTCTATTGCCACTGAGGTCTTTCCAGAGCCTTTGGGCTGGGTTTTAATTCAGGGGCGGGTTGGGTCGTATAATCCGCATTTCGTGTTATCCACACGAATGTAAATCGATGTGGGAGATTGATGGAGCTAGAGCACATAAGGAGGTGCTCTTCCCTTCTACAGGGAGGAAGAAGCCTCCCCAGCAGACCAAGGCCGTGTGGATACAGACGGCAGAGGAGGTCAATTCCTTAGCAATGACCCGCAGAACCTGGATACAGTGTAGGAAGAGATTTCATGACCTTCAGCGCACTGGAAAAGTGATTATGATTTTCCCATCACCCTCAATCTGATTCCCATTGCCTTTCCTCACCAGCACTCAGCTTTAGCAATCTCTTCCTCCACATCCCACTTGAGACTGACATCCATGCACCCTTACCCATTCCCTCTCTCTCTATGGTCACATTCACCTAACTATTCGGCTATGCAGCCCTCACACTCCTTATCACTCTGATGCTATGCAGACAACTGACAACACACAGGGAGGGCCCTTGGTCTTGCCACCTCACTCCATCTTTGTCTCCTTCTAAGTATCTATGCTATGGAATCTCTACACTCACTCTTTCATTCTCACTCAACCTCCACTTGTCTCCCTCATTGCAGGAAAAGAGAGCTCACAATAAAAGAGAGAGCGAGGACAGGAAGAGGGTCACCCTCACTAGCCCACCTCGTCCCCTGGGAGGAGGCGGTCCTGGAAATCGTTGGAGTGGAGGAAGATGGGGGACAGACAGACTGGTGCATCACAGCAAGCTGGTGACAGAAGTTTACCATCTCTCTCATTGACATTGCATGAGTCGCTGATAATGTTTCTGCAGCTCTAACAGATGGACTTATGAACATCTGCAATATGCAATGTGCATGTAATCTTGGCATCACATCTCTGACTCTTTCCTTTACTCCCCTACAGGACCATCGCAAGCAGCCATCTCCACTAGCCAGGAGGAACAGCCTGAGCAGCCAAACTCCTCAGAGGAAGCTGCAACATCTGAGGGCGCAGCATCAGCAGAATTCAGCGCACCTAGCACCAGCACAGACACTCACACTTCGGTGGGACCTTCGGGACATAGAGTAGTGTTGTCACCTCATGTATCACAGCTCACAAGTGAGCATCAGCAGATTGTGGAGACAGGAACAGCAGTGAAGAGTTCTAGTTGGAGGGCGCAGGACTCTGCCAGCTCGGCTCAGCTGCATGTCGACACTCTGCCTCTGGGTGCATCCATAAGATCAGCGGTGCTGGAACTCCAAGAACAGATGCAGGAGTCTCTAGCAGGTTTTGTCTCCAGGGTCGCTGTGAGTGTGGAGCGAATGGAGTAGTCCACAGCGAACATGAGCAGAGCCTTTGTGGAGTCATTGGCGCATGAACGCATCACCACGGAAAGGATGGCAACCTCTGTGCAATTGATGGCTACAGTAGACGAGAGGATGGCTGCAGCCATGGTGGAGATAAGTCGCCAGAGTGCAGAAAACATGCTGAGTGTTCAGAATAGAATGACACCTCTGGAGGAGCGATGGTCATCTATTGAACAGAGAAACCAGACCTTCATGGAAGTAGGACTACCAGTGCAGATACGGGTCCCCATGGCCCCCCTGACGTGCAGCAAGGTGCTCTCAAACCACTTGCAAGCGCTGAGGGGGATCTGACCCACGAGAGGGAAGTTGGTGGCAGACATCAAGGAAGTGGGGGCTCCTCTCCAAGTGCTCACACATCCATGCCACTGCAGAGCCCTCGGTCAGAGCCCTATCAGCGTCCACACCCAACTGAGATCGGCGTCTCAACCTCTGCACAGCCGCAGGAGCAGCAGACTGTTGATGAGCCCTCACAGGCTCGCAACCCCAGAGGACGCCCGCCAAAGGTGTCGAGACAGGAGCAGCAGGAAAGTTAGCAAGGGGCCTCCACAGCAGCTGAAGCCACAGGGGAAGCACCACGTAGGAGCACGCATAAGAGAAAGATACTGCACAAATAATCACAAGGGTAGTCACTTGGGTGAAATTTGAAGTATTGTTAGAAAAAGCCATCAGATTAATAATGTTAATAAAAATTCTGATAGCTACTGCTGTAGTTGTGACGTGTCATTTCGCGAATGGGACTTTCACATTGAGGGCTTAGGATTACTTGCAATTGTCAGTATGCTGTTCAAATAGCTAGGAATCCGCAGGGTCTTGGCCATTGTCGATGCTCAGGTAAGAAACTGCGAGGCAAAAGTGCTTGATTGGCTAGGCTAAGCAAATCTGGCCAAGATGAATGTGTTCCTTGCATCCCGGGCAGCAATGTTCTCACGTAATGCTGTCGCTGGTTGATGGGCCTCTGCAGGATGTTCATTTTCGCTTTCCTCCTCCTCCTCCTCATCCTCCTCCTCCTCCTCCTCATCATCTGAGGAGGATATGTGAGGAGCCGCTCCCTCCGAGACACCCTAGTCCACTCCTCTATCACCCCCAGCACCTTCCTGTGCAAGCGCAGGAGATGCAACACCTGCCCATATACCTCCCCCCTTCTCACTGTCCAGAGCCCCAAACACCCCTTCCAGGTGAAACAGCGATTTACTTGTACTTCTTGCAATCTAGTATACTGTATTCGCTGCTCACGATGTGGTCTCCTCTACATTGGGGAGACCAAACGCAGATTGGGTGACCGTTTTGCGGAATACCTCCGTTCAGTCCGTAAGGATAACCCCGAGCTTCCGGTCGCCTGTCACTTTAATTCACTGTTCCATTCCCACTCAGACCTCACCGTCTGCGGCCTCTTGAATTATTCCACGGAAGCTCAGTGTAAACTCAAGGAACAGCACCTCATCTTCCGATTAGCCACTTTACAGCCTTCCGGACTCAATATCGAGTTCAACAATTTCAGATCATAACCTCGGCTCCTATTATATTTTTATATTTTTTATCCACACTTTTGGTTTGTGCCTTTTCCAATTTTCTCTCTCCCACATGGCAGCTGTCTTTCACTCTGCCAGCACATTTCACACTTCATCTAGAGCCACTGTTTTTTTTACCTGTCCTATTACTATCTCGTCTCACCTTGAATATCTCTTAATGTCTCTTCTTTCATCCCCTCCCCCATTTCCCAGCCCCCTATACTGCCTTTTGTTTCATTTCCTGCCTTTTCTTCTCAGTTCTGTAGAAGGGTTTCGACCTGAAACGTTGACTCTGTTTCTCTCTCCACGGATGTTGCCAGGCCGGCTGAGTTTTTCCAGCGTTTTCTGTTGTTATTTTGGATTTCCAGCATCCGCAGTATTTTGCTATCGTATGTGAGGAGCCACTTGGTCCTCAGGAATCTGCAAGCCACGACGCTGTGCCATGCTGTGAAGTGCACAGCAAACCACGACGATTCTGGAGACCCTGGCTGCTGAGTACTGCAGGGCTCCACCGGATCTATTCAGGCATCTGAAGCGCATCTTCAGCAAACCAATGGTTTGCTTGATTATGGCTCTGGTGGACATGTGGCTTGAGTTGTAGCTCTCCTCTGCTTCGTTGGATGGGCTCCTCAATGCCGTCATTAGCCATGTCCTCAGGGGATAGCCCTTGTCTCCAAGTAGCCATCCGTTAAGTTGGTCTGGTGGACTGAATAGCGGAGGCACACTAGACTGGCGCAGTATGAAGGAGTCATGGCAACTGCCAGGGTACTTGGCACAAACATGCAAAATTTCCTTGTGATCACACACCAGCTGAATGTTAAGGGAGTGGAAGCCCTTGCGGTTGACAAAAATACCTGGATTGCGATGGGGTGCCTTAAGGGCCACATGTGTGCAGTCAACGACACCCTGCACCCTTGGAAAGCCTGCCAGATTAGCCAATCCAACCGCTCGCGCCGTGACACTAGCTTGATCCTTGGTGAAATGGATGTGATTGAAGGCGATGGCAAAGAGGGCATCGGTTACCTGCGTGATGCAAGTGTGTGCGGCCGCCTGGGTGATGCCGCTGATGTCTGCTGCTGATCCCTGGAATGAGCCTGAAGCAAAAAAGTTGAGTGCGGTGGTGGCTTTGACGGCCACTGGTAAGGCTTGTCCACCTGGTCCTCTGGGCTGCAGGTATTGTTGCAGCATTGCGCAGATGTCACTCACTACCTCTCGCGAAAGTCGGAGCCGCCTTTGGCACTGCTGCTCACTCATGTTTAGGTAGCTGACCCTGTGTCTGTAGACCCTGTTTGGGGGGTATCTCCTGTGCCAACGGGCTTCCATGCACAGGCCCCTTCTGGCCTGTGCAGCTTCAGGTGGGTGAGCAGCAGCCTGGCGCTCCTGTTGCTGCTGCTGTTGGTGCTGCTGTTGTTCCTGGTTCTGCTGGTGCGCGGCTGGTGCTCGAGCTCATCTAATGCTCAGAAGGGAAGGAAATAAATGGCTCCCATGCTTCTGGTATATGCCTCATTTCAGGAAGCACTCAGTGTAGGTGGCGAGAGGGGTTTTCCAGGAGGTCACACTGGAGATGGGTGTCAGGCTCCAAACTTCCACAGTTGTGGTTAAGCCTTCTAAAAATTCCCCCAGACCTGAAACAACAAAGTCCTGCCACCTGCAAATGATGGCTGATCAAATCTCCTCCTTAATGGTTGACCTGCAGCTGATAGTCAGCAATCCAATTGTGCTCCCACCCGGTTTCACCGGCGTGTTTCACACCAGGCGTGTTTCACGTGGGAAAAGGGTTCAAATCGCAAAGGCTTTTCAAAATGGCATTATAGAGGCAATTTAGTGCTTGTTAAGGGCCTTAATGGCCTATCCTGCCTCTTGGAGGTGGGACGGAGACGGGACCATTAGACATGAATGAATTAAAATTGCTTGGAGGCGGGATGGAGGGGGGGATGGTCCCACCCGCCAGTTTTCGCGATTTTAACCTCCAACACGCCTCCAATCCCGCCTCCATGGCTCAATGAAAATCCTGCCCTTTCTGTCAATTCCAGTGGTGCTCCCTTTTCTCTACTCCTGCTGCCATAAGGCCACAATGAGCCACTGGCATTTTCCTATATCTGCTTTTTGGAGAAAAGAAAGAGGATGATCGACAGAGTGATGCCAGGTAGATCAGGCTGCACCAACCAGCCAGTACCCTTAAAGCAGAATATACAGGCAAGTACCGCCACCTGCCTGAGGAGCAGTGCCTATGGAGGCTTTGATTTACCAAAAAAACTGTCACAGAATGATGCCAAACTGCACCACAGCCACTGTGTTAAAATTACAACCACTCTCGACTTTTATGCGTTAGGTTGTTTCAAGCTACCCCTAGAGACTATGCAAATATCTACCATTAGCTGTGCATAGATGTGTGAACCAAGACACAGATGCTTTGTTTACTCTGGCATCAGAGTTTAGATTGTTCTCCATGGACCACCAATTGCAGCACAAAGCTCTGAAATTGTACAGAGTGGCAAGACTTGCAAAGGTGTAGGGGCTACAGATTGCACCCACTTGGCCATATGTGCTTCATTACACAATGCAACTATCTACATGACTTGTGAAGGATTCCATTCTCTCAATGTTCAGCATGTCCACAACGCTAACATCACATTATGCAACCAAATGCTCATTTTCCTAGCAGCTGTTGCGCCACCTTCATTTTAAAGCAGTCCACAATGCCACCAATATTTGATCTTGAAAAGTAAATTGCAGATGACTTCTGGGGAATCTGGAAGCATGACTCACGACACATAGTGAAATTCCCAGACAGCAGCAAAGCACAGAGATAATAAGGAGTATCTCTCAGTAAGAGTCATCGAACACACCATTCGCATATTGAAGGTGCACAGATTGATGTGGGAGTATCCTGCAATGCCAATGAATTTCCAAGATTTTTGCCACTCACTGCACACTGCAGAACTGCACCCTAAAAGGATCCATCATTAAGAAGACCACGAAAGAGGCAGTCCCCCACCCCCAGGCGAAGTAAGGGGACCAGCAAGAGGAGCTGGAGCAGCATGAAGAGAACGCTTGACCAAATGCAACAAAAAATTGTGCAGCTCTTATACTGCAGCCTCAGTCTCAGCATAAACAAAAACAAGCCATAAAGATAGGTCATCTTTGAGTGCAGCTATGATTTAACACTAGACAACATTCACACTGCCTTCCAGATTTCCAACAGATGACAAACAGAATGTAAGCTGTAGCAAGTAACTATACTAATGGAATGTACAGTGATGAAGTTAAATTATAATTTGACCAGGAAATTCAATGGAACTGCTCCTGTTTCACCGCCATAACTTTGCCGGAAGTGTGGTGGAAACCCCATAATTCCCAGCATTTAGTTTGCACTTAAACTGAACATCGAAGGGATAATTTTTCAATTTTCACTCTTTATTGAAGAGATTCATCCGCCAGAAGCATATATAGGAAATTCAGACCGTACAGCACGCAAAGCTTGGTACAAGGTGGGTTTTCAAAAGGCTTTTAATGATGGAGAGAGTTCCCGAAGGTACAGGCTGAAGGCTCTGACATCAATAATGGAATGGAGGGAAGGGAGTATACACAGGAGGCCAGAGTCGAAGGATCAGAGTGAATGTCGGACTGCAGGAGGGTGCAAAAACAGTGTGGGATGTGGCCCTGACCAGAATTGTAGAAAAATGCAAGGATTTTAAATTTTAAACTTTGGGGAGACTTGTGGCTTGACATGAACCTCCTCCCTGACCACCGCTCCCCCCCCCCAACGGGCGCGAAGATGCGAAATGCAAACCCAATCCATCGCTTATGCATCTGCCGCCATTTTTACAGCGGTAGTTGGCATGGCATGTGAATGTCCCTTGGAGAGGCGGAACACTTCATTAACATATTTAAATCAGGCTATCAGGCTCCCACAGTGCAATGATTTAAAATGAACAGTTGCTAGCAACATGGAGGCGGGATCTGCCAGCTCCAGAAGACAAGTGACTTTGATAGCACTCCTTGTGCATCAGGAGGAGCAGGAATACTCCCACCGGCCCCTCAAGCAAATCTTCTGCTGCGATCGGCCAACCACCTGCCAGCCCCCCTCCCCACCCTCGCAGATCCACCATCTCTGCCAGTTAACCCTCCCTCCCGATTGCAGGTCCAACACCCCCCACTAACCCGCGTTGTTTCCAAATTTGCTGGGGATCGTGCCCAAAGGACCCCAGCTGCGACCTTCTACTGCTTGCTTTCCTGCCTGGCAGCGGTCAGCCTGTCAATCTACCCGGATGCCAGGCAGGAAACAGAGTAAAACATTTAGAATGAGGTCCTGCCGTTAAATTCGGCACAAACCCCGCATTCCCGGGTACCCCCCCCACTCCAACAAACACGCTCCCCCACTCCCTCCCCGTAAATATTGGGGCCCGTGGGTAATGCTGATTTGCACCTACAAATATGGACATTGGACTGGAAACATTGACGGGCTACCTCAACACATGGACAGTTGGTGTGTATGTCCTCCATCTTGCAACCTAACCAAGGAGTAGTAATAGTGAAAGCAAATTAAAGCTGCAACTGTAACATTTACCTGCACTCTGCTGCTAGAATCTCCATGCAAGCCACAATCCACTTTCTAAAATAATAAACTTAAAAGATCCAACTATAAAATCTTTATACAATGAACATCTGTAATATGAATTATCAGCAGTGTTTCGTAATAAAAATATGGACATTCATATAATCACAATCAAATTGCACATCAAGTTTCCTCATCAAGAGTTAATGCCACAGGTTGAATGCCTTATCTAGATATAAGCTCTGATTTTAACCCATCCCAGCGCGAACGGGCCAGGCAGGTTGTTAAAATGGTGGGGGGTGGGGGGAACTCGTGACACATTCCCCATGTCTCGCCGTTTTAACCAGGGAGAATTCAGACACAGGAGGATTGCCCACCCCAGGCTGGTGGGGGCCTACTTGACATGCTTAAGTCGAGGCCCGATGGTGTTATTGCACCATAATACAATTTTAACTGCAGAAATCGAGAAGCCCACACAGCACTAAAGCCGCCAGTGAAACCTGGAGGGAGGCAGCAGACTGGCCAGTAGAGGCCAAGGTTAATTAAAAAAAAAAATTCTGTGAGCAACAGGAGTATTCTTTCAACGCCACAAGGAATCCTCAGCCCTCTCACTCCCAGCACCGTCATCTATTGGCAAACCACCCCCCACTCCCCCCCAACCACAGCACTAACCTTATGGACACAGCTCCCGCCACCAGCATTGATGCTATTCCCACCAGCTTTGAGCAGGATACAGTTAAAATGACCCAGGCCTCATGCTGAATTCTCTGTGAGGGTTACCCACCCACCCACCCCGTAACATGCCCGAGTTAAAATCGGGGCTATAGAATACAGAACAGGAACAAAGATTTGAAAAAAATACTACCATTTATTCTGCGGTACACAAGGGAATGAAAATGTGACTGGCTTTCAAATATTTCAAATAATTTCAACAGTGTGCACCATGTCCAGTATTCTCAATACTTGGAGAGCTTAAAGAACAACTTTCTGTTTAAATCATTAAGACTAAATACACAAGAAGCTCTGAACAACAGCACAGTTTTAAATCATCTTGGGAAACAAGGCTGAATATGTATCACAGATGGCATCATACAGTAATATATTTTCCAGACTTGCAAAATTCCATAAAGTTTGTTCAGAATTAGTGTGCAAATATACGGCATTAAAATAATGGGACAAAAGCAATTAAGCTTTGCAGAAAATCCCAATTCTATACTGAAACTGTATAATTTAAGGCCATTTAGAATGTTTTTTCCAGATTAAAAGCTGAAACTAAATTTGAAAAACAAATGATTTTTTTCCAAGCATGTCTTCACTTTGCTGTTGAAGAATGCGCGGATTAGAATAGTTTAAGTCAATCAAAACTCGACAAGATCATATTGGTTAGTATTAAAAATGGATTTGCCACATAATCAAGAAATTACATTTTATCCACTTACTGATATAATAGGAAGACAAATCTGATACCATGTTTTGCTTATCACAATTTCATTTTAGCCCAATAATATGATCTCATGTTTTCAGTGTAGCATTCTGTGTGTATGCCTGCCTTATATGTTAATATATTTAACTAAGTTATAGTGGATGTAATTTTAATTTTTGATGAAGCAATATTAAAGCTCAATGGAAAATGCATTTCAAACAGAAATGCTATTTTTTCTTGATGGTGAAGCTACATACAACTAAAATAAGACAACTAGAAAGGCCTAAACATTGATAAACTAGTCATAGAGATTGGAATCTTCTTAATTCTATTTAGTCTATTTACAAACTTATGCCCAGATGATATTTTGCTATGATGGAGAGCTGTACAGTAATGAAGGCACAAACACAGGAGTAGCTTTTGGAATGTTCTTTGCAAGGATGACATTAGGCATCAGCTGGGAGGGCAGCGTGGTGAAAATGTAATAAGAAATAGTCTATGGACAGTGACAGAGCAAGCTACAAGAAGAATCTCACAGGATACTTGTATTACAACTGAAGATTGGTACCCTCAGAATGTGATGGAAGGACACATTTTCCAGTAGCCATAACTGGTGCCGTAAGAGTGGAAAGGACGATCGGGATCTGGAAAGTTAGGAAGAGAGCCATACCGTCAGAACTCTGCTGCTTCTGTGTCATGAATGATCTTCTCGCCAGCTGTAAATGCACTCATACTTAAATTTAAATGTATTATAAAGCATAGTACAATTTGCACACAATTAGCACAGGATCTTATTGTGCACTTGGTTTGTCCATTTGGAGTGCATTTAAAGAAAGCTCCTTATACAATATACCTCTTAAATGGGCAGAGACTTTCTAGTCATTTGATTTAATTTCCAGTGTAATAGCATGTTTTTACTATTGGTTTTTGTGAAGAAAAAAGTTATGCTTTTAAAAAAGAGTTTTTTTCATAACGTAGGTAATGTTTTTGTAGAATAGCTGAATATTTTCTGTTAATTCATTGGAAGGCTAACTAATTGAAGCATTTACAAGATTTCAGCAGAACAGAAAGAGCTGAATAGTAGAAGGGTCACTGATGGCAGTCGTGGCCATCTAGGCATCAGGTTCCTGCTCCCCCTTGCCACCATCAGTTGGCTCTCATCACTTGTGTTGCCTCCTCAAGCTCACTAACTGCATCCTCTGGGATGTGTGCAGCTGTGCTTTCAAACATTAATGAGGGGAATGCAGGGTGATCTCATGTTCTGGGCCATGCAGTGCTGTCAGGCTGTTCTTCTAGTCCTACAATTAACAAAAAGGAGCAAATATGAAAATGGAGATTCCATGTCGTCCCTTCAAACAGAACTTACATTAAAAGATATTAACTATGTGATATTTGTGTGAGAAGTGGAACCTGATGGATAGTACTAGCCCTAAGGTCTGTGGCTTCATCTTCCGGTACTCCCAGCATGCTCTTATATACTAGGATTTCCATGATGGCCTCCTCCAAGGGAATCTAAGGATTGTAATTTCTGACGCTTCCTTCAGTTCTGGCCTGCTCCCTTGTATTATGTGCCATCTTGTCATACGAGATATTGAAGGAGCACATAAACTGTGACAGACATGCGCTCAACCTGCACCCCAACCTGTGTCAGTAAATGACCATGCATTAAGCAACTAGTTTATGTTACAATGGTTTTTTTAAATGAGAATGTTTGCAAATATGTTTGCCAAGGCATTTAGTTGTAAGTTGCAAATTGAATGTGTGCCCTACTGAAATATGGGTATGCATGAGAACCAGCAAAAGAGCTGCAAGGTTGTGTAAGGGCTTGGAATGGGCAAGCACTAAATGTGGAACAGGTTGACAGGCAGCATTTTGGGTCATGCATACTTGGGCCACCGCAGCTAAGTGTGACTGTTCAGCAGTCTTGCCTTGGCAGTTTCCTTAATGTTGTGTATGTACCTTTAAGAGAATAACTGGTCTCAGACTGCAGTACCGGCAGTGACCACCCCTGTATAAAAGGCGCTATTGAGCCTCTGTGTTTTTAGTTTCACTATTGACTTCCACCAGTAAAGACTTACTTTGTTCACTCCTGCTGTCTGTGTCTCAATTATTCACGGACGTAACACTGGCGACGAGTAAGAAACAAGCTTACCTGCAACTCGGCAGCACCTCAGATGACGTTATTGAAGGTCGAAGCCAGAAGAAAGAAAAAAAATAATAAAATCCAAAGAAACTCGAGAAACGGGCATCGACCGTAGGCAACCGCCCTCCAAATCGTCGGATTGGAAACTTGCAGGAGAGACTGTCCAGAGCCAGGCTTGGTTCCTCGGTCTGTGGTTTCCCAGCTAATCGGGCTGGTGGCAGGTAGTGCACTGATCCTTCCTGGGCTGCGGCGGGCTGAAGCTCGATCGGGTGGCTTTTCAACGGGGCCGGGCAGCGAGTCGGGAAGCAAAGAGAGAGAGAGAGGGTGGAGCGCACAGGGCGCGGCCGGTGCTTCGGAGCTGGGCAGCGTTCGGACCTAAGAAGAGGGAGGGAAGTGTCCCAGAGGGTCCGCTCCACGATGTGAAAATAATAAAAGAAAAAAAATCAATATTAAACGCGCAAGAAACCGTAGAAAGCAGCGCTAACAACTGCGGGGAAGAAGGCAAAGCGCGGGAGGCGCCATTTTGTTAAATCGGGGAAGAAGGCAAAGCGCGGGAGGCGCCATTTTAGATTTGCAAGATGCCGAAGACTGGCTGTATCACTGCTTTTGATAATACAATAGAGGACTCGACCACGTATGTGGAAAGAGTCGAGGTATATTTCGAGGCAAATGAAATAGCGGAGGGGAAAAAGGCATCGATATTGCTAAACTTAATGGGTGCTAGAACGTACGGCCTATTGCGGGACCTGATTACTCCAGCCAAACCGAAGGCGAAGAGTTTTAACGTAATTGTTGCTGTCCTACAGGAACACTTAAACCCTGCACCGCTGTTGATAGCAGAAAGATTTAAATTCCACAGGAGAACTCAGCACAAAGATGAGAGCAATGCTGAGTATCTTACGGAACTACGCAAGCTATCAAAGCACTGCCAGTTCAGAGCAGGACTGGCAGATACCCTACGGGACAAATTTGTCTGTGGACTCCTGAGTGAAGGAACACAGAAGAAGTTACTCTCAGAGAAAGAGCTGACGCTAGATAAGGCTTTCAGCGTGGCAGTATCGTATGAAGCAGCAGCCAGGGGAGCTGCAGAAATTCAACAAAAACCACAGGAATACGGCACCCACGAAATGACACGGGGATTTGCAAAATGTTATCGCTGCGGCAGAACTAACCATGACCAGAAGGACTGCTGGTCCAAAGACAAAATATGCAGGCAATGCGGGAAGATGGGACACATTGCACAAGTTTGCAGGTCTGGGAAGAAGACCAGCGACAACAAAAAGGCTACTAAGGAACCGTACAAGAAAGTACAAAAGATGACGGACAGTAGTTCCGAAGACCAGATGAGCGATAGTGAATCCTGGAACAGGAGACTAAGCTGTCTCAAACTTCACAATGTAATCGCAAAAGAGGATCACCGAACCATTTGGGTCACCCTCACGATAGCAGGGACCCAAGTTAAAATGGAATTGTATACAGGATCAGCGCTAACCGTCATGAATCGACGAGACTACGAGCGGCTATTTTCACACATACCCTTGAGAGAGACATCCATCGTCTTGATGACGTATACAGGGCAAAAAGTATACCCCAGAGGAAAAATAAAGGTGCCTGTCGAATACAACGGCAAGAAAATACGGAAATTGTATCTCTACATACTGCCAAATGGTGGACCACCGTTATTGGGACGGGAATGGATCAGGAAGATAGACTTAGATTAGCACTCCATTCATGCAATGACGGTGGACGGTAAAAAAGATGAAGACGTCACTCCTGGACGATTGTCAACAATCTTAGCTAACGCCAAAGTGGTATTTCAACAAGAACTGGGCACGCTTAAAGGCGTAACCGCCTCGATAAAAATAGAAGAGAATGCAGATCCCAAGTTTTTCAAAGCAAGACCGGTACCATATGCAATTCGCCCAGCCGTCGAGGCAGAGCTGGAGAATCTAGAGAAGGCGAGCGTGTTGTCTAAGGTCGACTGGAGCGAGTGGGCGACACCCATCGTTCCTGTCATGAAGAAAACGTTAAGCAATAAGTCCGGGGAGCCAAGGAAGATTCGCATTTGTGGGGATTTCAAGGTGACGGTGAACCCGGTCCTTCACACAGTACAATATCCTCTTCCAAGGATAGAAGACATATTCGCCTCACTGTCTGGAGGGAAGCGTTTTACAAAAATTGACCTAGCACAAGCATATTTGCAGATGGAGGTTGAGGAGTCCTCCAGGAAGTATCTCACGATAAACACTCACAAAGGTCTTTACCAGTATCATCGATTGGTATTCGGAGTAGCATCGGCTCCGGCGATATGGCAAAGAACGATGGAACAAGTCCTGCAAGGGATTCCGCAGTTACTTGGACAACATCCTTGTAACAGGTGAAGATGACAGTGAACACCTTAGCAACCTAGAACAGGTGCTCACTAGACTACGGGAACATGGGCTGCGAGCCAACCGCCCCAAGTGCGAATTTTTTAAGAAACAGATATCGTATTGTGGCCACGTGATTGATGAAGAGGGGTTACATAAGTCCCCTGACAAAATTGAAGCGGTTGTTAAGGCCCCAGCGCCTGAAAATGTGTCGCAACTGAGGTCATTCCTCGGATTGGTGAATTACTATCATAAGTTTTCGCCGAATTTGTCGACAATTCTGCACCCACTGAACGCCCTGCTACGAACGGGAGTAGCATGGAAATGGAGCGATGATTATAACCGTGCTTTTCAGAAGAGTAAGGACTTAATCACTTCAAGGGAAGTATTGGCTCACTACAACCCAGCACTGCCAATCAGGCTGGCGTGTGATGCGTCTCCCTACGGCATTGGGGCGGTACTGTCACATAAATTCCTTGATGGTTTAGAGAGGCCGATAGCTTTTGCGTCACGCTCGTTAACTCCTGCCGAGCGTAACTACGCCCAGATTGACAGAGAGGCCCTCAGCCTAGTGTGGGGGGTGAAGAAGTTCAATCACTACCTGCACGGTCAAAAATTTACTCTACTAACCGATCATCAACCTCTTGTCTCCATTTTCAACCCTCAGAAGGGCGTACCGATAATGACAGCACAACGGCTGCAGAGATGGTCCCTTTTCCTAGGGGCACACCAATATGACATCGAGTACAAAGGAACTAAACAGCATGGAAATGCTGATGGATTGTCACGTCTACCGTTGCCGACGGTGGAAGAAGAAGACCTTACAGTGGATCCAATGGAGTTATTCCACTCGACCATAGTCGAATGTCTCCCTGTGACGAATGCAAACATAGAAAAGGAAACACGGAATGACCCGACACTATCACGGGTCTATGATTAAACGGTGAAGGGATGGCCAGCACATGGCGAACCACTGCTGCCAGCATTCTTGCCGAGAAGAGAACAGCTGTCAGTGTGCAGAGGAACCTTGATGTGTGGATCCAGAGTAGTAATTCCACCTAAGTTGTTGGATAGAGTGCTCAATGAGCTTCATGAGGGTCATCTGGGTGGGGTAAAAATGAAGAGCTTAGCCAGAGCGTTTGTGTGGTGGCCGGGAATCGATAGAGAAATCGAAGAGATGACCAAGAGCTGTACTGGATGCCAGAAGGTCCAAAACGCCCCACCACAAGCTCCTCTGCATCCATGGAAGTGGCCCTCATCTCCATGGCAAAAGGTGCACATTGATTTTGCTGGTCCCTTCATGGACTCGATGTTTTTAATTGCGGTGGATGCACATTCAAAGTGGCCAGAGGCAATAAAAATGTCCTCAACCACCACGGAAAAAACTATCACAGTTTTACGAACCATATTCGCCAGGAATGGGCTGCCTGAACAGATTTGCTCTGACAATGGACCACAGTTTGTGTCTGAAGAGTTCCGGAGGTTCTTAAAGAACAATGGTGTTAAGCATTACACATCTGCCCCATATCATCCAGCCACTAATGGATTGGCCGAGAGGTTTGTCCAAACATTCAAGAAGGCTATCAAGGCAATGTGTAATGAAGATATACCCCTACAACACAAGGTGGACAACTTCTTGTTTGCCTACCGGAATGCGACACATGCGGTTACCAACCAAACTCCAGCCATGATGTTCTTCAATCGAAGACTACGATGCTGCTTGGATTTGGTTAAGCCAAACGTCTGAAGAGATGTGGAGAACAGGCAGTTTCAGAATATGAATGAAAGGCCGGCCAGGAGTTTTAAGATAGGTTAACCAGTTTTGGCCCGGGACTGCCGCACTGAGAAATGGCAGCCAGGAACGATTTTTACACGACAAGGACCTCTCATGTATACCGTGGATGTTGGGGAGAGCATTGTAAGACGCCATGCTGACCAGATTCTAGAGTCACGGGAAAACGTCAACTCCACACCACGATCTGATACACCTGGTAATGAAATCGATGTTCCAATTGCAGCTACCGCAGAACCGATAATATTGGAAGCAGATGAACCAAACAACGACATTGATCCCGACTCAACATTGCCAGAAGAACCTGATACCCCAAAGAGGCGTTATCCAGACAGAATCAGGAAGCCTCCTCAAAGACCGAACTTATAATTGCTTAAACTTAACCAATGTATCTAGCAACAGTAATTGTGATTGTAACTAGTTATCATTTAGTTGTTAAATGAATGTTATGTACTGTTTATCTAAAAGGGGAGGAATTGTTGTGTATGTACCTTTAAGAGAATAACTGGTCTCAGACTGCAGTACCGGCAGTGACCACCCCTGTATAAAAGGCGCTATTGAGCCTCTGTGTTTTTAGTTTCACTATTGACTTCCACCAGTAAAGACTTACTTTGTTCACTCCTGCTGTCCCTGTGCCATTTTCCTCCATATCTATTCTCATACTGAATAGGGAGTATACCGTGTACTGAGCCTAGCTGCTGCCTCCTGCCAAGCATGCCGTACTGCTGTTTAGAGTGTAAAACAGATTAACCCTTCCCAAACGCACCTCATGCAGCAATATGTCAACTTCACAAGTCATTAAACAGGGGTTTCAGGTGTAGCACAACTTCATGGCTTGCCCACAGACTCGGATTCCTACCTCCATTTTTATTTTGCCTTCTCTTGGTTTGGCCAGGAACTTCTTTTCCCCCTTTAGATCTTGGTAAAGCTGAAAATTCATCTAAAATATGTGTTACTTTTGAAAAGGCTGAATACATTTTGCTCCCTGTCACTTACCTGTAAGTGGCAGCAATCTTATAACTGTTGTTTATAGCTATTTAAGGGCTGATGACACACACAATTTCTTTACCTCTCCCCTTTGGTGAGTTCCCAGTGCCAGGTCCAGTCAATTATGCATGGCTAATTAGGGCTGGCCTGAGGAAATCCTGTGAAGTCAGCCTGGTATGATGTAGGTGAGCACTCAGCTTGCTGCACTCCCATATCACCATTTCAGTGCTGAGGTGGAAAACTTACTCTGGCACTGGCCCCATCCAGAAAAAGCAGCACATGGAAGAGCAAAGATGAAGACTTGCAGAAATGGAAGAGTGACAATGGCAGATAGTTGGAATGATCCGACACAGTGAAAACAGCAACGTTTTGTGGACAGCCTGATTATGAAGTCATTATAACTGACAGTAACATTGTTATCTACAATAATATTCTATGAAACATTACACACAAACCTAAATTTTGGAATTGGTAAGAGTTGCATGAGGCTTGGAATAGAAGGAAGCTGGGGAAATCTGGTTAGTGCAGGTCCCACTGATAAAGCAAATTAGATGGACTGAATAGCCTTTTTGCAATCATACAATGTTAATTTAGAGTTTTTACAAGTATTAACAAAGTATATCTGACTTAGAATATGAGAGAGAGAAACACAATTAATAATTAGCATACACATACAATTATAATGCTTATTTCATGTTTTCATTAAAAAATGTTTAAATATTCTAAATTTCTGTAAAGAATTAGGACACAATGCTGATGGGGAATAAAAAGAATAAACAATGCAGTATTGCACTAATTTAGTTGTGTTGCCCCACAATACTATTTAAAGAGTTAGCTCCAAATCTTTTGGCAGGATATATAAGCAATTGATCATCCAAATGTGAAATTTAAATTCCCACAATCAGCAGATACACCATATGTATTACTTCAGCAGACAAAAGTCACAGGTCCCATCGGGATGGAAAAACAAAATTCTGTAGAATTTCCCAAAGGTGGAGAAAGTATTTTAAAAAAACTAAAAGTACAGATAGACAAAGAACTCACTATTTTGAGTGAAAGAGTAACTTGTTGAATTGTTTCAAGTTTTATATTTAAAATACCATAAGAATATAATTCTTTCTAAAAATAAACTTTTAGCTTTAGGAACAAAAGGACATTTCTAACAGTTCTGATTTTTAAGAGTAGGTTAGTCACATTTAGGAGAGAACACTTCCACCACCACCCGCCGCCCCCCTCGCTATATGTATTTTGGTTATTATACCATTATGGGTATTACCAATACAGCTTCTGAAAATATCCTACTATCCCAAAGCGCAACATTTAAAAGCATACCTAAACAGATGGTGCAAAATACCCTTTAAATGTTTGCAATCTTTCTGAAAATCAGGCCTTATTCTGTAGCATTTGACTATTTTGATCTTTCCCAAGTACATCTGGTTGTTTCTTTGATCAAAAGTGTCAGACCCAAAGGAAAACAAAACGGCTGATGAAAGGACGGACTTTTCAGATTTGTTTCTCCTTAGACAATAATTTTGCAGAAATCAACAAGAGCAGCAGTCATCTGTAACTTAATAAAATGAGCAGTAGGAAGATGTATGGCCAGGCTGGAGCCAGACAGTGAATCATATTGCAAGAATGTACTTAAATCCTGGTACCAGTTCGTGACAAGGTCTGCACTCTGTCTTATACTTCAGAGTTGGAACGACTTCAGCAATCAGAAGAAAACATTTTAACTTGACCAACTCTGGAGGGATAAAATGGCTCCCGTTCTAATTCAACACAGATGCCATACTAAAAGTACAGCATCATGATCTATAACTGCAAACAGATATCAAAGAAAAGCACAAAAACACTTAAGAAAAGAATGAATTATTTAAACCCTCTTCAATTATGATAACCTTTCCCAACTATGTAAAATGAACTATCATTTCTACAGTGAACCATGAAGGCATTAAAAAAAATAAAAGTGAATCCAGAGAGCCTTACGATTCCCAAGTTAAAATAAGATGTGGTTCAGTGTTAAACATTTAATTCAGCTGCTCCATTCAGTAACAGCACTGACACCCAGGCAAAAATTGTTCCAGAAAGGAATAGCTCCTCTGAAAGATTGGGAGGTGTACTCAGGTTTAAGTAACATCTTGCTCTTCCAGAAAAGATTATTTGCTACTGGTCACAGAGAAGGCCACGCCAATGTTTGCTTGCTCAGTCCCTGGTACTAAACACAAATTCCAAAAAAAGTCAATTCTGCGAACAAAATTAGAACTGGTATGTCTGGGAACAGAATTGTATAATAACCATAGAGGTTTAAAGCACAGAAGGAGACCATTCAGCCCATCATGTCTATGCCAATGCAAAGAGAAATCCAAATCTAATCCCACTGCCCTGCTCCATCCCCATAGTTCTCTATCCTCCTCTACTGTTCTCTTAAAAGATGCAATAGTCGCTGCTTCATCTACTAGATATAACAACTCTTCCATAAAGAAATTTCTTCACACCATTCTCATCACTCTCACGGTAATAATTTTAAATCAGTGACCCCCTCGTCACCGATTCCCAAACTAGAGGAAATAGTCTTTCCTTATTCACATCATCAAAATCCTTCATAATTTCAAAAACCTTAATTCAATCTCCTATTAGCCTTCTCTGCTCCAGTGGAACTATGAGTGCTAATAATGATAGTTCTGTGAGGAAATTACAAAAAGTACTAAGGGCTAAGGGATATATTTCTTAAGGCTAAAGGGATCAAGGGATATGGAGAGAAGGCAGGAACAGGGTACTGAATTTGAATGATCAGCCATGATCTCATTGAATGGCGGAGCAGGCTCGAGGGGCCGAATTACCTACTCCTGCTCCTATCTTCTATGTTTCTATGTTTCTTTCTTGCGCACTCTTTGGGCTGGATTTTCCCATTTCCCATCCATATTGTTAAGTCTGTGTGTTATAATGAGAATTACTACACAGACCACAAGAGTAACTTTTAACAGGTCTTTACTAGTCGAAGGTCCGGGCTGAACTGCCCAATAAATCATTACACAGCACTTATATACCGGTGTGGTCACCACCGGTATTACAGTATACAGCAGCCAAGATAAAGTAGTGCAACCCTTAAAATAGTTCTCTTAAAGGTGGAACGGTTACATACACTACAATCCTCCCTTTTTAGCTTAACAGTATATATTCCCCATTAAACATAACATCATAACATATATACACAACTTCATGTAAAAACAGTTTACAGATTCAGTCTCTCTGGAGGCTTCCTGACTCGGTCCGGATAACGCCTCGGTGGTGTAATAGTTTTCGGTGGTGTAGTAGGTTCTTTTGGCAAGGTCGATTCGGCTTGAATGCCAGTGTCAGGTTCATCTGATTCCAGTATCACCGGATCGGAGGTAGATACTATGGGTATCTCTGCTTCATCATTAGGCGTATAGAGTTGTGGAGTAGGTTGTCCCTTTTCGGATGACTCTATGATCTGGTCAACATGGCGCCTTATTATGCTTTCACCAATGTCCACGGTATACATCAGCGGTCCTAGTCGTGTGCAAATAGTTCCAGGCTGCCATTTCTCGGTACGGTAGTCCCGGGCCAAAACTTGTTGACCTATCTGGAAGGTTCTAGTTGGCCTTTCATTCATGCCTTGAAATTGCCGGTTCTCTACTTCCCTTCTGATGTTTGGCTTGATCAAATCCAGCCGGCATCTTAGTCTTCTATTGAAAAACATCATGGCGGGAGTTTGGTTTGTAACCGCATGTGTTGCATTCCTGTACGCCAACAAGAAGTTATCTACCTTATGTTGTAGATTTATGTCTTCATTACCCATGGCCTTTATGGCCTTCTTGAAGGTCTGGACAAACCTTTCAGCTAATCCATTGGTGGCGGGATGGTATGGGGCAGACGTGTAGTGCTTAACCCCATTGTTTTTTAAGAACTTCCTGAATTCTTCGGACACAAATTGCGGCCCATTATCAGAACAGATCTGTTCCGGCAGCCCATTCCTGGCAAATATGGTCCTTAATACTGTGATGGTTTTTTCCGTGGTGGTGGAGGACATCTTTATTACCTCCGGCCACTTGGAGTGTGCATCCACCACGATTAAGAACATTGAGTCCATAAATGGACCAGCAAAGTCGATATGTACCCTTTGCCATGGAGATGAGGGCCACTCCCATGGATGTAGAGGGGCTTGTGGTGGGGCGTTTTGGACCTTCTGGCATCCTAGACAGCTCTTGGTCATTTCTTCGATGTCTCCATCGATACCTGGCCACCACACAAACGCTCTGGCTAGGTTCTTCATTTTCACTCCACCCAGATGCCCCTCGTGAAGCTCCTTTAGCACTTTATGCT
This sequence comes from Somniosus microcephalus, assembly GCF_052327205.1. NCBI lineage: Eukaryota > Metazoa > Chordata > Chondrichthyes > Squaliformes > Somniosidae > Somniosus > Somniosus microcephalus. The sequence goes on along the minus strand of NC_140993.1, from coordinate 81,504,144 downwards.
GGAGTTTGGGTGGAATCACCACTCTGGATCCACACATCAAAGTTCCTCGGCACACTGACAGCTGCTCTCTTCTTTGCGAGAATGCTGGCAACAGTGGTTCGCCATGTGCTGGCCATCCCTTCACCGTTAAATCGTAGACTCGTGAGAGAGTTGGGTCATTTCTCGTTTCCTTTTCGATGGTAGAATTTGTTACTGGTAGACATTCCACTATGGTTGAGTGGAACATCTCCACTGGGTCCACTGTAGGCGCCTCTTCTACCGTTGGCAACGGTAGGCGCGATAAACCGTCAGCATTCCCATGCTGTTTTGATCCTTTGTATTCTATGTCATATTGGTGTGCCCCTAGGAAAAGGGACCACCTCTGTAGCCTTTGCGCTGTCATAATGGAAACGCCCTTTTTAGAGTTGAATATGGATACCAACGGCTGGTGGTCTGTCAGCAGTGTAAACTTCTGGCCCTGCAGGTAATGATTAAACTTCTTTACTCCCCACACCAGGCTGAGAGCTTCCCTATCTATCTGAGCATAGTTGCGCTCAGCGGAGGTCAATGATCTGGATGCAAATGCGACTGGCCTTTCCAAGCCATTTGGCAACTTGTGTGAGAGTACTGCTCCAATACCATAAGGAGAAGCATCACAAGCTAAACGAATAGGTAGCGTTGGGTTGAAATGAACCAACACTTCCTCTGAGGTGATCAATGCCTTGATTTTGCGAAAGGCCTTCTTACAGTCCTCGCTCCACTTCCATGGTACTTCTTTCTGCAAAAGAGCATTCAGCGGGTGCAGCACCGTGGATAGATTTGGCAGAAACTTATGGTAATAGTTAATCAACCCTAGGAACGACCTCAACTGGGATACATTTTCCGGAGCGGGAGCCTTCACAACAGCTTCGATCTTGTCAGGTGACTTGTGCAGCCCCTCCTGGTCAATGACATGACCACAGTACGAGATCCGTTTCTGAAAGAACTCACATTTCTGGCAATTAACTCGAAGTCCATATTCCTTCAATCTGGTGAGCACCAGTTTCAAATTTGCAAGGTGTTCCTCATCGTCATCTCCTGTAATCAGGATATCGTCCAAGTAACATTGAGTGTTTGGAATTCCCTGTAATACCTGCTCCATGGCCCTCTGCCAAATTGCTGGAGCCGAAGCCACTCCAAAAACCAGTCTATTATATCGATACAAGCCTCTGTGCGTGTTGATTGTGAGATACTGGCGCGACTCTTCCTCAACTTCCATCTGTAAGTACGCTTGCGCCAGGTCTATCTTGGTGAAGTGTTTCCCGCCAGACAATGAAGCAAAGATATCCTCAATCCGCGGAAGCGGATATTGCACCATGTGAAGCACCGGATTAACTGTGATCTTGAAGTCTTCACAGATGCGGACCTTCCCCGGTTCCCCTGGCTTGTTACTCGATGAACGCTTCGTGACGGGAACAATGGGCGTGGCCTACTCACTCCAGTCCACCTTAGACAGTACTCCTGAACGTTCTAGCCCTTCCAGCTCAGCTTCCACAGCAGGTCGTATCGCATAAGGTACCGGTCTGGCTTTGAAAAACTTTGGGTTTGCATGTTCTGCGATCCTGATTTTTGCCTTAATTCCTCTTAGTGTTCCCAGTCCCTGTTGGAACACCTCTTTAGCCTCATCCAATATTCTGGACAATCGTTCAGGTTTGACATTTTTTTTTCCGGAATCTACCATCATTGCTTTTAGGGAGTGCCAGTCCATATCTATTTTCCTGATCCACTCCCGTCCCAGAAGTGGTGGACCTCCCTCAGGTAGTATATATAAGTCCATTCCTTGGTGTTCTTTGCCCTTGTGTATCACCTTGACTTTTATCTTTCCGATGGGGTATACTTTTTGCCCCGTGTATGTCTGCAATACTATCTCCGTATCCCGTAGGGGAATATGTGTGAATAACCTTTTGTAATCTTGCTTATTCATGACCGTCAACGCCGATCCGGTGTCCAATTCCATCTTCACTTGGACTCCTGCTATCTGCAGTGTGACCCAGATAGTTTGTCGGTCAGCTTCCTTACTCACATTGTGAATTCTCAGACTACCCAGTTCCTTGCTGTTGGAATCTGAATCCGAATTCTGTTCATCCGAACTCTTCTCAGCCACCTTATGTACCTTTCTGCACTTTTCCAGCGGTGACTTTTTGTTGCTGGTCTTCTTTCCTGACCGGCATACTTTAGCTATGTGACCAAGCTTGCCACATTTTCTACATTCCTGGTTTTTAAACCAGCATTGGTTCTGATCGTGTGTCGTCTTCCCACAACGATAACATTTCGTTGTACCCAAAGCCATTTGATCTACGCTGAGTACCGCTGCCTTCAGCTGCATTTCCGCAGTGCCTCTCGCTGCGGCTTCGTGCGATGCTGCAATAGTGACAGCCTTATCAAGTGTAAGATCATTCTCTTCAAGCAGCCGCTTTTGTGTTCCTTCTTTCGACAATCCACACACGAATTTGTCTCTCAGTGCCTCTGTCAGACTTTCCCCAAAGTGACAGTATTTCGCTAGCTTACGCAGTTCAATTAAATACTCCGCGTTGCTTTCCTCTTTCAGTTGCGTTCTCGCATAAAATTTAGATCGTTCTGCTAACATCAGCGGTGTGGGGTTCAAATGATTTTTCAGGACAGCAACAATTTTAGCGAAAGTCTGATCCGCCGGTTTAGCTGGTGATAGAAGATGCTTCAATAGCCCGTATGTCTTCGCACCCATTGAGTTTAGTAAGGTTAGTGCTTTATCTTCATCTGATATTTTATTTGCCTTACAATATATCTCTATGCGTTCTACATACGTGGCCCAATCTTCAACATCGGGATCGAAATCGTTGATGTTACCATGCTTAGGCATCCTCGCAATCTTCTTGAGAAACAAAAGGAAATTTTTCTTTTATTTTTTTTTTTTCAAAATGGCGGTTTCCCGCGCTTGGCTTCTTCCCCCGCCTATGAAAATGGCGGCTTCCCGCGTTTGCCTTTCTCCCCCGCTGGCTGTAATGGCGATTGCCGTATTGCTGTGTTCGCCCTCCCCAGCGGTTTTCAAATCGTGCCTCCCAGCCCCTCTTGCAGTCCGGTCCTTTCCCCCGGCTGCGGCTGAGTTCTCCGCGTTTTTTTTAAAATTTTCTCCCGCGCTTTACGCTGACCCGGCTGCTGCGCCTCGCAGCCTCGGTAGCTGCCTGGCCTTTTTCACCGGTCGCGGTCGAGCTTGCAGTCCGGTCCTTTCCCCCGGCTGCAGCTGAGTTCTCCGCGGTTTTTTATTTTTTTTTTATTTTCTCCCGCGCCTTACGCTGACCCGGTCGCTGCGCCTCGCGGCCTCGGTAGCTGCCCGGCCTCTTTCACCGGTCGCGGTCGAGCTCTCTCTCGACGCTGTTGCGTCTCCCAGCCCGCTTGCAGCCCGGTCTTTTACACCGGCTGCGTTTGCATGCATCGCGGCTCCCGTGCCTTACGCTGGCCCCTGTCTCAGCGCCTCTGGCCCCGACTTCTGTCCGGCTCTTTTCCCCGGCCGTGGTCGAGTTCTCCGCCCTTATATCCTCCGTTTTTCCCTCCCCTACTTCACGCCAACGTGGCCGACTTGCTGCTCGTCGCTGATCGGCTTACCCACCACCGTGATAGAAGGGATGATCACTGCCTGTTGCTGATGGAAGGCTTCGTGTCAGAATTCCTCCTTTGCTCTGCAGACCCGAGTCTTTTCTCAGCAGAATGATGAGGGCGGATGCCTCCTCTTGACGCCCGTTAAACTGCCTTGGATGTATCTCTGCCGCAGGGTAAGATCGTACTCGTCGCCACTGTTAAGTCTGTGTGTTATAATGAGAATTACTACACAGGCCACAAGAGTAACTTTTAACAGGTCTTTACTAGTTGAAGGTCCGGGCTGAACTGCCCAATAAATCATTACACAGCACTTATATACCGGTGTGGTCACCACCGGTATTACAGTATACAGCAGCCAAGATAAAGTAGTGCAACCCTTAAAATAGTTCTCTTAAAGGTGGAACGGTTACATACACTACACTTATGGTGTGGGGGGCCCCAGGAGACAGCGGTAAACCCGGAAGTTCGGGTTTCCTGGCACGGCGTGCATGCGACGTAAAGGGCGTTCCAAGCCCGTGGCGAGGGGGTGTCTGATCCCCTTGGCTGAGTCGCGATCCGGGGGTGGGGTCCGATTTTCTGCGGGGGCAGTCTGATCCCCGGGGGTGTCTGATCCCCGACCCTGGGGCTGAGTCACGATCCCTGGAGGGGGCGTGTTCCAAGGCCGGGGGATGGTTCCAATCCCCTGTGGGGTGGGGGGTCCGATCCCTGACCCGGGGATGAAGGCTGATGATGGGGAAGCTTGGGGGGCCGAGAGGAAGCACTCCTGCTCCTCCTGACCCACAAGGATTGCTCCCCAAGGCTTAGGCCGCCTCATTGTAGCTACCAGGAATCCCGAGCCCTGGATCCCTGGCCGCCTGCAGTAAAACCTGCAAAGCAGATTAAAGTAGAAGCTTCAAGCCTCATTTTAATATTTAAATTGCCAATCCGCCTCCTGGCAATGGGTTGGCTGCCCGCCCCCCGTCCCGCCCGAGTAAAAGGTGAAAGTGAGCGGGTTGGAGGTAGGTTGAGGTCGGGTTTCAGATTTTTGCAACTTTCTCTTCCCCCCACACCGCCAACCCACCCGTTCCTTCCTATTCATGATTGATGTGGATGAATTCGGAGAGGTTCATTTGCAATTGCAAAGGCAGTAACCTTTAGTACAATCTGGTGCTGCTTCTTAAGTGGCATTACAGAACTCATAAAAACATCAGGGCAAGATTCCCAAACACAAAAATCAACAGAAAATGGCAAAAAATAATGTACAGAATCTACGTGATCCTTTGATAAACAAAAATGCTTTTTGTGCAAACTTTTATGAAAAAAATGATGACTGACTTTCCAGCAGAGAGCAGAAATAAACATTATTACATTCAGCAAATTCTAACAGCATGGTAGTATGGTGCTTTATGGTTCCATGGATCATGAATTGCCACGGAATTCTCAAAATCTCCTGCCGTAATCTCAGCAGGAGATCAGCAGAGCCCCCAGAGAAAGAGCATTAATGGCCACTTCTAACCCTTCACATCATTTCTCCGGAGGTTCCGCCAATCTCCCATCAGAGAACCTTGGTGGAAATTCCAGGCACACAAGTGGCAGGACATAGGTTCAACAACTGCAGTAAATTGCTGATACTGTCATAGCGGGGAGTGCCAGGTAGAATGCAAGTGCTTCGCCAAAAGGGAGAGACATCACAAGGACACTCATATGCCTCCCACTTGCAGTTTTCAGAACAATAATGGCAGAAGCCTGGGAACAACCTGCAAGGCATGCACTGGAGCAGATTTTCTTCTTTGCCACCTGGGCACTAAACATCACCTTGGACAAGCACAGAATGGAAAATTTGGTGGGGAGTGTAGTGTATGTACCTTTAAGAGGAGAACTACTTTTACAGCTCCTGTATACTGTAGTACCGGCAGTGACCACACCTGTATATAAACCCTGAGTATAGATCTGTACGGTGGCATAGTGGTTAGCACTGTTGCCTCACAGCGCCAGGGACCCGGGTTCGAATCCGGCCTCGGGTGACTGTCTGTGTGGAGTTTGCACATTCTCCCCGTGTTTGCGTGGGTTTCCTCCGGGTGCTCCGGTTTCCTCCCACAGTCCAAAGATGTGCGGGTTAGGTTGATTGGCTATGATAAAAATTGACCCTTGGGGTTACGGGGATAGGGTGGGATATGTGTTGGTGTAGGGGTTACAGGGATCGGGTGGGATATGTGTCGGTGCAGACTCGATGGGCCGAAATGGCCTCTATCTACACTGTGAGGTTTCTGTGATTTCTGTGAATACCCTCATCCAGTAAACACCTGTTGATTGTTCATCTGCAGTCTCCGTCTATTTATTGAAGAACACCATACCTTAAGATTCACGGATTTAACAGGGAGGATCTGCCTGGCTTTCCTTCCATTGAAATTAATGAAAGGAAAATCTGGATTCTATAAGGGACATGCAATCCTCCCCATCACTTTCCCTTCTGCCCTCCATCCAGGCAGTAAAGATGAAATTCTACCCCTTTGTGTGAGGATACCAGATAAGCAGGGATGAACTTTGAGAGTGGAACATTATAATTTAAAGAGAAATTAAACAAATTCTGAAGCTGGTTGATATTTCTTTCAGTCAGCAATCAAATAAAGCTTGCCACATCCTGGACCAGCAGCTCCTCAAACTTCCCTGACTAACTGCATTGACCTAGATGCATGTTAAAAATGGCACTAATGGAATCGACTTGTGGCTCAGATTCTCACCTGTACTTGTTCCCAGCAGAGGTAGGTGCCACTAGCCCATCAGGTCTATCTGTGGGATTCTCAGGGCTGCATGTTAATGCCCCCAAACTTTTGCCAAGATGTAATTACAGGCAGGCATATGAAGTGCCTGCACCCTCGGGGTCAGATTGTGTGTTGACCTTTATTAATGGGACCAAAACCCCATGGATCAGGATTCTGCCCCCATTGATTTTGGTTCTGCCCTCCCAAATTCAGAGTCCTCTGCTATAAATCCACCAGAATGCTGCACCCCCAAATGGAAAATTTCTACTCTAAGGAAAAGCAGGTGAAAAAAAATGAGAAGCTAAGTGAAAGGTAACAAAATCTTTATCGTATAATTAATAAGAATATCTCAATTAACAAAAGGTTTTTGAAACACACATGTATACACATTCAGTTGGATCACACATGTCATTGCGCATGGTGAATCAGTAGTTACACTGTTGCAAGGGGGTGTGGGAGGTGCACATTTCCACTGAAAGGAGTTGGACAGAGAGAAGAGTCCTTCTGCCGGTTAGCATCACGTATTGCTGTGCAAGTTCAGAACATAGCGAGTAACACGCTGGGGCAATCCAATATTGAAAACAGGTCCTGCAAGTAGGGCAGGTCCCTCATTTCAATAAAATTATCTTTCTTTTACATATTATGGAAGTGCACTCCTGTCCCCAGTGCATCCACATTCACCAATATGGTGAGCAGTGCACTTCTGGCTGGAAACGTGTGCCGTTTCCTGCCTGCCATACTAGCATGTTAGTAGGCTATTTAGTGCCCGAGAAACAAGCGGTGCGTGGCTGAATTTCTAGGCATGTGTTCCTTATACCCAAGTCAACCATATATATTGAGAACAAAACTGGATCTGGCACTGACCACTGGGTACACTATTCCAACCATTGTCCAATCCAGGCAAAACCCTAACTTTTTGTTTCCTAACTGTTAGCTTTCTATCCATGTTGCTACATTTTCTCTTCTAACATAACCCCTGAATTTTTTTTAACAAGCCCCCGATGAGACACCTTATCAAACATCATCTTAAACTGATATGCACTACATCTACTGAATTTCATTTATTCAATCAGTCACTTCTTCAAAAAAAACACTTGTTAATTTTGCCAAACACTACTTGCCTTAACAAATCCTTGTTGGTTGATCTTATTTAATTCATGAATTTCTAACTCTCACTAATTTTATCTTGAATTACAATTCTAAGAATTTGCCCACAACTAACACTAGATGTACTGGTCTATAGTTACTGGTTTATCCTTCGTTTTCTTCTTGAACAAAGGTGTCACACTGGCTACTCTCCAATCCAACAACATATTTTGCATATTTAACACGAATTGAAAAATTGTGGCCAGAGCCTCTGCTTTCATCTCTCTGGCTTTGTTCAACAGCCTGGCGTACATGTCATCAGTGCCTGGCAGCTAATTTAACTAACGTTCTGTTAATTTTTTTCAGAACCAATTCCTTTTCTACAATTATAACTGATAGTTGTTCCATATCATCCTCCAGTACACCTATGTTCTCATTTCCACCCTTAAACTCCTGCCGCAAGATCTCAAACATACTACTACTATGTCCTAAAATCAAATTCAATCATATTATGGTCCCTATGTACAAGATCTTTCCTTACAGTCACATTGTTCATGAATTCTGGTTCATTACTCATCACTAAATCTAGTATGGCCTTATCCCTTGCCAGTTCTTTTTTTAATTCATTTATGGGATGTGGGCGTCGCTGGCAAGGCCAGCATTTATTGCCCATCCCTAATTGACCTTGAGAAGGTGGTGGTGAGTCGCCTTCTTGAACCGCTGTAGTCCGTGTGGCGAAAGTACTCCCACAGTGCTGTTAGGGAGGGAGTTCCAGGATTTTGACCCTGCGACGATGAAGGATCGGCAATATACTTCTAAGTCAGGATGGTGTGTGACTTGGAGGTGGTGGTGTTCCCATGCGCCTGCTGCCCTTGTCCTTCTAGGTGGAAAAGGGCACGGGTTTGGGAGGTGCTGCCGAAGAAGCCTTGGCGAGTTGCTGCAGTGCATCTTGTAGATGGTACACACTGCAGCCACGGTACGCCGGTGGTGGAGGGAGTGAATGTTTAAGGTGGTAGATGGGGTGCCAATCAAGCGGGTTGCTTTGCCCTGGATGGTGTCGAGCTTCTTGAGTGTTGTTGGAGCTGCACTCATCCAGGCAAGTGGAGAGTATGCCATCACACTCCTTACTTGTGCCTTGCAGATGGTGGAAAGGCTTTGGGGAGTCAGGAGGCGAGACACTGGTCCAGTTAAGTTTCTGGTCAATGGTGGCCCCCAGGATGTTGATGATGGGGGATGTGGCGATGGTAATGCCATTGAATGTCAAGGGGCGGTGGTTAGACTCTCGCTTGTTGGAGATAGTCATTGCCTGGCACTTCTGTGGTGCAAATGCTACCTGTCACTTATCAGCCCAAGCCTGAACGTCGTCCAGGGAAGCATGTTCTACTACATGCTTCCCTGATCTCCCTATTAATACATCGCCCCTGCTACATCAGTACTGTCAGGAACTCTAATGAATGCTCCCACAAAAGTTTTAAATCCTTTACTATTCCTTGCTTTTATCCATATGGTTTCCATTGCCTGTTCACCATTACTGAAGTCATGTCATTTCACTGCTGTAATTGTATCTTATCAATATTGCTAGTGCTCTTCTGCTCCCAATTTCCCTGTCTTTTCTGAATAGTGACTTAACATAAAAAAGTATTGACTTACATAGTACATAGTATTTACAGCACAGAAACAGGCCATTCAGTCCAACAGGTCCACGCCAGTGTTTAGGCTCCACATGAGGCTCCTCCCACCCTTCTTCATCTAACCCCAGCAACATATCCTTCTATTCCTTTCTTCCTGTGTTTATGTAGCTTCCCCTTAAATTCATCTATGCTAGTCACCTCAACTACTCCTTATGGTAGCGATTTCCACATTCTAAAGACTCTCGGGAAAGAAGTGTCTTCTGAATTCCCTATTGGATTTATTAGTGACTATCTTATATTTATGGCCACTAATTCTGGTCTCCCCTGCATGTGGAAACATCTTCTCTACGTCTACCCAATCAAATCCTTTCATAATCTTAATGACCTCTATCAGGTCACCTATCAGTCTTCTCTTTTCTGGAGTAAAAAGCCCAAGACTGTTCAATCTTTCCTGATAGTTCTGGTATTGTTCCAGTAAATCTTTGTTGTACCTTCTCCAATGCGTCTATATCCTTTTTATAATATGCAGACCAGAACTGTTCACAATACTCCAAGTGTGGTCTAACCAAGGTTCTATAGAAGTTTAACATAACTTCTCTGCTTTTCAATTCTATCCTTCTGTAATGAACTTCAGTGTTTTGTTTGCTGATTTTAAATAAAGGGCCTTATTAACCTGCGTCGCTACTTTTAGTGATTTGTGTATCTGTACCCCTAGATCCCTCTGTTCCTCTACCCCATTTAGGCAATTATTTTCCAAGGAGTATGTGGCCTCCTTATTCTTCCTACCAAAATGTACTACCTCACACTTATCTATATTGAAGTTCATTTGCCAATTACGTGCCCATTCAGCAAGCTTATTAATGTCTTCCTGTATTTTGTCACAGTCCTCCTCTGTATGAACTACAACCCCCAATTTGGTGTCGTCCGCAAATTTTGAAATTGTACTTCCAATTCCTGAGTCCAAGTGGTGAACAACAGTGGCCCCAGGACCGATCCCTGTGGAACACCACTTTTGCCAGTCTGAGTAACTACCTTTAACCCCACTCTGTTTTCTGTTTTGAGCCAACTTGCTATCTATTCTGCTACCTGTCCCCTGACTCCACATGTTCTGACCTTAGCCATGAGATACTATGTGGTACCTTATCGAAGGCCTTTTGACAATCCAAATATATTATGTCTATTACATTACCCTCATCTAACCTTTCTGTTACTTATTCAAAGAATTCATTAAGGTTGGCCAAGCATGACCTTCCTTTTGAAATTCATGCTGACTACTCTTTGTTAGATTTTCAATTTTTAGATGTTTTTCTATTACAACTTTGAGTAAGGGTTCCATTATCTTTCCTACCACCGATGTTAAGTTAATTGGTCTGTAGTTCCCTGGACTTGTTCTATCTCTCTTTTTAAATATAGGAAACACGTTAGCTGTCCACCAGTCCTCTGGCACTATTCCCTTTTCTCATGAATTTTTATATATATGTATAGTACCTCGACTATCTCTTCCCTAACTTCTTTTAATATGCACAAGTGCAATCCATCCAGAGGGTTTTATCCTCTCTAAATTTGATAGTTTATCAGTTATCTCCCCCCGCTTTCTATCTTAAAATGTCTTTATATCTTTTTTTATCTCTTCTTCTAATGTCATGTCCACCATGTTTGTCTCCCTGGTAAATACCGAAGCAAAGTAATTGTACTGTCCTCCCTACGTGTATGTGTCTGTACGCAGTTAGATAGCCAGCCAAACTCCTTTCAATAACGACATGGGAGTCAGGATGTAGCGTCCAAGCTCTGGTGTTTAATAATGCCACACTTGCATGAGGTCAATGAAACAATACAAATCAGTTGCATTGGGTTGGAGTAAAACTGAGAAAGACAAAAGAAAGAAATGCACCTTGTTACATACATGAGATATAACTAACATCTAAACATGGATATGTAATGAAACCATTCAACTCACAGGCAATGCTTTCGAAGGCGTAACAATGTAGGATTACAGTGGATTAACTTGCAGCACGCTCCATGCTGTGGCGACCTCTTTGTCTGCTATCACTATACTACTTCCTGTTGAGTGACCCTACTGGCCATTTCCCTTTACTGCCACCTACTGGCGGCAACAAAACAAAACTCCTGCAATTATAAGGCAGAACACTCCCCGCCTGGCATCTATTAGATGCCACTACTTATAAAACATACAGAACTATGGAATCAATAACACTCAGTCCTCCTTAGGTAAGAGGAGTACGACCTCTGAGATGGGTCTGAAGAACTTTTTGACCGTCCCTTGAACAGTGGCCTTGGTGTTCTATCAGTTCATGGTGGTGTCTTGTAAGCAATGTTATGATGTAGCTTTGATGTGGCAGGACAAGACTCCTTTCTTGCAAGCTCAGTTCTGCATGCGTCAGCCGTCCTCCAATTCTGATGAGGCCGTCATTCAAAACTGGATTCAGTTTCCACAGTGAACTGGTCTTGGTAATGGTTCTTTTTATCTTTGACTCATTGGAGATGTAACCGAGCACAACTTTGCTGTCACAGTAGAATTTCACTGCATCAAGCTTGAAATCTATCTCATCCAGGATGAGATCCGCCATCTCCACCACTAATACTGCAGCGCATAACTCCAGGCGTGGTATGGTGGGCTCTGGCCGGGGTGTCAACTTCGCCTTTCCCAGGACAAATCCCATGTTGCTTTGGCCCTCATCATCCAGGGATCTCAGGTAGGCTACCGCGCCAATAGCTTTCTCGGATGCATCTGAGAATACACACAACTCAGTGCATTTGGATTTGGAGAGTGTGTCTGGTGAGTAGGTGCATGGGATATGAAGATTTTTTAGATTTTTGAGAGAATTTCTCCATGTCTCCCATTCTGTTAACCTGCCTTTGGGGAGTGGAGAGTCCCAGTCGCTCGTGTCTGTGCAGAGTTCTCGTAGTAGGGCTCTTCCCTGAATAGTCACGGGCGCCACCATGCCCAGAGGGTCAAAGAGCGAGTTGACCATTGACAGCACTCCACGGCGTGTAAATGGCTTGTCACCTACAGACACTGCAAAGGTGAAGGTGTCAGATTCAATTTCCCAACGTAAACCAAGGCTTAGCTGGGCTGGCATGGTTTTATTGCTGAGGTCTAAGTCTTTAATGCCCTTGGCGAGATCCTCAGCTGGAAAGGCCTTCATCACTGCTACACTGTTTGAGGCAATTTTGTGCAGCCTCAGGTTGGACTGTGCTAATGAAGCTTGAGTTCGCTTCAGCAGGTTGATGGCTTCTGCTTCTGAAGGTAAGGATATGAGGCCGTCATCAACATAAAAATGTCTCTCCACAAACTGTCTTGTGTCTTTTCCATGCTCGTGTTCTCCCTCTTTGGCTGCACTTCTGAGCCCATAGATGGAGACTGCAGGGGAGGGGCTGTTACCAAAAACGTGGACCCGCATCCTGTATTCAGTGATGTCCTTTGACATGTTGTTGTCGCGATACCAGAAGAACCTCAGATAGTTCCTATGGTCCTCTCTCACCACAAAGCAGTAGAACATCTGTTGGATGTCTGCGGTTACTGCTACAAGCTCTTTCCTAAAGCAAATCAGCATGCCAAGGAGGGTGTTGTTTAGGTCTGGACCCGTGAGCAGAACGTTGTTGAGTGAGATGCCACAGTGCTGAGCGCTGGAGTCGAAAACTACTCTTATTTGACTAGGTTTCTGGGGGTGATAAACTCCAAAAATCGGGAGATGCCAGCACTCTTCTCCTTCTTTGAGTGGAGGTGCTAATTCAGCATGGTTACTCTCGAAAACCTTTTCCATGAAGGCAATGAACTGTTCCTTCATTTCGGGCTTTCTATCTAATGTGCGCCGCAGTGATGCGAGGCGCGACAGTGCCTGATCGCGATTGTTAGGCAGAAGAAACCAGGGTACCTTGAAGGGGAGAGGCGCAACCCAGCTGTTCGCCTCATCTTTGTGAAATTCTTTCTCCATAATATTCATGACAGCTTTGTCTTTGAAGGAGAGAGCACCTTTGTTGTCATCTTTTGTCTTTTCAAACACGGTGTGCCCCAGTTTGTCGACAGCTCTGGTGTCAGCCGAGCACCCCCATGCTGTGTGAGAGAAATCACCTTGTTGCTCCCCGCCGTAGCTCGCTCTCTTTTTCAGGTGGATGTGACTTGGGCAGAGAGTGAGGAAAGAGGGTCGTCCGCTTTCTAGCACGTTGGTCTTAAAGGTGCTTACGTTGGGCTTGTGAGCTTGGCCTAGGCACACTTCTCCCCCGAGCACCCAGCCTAAGTCGAGTCTTTGGGCAAAGGGGGCATCGTGTGGTCCGTTAACTTGCTCTCTCACCTTGTGCACCCTCACCACATCTCTCCCGAGCAGGAGGAGAATCTGGGCCTTTGGATCCAATGCTGGGATGCGTGATGCTATGGGCTTTAGGTGGGCATGGTGAAGTGCTGTCTCAGGCGTTGGTATCTCCGATCAGTTGTTCGGGATTTCACTGCACTCTATCAGTGGCGGTAAGTCTATGCTCACCCCTTCACTCACTGCCTCGGCACAGAACCCATCTGCTTTCCTTCCTGCCTTCTCCAAGAGTCCGGCACAGGTTCTCAGTGAGTAAGGGACTGGGCTACTCTCGACGCCAAATGTGTCAAAAAAGTCTGACCGTGCGAGTGACCGGTTACTTTGGTCATCGAGTATTGCGTACATGTTAACTGAGCAGTTGCGCTGTCCTTGTGGGTAGACTCTTACAAGGCATATTTTGGAACACGATTGTCCTGTGAGGCCTTGGCCACACACCTCAGTGCATATGGAGCTCACCGTTGGTGCAGTGGTAAGGGTTCCCTTTCTCTTGTCTCCAGGCTCAGAGTCTTTGATGGTTGGCTTTTCCGTTGGGGGGGTAGGACCTGGGTGCATAGCTGTGCTGTGGCGGTCACTCTCACACTCCATGCATCTCAACGCTATCCTACAGTCTCTCGCAGTGTGGGAAACGGAGCACAACACCTAAAACATATCCCATTATCTTTGAGGTAGGCTCTGCGTTCATCTATGGTCTTGTTTCTGAAGCCTCTACATTTTGTGAGCGGATGAGGCTTATGATGGATGGGGCAGTGTTTTCCGGGATCATCTTCATTCTTTGCTGCATCTATGCTGATGTCGGTCTTTGCAGTGACATCCGTCTTATGCACAGATATAGGCATTCTTGTGCCTACATACTTTGGCATGGGCTTCTCATACTTTGAGGGTCCACTACAGTCGCTGGACAGGGGAAAGCTTGGATCATTTCTAATTCTGGCCTCTCTGCAGATAAAGTTCACAAAGAAGGAAAATGGGGGAAACCACATGTGGTTGTCTTCTTTGAATTTTGAGCCTACGTTGATCCATCTTTCTTGGAGAGGGTGGGGCAACTTCTCCACTATTGGGTTGATGCCGCGAGCAGTATCTAAATAGGAGAGCCCAGGTAAGTATCCGTCTGTTTTGGCTGCCAGTAACTCCATTAAAAGGTCTCCGAGTTCTCTAAGCTTAAGGTAGTCTCTGTTACCTATTTTAGGAAAGTTTTCCAGCTTACTGAAGAGGGCTTTCTCTATCACCTCAGGAGCACAGTAACACTCCCTGAGTCTTGCCCAGACCATTCTAAGGGCTGTGCTTGGGTCATTTGTGTACACAAACCGGATCCTACGGGCATGTTCTGATGATTCTTTGCCCAGCCATGATGACAATAAATCCAACGCCTCACTAGCACTCAGGCTCAAGCCGCCAGTGGCATTAAGGAAGGATGACTGCCATGCTCTAAAACTCTCTGGCTTGTCATCAAATTTTGTGAGACCTGTCCTTACAAGTTCTCTACGTGCCAAATATTGGGCAATGGCTGTCATATTAGGAGACTGTGCATGGGTTGCCAGAGTATGATCGCATCGGAAGGGCTGCGATTGGATGGGAGACTGCCATGCCGGATGACCTGTTCTAGCCTTTAAAAAGGGTTCTTTTTTAACGTGAGGAATTTTGGCATAAGTACCTTCCAAGTAGTTGGGAGCGGCAGATTGGGGCACAGGTTTCTTCGGGGGCGCTGCAAACTCTCCTTCGTGTGACCAGTTGTCAATAACAAGGAAGGGGTCGTCATCAGTGTAGCGTGAATGATCCACCTGAGTGATCTCATTTTGGGCTGGTGATGGCGATTCCGTGTTCTCGTGCAATGGTTCAAAGTTTGGGAAGGAGGAGATGTCTGTGCATGTCCTAGCCTGCTCCTGGACATGGTCGCTTGTCCGCCTCTCAGTGCTTTGAGGTGATGCAGGACGAGCGATGCTGCGGTGCTCTCCCACCTCTGCTTCTAGTGCCGCTTCCCATATCTCCGCCTCAGCAGTAGCGGCAGCTGCTTCTTTCTCGATGTGTAGTGCCTCCAGCGTGGCGTCCAATGTAGCAGCCTCTGCTTGTAGTCGGACCTTCTCTCTCTTCACAGCCAGTTCCTGTTTAGCAAAGGTCACGCGAGCCTGTGCCGCTTTAGCTTTAGCCCAGGCTTTAGCTGCTGCTACACTGGCTGTTGATGATCTAGATGAGCGTGTACTTCTTAAGCTGGTCACAGATCTCTGCTCGTCTTGGAAGCTCTTGCTGTCCATGATTGCACCGTGCTGCACTGCGAATGTTGCTTGTTGCACCAGCTGATGACTTGCCTTTTTACTGTACTGCCCTCCCTACGTGTATGTGTCTGTACGCAGTTAGACAGCCAGCCAAACTCCTTTCAATAACGACATGGGAGTCAGGATGTAGCGTCCAAGCTCTGGTGTTTAATAATGCCACACTTGCATGAGGTCAATGAAACAATACAAATCAGTTGCATTGGGTTGGAGTAAAACTGAGAAAGACAAAAGAAAGAAATGCACCTTGTTACATACATGAGATATAACTAACATCTAAACATGGATATGTAATGAAACCATTCAACTCACAGGCAATGCTTTCGAAGGCGTAACAATGTAGGATTACAGTGGATTAACTTGCAGCACGCTCCATGCTGTGGTGACCTCTTTGTCTGCTATCACTATACTACTTCCTGTTGAGTGACCCTACTGGCCATTTCCCTTTACTGCCACCTACTGGCGGCAACAAAACAAAACTCCTGCAACTATAAGGCAGAACAGTAATTTTTATTTAATATTTCTGCCAATTCACTGTCATTACCTGTGAGTTTATCATGTTTATCCCTATCCTGATTTTTCTTTTTTTGTTGTGTCTGTAGAATACTTTACTATTTCTTTTTATATTCCTTGATAATTTAATTTTGTAGTTTCCCTTTGCTTTCCTAATTATTTTTTTGATTTCTTTCCTAATCTTTTCATATTCCCTTTTGTCGTCTTCTCCTTTGTTGTCTATATACATAGGGCTGTATTTTGCCAGGCCCGAAGAGGCGGGTTTGGAGGCGTGAGGTGTTAAAATCGCAAAATAAGACGGGCGGATCCGATCCCGCCACCAACCCACCTCTGAGCAATTTTCCAAAAAGCGGCCTTTCAGACCCCTTAAGGCCCTTAACAAGCGCTTAATTGCCTCTATAATGCCATTTTGAGAGGCCTTTCTAACTTTGACACATTTCCCCCATGCTGCATGTCTCCCCTGGAACACGCCAGTTAATCCTGGCGGGCTCACAAGTGGATGGCTTACTAACAGCTGCAGCTCCACCATTAAAAAGGGCTTTTCAACACTGATCATTTGCAGGTGGCAGAACTTTGTTTTCTCAGGTCTGTAAGAACTTTTAGCAGGCCTACTCACTGTGGAAGTTTTGAGGCTGAGATCCATCTGCAGTGTGACCTCCTGGAAAACCCCTCTCCCCACCTTGACTGAGCACTTCCTCAACTGAGGTATATACCAGAAGCATGGGAACCATTTATTTCCTTTGCTCCTGGACATCAGATTCAGATGAAGACCAATTGCGGCAGCAGCAGCACCCGGAACAACAGCAGCACCAACAACAGGAGCAACAACAGGAGCGCCAAGCTGCTGCTCACCCATCTGAAGCTGCACAGGCCAGAAGGCGCCAGCGCATGGAAGCACGTCGCCGCAGGAGATACCTCAAAACAGGGTTTACAGACTGAAATAAAGAATAGATTTGCCTTTCTAATCTAGGCTTTATTAACTTAAAAATCCAGTAGCACATCTTCAACACCCAGTCCCAACTAAAGGCTGGAAAGAACTGAATTTAAGATGGCCACCACAAATCACATGACATCAACTACCAATGAGATTACAGCATATATCCCAAGGCAGGAAACAAACAACCAATCACAATACTTCTTACTAAACATAAAGAATAATCACCACATTCACCCCTCCTTTTAAAATATACTCCAACCTAAATAACCTTTGCAATTTATAATTAATTATTTACAACTAAAACTATGCACAGACAAAATAAAACTATTCAACATGACACAATACTAAGTGAGCAACAACAAATAGTAACATTGCACATAAGTATTAAGTATCTCTCAACTAAAACAATATAATATAATATTTCAACAATTTTAAAACATTACTATCAATTTAAAAGTCCATTTTCAATCGGTCGACCGGATATCTTGTTCGTGTCGACCTTCTTAACCTTGGTGAAATTCCTTGCCCTCCCACACCAGGAGACACAGAAGTATCTTCTGCAGGAAGGCTATCCATATCCCGATTTTCAATGGTTTCCGGATTAGAAATCCCATCAGGAGGTAAACTGGGACGGTCATGAACATCCATTGAGGGCTGACTAATAGAAGTATAATTATCTGCAGTTGGATTGGAAATATTCATAGTATCTGTAACAGCATCCACATTATCTGAATCATGACTATTGTTAATATCCTCAGAAGAGGGCTGGCCACCACAAGGAGCCAAGTCTTTAATTGAAACAGTACTTTCTTTCCCATCTTGGAATCGAATATGAGCATATTGGGAATTTGCCTCCAACAGCTCCACCTCCTCCACTAAAGGATCATATTTTGACAATCTAACATGGCGTCGAAGCAGCACAGGTCCCTGCATAGTAAGCCATGAAGGTACCGAATATCCCGTAGTAGATCTCCGCGGATAGTTAAAGAGCCTTTCATGGGGGGTCACATTAGTAGCCGTTGAAAGCAATGATCTAATGGAATGCAGGGCATCAGGCAGTACCATTTCCCACTGTGTATTCTTAAGGTTCCGGGATGTCAAAGCCAACATAACTGCCTTCCAGATCACCCCATTGTATCATTCACACTGTCCATTACCCTGGGGATTATACGGGGTAGTTCTGCTAGTAGAAATTCCCCGACTCTGAAGGTATTCCTTCAACTGGGAAGACATAAAAGAACCTCCCTGATCCGAATGGATATACGCAGGCATCCCAAAGATGACAAAAAGTTGAGTCAGACATTTGATAACTGTAGCAGCTGATACATCTGCGCAAGGAAAAGCAAAAGGGAACCTTGAAAACTCATCCACAACAGTAAATATATATCAGTTTTGAGTAGTTGAAGGAAGAGGCCCCTTGAAATCGATGCTCAAACGTTCAAAAGGAGAAGTAGCCTTTATAAGATGAGCTCGTTGAGGCTTAAAGAAATTCGGTTTACACCGAGCACAGATAGAACATGATGAAGTCATCCGCTTGACGTCTTCAACTGAAAAGGGCAAATTCTTACTGCGTACGAAGTGTATCATCCTCGTAACCCCAGGATGGCATAAGGCATTGTGAAGATTAATAAGCGTATCTCCGTGAATCACAGAACAATAAGCCCTCGACAGCGCATCAGCAGCAACATTATCCTTCCCCGGACGATAAACTATATCAAAATGGTAACATGCCAACTCAATCCTCCACCTCATTATTTTATCATTCTTAATCTTTCCAAAATGTTTGACATCAAACATAAAGGACACAGACTTTTGATCAGTTACCAACGTAAAATGTCGCCCCGATAAATAATGTCTCCATTTACGCAGTGCTTCTACTATTGCATACGCCTCTTTCTCTATTGAAGAATGCCTTTTTTCACTATTGTTCAAGGTACGTGAGAAAAAGGCCACAGGTCTTCCATTTTGGTTCAGAGTAGCCCCAATTGCAAAATCAGAAGCGTCCGTCTCAATCACAAAAGGAACCTGCTCATCAATAGAATGCACAACTGCTCCAAGGATATTCTTTTTAAAATTATCAAAACACGTCCTGGCCTCCCATGATAGAGGATATGTCGTAACCCAGATAAGAGGCCGGATCTTCTGTGAAAAATTTGCAATCCAATTAGAATAGTAAGAAAACAGTCCAACAACTCGTTGCAAAGCCTTAGAATTAGTAGGACAAGGTAAATCAATCAATGGTCACAGACGTTCTGGGTCTGGTTTAATCTTGTTTCCCGAGATAATGTACCCCAGTAGATTTACCTCAGTGGTCGAAAAGGTACACTTCTCTTTATTGAAAGTTAAACCAACTTTTTCCGCAGCTTGAAGGAATCTTTCTAAATTAGAATCATGCTCCACCCTTGATTTGCCACACACCGTGGTGTCATCTAAATATGAAAAGGTGTCAGAGAGAGAGTTATCACTTATAAAAGCATCCATTGCCCGTTGAAAACAAGCAACACCATTAGTAACACCAAATGGTATTCGGCAAAACTGATACAGCTTTCCACCAGCCTCAAAGGCCGTATATGGTTGATCCTTCTTAACAATAGGAATCTGATGATAAGCACTCTTTAGGTCAATAGTGCTAAAAACCTTATACTGAGATACTTTATTGATAAGCTCATCAATCTTAGGCAAAGGGTACGTATCTAATTGAGTATACCTATTAATAGTTTGGGAATAGTCTATCACCATTCGTTTCTTATGTCTCTCGTTAGTCGTGACAACTACCTGTGCCCGCCAAGGCGAACAACTAGGTTCAATGATTCCTTCCAATAAGAGACGTTGAACTTCAGAATTAATAAATTCTCTATCCTGACTGCTATACCTTCTTGACTTGGTAGCAATTGGCTTACAATCCGGCATCAAATTGGAAAAAAGTGATAATGGAGAAATGGATAAAGAGGTTAATCCACAAATAGATAAAGGTGGCTTAGTCCCTCCAAATGAAAGACTGAGACTCTCGTGTAACTGAAGCACATCATGACCAATCAAAATATCCGCACAGAGATTAGGCAAAACAGATAGGCGTATATCAGTATACGTATTACCTAGAAGAATCAATTTCACAAGGCAACAACCAGCTACTTGTGAAGTGAGAGTCGTCTGAGCCATACACACCTGATAGGAAACAGGTGAAATTTTCAAATGCTTCTCCTTTGCAAACTGAAGACTTATAAAACTCTCGGTACTGCCCGTATCTATAAGGGCCGTCACTTCCAACCCATTAACTTGGGCCGTAACTATAGCTTTGTTTAGGCCATGAGCAAATGCAGCAGAAATTTATGCAATAAACGCCCTATCTAAAGGCTGAATAGTCACAGAGGAGGTAATTGAACCTGATGATTTACACACATGTGCGTAATGACCTCTCTTGCCGCATTTACTACACACAGCCTCCCGAGCAGGACACTTCAGACGAGGGTGCCGGACGTTTCCACAAAAATAACACTTCTGAATCCTAGAGGCAACAGCCGCTGAAGTAGAAACTGTTTCAGAATCTAGTAAACCACTCCTATTAATTCCACATAATTCCTTTTCATCCGGAACTGCCGAAACCACAGTCACAGGCTGATTAAAAAGAGCATAAGAATCCGAACTTCTCTGAGCCACATCCAATGTAGAAGCTTGCTCAAAAGCACTCTTAAGATCCAAAGTCTTATTTTCTAACAACCGCTGGCGAATTGATCTAGACAGTAATCCATTAATAAAAGCATCCCATACCGATTCTTCCTTATATTCTTCAGCCGTCACGGCCTTATAATTACAGTTAACACTAAGGCACCGAAGTGCTTATAAATAAGTATCCAAAGATTCTCCCACCTGCTGCCTACGGGCAGATAGAAGGTGACGTGCAAATACCTCATTCTTTGGTTTAACAAAAATCTTTTCCAATGTAGAAATCGCCACTTCGTAAGTTTTACAGTCCAAAATATACTTATACACATCCGGAGCAATGTAGTTGATCAGCATATTCAGCTTATTTAGAGACTCTTGATCCAACACGCCCAAAAAGTTTTTAAATATACAATACCAATGTTTCCATTTATCATCCACTCCTGCAGAATTAGGGTCAGCATTGAATCGTTCTGGTTGAAGATATCACTCCATTCTGACATAAAGTTAATAAATTGAAATAAAGAATAGATTTGTCTTTCTAATCTAGGCTTTATTAACTTAAAAATCCGGTAGCACATCTTCAACACCCAGTCCCAACTAAAGGCTGGAAAGAACTGAATTTAAGATGGCCACCACAAATCACATGACATCAACTACCAATGAGATTACAGCATATATCCCAAGGCAGGAAACAAACAACCAATCGCAATACTTCTTACTAAACATAAAGAATAATCACCACACAGACAGAGGATGAGCTACCCCAACATAACTGAGCAGCAGTGCCAAACGAAGCTCAGACCTTCGCGAGAGGTAGTGGGTGACATCTGCACAATGCTACAGCAAGACCTGGAGCCCAGAGGAGCGGGTGGACACGCCTTACCAGTGACCGTCAAAGTCACCACTGCACTCAACTTTTTTGCTTCAGGCTCATTCCAGGGATCATCAGCAGACTCTCCCAGGTGGCCGCACACACTTGCATCACACAGGTAACCGATGCCCTCTTTGCCATCGCGCACAATTACATCAACTTCTCCAAGGATCAAGCAAGTGTAACTGTGCGTGCGGTTGGATTTGCTCATCTGGCAGGCTTTCCAAGGGTGCAGGGTGTTTTTGACTGCACACATGTGGCCCTAAAGGCAGCCCATCACAATCCAGGTATGTTTGTCAACCGCAAGGGCTTCCACTCCCTCAACGTGCAGCTGGTGTGTGACCACAAGAAGGAAATTTTGCATGTTTGCACCAAGTACCCTGGAAGTTGCCATGATTCCTTCATCCTGCGCCAGTCTAGAGTGCCTCCACTCTTCAGTCCACCAGATCAACTTTTCGGATGGCTACTTGGAGACAAGGGCTATCCCCTGAAGACTTGACTAATGCCGCCATTGAGGAGGCCACCCAACGAAGCTGAGAAGCGCTACAACTACAGCCACATTTCCACCAGATCCATAATCGAGCAAATCATTGGCTTGCTGAAGATGCGATTCAGATGCCTTGATATATCAGGTGGAGCTCTGCAGCACTTAGCAGCCGGGGTCTCCAGAATCGTCGTGGTCTGCTGTGCACTTCACAACGTGGCACAGCATCGTGTCTTGCAGCTGCCTGAGGTAGAAGTGGCTCACTGCATAGCCTCCTCAGAGGAGGTGGAGGATGAGAGTGACAACGAACAGCTTGCAGAGGTGCATCAACCAGCGGCAGCAGCACGCGAGCACATTGCTGCCCGGGATGCAAGGGGCGCACTCATCTTGGCCATATTTGCTTAGCCTGCCCAATCAAACACTTTTGCCTCGCACCTTCTTACCAGAGCATCGATAATGGCCAAGAACCTGCGGATTCCTATCACGCTGACCACCATACTGACAATTGCAAGTCACCCTAAGCCCTCAATGTGGAAGTCCCATTCGCGAAATGACACATGCCACAACTTCAACAGTTTGCCATCAAGTTTTTCTGTCACAAAATCATGGGTGGCTTTTCAAAAATAAACACAACAGAACACCCAAGTGATTACCCTTGTGACTACTTGTGCATACGCGTGCACCTATGTGGTGCTTCTCCTGTGGCTTCAGCAGATGTGGAGGCCCCTTGCTCACTTTCTTGCTGCTCCTGCCTCGACACCTTTGGCGGGCGTCCTCTGGGGTTGCGAGCCTGTGAGGGCTCGGCAACAGTCTGCTGCTCCTGTGGCTGTGGCGCCGATCTCAGTTGGGTGAGGACTCTGGGGGAGCTCTGACTGAGGGCTCTGCAGTGGCATGGTCATGTGAGCGCTCGGAGAGGAGCCCCCACTTCCTTGTTCTCTGCCACCAACATCCCTCTCATGGGTCAGCCCCACTTCAGAGCTAGCAAGTGGCTTGACAGCAC
Organism: Somniosus microcephalus; assembly: GCF_052327205.1. NCBI lineage: Eukaryota > Metazoa > Chordata > Chondrichthyes > Squaliformes > Somniosidae > Somniosus > Somniosus microcephalus. The sequence continues at coordinate 81,481,029 of NC_140993.1, read as the reverse complement.
CTTACTGCACTTCAGGGGGGCCATGAGGACCCGTTTCTACACTGAAGTCCTACTTCAGAGGATTTCCATGAAGGTTTGGTTTCTCTGCTCAATAGCTGACAATCGCTCCTCAAGAGATGTCAGTCTATTCTGAACAATGACCATGTTTTCAAGACCCTGGCGACTAAGCTCCTCCATGGCCGTGGCCATCCTCTCCTCTACTGTAGCCATCCTCTCCTCTACAGTAGCCAGCCTTACCACGGAGGTAGCCATCCTTTCCACGGAGGTTGCCATCCTTTCCATGGTGATGTGTTCATGCGTCAGCGCCTCCACAAAGGCTCTGCTCATGTTAGCGATGGACTCCTCCATTTGCTCCACAATCGCAGCGACCCTGGAGACAAAACGTGCCAGAGACTCCTGCACCTGTTCCTGGAGTTCCAGCACCGCTCTCCTTCTGGATGGACCTGGAGGCACAGGGTCGACATGCAGCGGAGCAGAGCTGGGAGAGTCCTGTGCCCTCCAATGAGGACTCTCCACTGCTGTCCCTGTTTTCACCATCTGCTGATGCTCACTTGTGAGCTGTGATACACCAGGTGACAGCTCTACTCTATCTCCCGAAGGTTCCACTGAGGTGCGAGTGTCTGCACTGGTGCTGGGTGCGCTTAATTCTGCTGACGTTGCGCCTTGAGAGGTTGCAGCTTCCTCTGAGGAGTCTGGGGGCTCAGGCTGTTCCTCCTGGACAGTGGGGAGTGGGGCTGTCGATGGTCCTGTGGGGGAGTAAAGGAAAGAGTTAGACATGTGAGGTAAATGTTGCATGCACATTGAATTGTGCAGATGATCATAAGTCAATCTGTTAGAGCATCAGAATCAATATCAGTCACTCATGCAATGTCAATGAGAGAGATGAAAAACTATTCTGTCACCAGCTTGCTCTGATGCACCTGTCTGTCCATGCCCCACTTGCACATCCTCCTCAACTCCCACGATCTCCAGGGCCGCCTCCTCTGCAGGGTGAGCTGGGCTATTTAGGGTGGCCCTCCTCCTGTCCTCGCCCTCTCCCTCTTATTGTGGGCTCTCTTTTCCTGCAATGAGGGACACAAGTGGGCTTTGAGTGAAAATGAAGGAGTGAGTGTAGAGAATCCATAGCATTGATACTTAGAAGGACACAAAGATGGAGTGAGGTGCTAAGACCAAGGGCCCTCCCTGTGTGTTGTCAGTTGTTGTCATTGCATCACAGTGATAGGGAGTGTGAGGGCTGCATAGTCGAATAATTAAGTGAATGTGAACATACAGAGAGAGGGAATGGTTAAGGGTGCAGGGATGTAAGGGTCAAGTGGGATGTGGAGGAGGAGGTTGACAAAGCAGAGTGCTGGTGATAAGAGGCGATGGGGATCAGATTGAGGGTCATGGGGATGGAATACTCACTTTTTCTGTGTGGAGAAGGTCATGAAACCTCTTTCTGCACTGCAGCCAGGTTCTGCTGCACATTGAAATGGCACTCACCTCCTGTGCCACTTGCAGCCACACAGCTTTGGTCTGTTGGGGAGGTTTTTTCCTCCCTGAGGAAGGAAATAGCACTTCCTTATTCGCTCTTGCTCCCTTGGAAGGAGTTCTCATTGAATTGGGGTGCACATTTTGGTCTGGTGCTGGACATGGTTGCAGCAGGAATCCCTCAGAAGTATTATGCTAAAGTTGAAAGGCTGAAAAAGAACCAAGGCTGCTTGCAGGCCTTAAATGCAGCTGCATAGATGACATCATCGGAGGCAAGTTTCAGCATCAAAATACTCATTGGGCCAGAGGTTCACACACGCTAGAAATCAAGTGCCCAATTAGGGCAAAATCGCTCATTTGTCCTGCCTCACATCAGAGGCGGAGTCTGGACACGACGACCACCTGACACGCCCCCAGCACGCCCCCAATGACAAAATCCAGCCCATTGTGTATTACTTTTTCCTTAGTTTCAATTGTTCTCTTATTTCTTTATTCGTCCATGGTGTGTCATTACTGGCTATTTTGTTTTTGTTTTTTTGTGGGATATATTTCTCCTGGATGCAATTGATCACCATTTTAAATGTTTTTCACTGTTGTTCTATTTCTTTGTTTGTCAGTAAATTTTTCTAGTTTACTTTCCCTAGTTCCATTTTAGTCCCCTTAACTTCAGCGTTTTTCCAATTTATTGGTCTTAGTCTAACTTTTTGTCCTTCTCAAGTTTTTTCTTAAACCTTATTATGTTGTGATCGCTATTGCCTAGATGTTCCCATATGCTTACTTCTTTTATCTGCTCTCGTTCATTTCCCATTACTAGATCCAGCAGTGTTCCTTCTCTAGTTTTCGGAGCGCTGCTCCTTCGTCAGGTGAAGGAGCAGCGCTCTAAAAACTTGTGATTTCACATAAAACTGTTGGACTATAACCTGGTGTTGTGTGACTTCTTACATTTGTCCACCCCAGTCCAACACCAGCATCTCCACACCATGTTCCTTCTCTGGTTGGGCTTTTTATATACTGGGTAAGAAAGGAGACCTGCACACATTGTAAAAACTCCATTCCCTGTACCCCTTTTGCTAACTCTTCTTGCCAGTTTATTTGGGTGTAGTTAAAATCTCCCATGATTATTATCTCCAATGATTATTATTTTATGTCATTTACTCATTTCATATATTTGCTTAACTTTTTCTTCCTCCACCTCCTTTCCACCATTGGGTGGTCTGTAGTATACCCCTACTGGCATGATCAATCCCTTATCTTTTATTTCAATCCATATGAATTCTGTTTCTAATCTTCTGCTAGTTATAGCGATACATATTGATAGAATGCAACAAAAACTATTTCTGCTTGTTGAGCAGATGTTCAAGGTGTCATAATATTTCATGTCAGTGTTACTTTTTTGGGTCTTTTCTATCCTTCTTACTCTAGAGTGCTTTGGCTCCCATTTCCTAAATCACTCTATGAACAAGTCCTAATTCGTCATACCTCAAGAGTATTTATCCCAGCCTTAAGACCCCTTACCTGAAAGGTAAGCTTTCAGTAATGCTCCCAAGATAAACAAACAGAAAATCCCGTCCATTAATTATTTTTAGCTACTGGACTTATCCTATGCCTTTATATAATTTCTCTTGTCTTTGGCGAGTGAATACAGTATCACAACCTTCAAGACCTTGTTTTAAGTTTAAAAGCATTCAACAAATTTATTTAACAAAAGATGAACAGGCATATAAAACATTATATTTCCACTCAAAGTTGTAATTCTTCTACTTAATTTAAGTACTAAGTTAACCTTTTGTAAATAACTTTTATATTTTTTCCCTTAAATTTATCATTGTAGGAGCCTCTATTAATCTAGACTATCTCTTGGCAGTTCAAAGCAGATTTGTTTCCCTTTTTGCAGGAGTTTCAAACTTCTTTGAGAGATTTTCCAATTGACTCAGACTCAAGTATAAAGTTATTTGTATATTCTAGGAGATTTACCAGGAGCGCCTGGATATTGAACAGTTGACCACTCAAATTTTAAAAGGGACTGTTGGTCAGATACAAACTGAATCAATCGCATAACATTGTTTAAAATTGAATTACTTCACTCTCAACCCTGTAGCCAATTAAATTTGCAACATTGTAACAATTTAGGCAGTGGAAGAATTTAAGCTGCAGTCCTTTTTAAGGAAACAGCCAACAAGTCAAAAGTAAGTAAAAATATTTCATTTTTGCCACGTAACTTGCACCTACTCTCTTTTTAAATTTGATACTCATAAACGCTACCGACACATCATTTGTGAGAATTGAACCAGAGCAACAACAACTTCCATTTATAAAGTACCTTAAACATAGTAAAGTGTCCCAAGCGCTTCACGGGAGCGTTATCAAACAAAATTTGACACCAAGCTACATAAAGACACATTAGGACAGGTGATGAAAAGCTTGGTTAAAGAAGTAGGTTTTAAGAAGTGTCTTAAAGGAGGAGAGCGGTAGAGAGGCGGAGAGGTTTGGGAGGGAATTCTAGAGCTTAGTTCCTAGGCAGCTGAAGGCACGGCCGCCAATGGTGGAACGATGAAAATCAGGGATGCACAAGAGGTCATAATTGGAAGAGCACAGAGATCTTGGAGGGCTGTAGGGCTTGAGGAGGATACAGAAATAGGAAGGATTTGAAAACAAGAATTAATTTTTTTTAATCGAGGCGTTGCTGGACCAGGAGCCAATGTAGGTCAGCAAGCACAGGGGTGATGGGTGAACGGGACTTGGTGCGAGTTAGGATACAGACAGTAGAATTTTGGATGAGCTCAAGTTCACAAAGGGTGCAAGATGGAAGGCCGGCCAGGAGAGCATTGGAATAGTCGAGCCTAGAAGTAACAAAGGCATGGATGAGGGTTTCAGCGGCTGATGAGCTGAGGCAGGGCGGCGCCGGGTGATGTTACGGAGGTGGAAGTAGGCGGTGATGGAGCGGATATGGGGTTGGAAGCTCACCCCAGGGTCAAATAGTACGCTAAGGTTTAGAGCTGTCTGGTTCAGCTTCAAACAGTGGCCAGGACGAATGATGGAGTCGGTGGCTAAGGAATGGAGTTTGTGGCGGGGTTTCTGGCTTTGATTTCCCAATATTTAGCTGTAGGAAATTTCTGCTCTTCCAGGACTGGATGTCAGACAACCGGCATGACAAATCGGAAGCAGTGGAGGGTTCTAGAGAGATGGTGGTGAGGTAGAGCTGGGCATCGTCAATGTACATGTGGAACCTGACATTGCACTTTTGGATAATGTCGCTGAGGGGCATAATGTAGATGAGAAATAGAAGGAGGTTAAGGATAGATGCTGCAGGACTCCAGCGGTTACTGTGTGGGAGCAGGAAGAGAAGCCATTGCAGGTGATTCTCTGGCTACGTCTGGATAGATAGGAATGGAACAAGGCGAGGGCAGTCCCACCCAGCTGGACGATGGAGGAGAGGCATTGGAGGAAGAGACTGCAGACAGGTGGAGAAGGATGAGGAAGGATAGTTTACCCTGGTCACAGTCACATAGGATGTCATTTGTGACTTTGAAATGGGCCGTTTCAATGCTGTGACATTCATTCCTGATGTGACAATGCATTGGTATTCCCATTATTGTGAATCACAATAATGATGTATGACAATGTTGTATCCTGTTAGGTCAATGCTCCATCAGAACAGGTGCACATTTTGTCATGCATTGACTGTAACCGCACTAAGGTATTGTAGTTAGAACATACTGTAAATGCAGTTTTTTTAAACTTGTTGTCAGGATGTGGGCACTGCTGGCATGCCTGCAATTATTACCCATCCCTAGGTGCTCCGAAAAGGTGTTGGGAGGTCTTCTCCTTGAACCACTGCAGTACATGTACTGATAGTGCTTCCATGATGGTGTTAGGTAGGTCATTCCAAGATATTTACCCAACAACGATGCAGGAATGGCAATATATGTCAGGATATTGTATGACTCAGGAGTGGTACTTAGAGGTTTATTGTGTTCCAATGTTGTTGTTCGTATTTTTCTCAGTGGTAGAAGAAGACGGGCAGGTATAAATACGGTTGTGACTTCTATAGTGCTCAGATAAAACTTAAGAATTCTTTTTAAATTGCGGAATAAGCCATTTCTAATGCAATAGCTTACAACTCAGATCAACAATTGGGTGTTTATCCCCTAGGTCATTTACTTTGCTCCGGACAATTAGGGATGGGCAATAAATGCTGGTCTTGCCAGCGATGCCCACATCCCAGGAATGAATTTTTTTAAAAAGGACAGCACCATTGCCACTCTCTGAAAGCTCTAGCATAGCAAGGACAAGCTAGTACAGGATCTGCACAAAAGACATTTTCAGACATTCAAAAACACTGTATGCCTTGATGGACCAGATCATTTGATCGGGTATCATCGTCTCAGTTAAGTCAGTTAATGGTATGGCTAAGTTACTACAATTAGAAACGCTTGTGTCATAATGGCCAATCAACCAGAGCAACTCTCGTGCTTATTTCTTGGTCATGGGGTGGGCACAGTTTGCAATGAAATCTATATTTGCCTGGTTGGGCCTTTGCTTTACCCCACTGCATGGTGATCCAAGAACAAAGCCTCAGCTTTACCAATATTACATTTTTCCACCTTAACCATCAACTCTGGTTTTCTCAACTGGGTTAATAGGTAGGTAACAGGGGTGAGCTGTTCCTCCTATGTCCAACTATAAATGGCTGTGTTATCAATATATGACTTCCCACCAGAACAGAATCCACCAGCTGTTGGAATGTAGCAGATGCATTTTTAATTGCTATATTGATAGAGTAGGTGATGATGTTCTGAATTTGGAGTTGAGATATAGGGCTGGATTTTCATTGCGGAGTCGGGTAGGAGGCGGGACTACAACATTTGGGGTTGTAGTCCCGTCTCCATCGAGTTCTAGCCAACCCACGCGATTTTGACTTGATTGACCTTGTTGAGCCCACCCAGCGGGCTCAGCAGGCCAATTAAGGGCCACCCGCAACAGGTGATGTCACAGATTGACATTTCATCTGTCAAGACCTTTTGACAGATGAAATATCAGCATTTCACAGCTGTTTGAAGCTGTCAAACACTGACAATCTGTATTCTAAGTTAATTCCTTCCTCTCAGGATGATTTAGAGACCTCCCTGGAACAAAAAGCTGAATGTTGCAATTTTTGACAGCTCGCAGCCATTCTGCTTTCTGTGCCAGTGAGATGAGGGACTCCCGAGACCTGAAGGAGGGAAGGCTGTAAAGGTAAGTAAAGGTTAGTAGAACTTCTTTAAACACACCAAACACACTTACCTTTGCACTCATGCACCCATCACTCACCTGAACACCGGACATCTTGACCCCCTCCAAGCACTTCATCCCGACGGTCCACCTCCGCCAACTTGGCGTGGTTTGGAGCCGTTGGGAATTCCCACTTCAACATTAAAAATAGGGATTAGGCTAAAAACTGCCTGTTAACTACCTGTTAACAGGCAGTTAATTGGCACTAATCCCCTTCCCGCCTCAGGGAGGCGGGTCCCAGTGCGGGGCGGGTACCCACCTCCTTTGAAACTGGCATAAGAACATAAGAAATAGGAGCAGGAGTAGGCCAATTGGCCCCTCGAGCCTGCTCCGCCATTCAATAAGATCATGGCTGATCTGATCCTAACCGCCAATCCACTATGACAGGACTATCTCCTGAATCTAACAGCATTAGACACACGAAAACAGGAGCAGGATCAGTCTACACGGCCCCTGGGCCCGCTCCGCTACCCACAGGGCCATGACCTATCCGAACCTAGACTCATGTCCAAATTCCTGCCCGCTCCCCATAACCCTTAATTCCCTTTTCTACTAGGAAACTGTCTATTTCTGTTTTAAATTTATGTAATGATGTAGCTTCGACAGCTTTTTGGGGCAGCATATTCCATGGACCTACCACCCTCTGAGTGAAGTAGTTCCTCCTCATCTCAGTTTTGAAAGAGCAGCCCCTTATTCTAAGACTATGCCCCCTAGTTCTAGTTTCACCCATCATCTGGAACATCCTCCCTGCATCCACCTGATCCAACCCCTTCATAATCTTATATGTTTCAATAAGATCGCCTCTCATTCTTCTGAACTCCAATGAGTAGAGTCCCAATCTACTCAACCTCTCCTCATATGTCCATCCCCTCATCCCCGGGATTAATCGAGTGAACCTTCTTTGTACTGACTCGAGAGCAAGTATGTCCTTTCTTAAGTATGGACACCAAAACTGTATGCAGTATTCCAGGTGCGGTCTCACCAATACCTTGTACAACTGAAGCAATACCTCCCTATTTTTATATTCTATCCCCCTAGCAATGAAAGCCAACATTCCATTGGCCTTCTTAATCACTTGCTGCACCTGCATACTAACCTTTTGAGTTTCGTGCACCAGGACCCCCAGATCCCTTTGTACTTCAGTACTTTCAAGTTTCTTGCCATTAAGATAATAACTTGCTCTACGATTTTTCCTGCCAAAGTGCATAACCTCACACTTTCCAGTATTGTATTCCATCTGCCAAATCTCTGCCCACTTACTTAGCCTGTCTATGTCCCCTTGCAGGTTTTTTATGTCCTCCTCACTCACTACTTTCCCTCCCATCTTAGTATCATCTGCAAACTTTGATGTGTTACACTCGGTCCCATCCTCCAAATCGTTAATATAGATTGTAAAGAGTTGGGGACCCAGCACTGACCCCTGCGGAACACCACTGGTTACTGATTGCCAGTCTGAATATGAACCATTTATCCCAACTCTCTGCCTTCTGTTAGATAGCCAATCCTCTATCCATGCCAGAATATTACCCCCAATCCCGTGATTTTTTATCTTAAGCAATAATCTTTTGTGTGGCACCTTGTCAAATGTCTTTTGGAAGTCTAAATACACTACGTCCACTGGTTCACCTTTATCCACCCTATATGTTACTTCCTCAAAGAACTCCAGCAAATTTGTCAAACATGACTTCCCCTTCATAAAACCATGCTGACTTTGTCTTATTAAATTATGATTATCCAAATGTCCTGTTACTGTCTCCTTAATAATGGACTCCAAAATTTTACCTACCACAGATGTTAGGCTAACCGGTCTATAGTTTCCAGCCTTCTGTCTACTGCCCTTTTTAAATAAGGGTGTTACATTAGCAGTTTTCCAGTCTGCCGGGACCTTTGCTGAGTCCAGGGAGTTTTGGAAGATTATTACCAATGCATCCACAATCCCTACCGCCACTTCCCTCAAAACCCTGGGATGTAAGCCATCAGGTCCAGGTGATTTATCCGCCTTGAGTCCCATTATTTTACCAAGTACTACTTCCTTAGTGATTTTAATCGTATTTAGCTCCTCCCCCCCTATAGCCCCCTGCTTGTCAAGTGTTGGGATATTCTTGGTGTCCTCTACTGTAAAGACTGATACAAAATATTCATTCAGTGTTTTTGCCATCTCCATATTTCCCACCATTAATTTCCCGGTCTCATCCTCTAAGGGACCAACATTTACTTTAGCCACCCTTTTTCTTTTTATATAACTATAAAAACTCTTACTATCTGTCTTTATATTTTTTGCTAATTTACTTTCATAATGTATCTTCCCTTTCTTAATCAATCTTTTTGTTATTTTTTGCTGTCTTTTAAAGTTTTCCCAATCCTCTATCCTCCCACTAGATTTGGCTACCTTATATGCCCTTGTTTTTAGTCGAATACTATCCTTAATTTCTTTACTTAGCCACGGATGGCTGTCTTTTCTTTTACAGCCTTTTTTTCTCAGTGGAATATACTTTTTTTGGAATTTGTAAAATAACTCCTTAAATGTACACCACTGATCATGTATCGTCTTATCCTTTAACCTATTTTCCCAATCCACTTTACTCAATTCCGCTCTCATACCTTCATAGTCTCCTTTATTCAAGCTTAGCACGCTTGTTTGAGATACAGCCTCCTCACCCTCTAACTGAGTATGGAATTCAACCATGTTATGGTCACTCATGGAGGCGGTTTGGGGGTGGGATGGGGTCGGGACCCCCGATGTTGGGATTTTACCCCCCCACACGCCTCCACGGCCCAATGAAAATCCTGCCCATACTGTTGGGATATAGTAAATGGAGTTTCACTTTACATCTTGCTATGCTATACCTGACCTGGGATGAGTGAAACTGGGTGTCAGAAATGGAAAGTGTTTGATGAGATCAAAAATTCACCTCTCAAAAAAAATAAAAAATCTGTAATATGGCAGAATCTGCCATAATCAATTATGAGGCCGTAAAATTATGAGTAAAATACTTTCAATGTCACATATAATAAAACTGAATATTTCAAGAATTATAAGAGAAAGGGAACTAGAAAGTTGGAAATAGGAACTTTCAAATTAATATACTCATATAAGGTTACACACACATACTATATATACAATCTTTTTCTCATAGTTATCTCAGACTCTGCCTACATTCTTCTCTTTAATATGTTACCTGGTTTTATCAAATTCTAAAACCTGAAGGACTCCAAAATCTGTACTGATGCATTCTGCGCCAATATCAGCATGTCATCATGGTAGCGATGCAGTCCAACACTGTCTAAATCAAAAAAGGTAAGGCAATCAGCATCGAACAGTTCTTCTAATTCTGTAACCTGAATTGTACTCATCAGTTGCTTTACCCATAATACACCTTAAAGATCAATTGGAACTACAACCTCCAGTCATAAGTTCCTTAATCATAGCTTATATAATTTTAAAAGTATTTATTACAATTCAGCAATAGGAAAAGGTCCTGTCTCTGAAATATAATTAGATGAAATATCTTTTTTTGCAGTAGCAGCAGAGGAATTTCAGGGCTAGAGGCCTTCTGGATGCTGTTTTCGACCATCTCCAGCCAGAAAAGGCCATACCATCAACATCCTGAGGGTCACTACTGACCAGAAGCATACACTATTGCCAACTCTCGTGATTCCATCACAAGAGACGCGATTTTGGAGTGAAACAAAGCTTCACTTGCGATCTCACAATGGAATGCCTAAATCTCGGGATTTTTATTTGAAAATAATATGTGATTTGCTCACACATGAATCATGTATATTTTTCGCGCATGCGCAAATTGGTGTATCCCCCCCCCCGAGATTTAAGCATTTCTGGATTCAGGGGGTGAGTCAAAGACCTCGGGCTCGATTTTTACTGAGCCATGGAGTCGGGCTTGGAGGCGTGCGGGGGGTTAAAATCCCAAAATCGAGGGTCCCGACCCCATCCCGCACCCAAACCCGCCTCCATGCCAGTTTCAGAGGAGGCGGGTACCCGCCCCACACTGGGACCTGCCTACCCAAGGCGGGAAGGTATTAGTGCCAATTAACTGCCTGTTAACAGGTAGTTAACAGGCAGTTTTTAGCCTAATCCCTATTTTTGATGTTGAAGTGTGGGATTCCCGATGGCTCCAAACCACGCCAAGTTAGAAGAGTCGGGCTGTCGGGTTGAAGGACTTGGAGGGGTCGAGATGTCGGTGTTCAGGTGAGTGATGTGTGCATGAGTGCAAAGGTAAGTGTGTTTGGTGTGTCTAAAGTGATTAAATAAGTTTTACATGCCTTCTCTTACCTTTTCAGCCTTCCTTCCTTTAGGTTCCGGGAGTCCCTCATCTCACCGGCACAGAAAGCAGAATGGCTGCGAACTGTCAAAAGTGACAGCCTGCAGCTTTCTGTGCAGGAGAGATTTCTAACTGAGTCTGTGGAGAAGGATTCGGGTTAGAAGTAAGACTGTCAGTGTTTGACAGCTTCAAAACGCTGATATTTCATCTGTCAAAACATCTCGACAGATGAAATTTCAGTCTGTGACGTCACCTGTTGCCGGGTGGCCCTTAATTGGCCTGCTGAGCTAGCTGGGCGGGCTCAACAAGATCAATCAAGTTAAAATCATGTGGATTGGCTGCATCTCGATGGAGGCGGGACTACAACCCCAAAAGTTGTAGTCCCGCCTCCAACCCGACTCCCGAGTTAAATTCCGCCCCCCTCATCTCTGCAGTCACAATCTGCTAAAATACTTGAAGGGGCATTCTGCCAAGTTGTTAGCTACTCTCTCTCATCTCTGGAACATGAATCACTTGCATGTGATGTGATAAAGACCCCAAACATGGCATTCTGCTCCTTCAAAACCGACTGACTGAAATCTCCTTAAAACAGGGATGTTTCTTCCCTTTATTTACAGAGCCACCAATTCTCTGAATTAATTTGAAGGCAGTAAGCTAATCTGATGGCTTCAGACAATATAACAAAACACAAGAAGATTACAAGTATAATTTAAAACCCCAAATTTGCTTAATGCCATGAAATGATTTCACGGTACATATTTATATTAGAAGTACACTTAGTTTGAAGGAGTGATTTTATTCTGTTTTATGGATACCTGAGGCTCGATTTTAATAGCTCTGAGGAGGCGGGTTTGGAGGCGGGTCTGTTAGGAAAATCAGAAAAAATGGCTTCAGACACCCAACCCACCTCCATCCCGCTCCCACCTGACCCGTGTGGAACCGGTGGGACAGGTAGTTAAGGCAGTTAACAGCCTGTTAACTGCCTTGCTAATCCTATTTTCATAGTGGTTTCCCATTTTCGTGCTTCTGGCTCCTGTTTCCCAACTTGTCAGAAACAGGCCAGGTTCAAGGAGACGAGTTGCTGGAGGACATGATTTGTACGCATTGGTGGAGCGCTTTAAAAGTGTCCCTGAAACATGGGTGAAATGCAAATGCAACAGCTTTGCGGTTGTAGGTATGGGATAACTTTTGGCATATCTACTGACCTTCTGACTGTTCAAGCTGACACCCATCTGCAGTGTGGCATGAACGGAATAATTTCAGGCCACTTCAACTGTGCGCTTGCAAGATTGTTGCCTCAAATGAAATCTATAGCAAGGGGATGGGAAACATTTATGCCCTCTCATCCTGGTCCTCATAATCGGAGGAGTAGCAGCCACATGGCTCAGTGCAGATCTTCCTGGGAAGAGGAGTAGGAGGAGGACGAGGGGCGCGTTATATGCCCTGTTGTGACCAATGCAGCATCCCTCCAGTTCACTGCTGCCCGTTAACCAGGGTATGCACACTGCCATGGCACATTAGCATAAGCTTACTCTTCAACCATAGATGGCTTCCATATGGCTCTGTAATTGCAGGCGACACTTGTCCAACATCATACTTCATCTCTGCTATACCCTGTTATTTCCTATCACTTTTACCATCAGCATTACAAAAGCAAGTCCTGAGCCCTCAATGCGCTTTTGCCATTTCCCATAACACATAGGCCACACAATCAACTGTTTGACATAATTTATCTTTATCACATGACAAAAGGATAATAAATCAGCAATTCAGTAAAAAAAAGAAACATCACCCAAGTTACTCCCCTTGTGACTATAGGTGCTTAATCTTTCTCTTACGTGTGCTTCTATGTGGTGCTTCCCCTGTGGCTTCAGCAGATGTAGAGACACCTTGCTGACTAGGATGCTGTGCATGCTTAGACGCCTTTGGCGGGCATGCTCTGGATCTGGGAGCCTGGGAGGGCTCTTCAACAGTCTGCTCTTCCTGCAGCTGTGCAGGGGCTGAAACGGCCATCACAGTTGTCTCTGCAAAGTGGGTCTCTGACCGAGGGCTCTGCAGTGGCATGGTCGTGTGAGCGCTTTGAGAGGAGCCCACACTTCCTTCTGTCCTGCCAACAACATCCTTCTCATGGATCAACTGCACCTCAGTGCTGGCAAGTGGCTGGAGAGCACCTTGCTGCACTTCAGGGGGACCATGAGGACCCATATCTGCACTGGCAGTCCTCCTCAAAAGGACGTCCATGAAGCTTTGGTCTCTCTGCTCAATAGCTGCCAATCGCGCCTCCAGAGATGCCATTCTATTCTGAATAGTCACCATGTATTTCTGACTCTGGCGACTTATTTCCTCCATGGCTGTAGCCATCCTTTCCACGGAGGTAGCCAGCCTTTCCACGGAGGTTGCCATCCTATCCATGCTGGTGCGTTCATGCGCCATTGCCTCCACCACGGCAGTGCTGATGTTAGAGATGGACTCCTCCATTCTCTCCACACTCACACTAACCCTGGAGGCAAACCCTTCCAAAGACACTTGCACTTGTTCCTGTATTTCACGAACCGCTGTTTTTCTGGATGGCCCCAGAGGCACAGCATGCATGCAGCTCAGCAGAGCTAGGAGAGTCCTGCGACCTCCTCCGAGGACTCTCCACTGCTGTCACTGCCTCCACCATCTGCTGATGCTCACTTGAGCGCTGTGATAGACCAGGTGGCAACACTACTCTAATTCGCAATGGCCCCACCGAGGTGTGTGGTGCTGCGCTGGTGCTGGGTGCGCGGAGTCCTAGTGACGCTGGACCCTCAGAGGCTTCAGGTACCTCTGGGGATTTGTCCGGGTCTTCATCCTGGATCGTGGGGAGGGGGGCGCTTGATGGTCTTGTGTGAGAGTAAAGGCATGATTTAGACATCTGATATTGATGTAGCCGACACATCCTTATGAGCAGATGATACAACGTGAATCTCGATGAACATCATGTGCTATTGTTTTCTGAGATGGATGAAACTCTATTATGTCACCAGCTTTCTCTAGTGTGTTAGAAACTAAGGGTGCCTAAAATGTATATGGCTACATGAATAATACTGTTTTTAAATGATAAGTTTTGGTTTCCTGGAAAGCTTGCATTAGAATTTGAGACAGTCTTTTCAATCAGTTAGATTAGGTGAAACATAAACATTCCACACGGGGGCCCATAGGATGGCCCTGCCAGGCTAACTAGTCTGTTGTTTGTAAGTTAGGGTTTTGACTTTGTTAATGTATCTTTAATTTGGCCAGTGAAGGCCCAACCTATGTTTCTTCCATTATTACTAATAACCATATCATAATCTCTGCCGATAGAATTTGGAGTTTGTTTAGCAGAACTGCTTGTGAAGATAATTAAATGTTAATTAGGAAAAGACATAGAATGAAAGGAATTTGAGGAAGCTAAGGTATCCATCTTAGAATGGGCCATTTGCTAGATGAAGGTGAGATAGCGACTGGCTAATGTGCGACAGCTCTGGCTGGGGCCATGATTAAGAGGGACAGAGCTGGGCCTTGTACTTGCTGGGTTAAGGAGGATAGAGTCAAGAGAGATAAGATGAGTTCCAATGGAGGAACCTTCAAAATGTAAAAACAAGAAATATAAATTGGATGAAGTAATGAGACCCTCTTTTTCACTCCACCGGGGTCTAACTTCTACTGGTAGTAGTAGTTACTTCCACATTTGGGGGCAGGCTACAGAAGAGGTATCATTATTGAATTCATCATCCGAGTGTGTAGGGTCACCAAATTGGGTGGTAGTAGTGACTATATTAACCTGCTTGGTTTCTACCGGGGCAGTTTGTCCTGGATAGGGAGGCGGAGGTGCAGAGGGTGACCGGAATGCTGGGGAGACAAACAGCTACTGTTGTGGCCATTAGTCGCCTTAAACCAGGGGATCCCGGTATTAACTGGGATGATCTAACAAGAAAAGCCCAGTGCAATAATAACCCCATCTGCCTCTATAGGTTAAATGGTCTTGTCAATAACGTGGCCTCAGGCTCACTCCTAAAATGAGTATAAAAAGTGACACCCCAAGGGCTTGCCCACAGATGGTGGAAGGGAGAGCCGAACAGAAGTTGCAAAGAGAAGTTGGGCTGGTCGAATGCTCTTTTGAGAGTGATCCCATGCTCACCATCAGAGGTTCTAGAGAGAGAGAGAGAGAGAGAGGCCAGAAGCCAGAGAACTGTTCACACATGCCAGCCCTCTGTCCGATCGGGTCCGGTACCAGCTGCTTGTCACGGTCGTATGTTTTTGCTGTATTACTAGTGTGTTATATTCCGTCCTAAACTCCGATTAAACACAATATACCCACCATATTGGTTTGCACTCGATCCTGTTTACCAGAGTCAAGCGAATCTCTACAAATTGGCGAGCCGAGCCAGATGTTGTTGTGTGGTCGAAACGAGTTGAGGACAAGTTTGGTCTATAATGGTACTAGACGCTCTTATCGGGTTCTAAAGTAAAAACAAAATGGCAGATGCGTATTTTAGAGAAAAGGTTGCGAACCGTCTTTCGGATAAGTTAGGGGCTCAGGGGGCCCAAGCAGTAATCGGAATAGTGCAGGGTCCTGAGAAGAGTGAGAAAAGTTACTCTGAGATTTGGGGCGAGATAGCGTCCCAGGTGGGTGCAAAGAAATGTAAAGTTAAGGAAGCCAGAAATAGGCTGGCTTACGCAGCCCACTTGTGTGCTGTTCGCTTGGGAGGCGAAGTTGTACACCTGAAAGAGAGAAATGCACAACTTGAAAGAGACTTACAGGACTGGCAAGGCCGACACGCCACAGTCTGTACACTTCTCCATCATGAACAAGCCTTGGCAGATGGGGCACGACTTGCCTCAAGACGCCACCATCAGGTGTTTGAGGATAACAAGGCTTTAAAAATAAACAATGAATCCCTGATCTCACAACTTGAGGACACCAGGGGAGCCTTGAGAGAATTACTTGAAAAACCTCCTCTGGTGAGCACTGACCATACTCACTGCAAATTAAAAATTATGGAATTGACGGGAATGCTGGGGAGACAAACAGCTGCTGTTGCGGCCGTTAGTCACCTTAAACTAAGGGATCCCGGTATTAACTGGGATGATCTAACAAGAAAAGCCCAGTGCAATAATAACCCCATCTGCCAAAATAGTCCCTCACCCTCTGCACCTCCGCCTCCCTATCCAGGACAAACTGCCCCGGTAGAAACCAAGCAGGTTAATATAGTCACTACTACCACCCAATTTGGTGACCCTACACCCTCGGATGATGAATTCAATAATGCTACCTCTTCTGTAGCCTACAACCTGCCTCCAAATGTGGAAGTAACTACTACTACCAGTAGAAGTTTGACCCCGGTGGAGTGCAAAGCACTAGCTGAAGAACTGGGGCCAATAAACTGGGGGACGAACCCAGTCACCCTAACAAGTGATTGGGGTACATTCCGTCACTGTCACCCTGAGTTAGAGTTGACAGACTTAAAACAAGTTCTGTTGTCATGCATTTCACGGAAACTCAAGTTACCACTTTCACAGGAAATCTATGATAAAATCTATGGTGGGATGTTATGGATTCAGTTTGTTCCCGTTTGGGCATGGACGCAGTTAATTTCACCCGTGCGGCTGAGGACGCCCGACAAGAGGCTAATGAGCATCCCGTAGCCTTTGCAAATTGATTGCATGATTTGTACAACCAGTCCCAGAAAAACCGTAATGGTCAAGAGTTTTGGGACACGGAGGGATTTAAGCTGTCTTACGTTGATGCTCTCTTACCCCCCATAAGGGACGCTCTTGGTATTACTGTTCATCAGGGAACCCCGTGGGCTGATCTGAAGGACGCTTGCATTCGAGCTTGGGACTGAGTTAAATCGTCCCTCACCCCTACTGAGTCCAAAGTGTCAGCGGTGGAGGGTCCTCTGACACCAAAAACCCCTCACCAGTCAGGCGACAAACGCCACGTAATCTGTTATAACTGTTATATGCCTGGACACTATGCTCGCGACTGCCGCAATAGTCGACATCCAAATAATGGCCAACGCTACCAACCCCCAATCCATGAAGATAATGGGTCTGATTTGAACTCTGTGCAGCAGCAGCTAGAACACCTTTCAGCGGTAGTTTAGGCCATGAAGCACAGTCAGGAGGGGCGGGGCAAAACGTTTCGGCTGTTTCTCAAAGCGGAGTTGCACTCCCAGACTCACAGCCCCAGTGATGGTCAGAGGCCTCCATGGGGACCATGTCTTCTCCCATCTGATACGGGGAGGACGGACGACCCTTTGTCCGGGCCACTGATCATGGAGGCCGCTGCCATGTTATGCTTGTGGATTCGGGTTCTGCCGTGACTATTTTACATGACCCTGCTCCCTTTTCCCATTCTGGCACCACCCTAAACCTCTCTGGCTTTAATGCTTCTACTCAGTTAGCTAATCAGGGATTGAGCTCCACAGTCTTATCCATTGATGAGAATTCCATCGATGCCCTCTCTCCTGTATATATGGCCATCCATGACCAGAAAGGTATCCTCAGAAGTGACACGCTGCATAAACACTGTGCTCTCCTCGACTACGCAAATGATTGTCTTTGGTGGCACCTTAATGAAGAACCACCGACACCTACTTCAGATGCCCATTCGGTATATGCAATTACAAAACCCGAGGATTTCACCCTTCGCGCGACTGAAGACCCCATGGTTAATACATTAATTCATAAAATTTCAGAGGTTTTTGCTAAGTCCAAACATGATTGTGGTAGGATGTCAGGAGATGAGGAGATTAATGGACCCTTCCACCCTCCTGTTAAGCAGTATTCCATTCTGGCTGAGAGTAAACCTTGGCCTAGAAATTCAGTGCCCTTAGCGCCGATTTTGCGGCGCTAGAGGGCCTAGCGCTGCAATTGGCGCCGGCGCCTAAATTGCCTGGGGCCCTTCCGCCGCGGTAGACCGGTAGCGCTGTGCCGGCACCGATGACGTCATCGGTGTGCGCAGCGTCCCGGTTGCCATGGTAACCCGCCCGAACTGGGAAATTGACTTGCGGCCGCCTCGCCCGTGGCAGCCGCAAGCAACGTTCTGGCAGAGGTGCCTTGCACAAGTTTGCGCCGGCGCATTAAAGGCCCCGCGGCGGCCGGCCGCTTTCCCGCCGCCCGCCTGGCCGCAGCTCCCTCCCCGGACTTCCCCCCCCCCCGGAACAGAAGCAAGCCCGGCACTTGTCCGAGGTGCCGGGCTCATTTTTAATAAGATTATCGCGGGCCGCGGCCGGGTGCAGGCAGGTCCTCCTTAAGGGAAGGAGGAGGCCTGCACTTCCCGAACCTGCCGCACCGCAGCGGGCGCCGCAGCGCCGGAATAGCGCCGAAATTCAGCGCATAGCGCCAGTTTTCAGGCGCTAACAGCTTTCAGCAGCGCCGGCAGCCGTTTGGGCGCAGAAGTAGTGAATTTTTGGCCCGACCAGCGCGACTTAGCTCCGGCACTAACTTCCGGCGCTAAAGCCGTTGCTGCGCCAAAACCCAATTTCTAGGCCCTTATGTTCGGTCTACTATCGATTCATTGTTAAAGCAGGGTGTTATCCGCACTGGCACTTTTACCACTAATTCTCCAACCTGGCCAGTTAAGAAACCAGATGATAGCTGGCATCTAACAATTGATTATCGCAAGCTTAATTCGGTAACCCCAGCTTGTGCCCCTGTTGTTCGGAAGACCCCCACTCTTCCGTCCCAGATTCCACCTTTGACATTTCAAACAGCTTCTGGAGTAGTCCTGTTAAGTCAGAGGATCAGTACAAGTTTGCCTTCACTTTTGAAGATCAAAGTTATACTTGGACATGTTTACCTCAACGCCCCAACTATATTCCACAAACAGATGGCTCAGGCACTGAAACCTTTTTCGAGACCCGACTGCCTGCTGCAGTATGTTGATGACTTTTGCGTGCAACGCCTGACAAAAAGACTCATATTAAATTAATGGAAGAGCTATTAGACCTTCTTCTAAAAGTTGGGCTGAAAATTAACCCCAAAAAGGTACAACAGTTACAGCCAGAAGTGACAATTTTAGGGGTTTCTGTGGGACAAAAGGGACTCAGCCCTGACTAGCATAAGATTGAGGTGATTCAGCATTTACCATTGCCTGCATCCAAAACCGCCCTTCACTCCTTCCTGGGCCTAGTGAGATACCAGCGCTCATTTATTCCCAGATTTGCGGAGCTAACCAAACCATTATATGAACTGTTAAAGGGTGAAGAGGACGCTGTGGCCTGTGACTGGACCACCGAACATACAATGGCTGTGTCCCTCCTTAAAACTGCTGTTATGCAAGCCACATGCCTGATAAACCCTGACCAAGATAAGCCTTTCCACCTGGAGGTGGGATCCACCGATCAGAGTCTTGCTGCTGTTCTGTGTCAAGAGGTAAATGGTAAACTTATGCCAATCGCATTCGCCTCCCGTATTTTGAATGGCGTGGAAAAGAATTTCACTGTGTGTGAGCGTCATCTGCTAGCCACTTTTTGGGCAAACACTTCACGTTTATTACTGAGCTGAACAAAACGATCATACATAGCCCCCACACCCCTTTGAATCTTCTACTTAAACTGGGGGACACTTTGGTCTCCTCTGCCCGACTCAGTCACTGGACACTTCTGTTAACTCAGAGAGATTTGGAAATAATGCCAAGGCAGACAACTCTACTACCTCAGCTCCTACTGTATGAGGGGGGGAAGCCATGAGTGCCCCCTTCCACCACTGGAGTTCGACCATCACCCCGTCTCTCCTACTCTGCTAAGTGACGCCCAGAACGTCTACATTGATGGGTCATCCTATCACCGGGATGGAAAGCCTCTTACTGGATTTGCAGTAGTCATGCCTGACCGAGAACTTAAGTATAAATGCATTCCCCACTCTGCCCAATATGCTGAAGTTGCAGCCCTGGTGACAGCAATCCAAATGACTAATGACATACCTGTTAATGTCTGGTCAGATAGTGCCTATGCGATTAGCACTTTGTTATCTTTACCGCTGTATGCTAGGAATAATTTTTGCATTGTCGATGACAAGAACCCTGCTCCATGCAGACCTCTTTGCTTCCCTTTGGGATGATCATGATCAGCCCCTGTCTATGTTGATAAGGTGAAGTCCCATTCACGTTCTTCAGATGTACATACCCAGGGTAACTCACAGGCAGATCATGCTGCCAAGGACGCCACCGTTAATGGTGACCTCTGGCAAGCCCCTACCCCTCCCTTAAGATCAGTCTCTCGAGTATCCAAGGTGGGGACATTGACCTCCCTTCCCTCCAGTCCAGTTATTCCCCCTATGCAGTTATTATTGCATGACATCAGAATGGATGTCCGTTACCTCAGCCCACTCCATGGGCTGCAGACACCCAGTTGGCTTCGGATCAGTCTGGGGAAGCTGCTCCCCTGTTAATATACAACCCCCGCTTGCGGTGGCTATCATATGATCTCTCAGTTGTCTGTGTTCCCCCATCCATGGCACCCAAAATTTTTGATCTCCTGCACTCACACCTGGTAGGAGAGCACTATTCAGCTGATGCAGCTGTTCAGAAACTACGCAAATTTGCATGGTTTCCCAAATGCATCACAGATGTTATTCATAGGGTGAATCGTTGTCTGCCCTGTTTTCAATTCAATTCAATTTTATTTGTCATATATGCAGCAGACGTGTGTACTGCACAATGAAATGTTGATTTTTACGAGTCCTCCCAACATTGGAATAAATATGGCATAACAATGATAAAAATACTAATAGAAAGACAGTAATAATAAATAAAACAACAGTAATAAATAATAATAAATTAATCGTTAATGAGTCTTATGGCCTGGGGGTAGAAGCTGTTTCGAAACCTGTTGGTACGAGACCGTATGCTTCGGTATCTCTTACCGGATGGGAGCAGGGCGAAGAGGTTGTGGCTGGGGTGACTCGCGTCTTTAATGATTCTCAGGGCCTTCCCCCGGCACCTCTCGGGGTAGATATCCTGCACAGCAGGTAGTTTAATTCCTATAGTGTGTTGTGCAGCTTTTACTACCATCTGTAGAGCCTTGCGGTCTGTGGCGGTGCAGTTGCCATACCAGGTAGTGATGCAGCCGGACAGGATACTCTCAATGGTGCACCAGTAGAAGTTGGTGAGAATCTGGGGGGCCATTCCAAATTTCTTCAGTCTCCTGAGGAAGAACAGGCGTTGGCATGCCTTCTTGGTTACAACGTTGATGTGATGAGACCACGTTAAGTCCTCCGTAATGAATACACCCAGGAATTTGAAGCTGCTGACCCTCTCCACCTCAGGCCCTTCGATGTAGATTGGGGTGTGTCCCTCCCCCTGCCGCTTCCTGTAATCCACGATCATCTCCTTTGTTTTGCTGATGTTGAGGGAGAGGTTGTTGTACTTGTACCATTCTCCTAGGGCTCTTACCTCCTCCCTGTAGCCTGTCTCATCACCATCTGTGATCAGGCCTACAACGGTAGTGTCATCAGCAAACTTGATGATGGAGTTGAAGTTGTGCGTGGCCACGCAGTCGTGAGTAAACAGGGAGTACAGAAGGGGGCTGAGCACACAACCCTGGGGAGTTCCCGTGTTCAGGATCAGTGTGGAGGAGGTGTTTCTGCCTATTTTCACCACCTGGGGTCTTCCCGTCAGGAAGTCCAGGATCCAGTTGCATAGGGAGGTGTTAAGTCCTAGCTCACTGAGCTTGTTGACAAGCTTGGAGGGAATAATGGTATTGAATGCTGAACTATAATCAATGAACAACATTCTCACATAGGTGTTCCTCTTATCCAGGTGTAATAAGGCAGTGTGCAGTACAGTGGCGATGGCGTCATCCCTAGATCTGTTTGGGCGGTAGGCAAATTGGAGTGGGTCCAGTGTTTACAGCACAATCCAAGTGCCCACACTAATCAGGCACTGTTGCGCAGTCCCCCTCCTCCCGATGGGCCGTGGACCCACCTTCAAATTGACTTCATAGGGGCTCTACCTACAGGACCTTCTGGCTTGCGGTATTGTCTGGTTATAGTTAATAAATTTACTAAATGGGTGGAGGCTTTTCCATGTAAAACAAACACTCGCCTTCTATTGGGTGAGGTGATCTGCAGGTGGGGAGTGCCAATTCAAGTTGATAGTGATCAGGGATCACACTTTACCGCCCAAATTTTTACCAAACTACAATGGATAATGGGTATCTCGCATAAACTTCACATCACCCATCACCCACAATCATCTGGAGTGGTGGAAAGAGGAAACCAAACTCTGAAAACTATGTTAAACAAATTTTGTGCAGATCACCCTACCAAATGGTCCAGTATGTTGCCAATGTGTCTAATGGCTATTAGATCCACCCCGCATAACACAACAGGTATCTCCCCCTACCAGGCTATGACCGGGCAACTAATGCGAATGCCAGCCCACCTGTTAACCTCTTCAGCCACACCCTTAGTACAGGGAATTGCCAACCAAAAATGGTTTGAAATGGTGCTGGAAAACATAGAACAAACTAACATGTTTGTAGCTACACAAACAGGCAAATCAAAAGACCAGGCAAAGAAATACTTTGACAAGAAAGTCTGACCATTTGAATATCAAGTGGGAGATGTTGTAATGATATTAAACTATGGGAAGAAGCAACATTGCGTCGAACCAAAGCGGAATGGCCCCTTCCTGATTATTGACAGGGCCAGTCCTTCGGTTTATCTGGTGCAATTCCCTGGGAAAAAGGGGAGAGCCAAGATAGCTAACTGGTACCATATCAATCAGTTGAAAACTGTGAAAGAATAAGTATTCCTGGTTAGATGATAAACAGTAACTTTCTTCACAATATCTGTATTCTTTGTTTTGTATCATTGTCGCTTGAAATATAATACTTAGTCGACGTGCTAATGATTGTAAGACTGAATTATAACTGTGACTGTAATAATTGTGTTTTGTAGGTAACAGAGTGTGGGAAAAGCCAGTACAATCCAGTATGAGCTGCCCAGTTATGTGGTACAAATCAGGTACGACATTCTCCTGTTGTCTGAGGAATTCAGTGAGCTCATGATGCAACTGAACTCCCCCCTAAAGCAATTTTATGTTTTGGAGCAAGACAACTCGAGAATAGATATTGAAATTGACAGCATCGGGGACGATTCACACTGGTGGGACATTGGGGTTTATATATCAACACACCCTTAGGTTCGTATCATTTCACATGCTCTGGTAGTTCTCCAACTTGTAATGACAGTACATATTGATATATGTAACCCGTGTAGTAAGACTTTGATGCATAAGCCAAATGTGTATCTATAAGTATGACTAACTGTACTAATGAATTAATGTCGGATGAAAATCAAAGGCAATGTAGAGGAGACCCCAGGCGGGGTAGAATTGAGACACCGGAACAGTGTATTGAACCGTCGAACTAATAATTTAGAGTTGGCTTGGCTAGTAGAGGGTCAAAAATGAGAGGTCGAAATAGAGTTTTCCTCCCTCTCAAGGTGGGGACTGTTAGATACTAGGGGTGCCTAAAAATGTATATGGCTACATGAATAATACTGTTTTTAAATGATAAGTTTCGGTTTCCTGCAAAGCTTGCATTAGAATTTGAGACAGCCTTTTTAAGCAGTTAGATTCGGTGAAACATAAACATTCCACACAGGGGCCCATTGGATGGCCCTGCCAGGCTAGTTATCTGTTGTTTGTAAGTTAGGGTTTTGACCTTGTTAATGTATCTTTAATTTGGCCAGTGAAGGCCCAACCTATGTTTCTTCCATTATTACTAATAACCATATTATAATCTCTGCCGATAGAATTTGGAGTTTGTTTAGCAGAACTGCTTGTGAAGATAATTAAAAGTTAATTAGGAAAAGACATAGTTCAAATGCTTTATTGGCATGAAAGTTTACAGAGAACCATATTGCCAAAGCTTACATAGCAAAAAGGTACAGTTTTCCAACATTCTGTAGGTGTCAATCGATTTGACATTTGTTGGGTATATACAATATTACTTTTATAACAATATTAATTTTAAACAGTCTTTCTACTTCATTTGGTATGTTCAATATTAATTTTAAACAGTCTTACTTTTAAACAGTCCTCAGGTTGTGACATGTTGTTACATATTTAGCCCCAAGGTATGGTCTGTCTCCTTCTCCTAGGACTAATCTCAATTTTGACAGATCATCCAATTCCTTGAAATCTGGGGTTGTTTGGCTTAGCTTGTTGAATAATATGTTTCTTGATGTGTTGAATTTTTCGCATTTTAGGAGGAAATGCATATCTGTTTCAACCTCGCCAGCCAGACATTGATCGCATATTCTATTCTCTCTAGGCTGCCAGGATTTCTTGTATCTGCCTTTTTCAATTTCCAGTTGGTGGTCGCTTAGTCTGTACCTGGTGAGGGTCTGTCTCTGTTTTGTGTCTCTGATGGTCGTGAGGTAGTCTGCCAGTTTATATTCTCTTTTTAGGGCCCGGTAACATTCTAATCTGCTTTGGCTTTCGGTTATTTTGTTCCAATGTTCCAGGTAGGTTTCTTTGCATTTTTTAATGATTTGGTTCACTCGGATTGGTGTTTGGACGGCTGTGTTGGTCTGGGGCTGGTCAGGGTCCGGCTGAGTACTTAGTTTCAGTAGCAGTTGACTCAGGGGACTCTTTTCTGGGTTTAGCTCTTGGGTCTGAAAGGCTTTGAAATGAAGGGTGTCTGGGGAGCTAGATTTGAGGTGATTTAGGAAGTTTAGTGCTCGTTTTTGGATGTTTATTATCAGTGGGTATCTGCCTAGTTCGGCTCTGCATGCATTTGTTGGCGTTTTTCTTTGGGTGCGAAGGATGCTTCGGCAGAATTCTGCATGTAGGGCTTCTATTGTGTGTTTTTCCCATTTAGTGTAGCTTTGGTGATTTAGCGGGCCCCATACTTCACTACCGTACAGTGCAATGGGCAGGATTATGCTGTCAAAAATTTTGAGCCAGATTTTGATTGGGATTTGGATGTTGTAGAATTTTCTTTTTATTGCATATAGGGCTCTTCGGGCTTTTTCTTTTAGTGCATTCACTGCTATGCTGAAGCTCCCTGATGCTGTAATAGTTAGACCAAGGTAGGTGTAGCTCATAGTGTGTCCTATAGTGGTATCACTGAGGGTAAACTGGTATTTGTTTTCCTGACATCTGGGTCTTTTCTGAAAAATCATGATGTTGGTTTTCTTTAGATTTACTGTTAGAGCCCAATTTTGGCAGTATTTGTCGAGTAGGTCTAGTTGTTGCTGTAATCCCTGTTCTGTGGGAGACAGCAGAACCAGGTCGTCCGCATAGAACAGGGACTTCACTTCTCCATCCAGGAGACGGAGACCTGGTGACTCGCTTTGCTCCAGCATGTCTGCTAATTCATTTATGTATATGTTGAACAGGGTCGGGCTCAAATTGCAGCCCTGCCGGACGCCTCTTCTCTGGGTGAAGAAATCGGTGCGTTTGTCTCCAATTTTGACCCCGCATTTGTTTTTCAGATACATTGATTTAATAAGGTCATAGACTTTGCCCCCTATTCCACACTGAAGAAGTTTATAATAGAGCCCTTCGTGCCATATAGAGTCAAAGGCTTTCTTGAAGTCGATGAAACAGGCGAATATTTTCCCATTTTTTGTTTGGTGTTTATGTTTTTCAATGAGGGTGTGAAGGGTATAGATATGGTCGGCGGTGCGGTGTTTTGGAAGAAAGCCTATTTGGTTTTTTCTGAGGATATTATGTTTGTTAAGAAAATCAAGTAATCTACTATTTAGAATACTGCAGAATAACTTCCCTAGACAACTGTTGACACAGATGCCGCGGTAGTTATTTGGGTCTGATTTGTTTCCACTTTTATATATGGGGGAGATTAGTCCTTGGCACCAGATATCGGGAAAACAGCCTGAGCGTAATATGATGTTGAATAGTTTGAGTATCGCACCCTGCATCTCCATATTGCTGAACTTTAGCATTTCATTTTTGATGTTGTCTGGGCCACAGGCTTTCTTTAGGTGGAGAGATTTTGTTTTTGTGGCCAGTTCTTTCCATGTGATTGGGGAGTCTAGAGGGTTTTGGTTGTCTTTAATTGTTGCTTCTAATGTGTGGAGTTTTTCTGTGACCTGATGTTGACTTGGGTTTGTTTTGTTTTTTGGGATGTCTTTGTAGAGGTTTTCAAAATGTGTTCTCCAGATGTCGCCATCTTGGATTGGTAATGCTTGCAATTGTGTTGTACTCAGGTTATTCCACATTTCCCAGAATTGTTTTGGATTGGTGGAGTTTTCAATTTCTTCGAGTATTTTGTGAGTATAGTTTTGTGTTTTGTTCCTAATGGTGTGTTTATATCTTTTGAGGGTTTCATTGTATCTAGTACGTAGGTCCGGATTGTTTGGTTGCCGATGCTTTTGGTTTGATATTTTTCTCAGGTCTTTTCTGGCATTTTTGCATTCGTGGTCAAACCATTTCATATTTTTATTTTGTCTTTTGTGATGCTTCCTCTTCTGTTTCACGAGGTCGGCTTTTACAGCTGCCTCATGGAAGATCATATTTATATCCTCTATGGCCGTGTTTACACCATCTCTGGTGATCTCATATAGATTTTCTTTAAATTTTGAAATTTTACTTGTGAGATCAGGTGAATTTAGTGCTGTGATGAATTTATCTCCACTGTCTGGGGCCCATCTGTATGTCTGGTTTATTTTATGTAGCTTACTGTGTTCCTTTTTTGTGTCTGTAGTTTGGGCAGAAAGTTTAAGGTACACATTTATTTGGTTATGGTCTGAGAGGGGGGATTGCTGCCTGACAGTGAATGCGTTGATATCGCAGGGGTCCAGGTCAGTGATTGTATAGTCCACCACACTAGACCCAAGAGTTGAGGAGTATGTGAGTCTCCCTTGGGAGTCCCCTCTGAACCTACCATTAACTATGTACAGGCCTAAGGCTCGGCAGAGTTGCACTACCTCCCTACCGCTTTTATTTATTTCACGATCAAGGTTGTTCCGATTTGCGATGGCTGGTGTGGCATCTAAAGGGGTCTGGCCAAACACATGGTTGTTTCCCTGTGGGTCTATGAAGTCAGGTTCACAACCGGTCCTTGCATTTAGGTCCCCACATATTATCACCTTTCCTTGGGCCTGGAAATGGCTGATTTCCATGTGGAGAGTATCAAATAACTCCTCTTCGAAATATGGCGAATCTATTGGAGGTATGTAGATCGCACATAAGTAAACATCTTGTTTTGCTATTCCTATATTTTTATCTAGTTTTAGCCATACGTGTGATTTCCCCTGTTTTACCGGTGAGATGTGTTTGTCCAGTTCTCCCTTATACCACACCAATATTCCCCCGGAGGTTCTGCCCTTGCGTGTTTTAGTGTTCTTTACTGAGGGCACAATGATTTCATGGTACATTGGAGGACAGTGGGTCGGCATGTCCTTTTGGCACCATGTTTCTGTTAACACAATTATATCAATGTCTTTTATAGCTTTTAGGAATTCAGGGTCTGTACTCTTCATCCCAAAAGTTGAGGAGCGGAGGCCCTGGATATTCCAGCAGCTTATGTGGAAAGAACGCATTTATATAGTTCAATAAAACGAAATAAAATGGACCTATTTTGTGGGATGAGTGTGGAAACACTATTTTCTATAATGCTAAGTGATGATTTAGTATAAATTTCATGAGGCATGCACATATATCTATCTAATAATAGTAATAATACTGATAAGATAACAATAATGATAATGATAAATAACAATATTAATAATTTCTCCGGCTTTCTATCAGGCTGTTCAGCATCGTCATGATCTTTCTCAGTTCTTGGTCTACAGTCTGTGGTCTAGAGGGGGGTCTTGGGTCAGGTATAAAAGCACGGTTCTGTTGTCGGTTTTGTAAAGGGGGGTGGGGGACATTGGTGGTCCTGTTTGGGCTCCCAATGGTAGGGGGGGTGGGAGGGCTGCGTCTTTTGGCAGTGTTTATGAGGTTTCTTGCGAAGACCCACATCCGCTGTTTGAGTAGATGTATTTCGTCATAGAGGTCCCTTGTGTTGATGTTTGGATGATGGGCCAGGGAGACGTTGGGGAGGACAGAACATCTCGTGTCGATCTCCCTGTTGGTGTTGTGGATTATATAGGCTGGGGTGTCCTTTCTGGGCAGTAGTGTGGAGATCACGATCCGCGCCTCGGGGAATTCCCTGCTGGCCTTTTCTGCCATCCTGCTCACCGCCCAAGCCGTGCCTTCCTGTAGGGTGCGTAGGTCGTTCGTGCCTGTGTGGATCACAATCCATTTGGGGCTTCCAAGGGATTCTTTGTTCAGGATCTTCATTGCTTGGCCTGTGTTGCTGCACCATTTTTTCAGGACTTGATGGTCTGGGAACAGCCTCTGGGGGTCCAGAAACTTTCCGTTGGAGTCGGTCAGCAGGACCGCCTGAGGGGCTGGTTTTTCAGACTGGGTAACAGTAGTCTGGGTAGGACTCGCCTGGTGGCTGGTTGTTGGCTGGGTTTCTGGGATATGTTGTGTGGCAGGAGCGGGGTTTGGGGCTTTCGGTGTGTCCTCGTTTGGGGGGGTATCTGTCGGTTTTTGTGTTCCTGTGTGTGAGGACTGGGTAGCAGTAGTCTGGGCATGACTCGACTGAGGGCTGGTTGGAGCGGGGTTTGTGGCTTTCGGTGTGTCTTCGTGTGGGGTGGCATCCGGCGGGTTCTGTGTCCTTGTGTGTGTAGTTTTTGTGTCCTCAGGTTTTTGGACCTTAAGAGGTTTGTGTTGCCTGCTGAGCCTTTCTATGGTCTCCTTCATTTTGTTTAGTTGAGTACGGAGTTCTTTGATCTCATTTCTTTGCTCCTCTATGGTCTTTCTCAGCTTGTGGATGGTGGACTCGTGTTCCGTTTTTAGCTGTTTGAATTCCTCCTTCAAATTCTTGGCCAGTGTTTCTCTGTATTCGTTGAAATCAAGTTCTAGTTTGGCCAGATTCTCTTTCATCATTTTGTTTTCGTTGAGAGGTGTGGGGGGGGTGGAGATGTACAGGGAGGTGTTTTCCTCTGCTGGTCTCTCTTCTTCTTCCTCCACTTGGCTCTCATCCTCTGTTCGACTCTCTTTTGCTTCCTGTCCATTGGTCCTCTTTGTGTCTGCCTTAGTTTTCAACTGGGGGAATTCCTTTTCGAAGGTGTCCAGATTTTCCACATTCCCCTGTATCATGATCTTTCTATTTTTGTTGTAGTAGCTTATGGTTAGCAGGGGGTCATCTTTATCTAGGTTTCCATCTTTACATATTTTCAGTCTGCCTCCACTGCCAATACCTTCACTGGAGACGTATGTGTAGTGTTTTTGTAAAGTCTCCTTCCAGGAGGTGACGTATTCGGTGTAGAATATGAGGTTGTTCTTCAGCTTAGTCCCTTTGTGTGTGGTATAGTCCACGTAGAGGATTTCTGGGTTATTTTTTAGTGTTGTGTACTTGTATTTTTCCTTTGCTTTATTTTTTGTGCATTGCTCAGGATATATCATTTCCCTGCTCATTGTAGTCGTTTGTTTTTTGTCTCAGATAGATAACTTTTTTTTTTCTCTTTTTTGTGTCGTGTTCCACCTCAGCCCACTTTTAGGTCCAAAATTGGGAGTTTTTCAGGGGTTCATCTTTGATATAGCTGCTCTTAAAGGTTTATCTTTCTCTTTTTCTCACAGGCTCTTGGTTCGGGTAGTTTATCATTTCTCTCGAGTTTCTATTCCTTTTCCTCGCGGGTTTGTTGTTCTTTTTCCAGGTTTTTTTTTTTTTTTTCGAGCTAAATTTAAATAAAATTAAACTTTTTCCGAACTAACTTTAACTAAAATGGAACTTAGGTAGAGTTAGGTAAAACTTATTTCTCCGGCTTTTTCTCTCCAGCTGGTGTTTCCTCTCCTCTCTCTCACGCTCCGTCTCTCTCTTTCTAGGTGCAGTTACCTCTCTTTGCTCCTTTTCTCCTTTCAGCCGTTTCCCTTCGTTCAAATTTCGCGCTCTCAGCTCTCAGCTCCCAACGCTCTCTCCGGGCTTCTGCCCTGGCCCCAGCCCCTCGGCTCGGCTGTGCTGTCCCGGCCCGGTGTTTGTCCGAGTTTCTCCGACCCCGGAGTTTCTCTGGTTTCAGGCCCCGGGCTTGCTCGCTCTCCAGGCCCGACCCGATCCGGCACCCCTACCTCTCCACTCGCCTCTTTGACTGGCTCGGGCCGCTCCTCCCGGTCTGGGTCTACTTCTGTTGCTGCTCGCTCTCCTTCTCATAGAATGAAAGGAATTTGAGGAAGCTAAGGTATCCATCTTAAAATGGGCCATTTGCTAGATGAAGGTGAGATAGCGACTGGCTAATGTGCGACAGCTCTGGCTGGGGCCATGATTAAGAGGGACAGAGCCGGGCCTTGTACTTACTGGGTTAAGGAGGATAGAGTCAAGAGAGATAAGACGAGTTCCAATGGAGGAACCTTCAAAATGTAAAAACAAGAAATATAAATTGGATGAAGTAATGAGACCCTCTTTTGGGGAGGGCTTTCGTCCACGTCCAAGAGCCAGGACAGAGAACTTGATCTGTCATTGGTTGATGAAGTTTTGGAGGAACCTCTATAGGTTAAATGGTCTCGTCAATAACTTGGCCTCAGGCTCACCCCTAAAATGAGAATAAAAGTGACACCCCAAGGGCTTGCCCACACAGACTGTGGAAGGGAGAGCCGAACAGAAGTTGCAAAGAGAAGTTGGGCTGGTCGAACGCTCTTTTGAGAGTGATCCCATGCTCACCATCAGAGGTTCTAGAGAGAGAGAGAGAGAGAGAGAGAGAGAGAGAGGCCAGAAGCCAGAGAACGGTTCACACATGCCAGCCGTCTGTCCGATCGGGTCCGGTACCAGCTGCTTGTCACAGTCGTATGTTTTTGCTGTATTACTAGTGTGTTATATTCCGTCCTAAACTCCGATTAAACACAATATATCCACCATATTGGTTTGCACTCGATCCTGTTTACCAGAGATACGTGAATCTCTACAAGTGTGCCTGTCTCTCCATCGTCCACTTCCAGGTCCTCACCACCGCCAACAATCTCGTTTGCAGCCTCCTCAGCACTGGTCAATGTTGCTAGGCTAGTTGTTCCTCCTCCAGTCATTGCTCTCTCCCTCTTATTGTGGGCTACCTTTTCCCACAAGGAAGGACACAAGCAGTTTTTCAGCCATAGTGATGGAGTAAGTGTGAATAATCCTTACCATAGAAGCTTTGAGGGAGACGAAGATGGGGTAAGGTGCCAAGAGGAAGCTAGCTCCCTGTGCATTGTTAATTGTTGTCACTGCATGACAGTGAGAGCGAGTCCAAGGGGTCTATAAGGGGTGGTGCGTATGGTCAGCTTTGCCTCTAACTCCCTGAGCAGTTTGAATCGCTCCCATTCCCTTGGTTCTAGACTTTGGACTTATTTGGGGGTTGCAATGAAAGTGCAACGGACACCTGAGTTGGTCAAAAGAATTGAGATTTTTATTTTGAGACAGGAAAATATACAATACAATAAAATTTATACTCTAAAAGGGGGAACACTTCGGAATATGCGAGGGAGAATGACAATAGACAAAAATACCTTACCCTCCCAATCCCACTACACTAACTAGGTTGAATTCCAGAGGACCAGGAAATGCTCACCAAACGACTTTCTTGACAGGTTGTAGAGGTTCGCGATTTCGAAGTTCTCTTTAGTTGTGGCGGTTGGGGCCTGCCATACCCCAGACGTGGTGGAAGACTGCAACTGCGTTGGGTTTTCAGTCTTCGCCTGTCCGCTGATGCGGTTGAATGCGTAGTTGGATTTATTGGGTAAGTACCCAATTTCCTTTGGTTAGGTATAGTTTTTTTTTTTAAAGAGTCTTTTGTGTCAAATCTTACCCAGGGGTAAGTCAGGGTAGCTTGTAAAATGGAAACAAACTTGCTAATTTTCGACTTCTTGTTGGTTGTTGGCATGTATTGTATTATTCATGTACTTGATGGCCCTGTGGGTTTTCGGCGGGAACTGTCCTTCCGTGGGCCTATTGTCTTTATGTAGAATGACTGGGACAGTCCAGAACATTCTCAGACAATCTGGCCTTTTCCAATACTCAAACTGTCTGTCCCACAGTGTCCAACCCATTCCTTTTGTTGCAGCTTTTCCACAGGCCTGTACATGCCTTTTAAACTGGCAGAAATCCTGGGGTTTTGATTTTAAACCCCTTTTGGCCCAATATTCCTTCAAATAGTCCAAAATCTCTCCTTTTCTTACTTTGGGGGGGGGGGGGGGGTCTGTACAAATTTTGCGAGCCTTACAGGTCCATAGGTAGGATGCTGAAGTGATTCAGTGCAGAGACAGAGATGGATAGGAAAAGGGGCAAGGGAAGTAAGAGAAAGATGGGATGTTAAGGAGGAGGCATACAGCGCAGAGTGCTGGTGATGAGAAGAGAAGGGAAGCAGAGTGAAGGCAAGTGTGATGCGATACTCACTTTTGATGTTTGCACAAGATCAGTAAACCTTTTCCGGCACTGGATCCATGAGCGTGCATAAATGGAACTTGCGCTCACCTCCTGAGCAATGCGCAGCCAGGCTGCCTTGGTCTGCTGAGGAGGCTTCCTCCAGCCATCAGGAGGGAAGAGAATCTCCCTACGCCCTCTGACAGCATCCACAAGAGCATGGAGGGAGTCATCATTAAAACGAGGAGCTGCCTTGCCTCTGGAAGAAATCATAGCATTTAAATCAAACCCAGGAAACCACAATAGAAAGGCTTAGGCTGAATGGCAGCTTTAAAAGCAGCTGCTATTATGACATCATCAGAGGCAGCCAGCCGACCCGATCCCACTCATTGGACCGGCCAGTGCGCCTCCATGAAATTAACAAGCTTATTGAATCAAAATCGGACATCAGCAGCTGATCCCGCCGGAAGCGGCTCCCGAACCCGCCTCGGGAATTCAAATCGAGCCCAAGCTGTCAATTCTCTCCTTGGAGTTGCAGTATGATAACAGTCACATTAGAAAAAAATTACAGTTGTGATGTTATTCTTGCAAATACATTGTAGTTTATTGTATGGAAATCCTTTGTGCATTATTTCATTTTATATGATGCATATGCAATTGTGATGAGTGGACTAAACTTGACTTTCTGTTTTCCTCATTATATATTCTGAAGTACAGCATGGTGAGTTTTAAAAAGTAACAGTTTGAATAGAGAGATTACAATTGTAGAGGATAGTTTAATGCACTTCCTATTATGTTGTAAGAGTTAGATCATGCTGCAGATGTGAGGCTGGACGAAGAAAGTAGCATAGAAATCAGTCCCGGTTAAACACAAATCTCTCTGGGGAACGGTTCTCAATAGATAGAAGTGTCCCCGATTTGCCCATTCCCGATTTTAATTGCTCCACCATTGGAATTCACTCCCTAAACCTCTCCGCCTCTCTACCCCTCTTTTCTCTTTTAAGACGTTCCTTAAAACCTCTCCTAATATCTCCTTACGTGGCTCGGTGTCAAATTTACTGAGAAAGAGAGACAGAGGTTAGTGATGGCCGAAAGCGCTTCCTGTCCGGGAGCAAAGGTTGTAGAATGTGCTTCCTGTCCGGGAGCAAAGGTCAACGAGGGGTCAGGTTGGGAAAAAAAGTAGCAACTCATGATTTCTATACCAAATTTCCTGATTTTTAAGAGTTTGTCTCCTGATTTATGAGGCAGTGGGGTTGGCAATAATGAGCTTAACTGGACCAGCAATATCAACAAGAGGGTTACCACAGCAGGGCAAAGGCTGGGTATTCTGCGTTAAGTGGCTTACCCCGTCCTCTCAAAGCCTATCCACCATCTGGAAGGCTCAACTCAGGAGTATTCACCACTCACCTGGATGGGGCAGCTGCAACACTCAAGAAATTCAACATCATCCAGAACAAAGGAGTCTGCTTGATTGGCACTCCTGCCACTGGACTCAATATCCACCTCTCCACCTTTACAGTGCACTGTGGTCGTCATATGTACTATCTACAAGATACACCACAGCAACTCGCCAAGCTTACTTCAACAGCACCTCCCAGTCCCATGACCTATACTACCGAGAAGGACAAAAGCAGCAATATTGTGGGAACACCATTACTTCCAAGTTCCCCTCCAAGTCACATATCATCCTGACTTGGACATATTACATCATTCTTTCATTGTTGCTGGTTCAAAATACCAAAGTTTTCTACCTAACACCATTGTCAGAGCACCATCGCCACAAGGTTCAAGGAGAAGGCCCACCACTACCTTTGCAGGACAACTAGGGAGGAGTAACAAATGTGGCCCTGCCAGCATCGTCCACATCCAAAGAACAAAAATAATAAAAGGTATTGAGAGGAAGAGGTGAAAAAGAGAAGAATGTTGGAACCATAATCTTTGAGTTGGAACTGAAATGAATCTGTGCACAAAACTGGGCCTAATCTTGCTGGTAAAATAACAGCATGTTAACAATGCATTACGTTATTAATGTGCAAATCAGTCAGCAATTTCAGGGATGAAAAGATATGGCGAGTTGCGAAACTCCAGAACTCGCTGGTCGATTTACGCCACTCCGCCGTTTGCTTCGCACAGACGGCATCTCGCCCTTAGCGTCCCCTTTATTTTTAAGAACTTGCTGGATCTGCATATTAGTTGCCCATTAAACTCACCACAGAAACGAAGTCTGGTAATTAAAAGCACAAGTACCTATTTAACGATGTAATAATTGTTAATGCAATGCCAATAAACCTCTCTGGCCTGGAATGGGAATAATTTAAAGTGTTCAATCCTATTCCTGTATGTAGTCAAATATTGTTAGATTTTAAAAATGTCAAATTTAATTTCTTACTTTTACTTTCTGTCGCTTTTTTTCCCTCTCTCAATTCAATCTTTCTTGCCTGCTCTTTATTTCCCTTTATATACCTGACTTGACTCTAATTCACCCACTCCAAATCATCCTTCTTCTCTGTCATTCCTGTCTCTTTCTCAATCCTTAATTCTCATTGGCTAAGGAGATACACTGTTGGTCCCAGATGCCCCATTGCCCTTGCTACGCCATTATCAGCTCATACTTCCAGCAAGTTACAGCGTAAAAAAAATTTGAGCTGAAGGGTGCAGAAAAAATAGGCCCCGCTCCGGCAAGATCCGGTCTAATTTATCTTTAGTGCTTACAATCGGAATTAAAATATATTCCACTATTTTCTGAATCACTTAATTTGCTGTATGTATCTCTTGTTCGAAGTTTTTCTTTATCTGGATATTGCTGGAATACTACATCTGAGGATGAAAACTTTTGATTTAACGTGTTCCAGTATTCACAGAGAAGCATTGTTCTCAAAATCGCCATTAAATTCCGCAGAGACCACAGCAAAGATCGTACCAGATCTGACCTATTTAGACCTTTCTGACTAACACAGTAAAACACAAAAGACCAAGAGACCTGCAAAGAGTCATAGAAAAAAAAAGAAACCATCCTTCAGGCTATAAGCCATATGATCAATGTGAGAACTGTCCCAACTGGGAACGGGCTACTCAATATCTTTACACCATTAATTACACTCTTGCTAATCCACTCCTGTTATAAATGCAATGCTTTTCTCAATAGACTAATTTTCTTATGCCTGGAGCCATGTAGGTTGTTGTGGAAGTGGCTACAAAAGCCTTTTATCATGTGATACTAGTTACAGGTAAACTGAAGTTCGGGGCGGGGAACATTTTTGGTCTCAAACCACCATCTACTTTCTTGTAATATCTACAAATATTTAAATTTAAAAACTGCTTATTTGCAGGATTTCAAAAGCAAATTTATATTCAGAATTCAAAATTTCAACTATCGCCTTGGAATTTAATATTTCCACAACTAGAGCATCACATACTATGTTAGTATTTATTAAATATGGTTATAAGTTTGGAAGATACCAGACGATACCTACAAAATCAGGTGATCTTAAGGTGAGAAAAGTACACAGCAAGGGTAAGCCTAGTTTTGAAATACAGAGACTGGAATTTTCTCAGGAAAGTAGTCTCTACTTTAACCTGTTTTGCAGGTTTTACTGCAGATGGCAAGGGATCCGGGGCTTGGGATTCCTGGTAGCTGCAATGAAGCGGCCTCAGCCTCGGGGAGCAATCCTTGTGGGCCGGGATGAGCAGGAATGCTTCCTCCCGGCCCCCCAAGCTCCTTCCATCATCAGCCCGCACCCCCCGGGGTCAGGGATTGGGACCCCCGCCCCCCCAGGCTTGGAACATCCCCCCGCGGGGATCGTGACTCAGTCCTGGGGTTGGGGAATCAGAACCCCCTCTGGGATCAGACCCCTCGGACTCGGAAGCCCCCCCACACCCCCGGGATCAGAACACCCCCACACCCGCCCCCCCCCGGGATCGTGACTCAGCCCCGGGGTCGGGCTTCGACCCCCCCGCCCCAATATCCTGGGCCCAGCACCTGCTTGGTCCTGTGGCCTCCTGGTCCACATTCCCCGCAAGACTGGAACCTGTCCTTTACGTTGCATGTGCGTTTGTGCCGGGAAACCCGAACTTCCGGGTTTCCTGCCGTCTCCCGGTTCCCCCCCGCACTGTGCAGATGGGAAACAGAAATATCTAGCCCAGAGTGTGTATATACCTGAATTATTACCGCTATCATTAATTACCACTTAGCAATTTTTTTCTATAAATGGAAACTCTTTATCTATCAGACATCGACCCGGATTTTGCAGTCAGCGGCGAAGGAACGGCACTCGCCATTCACTACGCTGACAGCTACTCACAGAGCTTTTGCGGGCTTTTGAGCATAGACTTGCGGTTATCGGGTGTCCAATCCAGCACGGTGCCCTGTATAGGGGATCTGTGGCATCTGTGAGCAGGACAAGATACAGTGAGGCTCTTCAACCAATCAGATTGAAAAATCCTCACTGAGACACGCACAGTAAACCAAGAAGTATAAATTAGATTTAAATTATGAAAGAGAAATAAAGATTGAAAAGGAAAGTTGGGATTGAGAGAGAGAGATAAAAGAGAGACAGGAAAAGTAAAAAAAAAATTAAATTAACAAAAAAAATCTCCAACACAAATTAAATTCTTAAGGGTTGAGACTCCACGCTTGTAAAATTACATTTTCAGGATCAGAGTGGTTGTTTGGCAGTAATTATGACTGATCACAGCATTAAAAACTTACTTACACCAGAATGCACGAGCCCTAACTTTTTCTGGTGCGTTTAGTGGGTAACTAGTGGGTAAGTAACACAACTTCACGCCCTTACATTGATTTCAATGCTCAGTCTATCAGCAAGGTACTGTTATAGCATAGCTTGTGGAGGAGCAGGGTAAATCAGACTGCAACTTCTGGATTTCCGCATTTCACTGTGCATGTGCGTACTCTGGAAGTTCCTATCCGATTTACTCAATAATACCGGTGAGCACTGTTCGCCTCACCGTTATTCTCAACGCAAAATCTGGGCCATTATTTTTACCTGTATGAGAAAATATGAATTTCTGCATGGTGTCAGTGACTGCTATCTCAAGCACCATACATTTCAGCCTCTAACCTGTAGTGACAACTGAAAAATTGACTGGAGGAAAAGAGAAAGATCAGTTTTTAAAGTGCTTGTTTTTCAATAAAAATTTACATAAATTGAAATTGATAGAAACTGTCATGCTGAAAAGGGCATTTCAAAAAAAAGAGTTGTAGGTTTTAACTTCTTACGATTTTAAAACAAAATGTTTCTGACAGGCTTACTGTAAGCATTTGTCAGCAAATTTACAAATGATGATTTAAAAAAATTAGGATACTGTGGTGCTGCAGTAAATGAAACTTGGGAAAGTCAAGTTATTTGGACACTTGGAGGATGAATTTCCTCAGCGGTTTCCCACTCGTCTGCTGTAACTTTGGTGAAAGAGCCATGGAAACCCTGGAAAATTGCAATAAACTTTTACACTTTTTTCCAGACTTTCCGTGGCTCTTTTGTCCAAGTTAGCAGTGGACGAGGGGAGAATCTCTATGTAAATTCATCTCCTTGATTAGGAAAGTGTGGAATTACCAAAGTTAGGAAGCAATCTAAATTTTTAAAACAAACATAAATATTGTAAGTAAAATTAACATTGTTCTGGAAGGGTCCAAGTATTAAATAACAAATGACTTCAATGGAACTAAAAATCGGGAGAGCTGCAAAATGGCTGCCGATTCGCTATCACCCATTTTATACTATTGCACAAAGTCAAAATATACCCCAGTTTCCACAGAAGAAGGAAGGTACCAAATGCTGAAACATAACATAGAATATTCATAAAAACTGCCCACTGGAAAGTTTAAATGCCTAATTCTCCCTCTCCATACCCCGTGACACAATTACAGGAAACTCTCTTTTTACGGGCACCTAAATAACCGGAAATCTCTCTTAACCGGCAAAATTCAGGAGTAGGTTCAGGTAAGTTTTACTTCATATTAGTGGCCGTGTAACCGGGGTTCCTGGATCTGTGGCCGTGTAACCGGGGTTCCTGCACCTGTTGCCATGCAACAGGGACGCCTGGGTCTGTGGCTGTGTACGGGGCTCTCGTACCTTAGTAAGTATACCTCTCTGTAATCCGTACTTTTTGATCAACCGGCACCACATCGGTCCTGTCGGTGCCGGATAAAAAAAAGTTTCCTGTACAAGAATAATGAATTTGTTCATTAGCTTGAAAATAAAAATGGATACCTTGCACCTGTAATCAGTGTAATCAGTAGCCTGGCAGGGAAGTTAGTCTAATAAATCTATTTCCAGTAGCCCAAAGATCATGTATGATATTAAATGCTGTAATGAGCCTTTCACATTTACCATAACAAATTGTAACAATCTCCATAGCAGCATAATCCCTCCTCCCTGGCATAGAGAAATCCTATGATTGAGTGTCCATTCACACAAAAACATTTTTTTTTTTGCATTGCGAGTTCTACCTTGAATAACAATTGTACAAAGATATTTTGGACCTTCCTTTAAGTTTACCCATGGCCCTACTGGAAAATAGCCATCATAACCATGTAAATCTTTTTACACAATAACTTTTAAACATCATTTCATGTTTGGATTATACCTGGTGATTTCCATTTGCAATACTGTAAACATTTTATCCAAAAAGAATAATTACTAGAACCATGACATTTTTTTTTTCATTTTGCATTCTTGTAGTTTACTATAATTTGTCTATAAAGTTTCCTTTTCATAAACATTAACATTCATCATAGAATGGTTACAGCACGGAAGATGGGCATTCGGCCCGTCGAGCCCGTGCCGACTCTCAGTTAGTCCCACTCCTTTTTTTTGGATGACCCAAACTTTATCTAGGTTGCCTGCCATAGATAATTGCATTTTACAGACGATCTGTTGAAACAAATTGAATTGAGGTTGAAGAAGCATTGTGCTATTTTGAAAGTCATTAATTTTAATCTTCCATTTGCCAGGAACTATGTGAACCAATGAAGCTGTATTCTATTTTTAATGTGATGCAACAATGTCAGGCAATGGGATCATTTGTTTTTCAGAAGCAGACATCACAGGTGTGCAATGCATGGCTGCTCCTGAATAAAACAAATGTGAGAAAGCACAAAACCAGTAAAGGAGCTGGAAGCAAACTGGGAACTGTATTGTCAGGATGCACCTGTTGGACACCTGCACTTTATGCAGCTTGATGTCATGTAACTGGTGCCCCACCCCAACCTTTCAAATATACAAAGGCACACACCTCCTTCCTCATGACAAAATATTTTGCAAGTTAACAGAAAGCAAAATCCATACATTAGCAAGCACATTAATCAGAGAACATTTGTTCACCTGCTGTGAAAAGGATTCTACATTTAAATAAAAAGCAGGGCACTTCCACAATGCAGTACCATTTTCTACAATCTATAACAGATTGCAAAAGTTTATTACCTACGGCAAGAATGTACAACCAAGGTCATCACTTAGACGCCAGTTTGCTCCCCCACCAACAACAGAATCAATCGAACCCTAATCTTTTAAAGAACGTTGTTCCCGCTCTCCTTAAAGCAACAACGCGTCAAAATATAAACAAGACTCGCAAATTGCACAACATTGAGAAAATGGTAACATTGATTTCATTTTATGCATCCTACCAAACAGGTGACAGCCTCACTAGTTTCTCATTCTGGCATTTTGTTTGCTTCATCTGTCAACCAATAAACAAAAACATCAATGCCCGAGGGCACAGACTGAAACCTCAGCGCGCTCCTCATTCCTGGGCCCTGTGCAGTCAGGAGGATGTTTCTGGCACACACTGCGGGTGATGCAGAGAGGGAGCTGATTGTTGCTGCTGCACACATGGACCCAGTTGTCGGCAAAAAGCGCAATTTGCCAATAGCGGCTGCTCGGCTACAGCTGACAACTTGCATGATCAGACATACACAAGGGAATGCTGCACTGTCAGAGGTGCTGTCTTTCGGATGAGATGTTAAACTGAGGCCTGGCCTGCCCTCTCAGGTGTATGTAAAAGATACCATGGCACTATTTAAAAGAGCAGGGGAGCTCTCCCTGGGCCTGGCCAATAATTATCCCTCAACCAACGTCAATAACCAAAAGATTATCTGATCACACACATATAACCAGAGAAAGCATGCTCACACTCACAATACAGATAATCAGACAGTACATTGTTCACAATGCCCACACAAACTTACAAGCAGACAAAATGTGCTCACACTCACAATGTACACAACCAGAGAGAAGTGCTCACCACACACAAAACCGGAGAGCCGTGCTCACAATTACAATGCAGAAACACAACCATAGAAAGTACTATCCACACTCACAGCACAAACACACAACCAGAGAAAGTGCTGCTGATACAATACACACAACTCAGTGGGAACACTGATCACATAAAAAACAACCAGAGACAGGATTGCTCACAGTCACAGCACATATTGCTAACATAATCGCAACCAGAGTGCTGCTCAAACTCATAACACACAACCAAGTAACACTGCTCACATTCACACCTAGAAAGTACTATGCACAATCACAATAGACAGAGCCAAAGAGAGCAGTGCTCACATTCAAAGCACACAAGGCCACAGAGTTCTGCTTGCACTCACAGTACAAACACACAATTAGAGTGTAATGTATTATCACATGGTTTCTCACATGGTTTAGTGTGAGCATGTTCAGTTCGTTCTGGCCTAATAAAACAAGTACATGGACTAGCAACTCATCCTGTCTCTGGCCTTCATTTGTTCTACCCACATATATTACATTTTGGCGATGAGGATGGGATCCCAAAGCCATTTTTAGGGATCATGGAAGGACACAGTGTGAGCAAAGTTGTATCAAGCAGGGAAACAGAGTGGTGGTACCTACTTCTTTGAGAGATAGAATTCTGGATGAACTTCATACTGAACATCCAGGGATCATCAATATGAAATCAATTGCAAGAAGCTTTGTTTACTGGCCTGGATTGGACAGTGATCTTGAATCACTTGTCAGCAAATGCAGTGTTTGCCAAAATTACAGAAACAAACCACCCAAAACTCCACTGAAACCCTAGTTATGGCCAAGTAGACCTTTTCAGAGAATACATGTAGGCTTCTGTGAGAAGGCATATGATTATTTCCTGGTACTTGTAGATAGTCACTCAAAAGTGGATTGAAGTGAAACACATGGGTTCACATACTATAACTTAGAATACAGATTGTCAGTGTTTGACAGCTTCAAACAGCTGTGAAATGCTGATATTTCATCATTCAAACGGTCTTGACAGATGAAATATCACTCTGTGACGTCACCTGTTGCCGGGTGGCCCTTAATTGGCCTGCTGAGCCCGCTGGGCGGGCTCAACAAGGTCAATCAAGTCAAAATCACATGGGTTGGCTAGAACTTGATGGAAGCGGGACTACAACCTCGAAAGTTGTAGTCCCGCCTCCTCAATGAAAATCCAGCCCATTGTGTCTCTGTCCTTCATTTGTTCTACCCACATACACTCACAGCACAAACATACAATCAGAAAGAGCGCTGCTCACACATATACAACACAAACACACAAAAATCACAATAAAAGAAAAGACTTACATTTATATAGCACCTTTCACAATATCAGGACCTCCCAAAGAACCTTACAGCCAGTACTTTTGAAGTGTTCGAACTGTTGTAATGTAGGAAATGCAGCAGCCAATTTGCACACAACAAAGTCCCATGAACAGCAATGTGATAATGATCAGATAATCTGTTTTAGTGATGTTGATTGAGGGATAAATATTGGCCGGGACACCAGGGAGAATTCCCCTGCTCTTTGAAATAATGCTATAGGGTCTTTTACATCCACCTGAGAGAGCACACAGGGCCTCAGTTTAACATCTGAGGCTAACACACCCTCCTTCCAGTGAAATATATCATCTACCACCTGTCTGAGTATTTAGCTGCCTTTT
Organism: Somniosus microcephalus; assembly: GCF_052327205.1. Lineage (NCBI taxonomy): Eukaryota > Metazoa > Chordata > Chondrichthyes > Squaliformes > Somniosidae > Somniosus > Somniosus microcephalus. The sequence goes on along the minus strand of NC_140993.1, from coordinate 81,438,697 downwards.
GTTTTGCCTCCACTGCCCTACCTGAAATACTATTAGGTAATAATCATTGCATGAAAAAGTGCTATCTGACATCAGACCTGAACTTGCCTTTTGTTTGTATCTATGACCCCTTTTCTGTAGTTGGGGTTTAACTGGAAATAGTTATCTGGATTAGTCCATTCTACTCAGCATCTTGTATACCGTTATATGGTCCCTTGTCATATTCCTCCCTTCAAGGCTAAGTTTTTCCAGCCCAGGGATGGTCAACCCTTAATAGCTTGACAGTTAAAAAAAATTCTAGATTTCATTTCACAATCCAGCATTCCCAGTGAGGAATGGTGCTTGCAGGGAGCATATCTTGGGAAATCACAGACATGCAGTCTGCGATCTCCTGTCATTTTCCAGCAGTTTCCCAAGATGTGCTTGCTGTGAGTACCTCGCACACACAGCCCTCCGCAGCAGCAATGGATCAAGGAATCATCCTTTATATCTTGCAAACAGCTGCTAGTGTTCAGGCCCATTTACATTATGCTCAGGTTCTGGGAGAGACTACCCAAAGCTGGGTCTCCAGTGCCACTGAGCTTACAGATGTTGGGTCTTTTATGTTCAGGAGTGCCACCAACAGCAGGAGAACCATGCATCTGCAGCCCATAGCACTTCATTATGGCAAAAGTGCCTTCAATTAAATATTACTAGATACACACTATTATGGATATTTTCAGTGTAACTTATGGCACAGATTTTACACTGAACAGAAATATGACAACAATAAAGTCCCAGCCATAAATTTTGGAATGGAAGGTTATTATTTTCCAACAGTTGCAATAATTTAAACAAGTAATAAGTGTTAATAATAAGAAAAAATCAATAATTTCTGTTAATTAATGAAACACCAGTACTAGCGGTAATAATATTCTCAGTGATATTCTCCCTGTAACTGCAACAAAAATGTATGTGCATCGTACAAGGTGCCGTCAGGAATTTCAACATATTTGTTTTTTTACAATTTTTTGAAATTCGGTTTGTTCTTAGGTGTGCTTAAATATAACGTCATCGCCGGAGGCGCAATGCCATGGAGCACTACCGGCTACTGCCGCCGCTAACCTCCCGCTGAATTTCACGGGAGGGGTTAGCGGCGCCGTGCCTGAGCGCTAGGGGCTTTGCGCCCCCTTGGGGCACTAACGGGAGGCGCAAAGTAACTGAATTTTACCCCCTGAAGTTTGTTTTTTTGATAGTGAAGAGCTTGAAAAGTCTATCTGAAAAATAGAAACAAGTTTTCAGCAAACTTACTAAACAAACCGAAACTGTGACTAGCTTCATAGTAATTTGCATAGAATACTGAATGAATCTGGTGAATGATGCAATGAAATGTCTAGAATTTGGGAAAGCTGTCATCAGCTTACAAAGTCTACTAACCTGTTTACTGATCCTAAAGGTGATAGTGCCCCATCCATAGAAATAGTAATAAGTTTCTGTAAAGGTGCCTTAGGCTTTCATATAGAAGTCTTCCCTTGATATCCACAATCAGTGGGCAAGATGGACTCCCAGTGATATTTCTGCGCTTCAGTGGGAAGGAAAATGCTATGGTGCTACAGCGGGGAACTCACTGCAGCAACTGAAATGGGCGGGGCCAGTTTTAAAGGGGGGCCGAAGTCCCCTGAATTTGTAGGGATAAGAGTTGTAACTGGCTCTGAATGAGCCAAGCTGCTAACAATGGCAGTTGAAGGGGTTGTGAGAGGGTGTATTGCCCAGCTCTATTACCTAGCAATCCAAAAAATGCTTCCCCTTGCATCCTGCTGCCACTGTCACGATGCAGAGGTAGGAACAGAGGGAAAACCATTGGACTCCAAGCTCCAGCCTAGTGCTGTCATTTACATGCAGCAGGATATGCAATGGGCAGGTGGCAGACATCTGTAGAAGTGGGGACAGAGGAAGAACTTGGCAGTCAATTTTGGGGCAGGGATTCGATAGGAGACCTTCCCATCCCATTTTCCTCAATTCTCTGTACTAGGATCATCCTTTTCAGGCAGTCACTTAGATGAAAATCCTCCCCAATATTTTTTTTCAAGAGTTGCCCTTGCATAGGCTGCATAATCAGGGGTTAACAATGACTAAAATTGCAGTAATCTATATACTGTATTAGAATTTATGTTAGCTCTGTCCCTCAGAATGATGACATCTCAAACACAGACCAGAGCTTTTACAGGCTATAACAACAAAATTACTTAATTCAAATTGAATTTAACAAATGAGCATCAGTATTAGGTAATACTAGAACAATACAAAATCAGTTATATATATGTACTGGTGTCAGCCTTGGATCAGTGTTAGAATTCACCTCTGAATCAGAGGCTAACGGGACGCAAAGCAACTAGCGCCTGGCGCAGCACCGCTAACACCTCCCATGAAATTCAGCGGGAGGTTAGCGGCGGCGGTAGCTGGTAGCACCCCGCGGCGCTGCACCTCCGGCGATGACATCATCGCTGGCCGCAAACTTGGCTTGCGCCCCTTGACCTACCGCCAGACGCTATGCCCGACAGGGTCAGGGTGGCGTTTTTTAGGCCGGGGCGGCGATAATTAAAGGGCAGGAGCAGGGCGGTCTTTTTTTTTGGGCCACCTGCCCCCTTTGGCCTCCTCCTGCGGGGTGCCGGGCGCAATCCATCAGCCCGGCACTCCTTCCACAGCTTTCTGAAATCTACAAAGTTGAAAGGTTTGATGAGTCCTGAACACAAGGTCTCATCGAACTACACAGAATGTCAGTGTTTGGCAGCTTCACAGGGCTGTCAAACGCTGACATTTCTTCTTTCAAGAAATCTTGACAGATCGTTGACATGCTCTGTCACTGACTTCCCCCCTAATTGGTCTGCTGAGCCCGCCGGGCGGGCTTAACAAGGTCAATCAGGGGAAAATCCCGCTGGTTGGCCAGAAGATGGTGGAGGTGGGACATCAACCTGACAAGCAGCAGTCCCGCCTCCAACTCGTCTCCACTGAGAAAATCCAGCCCAATACTCCAGCTGGGACCTAACCAGTGATTTATAAAGGTTTATGATAACGTCCTTGCTTTTCTACTCTATGGGTTGGATTTTGCCAGCCCTGGGGAGGTGGGTTTGGAGGCGGGACTGCCGGGAAAATGGCAGAATCTAGGGGCGGGTACCCATCCCGCCCCCAACCTGCCTCCATGCCATCTTCCCAGGAGGCGGGTAGCTGACCCGTGCCGGGTCCCGTCTCCTGAAGATGGGAAGGGGATCACAGCCACTTAACTGCCTGTTAACAGATGAAACGACATACGCTGACATTCTCTGTAACCGGCTTCCCCTTAATTGGCCTGGGCGGGCTTAACAGGGTCAATCAAGGGAAAATAGCGTGGGTTGGCCAGAAGTCGATAGAGGTGGGACATCGACCCGACAAGCAGCAGTCCAGCCTCCACTGGCAAAATCACCCCCAAAGCCTCTGTTTATAACTTCAAGGATCCTGTATGCTTTTTTAACAACCTTCTCAATTTGTCCTGCCATCTTCAAAGATTTGTGTATCTCTGCTTTAAACTTCCTCTGCCATGTGTCTGACCATTTCACTAGTCTGGCTACATCCTCCTGAAGTCTGTTACTATCCCCCTCACTGTTTACTACATTTCCAAGTTTTGTGTCATCTGCAAACGTTGAAATTATGCCCTGTATACCCAAGTCCAGGTCCTTGATATATATCAAAAAGAGCAATGGTCCTAATACCGACCCTTAGGGGACACCACTGTATACTTCCCTATAGTATGAAAAACAACCATTTACCACTACTTTCTGCTTTGTGTCACTTAGCCAATTTTGTATCCACACTGCCACTGATCCTTTAATCCCATGGGCTTCAATTTTGCTAACAAGTTTATTATGTGGTACTTTATCAAACGCCTTTTGAAAGTCCATATACACAACATCAACCCGCTCCATTATTTCATCAAAGAGTTCAATCAAGTTAGTCAAACACAATTTTCCTTTAACAAATCCGTGCTGGCTGTCATTTATTAACCCATATTTTTCCAAGTGCCTTTTAATTTTGTCTCGGATTATTGTCTCTAAAAGTTTCCCCACCACCGACTGGCTTGTAGTTGCTGGGTTTATTCCTCTCCCTTTTTTGAATATCTTCTGACACCACCCCCATATCTAAAGAGGACTGGAAGAGCAGCGCCTATATTTCCTAAGGAGGCTGAAGGGATGTAACCTGTCACCCCTGATCCTCTCTAACTTTTACCGCTGCACAATAGAGAGCATCCTGACGAACTGTATCACAGTATGGTATGGCAGCTGTAGCTACTATGACCGGAAAGCCCTGCAGCGGGTAGTCAAAACTGCCCAACGCATTACCGGCACCCGGCTACCGACCATAGAGCACATATACCAGAAACGCTGTTTACGGAGGTCACGGTCCATCATCAAAGACCCTACCCACCGTAGCCACAGTCTGTTCGCCCTCCTGCCATCTGGGAGACGCTACAGATGCATTCGCACCCGTACAACCAGATTTAGGAACAGCTTCTTTCCCAGGGCTGTCATCCTACTGAACTCCACAAATAAACTCTAAAGCCTGCACATCTGCCAATGCACTTTATTATGGTTATGTTTATGTTAATATATTACAAGCCAAATGTATGTTGAATGTTTAAATGTCTTAATCTAAATGTACACTCTCGGGAGCTGCAAGCCTACATTTCGTTGTACTGCACTTGTGCACTAACAATGACAATAAAAGTTGATTTGATTTGATTTGATTTGATTTTTGAAGATTGTGGCCAGAGTCTCTGCCATCTCCCCACTTACTTCCTTCAGCAACCTAGGATGCGTCCCATCCAGACTGGGACTTTTTAAGTACCTCCTTTTTATATATATTTTAATTGTATCCAATTTCACTACTACCTCTTCCTTTACTGTGATATTGGCAGAATCTTCTTCTTTAGTGAAGACAGATGTAAAGTACTCATTTAGTACCTCAGCCATGCCCTCTATCTCCACAAGATGATCTCCTTTTTGGTCTTTAATTGGTCCCACCCTTCCTTTGACTACCCTTTTACTATTTATATGTTTATAAAAGACTTTTGGGCTCCCTTTTATGTTACCTGCTAATCTATTCTCATACACTCTCTTTGCCCCGCTTATTTTCTTTTCCAGTTCTCCTCTGTACTTACTGCATTCAACTTGGTTCTCTACCGATTTATGAGCCTGATATTTATCATAAGCTTCCTTTTACTGTTTCATGCCCTTCCTTTCCCCCTTATGGGAATGTGTCTAGTCTGTATCCAAACTATCTCCTCTTTGAAGGCCTCCCATTGCTCATTTACTGTTTTAACTGCCAATCTTTGATTCCAATTCACCTGGGCTAGATCCCCTTTCAACTCATGAAATTAGCCCTCTCCCAGTTGAGTATTTTCATGTTTGGTTATTCCTTGTCCTTTTCCATAACTACTCTAAACCTAATGATAATGATATTTAACAGTCAATTTTTTTCACGGGCGGTTGGGGGAGGAATTTAGTATTCCCTAAAACGGAGATTAACAGGTGAAGTGGGAGGTAAATCCAACATAGAATAATCATACATGGAGTCTGCTTGGAGCAGACTTGATGGGCCTAATGGTTTTTTCTTGCTCTGGTTTTGCCTTGTTCTTAGGAGCCTAGATCTTCTGCTTAGCTATTATGCCGGCGGAAATAAGGCATGGTGGAACTTGCACCTGCCACAGCAATGAGCCCCAGATCCCAGTGGGTTTTTTCCAGTCTGTGGATCATTTACATTTTCCCTGCAGGTTTCTTGGTCTCCACTGGGAACATGCCTGGAAGGTGACCAATGTCCCCCACCCCCCTATACAAAACCAACAACAGAACCGTGCTTTTGTATCTGACCCCAGACCCCCCTCTAGACCACAGACTGTAGACCAAGAACTGAGAAAGATCATGACGATGATGAGCACCCTGATAGAAAGCCGGAGAGGAATGCACTAAATTATTAATATTGTTATTTTATCATTATCATTATTGTTATTTTATCATTACTATTACTATTATTAGATAGCAGTATGTGCATGCCTCATGAAATTTATACTAAATCGTCATTTAGCATTATAGAAACTAGTGTTTTCACACTCATCCCACAAAATAGGTCCATTTTATTTCGTTTTTTGAACTATATAAATGCGTTCTTTCCACATAAGCTGCTGGAATATCCAGGGTCTCCGCTCCTCAACTTTTGGGATGAAGAGTACAGACCCTGAATTCCTAAAAGCTATAAAAGACATTGATATAATTGTGTTAACAGAAACATGGTGCCAAAAGGACGTGCCCACCCACTGTCCTCCAATGTACCATGAAATCATTGTGCCCTCAGTAAAGAACACTAAGACACGCAAGGGCAGAACCTCCGGGGAAATCTTGGTGTGGTATAAAGGAGAACTGGACAAACACATCTCACCGATAAAACAGGGAAAATCACACGTATGGCTAAAATTAGATAAAAATATAGGAATAGCAAAAAAAGATGTTTACTTATGTGCGATCTACATACCTCCAATAGAATCGCCATATTTTGAAGAGGAGTTATTTGATACTCTCCACATGGAAATCAGCCATTTCCAGGCCCAAGGAAAGGTGCTACTATGTGGGGACCTAAATGCAAGGACCGGATGTGAACCTGACTTCATAGACCCACAGGGCAATAACCATGTGTTTGGCCAGACCCCTTTATATGTCACACCAGCCATTGCAAATCGGAACAACCTTGATTGTGAAATAAATAAAAGCGGCAGGGAGGTAGTGCAACTCTGCCGAGCCTTAGGCCTGTACATAGTTAGCGGTAGGTTCAGAGGGGACTCCTTAGGGAGACTCACATATTCCTCAACTCTTGGGTCTAGTGTGGTGGATTATACAATCACTGACCTGGACCCCTGCGATATCAACGCATTCACTGTCAGGCAGCAATCCCCCCTCTCAGACCATAACCAAATAAATGTGTACCTTAAACTTTCTGCCCAAACTACAGACACAAAAAAGGAACCCAGTAAGCTCCATAAAATAAACCAGACATACAGATGGGCCCCAGACAGTGGAGATAAATTCATCACAGCACTAAATTCACCTGATCTCTCAAGTAAAATATCAAAATTTAAAGAAAATCTATATGAGATCACCAGAGATGGTGTAAACATGGCCATAGATGATATAAATATGATCTTCCATGAGGCAGCTGTAAAAGCCGACCTTGTGAAACAGAAGAGGAAACGTTACAAAAGACAAAATAAAAATGAGAAATGGTTTGACCACGAATGCAAAAATGCCAGAAAAGACCTGAGAAAAATATCAAACCAAAAGCATCGCCAACCAAACAATCCAGACCTACGTATTAGATACAATGAGACCCTCAAAAGATATAAACACACCATTAGGAACAAAACACAAAATTATACCCACAAAATACTCGAAGAAATTGAAAACTCCATTAATCCAAATCAATTCTGGGATATGTGGAATAACCTGAGTACAACACAATTGCAAGCATTACCAGTCCAAGATGGCGACATCTGGAGAACACATTTTGAAAACCTCTACAAAGACATCCCAATAAACGAAACAAACCCAAGTCAACATCATGTCACAGAAAAACTCCACACACTAGAAGCAACAATTAAAGACAACCAAAACCCTCTAGACTCCCCAATCACATGGAAAGAATTGGCCACAAAAACAAAATCCCTCCACCTAAAGAAAGCCTGTGGTCCAGACAACATCAAAAATGAAATGCTCAAGTTCAGCAATATGGAGATGCAGGGTGCGGTACTCAAGTTATTCAACATCATATTACGTTCAGGCTGTTTTCCCGATATCTGGTGCCAAGGACTCATCTCTCCCATATATAAAAGTGGAAACAAATCAGACCCAAATAACTACCGCGGCATCTGTGTCAACAGTTGTCTAGGGAAGTTATTCTGCAGTATTCTAAATAGTAGATTACTGGATTTTCTTAACAAACATAATATCCTTAGAAAAAATCAAATAGGCTTTCTTCCAAAACACCGCACCACCGACCATATCTATACCCTTCACACTCTCATTGGAAAACATATATACCAAACAAAAAATGGGAAAATATTCGCTTGTTTCATTGACTTCAAGAAAGCCTTTGACTCTATCTGGCACGAAGGGCTCTATTATAAACTTCTTCAGTGTGGAATAGGGGGCAAAGTCTATGACCTTATTAAATCGATGTATCTGAAAAATAAATGCGGTGTCAAAATTGGAGACAAACGCACCGGTTTCTTCACCCAGAGAAGAGGCGTCCGGCAGGGCTGCAATTTGAGCCCGACCCTGTTCAACATATACATAAATGAATTAGCAGACATGCTGGAGCAAAGCGAGTCACCGGGTCTCTGTCTCCTGGATGGAGAAGTAAATTCCCTGTTCTATGCGGACGACCTGGTTCTGCTGTCTCCCACAGAACAGGGATGACAGCAACAACTAGACCTACTTGACAAATACTGCCAAAATTGGGCCCTAACAGTAAATCTAAAGAAAACCAACATCATGATTTTTCAAAAAAGGCCCAGGTGTCAGGAAAACCAAATACCAGTTTACTCTCAGTGATATCATCATAGGACACACTATGAGCTACACTTACCTTGGTCTAACCATTACAGCATCAGGGAGCTTCAGCATAGCAGTGAATGCACTAAAAGAAAAAGCCCGAAGAGCCCTATATGCAATAAAAAGAAAATTCTACAACATCCAAATCCCAATCAAAATCTGGCTCAAAATATTTGACAGCATAGTCCTGCCCATTGCACTGTACGGTAGTGAAGTATGGGGCCCGCTCAATCACCATAGCTACACTAAATGGGAAAAACACACAATAGAAGCCCTACATGCAGAATTTTGCCGAAGCATCCTTTGCACCCAAAGGAAAACACCAACAAATGCATGCAGAGCCGAACTAGGCAGATACCCACTGATAATAAACATCCAAAAACGAGCACTAAACTTCCTAAATCACCTCAAATCTAGCTCCCCAGACACCCTTCATTTTAAAGCCTTCCAGACCCAAGAGCTAAACCCAGAAAAGAGTCCCCTGAGTCAGCTGCTACTGAAACTAAGTACTCCTACTCAGCCGGACCCTGACCAGTCCCAGACCAACACTGCCGTCCAAACACCAATCCGAGTGAACCAAATCATTAAACAATGCAAAGAAACCTACCTGGAACATTGGAACAAAATAACCAAAAGCCAAAGCAGATTAGAATGTTACCGGGCCCTAAAAAGAGAATATAAACTGGCAGACTATCTCTCGACCATCAGAGACACAAAACAGAGACAGACCCTCACCAGGTACAGACTAAGCGACCACCAACTGGCAATTGAAAAAGGAAGATACAAGAAATCCTGGCAGCCTAGAGAGAATAGAATATGTGATCAATGTCTGGCCGGCGAGGTTGAGACAGAGATGCATTTCCTCCTAAAATGCGAAAAATTCAACACATCAAGAAACATATTATTTGACAAGCTCAGCCAAACAACCCCAGATTTCAAGGAATTGGATGACCTGTCAAAATTAAGATTAGTCCTGGGAGAAGGAGACAGACCATACCTTGGTGCCAAATATGTAACAACATGTCACAACCTGAGGACTGTTTAAAATTAATACTGAATGTACCCAATGATGTACAAAGACTGTTTAAATTAATATTGTTTAAAGTAATATTGTATGTACCCAACGAAGGTCAAAATTGTTTGACACCTACAGAATGTTGGAAAACTGTACTTTTTGTTATGTAAGCTTTGGCAATATGGTTCCCTGTAAACTTTCATGCCAATAAAGCATTTGAATTGAATTGATTGAATTGATTAATACCTCTGTGCTGCTAGTTAGAGTTAAAAAAATTCAATTTTGAAAAGCAGTACCTAAGCCTATGCAATCAATTGCTCTGCGATCTACGGTATTGGATTTTTGTAAAATTAAAACTTAAAAGGGCCACTCTGAAACCCATAGCAATGCTTCACACTAGGGGAGAACAGGTGTCTCTTGTGTCCAACGTTGCTATGATAATAAATACATGGCCAGATGTATTGCTCTCCTCCCCAGCACCGTTCGCCAGCCCCCTCACTTCTGGTGAGAAAGTGGGTGAGCCGATTCCCTGGCATAACTCCAGCAGAAAACCTATGTCATATTCTTTCTTTCAATCCCTCCTGCACATTCTTTCTCTGAAAGCTCTCTGTTCAAACACCTGCTCTCTTATCCAATATTGCCTGTTGGTGTTAGAATCCTAGCTAACCCTGTGGGTTATATGACTGGAGGAAAATGATACGGGAAACTCTCGTTTAAACGGCACCTAAATATCCGGAATTCTCTATTAGCCAGCAAAATTCATACTCCGAAAACAACACCTCAATAACCGGAAATGTTGCCGAGTCCGAGTCTCCCGCGGTGGCTGAGTTAGTCAGTGGGGGGTAGTTCTCCAAACTGCCACTACTCGGCTTCTTGGCGCTGTCGGAAGTCCGAACACCTCAACAACAGGAGTTTGGCTCTTTGTTTGTTAAAAATAGCCTTGGTAGATAACCCTCTCCGGCATCCAGAATTTTTAATCAACCGGCACCATCCCGGTCCCATTGGTGCCGGATACCAGTGAGTTTCCTGTATAAGGAAGAAATGGGCACCCTGTCCTAGAAGCACCATGTTTGGGAACAAATAGAGATTTTCCTCACTGCTGTGGCATTGAAGACAGTTAAACTGAGTGAATGAAACATGCTAGGGTTGCTGCATAGATATATTCCTCACTTCCTTTGCAGTGGAGTCTAGTTACTTTGATCAAGGCCTGGTTCAATCTCATCAGCCTAGTAATTATATCAGCCCCAGCACCACCAGCTGATCTTTGCCAATACTGTATATTTGCTCCACCTTTAAACCTAAGATAAATGAATTTCTTTCAGACAGCAGCTATTAGAATTAGCCTTCACAATACATTGGCCTAGCTAAAAATTGATATAAAGAAATGCAGAGGTTTTATGATATGAAGCGGAAGTGTACTTGTCTGATGTCAAAAAACTGTTGACTGACACTCTAATAGCTGACTGTGGTTTATCATAATTTGGTAATTTCATATATATACACACACATATAGTGGTTAAAATTTTCCACACTGGCGCCTAATTTTCTAAGACCATTCTCTATTTATCCATTAATTAATCCAGTCTGTTCCATTTTAATACAGTTATGCCAATTAGTTGGTAGTCCAAGAAAATGAATTGCCTGATTGATTTTTTTGCATTTTCACAAGCAAAACCTCCATGCTTTGCACGTGATTCTGTGTCTGTGAGTTCTCAAGATGCGCTCGCTGCAAACGCTGCTCTCTGCTGGGAGTGCTGGATCGTGGAATCATCCCCGAGTACAAGTGCACCTCTAGTGTGTAAAGCTCCCAGCACCATCCCCATTAAAATACAAGCAAACAGCAGAGCTCTTTTTGCCATAATCACACATAGAAACAAGAATTTATACTGACACAACTCCAGCTGCTCCACCTCCATGTGAAGGAGCACCTGGCCTTCAAGTTGGCGCCTTCTCTTGATTCAAAACGGAGATCAGCTAGTTATTGCATGGGGAATTACAGGTGCAAATGAAATACAAATACGTGTACCACCAATCAGAGAGATATTAAATTGACTACTATATGCTACTCATACAAACACATGGCTAGATAGCATGTACTATATAATACAACTAACGCACACAACTGGAGAGCACAGCTGACACTGCAACACACATTACAGTGAGAATATTCCAATTTTCTGCTTGCAGAGAGTCATGCCCACCTTGGCCATGTATTGTGGATGAGTTTCCAAACATGTTAAATTAACAGTCAGAAAATGCTGTCCGTGTGCACCATCATTTCTGACACAGGCTGTTAGTGGGCGAGGCTCTCCAGCTGTAACACAAAGTCATAAAAATGATCCCTTATAGGTGTAACTAGAGGGGCAATTTTCTGAATTCAAACTGCTGGCGGGGAACCTCACCTGCTGGAAGTGCATATCAGAATTTGGCCAAATAGTGCGCATGATTTTCCAATCTTTTTGGCTGCCTGAATTTCCAATGTGCGCTACCAGCAGGCAGCGCCCCCTTTAGGGTGCAAAGTCAGAAAATGACCTGTTTGAGGTTAATTTGTTATTATGAACTCTGAAGCATTACAAATGTTTGTACAGATTTTTGACTTGGGAAATCATGGCGCAACAGCAATTTGATAGCATCTGTGTCTAAACCATTTTTCAACGGTCCTAGCTCAAGCTTTCTACAGATGCAGTATTTGATCATTTCAAAACACAGTCACCACATAATGCAACCACAGTTCCACAGACCACAAACCAAATAATACTCTCCCCATGTCAGTACCTAAGACTGTATATTTCTGCCATTTAACTTCCACATAGTACAGTATCACTTAATTTGATTAAATATGTCTATATATCTATCTGTATATGATTAAAATTCTTGTGCATGGTATACGCTTCCTGTATACAAACTTCTTTCTTTGCCATAATTTTAGTCACAACTTTTGTATCAACATTTAAGAATGAAAACTCTTATATAAACATTTGTAATAGAAATCCTGTTTCTCCTGGCACTACAAAAATAAAATGTATACACATTTTAGTCAGCTTTGGAGCGGCCTGCAGTGGTCTCTTTAAGGACCATTGGTTAGGCTGCTCCTTACTAGGGACCAAAAAGTGGGGTGTGCGCAGTTCTTGGAGCACACATCAATCCATGAAAATCATGTTGGAAGTCCTACAACAGCCTTAGAACCTGGACTTAAATATTTAAATAAGACTTATTCCTGTTTTGGACGGGAACGCTGGACGTCCATTTCGAGGCCCACTCAAAAATTGAGTCGGAGAGGCCTTGGGCAGGGTTTTTTTTATGTCCGTTTGCCTATCGTCCCATTCTGCAGCATAAAGGGGTGGTAGACATCCAAAAATCATCTCCATAAACTTTTCACCAAATTAATCGTATCACTCAAAATGTTTTTTGAAAAAAGTTATCTGCCATTTCTTCGCAGTGATTGAAATTTCTAATGTCCAAAATAAAATCCAAATTTTTAAAAATTATACATTTTACAATAACATCATTAAATTTATCCACTGAATTATCTTGTGTCTTTTAATACATTCAAGTTTTTACTCTCCTCAAAACCTGGGCTTGGACTTGATATTTTTGCTCAGAGTGGTGACGGAGATAGTTGAAGGCAGATACTTCAGTCTAAGCACGTCAGTGTGCACAATTTCCCAGGAAGCATCATCAGTAGCATTTAAGATAGCCTAATTATGGAATGCACAGCAGGTTAAAGCAGAGGCTTCAGGCCTCATTATAATATTTAAAATGCCAACCCGCCTCCTGACAGCGGGTTGGCTGCCCGCCTCCCATCCCGCTGGAGTAAAAGGTTGGGGTCGGGTTTTAGATTTTTACAACTTTCACTTACCGCCCCGCCTCCAAACCACTTATTTTTTCCTGTGAAAATCTCCCCCAGAGAGACAGGTAGACACAGAGATACACTTCTAGGAACCAATCACAAAATACCAGACTTATTGCTTCCAAGAGAGATCACTTTCAAATTTATAAACTAGTGCTGTGAGAACTGCTCCTCCCCCCCACTCAACTAATGCTGCAAGGCCAATGGCCTTCCCCTTCCCTCACTGATAATAGCTGCTAAGAATCTGAAAGTGTGCCAAACCACACATTCTACACTCCATTTCTGACAACTTTCAGGGTCACTTTTCACAATTTTGTCAAACCCCAGGTTCCTACTCCACGGTGGACAGGAAGCTAAAGGACTTCTATGTAAAAATAGAAATATAAAAATAACTAATAATGCCTTAGGTACAAATCCCAATCTCGGCTAACAATCAAACATAAGTACTGTATTGGAGTATAATATGCCCCGTCTATAATACACCCTGAGCCCACTTTAGAACACAAATTTTCAGAAAATTGTGGTACTTGTGTATAATAAAGCCCCCTTGCTAACTGTTAAAAAAGATGACTGTAACCATGAAAATTAAATTAAATTATGCAATCACATGCCCTTGCAAGAAATACATAACAGCAGCAAAGTTTAAGATTATTCAGTACTTTTAGGTCCATAGCAACAGAGATGTTGGGTGTGAGTTCCAGGTGAATTAATTAATGTTAATTAAAAAGTTAATGTGTGACTTTGGCAAGATTAAAAAAGTAACTGGAGAGAATCCCGAAAAAAAATTACGAACATAGGAACAGGAGTAGACCATTCAATTCCTCGAGGCTGTTCCGCCATTCAATTAGATCATGGCTGATCTGTATCTTAACTCCATCTACCTGCCTTGGTTCCGCAACCCTTACTATGCTCGCCTAACAAAAATCTATCAATCTCAGTTTTGACACTGTCAATTGATCTAGCCCCAACAGTTTTTGGGGGCAAGAGTTCAGTTGTCATGGTCCACGTAGGTACCAATGACATAGGTAGGACAAAGAAATGGGTTCTGCTGAGGGAGTATGAGCAGCTAGGGGCAAAATTAAAAAGCAGAACCACAAATGTAATAATCTCTGGATTACTATCTGAGCATAGGGTAAATAAGATCAGAGAAATGAATGAGTGACTCAAAGACTGGTGTGGGAGAAATGGGTTTCGATTTGTGGGGCACTGGCACCAGTACTGGGATAAGAGGGGGCTGTTCCGTTTGGACGGGCTTCACTTGAACCATGCTGGGGCTAGAGTCCTGGCGAATCAAATAACTAGGGCTGTAGAGAGGGCTTTAAACTAAACAGTGGGGGGAGGGTCCAGGTGAGTGAGAATTTAAAAAGTCAATGAGAAATGAGAAAACAATAGAGTAGGATAGAGATGGGGGAAATAATAACCAGAGTGTGACAGGAAGGGACAGAATGTTTAAAAATAAGAGTGCAACAGAAAATGGGGCCAAAACAAGGAGGTAAAAAGACAAAGTTAAAAGCTGAATGCACATAGCATTCGTAACAAGATAGATGAGTTGACGGCACAAATAGATACAAATGGGTATAATCTGATCGCCATTACAGAGACGTGGTTGCAAGGTGACCAGGGCTGGGAACTGAATATTCCAGGGTATTTGACAATTTGGAAGGATAGACAGAAAGGAAAGGGAGGTGGGGGGGCTTTGTTGGTAAAGGATGGGATCAGTGCAGTGGTGAGAAGTGATATTGGCTCAGAAGATCAAGATGTAGAATCGGTTTGGGTGGAGATAAAAAATAATAAAGGGAAAAAGTCTCTGGTGGGGGTAGTCTACAGGCCCCCGAACAGTAGCAATACTGTTGGACAGAGTATAAATCAACAAATAATGGAGGCCTGTAAAAAAGGTACGGTAACAATCATGGGTGATTTTAATCTCCATATTGATTGGACAAATCAAATTGGCCATGGTAGCCTTGAGGAGGAGTTCATACAGTATATCAGGGATGGTTTCCTAGAACAGTATTTAATGGAACCAACCAGGGAGCAGGCTATTTTGGATCTGGTACTGTGTCATGAGACAGAATTAGTAAATGATCTCATAGTAAAGGATCTTTGGTTGAATTTCAAATTCAGTTGAAGGGTGAGAAAGTTGTATCTCAAACCAGTGACCTGATCTTAAACAAAGGCAATTACAATGGCATGAGGGCAGAACTGGCTAAAGTGGACTGGAAAAATAAATTAAAAGGTTGAAATGCAATGGCGGACATTTAAGGAGATATTTCATAACTCTCATCAAAAATATATTCCAGTGAGAAAGATTTTAAGAGAAGGGAGCAGCATCCGTGGCTAACTAAGGAAGTAAAGGATGCTATCAAATTGAAAACGAAGGCATACAATGTTGCCAAGATTGGTGGGAGGCCAGAGGATTGGGAAATTTTTTAAAACCAGCAAAGGATGACTAAAAAAATAATAGAGAAGATGAATTATGAGAGTAAACTGGCAAGAAATATTAAAACAGAAAGTAAGTGCTTCTACAGGTATATAAAAAGGAAGAGAGTAGCTAAAGTAAACATTGGTCCCTTAAAGGATGAGAATGGGGAATTAATAATGGGGAACGGGGAAATGGCAGAGACTCAGGTACAAAATATTTTGTATCTGTCTTCACGGTAGAAGACACTAACATCATCCCAAAAATGGATAATCAAGGGGCCACAGGGAGGGGGGAACTAAAGACAATCATTATCACTAAGGAAAAAGTACTTGGTAAAATAATGGGACTAAAAGAAGACTAATCCCCATGACCAGATGACTTGCATCCCAGGGTCTTAAAAGAAGTGGCTGCAGAGATAGTGGATGCATTGGTTGCAATATACCAAAATTTCCTTGACTCTGGAGAGGTCCCAGCGGATTGGAAAACCACAAATGTAACACCCCTATTTAAGAAAGGAGGGAGACAGAAAGTAGGAAACTATATACCAGTTAGCCTAACATCTGTCATTGGGAAAATGCTGGAGTCCTTCATTAAGGAAGCAGTAGCAGGGCATTTGGAAAATCATAATGCAGTTAAGCAGAGTCAGCATGGTTTATGAAAGGGAAATCATGTTTAACAAATTTTCTGGAGTTCTTTGAGGATGTAACAAGCAGGGTGGATAAGGGTGAGCCAGTGGATGTGGTGTATTTAGATTTCCAGAAGGCATTCGATAAGGTGGCACATAAAAGGTTACTGCATAAGATAAGAACTCAAGAGCTGGGGGTAATATATTAACATGGATAGAGAATTGGCTAACTAACAGAAAGCAGAGAGCTGGGATAAATGGATCATTTTCCAGTTGGCAAACGGTAACTAGTGGGGTGCCACAGGGATCGGTGCTGGGGCCTCAACTATTTACAATCTAAATTAATGACTTGTGTTGTGTATGTAATATGTATGTTACTTTAAACCTATGGCCAGGGCGGCACTACTTTGTAGGGCGTAGTGATACCATAGTACCACTCCTGGCCATAGGGGTATAAATAGTACTGTGGGTACTGATCTCCCCTCAGTTCCCGCCTGTTGGTATTAAGTAAAGACCTACGTTGAATCTTCCAAGCTGTCTCTTCATTATTGGATTAAGTATAGACACATACTTTATACTGGCGACGAGTAAGGTTCGAACTCACCAGTACACGGTGCAACAAAGGAACGGCAGCAGTACGGAGAGAGAAGGAGAGAGGCTTCTTACCAGCCAGCCTGCAGAGTCCAGCGTCGACCAAAGGAAACCGCCCAGCACTCCAGGTTCGGGAGGAGCAGCAGCAACAGAGAGAGAGAGGGTTCCAACAGAAGCTGCAGCAGCTGAGAGAAGAGGCTGAACGGGCGCTTCAGCCACGGGGCAAAAGTCCACCCAGGGCCAGGTAAACTGAAATCCTTCCCGGGGAACGGGAGCTGCAAGGGCCAGAACGGGCAGGCGATCTGGGGAACAAACGGAGCCACGAGGACTAGCGGGCCACGAGAGGGGAAGGTCATTGTTAATAGCGGTGGTGGCAATAACGGGAGCTGCAAGGGCCAAAAATAACGACGCTGGAAAGAGGTCGTTAGCAGCAGCAGGAGAAAAGGTGGGAAAAACGCCATCTAGTGGACAAAGGGGAAAAGTTTTTTCTCTTCAGCAGTTTAAAATAAATTTTAAAAACACCATCTAGTGGACAAAGGTGGGAACAGCTCTTCAGCAGTTTAAAATGTCTAAAGAAGGTTGGTTGTCAGCATTTGTTGAGGACACAGAAGAGTGGGGTGCCTATGTCGAAAGGCATGAACTTTATTGCATAGTAAACAAGGTGAAAGATGACGAAAAGGCAGCAACCTTATTAAATTTTATGGGGGCAAAAACATACAGTCTGCTGAGGAATCTTCTTACTCCAGAAAAGCCAGCAGACAAAACGTATGCCCAAATTGTTGATACGTTAAGGGAACATTTAAACCCTAAGCCACCATTTATAGCGGAAAGGTACCGCTTCTACAGATGCAACCAAAGGAATGATGAGTCACAGGCAGCCTATTTGGCTGAGCTCAGAAGGTTGTCCAAACATTGCCAGTTTGGAGCCTTTTTGGCGGACGCGATCAGAGACAGATTTGTCTGTGGCATGTTAAATGAGAGTACACGAAAACGGTTGCTAGCCAAGAAACAGCTCAGCCTAGATCAGGCGATTGAAATAGCATCCAACCATGAAGCAGCAGCACAGGGTGCTGCTCAAATGCGACAAAACACAACCTGCTATGACACCCATGAGGTGACATTTCACAAAGGTAAATGCTACCGTTGTGGCAAACCCATCCACGACCAAAGTAATTGTTGGTTTCGTGATAAAATATGCCGGCAGTGTGGGAAAAAGGGGCATATAGCGAAAGTTTGTCGGTCGGGTACGAAACCCAATAGTGGGGGCAGTCCGAGCAGTACCAAGGCAAGGACAAAAATACATAAGATGTCTGACAGTAGCTCAGACGAGTCACAGGACGCCACAAAAGCAGAGCCTAAAGGTCTGGGATGTCTCAAGTTATATGGTGTAGACAAAACGGAGGACCACAGCACAATGTGGGTTAAAATGAAGGTAGCAGGCGTCGAAGTTAATATGGAGCTGGACACGGGTTCAGCCCTATCAGTAATTAATGAACAAGATTAGAACAGGCTGTTCAAACGCATTCCCTTAAAGGATACGGAAATTAAATTAAAAACATATACGGGACAAAAAGTTTACCCGAAGGGAAAAATGCAAGTAACAGTTAATACAATGGCAGAAAAGTGCCAGGACTTTATTTATACGTCCTACCAAACGGTGGACCACCACTTTTGGGTAGGGAATGGATAGGAAAAATCCATTTCGACTGGAAGTCGATACACGAGTTAAAAGTAGAGACCACCAAGGATGATACAACCATTACAAGCAGGCTGTCGAAAATATTGGCAAAAACGCCAGAGGTGTTCCAACAAGGGCTGGGGACTTTAAAGGACATTAGGGCAAAAATAGCTATTGCTCAAGACGCAAACCCCAAGTTTTGTAAGTCCAGACCGGTGCCTTACGCCATTCGGCCAGCTGTGGAAGCAGAACTGGACGCCTTAGAGAGTGCAGGTGTCCTTACAAAGATTGAGTGGAGCGAGTGGGCCACGCCCATCATCCCAGTTATAAAGAAATCTGCAAATAACACACCGGGGGAACCAAAGAAGGTTCGCATTTGCGGGGATTTTAAGATAACTATTAACCCAGTCCTGCACACGGTACAGTATCCGCTGCCGCGGATAGAGGACATATTCGCATTGTTAGCTGGGGGTAGACACTTTATGAAGATTGACCTTTGTCAAGCTTATTTACAGATGGAGGTGGAACAGGACTCGAAAAAGCTCCTAACGATTAACACACACAAGGGATTGTACCAGTACAATCGCCTGGTATTTGGTGTGGCGTCCGCCCCGGCAATATGGCAGAGGACCATGGAACAGGTCTTACAGGGCATTCCAGGAACGCAATGCTACCTGGATGACATCCTGGTGACAGGACAAACGGATAACGACCACCTCGTTAACCTGGAGCGAGTACTTCTGCGGTTACAACAATACGGACTCAGGGCGAACAAGCAGAAATGTGAGTTTTTCCAGGAACGTATCTCATACTGTGGTCACATTATAGACAAGGAAGGCCTGCATAAGTCCCCAGAAAAGATCGAGGCAGTAGTGAAGGCCCCGCCCCCTGAGAATGTATCTCAGTTACGATCATTCTTAGGCCTTATAAACTATTACCATAAGTTCCTCCCGAACTTATCGTCCATTTTACATCCACTAAATTCATTGCTGCAAAGGGGAGTCTCCTGGAATTGGGACGAAGTGTGTGAGGCTGCTTTTAAAAAGGGTAAACAACTCATTACATCAAAGGAAGTGCTCGCACACTTTGACCCAAAAATGCCAATGAGGTTGGCATGTGACGCCTCCCCGTATGGTATAGGGGCAGTGTTGTCACACAAATTTCCCAATGGGACGGAGAGGCCAATAGCATTTGCCTCAAGGTCGTTAACTACAGCCGAAAGAAACTATGCGCAAATCGACAGGGAGGCCCTCAGTCTGGTGTGGTGTGTAAAAAAATTCCACCACTACCTACATGGGCAACGTTTCACACTACTGACGGATCATCAACCGTTGGTGTCGATATTTAATCCAACAAAAGGGGTGCCCCTGATGACGGCCCAAAGGCTACAGAGATGGTCACTGTTCTTAGGCGCACACCAGTACCTTATCGAATATAAGGGTACCAAACAGCATGGCAATGCGGATGGCCTGTCGCGGCTACCATTGCCTGCCGAGATCGAAGAGATAGTACAGGACCCCGTGGAAATATATCATACGGCTGTTATGGAACACTTGCCCATCACCAGCCAATGTATCGAGCGGGAAACACAGAACGACCCGACACTGGCAAGGGTTTACGAATTGACTGTGAAAGGCTGGCCGGCGCAGGGTGACGCATCATTGCCGGCGTTTTTGGCAAGGACCAGTTGTCCGTCTGCCGGGGCACATTGATGTGCGAAGCCAGGGTGGTGGTCCCTCAAAAATTACAACATAAAGTGTTGCGGGACTTACACGAAGGTCATCTGGGGGGTGTCAAAATGAAAAGCCTCGCCAGAGCCTACGTCTGGTGGCCCGGCATTGACAGGGACATCGAGGAAGTAGCAAAAGCATGCCAAGGGTGCCAGATGGTACAGAATGTACCACCCCAAGCCCCACTACATCCATGGGAGTGGCCCTCAACGCCGTGGCAAAGGATCCACGTGGACTTCGCTGGGCCCTTCCTGGATGCGATGTTCCTTATTGTAGTGGACGCCCACTCAAAATGGCCAGAGGTCATAAAGATGTCATCAACGACAGCCGAAAAGACGGTCGCAGTCTTAAGGACCATTTTTGCCTGAAACGGGGTGCCCGAGCAAGTCTGTTCGGACAATGGGCCACAATTTGTGGCAGAAGAATTTCAAGCATTCCTAAAAAGGAATGGAATGCGACATTATACGTCCGCACCATATCATCCGTCTACAAATGGGCTGGCAGAGCACTTTGTACAGACTTTTAAAAAGGGCATCAAGGCGATGGGGGAGGAAAGGTTGCCACTACAACACAAGGTGGACAATTTCCTATTCGCGTACCATAATGCTGCACATACGGTGACCAACCAGGCCCCCGCCGTCATGTTCTTTAATAGAAGGTTAAGGTCTCGCCTTGAATTGCTCAGACCAAATATCCGGAGAGATGTGGAAAACCGAGTATTTCGTAGGGCTCCTGACAGACAGACACGGAGCTTCGAGGTGGGGCAGCAAGTGTTGGCCCGTGATTATAGAAATGAAAAGTGGCGGTCTGGTATGATAAAGGCCCGCCAGGGACCTTTGATGTACACAGTGGATACAGGGGACGGCATAATCAGACGACATGCTGATCAACTTGTGGAGTCCAGAAACCCAACTGATTCACTACCTCAAACGTCTCAGCACATTGCTACAGCGGAATCACGGCCCAGCTCGTCGTTACAGAGGTCTCAGGATTGCGAGGAGTTCAGCACTCCAGTGATCTCCACGGCACAGGATGTGCCATCAGACACCGACGACTCCAGCGATGAAGTGGTGACGGAAGTACCGCCGCCTACACCGAGACCGACTAGAGAAAGACGTTATCCTAGTCGAGACAGGAGGCCTCCACAGAGACTGAATCTATAACATGTTTCTTTTTATATATATATATATATAGGTAGACAACTCTGATGTAAATATGTTATGTATATTGTGTTACCAAATGTTATTAGCCCTAGTTATGGTGCATCTGTTGATTTAATTGCACGGGTTCATTTTAATTAAAAGGGGAGGAATGTTGTGTATGTAATATGTATGTTACTTTAAACCTATGGCCAGGGCGGCACTACTTTGTAGGGCGTAGTGATACCATAGTACCACTCCTGGCCATAGGGGTATAAATAGTACTGTGGGTACTGATCTCCCCTCAGTTCCCGCCTGTGGTATTAAGTAAAGACCTACGTTGAATCTTCCAAGCTGTCTCTTCATTATTGGATTAAGTATAGACACATACTTTATAACTTGGATGAAGGGACCGAGTGTAATGTAGCCAAGTTTGCAGATGATACAAAGATGGGTGGGAAAGCAAGTTGTGCAGAGGACTCAAAGAATCTGCAAAGGGATATAGACAGGCTAAGTGAGTGGGCAAATATTTGGCAGATGGAGTATAATGTGGGAAAGTGCGAGGTTATCCACTTTGACTGGAAAAATAAAAAAGCAAATTATTATTTAAATGGAGAGAGATTACAAAATGCTACAGTTCAGAGGGACCTGGGGGTCCTTGTGCATGAAACACAAAAAGTTAGCATGCAGGTACAGCAAGTAATCCAAAATGCAAATGGAATGTTGGCCTTCATTGCAAGGGGGTTGGAGAATAAAAGCAGGGAAGTCCTGCTACAGCTGTACAGGATATTGGTGAGACCACACCTTGAGTACTGCGTACAGTTTTGGTCTCCTTATTTGAGGAAGGATATACTTGCATTGGAGGCAATTCAAAGACGATTCACTCGGTTGATTCCCGAGATGAGGGGGTTGACTTATGAAGAAAGGTTGAGCAGGTTGGGCCTATACTCATTGGAATTTAGAAGAATGAGAGGTGATCTTATTGAAACATATAAGATACTGAGGGGGCTCAACAAGGTAGATGCAGAGAGGATGTTTCCCCTCATGGGGAAATCTAGAACTCAGAGGCATAGTTTCAGAATAAAGGGTCACCCTTTTAGAACTGAGATGAGGAGGAATTTCTTCTCTCAGAGGGTCGTAAATCTGTGGAATTCTCTGCCCCAGAGAGCTGTGGAGGCTGGGTCATTAAATACATTTAAGATGGAGATAGACAGATTTTTGCAAGATAAGGGAGTGAAAGGTTATGGGGAGCAGGCAGGGAAGTGGCTTTGAGCCCAAGATCAGCCATGATCTTATTGAATGGCGGAGCAGGTTGGAGAGGCCAAGTGGCCTATTCCTGCTCCTATTTCTTATGTTCTTATTACCACTACCCTTTGTGTGAAGAAGTGCTTCCAGACATCACCCCGAACAGCCTAGCTCTAATTTTAAGATTATGCACCTTGCTCTGGACTCCTCCGCCAGAGGAAATAGTTGCTCTCGATTTACATATCAACTCATTTAATCATCTTAAACTCTTCAATTTGATCACCTCCTAATCTTCCATATTCAGTGGAATACAAGCCTAGTCTATGCAACCTGTCCTCATAACATAACCCTTTTATCCCAGTGTAGTTCTGGTGAATCTGCACTGCAGCCCCTCCAAGGCCAACATATCCTTCCTGAGGTGTCGTGCCCGGAACTGAATGCAGTTTTCCAGAAGGGGTCTAACCAGAGCTCTGTACCACTGTAACACAACTCCCATCACTTTGTATTCCAGCCACTTGGCTAAAGGCCATCATTCCATTAGCCTTTTAAATTATTTTCTGTACCTATCCAGTAGCTTTTAGTGTTTTCTATAATGTTGAGTGAGCATGGGCAGTCAACACCTTGAGTTGGAAGAAAGCTGGCTAGTTTGGTCAATGGCGGGAGGAGGCAGGTTTAAGGGAAAAATGTTTTGGGGTTAGCATTCCTGAAGTTGTAGTTAAAGGCATTTCTCTGGCTAAAAGGAAGGGCATGCTGTTTTAACACATCCAGAAGCTGATGGAAAGATCCTGTGGTAGAATGGACCTATCTATTAGGCAGTGCACTATGGCTGCGCAAAAACTTCTTGCTGACCGTGACGATAAACTAACTTAACTTCATTTCTTCATATTGGAGCAGGTAAAAAAAAAAAGTTTTGAACGGCTGTATATTGGAAACGCTGGTCAGATTCCACTCACGTTTGACGTGCCATACAACTGTTCAGCTGCTGAAAAGCGGCTGAATCAAGTTCTAGCAATGCCAAGTCTTGATTTGTTATAATACTTGCTGTTTGATGGCCAGAAACAAGTTATCTACAGTAAAATTTCCATGGGGTGCTCATATCCAAGGGGAGAATGGATGGATGAGAGCCTGATGCTGGATTGGACCTGGTGGTCTGATTAATAGTAAAGGTTCATTACTTGTCCTGAATTCATTCAAATGCCTACTATCAAGAAGGAGCTATAAAGAAACAGAAGTCATCCAACATAAGTGAATGGGGCAAATGTTACAGTAGCAGGATACAGTGGTGAGCAATGGTGAAGGTCGCTCTGAAAATGCAATAGAATAAATGGATGAATAATGGCATATACACCTTCACTGCTCAAGGTTATATACAAATTTGAACTCTGCAACAAACCAGCCAGTGGATAGTGGATGCATGGATCCACAGGTTACAAAATGATGCATACATGGGAGTGAAGATGATGATCTGCGAGAGGAACTTGAGCCTCTGTCCCAATACAAGACATTGACAGTTACTGTACGGGCACTGGGCACAACTTAGATGACACCAACAAATCTGATAATGATTATGAATTTGAGCATTTCTAAAAGGGTTTTTGTTGTGTATGTACCTTTAAGGGAATAACTGGTCTTAGACTGCAGTACCGGCAGTGACCACCCCTGTATAAAAGGCCCTAGCAGGCTTCTGTAGTTTCAGTTTCAAGCTGCCTCTTGTTCAGTAAAGTACCTGTTAAACTGTTCTCCCGAAGTCCGTGTATTATTGAGGCGCGGACTTTACAGTTTTCACTTTTATCTTTATTGTTTTTGCCGTATGTTGTTTTAGTTATACCGGTTTAATTCATGCACTGCACTTTAAGCCACTGTCCCTGACTGTTTTGATAATGCTTTTTATTTTTGCGACCATATACAGCATACACCCCCACTTTTGGCATTTCTTTTTGAGTCAGAGTCATACGGCACAGAAGGAGGCCATTCGGCCTATTGCGTCCATGCCGGCTCTCTGTAGAGCAATCCAGTCAGTCCCATTCCCCCACTCTATCCCCGTAGCCCTGCAAGTTTATTTCCCTCAAGTGCCTATTCAGTCTTCCCTTGAAAACATTGAGGGGGAGAAATTCGGTGGGGCCGCAAACAGGGCGCCAAAATTAGCGCAGCGATCGGAGCAGTTGCGACCGCCGGAAATTCAGCTTGAACGCCCCAAGAGGGACACGGGGCGAGGCTCGAGGCGCTCCGCGTCCCTCTTAGGGCGCTAAAACTGAATATCGCAGCGCAACGTTGTAGCGTATGTACCTTTAAGAGGAACTATGTTTTTGAAGCCCCTGTATACTGTAGTACCGGTAGTGACCACTCGGGTATATAAGCCTGTGTAGCGTTTTGTGTAGTTAGTTCACCTCCAGACTTTGTTCAGTAAACACTTGTTAAATCAACTCCTGCATTCCGTGTCTCCATTAACACACGGATCTAACAGTGGTGACGAGTTAGAAATGAACTTACCTGCAATTCGGCAGCACCTCAAGGGGATCGATTCCTCAGACGAAGGTCGAAGCCAGAAGTAAGAAAATTAAAAAAAAAAAAAAAATAGCTCGAAGAAACTCGAAAACCGGTGCTGCAGGGCAGGTCGGCTTTCGGACCGAGCAGAGGGAGGGGAAAGTCCCAGAGGGTCCGCTCCATGACGGGAACAGTTCTCCAAGTAACGGAGAAACTATTGAAGCGATATATAAAAAAAAAATAGAAATACCGGGAAAAACTGCAGGTCGCAACGGGAACCACGGAGAACTTGGCAGCAGTGGCAGTGGCGGGAAAGCGCGGGAGGTGCCATCTCAACTCGGCGGGGAAGAAAGAAAAGCGCGGGAGGCGCCATTTTGATCCATCAGGGACGGAGGAAAAGCGCGGGAAGCGCCATTTTAGATTTTCAAGATGCCGAAGACTGGCAATATTACTGCTTTCGATAGTGATATAGAAGATTGGACCACATATGTGGAAAGAGTGGAGGTATATTGCAAGGCGAATGAAGTAGCGGATGATAAAAAGGCATCGGTACTTCTAAATCTGATGGGTGCAAGGACATACGGGCTGTTACGAAACTTGATCACTCCAGCCAAACCGATGGACAAGAATTTTAAGGAGATTGTTGATACCTTACAAGAGCACTTAAACCCAACACCGCTGCTGATAGTGGAATGATTCAAATTCTTCAGGAGGAATCAGCACAAGAATGAAAGTAACGCTGATTACCTCACCGAATTACAAAAGCTGTCAAAGCACTGCCAATTCGGGGCAGGACTGGTAGATTCTCTACGAGACAAATTCGTCTGCGGTCTCCTAAGCGAAGAAACACAGAAAAGACTACTTTCTGAGAAAGATTTGACACTGGACAAGGCTTTCAGTGTAGCTGTGCCATATGAAGCAGCAGCAAGAGGAGCTGCAGAGATACAGCAAAAGCCACAAGACTTCGGCACCCATGAAATGACACGGGGTTTCGAGAGATGTTATCGCTGCGGCAGATCCACCCATGACCAGAAGGACTGCTGGTTCAAGGACAAAGCATGCAGGCAATGCGGAAAGATGGGACACATTGCACATGTATGCAGATCTGGAAACAAATCCGCTGACAGTAAAAAGGTCAATAAGGAAAAGTACCGAAAGGTACAAATGATGACGGACAGTAGCTCCGAAGACCAGAAGAGCGATAGCGACTCCGGAAACAAGAGACTAAGCTGTCTCAAATTACATAATGTAATTGCCAAAGAAGATTACCAGACCATTTGGGTTACCCTCACGATAGCGGGGTCCCCAGTCAAAATGGAGCTAGATACCGGATCAGCTCTGACCGTCATGAGTTGACGGGATTACGAGCGGCTATTTCCGCATATACCTTTGAAAGACACATCCATTATCTTGAAGACATATACGGGGCAGAAAGTATACCCCAGAGAGAAAATAAGGGTGCCTGTTGTATACAACGGCAAGGAAATACAGAAGTTGTATTTATACGTTCTGCAAGATGGTGGTCCACCGTTGTTGGGACGTGAATGGATCAGAAAGATACATTTAGACTGGCACTCCATTCAGGCACTGACGGTGACCAGTAAGAAAAAAAACGATGATGACGTCATACCTGGACGATTAAAAGAAATCTTGGCTAACGCCAAAGAAGTGTTTCAACAGGAACTAGGAACCCTGAAAGGCGCCACCGCCTCAATAAAAGTGGAAGATGCGGCAATTCCCAAGTTTTTTAAGGCAAGGCCGGTGCCATACGCAATTCGTCCAGCCGTCGAGGCAGAGCTGGAGAATTTGGAAAAAGCAGGCGTGTTATCCAAGGTAGATTGGAGCGAATGGGCAACACCCATTGTCCCGGTCATGAAGAAAACATTGAATAATGATAAATCTGAAGAACAGAGAAAAGTTCGCATCTGTGGGGACTTCAAGGTGACTGTAAACCCGGTTCTTCACACGGTACAGTATCCTCTTCCGAGGATAGAAGATATTTTCGCCTCACTATCCGGAGATAAACGTTTCACCAAAATTGACTTAGCACAGGCATATCTACAGATGGAGGTTGAGGAGGCCTCTAAAAAGTATCTCACGATAAACACACACAAAGGCCTGTACCAGTACAATCGACTGGTTTTCGGAGTGGCATCAGCTCCGGCTATCTGGCAAAGAGCTATGGAGCAAGTCCTGCAAGGGATTCCGGGGGACTCAATGCTACCTAGACGATATTCTTGTAACAGGAGAAAACGACAACGAGCACCTTGCCAACTTGGAGCAGGTGCTCACGAGGCTGAGAGAATGGGGCCTATGAGCAAATCGCCCCAAGTGCGAATTTTTCCAGAAACAAATATCATATTGTGGCCATGTCATTAACGAAGAAGGGTTGCATAAGTCACCTGAAAAAATTGAAGCGGTCGTAAAGGCCCCAGCGCCTGAAAATGTCTCACAATTAAAGTCGTTCCTGGGATTAGTAAATTACTATCATAAATTTTTACCAAACTTGTCGACGGTTCTGCACCCGCTTAACGCACTGCTACAAACAGGAGTAGTTTGGAAATGGAGCGAAGACTGTAAACGTGCCTTCCATAAATGCAAAGGCTTGATCACGTCCAGGGAAGTGTTGGCTCATTCCAACCCATCACTGCCAATCAGACTGGTGTGCGATGCATCCCCTTACGGCGTGGGAGCAGTATTATCGCATAGATTCCCTGACGGCTCGGAGTGGCTGATAGCGTTTGCGTCACACTCATTGAACTCAGCTGAGCGTAACTATGCCCAGATCGACAGGGAGGCACTCAACCTGGTGTGGGGGGTGAAGAAATTCAACCATTACCTACACGGACAAAAATTTACCTTGTTGACTGACCATCAACCCCTCGTCTCCATATTCAACCCTAAAAAGGGCATTCCCATTATGACAGCGCAAAGGCTACAGAGGTGGTCCCTTTTCCTAGGGGCACACCAATATGACATAGAATACAAAGGAACAAAACAGCATGGGAATGCTGACGGGTTATCGCGCCTACCGTTGCCAACGGTGGAAGAGGCGCCTACAGTGGACCCAGTGGAGATGTTCCACTCGACCATAGTGGAATGTCTACCGGTGACAAATTCTACCATTGAAAAGGAAACGCGAAATGACCCGACTCTCTCACGAGTCCACGATTTAACGGTGAAGGGATGGCCAGCACATGGTGAACCACTGTTGCCAGCATTCTCGCAAAGAAGAGAACAGCTGTCAGTGTGCCGAGGAACCTTGATGTGTGGATCCAGAGTGGTGATTCCACCCAAACTCAAGGATAGAGTGCTAAAGGAGCTTCACGAGGGGCATCTGGGTGGAGTGAAAATGAAGAACTTAGCCAGAGCGTTTGTGTGGTGGCCAGGTATCGATGGAGACATCGAAGAAATGACCAAGAGCTGTCTAGGATGCCAGAAGGTCCAAAACGCCCCACCACAAGCCCCTCTACATCCATGGGAGTGGCCCTCATCTCCATGGCAAAGGGTACATGTCGACTGAGTCCATAAATGGACCAGCAATGTTCTTAATCGCGGTGGATGCACACTCCAAGTGGCCGGAGGTAATAAAGATGTCCTCCACCACCACGGAAAAAACCATCACAGTATTAAGGACCATATTCACCAGGAATGGGCTGCCTGAACAGATCTGTTCTGATAATGGACCGCAATTTGTATCCGAAGAATTCAGGAAGTTCTTAAAAAACAATGGGGTTAAGCACTACACGTCCGCCCCATACAATCCCGCCACCAATGGATTGGCTGAAAGGTTTGTCCAGACCTTCAAGGCGGCCATTAAGGCCATGGGTAATGAAGACATAAATCTACAACATAAGGTAGATAACTTCTTGTTTGCGTACAGGAATGCAACACATGTGGTTACAAACCAAACCCCCGCCATGATGTTTTTCAATAGAAGACTAAGATGCCAGCTGGATTTGGTCAAGCCAAACGTCAGAAGGGACGTAGAGAACCGGCAACTTCAAAGCATGAATGAAAGGCCAACTAGAACCTTCTAGATAGGTCAACCAGTTTTGGCCTGGGACTACCGTACTGAGAAATGGCAGCCTGGAACTATTTGCACACGACTAGGACCGCTGATGTATACCGTGGACATTGGAGAAAGCATAATAAGGCGCCATGCTGACCAGATCATAGAGTCATCCAAAAAAGGACAACCTACACCACAACTCTATACGCCTAGTGATGAAGCAGAGATACCCATAGTATCTACCTCCGATCCGGTGATACTGGAACCAGATGAACCCGACACTGGCATTGAAGCCGAATCGACCTTGCCAAAAGAACCTACTACACCACCGAAACCTACTACACCACCGAGGCATTATGCGGACCGAGTCAGGAAGCCTCCAGAGAGACTGAATTTGTAATTGATTAACTTCAGCAAATGTGTATATTATTGTTCTTGTAAAAATGTTATTTAATGATTACTTAAAATGTTATGTACTATTTATCTAAAAGGGGAGGAATTGTAGTGTATGTACCTTTAAGAGGAACTATGGTTTTGAAGCCCCTGTATACTGTAGTACCGGTAGTGACCACTCGGGTATATAAGCCTGTGTAGCGTCTTGTGTAGTTAGTTCACCTCCAGACTTTGTTCAGTAAACACTTGTTAAATCAACTCCTGCATTCCGTGTCTCCATTAGCACACGGATCTAACGTGCCACAGCGCCACATGCTGCGGCACGGCACGCTGTGGTACTGCAGGCCTTCCTCCCATTCTTAAGGGGGAGGGGCCTGCACCAGCACGATCGGAGATTGCGAGTGCCGGCAAAAGAGCCCGGCACCGAGAAGTGCCGGGCTCTCGGAAAACAGCCGGCACTGCCGCGGGGGGAGATCAGGAGGCCGGGGACGGAGGTGCTGGCAGGCGGCCACCGAAAAAAACGGCCGCCCCGCACCGCCACCTTAATTTGCGCCACTGCCGCCACAGGAAGGCTCCGTGAACCGGGCGCGATTTGCGAATGGCGTTATAGAGGCGGGCGCTACTGAATATCGAGATCGGGACAGTAGCGGGGCGCTGCGCACACCGATGACATCATCGGTGGCAGCGCAGCGCAACAGGCTAACGCCGCCATTAGCGCCCCAGCTAAATATCGCGGGAGGCGTGGCCAGTGGCGCTAAAGCCACTGAGTGCCCTCTTTAGGCGCTAACTGGTGGCGCAGCCCACCGAATTTCTAGGCCTGAGTGTCTCTGCTTCCACCACTTCCGTCAGCAGCGAATTCCAGGTCCTCACCACTCGCTGCGTAAAAAAGTTTTTCCTCACGTCCCCCCATATCACTTGCCCAAAGCCTTAAATCTGTGTCCCCTAGTCCTTGTACCATCAACTAGTGGGAACAGCCTTTCTCCGTCTAGCCTATCCATGCCCGTCATAATCTTGTACACCTCTATCAAATCACCCTTCAACCTCCTTTGCTCTAATGAAAACAAATCCAGATTCTCCAACCTGTCCTTGCAGCTAAGATCCCCAATCCCCGGAACCATTCCAGTAAATCTCCTCTGCACCCTCTCAGGGGCCTTCAGCTTCTTCCTAAAGTGTGGTGACCAGAACAGGACGCAATACTCCAGTTGTGGCCTAACCAGCGCTTTATAAAGGTTCAGCATAACTTCTTTACTTTTGTACTCAATACTTCTATTTATGAAGCCCAAGATCCCATATGCTTTGCTAACCACTCTCTCAATATGTTCTGCCACATTCAGGAAGCTATGCACATTAACTCCCAGGTCCCTCTGTCCCTGCACACTCTTGAAAACTGTGCCATCAAGTGTATATTGCCTCTCTCTGTTCCTTCTGCCAAAATGCATCACCTCACACTTCTCTGTATTAAATCCCATCTGCCACTTGTCTGCCCATTCTGCTAGCCTTTCTATGTCCTGTTGCAGTCGATTGGTATCACCATCACTGTTTGCCACACCCACAAGTTTGGTGTCATCGGCAAATTTAGAAATTCTACTCTGTATTCCAATGTCCAGGTCATTTATATATATCAAAAAAAGCAGTGGCCCCAGCACTGACCCTTGGGGAACATCCTCCAGTCTGAAAAACAGTCATTTACTACAACTCGCTGTTTTCTGTCCTTAAGCCAATTCCTTATCCAAGCTGCCACTGACCCATCTATTCCATGAGCCTCAATTTTGTTAACCAGCCTTCTATGTGGTACTTTGTCAAACGTCTTCCAAAAATCCATGTAGACAACATCCATTGCATTCCCTTCATCAATCCTCCCTGTTACTTCATCAAAAAATTCAATTAGATTAATCAAACATGATCTGCCTTTTACTCCTCTTCTTAGGCAGTCCCTCGGAACTGAGGATGACTTGCTTCCACATTAAAAATGAGTTCGCAGGTGACTGATGAGTCCAATGCGAGACCTACAGTCTCTGTCATAGGTGGGGCAGACGGTGGTTGAAGGGGCGGGTGGGTCGGGTGCTTGGGTTGAATTACGCTCCTTGCACTGCCGGTGCTTGGCTTCCGCTTGCTCCCGGCAGAGACTCGAGGTGTTCGGCGCCTTCCCAGGTGCTTCTCCTCCACTTTGTGCGGTCTTGGGCCAGGGATTCCCAGGTGTCAGTGGGAATGTTACACTTTTTCAAGGAGGCTTTGAGGGTGTCCTTGAAGCGTTTCCTCTGCCCACCTGGGGCTCTCTTGCTGTGCCGGAGCTCTGAGTAGAGCGCTCGTTTTGGGAGTCTCGTATCGGGCATGCGGACGATGTGACCCGTCCATCGGAACTGATTAAGCGTGGTCAAAGCTTCGATGCTGGGGATGCTGGCCTGAACAAGGACACTGATGTTGGTGCGCCTATCCTGCCAGTGGATTTGCAGGATCTTGCGGAGGCAGCGTTGGTGGTACCTCTCCAGTGCTTTGAGGTGCCTGCTGTACATGGTCCATGTCTCTGAAGCATACAGCAGGGCGGGTATCACTGCTGCTCTGTAGACCATGAGCTTAGTGCCGGGTTTGAGGTCCTTGTCTTCAAACACTCTCTTCCTCAGGCGACCGAAGACTGCACTGGCACACTGAAGGCGGTGTTGGACTTCGTCGTCGACGTCTGCCTTTGTTGACAGTAGGCTCCCGAGGTATGGAAAGTGGTCCACATTGTCCAAGGCCTTGTCGGGATTTTGATAATCGGGGGGCGTTCTTTGCCTTTTACAAATCCGTGTTGGCTCTCGTTAATTAGCTTAAACCTCTCCAAGTGTCCAGTAATTTTTTCCTTGATTATTGTTTCTATAGTTACTAGAATTGTCCTTACACTCTTTCTTGAACAATGGTGTCACATTTGCCACTTTCCAATCCTCGGGCACCTCGCCCGCATCTAGGGAAAATTGGAAAATTATGGCAAGCCTTTCTGCTATCTCCTCCCCCAATTCCCTTAGCAACCTGGGATGCAAGCCACCTGGACCAGGCAACTTATCCGCTCGAAGCATACCCAGCCTTTCTAGTACATCCTATCAATTTTCACCCCTTCCATTGCTTCTACCTTTTCCACTTCTACCGATATTTTGTCAGCATCCACCTCCTTAGTAAACACCGATACATTGGGGGGAATTTTGCCAGCCCTGGGGAGCCGGGTATGGAGGCAGGACTGCCGGGAAAATGGCAGAAACTGGGAGCGGGTACCGAACCCGCTCCCAACCAGCCTCCGTGCCATCTTCCCATGAGGAGGGTCCCCGAGTCGCGCAGGGACCCGTCTCCTCGAGGCGAGAGGGGATTACAGCCATTTAACTGCCTGTTAACAGTTAAAACCTGAAAACCAGCAGTCCCACCCCCAACACACCCGCATTGACAAAATCCAGCCAAAAGTACTCATTGAGTATTCTAGTCTTGCCCTGCACCTCTATGCATATATCACCTTCTTTGCCGGTCATAGGCCCCACCCCACCACCTGGCATCGACCTCGGCACCGGCTATGAACACGGCAACTACACACCCAGCCCAGTTGACACTGCAAAGTCCTCCTCAGCAACATCTGGGGACTTGTGACAAAATTGGGAGAGCTGTCCCACAGACTAGTCAAGCAACAAACCTGATATAGTCATACTCATAGAATCATACCTATCAGCCAATGTCCCTGACTCCTCCATCACCATCCCTGGGTATGACCTGTCCCACCAGCAGGACAGACCCACCAGGGGTGGCGGCACAGTGGTATACAGTTGAGAAGGAGTGGCCCTGGGAGACTTCAACATTGACTCTGAACCCCATGAAGTTGCATGGCTTCAGGTCAAGCATGGGCAAGGAAACCTCCTGCTGATTATGACCTACTGCCCTCCCTCAGCTGATGAATCAGTTCTCCTCCATGTTGAACACGACTTGGAAGAAGCACTGAGAGTAGCAAGGGCACAGAATGTACAATGTCCATCACCAAGAGGGTCTCACCACTACTGACCGAGCTGGCTGAGTCCTGAAGGACATAGCTGCCAGTCTGGGCCTGTGACAGTTGGTGAGAGAACCAACACGAGGGAAAAACCTACTTGACCTCGTCCTCACCAATCTATCTGTCGCAGATGCATCTGTCCATGACAGTGTTGGTAGCAGTGACCACCGCACAGTCATTGTGGAGATGAAGTCCTGTCTTCACACTGAGGACACCCTCCATCGTGTTGTGTGGCACTACCACTGTGCTAAATGGGATAGATTCAGAACAGATCTAACAGCTCAAAACTGGGCATCCATGAGGCGCTGTGGGCCATCAGCAGAAGCAGAATTGTATTCCACCACAATTTGAAACCACATGGCCCGGCATATCCCTCACTCTACCATTACTATCAAGCTAGGGGACCAACCCTGGTTCAATAAGGAGTGTAGAAGAGCATGCAAAGAGCAGCACCAGGCCTGCCTAAAAATGAGGTGCCAACCTGGGGAAGTTGCAACACAGAACTATATGCATGCTAAAAAGCAGAAGCAGCATGCTATAGACAGGGCTAAGTGGATCAGATCAAAGCTCTGCAGTCCTGCCACATCCAGTCGTGAATGGTGGTGGACCATTAAATAACTAATGGGAGGAGGAGGCTCCATGAATATCCCCATCCTCAATGATGGTGGAGCCCAGCACGCGCGCAAAAGACAAGGCTGAAGCGTTTGTAACCAACTTCAGCCAGAAGTACCGAGTGGATGAGCCATATCGGCCTACTCCTGAGGTCTCCACCATCACAGAAGCCAGTCTTCAGCCAATTCGATTCACTCCACGTGATATCAAGAAATGGCTGAGTGCACTGGATACAGGAAAGGCCCCGACAACATCCCGGCTATCATGCTGAAGACTTATGCTCCAGAACTAGCCGCGCCTCTAGCCAAGCTATTCCAGTACAGCTACAACACAGGCATCTATCCGACAATGTGGAAAACTGCACAGGTATGTCCTGTCCACAAAAAGCAGGACAAATCCAATCCAGCCAATTACCACCCCATCAGTCCACTCTCATTCATCAGCAAAGTGATGGAAGGTGTCATCGACAGTGCTATCAAGCAGCACTTACTCACCAATAACCTGCACACAGGGAGAACCAGTGGATGTGGTGTATTTGGACTTTCAGAAGGCTTTCGATAAGGTCCCGCATAAGAGATTAGCGTGTAAAGTTAAGGCACATTGGATTGGGGGCAAGGTATTGACTTGGATAGAGAATTGGTTGGCAGACAGAAAGCAAAGAGTTGGAATAAACGGGTCTTTTTCTGAGTGGCAGGCAGTGACTAGTGGGGTACCGCAGGGATCGGTCCTAGGACCCCAGCTATTCACAATATATATTAATGATCTAGACGAGGGAACTAGATGTAATATCTCCAAGTTTGCAGATGACACAAAGCTGGGTGGGCGTGTGTGCTGTGAGGAGGATGCCGAGAAACTCCAGTATGATTTGGACAGGTTGGGTGATTGGGCAGAAGCATGGCAGATGCAATATAACGTGGATAAATGCGAGGTTATCCAATTTAGTGTCAAAAACAGGAAGGCAGATTATTATCTGAATGGCAATAGATTGGGAGAAGGGGAAGTGTAACGAGGCCTGGGTGTCCTTGTGCACCAGTCGCTGAAGGTAAGCATGCAGGTGCAGCAGGTGGTTAAGAAGGCAAATGGTATGTTGGCCTTCGTAGCGAGAGGGTTTGAGTACACGAACAAGGATGTCTTGCTGCAGTTGTACAGGGCCTTGGTGAGACCACATCTTGAGTATTGTGTGCAGTTTTGGCCGCCTTATCTGAGGAAGGATGTTCTAGGAGCGAGTGCAGCGAAGATTCACCAGGCTGATACCTGGGATGGCAGGAATGACGTATGAGGAGAGATTGGGTCGATTGGGCTTATACTCGCTGGAGTTTAGAAGAATGAGAGGGGATCTCACTGAAACTTATAAAATTCTAACAGGACTAGACAGACTAGATGCAGGAAGGATGTTCCCGATGGCTGGGGAGTCCAGAACCAGGGGTCACAGTCTAAGGATAAGGGGTAAGCCATTTAGGACAGAGATGAGGAGGAATTTCTTCACCCAGAGAGTGGTGAACCTGTGGAATTCTCTACCAGAAGGCAGTAGAGGCCAATTCATTAAATATATTCAAGAAGGAGTTAGATATATTTCTTAAGCCTAAAGGGATCAAGGGATATGGAGAGAAGGCAGGGGCAGGGTACTGAATTTGAATGATCAGGCATGATTTCATTGAATGGCGAAGCAGGCTCAAGGGGCCGAATGGCCTACTCCTGCTCCTATCTTCTATGTTTCACTCACACCCAGTTTGGGTTCCGCCAAGACCACTCAGCTCCCGACCTCATTACAGCCTTGGTCCAAACATGGATAAAGGAGCTGTTTTCCAGAGGTGAGGTGAGAGTGACTGCCCTTGACATCAAGGCAGCATTTGACCTAGTGTGGCATGAAGGAGCTCTAGTAAAACTGAAATCAATGGGAATCGGGCAGGGGGGACTCTCCACTGGCTGGACTCATACCTAGCATAAAGGAAGATGGTTGTGGTGGTTGAAGGTGAATCATCATAGCCCCAGGACATCGCTGCAAGAGTTCCTCAGGGCAGTGTCCTAGGCCCAACCATCTTCAGCTGCTTCATCAATGACCTTCCCTCCAACATAAGGTCAGAAATGGGGATGTTCGCGGATGACTGCAGTGTTCAGTGCCATTCACAACTCCTCAGACAATGAAGCAGTCCATGCCCGCATGCAACAAGACCTGGACAACGTTCAGGCTTGGGATGATAAGTGGCAGGTAACCTTCGCACCACAGTAGTGCCAGGCAATGACTATCTCCAACAAGTGAGAGTCTAACCACTGCCCCATGACATTCAATGGCATTACCATCGCTGAATCCTCCACCATCAACATCCTGGGGTCACCATTTAGCAGAAACTTAACTGGACCAGCCACATAAATACTGTGGCAACAAGAGCAGGTCAGAGGCTGGGTATTCTGCAATGAGTGTCTCAGCTTCTGAATCCACCTTTCCACCATCTACAAGACACAAGTAAGGAGGGTGACGGAATACTCTCCACTTGCCTGGATGAGTGCAGCTCCAACATCACTCAAGAAACTCGACACCATCCAGGACAAAGCAGCCCACTTGATTGGCACCCCATCCACCACCTTAAACATTCACTCCCTCCACCACCGGTGTACCGTGGCCAGTGTGTACCATCTACAAGATGCTTTGCAGCAACTCGCCAAGGCTTCTTCGGCAGCACCTCCCAAACCCGCAACCTCTTCCACCTAGAAGGACAAGGGCAGCAGGCGCATGAGAACACCACCACCTCCAAGTTCCCCTCCAAGTCACACATCATCCTAAGAAGTATATCGCCGATCCTTCATTGTCGCTAGGTCAAAATCGTCAAACTCCCTACCTACCTTCACCACACAGACTGCAGTGGTTCAAGAAGGCAGCTCACCACCACCTTCTCAAAGGCAATTAGGGATGGGCAATAAATGCTGGCCTTGCCACATCGCATAAACAATTTTTTTTTTTTTTAAATGTGCTCGTGTGCTGATGCCCTCTGTCCTGTGCAGCATTAGGTGATTGCGGACAAGGTTAGTGTTTTTGTTAGTGCTGTTGATGTGCCTGGTGCTGCTAGTGTTGGGACTGATCGTGGTCGGATTCTGAGGACCAAGTTGAGACAGTATAAAGGGCACCTATGTTGATGGAACAGATAGCAGGTGAAGTAGAAGCACTCTGTCAATGGTGAGAGAGTTCTTCCAATGAGGTGAGAGTGGAAAGTGGAAAGCCTGCAGAATCTGTGCTGGAAATGGACTGAGATATAGCTTGTGGCTGAGGAAAATGATGATCTGTCAGGTGGGAGCGTTTACTGTCAAGTACAGGAAATTGTCGTTTAAACGGCACCTAAATATCCGGAATTCTCTATTAACCGGCAAAATTCATACTCCGAAAACACCTCAATAACCGGAAATGTTGCCGAGTCCGAGTTCCCGCAGTGGCTGAGTTAGTCAGTGTGGGTAGTTCTCCAAACTGCCACTACTCGGCTTCTTGGCACTGTCAGAAGTCCGAACACCTCAATAACAGGAGTCTGACTCTTCGTTTGTTAAAAATAGCCTTGGTAGATAACCCTCTCCGTCATCCGGAATTTTTAATCAACCAGCAACATCCTGGTCCCGTCGGTGCCGGATACCAGAGAGTTTCCTGTAATCAGCTGGAGCAATGGCCACTGAACTCCTGCCTCAGGTTGACAGACGTGGTCCCCGAACAGTGTTGTTCCTGTGGCCATGAAGTTAAAGTTAAAAAGTAACTTTAAAAAAAAAGCCTGTTAAGGGTCTGTTAAGTACATTATAATGAGTTTAATTGGGTCACCTGCCGCTGCCTGTCGGGTCTGCCCAACGCTGACAGGCCCGACATTGGAAAAGGTGCAGCGGGATGACAGCCACTTTCTCACCCGGCCCGCCACCGATCCCGCTCGCTGACATCCTGGAAAATTCAGGCCTTTATTTCATGCTCTGTAAAATTTATTAAAAGTATATTATAACCTGTGCATTTTACTTCCTGGTTTGCTGTCTGTGAGAATTCTTCAATGTGGTTGGCTGCTTCCCCAGCTTGATGACATCAGTGTTACTGGATGCTGGTGATTTGCTTGATTTGGCCCCAAATTCAAACTAAGGTTGGGAGAGCTGAAATTGATGCCACAGAGATCTCTAAATCTTTGTGGGCAGCTTTCTTCAAGGTTAGCGATGAGCGCCGTCGCTTCACCACTGACCGCAAATTCCGGGCCATAAAGTGGGGGCTTTATTTTTTCAACATAAAACCAGGTTAAAAAACATCGCCTTCTCAACTGCTGCACTTTCTCATGATTCCCACAGAGAAATAGTTATAATTCCATGCAGAAATAAACATTGCCCTGGGCCAAAGTAAACATAGGGCCTCAAATGAGGGCAGAACAGTTCATTCTAGTCAGAGCAGACTAGTGTCTTGCTCCCTTAATTACTCCATTGGCCTCTGGCGTGTGGCATATCTCAGCACTGTGTCCTCCTGACCTTAAAGTTACTGAGGAAGATGCAGTACTCTCCTCATAACGACAGCTTGCCAAGGTCATTTTAGCAATAGGTCATCTGGTTTTGTAGATTTGCTTATTTGTCAATGCAAAATATACTCTCCCTTACACACTTAGAGTTACTTCCTTTTAATTGTTTTTCTTTATTCTAATAATGCATCTACCTTTCATCGCTTGATTGTTTCTACTTTCATCACATTATCATGTTGGTTCATACCCATTCTCCTTAACACAGGTGAAACCAGTGTCTCAGGGTTAGCATGATTTCACCTACACCAAGAACTTGCGTAACAATTATAATTTGTGGCACATTCAGACCTATGGCAATTATTTTATATATGTCAAGTGCTATTCCAGATAGGAGAGAAGAAAAGTAGTCCTCGTAGAGTGCATACTATATATTTGGAGCCACCTATTTACCTCAGATTTTGTTTTCTGGTCATGCATATGAAGTACCATTAGTGCATGATTACTAAACCATTTATAAACACAAACAGATATACCGTAACTGTGATATAATTGCAAAATACTGTGGATGCTGGAAATCTGAAATAACAACAGAAAATGCTGGAAATACTCAGCAGGCCAGGCAGCATCCGTGGAGAGAGAAACAGAGTTAACGTATAGGTATCTCCTCACAAGCTGGCTCTTTCCTCAGTTGAGAAGCCTCTGATTCATTATGAATTACTTTAAAAGTCAAAATACTACATTCACAGAAATCTTAAATGATATATAAACAACAAAGCTAAAAATGGTAACCATATTACTTTATAGGACTAGATTTTCCAGACATTAAATTCAGTAAATAGTGCATACGTTTCACTGAAAACCCATTATAATTACCTGCAGTTCCTATTACTTCTGTAGTAAAGATAAAAAGAAAGATTTGCATTTATATAGCTTTGTTCACAACCTCGGAACATACC
This sequence comes from Somniosus microcephalus, assembly GCF_052327205.1. Taxonomy (NCBI): domain Eukaryota; kingdom Metazoa; phylum Chordata; class Chondrichthyes; order Squaliformes; family Somniosidae; genus Somniosus; species Somniosus microcephalus. The sequence continues at coordinate 81,398,894 of NC_140993.1, read as the reverse complement.
AAAGCGCTTTATAGCCAATGAAGAACTTTTGAAGTGTAGTCACTGTTGTAATGTAGGAAATGCGACAGCCAAAATGCTCACAGCAAGGTCCCACAAACAGCAATGAGATTATGACCAGATATTGGCTTGGATTTTGCAGGATAAATAATGATGAGGATTTCAGCGATCACCGTTATTAAAGTGTAAATCGGACAGCAACTTCTGGCGACCACACATGTGGAAATCAGGAAGTTGCTGTCCAAGTTGCTATACCAGCTAGTGCCATTTGTTCACCGCTGACCGCAAAATCTGGGTCAATCGGCTGAATTTTGCGACCCCTACGGGTCTGATGGTCATCGAGAAGGGTCATCGACCTGAAACGTTAACTCTTGTTTCTCTCTCTACAGATGCTGCCTGACCTGCTGAGTATTTCCAGCATTTTCTGTTTTTATTTATGTTTTAGTGATGTTGGTTAAGGATGAATATTGGCAAGGACACCAGGGAGAACTCGCCTGCTCTTCTCAGAAATAGTGCCATGGAATCTTTTAAGTCCACCCGACAGGGCAGATGAGACCTGTTTAACGTCTCATCCAAAAGATGGCACTTCCGACAGTGCAGCACTTCCTCAGTACTGCACTGGAGTGCCAACCTAGATTTTGTGCTCAAATCCCTGGCGTGCGTCTAGAGTTTGTATATGCACGAGAACAAATTAGTATTCTGATTATACATCTGTTATAGCTTTTGTTTTTGTGCTCTATGAACTTTAAAATGTGCATTAAGCTCGAGGGAAAAGAGAGAGAAAGAGTGGTAGTTCTTGACTGCAATGGAAATTAAAAATCGGGAGATATAAAACGGGCTGCTGACTCGCTATCACCCATTTTACATTATCGCACAAAGTCAAGATATACAGTACCCCAGAGAGAGACAACCTTCATGATAATGTTAGTTTAATTTTTTTTAAAAACATACACCAATTGGATTTTGAAGCCAATTATCTCACCTCTGATTTGTTGTCAGATAATTGATCATAGAATGGTTACAGCACAGAAGAAGGCCATTCGGTCATCAAGCCTGTGCCGGCTCTCTGCAAGAGCACTTCAGCTAGTCCCACTCCCCCGCCCTTTCCCCGTCAATATATGTGATTAAATTATTAAGGGTGAACTTCCATGGGGGTTCTCTCACTCGTCTGCTATAACTTTGGTGAAAGAACAACTGAAAGCTCAGTTAGGCCATTTTTCCGGAGTTTCCATGGCTCTTCCACCGAAGTTATGGTGGACAAACTGGAGAAACCCCACGGATATTCCCCCAATAGTTCTAGAACGGCTCGATCCTTTCTGATGTCAAATGATGTACCATTGACACAACTTTCCAATCTGATAATGATGAGATTATCTATCCCTTGGCAAAGTATTCTCCACTTCCGGATCCTTCATTAATAATCATGTATCATCATCATCTAACATATGTAAACATATTCATATTTTTAATACTTATTAGATCATAGCATATGAAAGAAATATACTACTATATATAGATTAGAGTCACAGAAGTTTATGTGATGCAAAGAAGTCAGAAAGATTACCTCGTTCTCACCAATTTATCACAGATGCATCTGTCCATGACAATATTGGTAGGAATAACCACTGCACAATCCTTCTGGAGACCAAATCCCATCTTCGCACTGAGGACACCCTCCACTGTGTCATGTGGCATTACCATCATGCTAAGTGAAAAAATTAAGAACAGATCTAACAGCTCAAAACTAAGTGTCCATGAGGCACTGTGGGCCATCGGCAGCAGCAGAATTGTATTCCACCACAATGATCAGCAAAGTGATGCAAAGAGTCATCTTTCAATGGGGATCGGGGGGGAACTCTCCAGTGGCTGGAGTCATACCTTGCACAAAGGAAGATGGTTGTGGTTGTTGGAGGCCAATCATCTCAGCCTCAGGAGTTCCTCAGAGCAGCATCTTAGGCAACGTTCTCTATAATCCGTGCAGCCACGGAACTCTCTGCCAGTCCTGCGCAGCCCGGGAATAGCTTTTGCAATGTTAAAGTTCGCGCATGCATGAAACTGTGAATGGGCTGTGCACACTCTTAAAGAGGCCCCATACCCCCAAAAAACATTACGTGGAACACTGATCCTAGGCCCAACCATCTTCAGCTGCTTCATCAATGACCTTGCCTCCATCATAAGGTCAGAAGTTGGGCTGTTCACGGATGATTGCACAGTGTTCAGCTCCATTTGCAATTTATTAATTTGGGGTTTTGCAACCTTGCTGCACCAGTAATTCCAATGCATTGCCTAATGGTGGGAGGCCAGGTCCATGCACTTTTAAAAGTTGGAACAAAGCATAGGCCTGCGCGGCCTCCGAGCCTAATACATCCAGCATTCAAACGATGCAAATAGAGGGCTATACATCGGAGAACATATTTTCCTCATTTGCATAGATTTAACACACATGGGAGAATCATAGAATGATACAGCACAGAAGGATGTCATTCAGCCTAGTGTGCATGTGCCGACTCTTTGTAAGAGCTTTCCAATTAGTCCCACTCTCCTGCTCTTTCCGCATAGCCATGAAAATCTTTCTTTTTTAAGCATGTATTCAATTCTCTTTTGAAAGTTACTATTAAATCTGCTTCCACCACCCTTTCAGGCAGTGCAATCCAGATCATAACTACTTGCTGCATAAAAAAAATGTCCCCATCTCTCCTCTGATTCTTTTGCCAATGCATTCAGCCACAGGGAAATGGGGGAGGCACATAGAAGCAGGGCTCTCAGGAGAGAATAACATGGAGAAATTTTCCATTCCATCCTCTCCAAATCCTGGGAAAGATGGAAAATCTAGGCTATTGTGTCCAGTTTTGAATTCCCTACTTTAGGGAGGAGATTAAGGTCACTGAGAAATCTACTAAGAATGAAGGGAAATGCAGGAATGCCCTGCCAGAAACAGTGGTTGAAGCAGAATCCATAACAATTTTTAAAGAGGAGGTGGATAAATATTTGAAAAGGAAAACAGTTACAGGGCATGGGGAAGGATCCAGGAACTAGGATCAAGGAGCTAGCTCTTTCAGAGAGCTGGTGCAGGCAGGATGGGACAAATAACTTTCTGTGCTGTAAAAGTCAATCTATGATTCAAGTGGATTCTTTACTACTCTCTAGTTATTGCTGTTGGCACAGTGTTGGGTGTGTGTTACAGTGCTTGCTTACCTCCCATTTTCCTACCACAAAAGTATTGCCAAATGATGAATCTTTCTTCGAGTGCTAATATGATCAATTCATGCAGAACATCAATTAACCTAGAAGATTCGGCACTTAAGCATGAAGTGCCTCATATTGCAGCATTAATGCATTGCTGGTTCAATTCATTCATTTTGTAAAAATGGAACAGGTGTTATTGGAGAAGCTGCTGTGAGAAAGCAGGATGGTTTCATTTAAAGGAGAGTGTTATGTTTGGGGGTTTTACTCAAGGTCATAAAATCAGGCTATGACCTTTGATGCACACCTGATTTTACCAGGGGTGATTTTGGGGTGTGCCATAAGGCCAAGCAACAGCAGGTACAGCCCTCAGACGAATATTTTAATGAAGGGTTTCAGGTCCCATGAAAAATTTCATGAGTTTGGGGGACATATTCCCTCAGTGGTTTGTTGTTATTTGGCTACATTTGGAAATCAGGTTGCTTTTGCTGACAGTATTTAGAAGAATATGCATTCATCATTGTGCTTATATTCTTTGTGCTGACCTTTTGTACAATTGTCACTTTTCTTTTTTTTTACTCATTGATGGGATGTGGGCGTCGCTGGCTAGGCCTGCATTTAGTGCCCATCCCTAATTGCCCTTGAGAAGATGGTGGTGAGCCGCCTTCTTGAACCGCTGCAGTCCATATGGTGTAGGTACACCCACAATGCTGTTAGGAAGGGAGTTCCAGGATTTTGGCCCAGCGACAGTGAAGGAACGGCGATACAGGTCCAAGTCAGGATGGTGTGTGGCTTGGAGGGGAACTTGTAGGTGGTGATGTTCCCATGTGTCTGCTGCCCTTGTCCTTCTAAGTGGTAGAGGTCGCGGGTTTGGAAGGTGCTGTTGAAGGAGCTTTGGCGAGTTGCTGCAGTGCATCTTGTAGATGGTACACACTGCAGCCACAGTGCGCCGGTGGTGGAGGGAGTGAATGTTGAAGGTGGTGGATGGAGTGCCAATCAAGCGGGCTGCTTTATCCTGAATGGTGTCGAGCTTCTTGAGTGTTGTTGGAGCTGCACTCATCCAGGCAAGTGGAGAGTATTCCATCACACTCCTGACTTGTGCCTTGTAGATGGTGGAAAGGCTTTGGGGAGTCAGGAGGTGAGACACTCGCCGCAGAATTCCCAGCCTCTGGCCTGCTCTTGTAGCCACAGTATTTATATGGCTGGTCCAGTTCAGTTTCTGATCAATGGTAACCCCCAGGATGTTGATAGTGGGGGATTCAGCGATGGTAATGCAATTGAGTGTCAAGGGGAGATGGTTAGAGTCTCGCTTGTTGGAGATGGTCATTGCCTGGCACTTGTGTGGTGCGACTGTTACTTGCCACTTGTCAGCCCAAGTCTGAATGTTGTCCAGGTCTTGCTGCATATGGACACGGACTGCGTCAGTATCTGACGAGTCTCGAATGGTGCTGAACAGTGTGCAATCATCATCTTCTTCGACTTAATGTGCCAAATAGCAGCTACAATCCAAATACGCAACGTGCCTTTCATGTGCAAGAGACCATGATCCAACTCTGTCCTTGGAACATAGAAACATAGGAATTGCTAAATTTAAAAAGACCAAGATCCATCTAGTTCGCCTTCTACCATCCTGGTAGTTGCATGATAGCACAATAACAGAATTGTTGACTAATCATGGCAATCAATCTCTATCAATTAGTTTGCAATAGACCCAAACATGAGGTGATGAAACCCCCAGTGGTGGAAAGCTTTAGGAATCATGAGTTCAAAGTTAACTGTTTCTCCCTAGCATAGAAACATAGAAGATAGGAGCAGGAGTAGGCCATTCGGCCCCTCGAGCCTGCTCCGCCATTCAATGCGATCATGGCTGATCATCCAAATTCAGTACCCTGTCCCTGCTTTCTCCCCATATCCCTTGATCCCTGTAGCCTTAAGAAATATATCCAACTCCTTTTTGAATATATTTAATGAATTGGCCTCTACTGCCTTCTGTGGTAGAGAATTCCACAGGTTCACCATTCTCTGGGTGAAGAAATTCCTCCTCATCTCTATCCTAAATGGCTTACCCCTTATCCTTAGACTGTGACCCCTGGTTCTGGACTCCCCAACCATTGGGAACATCCTTCCTCCATCTAGTCTGTCTAATCCTGTTAGAATTTTATAAGTTTCAATGAGATCCCCTCTCATTCTTCTAAACTCCAGCGAGTACAAGCCCAATCGAACCAATCTCTCCTCAGACGTCATTCCTGCCATCCCAGGTATCAGCCTGGTGAATCTTCGCTGCACTCCTTCCATTGCAAGAATATCCTTCCTCAGATAAGGCGACCAAAACTGCACACAATACTAAAGATGTGGTCTCACCAAGGCCCCGTACAACTGCAGCAAGACATCCTTGTTCCTGTACTCAAACCCTCTCGCTACGAAGGCCAACATACCATTTGCCTTCTTAACCGCCTGCTGCACCTGCATGCTTACCTTCAGCGACTGGTGCACAAGGACACCCAGGTCTCGTTGCACTTCTCCTTCTCCCAATCTATTGCCATTCAGATAATAATCTGCCTTCTTGTTTTTGCCACCAAAGTGGATAACCTCGCATTTATCCACATTATGTTGCATCTGCCATGCTTCTGCCCAATCACCCAACCTGTCCAAATCATACTGGAGTTTCTCGGCATCCTCCTCATAGCACACACGGCCACCCAGCTTTCTGTCATTTGCAAACTTGGAGATATTACATCTAGTTCCCTCGTCTAGATCATTTATATATATTGTGAATAGCTGGGGTCCAAGGACCGATCCCTGCGGTACTCGACTAGACATTGCCTGCCACTCGGAAAAAGACCCGTTTATTCAAACACTTTGCTTTCTGTCTGCCAACCAGTTCTCTATCCAAGTCAATACCTTGCCCCCAATCCCATGTGCCTTAACTTTACATGTTAATCTCTTATGCGGGACCTTATCGAAAGCCTTTTGAAAGTCCAAATACACCACATCCACTGGTTCTCCCTTATGTATTTTACCAGTTGCATCCTCAAAAAATTCCAGTAGATTAGTCATTTTGTAAATCCATTTTGACTTTGTCCGATCCGGTCACTGTTTTCCAAGTGCTCTGCTATTACATCTTTTATAATGGACTCTAGCATTTTCCCCACTACCGATGTCAGGCTTACCGGTCTGTAATTCCCCATTTTCTCTCTACCACCCTTTTTGAACAGTGGGGTAACATTAGCTACCCGCCAATCCATGGGTACTGTTCCAGGGTCTATCGAATTTTGGAAGATGACCAGCAATGCATCTACTATTTCTAGGGCCATAAGAACATAAGAAGTAGGAGTAGGAGTAGGCTATACGGCCCCTCGGGCCTGCTCCGCCATTCAAAAGGATCATGGCTGATCCGAATCTAGACTCACGTCCACTTCCCTGCCCTCTCCCCGTAACCCCTAATTCCCTTATCTGCTAGGAAACTGTCTATCTCCGTTTTAAATTTATTTAATGTTGCAGCTTCCACAGCTCTCTGGGGTAGCAAATTCCATATATTTACTACCCTCTGAGTGAAGAAGTTTCTCCTCATCTCAGTTTTGAAAGGGCAGCCCCTTATTCTAAGATTATGCCCCCTAGTTCTAGTCTCACCCATCAGTGGAAACATCCTCACCGCATCCACCCGATCAAGCCCCCTCACAATCTTATATGTTTCGATAAGATCGCCTCTCATTCTTCTGAACTCCAATGAGTAGAGTCCCAACCTACTCAACCTTTCCTCATACGTCAACCCCCTCATCTCCGGAATCAACCGAGTGAACCTTCTCTGAACCGCCTCGAGAGCAAGTATATGTTTTCTTAAATATGGAAACCAAAACTGCACGCAGTATTTCAGGTGTGGCCTCACCAATACCCTGTATAACTGCAGCAAGACTTCCCTGTTTTTATACTCCATCCCCCTTGCAATAAAAGCCAAGATTCCATTGGCCTTCCTGATCACCTGCTGCACCTCCATACTAACTTTTTGTGTTTCATGCACCAGGACCCCCAGATCCCTTTGTACTGTAGCACTTTGCAGTTTCTCTCCATTTAGATAATAACTTGCTCTTTGATTTTTTCTGCCAAAGTGCATAACCTCACACTTTCCAACATTATATTGCATCTGCCAAACCTCTGCCCACTCACTTAGCCTGTCTATGTCCTTTTGCAGGTTTTTTATGTCCTCCTCACTCACTGCTTTCCCTCCCATCTTTGTATCGTCGGCAAACTTGGATATGTTGCACTCGGTCCCTTCCTCCAAATCGTTAACATAGATTGTAAAGAGTTGGGGTCCCAGCACTGAGCCCTGCGGAACAGCACTAGTTACTGATTGCCAGCCCGAGAATGAACCATTTATCCCAACTCTATGTTTTCTCCTAGATAGCCAATCTTCCACCCATGCCAGTATATTACCCCAATCCCGTGATTTTTATCTTGATCAGTAATCTTTTGTGTGGAACCTTGTCAAATGCCTTTTGGAAGTCCAAATACACGACATCCACTGGTACCCCTTTATCCACCCTGTATGTTACGTCCTCAAAGAATTCGAGCAAATTTGTCAAACATGACTTCCCCTTCATAAAACCATGCTGACTCGGTCCTATTAAATTATGTTTATCTAAATGCTCTGTTACTGTTTCCTTAATAATGGACTCCAACATTTTGCCAACCACAGATGTTGGGCTAACTGGTCTATAGTTTCCAGCTTTTTGTCTACTTCCCTTCTTAAATAAGGGTGTTACATTAGCAGTTTTCCAATCTGCCGGGACCTTTCCTGAGTCCAGGGAGTTTTGGAAAATAATCACCAATGTATCCACAATCCCTACCGCCACTTTCTCTAGACCCTAGGATGTAGGCCATCAGGTCCGGGGGATTTATCCGCCTTAAGTCCCATTATTTTACCGAGTACCATCTCCTTAGTGATTTTAATTATGTTTAGCTCCTCCCTCCCCATTGCCCCCTGTTTGTCCAGTGTTGGGATATTTTTAGTGTCCTCTACTGTAAAGACGGATACAAAATATTTGTTCAGCGTCTTTGCCATCTCCATGTTCCCCACCACTAGTTTCCCGGTCTCATCCTCTAAGGGACCAACGTTCACTTTAGTCACCCTTTTTCTTTTTATATAGCTGTAGAAACTCTTGCTATCTGTTTTTATATTTTTTGCTCGTTTACTTTCATAATCTATCTTCCCTTTCTTAATTAATCTTTTAGTTATTGTTTGCTGGCTTTTAAATGCTTCCCAATCTTCTATCCTCCCACTAGATTTGGCTACTTTATATGCCTTTGTTTTCAGTCAGATACTATCCTTTATTACTTTACTAAGCCACGGATGGCTGTCTTTTCTTTTACTCCCCTTTTTCCTCAGTGGAATATATTTATCTTGAAAGATGTGAAATATCTCCTTGAATGTAGACCACTGCTCTTGTACCGTCTTACACTTTAATCTGTTTTCCCAGTCCACTTTAGTCAATTCTACTCTCATACCTTCATAGTCTCCTTTATTTAAGCTCAGTACGCTGGTTTGAGTTCCAACTCTCTCACCCTCAAACTGAATTTGGAATTCAACCATATTATGGTCACTCATTCCAAGGGGATCCTTTACTAGGACATTTTTTATTAATCCTGTCTCATTACACAGGACCAGATCTAAGATTGCCTGCCCCCTGGTTGGTTCAGTTACATACTGCTCAAGGAACCCGTCCTTAATACACTCTATGAACTCTTCCTCAAGGCTGCCATGCCCAATTTGATTAGTCCAGTCAATATGAAAGTTAAAATCCCCCATGATTATAGCTGTTCCCTTATTACAAGCCCCAACTATTTCCTGATTTATACTCCGACCAACAGAGTTGCAACTGTTAGGAGGCCTATAGACTACGCCCACTAGTGACTTTTTCCCCTTATTATTCCTTATCTCCACCCAAACTGTTTCACTATCCTGATCCTTTGACCCAATATCATTTCTGACTATTGCAGTGATTCCATCCTTGATTAACATAGCAACCCCACCTCCCTTTCCTTCCTGTCTGTCCTTCCTAATTGTCAAATACCCTTGTATGTTTAGTTCCCAGTCATGATCATCTTGCAGCCATGTTTCCGTAATGGCCACCAGATCATACCCATGTGTAGTTATTTGTACCGTCAACTCGTCTATTTTGTTACGAATGCTGCGTGCATTCAGATAAAGAACTTTCAAATATGTTTTCTGACAATTTATTCCTGCTTTTACCCCTTTTACTACTTTACCATTATACATTCTGTCCCTTCCTGACACGCTCTGGTTTTTAATCCCCCCACTGCTACCTTGCTCTATTGCCTTCTCCGCTGTCATTTTTATTTTTCGCTCTCTTAAAACCTCCCCCCCCACTAATTAGATTAAAGCCCTCTCTACAGCCCTAGTTATTTGATTCGCCAGGACTCTAGTCCCAGCACTAGCCAAGTGAAGTCCGTCCCAACGGAACAGCTCTCTCCTGTCCCAGTACTGATGCCAGTGTCCCAAGAATCAAAACCCTTTTCTCCCACACCAGTCTTTGAGCCACGCATTTAACTCTCTAATTTTATTTACCCTAGCCAAATTTGCACGTGGCTCAGGTAGTAATCCAGAGATTATTACCCTTGTGGTTCTGCTTTTTAATTTGGCCCCTAGCTGCTCAAACTCCCTCAGCAGAACCTCTTTCCTTGTCCTATCTATGTCGTTGGTACCAACATGGACCACGACAACTGGATCCTCCCCCTCCCACTCCAAGTTTCTCTCCAGCCCAGAGGAGATGTCCTTAACCCTGGCACCGGGCAGACAACACAGCCTTCGGGACTCTCGCTCTCGGCTGCAAAGAACCCTATCTATCCCGCTAACAATACTATCCCCTACCACTGCAACATTTCTTTTAACTCCCCCCACTTGAATGGCCCCCCGCTCCACGGTGCTGTGACCAGGTTGCTCATCCTCCCCGCAGTCCCCGTTCCCATCCCCACAGGGAGTAAGTGCCTCAAACCTGTTGGACAAGAGCAAGGGCTGCGGCTCCTCCAACACTACCTCCTGGATCCCCGTACCTGCCTCACTTCTAGTCACACCATCCTGTCCCTGGCCACGGACTACATCTGAATTAATTAATCTAATTGGTGTGACAACCTCCTGAAACACAGAGTCCAGGTAACTCTCCCCCTCCCTGATGTGTCTCAGTATTTGAAGCTCGGACTCCAGCTCTTCAACACGGAGCCGGAATTCCTCGAGCAGCCAACACTTACTGCAAATGTGATCACCGTGAGCATCAATGCTGTCCACCAGCTCCCATATTGCAGCAGCAACACATCACCTGATCTCCCATTCTATGTCATTAATTAAATTTATTATTTTTAAATACCCTCTGCCCCGATTCTAGATGATGAATATCGCACCTTAGAAACTATAAACCACAGAGTTTAAGCTTAAAAAGAGAGAAATACTCACCAACCAATCACTTACCTGCTTTCTGGTGACGGCACACTTTGATTATTTTTTACCTCTCTCCTTCCCTCTGAGTTCCGAGTTCGGAGACTGGTACGCCTTACCTGGTCTCTGGAGCCTTTTATAGCCCCGTTCTGCTGCTCGAGTTTCCCGCCGACGCTCTGAGGCCTTACCTAGTCTCTGGAGCCTTTTATAGCCCCACTGCACCCGCTCGAGTTTCCCGCTGACGTTCTGAGGCCTTACCTGGTCTCTGGAGCCTTTTATAGCCCCGCTCTGCCGCTCAAGTTTCCCGCTGATGCTCTGAGGCCTTACCTGGTCTCTGGAGCCTTTTATAGCCCCGCTCTGCCGCTCGAGTTTCCCGCCGACGCTGCTTGACCTTTAAACCTGAACAACAGAAGGTGAGCTGAGCATGCGCGGGAGAGGCTGATTGTTGGGCAGTTTCTTAAGTACCCTAGGATGTAGATTATCAGGCCCTGGGGATTTATCGGCCCTCAATCCCATCAATTTCCCTAACACCATTTCCCTACCAATACTGATTTCTATCAGTTCCTCCCTTTCCTTAGACCCTATGTTCCCCGACATCTCTGGGAGGTTATTTGTGTCCTCCTTTGTGAAGACAAAACCAAAGTATGTATTTAATTTGCCTGCCATTTCTTTGTTCCCCATTATAAATTCCCCTGATTCTGACTGCAAGGGACCTACGCTTGACTTCACCAATCTTTTTCTCTTCACATATCTATAAAAGCTTTTAGTCAGTTTTTATGTTCCCTGCAAGCTTCCTCTCATATTCTATTTTCCCTTTCTTAATTAATCCGTTTGTCCTCCTTTGTTGAATCCTAAACTGCTCCCAATCCTCAGGTTTGCTGCTTTTTCTGGCCAATTTGTATGTCCTCTCCTTGGATCTTATGCTATCCCTAATTTCCCTTGTTAGCCACGGTTGAGTCACCTTTTTTGTTTTATTTTTATGCCAAACTGGGATGAACAAATTCTGTTGTGATCTTTGAATGTTTGCCATTGCCTATCCACCGTCAACCCTTTGAGTGACATTCCCCAATCAATCCTACTCAACTCGCGCCTCATACCATCATAGTTTCCTTTATTTAAATTCAGGACCCTAGTCTCTGAGTCAACTACTTCACTCTCCATCTTAATGAAGAATTCTATCATATTATGATTGCTCCGACCCAAGGCGCCTCGCACAAGATTGCTAATTAATCCTTTCTCATTACATAATGCCCAGTCTAAGATGGCCTGATCTCTAGTTGGTTCCTCGACATATTGGTCCAGGAAACCATCCCATGTACACTCCAGGAATTCCTCCTCCACAGTATTGTTACTAATTTAGTTAGCCCAATCTATATGTAGATTAAAGTCACCCATGATAACTGCTGTGCCCTTATTGCACGCTTCTCTAATTTCCCTTTTAATGCCATCCCCGACCTCCGCATTACTGTTTGTAGGTCTATATACCGCTCCCACTAACGTTTTCTGCCCCTTGGTATTTCTCCTTCTACCCATACAGATTCCACATCATCAGAGCTAATATCCTTCCTTACAATTGTGTTAATCCCCTCTTTAACCAGCAATGCTACCCCACCTCCTTTTCCTTTTTGCCTATCTTTCCTGAATACTGAATTCCCCTGGATGTTGTGTTCCCAGCCTTGGCCACCCTGGAGCCATGTTTCCGTAATCCCAATCATATCATATCATATTCGTTTACCTCTATTTGCACAGCTAATTCATCCACCTTATTACGAATGCTCCTCGCATTAAGACACAAAGGCCTAGAAATTCATTGACGCCACTTTTGGGGCGCTAAAGTGGGGCGTCCACTAAAGTTTGCGGCCGCCGCCAAATCAATGCCACTTCTCCGAAATTCATTAGCTTCGCCCTACGAGTTCGGGCGAGCGCTAAAACTGCTGCTGGACGCCTCTCTTTGGGCGCTAAGCCGGAGGTGGTGATCGATAGCGCCGAGGCCGGGCGCAGCGCAGGTGCGGCCATCTCGTGATTGACAGCAGACACCCTGGCTTCGGCCAGCTCTTAAGGGGGGAAGGGTCGACTGTGTCTGCTGCCATGCCCTGGATAGTGGAGCCCTCCAGCTAGGCCTGAACACTGCTGCTGGACCCAAATAGCGCCTGAAGACATGGAGAAGGCCCGTGAACATGCGCAGCGCTTCTCAGAGCGTGATCTGAGTGTGCTGCTTGCTGCTGTGGAGAAGAGGCGCCATGTTTTGTACCCGGACAATGGCAAGAAGGCGACGGTCCGCGTCTACAGGAGAGCCTGGAGGCATGTCGCCAGCAAGCTGTCAGCCAACAGCGACGTCCCCAGGACCGGTGCCCAATGCCGCAAAAAGTTAAATGACCTCACACGCATTGTCAGGGTGAGTACCCTTTCCAATGACCTCCTCATCCTTGCATGTGCACCTCACATTATGGGCAAAGGGACCTGAAAGCTCTAATGGCCAGCCTTCATCCAGCAGCTATGGGACAGGCATGAGCATCAATTGCACATTCTGCACTTAACACACTGGCCAAGCTATTCCACCATGGGAGGCATTGCACACCAGATCATGGCGACACACTGGCCAGGCTATTCCACCATGGGAGGCAGTGCACACAAGATCACGGCGACACACTGTACTTAGAGGCCGTCCTTTCTCTTGCAGGCCAAGCTGACGAATAATCGCAAGAGCCGGACTGCGACCGGGGGAGGCCAACCCCCATATCCAGCCACTCACCGACCTGCTACATCGCGTGGCGCGCCTCATGGGTGGCCGGGTGATTGGGCCCGTTGCATGTGGAGATGCCGACCCTGTTCTGGGCAGCAATGGTAAGGACATCACCTTTTGCACCTCTCTCGTCCCACTTGCGCATCAGATCTACATCCTTTGCCACTGTCCGACCAATGCGTTGAATGCCACCACTCATGCATCCCGCACTGACGCCCTCTCCTCACTCTAAAGCTACTCTTGTGCCTTCCTGCTTTCAGATGGTCAAGAGGAGGTCCCTCAACTTGCCAGTGACAGACTGTGGTAAACCACTTTTATCGTTACACTATAGTTATCACTGTTGTATTGTTATCACCGTTATCACTGTTGTATCACGATACGAGGTCGCCTCTTGTCGCGCTGTTATACCTGGGCTGACCACCTCCGACTCCGCCCATGGCTCCACCTACCTGCCCAGGTATAAAGGTAGTCGACTGGCTGGTATTCCTCCTTGTTGGACCCGATCACCCACGAGGGTGGGCTCTGTTATTTAGTCAATAAAAACCTTTAGTTACGTTCCTAACTCGTCGCTTTTTATTGGACGAATTGATAGGTATATCAATTTTATTGACTAAATTTTAAAGATGTCTACTACTGGCCAGCCAGAAGCCCTCCCAGAAGCACAGCCACAGCAGCTTTCAGACACCGGGCTACACCAGCCACACCAGCCGGCTTGGCTGCAAGCCCTCAAACCACCGTACCTGGATCTAAACCCACAGGCAGCAAACTCAGCCCTCAACTTCAAACACTGGCTGGACTGCTTCGAATCCTACCTGGAAGAATCCGGCGCCCCGCAGAGATCCAAACTAAGACTTCTGAACGCCCAAGCGAGCCCGAGAGTATACGCACTCATCCAGGATACGACTACATACGAGGCCGCTATCAACCTACTGAAACAGCAGTACCGCAGCCCGGTAAATTACATGTACACCAGGCACCTCCTAAGATCCCGCCCGCAACAGCCAGGAGAGTCTGTAGCTGAATTTTTACGGGCGCTAAGAGCACTCGGCAGGAACTGTGACTTTAAAGCGGTGACGGCTGTTGAAAATACGGAAGATAATATCCGCGATGCCTTTGTGAAAGGCCTACGGTCCGACTACTCACGGCAAAGACTGCTTGAAGCTAAAGACCTCGACCTGGACAAAGCTGAAGCCCTCGCTCTCTCCCTGGAGGTGGCCCATCAGGACCAGGAGGCGTTTTCCAGGTACTGCTCGCGACCCTGGGACTCGGGCCCGACCCCTACCGCAATACCCTTCGCAGCGCCGCCCCCGGGACCTACCTCAGCGTCGGCGTCCCGGACCCGACCGGGCCCGCCACCCCCGGTACCGGCTCCGACATCGGGCACCCGCGATCGGGCCGCCGGCTGCTTCTTTTGCGGCCAGGAGAAGCACCCGAGGTCGCGCTGCCCAGCCAGGAACTCTACCTGCGCAACCTGCAGGAAGAAAGGCCACTTCTCTAAGGCCTGCAGGAGCGGATCTTCAGAGGCCAGCAGTGCCTCATGCGAACTGTGGGGGCGGCCATCTTCTTTCACGGCAACTGAGGCCAGTATCCCCACACGTGAGTCATGGGGGCGGCCATCTTTGATCAAGGCAACCGACCCCAATAGTGCCTCATGTGAGTTATGGGGGCAGCCATCTTCTCCGCCATTTTGTCCTACCTCGTGGGAGACGCCATTTTACCCACCACGCCCGACTGCCACCGGGCCCCCGGACCCGACGACCGCCTCGCCCGCAGACGACAACGACTCGCTTACCTACACACTAGCCTCCGTCACTCTGGATCAAGCCCGCCCACACCACCTGTCCAAGTCGATGATGGACATCAAAGTAAACGGCCACGCCACGACCTGCCTGTTCGACAGCGGAAGCACGGAGAGCTTCATCCACCCAGACACGGTGAGCCACTACTCCCTCCCTGTCCTGCCAACGCGCAACCGAATCTCGATGGCATCGAGGTCCCACGCCACGGACATTAGCGGCTACTGTGCTGTGACCTTGTCGGTTAAGGGTACAGAGTATAAAAACTTTAAACTCCTCGTCCTCCCCCAGCTCTGCGCTGCCGTCCTACTAGGGCTGGACTTCCAATCCCACCTCCAAAGTGTAACCCTAGCATACGGTGGACCCCTCCCCCCACTCACAGTCGACAACCAGCGAAGGTTAAACCGCCCACCGCGTAACACCTGCAGCCTATCCACCCTCAAGGTGCCGCCACCTTCCCTGTTCGCTAACCTCACCCCCGACTGCAAACCCGTCGCTACCAAGAGCAGGCGGTACAGCGCTGGGGACAGAGCTTTCATTAGCTCTGAGGTGCAGCGTCTCCTGAAGGAGGGCATCATCGAGGGGAGCAACAGCCCCTGGCGTGCCCAGGTCGTGGTCATTAAGACCGGCGATAAAAATCGCCTGGTCATCGACTACAGCCAGACCATAAACAGATACACCCAGCTGGACGCATACCCCCTTCCCCGCATATCTGACATGGTCAATCAGATTGCACAATACCGCGTATTCTAGACCATCGACCTTAAGTCGGCCTACCACCAACTCCCTATCCACCCCGAGGACCGCCAGTACACCGCCTTCGAGGCGAATGGGCGCCTATACCACTTCCTTAGGGTCCCCTTCGGTGTCACCAACGGGGTCTCGGTCTTCCAAAGGGAGATGGACCGGATGGTTGACCAGAACGGACTGCAGGCCACATTCCCCTACCTAGATAACGTCACCATCTGCGGCCGCGACCGGCAGGACCACGACGTGAATCTGGAGAAATTCCTCCGTACAGCCCAACGGCTGAACCTCACCTACAATAAGGAGAAATGTGTGTTTAACACCTCGCGCCTTGCCATCCTTGGCTGTGTAGTAGAGAACGGACTCATCGGCCCCGACCCCGAAAGAATGCGCCCCCTCATGGAGCTACCCCTCCCCCACTGCCCTAAGGCACTTAAGAGAACCCTGGGGCTCTTCGCCTACTATGCCCAATGGGTGCCCAATTATGCGGACAAAGCCAGACCCCTCATGAAGTCCACATCCTTCCCCCTTACGGAGGAAGCGTGCGCAGCCTTCTCCCTCATTAAGGGAGACATTGCCAAGGCCACTATGCACGCAGTGGATGAGTCCATCCCCTTCCAAGTCGAGAGCGATGCATCCGACTTCGCCCTAGCCGCCACCCTTAACCAGGAGGGGAGACCGGTGGCCTTCTTCTCAAGGACCCTACAGGGCCCTGAGATCCGACACTCGTCGGTCGAGAAGGAGGCCCAGGCGATTGTGGAGGCGGTACGACGCTGGAGGCACTACCTGGCAGGCAAACGATTTACCCTCCTTACCGACCAACGTTCGGTCGCTTTTATGTTTAATAACAAGCTGAGGGGCAAAATCAAGAATGACAAGATCTTGAGGTGGAGAATCGAGCTCTCCACCTACGATTATGATATCTTGTACCGGCCAGGTAAGCTGAACGAACCCCCCGATGCTCTGTCACGAATTACATGCGCCAGCGCGCAAAGTGATAGACTTCAGACCCTCCACAACGACCTCTGCCACCCCGGGGTCACCAGACTTTACCACTTCATTAAGGCCCGCAACCTGCCCTACTCCATCGAGGAGGTCAGCACCATAACCAGGAACTGCCAGACCTGTGCCGAGTGCAAACCGCACTTCTTTAGGCCGGACAGAGCAAGCCTGATCAAGGCCACCCGCCCCTTCGAGCGCCTGAGCATCGATTTTAAGGGGCCCCTCCCGTCCTCTGACCGTAATGTGTACTTCCTCAACATTGTTGATGAGTACTCCCGTTTCCCCTTTGCCTTCCCCTGCCCAGACATGACCAGTACCACGGTCATTAAATGCCTGAACGACCTCTTCGCCTTGTTCGGGTTCCCAAACTATATACATAGTGACCGGGGCTCCTCTTTCATGAGCGAGGAACTCCGTCAGTTCCTACTAGCGAGAGGTATTGCAGCAAGTAGGACCACCAGCTACAACCCCCGAGGGAACGGCCAGGTGGAAAGAGAGAACGCGACGGTATGGAAGGCCGTCCTCTTAGCCTTAAAGTCTAAGGGCCTCCCAACCTCCCGCTGGCAGGAAGTCCTCCCGACAGCGCTGCACTCCATCCGGTCACTACTTTGCACTGCCGTTAACGCCACCCCCCATGAACGAATGTTTGTTTTCCCCAGGAAGTCGACTACGGGAACCACTCTACCAACCTGGCTGACCTCTCCGGGGCCCGTCTTGCTGCGAAAGCACGTGAGGGCCCATAAAACAGACCCCCTGGTCGAGAGGGTGAACCTCCTGCACGCCAACCCCCAGTACGCCTACGTGGCTTACCCAGACGGGCGGGAGGACACTGTCGCCTTACGAGACCTCGCACCCTCGGGCACTCCGGAGACACCACCCTTACCCCCCCCCACCACCCCCCCAATTCCAGCCCAGGTAGACGGCATGCCGGAACCCCACGAGCCTTCGCCGACCACGCAGACACCAGCACTAACACCGGATAATGCAGCACCGCCGCTGCGACGATCGGAGAGGCTTACGAGGCCTCCGGACAGACTGACATACCAGAACTGGTAGTACACTTCACCCCGCCGGACTCAAATCTAAACAAGGGGTGAATGTGGTAAACCACTTTTATCGTTACACTATAGTTATCACTGTTGTATTGTTATCACCGTTATCACTGTTGTATCACGATACGAGGTCGCCTCTTGTCGCGCTGTTATACCTGGGCTGACCACCTCCGACTCCGCCCATGGCTCCGCCTACCTGCCCAGGTATAAAGGTAGTCGACTGGCTGGTATTCTTCCTTGTTGGACCCGATCACCCACGAGGGTGGGCTCTGTTATTTAGTCAATAAAAACCTTTAGTTACGTTCCTAACTCGTCGCTTTTTATTGGACGAATTGATAGGTATATCACAGACCCTCCGAGGAGGAGCAGGAGGAGGAGCAAGAGGAAGGCAGCCCATCAGGGGAACCTTCAGCTGCGGCCACCCAGGCCAATGTAGGGGACACGTCTTCCCTGGAGGGCAGCGTGGCGGAAGTGTCGAAGGGGAGGGGAGCTCCTGGGACCTGCGTGCTGCAGAAAGGCGGGAGGGGGGTGGAAGCTCGACGGCCTTCTCCCCAGAGGGGGGATGCATCGGAGGGGAGTCCAATTGCTGGGCCCAGCGACCTCCAGCAACGCAGGAAGGGTCGGCCAGCTCGGCGGCCTTCTCCCCAGAGGGAGAGTCCGGCCTCCAGTCAGGAGATGCTCCTCGCCGAGGAAGTGGAACGCCTCGAAGACTTGCCCGCGGACTCGGAGCGCCGGCACACGGAGCTCATGGCGGCAGTGGCACGATTGCCTGAGTCCATCGATTCCCTCTCTCGGAGTGTGGCCGAGTTCGGGCCCTCAGAGGCCACCAGTCGGGCGGAATACCGGGCAGATCTGTCAGCGACTGGCCAGGTGATCAGTGGTGCCATCCAGTCACTGGCTGCTCTGATGCGGTCAGTGAACAGGTCAACACGGGCACTCACTGCTGCCACACTCGCTGTGTCAGCCAGGCATCGCCAGGGCACCCGGCGCGCTGCAGCAGCACAGCGGTCTGTCCCTCGGCAGATTGGTGCGCATGCTGCAGTGCTGGCCCGGGCGAGTGCCAGTGTCTCAGGCGACCAGTGAGCGCCTGCCATCCGCCAGTTTGCCGCCATTCCTCCAGCCGCCACTGCCAGTCCCCCAGTGGAGCTGCCAGGAGCTGCTGCAGCGACTGATGCTGGCCAGCCACAGCTGCAGCAATCAACAGCCGCCCGCTCGACGGCCAGACCTCGACTAGGCCGACCCGCAAGGGCATCTGCCGTCACGACATGTGCCCCTCAGGAGCCTGCCCCCAGCCTTGCAGCAGCCAATGGCCTTACTTTGAGGCGGAGCAGCAGGGCGGGCAGGGGCCACCCAAAGATGGCCAAGGCATCGCCCTAGCGGGCCAAATAGTCGAATGTGTGGCCATTTGTGTTTGTTTCTTGAGGCCGAGAATTGGATGTTTGTTTTTTGAAGGCCGATGATGTGATGTTTGTTTTTGACGAAGGCCGAGAATGACGGCCATTTTAGTTGCCCTATTTTGTTAATCCTCTCCAGGTTGTGGGAGCGAGTAATGTGTTTGAGTGTTTTTTGGGGGTTTCGTCTGTTTTTGGTTTTCATGTGGGAAGGGCCCAGAGTTTGTATAATAAAGCATTTTATTTATTCACATTGTCCATGTTTGGTCTTTGAAGTGTTTGTTGCCTTAACCGGCTGAGGGCTTGCGGAGCGGCTGCAATCATGTTCTATCATTGGCAAAAGCCATTCCCTGACAGGGGGCCTAGAAGTGACGTTCAATAAGCCGCCGACGGGCGGCCCTTGGACCTTGTGCGTCCCTCCTGGGCTGGTACTCCTCGTCCTCATCGTCCTCATGCTCCTCCTCCTGAGGTGGTGGTCCAACGTGAGGTGGCAGTGCCTGAGTCCTGCGGATAGCCAGGTTGTGCAGCATGCAGCAAACGACGACAAATTGGGAGACTCGATCCTGCAAATACTGGAGGGCTCCCCCGGAGCGATCGAGACAGCGGAACCGTTGCTTGAGCACGCCGATTGTTTGTTCTATGAGGTTCCTCGTCGCTTGATGGCTCTCATTGTATGCCTCTTCAGCAGGGGTCGTGGGCGCGCGGAGCGGGGTCATGAGCCAGGTACACAAAGGATGGCCTTTGTCCCCGATAAGCCATCCTCTTGGGGGAGGCTGTGCCTGGAACATGTCAGCCATAGTTGTCTGTCGCAGGATAAAGGCATCGTGGCTGCTGCCTGGAAAGCGGGCATTGACAGCTAGGATGCGCTGCCTGTGGTCACACACCAGCTGTACATTGAGGGAATGGTAGCCCTTCCGGTTGCGGTACTCCTCGGCATGCTCAAGAGGTGCCCGCAAAGCCACATGCGTGCAGTCAATGGCGCCCTGCACCATGGGGAAGCCCGCTATTCTTGCAAACCCCACTGCACGCTGCTGCTGCTTGTCCAGGGTCATGGGGAAGGAGATGAATTGATGTCTCCTTCTGAAAAGGGCTTCGGTCACCTGGCGGATGCAGCAATGCACGGCGAACTGGGAGATGTTAGCGATGTCCCCAGTAGCGGATTGGAAGGAGCCGGAGGCATAGAAGTGGAGAGCCACCGTCACCTTCACTGCCACCGACAGAGACGTCCTGCGCATCAGCTGTGGCTGCAGATCTCTCTGAAGCAGCCGGCAGATGTCTGCAACCACCTCCCTTCGGAATCGCAGCCTCCTAACACACATCGCGGCAGACATGGTCAGATAGGAGGTCTGCTGGCGGTATACCCTGCGTGGGTAAGGCCTCAGTTGGCGACGCCTGTTGCCCCCTCTGCGTCTAGCCAGGGCTGCCACTCTCTCACGGCGTCTGTAAGCCCTTCTGGCATAAGGCTGAAATTCAGCATTGCCACCCAACGCAGCCCCCATTATATGCTGGCAAACACTGAGCTCTGAATGAAGGCAAAGATAATTGGTAAGCTCTGGCCTGAGCCAAAAATACCTGTCCAAGTGTTGGTCCAAACCAGTAAACTCTCCTCCTTGGTCTCTGTCCAAAAAACCGTTGCACAAGAGTGAATGCTGCAAAATGGCTGGCCTTTATACTGCTGGGTAAGTGCCCTTTAATTAGCGCTCCCCGCGGCCCGGCTGGCCTGTGTACCGTTCCACTTCACAGTCGCTCGGGCCGCCCGGCGCACAATGGGCCGGCGCGAGTGAAGTTCCGGTTTGGGGCGCACAAAGGGCGTTGCACTATTAAATGACGTCATGATCTGCGCGCGCAGCAGGGCGCGCGCTAAGACTTTGCGCCGGCGCTAAATGTGTCCTGAAGTTGGGGAGAGGCGCAGATCGCGCTGCGCCCGGGCGATAAGCGCCTAGCGCTCGAGATCTACTCCTCCTAAGGCGCTAGCGGCTGGCGCGCCCAACTGAATTTCTAGGCCAAGGCCTTCAGGCTTGTTTTTTTAATGCTCTTAGATCTTTTAGAATTATTATTTACTGTGGCCATGTTTGATTTAAACCCTTGATTTCTCTGTCTGCCACGTTTGTTTTTCTCCTTCCTGTCTTTTGCTTTTATCCTTGTTTCCCTTTCCTGTTTCCCTGCTCAGGTTCCCAACCCCCTGCCATTTTGTTTAAACCCTTCCCCAGAGCACTAGCAAACACTCCCCCTAGGACATCGGTCCCAGCCCTGCCCAGGTGCAAACCGTCCGTTTTGTACTGGTCCCACCTCCCCCAGAACCGGTTCCAATGTCCCAGGAATTTGAATCCCTCCCCATTGCACCATTCCTCTAGCCACATATTCATCTAAAATATCCTTCTATTTCTACTCTGACTAGCACGTGGCACTGGTAGCAATCCTGAGATTACTACCTTTGAGGTCCTATTTTTTAATTTACCTCCTAACTCCCTATATTCAGCTTTTAGGACCTCATCCCGGTTTTTACCTATATCGTTGGTACCTATATGCACCACGACAACTGGCTGTTCACCTTCCCCTTCCAAAATGTTCTGCAGCCGCTCTGATACATCCTTGACCCTTGCACCAGGGAGGCAACACACCATCCTGGAGTCTTGCTTGCGGCCACAGAAACGCCTATCTATTCCCCTTACAATAGAATCCCCTATCACTATAGCTCTCCCACTCTTCTTCCTCCTGTCCTGTGCAGCAGAACCACCTATGGTGCCAGGAAGTTGGCGGCTGCTGCTGCCTTCCCCTGGTAAGCCATCCCCCCCATCAGTATCCAAAGTGGTATATCTGTTTGAGAGGGGGATGGCCACAGGGGACCCCTGCACTACCTGCCTGCGCCTACTACTCTGCCTGTTGGTCACCCATTCCCTTTCTGCCTGTGCAACCTTTACTTGCGGTGTGACCAACTGATCAAACGTGATATCCACGATGTCCTCAGCATCACGGATGGTCCAGTATGTATCCAATCGCAGCTCCAGCGCCGCAATGCGGTCTGTCAGTAGCTGCAGCTGGATACACTTCCTGCACACATGGTCGTCAGGGACACAAGAAGTGTCCCTGAGTTCCCACATAGCGCAGGAGGAGCATTCCACGAGGCCGAGCTGTCCTGCCATGACTTACCCTTTAATTAATTCAAATTAATTTAAGCAAATCAGTCCCACCAATTACACTAGTTAAATGATATACTTAAGGGCCCTGGTTTACCAACAGACCCTGCTACACCACAGAGACCCTAGAAACTATAAACCACAGAGTTTAAGTTTAAAAAATACTCACCAACCACTTACCTGCTTTCTGATGATGTCACACTTCGATTACTTTTTACTTCTCTCCCTCCCTCTGAGCTCGGAGATTGGTAAGCCTACCTGCGCTCTGCCGCTGCTTTATATCACCACCGCCGCTGTGGTGCCTACCTGCGCTCTGCCGCTGCTTTATATCACCGCCGCTCCTCTGCTGCCACCGTCTCACCCAGGTCCGCCGCCGCAGTGGGGCCTACCTGCGCTCTGCCGCTGCTTTATATCACCGCCGCTCCTCTGCTGCCACCGTCTCACCCAGGTCCGCCGCCGCAGTGGGGCCTACCTGCGCTCTGCCGCTGCTTTATATCACCGCTGCTCCTCTGCCGCCGCCGCCTCACCCAGGTCCGCCGCCGCTGACTAGCATGCTACACTTACCGTATGTCATGTCGCAAATTACTCATATACTGTATCCCAAAATGTTATTTTCTGAAAGAAATCTATCTAATTTGCATTTGAATTAATCAATACTATCTGCTTCCATCATCTCCCTTAGGAGCTTGCTCCATAGATTGACCACTCACTCACTGAGGGAAGAACCTACAAGAAGAGTAAATGGCAGCTAGTTACAATGCATCCTCAATACAAAGCTTTCAAAGACAAGCAAGGCAATGTAATCCAAGTGTCATGCCACTAGTGCTGGTCCTGCATAAATGGGCTGATCTGCCCAGATAGCAAAGGTCAGCCTCTTTGAATAATTTACTGGCTCTCTGGGTGCATCTCTCATGATGCACCAGGAGTGCCAATGCTGCATTATCAAGCACTAGCAGCCAGCTGACTGCCCATTGAGCACCAGGCACTTTCTAAATATGAAGCAGAGAGGCACCTAGTACATGGCAGGGGTAAAAGGCAGAGGAAACAGGGCAGAGAAAAGGGGCACAAAGTGCTTTGGGCACAGGAGAGCAAAGGGACCAAATTTTTAAAAACATTTTAATGCCAATCTCCCTTTCAGTGCCTGTTCTAAATTAACTGTGTGTGTCTGTAGCACTGACCACATGCTCTTGCTGCATTATGGGATGGCTGCCTAACTGACATGGAAGCTGGTGGTACAGTGCGCCTAGCATACACGTGCACAGGCTCCTGCCCCCTTTGTGTTCATTGCCAAATTCGTGCAGACTTGGTTCCTCAGGTACACTGCGTGCCTCAAGCCTCGTGTCCCATTTGTGAAGTGCCCACCATCATATTATCAGTCTTTGTATATATTACAGCAGCTTAGTAGCTCCAAACTTGACCTTGCCAGTGCCTTTCTCAATTTCTGTGGAGAGGAGTGCAAAAGAAAAGTACTCGTAAGGGTACTGCTGGTTGCTAGGCAATATTCTATTGTGGCCCTCTCATGGTGGTTATACACAACCTTGTTCTGTAAGTAGAAGACAGTGAATATTAAAAGAACTCATCCTGCACCGCAAACAGTATCCCTCCCAGGCCATCACTTTGTAAAGTGGATAGCCTGATCTTTGTGGTGGCAGTACTGAATTGGAGCAGAGCTTGCAAGTATTAAATGAAAAATGTTAAGAGTAACCCATTCCAAATGTGCCCTGCACCTCTACTACATGCAAGAGTGGTGTGGAAAAGCAAACATGTTTTCCTCATCCTCCATCCCCGAGGAGGCATGGGGAACTTTAAATCCTGCGTGCCAAATTTTAACTCACAGAAGCAGCATATGTGCAAAGAGGAATCTTCTTAACTTGGTACTCCATAAATGCCTGACAATCACATCTGCCAAATAACCGTGCCAAAACCACATTGTCCTACAATTATTGCCCTGTATGTTAATGTTGGCAGTTTGACTAGCTTGTACTTTGTTTCAGATGTGTGGCCTGTAACCTACTGCTCCTTCTAAGTGATTTCCTTGTGGAGGGTGTATGTGTGCTGGTTTGCTGCAGGGTTTCATTGATAATATGTTGGGATTCTAGTGGCCTAGATCTCCTTGAGGTCTGTACTGTGAGGACCCTGCATGTGTGTAAGCTATATCTGGGATTGTGGTGCCTACTTTCAGCCACCTCCTCCCAGGACTGGTGCATCTGGGAGAGGAGTGACCATCAGCCACAGAAATTGTGTGCCTCCTTGCAGTAGTTCTTGCAATGCCTGGCAGTTCTCATTCAGTAACAACCAATTTGGCTGAGCAAACACCTGCCTTTGCCTTTCCAGTGCTATTTAAGATGCTTGATTGCATCTTGATTAAGAGGGTTAGTGCTTTTCTGTTTTCATTGGTTGGCTGAATGTGTGCCATATGAATAAACCTGCTACTTTTGTCACTCCCAAATTCTTTTAGTAATCCAGTTGGTAATAACTTACATTTATAAAAGTGTCATATCACATCCACAGAATGTCCCAAAGCACTTTATATTTTCAAGAGTAGTGGTTATTATTTATAGTCAAAAATGGCAGCCACATTGCACCTAAAAAGTCCAACAAACTAGAAAGGTAAAGAATGAATGATCAGACCTGTTTTTGCTGGTGTTGGTTGAGGAAGAAATGTTGGCCAGGACACAGGGAAAACTCACTGTTCTTTTTCAAAGAGTGCTATGAGATCATCAAAGTGTTCCAGATTTCCACTATCGTTTGTGTGACGAAATGCTTCCTGATTTCACTCCAAAATGGCATAGCTCCAATTTTACGATTATGCTCTCTTGTTCTGGAAACCCTCACCAGAAGAAATAGTTTCACCTTTTCTACCCTTTCAAATCCCTTTATCATTTTAAACATCTTGGCTAGATCACCCCTCCATTTTCTAAACTCAAGGGAATACAAGCCAAGTTTATGAAACCGGTCCTCATAATTTAACCCTTTAAGCCCTAATATCATTCTGGTGAATTTGCGCTGTGCCCCTTCCAAGGAAAATATATCCTTCGTGAGGTTTAGTGCCTAAAACAGAACAAAGTATTCCAGATGGGGTCTGACCGAGGCTCTACACAACTGAAGAATCAGTTCCTCACTTTTGAATTCCAACCCAATTGAGATAAAGGCCAACAGTCCAATAGCCTTTTTGATTACATTTGTACCTTTATACTAGCTTTTAGTGAGCTGTGTACATGGACATCTAATTCCCTTTGCTTCTCCATGGCTCCTACACTCTCTCCAATAAGAAAATATTCTGATTTGTCTTTCTCAGATCCAAAGTGGATGACCTCACACTGCCCCATATAATGACCCTTTGTAACTTCCTGTTTCACACTACTTACTGTGCCTCCTAACTTAGTGTCATCTGCAAACTTGAATATACAACTCTCTATTCCTTCATCCAAGTCATTGATATATGGTGAAAAACTGAGGCGCAGTACAGATCCCTGGGGAACACCACTTCTCACATCCCACCAGTCAGAGAATGAACCCTTTATCTGTCTCCTACTTCCCAACTAATAACCAACTCACGACACAACGATATCTCCAATTCCATGCGCTTTCATTTATGTTAATAATCTCTTGTGCAGAACCTTATCAAATGCGTTCGAAAGTCTATATAGACAAGAACCAGACAGTCCCCTATCCACCATGTTAATGATCTCTTCAAAAAATTCAACTAGGTTAGTCAGGCATCACCTACCTACCTACCCTTCACAGTAACACCCATTGAACCTATGTCTGAGTAACGCACTTGTTGAAAATAAATGTTATTGCATCTCAGTAAAAGAGTCCACATGCATGTTTTCCCTTCTCAGGAGTTATGCTGATATTTCTGCACACAAAAAGGTACTGCGCGGATAGGATTTTGGTGTTTCTCAGCAAAAACATACAATGGTTGTATTGGCTATCCAGAGAAGCTTTGCTTTTCAAAGAGTCCATTCGGCATGTCCACCAGAGCCCTTATGGTCTCTCATCCCTGGCATTTCCCTTAGTATATTTACTTTTTGGTCCTTAAATCTGAGTGCTGCAGGTTTGTGTGCATGTAAAATACTGGCCTAGTAGGCCACCACCAGATTTGGCTAGATCACCTAAAGCACTAGAAAGACTTGCATTCATATAGCACCTTTCACAACCTCAGGACATTGTGGGGAAGAAACTAGATTAATGAGATTTTAATAGAGGATGGTGGAAAAGTGGGTGGGTACAAAGTTACGAACATATGAAAATTGATGGAAAGGAAAAGACCAGCTGGTCCATCAAGCCCACCCCACATCATGATGGTATAAATGCAAGTCTTCTGGTTGACCACGATGCATTATCGTTGCTTGACCTCTCAATGGCCTGAGGTCCCAAAGTGCTTTACAGCCAATTAAGTACTTTTGAAGTGTAGTCACTGTTGTAATTGTTGAAACCCATTCCCATGTAGAGAAACTGTAGCTAAAGCTACCAGGGTATTGGGTTGTACTAATAGAACCATTTAGTAGAAAACAAAGAACACCATTTTGACACTATACAAGTTGCTGGTCAGACCACATCTAGAGTACTGTGCCCAGCTTTGGACCCCCCACATGATAGGTAATACAGTGGCCTTGGAAAAGGTCCAGAGGAGGACTACAATAATGATTCCTGGATTAAAGAACCTCAGCTACTGAGATAGACTCAAGGACCTTAGTCTATTTACTTTAGAGCAGCATAGACTTAAAGGTAACTTGATAGAGGTCCATAAAAGAATTAAAGGGCTAGATAGAGTCCCTATTTATAGATTATTCCAGTTTAATACATTGGGGAGGACCTGGAGACGAGTTTAAGCTAGGTAAGAGTAGGAATAGACTGGATGTTAGGCGGTTCTTCTATTCCTGGAGAATTGTGAGCCTCTGGGATACATTGCCGGCTGGTGTGGTGGATGCGGAGTCTTTGCGTGCCTTCAAGAGGGAGCTGGAACGGTCCTGAGATCGCATCATTTAGAAGGCAAGTGTCTTTATAGAGAACTCTCGGTCCATGTGATTTCCTGGACTTGTTTTGATTGCCTGAGGAGAACCTCGAGGAATTTTCCAGAGCATTTTTCCCTTATTGGCCCTGTTTTTTTTTTTCCTTTCCCAGGAGATTACATGGCTGCGGGTAGGGGGGTGGGGGATGGGACGAGGCGAAAGGGGGGGTTGTGGGAATCAGTATTCACCCATGATGGTCTGGCCATCATGGTGTGGGGTGGGCTTGATGGGCCAGCTGGTCTTTTCCTTTCCATCAATTTTCATATGTTCGTAATTTTGTACCCACCCACTTTTCCACCAGTCTCTATTAAAATCACATTAATCTAGTTTCTTCCCCACTGACGGCCTTAAAACCACCTTGGTCAAAATCATCAACGATATCCTGTGCGATTTTGACCACGATGCATTATCGTTGCTTGACCTCTCCATGGCCTTTGCTATGGTCGACCACACCACCTCCTCCATAATCTTATCCTTTATGATACACTTACAAGGCACCGCTTCCTATTCCTACTTGTTTCAAAGTTGCCAACTTATCTCCTGGAACAACATTTCCTTCTGCAGCAGTATGATCACCTTTGGTGAGCTCTAAAGCTTCATCCTTGGCCCCCCTCCTGTTCAACAACAATATGCTGTCATTTGGTGACATTGGGCTAACATTTGCGATCGGAGACTTCCCGCGGGCAGACGCCTCCAACCTGCAAAAATTCTACGAACGTACCTGGGGGCCCGGGAGATACGGAAGCTTGTGATCCTGGGCCTCTCTGGGTCTGCGCGGGCAGAGGTCCCCGTATCCCAGGGGTGCAGGCGGTTCGTAGGCACCCCTGGGATCACGTGGGCCTGCCCAACCAATAAAAGAAGGGAATCCCCATTCATACTTATTGAAGTTCCGTATGTACGGAACTCAAATAAGTATGAATGGGGATCACTTAAAAAATACACCAACACCTGAAATAAATTTTTAAAAACATTACATATTTAAAATTTATTAAAATGCCATTTAATTAAATATTTCAAACAAAAATGTAATTTTGGGGGGAAAAAATGTTTTTACGGGGCTAAAAATAAACTTACCTTATTGAAGAGTGTTTTTAATTTATAAATGAGTGATAACATTTTATTTTTCTATTTTTTTTAAACTCTTTTGCTGGTAAAAGCTGGCCTTACACCTGCTTTTACCAGGCCTAAGAATTTGACAGGCTTTCAGCAGGCGGAAGTTGTGCAAATAGCCCGGGGATGCGGAGGATCTTGACAGATCGCAAGTGCCGGGTTTTAGCGCATGTGCTTCGCATGCCTAAACCTGGAACTTACCCAGCCCCCACGGGCACGTGCACACCTCGTACGCACCATTAGGGGTCGCAAAATACGGCCCATTTTCTGTAAATATTGGGGTCAGCTTCCATATGTATGCTGATGATACACAGCTTTACCTATCCACCATCATTCTCGATTTTATGAGTGTTGCTGTACTGTCTCACATCAAGTCATGGATGAGCTAGAACTTTCTGTAGCTAAACATTAGCGAAATTGAAACCATCCTGTTTGGCTTTCACCAGTACTTCACATATTTATTTATTTATCCCATTTCTATTCCCAGCTGCTCACTCAGACTAAACCCAACAGTTCAAAGCTTCAGTGTACGGTTTGACCTTGTGCTCAACTTCAAATTTCACATCCAGTCCATCACCAATGCCGCTTATTTCCAGTTTTGAAAGATCACCTACTTGGTTCCCATGGGTGCTGAAAACCCTATCAATGCCTTTATCACCCCCAGGCTCAACATCTCCAAAGCTCACCTTGTCAGCCGACTGAACTCCTCCTTACATAAGCTCGAACTCATCCAAAGCTCTGCTGCCCAAAACCTATTCCACACTAAGACCCGATCAAACCTGACCTCCACTGCCTCTCCATTCCCCACCAATTTCAAAAAGCTTGCCCCTGTTAAAAAAATCTCCATGACACCTCTCTTTATTTCTGAAATCTTCTCTAGCACTATTTCCCCTCTGGCACCCATCACTTACCTAAGTCTAGTCATAAGAACATAAGAAATAGGAGCAGGAATAGGCCAATCGGCCCCTCAAGCCTGCTCCGCCATTCAATAAGATCATGGCTGATCTGATCTTGGCCTCAACAACACTTTCCCGCTCTCTCCCCATTCCCCTTGACTCCCTTGTAGTTTAAATGTTTGTCAATCTCCACCTTGAATATATTAATGACCCAGCCTCCACAGCTCTCTGGGGTAGAGGATTCCAAAGATTCACGACCCTCAGAGAAAAAATTCCTCCTCATCTCCGTCTTAAATGGGCGACCCCTTATTCTGAACTATGCCCCCTAGTTCTAGATACCCCCAAGAGGGGGAACATCCTCTCAGCATCCACCCGGTCAATCCCCCTCAGAATCTTATATGTTTCAATAAGATCACCTCTCATTCTTCTAAACTCCAATGAGTATAGGCCCAACCTGCTCAAACTTTCGTCATACGGCAACCCCTTCATCCCAGCAATCAACCTCGTGAACCTTCACTGTACTGCCTCCAATGCAAGTATATCCTTCCTTAAATATGGAGACCAAAGCTGTACGCAGTACACCAGGTGCGGTCTCACCAGCGCCCTGTAAAGTTGCATCAAAACTTCCCTACTTTTATACTCCATACCCCTTGTAATAAAGGCCAACATTGCATTTGCCTTCCTAATTACTTGCTGTACCTGCATGCTAACTTTTTGTGTTTCATGTACTAGGACCCCCAGATCCCTTTGTACCGCAGCATTTTGTAATCTCACTTCATTTAAATAATAATTTGCTTTTTCATTCTTCCTTCCAAAGTGGATAACCTCACATTTTCCTACATTATACTCCATCTGCCAAATTTTTGACCACTCACCTCCCTTTGCAGACTCTGAGTCCTCCTCACAACTTGCTAACCCACCTATTTTTTTTATCATCAGCAAATTTGGCTACAGTACACTCAGTCCCTTCATCCAAGTCATTAATATAGATTGTAAATAGTTGAGGCCCCAGCACCGATCCCTGTGGCACCCCACTAGTTACTGATTGCCAACCGGAAAATGACCCATTTATCCAGACTCTCTGTTTTCTGTTAGTTAGCCAATCCCCTATCCATGCTAATATATTACCCCCAATCCCCTGTGCTCTTATCTTGTGCAGTATCTTTTTATGTGGCACCTTATCGAATGCCTTCTGGAAATCCAAATACACCACGTCCAGTGGTTCCCCTTTATCCACCCTGTTTGTTACATCCTCAAAGAACTCTAGCAAATTTGTCAAACATGATTTCCCTTTCATAAAACCATGTTGACTCTGCTTGTCTTATGATTTTCTAAATATCCTGCTATTACCTCCTTAATAATGGATTCCAGCATTTTCCCAATGACAGATGTTAGGCTAACTGGCCTATAGTTTCCTGCTTTCTGTCTCCCTCCTTTCTTGAATAGTGGTGTTACATTTGCAGTTTTCCAATCTGCTGGGACCTCCCCAGAATCCAGGGAATTTTGGTAGATTACAACCAACGCATCCGCTATATCTGCAGCCACTTCTTTTAAGACCCTAGGATACAGGCATGATCATAGTCTACGGCATGCTCTCCATCCAGCCACTGCACCAAGTTACTGAGCTTTCAGCTACTGCACCAAGTTACTGAGCTTTCAGCCACTGCACCAAGTTACTGAGCTTTCAGCCACTCCACCAAGTTACTGAGCTTTCAGCCACTCCACCAAGTTACTGAGCTTTCAGCCACTCCACCAAGTTACTGAGCTTTCAGCCACTGCACCAAGTTACTGAGCTTTCAGCCACTTCACCAAGTTAGAGCTTTCAGCCACTCCACCAAGTTACTGAGCTTTCAGCCACTCCACCAAGTTACTGAGCTTTCAGCCACTGCACCAAGTTACTGAGCTTTCAGCCACTCCACCAAGTTACTGAGCTTTCAGCCACTGCACCAAGTTACTGAGCTTTCAGCCACTGCACCAAGTTACTGAGCTTTCAGCCACTGCACCAAGTTACTGAGCTTTCAGCCGCTTCACCAAGTTACTGAGCTTTCAGCCACTCCACCAAGTTACTGAGCTTTCAGCCACTCCACCAAGTTACTGAGCTTTCAGCCACTCCACCAAGTTACTGAGCTTTCAGCCGCTCCACCAAGTTACTGAGCTTTCAGCCACTGCACCAAGTTACTGAGCTTTCAGCCGCTCCACCAAGTTACTGAGCTTTCAGCCACTGCACCCACTGCTCTCTGGAATTCTCTTCCTAAAGGCCTTTTGTTGCCATGTAAGATAACAAAAACAAACAATTAAAAGGAAAGTGGAAGAATTTCCTTTAAACAGAGGGTGGTTAGAAAGTGAAATGTTCTGCCACAAACCATTGTTGAAGCAGAGTTGATAAAAGCAAATTAGGTAATCAATCAATAATGAGGTCGATAAAAGGGTTTGGGAAGAGAACAGAAGATTAACACTAGGTGGCTCATGTGGAGAAAACACAGTCATATATTGCATGGGCGAAATGGCCTGCTATGTGCTGTAACATTCAATGATTTTATCTCATCCATTGTCAAAAGTTTCCTTAAAACCTCTTTGACTTTGCATTCAGGTACTTTGTCTAACTCTTCTCCCTACTCCTGCCCAGATGTGTTTAGGGGCTTTGGGCTACTTTGTTACATTAAATGTGCTAGTTAACATAGAAACATAGAAGATAGGTGCAGGAGTAGGCCATTCGGCCCTTCGAGCCTGCTCCGCCATTCAATGAGATCATGGCTGATCATCCAAATTCAGTACCCTGTCCCTGCCTTCCCTTGATCACTTTAGCCTTAAGAAATATATCCAACTCCTTCTTGAATATATTTAATGAACTGGCCACCACTGCCCTCTGTGGTAGAGAATTCCACAGGTTCACCACTCTCTGGGTGAAGAAATTCCTCCTCATTTCAGTCCTAAATGGCTTACCCCTTATCCTTAGACTGTGACCCCTGGTTCTGGACTCCCCGGCCATCAGAAATATCCTTCCTGCATCTAGTCTGTCCAGGCCTGACAGAATTTTATAGGTTTCGATGAGATCCCCTCTCAATCTTCTAAACTCCAGTGAGTATAAGCCCAATTGACCCATTCTCTCCTCATACGTCATTCCTGCCATCCCAGGTATCAGCCTGGTGAATCTTCGCTGCACTCCTTTCATGGCAAGAACATCCTTCCTCAGATAAGGCGACCAAAACTGCACACAATACTCAAGGTGTGGTCTCACCAAGGCCCTGTACAACTGCAGCAAGACATCCTTGCTCCTGTACTCGAACCCTCTCGCTACGAAGGCCAACATACCATTTGCCTTCTTAACCGCCTGCTGCACCTGCATGCTTACCTTCAGCGACTGGTGCACAAGAACACCCAGGTCTCGTTGCACTTCCCCTTCTCCCAATCTATTGCCATTCAAATAATAATCTGCCTTCCTGTTTTTGCCACCAAAGTGGATAACCTCACATTTATCCACATTAAAGTGCATTTGCCAAGTTTCTGCCCAATCACCCAACCTGTCCAAATCGTACTGGAGTTTCACGACATCCTCCTCACAGCATACCCTCCCACCCAGCTTTGTGTCGTCTGCAAATTTGGAGATATTACATCCAATTCCCTCGTCCAGATCATTAATATATATTGTGAATAGCTGGGGTCCAAGGACCGATCCTTGCGGTACCCCACTAGTCACTGCCTGCCACTCGGAAAACGACCCGTTTATTCCAACTCTTTGCTTTCTGTCTGCCAACCAGTTTTCTATCCAAGTCAATACCTTGCCCCCAATCCCATGTGCCTTAACTTTACACGCTAATCTCTTATGTGGGACCTTATCGAAAGCCTTCTGAAAGTCCAAATACACCACATCCACTGGTTCTCCCTTATCTATTTTACCAGTTACATCCTCAAAAAATTCCAGTAGATTAGTCAAGCATGATTTACCTTTTGTAAATCCATGTTGACTTTGTCCGATCCTGTCACTGCTTTCCAAGTGCTCTGCTATTACATCTTTTATAATGGACTCTAGCATTTTCCCCACTACCGATGTCAGGCTGAAGGTAAGCGGTCTATAATTCCCCGCTTTTTCTCTACCACCTTTTTTGAATAGTGGGGTAACATTAGCTACCCTCCAATCCATGGGAACTGTTCCAGAGTCTATCGAGTTCTGGAAGATGACCAGCAATGCATCTACTATTTCTGGGGCCACTTCCTTAAGTACCCTGGGATGTAGATTATCAGGCCCTGGGGAATTATCGGCCTTCAGTCCCATCAATTTTCCTAACACCATTTCCCTACAAATACTGATTTCTTTCAATTCCACCCTTTCATCAGACCCTATGTTCCCAGCATCTGTGGGAGGTTATTTGTGTCCTCCTTTGTGAAGACAGAACCAAAATATGTATTTCGTTGGTCCACCATTTCTTTGTTCCCCATTATAAATTCCCCTGATTCTGACTGCAAGGGACCTACGCTTGACTTCGCCAATCTTTTTCTCTTCACATATCTATAAAAGCTTTTAGTCAGTTTTTATGTTCCCTGCAAGCTTACTCTCATATTCTATTTTCCCTTTCTTAATTAATCCCTTTGTCCTCCTTTGTTGAATCCTAAACTGCTCCCAATCCTCAGGATTATTGCTTTTTCTGGCCAATTTATATGTCCTCTCCTTGGATCTTATGCTATCCCTAATTTCCCTTGTTAGCCACGGTTGAGTCACCTTTTTTGTTTTATTTTTATGCCAAACTGGGATGAACAAATTCTGTAGTTCATCCATTCGGTCTTTGAATGTTTGCCATTGCCTATCCACCGTCAACCCTTTGAGTGACATTCCCCAATCAATCCTACCCAACTCGCGCCTCAGACCATCGTAGTTTCCTTTATTTAAATTGAGGACCCTAGTCTCTGAGTCAACTACTTCATTCTCCAGTTAAGTGTAAGTTATGAAAATAGAGGAGAATCAACACTGCATAAAATGTGAGCCAGTACTGCCCAGCTTGTGAAAGATGTATCTGTCACTAAGGTAAAAGGTAGTTGGAGCTCGTAATGGTGATCTGCACAGAACGTTCACCTCTTGTGCCAGATCAAAGCAACAGATTCAGAAACGAATGGCAAGAAGGTCAAGTAGTAACTGTCATAAGAACATAAGAAATAGGAGCAGGAGTAGGCCATACAGCCCCTCAAGCCTGCTCCGCCATTCAATAAGATCATGGCCGTTCATCCAACTTAACTCCACTTTCCCGCCCAATCTCCATATCCCTTGATTCCCCTAGAGTCCAAAAATCTATCTATCTCAGCCTTGAATGTACTAAAAGACTCAGCATCCACAGCCCTCTGGGGCAGAGAATTCCAAAGATTCACAACCCTCTGAGTGAAGAAATTCCTCATCTCAGTCTAAAATGGCCGACCCCTTATTCTGAGACTATGCCCCCAAGTTTGCGACACTCCAGCCAGAGGAAACAACCTCTCAGCATCTACCCAGGTCATGTCCTAGAAATGAGTTGAATAATCTGTAGTAACTCATTTTCAAGAATCTTAAATTCAATATGAATTGGAACCCTCTCGTTCTTTTGAAGACAAAATATAGGGATAAATCACGTGCAGTTGCAGCAGAGGGATCAGTGGATAGTGATCTTGAGCAGAAATCTTGGTCAATTTTTTCCTTATCAGCTGAAGGGCATTGGAGCAAACTGCAGGATTCCTATTGCTCCCTAGATAAAAGCAAATAATGCAGTACAGATTCAGGATTGAATCTTGTATTTTCCTGGTTTGTAAAGCTCAGCACCACACCATGTAACGCATTTACCACTGGGGCCGTTAGCTAAGACTCTTTGTAGACAACTTCCATGTCCCTACCACCCAGTTTGTTCTTAAAACAGGGTGGTAGTGGGACCAAAATAGTTGAAACGCTGACTTACTGCTGAGGTCCTGCCTGTTCCAATTCTCGGGCAGACCTCAATCCTGTGGCTGGAGCTCTGCTGAAAATAGGCAAGAATATGTCAATCCAGTCAGCTAACTTAGTTACGACATCCAATGCCAATTTAATCTCTGCCCGCTGGAATGTATCCAGTTCCTGCTCTCAGCCAAATAATATGGACAGTAGAAGTTGGGAGGCAGCTATTTTAGAATCATAGAAATTTACAGCACAGAAGGAGGCCATTCAGCCCATTGAGTCTGTGCCGGCTGAAAAAGAGCTATCCAACCTAATCCCACTTTCCGGCTCTTGGTCTGTAGCCCTGTAGGTTACGTCACTTCAAGTGCATATCCAAGTACTTTTTAAATGTGATGAGGGTTTCTGCCTCTCAGACAGTGAGTTCCAGACCCCCACCACCCTCTGGGTGAAATAAGTTCTCAACTCCCCTCTAATCCTTCTACCAATTACTTTAACTCTATGCCCCCTGGTTATTGCTCTCTCTGCTAAGGAAAATAGGTCCTTCCTATCCACTCTGTCTAGGCGCCTCATAATTTTATACACCTCAATTAAATCCCCCCTCAGCCTCCTCTGTTCCAAAGAAAACAACCCCAGCCCATCCAATCTCTCCTCACAGCTAAAATTCTCCAGTCCTGGCAACATCCTCGTAAATCTGCTCTGTACCCCCTCTAGTGCAATCACATCTTTCCTATAATGTGGTGATCAGAACTGTACGCCGTACTCTAGCTGTAGCCTAACTAGTGTTTTATACAGTTCTAGGGAGCATAAACTCCCTGCTCTTATATTCTGTGCCTCAGCTAATAAAGGAAAGTACCCCGTATGCCTTCTTAACCACCTTATCTACCTGTCCTGCCACCTTCAGGGATCTGTGGACATACACTCCAAGTTCTCTCTGTTCCTCTACATTTCTCAGTATCCTACCATTTACTGTGTACTTCCTTGCCTTGTTAGCCCTCCCCAAATGCATTATCTCACACTTCTCCAGATTGAATTCCATTTGCCACTGTTCTGCCCACCTGACCAGTTCATCGATATCTTCCTGCCGTCTACAGCATTCTTCCTCAGTATCAACCACACAGCCAATTTTCATATCATCTGCAAACTTCTTAATCATGCCCCCTACATTGAAGTCTAAATCACTGATTTATAGCACAAAAAGCAAGGGACCTAGTACTGAGCCCTGCAGAACCCCACTGTAAACAGCCTTCCAGTCACAAAATTACCCATTGCGTCCTGCCACTGACCCAATTTTGGATCCAACTTGCCACTTTCCCTTGGATCCCACGGGCTTTTACTTTCGGACTGGTCAGTCTGCCATGTGGGACCTTGTCAAAAGCCTTGCTAAAATCCACGTAGACTGTTATAAATCTCATCATTCATCAAGAAACTACTCGTGAAATAACGCTGGACGGCCAGCTGGTGGCGCCGTCCAAGGAGTATAAATACTCGGGAGTTGGCCCCAGCTTGCCAGGGACATTTTGTAAGACAAGGAACTAGTGAAGTACAACTAGACCTCCATGTTCTGAAACAAGTTGATTAAAGCCTTGCTTTATGCTCAAACCAAGTGCGTAGTGAGTTTTATTACGTCATAGACTACATCAAATGTGCTACCCTCATCAACCCTCCATGTTACCTCCTCAAAAAATTCAATCAAGTTAGTCAGACACAACCTTCACTTAACAAATCCACGCTGACTGTCCTTGATTAATCCATGCTTTTCTAAATGACGATTAATACTGTCCCTCAGAAATGTTTTCAATAATTTGCCCATCATCGAGTTTAGACTGACTCACCTGAAATTACTTGGTCTATCCCTTTCTCCCTTTCTAAACAATGATACAATGTTGGCAGTCCTCCGGCACCACACCCGTAGTCAGAGAGGATTGGAAACTGATGGTCAGAGCCGCCGCTATTTCTTCCCGTGCTTCTCATAACAGCGTAGGATACATTTCATCCGGGCCAGGTGATTTGTCTACTTTCTAAGATGCTAAACCCCCTAATACTTTCTCTCTCACTATGCTTCTCACATCTAATATTTCACTCCTCCTCCTGATCTACAATGTCTGCATCGTCCCTCTCTTCTGTGAAGACAGACGCAAAGTATTCATTAAGAACCATGCCCAGGTCTTCCGCCTCCACACATAGGTTACCTTATTGATTTCTAATAGGCCCTAATCTTTCCTTAGTTATCCTCTTGCTCTTTATGTATTTATAAAACATCTTTGGGTTTTTCTTGATTTTACTTGCCAATATTTTTTCAAGCCCTGTCTTTGCTTTCCTACTTTCCTTTTTAATTTCACCCCTCCACTTTCTATACTCCTCTCGGCTTTCTATAGTATTTAGCTCTTAGCATCTGACATAAGCTTCCCTTTTTTGCCTTATCCTACCCTGTATGCCTCTTGATAGCCAGGGAGCTCTAGATTTGGGAGTCCCACCCTTTTTCTTTGTGGGAACATATTTGCTCTGAACCCTCACTATTTCCTCTTTGAATGCCACCTACTGCTCTGACACTGATTTACCTTCAAGTAGCTGTTTCCAGTCCACTTTTGCGAAATCACATCTCAGCTTAGTAAAATTGGCCTTTCCCCAATTGAGAACTTTTACTCCTGGTCTATCTTTGTCTTCTTCCATAACTGCACTAAATCTAATTGAATTATGATTGCTACCAGTCGTGAGTGGTGGTGGACAATTAAACAGTTAACAGGAGGAGGAGGCTCCAAAAATATCCCCATCCTCAATGATGGTGGAGCCCAGCACGTGAGTGCAAAAGACAAGGCTGCAGCATTTGCAACTATCTTCAGCCAGAAGTGCCGAGTGGATGATCCATCTCGGCCTCCTCCTGAGGTCCCCAGCATCACAGATGCCAGTCTTCAGCCCATTCAATTCACTCCATGTGATGTCAAGAAACGGCTGAAGACACTGGATACTGCAAAGGCTATGGGCCCTGACAACATTCCGGCAATAGTACTGAAGACTTGTGCTCCAGAACTAGCTGCGCCCCTAGCCAAGCTGTTCCAGTACAGCTACAACACTGGCATCTACCCGGCAATGTGGAAAATTGCCCAAGTATGTCCTGTCTACAAAAAGCAGGACAAATCCGACCCGGCCAATTACCGTCCCATCAGTCTACTCTCAATCATCAGCAAAGTGATGGAAGGTGTCGTCGACAGTGCTATCAAGCGGCACTTACTCAGCAATAACCTGCTAACTGACGCCCAGTTTGGGTTCCGCCAGGGCCACTCTGCTCCTGACCTCATTACAGCCTTGGTCCAAACATGGACAAAAGAGCTGAACTCAAGAGGTGAGGTGAGAGTGACTGCCCTTGACATCAAGGCAGCATTTGATCGAGTGTGGCATCAAGGAGCCCTAGCAAAACTGAAGTCAATGGGAATCAAGGGGAAAACTCTCCATTGGTTGGAATCATACCTAGCACAAAGGAAGTTGGCTGTGGTTGTTGGAGGTCATTCATCTCAGTCACATGACATCACTGCAGGAGTTCCTCAGGGCAGTGTCCTAGGCCCAACTATCTTCAGCTGTTTCATCAATTACCTTTTCTCCATCATAAGGTCAGAAGTGGGGATGTTCGCTGATGATTGCGCACTGTTCAGCACCATTGGAGACTCGTCAGATACTGACGCAGTCCGTGTCCATATGCAGCAAGACCTGGACAACATTCAGACTTGGGCTGACAAGTGGCAAGTAACATTCGCACCATACAAGTGCCAGGCAATGACCATCTCCAACAAGCGAGACTCTAACCATCTCCCCATGACATTCAATGGCATTACCATCGCTGAATCCCCCACTATCAACATCCTGGGGGTTACCATTGATCAGAAACTGAACTGGACCAGCCATATAAATACTGTGGCTACAAGAGCAGGCCAGAGGCTGGGAATTCTGCGGCGAGTGTCTCACCTCCTGACTCCCCAAAGCCTTTCCACCATCTACAAGGCACAAGTCAGGAGTGTGATGGAATACTCTACTCTTGCCTGGATGAGTGCAGCTCCAACAACACTCAAGAAGCTCGACACCATTCAGGATAAAGCAGCCCACTTGATTGGCACTCCATCCACAACCTTCAACATTCACTCCCTCCACCACCGGCGCACTGTGGCTGCAGTGTGTACCATCTACAAGATGCACTGCAGCAACTCGCCAAAGCTCCTTCAACAGCACCTTCCAAACCCGCGACCTCTACCACTTAGAAGGACAAGGGCAGCAGACGCATGGGAACATCACCACTTACAAGTTCCCCTCCAAGCCACACACCATCCTGACTTGGACCTGTATCGCCGTTCCTTCACTGTCGCTGGGCCAATATCCTGGAACTCCCTTCCTAACAGCATTGTGGGTGTACCTACACCATATGGACTGCAGCGGTTCAAGAAGGCGGCTCACCACCATCTTCTCAAGGGCAATTAGGGATGGGCACTAAATGCAGGCCTAGCCAGCCAGCGACGCCCACATCCCATCAATGAAAAAAAAATGCTCTCCCACTGATGCCTCTTCTACCTGCCCAGCTTCATTCCCTAAAACGAAGTCGAGAACCTCCCCTCTCTTGTTGTGGTTGCTACGTACTGGCTAAAAAAGTTTTCCTGAATGCATTTTAAGAATTATGCACCCTCTATACCTTTTACACTGATTCTATCCCAGTTAATATTAGGGTAGTTGAAATCCCTTACTTTAACTCCCCTATTGTTTTTGCACTTTAGAAACGTGCCTCCATATTTGCTCTTCTTTCTCCCTCTGACTATTTGGGGGTCTATAGAACACACCCAGCAGTGTGATTGCCCCTTTTTTGTTCTTCAGTTCAACCCATATGCTTCCTGACATCACCCCTGAACAGCCTAGCTCTAATTTGAAGGTGATGCCCCCTTGTTCTGGATTCCCCCACCAGAGGACATCGTTTCTCTCTATCTACCCTATCAAATCCTTTGATCATCTTAAGCACCTCAATTGGGTCACCCCTTAATCTTCTAGACTCAAGGGAATACGAGCCTAGTCTATGCAACCTGTCCTCATAATTTAACCCTTTTAGCCCAGGTATTATTCTGCTGAATCTGTGCTGCACCCCCTGCAAGGCCAATATCCTTCCTGAGGTGCACTGCACAGTACTCCAGGTGCAGTCTAACCAGAGCTTTATACAACTGTAGCATAACTTCCACTACCTTGTATTCCAGCCTCTTGAGATAAAGGCTAACATTCCATTAGCCTTTTAAAAAAAAATTCGTACCTGTCCACTAGTTTTTAATTGATTGCTGTACATGGACCCCTAAATCTCTCTGTTGCGCCACAGTTCCTAGATTCTCAAAATTTAGAAAATACTCTGGATCTATCTTTCTTCGGTCCAAAGTGGCTGATCCCACACTGAACTCCATCTGCCTCAGTTTTGTCTACTCATTTAATCTACAGTATCAATGACCCTTTGCAACTATCTGCTCCACTATTTACTGTACCACCTAACTTAGTATCGTCAGCAAACTTAGATGTACAGCTCTCTAATCCTTCATCTAAGTCATTGATAAATATAGTGAAAAGCTGAAGCCCCAGTACAGATCCCCAGGGAACAACACTAGTCACATCCTGCCAATTGAAGTATATCCCCACTGTTTCCTCCCAACCAATTCCCTACCCATGTCAATAGGTTGCCTCCAATTCCATGCGCTTTCATTTTTGCCAAGTCTCTTGTGTAATCTGAATAACCAGCTGTACCTATTCAGGAGTACAAAAACAGAAAAAAAATAATTATGGAGTTAAAAATAATTAAACAAGAGTAAAATAAGACAGAAGTAACAAATAGGTAATTTTCCAGCTGCCCTTTGTAGGTTGCCATGGATGTGATGTGTTATTACTGTTTTGTACGTGAGGGATAATTGTGTAATGCACCATATTAATTACACGACAAACAAGTGTGCTAGGGAAAACACATTTAGTTTTATAATACTTCTTAATCTTCTTAATAGACCACACAAATATACATTACCAACAAATAAGAGAAAGCCTTTGCATATATACAGTATGTTTAAAGTATGTGACAATAATGCTCCAAAGCATACAAAGAAATACATTCTTTAACGTTAGTACCACATTCTCATCAACTGTCAGATAGTAAGTTTGGAAAAACAAATTAAAAAAAGATTTATTTGAAGAGGTTTGGGCCATAAAGCTAAAAATATAGAAAAGATTGTTTTGAATGTAAATACAATGCTTCACATAAGCTACAACTCATTAATCTGTTGTAATGCTGTTCTTTCAATATGTACTTCTGTATCTATGTATAATTACAACTGATCTTAGTACTGATGTTCTTATTGTGTGATATCTTTGCCAGTTATTTTACCACTACACCTTTATGTCTATTAATTTAAAAGAACGAATTCCCAGAATCATAACTTGCATCCCCATTTTAAATCTAAATGACTTGCTGAATTGATAGCACCATATTTATTGGTTTCATTGTTAGCTGTAGTTGCTTTCACTTGCCCATCTCCATATCAAACATGCTGAAGCTGCCATTGTACATGGATTGATTTTAGCAGTTGCCTGGTAGATTATGCAGATGCCTTTTTAAAATAAAATTGTTATATTTACAAATTGGCTCCATGGCATTTTGGATTTAATCAATTTTCAAAGATAATTTTTCCCTTCCTTTTCTGCTAATTTTCATCCCTCCTTTCCTGCAGGCATTGACTCCTTTCTGAGGCATGTGTCTAAAGGCATTAGTCAGCTTCCAATACGTTGTTCAAATGTCTATTCTTCATGTGTGATCCTAGACAATCACCACTGGCAAGCTATTCGAGCATGTGGGATATCATAACCAAGTTTAATCACATCCTTACCCAATGTCCACATATGCACTTTCAGCAGCGAGAAGAGGTAACACTGGCTAATTTTTTGGTCCCTAACTCAGAAGCGGTGAGACCAATTGTAGCAAAGCAACAGCTGTTCCAGCTGTGAAACATAAGTTAACACAGGTCACGGATTGAACCTGGGATATTCCTGGTATATATGGCTCAGCTACTCACTGCATTAACAAGCTGAACTTTCAAAAAACAATGAGTGCCAATTAAATATGCCTTTCTTTAAAATACAGGCTTGTGAGCACACAGTATGGGCTCGTAAACCTGCTGATATAAAATTGCTGATATTTTGGATTGTAATTCTTGGTAAATAGAAGCTAAAAAGTCACATCAGTCTCCTTGTGGTCCAAAACTCATTTGCAAATCCCAGCTGAGTGTTTATCAATGTTTCACAAGAGGAGAATGTCGCTTTGATTGAGCCATTACATTTGCTAATTTTCATCCAGGTCTAGATCAAGGTCAACTTCTGTGGTGAGTTTCAGATAAAAGAAACCATAAACAGCCACAAGTAAAACCACAATAGCTGCAATGATGAGTGTCACATCCTACAAAAAAAAAGAAATATGTTAATATTGAACAAACATCAGAAAACATATAATAGTTACAGCTCTCTATCCATGATTTTTCTAATTAAAATTTGTTTAAAAACAAGTGGGTATTTTTGAGAAACAAACAAAAAGGATGTATTTTATTTTCAGATGGTAAAAGAACTAAACTGTTTAGATTACTCAGCTCTCTGTATATGTTTATATCAGACTACTTACTCAAAGAAAGAACCACTGAGAAAAAGATACACATATCCAGATGGTCACTCTGAAAACAATTGTTAGAATGATTTTTTTCAGATTAGTGAGTATGGATACCTCATTTGTGAAACCCATATTTCCATGTGAAGATAAGAGGAATGATTTTCTGAGTGCATGCAATGAACAGGGAGCCTCACTTACTGGCCTGATACGTCAGGAATTTGTGCGCCCATTTCCACAAGTA
This sequence comes from Somniosus microcephalus, assembly GCF_052327205.1. Taxonomy (NCBI): domain Eukaryota; kingdom Metazoa; phylum Chordata; class Chondrichthyes; order Squaliformes; family Somniosidae; genus Somniosus; species Somniosus microcephalus. Next base: position 81,355,593 of record NC_140993.1, on the reverse strand, counting down.
GTGTGCATTCGGATATTCGGCTCTATGATGTCTACTTTGTTTAGTCAATTCGTGCTATAATCAGATTTCATGCAACATGCACACAGGGCCGTATTTTGCAACCTCTACGGGTGTGTACGAGGTGCGCATGGGCCCGTAGGGGCCGCGCAAGTTCCGGGTTTAGGCATGCGAAGCACATGCCCTAAAACCCAGAACTTGCGATCTGTCAAGAATTCTCTTGACAGATCCTCCGCATCCCCGGGAGATGGGCCTCTGCGGGTGGAGAATTGCGCTATTTGCACAACTTCCGCCCGCTGAATGCCCGTGAAATTCTTACACTTGATAAAAGGCGCAAGGCCTGCTTTTACCAGCATAAGCATTCTAAAAAATAGAAAAATAAAATGTTATCACTCATTTATACATTAATAAAAACCCTGTCCAATAAGGTAAGTTTATTTTTAGTCCCATTAAAACATACAGGGCAGGATTTTGTGACCCCTACGGGTGCGTACGAGGAGCGAAGTGCATGCGCTAAAAGCCGGCACTTGCGATCTGGTCTGACAGATCATCCGCATGCACAAGAAAAGTACCTCTGCGGGTGGAGAGTTGCGCTTTTTGCACAACTTTTGCCCGCTGAATGACTGTCAAATTCTTACACCTGGTAAAAGCCAGCTTAAGAGTTTCAAAAAATAGAAAAATGCAATTTGATAACTTATTTATAAATTTAAAAACTCTGCAAAAAGGTATGTTTATTTTTAGCCAGGTAAAAACATGCAATTTTTTTCTTCAAAAAATTAAATTTTTGTTTAAAATATTAAACATCATTTTAATTAATTTTAAATATACATAGATACATAGATACATAGAAGATAGGAGCAGGAGTAGGCCATTCGGCCCTTCGTGCCTGCTCCGCCATTCGATGAGATCATGGCTGATCCTTTAATTCAGTATCCCGTCCCCGCCTTCTCTCCGTAACCCTTAACCCCTTTTGCCCGTAGAAATATATCTAATTCCCTCTTAAATATATTTAATGAGCTGGCGTACACTGCCCTCTGTGGCAATGAGTTCCACAGGTTCACCACTCTCTGAGTGAAGAAATTCCCCCTCATCTCTGTCCTAAATGGTTTAGCCCTTATCCTTAAATTATGTCCTCTAGTTCTGTTCTCACCCGCCAAGGGAAACATTCCTTCTGCATCCAGTCTGTCTAGACCTGTCAGAATTTTATACACTTCTATGAGGTCCCCTCTCAATCTTCTAAACTCCAGTGTGTACATCCCTAAACTACATAGTCTCTCCTCATAGGTCATTCCCGCCATTCCTGGTATCAGCCTGGTGAATCGCCGCTGCACCCCCTCCATGGCAAGAACATCCTTCCTCAGATGAGGCGACCAAAACTGTACACAGTACTCGAGGTGTGGTCTCACCAGTGCCCTGTACAGCTGCAGCAAGGTATCCCTGTTCCTGTATTCTAACCCTTTTGCTATGAAGGCCAGCATACCGTTTGCCTTCTTGACCGCCTGTTGCACCTGCATGCTCGCCTTCAGTGACTGGTGTACAAGAACACCCAGGTCTCTCTGTACTTCCCCCTCTCCCAATCTATTGCCATTTAAATAATAATTTGCCCTCCCGTTCCTGCACCCAAGGTGGATAACTTCGCACTTGTCCACATTATAGTGCATCTGCCATTTATCCGCCCAATCGCCCAGTCTGTCCAAATCGCTCTGGAGCTTCCTGGTCTCTTCCTCTGAGCCCACCCCCCCTCCTAGTTTAGTGTCGTCTGCAAATTTGGAAATGCTGCATCCGACTCCCTGATCCAGGTCATTAATGTAAATTGTGAACAGCTGGGGGCCCAGGACAGATCCCTGTGGTACCCCACTTGTTACTGCCTGCCATTCAGAAAATGAGCCGTTTATTCCAACTCTCTGTTTTCTATCTGACAGCCAGTTCCCTATCCACGCCAAAACTTTCCCCTTTATCCCATGAGCCTCAATTTTCCATGCTAATCTTTTATGTGGGACCTTATCGAAGGCCTTTTGGAAGTCCAGGTACACCACATCTACTGGCTCTCCCCCATCTATTCTACCAGTTACTCCCTCAAAAAATTCCAATAGATTAGTCAAGCACGATTTACCCTTTGTAAATCCATGTTGACTCTGTCCTATCCTGTCCCCATTTGCTAAGTGCTCCGCTATTTCATCCTTAATGATGGACTCCAGCATTTTGCCCACAACTGATGTAAGGCTTACAGGTCTGTAATTACCTGCTTTTTCCCTACCCCCCTTTTTGAATAGTGGGGTAACGTTAGCTACCCTCCAATCCATCGGCACTGTTCCCGAGTCTAATGAATTCTGAAAAATCATCCTTAGTGCATCCGCTATCTCTAGGGCCACCTCCTTCAGTACCCTAGGATGCATGTTATCGGGCCCTGGGGATTTGTCCACCTTCAATCCCTTTAGCTTCCTTAACACCATATCCTTAGAGATATTGATTTGCGTCAGTTCCTCCTTTGCCAATGTCCCTATTTTTCCCGATATCCCAGGGAGGTTTTTTGTGTCTTCCTTCGTAAAGACTGTAATGTTTTTTTTTAAATTTACTTAATATTTCAGTGTGTGTTTAAATGTGATCCCTATTCATGCTTTTGATAGTTCTGTGTGTACAGAACTGTGAGAAGTATGAAGGGAGATTCCCTTCTTTCATTGGTTCGCCTGGCCCACGTGATCCCAGGGGCGCTTGCGAACCACATGCGCCCCTGGGATACCTGGACCTCTGCGCATTTCGAAGAGGAGAGGCCCAGGATCGCAAGCCTCGGGATCTATGGAACTAGCAGCTAAATTCATTGATTTTTTTCCGATCGGAGGCATCCACCCGCAGGAAGCCTCTAATCGGAAATTCAGGGCCACAATTTTTTTTTCAAAAAATTTAATTTTTGTTTAAAATATTAAATGGCATTTTAATTAATTTTAAATATGTAATTTTTAAAATTTATTTCATGTGTTTGTGTATTTTTTAAGTGATCCCCATTCATACTTATGGGAGTTCCGTACGTACAGAACTCCCAGAAGTACGAATGGGGATTCCCTTCTTTTATTGGTTGGGCCAGCCCACATGATCCCAGGGGCACCTACGAACTGCAAGTGCCCCTGGGATACGTGGGCCTCTGCCCGCGGGTACTCGGAGAGGTCCAGGATCGCAAGCCTCCGTATCTCCCGGGCCACCAGGTAAATGCAAAGATATTTTACAGGTCGGAGGCAGCGCAAATGTTAGGCCTTAATGTCTAACAGGCTTTCTAAACTCTACACAATTGAAAAAAAATTTTTTACTCTGAAACAAATTAGTTTTCACTAACAAGGAAAAGAAAATAGAAAAGAAAAATTCTGTTCACTTACAAGGATAATATTAGATTATACTAAGTGGGGTGATATCTGCATACTCACTACTGACTATAATATGGTGCCACTGGTACGCTGCTCTCACCAAGTAATACTAAACACGCCACTAAAAGAACTGGCGAGTTTGACTAAATTAGCAATTATGACAATTATTAGGAGCCAAATAGGAAATATTTGAATAAATCATAATAGTATCATCCTGATTTTGGGTGGATTGGGTACTAAAAATATGGTAAGTTAAATCTGAAGTAAGGTTTAATAAATCCTGCTGTTTTACACATGTTTATTCATTTTTTCTAAATATGAATCTGCTATAAGTTGTTTCAACTTTTGGGTTTCATTATCCTTCATGTAAACTCTAGTACAATTGGTGTACTTTAAGCAATAGGTGATCTTTAACTAATACTGGACTGAAAATGACAGTAACAATATTAAGTTTCACTTTTAATACTATGCAACAAATTATTTATTAGCATCACGCAGAGCATCTTGCACATGTATATAACTAAGGAAATCCCATCGGAGAAAAGAGTATGGTAGTGTAATGGTTATGTTACTGGATTAGTAATCCAGAGGCCTGGACTAATTAATGCAGAGAATGCAAACTCCCACCATGGCAGTTTGAGAACTTGAATTCAGTTTTTAAAAAGCTGGTAAATGTTGGCAATCAACTTGTTAAACCCAATTGGTTCATTAATATCCTTTAGGGAAAGAAATCTGCCATCCTTACCAGGTATGGCCTATATTTGACTCCAGTTCCACATCAACATGATAGACTCTTAACTGCCCTCTTTACTTGCCTAGCAAACACCCAGTTGCATCAAACCGCTACTAAGAATATTGCTTAAGAAGACAGCCCACCACCACTTGCTCAGGGCAACTGGGAAAGGCAATAAAAGCTGATCTTGCCAGCGACACCCACATCTTGAGAATATTTTTTTTTTTTTTTTTAAATTGTGCCAGAAACTGAACTTGAAAATGGGGTCAAGGAGTGTAATATTTTCTGTGTAGAGGACCTAGCAGGTCATGTCTAAGTGCATTCACATGTTTTTGCTCCTGATTAGTCTGGTGTCTGCAGCACTGTTGTAAAGGTTAGCGTGGTCTCATTCTGAGCTGGATTAGGAGAGCGAGAAAGAGGCCATAAAGTGAATTACAGCTAGAGAAGGGAAGCTATTGACGCACAAGGTTTGCCCGATGCTCGAGCACGCAACCCACCCACCTATTTCTGGTGGAGGCTGCTTAAGCATGCAAATTGTGGTCCTATGCCAACTATAGGACCTTGCCTGCAATTTTTAGGTACGAATGTGCAGAGTACGCTCTACCCATTTGTACCAAGCGTTGAGCGGCCTAACCAATGGTCCTTAAAGGAACCGTTGTAGGCCACTCAAAAGACAGCCAAAGAAATTTTTATTTTTTATTTTTGAGTGTTCCTCCTGAACACACAACCAGCTAACTTGAGGAACCCTTTCCTTGCTTCGCCTGGCCTCCCCCTGACCCCCCCACCCCCACCCAAAGACCTGATCTGCCGACCGGCCCAGCATGGGGAGCAACCGATCTCCTGTCCTCCCAGAACCAGCGAGCTGCAGCAGGGCACCCACGCCAGTCAAATGAGGCCTGACCTGAAAATGCTTCGGGCCTCCTGAGACCAGCTTTGTGCAGGTGGTGCAGCTGCTCCACGGACTTCTTGTAAAAATAAATCGTTTTCTTATAAACATTTATTGATTTTGCAGAATTACAAGAAACATTACAAACACAAATATTTGCATTTATAATGAGGTTTATTACATCAAACGGTCTCAAAATGCTTCACGCAATTAAGTATTCTTTGGAATGCAGTGACACTTGTTATGTAGCCAAGCACAGCAATAATTTTGTAATAATAACATCCCACAAACAACAAAGAGGTAATTGACCAATTAATGTTTTTTGTTGTTTTGACTTTGGGAAGACATTGGCCAGGGTGAATTACCAGCTCTTTTTTAAAATGCCATGGGATCTATAAATTTACCTGAAGAGGCAAATATGACGTCAACATAATCTTTCATCTGAAGCAGCGCAGACAGTACAGCACTTCCTCATTACTTCACTGGAGTGTCCCTGCCATGGGATTCAAACCCACAACCTTCTTTTGACCAGAATTAAACGTGCTACTGTACAAATTGAGCAAACATGCTTGGCTCACTTTAACACTTGTAATAGAAAGTGCTACTGTACAACTGATGTAAAACAGACTGAATGGTAACGTGCATGTACTCAGTGGCCGCGATTTTTCCTATCGATGCGGCTTGGGGGCGGGACAGCTGCCTTCCGGGTTCCAGTCCTGCCCCCAATGATATCAGATGTACAGACGCGATTTTGCATTAATTAGCCTCGTTAAGCCCGCCCTGTGGGCTTGCCGGCCAATTAAGAGGAAACTGTTGTCAGATGACGTCAGTTAATGATGCGTCATCTGCCGGTTTTCTTAAAGGGGCCACGCACAATTTTGTTTGACAGCTGATTTTTCAGTGTTTGACAGCACTGAGGCGCTGCAAGCACTGACAATCACTGTACAAAGGTGAGCCCTTGCACCCAGGATCTCCAGTGACTCCCTCCTTAGGCTACAACAGATGGCAGCTGCAGGTGAGGTTACAGAAGCAATCTGTCACTGGTGAAAGAGGTTCTCCCAATGAGGTGGGACTACACACACAATCCAAAACTTGTCACCTACAGAAAAGTGTAAATGCATTAAAAATGATTTCCCCAACATTTCCTTACCTCTGAAACTCACCAGTGTACCATTGGATCCTTCACGCCACTTCTGCAGCTGTCAGCAATGCAGAAACATTACAGTAGACCCACAGCATGCCACACTTACCTGGCGTGGTGTCCAGATGTCGGGAAGCCCGCTGCAGACCTGTCAAAATTGCAAAAAGCCTCTTAACTGCCTGTTAACAAGCAGTTGAGTGCCTTTAATCCTCTTCCCGCCGCTAGGTGTTGGGTTCATTTGCAAATCGGGGACCCGACACCTGGGAAGATTGTTTGGAGGTGGCTTGACAGCGGGTTTTCAACCCTCTGTCAATCTTTGCGATTTTGCCAGATGTCCCACCTCCAAACCTGCTCCCTGAGCGCCGGCAAAATTCTGGCCATAGTCTTTAAAACTGGAGGCATCTCTGTCTATTTCTTAGTGAGAAGAGAGAGGTTTGTGGTTTGTACTCCTGATCACTGTGTATGCTGTGTGCCTTATATCTCAGTCATTTGCTCTTCCAGAGATGGCCTTACAGATTTCCTGTTCCGAAAGCATCTTCCTTCCATTGAGTCTTCTTGTCATAGAGTCATAGAGTTATACAGCACGGATAGAGGCCCTTCGGCCCATCGTGTCCGCGCCGGCCATCAAGCCCTGTCTAATCTAATCCCATATTCCAGCATTTGGTCCGTAGCCTTGTATGCTGTGGCATTTCAAGTGCTCATCCAAATGCTTCTTAAATGTTGTGAGGGTTCCTGCCTCCACAACCCTTTCAGGCAGTGAGTTCCAGACTCCAACCACCCTCTGGGTGAAAAAGTTCTTTCTCAAATTCCCTCTAAACCTCCCGCCCTTTACCTTGAATCTATGCCCCCTAGTTATTGACCCCTCTACTAAGGGAAAAAGCTCCTCAGCATCCATCCTATCTATGCCCCTCATAATTTTGTACACCTCAATCATGTCCCCCCTCAGCCTCCTCTGCTCCAAGGAAAACAAACCCAATCTGCCCAGTCTCTCTTCATAGCTGAAGTGCTCCAGCCCTGGTAACATCCTGGTGAACCTCCTCTGCACCCTCTCCAACGCGATCACATCCTTCCTGTAGTGTGGCGACCAGAACTGCACACAGTATTCCAGCTGTGGCCTAACCAGTGTTTTATACAGCTCCATCATAACCTCCTTGCTCTTATATTCAATGCCTCGGCTAATGAAGGCAAGTATCCCATATGCCTTTTTTACCACCTTATCCACCTGTTCCGCCGCCTTCAGGGATCTGTGTACTTGCACACCCAGATCCCTCTGACCCTCCGTCTTGCCTAGGGTCTTACCATTCATTGTGTATTCCCTTGCCTTGTTAGTCCCACCAAAGTGCATCACCTCGCACTTTTCCGGGTTAAATTCCATTTGCCACTGTTCCGCCCATCTGACCAACCCATCTATATCGTCCTGCAGGCTGAGGCTACCCTTCTCGCTATTTACCACCCTACCAATTTTTGTATCATCCGCGAACTTACTGATCATGCCTTTTACATTCATATCCAAGTCATTAATGTAGACAACAAACAGCAAGGGACCCAGCACCGATCCCTGTGGTACCCCACTGGCCACAGGCTTCCAGTCACAAAAACAACCTTCGACCATCACCCTCTGCCTTCTGCCACTAAGCCAGTTTTGTATCCAATGTGCCAAGGCACCCTGGATTCCATGGGCTCTTACCTTCTTGACCAGTCTCCTGTGCGGGACTTTATCGAAGGCCTTACTGAAATCCATGTATACCACATCCACTGCGTTACCCTCATCCACACACCTCGTCACCCCCTCAAAAAATTCAATCAAATTAGTCAGACATGATCTTCCCTTGACAAAGCCATGTTGACTATCCCTGATTAATCCTTGCCTCTCCAAGTGGAGACAAATTTTGTCCCTCAGAATTTTTTCCAATAATTTTCCTACCACTGATGTTAGGCTCACTGGCCTGTAGTTCCCCGGTTTTTCCCTGCTTCCCTTCTTGAATAATGGTACTACATTAGCGGTTCTCCAGTCCTCTGGCACATCCCCTGTGGCCAGAGAGGTCCAGAATATATGTGTTAGAGCCCCCGCAATCTCTTCCTTTGCCTCACACAGCAGCCTGGGATACATTTCATCCGGGCCTGGGGATTTATCCATTTTTAGGCCCGCTAAAACCGCCAATACCTCCTCCCTCTCGATGTTAATATGTTCGAGCATATCACAGTCCCCCCGCCCTATTTCTATGTCTACATCGTCCTTCTCCATAGTGAAAACAGGTGCAAAAAATTCATTTAGAACCCCTCCTACATCTTCCGGCTCCACACACAGATTGCCACTTTTGTCCCTAATAGGCCCTATTTTTTCCCTAGTTATCCTCTTACCCTTAATATACTTATAAAACATCTTAGGATTTTCCTTTATTTTGCTCGCCAGTGTTATTTCATGGCCCCTCCTTGATCTCCTAATTTCTTTTTTAAGTATCCCCCTGCACTTTTTGTACTCCTCTAGGGCTTCCTCCGTCTTTAGCCTTTTGTATCTGCCAAAAGCCCTCCTTTTTTTCCTAATCCATTCTCGTATATCCCCTGACATCCAAGGTTCCCTGTGGTTTTTGGAACCACCCTTGACCTTTACGGGAACATGTTGCCATTGTATGATCTCAATCTCCCTTCTGAAAGCCTCCCATTGCTCCGATGCGGATTTTCCTACAAGTAGCTGATCCCAGTCAATTTGGCCAGATCCTGCCTTATCCTATTAAAATCGGCCTTCCCCCAATTTAGAACCTTTATTTCCGGCCCATCCATGTCCTTTTCCATGACCACCTTAAATCTTACCATATTATGGTCACTGTCACCAAAGTGCTCACCTACTAGCACTTTTTCCACTTGGCCAGCCACATTCCCTAGAATTAGGTCCAGTACCGCCCCCTCTCTTGTAGGACTTTCTACATGCTGGCTCAAAAAGCTCTCCTGGATGCACTTTAAGAATTCTACACCCTCTGAGCCTTTCACACTCTGACTATCCCAGTTAATATTGGGGAAGTTGAAATCCCCCATTATTATTACCCTATTATTTGCACATTTCTCTGAGATTTGCCTACATATCTGTTCCTCTATCTCCCCCTGACTGTTTGGAGGCCTATAGTACACTCCCAGCAAAGTGCTTGCCCCATTTTTGTTTTTAAGCTCCACCCATATGGCCTCATTAGAGGAACCTGCTAATATATCATCCCTCCTTACTGCAGTAATTGACTCCTTAATTAATATTGCGACACCCCCTCCTCTTATACCTCCCCCTCTGTCTCGCCTGAAGATTCTGTACCCCGGAATATTGAGCTGCCAGTCTTGCCCCTCCCTCAACCATGTCTCCGTGATAGCAACAATATCATACTCCCATGTGTTTATCAACACCTTCAGTTCATCCACCTTATTTGCAAGACTCCTTGCATTAAAATAGATGCCATCCAGCCTTGCCCTTATATGTTTGCCCTGTCTACCAAGCTGACTTGTTTTTTTCTTTATAATTGGCAGCACATCACCCCCTATTTCAGCTCCCCTCTGTATCCCATCCCCCTGCCAAGTTAGTTTAAACCCCCCCCAACAGTGCTAGCAAACCTCCCCGCAAGGATATTTGTCCCGCTCTGGTTCAGGTGCAACCCGTCCGGCTTGTACAAGTCCCACCTTTCCCAGAAGCAGGCCCAGTGATCCAGGAAAGTAAAACCCTCCCCCCTACACCAACTCTTTAGCCACGCATTCATCTGCTCTATCCTCCCATTCCTATACTCACTAGCACGTGGCACTGGGAGTAATCCAGAGATTACAACCTTTGAGGTCCTGCTCTTTAATCTGTTACCTAGCTCCCTAAATTCTTGATGCAGGACCTCATCTCCCTTCCTTCCTATGTCGTTGGTCCCAATGTGGACCACGACCTCTGCCTGCTCACCCTCCTCCTTAAGAATGCCCTGCAGCCGCTCAGTGACATCCCTGACCCTGGCCCCAGGGAGGCAACAAACCATCCTGGAGTCACGTTTGTGGCCACAGAAACGCCTATCTGTTCCCCTTACGATAGAATCCCCTACCACTATTGCTCTCCCACTCTTTTTCCTCCCTTCCTGAGCAGCAGAAGCTTCCCTGGTGCCAGGAAGCTGGCTGCTGCTGCCTTCCCCTGGTAAGTCATCCCCCTCAACAGTATCCAACTTGGTATACTTGTTTGAAAGAGGGATGTCCGCAGGGGTTCCCTGCACTACCTGCCTGCCTTTGTTGCTCCGCCTGATGGTCACCCCCTGTGCAGCCCTACCCTGAGGCGTGAACAACTCGCTAAACGTGCTATCCACGAGCCTCTCAGCATCTCCCTTCTTCTCCTTGGATATTAGTTCTGGCAATCTTTTCAATTCTATCACTCCTCTTTGTTGAAGTCCTATTCATTCTCCATACCATGATGGGCTCCTCTCCTCTCCTCCAGGCATGTGTGGCTTGGGATGTGGAGGAATAATCTGTGAAAATATTAATTGATGATTTTTATCAGTTAATCTATGAAACATTTTTAAATGCAAATTTAAGCTAATGGAATGAGATAAAAAGAGGACAATAAATAATTATTTAAAAACATATTTAGTTAGTCATTTACATCAAGCTAATCTACCAGTATTTGTTATATGTATGTAGTAAATGACATGATTTTATTTGGTACGCAGATATAATCTTACCAGAATCAAAGTGGATGATTGATCTGCAGCTCCATCCTTTTCTGTTTGTTGCGTGCCACTTTGAACCCAACTATACTTCTAAAGCCCATGGTCGTCTTCTGTTATTGCTCTGCATCTCTGGTGATGCTGGATACTTCATTAGTTTCTTTTCCATCCACAGTCCAGGAATTTCAACACTCTCATCGCTGATTGGCAACCCAACAAAGCAATCCCTTGTTTTAGTAAGCTCCTTTGCCAAATGTTTGAATTTTCTCCCCTGAAGAAAAAGTTCCTAGAATTTTATTTTTTGCACATCATTTTGAAACATCTCATACCAGCAGAAGCTGGATTAAACATGTTCATAAATGCAAAAAGCTTCAACAACTTATCGTAGTTCTGAGGGGGAAATGTCAACAAGAGAGACAGTAATAGTAGCATAGTGGTTATGTTACTGGACTAGTAAACCAGAGGCCTGGACTAATAATCTGGAGACAGGAGTTCAAATTAAATAAATCTGGAATAAAAAGCTAGTACCAGTTATGATGACCATGACCATGGTCGTAAAAACCCATCTGGAATTCTGTTGTCTTTACCCGATCTGGCTGATATGTGACTTCACATTCACAGCAATGTGGTTGACTCTTAACTGAAATGGCCTAGCAAGCCACTCAAGTTATACCAAACTACTGCGGCAAAGTATAATAAGAATAAAACTGGACGGACCGTTTGCAACCATTTTCAGCCAGAAGTGCCGAGTGGATGATCCATCTCGGCCTAATCCCGAGGTCCCCACCATTGCAGAAGCCAATCTACAGCCAATTTGATTAGTGTTATCAAGAAACGGTTGAACGCACTGAATACACCAAAGGCTATGGGCCCCAGCAACACCCTGGCTGCCGTGCAGAAGACGTGCTCCAGAACTAGCTGTGCCTCTAGCCAACTTATTCCAGTACAGCTACAATACTGGCATCTACTCAACTATGTGGAAATTTGCCCAGGTATGACCTGTCCACAAAAAGCAGGACAACTCCAATCCGGCCAATTACTGCTCCATCAACCTACTCTCAATTATCAACAAAGTGATGGACGGTGTCATCGTCAGTGCTATCAAGCGGCACTTACTCACCAATAACCTGCTCAACGATGCTCAGTTTGGGTTCTGCCAGAACCATCAGTCTCCAGACCTCATTACAGCCTTGGTCCAAACATGGACAAAAAAGCTGAATTGCAGAGGTGAGGTGAGAGTGACTGCCCTTGACATCAAGGCAGCATTTGATCGAGTGTGACATCAAGGAGCCCTAGTAAAATTGAAGTCAATGAGAATCAGAGGGAAAACTCTCCACTGGCTGGAGTCACACCTAGCACAAAGGAAGATGGTTGTTGGAGGCCAATCATCTCAGCCCTAGGACATTGTTGCAGGAGTTCCTCAGGGCAGTGTCGTAGACCCAACCATCTTCAGTTGCTTCATGAATTACCTTCCCTCCATCATAAGGTCAGAAGTGGGGATGTTCGCTGATGATTGCACTGTTCAGTTCCATTCGCAACTTGTCAGATAATGCAGCTGTCCGTGCCTGCATGCAGCAAGGCCTGGGCAATACTCAGGCTTGGGCTGATATGTGGCAAGTAACATTTGCGCCACACAAGTGCCAGGCAATGACTATCTCCAACAAGAGAGAGTCTAACCACCTCCCCTTGACATTCAATGGCATTACCATCGTCAAATCCTCCACCATCAACATCCTGGGGGTCACCACTGACCAGAAACTTAACTGGATCAGCCACATAAATACTGTGACTCCAAGAGCAGGTCAGAGGCTGGGAATTCTGCAACAAGTGTCTTACCTCCTGATTCCCCAAAGCCTTTCCACCATCTACAAGGCAGGCATGTGAAGGAATATTCTCCATTTGCCTGGATGAGTGCAGCTCCAACAACATTCAAGAAGCTCAACACGATCCAGGACGAAGCAGCCTGCTTGATTTGCACCCCATCCACCACCTTAAACATTCACTCCCTCCACCACCGGTGCACCGTGGAATATAAAAATATGTATTTTTCTAAAGCATGGCCCAAGGAAAAATGTTCTCTTTTTGTTGACAACAAAGTTAAAATAGCTCTTCTGGCATCACAGCTGTAGTGGCCAGCTCCCAACCAAAGAACAATGAATTTGAATCACATCTGTGACTAATATTTGAACAAGTCTGCCATCTCTGGGTAAGTTTTGCCTGTTTTTAGTTGTGCAACCAGCTGGAACACTGCAGTACAGTGGAATACTCCCCAACTTGGAAAGGGGTGAAGGCCTACATTTAAAATAAGAAGTGGCAGGAGTAATCCTATCCTGGCTGATCATGAACTGGCACAGATGGCTGTCAAAAAGGCTGTGATCTGGATCATTTTATCGTGTAAGCAGAAGAGTTGCGGCTATGGAAGAGAGTAGGGAGCAGAAAAACAGAAAATAATTACAAGATCAAAAGCTTTGTCTTGCAACATCACCAAAAATATACTGGTTAAATTAATTCACACAAGCTCCATATAATTTTAACTATTAGAATGTTTATGCCCATTTATGGATAGTTTATCTATAACAAAAACATCTGCAGACTGTTTAAGAGCTTTTTTGTTCTAATCGCAACATTCGTACATCTCAAGAGGCTAAGACTGTGCAAGAGAGCTTCCATTTATTTTCCTGTATCCACAGCTGTGCTCACAGACCCATCTGGCCACACAGCTACTAATCTTAACAGGATGTAATAAACAAGTGACACACAACTGCAAGCTCCATCTGCTGAGGCCAGTGGACAGCAGGACTGTTTGAAATAACCATTGCTATTCCTAGTTGCATTAGCATGGTCATATCCAACATTCTTGTCTTTCCTTCTGGGAAGGCATTCTAAGATCACTATTGCCGAGTGTAAACTGTAAAATAAAAATGTTGATTTGTTTTTTAGATGGCAGGATGACAAAAACTGTACAATATGGAAGATAATGCATTTTTGGTATGTATTACCATATAAAACTCTGTTTATTACTGCTGGGTCGCTGCTTTTATCAACTTAAAGAACATTTATATAAAACCAAAATTAAACCTGCATACCATTCCTTAGATAGTCTTAGGATTCTGCTATTTTTTCATACCCTTTTCATATAGTGAAGTAGCTATTCACCACCGGTTTCAACCTGCTGGGTCAGTAGCCCCGAAAGAGAACATTAAATCTGCAGCCAAGCACACAAGTAAATGTTGGACAACAGGGCAAATACCAAGCCCAAAGGCATTTCTCATAGCTTCCTGCTGCAATGAGATGGTCTTTAGGAATTCTTTGATCTGTGACAGTTTCTGCTACGAGTTGCCCTAACTGCAGAAGAAATTTGGGATGCTTACTGAAGTAATAATCTTTCCCTTGTGATGATGGGCTTTCCTTATTTGAAGATTTCCCTGCTGCAACATTTGTCTCCACCAAGGATTCCTCGTCTAGACAACACTTCTGGCCCTGGATTAAAGTTTTACCACAAAAGAGGTGCACTTGGTAAACAATTGTCAAATAAGCTACTGGAACTACATACAAAGGGATAGATATTCAACTTACCCCCCAGGTGTAAAAGTGGTGTTGTGAATCAGTCACCCATTAGAGAAATCACGTGACTTCACAGAGGATTTCTAGAACAGGTGGCTGATGCAACACCAATTTCATGCCTGGGTGGCAAGCTGAAAATCTACCTCTTGGTACCTAAAAACACACAGATCCAATAATGGCAAGTTACTTTAGTCATGAGCAGAAGCTGTTGACTATTCTCCTACCAAATCCTAATAAAGGTAGTCTAAAGAACGGATAAAGTGCAAATTGCCTAAAGCTCAAAAGGGACCTCTGGGAGATCCAAAGAAGCAGCTTAACATCTCAAACAGGAACATCAAATCAGTTACTGGAACTACTCCACTCCTCCGCCACCAGCATAGCGTGGCTGTTATTATCTACAGGTTGCATGCAGCAAGTAACCAAGGTTTCTTCGGCAGCACCTCCCATACCCAGGACCTCCACCACCTAGAAGGATAAGGACAGCGGGTGCAAGGGAACAAAATCACATCTAGGCTTTCCTCCAAGTCACACACCATCCTGATTTGGCCATATCGCCGTTCCTTCGTCACCGAGTCAAAATCCTGCAACTCCCTACCTAACAACATTGTGGGAGCACCTTCACCACACAGAGTGCAGAGGTTGAAGAAGGTGGCTCACCACCACATTCTCAAGGGCAACCAGGAATGGACAATCAATGCCGGCCTTGCGAGCAATGCCCACACCTGAGAATGAATTAAGAAAATGAACTGCATTAACCATAAAACACAAGAGAACTCCTCTTTCTACAGAATTATTGTTCATGATGCTCTCTCGCCTGATTAAATTTTCGAGACAAAAGCCAGGAATTTCCTCAGAGCTGCTCCTGCTCTGCTGTCGTAAGTTCATGGAAATGCAGTGGACACCCTGCTTACATGCATAAATGGAGTTTTTGCAGCATGTCCTGCAAATTTCTCTGGACGTGGATGATGCTAGCAAGGCTGCATTTATATTGTCCAACTCTAGTTGTCCTGAGAAGGTGGTTGTGGGCAACTAGGGATGAACTAAGGTTGAACTTCTGCCATCTCTGTGATGATGGTGCTCCCACAATGGTGTAGGGTAGGTAAGTGCAGGAAATTTACCTAGCAACAATACATGTCCAAGTCAGGATGGTGTGTGACTTGGAGGGGAACTTGGAGCTAACCCAAGTTCCCATATATTGTTGCTCTTGTCCTTGGTGGTCGAGGTCATGGGGAAGGAAAGGTGCTGTCGAAGTAAGCTTGGTTACTTGCTGCCAAACCCCATTTAGATTATACGTAGTGCAGCACAGTGCATCGGTTATGAAGGATATGGATTGTGGAGTCTAATAACGCGTGCACCCATTAAGTCAAGCTTCTTGAGTGTTGCTATACCTGCAATTAACCAGGTAGTGAGTATTCCATCACAGTCATGGCTTGGACCTTGTAGATGATGGAGAGACTTTGAGGGTTTGGAAGGTGACCCATTCCTCATAGATTACTCAGCCTTCTGCTGCGCTTGTGTAGTCACAATTCTGATATCTTTGGAATTCTCTACCCCAGAGAGCTGTGGAGGCGGTGTCATTGAATATATTCAAGGCGGAGATAGACATATATTTGAGTTACAGGGGAGTCAAGGGTTATGGGAAGCGGGCGGGAAAGTGGCGTTGAGGTCAAGATCAGATCAGCCATGATCTTATTGAATGGCGGGGCAGGCTCGAGGGGCCAAATGGCCTGCTCCTGCTCCTATTTCTTATATGCTTCTGATTAATGGTGACCCCCAAGGTCTTGATAGTGGGGACTCAGTGATGGTAGCGCCATTGAAGGTCGGAGGAGATGGTTGGGCTTTTTCTTGTTGGAGATAATCATTGCCTGCTATTTATGTAGCACAAATGTCTCCTGTTACTTGTTAGTGAATGTTGTCTAAGTTCTGCTGGCATGACCTCCTTCATTATCAGGAGTTGTGAAGGGAGCTGAATATTGTAGAAATAGTCGACTCCTGACCGTGTGACAAAAGGAAGGTCATTAAAACTGCTGAAGATGGTTGGGCTGAGGTTGCTTCCCGAGGAACTACTGCAGTGATATCCTGGGGCTGCGATGATCAGCCACTGACAACCACAACCAACTTCCTCTGACAACCACAACCAACTTCCTTTGTGTCGGTTATGATTCCAAACATTGGAGGGTTTTCCCTTTGATCGCATATTAATCAAAAAGATCATGCTAGAACTTTATAAATCACTGATTAGGCCTCAGCTGGAGTGTTGTGGACAATTCTGGGCAGCACACTTCAGGAAAGTTGTAAAGACATTAGAAAGGGTACAGAGGAGGTTTACCAGGTTGTTACCAGGGATGAGGGAGTTCAGTTATGAGGAGAGGTTGGAAAAGTTATGACTGTTCTGCTGAACAGAGAAGGTTAAGAAATGACCTAATAGAGGTTTTCAAGATGATGAAAGCTTTTGAGGGAAAAAGTATTCCCTTTGGCGAGTGGGTCAATAACTGGAGGTCATAGATTCAAAATTATTGGAAAAAGATCTAGAGAGATGAGATGAGGAGAAACATTTTCACTCGGAAAGTTGTTGGGATCGGGAACATTCTACCTGAAATGGTATTGGAAGCTGATTCCATAAATAATTTTAAAAGGGAGTTGGACAGGTACTGGAGGATGAGGAGTTTACAGGGTTACGGACAAAAAGCGGGATGTGAGACTAAGCACTACTGCTCTTTCAAAGAGCCAGCAGAGGCATGACAGGCCAAATGGCCTCCTTCTGTGCTGTCCATTCCTATGATTCTATGAACCTCAGTTTTACCAGGGCTCCAGATTTACATTTTCTACACTGTCTTTGATGTGCATCTATGGGGTCCCTCTTAGTTGCCTCCTTTCAATGAGAAAAGCCCAAATTCTTCAGTCTTTCTTGAGTCCTAGAATATGGGGATCGGTCTTGTGCTTATTCTCTGCATTGCCTTCAGGTCTTAACTGTTTCTTTTGCATCTCAGCAGCACAATGTACTCAAGTGTGGTATGACCAGAAGGCATTGTATAATTTAATCAGGACTTTCTCCATTTGGACTCCCACTGCTTTGGCTATTCATTCAGTATTGTATTTGCTTTCCTAATTTCTACTTAGCAGTGATTGGACATGTTGGCCTAGAAATTGAGTGCCCTTAGCGCCGATTTTGCGGCGCTAGAGGGCCTAGCGCTGCATTTGGCGCCGGCGCCGAAATTGCCTGGGGCCCTTACGCCGCGGTAGACCGGTAGCGCTGCGCCGGCACCGATGACGTCATCGGTGTGCGCAGCGTCCCGGTTGCCATGCCGACGGGCCCCAGCGCCGAAATTCAGTTGCGGCCGCCTCGCCCGTGACAGCCGCAACTAAGACTCTGGCAACAGAGTCTTACGAGTCTTTGCGCCGGCGCATTAAAGGCCCCGCGGCGGCCGGCCGCTTTCCCGCCGGCCGCCTGGCCGCAGCTCCCTCCCCGGACTTCCCCCTGCCCCCCCCCGGAACAGAAGCAAGCCCGGCACTTGTCCGAGGTGCCGGGCTCATTTTTTAAAAGATTTTCGCGGGCCGCGATCGGGTGCAGGCAGCTCCTCCTTAAGGGAAGGAGGAGGCCTGCACTTCCCGAGCCTGCCGCACCGCATCGGGTGCCGCAGCGCCGGAATTGCGGCGCGAAACGGCAGTTAGCGCCGATGTACCGCCGCAAAGACCCTTCAGTAGCGCCGGCAGCCGTTTGGGCGCGGCACTGCTGAATTTTTGGCGCGCGCAGGGGGACTTAGCGCCGGCACTAACTTCCGGCGCTAAAGCCCTGGCTAAGCCAAAACTCAATTTCTAGGCCGTTAAGTGGTGAGTCTATTAAAATCCTTAGATGACTTTCAACCCATAGGTATTTCAACATCATTCATGAAATGCTTTGTTTCCCATTTTTCTTTCCATGTGCAACATTTTACAGTTGTCTACATTAAATTTCAACTGTTACTGTCCTACATATTTAACATATTTCATCTGACTCATTTTGTACCATCCTTTTCCTCTTTGACACAACAGAAGCTATGGTATGTAGACTTCAGCAATGGTATAGATGGCAATCTGTGACCAGCTGTTGGGAGCACATTTTGACTGCAGTGAGCTATTCATGTCCTGTTTCCCCCCCCTAAGAAAAAATAACCACCACATGATAGTGAGATAATCTAAGAAAACTGACAAAATTCACATTTGTTTGAAAGAGCATTTTAAAATATGATTGCTGGTTAATACACTAGGTAAAACAAAATTAAATTCAAATTCAATTACTTTATGTTTAAAATGTTTTTAACATAAAGCAGAGAGCACTAGAATAAACTAAGTGACGCTGGACCTCAAGACTGTAAGCCTGAAGGGGTTACATAGTTCAGTGTCAAAAATCATTTATTTCTCCCTATACCACCATTAAATTAATTTATTTGACTTTATTTGCACCATATGTTGTGTAGCTATGTAATAGTGAGCCAACAGCTGGACTTTAACTTGCCTTAATAGCAAAGAAAACAGTCGGGTAGAGGTGGAGACAAGGGGCCCCCAAACTTCTTTTTTTTTTTGTCGTAGTCTTGCATTTGAGGTGAGATGTACAGAAATGTGGAGATACGACCAGAAAATCCAGGGCCTGAGAGACATGCCAAAAGGCACAGCTGCAAAATTGTGAGGGAAATGTCAGAACAACGATGAGTACATATATGGTGACAGCATGACTGGTAAAATGAGAGGGGCAAGCCAGACAGGAGAGTGATAAGATGGAGTAAGACAGTAGAGCTGCAAGAAAGTTAGTGTACATGTTTAGAGAAAGAGTAAAATGTGCTTGGAGGAGGTGTGTACCACGGCAATGAAAATAATTCAGAGAAAAAAAGTACTGCAACTAAATTACTGCTCATCAGACAACACATGTGGCAAAAAAAATTCATACTATTATATATCAATATAAGAACATAAGAAGGAGGAGTCGGCCATACAGCCCCTCGAGCCTGCTCCGCCATTCAATAAGATCATGTCTGATCTTCTACATCAACTTCACTTTCCCGCCCTATCCCCAAATCCCTTGATGCCCAAAAATCTATCGATCTCAGTCTTGAATATTCTCATCGACTGAGCATCCACAGCCCTCTGGGGTAGAGAATTCCAAAGATTCACAACCCTCTGAGTAAAGAAATCTTTCCTTGTCTCAGTCCTAAATGGTCGACGCCTTATTCTGAGACTATGACCCCTAGTTCTAGGCTCTCCATCCAGGAGAAACAGCCGCTCAGCATCTACCCTGTCAAGCCCTCTAAGAATTTTATTTGTTTTAATGAGACCACCTCTCATTCTTCTAAACTTCAGAGAATATAGGCCCATTCTACTTGATCTCTCCTCATAAGACAGCTTTCTCATCCCAAGAATCAACCTAGTGAACCTTTGTTGCACCCCCTCTAACGCAAGTATATCCTTCCTTAGGTAAAGAGAGCAAAACTGTACACAGTACTCCAGGTGTGGTCTCACCAAAGCCCCATATAATTGCAGCAAGACTTCCTCACTCTTAAACTTGTATTGAACCTTGGTTAGACTACACTTGGAATACTGTGTGCAGTTCTGGTCACCATATTCTAAAAACTTTCAGTGATTTATATACAAGAACATGCAAATCCCTCTGAATATCAACATTTACTAGTCTCTCACCGTTTAAAAATTATTCTGATTTCCTATTCTTCCTACCAAAGTAGATAATTTCACATTTCCCCACATTATACTCCATCTGCCACCTTATTGCCCAATCATTTAACAGGTCTATATCCCTTTGCAGCCTCTTTGCGTCCTCCTCACAGCCTACTTTCCCACCTAGCTTTGTATCGTCAGCAAAGTTGGATATATTATACTCGGTCCCTTCATCGAAGTCATTGATATAGACTGTAAATAGCTGAGGCCCAAGCACTGATCCTTGCAGCACTCCACTTGTTAAAACCAGCCAACCCAAAAATGACCCGTTTATTCCTGCTCTCTGTTTTGTTGTCCGTTAATCAATCCTCAATCCATGCTAATGTATTATCCCCAATCCCACGAGCCCGAATCTTGTGTAACAACCTCTTGTGTGGCACCTTATCGAATACCCTCCGAAAATTCAAATATAAAGGCATTACGCTTTTATCAGAATTATTATGGTATGTATTTATCTAGCCACAATGATACTGAATTAAAACTGGCATCATAAGGGAGAAAAGCTATGCATTTAAAATAGTGGTATCTCCTTTGGGATTAATTACACAGGAAAGTAGGAACAGTGGATTAAGAATTCAAACTAAGGACAATAAGTGCTGTGCAATACAATGTAAGATACTACTTGAATAACTTTATAATCAGATGTAGAAGGTGCACATTGCATTACCAGAAGTTTTTTGAATATAACATTCTGAATTTGGATCCCACAGAATAGTCAGGCAGCCTTCTGCTTATAGTTTGGTTTTTACATCACAGACCATGGAAAACTTATGATAATTTCCAGTTTTAAGTGCATTACTACATAAATATTTAGTTCCCAACATTCCACATAGATTCTGAAATGTCACAAACAATATCTCAGAGAAATAATCAATATTCAGTTCATTTATCTTTAGGGAAAAGATACTTGATATCCACTGAAATTTAATGAAGGTTATCAAACAACTACACACACCCTTATTCCTGGTGCTGTTTTCTTGGCTTCTGCTTTCAATCTAGTTGCTTTTAAAACTGATTTGGTTTTCTTATAATCTTGT
This sequence comes from Somniosus microcephalus, assembly GCF_052327205.1. Lineage (NCBI taxonomy): Eukaryota > Metazoa > Chordata > Chondrichthyes > Squaliformes > Somniosidae > Somniosus > Somniosus microcephalus. The sequence continues at coordinate 81,334,506 of NC_140993.1, read as the reverse complement.
TTTCCTGAGGGTAATAAAACAATTGTTAGTGAAATGCGTTATTTCCATATGAAAAGGACTTTTAGAGAATCTTTTAAACACTATTGATAATGCAGAATATATTGTCAAATTCAAACTAGATCACTGCTGGCATTCTGTATTAAACTTAATGATAACACTATAACATTTGAATACTAGGTGCCAAAAATGGTCAATTTGTTTTATTTCAAATTTAGTTATGGAATTAGAAGACCCCCACAGCTCTAAAATACTACTACCACTTCTCAAATTAGCTATCAGGAAATAAGCTTTGAAAATATGCTCTATTGTTGCCCTAAAACCAATGCAGAAAGGCCTTGTGAAAATTATGTTTTCTGCTCCCACATCCAATATGAAGTAGAGCAACTATCCAAACTTTTCATCCTTGAGCCAAATTCCTCTGGCCATGATCGTAATGGTGACCACACGTTTTTTGCAGGGAACAACACATTACTTACTTGAGTTAAGAGGGTGCAACACCCACCTGTCCATGATTGCCGGTAACTGTAGCACCCACAGTTAAGGAAGAGGGTAAAGGAAGAGGGTTTTCTTTTTGCCCAGGTCTAACTCTGTCCATGTTCCCGCTGGCCCCTTAATAAGGGTATTGGGGGAGGGGGGGGCACCTGTAAAATGTTAAAAAAAAAAATCTTGTCTTCAGGCTACTTGCCTGTCCTAGATCCCACAGTTGGGGCTCATGTATACTCTTGTGGAGGCTTATGCAACCCACCTCACTCAGCATACCAGCTTTCACGGATATGTCAGGCTCCAGTGTAGACTAAGGAACAGCTGGCATATGGAATCCCCCTTGCTTGATTTGACTTGTAAGAGGCAGATAGATCTCAAACTGCCAACACTAAAGGATCTTGGTGTTCAGAGTTAGGATTTATCTACTACATTGTCAGCAGACCTTTCCATGTCTCCAACCCACAATTTTTAAAAAAAGTTATAAGTATAAATGCAAATATAAACTGAATTGCAGGTCTTGTGTGCCACATATGGGCTATAGTTTGGGCACCTCAGAATTAGAAGCAATACCAAATACTGTAAAGATTCCAGAGTCAAAATAGACATTGTGAAAATGGGCTGAGGCCAGTGTGCAGTTCCACTTGAAGTGGCACACAAATGGGCCTTAGTTTCCAGTGGTAACCCATAGAGCGATGCACCCACTCGGTATTGCATTTCCTTTTTGATGGAATGCCCTACCAGAGACAGAGGTAAAAGCAAAATCCATAATAGATTTTAAAAGTGAATAAATACTTGAACTAGAAAAAAATATAAAAGGGTATGGGGAAGGGCAAGGGAATGGAACTAAGTGGCTAGTTCTTTCAAAGAGGCAGCACAGGCACGATAAGCTGAATGGCCTTCTGTTCTGTAAAATGCCATAATTCTAGGGGTTCAAGTACATAATTCCTTGAACGTGCAAATGCAGGTAGATAAAGGCATAAAAAAGGGAATTAGCATTTTGGGTTTTATAAATAGGGGCAAAGAGCAAGAGTTTATGATCAACTATGGCATACCATTGATTTGAGTACTGTGTGCAGTTTTGGGTATCCCATCACAGAAATAACATTAAAGCCATAGAGAACATATAGCGTAGGTTCGCCAGAATGATAATGGGGTTGAGCAATTATAACAATAGATTTGGGATATTGCGGCTATTTACCCTGGAGCAGTGAAGGCTAGGAGGAGATTTAATAGATGCTTTTAAAATTATGGAAATGTTCTGATTAGGTGAATAGGAACAAAGTATTTCCTCTGGGTGAGGTGTCACTGATAAGGGGGTCATCAATTTAAAATTGTCACAGAGTACGGAGAGAGGTTAGGAGAAACTTTACAAAGCAGGTTGTTAGAGCATGGAATGCTTTGCCAGAGAGTAGTTGAGGCAGAGACCATTGCATCTTTTAAGGAAAAAGTGGATAAATATTTGAAGTAGAGGAAGATACAGGGCTATGGGGAAAAAGCAAAGCAGAGGCACCGGCTTCGGACACGACAACATCACACCCAGCCCAGCCAACCCTGCAAAATCCTCCTCACTAATATCTGGGGACTTGTGCCAAAATTGGGAGAGCTGTCCCAGAGACTGGTCAAGTAACAGTCTGGCACAGTCAGATCTTCACACAGAATCATACCTTTCAGCCAATGTCCCAAACTCCTCCATCACCATCCCTGGGTATGTCCTGCGCCACCAGCAGGACAGACCCATCAGAGGTGGCAGCACTGTTGCATACAGTCAGGAGGGAGTGGAGCTGGGTGTCCTCAACACTGACTCCAGACCCCATGAAGTCTCATGGTTTCAGGTCAAGCATGGGCAAGGAAACCTCCTGCTGATTACCACCTACCGCCCTCCCTCAGCTGATGAATCAGTACTCCTCCATGTTGTACACCACTTGAAAGAAGCACTGAGAGTAGCAAGGGCACAGAATGTACTCTGGGTGGGGGACTTCAATGTCCATCACCAAGAGTGGCTCGGTAGCACCACTACTGACCAAGCTGGCCGATTCCTGAAGGACACAGCTGCCAGTCTGGGCCAGCGGCAGGTGGTGAGAGAACCAACACGAAGGAAAAACCTACACAGAAGATAGAAACATAGAAGATAGGAGCAGGAGGAGGCCATTCGGCCCCTCAAGCCTGCTCCGCCATTTAATGAGATCATGGCTGATCATCCAAATTCAGTACCCAGTCCCTGCTTTTTCCCCATATCCCTTGATCCCTTTAGCCTTAAGAAATATATCTAACTCCTTCTTGAATATATTTAATAAGTTGGCCTCAACTGCCTTCTGTGGTAGAGAATTCCACAGGTTCACCACTCTCTGGGTGAAGAAATTCCTCCTCATCTCAGTCCTAAATGTCTTACCCCTTATCCGTAGACTGTGACCCCTGGTTCTGGACTCCCCGACCATCGGGAACATCCTTCCTGCATCAAGTCTGTCTAGTCCTGTTAGAATTTTATAAGTTTCAATGAGATCCCCTCTCATTCTTCTAAACTCCAGCGAGTACAAGCCCAATCGACCCAATCTCTCCTCATATATCATTCCTGCCATCCCAGGTATCAGCCTGGTGAATCTTCGCTGCGCTCCTTCCATGGCAAGAACATCCTTCCTCAGAAAAGGCGACCAAAACCGCACACAATACTCAAGATGTGGTCTCAGCAAGGCCCTGTACAACTGCAGCAAGACATCCTTGTTCCTGTACTCAAACCTCTCGCAATGAAGGCCAACATACCATTTGCCTTCTTAACTGCCTGCTGCACCTGCTTACCTGCAGCGACTGGTGCACAAGGACGCCCAGGTCTCGTTGCACTTCCCCTTCTCCCAATCAATTGCCATGCAGGTAATAATCTGTTTTCCTGTTTTTGACACCAAAGTGGATAACCTCGCATTTAGCCACGTTTTATTGCATCTGCCAAGCTTCTGCCCAATCACCCAACCTGTCCAAATCATACTGGAGTTTCTCGGCATCCTCCTCACAGCACACACGTCCACCCAGCTTTGTGTCGTCTGCAAACTTGGAGATATTACATCTAGTTCCCTTGTCTAGAACATTAAAATATATTGTGAATAGCTGGGGTCCGAGGACCGATCCCTGCGGTACCCCACTAGTCACTGCCTGCCACTCGGAAAAAGACCCGTTTATTCCAACTCTTTGCTTTCTGTCTGCCAACCAGTTCTCTATCCAAGTCAATACCTTGCCCCCAATCCTATGTGCCTTAACTTTACACACTAATCTCTTATGCGGGACATTATCGAACGCCTTTTCAAAGTCCAAAATACACCACATGCACTGGTTCGCCCTTATCTATTTTACCAGTTACATCCTCAAAAAATTCCAGTAGATTAGTCTAGCACGATTTACCATTTGTAAATCCATGTTGACTTTGTCCGATCCGGTCACTGTTTTCCAAGTACTCTGCTATTACATCGTTTGTAATGGACTCTAGCATTTTCCCCACTACCGCTGTCAGGCTTACCTGTTTTCTCTCTACCACCTTTTTTGAATAGTGGGTAACATTAGCTACCCTCCAATTCATGGGAACTGTTCCAGAGTCTATCGAATTTTGGAAGATGACCAGCAATGCATCTACTATTTCTGGGGCCACTTCCTTAAGTACCCTAAGATGTAGGTTATCAGGCCCTGGGGATTTATCGGCCTTCAATCCCGTCAATTTCCCTAACACCATTTCCCTACAAATACTGATTTCTTTCAGTTCCTCCCTTTCATTAGACCCTATGTTCCCCGACATCTCTGAGAGGTTATTTGTGTCCTCCTTTGTGAAGGCAGAACCAAAGTATGTATTTAATTGGTCTGCCATTTCTTTGTTCCCCATTATAAATTCCCCTGATTCTGACTGCAAGGGACCTACACTTGACTTCACCAATCTTGTTCTCTTCACATATCTATAAAAGCTTTTACAGTCAGTTTTTATCTTCCTTGCAAGCTTACTCTCATACTCTTATTTTCCCTCTCTTAACTAATCCCTTTGTCCTCCTTTGTTGAATCCCAAACTGCTCCCTATCCTCAGGTTTACTGCTTTTTCTGGACAATTTATATGTCCTATCCTTGGATCTTATGCTATCCCTAATTTCCCTTGTTAGCCACGGTTGAGTCACCTTTTTTGTTTTATTTTTATGCCAAACTGGGATGAACAAATTCTGTAGTTCATCCATGCGATCTTTGAATGTTTGCCATTGCCTATCCACCGTCAACCCTTTGACTGACATTCCCCAATCAATCCTACCCAACTCGTGCCTCATACCATCGTAATTTCCTTTAGTTAAATTCAGGACCCTAGTCTCTGAGTCAACTACTTCGCTCTCCATCTTAATGAAGAATTCTATCATATTATGATTGCTCCGACCCAAGGGGCCTCACACAACAAGTTTGCTAATTAATCCTTTCTCATTACATAATACCCAGTCTAAGATGGCCAGATCTCTAGTTGGTTCCTCGACATATTGGTCCAGGAAGCCATCCCGTATACACTCCAGGAATTCCTCCTCCACAGTATTGTTACTAATTTGGTTAGCCCAATCTGTATGTAGATTAAAGTCACACATGATAACTGCTGTGCCCTTATTGCACGCTTCTCTAATTTCCCTTTTAATGCCATCCCCAACCTCCGCATTACTGTTTGGAGGTCTATATACCACTCCCACTAACGTTTTCTGCCCCTTGGTATTTCTCAGTGCTACCCATACAGATTCCACATCATCAGAGCTAATATCCTTCCTTACAATTGTATTAATCCCCTCTTTAGCCAGCAATGCTACCCCACCTCCTTTTCCTTTTTGCCTATCTTTCCTGAATATTGAATACCCCTGGATGTTGAGTTCCCAGCCTTGGCCACCCTGGAGCCATGTTTCCGTAATCCCAATCATATCATATTTGTTTACCTCTATTTGCGCAGCTAATTCATCCACCTTATTACGAATACTCCTCGCATTAAGACACATAGCCTTCAGGCTTGTTTTTTTAACGCTCTTAGATCTTTTAGAATTATTATTTACTGTGGCCATGTTTGATTTAAACCCTTGATTTCTCTGACTGCCACGTTTGGTTTTTCTCCTTCCTGGCTTTTGCTTCTATCCTTGTTTCCCTTTCCTCTGTCTCCCTGCTCAGGTTCCCAACCCCCTGCCATTTTAGTTTAAACCCTCCCCCAGAGCACTAGCAAACACTCCCCCTAGGACATCGGTTCCGGCCCTGCCCAGGTGCAAACCGTCCGTTTTGTACTGGTCCCACCTCCCCCAGAACCGGTTCCAATGTCCCAGGAATTTGAATCCCTCCCCATTGCACCATTCCTCTAGCCACATATTCATCTAAAATATCCTTCTATTTCTACTCTGACTAGCACGTGGCACTGGTAGCAATCCTGAGATTACTACCTTTGAGGTCCTATTTTTTAATTTACCTCCTAACTCCCTATATTCAGCTTTCAGGACCTATATCGTTGGTACCTATATGCACCACGACAACTGGATGTTCACCCTCCCCTTCCAAAATGTTCTGCAGCCACTCTGAGACATCCTTGACCCTTGCACCAGGTAGGCAACATACCATCCTGAAGTCTCGTTTGCGGCCACAGAAACACCTATCTATTCCCCTTACAATAGCTGACACTACCACTGTGCTAAATGGGATAGATTCAGAACAGATCTAGCAACTCAAAACTGGGCATCCATGAGGCGCCGAGGGCCATCATCAGCAGCAGAATTGTATACCACCACAACCTGTAACCTCAAGGCCTGGCATATCCCTCATTCGATCATTACCATCAAGCCAGGGGACCAACCCTAGTTGAATGAGGAGTGCAGAACAGCATGCGAGGAGCCGCACACCAAGCGTACCTAAAAATGAGATGCCAACCTGGGGAAGCTGCAACACAGGACTACATGCATGCTAAATAGCAGAAGCAGCATGCTATAGACAGAGCTAAGCGATCCCACATAAATGGATCAGATCAAAGCTCTGCAGTCCTGCCACATCCAGTCGTGAATGGCGGTAGAAAATTAAACAACTAACGGGAGGAGAAGGCGCCATGAATATCCGCATCCCCTGCATGCGAGTGCAAAAGACGGCTAAATCGTTTGCAATCATCTTCAGCCAGAAGTGCCAAGTGGATGATCCATCTCGGCCTCCTCCTGAGGTCACCACCATCACAGAAGCTAGTCTTCAGCCAATTCGATTCACTCCACGTGATATCAAGAAACGGCTGAGCGCACTGGATATAGCAAAGGCTATGGGCCCCGACAACATCCCGGCTATCGTGCTGAAGACTTGTGCTCCAGAACTAGCCACGCCTCTAGCCAAGCTGTTCCAGTAAAGCTACAACACTGGCATCTATCCTACTCTGTGGAAAATTGCCCAGGTATGCCCTAGCCACAAAAAGCAGGACAAATCCAATCCGGCCAATTACCGCCCCATCAGTCTACTCTCAATCATCAGCAAAATGATGGAAGGCGTCGTTGACAGTGCTATCAAGCAACACTTACTCACCAACAACCTGCTGATTGATGCTCAGTTGGGGTTCCGCTAGGACCACTTGGCTCCAGAGATGATTACAGACTTGGTCCAAACATGGACAAAAGAGCTGAACTGCAGAGGTGAGGGGAAGTGACTGCCCTTGACATCAAGGCAGCATTTGACCGAGTGTGGTATCAAGGAGCCCTAGTAAAATTGAAGTCAACGGGAATCAGGGGGAAAACTCTCCATTGACAGGAGTCATACCTAGCACAAAGGAAGATAACTGTTGGAGACCAATTATCTCAGCCCAAGGACATCGCTGCAGGGGTTCCTCAGGGCAGTGTCCTAGGCCCAACCATCTTCGGCTGCTTCATCAATGACCTTCCCTCCATCATTAAGTCAGAAGTGGGGATGTTCGCTGATGATTGCAGTGTTCAGTTCCATTCGCCAACTCCTCAGATAATGAAGCATCCAAGCCCTCATGAAGCAAGACCTGGAGAACATTCAGGCTTGGGCTGATAAGTGGCAAGCAACATTTGCGCCAGACAAGTACCAGGCAATGACTATCTCCAACAAGTGAGAGTCTAACTACATCCTCTTGACATTCAACGGCATTACCATTGCCGAATCCCCCACCATCAACATCCTGGGGGTCACCATTGACAGGAAACGTAACTGGACCAGCCACATAAATGCTGTGGCTACAAGAGCAGGTCAGAGGCTGGGTATTCTGTGGCGAGTGTCTCACCTCCTGACTCCCCAAAGCCTTTCCACCATCTACAAGGCACAAGTCAGGAGTGTGATGGAATACTCTCCACTTGCCTGGATGAGTGTAGCTCCAATAACACTCAAGAAGCTCGACATCATCCAGGACAAAGCAGTCCGCTTGATTGGCACTCCATCCACAAACTTAAACATTCACTCCCTCCACCACCTGTGCACCATGGCTGCAGTGTGTACCATCTACAAGATGCATTGCAGCAACTCGCGAAGGCTTCTTCATCAGCACCTCCCAAACCCGCGACCTCTACCACCTAGAAGAACAAGGGTTGCAGGCGCATGGGAACACCATCACCTGCACGTTCCCCTCCAAGTTACACACTATGTTGACTTGGAAATATATCGCTGTTCCTTCGTCGTTGCTGGGTTAAAATCATAGAACTCCCTTCTAACAGCATTGTGCGAGTACCTTCACCACAAGAACTGCAGCAGTGCAAGGCGGCAGCGGTTCATCTCCACCTTTTCAAGGGCAATTAGTGATGGGGAATAAATGCTGGCCTTGCCAGCGACGCCCATATCCCAGGAATGAATTTTTTAAAAATAGTTTGGATTGCTCCAGCAAAGAGCTAAAAACACACAATGGTCCTCCTTCTGTGCTGTAAACTTCTATGCCTCTAAAATTCTAAAAGGATAAGGGTAAAAGCCCTTCAAATAAGAGAATCTTACTGATATATCCCGAGAAACTCTGCAAACTGCTCATGCACAGAAATTGTTAACTTCCTTCAACTGTCCTGTTGGGAAAAATAGTCTAAAGATTAGGCTTTTGAAACAGGCCATGGCCTTGAATTAGAAACTTTAATGAAGGTATTAAAAGACACAATTTAGTCTTTTTATCAAATATCTGATTTTTCATGTTTTTATTATACTTAAAAACTTATTTTGGACATTAAGAAAAAATGGTGAGCAAAAAGATCGCTCAAAAATTAACAAATTCAATTGGTTTGCATGGCTAATGTTGTGTTCTAACAAATTCAAATATATGAGCGAATCCCAATGAATAATGCATGTCATCCAATCAGCTGCAAGAAATTTGCTTGGTGGAATAAATTTGTGTATTACTCTCAACTCCAAGAAATTGATTAACTTTACAAATTATTTAGCATAAATTTACAAATTATTAAATTGTGGGTGGGGAAAAACAATAAGCCAGAGATAAGTAGAAAAAATAACGCTAAAAATAGTAATGTTATAAATGAAAAGGCGCAACAGAAAGTAAGTGTTATACTTAGAGGAAGTGTGCACCATAAAAAATTAATATTTTGCTAGGAGATCTTCCATGGGAATATTCACAGTGAATCTGAGGTTTTAGAAGAACAGGGTTGTTAGGCCAAGTTATATTACCAAGGACATTTATCAGCATTGAGGGTGACCTGTAATCAGGGAGCCCTAGGAAGAGAACATGGGATTTCACATTACTGGGATGGGTTCTCAAAGTCTTGCCATATTTTAAAGGGTATCCCAGGATCTAGGAGCAGCGTGTGGGCTGTCCCAGAGCTCCAGGAACGCCAGTGAGATATATTCTAGGTGCAGTGTGGCAGTTCCTGGGATTACTAAATGAGAGATCATGGAATCCAGGGGTATTGGGAGAGAATCTGAGCATCTGAAAGCGTGGGGTGATTCTGGGATCAGGGACCATTAGGAATGCACTCAAGCAGTTTGTGAGCATCGAAAGGGACTCCCAGGATCAAAGAGCAGAGGTTCTGGTGGTTTTGGGGCTGGGGGACAGGAATGAACAGCCTTGTGGGAGAAGAGGGCCTAAGAGAATGAGTAGGGTACTGAGGTATGGAGGACTAAGGAGTCCTAGAGTGTGTATCAGAACTCAGCTTGGAGGGGGTCTGAAGTAATGTGTGTGCATAAGTTCTGGTAAAGGGCAGTGTTAGATTGTGATAGCTGCGGGTGGGGTGGCAGGGGTAAGGGTGCTTTTGCGGGAGATTTTAAGAGTCTGGCAGCTATTTCAGAGAGGCTATCTGATCCGGGAGCACAGATCGTGGAACAGAGAGGACTTGGGGGTGGGGGGGCCATGGTATGTGGTAGTAGTAGGGGCAATTCTGGGGTACAAGAGCAGTGGCAAGGGATATTCTGTAGTTTGAGAGCACTGAAGGTGGGGAAGACACGGAAGTACTGAGGGAATTAGGGTGTGGCAGCAATGGGAGTGAGGAGGAAGGGGCAAAGGACAAAGTGGTCTGATTTGCCTCTGACCCCCCAAAATGCCATCAAGTGATTTTACTTGTCATCCACTTTGAGTCGGTCTGCTACCCATTTTGGCCATTCAGCTCCTCTTCCCTTCCTCACCAAGTTCCCCAACTACACAGCACTAGTGATGGCCAACTTCTAACTCTCTTTAAAACGCAAAGTGCACGGTTACTGCTTTTGATGACTGCACAGGTGTGATGAATTAGAATGTTTATATTATGAGGATTTTAAACAAACACAGGTGTATGCAATTAGCCCGAGTTTGTTTACTTGAAAAGTTTTCAAATTCAATTTGTTTCTCTTTTATTCTGAAAGGGAAAAAACTCTCAAATGAGTTGTTGTATAAAATAAATGCAGAAAAGATGACATTTAATAACTAGCAGACCACATGTGCTGATGCACACAGTGAGTCTGAGGGTTTAGACGAACAGGGGTTAGGCCTCAATTAGAATATTGTGTCCCGTTTGGTCTTCACACATGGTGGGGATATTGAGCTTTAATACAGGGTGCATAGGAGAGCCACAAGATTAATAACCCAGATAGGCTCAACAAGCTGTGTCTCCACACTTTACAAAAGCATAGACTCAGGGTCTGCATTTGATCAAGGTCTATAAAATAATGAAGGTACTAGATTTTGTTTATGTGGACCAATTATTTCACCTGGATAGGTTAGATTGGACCATGGGGTCGTGCTTACAAGTTATGTAAGGGCAGAACTAAGTTAGATGTTAGGTGGTTCTTCAGTTCCCAGAGAATAGTGGACCTATGGAACAGGTCGCCAGCTCGTGCAGTGAACGCTGGTTGCTATATTCAAATCACCTAAAACCTACGTTCTCTCGTTACTGACCCTTCTGCCACTGGAAACAGTTTCTCCTTATTTATTCTATTGAAACCGTTCATGATTTTGAACACCTCTACCAAATCTCCTCTTTACCTTCTCTGATTAAATGAGAACAACCCCAGCTTCTCCAGTCTCTCCACATAACTGAAGTCCCTCATCCCTTGTACCTTTCTAGTAAATCTCTTCTGCACCCTCTCTAAGGCCCTGACAACTTTCCTAAAGTGTGGTACTCAGGAATGAACACAATACTCCAGCTAAGGCCTAACCAGTGTTTTATAAAGGTTTAGCACAGCGCCCTTGCTTTTGTACACTATGCCTCTATTAATTAAGCCAATGATCCCATGTGCTCTTTTCGCAGCCTTCTCAACTTTTCCTGCCACTTTCAAAGATTTGTGGTGGTCTGAGATCAATCATCTCAGCCCCAGGACATCGCTGCAGGAGTTCCTCAGGGCAGTGTCCGAGGCCCAACCATCTTCAGCTGCTTCATCAATGACCTTCCCTTCATCATAAGGTCAGAAATGGGGATGTTCGCTGATGACTGCACAGTGTTCAGTGCCATTTGTAACTCCTCAGATAATGAAGCAGTCTATGCCCGCATACAACAAGACCTGGACGACATTCAGGCTTGGGCTGATAAGTGGCACGTCATATTCGCGCCACACAAGTGCCAGGCAATGATTATCTCCAACAAGCGAGAGTCTAACCACTGCCCCTTGACATTCAACGGCATTACCATCGCCGAATCCCCCACCATCAACATCCCGGGGGTCACCATTGACCAGAAACTTAACTGGACCAGTCACATAAATACTGTGGCAACAAGAGCAGGTCAGAGGCTGGGTATTCTGTGACAAGTGTCTCACCTTCTGACTCCTCAAAGCCTTTCCACCATCTACAAGGCACAAGTAAGGAGGGTGATGGAATACTCGCCACTTGCCTGGATGAGTGCAGCTCCAACAACACACAAGAAGCTCGACACCATCCAGGACAAAGCAGCCTGCTTGATTGGCACCCCATCCACCACCTTAAACATTCACTCCCTCCACCACCGGCGTACCGTGACTGCAGTGTGTACCATCTAAAAGATGCACTGCAGCAACTCGCCAAGGTTTCTTCGGCAGCACCTCCCAAACCTGCGACCTCTACCACCTAGAAGGACAAGGACAGCAAGTGCATGGGAACACTACCACCTCCAAGTTACCCTCCAAGCCACACACCATCCTGACTTGGAAGTATATCACCGTTCTTTTATTGTCGCTGGGTCAAAATCCTGGAACTCCCTTACTTACAGCACTGTGGGAGTACCCCCACCACACAGACTGCAGTGGTTCAAGGCGGCGGCTCACCACCACCTTCTCAAGGGCAACAAGGGATGAGCAATAAATGCTGACCTTGCCAGCGATGCCCACATCCCATGAATGAATTTTTAAAAACAGGTCTCTCTGTTCCTGCACCCATTTAAAAATGGTGCCGTTTAGTTTATATAGCCTCTCCTCATTCTTCCTACTAAAATGTAGCACTTCACACTTCTCTGCATTAAATTTCATCTGCCTTGTATCTGTCCATTTCTCCGTCTATGTGCACCTGAAGTCTGTTACTATTCTCATTGTTTACAACATTTCTGAGTTTTGCGTCATATGTAAACTTTGAAATTATGGCCAGTATACGCAAGTCCAGGTCATTAATATATATCAAAAAGAGCAGTGGTCCTAATACCGACCCCTGAGGAACACCACTGTATACTTCCCTCCAGTCTGAAAAGCACTTGTTCACCACTACTCTCTGCTTTCTGTCCCTTAGCCAATTTCGTATCTACACTGCCATGGATCCTTTAATCCCAAGGGCTTTAATTTTGCTTACAAGTCTATTATGTGGTACTTTGTCAAATGCCTTTTGAAAGTCCATATGCGCAACATCAACTGCACTACCCTCATCAACTCTCTCCATTATTCATCAAAGAACTCAATCAGGTTAGTCAAACACGATTTTCCTTTAACAAATTCGTGCTGACTTTCATTTATTAGCCCAAATTTTTCCAAGTGCCAATTCATTTTGTCCCGCATTAATGTCTCTAAAAGTTTCCCCACCACAGACTGGCCTGTAGTTGTCAAGTTTATCCTTCTTCCCTTTTAACAGGGGTGTAACATTTGCAATCCTCCACTCCTCTGGCACCACCCCACTATCTAAGGAGGATTGGAAGATTGTGGCCAGAGCCTCCATAATTTCCACCCTTACATCCCTCAGTAACCTAGGATGCATCCCAACCGGACCGGATAAATTTTCTACTTTGTGTATTGCCAAGCTTTTAAGTACCTCCTCTTTACCTATTTTTATCCTATCCAATATCACTCCTGCCTCCTACTTTACTGCTATGTTGGCAGCATCCTCTTCTCTAGTGAAGACAGATGCAAAGAACTCATTTAATACCTCAGTCATGTCCTGTTTATAAAATACTTTTGGGTTCCCTTTTATGTTTGCTGCTAATCTATTCTCATACTCCCTCTTTTCCCATCTTATTTTCTTTTTTAAATCTCCTCTGTACTTTCTGTATTCATTTTGGTTCTCTACTGTATTATCAACCTTACATTGGTCATAAGCCTCCTTTTTCTGTTTCATTTTAATCTCAATATCTTTAGTCATCCAAGGAACTCTAGCTTTGGTTATACTTCCTCTCCCCCTTCGTGAGAATGTGTCTACTCGAACCATCTCCTCTTTGAAGGCCTCCCATTGTTTCATTACTGTTTTGCCTACCAAATTTTGATTCCAATTCACCTGGGCGAGATCCCTTTTTAAATTGAAATTAGCTCTCCTCCAGTTATGTATTGTTACACTTGATTGTTCCTTTTCCTTTTCCATAACTATTCTAAACTTGATGATATTATGATCATTGTTCCCCAAATATTACCCAACTAAAACATGCTAGACCTTCCCTCCATCATAAGGTCAGAAATGGGGATGTTCGCTGATGACTGTACAGTGTTCAGTTCCAGTCGCAAAAACTCAGATAATGAAACAGTTCATGCCCACATGCAGCAAGACCGGGACCACATTAGGCTTTGGCTGATAAGTGGCAAGTAACATTTGTGCCACACAAGTGCCAGACAATGACTATCTCCAGCAACCACTGCTTCTTTACATTTAACAGCATTTACAATGACCAAGTTCCCCACCATCAATATCCTGGAGGTCACCATTGACCAGAAACTTAACTGGACCAGCCACATAAATACTGTGGCTACAAGAGCAAGTCACCCGAGGCTGGGAATTCTGCAACAAGTGTCTCACGTCCTGACTCCCCAAAGCCTTTCCACCATCTACAAGACACGAGTCAGGAATGTGTTGGAATACTCTCCACTTGCCTGGATGAGTGCAGCTCCAACACTCAAGAAGCTCGATACCATCCAGGACAAAGCAGCCCACTTGATTGGCACCCCATCTGCCACCATAAACATTCACTCCCTCCACCACCGGCGTACCGTGGCTGCAGTGTGTACCATCTACAAGATGCAGCAACTCCCCAAGGCTTCTTCGACAGCACCTCCAGAATGAGTATTGAAACAAAGAGGGCTGCAGACCAACGAGCAGAGAAATGGAAACTTGAATTGTTTCTGAGTTGGGTACTTCCCCCTGACTATTGAATCCCCTGCATTCCTAAGCTTTGCTGTGCCCCCCTGTGCAGTTCTTTGTCCCACAGTGCCATGCTCCAGACTGCTCTCCTTCGAGGTGTCATCACCCTCACTAGTAGTCAATACTGAAAACTAGTTTGAGAGTGCCACACTCCTGAAGGATTCCTGCACTCCCAGTCTCTTCCTACCCTGAGCTTGAGCAGCTGGAAGCACTGGAAGTGTCCTGGAATTCCCACATGGCGCAGAAATTGCAGGCAATGGGTCTCAGCTGACCCTCTATTCTATTTAGAGTCTACTTATATTATATGTAATATATATGTATACAGGCAATACAGACACGGCTCCATTTATTGTCCATTAGTTGCCCTGCACAAGTTTACATGGTGTAACCTATGTTGTTATCCATCAGTAAGACTTATTAACAGTATCAAATTTTACCATTTGTAAGGTTCCTGGTTGTCAGTCTAAACCAGTAACATTCCTTTCAAATTTGAACTGAAAAAAAATTGAAATTGGTGTTTCTTTAATAACACCAAAGAAAAATCCAAATGCTACCTATGGGACTTGATTATTGATACATTCTTACCATAACAGTTTAATCCAGGTATAAAGGATCAGTAGAATGATGGTTATTTCAGCAGAATAAGGGTCAAGTACCCAGCTCAGAAACAGAATTCAAGCTCCCATTCCTCTGCTCTGTGGTCTACAGCCCTCTTTGTTTTAATACTCATTCCCCCAGGCTGTAACTGTATGAGACTGATCCTCAAGATTTCCACTTTTATCTGAATTTGCTCCAACTTTACTTTTTTTTAAAAATGATACAAAAATGAAAGTGTGAAAAGTGTAAATTTGACACAGACAAAAATTGCTAAAGGTAAAACTAGAAATTCTAACTGTTCATTGATACTGTTGACCAGGTTCATTAACATGTGAATGTCACTAAATTATTTGATGAACACTTGTATCTCAGTGGCTCAGAGCTTTATTCCCTGTAGATTTTAAAATTCTAGCTTCATTATCATCCTGCAGCAGTACTATGCCTCATATGCATTTTGTGCTTGAAAAATTAATGCACTGCTATTTCTGAATACTACATAAGCTGCTTATGACTACATTATACTATCAGTGGACGGTTGCACAGAAGCTCAGTAAACTGTTCTTTCAACAAACACACAGCTGGTACAGCATCAAAGGAGTATCCTTTCACCTGCAAATGGACTCTCAGCTGTGTTTAGTTCTACTTTTGTTTAAATTTTTAACTGCAAATACTTAATTGCCTTTGATTACGGAAAAATTCAAAGCTTTAATCTTGCAAATATATTCTAGAATAGATCATATAATACTGCACAAAATAATCACTGAACATGAACAATCTTTTGATCTTTGCAATGACGCTTTAGAAATTTAATTTCCAGTTCCTCAGATGGCTGAGCGAGTTTGTCCAGTGAGTTGCTGAGCCACACCAGGAGAGTGCCAGATTTAATCCCCAGTTTGTGCTATTAGTTGACCTTTAGTTGTGGCAGTGGAAGGGGCACTACAACTAGACTTAGTACTCTTGAAAAGGGGGTGGGGGGAGATAATTGGCAGAGTTCACACTGCTGCTTGCTATCCAGTTGAAAGAACACATACAAAGTGTCAGACAAGAAAAGGATCAGACTCAGCTATGATGCTCCCTGTAGTCGAACAGCATGCCGACATTCACCATCAAGGCTCACACATGCAAAATTGCTACTTGGGTGAGATACTGGCGGATGACCAGTTCTGGGTCAGCAGAGAAGGAAGGAAAGGAGCAAGTAGGCAGGGAAAATAAAACAGTAATGTAACAAAACATCCTAAAATGCTTCACAAGAGGAAATGAGACACGAACACAGATCGAAAAATCAGGTCTGGCGATCAGTGTGCTCAACTTGCAGTCTTAACAGTTTTTGGGTAGTTATCACAGGAATATCAAACACCAAGAATTGGGTATGCAGAGCACCTCTCCCGATTCTCCAATTACTTTTCTGTTGAGTTAGGCTCTGTGCTTAGAGCCTTCCTTCCAGAATTTACTCTGCAATCTAGTTATACAACACGTTTGAATTTCTTTCTCAAAAAAAATATAATTTTCGTAATCTTTTTCCACACAAAACTCAAATAACCCTATTAGTACAACAATGGCACTGTAACGCCTCAGTATTATATCGACTAGCGTCTCAACCTGTACTGTAGAGAAACTCCGATGCTCCAACCAACTCTGCTTCCCAATTTGCTCTGAATTTTGCTATTTAACTATAAATAATATCAAATAAGGACAGAATATATGACCTTAAATGAGAAAAGAGTGACATCTGTGGGCCCTGGTCCAATTGCCCCTGCCCTTCACATGAAGATTACATTTAGTCTCGACTCCCATGTGCAGCGCCACGTGAGATGAGCTAGTATCTATATATAAAAAAAAGGATAGTGGTGTCTGTCCGTCTGTCTGTCTGTCTGTCCGCTATACACTCAAAAGTTATAGAGTGTACCTACACATATGTTATATCAAAAGAAAGCTGATGATCAGGGGAGTGTCACAGGCATATTTACTTTTTGGTCAGACAAAAATTGTTCAGACAGTATACAAAAAACGTTCAAAAATCCGCTCATTAGCGGTTGACCAATCCTACCGCTCATTAGCGTTGAGTGACGTGATGGTTGACCAATCCTACAGTTCAGTGACCTGATGGTTGACCAATCAGTGCGTCACGGGCAGGACCTAATCCTGCAGCCTCCCTAAACGTTGCCGCCATTTTTTCCCCTGCTTTTACCAGCTGCGGCGGCCCGCCGGAGCGGGAGGGGAGTTGGGGTCACTCGGGCCGATGGGGTCACTCGGGCCGGGCCTGACAACCGCTCGGCCCGAGACACAGAGCGGGGGAGCGGCAGCGGCCGGCCGTCAACCGCACGGCCCTCTAAACTGCCCTGGCAACGCCGGGCCCCCCCAGCTAGTTTTAAAATAAACAGGACCAACATTAAGAGCCAGAGGTTTGCCACTTACTCTAGTTCTGATGGTTTGTGACAAAAAATTGTTCTACCAATGGTTCAGTGATGGCATAAACAACCAAGTTCAAGTTATTGATATAAACCATGCATGTGTTGCATAATTTAGTAAGCCGTCTACCTAACTCAGATGATACCATGTATCCCTGGCCCCATGTTATGGACATCTTAATTATTCTTTTCTCTATGCCACACTGCTTCTAATAGTCAGTGTGCACATGGGATAAAGGTTAAGAAAAAAAGCAAATGGATTGTTATTTTAAGGCAGATGTTGGATTGTACATAATGTAGAGAAAAACAAGTAGCTGGTAGTGTAATTTAATCTTGCAGTTCACTTGACATTTGTAAACTGTTGGAGCAAAACTCTCATCTCAACCCCTGAATTGAATTACTGTCTAGTAACAGAGTGCCAACCGTTATACCTATTCTATCAATATGTGTACATAGGAACAGGAGTAGGCCATTCAGCTACTCAAGCCTGTTCCACCATTCAATTAAATCATGGATGATCTGTACCTCAACTCTACTTATCCACCTTTGTTCCATATAATTTGATACCCTTATCTAACAAAATTCTATCAATCTCTGTCTTGAGAATTTCAATTGACCCAGCATCCACAGCCTTCTGGGGAGCGCGTTTCAAATTTCCATTACCCATGTGAAAAAGTGCTTCCTGATTTCATCCCTAAACAACCTAGCTCTAATTTTTAGATGATGTCCTCTTGTTCTGGATTCACCCATCAGAGGAAATAGTTTCTTTGTATCTACCCTATTGAATACCTTTATCATTTGAAATACCTCGATTAGATTACCCCTCAATCTTCTAAACTCAAGGAAATACAAGCCAAGTTTATGCAACCTATCCTTATACGTTAAGTATTTAAGAGCTGGTAGCACTCTGGTGAATCTACGCTATACACCTTCTAAGGCCAATATATCTCTCCTGAGGTTCAGTGCCCAAAACTGAACGCAGTACTCTAGAATGGGTCTGACCAAGTAACAATTGCTCATTTTTGAATTCCAAACCCCTTGAGATAAAGGCCAAAATGTAATTAGCATTTTGATTACTTTTTGTACAAGCTTTTAGTGATTTGTGTACGTGAACACCTACATTTCTTTACTCCTTTACAGCTCCTAGTCTCTCACCATAAGAAAATATTCTGATTTGTCCTTCTTAGATCCAAAGTGCATGACTTCACACTTCTCTACTTTGAACTCCATCTGCCACAGTTTTGCCCACTCATTTAATCTGTCTATGTCCATTTGTAAGTCTCTTTCCCCCATTCACACAACTTATTGCTTCCATCCGTCACAACTTACTGTACCTCCTAACTTAGTGTCATCTGCAAACTTGGATAGACAACTCTCTATTTCTTCAATCAAGTCATTAATATAAATGGTAAAAAACTGAGGCCCTAGTACAGATCCTTGGGAAATATTACTTGTCACATCCCACCAACCGGAGAAGAAACCCTTTATCCTTACTCTCGGTCTCCTGCCTCCCAACCAATTACTGACTCATGTCACAAGGTTACCTCCAGTTCCATGTGCTCTCATTTTTGCCAATAATCCCTTGTGCGGAACCTTATCAAATACCTTCTAGAAATCCATATAGACAACATCCATAGACACTCCCCTATCCACCATGCTAGTGACCTCCTCAAAAATTCAACTAGATTAGTCAGACATGACCTACCCTTCACAAATTCATGCTGACTCTTTGATCAGCTGATACTTGTCCGAGTGCTCAGTCACTCTGTCTGATGATAAGATTCCAGTAACCTCCCCACATCCATATCATTACCGGATGGCTTCTTCTTTATCACGATAATAATCATAAAATAAATGATACACATATTTATGACAGATCACCAAAAAAACAATTTACTACAAAATAACTTTTACTTGAACTAATAGAAGCCATGGTGTGGAGATGCCGGTGTTGGACTGGGGTGGACAAATGTAAGAAGTCACACAACACCAGGTTATAGTCCAACAGCTTTATTTGAAATCACAAGCTTTCAGAGCGCTGCTCCTTCATCAGGTGAAGTGGAGAAATGCATAAAGACACAGCTTATATAGTCAAAGAATAATGTCAGATGTTTACAGGTAATCCGGAGGGTCGCTGCCCTAAGCTTGACATGTATGCTCAAGCTGTCAGGAGATGCATCAACGCCAGATTCATCAGCCGCACTCACAAGACAGTCCAGAATGTCACCCGAGCACAACGCAATGCCATCCACGCTCTCAAGACCAACCGCAACATCGTCATCAAACCAGCAGACAAAGGAGGAGCCATCGTCATACAGAACAGAACGGACTATTGCAAAGAAGCATACCGACAACTGGACAACCAGGAACACTACAGACAGTTACCCGCAGATCCGACCAAAGAACACACCCGCCAACTCAACAGACTGATCAAGACCTTCGATCCAGACCTTCAAAGCATCCTACGCGCTCTCATCCCACGTACTCCCCGCGTGGGAGACTTCTACTGCCTCCCAAAGATACACAAAGCCAATACACCCAGAAGTCCTATCGTATCAGGCAACGGAACCCTGTGTGAGAACCTCTCTGGATATGTCGAGGGCATCCTGAAACCCATCGTACAGGGAACCCCCAGCTTCTGTCGCAACACTACAGACTTCTTACAGAAACTCAGCACCCACGGACCAGTTGAACCAGGAACACTCCTCACCACGATGGACGTCTCGGCACTCTACACCAGTATCCCCCACAATGACGGCATCGCTGCGACAGCTTCAGTACTCAACACCAACAACAGCCAATCTCCAGACGCCATCCTACAACTCATCCGCTTCATCCTTGACCACAATGTCTTCACCTTCGACAACCAGTTCTTTACCCAAACTCACGGAACAGCCATGGGGACCAAATTCGCACCACAATACGCCAACATCTTCATGCACAAGTTCGAGCGAGACTTCTTCGCTGCACAGGATCTCCAACCAACGCTATACACCAGATACATCGAGGACATTTTCTTCCTATGGACCCACGGCGAAGAATCACTGAAAAGACTACACGATAACATCAACAAGTTCCATCCCACCATGAAACTCACCATGGACTACTCCTCAGAATCGGTTTCATTCTTGGACACACGAATCTCCATCAAAGACGGACACCTCAGCACTTCCCTCTACCGCAAGCCCACGGACAACCTCGCAATGCTCCACTTCTCCAGCTTCCACCCTAACCACATTAAAGAAGCCATCCCCTATAGACAAGCCCTGCGAATACACAGGATCTGCTCAGACGAGGAGGAATGCGATGGACACCTACAGACGCTGAAAGACGCCCTCGTAAGAACGGGATATGACGCTCGACTCGTCGATCGACAGTTCCGACGGGCCACAGCGAAAAATCGCGTAGACCTCCTCAGAAGACAAACATGGGACACAACCAACAGAGTACCCTTCGTCGTCCAGTACTTCCCTGGAGCAGAGAAACTACGCCATGTTCTTCGCAGCCTTCAACATGTCATCGATGACGACGAACACCTCGCTAAGGCCATCCCCACGCCTCCACTACTCGCCTTCAAACAGCCGCCTAACCTCAAACAGACCATCGTTCGCAGCAAATTACCCAGCTTTCAGGGGAACAGCGACCACGACACCACACAACCCTGCCACGGCAACCTCTGCAAGACATGCCAGATCATCAACACAGATACCATCATCACACGTGAGGACACCACCCACCAGGTACATGGTACATACTCATGTGACTTGGCCAACGTTGTCTACCTCATACGTTGCAGGAAAGGATGCCCCGGAGCATGGTACATCGGCGAGACCATGCAGACACTGCGACAACGGATGAACGGACACCGCGCAACAATTGCCAGGCAGGAGTGTTTCCTCCCAGTCAGGGAACACTTCAGCAGTCAAGGACATTCAGCCTCTGATCTTCGGGTAAGCATTCTCCAAGGCGGCCTTCGAGACACACGACAACGCAAAATCGTCAAGCAGAAACTGATAGCCAAGTTCCGCACCCATGAGGACGGCCTCAACCGGGATCTTGGGGTCATGTCACGCTACATGTAACCCCACCTGACGTAGGGTCATCCAGACTCGAGTTGTCGTTGGCTTGTTCTCTCCACACAGATGCGGCTGGACCTGCTGTGATTTCCAGCAAAAAAAATGTTTTTTGTCTGTTTGTTTGTTTTTCATACAGACCCCAGCATCTGCAACATTTGACCCCTTGTGACCCCACCTCATTGTTCTTTGATGTAATGTTTTCCTGACTGACCTGTTTGTACACCATTCACACCTTTGATTGCTGTGATTATCTCTCTGCCGAGGTGTGATAAATGGCAGTTAGAAAGATTACCTGTAAACATCTGACATTATTCTTTGACTATATAAGCTGTGTCTTTATGCATTTCTCCACTTCACATGATGAAGGAGCAGCGCTCCGAATGCTTGTGATTTCAAATAAAGCTGTTGGACTATAACCTGGTGTTGTGTGACTTCTTACATTTGAACTAATAGAAAGCAAACATAATTTATGGTATTCTGTAGTGTTGTCATCATAGATAGAATAGAATATGTAGGCAGAAGTGAGTTACATGAATGACTTCATCAATTCCTCAATGAGTTACAGAGTACACTGACTAACCTCTAAATCCTGCAAATAAATTACAGCCTTTAACTCACTTATTTTAAAAATAGTATAAACTAGCTGGGTTTTTTTCCCCAATTTGTTTTTTCAGCAGTGACATCATTGCTTCAATATGCTGAGCAAAATTGTGACTTTGTAATATTTTGGCAATGGATAAAAAGAGGTCTTGAAGCCAATTCTAGCATGTGACCTGAAGGATAACATTTTCCTATAATAGGTAATGTTTTATTACATTCAAGGCAGCTCACAATTTGCAATATGTTACAAGGCAGTAACACACTGAAGGATACACTGGCATCAGAAATCACAAGAACAACAACAACGTGTATCTATAAAGCACCTTTAACATAGTAAAACATTCCAAGGCCCTGCATAGCAGTGTTATAAGACAAATAATTTGACACTGAGCCACATAAGGAGAAATTAGGGCAGGTGACCAAAAGCTTGGTCAAAGAGGTAGGTTTTAAGGAGCGTCTTAAAGGAGGAAAGAGAGGTAGCGAGGCGGCGAGTTTTAGGCAGGGAATTTCAGAGCTTAGGGCCTAAGACCCACAGCAATGTGGTTGACTCTAGGAATTCCTAGAGTGTATATGGGATGGTTTCCTGGACCAATATGTCGAGGAACCAACTAGAGATCAGGCCATCTTAGACTGGGTATTATGTAATGAGAAAGGATTAATTAGCAATCTTGTTGTGCGAGGCCCCTTGGGGAGGAGCGATCATAATATGTAGAATTCTGCATTAAGATGGAGAGTGAAGTCGTTGACTCAGAGACTAGGGTCCTGAATAAAGGAAACTAGAATGGTATGAGGAGCGAGTTGGCTAGGATGGATTGGGGAATGTTACTTAAAGGGTTGATGGTGGATAGGCAATGGCAAACATTTAAAGATCGCATGGATGAACTACAGAATTTGTTCATGTTTGGCATAAAAAAGTGACTCAACCGTGGCTAACAAGGGAAATTAGGGCTAACATAAGATCCAAGGAGAGGACATATAAATTGGCCAGAAAAAGCAGCAAACCTGAGGATTGGGAGCAGTTTAGGATTCAGCAAAGGAGGACAAAGGGTATAATTAAGAGGGGGAAAACAGAGTATGAGATGAAGCTTGCAGGGAACATAAAAACTGACTGTAAAAGCTTCTGTAGAAATGTAAAGAGAAAAAGATTAGTGATGTCAAGCGTAGGTCACTTGCAGTCAGAATCAGGGGAATTTATAATGGGGAGCAAAGAAATGGCTGACCAATTAAATACATACTTTGGTTCTGTCTTCACAAAGGAGCACACAAATAACCTGCCAGAGATGTCGGGGAACATAGGGTCTAATGAGAGGGAGGAACTGAATGAAATCAGTATTTGTGGGGAAATGGTGTTAGGGAAATTGATGGGATTGAAGGCCGATAAATCCCCAGGGCCTGATAATCTACATCCTAGGGTACTTAAGGAAGTGGCCCTAGAAAGAGTAGATGCATTGCTGGTCATCTTCCAAAATTCTATAGACTCTGGAACAGTTCCCATGGATTGGAGGGTAGCTAATGTTACCCCACTGTTCAAAAAAGGTGGTAGAGAGAAAACGGGGAATTATAGACCGGTAAGCCCAACATCGGTAGTGGGGAAAATGCTAGAGTCCATTATAAAAGATGCAATAATAGCAGAGCACTTGGAAAACAGTGACAGGATCGGACAAAGTCAACATGAATTTACAAAAGGTAAATCGTGCTCGACAAATCTACTGGAATTTTTCGAGGCTGTGACTGGTAGAATAGATAAGGGAGAACCGGTGGATGTGGTGTATTTGGACTTTCAGAAGGCTTTCGATAAGGTCCCGCATAAGAGATTAGCATGCAAAGTTAAAGCACATGGGATTGGGGGCAAGGTACTGACTTGGACAGAGAACTGGTGGGCAGACAGGAAGCAAAGAGTTGGAATAAACGGGTCTTTTTCCGAGTGGCAGGCAGTGACTAGTGGGGTACCGCAGGGATCGGTGCTATTCACAATATATATTAATGATCTAGACGAGGGAACTAGATGTAATATCTTCAAGTTTGCAGACGACACAAAGCCGTGTGGGTGTGTGTGCTGTGAGGAGGATGCAGAGAAACTCCAGTATGATTTGAACAGGTTGGGTGATTGGGCAGATGCATGGCAGATGCAGTATAAATGGATAAATGCGAGGTTATCCACTTTGGTGGCAAATACAGGAAGGCAGATTATCTGAACGGCAATAGATTGGGAAAAGGGGAAGTGCAACGAGACCTGGGTGTCCTTGTGCACCAGTCGCTGAAGGTAAGCATGCAGGTGCAGCAGGCGGTTAAGAAAGCAAATGGTATGTTGGCCTTCATAGCGAGAGGATTCGAGTACAGCAGAAGGATGTCTTGCTGCAGTTGTACAGGGCCTTGGTGAGACCACACCTTGAGTATTGTGTGCAGTTTTGGTTGCCTTATCGGAGGAAGGATGTTCTTGCCATGGAGGGAGTGCAGCGAAGATTCACCAGACTGATACCTGGGATGGCAGGAATGACGTATGAAGAGAGATTGGGTCGATTAGGTTTATATTCGCTAGAGTTTAGAAGAATGAGAGGGGATCTCATCGAAACTTATAAAATTCTAATAGGACTAGACAGACTAGATGCAGGAAGGATGTTCCCAATGGCGGGAGAGTCCAGAACCAGGGATCACAGGCTAAGGGTAAGGGGTAAGCCATTTAGGACTGAGATGAGGAGGAATTTCTTCACCCAGAAAGTGGTGAACCTGTGGAATTCTCTACCACACAAGGCACTTGAGGCCAATTCATTAAATATATTCAAGAAGGAGTTAGATATATTACTTAAGGCTAAAGGGATCAAGGGATATGGGGAGAAAGCAGGGACAGGGTACTGAATTTGGATGATCAGCCATGATCTCATTAAATGGCAGAGCAGGCTCGAGGGGCTGAATGGCCTATTCCTGCTCCTATCTTCTATGTTTCTATGTTTGACTCCTAACTGCCCTCTGAAATGGCCTCGGAAGCCACTACGAAACACATTAATAATAAGAAAACCCGGACGGACCAAGCGCCATCGACCTTGGCAGAAGCTACGGACATGACAACAGCACACCCAGCCCAGTTGACCCTGCAAAGTCCTCCTCACCAACATCTAGGAACTTGTGCCAAAATTGGGAGAGCTGTCCCACTCACTGACATAGTCAGACTCACAGAATCATACCTTTCAGCCAATGTCCCAAACTCCTCCATCACCATCCCTGGGTATGTCCTGTCCCACCGGCAGGATAGACCCACCAAGGGAGGCGGCACAGTGGTATACAGTCAGGAAGGATTGGCCCTGGGAGTCCTCAACATTGACTCTGGACCCCATGAAGTCTCATGGCTTCAGGACAAGCATGGGCAAGGAAACCTCCTGCTGATTACCACCTACCACCCTCCCTCAGCTGATGAATCAGTACTCCTCCAATGTTGAACACCACTTGGAAGAAGCATTGAGAGTAGCAAGGGCACACAATGTACTCTGGGTGGGGAACTTCAATGTCCATCACCAGGAGTGGCTCGGTAGCACCACTATTGACCGAGCTGGCCGAGTCCTGAAGGACATAACTGTCAGTCTGGGTTGCGGCAGGTGGTGAGAGAACCAACAGGAGGGAAAAACCTACTTGACCTCGTCCTCACCAATCCACCTGTCGCAGATGCATCTTTCCATGACAGTATTGGTAGCAGTGACCACTGCACAGTCATTGTGGAGACGAAGTCCTATCTTCACACTGAGGACACCCTCCCTCGTGTTCACAGAATCACACAGAAACCCCACAGTGCAGATAGAGGCCATTTCGGCCCATCGAGCCTGCAACGACACATATCCCACCCGATCCCCGTAACCCCTACACCAACACATATCCCACCCTATCCCTGTAACCCCACGTATTTAATCCCCCTAACACTAAGGGTCAATTTATCATAGCCAATCAACCTAACCCGCACATCTTTGGACTGTGGGAGGAAACCGGAGCACCCGGAGGAAACCCACGCAAACACGGGGAGAATGTGCAAACTCCACACAGACAGTCGCCCGAGGCCAGATTCGAACCCGGGTCTCTGGTGCTGTGAGGCAACAGTGCTAACCACTATGCCACCGTGTTGTGTGGCAATACTAGCGTGCTAAATGGGATAGATTCAGAACCGATCTAGCAGCTCAAAACTGGGCATCCATGAGGCGCTGTGGGCCATCAGCAGTAGCAGAATTGTATTCCACCACAATCTGTAATCTCATGGCCCAGCATATCCCTGGTTCAATAAAGAGTATAGAAAAGCATGCCTGGAGCAGCACCAGGCGTACCTAAAAATGAGGTGCCAACCTGGGGAAGCTGCAACACAGGACTACAAGCATGTTAAAAAGCAGAAGCAGCATGCTACAGACCGGTCTAAGAGATCCCACAATCAAGGGATCAGATCAAAGCTCTGCGGTCCTGCCACATCCAGTCATGAATGGTGGTGGACCATTAAGCAACTAACGGGAGGAGGAGGCTCCATGAATATCCCCATCCTCAATGATGGTGGAGCCCAGCACGTGAGTGCAAAAGACAAGGCTGATGCGTTTGCAACCATCTTCAGCCAGAAGTGCCGAGTGGATGATCCATATCTGTCTCCTCCTGAGGACCCCACCATCACAGAAGCCAGTCTTCAGCCAATTCAATTCACTCCACTTGATATCAAGAAATGGCTGAGCGCACTAGATACAGCAAAGGCTATGAGCCCTGACAACATCCCGGCTGTTATGCTGAAGATTTGTGCTCCAGCACTAGCCGTGCCTCTAGCCAAGCTGTTCCAGTACAGCTACAACACTGGCATCTATCCGACAATGTGGAAAACTGCCCAGGTATGTCCTGTCCACAAAAAGGACAAATCCAATACAGACAATTACCGCTCCATCAGTCTACTCTTAATCAGCAGCAAAGAGATGGAATGTGTCATCGACAGCGCTATCAAACGGCAATAACCTGCTCACTGATGCCCAGTTTGGGTTCCCTCGGCTCCCGACCTCACTGCAGCCTTGGTCCAAAAATGGACAAAGGAGCTGAATTCGAGAGGTGAGGTGAGAGTGACTGTCCTTGACATCAAGGCAGCATTTGACCAAGTGTGGCATCTGAAGTCAATGGGAATCAGGGGGACAACTCTCCACTGGCTGGAGTCATACCTAGCACAAAGGAAGATGGTTGTGGTGGTTGAAGGTCAATCATCACATCCCCAGGATATCGGTGCAGGAGTTACTCAGAGCAGTGTCCTAGGCTGAACCATCTTCAGCTGCTTCATTAATGATCTTCCTTCCAACATAAGGTCAGAAATGGGGATGTTCGCTGGTGACTGCACAGTGTTCAGCACCATTTGCATCTCCACAGATAATGAAGCATTCCATGCCTGCATGCAACAAGACCTGGATGACATTCAGACTTGGGCTGATAAGTGGCAGGTATCATTCGCACCACACAAATGACAGGCAATGACTATCTCCAACAAGCGAGATCCTAACCACCGCCCCTTGACATTCAACAGCATTACCATCACCGAGTCCCCCACCATCAACATCCTGGGGGTCACCATTGACCAGAAACTTAACTGGACCAGCCACATAAATACTGTGACAACAAGAGCAGGTCAGAGGCTAGGTATTCTGCGGCGAGTGTCGCACCTCCTGACTCCCCAAAGTCTTCTACCATCTACAAGACACAAGTGAGGAGTGTGATGGAATACTCTCCACTTGCTTGGATGAGTGCAGCTCCAACAACACTGAAGAAGCTCGACACATTCCAGGACAAAGCAGCCCGCTTGATTGGCATTGCATCCACCACCTTAAACATTCACTCCCTCCACCACCGGTATACCGTGGCTGCAGTATGTACCATCTACAAGATGCATTGCAGCAACTCACCAAGGCTTCTTCAGCAGCACCTCCCAAACCTGCAACCTCTTCCACCTAGAAGGACAAGGGCAGCAGGCGCATGGGAACACCAACACCTCCAAGTTCCCCTCCAAGTCACACACCATCCTGACTTAGAAGTATATCGCCGATCCTTCATCGTCGCTGGGTCAAAATCCTGGAACTCCCTCCCTAACAGCACTGTGGGAGTGCCTTCACCATATGGACTGCAGCGGTTCAAGAAGGCAGCTCACCACCACCTTCTCAAAGGGCAATTAGGGATGGGCAATAAATGCTGGCTTTGCCAGCAACGCCCACATCCCATGAGCGAATAAGAAAAAAGGAACAGAAGGCACGGCCACGAATGGTTGAGCGATTATAATCAGGGATGCTCAAGAGGGCAGCATTAGTGGAGCGCAGCTATCTCAGGGGGTTGTAGGGCTGAAGGAGATTACAGAGATAGGGAGGGGCGAGGCCATGGAGTGATTTGAAAACAATTTATTAACAGTACCTTAACCCTGAAAGAGATTACTGTTTAGAACACATTCCAGAGTGTGTCATTTTATGTAGAAAGTTAGGCCTTAAAATTATGACATTAGTGTAAACACTTGATGTATTTAAACAATAAAAGTTCCTCTGATTTTTAACAGAAGTAGCAAGCTGTTTTAAAAAGGTGTTTAATGTCTCCATTAAATAGCAGGTAGGCAGAGAGATTTTATACAAACATATTAATATCGTAAGTTAATATTGCAGGGTCATTTCAAGGTCTTAGTGATTTCTTACCATTTTATCTTTACAGCATTATTGTTCTGTGTTTTTTTTCATACCATGATAGACAGTAGGGATCAAATTATTTGATTTGTCAAGTGACATTAGAATTTGTTTCTCAGACTGATGAGATTTTTTAAGCAGTCACTTCCCAATTTATATCTACCATATATAGGTGAACCCGTCATGGTTTATTTTATATTTGATTTCCAATGTAAACAGGAGTGTTATTCTGTTTCTGACAGTTTTTGTATCAGCAGTGGCTGTCAATGCAGACACCAATATTCAGCATCAGTATGGATTAACACTTGTTGCATCATTATTTCAGGTTTATCAAGAAATAATATGCAACCATTCACTTATAAGTTCTATGCACATTATACCTGAATATTGATATAATACACCGAAGGGTATCATAAATTAATTTTGAAATGTTAACAAAAATCTATCAATCTCAGTTTTGTCATTTTCAATTGAACTAACCTCAACAGCTTTTTAGAGGAAAGAGTTCTAGATTTCCACTGCACTTTGTATGAAGAAGTGCTTTCTGAAATCCTCCCTGAAAAGACCATCTCTAATTTTAAGGTTATGCCCCCTTGTTCTGGACTCCCCCACTAGAGGAAATATAGTTTCTCTCTATCTACCTGATAAACTCCTTTAATCATCTTAAACACCTCAATTAGATTAAAGACAAATATGACTAAGGTGATAAACATTACACACATTCATGATTACAGAGATATTTACAAGCATATTTTCTTCAGTGTGTAAAACTAAAGAAACTTTCTTTCACTAAATTCTCACAGATTTGCAACAGTTTATTAAAATGGCTTTTCTTAATACACACGGAGGAAAATATAACCCTTAATGAAAAGTTAAGAGGGCAATAGTTAATGGCAGCCTTACTCATATTTTTATTGATGAGTTTGCTACTTTTAGCTTTCCCAAAGATTAAAATAAAATTTGTTCTACCAAAGTTTATTGTGTGACTGATGTACATAAATTAATTCAAATATTATGTATTCAAACAAAAACAATGAAGTTCATTCAGCATACTCTTTCTCTGGAGTGAATTTATTTCTGAGATACTGTACATCTTTTCAAGAGATTAGACTTAGTATTTCAGCACAATGGAATGACTCAAGTAGAAAAATACAAGGTCACAATCGTTGTTTGCTTTGGACGTAAGCACAGCAATTACAAAATCTCAGATGAAAAGTATCGCATTTGCATATTTGACAGAATATAAAATGCTATTCAGGTTTTTGTTTTTGTATTTTAAGCTCAAGTCATTGCAACTTTATAATAAAATATTGTCAATTCTATACAAGCAACAGCTTGACAAATGAAACAAAAGAGGTTGGCTCTTCAGGTATTTTAATTGATTTCTATTTGAATGAATATAAATTAGTAAACAAATTATACTGACAGGACACACACTCTGAATTCATTCCCGTTAGCTGCATACTTAGCAGTCGATTTCTGCTAAATAACGACTTTTTTCTTAAAATCCAGATGCTTATCCACAGTATTGTAGCACAAACTGCATACGGTTGTGTTTTGCATCATGTACTTGGCTAAACTCATTTTTTGCTTACTAACAAAACACAACTATATAAAATTAATAAAAGCACAACAAGGTATTATAAATCACAATGTGAGAGCTAATAAGATAACAGATTCTAGTTCTTATTCACTGTACAAACTAGCCTTCTGAACAGCTGATTCATCAGTTCTACTCATGCAGCCTGTAGTAAATGATAGTCTCAAATTATCTCATACAATCAGGGCAGTAATGGCGGTGGTATAATTGGTTTCAGTATCTCATGCTTCAGAGAAAACCAGCCAGTGTTCTAGTTCCTGATTGCTACCCTGTGGCACCTGCTGGATAGTGTGCGTTTGGATGTTGAACAAGGACAGGATTGGGCTCTGCTATGATGCTTCCTATTGAATAGCCTGTTGGCACTCACTGTCGAAACTCACATTTGAAGAATGCCTACTTGGATGAGTACCAGAAAGCTGCCGGTGCTAATGGAACCGTATAATGCCACGAGTCACCACCTACAGGGGTGGAGGAGAGAAAATTGGGGCGGGAGGGCGGGTAAATAGGATTGAATATCCAATCATGATTTTATGTTTATGTTCATACTTGTGCCTTTTTTGTAAATAAAGAACAATTATTAAATTGCAGAGGTAAGTAAATCTAATTAATGCTGCTTTGCAGGAGCTAAATTGGAATTTGTTGTCTTTAGAGGAGGAGCTATTGAGCCAAATTCCCTTCTGTCTGGAGTACACAACAGCTGAGGCTGGCTAATGTCAGCTATGTGTATCTGTTGCTGCATAATATGATTTTGCTTTGTATACCTTCACTGAGAGAAACATAGAAGATAGGAGCAGGAGTAGGCCATTCAGCCCCTCGAGCCTGCTCCGCCATTTAATGAGATCATGGCTGATCATCCAAATTCAGTACCCTGTCCCTGCCTTCTCCCCATATCCCTTGATCCCTTTAGCCTTAAGAAATATATCTAACTCCTTCTTGAATATATTTAATGAATTGGCCTCCACTGCCTTCTGTGGTAGAGAATTCCACAGGTTCACCACTCTCTGGGTGAAGAAATTCCTCCTCATCTCTGTCCTAAATGGCTTACCCCTTATCCTTAGACTGTGACCCCTGGTTCTGGGCTCCCCGGCCATCGGGAACATCCTTCCTGCATCTAGTCTGTCTAGTCCTGTTAGAATTTTATAAGAGATTCATGTTCTTAAGGAGGTGTTAAAATATAAAACCTAACCCAAGAGCAAATACTTCACATTAAAATTACTTTCCCTTCTGTGCAGAAAGGGTTAGATTGTATGGGAAACTAAGGCTTGTGGAATAGAGGTAAGGAACATCTTTAAATGTACGCAGCTTGGATAGAGTGGAGATATCAGATCTTTCAGGAGCAGAATTAGATTTAATTGATAATTAGAAGAACTGGGAGGGGAGGAGTATATTTTAGAAGTGATATAGAGCATTCAAGCTGAAACAGAGTATGAGACTATCCTAGAATGTGGAAGCTGTTATTGAACATTTCAGTATTTAATCAGATCTGAGGTGGGAACGGGAAAAATAGAAATATTTTCAATTCTCCAAGGGGTGACCTCATTGAGGTCTTTAAAACTATGAAAGGTTTTGATAGAGTGAATAGAGAGAGAATGTTTCCACTTGTGGGGGAAGAGCATAACTAGAGGCCATCAATATTAGACAGTCACCAAGAAATCCAATCGGGAATTCAGGAGAAACTTTTTTACCCAAAGAGTGGTGAGAATGTGGAACTCGCTAACACAGGGAGTGGTTGAAGCAAATAGTATTGATGCATTTAAGGGGAGGTTAGACAAGCATATGAGGGAGAAGGGAATAGAGGGTTTTGCTAATAGATTTAGACAAGGAAAGACGGGAGGAGGCTCAAGTGGAGCAGAAACGCCAGCATGGACTGGTTGGGCCAAATGGCCTGTTTCTGTGCCGTATATCTTATGTAATTGTATGTAAAATATCACAGTGAAACAGGAGAAAATTTCAAAAATATGGAGAATGGGTGGAGGAAATAGTAAGAAAACAGATCCCTCTAAGACATTTGAATGACAAACCTATCTTACAACAAATGAGGAGAAGGAGCTTAACATGGCTGATTGGAAACAAGGAAAGCCAGTGAAATGGAAAATAACAAATGTTACACCATTCTACAAATATGACTAAAAAAAAAATCAGAGAACTATTGATGAGTTAGCTTATTAGTTGCAGGAAATAATGTTGAAGTTAGCAGAGGATGCATTTATAGGATCTCTACTTTGAATTTAATAAATATTCATTTTGGGGAAGGGAGATCATGTCCTACAAATTTACTAGACTTCTCACAGGAATATGCTAGCATTATGGAGAAAAACATTGCAAATTATACTATTAGACTTTCAAAACACATTTAATAAAAGTCCACATAAATACTATGTTGAAAAAAAGTGCTGACCAGCAAATTCAAGAGAAAATTGCAAACTGGATTAAAAAAAAAACTAGATAATAAATAGCAAGGTGATTATAAATGTCTCACATTAAAGTTTCCTAAGGATTGGTCATTGGGTGTCTGCTTTACCAATGATCTGCAGGAAAGGATTCTGAGCAGAATCTTGGCATTTGCAGATACCAAATTGTGCGGGATGGCTAATTAGGTTGGTGAGTTGGATGGATTCAGGTAGTCTTTACACTGTAAATTAGAGGTGTAAATTAGCAAATGACACTGAAGTAGATAAATGTGAGGTAATGTATATCAGTACTCCAAAAACATGGAAGCAATACAGTGACTTGTGGGTTGAAGACACACTAGATGGTCACTTTGTTAGCATTAAATTAAATGGCTTTTGAATGCCAGTGTGCTCCATGTTCCCTCGGCAGAAAGCAAGATCGAACTGACAGTACATCTCATTTCTGCCAAGTGCTGAGCCACCCTCAGAAGGCATAGGACTCAAACCAGTACTGTAACAATTCTACAGGACAATCTAGGATCACCTTATAATCTGAATTGCTCTTCTAAAATCTCCTGCCCTCCATCTCATAAGTATTAATTAAATCAAACCTTCCTGCTCCTGTGTGGCAGTCCTTCAAATATGATGACTCCTTTATGTATCCAAAGTTCTCAAATCTTTGTTTTATTTCTGTTTCTCATAGAAGTTTTTGAATCACTCAGAGTTAATAGTCATTTGTTCAAGACTGTAATGCAATCAGATTTAATACATCTATTAGGTCTCCCCTTAACTTTCTCTGCTCTAAGAAGAACAATCCCAGCAACTCCAATCTCTCCACATAACTGAAGTTCCTCATCCCTGGTATCATCCTGGTAAACCTCCTTTGTACCCTCTCAAAGGCCTTGACATCCTTGCTAAAGATCAGTACCCAGAATTGTACACAATACTCCAGCTGAGGCCTAACCAGTGCTACATAAAAGGTTTAGCATGACTTACTTGTTTTTGTATTCAATGCCCTGATTTAAAAAACCAAGTATCCCATACGCTTTCTTAATTGCCTGATCAACTTATCCCGTCACCTTCAAGGATTTGTGAATATGCACCCCCAGGCTCCTCTGCTCTTGCACCCCCTCAAAATAGAACCATTTAGATTATACTGTTTCTCCATGTTGTCCCTCCCAAAGTGCATAACTTCACACTTATCTGCTTTTAATTGCATCTGCCATGTGTCTGCTCATTTCACCAGCCTGTCTATGTTCTCCTGAAGTCTGCTACTATCCTGCTCACTATTCACTGCATTGTCAAGTTTTGTAACATCTGCAAATTTTTAAATTGTACTCCATATCCCCAAGTCCAGGTCATTTATAGAAAACAAGAAAAGCAATGGTCCTAATACCGACCCCTGGGGGACCCCACTGCATCTTTCTCTCCAGTCAGAAAAACTTCTGTTCACCACTACTCTCTGCTTCCTATCCCTTAGCCAATTACTTACCCAAGTTACCACCATCCCTTTAAAACATGTGTTTCTATTTTCCATACAAGTCTGTTATGTGGTACTTTATCAAATGGCTTTTGAAAGTCTAAAAATACACACATCTACTGCACTACCTTCATTAACCCTCTCTGTTACTTCATCAAAGAACTCAATCAGGTTAGTCAGACACGATTTGCTTGTAACAAATCCATGCTGGCTGTTCCTTATTAACCCATGCTTCCCCCAGTGAGAATTAATTTTGTCCTCAACAATGGTCTCCAGCAATGGTCCCTCTAATATTTTTTTCGGGTACGCGGCCCCTTTAAGGGATTGCATGGCCCATTCAAACTTCGGAGCATGTGCGTTTTTTCCATTGAGAAATCGGCAAGCGGTCTGCGCGGGAGCTTCAGACAGCAGCGCAGCCGTACAGCTAAATGGGAACATTGCTCTCTAGTAGTTTTCCCACCACTGACGTTAGACTGATTGGGCTCGATTTTGTCAATGGGGAGCTTTTGGAGGCGGAACTCCCACTTTTTGGGTTGTAGTCCCGCCTCCATCGACTTGTGGCCAACCCACGCTATTTTCCCTTGATTGACCTAGTTAAGCCCACCCAGCGGGCTCAGCAGGCCAATTAAGGGACACCTGGTTGCTGGTGACGTCAGCGATTGACATTTCATCTGTCAAGAGCTTTTGTCAGATGAAAAATCAGCGTTTGACGGCTCTGTGAAGCTGTCAAACACTGACAATCTGTCTTCTAACTTGAGTCCTTCTACTCAGACTCAGTTAGAGAGCTCTCCAGACCAGAAAGCAGAGGCTGCAGCTTTTGACAGTTCAGCGGCCATTCTGCGTTCTGTGCCGGTGAGCTGAGGGACTCCCGAGAATTGAAGGAAGGAAGCCTGCAGGAGAAAGTAAAGGTAAGTAAAACTTATTAAAACACTTTACACTTACCTCACACACTTACCTCTGCACACATGCACCCATCACTCACCTGCACAATGGACATCTCGACCCCTCCAACCTCTGCAGACCGACGGTCCGCCTTGCTAACTTGGCGTGGTTCGGAGCCATCGGACAGCCCACACTTCAGGGCTAAAAATAGGGATTAGGCAAAAAACTACCTGTTAACAGGCAGTTAATTGGCACTAATCCCCTTCCCGCCTTGGGGAGGCGGCTCCCAGCACAGGTCGGGTACCCGCCTCCTGGGACATTGGCACGGAGGCGGGTTGGGGGCGGGATGGGTTCCTGCCCCCTGATTCTGCAATTTTCCCACCACTCCCGCCTCCAAACCCGCCTCCTTGGGGCTTGGAAAATCGAGCCCATCGGCTTGTAGTTACCAGACTCATCGGTTATTCTCAATTAATACACACAATTTTTTAATTTTGTTATTCAAGGTCATATGGCCTGCAACTGATTTGGATCTTCCACTGCTCCAGCTACTATGTGATAAACTACCACAGTGGGACAGCATATCATAACAGAAAGAAAATATGATAGGTATGTTAACAGGATATTCATTATCTTGGATATGTTATTAAGAATTGCTTCTGGTTTATTTTATTACAGCAAATCAGTTAACAGTTCAATGTCATAGGCAGTACCTACATACAAGTAAAAGTAAACTGTTGCCATGCAGCCCAGAAGCAGAAATGGCAGAAATTCACAAAACAGGAGGATTATCAAAAAAGAGTTCTAATTACACTACGATAGCAAAATACTGCAGATGCTGGAAATCCAAAATAACAACAGAAAATGCTGGAAAAACTCAGCAGGCCAGGCAACATCCGTGGAGAGAGAAATAGAGTCAACGTTTCAGGTCAAAACCCTTTGTCAAGACTGAAAAAGCACAGGAAATGAAACAAATTAAAAGGCCAGTTTGGATCCTGGGAGCCTCCTCGCCCAGCCTCCAAACTGGCCTTTTAATTTGTTTCATTTCCTGTGCTTTTTCAGTCTTGACCTGAAACGTTGACTCTATTTTCTCTCCACGGATGTTGCCTGGCCTGCTGAGTTTTTCCAGCATTTTCTGTTAGTTCTAATTAAAGTGCTGTTCACATCTTGCACCTGAAGTATTGCAGAGCACATGTTTGAACAATCATTTGTTTATGAACACGCTCATATATAAAAAATTACAAATACATATAATAATTATCAACAAAGTAAACATTAGTTAATTGGAGACATGAAACACTGCGCTCTGGCCGTGGTAGGATGCAGGTTTAATCCTCCATAAGCTGCTGAGTTCCCAATCTCAGAAGCTGAGAATGAGGACAAGGATTTAAATTTAATTGTGTTGGGAGACAGGGAGCAGATACAGGTCAGTGAGGAAGGGAGAGATGGGTTAAAAGGGCAGGATATGGGCAAGTGTGTTTTGAACAAGTTGAAATTTATGCAGGGTAGAAGTGGGAATGCCAGAAAGGAGGAAATGCATGGAAACCCATCACCGTGCTTAAGTGTCTCCAAACTAAGCTACTGAGAAATTCACATAAGTAAAATTTCTGTTTGCCTGATGTAGAGTGCATACTCTCTCACTGTAGGGTCACTTCCTACCTACCTAAGTCCAGATACCTTAAGTACAGGTAATCAACAGCCAAGCTTTAGGGATCCCCTGGCCTGGTTTCTTCTTGCTTTCTTCCGCTGGCCTGGAGCGGTTATTCTGGCCATGATGACAGCTCCCCTCTCCATACAATGTTGCTGATTTTTCCATGATGCTGAAATCTGGTATTTTTACCCGTGTCACACACTATTTTAGCAGATAACCAATAAGCAGTAGAAAAGCACACAAAGATCTAAAAACGCTCACACACCCTGCTTTTCATCTTAGCATTTTACCGACAAAGGTTCACATGTATGCGCCCAACGACTCTGTCTATTCCTCATTTTTTAAAATTTACTAATCAAAAATACAATTAGCCACATCTGGATTCCCAATTGTGCCCAACATGTGGACAACACTGGTCTTCATTCAGCATCTCCCACCCCAGCACATCTTGGCACCTACATCACAAGTGTTGAAATGTGCTTTCCTCCATTTTTCAGGTTATTCCCCACCTTATATATAAATAGCCAATCACCATTTCCAATGCAAATTAACATAAGTGCCACCACTATTCCAAAGACTGGAAGTATGTAAATAGTTGTAAGGCATCATTATTATGCTTTGGGTACTGTGGATTTACTTCTCAAACAGACATGTGGGGCTGGATTTTCATTCAGAAGTCTGGAAGGAGGCGGGACTACAACTTTCGGGTTTTAGTCCCGCCTCCGTCGAGATGCGGCCAATCCACGCGATTTTCCCTTGATTGACCTTGTTGAGCACGCCCAGCGGGCTCAGCAGGCCAATTAAGGGCCACCCAGCAACAGGTGACGTCACAGACTGAAGTTTCATCTGTCAAGACGTGTTGACAGATGAAATATCAGTGTTTCACAGCTGCTTGAAGCTGTCAAACACTGACAGTCTTACTTCTAACCTGAGTCCTTCTACGCAGACTCAGTTAGAAATCTCGCCGGCACTGAAAGCTGACTGTCAAACACTGACAGTCTTACTTCTAACCTGAGTCCTTCTACGCAGACTCAGTTAGAAACACTGACAGTCTTACTTCTAACCTGAGTCCTTCTACGCAGACTCAGTTAGAAATCTCGCCGGCACTGAAAGCTGAAGGCTGTCACTTTTGACAGCTCGCGGCCATTCTGCTTTCTGTGCTGGCTGAATGATGGACTCCCGAAGCCTAGAGGAAGGAAGGCTGTAAAGGTAAGTACAGGTAATTTAAACTTCTTTACACACTTTAGACACACCAAACACACTTACCTTTGCACTCATGCACCCATCACTCACCTGAACACCGACATCTCGACCCCTCCAAGT
This sequence comes from Somniosus microcephalus, assembly GCF_052327205.1. Classification (NCBI taxonomy): domain Eukaryota; kingdom Metazoa; phylum Chordata; class Chondrichthyes; order Squaliformes; family Somniosidae; genus Somniosus; species Somniosus microcephalus. The sequence continues at coordinate 81,296,433 of NC_140993.1, read as the reverse complement.
CCTTCAACCCGACGGCCCGCCTCCTCTAACCTGGCGTGGTTTGGAGCCGTCGGGAATTCCACACAACACCCTTCAAAATAGGGAGTAGGCTAAAAACTGCCTGTTAACTACCTGTTAACAGGCAGTTAATTGGCACTAATCCCCTTCCCGCCTCGGATCGGCGGGTCCCAGTGCGGGGCGGGTACCCGCCTCCTTTGAAACTTACGTGGAGGCGGGTTTTGGGCGGGATGGTGTCGGGACCCCTGAATTCGGGATTTTTGCCCGCCTCACGGCACACTGAAAATCGACCCTGTGGAGTCTATGTAAAAATATAGTCATACTGAAGAAGCACTACTTTCTAACATGTATAATTTGCCTTTTACACCTGCTGCCTTTGTTGAAATTCCACATTCCCCTCCAGCTAAACAAAAAAGCAATATGGGAATCCAGAATAATAAACATAGACTTATCAGTGTCTTTTTCATGTTTTAGTCATCATCTCAATGCTACTACAATATAGCAAATGTACTTTACAATGCTTTGAATAGCTATTGGAGTGTGCTGTAACTGAACCAAGCACACATATGGAAATATGGGGACCTGCTGGGGACAAACATTCAGTTTTTCAGGACAATATTTGTTACAGGGTATTATGGAGAGACAGAAATCCACCTTCTACAACCACATGGAAATATTTCTGTATCTTCAATTTAGCCTTCTGCATGCACCCACACTCCATTTTAAATACTCTGGATTTGGAAAAATTACCTAATCCCCATCGAGTTACCGTACTGTACTTTTATAACAGGACCACGCCAATGCTGACCCTTTCTCCCGCTTTCAGAATTCTCATTCTACCTGGACCCCTCCCTCTGGCCTCTTACCCTCTCTAGATCTTTTCATTGCTGACTGCTGCCGTGACATCGGCCGTCTCCATTTCTCTGCTCCCCTCACTCACTCCAACCTACCTCCCTCTGAACTTGCAGCACTCCATTCTCTCAGATCTAGCCCCGACATTGTCATAAAACCTGCTGACAAGGGTGGTGCTGTTGTTGTTTGGCGAACCGACCTCTACCTAGTAGAAGCTGAACGCCAACTCTCTGACACCTCCTCCTACCTGCACCTGGACCATGACCCCACTACCGAACATCAAACCACCGTTTCCAAGACTGTCACTGACCTCATCTCCTCTGGAGATCTTCCGCCCACAGCCGCCAACCTCAGTTCCCCAACCCCGCACAGCCCGCTTCTACCTCCTTCCCAAGATCCACAAACAGGACTGCCCTGGTAGACCCATCGTTTCAGCCTGTTCTTGCCCCACGGAATTTATCTCTTCCTATCTCGACTCTATTTTTTCTCCCCTTGTCCAGTCTCTTCCCACCTACATCCGCGACTCTTCTGACGCCCTCCGCCACTTTAACAGTTTCCAGTTTCCTGACCCCAACCGCCTCCTTTTCACCATGGACGTACAATCCCTCTACACCTCCATCCCCCACCAGGATGGCCTGAGGGCGCTCCGCTTCTTCCTTGAACAGAGGCCCAACGAATCCCCATCCACCACTACCCTCCTCCGCCTGGCTGAACTTGTTCTCACATTGAACAACTTCTCCTTTGACTCCACTCATTTCCTCCAAATTAAAGGTGTTGCTATGGGTACCCGCATGGGTCCTAGCTATACCTGCCTTTTCGTGGGATATGTGGAACACTCTTTGTTCCAGTCCTACTCGGGTCCCCTCCCTCACCTCTTATTCCGGTACATTGATGACTGTATCGGTGCCGTTTCCTGCTCTCGCCCTGAACTAGACAATTTCATTCACTTTGCCTCCAATTTCCACCCTTCCTTCGCCTTCACATGGTCCATCTTCGACTCTTCCCTTCCCTTCCGCGACTTCTCCGTCTCCACCTCCGGGGATAGGTTATTGACCAACATTCACTACAAGCCCACTGACTCCCACAGCTACCTGGACTACACTTCCTCCCACCCCGCCTCCTGTAAGGACTCTATTCCATTCTCCCAGTCTCTCCGTCTCCGCCGCATTTGCTCCGACGATGCCACCTTCCACACCAGTGCTTCCGACATGTCTTCCTTTTTCCTCAACCGAGGATTCCCCTCTACCGTGGTTGACACGGCCCTCGACCGTGTCCATTCTATCTCCCACACTTCTGCCCTCACCCCTGCCCCTCCCTCCCAGAACCACGATAGAGTTCCCCTTGTCCTCACCTTTCACCCCACCAGCCTCCACATTCAACGGATCATCCTCCGCCATTTCTGCCACCTCCAACGTGATCCCACCACCAAACGCATCTTCCCCTCCCCTCCCCTTTCAGCATTCCGTAGGGACCGCTCCCTCCGAGACACCCTGGTCCACTCCTCTATCACCCCCAGCACCCCTTCCCCTAGCCCGGCACCTTCCCGTGCAAGTGCAGGAGATGCAACACCTGCCCTTATACCTCCCCCCTTCCCACTGTCCAGGGCCCCAAACACCCCTTCCAGGTGAAACAGCGATTTACTTGTTCTTCTTGCAATCTAGTATACTGTATTCGCTGCTCACGATGCGGTCTCCTCTACATTGGGGAGACCAAACGCAGATTGGGTGACCGCTTTGCGGAACACCTCCGTTCAGTCCGTAAGGGTGACCCCGAGCTTCCAGTCGCCTGTCATTTCAAGTCACCGCTCCATTCCCACTCGGACCTCACCGTCCTTGGCCTCTTGCATTGATCCACAGAAGCTCAGCGTAAGCTCAAGGAACAGCACCTCATCTTCCGATTAGGCACTTTACAGTCTTCCGGACTCAATATCGAGTTCAACAATTTCAGATCATAACCTTGACCCCTATCATATTTTTATATATTTTTTATCCACACTATTGGTTTGTGCCTTTTCCTTTTTTTTCTCTCCCACATGGCAGCTGTCCTTCATTCTGCCAGCACATTTCACACTTCATCTAGAGTCATCCTTTGTTTCTTAACCTGTCCTATTACCATCTCCTCTCACCTTGAATATCTCTTAATGTCTCTTCACCTCTCACAGACCTTCCCTTTTGTTCTTTCAATCCCCTCCCCCATTTCCCAGCCCCCAAACCTGCTTTTTCATCCGTTTCATTTCCTGCTTTTTTCTCAGTTCTGACGAAGGGTCTTCGACCTGAAACGTTGACTCTGTTTCTCTCTCCACGGATGTTGCCTGGCCTGCTGAGTTTTTCCAGCATTTTCTGTTGTTATTTCAGATTTCCAGCATCCGCAGTATTTTGCTATCGTACCATTCTAGTTAATTTTATCTGATACTGACAGGAATCTCCATTTGGCATTGCTTACAAAACCTACAGTGGCCTTCTCAAATACGCAGAACAGAGTTGAGCTTCAAACTCTATATCCTATTCATCTCTGCAATATAACTTGCCTCCACCCTTACCTTGTCCCCCATTGTTCCTGAAACCATGAAAGCAGAATTAGAGATTGGTGAAACAAGCACAATGACAGTTACAGAAAGACAAGAGACACTTTCTTTGCCCATGTGCAATGCTATGAGAAGCTATACGCAGCTATTTTTTAAAACTCTTAAAATTTGCCATGGGTGGAGCAGCAGTGCAATCTGTTATCATGCTGCAGCAGGGAATATAGAAACAGGAGTAGACCTATTAGCCCCTCGGGCCTGTTCCGCCATTCAATGAGATCATGGCTGATCTGTGACCTAACTACATATACCTGTGGAGAAATCGGAGCCCGATGGTTCCCATACTGCTTTTGTTAACATCCTAGCAGCTATTTCAAAGTTATATTGGTGCAGGCCTATACCTGGGCTGCCCACCCACCCTCCTGGCTTTAGGTATCTCATAACCTGGGGTGACTATAGAGATGGGCATGAAAATCGAGGGAATTTCTCCCTCAGAAAAATAGTGCAAGAATCAGATTTTGAGATACCGAGCTCCTGATCAGACTGCCATGTTGATGATGCTTCCGCTAAACATGTAGGCCTGGAGCTTCCACTCGGTTGCGCTGGTTTTTTTTGGTGCAACTTGCCTGAAATTGGCCAAACCAACGTGGAATTTTAAGTGCAAGTTATGTTCAGCGCAATTTGAGTTTCCGTGATGTTTTGTGCTAGTATAAAAAATATCATGCTAGCAGCAGGCCCAGCCAACATAACTGGCCACACCCCCAGATCGAATTAAACACCATTGGGAGTTTCCGCTAATTGCGCTCATTTGCGGGCCTTCGAGGAGGCTCTTCAAAGTAAGCTGGTTCTTTTGGACGCAAGGACACTAATAGGCACAGTTTAATAGCTTTTGAGTAGAATTTCTTTCTAATTTACGAAGAAACTGACTTCTGTACACCAATATAACTAGCAAATGGTTCTGTATAGATTTTTGAAGTCATTTTCAGTCATTTAAAAATCGGGTTATTCACAGGTGGTGGACTAAACACTCTGATTAAAATACATATTTTTGTGATAAACCCATTTTCAGCTGTATTAATCAAACTGCACCAAGTTACCACTCTGAAATATATCAAGGATTATTTTTAAAGCAATTTTTTTTTTATTATGTTGTAAAACGCTGCCCGATTGCACTGGTTCATGGCAGATTTTACGTTCAGCACTATGCAAATGAGTTTGAGCAGAAACTTGAGGGGAAAAAACATTTCCCAAAATAGCTCAATTTTGGGCGCAATGTGCGCCAGGATCACTGATTGCGCCCAGATCGGAAACTCTACCCTGTAAACTGTAAGGTGGCTATTCCAAATGGGAGGCCAGTCTAGCGTTTTTACGTGTGGATAAATAATGTTTTAAAATAAATTAGAGTGTAATTTTTCAATAAATATTCAAGAACACCTGGACTATTCCTTCAACAAAATATGTTTTTCTAAAATTGGGCAGTCATAATTTTATAGTTATTTCACAATCTGTCATAAAATGTTAATATTTAAAGGATTAAAAGCACTATCCGTACATTCTAGAATTTTACTGTACTTACCTATTTGTTTCCGATAGTGATCGATTGGGATTTTAGAGGCACCAGCATCTTTCCTTCCCATTTTCAGTGTTGCAACAGAGCACCTATAAATTAAAAGAATATTTCCATCAGAAGATATTTTCAATAAAATACTTTAAATATTTGAATAATGAATATAAATATTTAACCTGTTGACACCTGACTCCACTGAGTGGATTAATGATTTATAATCACTTTACAAAGATAGCTGAAGTTACTCGTCTCTGAATTGTGTATTTTCGATCATAATCTACCTCACCACCCCTCCACTCTCTCTGATTTGTCACACTGCTTGTTCGACATCCACTACTGGGTAAGCAAAAATTTCCTCCAACTAAATATTGGGTTGTAGGGCTGAAGGAGGTTACAGAGATAGGGAGGGGCGAGGCTATGAAAGGATTTGAAAACAAGAATGAGAATTTTAAAATCGAGATGTTGCCAGACCAGGAGCCAATGCAGGTCAGTAAGCACAGGGGTGATGGGTGAATGGGACTTGGTGCGAGTTAGGACATGGGTGGCCAAGTTGGCAGCAGAGTCTGGCAGAACAACCCTCTGTGATCTCTGCGCTCCTCCAATTCTGGCTTCTTGCGCATCCCCAATTTTAATTGCTCCACCATTGGCAGCTATGCCTTCAACTGCCTAGGCACTAAGCTCCGGAATTCCCTCCCTAAACCTCTCTGCCTTTCTCTTTCCTTAAAACCTACCTATGTGACAAAGCTTTTGGTCATCTGCTTTGATATCTCCTAATGTGGCTCAGTGTCAAATTTTGTTTGATAATGCTCCTCTGAAGCACCTTGGGATGTTTTACTACGTTAAAGACACTATGGCCCCGATTTTCGGGCAGCTGTCGGGCGGCTTTTCATGCGGCCGTGGTCCGAAAATCGCGGAAAAGGTGGGTCGGCACCCCCCCCCGCCTGATTCCCTGCCCCGTCCAACTTTTGGACTGCCGTTTTCACGCGCCCCGCTTCAGTCCCGCCCGCCACTGGCGGGACTGGTCATCGGAGCACTAACAAGCAATTATCCGCTTGTTGAAGTGGATTTTCCCGTGCCGTTGCGACTTTGGGGCTTTCCCCACCTGAAACCCGCCTGCGGAGAACCCCGCCGATGAGAGCTGGCGTGAAAACAGCTGGCTTGCTTGCTTGCAGCAGCAGGTCGCTGTGGGCTGAAGATATTTAAAGAGGCAGCATTTGCAGGCTGCAGGACCTTGTTGATCAAGGCTTGGGGGAACTATTTGAAGCCTTAGGAGCAGCTGCAGAAAGTTGGAGCCTCACACACTTCTCCAGTGTGAGCTCCTGGGAAGCCCCTCTCACCACCCTAACTCAGGACCTCCTCAACCGAGGCATCTGCTAGAAGCATGGGAGACCTTTGGCACCTTCCCTTCCTGGCATTAGAGGATCTCCAACAGCAGAGGTGGCAGCAGCAGAACCAGGAACAGCAGGATGATTACCAGGAGCACCAGGCTGCTGCTCACTCACCTGAAGCTGCACAAGCCAGAAGGGGCCAGCGCTTGGAAGTGGCTTGAGAGCACCTTGCTGCGCTTTAGGGGGCCAGTGGGACCCGTTTCTGCACTGGCAGTCCTACTCAGAAGGACTTCCATGAAGATCTGGTTTCTCTGTTCAACAGATGGCCAATGCTCCTCAAGAGATTTCATTCTCTTATGAGCACTCACCATGTTTTCCGTATGCTGGCGAGTTATCTCCTCCATGGAGGTTGCCAACCTTTCCATGGTGCTGCGTTCATGCACCAATGACTCCACAAAGGCTCTGCTCATGGTCGCTATGGACTCCTCCATTCGCTCCACACTCGCAGCGACCCTGGAGACAAAACCTGCCAGAGACTCCTGCATCTGTGCATGGAGATCCATCACCTCTTCTCGTGCGGATGGACCCAGAGGCAGAGGGTCGAGATGCAGCGCAGCTGAGCTGAGCTGGCAGAGCCCTGCGCCCTCCGACGAGGACTCTCCACTGCTGTCCCTGTCTCCAGAATCTGCTGAGGCTCACTTGTCAGCTGTGAAACACCAGGTGACAACACTACTCTGTCCCAAAGGTCCCCCCGAGGTGTGAGTGTCTGCGCTGGTGCTGGGTGCGCTTACTTCTGCTGACGCTGCACCCTCAGAGGTTGGAGCTTCCTCTGAGGAGTCTGGCCTCACAGCCTCTTCCTCCTCCACAGTGAGGACGGGGGCTCTGGATGGTACTGTGGGGGAGTAAAGGAAGGAGTTAGAGATGTAATGCCAAGGTTCCTCTGGTGACTCCCAGCGAGTTGGCATCTGCTGACACCTGCATCCATGCAGCATTGGTCTCAGTGGGAGGCCTCTTCCTCCCTGACCTAGGGAAGAGGACCTCCCTGTGGGCCCTAACCCCATCCAATAATGCCTGCAGTGAAGCCTCGTCGAATTTGAAGGCAGCTCGGGGTATGGCACTGGCCACAGCTGCTGCAGGCTCCTTATGCCATCCTGTATGGTTCATTTGGAAGCCTTCAGAGGATGCAGTGCTTGCCATGGACCTTGAAAGCACCATGAATGATGACATCATACTGTGGGGATTTCTGACTCGATTTAGACAATTAGCAAGGCTTCCCGCATGCTGGGAATTAATTGGCCAATTGATGGAAAATTGCGTGGGGCTGGCTGACACTTTTTTTATGTGTGTCAGAAACCCCACATTCGGGGAAATCCGACCATTTCCCACACAAGCCGAAAATCGGGGCCTATATAAGTGCAAGTTGTTGTTGTAGTTGACACCTTAATGTAGTAATGAGGGAGTGCTGCATTCTTGGAGGTGTCGTTTTTTGTACGAGCTGTCAAACCTCTTTGCCCACTCAGATGGATGGCACTGTTCGAAGAAGAGCAGGGGAGTCCTGGCCAATATTTATCAACCAACATCACTAAAAAACACATTATCTGGTCCTTATCTCATTGCTGTTTGTGGGATCTTGCTCTGCATAAAATGGCTGCCACGTTTCCCTGCCTTACAATAGTGACTACACCATAAAAGCACTTTAATGACCTGGACGACATTCAGGCTTGGGCTGATAAGTGGGAGGTAACATGCGCGCCACAGAAGTGCCAGGCAATGACTATCTCCAACAAGCGAGAGTCTAACCACCGCCCCTTGACATTCAACAGCATTACCATCGCTGAAACCCCACTGTCAACATCCTGGGGGTCAGCATTGACCAGAAACTTAACTGGACCAGCCACATAAATACTGTGGCAATAAGAGCAGGTCAGAGGCTAGTTATTCTGCAGCGAGTGTCTCACCTCCTGATTCCCGAAAGCCTTTCCACCATCTACAAGGCACAAGTAAGGAGTGTGATGGAATACTCTCCAATTGCCTGGATGAGTGCAGCTCCAACAACACTCAAGAAGCTCGACACCATCCAGGACAAAGCAGCCCACTTGATTGGCACCGCATCCACCACCTTAACCATTCACTCCCTCCACCACCAGCGTACTGTGGCTGCAGTGTGTACCATCTACAAGATGCACTGCAGCAACTCGCCAAGGCTTCTTCGGCAGCACCTCCCAAACCCGCAACCTCATCCACCTAGAAGGACAAGGGCAGCAGGCACATAAACACCACCACCTCCAAGTTCCACACCATCCTGACTTAGAAGTATATCGCTGATCCTTCATCGTCGTTGGGTCAAAATCTTGGCACTCCCTCCCTAACAGCACTGTGGGAGTGCCTTCACCACATGGACTGTAGCAGTTCAAGAAGGCAGCTCACCACCACCTTCTCAAGGGCAATTAGGGATGGGCAATAAATGCTGGCCTTGCCAGCGACGCCCACATCCCATAAACAATTTTTTTTTTAAAGCATTTTGGGATGGCCTGAGGTCATGAAACGCACTTTATAAATGCAAGTTCTTTCTTTCTCTTGACTTCTTCCCATGTACTAGAAGACCTACCTATCTAACATTTATTTGAACCTAAGAATGCACATTGTGGAACAATTAGCAAGTTGCAGTGCAATAGTAAACATGAAAACACTAATAAAGACAATGGATTGCAGTGCTTTCAATGAAAATTCCAATGCCTATAAAAAAACTTAAATGCTTCCAAATTGGAGAATTTCTAAAGTTGCATATCCTTGCAAATTCAAATTGTAGTAAGTAAAATTCAATTGCAGTCACCATAATAATTTGAACCAGAGGTTAAAGGCTACAATTTGATTCAATTTTGTTGTTGAGCCATTAACATTTTAAATCTAGTAAAAACAATAAGACATTGGACAAAATATATCATAACAGTGATTTTAGTCACCCTACATTACCACCATTGTTCTACCCTACAACATCAGTGAAAGAATTACATGAATGAACATTCATTTTACAAAAAGCCTGTAACATAACTTTTACAAGATAACTTATACTTAAAAACCTCATAATACTTTAACTAAAATCAACAGATTAAAAAAAAAATTGTGACCAAGGCTTCTAAATGTTAATATCACCACAACAAAGTAAAAATCACACCCATAATCAACATACTGGAGTGAGGTTTGACACTTAACAATGTTGTTCTGTATGAGAAGCCAGCCTTAAATTATGATAAGCCATAGCTACTGCATGAAAGAAGGTATTGCATGCAAGTTTTATACCAGCAACACAGCAGTAAGAGGGCACATTGTCTGTGTGGTGGAAATATGTCAGTGTGTGGTGAAAATAATCATCATCCACTTTAAAACTGGGGGCACGAATTTGCGGTCGGAGGCTTCCTGCGGGCGAATCCTGTCGAACCGCAACAAAATACAAACCTACCTGATGGTCCCGTACCTACGAAGACTCGTGCTCCTGGGCCTGCAGGCATACGCCTGCGTAAAGGCCCACGTATCCCAGGAGCGCATGCGGTTCGCAAGCGTCCCTGGGATCACATGGGCCGGCCCAACCAATGAGAAAGGGGGATTCCCATTATGCTTATGGAGATTCCATTTACATACGGAATCCCCAAAAGCTTAATAAGAACCACCCAAAAAATACAAATGTCAAACAACTTAAATAAAAATAAATCATTACATGGTCAAAATTAATTGAAATACAATTACACATTTTAAAAAAAATTAAATTTTTTGAAAAATAAATTTAAACATTTTTAAAGGGTCCAATATAAACTGAACTAATTTTAATTTCTTTTTATAAGTTTAAATGATTTTAAAACATGTATTTTAATATTTCGTTAAACCAGGCGGAAGAGTTTTGTGGGCATTCGCTAGGCAGTAACTCTCCACCAGCGAACGTCCATTTTTCGGGGATTCATACGATCTGTCAAGCTGAAACTTGACGGATCGCAAGTCCCAGGTTTTTGCGCATGCGCATTGCATCAGAAACCCAGAACTTGCCTGGTGGCACTTACGGCCGCGTACGCTGTCACAGCCCCTGGAAAATCCGGGCCTGGGGTTTTAGATCACTTGTAAGGCTATTCACAAGTTTCAGCATTATTTTAAGTGTACAAAGCATAATGTAATCATCAGGGAAGAAAAACTTAGTACAGCTTGCACACTTTTTAATACATTAAAAAAAAAAATTTCCTTTCATTAAGAACGGTCCCCCTTTGCAACAAAAAAAGGGTAAAGCAAAAGAACATTTTGTAAAAAAGACAGTATCAGACCAATGGCTGCATGCCAATAATGTACATATTCATAAGATATTAAATATACTATCCTTACTTCATCCCAATTGCCAACAAAGTCATCCACATTTCAACACTTTGAGGCTTGACCTTTCTAGTACTTTCCTGCTGGTCCCCTACGCTCCATAAACTCCAATTTACTCAGGGCTCTTCCACCCACATCATGTCCTGGACCAAGTTCCACATATCTATCAGTCTCACCCTTGGCATCGACCACGCCTTGTTCCCCAGCACATTTTTAAAAATTAATTCACGGGATGTGGACATCTATTGCCCATCCCTAATTGCCCTTGAGAAGATGGTGGTGAGCTGCCGTCTTGAACTGCTGTAGTCTGTGTGGTGAAGGTACTCCCACAGTGCTGTTAGGGAGGGAGATCCAGGATTCTGACCCAGCAACAATGAAGGAACGGCGATATATTTGCAAGTCAGGATGGTGTGTGACTTGGAGGTGGTGGTGTCCTCATGCGCCTGCTGCCCTTGTCCTTCTAGGTGGTAGGGGTTGCGGGTTTGGGAGGTGCTGCCGACGAAGCCTTGGGGAGTTGCTGCAATGCACCTTGTAGATGGTACACACTGCAGCCACAGTACGCCGGTGGTGGAGGGGGTGAATGTTTAAGCTGATGGATGGGGTGCCAATCAAACGGGCTGCTTTGTCCTGGATGGTGTCAAGCTTCTTGAGTGTTGTTGGAGCTGCACTCATCCAGGCAAGTGGAGAGGGTTCCATCACACTCCTGACTTGTGACTTGTAGGTGGTAGAAAGGCTTTGGGGAGTCAGGTGGTGAGAAACTGGCCACAGAATACCCAGCATCTGGCCTGCTCTTGTAGCCAGTGTTAGTCCAGTTGAGTTTCTGGTCAATAGTGACCCCCAAGGTGTTGGTGGTGGGAGATTAGGCGATGGTAATGCCATTGAATGACAAGGGGAGTTGGTTAGGCTTTTCCTTATTGGGGCTGGTCATTGCCTGGCACTTGTGCGGAGCGAATGTTACCAGGGTACCAACCTGGTGATCTGTCCGATTTTACTCTTATTATTATAGCTTTTTGTAGCAGTTTTGATACAACTGGTTGCTCACTGAAATGGCCTAGTAAGCCAGTTAAAAGTCAACCACATTGTTGTGGACCTGGAGTCTCATATAGACCAGACCGGGTAAGGACGGTAGATTTCCTTCCCTGAAGGATATTAGTGAACCAGATGGGTTTTTACGACAATCCGGTAGGTTCATGGTCACCATTAATGATACTACATTTTTATTCCCGATTGCTGCTGTGATGACATTTGCACTCCCGTCTCCCGGATCATTAGTCCAGGCCGCAGGATTACTATTCCAGTAACATAACCACTATGCTACCGTACATCAATTTCAAAATCCTTTTTCTCATTTGTAATCCCTGCATAGTCTTGTCCCATCTCATCTCTGGAGTCTCCGCCAACCCTGCACTCTTCCATCTCTCGATTACTGAGCATCCACTCCTCACTCTGGCCTATCAGTGGCACAGCCTTTAGTCTCACACACTCAAATTATTTTCTTAAACCCCTCTGCTTTTCTACACCTCTACCTATTTTCAAAAAACTCCTCAAAGCCTACCTCTTCTATTGCTTCTTCGGTCAAAACCCTTAATTGATTTCTTAAAACATGCTCGGTTTCCATTCCCTCTACACCTCTTTAAAAGCACTTTAGGATGTTTTCCTCTGCTAAAGGCACTATATAAATGCAGGTTTTTGTAGGTTGATTGTCCATTTGAACAACATCATCTTGACTAGGTCACATTTTTGGGGTGTCGTGTCTCCTCTGATAAGTTCTTATATGGCTCAAAATGCAAGAGGCAGATTCAACCACATTTAATACGAATGAAAGTTTGTTGTTGTTACCGCCTGGTTGAGAGTTTTTCTTCCTCTTTTTCCTTTGCAACTTCAGCACGCTGTATCTCAAAGTGCCGACTGTCTTGGTGGATGACACTGGTGGGAGCCAGCTGCTCCCAGAATTCTGCTATTAGAATTTTAGATTGATCTAATTATTGTTTAGATATCTTTCCAATGTGTCCTTATAATGATTGAACATTCCTCCATAAGACTGTTTGCACTCTTTCAGCAAGGAATACAAGACAATTGTAGTTAATGTCATCAAACATCCTCAAGATTTGCCCAGACCATCTACATGAGATTGATTTGTGATAACCCATGGGCCCTCACATGCAAGACCAGATCTCAAACACTACTATTCATGATGGTATGTGCAGTGTCCGAGTATAAATAATACTCAGACTGCAGGAGAACAATAAAAAAGGTTTTTACTGAACAGAGAGTAATTCAAGACTGAAATACAGAAGCCTGCTATGGCTTTATATACAGGGGTGGTCACTGTCGGTACTGCAGTATAGAATCAGTTCTTCTCTTAAAGGTACATACACAATTCCTCCCCTTTTAGATAAACAGTACATAACATTCATTTAACAACTAAATAATAACTAATTACAATTATAATTTTCTCTGTACTAATCATTTATAAGTTCAGTCTTTGAGGAGGCTTCCTGATCCTGACTGGATAGCGCCTTTCTCGAGTATCCTGTTCTTGCGGCGGAGTTGATTCTGGCTCATTGTCACTGGTTGGTTCATCAGCTTCCAATACCACTGCCTCCGAGGTAGACGCAATCTGTACTTCGGGTTGATTACCAGGTGCACCTGCTCGTGGTATGGGTTTGGCTTGTTCCTGTGACTCTAGAATCTGGTCAGCATGGCATCTCACGATGCTCTCTCCAACGTCCACTGTGTACATTAGTGGTCCCTGCTGTGTGCATATCGTTCCTGGCTGCCATTTTTCTGTTCGGTAGTCGCGGGCCAAGACTGGTTGCCCTATCTTGAAGCTCCTGGTTGGCTTCTCATTTATGTGCTGGAATTGCTTATCCTCAACATCTCGTCTTATGTTTGGTTTGAGCAAAGCCAGGCGACATCTTAGCCTTCGGTTGAAGAACATTATGACTGGAGCTTGGTTGGTGACTGCATGTGTCGCATTCCGGTAAGCAAACAAGAAATTATCCACCTTGTGTTGTAGTGGTATGTCGTCATTATGCATTGCCTTTATTGCCTTTTTAAAGGTCTGAACAAACCTCTCAGCCAATCCATTTGTGGCTGGATGATATGGGGCAGATGTGTAATGCTTCACCCCATTATTCCTCAGAAACCTCCGGAAATCCTCTGACACAAACTGTGGCCCATTGTCGGAGCAAATCTGTTCTGGCAAGCCATTCCTGGCGAAGATGGTCTGTAGGACTGCAATAGTTTTCTCCGTGGTGGTGGAGGACATTTTGATGACCTCTAGCCATTTCGAATGGGCGTCCACAGCGATTAGGAACATTGAGTCCATAAATGGACCAGCAAAATCAATGTGTACCCATTGCCATGGAGATGAGGGCCACTCCCATGGATGTAGCAGGGCCTGTGGTGGAGCGTTTTGGACCTTCTGGCATCCTGTGCATCTCTTGGTCATATCCTCGATTTCTTTATCGATTCCCGGCCACCACACAAACGCCCTGGCTAGGCTCTTCATTTTTACCCCTCCCAGATGACCCTCATGAAGCTCATTGAGCACTCTATCTCTCAACTTGGGTGGAATTACCACACGGGATCCACACATCAAGGTCCCCCAGCACACTGACAGCTGTTCCCTCCTTGGCGAGAATGCTGGCAACAGTGAGTCGCCATGTGCTGGCCATCCCTTCACCGAAATCATAGACCCGAGAGAGTGTCGGGTCATTTCGGGTTTCCTTCTCTATACTTGAGTTTGTAACAGGTAGACATTCGACTATGGTCGCATGGAATATCTCAACAGGGTCCACTGCAGGTGCTTCCTCTACCGTAGGCAACGGTAGGCGCGACAGCCCATCAGCGTTTCCATGCTGTTTCGTACCCTTGTACTCTATGTCGTACTGATGTGCCCCTAGAAAAAGTGACCATCTTTGCAGCCGTTGTGCCGTCATCACCGGAACGCCCTTCTTTGGGTTAAAAATGGAGACCAGGGGCTGATGATCAGTCAGTAGGGTGAATTTCTGCCCGTGCAGATAGTGATTGAACTTCTTCACCCCCCACACCAGGCTGAGGGCCTCCCTGTCAATCTGGGCGTAGTTATGCTCGGCTGAGGTTAACGAGCGCGACGCAAAGGCTATTGGCCTCTCTGAACCGTCAGGGAATTTGTGTGACAGCACCACTCCGATGCCGTAGGGAGACGCATCACATGCTAACCGAATCGGTAGTGTTGGATTATAGTGGGCCAATACTTCTTTTGAAGTGATTAGGCATTTACATTTCTGAAAGGCACGCTTACACTCATCACTCCATTTCCATGTTACTCCAGTTTGCAGTAGGGCGTTCAGTGGGTGCAGAATTGTAGATAAATTCGGCAAGAACTTATGGTAGTAGTTCACCAACCCGAGGAACGACCTCAGTTGCGACACATTTTCCGGTGCTGGAGCCTTGACTACAGCCTCAATCTTGTCCGGCGACTTATGCAACCCTTCCTCATCAATCATGTGGCCACAATACGAGATTTGTCTCCTGAAGAACTCGCATTTGGGGCGGTTGGCTCGTAGCCCATATTCCTGTAATCTTGTGAGCACCTGCTCTAGGTTGGCAAGGTGTTCACTGTCATTTTCGCCCGTAACCAGGATATCGTCCAAATAACACTGGGTCCCCGGGATCCCTTGCAGGACTTGTTCCATCGCCCTCTGCCAAATAGCCGGGGCTGATGCTACCCCGAATACCAGTCGATTGTACTGGTAAAGGCCTTTGTGAGTGTTTATCGTGAGGTATTTCCTAGATGCTTCTTCCACCTCCATTTGTAGATACGCTTGGGCCAGATCAATCTTTGTAAAGTGTTTCCCTCCAGATAGTGAGGCGAAAATATCTTCTATCCGTGGAAGTGGATATTGTACTGTGTGCAGGACTGGGTTCACAGTTACCTTGAAGTCCCCACAGATGCGAACCTTCTTCGGTTCCCCAGGCGTGCTGCTCAATGATTTCTTCATTACAGGAATGATGGGTGTGGCCCACTCGCTCCAGTCCACCTTGGATAGCACACCCGAACGCTCCAGACTCTCCAGCTCTGCTTCAACGGCTGGGCGGATCGCGTAAGGTACCGGTCTGGCCTTAAAAAACTTTGGGTTTGCGTTATCTTCAATTTTTATCGTTGCCGTTACTCCTTTTAGAGTCCCAAGTCCTTGTTGGAACACCTCTTTCGCGTCAGTTAGAATTTTTGACAGTCGCCCAGGTGTGGCGTCATCATCCTTTTTATCAGTCACAGCTAGCGCCTGAATGGAATGCCAATCCAATTGTATTTTTCGGATCCATTCACGTCCCAATAATGGTGGTCCTCCATCTGGTAGTATACATAGATACAGTTTCTGTGTTTCCTTGCCGTTGTATTCAACTGGCACCCTTATTTTTCCTCTGGGGTAGACTTTTTGCCCCGTGTATGTCTTCAATACAATGGACGTGTCCTTCAAGGGTATGTGTGAGAATAGCCGTTCATAGTCTCGTCGATTCATGACAGTTAGGGCTGATCCTGTGTCCAATTCCATCTTTACTGGGGACTCTGCTATCATGAGGGTGACCCAAATGGTTCGGTGATCCTCCTTTGCGATCACGTTGTGTAACTTTAGACAACTTAGTCTCCTGCTCCCGGAGTCCTTATCACTCTCCTGATCTTCCGAACTACTGTCTGTCAATTTCTTTACTTTTTTGTACTTTTCCTTAGTAGTTCTTGTAGTGTTGGTTTTCTTTCCCGACCTGCAGACTCTTGCTATGTGTCCCATTTTCCCACATTGCCTGCATACTTTGTCTTTAACCCAGCAGTCCTTCTGATCATGGGTTGTTCTGCCGCAGCGATAGCACTTTTCTGCTCCATACGCCATTTCGTTAGCGCTGTATTCCTGTGGTTTCTGTTGTATTTCCGCAGCTCCCCGTGCTGCTACTTCGTAGGATACTGCCACGCTGAAAGCCTGTTCTAGCGTCAGGTCCTTTTCCGAAAGTAGTCATTTCTGGGTTCCTTCACTCTGGAGCCCGCAGACAAACTTATCCCGCAAGGTGTCTGCCAGTCCTGCTCCGAGCTGGCAGTGCTTCGATAACTTGCGTAGTTCCGTAAGATAGTCAGCATTGTTCTCATCTTTGTGCTGGTTTCTTTTATGGAACTTGAATCTTTCCGCTATCAGCAGCGGTGTAGGGTTTAGGTGTTCCTGTAAGATATTAACAATCTCTTCAAAACTTTTCTCCATTGGTTTAGCTGGGGTAATTAAATTCCGCAATAGGCCGTACGTTCTCGCGCCCATCAAATTTAATAATACCGACGCCTTCTTTCCATTGGCCACCGCATTGGCATTGCAGTACACTTCAATTCTTTCCACATACATGGTCCAGTATTCTACCTCGTTGTCGAAAGCAGTGATACTGCCACTCTTCGGCATCTTGGGTGATTTAAAATGGCGACTCCCGCGCTTTTTCTTCTTCCCCAATGGAATAAAATGGCGCCTCCCGCGCTTTTCCTTCTTCCCCTTGCTGCCACGCTGCTTCTAGCGTTCTACAGGGTAATGGAGGCGACCCGCGGCTTCGGCGCATCTCACTTTTCCTTCCCCGCGTTCTATCCTCTCCACGCTGCCTTGTTCTTGAGCACCGACCGCGCCCTGTGCGCTCCACCCTCTCTCTCTCTCTCTCTCTTCCTCCCGATGACGCTGCACGGCCCCTTTGCAGAGCCGCCCGAGCCCGCCGCAGTCCAGAAGGGTCAGCGCACTACCTGCTACCAACACGACTTGTTGGAACACCTCGACTGGGGAGCCAGGCCCAGCTCTCCACAGCCTCCCCTGCAACTCTCCGATGGATCCCTGGGCGGTTGCCCGCAGTCGATGCCCGCCGTTCTGACTTCGACCTCCAAGAAGCTTCTCTTCAGGGAAAAGATCCCCGTGAGGCGATGCAGTACTGCAGGTGAGTTCAAACCTGCCCGTCGCCAGTGTAGTGTCCGAGGATCAATAATACTCAGACTGCAGGAGAACAATAAAACAGGTATTTACTGAACAGAGAGTAATTCAAGACTGAAATACAGAAGCCTGCTATGGCTTTATATACAGGGGTGGTCACTGCCGGTACTGCAGTATAGAATCAGTTCTTCTCTTAAAGGTACATACACAACAGTATGAAAGTAAAAGTTTAAGATGCTTGACGTGCCTATAGATTGTTTCTTTATACTGAAACTTGCACAAATCAAAGGGCCATTGACTTTGAGCTTGATCTTGATTTTCAGTCCATGTGTATCCTATACACATTTCCTCAGACAATGAAACACTTTTGTTACCCAGACATGCATCTAACAATCGGATACTGCACAGCTAGATAAAGAATTGCAATCTGCACTGAACAAATCCCATATGGCTTGAATTTTGACTCAAAGTAAAATGGAAGACTAAATGGACAAGTTTGCAACTTGATTTATCAGGAGTCTGATGTAGAGAGCCCCAAGTCTCTACAAACCTGCAACCTAATTTAGGAACAATCTAATTTTCAGAGGCCTGGACTTTCCAGAAACCTGAAAGAGCCTAATATAGAGGGAACTGTGTGTAGTGAAAACATAAACCTGTTCATAAAAGAACACATGTAGAATTTCACTACACATACCACACAGTGAAAATCTTACTCCATAGACAGGAATAACTAGGATATATTCAGGACTTAGATTTGCTTATGCATGCTCTTATTTCTTTTTAAATGCTTTGGTGATTAATTATGTGGGAGACACAAGTTTATAATAACTATCACAGTGATCAGGTACAGCATTTGATGCAGTTTTGATCCTCTGCTTCACCAGCCACACTATCAGTATACTATATCCATCTCTGAGGATTGTTTATATTGAGGCACATAGTACAAAAATCCTTCACATATTTTAAATAGTTTCACAGGAAGCAAGACAAAGGAGCAGAGTTATAATAAAAGTACAATTTGTCAAAATGATAAAATATACACAAAAATACTCCAATCATTGTATTTTTTTAATAAAGTAAACTTAGTTCAGAATATTCTTATTTTCTCCATTTTCATTCTAACTCTTTGTGGTTATTTCATAGCTCACAGTAGTGCAGAGAGCCACATCTAGGGATTTAGTAATGATTACATACAGGCAAAGAAAATGAAGAGACCATGTATTTTCCACTGGACTTCTACCTAAACAAAGCACTTGAGGACAACATATACCTACATTATTAATCCTTTACAGTAGTCATTACCCCATCATGCCTACATACTGTTCTGTCAGCCTGCCAGTAACAGGCACACATCTGACATTAAATATGAGTGGGTGATGCGGGTCAGCCAAACATCTGTCACTTTTCCTTGGGTTAAGACCAAGCTGCGAAACAAACTTTTAAATTTCCCATGACCGTCAACCAAATACATTCCAAATATCATGTGACCAACCTGACTCAATCCCTCCATATTTACATTAATATAAAACACCAAACAAAAAATACCACAGCACTGTTTTTATTTTAATAACAATTTTCACATATCACAAAGTTTTCTTTTCTATCTGGCAAAATGGAACAGCACCCTCAGCAGCAGTTCAAACTTAGCATGCAGTCAGAGGTGCTGTGCAAAGTGACCTTACTACCCTAGAAAGTAGCACAATTTTTCAGTGCTCTTGATGTAATAACAAATAAACATCATGCATAAAGATTACAGTATTCCTAAACACCACAGGTGCAGCATCAGAGCATGCAATGTCATTAGCTTTGAAATCAATGCCTGTATTCTGTTCGCTTATATGAACCCTGTATCCTATACAATAAAAACCATGTAATTTCTATAAGTCATAGAACATCTTCCCCAGATCGAAGAACACAAACAAGGAACAAGAAAAAGGTCATTCACCCCATCCAGATCACCCTGTCAGTTAGACCCATGTGCAGGACCCGATCAAACTATTTTCATCTCCCTTTAGCCTTGGCATCAAGCTTGTTTTCCTCTACAACCTGCTGAATCACGTTCTTACTTTCAACCTCCACCTTCATAGCACTTGATGTCATTTTTAAACCAATTTTGGCCATTAGTAGCCGTGCTATTTTAAATTGAAACCAGAATTCATACAATCATAATTTTACAGAGACTATTTGGCCCATCACACCTGTGCCAGCTCTCCAACAGAGCTATCCACTTAGTGCCATTCCCCTGCCCTTTCCCCATAACCAAAAGAAAAAAAATACAATATTTATCCATTTCTTTTTTTTTAAATGTTATTATAGATTATTTTTCCACCACTGTTTCTGATAGAGCATTCCATGTCCTAACAACCCTTTAAAAAAGTTCCCCTACCTCCCTCATCATTCTTTTACTTATATTTAGTTTCATAACTCAAGAATGTATAAGTTCCACGTTTCACTCTGAAGATATCGCTACAAACATTTTTAACTTCTTGCCTTTGCAGCAAGACCACACATCTCCAGCCCTGTTCAATCAGGCACTTTTGTCAGCACGTCAACAAAAGTTGCATTCACCAAGCAAAGGAGTACTCCACTACAAAAATTAACTGTAGGTGTGAATTAACTAGTCCTTAAATTATATTTATTTTGAGATTTAATTTATAATCCTGTCTCCTAATTCTTGCTACTAGCTCAACAGAGATAATTGTATCACTTCCACCCCATGGACTCCTTTCGCTTTTTAAAATTCATTATTTGGATCAGGTTTCCCATCAGCTTTCTTTGCAATAAACTGATTTAGCTGTCTTGTCCAGTCTTCACAGTTCATTTATTTAAGCCTAGAATCTTTCTTGCTGCCTTTCCAGTGAATGGCAAGATAGATTTGTGTGAAATAAAATGATCCCAACCTTTCAGAATATCAACCATTACAGCACAAGTCTATTCCTTAAATGAATCCAAAGTCCTTTCCTGCTCTTAATCACCCTGTGTAAAGATATACTTACTGATGTTGATTCTAACCTTGTCTTTCACAAACCTGAATGTATGCCCTTTTGTCCTATTGCCTTTTGGTATCTGAAAGTATTATTCCTGGTCTAATTTATATCCAATAATAAGTACTTTATATACCTCGATAAACATTCCTGCTAATGCATCGCTTTTTTTGAGACAGAAGAATTCCACTTTATCAAGTTGTTCCTCATAGCTCATCAACCCAACACCAGAGATTAGTAATAACAAGAGAAAATGCTGGAGAAACTCAGCCGGCCAGGCAACATCCGTGGAGAGAGAAACAGAGTCAACGTTTCAGGTCGAAGACCCTTCGTCAGGACTGAGAAAAAAAGCAGGAAATGAAACAGATTAAGAAGCAAGTTTGGGGGCTGGGAAATGGGGGAGGGGATGAAAGAACAAAAGGGAAGGTCTGGGAGGGGTGAAGAGACATTAAGAGATATCCAAGGTGAGACGAGATGGTAATAGGGCAGGTAAAGAGACAAAGAATAGCTCTAGATGAAGTGGGAAATGCGCTGGCAGAATGAAAGACAGTTGCCATGTGGGAGAGAAAAAAAAGGAAAAGGCACAAACAAAAAAAGTGTGGATAAAAAATATATAAAAATATGATAGGGGCCAAGGTTATGGACCAGAGGTTAGTCTTCTTGCTCCCCTCTGCAGCAACTCTAGATTTTGGTTGGCCTCTTGGGTTGTGACAACCAGAATACGAACATATGAAATTGATGGCAAGAAAAGACCAGCTGGTCCATCAAGCCTGCCGGACCAACATTGCTAAACCGCAACCCCGCAGCCATGTATTCTCCTGGGAGAGGTAAAAAGAGAGAAAAAATGTACAGAATATTCCAGGTGACGACTGACCAGGGCACTACATGACTACCATAACTTCTGGAGATATGAGCTGAACTGATTTGGTAATATAACCCAGCATCCAATTCATCTTGCTTACTGCCACTTCAAGCTGTTTAGACGTGATGAATGATAAAATCTAGGTTTCTTTCAACTCTACTCTAGGTAAGTTCTATTGCACTCAAGAGTACATGTCTTCTATTTTTATATCAAAATATATGCAGTAGCTCACATTTGTCTATATTGAACTTAATTTAATTAGCCCAGGTGCATACCCTATCAAGATTTCTTTGCAAAATCTTGACTGACTACTGAGTCTGCTGTTCCCCCTTCCCAACTTGGCTTTATCTTCAAATTTAACTACTTTGCACTGAGACTTCATTATCATTCATTTTTGTAAACCAGGAACATGCCCAGCTCATGCCCCTGGAGCACCCATAGAACCATAAGCCGGGAAAGAGGCCATCCATCCCATCATGTCTGTGCTGACTCTTTGCTAAAGCAATCCAGAACTAATCCTGTTGGCCTGCTTTCTCCATAACTTTGTATCGTCCTCTGCTTCAAATATTTATCCCATTTTCCCTTAAAAGATGCAATGGAGCCTGCCTCAAACACTACCTGTGGCAAAGCATTTCATGCTCGAGTAACCCATTCTATAAAGAAATAAAAACAGAAAATGCTGGAAATGCTCAGCAGGTCAGGCAGGCTGATTTCAGGTTTCCAGCATCCGCAGTATTTTGCTTTTCCATTCTGTAAAGAAATTTCTCTTAATCTCTCTCCTAATTCTCTTAGTGAATTGGTAACTCCCCAGAGAAAATAATATTTCCTTTTCACTGCATCAAAACGCATCAGTGTTAAAAACGTCTGTTAAATATCTTCTTGGCCTTCTCTGCTCGAGTGGAAATAATCCCAGCATCTCATCATCTCTCAGTTTCCTATCCTCCTCATGGTTTTTCATCCATGGCATCATCCTGCTAAATTTACACTGTATACTCTCTATGCCAATCAATCAATACATTCCCCATTGTGACCAAGCTCCCCTTAACTCTGTGCTTTCTTCCCTACAGCCAAATACTAAATTATGCCTTAGCTTCACCCTTGGCTTTACTAACCTAAATTTATAAAGAGGCCACTTACACTGTACTTTTCAAAGACCTTTAGGAAGTCTAGGTACATTACATATATGACATCTTTTCCAATGAGTATGACCAATACTAGTCACAATACTCAAAATGCAGTGTTAGTAATGATTTAAAGAATTTAAAAGTGTTACGTCTTGGATTTATATCTGATCACTTACACAACTTCAAGTTCTATTTTCCTTAGCAATGCTACTGTATAATTTGGAAGCCATATTTGTTAGTATTCTTTGCTATATTAAATACAAAATTTATGGTATCAAATATTTTACAGTACTTAAAAGTCAAGGTATACTGAAAACACTGCATTGTGGTCTACTGTACATTTCTAATTATACGATGTAAAATATGGTGAGATAGCTATCCTCCTTCAAAGCTACACAGTAATCTTCATTCTCCTGCACTGCTTTGATGGTTAGTAAACAAAACTCTACAGAAATCCTAGGAGACGTCAGCAGACGTGCCACAGTGTCTAATCAGATAGCCATTTGCATAAAGTATCAAATGTAATTTAAAATGTGTTGCTGTAGATGTGGAAAGGGAATAATAGATCTATATTGGTATGTTTGAAATGAAGGTTGTTATCAAAAACACATTCCTTTGGGACTGTAACTCATCACCCACTGTACTCTCATAAAGACAAGTTTATACCTCAGAAGACCCAAGTACATTGATATTCTTACACGATTGCTGAAACATTCTAGGAAAGAAACCCACTGCAGTATCAAAAAAATTAAGATTTCTTGCTATATTACTTGTGGGTATGCAAAAGTTATTTGAACAATAATTTAACCTTGACCAAATTAAATTGCTGTGGTTCAAATATTAACAAAATATTTTATCAACCATTCCGACAATTAGCTTCACCATGTAGGGAATTCCAGCTGAAAACGTCTTGGAAATTGCAGTGTAAAGAACATTTCACTTCAAAATTATTTTGATCTCAGATCTCAAATTTACATAGCACCATGTGATATGGCAGGAATATTCCTGGCTTAATCTATGGCCCGGGCTGAGTTAGGTCATCTTAATCTGGACAATAGTAGCAACACAACCATCTGTAATGTCTGTGGGTGTGGGGAGAAGGGAAAAAAAGAATCAGCCATGGTTTTCATTCATGATCATTGACAATGACCATCTTCAGGAATTTAGGATGAGAAATTGGGCTTGGTAGCACTCAATTGGGGAGCCTGACCACACCTTGTACAATGCAGGGGGAATTCTGGCTGCAGTTAAAGGCTGAGTATCAGCGGCTTATTCTACTAATTATAGGTAGCATATTGGGGCATTACATCTATTACTACCAGTTACGTATAGACTATCAGAAAGTTATTGTATTACTGTTGGTTATGAAGGGAATGTAAGTGCTACTGGTATTTGTATTTGTTATCAGTGCAATTTCAGTGTGTTACTATTGACTACTGGTGGAATCAAAGTTCTTCCCACTGCCCCTGCGAATCCCTGCCCCACATTTATTAACACTCTTTGCCGCACTCGGTTTCCTTTCTTTACCTGCCTCCTAGTTCTCAGAACTTCTTGCACAACAGCTGCTGGGGCTAAGCGATGAGCAAAGGTAGTCAACTACAGGGAAACCAACTTTTTTTTTTTAGGTAAATGCAATGGGCCGTATTTTCCAATAGTAAAATACTGCGGATGCTGGAAATCCGAAATAACAACAGAAAACACTGGAAAAACTCAGCAGGCCAGGCAACATCCGTGGAGAGAGAAACAGAGTTAACGTTTCAGGTCGAAACCCTTCTTCAGAACTGAGAAAAAAAGCAGGAAATGAAACAAATTAAAAGGCAAGTTTGGGGGCTGGGAAATGGGGGTGGGAATGAAAGAACAAAAGGGAAGTTCTGTGAGAGGTGAGGAGATATTAAGAGATAGTCAAGGCGAGACGAGATGGTAATAGGACAGGTAAAGAAACAAAGGATGACTCCAGATGAAGTGTGAAATGCGCTGGCAGAATGAAAGACAGCTGCCATGTGGGAGAGAAGAAAAAAGGAAAAGGCACAAACCAAAAATGTGGATAAAAAATATATATATATATAAATATAATAGGGGCCGAGGTTATGATCGGAAATTGTTGAACTCCGGAAGGCTGTAAAGTGCCTAATCGGAAGATGAGCTGCTGTTCCTCAAGCTTACGCTGAGCTTCCGTGGAACAATGCAAGAGGTCGCGGACGATGAGGTCTGAGTGGGAATGGAGCGGACAATTGAAATGACAGGCGACCGGAAGCTCGGGGTCACCCTTACGGACTGAACAGAGGTGTTCTGCAAAGTGGTCACCCAATCTGTATTTTCCGATGCCTACGGGTGTGTATGCGCTGTGTACACATCCGTAGGGACATCGAAAATGCCGGTTTCAGGCATGCGAAGCGCATGCGCTGAAAACCGGCATTTCCGATCTGTCAAGAATGCTTTCTGCAGAACCTCCGCCCGCTGAAAACCCTTAGAAACCTTACGCCTGGTAAAAGCAGGTGTACGGCCTGCTTTTACCAGCATAAGAGTTGAAAAAAAAGTTTTAAAAAATAATTCTTTTTCACTCATTTATAATTTAAAAATACTTTTAAAAAAGGTAAGTTTATTTTTAGCCCCGTGAAAAACTTTAATTTTTTTTTCAAAAAATTAAATTTTTGTTTAAAATATTGAATTTAATGTAATTTTAATTCATTTTAAAAATGTGATGGTTTTGGGGTGATCTCCATTCATATATTTGACAGGTCTATCTGTCAAAAGTATGAAGGGGGATTCCCTTCTCCTATTGGCTGGCCTGGCCCACATAATCCCAGGGACACTTGCGAACCACATGCGCCCCTGGGATACGTGGGCCCTGCGCATTTCGACTGTGGAGAGGCCCAGGAGCGGAAGTGTCCGGACCTCGGGAGCCCTCAGGTAAGCTCGTAGATTTTTTTCCGATAGGAGGCCTCCACACGCAGCAAGCCTCCGATCGGGAATGACGGGCCATTAACATTTGCAGACACCACGTGGTCAGATGTCACATCATCAGGTGTCACATGATCAAACCTCCAGGAATACCTCCAACCAGAGTTGGCAACCCTACAACTGCCTCTTTTGAGCTTAAAACACCTTGCACCTTTGCCAAGTGTGAAGATTACAGGTTTAAGCGTACATAGGTCATACCAGTGAAAGGTCATGGATTCAAAGTTCTGAGCCATCGGAGGTCTCACTAAATGTTATCTTTATGCTAATTTATTATAGTTGAATACTGTATTACTGAAACATAAACACATTACTAAAAATATTAACACATACAGTTGGAACTAAGTGTATAAACAATCTGTGCTTGTGTAAAATGTAATTTACAGTCAAAAATTTTGTACATATATGCAAGTCAGCATAAATCTGGATAATAAAAATCATATGTTAATTTCAAAACTTAAATTGGCCATCAGTCAAGAAGCATGTCTGAGTCAAGTAATTTATATGTTTACACCCTTCTCCTTTTTCTTCATTTGAATCTCTTTCTGAAGCCTCCAACCACCTCACTTTCCCTATCAGTTGTGAAGGCTGAAGGCACTGGGATATGGACTTACAGAGATACTATTCTGTTTTATATTATAGGAATGTACAGGGCCAGAAAATGCCATTATGGTCCATCTGGCCACTCCCAGTTTGTGCCAAGAGAAGTACTACTATAGGTCAGTACTGGTCATGCCACTCTGTAATTGTCAATTCTAAATTTAGCCCTTTCCCACAAAGACTGAACACTCTATTGCAGTATAGTGCTCTAACAGCCCAGCTGAGTAGTGAATTTACATTCCTACGTACTGATAAACATCTTGCATTAAAGGCTGCAAATTGCTTTGTAAATTACTGGCCTGAATGTATCTTCTTTCCAAAGCTTTAATACATGCTTACAGCATTAAACAGCAATATCAAAACGCAAGGGGCAGGATTTTCATTGTGCGAGATGTCGGTGTTCAGGTGAGTAATGTGTGCATGAGTGCAAAGGTAAGTGTGTTTGGTCTAAAGTGATTAAATAAGTTTTACATACCTTTTCAGCCTTCCTTCCTTTAGGTTCCGGGAGTCCATCATCTCACCGGCACAGAAAGCAGAATGGCTGTGAACTGTCAAAAGTGACAGCCTTCAGCTTTCTGTGCAGGAGAGATTTCTAACTGAGTCTGTGGAGAAGGACTCAGGTTAGAAGACTGTCAGTGTTTGACAGCTTCAAACAGCTGTGAAACACTGATATTTCATCTGTCAAAAGCTCTTGACAGATGAAATTTCAGTCCGTGACGTCACCTGTTGCTGGGTGGCCCTTAATTGGCCTGCTGAGCCCGCTGGGCGGGCTCAACAATGTCAATCAAGTTAAAATCGCGTGGATTGGCCGCATCTCGATGGAGGCGGGACTACAACCCCGAAAGTTGTAGTCCCGCCTCCAACCCGACTCCCGAGTTAAATTCCTGCCCAAGAGCTTCTCTTACCAAAACAAATACCAGGCCTCCAATAAAGGAACAATTTGACAAAAGCAAAATACTGCAGATGCTGGAAATCTGAAGTTAAAAACAGAAAATGCTGGAAATAACTCAGCAAGTCAGGCAGCACCTGTGGAGAGAGAAACAGAGTTAACGTTTCAGGTCGATGACTTTTCGTCAGAACTGGAAAAAGTTAGAGATGCAACAGATTTTAAGCAAGTGCAGGGGCAGGGAAAGGGGGGAGGGGAGGAAAGAACAAAAGGGAAGGTCTGTGATAGGGTGGAAAGCAGGAGTGATTAAACGACAAAAGGTATGACTGTACAAAGCAAAAGGAGATGGTATTTGGACAAGTAAAGAAACAAAAACATGGGTCGAGAAGAGGAATAGGAATGGCAGAATTATCAACAGCTGCCATCTGAAAAAATAGGGACAGAGGTTATGGTCTGAAATTGTTAACATAAGAACATAAGAAATAGGAGCAGGAGTAGGCCAATTGGCCCCTCGAGCCTGCTCCGCCATTCAATAAGATCATGGCTGATCTGATCCTAACCGCCAATCCACTATGACAGGACTATCTCCTGAATCTAACAGAATTAGACACACGAAACAGGAGCAGGATCAGGCTACACGGCCCCTGGGCCCGCTCCGCTACCCACAGGGCCATGACCTATCCGAACCTAGACTCATGTCCAAATTCCTGCCCGCTCCCCGTAACCCTTAGTTCCCTTTTCTTCTAGGAAACTGTCTATTTCTGTTTTAAATTTATGTGATGATGTAGCTTCGACAGCTTTTTGGGGCAGCATATTCCATGGACCTACCACCCTCTGAGTGAAGTAGTTCCTCCTCATCTCAGTTTTGAAAGAGCAGCCCCTTATTCTAAGACTATGCCCCCTAGTTCTAGTTTCACCCATCATCGGGAACATCCTCCCCGCATCCACCCGATCTAACCCCTTCACAATCTTATATGTTTCAATAAGATCGCCTCTCATTCTTCTGAACTCCAATGAGTAGAGTCCCAATCTACTCAACCTCTCCTCATATGTCCATCCCCTCATCCCCGGGATTAACCGAGTGAACCTTCTTTGTACTGACTCGAGAGCAAGTATGTCCTTTCTTAAGTATGGACACCAAAACTGTACGCAGTATTCCAGGTGCGGTCTCACCAATACCTTGTACAACTGAAGCAATACCTCCCTATTTTTATATTCTATCCCCCTAGCAATGAAAGCCAACATTCCATTGGCCTTCTTAATCACTTGCTGCACCTGCATACTAACCTTTTGAGTTTCGTACACCAGGACCCCCAGATCCCTTTGTACTTCAGTACTTTCCCGTTTCTTGCCATTAAGATAATAACTTGCTCTACGATTTTTCCTGCCAAAGTGCAGAACTTGATATTGAGTCCAAAAGGCTGTAAAGTGCCTAATCGAAAGATGAGGTGCTGGTCCTCGAGCTTACGTTGAGCTTCGTTGGAACAGTGTAAGAGGCCGAGGATGGAGAGGTCAGAATGGGAGTGGAGCGGAGAATTAAGAAGACAGGCGAGCGAAAGCTCAGGGTCACACTTACAGACTGAACAGAGGTGTTCAGCAAAGCGGTCACCCAATCTGCATTTGGTCTCCCCAATGTAGAGGTGAGCAGTATACAGTATACTAAA
The DNA here is from genome assembly GCF_052327205.1 of Somniosus microcephalus. Lineage (NCBI taxonomy): Eukaryota > Metazoa > Chordata > Chondrichthyes > Squaliformes > Somniosidae > Somniosus > Somniosus microcephalus. The sequence continues at coordinate 81,267,808 of NC_140993.1, read as the reverse complement.
TTGCAAGAAGTGCAAGTATATCGCTGTTTCACCTGGAAGCATTATTTGGGGCAATAGTTGGTGAGAAGGGTGGAGGTAAAAGGGCAGGTATTGCATCTCCTGCACTTGCACGGGAAGGTGCCGTAGGAAGAGGAGGGGGTGTTGGGGGTGACAGGAGTGGACCAGGCTGTCGGGGAGGGTGCGGTCCATTCGGAATGCTGAAAGGGGAGGGGAAGGGAAGATGTGTTTGGTGGTGGGATCATGCTGGAGGTGGCAGAAGATGATACGTTGAATGTGGAAGTTGGTGGGGTGAAAGGTTAGGACAAGGGGGACCCTATCGTGGTTCTGGGAGGAGAGAAAGGGGTGAAAGCACAAGTGCGGTAAATAGAGCGGACACGGTCGAGGGCCATGTCAACCACAGTAGAGGGGAATCTTTGGTTGAGGGAAAAGGAAGACATATCTGAAGCAATAGTATGGAAGGTGGCATCGTCAGAACAGATGCGACAGAGACGGAGAAACTGGGATAATCGAATAGAGTCCTTACAGGAAGCGGTGTGGGAAGAAGAATAGTCCAGGTAGCTGTGGGAGTCATTTTATAATGGATATAAAAGCAGAAAATGCTGGAAATACTCAGCAGGTCAGAACGTTCTGACGAAGGGTCATCGACCTGAAACGTTAACTCTGTTTCTCTCTCCACAGATGCTGCCTGACCTGCTGAGTATTTCCAGCATTTTCTGTTTTTATTTCAGATTTCCAGCATCCGCAGTATTTTGCTTTTGTAATAGTGGCTTATAATGGACGTTTGGCAATAGCCTATCCCCAGAATTGGAGACAGAGAAGTCGAGGAAGGGAAGGGAAGAGTCAGAGATGGACCATGTGAAGGTGAGGGAAGGGTGGAAATTGGAAGCAATGTGAATGAAATTTTCCAGTTCAGGGCTAGAGCAGGAAACGGCACCAATAGTCATCAATGTACCAGAAAAAGGGGTGAGGGTGGGGACCTGAGTAGAACTGGAACAAAGAATGTACAATTTGTTTAGTGATAATCATCAGAACTGCTGTGTTACAAACAATGGTCGACAACTGTCCAGTAAAAGGTACAGTAAAAGGAAGAAAGCTGCAGACTACAGGAAGGTATCAATGGACTGGTCAGGTGGGCAGAAAAGGGGCAAATGGAATTCAATCCGGAGAAGTGTGAGGTAATGCATTTCGGAAGGGGTAACAAGGCAAAGGAATACACAATAAATGGTAGGATACTGAGAAGTGTAGAGGAACAGAGAGACCTTGGAGTGTATGTCCACAGATCCTTGAAGGTAGCAGAACAGGTAGATAAGGTGGTTAAGAAGGCATATGGGAAACTTTCCTTTATTAGCTGAGGCATAGAATATAAGATCAGGGAGGCTCTGCTTAAACTGTATAAAACACGAGTTAGGCCACAGCTAGAGTACTGCATACAGTTCTGGTCACCACATTACACGAAAGATGTGATTGCACTAGCGAAGATGCAGAGGAGATTTACGAGGATGTTGCCAGGGCTGGAGAATGTTATCTATGAGGATAGACTGGATAGGCTGGGGATGTTTTCTTTGGAATAGAGGCTGAGGGGAAACTTAATTGAGGTGTATAAAATTATGAGGGTCCGAGATAGAATGTATAGGAAGGATCTGTTTCCTTTAGCAGAGAGGTCAATAACCAGGGTGATGTGTCTCAATAAATCCGAGACTCGATGTTAGCGAAACAAAACAAGGCTTTTATTGACTTAGAAGGTAACACACAGAGGAGAATGTATCTTCCATCCAGAGGTCTGCCGTACTGGATGTGCTGCAGGCTGGGCCAGCTTACATAGGAGCCAGGTATGGGCGGAGCCCTACACACAGTACAATACAATGGAAATGAAACTGAAACCAACCACAGTCACAGGTAGAGAAATACTGATGAGTGATGAATGGAATATTTCACCACACAGGGGGCATAGATTTAAAGTAATTGGTAGAAGGATTAGAGAGGAGTTGAAGAAAACTTTTTTCACCCAGAGGGTGGTGGGGGTCTGGAACTCACTGCCTGAAAGGGTGGTAGAGGCAGAAACCCTCATCACATTTAAAAAGTACCCGGATATGCACTTGAAGTGCCGTAACCTACAGGGCTATGGACCAAGAGCTGGAAAGTGGGGTTAGGCTGGATAGCTCTTTTTCGGCCGGCACGGACTCAGTAGGCCGAATGGCCTCCTTCTGTGCCGTAAATTTCTATGATTCTAAAATAGCTGCCTCCCAACTTCTACTGTCCATATTAGTTGGCCGAGAGCAGGAACTGGATGCATTCCGGCGGGCAGAGATTAAATTGGCATTGGGTGTTGTAACTACATTAGCTGACTCCGATTAACAAATTCATGAGACTTCTGCCTATTTTCAGCTGAGCTCCAGCCACCAGGATCGAGGTCTGCCCGAGAATTGGAACAGGCAGGACCTCAGCAGCAAGTCAGCATTTTAACTATATGCACTATTTAAGTCCCACTACCACCCTATTTTTTAACAGCCAAATATTATGAATGTTTTGTGCATTAAAAGTAAAGACTGCAGTAAACCTTCCATGTTTTTTCATCTGTTGACACTGATAAGAGTTCACTCTCTATCTATAAACATCAACTGGGATCTTAAGGGGCAAAACGGTCTGCCAGGGCAGTGGCATCCATGCCACAAAGCAGCAACAGGGCAACATTAACTTGCTCACCACAAGCACCGTGATCACTGCCAACACTTACACCAGCACTTGGACATCCTGCACCATCATAACCACAGTCACCAAAACCACAAGAGCACTCACGAGTACCACAACCGGCGGAGAAAACAGAAACCATCTCATTTACAGAGTACTGAATGTAGGACACCAGATGAGATAAATAGCACAGCTTGGTTCTGCTTTTCAGGACAAATATCTACAGCTACAGCAAGAAGAAATGAAAGTTGTGGGAGATCCAGAAAGTACAATGTAGGAAAGCGCAACAGATAGGTGGGGAACTCTTGCAGGCTGAATCTGCAGATTGCCAGTGTTTAATGGACATTAATAGGTTCAGGATCCCAGCCACACTGATCGCAAAAGTATAACTGGTTTCCTGGATACTATATATAAAGTAATACAGGAAGGCTTGCGACAACTTAACAAGGGCATCAGCATCTTGTTGAGACATAGAAACATAGAAGATATGAGCAGAAGTAGGCCATTTGGACCCTCGAGCCTGCTCCGCCATTTAATGAGGTCATGGCTGATCATCCAAATTCAGTACCTTGTCCCTGCTTTCTCCCCATATCCCTTGATCCCCTTAGACTTAAGAAATATACCTAACTCCTTCTTGAATATATTTAAATGAATTGGCCTCAACTGCCTTCTGTGGTACAGAATTCCACAGGTTCACCACTCTCTGGGTGAAGAAATTCCTCCTCATCTCAGTCCTAAATGGCTTACCCCTTATCCTTAGCCAGTGACCCCTGGTTCTGGACTCCCCCGCCATCGGGAACATCCTTCCTGCATCTAGTCTGTCTAGTCCTGTTAGAATTTTATAAGTTTCAATGAGATCCCCTCTCATTCTTCTAAACTCTAGCGAATATAAGCCTAATCGACCCAATCTCTCTTCATACTTCATTCCTGCCATCCCAGGTATCAGTCTGGTGAATCTTTGCTGCACTCCCTCCATGGCAAGAACATCCTTCCTCAGATAAGGCGAACAAAACTGCACACAATACTCAAGGTGTGGTCTCACCAAGGCCCTGCACAACTGCAGCAAAACATCCTTGCTCCTGTACTCGAATCCTCTCGCTATGAAGGCCAACATACCATTTGCCTTCTTAACCGCCTGCTGCACCTGCATGCTTACCTTCAGCGACTGGTGCACAAGGACACCCAGGTCTCGTTGCACTTCCCTTTTTCCCAATCTATTGGCGTTCAGATAATAATCACCAAAGTGGATAACCTCACATTTATCCACATTATACTGCATCTGCCATGCATCTGCCTAATCACCCAACCTGTCCAAATCATACTGGAGACAGTAACGGCTCAAGTCCATTCCCATGCAACTGAGAACAAAAGCCGAGATACCCCCTCATGAGACAGCACAAGCCAGTAGGATAACTTTTTGTTGAGGGACATAATCCCAACCAGTGCCCTGTGTGGCTCAACTGGCAGCACACATGCTCCTGGGTCTGAACATGAGCAGGTAGTGCCGAAACAGGAGGAGTGCACAGACAAACAGCAGCAAGCGGTAATGACAGACGAGGAGATGAAACTGCTGGCCAGATAGCCATGAGGGTGGCATTACAATTCTTTGCACTCTTGGGAACCCTGGTACCCAGGGAAAGATCTGTGCCCTGTCGAGCTGATGCCTCCTTTCCACAAAGGAAAGTGATGAGCTTGTTGCGCCTTGCAAACAAGAAGGCCTATGTCACTTGCTTGATGCATCTGTGGATAGCTGACTGCCCTTTTTGGCATATGTTGCCAGCGATGGCTTCGAAAGATGCGGCAGCGCAAATGTTTAATGCAAGTTGTCTGCAGATCTGCCTCCTAGAAATGGCATAACTATGTAGTCACCCCCTTTGAGAAGTGATGGTAACAAAGTCACCCCTCTGAGATGCTCAGGAAGGACAATCTAGGTGAGTGCATGTGAGTTCTAGGGTAAGAGCAGGTGTGTAGATAATGCACAAGATACATTCACCGCTGCCATTTTGACTGTTGTAAAAGTTTGGAAATAAAATCTTTGCAATGCAAAATATCAGGCTTAAATAGCAACAAAAATTAATGCAATCATGAAAATGCAGATAAATAGGGTGCAGTTTTGGTCTGAGGAAGGATGTTCTTGCCATGGAGGGAATTCAGCGAAGATTCACCAGGCTGATACCTGGGATGGCAGGAATGACGTATGAGGAGAGATTGGGTCGATTGGGCTTGTACTCGCTGGAGTTTAGAAGAATGAGAGGGGATCTCATTGAAACTTATAAAATTCTGACAGGACTGGACAGACTAGATGCAGGAAGGATGTTCCCGATGGTCGGGGAGTCCAGAACCAGAGGTCACAGTCTAAGGATAAGGGGTAAGCCATTTAGGACAGAGATGAGGAGGAATTTCTTCACCCAGAGAGTGGTGAACCTGTGGAATTCTCTACCACAGAAGGCAGTAGAGGCCAATTCATTAAATATATTCAAGAAGGAGTTGGATATATTTCTTAAGGCTAAAGGGATCAAGGGATATGGGGAGAAGGCAGGGACAGGGTACTGAATTTGGATGATCAGCCATGATCTCATTGAATGGCGGAGCAGGCTCGAGGGGCCGAATGGCCTATTCCTGCTCCTATCTTCTATATTTCTATGTTTCCATATTAGAGAAACTTCTTTAACCAAAGCGTAGTAAGAATGTGGAATGCACTATCACAAGGATGAGTTGAAGCAAATAGCATAGATGAATTTAAGGGGAAGCTAGATAAGCATATGAGGAGGAATGGAATAGAAGGATATACAGTTAGGGTTAGAAGAAGAGGGGTAGGAGGAGGCTCGTGTGAAGCATGAATGCCAGCATAGACCAGTTGGGCCGAATGGCTTGTTTCTATGCTGTACGCTATGTAATTCTATGTAATATTACCATTAATTCTTGCTAATGAAAATTATTTCAGCAGCTATAATACGAACATTAGGAAGTTACGGTGAACATTTATAAAACACGGTTCGGCCTCAACTGGAGTATTGTGTCCAATTCTGGGCACCGCACTTTAGGAAGGATGTGCAGGCCTTAGAGAGGGTGCAGAAAAGATTTACGAGAATGATTCCAGGAATGAGGGACTTCAGTTACGTAGATAGACTGGAGAAGCTAGGGCTGTTCTCCTTAGAGCAGAGAAGGTTGAGAGGAGATTTGATAGAGGTATTCAAAATCATGAGGGGTCTAGACAGAGTAGATAGAGAGAAACTGTTCCCATTGGCGGAAGGGTTGAGAACCAGAGGACACAGATTCAAGGTGATTGGCAGAAGAACCAAAGACGACATGAGGAAAAACGTTTTTACACAGCGAGTGGTTAGGATCTGGAATGCACTGCCTGAAAGGTTGGTGGAGGCAGACTCAATCGTGGCTTTCAAAAGGGAATAGGATAAGTACCTGAGGGGAAAAAAATTGCAGGGCTACGGGGAAAGGGCGGGGGAGTGGGACTAGCTGAAGTGCTCTTGCAGAGAGCCGGCACGGGCTCGACGGGCCGATTGGCCTCCTTCTGTGCTGTAACCAAGCTATGATTCTATTAATAAGGTAGCAAGCTTATCCAACACCTTTTTCTGAAATGTTGTTTATATTCTGCAGAACATGACAGGAGAGCAACAGAACAAAAAAATGCTACAACTTTCTCGGTGCTGTCACAATGGTTTGGATCTGCTGCACACACTGGGATCCCTGATTCTGTGACAATCATCATGCACTAAACTGATAATGTAATATTTGCTAAACTAGTGGCAAGTTACTGCAGCCAAACAGCGCACACACATATATGCTATTTTCTGAATGCGATATATTGTATGTGCTAGAATATTGTTCCCTAGGTTACTATCATAGCCTTCAGTCTGCAATGTAATAGTCTCAGTCACCTCCAGAGCCACAGGGCAATACTTAAGAGCCACAGCCATGAAAGGCAGTTAATGCATTATTTGTACGTCTCTTGACATTCTTCCCAAAGTGGCTTAACAGTAAAATGTGCAGCACACTCAAACCAGAGGTTAACCAAAACACAGTTGCATTGAATAGTCTGCTCTATTTAGATATATAACATTCACAATACCTGCTACAGTAGTCCAAAGTCATGTATTTTTTCCCCCTAAAGCTACCTGAACAGTCACTCTTCCCCTATTCACAAGTCTTCTATAACTCTCCCCCATACTGATTTCCACACCAAGTTCACAGATACACACCCACCCCCACCACCAGCACCCTTCCCCCCCACCCCACCCCCCAACCACCTCCATGTCAGAGTGGCACTCACCCTCCCTGATGATTTTCTCCCTGCCAGTCCCAACTCCAGTTCCTAACTGATGCCATTGCTTCACTCCAGAAGCAGACTTTGTGACCCACACCTTGGGCAGGAATTCCTGATTAAGCAAACAGTAAATGTGAGCCCACTTCCACAGCAGTAACATGAGGCTCAAAATGGAGGTAGGATCAGCAAGGAGAAGGAACAGAGCAGTAACAATCTCAAGGCCAGATCGCTTGTTGTTGCAAATCAGCTGTTGCGGCACACATAGGCACTGATTTGCCACCCCATGTAGGGAGGAAGGGAGAGAATCAGAAAGAAAGAACAAACTTGCATTAGCATAGTGCCTTTCCTCATGATGACCTTCTCAAGGGCAATTAGGGATGGGTAATAAATGCTGGCCTTGCCAGCGACGCCCACATCGCATAAACAAATTTTTTAAAAATGTCCCAAGATGCTTCAGAACCAAGGAATTACTTTTTGAAGTGTAGTCAATCTAATTATATAGGCAAATCTAGCAGCCAATTTGTACTCAGCAAAGCTCCAGAAATAGAAAGTGAAATAAATTGCTAGCTCATCTGTTTGGTGGTGTTGGTTGAAGGATATTTTGGCCAGGACACCAGTAGAAATCGCAACTATTCTTCAAATAGTGCCATAGGATCTTTTTATATCCTCCGGAGAGGGAAGACAAGGCGTTGGTTTACCACCTAATCTTAAAGATGGCACCTCCAACAGTGCAGCACTCCTTCAGCACCACACAAGTATCAGTCTCGATTATGTGCTCAAGTCTCTGGAATGGCACTTGAACCCATGGCTTTCTGACTCAGAGATGAGAGTCCTACCACTGAGCCAAGGCTGACATTTGATTTCCATACGCTGTGTCAATTTAACCAATATTAAATGCCTTATAATAACAGTGTGCAGTTGCCAACCCTTTCAATGCTGGTAATCCTCTAATCCTTGCAATTTGAAAAAAAACAAATGCATAACAGAAAGCCCTACGAGACCCAAGCTCAGGCTAAGAGGAGTTTAAACATAAAATAGTTCAACATTTCAGTTTGTGATTTTATTGATGACAACCTTCAACGTGTTAATTTGTTTTTATATCTCTCCTTGCCAGTCATCAAACAAAGAACAAACTGAGAACCTGCCGCAGGTTGCAATGCCTATGCTGTTCCTGAACTTAAATTTAGCAAACATGCAGCAGCAGACCCGGACAATTAAATGAAGAAGAGGTACAGGTAAAATCAGATTGCTGATACCAGTCACATTGCTCCTGGTTATTGGCAGCATGTAGGAATGGAGGTTCCTATCTGAATAAGGTATTCGACTCGATGAATCAAATCAACAGGTTTTAATGAACAACGAAGTTAACAGGGAAACTACAGGAGAAACGGTACACAGGTCTATTCAGCTTGCTGGGCACTCGACGACTGCTGGAAGATTCTGGAAGCTGACGTCATGACGTCATCGCGTTCTTCGCGCCACTGGCGGTCACGTGATCGGCGTCATGACGTCATCACGTGGAGTGCAGGAAAACACAATACAGTGCAGTTAACAGGCAGTTTAAAGGTGCAGTCCGCGGTTGCACTACACTGTAGTTAAAGGGATTATTACCAATTGTTCTGAGACCCTTGGTGGCTCCTCCACAGGCGCTCCCCCAGAATCCACTTTAACGGACATTGTCAACCGAGTAGGAGGCTTAATGATCCTGGCCGAACGGCGACGAAATTCAGGTAGCGGAAACGGGGCATTAGTAGAAGAACCAGTGCCGGATCGTGGCAGAAGCGGCGTCTCGGGCGAGGCAGAAACGGTAGTCAGAGGTGCAAGCGCGTCAGAGGCCGAATCGGGCTGTTAGATGGTGGGCTGGTGCACGGCTGGTCTGGCGGCTAATGGCGGTCGGCCGCGGCAAGGCGGTTGGGCAACCACGACAGGCTCACTCCGATCCAGGTGGGCTGGTTTGAGCCGGTCGATAGAGACGGTATCAGACTTTCCACCGACTTCGACTGTGAAAAACTTGTCCCCTCATGAGATGACACGAAAAGGTCCGGTATACGGTGGCTTGAGTGGGTCTCTGTGACCGTCTTGTCGAATAAAGACATAGTCCGAACTCATGAGCTCTGTCGGGACGTGAGGCCTCTGCAGGTCATGGTGCGAGGTTGGGATGGGCAGGAAATTCCTAGCCGCCTCCTGATGAAGTAGGAGCTGTTGAGCTGCAGACCATGGTTCGGTGTGTGGAGGGAGAAAGTCACCTGGTACTCTGAGTGTCTGGCCATAAACCAGCTCAGCCGATGAAGACTGAAGATCCTCCTTTGGTGCTGTCCGGAGGCCTAGCATCACCCATGGGAGCCTGTCCACCCAGTTGGGTCCCCTCAAGCTGGCACGGAGGGACGCTTTGAGAGACCGATGGAACCTTTCGCACAGGCCATTCGCCTGCGGATGGTACGTGGTGGTACGGTGCAGCTTGGTACCCAGGCCTTGTGCCACTGCGTTCCACAGCTCTGATATGAATTGCGGACCGCGGTCCGAGGAGATGTCCGATGGCACCCCGAACCGAGCCACCCATGACGAAAGAAAAGCCCTGGCGACGTCTGCTGCGGTGGTAGTGGCCAAGGGAATCGCCTCTGGCCACCTGGTGGTCCGGTCTACCACCATCAGGAGGTGTGTGAATCCACGCGACCCGGGAAGGGGACCTACTAAATCCACGTGAACGTGGTCGAAACGGCGCTCAGGCACCGGGAAGTTGGCCACCGGAGCCTTGACGTGACGGTGGACTTTGGATTTTTGACAATCGACGCAATTGTTTGTCCAGTCCCAGACGTCCAAATGCATGCCTTTCCAAACGAATTTGCGGGACAGTAGCCGTTGAGAAGCCCGCATCCCCGGGTGATATAACCCGTGGATTGCCTGGAATACCTTCTTGCGCCATTCGACCGGCACAATGGGCTGGGGCACTCCCATGGATGTGTCGCACAAGAGCGTGGTTCCTGCCGCTTGAAACGGCACGTCTGCAACCTGCCAACTGGAAGGCATGGTCCTAAACGCTTGTACCTCTGGGTCTGCCAGTTGATCCTCTGCCAGTCCGACAAAATCGATGCCCAGGTGGACTGCCTGGACTGGAACCCGGGAAAGGCAATCTGCCATGAGATTATCCTTGCCTGACACGTGCCGCAAATCCGTTGTGAATTCGGATATAAACGTGAGGTGGCGCTGCTGCCGAGCTGACCAAGGTTCTGCCGTTTTGGCCATGGCAAAGGTGAGCGGCTTGTGGTCCACGAATGCAGTGAACGGACGGCCTTCTAGTAGGAAACGGAAATGCCGGATGGCCAAAAACAGGGCTAGCAACTCTCTGTCAAAAGTGCTATACTTTCGCTCACTCTTGCGCAGTTGGCGGCTGAAAAAGGCTAACGGCTGCCAACCTCCGTCGACCCACTGCTCTTGAACCGCTCCGATGGTGTAGTCGGAGGCATCCGTAGTGAGGGCAACAGTCGCGCCCGGGAGTGGGTGTGCTAGCATAGTTGCATCCGCCAACGCCGCCTTGGTATCGCGAAATGCCTGGTCCATTTGCGGTGTCCAAGTGAGAACATCCTTGCCCGACTTCCCTTTTAGTGCTTCGTACAGAGGTTGCATTAACCGGGCCGCCTTGGGGACAAAACGATGATAAAAATTTACCATCCCCAAGAACTCTTGTAGGGGTTTGACCGTGTGAGGCCGCGGGAATGCGGTAACTGCCTCTACCTTGGTGGCTAGCGGGACGGCGCCTTCTGGGGTAATCCTGTGTCCCAGGAAATCAATGCTGGATACTCCAAATGTGCATTTAGCCGGATTGACAATAAGGCCGTGTTGGCTGAGTCGGGCGAAAAGTGTACGTAAATGGGCCATGTGAGCTGTCGTATGCTTGCTGGCTATTAGGATGTCGTCCAAATATATAAAAATGAAGGGCAGGTCCCGTAAGACAGAGTCCATCAACCACTGGAATGCTTGAGCTGCGTTTTTTAGACCGAATGGCATGCGGAGGAACTCAAAAAGGCCGAACGGAGTGATGACTGCCATTTTAGGGACGTCTGGAGGGTGCACCGGAACTTGGTGATATCCACGAACAAGGTCCACTTTAGAAAATATAGCGTTGCCAGCCAGATGTGCCGAAAAATCTTGGATGTGGGGAATAGGATACCTGTCCGGGGTCGTGGCATCGTTTAAGCGTCTGTAATCCCCGCAAGGTCGCCATCCGCCACCTGGTTTGGGTACTATAAGCAGTGGGGAGGACCAAAGGCTGTCCGAACGCCGGATGATCCCGAGGCGCTCCATGGTCTGGAACTCAGCCTTTGCGGCTGCCAGCTTGCCGGCTTCTAATCGCCGCGCCCGAGCGTAAACGGGTGCTCCGGTCGTGGAGATATGGTGCTCCACCCCGTGCCGTGTGCTTGTAGCTGCAAAAGTAGGCCTGGTGAGCTCCGGGAATTCGCCGAGCAGGCGCGTAAACCCGTCTTGTGACGGAACCGCACAGGCTACCGACCAGGACACGGCGGTGCTGCGGTGGCAGGGCACTGCGTGGAAAGTGGACGCATTAATGAGTCGGCAGTGTTGGACGTCGACCAGCAGACCGTTTGCACAGAAAAAATCAGCACCCAGGATGGCCTGCGAGACCTTAGCTGTAATGAAGTCGCAGACAAAACGCTGACCGGCGAAGGTTAAGTTTACCGTCCGTTTCCCGAATGTACGCATGGCAGCGCCATTTACTGCCACGAGGGAAGGCACCTGGCCGCCGGATAGTAGGTCCAGCTTTGAAGCTGGGAGGATGCTGCACTGGGAACCAGTGTCGCACAGGAATCGTCGGCCCATAACGGAATCCGTAACGTAAATGAGTTTACCCGCTGAGCCCGCCGCCATAGCTAACTTGCTGTGCTTTTTAGACCTTGTCATCCGTCCGGTAGGACGCGGGCTTGTTGGAGTTTTTTGTTTTTCTTGAGGGAAACTGCAAGGAGGCCGGCAGCATCGAGCTTTGGCGCCAAAACGGGCGTGGTACGCGCACCATCCTGCTGGGGGAGGGCTGGGCTTCGCTCGCGTGGGGGAAAGGCGCCTTGTGGCTGCACAACATTGCTGAGTAACAGTAAATATCTTGTCTGCCTCTGCAGCGAGTTCAGCACCGTCTGTGATGGCAGTGTTGGCCAATGCCGCCTGAACCGGTTCAGGTAGCTGGCAGAGGAAAAGCTCACGGAATAAAAAGCATTGGGGTTCCGCGCCCAACAGCGTGAGCATTTGACTCATCAGCTCTGACGGTTTTGAGTCCCCGAGGCCGGGCATGGAAATAAGCTTGCGTGCCCGCTCCGACTTATTAAGATCAAATACCTGTAGCAAACGGGCTTTAAGTGCTTCGTACTTGCCCTCCTCAGGTGGGCTTCCAAGGATGCTGATGACCCGCGAGGCCGTAGCACTGTCGAGAGTGGCGACCACGTAATAATAACGGGTCGCATCCGCTGTGACCTCCCGGAGAGCGAACTGTGCTTCTGCCTGGAAAAACCATGCTGCTGGCTGCTGTTCCCAGAACTGCGGCAGTTTAAGGGCGATGGCGTTCGTGTTCATCCTCGACGAAAGTTGTCCGACGAGATCGGGGTCACCAATGTAGGAACGGAGGTTCCTATCTGAATAAGGTATTCGACTCGATGAATCAAATCAACAGGTTTTAATGAACAACGAAGTTAACAGGGAAACTACAGGAGAAACGGTACACAGGTCTATTCAGCTTGCTGGGCACTCGACGACTGCTGGAAGATTCTGGAAGCTGACGTCATCGCGTTCTTCGTGCCACTGGCGGTCACGTGATTGGCGTCATGACGTCATCACGTGGAGTGCAGGAAAACACAATACAGTACAGTTAACAGGCAGTTTAAAGGTGCAGTCCGCGGTTGCACTACACTGTAGCTAAAGGGATTATTACCAATTGTTTTGAGACCCTTGGTGGCTCCGCCACAAGCAGGTAATTATTCAAGTTTCCTGCCACGATCAGGAGTATTGCCAGGTGAGATCTCATTCTTACCAAAACAAAGATTTTAAACTGCTCTGACATCTCCCTGTAATGAGTCAGCAGAATGTACAAAAGTGATCTCCGGGGAATCAAGCCTCTGACTTTTTCCTCATCCTCCCTCCACCAATGTCAGAAAGCAGCTGTGGTCTCCTTTCAGCATCTCTCTCTCGAACGAATGGTACAAACAGGTTTTGTCAAATCGCATGAGAAATGTTAATCCTACCACTTCGTAGAGCACATGAAGAATTGTATACACTTCATTCCAAATACTATTCCTCTCGACCCTGCCTACATTGTGCATACATATCCAAAAAGGTATGGGCATGTAACCTTGGGAAACTATGAAATTTAACTGGTGCATTCTGGTTAAAGGCTTCTCTACTTCACAACTCATGATTTCTGGAGCAAAATAAGTAAAATTTGGATTTATCCATACTCAACATACCTGTAATGTATGTACCTTTAAGGGGGAGAATTACTTTTTACAGCTCCTGTATCCTGTAGTACCGGCAGTGACAACACCTGTATATAAACCCTGAGTAGTGCTCTGTACAGTTAGTTGCAGTTTGAACCCTCATTCAGTAAACACCTGTTGATTGTTCCCTGCAGTCTTGTCTGATTATTGAAGGACACAACATTAAGATACCCGGATCTAACATTGGCGACGAGAAAGATTCGAACCTACCTGCAACTCTGCATCACCTCCCAGGGATTTGCTCCTGGAGAACAGTGGAAGGAGGTCGAGTCCAGAAGCACGGGCATCGCAGGGGAGGCTGTCGAGAGCCAGGCTTGGCTTTCCAGCCACGGTGGCCCAGCGAAACGGGCTGGCAACAGGTACTGTGCAGACCCTTCCCGGACAGCGACGGCTAGAGCCGACCGAGCGGCACAGAAAAAGGCTGAGCAGCGTCGACGGGGGAGAGAGAGAGGGCAGAGCGCACGGGGCGGAGCCGGTGTTCAAGGGCCGAGCAGCGTCAACAAGAGAGAGCAGAGCGCAGCCGGTGTTCAGGACTGAGCGGCGTCAACGGGGGAGAGAGGCGAGAGAGCGCAGAGCGCAGCCGGTGTTCAAGGGCCGAGCAGCGTCAACGGGGGAGAGAGGCACGCAGGAAAACGCGAGGCGCTGCCATTGCCACGAGGACCGCAGAGAGCGGCATTGGCAGCAGTGCAGGAGCAGCGCACGAAACCCACAGGGCGTCGCCATTTGCCAGGAGGACCGCCAAGAGCGGCGTTGGCAGCAGCGCGGGAGACGCCATTTTAAGCCGCTGCGGGGAAGAAAGGAAAGCGCGGGAGACGCCATTTTAAGCCGCAGCGGGGAAGAAAGGAAAGCGCGGGAGACGCCATTTTAAGCCAGTCTAACCACACCCAGGGATGCCGAAGAGTGGCAGTATCACAGCGTTCGACAATGAAGTCGAAGATTGGACGACATATGTCGAACACATAGAAGTATACTGCAAGGCGAATGAAGTGCCAGAATACAAGAAAGCGCTGGTATTGTTGAATTCAATGGGTGCAAAAACGTATGGCTTACTACGAAACCTAGTAACCCCAGAGAAGCCAGTAGAAAAGGATTTTGAAAACATAGTGTCAATCCTACAGGACCACTTAAACCCCATAACGCTGTTGATAGCAGAAAGATTTAAATTTCACAAAAGGAACCAGCATAAAGATGAAAGTAATGCTGAGTATTTAACGGAACTGCGCAAGCTATCGAAACACTGCCAGTTTGGAACAGGACTAGCAGATACTTTAAGGGACAAGTTTGTGTGTGGGCTTCAAAGTGAAGGAACCCAGAAACAGCTTCTATCAGAAAAGGATCTTACGCTGGACAAGGCTTTCAGCATGGCAGTATCACACGAAGCAGCCGCACGGGGCGCTGCAGAGATACAACGGAGACCGCAAGAATATGGCACAAATGAAATGTCATACGGGACAGTGAAGTGCTATCGCTGCAGCAGAACAACACATGACCATAATGATTGCTGGTTCAAGGACAAAGTGTGCAGTGTGGAAAAGTAGGACACATAGCAAGAGTCTGCAGGTCGGGAAAGAAAACCAGCAGCAAGAAATCTCCACAGGAGAAGTACAAGAAGGTACATAAGGTGACGGAGAGTAGTTCAGACGAACAGAAGAGTGATACAGACTCCGGAAGCAAGGAGCTGGGTAGTCTGAAACTACACAATGTGATCAAAACGGAGGATCACCAAACTATCTGGGTCACGCTCAAGACAGCAGGAGTCCAAGTGAAAATGGAATTGGACACAGGATCAGCCCTAACAGTCATAAACCGAAGGGACTACAAGCGGCTATTCTCACATATACCCTTGAGAGATACAAAGATTGTCTTGAAGACGTACACAGGGCAAAAAGTCTACCCCAACGGAAAAATAAGGGTGAACGTTATATATAACGGCAAGGAAACACCAAAAATGGACCTATATGTATTGCCAGATGGAGGACCACCACTACTAGGACGTGAATGGATCCGGAAGATACAGCTAGATTGGCATTCCATACAAGCACTGACTGTAGATGCCAAAAAGGATGACGACGTCACACCTGGACGACTGTGAAAAATGCTAACTGACGCACAAGAAGTGTTCCAGCAGGGACTCTGAACACTAAAAGGCATAACAGCGATGATCAATATAGAGGAAAATGCAAGCCCAAAGTTTTTTAAGGCCAGACTGGTACCTTATGCGATCCGCCCAGCCGTCGAAGCAGAGCTGGAAGGTTTGGAACGTTCAGGAGCACTGTCCAAAGTGGACTGGAGCGAGTGGGCTACACCCATCGTTCCTGTAATGAAGAGGTCGTTGAGTAATATGCCTGGGGAACCAAAGAAGGTTCGCATCTGTGGGGACTTTAAGGTGACAGTGAACCCAGTCCTTCACACTGTACAATATCCGCTTCCGCGGATTGAAGATATTTTTGCCTCGCTATCTGGAGGGAAACGCTTCACTAAGATTAATCTGGCCCAGGCGTACCTGCAAATGGAGGTAGAAGATGCCTCGAAACAGTACCTCACGATCAACATTCATAAAGGTCTCTACAAATACAACCGGCTGGTGTTCGGGGTAGCATCAGCTCCGGCTATTTGGCAAAGGGCAATGGAACAAGTCCTGCAAGGGATTCCAGGGACCCAGTGTTATTTGGACGACATCCTGGTCACGGGCGAAAATGACAGTGATCACCTCGCCAACCTGGAGCAGGTGCTCACTAGATTGAAGGAATATGGGCTCCGAGCTAATCGCCACAAATGCGAGTTTTTCCAGGAGCAGATCTCGTATTGTGGCCACGTTATTGATAAAGAGGGGTTACATAAGTCCCCTGAAAAGATTGAGGCAGTAGTCAAGGCTCCAGCACCAGAAAATGTGTCACAACTGAGGTCGTTCCTCGGGCTGGTGAACTACTACCATAAGTTCTTGCCGAATTTGTCTACCGTACTACACCCACTGAACACCCTACTGCAAACGGGGGCACCATGGAAGTGGAGTGACGAATGTAAACGAGCTTTCCAGAAGAGCAAAGCATTGATCACATCTCATTTCAACCCAGCACTACCAATTCGGTTGGCGTGTGATGCATCACCCTATGGCATTGGAGCGGTGCTGTCGCACAAATTCCCGGACGGCTCGGAGAGGCCAGTAGCCTTTGCGTCTCGGTCACTAACCTCAGCCGAGCGTAACTACGCCCAGATTGACAGGGAGGCCCTCAGCCTAGTGTGGGGAGTGAAAAAGTTCAATCACTATCTGCACGGGCAGAAGTTCACCTTGCTGACTGACCACCAACCACTTGTCTCCATCTTTCATCCAAAGAAGGGCGTTCCGGTGATGACTGCGCAACGGCTACAAAGATGGTCCCTTTTTCTAGGGGCGCACCAATATGATATCGAGTATAAGGGCACAAAACAGCATGGAAACGCTGATGGGCTATCACGCCTGCCACTGCCTACTGCGGAGGAAGCACCAGCAGTGGATCCTGTCGAAATATTTCATTCGACTATAATTGAATGCTTGCCAGTAACTAACGCTGGCATAGAGAAGGAGACCCGAAATGACCCGACATTGTCTCGGGTATATGATTTGACGGTGAAGGGATGGCCAGCACATGGCGACTCACAGTTGCCAGCATTCTCATCCAGAAGAGAACAGCTGTCAGTATGCCAAGGGACCTTGATGTGTGGATCCCGAGTGGTAATTCCACCCAAGTTAAGGGAGAGAGTGCTCAATGAGCTTCACCAAGGTCATCTGGGAGGGGTGAAAATGAAATGCCTTGCTAGGGCTTATGTGTGGTGGCCGGGGATCGATCAGCAAATCGAGGACCTGACAAAGAGCTGCTCAGGATGCCAGAAGGTCCAAAATGGACCACCACATGCCCCTCTACACCCATGGGAGTGGCCCTCATCTCCATGGCAACGGGTGCATATTGATTTTGCTGGTCCATTCATGGACTCAATGTTTTTAATAGCCGTGGATGCGCACTCGAAATGGCCTGAGGTCATCAAAATGTCCTCCACCACCACGGAGAAAACTATTGCAGTCCTACGGACCATTTTTGCCAGGAACAGCTTGCCAGAGCAGATTTGCTCTGATAACGGACCACAGTTTGTGTCCGAAGAGTTTCGAAGATTTATAAAAAGGAATGGGGTCAGGCATTACACATCCGCCCCGTATCATCCAGCCACAAATGGATTGGCTGAGAGGTTCGTACAAACCTTTAAAAAAGCAGTAAAGGCCATGTGCGATGACGACATTCCACTGCAGCATAAGGTGGACAATTTCCTGTTAGCCTACAGAAATGCGACACATGCAGTCACCAACCAGGCCCCAGCCATGATGTTCTTTAACCGAAGGTTGAGATCTCGTCTGGATTTGCTCAGACCAAATGTACGAAGAGATGTTGAGAATAAGCAATTCCAGCACATCAATGAGAAGCCGACAAGGAGCTTCAATGTAGGGCAACCAGTCTTGGCCCGCGACTACCGAACAGAGAAATGGCAACCAGGAACGATATGCACACGGCAGGGGCCACTAATGTACACAGTGGATGTTGGGGAGAACATTGTGAGACGCCATGCTGACCAGATCCTAGAGTCACAGGAACGAGTCAACCCCATGTCTCGGCCATACATACCTGGTGAGGAACCCGACGTACAGGTCGCATCTACCTCAGAAACAATAGCATTGGAAGCTGATGAATCAACTGACGACAGGGTGTTAGAATCGCCTCCGCACCAAGAGCGAGACACTCGGGAAAGGCGTTATCCAGAAAGAATCAGGAAGCCTCCCCAAAGACTGAATTTATAAATAAACTATTTCCAGTTAATGTTGCATGTTAAAAGTGTTAATTGTAATTAGTTTGATATTTAATTGTTAAATGAGTGTTATGGTACTGTTAATCTAAAAGGGGAGGAATTGTAATGTACGTACCTTTAAGGGGGAGAACTACTTTTTACAGCTCCTGTATCCTGTAGTACCGACAGTGACCACACCTGTATATAAACCCTGAGTAGTGATCTGTACAGTCAGTTGCAGTTTGAACCCTCATTCAGTAAACACCTGTTGATTGTTCCCTGCAGTCTTTGTCTGATTATTGAAGGACACAACATTAATATACCCGGATCTAACAATACCAACCAGTCCATTACTTCCCTAAGAGCTACTTAAATAGTCAGTCTTCCCCACCCCCTTCACGGATACTTGATTTGCTCCTCAGTGCTAGTCAGTTTTTTTCCTAGTTCTCTGGGTTGGCATGCATGCGACTAGTTCTGGCCACAGCTTCTACTGAATGTTGTTACTTTGTTCCTGGATTAATTTATTGCAAAACCAGGAATTTTCACTTGCATAACAAAGTGACAACCTATGAGAAACAGCAGTGCCAGGTAGTAGCGGCAGCCAGGAACAGCAGCATATGTGCCGACCTGGAAAGCTAGCAAGGGCTCAGCAACAGTTTAAAAAAACTGGCACAACCTTAAAAATAAGCTGAGTTTAGGAACATCCTTGAATATATAGCTACAACATGTAGTTACACTGAAAGAGTGCAATGGGAGATGGACTTGTCATAAATTAAGTTGCAGGTATACCAAAGTTTCAGCACTTGTATAGTGGAAGATTGGGCCAAACATTGTGAGAATTTTCCTCTCATTTCTATCAGAGACAAATTTTGGACTATTGTGATTATGTATTGTCACTCAGTTTTAAAATTATATATATGGCTGTCACTGTGACACAAGAGCACTCTTCATCCCCCTCCCCAGTTCACAATGGCACTCTTCTCCATCTCCTTCTACGCCCTCAATTTACACCAGCACTCTTCTTCCCCTCCCATTTATTAGCACCGTCCCCCCGCAGTTCATGTTGGCATTCTCCCACCTTTCCCTAGTTCACACTAGCACTTTCATCCTCCTTGCTCCTCTTAATTCATTCTGGCACTCCCCCCCCCACCCCACCCAGTTCTCACTGGCACTTTTCCTCTCAGTGCTATGTGATTCCTACCTGCTACCATGTAGGAATTCTCACAATTATGTGACGCCTGGTCTCGCAAAGCTATTGGAAGAATTGCCATTTACAGCCACATTCCATCCCCTGGAGCAGCAGCAGCAGATCAAACAGGCAGTGGCCATTCCAAGAGATTTAAAAGTTCACGACTACACCAGACTAAGCCTCTGATGATACAGCGCATTAGCACAATAACACCATCCTGACTTGGACATATATCTTTGTTCCTTCATTGTTGCCGGGTCAAAATCTAAGAACGTCATACTTAACAGCACTGTGGGAGTACCATGAGTACCTTCACCATATGGATCCAGCGGTTCAAGAAGAAGGCCCACCACCACCTTCTCAAGGGAAACTATGGATGGTCAATGAATGCTGGCCTTGCGAACGATGCCCAGATCCAAATAATTCATTTGTTTTAATTAATGGCCTATGCCAAACAGTACACTTTCCTGCTGCACTATTCAAGTACCAGCTTCAAGAGACTTGGTTCTATTCCATTAATCATAAGCTAATTTAGGACTTTGTTGTGTTGACTGAAATTTGGCAGAACCTGATGACCAACTATGTAAAATAATTCCACGAGTTATATGGCTGGCAGGCATGTCCTGGAACAGATGTACTGCACAGGAGTATGATAAGACTATTGTTTGTGATCGTGGATTTCAGTTTTTTGCCACTGCACCTACCTACATTTTTGTTTTGCTTCTGGTCTGTCATTATTTGCTAAGCCACTTTAATGATGATCCTGACCATTAGGTTACTGCTAACATAACTAACTCATGTTAGTAGTCGAGCCACTGAATATTCTGTTAACAAATTAAATATTGAACATTTTCTTGACAGATACAGCAGAAGATTAATTTAGTCATGACTGGATCAACCCTCAGTCTTCCTAGCTTCGACTGGCTGCAGATGCATACCACATATACCAATCCATTTTAATGATTTTGCACAGTAATTTTATAAAAACACTCCAGTTCTCTCAAAAAAGGGAGGGGAAATACGTAAATAAAATTAAAATATGAAAGTAAACACTAAAGGGCACTCAGAACAGGAGTGGCCTAACAAAAGGTTATGCTATAAAGTACATGCTCATGTTCTAAACTTCAGGTGTACTATAGCACAGTTTACTTTCACAGTATATCATACATCCTTAAGACTTTACAAAGTTATAAAAAAGACTTGCATTTATATAGTGCCTTTAACGACCACCGGACATCCCACAGCCAATGAAGTCATTTTTGAAGTGTTGGCACTGTTGCAATGAACTCCTGTTCTGAGTGCCCTTTAGTGTTTACTTTCATATTTTAATTTAATTTAGCTATTTTCCCTCCCTTTTTTCAAAGAGCTGGAGTGTTTTTATAAAATTATACACAGCTCGATAACTCTCTACCTAATACCTTGGTTCTAGGCCAGGACTAATCCTCTTTTACATAAGAAATAGGAGCAGAAGTAGGTGATTTGGCCCCTCGAAACTGCTCCACCATTCAATAAGATCATGGCTGATCTTTTACCTCAACTCCACTTTCCTGCACTATCCCCGTATCCCTCGATTCCCTTAATATCCAAAAACCTATCGATCTCTGTCTTGAATATACTCAATGACTGAGCCTCCACAGCCCTCTGGGGTAGAGAATTCCAAAGATTCACCACCCTCTGAGTGAAGAAATTTCCCCTCATCTCAGTCCTAAATGGCCGACCCCTTATTCTGAGACTGTAACCCCTGGTTCTAGACTCCCCAGCCAGGGGAAGCATCCTCTCTGCATCTACCCTGTCAAGTCCTGTAAGAATTTTGTATGTTTCAATGAGATCACCTCACATTCTTCTAAACTCTAGAGAATATAGGCCTAGTCTACTCAATCTCTCCTCATAGGACAATCCCCCCATCCCAGAAATCAGTCTGGTAAACCTTAGTTGCACTCCCTCTATGGCAAGTATATCCTTCCATAAGTAAGGAGACCAAAACTGTACACAATACTCCAGGTGTGGTCTCACTAGGGCCCTATATAATTGCAGCAAGATGTCTTTACTCATACTCAAATCCTCTTGTAATAAAGGCCAACATACCATTTGCTTTCCTAATTGCTTGCTGTACCTGCATGTTAACTTTCAGTGATTTGTGTACAAGGACACCCAGGTCCCTCTGAACACCAACATTTCCCAATCTCTCACCATTTAAAAAATACTCTGCTTTTCTATTTTTCCTACCAAAGTGGATAACCTCACATTTCTCCACATTATATTCCATTTGCCATGTTCTTGCCCACTCACTTAGCTTGTCTATATCCCCTTGAAGCCTCTTTGCATCCTCCTCACAACTTACATTCCCACCCAGCTTTGTATCGTCAGCAAACTTAGATATATTACATTTGGTCCCCTCATCCAAATCATTGATGTAGATTGTGAATAGCTGAGGCCCAGCACTGATCCTTGCAGTACCCCACTAGTTACAGCCTGCCAACCCGAAAATGACCCGTTTATTCCTACTCTCTGTTTTCTGTCTGTTAACCAATCCTCAATCCATGCTAGTATATTACCACCAATCCCATGAACCGTAATTTTGTTTAATAACCTCTTGTGTGGCACCTTATCGAATGCCTTCTGAAAATCCAAATACGCCACATCCACTGGTTCCCCCTTATCTATTTTGCTAGTTACAACCTCAAAAAACTCTAACAGATTCGTCAAACATTATTTCCCTTTCATAAATCCGTGTTGACTCTGCCCAATCCTATTATTATTTTCTAAGTGCCCTGTTACCACGTCCTTAATAATAGATTCTAGGATTTCCCTACTACTGACATCAGGCTAACTGGTCTGTAGTTCCCTGTTTTTTCTCTTCCCTCCTTTCTTAAATAGCGGGGTTACATTTGCCACCTTCCAATCCATAGGAACATTTCTAGAATCAATGGAATTTTGGAAAATGACAACCAATGCATCCACTATCTCTATAGACACCTCAAAACCTCAGGATATAGGCCATCTGGTCCAGGGGATTTATCGGCTGTCAGTCCCATTAATTTCTCCAGTACTATTTTTTTACTAATACTAATTTCTTTCAGTTCCTCATTCTCGCCAGGCCCTTGGTTCTCCACTATTTCCGGGAAGTTTTTGCGTTTTCTTCCGTGAAGACAGACACAAAGGGCTGGATTTTGTGAATGGAGACGTGTTGGAGGCGGGACTGCTGCTTGCTTGGTTTCAGTCCCACCTCCATCAGCCTCTGGCCAACCCTGATTGAGCTTGTTAAGCCTGCCCGGCGGACTCAGCAGGCCAATTAGGGGGAAGTCAGTGACAGAGCACGTCAACGTATGACGTGT
Organism: Somniosus microcephalus; assembly: GCF_052327205.1. Classification (NCBI taxonomy): domain Eukaryota; kingdom Metazoa; phylum Chordata; class Chondrichthyes; order Squaliformes; family Somniosidae; genus Somniosus; species Somniosus microcephalus. Next base: position 81,245,011 of record NC_140993.1, on the reverse strand, counting down.
CAACTGTCAAGAATTTTTGAAAGAAGAAATGTCATCGTTTGACAGCTCTGTGAAGCTATCAAACACTGGCATTCTGTGTAGTTTGATGAGTCCTTGTGTTCAGGACTCATCAAACCTTTCTACTTTGTAGAAATCAGATGACTGTTGGATCGGAGGATCCAACAGCCAGTCTGTGATCTCTACAATGGAGATGTCGAGACTCCGGTGCCACAGCGGCTGAAGTCTGTAAGCAGAAACAAAGGTAAGTGAACATAGTTTGCTTTGTTTCGATTTAAGACCCTAGTTTCGGATTTAACTAAATCGCTTTCAAACTCAATATAAAATTCTATCACATTATGGTCACTCTCCCCTAAAGGCCCCTCTACTGCAAGATTATTAATTAACCCTTTCTCACTGCACAATACTAGATCTAAAATAGCCTGTTTCCTAACATACTGATCCAGAAAATTATCATGCAAAAATTCCATGAATTCATCCTCCACACTATTACTGCAAATTTGGTTTGCCCAGTCTATATGTAGATTAAAGTCCCCATGATTACTGTATTATCATGCAACTTTCAAGTCCACAAACTATACCATATTGTTGAAAGATGCTGTGAGCCATTACATTTCTCAGTACATCTTCCAACTTGGAAGGTTTGTAAAAAAGTTGTTCAGGTTAGTGTCGTGTATTGATTGTGAGTTTGACACCAGTCAATACGGTAATGTAATGTGCCTTGCATTATGGGAATTACCCGGGAAAGCAGCAGTCAGCCATTTTACCAATAAAGAGAACATCGTAGTTAGAAGCCTGTCTGCCTGGTTCTATGCTTGAATGCGTTTATACAACATTGGCGACGAGGATAACGAAAGGAATCATTTTAAATGGGTAGTTGCCCAAGTTTTAGTTAGCTAGGATGGAGAAGACCGGCATTCAAAATTATGCATGTTTCACCGAGCCAGCCACGTTGGGTCCAAGATGGACGAGGTGGTTAACGTCTTTTGAGCTTTATGCCAACAGCAAAGGACTCATTATCGACGATACCTCTACAGCTGCCACAAAGCAGAGGAGAAGAGCTCTACTTCTACACCGAGCAGGACCAGATGTCCAGGATATCTTTTTGACTCTACCGGACACAGGAGAACCAGCAGACTACACGGCGGCGATTAGTGCTTTGAATCACTACTTCGTGCCCCAGGTCAATGCAGCATTTGCTGGACAGACTTTTCATAAGTTGTCCCAGAAGACAGGCGAGACTGTGCAACAATTTGCTACTCGCTTGCGGCAGGCTGCTAAAGACTGTGCTTTTGAGGGGGATGCAGATAATCAAATAAGAGACGCTATCCTGAGTAGGTGCACATCAGCCTATGTGCGGAGGAAATTGCTAGAGGAAGGGTATGGTCTAACGCTCGCCCGCACGTTACAATTGGCCTCACAATGTGAAAACGTCGAGGAGCAGATGTCAGCCATGTCATGTACAGAGAAGGCGGAGACAGATACTGTTTGTCGTGTTACTCAAAAAAGAGGGTATTATGCGAAAAGCTCGACAGAGAAACCAAAGGGGTATGGCGATAGGAACAAAAGGAAATGTTACAGATGTGGACACACAGACCACATGGGCAGAGATCCGAAATGCCCAGCACGCAGACAACATGTCATAAGTGCAAGGGAAAGGATAATTTCTCCAAAGTATGCCGCACAAAGGGTACAAAGAAACACAGTTTCAACAATGTAGAGGAACAAAATGACTTTCCATTGGCTGTTACTGGAAATAATGTGACAGAGAGACTTACCTTTTGTGTGGGGGGGGAGTAAACCTGAGAATGTTAATTGATTCGGGTGCAACTAGTAATGTGATAGATGAGAATACATGGGAAGGATTAAAGTCAGAACACATTAAGTGTCAGTCACATGTCGCTAAGACAGAGAGAAAGTTATTCTCTTATGCTTCTAGCCGACCACTGTCAGTTAAAGGTGTATTCGCATGTGGGACTCAACCGTGGCTAACAAGGGAAATTAGGGATAGCATAAGATCCAAGGAGAGGACATTGGCTAGAAAAAGCAATAATCCTGAGGATTGGGAGCAGTTTAGGAGTCAACTAAGGAGGACAAAGGGATTAATTAAGAAAGGGAAAATAGAATATGAGAGTAAGCTAGCAAGGAACATAAAAACTGACTGTAAAAGCTTTTATAGATATGTGAAGAGAAAAAGATTGGTGAAGTCAAGCGTAGGTCCCTTACAGTCAGAATCAGGGGAATTTATAATGGGAAACAAGGAAATGGCAGACCAACTAAATACATACTTTGGTTCTGTCTTCACAAAGGAGGACACACATAACCTCCCAGAGATGCCGGGGAACATAGGGTCTAATGAGAGGGAGGAACTGAAAGAAATCAGTATTTGTAGGGAAATGGTGTTCGGAAAATTGATGGGACTGAAGGCCGATAAATCCCCAGGGCCTGATGGTCGACATCCCAGGGTACTTAAGGAAGCGGCCCTAGAAATAGTAGATGCATTGCTGGTCATCTTCCAGAACTCGATAGACTCTGGAACAGTACCCATGGATTGGAGGGTAGCTAATGTTACCCCACTATTCAAAAAAGGTGGTAGAGAAAAAGCAGGGAATTATAGACCGGTAAGCCTGACATCGGTAGTGGGGAAAATGCTAGAGTCTATTATAAAAGATGTAATAGCAGAGCACTTGGAAAGCAGTGACAGGATCGGACAAAGTCAACATGGATTTACAAAAGGTAAATCATGCTTGACTAATCTACTGGAATTTTTTGAGGATGTAACTGGTAAAATAGATAAGGGAGAACCAGTGGATGTGGTGTATTTGGACTTTCAGAAGGCTTTCGATAAGGTCCCACAAAAGAGATTAGCATGCAAAATTAAGGCACATGGGATTGGGGGCAAGGTATTGACTTGGATAGAGAACTGGTTGGCAGACAGAAAGCAAAGAGTTGGAATAAACGGGTCATTTTCCGAGTGGCAGGCAATGACTAGTGGGGTACCGCAAGGATCGGTCCTAGGACCCCAGCTGTTCACAATATATATTAATGATCTGGACGAGGGAATTGGATGTAATATCTCTAAATTTGCAGACGACACAAAGCTGGGTGGGAGGGTAAGCTGTGAGGAGGATGGCGTGAAACTCCAGTACGATTTGGACAGGTTGGGTGATTGGGCAGAAACATGGCAAATGCACTATAATGTGGATAAATGTGAGGTTATCCACTTTGGTGGCAAAAACAGGAAGGCAGATTATTATTTGAATGGCAATAGATTGGGAGAAGGGGAAGTGCAAAGAGACCTGGGTGTTATTGTACACTAGTCGCTGAAGGCAAGCATGCAGGTGCAGCAGGCGGTTAAGAAGGCAAATGGTATGTTGGCCTTCGTAGCAAGAGGGTTCGAGTACAGGAACAAGGATGTCTTACTGCAGTTGTACAGGGCCTTGGTGAGACCACACCTTGAGTACTGTGTGCAGTTTTGGTCACCTTACCTGAGGAAGGACGTTTTAGCCATGGAGGGAGTGCAGCGAAGATTCACCAGGCTGATACCTGGGATGGCAGGAATGACGTACGAGGAGAGATTGTGTCGATTGGGCTTATACTCACTGGAGTTTAGAAGATTGAGAGGGGATCTCATCGAAACCTATAAAATTCTGTCAGGTCTGGACAGGCTAGATGCAGAAAGGATGTTTCTGATGGCCGGGGAGTCCAGAACCAGGGGTCATAGTCTAAGGATAAGGGGTAAGCCATTTAGGACTGAAATGAGGAGGAATTTCTTCACCCAGAGAGAGTGGTGAACCTGTGGAATTCTCTGCCACAGAGGGCGGTGGAGGCCAGTTCATTAAATATATTCAAGAAAGAGTTGGATATATTTCTTGAGGCTAAAGGGATCAAGGGATATGGGGAGAAGGCAGGGACAGGGTACTGAATTTGGATGATCAGCCATGATCTCATTGAATGGCGGAGCAGGCTCGAAGGGCCGAATGGCCTACTCCTGCTCCTATCTTCTATGTTTCTATGTTACAATAGGTAAGAGAACTGAGCAGGCGGAGTTCATTGTGGTTAAAGGCCATGGAGAGCTGTTGCTAGGAAGGGAGACAGCCATGAAACTGGGAGTTTTAAAAATAGGCGCAGATGTCTCAGCTGTGGTAGATGCAAGACAGCTACTAGAACAGCGGTATCCAAAGGTGTTCCAGGGAGTAGGAAGGCTGAACACAAAACAGATCAGTTTGTATATCGACCCACAAGTGAAGCCTGTGGCCCAGCCACTCAGGCGTATACCATTCAACTTAAGGGGGGGGCAGTAGAGGCCAAAATAAAACAATTGAGGGACATGGACATTATCGAACCTGTAACTGGTCCCACCCCATGGGTAAATGCTGTGGTTATTGTACCAAAAGCAGATAAGGATGTAAGGTTATGCCTAGACATGAGACGAGCAAACCAGGCAATAGTGAGGGAACGATATCCAATCCCCACCGTTGATGAGATACTCCAGGGTATGAATGGCTCGACGGTGTTTAGTAAGCTAGGCCTGAAATGGGGTTATCACCAACTAGAACTGACCCGTGAGTCACGAGAAATCACAACGTTTGCAGTACATAACGGAGTATACAGGTACAAGAGGCTGATATTCAGTGTATCTTCAGCTAGTGAGCAATATCAGCACGAGATAGCTAATGCCTTAGCTGGAATAGAGGGTGTTGAAAACATCTCAGACGACATTATCGTGCATGCACACGACCAGGAAACGCACGACAGACGCCTGCACGCTGTCATGACCAGACTAATGGAAAGTGGACTGACACTAAACTCAGAGAAGTGCCAATTCAACATGGACCGATTGATTTTCATGGGAATCCTGTTGTCTGAAAAGGGCATCGGACCAACAGCAGAGAGAGTGCGAGCGGTGGCAGAAGCTCGGGAACCAGAGAATGCTACAGAGGTGAGGAGTTTCTTGGGACTCCTTGGGTACAGTAGCAGATTCATCCCGCAGTTTGCAACGCTATCAGAGCCACTGCGACGCCCGACGAGAAAAGACACACCATTTAAATTTGGATCACAACAGAAACAGTTATTCAGTGCACTCAAGGAAGAGTTGGCCAGAGCCGGCACTTTAGCATATTTTGATAAGGACGCACCAACCAAGGTGATAGCAGATGCCAGTCCTGTAGGTTTAGGCGCAGTACTAGTTCAGGACCAACAGGGACAAGAGGTGCCAATATGCTATGTAAGTCGTAGTTTAACAGATTGTGAGATGGGCTTGTGAGAGGCTGCATCCATATGTGTATGGCCGAAAATTTAACTTGGTAACTGACCATAAACCATTACAAGTGATATCAAATCAAATCAAATCAACTTTTATTGTCATTGTTAGTGCACAAGTGCAGTACAACGAAATGTAGGCTTGCGGCTCCAGAGAGTGTACATTTAGATTAAGACATTTAAACATTCAACATACATTTGGCTTGTAATACATTAACATAAACATAACCATGATAAAGTGCATTGGCAGATGTGCAGGCTTTAGAGTTTATTTGTGGAGTTCAGTAGGATGACAGACCTGGGAAAGAAGCTGTTTCTAAATCTGGTCGTACGGGTGCGAATGCATCTGTAGCGTCTCCCAGATGGCAGGAGGGCGAACAGACTGTGGCTGGGGTGGGTAGGGTCTTTGATGATGGACCGTGACCTCCGTAAACAGCGTTTCTGGTATATGTGCTCTATGGTCGGTAGCCGGGTGCCGGTAATGCGTTGGGCAGTTTTGACTACCCGCTTCAGGGCTTTCCGGTCATAGTAGCTACAGCTGCCATACCATACTGTGATACAGTTCGTCAGGATGCTCTCTATTGTGCAGCGGTAAAAGTTAGAGAGGATCAGGGGTGACAGGTTACATCCCTTCAGCCTCCTTAGGAAATATAGGCGCTGCTGGGCCTTCTTCACCAGAGAGAAGGTATTAAGGGACCAGGAGAGGTCTTCTGTGATGTGGACTCCGAGGAACTTAAAGCTGTCCACCCTTTCCACCACAGCCCCATTGATGTGGATGGGGGTGTGACTTCCGCCTTTAGACTTCCTGAAGTCCACAATGATTTCTTTGGTTTTCTTGATGTTAAGGGCCAGGTTGTTATCGGCGCACCACTTCACGAGATGCTGGACCTCCTCCCTGTAGGCTGACTCATCGTTGTTGGTGATCTGGCCTACTACCGTGGTATCATCCGCAAACTTGATGATGGTGTTGGAACCATGAACAGCCACACAGTCGTGGGTGAAGAGGGAGTAGAGGAGGGGGCTCAGCACACATCCTTGTGGGGCCCCCGTGTTCAGGGTCAGGGGGGGGGGGGGGGAGGTGTGGTTACCTAATTTGACAGACTGGGGTCTGTTTGTTAGGAAGTCCAGGGTCCAGTTGCAGAGGGAAGTGTTCAGGCCAAGAGTTTGGAGTTTGGTGGCCAGCTTGTTGGGGACAATAGTGTTGAATGCTGAGCTGTAGACTATGAACAGCATTCTGATGTAGGTCTCCTTACCATCTAAGTGATTCAGTGCCGAGTGTAGAGCAGTTGTGATTGCATCCTCCATTGATCTGTTTGCACGATAGGCAAACTGGTGTTGGTCAAACCCTGTGTTGTCAAACTCTAAACCCTGTGCCCGTATAGAGAGATGGGTACTTAGATTACAGCCGTACGATTTCAAGGTGATACACATTCCAGGCAAGCAAAACATTGCAGACCCACTGTCACGATTGCTGGGGAAGACAGCAAAACAGGAGAGACATTCTCATGGCTCAGATGAATACGTGAGATTTGTAGCTGTGAGTGCGACACCAAAAGCACTCACTACTAGAGAGGTGGAGGAAGCCTCTGCTACCGACCCAGAGCTGATTGAGGTACGGAAGGCAATCACAAACGGACATTTTGAGAACTGTAAAGCTTATGCAGCAATTGCAAACGAGCTGTGCATAGTGGGGTACCTAGTTCTTCGGGGAACACGCATCGTGCTACCCACAGTGTTACACGCACGAGCCCTGGTGTTAGCACATGAAGGACACTTGGGAATAGTTGGAACAAAGCAACATCTCAGAACCAAGGTTTGGTGGCCTGGCATGGACAAGGCAGCTGAAAAACACTGTAAAGCGTGCCACGGCTGTCAGATATTAGCCAGACCCGACCCACCTGAACCGTTGAGACCAACACCATTACCGGAGGGCCCCTGGCAGGATGTAGCTATAGACTTACTGGAAACCTTGCCATCCAACCACTCCCTTCTTGTGGTAGTTGATTATTATAGTCGCTACTATGAATACGACATCATGACCTCCACAACAACAGAGAAGGTTATTGATAGTCTAGAGTCAATCTTCAGCCGTCATGATTTGCCAATCACCTGCAAATCTGATAATGGTCCCCAATTCAGATCTGAATTATTCAAAGAATATTGTGAAAACAACGGGATCAAACACCTGAAAACGACAGCAAAATGGGCTCAGGCTAACGGAGAAGTCGAGCGCCAGAATGCATCGCTGATGAAGAGAATCAGAATTGCTCAGTCAGAAGGACTAGATTGGAAACGTGAACTTAGAAAATATGTGATTGTGTACAGGAGCATTGACCATGCCACGACAGGAAAGAGCCCGGCAGAGCTGCTCTTTAAACGGAAAATGAGGGGAAAGCTGCCAGACATCACAGAGTCGCGCGCAGACATGGAAGTACGTGACCGGGACGCAGAACAAAAAGGCAAGTCCAAACTGTACGTAGATGAACAGCGGAGAACACAATACTCAGAGGTGGAAGTTGGCGACACGGTGCTGGTACGGCAGGACAAAGTGGGCAAGTTCACCACTCCTTTTAATGCCACACCGCACAAAGTTTTGAGTAAAACAGGGAGTCAAGTAGTAGTAGAATCTCCAGACGGAGCACGCTACTCGAGAAACACTACGTTTGTGAAGAAATACAGAACCAATGGACCAAAGGAGACACTCCATGAGCAGGAGGAAACACAAGGGACTGAGGACAGTATAGTAGACCCTGACACACATACCACTGTGACACAGGCAATATCCACTGACACCAACATGTCAGACATACCCAATACAGCCAGACCTCAAAGGGTTAAAAGGAAACCCCAAAGACTGTCTGATTATGTCACAACATAAACTGTGCAAGAACTGCATGGGTGATGTTAAATGTTTAAACCTGGGAATTATTTAGTTGTGTGGTAAGACACAAGTTTGTAAAAAGTTTATAAACCAAATAAGTTATGCAGTGTTATTGTAAGCAACTGTTTGTAAACTGCAAGTTTGTTTCCAAGGAAAAGGGGGATGTCGTGTATTGATTGCGAGTTTGACACCAGTCAATACGGTAATGTAATGTGCGAGTTTAACACCAGTTAATACGGTAATGTAATGTGCATTGCATTATGGGAATTACCCGGGAAAGCAGCAGTCAGCCATTTTACCAATAAAGAGAACATCGTAGTTAGAAGCCTGTCTGCCTGGTTCTATGCTTGAATGCGTTCATACAAGTTAGCTTCCTCAATTTCACTGTAGGCCTCTCTCTCTCTCTACTCTCTACTGTGGTTCCTTCCTGCGTGCAGGGATCTATTCTGGTACTTTCTTTCCTCTGCCAGGCTTATTCTAATGGAACATCAAGCTTTTCTGTACTTGAACTACATTCAGGACTCGAGCTGCTCTTATGCACGCTCGCTGCTCTTATGCACTCTCTCACTCTCCTGCACTCAGCTTGAGTTGCCTCCCTACCTGTGCACTCATTTTTAGTGATTTGTGCACATGGACACCCTTTGCTCCTCCACAGTTTCCAGTCTCTCACCATTAGGAAAAGGCTGAGCCAATCAAACCAATTCAAAGGCAGAATTGGAGGCTAGCACAAGCAGACATTACAGTCTTACACAGTTGGTTACTTGTGAACTTGAGGCAGAAAAGTATTAAGTTAAGCTAATAACTTCGGACAGTCAGCTATAGTTGTGTTAATTAGTGTGATGGGCCTTCAATAACCACAAAACTAGAAGTTATAGACTTAAACAAGTTGGCTTTTAATCACTAAGATCAGAGCTAACATCTCAACACGCCGACTGGTTCACAGGAATGAGTCATACAGATCCTGGGATCTTTATGTAAGAGAAGTCAGGGGCGGAGCCAAGAGCCAAGACCTGGAACCTCCCAGGTTAGTCGGGAAAGAGGAAGTGAAACTATACACAGTGGGGGAGGGTAATATACATGAATGCAAAATGAATACAGGATCAAGACAAACAGATTTCATTACATAGTGTTTATCTGAAAAAAGGTGACGGGAAGAGAGAGAATATGAAAATCTTACATCTACATCAATTTCATGTCTGCTTTTTCAATTATGAAATCCTACATTCACATTTACAATAGAAAACACCAGCATAAACCTGTCCCTCTAATTGTAAATCTAACCACTGGGTTCCCATGATTCTTTCAAAATATTTTCTGAAAATGTATTTCAACTGCCATTTGTTCCTCAATAACTGAAATTAAATGCAAAATAAAAGTTTAACCAACACAATAAAAATGTTTTGCAATATAATTGACTTTATCAATTGAATTGTCTTTTTTGTCTCTTAATGTTTTCATTCAAGTTTTTATTTGCTGGCCTCTGCCTCTCCCACAACCCTGGGCTTGAACTAGATATTTTTGTCCAGAACTGTGACGTTGTGAGCTGAATTTCGGATTGTGCAGCCAGGCCATGTGCAGTTACCTCAGTGTTGTTCATTCAGCTCTACTGGGGCCTATTCTTCCCCTTTAGCTTCTAGCAGTTATTGCCCCCAAAAAATTGCAAAATTATTTGAAGAAAAGTTAGAGGACAAATTTCAAAGTTTTACTGAGGTAAAGTTCATAACTTTTTTTAAATAAAGAGAGGCTGTGTGTGGGGAAAAGAATTGCAGAGTTCTGACTGTATACCTGTTGTAGCCTTTACTTTTTGCTCCATAAATCTTAGAAAGTGCAAGAGACAGAGACACGAGGGTTGGAAAGAAGGCGACAGCAGGTTGAGGGGGAGAAAGCGTCTTGCTCTTCATGAGCAGTTGAATTTTGAAACTAGCTAATTACCTCACCTGTTGTTGACAATTACAAAATGTCAATGCTAATTGCTTACATCTGTCAATAGGAGGAATGAGACAGACAGAAAGAAAGACTCAATAAGAGATTTTCTTACCCTAATTTGGTTTCATTTCTTAACAAAAAGTTACATTTTGAAAGCAAACAAAACCAGTTTGTGGTAAACAAAGAGGAAGATAGGGTAGAAGGGAGAGTCGAGGAGGAAACTGGGTGAGAGAGTGAGAGGTCTCTGGCCTCTCTCCACCAACCTTTGGAGAAAGTGATAGGAAGGGGAATGGAAAGTTGAAGTGGTAGGGGACACAATGGAATGGGAGGAAAACTGAGTCATTGGGGGAGATAGTAAGGGAGATGCTAAGGGCCATATTTCCCCGGCAATCCCCAACCTAAATTCAGCCTACAGCTATTGGAGTCCTCTTTCCACTACACTATATCACCCACCGCCTCCCGCCTGAAAGCAAAGAAAGACACAGAAAAGCAAAAAAAAAAGAAAATAGACAAAACCAGAGGAGAGAGAGAGAGAAAAAGCAACACAGACACAGGAAAGAGAGTGACCATATTCTTAGACTTACTATGCGCAACACCATATGAGGTCAACTAGCATACATAGGAATAAGAGTAGGCCATTCAGCCCCTTCACCCTATTCCGCATTTCAATCAGTATGGCTGATTTGTATATTAACTTCATCTACCCACCATAGTTCCGTAACACTTAATACCCTTGCCTAACAAAAATCTATTAATCTACTTCTGAAATTTTCAATCGCCCTAGCCACAACAGCTTTTTGTGGGAAGAGTGTTCCAGATTTGCACTGGAAGAAGTGCTTCTTGACGTCACCCCTGAACAGCCTAGCTCTAATTTGAAGGTGATGCCCCCTTGTTCTGGATTCCCCCACCAGAGGACATCGTTTCTCTCTATCTACCCTATCAAGTCCTTTGATCATCTTAAGCACCTGAATTGGGTCACCCCTTAATCTTCTAGACTCAAGGGAATACGAGCCTAGTCTATGCAGCCTGTGCTCATAATTTAACCCTTTTAGCCCAGGTATCATTCTGGCGAATCTGTGCTACACCCCCTCTAAGGCCAACATATCCTTCCTGAGGTGCACTGCCCAGAACGGAACGCAGTACTCTAAATGGGGTCTAACCGGAGCTTTACATAACTAACATAATTTCTACCCCTTTGTATTCCAGCCCCCTTGAGATAAGGGCCAACATTCCACTGGCCTTAATTACTTTGTGCACCTGTCCACTAGCTTTTAGTGATTTCTGTACCTGGACCCCTAAATCTCGCTGCTCCTCCACAGTTCCCAGCTTCTCGCATTTAGAAAATATTCTAATCAATCTTTCTTAGGTCCAAAGTTGGTAACCTCATATTTCCCCACATTTAACTCCATCTGCCACAGTTTTGGCCACTCTCTTAATCAATTTTTATTAAATACGATTTAACATGAAAAATAAAGTGCAGCTTTTATAAATTTTTTTATTTTCAAAGGATATTTCTGTGGTATGCCAAGTTGTCTTAGGGACCTATTTTCTTCAAGACTCATTACAATCTCTTTTTTGAGATATAAAGAGGATGTTCCTGCTGTGTATATATTAACTGACTTTAAGCATTCATGCCACTTAATGTGTGGGATTGCCAGGATTTGGAAGTAAAACAGTGAGTGGGATTGAAGTGGTGATTTTTTTTAAATTACATATTTAAGATATTACTACAATATGTGTCTTGTGGTCCATTCCAGGATCAGTCATGGGGAGCTGAGATTTTTTTTATTCATTCATGGGATCTGGGCGTCGCTGGCAAGGCCAGCATTTATTACCCTTCCCTAAATGCCCTTGAGAAGGTGGTGGTGAGCCGACTTCTTGAACTGCTGCAGTCCGTGCGGTGAAGGTATCCCCACAGTGCTGAAGGATCGGCGACATACTTCCAAGTCAGGATGGTGTGTGACTTGGAGGGGAACCTGGAGGTGATGGTGTTCCCATGCGCCTGCTGTCCTTGTCCTTCTAGGTGGTAAAGGTTTGGGAGGTGCTGCCGAAGAAGCCTTGGCGAGTTGCTGCAGTGCATCTTGTAGATGATACACACTACAGCCACGGTACGCCGGTGGTGGAGGGAGTGAATGTTTAAGATGGTCGACGGAGTGCCAATCAAGCGGACTGGTTTATCTGAATGGTGTTGAGCTTCTTGAGTGTTGTTGGAGCTGCACTCATCCAGGCAAGTGGAGAATATTCCATACTTGTGCTTTGTAGATGGTGGAAAGGTTTTGGGGAGTCAGGAGCTGAGACACTCGCCGCAGAATACCTAACCTCTGACCTGCTCTTGTTGCCACAGTATTTATGTGGCTGGTCCAGTTAAGTTTCTGGTTAATGGTGACCCCCCAGGATGTTGATGGTGGAGGATTCGGCAATGGTAATACCGTTGAATGCCAAGGAGGTGTGGTTAGACTCTCGCTTGTTGGAGATAGTCATTGCCTGGCACTCTGTGGCGTAAATGTTACCTGCCACTTATCAGCCCAAGCCTAAATGTCGTCCAGGTCTTGTTGCATGCGGGCATGGACTGTTTCATTTTCTGAGGAGTTGCCAATGGCATTGAACACTGCAGTCATCAGCGTACATCCCTATTTCCAACCTTATGTTGGAGGAAAGGTCATTGATGAAGCAGCTGAAGATGGTTGGGCCTAGGACACTGCCCTGAGGAACTCCTGCAGCAATGTACTGGGGCTGTGATGATTGACCTCCAACGACCACAACCATCTTCCTTTGTGCTAGGTATGACTCCAGCCAGTGGAGAGTTTGCCCCCGAATCCCATTGACTTCAGTTTTACTAGGGCTCCTTGATGCCACACTCGGTCAAATGCTGACTTGATGTCAAGGGCAGTCACTCTCACTTCATCTCTGGAATTTAGCTCCTTTGTCCATGTTTGGACCAAGGCTGTAATGAGGTCTGGAGCTGAGTGGTCCTGGTGGAACCCAAACTGGGCATCAATGAGCAGGAAGTGCCGCTTGATAGCACTGTCGACGACACCTTCCATCACTTTGCTGATGATTGAGAGTAGATTGAAGGGGCAGTAATTGGCTGGATTGGATTTGTCCTGCTTTTTGTGGACAGATATACCTGGGCAGTTTTCCACATTGTCGGATAGATGCCAGTGTTGTAGCTGTACTGGAACAGTTTGGCTAGAGGAGCGGCTAGTTCTGGAGCACAAGTCTTCAGCACAACAGCCGGGATGTTGTCGGGGCCCTCAGCCTTTGCTGTATCCAGTGCGCTCAGCCGTTTCTTGATATCACATGGAGTGAATTGAATTGGCTGAAGACTGGCTTCTGTGATGGTGGGGACCGCAGGAGGAGGCCGATATGGATCATCCACTCGGCACTTCTGGCTGAAGATGGTTGCAAATGCTACAGCCTTGTCTTTTGCACTCACATGCTGGCTCCACCATCATTGAGGATGGGGATATTCATGAAGCCTCCTCCTCCCGTTAGTTGTTTAATGGTCCACCACCATCACGACTGGATGTGGCAGGACTGCAGAGCTTTGATCTGATTCGTTGATTGTGGGATCGCTGAGCTCTGTCTATAGCATGCTACTTCCGCTTTTTAGCATGCATATAGTCCTGTGTTGCAGCTTCCCCAGGTTGACACCGCATTTTTAGGTATGCCTGGTGCTGCTCCTGGCATGCTCTTCTACACTCCTTATTGAACCAGGGTTGGTCCCCTGGCTTGATGGTAATGGTAGAGTGAGGGATATGCCAGGCCATGAGGTTACAGATTGTGGTGGAATACAATTCTGCTGCTGTTGATGGCCCACAGCGCCTCGTGGATGCCTAGATTTGAGCTGCTAGATCTGTTCTGAATCCATCCCATTTAGCACAGTGGTAGTGCCACACAACACGATGGAGGGTGTCCTCAGTGTGAAGACGGGACTTTGGCCTAGAAATTCAGTGGCCTGCGCCACCAGTTTGCGCCCAAAGAGGGCTTTTGCGCCACTGTGCAAACCTACCGCGATATTTAGCGAGGCGCTAATGGCGGCGTTAGCCAGTAGCGCTGCGCCGCCACCGATGGCGTCATCGGTGTGCGCAGCGCCCCGCTATCGCCCCGCTGGCCATATTTGGTCGCTGCCGCCTCCCCCGCGCCGGCCGCAAACAGCGACCGGTACACGGGGCCTACCTGTGCCGGTAGTGGGGCGAGTTAAGGTGGAGGTGCGGCCGGCCGCTTTTTCGGCGGCCGCCTGCCCGCACCTCCGTCCCCGGCCTCCTACACACCACCCCCCCCCGCGGCATTGCCGGCTGTTTCCAGAGAGCCCGGCACTTCTCCTTGGTGCCGGGCTCATTTGCCGGCACTCGCGAGCGGGGATCGCGCTGTTGCAGGCACCTCCCCCTTAAGAGTGAGAGGAAGGCCTGCAGTACTGCAGGCTGCCGTGCCGCAGCGGGTGGCGCTGCGGCACTTTGCACGCCGATATTCAGTTTCAGCGCCCCAAGCGGGGCGCCGAAACCCTTGTTTAGCGGCCGGCTTCCACTTGGGGCGCTGAAACTGAATATCCCACTGGCGCAAGTGGCTCCGCGCGCAGCGGTAATTCCGGCGCCCAGGCGAGCTGGGCGCCCCTAACTGAATTTCTAGGCCTTTGTCTCCACAATGACTGTGCAGTGGTCACTGCTACCACTGCTGTCATGGGCAGAAGCATCTGCAACAGGTAGATTGGTGAGGATGAGGTCAAGTAGGTATTTCCCTCGGGTTGGTTCTCTCACCATCTGTCGCAGGTCCAGACCGGCAGTTATGTCCTTCAGGACTCAGCCAGCTCGGTCAGTAGTGGTGCTACCAAGCCACTCTTGGTGATGGACACTGAAGTCCCCCACAGATTACATTCTGTGTCCTTGCTACTCTCAATGCTTCTTCCAAGTGGTGTTCAACATGGAGGAGTACTGATTCATCAGCTGAGGGAGGGCGGTTGGTGGTAATCAGCAGGAGGTTTCCTTGCCCATGCTTGACCTGAAGCCATGAGATTTCATGTGGTCCGCAGTCAATGTTGAGGACTCCCAGGGCCACTCCTTCCCGACTGCGCCGCCACCCTTGGTGGGTCTGTCCTGTCAGTGGGACAGGACATACCCAGGGATAGTGATGGAGGAGTTTGGGACATTGGCTGAAAGGTATGATTCTGAGTATGACTAGTCTGTGGGACAGCTCTCCCAATTTTGGCACAAGTCCCCAGATGTTGGTGAGGAGGATTTTGCAGGGTCGACTGGGCTGGGTGTGCCGTTGTCGTGTCTGTAGCCGGTGCCGAGGTCGATGCCGGGTGGTCTGTCTGGTTTTATTCTTATCATTGTTTTTCATAGCGGTATGGTAGGCCATTTCAGAGGGCAGTTAAGAGTCAACCACATTACTGTGGGTCTGGAGTCACATCGGCCAGACCAGGTAAGGACGGCAGATTTCCTTCCTAAAAAGACATTAGTGACCCAGATGTGTTTTTACGACAATCCGATAGTTTTATGGTCACCATTACTGATACTAGCTTTTTATTCCAGATTTATTTAACTGAATTAAAATTCCCCAGCTGCCGTGGTAGGATTTGAACTCACGTCTCTGGATCATTAGTCCAGGCCTCTGATTTACTAGTCTAGTAACATAACCACTATGCTACCATTTCCTCTAGTTTTATTATAATTTACATGCAAGTGCAACATCTGTTAAGTTAAGTAACTTTGAAAGCTGACCAACCTCCTAGATGAGGACATGTCAATCCAAGTGGACTGTGGTAAGCCTTTCCAACTTCCAAAAGGTTTTTTATAAAGTTCCATATGAAAGGGTATTAATTAAGCTCAAAGCTGTGGGGAATGATTATGATGCTGGCTGAAGATTAGGGTACAGGTACTCATTAGAGGAGTTATATCAGAATTTTGGGGGGGTACAGAGTGGGGTACCTCAAGGCTCAGTGATTACAAAATGAATTGGACGAGACAGACGACATGAATGGTGTTGAAAAGCCAAGGATGAAGCTGAAAGAAACCCAAGAGTTCTAGTAGATTCAATGCTAAATATATCTAACCAATGCAGAGTAGTAATCAACAAAACCAATAGAATGTCTAAATACTAAGCCAAAACAGTAGAATATAAGTCAGAGGAGGTAATGATCAAACTTTATAGTGCGCTGGTTAGACCGCATCTTGAATACTGCATCCAGTTCTAGTCATGAGGAAATGAGAAATATTCAAGCGCTGGAGGCAGTGCACAGAAGAACTACTAAACTGATCCCCAATGTCACTAAAGTTGAGACCATTCGGTCAGCTGCTTCTCCACCTCTCATCTCTTTCATTAAGACCCTCAACCAAGCCGTTGCTCACCACTCCTAACATCTCCGTCGCGACATTAAATTTTGCCTTATGTCTCTTTGATATGGCTTGGGACATTTTTGTTATGTTAACGGCGCTATATAAATGCAAGTAATTGTTGTCGTTAAGGATCTGAGCAACAAGGAAATGCTGGAGAAACAAGAGCTTGAGTCTACAAAGGTGTGTGAAGGGTGATTTAGAAGTAATTTCTTTACCGAGTGTGGTGAAAATGTGGAACTCGCTGCCAGATGGAGTGGTTGAGGCGGATAGCATAAATGAGAAGGGAACAGAGGGATACAGGGGCAGGGTGTGAATTCGAGTGGGAGGAGGCTCCAGTGAAATGTAAACATTAGTTGGGCCGAATGCCCTGTTTCTATGCTGTAGATTCTATGTTGTAATCCTCACTTCTGAGGCACATGATTGAACATCACGTGATCAAATCTCCAGGAATATGTTGGAATTGGAACATAGATGGCAACCCTCGTGCCTGCACTTCTAAGTAACGCATTGTGCAAAATGATTTCAAACGTTTGATATACTATATATGCAAGTTCGCTCTTTTTTAGATTGACAAGCATGCAGATAAAAGAATGCAGTTCTAATTAGTATATCATGTACCTGTGGTATTTGAAACCAAATGATTTGCTAAAGAATGACTGCACGTTTTACCACTATACGCCCCCCACCGTCCTAAAACACCTAACTTGGTATAATTAAATGCTTCTCATTGCACATCAGTAACGCAACAAACTTGGCGAACTCCACTCATTAAATAAACAAAAAATTGTCAACGTTGCTTCCGAGTCAACCAGCCCAAATTGACGTTAGAGCCAGCCAATGAAAAACTAACATGTGCCCACAGCGTCCAACCAGCTGCAAGCAGCATCGCGGGGCCGGGCTCCTTCTGTCCCGCCCCTTTCGCCTAAGGATTCGTGTAAATAAACCCGAGTGAAAATAATATTGCCTTCGCAGGAATAGGGATTGCATCGCAGGCGGCAAATAGCAGGCGACCTGTGTGTTTGATTCCGTTTTTCGGCGTTGAATAAAATAAGTGAAGTCAAACAGTACCCGTTCCCGCACAGAGACTGCTCCTTCCTCCGCCGCTCCAGAACCTTGCCCAGATACGCCTCGCGCTCGCATTTCCGGTCTGAGCACCGCACCATGCCTACAAAGGAGAGGTAACCACGCCTGGCAGGGCAATTCCCACATCTGTCTATTGTAGGCAGACTGCCCTCATTTCTGTAGAATGTAACTCATTTAAAAAAAAACATACATGAAGAATTTACAGAAAAGATTTAAGAGAATGGTTCCAGGGATGAGGGACTTCAGTTACGTGGATAGACTGAAGAAGCAGGAGTTTTCTCCTTACAGCAGAGAAGGTTGAGAGGAGATTTGATAAAGGTGTTCAAAATCATGAGCGATCTAGACAGAGTAGATAGAGAGAAACTGACCCTGTTGGCGAAAGGGTTGAGAACCAGAGGACATTTGCAGAAGAACCAAAGGCGACATGAGGAAAAACTTTTTTACACAGCGAGTGGTTAGGATCTGGAATGCATTGCTTGAAAGGGTGGTGGGAGCAGATTCAATCATGGCTTTCAAAAGGGAATTGGATAAGTACCTGAAGGGAAAAAATTTGCAGAGCTACGGGGAAAGAGCGGGGAAGCGGGACTAGCTGAAGTGCTCGTGCAGAGAGCTGGCATAGGCTCAACAGCCAACTGGCCTCCTGCGCTGTACCTATTCTATGATTCTATAACCTTCAAAGGCAGTTAATAATCACTGCTCGTGTTTGCCAATCATGGGCTGTATTTTCTGATTCCCTACGGGTGTGTACGAGCTGTCTACACACCCGTGGGGGCCTCGCAAGTGTCGGTTTCAGGCATACAAAGCGCATGCGCTGAAAACCGGCATCCTCTTGACAGATCAGCTGCATGCGCAAGAAAGGTAGCCCTACCGGCTCAGATTTTTGATGATTTTTCAACTGCTTGAGTTCAGGTATGTCCGAAACAGCTGCGACCAGTAAAAGCAGGTGTACAGCCTGCATTCTACCAGAAGAAGCTGCAGGAAGAAGACATTTTTCAGCAGGGGGTTTGGAAACGGAACATTTTTAACTGTGAAAGTGAGCAAAGTTCTTGGTAGAAAGCCTGATGTAAGTTTTTAACAACTTTAATTTGTTAAATACTTTATTGGTTTTGGATTTTGTTTTGAGGAGTGTAGTTAATTTAAAGAGCAACTCTCACTGTGTGCAAGGTAAGCATTCTATTGAATTAGATTTCATTTTTTAAAATGTGAATATGACTGTTTTAAAAAATAATTTATTTCATATTTACTAATGTTTTAAATAATTATGCCAGAATATATGGATTAGTTAGTTATATGTTAACTTTTCTATGCCCTTTAAAAATTGTACGTATGACTTTGTGAAAATGTTAAAGTTCTTAGAAAATCATCTCGGGCCGTGATATTCATCAGGCGGGTATGACGTGTGCCTGATCCGAAACCGCACGTTTCCCACCATAGCCCGACGTGAATTGCTAGCCACTCACTTTATTAAAATTACTTTTGCAACTCTTTCCATATTTCCCTTACAAGTACTTCATCTGTTTAAAGAGGAAGCCTGTGAGGGAGAAACATGCCCTTTGACGATGTTGCCCTGATCCCCGGTGTGATTCTGCATCATAGATTGAAAACACCAGGGAACAACAAAGAAGACTGAGGAACCATCACCATCTCCTGATCAGGAGGAACTACTATCACCCCAGAGAGTGTACAGGGGAAGGCTGTCGTTTGAGATGCTGTCGGGTGAGTTGTGTGTGAGGAGGCTGCGCTTCACTATAGAGGCAATCGGCCGACTGATATGTTAAAGGACGACCTTCAAACACGCTCGAAAACCCACATTGCCTTGTCAGTGAACACGAAGGTAACCACAGCATTGAACTTCTTTGCAACTGGGTCATTTCAGGCAGGCACCGGTGACATTTCGAACATCTCCCAGAGTGCTGCGAGGGCCTGCATTCACCAGGTCACAGATGACATTTTCCGTAGGGCTTCAGAGTTCATAGACTGACTTGTCCACTCGGCATCAAAGGGAGAGGCCCTTACATTTTATAGCATTGCTGGATTTCCCAAAGTGATTGGGGCTGTCGATGAAACCCATGTTGCATTGAAGGCACCAATTGATGCACCTGTGACATACATCAACAGGAAGAGGTATCATTCATTAAATGTTATGATAGTCTGTGATGCGCAACTCAGGATCCTAAACGTGAATGCAGATCACCGGGGAAGTGCTCATGACTCCTTCCTCCTCCGTAACTCGGACTTATATGGCACCCTCAGCACATTGCCTCCAGGATCCGCATGGATATTGGGCGACAAGGGCTACCCGCTAAAACCATGGCTGATGACTCCCTACCTCAAGACCAATAATGAGGCTCAGGAGAGGTACAACCAAGCACACGTGTCCACACGACAAGTGATGACGAGGACAATCGGGGTTCTGAAATCACGCTTCCGGTGCCTGGACAGGTCAGGGGGACCTTGCAGTATTCTCCTCTGAAAGTGGCAAGGATTGTGGTGGCCTGTTGTGCTTTGCATAACTTTGCCCTTCGGGATGGACTGACCCTTAACACTGCAGAGGAGCTCAATGCTGAAATGGAGGACATGGACGATGCCAATGTGCCTGAGGCCAGGCCTGACACAGAGGAGCCAAGTGCTGCCGAGAGCATGGCTGCTCGGGAACTGCTAGTAGCCAACACCTTCACCAGGTGATGATAGTGTCGCCTTGTACCTCCCCCTCCCCCAGCAAGGCAAAGAAAGGAACAGACACAATTTAAAGTGAAACAGTGAACTTTTATTGCAGCATCAAAGATTTTTTGATGTTCTTAGTTTTTAACTTTTAAATGTTGCCTAGCTATTTTCTACTTTGCAAACATTTGCAAAGATAATTTTTTGGATAAAATTTGTAAACAGTTTAAAGTGACTTTTTTGGTTTCTCAGTGCAATAAAGACATTCAAGATGGAAACTAGCTATTTTCTCATTTTCAAATAGTTGTAATGTTGAATTTTTTTGCAAATAAAAAAGTTGAAATTTTTTTCAAAGTGACTAAAGGCTGTACTTTTTAAACGAAACTTTCAGTCACAAATACATATTTCAATTAAAAAAAGCAACCACAACATTTAACATTTAAATAAAACAAAACATTAAAGAATTGAACGATTTGCCCCCTCGCATCTGTGCCTGAGGGTTAAAGGAGGTGGATTGTGCAAAAAGTGAGAACCTACTGTCTCCTGCGCTTTCCCCTTCCCCGTGACCAGAGCCCTCTGCTGCCAAGTGAAAGGCCCCTGTGTGCCATCTCTTGCCCTTCAGCAATTGGCTCTTAACAGGGCTGCTGCTGCTGAAAGGCAACGTTTGCTTGCATCAGAATTGGCGTAGCTGCTGTCTCGTGGGCCTGCACTGTGTCTGCGCTGGGAGCAGGCAAGGGCAGTTCTGCAGGAGTCAAAGTAATGGCAGCAGAAACTGTTTTAAGCAACTGCAAGAGTTGAACAAGAGACTTGTTTATCTGACCAAGCGCCATAGTAACATCATTAATTGCCTGTCTGATAGAGGCAAGAGAGTCAACTTTCTTCCCATGAAGGGTACACTTTTACCTCAACTCTTCAACCTGTTGCACCTGAGCTTCAATGTCATTCCGTTGCATTGAACGTCTTGCTGCTTCTCCCACCTGCTCTGCAGTATCAGGTTGGTGTCTGGCTATGGAACGACAGTCATCTGTGCCTGGCACAGAGCCAGAGGGGCCAGGAGATGGAGAGGTGTTGTGCAGCCACCCAAGGTCCATACCCTCCCCTTCCACTAGCTGACACAGCGCAAATTCCTCCTCCTCCACCTCACTTACTGCTCCCACTGCATCTGTAACCCCTTCCCCAATGCCCTCTGTGGCCGCAGACTCAACGCACTGTTCATCCCGTGTGTGAGAAGGAAGCTGTGGGAAGGAAACCGTAAACGTTTACAAAGGTGAAGCACGATCTGCCACATCACAGAAGCTGATATTCAACACACACCTATCAGTTTTAAACATATAGCTGGGCAGACCAACTCACCTTTCCTTACCCCAATGTCTGATTGGGCACCAGGCACTGAACAGCCACTACTGATTCCAAGCAATTGCATGACCATTTCCTCTTGCTCCGATAACTCCCTCAGAGTGGCAACACCACCACCTGTCAGGGCACATTCTCTGGCGTTGTTAACAATTTTACTCTAAAATGAAAACAGAAAATAAAATGAAACTTCAGTTTTTCCTGCAGAGACCACGTACCTGCCTTTGAGAGAGGGCCACATGCTGCTTTGGAGACAGGGTTTTTTTCACTATTTGCAATTTCAGAACTCAAAGCTGTGGAGTAAAGATAAGAAGACAATGGATGACCCGGAGCTAACCCCAAAGCCATAAAATTTTATGACAAGCTCAGATGCCTGAATAATGAAGTCACTTTAGAACACCCATGCATATAAGAATTTTTTTTAAACAGTTCCGTTAAATTTAAACAAATGTTACACTTGACATTTTTAGTAACTGTACAAACCTTGGCAGATCGCATCAAATCATTACATTTTTTGCGACATTGTTCCGCTGTCCATGAAATGGTGGAGTTTGCGCTGACAGCCTGGGAAACTTATGTCCAAGCTGTTGTTAAGTCTGTGTGTTACAGTGAGAATTACTACACAGACCACAAGAGTAAATTCAACAGGTCTTTACTGGTTGGAGGTCCTCTTTTTATTTGAACCAAAATTTAAAATTTAAACCAGATCAACTGTAAATAAACAAAAGTTCAACTAAACCTTAATAAATCAAATTAAAATTCAGTGTTCCAAATTGACGATGCACTCCAGCCCCCGCGGCGCCCAACGGTCGCGGAAATACTCAAGCGTACCAGCGGACACCGCGTGCTCCATCTCCAGGGCTACCCGGCCGCGAACATGGCCGCGGAAGAGAGGCAGGCAATCCGGCTGGATGACCCCCTCGATCGCCCGCTGCCTGGACCAATTGATTGCTCTTTTAGCCAGGCCCAGGAGCAGGCCCACAAGGAGGTCCTCCAGCCTACAGCTCCCCTCCGCACCGGGTGACCGTAGATCAAGAGCGTGGGACTGAAGTGCAACCAAAAATCGAGGAGCAGCCGCTTTAAGTAGTGAAAGAGGGGCTGCAACCTCTCACACTCCATATAAACGTGGAAAACGGACTCCTCCAGGCCGCAAAAAACACAGGCGGCCTGGGAGTCCGTGAACCTACTTAAAACCTTATTGCACGGGACCGCTCCGTGCAACACCCTCCAGGCCAAGTCCCCGATGGAACAAGGGAGGACTCCTGCGTAGAGAGCCCTCCATTGGGGACCTCCGCCACCGCCAGTCGGCAAAACGCCACGCCAAGGCGTGTCTGGACGGCAGACGAAGATGGCAAAGTGGAGAGTGTGCAGGAGCAGCCCGTACAGGAAACCCCTCCGCGCGGAATGAAAAGGCACGGAGGGTATTTCCTCGAGACGGCTCAAGTTGTGAGGCGCCGGCTCCCGAGGGGAGTTTCGGGGCCGGGCGCCAATAAGGAATTCCGTCCGGACGGGGGTAAGCTCGGACGGGATCGCCCCACGTGCTTGAGCCGCCTCGATACACCTAGTGGAATCGGGGCCCAGTGCCACTTTCACCGATTCGATGGCTTCGGCCGCGAGCCGGACGTTGGCCCAGGACAGGCGCCACACCAGCTCCTCCGGCGCCATCCAGCCCGCTCCTCCGACATCGAGCAGGTCCCCGACTCTGGTCACACCGCCAGCCACAGCCCCACCCTCCGCCAGCCGCCCGAACCCACATTCACGGAGGTGCGGATTCCTGAGCAGCGGCTCCCGAAGGAGAGCCCACTTTCACAAACAGGAGCTGCGTGTCATAATTGAGGCCGTGCAGCTGGCGGAAGAAAAACGTCGCCAGCGCACACCATCTCGGAGGATTCTCTACGTACAGGTATCTCTGCAGCGTCTGAAGATGGAAAGTCGCCGCCTGGGTGCGAAGGCACACCAGCGCCTGACCGCCCTCCCTAAGCGGGAGACACAGAACCGCAGCAGAGACCCAGTGCTTCCTTTTGTCCCAGAAGAAGTCGATGAGCTTCTTCTGTATCTTGGCGACAAACGCAGGGGGAGGGATCAAAGTGACCAACCGGTACCACAACATGACAGAAACCAGCTGGTTTATGACCAGTGCTCGACCCCTGTAGGACAACACTCGGAGCAGTCCTGTCCAGCGTCCTAGGCGAGCGGTGACTTTGGCCTCCAGCTCCTGCCAGTTTGCCGGCCAGGCGTCCTCGGCAGGGCTAAGGTAGACTCCCAAATAGAGGAGGTGCGTGGTGCTCCAGGCGAAAGGCCTGAACTCCTCCGGCAGGGAGTCCACCCGCCACTGACCCACCAGGAGTCCGGAACATTTCTCCCAGTTGATCTTGGCGGAGGATGCGTCCGAGTAAACCTGCTGGCATTCCCGCATCCTCCGCAAGTCAGCGGGATCCGTGACCGTGAGGAGCACGTCATCGGCGTAAGCCGAGAGGACCACCTCCACGCCCGGCCCTTGCAGAGCCAGTCCCGTCAACCTCTTCCGCAAGAGGCGCAGGAATGGCTCCACGCAAATGGCGTATAACTGACCGGACATGGGGCATCCCTGACGCACCCCCCTCCCGAAGTGAAGGGGCGCCGTCAAGGACCCATTAACTTTAATCAGACACTCTGCGGCGGCGTACAGAAGTCGGATCCGGGCGACGAAATGCGTCCCGAACCCGAATGCGCGCAGAGTCCCGAAAAGATACTCGTGATCCACCCTGTCGAACGCCTTCTCCTGATCCAGGGAGAGGAAGGCGACCGACAGACCAGCCCTCTGGGAGTGGTGGACCAGGTCCCGGACCAGATGGATGTTGTCGTGGATGGTCCGGCCCGGGACCGTGTAGGACTGGTCGGGGTGGATCATGTGAGCCAGCACGGTGCCAAGGCGAGCAGACATAGCCCTGGCAAAGATTTTATAGTCCGTGCTAAGGAGGGAGACCGGGCGCCAGTTCTTGAGGAGGCGGAGATCGCCCCTCTTAGGCAGCAGGACAATGACCGCCCTGCGCCAAGAGAGGGGCATCTCCCCGGTCGCCAAACTTTCCCCCAGGACCCGCGCGTAGTCGCCCCCCAAGACGTCCCAGAATGCCCTGTGGAACTCCACGGTCAGCCCGTCCAGCCCCGGGGACTTTCCCCTAGAGAGCTGGCGGAGGGCGCCGGTCAGCTCCGCCAGGCTTAGCGGAGCGTCCAATTTTTCGGCGCCCTCCGGACTGACCTTCGGCAGGTCCTCCCACAAAACTCTGCGCGCATCCTCGCTGGACGGATCCGGAGAGAACAGAGCCCCGTAGTAGGCGCGGGTCTCCGCGCTGATTCCCTCCGGATCCGAGACCAGAGATCAGTCGTCGGCCAGCAGCCCCAAGAGCTGCTTACGGACCCCTCGTCTTTTTTCCAGCGAGTAGAAGAAGGGGGAGCCGCGGTCCAGGTCCCGCAGGAGCTGGATCCGCGACCTCACGTACGCGCCTCGGGACCCGACGAGCTGCAGGTCCTTCAGCGCGCCCTTCTTCTCTTCGTACACCTTCCGCAGGGCCGAGTCCCCGACGACTTGACCGAGACGGGACTCCAGGTCGAGCACCTCCTTCTCCAACCGCCCGACCCGGGCCTCCCGCCTCTTGGTCGACCCCTTCGCATACTCCTGACAGAAGAGACGCACGTGAGCCTTGCCCACGTCCCACCACAGCCTCAAGGAGGGGAAGCCCCCCTGCTTCCTTCTCCAGTCGGCCCAGAACCGACGAAACGAATCCTGGAACCGCGCGTCCTCCAGCAGCAGGCTGTTAAAGTGCCAGTACGCGGACCCTCCCCGAGCGCGCAGCGGGACGAGCTCCGCCCACACCAGGTGGTGGTCCGTGCATGGCACCGGCCGCATGGAAGCCGCTGGAACGCAGGATACGTACGCCCGGGAAATGTAGAGGCGGACGATTCTGGACCCTCCTCCAGACCTCATGTAAGTGAAGGCGCTGGAGTCGGGATGAAGATTTCGCCAGACGTCCACCAAGTCGAAGGACCCAACCAGGTCCCTCAACTTCTCCATCGCCGGCAGGCATCGCGGGGGACCCGTACGGTCCCTCGCCTCGAGGGTACAGTTAAATTCCTCCCCGAGGATGACGCACTCGCCCACGTCGATGGAGCCCAGAAGAGCGGACACTTCTTCAAAGAAGCGCACTTGCTGCGCACCGGCCTGAGGGGCATACACGTTCACTAGATGGAGCGGCACGCCCCCCAGGCGAACAGTGACCTGGAGCAAGCGGCCCGGCAGGTGCTCCTTGACCCCCAAGATCTCCGGCTGAAAATGCGGGGCCAGCAAGATAGCCACCCCGCTGGAATTATTGGAGAGGTGACTCATGCTGACCCCTCCTTGCCACTCCAGGAGCCACGTGGCTTCGTCTCCCGGAACGGTGTGGGTTTCTTGCAGGAAGCACACCGCATACTTCCCGTCCCGAAGGACCGAGAAGTTATTGAATCTGCGGCGCGCCTCCCCGCTGCCGTTGATGTTGAGGCTGGCTATGGTTATCTTCATGTCAGAAGCATAGTGCAACCTCTACCAACAACTAACGGGGGGAGGAAGCGCGGCCGCTAGTCAGCCGCCACCTCCTCAGCAGCCCAGTGAGAAGTGTTCTGAGCCGACGCAGCTCAAGTGGGTTCACACCCTCGTCCGCGTCCATGGTCTTAACGGCGGCGCGGACGGAATCAATGAGCAGCGCCAGCTCCGACCACCTGTCGAGGGCCAGCCGGACCTTCCCGTGCCGACCCAGGCACGTGGCCATAAAATCCCGGAGTTCCCTTGCGGGAATGAGGGGAGACTTGGCAAGGGGCACGAGGTCGTCCACCGCCTCGTCGGCGCCGGAGTCCGACTCGTCCTCCGTGCCCATCACTGAGTCCCCATCCTCCTCCAGGGGGTCGTCACCAGCGGCCGACCCGCCCACCGCGCAGTGCGCAGCCGACGGCTCGGCCGCAACAGCCGGCCCCGCCTCCGCCCGGATCCCACCCCCAGGATCGGTGGCGGAGGAATTCTCCCTGGGCTCCTCCGGGGGTGCCGGGCCAGAAGACGGCGGCGGCGGTTCGGAGCCCCCCTCCGCCCCAGACGCCAGATCGAACGGAGAAATCGGGGAGAACACAAATCCGAACTCCCCCAGGACGTCCGGCGCCCGAGACACAGCCAGAGGGCCTTCCTCTTCCGCGCCACCGGCCTCTGACCCGGCAGATGGGACGTCTTTGGCTAAATCCTCGACCAGGTCGAGCAGCCCCTGGGAAATGACCGGGCCGCTTTGGGCGAGCTCACTTTCTTCGAACTCGCCCGACCCAGACCCCAGGCCGCCCGACCCGTCGAGGGGTAACGGCATCGATAAATAGTCTATTTCAGCCGCGGGTTGATCCGCGACCCCCCCCACGGGCAGGGTCTCGTCCTCATCCCCGGGAGGCACATGCTGCACAGACACATCTGCCTCAGCTTCCCGAGGGACAGGCGACCCCTGCCGATCGCCGGTGATGGTGGCAGCGGTGGGGGGGGGGCGCAGCACCCGCGGCGGGCGACGACTCCCCCTGTTCGGAGGGACCCTCCTCCTCCCAGTCCTCCTCCTCATCCAGGGTGTCGCGCCTTCTTTTTAGCGCGGAGGGAGCGAGGGAGACCTCCATGTCTGCAAAGGCCTCCTCCTCAACTCCCTCCGGCGGAGCAGGTTTGTCGGGCTCCTCGGGCCAGAGCCCGGCCGCAGGTAATGGCAATACCGCTGCGGCGGTTGCGGCCACAGGCTCGGGCACGAGGCCCCTCCCGCTCGCATCTGCCCCGGTCAACTCCGCGAGGAGCGCGGGTGTAAGGGGCTCAAGGGGCAAGGGCTCGCCATCCACGGGGGGACCCGCCCTAAGGTGTTTTTTCTTTCCCCGCGCCTTTTTTCCGACCGGACACGCTCCCTCCCCCCCGCCGGAGGCCTTGGTGGCATCGGCCCCCGACGTCAACCGCGCATCAGGCATACTTGACGCGCGGGCAGATCCGGGGGGAGGAGCAGCGGCGGCGCCCGCCTCGGCCGCACGAGATGATCCGGCGGCCTTGGATGCAGGGCAGTTCCTCCTGATATGCCCCACCTCCTTGCAGGCGTGGCACCGCACACCGTCCGACGTCCAAAAGACGCGATAGGCGGTCCCCTCGTGGAGGACGACGAACGCTCCGTCAGTGTCCTCCTCCCGCGCCAGCTGGATAAACAGCTGGCGCCGGAAGGAGAAGACGTGGCGAAGGCTGGCCTCCCGGAAGCCGAGCGGGATAGGCGTGATCCCCGACCTCACCTCCCCAAGCTGACGCAAATGGGGAAGGAGGAGCTCACCGGGAACATAGGGCGGGACGTTAGAGATGACAATCCTCTGCGCGGTGGCCTCGAGAGGATCCACCGGCAGGAAGGTCCCGCCCACGGTGAGCCCCTTGGTGACGGCCAGGGACACCGCCCGCTCCGACCCCAGGAAGAACACAGCCTTCCCGTACATTTTCGAGGCCGCGACGATGGCTGAGGGGCCGACAACCCCAGCCATGGCTTTGACGCAGGCCTCGATGGTCATAGTGGGGTGAGTGTAGCTCTTCACCCCAAGCTTTTTCGTTATCAGTTTAAATGGTGACGGGGCAGCAGAAGCAGCGGGAGCAGCTGTGGCTGTGGCCGCCGCTCCCGCATAAGTCTTGGCTTGCCCCGCCACCGGCGATGATGTAGTCGCTATTCTGGGGTGCTTTTTTAAGGGTTACACTCACCCCAAGTCACAGGCCTGAAGGTGTTAATGGCCTCAGGTAATATATATATTTTTTTGTCCTCTATTGAGCAGAGGGAGCTGATTAAAATGAGGACACACCTCTCCCCTTACTGAATGAAATTGGGGGAGGGGCCCTCTCCCCTCTGCTCAATAGGCAATTAATAAAAGGTGATGGGACTGAGGTGCCTTAGAAAGACAGGCAGAGAGAGATAGAGAGAGAGAGAGAGGGGGGTAGGAAGGAGGGAGACCACAAGGGCAGTGTTGCCACTCAGGATGGTGGGTGGGTGTTGGCAGGGGGGCACTCTCTGATGTAGTTTAAAAGTCTTTGGTGATGGTCTTCTGGCAGGGGGAGAAGATGTCTTCACCTGAAAAAGCTGGAGAAGCCCAGGCTCAGTCCTGCAACCGGTCTTAATGATGTAATTAATGAAATTAGAGACTTCACCTGGTCAGCTCCAGCTCTCCCAGGCAGGCAAATGTAGGGGTGCTAATTAGTGGTGTGTGTGGCCTAGCTTTTAACAAGAGCCACACACACACACACTACACCCCTTGATGGTCCGGCCTTGCTTCTTCTTTTCTCCCCCCACCTAAAATACAAAGTCTTGGGAGAGTGCCCCAAATAACACCCACCTGTAGATGTTTCAAACGAGATGAATCTTCCCTCCTTCCAAACAGTTGGTGGTTTTTTTTCCGATGTTTCTCTCCCCTCTCTCCTGAAGTGGAGGCCAATTTGGGTAGGCAGTGATAGAAAAGGCCTCTCCCCGGTTGATGTTGATGTAGGCCTCCTTTCTCCTTCTCCTCCTCTGCCCAATCTCTCCAGGCACCTCAGTTGTTTGAAGATGTTGGAGGAGGTGGAGGTGGTGATCTATCTTTCAGCAACTCCTCTTCCTGGTCAGGAGACCACCACTCTCCACTCTCTTGCTTTGGCAGCTCCTTCTCCTCTTGCTGCTTGAGACAGCCAGAAAAGCACACAGGTCTTTACTGGTTGGAGTCCTCTTTTTATTTGAACCAAAATTAAAAAATTAAACCAGATCAACTGTAAATAAACAAAAGTTCAACTAAACCTTAATAAATCAAATTAAAATTTGGTGTTCCAAATTGACGATGCACTCCAGCCCCCGCGGCGCCCAACGGTCGCGGAAATACTCAAGCGTACCAGCGGACACCGCGTGCTCCATCTCCAGGGCTACCCGGCCGCGAACATGGCCGCGGAAGAGAGGCAGGCAATCCGGCTGGATGACCCCCTCGATCGCCCGCTGCCTGGACCAATTGATTGCTCTTTTAGCCAGGCCCAGGAGCAGGCCCACAAGGAGGTCCTCCAGCCTACAGCTCCCCTCCGCACCGGGTGACCGTAGATCAAGAGCGTGGGACTGAAGTGCAACCAAAAATCGAGGAGCAGCCCCTTTAAGTAGTGAAAGAGGGGCTGCAACCTCTCACACTCCATATAAACGTGGAAAACGGACTCCTCCAGGCCGCAAAAAACACAGGCGGCCTGGGAGTCCGTGAACCTACTTAAAACCTTATTGCACGGGACCGCTCCGTGCAACACCCTCCAGGCCAAGTCCCCGATGGAACAAGGGAGGACTCCTGCGTAGAGAGCACTCCATTGGGGACCTCCGCCACCGCCAGTCGGCAAAACACCACGCCAAGGCGTGTCTGGACGGCAGACGAAGATGGCAAAGTGGAGAGTGTGCAGGAGCAGCCCGTACAGGAAACCCCTCCGCGCGGAATGAAAAGGCACGGAGGGTATTTCCTCGAGAAGGCTCAAGTTGTGAGGCGCCGGCTCCCGAGGGGAGTTTCGGGGCCGGGCGCCAATAAGGAATTCCGTCCGGACGGGGGTAAGCTCGGACGGGATCGCCCCACGTGCTTGAGCCGCCTCGATACACCTAGTGGAATCGGGGCCCAGTGCCACTTTCACCGATTCGATGGCTTCGGCCGCGAGCCGGACGTTGGCCCAGGACAGGCGCCACGCCAGCTCCTCCGGCGCCATCCAGCCCGCTCCTCCGACATCGAGCAGGTCCCCGACTCTGGTCACACCGCCAGCCACAGCCCCACCCTCCGCCAGCCGCCCGAACCCACATTCACGGAGGTGCGGATTCCTGAGCAGCGGCTCCCGAAGGAGAGCCGCCGCTCCTGACGGGGGAGAGCTCCGCCTGGAAGCGACATAGTTCCAAACCCATAGTAGTTCCTGGTAGAAGACAGGCAGCTCCTGCAGGCCGGCACGCCTGCAGCCCACTTTCACAAACAGGAGCTGCGTGTCGTAATTGAGGCCGTGCAGCTGGCGGAAGAAAAACGTCGCCAGCGCACACCATCTCGGAGGATCCTCTACGTACAGGTATCTCTGCAGCGTCTGAAGACGGAAAGTCGCCGCCTGGGTGCGAAGGCACACCAGCGCCTGACCGCCCTCCCTAAGCGGGAGACACAGAACCGCAGCAGAGACCCAGTGCTTCCTTTTGTCCCAGAAGAAGTCGATGAGCTTCTTCTGTATCTTGGCGACAAATGCAGGGGGAGGGATCAAAGTGACCAACCGGTACCACAACATGGCAGCCACCAGCTGGTTTATGACCAGCACTCGACCCCTGTAGGACAACACTCGGAGCAGTCCTGTCCAGCGTCCTAGGCGAGCGGTGACTTTGGCCTCCAGCTCCTGCCAGTTTGCCGGCCAGGCGTCCTCGGCAGGGCTAAGGTAGACTCCCAAATAGAGGAGGTGCGTGGTGCTCCAGGCGAAAGGCCTGAACTCCTCCGGCAGGGAGTCCACCCACCACTGACCCACCAGGAGTCCGGAACATTTCTCCCAGTTGATCTTGGCGGAGGATGCGTCCGAGTAAATCTGCTGGCATTCCCGCATCCTCCGCAAGTCAGCGGGATCCGTGACCGTGAGGAGCACGTCATCGGCGTAAGCCGAGAGGACCACCTCCACGCCCGGCCCTTGCAGAGCCAGTCCCGTCAACCTCTTCCGCAAGAGGCGCAGGAATGGCTCCACGCAAATGGCGTATAACTGACCGGACATGGGGCATCCCTGACGCACCCCCCTCCCGAAGTGAAGGGGCGCCGTCAAGGACCCGTTAACTTTAATCAGACACTCTGCGGCGGCGTACAGAAGCTGGATCCGGGCGACGAAATGCGTCCCGAACCCAAATGCGCGCAGAGTCCCGAAAAGATATTCGTGATCCACCCTGTCGAACGCCTTCTCCTGATCCAGGGAGAGGAAGGCGACCGACAGACCAGCCCTCTGGGAGTGGTGGACCAGGTCCCGGACCAGATGGATGTTGTCGTGGATGGTCCGGCCCGGGACCGTGTAGGACTGGTCGGGGTGGATCATGTGGGCCAGCACGGTGCCAAGGCGAGCAGACATAGCCCTGGCAAAGATTTTATAGTCCGTGCTAAGGAGGGAGACCGGGCGCCAGTTCTTGAGGAGGCGGAGATCGCCCCTCTTAGGCAGCAGGACAATGACCGCCCTGCGCCAAGAGAGGGGCATCTCCCCGGTCGCCAAACTTTCCCCCAGGACCCGCGCGTAGTCGCCCCCCAAGACGTCCCAGAATGCCCTGTGGAACTCCACGGTCAGCCCGTCCAGCCCCGGGGACTTTCCCCTAGAGAGCTGGCGGAGGGCGCCGGTCAGCTCCGCCAGGCTTAGCGGAGCGTCCAATTTTTCGGCGCCCTCCGGACTGACCTTCGGCAGGTCCTCCCACAAAACTCTGCGCGCATCCTCGCTGGACGGATCCGGAGAGAACAGAGCCCCGTAGTAGGCGCAGGTCTCCGCGCTGATTCCCTCCGGATCCGAGACCAGAGATCCATCGTCGGCCAGCAGCCCCAAGAGCTGCTTACGGACCCCTCGTCTTTTTTCCAGCGAGTAGAAGAAGGGGGAGCCGCGGTCCAGGTCCCGCAGGAGCTGGATCCGCGACCTCACGTACGCGCCTCGGGACCCGACGAGCTGCAGGTCCTTCAGCGCGCCCTTCTTCTCTTCGTACACCTTCCGCAGGGCCGAGTCCCCGACGACTTGACCGAGACGGGACTCCAGGTCGAGCACCTCCTACTCCAACCGCCCGACCCGGGCCTCCCGCCTCTTGGTCGACCCCTTCGCATACTCCTGACAGAAGAGACGCACGTGAGCCTTGCCCACGTCCCACCACAGCCTCAAGGCGGGGAAGGCCCCTTCCTTCTCCAGTCGGCCCAGAACCGACGAAACGAATCCCGGAACCGCGCGTCCTCCAGCAGCAGGTTGTTAAAGCGCCAGTACGCGGACCCTCCCCGAGCGCGCAGCGGGACGAGCTCCGCCCACACCAGGTGGTGGTCCGTGCACGGCACCGGCCGCATGGAAGCCGCCGGAACGCAGGATACGTACGCCCGGGAAATGTAGAGGCGGTCGATTCTGGACCCTCCTCCTCCAGACCTCACGTAAGTGAAGGCGCTGGAGTCGGGATGAAGATTTCGCCAGACGTCCACCAAGTCGAAGGACCCGACCAGGTCCCTCAACTTCTCCATCGCCGGCGGGCATCGCGGGGGACCCGTACGGTCCCTCGCCTCGAGGGTACAGTTAAAATCCCCCCCGAGGATGACGCACTCGCCCACGTCGATGGAGCCCAAAAGAGCGGACACTTCTTCAAAGAAGCGCACTTGCTGCGCACCGGCCTGAGGGGCATACACGTTCACTAGATGGAGCGGCACGCCCCCCAGGCGAACAGTGACCTGGAGCAAGCGGCCCGGCACGTGCTCCTTGAACCC
Organism: Somniosus microcephalus; assembly: GCF_052327205.1. Lineage (NCBI taxonomy): Eukaryota > Metazoa > Chordata > Chondrichthyes > Squaliformes > Somniosidae > Somniosus > Somniosus microcephalus. Next base: position 81,212,050 of record NC_140993.1, on the reverse strand, counting down.
CAAGATCTCCGGCTGAAAATGCGGGGCCAGCAAGATAGCCACCCCGCTGGAATTATTGGAGAGGTGACTCATGCTGACCCCTCCTTGCCACTCCAGGAGCCACGTGGCTTCGTCTCCCGGAACGGTGTGGGTTTCTTGCAGGAAGCACACCGCATACTTCCCGTCCCGAAGGACCGAGAAGTTATTGAATCTGCGGCGCGCCTCCCCGCTGCCGTTGATGTTGAGGCTGGCTATGGTTATCTTCATGTCAGAAGCATAGTGCAACCTCTACCAACAACTAACGGGGGGAGGAAGCGCGGCCGCTAGTCAGCCGCCACCTCCTCAGCAGCCCAGTGAGAAGTGTTCTGAGCCGACGCAGCTCAAGTGGGTTCACACCCTCGTCCGCGTCCATGGTCTTAACGGCGGCGCGGACGGAATCAATAAGCAGCGCCAGCTCCGACCACCTGTCGAGGGCCAGCCGGACCTTCCCGCGCCGACCCAGGCATGTGGCCATAAAATCCCGGAGTTCCTTTGCGGGAATGAGGGGAGACTTGGCAAGGGGCACGAGGTCGTCCACCGCCTCGTCGGCGCCGGAGTCCGACTCGTCCTCCGTGCCCATCACCGAGTCCCCATCCTCCTCCAGGGGGTCGTCACCAGCGGCCGACCCGCCCACCGCGCAGTGCGCAGCGGACGGCTCGGCCGCAACAGCCGGCCCCGCCTCCGCCCGGATCCCACCCCCAGGATCGGTGGCGGAGGAATTCTCCCTGGACTCCTCCGGGGGCGCCGGACCAGAAGACGGCAGCGGCGGTTCGGAGCCCCCCTCCGCCCCAGACGCCAGATCGAACGGAGAAATCGGGGAGAACACAAATCCGAACTCCCCCAGGACGTCCGGCGCCCGAGACACAGCCAGAGGGCCTTCCTCTTCCGCGCCACCGGCCTCTGACCCGGCAGATGGGACGTCTTTGGCTAAATCCTCGACCAGGTCGAGCAGCCCCTGGGAAATGACCGGGCCGCTTTGGGCGAGCTCACTTTCTTCGAACTCGCCCGACCCAGACCCCAGGCCGCCCGACCCGTCGAGGGGTAACGGCATCGATAAATAGTCTATTTCAGCCGCGGGTTGATCCGCGACCCCCCCCACGGGCAGGGTCTCGTCCTCATCCCCGGGAGGCACGTGCTGCACAGACACATCTGCCTCAGCCTCCCGAGGGACAGGCGACCCCTGCCGATCGCCGGTGATGGTGGCAGCGGTGGGGGGGGGCGCAGCACCCGCGGCGGGCGACGACTCCCCCTGTTCGGAGGGACCCTCCTCCTCCTCCCGGTCCTCCTCCTCATCCAGGGTGTCGCGCCTTCTTTTTAGCGCGGAGGGAGCGAGGGAGACCTCCATGTCTGCAAAGGCCTCCTCCTCAACTCCCTCCGGCGGAGCAGGTTTGTCGGGTTCCTCGGGCCCGAGCCCAGCCGCAGGTAATGGCAATACCGCTGCGGCGGTTGCGGCCACAGGCTCGGGCACGAGGCCCCTCCCACTCACATCTGCCCCGGTCAACTCCGCGAGGAGCGCGGGTGTAAGGGGCTCAAGGGGCAAGGGCTCGCCATCCACGGGGGGACCCGCCCTAAGGTGTTTTTTCTTTTCCCGCGCCTTTTTTCCGGCCGGACACGCTCCCTCCCCCCCGCCGGAGGCCTTGGTGGCATCGGCCCCCGACGTCAACCGCGCATCAGACGTACTTGACGTGCGGGCAGACCCGGGGGGAGGAGCAGCGGCGGCGCCCGCCTCGGCCGCACAAGATGATCCGGCGGCCTTGGAGGCAGGGCAGTTCCTCCTGATATGCCCCACCTCCTTGCAGGCGTGGCACCGCACACCGTCCGACGTCCAAAAGACGCGATAGGCGGTCCCCTCGTGGAGGACGACGAACGCTCCGTCAGTGTCCTCCTCCCGCGCCAGCTGGATAAACAGCTGGCGCCGGAAGGAGAAGACGTGGCGAAGGCTGGCCTCCCGGAAGCCGAGCGGGATAGGCGTGATCCCCGACCTCACCTCCCCAAGCTGACGCAAATGGGGAAGGAGGAGCTCACCGGGAACATAGGGCGGGACGTTAGAGATGACAATCCTCTGCGCGGTGGCCTCGAGAGGATCCACCGGCAGGAAGGTCCCGCCCACGGTGAGCCCCTTGGTGACGGCCAGGGACACCGCCCGCTCCGACCCCAGGAAGAACACAGCCTTCCCGTACATTTTCGAGGCCGCGACGATGGCTGAGGGGCCGACAACCCCAGCCATGGCTTTGACGCAGGCCTCGATGGTCATAGTGGGGTGAGTGTAGCTCTTCACCCCAAGCTTTTTCGTTATCAGTTTAAATGGTGACGGGGCAGCAGAAGCAGCGGGAGCAGCTGTGGCTGTGGCTGCCGCCCCCGTATAAGTCTTGGCTTGCCCTGCCACCGGCGATGATGTAGTCGCCATTCTGGGGTGCTTTAAGGGCTACACTCACCCCAAGTCACAGGCCTGAAGGTGTTAATGGCCTCAGGTAATATATATATTTTTTTGTCCTCTATTGAGCAGAGGGAGCTGATTAAAATGAGGACACACCTCTCCCCTTACTGAATGAAATTGGGGGAGGGGCCCTCTCCCCTCTGCTCAATCGGCAATTAATAAAAGGTGATGGGACTGAGGTGCCTTAGAAAGACAGGCAGAGAGAGATAGAGAGAGAGAGAGAGAGGGGGGTAGGATGGAGGGAGACCACAAGGGCAGTGTTGCCACTCAGGATGGTGGGTGGGTGTTGGCAGGGGGGCACTCTCTGATGTAGTTTAAAAGTCTTTGGTGATGGTCTTCTGGCAGGGGGAGAAGATGTCTTCACCTGGAAAAGCTGGAGAAGCCCAGGCTCAGTCCTGCAACAGGTCTTAATGATGTAATTAATGAAATTAGAGACTTCACCTGGTCAGCTCCAGCTCTCCCAGGACAGGCAATAGTAGGGGTGCTAATTAGTGGTGTGTGTGGCCTAGCTTTTAACAAGAGCCACACACACACACACTACACCCCTTGATGGTCCGGCCTTGCTTCTTCTTTTCTCCCCCCACCTAAAATACAAAGTCTTGGGAGAGTGCCCCAAATAACACCCACCTGTAGATGTTTCAACGAGATGAATCTTCCCTCCTTCCAAACAGTTGGTGGTTTTTTTTCCGATGTTTCTCTCCCCTCTCTCCTGAAGTGGAGGCCAATTTGGGGAGGCAGTGATAGAAAAGGCCTCTCCCCGGTTGATGTTGATATAGGCCTCCTTTCTCCTTCTCCTCCTCTGCCCAATCTCTCCAGGCACCTCAGTTGTTTGAAGATGTTGGAGGAGGTGGAGGTGGTGATCTATCTTTCAGCAACTCCTCTTCCTGCTCAGGAGACCACCACTCTCCACTCTCTTGTTTTGGCAGCTCCTTCTCCTCTTGCTGCTTGAGACAGCCAGAAAAGCACACAGGTCTTTACTGGTTGGAGGTCGGGACTATACTGAATACAATATTATTACACTGTGCTTATATACCGGTGTGGTCACCACCGGTATTACGTATACAGCAGCCAAAGAAAGTAGTACCTTTCTTAAGGTGGACCAGGCTTAAGTTCTCTTAAGGTGGAACAGGTTACATACACCACAATCCTCCCTTTTTAGCTTAACAGTCATATCCCCAAATAAACATAACATATATACATATATAACTTCAGGTATAACAGTTCAAAGGTTCAGTCTCTCAGGAGGCTTTCTGATTCGGCTTGGATAAAGCCTTTCAGTGGTCTCTGATTCTTGTTGTTGAGGTGCCTCCTCTAGTTGGTTGCCAATGTATTTGGTGTCATCATCATCAAGTACATTCCCTACCGAGGTAGATGCTTCAGGTTCATAAACGTCTTCCACAGCTGTCTCTGTCACAACCATGGGTTCGACCCTTGCTCTCGACTCTACCAGTTGATCCGCATGACGCCTTATCACATTATGACCAATATCTACGGTGTACATCAGAGGTCCTTGTCTGGCCCGGATTGTTCCGGACTGCCATTTTTCGTTTCCATAGCCCCTTGCCATCACTGGTTGTCTTACATTGAAAGTTCGAGTGGTCTTGCTGTTCATATGCCGAAACTGTTTGTTTTCCACTTCCCACCGCACATTTGGTTTTAACAAGTCCAACTTGGACCGCAACCTCCTGTTATAAAACATCATAGCAGGACTTTGGTTAGTCACAGCATGATCGGCGTTTCTATATGACATCAGGAACTTATCGACCTTGTGTTGCAGCGGAATCTGATCATCATTCATGGCCTTAATAGCCTTTTTGAATGTCTGGACAAATCTTTCAGCCAACCCGTTTGTCGCCGGATGATATGGGGCAGAGGTATAATGTTTAACTCCATTCTTCTTTAAGAATTGTTGGAATTCTTCCGATACAAACTGTGGTCCGTTGTTCGAACAGATCTGTTCTGGCAATCCGTTCCTTGCGAATATTGTTCTTAACACCGTAATTGTCTTTTCTGAAGTAGTGGTATTCATCTTGATGACTTCTGGCCATTTGGAATGTGCGTCCACCGCGATTAGGAACATGGAGTCCATGAATGGACCAGCAAAGTCAATGTGTACGCGTTGCCATGGGGCTGAAGGCCATTCCCATGGGTGTAGCGGTGCTATCGGAGGTGCATTTTGCACTTTTTGACACCCAGCGCAGCTTTTCGTTAACTCCTCAATCTGTTGGTCAATACCCGGCCACCATACGTAAGCCCTAGCAAGACTTTTCATTTTAACTCCCCCCAGATGACCTTCATGTAGTTCTTTTAAAACTCTTTCCCTTAACTTGGGAGGAATAATCACTCTTGTCCCGTACATCAAAGTACCATGGCAGACGGACAGCTGGTCTCGCCTTGCCGAGAATGCCGGTAACAGAGGATCACCCCGTGTTGGCCATCCTTTCACTGTCACCTCATAGACTCTGGACAGTGTCGGGTCGTTCCTGGTTTCTCTTTCAATACTTGCATTGGTGACAGGTAAACACTCGATAATGGTCGAATGAAATAACTCAACAGGGTCAACTTGCGTCGTGTCTTCATCTTCAGGTAGTGGCAGGCGCGACAGGCCGTCAGCATTGCCATGCTGTTTCGTACCTTTGAATTCTATCTGATATTGATGTGCCCCTAAGAAAAGAGACCATCTCTGGAGACGCTGTGCTGTCATCACCGAACCACCCTTCTTAGGGTTAAAAATGGACACCAACGGTTGATGGTCCGTCAGAAGTGTGAATTTTTGGCCCTGTAGGTAATAATTAAACTTCTTCACTCCCCGTACAAGGCTAAGGGCCTCCCTATCGATCTGCGCATAGTTGCGCTCAGCGGAGGTCAATGATCTGGATGCAAACGCGACTGGCCTTTCCGTGCCATTTGGCAATTTATGTGAGAGTACTGCCCCAATACCATATGGAGAAGCATCACAAGCCAACCGAATAGGCAGTGTCGGGTTGAAGTGAGCCAACACTTCCTCTGAGGTGATCAATTCTTTGCTTTTGCGAAATGCCTTCTTACAGTTTTCGCCCCAGTCCCATGGTACCCCTTTCTGTAAAAGAGCGTTCAACGGATGCAGTACCGTGGATAGATTTGGCAGAAATTTATGGTAATAGTTAATTAATCCTAGAAACGACCTCAACTGAGAGACATTCTCCGGAGCGGGAGCCTTTACAACTGCCTCTATCTTGTCAGGAGACTTATGAAGCCCCTCCCGGTCAATGACATGACCACAGTACGAGATCCGCTTCTGGAAGAACTCACATTTCTGCCGATTTACTCTAAGTCCATACTCTTTCAGTCTGTTGAGCACCAGTTCCAAGTTAGCGAGATGTTGTTCATCACCATCACCTGTGATCAGAATGTCATCCAGGTAACATTGTGTGCCTGGAATTCCCTGTAATACCTGCTCCATGGCCCTCTGCCAAATTGCTGGAGCCGATGCCACTCCAAAAACCAGCCTATTGTACCGGTACAAACCTCGATGCGTGTTGATCGTGAGGTATTTGCGTGACTCTTCTTCAACCTCCATCTGCAAGTACGCCTGCGCCAGGTCTATCTTGGTGAAGTGTTTCCCGCCAGACAGCGAAGCGAAAATATCCTCAATCCGTGGAAGCGGATACTGCACCGTGTGAAGCACCGGATTAACGGTGATTTTGAAATCTCCACAGATGCGAACCTTCCCTGGATCTCCTGGCTTATTGTTCGCAGGACGTTTCATAACGGGAACAATGGGCGTAGCCCACTCACTCCAATCTACTTTAGACAGTACACCTGAACGTTCTAGTGCTTTCAGCTCCGCTTCAACTGTAGGTCGTATTGCATAGGGTACCGGTCTGGCTTTAAAAAATTTTGGTTGTGCATGTTCATCAATCTTTATGTTTGCCATAATTCCTCTCAGTGTTCCCAGTCCCGGCTGGAACACCTCTTTAGCCTCATCCAATATTCTGGACAATCGTTTAGGTTTGACAGCTGTTTCCCCGGAATCTACCGTTAGTGCTTTCAAGGAGTGCCAGTCCATATTCATTTTCCTAATCCACTCCCGTCCTAGTAGTGGTGGACCTCCTTCAGGTAGCACATATATGTCCATTACTTGGCTTCCTTCGCCCTTGTGGACCACTTCTACCTCTATTTTTCCGATGGGGTACACTCTTTGCCCCGTGTACGTTTTCAATATAATCTCCGTATCCTGTAAGGGAATATGTTGGAATAACCTTCTGTAATCTTTCTTATTCATGACCGCCAATGCCGATCCAGTGTCCAATTCCATTTTTACTTGGACTCCTGCTATCTGAAGAGTGACCCAAATTGTCTGGAGGTCTGTATCCTTACCAACGTTGTGTATTCTTAAGCTATCCAGTTCATTACTGCTAGCGTCTGAATCTGACTTCTGTTCGGTCAAACTGTTCTTTGTCACCTTGTGTACCTTTGCATATTTTCCTTGCGGTGACTTTTTGTTGCTGGTCTTCTTCCCTGACCGGCATACTTTAGCTATGTGGCCAAGCCTGCCACACGTCCTGCATGCTTGGTTTTTAAACCAACACTGGTTCTGATCGTGCGTTGTCTTTCCACAACGATAACATTTGACAGAACTCAAACCCAATTTGTTTGTACCGAGTTCCGGTGGCCGTAGCTGCATTACTGCCGTGCCTCTCGCTGCGGCCTCGTGTGCTGCTGCCATAGTGAACGTCTTCTCGAGAGACAGCTCATTCTCCTCGAGCAGTCGCCTTTGTGTATCCTGTTTAAGTAAACCACACACAAATCTATCTCGAAGTGCCTCTGTCAGTCCCGTTCTAAACTGACAATATTTTGCTAGCTTACGTAATTCCATCAAATATTCAGCATTGCTTTCATTTTGCAGCTGTCTTCTATCGTAAAATTTAAATCGTTCCGCTAGCATCAGTGGCGCGGGGTTAAGATGATTTTTTAGGACAGTAACAATCTGTTCGAACGTCTTATCCGCCAGTTCATCTGGTGATAACAGGTGTTTCAATTGCCCGTATGTCTTCGCACCCATTAAGTTTAGTAATGTTAGTGCTTTATCTGCACCAGGAATTTTATTTGCCTTACAATAGTTTTGTATGCGTTCTACATACATAGCCCAGTCTTCTATATCACTGTCGAAGGCATTAATGTTCCCATGTTTAGGCATCGTAGCAATTTATTGTATTTTTAATGTTATCCAAGATGGCGGCTTCCCGCTCTTGTCGTCGTCCTCCGCCCACAAAATGGCGGTTTTCCTGCGCTTGGCGGTCTTCACCCGTCCCCCGATGCTGTCTCTGCTTCACCGCGGCTCTCGCGCCTTCAGTTTCCCCAGACGCTGCGCCTTTAGCCCGAATGCGGCCCTTATCTCCGGTCGCGATCGATGTCCCGCGCTGCGCCTCTCGCTCGAAAGCGGCCCGGCCCTTATCTCCGGTCGCGATCGACCTCACCACCCTTATTCCTCCGTCTTCCCAGCCCCATCTGTACAGCCAACGCGGTTGACTTTCTGTCGCGTCGCTGCCCGGCTTACCCACCACGAGGTAGTAGAAGAAGCTGACAGTCGCTGTTGGAGGCTTCGAGGTCAGGATGTCTTCTGCACTCCGGTTGCTCGATGCCTGCCGCTCGACGTGTCTTCCAGTAGGTGATGAGGGTGGAAACCTCTCTTCGACGTCCTGTCTGTGGACGAAGTCGCCGTAGAAATTACTGCAGCAGGGTAAGAATCGGACTCGTCGCCACTGTTAAGTCTGTGTGTTATAGTGAGAATTACGACACAGACCACAAGAGTAAATTCAACAGGTCTTTACTGGTTGGAGGTCCTCTTTTTATTTGAACCAAAATTTAAAATTTAAACCAGATCAACTGTAAATAAACAAAAGTTCAACTAAACCTTAATAAATCAAATTAAAATTTGGTGTTCCAAATTGACGATGCACTCCAGCCCCCGCGGCGCCCAACGGTCGCGGAAATACTCAAGCGTACCAGCGGACACCGCGTGCTCCATCTCCAGGGCTACCCGGCCGCGAACATGGCCGCGGAAGAGAGGCAGGCAATCCGGCTGGATGACCCCCTCGATCGCCCGCTGCCTGGACCAATTGATTGCTCTTTTAGCCAGGCCCAGGAGCAGGCCCACAAGGAGGTCCTCCAGCCTACCCGCTCCCCTCTGCACCGGGTGACCGTAGATCAAGAGCGTGGGACTGAAGTGCAACCAAAAATCGAGGAGCAGCCCCTTTAAGTAGTGAAAGAGGGGCTGCAACCTCTCACACTCCATATAAACGTGGAAAACGGACTCCTCCAGGCCGCAAAAAACACAGGCGGCCTGGGAGTCCGTGAACCTACTTAAAACCTTATTGCACGGGACCGCTCCGTGCAACACCCTCCAGGCCAAGTCCCCGATGGAACAAGGGAGGACTCCTGCGTAGAGAGCCCTCCATTGGGGACCTCCGCCACCGCCAGTCGGCAAGACGCCACGCCAAGGCGTGTCTGGACGGCAGACGAAGATGGCAAAGTGGAGAGTGTGCAGGAGCAGCCCGTACAGGAAACCCCTCCGCGCGGAATGAAAAGGCACGGAGGGTATTTCCTCGAGACGGCTCAAGTTGTGAGGCGCCGGCTCCCGAAGGGAGTTTCAGGGCCGGGCGCCAATAAGGAATTCCGTCCGGACGGGGGTAAGCTCGGACAGGATCGCCCCACGTGCTTGAGCCGCCTCGATACACCTAGTGGAATCGGGGCCCAGTGCCACTTTCACCGACTCGATGGCTTCGGCCGCGAGCCGGACGTTGGCCCAGGACAGGCGCCACGCCAGCTCCTCCGGCGCCAGCCAGCCCGCTCCTCCGACATCGAGCAGGTCCCCGACTCTGGTCACCCCGCCAGCCACAGCCCCACCCTCCGCCAGCCGCCCGAACCCACATTCACGGAGGTGCGGATTCCTGAGCAGCGGCTCCCGAAGGAGAGCCGCTGCTCCTGACGGGGGAGAGCTCCGCCTGGAAGCGACATAGTTCCAAACCCATAGTAGTTCCTGGTAGAAGACAGTCAGCTCCTGCAGGCCGGCACGCCTGCAGCCCACTTTCACAAACAGGAGCTGCGTGTCGTAATTGAGGCCGTGCAGCTGGCGGAAGAAAAACGTCGCCAGCGCACACCATCTTGGAGGATTCTCTACGTATAGGTATCTCTGCAGCGTCTGAAGACGGAAAGTCGCCACCTGGGTGCGAAGGCACACCAGCGCCTGACCGCCCTCCCTAAGCGGGAGACACAGAACCGCAGCAGAGACCCAGTGCTTCCTTTTGTCCCAGAAGAAGTCGATGAGCTTCTTCTGTATCTTGGCGACAAACGCAGGGGGAGGGATCAAAGTGACCAACCGGTACCACAACATGGCAGCCACCAGCTGGTTTATGACCAGCGCTCGACCCCTGTAGGACAACACTCGGAGCAGTCCTGTCCAGCGTCCTAGGCGAGCGGTGACTTTGGCCTCCAGCTCCTGCCAGTTTGCCAGCCAGGCGTCCTCGGCAGGGCTAAGGTAGACTCCCAAATAGAGGAGGTGCGTGGTGCTCCAGGCGAAAGGCCTGAACTCCTCCGGCAGGGAGTCCACCCGCCACTGACCCACCAGGAGTCCGGAACATTTCTCCCAGTTGATCTTGGCGGAGGATGCGTCCGAGTAAATCTGCTGGCATTCCCGCATCCTCTGCAAGTCAGCGGGATCCGTGACCGTGAGGAGCACGTCATCAGCGTAAGCCGAGAGGACCACCTCCACGCCCGGCCCTTGCAGAGCCAGTACCGTCAACCTCTTCCGCAAGAGGCGCAGGAATGGCTCCACGCAAATGGCGTATAACTGACCGGACATGGGGCATCCCTGACGCACCCCCCTCCCGAAGCGAAGGGGCGCCGTCAAGGACCCGTTAACTTTAATCAGACACTCTGCGGCGGCGTACAGAAGTCGGATCCGGGCGACGAAATGCGTCCCGAACCCGAATGCGCGCAGAGTCCCGAAAAGATACTCGTGATCCACCCTGTCGAACGCCTTCTCCTGATCCAGGGAGAGGAAGGCGACCGACAGACCAGCCCTCTGGGAGTGGTGGACCAGGTCCCGGACCAGATGGATGTTGTCGTGGATGGTCCGGCCCGGGACCGTGTAGGACTGGTCGGGGTGGATCATGTGGGCCAGCATGGTGCCAAGGCGAGCAGACATAGCCCTGGCAAAGATTTTATAGTCCGTGCTAAGGAGGGAGACCGGGCGCCAGTTCTTGAGGAGGCGGAGATCGCCCCTCTTAGGCAGCAGGACAATGACCGCCCTGCGCCAAGAGAGGGGCATCTCCCCGGTCGCCAGACTTTCCCCCAGGACCCGCGCGTAGTCGCCCCCCAAGACGTCCCAGAACGCCCTGTGGAACTCCACGGTCAGCCCGTCCAGCCCCGGGGACTTTCCCCTAGAGAGCTGGCGGAGGGCGCCGGTCAGCTCCGCCAGGCTTAGCGGAGCGTCCAATTTTTCGGCGCCCTCCGGACTGACCTTCGGCAGGTCCTCCCACAAAACTCTGCGCGCATCCTCGCTGGACGGATCCGGAGAGAACAGAGCCCCGTAGTAGGCGCGGGTCTCCGCGCTGATTCCCTCCGGATCCGAGACCAGAGATCCGTCGTCGGCCAGCAGCCCCAAGAGCTGCTTACGGACCCCTCGTCTTTTTTCCAGCGAGTAGAAGAAGGGGGAGCCGCGGTCCAGGTCCCGCAGGAGCTGGATCCGCGACCTCACGTACGCGCCTCAGGACCCGACGAGCTGCAGGTCCTTCAGCGCGCCCTTCTTCTCTTCGTACACCTTCCGCAGGGCCGAGTCCCCGACGACTTGACCGAGACGGGACTCCAGGTCGAGCACCTCCTTCTCCAACCGCCCGACCCGGGCCTCCCGCATCTTGGTCGACCCCTTCGCATACTCCTGACAGAAGAGACGCACGTGAGCCTTGCCCACGTCCCACCACAGCCTCAAGGAGGGGAAGCCCCCCTGCTTCCTTCTCCAGTCGGCCCAGAACCGACGAAACGAATCCCGGAACCGCGCGTCCTCCAGCAGCAGGTTGTTAAAGTGCCAGTATGCGGACCCTCCCCGAGCGCGCAGCGGGACGAGCTCCGCCCACACCAGGTGGTGGTCCGTGCACGGCACCGGCCGCATGGAAGCCGCCGGAACGCAGGATACGTACGCCCGGGAAATGTAGAGGCGGTCGATTCTGGACCCTCCTCCTCCAGACCTCACGTAAGTGAAGGCGCTGGAGTCGGGATGAAGATTTCGCCAGACGTCCACCAAGTCGAAGGACCCGACCAGGTCCCTCAACTTCTCCATCACCGGCAGGCATCGCGGGGGACCCGTACGGTCCCTCGCCTCGAGGGTACAGTTAAAATCCCCCCCGAGGATGACGCACTCGCCCACGTCGATGGAGCCCAGAAGAGCGGACACTTCTTCAAAGAAGCGCACTTGCTGCGCACCGGCCTGAGGGGCATACACGTTCACTAGATGGAGCGGCACACCCCCCAGGCGAACAGTGACCTGGAGCAAGCGGCCCGGCACGTGCTCCTTGACCCCCAAGATCTCCGGCTGAAAATGCGGGGCCAGCAAGATAGCCACCCCGCTGGAATTATTGGAGAGGTGACTCATGCTGACCCCTCCTTGCCACTCCAGGAGCCACGTGGCTTCGTCTCCCGGAACGGTGTGGGTTTCTTGCAGGAAGCACACCGCATACTTCCCGTCCCGAAGGACCGAGAAGTTATTGAATCTGCGGCGCGCCTCCCCGCTGCCGTTGATGTTGAGGCTGGCTATGGTTATCTTCATGTCAGAAGCATAGTGCAACCTCTACCTACAACTAACGGGGGGAGGAAGCGCGGCCGCTAGTCAGCCGCCACCTCCTCAGCAGCCCAGTGAGAAGTGTTCTGAGCCGACGCAGCTCAAGTGGGTTCACATCCTCGTCCGCGTCCATGGTCTTAACGGCGGCGCGGACGGAATCAATGAGCAGCGCCAGCTCCGACCACCTGTCGAGGGCCAGCCGGACCTTCCCGCGCCGACCCAGGCACGTGGCCATTAAATCCCGGAGTTCCCTTGCGGGAATGAGGGGAGACTTGGCAAGGGGCACGAGGTCGTCCACCGCCTCGTCGGCGCCGGAGTCCGACTCGTCCTCCGTGCCCATCACCGAGTCCCCATCCTCCTCCAGGGGGTCGTCAACAGCGGCCAACCCGCCCACCGCGCAGTGCGCAGCGGACGGCTCGGCCGCAACAGCCGGCCCCGCCTCCACCCGGATCCCACCCCCAGGATCGGTGGCGGAGGAATTCTCCCTGGGCTCCTCCGGGGGCGCTGGGCCAGAAGACGGCGGCGGCGGTTCGGAGCCCCCCTCCGCCCCAGACGCCAGATCGAATGGAGAAATCGGGGAGAACACAAATCCGAACTCCCCCAGGACGTCCGGCGCCCAAGACACAACCAGAGGGCCTTCCTCTTCCGCGCCACCGGCCTCTGACCCGGCAGATGGGACATCTTTGGCTAAATCCTCGACCAGGTCGAGCAGCCCCTGGGAAATGACCGGGCCGCTTTGGGCGAGCTCACTTTCTTCGAACTCGCCCGACCCAGGCCCCAGGCCGCCCGACCCGTCGAGGGGTAACGGCATCGATAAATAGTCTATTTCAGCCGCGGGTTGATCCGCGACCCCCCCCACGGGCAGGGTCTCGTCCTCATCCCCGGGAGGCACGTGCTGCACAGACACATCTGCCTCAGCCTCCTGAGGGACAGGCGACCCCTGCCGATCGCCGGTGATGGTGGCAGCGGTGGGGGTGGCGCAGCGCCCGCGGCGGGCGACGACTCCCCCTGTTCGGAGGGACCCTCCTCCTCCTCCCGGTCCTCCTCCTCATCCAGGGTGTCGCGCCCTCTTTTTAGCGCGGAGGGAGCGAGGGAGACCTCCATGTCTGCAAAGGCCTCCTCCTCAACTCCCTCCAGCGGAGCAGGTTTGTCGGGTTCATCGGGCCCGAGCCCTGCCGCAGGTAATGGCAATACCGCTGCGGCGGTTGCGGCCACAGGCTCGGGCACGAGGCCCCTCCCGCTCGCATCTGCCCCGGTCAACTCCGCGAGGAGCGCGGGTGTAAGGGGCTCAAGGGGCAAGGGCTCGCCATCCACGGGGGGACCCGCCCAAAGGTGTTTTTTCTTTCCCCGCGCCTTTTTTCCGGCCGGACACGCTCTCTCCCCCCCACCGGAGGCCTTGGTGGCATCGGCCCCCGACGTCAACCGCGCATGAGACGTACTTGACGCACGGGCAGACCCGGGGGGAGGAGCAGCGGCGGCGCCAGCCTCGGCCGCACGAGATGATCCGGCGGCCTTGGAGGCAGGGCAGTTCCTCCTGATATGCCCCACCTCCTTGCAGGCGTGGCACCGCACACCGTCCGACGTCCAAAAGACGCGATAGGCGGCCCCCTCGTGGAGGACGACGAACGCTCCGTCAGTGTCCTCCTCCCGCGCCAGCTGGATAAACAGCTGGCGCCGGAAGGAGAAGACGTGGCGAAGGCTGGCCTCCCGGAAGCCGAGCGGGATAGGCGTGATCCCCGACCTCACCTCCCCAAGCTGACGCAAATGGGGAAGGAGGAGCTCACCGGGAACATAGGGCGGGACGTTAGAGATGACAATCCTCTGCGCGGTGGCCTCGAGAGGATCCAACGGCAGGAAGGTCCCGCCCACGGTGAGCCCCTTGGTGACGGCCAGGGACACCGCCCGCTCCGACCCCAGGAAGAACACAGCCTTCCCGTATATTTTTGAGGCCGCGACGATGGCTGAGGGGCTGACAACCCCAGCCATGGCTTTGACGCAGGCCTCGATGGTCATAGTGGGGTGAGTGTAGCTCTTCACCCCAAGCTTTTTCGTTATCAGTTTAAATGGTGACGGGGCAGCAGAAGCAGCGGGAGCAGCTGTGGCTGTGGCTGCCGACCCGCATAAGTCTTGGCTTGCCCCGCCACCGGCGATGATGTAGTCACCATTCTGGGGTGCTTTAAGGGCTACACTCACCCCAAGTCACAGGCCTGAAGGTGTTAATGGCCTCAGGTAATATATATTTTTTTGTCCTCTATTGAGCAGAGGGAGCTGATTAAAATGAGGACACACCTCTCCCCTTACTGAATGAAATTGGGGGAGGGGCCCTCTCCCCTCTGCTCAATAGGCAATTAATAAAAGGTGATGGGACTGAGGTGCCTTAGAAAGACAGGCAGAGAGAGATAGAGAGAGAGAGAGAGAGGGGGGTAGGAAGGAGGGAGACCACAAGGGCAGTGTTGCCACTCAGGATGGTGGGTGGGTGTTGGCAGGGGGGCACTCTCTGATGTAGTTTAAAAGTCTTTGGTGATGGTCTTCTGGCAGGGGGAGAAGATGTCTTCACCTGGAAAAGCTGGAGAAGCCCAGGCTCAGTCCTGCAACAGGTCTTAATGATGTAATTAATGAAATTAGAGACTTCACCTGGTCAGCTCCAGCTCTCCCAGGACAGGCAATAATAGGGGTGCTAATTAGTGGTGTGTGTGGCCTAGCTTTTAACAAGAGCCACACACACACACACTACACCCCTTGATGGTCCGGCCTTGCTTCTTCTTTTCTCCCCCCACCTAAAATACAAAGTCTTGGGAGAGTGCCCCAAATAACACCCACCTGTAGATGTTTCAACGAGATGAATCTTCCCTCCTTCCAAACAGTTGGTGGTTTTTTTTCCGATGTTTCTCTCCCCTCTCTCCTGAAGTGGAGGCCAATTTGGGGAGGCAGTGATAGAAAAGGCCTCTCCCCGGTTGATGTTGATATAGGCCTCCTTTCTCCTTCTCCTCCTCTGCCCAATCTCTCCAGGCACCTCAGTTGTTTGAAGATGTTGGAGGAGGTGGAGGTGGTGATCTATCTTTCTGCTACTCCTCTTCCTGGTCAAGAGACCACCACTCTCCACTCTCTTGTTTTGGCAGCTCCTTCTCCTCTTGCTGCTTCAGACAGCCAGAAAAGCACACAGGTCTTTACTGGTTGGAGGTCGGGACCAAACTGAATACAATATTATTACACTGTGCTTATATACCGGTGTGGTCACCACCGGTATTACGTATACAGCAGCCAAAGAAAGTAGTACCTTTCTTAAGGTGGACCAGGCTTAAGTTCTCTTAAGGTGGAACAGGTTACATACACCACAGCTGTTATCTGTCCTTTGTGTGGCGCCCTGGACTTCTCATTCCCAAGAATCCGCAGGCACTTCGCCTCAACCTCATTGAGGAGTGTGCTGATGTCACTGTCAGTGAAATTATGAGCTCTCTTAACCATGCGAATTGCGCTTGGTCCTTCCATTTCACTTTGCTGATTAATGAAAATGTTTTCAGGGCTTTTTAAACTCTTTAACTTGCTTGAAATCTGTTTAAAACTATTTAAGATTCTTCAAATCCATGTAAAAGTCTTTAAAAGTTTTCTAAAGTTTTTTAAAAAACTATAAAGAAAGAACTTACCATTGAGATTCACAGCTACTTTCAGTGTTGATCGCCTCTGAAGTGTTAAAACAATCGGGGGCGTGGCCTATGCAAATATAAATTTTGACAGCTCTTGTGGACGGGTCTCCCCTCGATCGAAGCTCTAGGCTGCGTGACGTCATACGTCCAGGAGTCCTCATCCAGAAAGCGGAAATCTCTATGGGCGCAATGACTTCAGGTCAGTGCGGATCTTTTTTGCTGGTCGGGGGCTTCCGTCCATGGGAAGCCTCCGAGCGGAAAATACGGGCCCATATTTTTCCCTTATCAGCCGTATCAAGGATGCACACAGCTGAGATTGAGACACAGGTGTCGGAATACATTCAATCAAGAGTTGTCAACACTAATGTGGGATATGATCCAAACAGCAGCGTTTTGGTTAAACTGGAATTTAGGGAGGATGGAAAGCTGGCAAAGATAGCATTGGAGTCATTTAGTCTGGAAGTGACAAAGGTATGCAGGAGGGTTTCATTTATGGTCATTATTAAGAGTGATGTAGCCTACAAAACCCACTATGGAGCACCAATCATAACAGTACAGAAGTGGGATTGATTTATCACTCAGTGTGAGAATTACAGAGGGCCTGGAGGTCGCTGCTCACATTTCAAAAGAGAGGGAAAACAACAGGGTGGGATGCATTTCGCAGTCTCAGATATGCCTTAGATTGTATCGGATGTCATTCCAACCCCAAAGCTACAGGATAAAGCAATTAAAACAGAAAATGTCAATGAAAGGTCATTGACCTGAAATGTTAACTCTGTTTCTCTCTCCACAGATGCTGCCTGACCTGCTGAGTGTTTCCAGCATTTTCTGTTTTTATTTTGGATTTCCAGCATCCGCAGTATTTTACTTTTGTATTGGGGTGAAGCAATTCCTTGAATCTCCTGTTGATTTTCCCGGCTCTTCACCCTCAAAGTTTTCCTCAGGTTGGAAGATCCCCATCATTAAAACTTAGTAATGGTTTAAAAAATATAACCTATTTTATATTACCCCATTTTGAAAAATAAATGTAGCTTTATGTTTAAATGTATTTGTAATCTGTTTTACTCCTAATACCGATGTTGACAGCTCTTTGCAATTGAAGGTCTTCCACCAGATAGTAAGAATGACACTCATTTTGGTTGAAAAATGTGATGTATTTTGATGTACTTCACTCTTGAAAATAAATAAAGCTCCATATCTTTTTGTAGGCTACATCACTCTTAATGATCATAAATGTAACCCTCTTGCATGCCTTTATCACTTCCAGACTAAATGACTCCAATGCTATCTTTGCCAGCCTTCCATCCTCCATAAATTCCAGCTTAACCAAAACTCTGCTGTTCGTATCCTGTCCCACGTTAGGATTGACAACTCTGGTTGAATGTTTTTCATCATATGACATCTTGCCTCCAACCGCCCAGTCAAACAGCCTTTTATCCTATTTTTGTTTAGCTATTAAACAAAAGTGATCAAAAAAATTAAAAACGCACCATTTTTAAATGCCCCTATGGCTTTTCTCATGGGTTGCTTGCAGCAGTGTCCAAGAGATTAATATTTAGCCACCTAAGTCCCACTCTGGAATTGCCTCCCTAAATTCTTCCACCCCTCTACTTCTCACTCCTTTTTAAAAACCATCTTTAAAAGCCATCTGCTTGACCAATTTTTTGGGTCACTCCTCCTATTCTCTCCTTTAGCACAGTGTCTATTTTCCTCATAACTCTATGAAGCACCTTGGGACACTTTTCTACATTAAAGGAGCCATGTAGATACAAGTTATTGCTGTTTAACATTTACCTGATTATGACGGTTTTGCAATTGCACTAAATTACTCTCTCAAAAGCAGAGCAAAAGAAAACCTGCTAATATTGAGGAACTGTTAGGTGTAATGTTTATGATCAGCAAGAGTGTCCCAAATTACAAACTCATTTGGACATTTGAAGTTGTGTTTCTTCATACATAAACATAGGTTACATTTAAAAATGAGAATGGGTGATCATTAATCGTAATGAGTGCCATGTGACTATATGAAGATAATGGGCCAGATATTCCGACCCCTACGGGTGGTACGCGCAGTGTACTCACCCGTAGGGACATTGGAAATGCCGGTTTCAGGCATGCCAAGCGCATGCGCTGGAAACCGGCATTTCCAATCTGTCAAGAAAGCTCTTGACAGATCCTCCGGCTGCCCAGGAGAAGGGCCTCTGCGGGCGGATAGTTCTGCTTTTTGGAGACCCTCCGCCTGCAGAAAACACTTACAATTATTGCACCTGGTAAAAGCAGGCGTAAGGCCTGCTTTTACCAGGATAAGAGTTGAAAAAAGTTTTTTTTAAATTTCCACTGAATTATCATTTTAAAATACTTTAAAGAAAGGTAAGTTTATTTTTAGCCCCGTTAAAAACTTGAATTATTTTTTTCAAAAATTAACATTTTTGTTTAAAATGGTTAATTTATGTAATTTCAAGTCATTTTAAAAATGTGATGTTTTTTAAAAATTTATTTGAAGTTTTATTATGTTCTGGGGGTGATCTTCATTCATATAATTGACAGGTCTTCCTGTCAAATGTATGAAGGGAGATTCCCTTCTCTGATTGGCTCCCCGTGGCCCACGTGATCCCAGGGACGCTGCAAACCACCTGCGCCTCTGGGATACGTGGGCCCTGCACACCGGCAGTTTGGCAAGGCCCAGCAGCGGAACTGTCCGCCTCCCGGGAGCCCTCAGGTAAGGGTACAGATTTTTCCAGATCGCAGCCCTCCGCCCGTGGGAGGCCTGCGATCGGAATATCTGGGCCAATATAGATAAAATGCAGAATTAATCAACAGCTCCAGAAATGAATTTCAGTGAGATTATTACCAAGGAAGAGGGAAGAAACTCAGTATTACAATTATAATATTTATGTTGTAGGTACTAATTGTTTACATGCTTCATTGGATCATTTTGCAATACACTTTTGAATTACAAAATATAACACAAAGCGCCACATTCATGCACAAAATAGTAATTTATTTAAGTGTCATTTAATTTTTAAAAGTTACCTAAAATTCAGTAGAATTCTGAGAATTCCCCACTTGGGTAAAACTGGCAAAAAAAATAATGGAGAACAATCTGCACTGAGAAAATCTAAATCCACTCTTGTTTTTGGAGTGAATTGAAATAGTGAAAATGAATAGTGTACAATGATTATTGGTAAATTGTGGGGTTTCCTTTTTACAAAGTGCCTGGATATCTGCAGTTCTTAGGCAATAAAAGAAAGACTTGTATTTATATAGCGCTTTTCACAACCACCAGACGTCTCAAAGCACTTTACAGCCAATGAAGTACTTTTGGAGTGTGGTCACTGTTGTAATGTGGGAAACGTGGCAATGTGGGAAACACAGCAATGTGATAATGACCAGATAATCTGTTTTTGTTATGTTGATTAAAGGATAAATATTGGCCAGGACACCGGGGACAACCCCCTGCTCTTCTTCGAAATAGTGCCATGGGATCTTTTACGTCCACCTGAGAGAGTAGACAGGGCCTCATTTTAACGTCTCATCCAAAAGACGGCACCTCAATACCGCACTGGAGTGTCAGCCTAGATTTATGTGCTCAAGTCCCAGGAGTGGGAATTGAACCCACAACCTTCATGACTCAGAGGCAAGTGTGCTACTCACTTATTTTTTAATATACTTTATTGAACATTAAAAACATTTACAACATCGTGATCATTTCATTGTATCATATAAATCAATTCCGCCGCTCTGCATAGCCATTCCGCCACCACATTTTAACATCAAAACCTGAAGTTTAATTTGTCTCCTGTAACATATATTAATCGATTGTACTTTAAAAATTGATTGTAAAATACTGTCTTTAAATTCCTTTCTGAATAAAACATCCACAGAGCCTTATAATGATCTTTTTAGCTTATATTTAAAATACTCTTTTAGATTGATTCTCCTCCCCTTAAAAAAGAGAGCATTCCTTCTTTGCACAATCACGAATCTAGCCAAACTGATAATTAAATGAATTGCCGCTCCACTAGACTCGGGCAGACTCTCCTGCAATCCCCATCTCAAAATTGAGTCCCACGGGATTCCCATTCTCGCTCTTCGGTCTCCACCTAGCAAAGTAACTTCACACAACTGTTGAACATAGTATTAAAATCATTTAACTGTGGACATAGCACCAGTAAATCGGACAGAGTCTCATCCCGTGTCCCACACACTGGGCAAGTTGCCCCCTCCACTCGTCCAATCTTGCACAAGACCGTCATGGTAAAAATTCAGTTATGAGCCAATTTGAAATCCAGTTCAATCCACTCTGGACATTTAAAATTTACCCACACTCCCTTCCAAATCCTGTTGAAGTCCAGCTGCGGGTATATACTCTGCCAAAACTCCTGACCAGCAGGTGTCTTGAATCTCCATTCTCTAAATACCTCATAGAAATCTTGAGTATTACAGTTGTCAAATTGGACCAACTCTCCCCCTTTCTCCAGCAGAAAGCTTGGCTTTTTTTTCAGAAGCGGACCTGGTGGGAAGCACCCAGGTGAAAGGTATTTAAGGAGGGTGGTGGCTTAAACCCGAGTTCGTACAGAGTAGGAACCCCCACCCGCCCTCCTCCTCTAACCTAGTAGTCTTTTAGCAGCTGTCTAAAAACAGAGGTCACAAATTTTTTGGTCTCAGTTTCTTTTCAGCAGGGCAGGAACCGGGAGGAGCGGGAAGTCGGCGTAGGACCAAGGGGACACAAGACCGGGAAGTCAGCGAAAGACCAGGGAGGTAAGACAAACTGGTAAGTACTTTCCTCAAACCTTCCTAGAAAGTAAAACCAAAACTAGTGGGATTTGGTTAGTTTAAAAAGGAATAAGAGGAGTACAGTATACATTGGTCTAAGTAAGCTTCGGGAAAACAAAAGTCGATAAATAAACTAAAACTAGAAAATTAAAAAGTAATATAAGGGTTAAGTCATGGCAGTAGAGCTCGGACCTGTGTCATGCTCCTCCTGTAACATGTGGGAAATCAGGGACGCTTCCTGTGTCCCTGACGACTATGTGTGCGGGAAGTGTGTCCAGCTGCAGCTCATGTGGGACCGCATGACGGCCCTTGAGCTGCAGATGGACTCACTTTGGAGCATCCACGATTCTGAGAGGGGTGTGGATAGCACATTTAGTGAGTTGGTCACACCGCAGGTTAAGGCCAGCGTAGACAGTACATGGGTGACCAAAAGGCAGAGCAAGGGCAGGAAGGTAGTGCAGAAATCCCCTGGGGTTGTCTCCCTTAGCAACAGGTTCACCGCCTTAGGTACTGTTGTCGGGGGGGGTGACACATCGGGGGAAGGCACCAGCAGCCAGGCTCATGGCACCATGACTGGCTCTGTTGCAAAGAAGGGAGGGAAAAAGAGTGGCAGGGCTATAGTAATAGGGGATTCGATTGTAAGGGGAATAGATAGGGGTTTCTGTGGTCGCGACCGAGACTCCAGGATGGTATGTTGCCTCCCTGGTGCAAGGGTCAAGGATGTCTCGGCGCGGGTGCAGAACATTCTGGAGGGGGAGGGGGAACAGCCAGTTGTCGTGATACATGTTGGTACCAACGATGTAGCTAAAAAAAGGGAAGAGGTCCTACAAGTAGAATTTAGGGAGTTAGGAGCCAAGCTAAAAAGTAGGACCTCGAAGGTAGTAATCTCTGGATTACTACCAGTGCCACGTGCTAGTAAGAGTACAGAGAACAGGATAGTTAGGCTAAATACGTGGCTTGAGCAGTGGTGTAAGAGGGAGGGTTTTAAATTTTTGAGGCATTGGAACCAGTTTTGTGGTAGGTGTGACCTATACAAAAGGGACGGTCTACACCTGTGCAGAGATGGAACTGATGTTCTCGGGGTAATTTTTGATAAAGCAGTTCGGGAGCATTTAAACTAGTATGGCAGGGGGCTAGAAACCTATGTAGTGAAATAGAGGAAAGTGAAAGGCAGACAGAAATAAATGGTAAAAGGGTGAGGAACAAAAAACAAAGGGCCAAACTAATTCATAAAAAATGTGAGCATAAAAAAAGCCTGAGGGTTTTATACCTTAATGCGAGAAGCATCAGGAACAAGGTAGATGAATTAGCTGTGGAAATAGAGGTTAATAATTATGATCTAATTGGGATTACGGAAACATGGTTGCAGGGTGAGCAGGGCTGGGAGCTTAACATACAGGGGTATTCAGTATTTAGGAAGGATCGACAAAAAAGAAAGGGAGGAGGGGTAGCATTGCTAGTAAAAAAGGGGATAAATGCAATTGAAAGGAAGGATATTAACTCAGTTAATACAGAATCTATATGGGTGGAGCTAAGAAATAGCGAGGGGCGAAAAACATTAATAGGAGTGGTATATAGGCCTCCAAATAGTAAAATAGAGGTTAGGGAGGGCATCACGAGGGAAATTAGAGAAGCGTGCAATAAGAGCACAGCTGTCATCATAGGTGACTTTAACTTACATATAGATTGGACTAGCCTAATCAGTAAAAATAATGAGGAGGAGGAATTCCTTGAGTGTTTAAGGGATGGTTATCTGGATCAATATGTCGAGGAACCAACTCGGGAACAGGCTATATTGGACTGGGTACTGTGCAATGAGAAGGGACTAATCAGTAATCTTGTTGTACGGGGACCCTTGGGTCAGAGCGATCATAACATGATCGATTTCTCACTCGAAATGGAGAGCGAAGAAATTGACTCAGAGACTAAGGTCCTGAATTTAAACAAGGGGAATTATGATGCCATGAGACGGGAACTGAGTAGGTCTGATTGGACAACGTTCCTGGGAGGACTGGAGGTAGATAAACAATGGCAAACATTTAAAGATAGAATGACAAAATTGCAAAAATTGTTTATACCAATCTGGCATAAAAGGAAATCTAAAAAGGTGACTCAACCGTGGATAACAGGGGAAATTAGAGACAGCATAAAATCCAAAGATAGGGCGTATAAAATAGCCAAAAAAAGCGCCAGAGCGGAAGATTGGGAACAGTTTAAGATAGAGCAAAGGAGGGCAAAGGGCATAATCAAGAGGGGCAAAATAGCTTACGAAAACAAGCTGGCGGAAAATATAAAAACTAACTCCAAAAGCTTTTATAAGTATATCAAAAGGAAAAGACTGGTGAAAACCAAAGTTGGTCCATTGCAGTCAGATACGGGGGAATATATAATGGGAAATAAGGAAATGGCAGATCAACTAAATGCATACTTTGGGTCAGTCTTTACGAAGGAAGACACAAAAAACCTCCCTGGGATATCGGGAAAAATAGGGACATTGGCAAAGGAGGAACTGACGCAAATCAATATCTCTAAGGATATGGTGTTAAGGAAGCTAAAGGGATTGAAGGTGGACAAATCCCCAGGGCCTGATAACATGCATCCTAGGGTACTGAAGGAGGTGGCCCTAGAGATAGCGGATGCACTAAGGATGATTTTTCAGAATTCATTAGACTCGGGAACAGTGCCCATGGATTGGAGGGTAGCTAACGTTACCCCACTATTCAAAAAGGGGGGTAGGGAAAAAGCAGGTAATTACAGACCTGTAAGCCTTACATCAGTTGTGGGCAAAATGCTGGAGTCCATCATTAAGGATGAAATAGCGGAGCACTTAGCAAATGGGGACAGGATAGGACAGAGTCAACATGGATTTACAAAGGGTAAATCGTGCTTGACTAATCTATTGGAATTTTTTGAGGGAGTAACTGGTAGAATAGATGGGGGAGAGCCAGTAGATGTGGTGTACCTGGACTTCCAAAAGGCCTTCGATAAGGTCCCACATAAAAGATTAGCATGGAAAATTGAGGCTCATGGGATAAAGGGGAAAGTATTGGCGTGGATAGGGAACTGGCTGTCAGATAGAAAACAGAGAGTTGGAATAAACGGCTCATTTTCTGAATGGCAGGCAGTAACAAGTGGGGTACCACAGGGATCTGTCCTGGGCCCCCAGCTGTTCACAATTTACATTAATGACCTGGATCAGGGAGTCGGATGCAGCATTTCCAAATTTGCAGACGACACTAAACTAGGAGGGGGGGTGGGCTCAGAGGAAGAGACCAGGAAGCTCCAGAGCGATTTGGACAGACTGGGCGATTGGGCGGATAAATGGCAGATGCACTATAATGTGGACAAGTGCGAAGTTATCCACCTTGGGTGCAGGAACGGGAGGGCAAATTATTATTTAAATGGCAATAGATTGGGAGAGGGGGAAGTACAGAGAGACCTGGGTGTTCTTGTACACCAGTCACTGAAGGCGAGCATGCAGGTGCAACAGGCGGTCAAGAAGGCAAACGGTATGCTGGCCTTCATAGCAAAAGGGTTAGAATACAGGAACAGGGATACCTTGCTGCAGCTGTACAGGGCACTGGTGAGACCACACCTCGAGTACTGTGTACAGTTTTGGTCGCCTCATCTGAGGAAGGATGTTCTTGCCATGGAGGGGGTGCAGCGGCGATTCACCAGGCTGATACCAGGAATGGCGGGAATGACCTATGAGGAGAGACTATGTAGTTTAGGGATGTACACACTGGAGTTTAGAAGATTGAGAGGGGACCTCATAGAAGTGTATAAAATTCTGACAGGTCTAGACAGACTGGATGCAGAAGGAATGTTTCCCTTGGCGGGTGAGAACAGAACTAGAGGACATAATTTAAGGATAAGGGCTAAACCATTTAGGACAGAGATGAGGGGGAATTTCTTCACTCAGAGAGTGGTGAACCTGTGGAACTCATTGCCACAGAGGGCAGTGTACGCCAGCTCATTAAATATATTTAAGAGGGAATTAGATATATTTCTACGGGCAAAAGGGGTTAAGGGTTACGGAGAGAAGGCGGGGACGGGATACTGAATTAAAGGATCAGCCATGATCTCATTGAATGGCGGAGCAGGCACGAAGGGCCGAATGGCCTACTCCTGCTCCTATCTTCTATGTATCTATGTATCTATGTAAAAGCGGGACGCATTTTACTTCCTTTGGAGATTTCCGCATTTATTTTTTCCTGCCAATCCTGTGGCATTGCCCTCATACATGATCCCTGTTGCTTTTTCCTCTACCTCCTGATCCTCCTCCCACACCATGTCCCTCACTATCGCTTCCGGCAATCAACCTGGAATTACCTCACATAATACATCTTTCACATATATAATACCAGCTTTTATAAAAGCTTGATTAAATAAAACCTCTCCTTCGATGTTGACCCGTTCTAAAAATTCCTCAGCCCCCTTGGGCATAAATTGCACACTTTTTAAAAATTGGGCCCAAGTCTCTACAACCCCCTTATAAAACCTAGGGAGAAGTTGAATCGATTTCAAAAACATATTATTGTATTCCATATACAATATCCCCTGTCCTCCTATCCCACTTCGTTTTAAAAAATGTTCAAAACAACTCCTTCAAAAACTTGTATTTGACTTCTGAAGAAATCTCTTCACCCATTTGATTCTAAAGGATTTTTTTTTCAAATCGATATCTGGGAAATTGAGTCTTCCCTGATTTCTCCGTCCAATGATGGTATTGTAAGCCACCAAGGCTGGTTTCCCTTCCCATAAAAACCCCACACAAACCTCTCGGATGGACTTTTCCGCCCACTCAGGAATATCCTCCGCCGTCAATAAGTACCATAGCTTAGATAGCAGGAGAGCAGACACCACTGTCGCTCTTCCTTGCACTTCCAACCACCTTTCCCATCTTCCCAAAATCTTTTTAATTTTCATAATGTTCGGTTCCCAATTTAATCGATCCACTTCATCCCTGTCTTTCTTGCACCCCATATACACCCCAGAACTTCCAAAACCTCCACCACCTTAAAGGGACTTTCCCCCAACCATTCCCCCCTACCCCTTCCTGCAACCAGGCATTGGGACTTACTATAATTCACTCTGGCTCCTGAAGCTCTACAATATTCCTCCACTACATCCATAGCTTTCCTCACTGACTCCCCATTTCTCAATGTTAAGGTTGTGTCATCTGCATATTGGTGTATCACCGACACCAGCCCAGAACTGGGAACCACAATCCCAACTACACCTTGTTTCTTTCGCATTGTGGCGGAGACCACATAGGGACAGCAACACAATTCACTATGTATAGCCAATGTTGTTATCGCTCCACATTATGTACGTAACTTGGTTGGGTTATCGGGGCAGGGTCCCTTTAAGAGTCGTCGATTGTGTGATGACGTCATAGCCCTGCAACGAGGCCGAGTCCCTCAGTCCATGCGGAGAGTTAATAAAGCTAACATGCATTTTTCTTTGCTGCTATGAAAGTCTCGCAGTCTGTTTATTTCCAGAGACTCCCATATTGGTGACCCCGTTTCTCTTTTGGACGTTTCCAAAGACTTTATCCGAGATGGTGACAAACGCCGTTTCTCTCAAATTACCAGAGTTTTGGGAACGACAGGCTGCCGCTTGGTTCGCCCAGGCCGAGGCTCAGTTTGCACTCCGGGACATCACCGCGGACGACACGAAGTATTATTACGTCGTCTCTGCTCTCGGCAGCTCCACTGCAGCCAGAGTCGTGAGCCTGCTCGAGGACCCCCCGGAGCACCACAAATTTGCGACGCTGAGAACACACCTCCTGGAGGCTTTTGGACTAACTGAACCCGAGCGCGCACGCCAGCTTCGCTCTCTACCCGGGCTTGGTGATTCCAAGCCATCAGAACTGATGGACCACATGTTAACCCTCCTAGGCAAGCACAAGCCGTGCTTCCTCTTCAGAGAACTGTTCCTACAACAGCTGCCAGGGCAGGTACGGTCGGCTTTAGCCAACTCTCATAATAGTGATTTCCGCGCCCTGGCCAAGGAGGCCGACAAATTTTTCTCCGCCGGGCAACAGTACTGCGCAGCCATGCAGGGCCCTGCCCCCACCGCCACAGCCCAACGGCGGCAGCCCCCAAGCATGTGCTTCTACCACGTGCAGTTTGGCCCCAACGCTAAGAAGTGCCGGCCCCCATGCAGCTTTACCGCGTCAGGAAACGCGAAGACCCACTCCTTAGCTACCATGGCTGTCGGCTGTTCAGGTAGTCTGTTATTCATTACGGACACTGACTCTGGACGTCGTTTCCTCTGCGACACGGGTGCCCAGGTGAGTGTCCTGCCCGCGTCAACCGTAGACATACAGGGGGGGAACCACGGCCCCGCCCTCGAAGCCGCCAACGGCAGTTCCATCCATACTTTCGGGAAACGGAGCGTGGCACTGTGTTTTGGCGGGCAGCATTTCGCTTGGGACTTTGTTACAGCGAAAGTGTCCAACCCCTTCTCGGCGCTGACTTCCTCTGCGCCAATGGCCTTTTGGTGGATGTCAAAAACGGACGTCTCGTCAACGCTGAGACTTTCAGTTCGCTCCCATGTTCGCTCAGTGGTTCCGGCACGACAAAGTTGTCCAGCGCACTCTCAGCCTCCGACGAGTTTTCCCGCCTTCTCTCCGGGTTCCCGGACCTCACGAAGCCTACTTTCTTGTCCGCCGCCACCAAGCACGGGGTAGAACACCACATCCCGACCACCGGTCCGCCTGTCTACACCCGCGCTCGGCGCCTCGACCCGGGGAAACTCGCCATCGCTAAAGCCGAGTTCGACACGATGGAGCGCCTCAGCATCATTTGCCAGTCGAACAGTCCGTGGGCCTCGCCCCTCCACATCGCACCGAAACCAGGCGGCGGTTGGCGCCGTGCGGCGATTACCGGCGCCTCAACGACGCTACGACCCCTGGCCGCTATCCGATTCCACACATCCAGGACTTTTCTGCCCGCCTGGCCAGGAAAGTTGTTTTCTCTAAAGTGGACCTCGTTCGGGGTTACCACCAGGTCCCCGTTCGGCCGCAGGACATCCCGAAAACCGCGGTGATCACCCCGTTCGGGCTGTTCGAATTCCTTCGCATGCCATTCGGTCTCAAAAACGCCACTCAGGCTTTTCAACGCCTAATGGACACCGTGTTACGGGACCTGCCATTCCTGTTCATCTACCTGGACAACATTCTCATCGCCAGCACCTCCAGAACGGAGCATGTGTCCCACCTCCAGACTCTCTTCGAACGCCTCAGCCAGCACGGCATAATCGTCAATCCGGCCAAGTGCCAGTTCGGGCTGTCCTCGATCGACTTTCTCAGGCACCGCATCACGAAGGACGGGGCGGTGCCACTGCCGTCGAAAGTGGAGGCCGTGAAGGATTTTCCGCGACCCCTCACCATGAAGGCCCTGCAGGAGTTTTTGGGCATGGTTGTAGTGTATGTAACCTGTACCACCTTAAGAGGATACCTTAAGGTGATGGACTACTTTTTGATGGCTCCTGTACATTGTAGTACCGGTGGTGACCACACCGGTATATAAACCCTGCGGAGCAAAGTGTATCTCAGTTCAGCCCTGAGCCTCAATCACTAAGAGTCTTCAGTGCATTTCTGGCTGTCTCAGTCAGCAGGAGGAGAAGGAGCAGCCAAACCAATAGAGTGGAGAGTGGAAAGTGGTGGTCTCCTGACCAGGAAGAGGAGGAAAACGATAGACCACCACCTCCACCTCCTCCACCATCATCACAGCAACTGAGGTGCCTGGAGAGATAGGACAGGGGAGGAGAAGGAGAAAGGAGGCCAGCAACAACACCAACCAGGGGAGAGGCCTTTCCATTACTGCCTCTCCAAATTGGCCTCCACTTCAGGAGAGGGAGAGAGGGGAGAGAAACAACCAACAACCACCAACTGTTTGGAAGAAGGGAAGAACAAAATCATCTCTTCTGAACATCTACAGGTGGGTGCTTTTTGGGGCACTCTCCCAAAGACTTTGTATTTTAGGTGGGGGGAGAAAAGAAGAAACAAGGCCGGATCATCAAGGGGTGTAGTGTGTGTGTGTGTGTGGCTCTTGTTAAAAGCTAGGCCACGCACAACACTAATAAGCACCCCTTCTATTGCCTGGCCTGGGAGAGCTGGAGATGCCTAGGTGAAGTCTTTAATTCCATTAATTGCATCGTTAAGACCTGCTGCAGGACTGAGCCTGGGCATCTCCAGCTTTCCCAGGTGAATACATCTTCTCCCCCTGCCAGAAGACCACCACCACCAAAGACTTTTAAACTCCATCAGAGAGTGCACCCCTGCCAACACCCACCCACCATCCTGAGTGGCAACACTGCCCTTGCGGCCTCCCTCCTTCCCACCCCCCTCTCTCTCTCTCTTTGTCTCTCTCTGCCTATTTCTCTGAGGCACCTCATTTTCATCTCTTTTTATTAATTGCCTATTGAGCAGAGGGGAGAAGGCCCCTCTCCCAATTTCAGTCAATAAGGGGGAGAGGTGTGCCTTCAATTTAAACAGCTCCCTCTGCTCAATAGAGGACCAAAAAAATACCTGAGGCCATTAAAACCTTAAGGCCTGTGACTTGCGGTGAGTGTAGCCCTTATAAAAGCACCCCAGAATGCCGACTGCATCTTCGCCGGTGGCGGGGCAAGCCAGGACTTATGCGGGAGTGGCAGCCACAGCCACAGCTGCTCCCGCTGCTTCTGCTGCCCCGTCACCATTCAGATTAATAACAACAAAGCTTGGGGTGAAGAGCTACACTCACCCCACTATGACCATTGAGGCCTGCTTTAAAGCCATGGCTGGGGTTGTCGGCCCCTCAGCCATCGTCGCAGCCTCAAAAATGTATGGGAAGGCTGTGTTCTTCCTGGGGTCGGAGCGGGCGGTGTCCCTGGCTGTCGCCATGGGGCTCACCGTGGGCGGGACCTTCCTGCCGGTGGATCCTCTCGAGGCCACCGCGCAGAGGATCGTCATTTCCAACGTCCCGCCCAATGTTCCTGGTGAGCTCCTCCTTCCCCATTTACGTCAACTTGGGGAGGTGAGGTCGGGGATCACACCCATCCCGCTCGGCTTCCGGGAGGCCAGCCTTCACCACGTCTTCTCCTTCTGGCGCCAGCTGTTTATCCAGCTGGCGCGGGAGGAGGACACCGACGGGGCATTCGTCGTCCTCCACGAGGGGACCGCCTATCGCGTCTTTTGGACGTCGGATGGTGTGCGGTGCCATGCCTGCAAGGAGGTGGAGCACATTAGGAAAAACTGCCCTGCCTCCAAGGCCACCGGATCATCTCGTGCGGCCGAGGCTGGCGCCGCCGTCGCTCCTCCCCCCGGATCTGCCTGCGCGTCGAGAACGTTTGATGCGCGGTTGATGTCGGGGGGCCGATGCCACCAAGGCCTCCGGCGGGGGGGAGGGAGCGTGTCCGGCCGGAAAGAAGGCGTGAGGAAAAAATAAACACCTTAGGGCAGGTCCCCCCGTGGATGGCCAGCCCTTGCCCCTTGAGCCCCTTACACCCGCGCTCCTCGCGGAGTTAATCGGGGCAGACGCGAGCGGGAGGGGCCTCGTGTCCGAGCCTGTGGCCACAACCGCCGCAGCGGTAACGCTGATACCTGCGGCCGGGCTCGGGCCCGAGGAACCCGACAAACCTGCTCCGCCGAAGGGAGCTGAGGAGGCGGCCTTTGCAGACATGGAGGTCTCCCTCGCTCCCTCCGTGCTAAAAAGAAGGCGCAACCCCCTGGAAGAGGAGGAGGACCGGGAGGAGGAAGGTCCCTCCGAGCAGGGGGAGTCGTCGCCCACCGCGGGTACTGTGCCCCCCCCCGCCGCTGTCGTCATCACCAGCGATCGGCAGAGGTTGCCTGTCCCTCAGGAGGCTGAGGCAGATGTGTCTGTCTGGCGCGTGTCTCCCGGGGATGGGGATGAGACCCTGCCCATGGGGGGGGTCGCGGAACAACCCGCGGCGGAAAATGAAATTGACATTCTATCGGTGCCGTTACCCCTCACCGGGTCGGGCGGCCTGGGGTTTGGGTCGGGCGAGCTTGGGGATAATGAGCTCGCCCAATGCGACCCGGACATCTCCCAGGGGCTGCTCGACCTGGTAGAGGTTTTTATTCAAAACACCCCATCCGCTGGGTCAGAGGATGGCCCCCTGGCTGCGCCTCTGTGCCGGACGTACTGGAGGAGCTGGGAATTGTTCTCTCCCCGGTTTCTCTGGTCGTTCCTGCGTCTGGGGCGGAGGGGAGCTCTGAACCGCCGCCGTCTTCTGGCCCAGCACCCCTAGAGGAGCCCAGGGAGGAATCCTCTGCCGCCGATCCTGGGGGTGGGATCCGGGCGGAGGCGGAGCTGGCTGGTACGGCCGAGCCGTTCGCTGCACACTGCACGGCGGACGGGTCGGCCGCTGGTGACGACCCCCTGGAGGAGGATGGGGACTCGGTGATGGGCACGGAGGACGATTCGGACTCCAGCACCGACGAGGCGATGGATGACCTCGTGCCCCTTGCCGAGTCTCCCCTCATTCCCGTAAGGGAACTCCAGGATTTTATGGCCTCGTGCCTGGGTCGGCGCAATAAGGTCCGGCTGGCCCTCGACAGGTGGTCGGAGCTGGCGCTGCTCATCGTATCCGTCCGCGCCGCCGTTAAGATCATGGGCGCAGACGAGGGTGTGAACCCGCTCGAGCTGCGTCGGCTCAGAACATTTCTCACTGGGCTGCTGAGGAAGTGGCGGCTGACCAGCGGCTGCGCTTCCTCCCCCCGTTATGTGTAGGTAGAGGTTGCACTATGCTTCTGACATGAAGATAACCATAGCCAGCCTCAACATCAACGGCAGCAGGGAGGCGAGCCGCAGATTCAATAACTTCTCGGTCCTTCGGGACGGGAAGTATGCGGTGTGCTTCCTGCAATAAACCCACACCATTCTGGGAGACGAAACCACGTGGCTCCTGGAGTGGCAAGGAGGGGTCAGCATGAGTCACCTCTCCAACAATTCCAGCGGGGTGGCTATCTTGCTGGCCCTGCATTTTCAGCCGGAGATCTTGGGGGTCAAGGAGCACGTGCCGGGCCGCTTGCTCCAGGTCATTGTTCACCTGGGGGGCGTGCCGCTCCATCTAGTGAACGTGTACGCCCCTCAGGCCGGTGCGCAGCAAGTGCGCTTCTTTCAAGAAGTGTCCGCTCTTCTGGGCTCCATCGACGTGGGCGAGTGCGTCATCCTCGGGGGGGATTTTAAGTGCACCCTCGAGGCGAGGGACCGTCCGGGTCCCCCGCGATGCCCGGCGGCGATGGAGAAGTTGAGGGACCTAGTCGGGTCCTTCGACTTGGTGGACGTCTGGTGAAATCTTCATCCCGACTCCAGCGCCTTCACTAGCGTGAGGTCTGGAGGAGGAGGGTCCAGAATCGACCGCCTCTACATTTCCCGGGCGTACGTCTCCTGTGTTCCGGCGGCTTCCATGTGGCCGGTGCCGTGCACGGGCCACCACCTGGTGTGGGCGGAGCTCGTTCCGCTGCACACGCGGGGGGGGGT
Source organism: Somniosus microcephalus (assembly GCF_052327205.1). Taxonomy (NCBI): domain Eukaryota; kingdom Metazoa; phylum Chordata; class Chondrichthyes; order Squaliformes; family Somniosidae; genus Somniosus; species Somniosus microcephalus. The sequence goes on along the minus strand of NC_140993.1, from coordinate 81,179,863 downwards.
CCGCGTACTGGCACTTTAACAACCTGCTGCTGGAGGACGCACGGTTCCGGGATTCATTTCGTCGGTTCTGGGCCGACTGGAGAAGGAAGCAAGGGGGCTTCCCCTCCTTGAGGCTGTGGTGGGACGTGGGCAAGGCTCACGTCCGTCTCTTCTGTCAGGAGTACGCGAAGGGGTCGACCAAGAGGCTGGAGGCGTGGGTCGGGCGGTTGGGGAAGGAGGTGCTCGACCTGGAGTCCCGTCTCGGTCAAGTCGTTGGGGACCCGGCCCTGGGGAAGGTGTACGAAGAGAAGAAGGGCGCGCTGAAGGACCTGCAGCTCGTCGGGTCCCGAGGCGCGTATGTGAGGTCGCGGATCCAGCTCCTGCGGGACCTGGACCGTGGCTCCCCCTTCTTCTACTCGCTGGAAAAAAGACGGGGGGTCCGTAAGCAGCTCTTGGGGCTGCTGGCCGACGACGGATCTCTGGTCTCGGATCCAGAGGGAATCAGCGCGGAGACCCGTGCCTACTACGGGGCTCTGTTCTCTCGGGATCCGTCCAGCGAGGATGTGCACAGAGTTTTGTGGGAGGACCTGCCGAAGGTCAGTCCGGAGGGCGCCGAAAAATTGGACGCTCCGCTAAGCCTGGCGGAGCTGACCGGCGCCCTCCGCCAGCTCTCTAGGGGAAAGTCCCCGGGGCTGGACGGGCTGACCGTGGAGTTCCACAGGGCGTTCTGGGACGTCTTGGGGGGCGACTACGCGCGAGTCCTGGGGGAAAGTTTGGCGACCGGGGAGATGCCCCTCTCTTGGCGCAGGGCGGTCATTGTCCTGCTGCCTAAGAAGGGCGATCTCCGCCTCCTTGAGAACTGGCGCCCAGTCTCCCTCCTCAGCACGGACTATAAAATCTTTGCCAGGGCCATGTCTGCTCGCCTTGGCAACGTGCTGGCCCACATGATCCACCCCGACCAGTCCAACACGGTCCCGGGCCGGACCATCAACGATAACATCCATCTGGTCCGGGACCTGGTCCACCACTCCCAGAGGGCTGGTCTGTCGGTTGCCTTCCTCTCCCTGGATCAGGAGAAGGCATTCGACAGGGTGGATCACGAGTAACTCTGCGTGCATTCGGGTTCGGGACGCATTTCGTCGCCCGGATCCGACTTCTGTACGCCGCCGCAGAGTGTCTGATTAAAGTTAACGGGTCCTTGACAGCGCCCCTTCGCTTCGGGAGGGGGGTGTGTCAGGGATACCCCATGTCCGGTCAGCTATACGCCATTTGCGTGGAGCCATTCCTGCGCCTCTTGCGGAAGAGGTTGATGGGACTGGCTCTGCAAGGGCCGGGCATGGAGGTGGTCCTCTCGGCTTACACCGATGACGTGCTCCTCACGGTCACGGATCCCGCTGACTTGCGGAGGATGCGGGAATGCCAGCAGATTTACTCGGACGCATCCTCCGCCAAATCAACTGGGAGAAATGTTCCGGACTCCTGGTGGGTCAGTGGTGGGTGGACTCCCTGCCGGAGGAGTTCAGGCCTTTCGCCTGGAGCACCACGCACCTCCTCTATTTGGGAGTCTACGTTAGCCCTGCCGAGGACGCTTGGCCGGCGAACTGGCAATAGCTGGAGGCCAAAGTCACTGCTCGCCTAGGACGCTGGACAGGACTGCTCCGAGTGTTGTCCTACAGGGGTCGAGCGCTGGCCATAAACCAGCTGGTGGCCGCCATGTTGTGGTACCGGTTGGTCACTTTGATCCCTCCCCCTGCGTTTGTCGCCAAGATGCAGAAGAAGCTCATCGACTTCTTCTGGGACAAAAGGAAGCACTGGGTCTCTGCCGCGGTTCTGTGTCTCCCGCTTAGGGAGGGCGGTCAGGCGCTGGTGTGCCTTCGCACCCAGGCTGCGACTTCCGGCTTCAGACGCTGCAGAGATACCTGTACGTCGAGAATCCTCCGCGATGGTGTGCGCTGGCGACGTTTTTCTTCCGCCAGCTGCACGGCCTCAATTACGACACGCAGCTCCTGTTTGTGAAAGTGGGCGGCAGGCGTGCCGACCTGCGGGAGCTGCCTGTCTTCTACCAGGAACTACTATGGGTTTGGAACTATGTTGCTTCCAGGCGGAGCTCTCCCCCGTCAGGAGTGGCGGCTCTCCTTCGGGAGCTGCTGCTCAGGAATCCGCACCTCCACGACCGCGGGTTCGGGCGGCTGGCAGAGGGCAGGGCCGTGCCTGGCGGGGTGACCAGAGTCGGGGACCTGCTCGATGGCGGAGGAGCAGGCTGGATGGCGCTGGAGGAGCTGGCGTGGCGCCTGTCCTGGGCCAACGTCCGGCTCGCGGCCGAAGCCATCGAATCTGTGAAAGCGGCACTTGGCCCCGACTCCACTTGGTGTATCGAGGTGGCTCAAGCACGTGGGGCGATCCCGTCCGAGCTTACCCCCGTCCGGACGGAATTCCTCATTGGCGCCCGGCCCCGAAACTCCCCTCGGGAGCCGGCGCCTCACAACCTGAGCCGTCTCGAGGAAATACCCTCCGTGCCTCTTCATTCCGCATGGAGGGGTTTCCTGTACGGGCTGCTCCTGCACACTCTCCACTTTGCCATCTTCGTCTACCATCCGGACACGCCTTGGCATGGCGTCTTGCCGACTGGCGGTGGCGGAGGTCCCCAATGGAGGGCTCTCTACGCGGGAGTCCTCCCTTGTTCCATCGGGGACTTGGCCTGGAGGGTGTTGCACGGAGCGGTCCCGTGCAATAAGGTTTTAAGTAGGTTCACGGACTCCCAGGCCGCCTGCATTTTTTGCGGCCTGGAGGAGTCCGTGTTTCATGTTTATATGGAGTTTGAGAGGTTGCAGCACCTCTTTCACTTCTTGAAGGGGCTGCTCCTCGATTTGTGGTTGCACTTCAGTCCCACACTCTTGATCTACGGTCACCCGGTGCGGAGGGGAGCGGACAGGCTGGGGGACCTCCTTGTGGGCCTGCTCCTGGGCCTGGCTAAAAGAGCAATCAATTGGTCCAGGCAGCGGGCGGTCGAGGGGGTCGTCCAGCCGGATTGCCTGCCTCTCTTCCGCGGCCATGTTCGCGCCCGGGTGGCCCTGGAGATGGAGCACGTGGTGTCCGCCGGTGCGCTTGAGTATTTCCGCGACCGGTGGGCGCCGCGTGGACTGGAGTGCATCATCAACCTGGAAAACCACATTTTAATTTGATTTGTTAAGATTTAGTTGAACTTTTGTTTATTTACAGTCCAATTGGGTTTTTTGGGTTCAAACAAGAAGAGGACCCTCAATCACTAAGAGTCTTCAGTGCATTTCTGGCTGTGCAGCTGCCTCAGTCAGCAGGAGGAGAAGGAGCAGCCAAACCAAGAGAGTGGAGAGTGGAAAGTGGTGGTCTCCTGACCAGGAAGAGGAGGAGAACGATAGACCACCACCTCCACCTCCTCCACCATCATCACAGCAACTGAGGTGCCTGGAGAGATAGGACAGGGGAGGAGAAGGAGAAAGGGGGCCAGCAACAACACCAACCAGGGGAGAGGCCTTTCCATTACTGCCTCCCCAAATTGGCCTCCACTTCAGGAGAGGGAGAGAGGGGAGAGAAACAACCAACAACCACCAACTGTTTGGAAGGAGGGAAGAACAAAATCATCTCTTCTGAACATCTACAGGTGGGTGCTTTTTGGGGCGCTCTCCCAAAGACTTTGTATTTTAGGTGGGGGGAGAAAGGAAGAAACAAGGCTGGATCATCAAGGGGTGTAGTGTGTGTGTGTTTGTGGCTCTTGTTAAAAGCTAGGCCACGCACACCACTAATAAGCACCCCTTCTATTGTCTGGCCTGGGAGAGCTGGAGCTGCCTAGGTGAAGTCTTTAATTCCGTTAATTGCATCGTTAAGACCTGCTGCAGGACTGAGCCTGGGCATCTCCAGCTTTCCCAGGTGAAGACATCTTCTCCCCCTGCCAGAAGACCACCACCACCAAAGACTTTTAAACTCCATTGGAGAGTGCACCCCTGCCAACACCCACCCACCATCCTGAGTGGCAACACTGCCCTTGCGGCCTCCCTCCTTCCAACCCCCCTCTCACTCTGTCTTTGTCTCTCTCTGCCTATTTCTCTGAGGCATCTCATTTTTCATCCCTTTTTATTGAATTGCCTATTGAGCAGAGGGGAGAAGGCCCCTCTCCCAATTTCAATCAATAAGGGGAGAGTTGTGTCTTCATTTTAATCAGCTCCCTCTGCTCAATAGAGGACAAAAAAATACCTGAGGCCATTAAAACCTTCAGGCCTGTGACTTGGGGTGAGTGTAGCCCTTATAAAAGCACCCCATAATGGCGACTGCATCTTTGCCGGTGGCGGGGCAAGCCAGGACTTATGCGGGAGTGGCAGCCACAGCTGCTCCCGCTGCTTCTGCTGCCCCGTCACCATTCAGATTAATAACAAAAAAGCTTGGGGCGAAGAGCTACACTCACCTCACTATGACCATTGAGGCCTGCGTTAAAGCCATGGCTGGGGTTGTCGGCCACTCAGCCATCGTCGCGGCCTCAAAAATGTATGGGAAGGCTGTGTTCTTCCTGGGGTCAGAGCGGGCGGTGTCCCTGGCCGTCACCAAGGGGCTCACCGTGGGCGGGACCTTCCTGCCGGTGGATCCTCTCGAGGCCACCGCGCAGAGGATCGTCATTTCCAACGTCCCGCCCTATGTTCCTGGTGAGCTCCTCCTTCCCCATTTACGTCAACTTGGGGAGGTGAGGTCGGGGATCACACCCATCCCGCTCGGCTTCCGGGAGGCCAGCCTTCGCCACGTCTTCTCCTTCTGGCGCCAGCTGTTTATCCAGCTGGCACGGGAGGAGGACACCGACGGGGCATTCGTCGTCCTCCATGAGGGGACAGCCTATCGCGTCTTTTGGACGTTGGACGGTGTGCGGTGCCATGCCTGCAAGGAGGTGGGGCACATCAGGAAAAACTGCCCCGCCTCCAAGGCCACCGGATCATCTCGTGCGGCCGAGGCTGGCGCCGCCACCGCTCCTCCCCCCGGATCTGCCCGCGCGTCGAGAACGTCTGATGCACGGTTGACGTCGGGGGCCGATGCCACCAAGGCCTCCGGCGGGGGGGAGGGAGCGTGTCCGGCCGGAAAGAAGGCGCGGGGAAAAAATAAACACCTTAGGGCAGGTCCCCCCCATGGATGGCCAGCCCTTGCCCCTTGCGCCCCTTACACCCGCGCTCCTCGCGGAGTTAATCGAGGCAGACGCGAGCGGGAGGGGCCTTGTGCCCGAGCCTGTGGCCGCAACCGCCGCAGCGGTAACACTAATACCTGCGGCCGGGCTCGGGCCCGAGGAGCCCGACAAACCTGCTCCGCCGGAGAGAGCTGAGGAGGAGGCCTTTGCAGACATGGACGTCTCCCTCGCTCCCTCCGTGTTAAAAAGAAGGCGTGACCCCCTGGAAGAGGAGGAGGACCGGGAGGAGGAAGGTCCCTCCGAGCAGGGGGAGTCGTCGCCCGCTGTGGGTACTGCGCCCCCCCCCCGCTGTCGTCATCACCAGCGATCGGCAGGGGTCGCCTGTCCCTCGGGAGGCTGAGGCAGATGTGTCTGTCCGGCGCGTGCCTCCCGGGGATGGGGACGAGACCCTGCCCGTGGGGGGGGTCGCGGAACAACCCGCAGCGGAAAATGAAATTGACATTCTATCGGTGCCGTTACCCCTCGCCGGGTCGGGTGGCCTGGGGTCTGGGTCGGGCGAGCTCGAGGATAATGAGCTTGCCCAATGCGATCCGGACATCTCCCAGGGGCTGCTCGACCTGGTAGAGGTTTTTATTCAAAACACCCCTTCCGCTGGGTCAGAGGTTGGTGGCGGGGAGGAGGATGGCCCCCTGACTGCGTCTCTGGTGCCGGACGTACTGGAGGAGCTGGGAATTGTTCTCTCCCTGGTTTCTCTGGTCGTTCCGGCGTCTGGGGCGGAGGGGAGCTCTGAACCGCTGCCGTCTTCTGGCCCAGCACCCCTAGAGGAGCCCAGGGAGGAATCCTCTGCCGCCGATCCTGGGGGTGGGATCCGGGCAGAGGCGGGGCTGGCTGTTGTGGCCGAGCCGTTCGCTGCGCACTGCGCGGCGGATGGGTCGGCCGCTGGTGACGATCCCCTGGAGGAGGATGCGGACTCGGTGATGGGCACAGAGGAGGATTCGGACTCCAGCGCCGACGAGGCGATGGATGACCTCGTGCCCCTTGCCGAGTCTCCCCTCATTCCCGTAAGGGAACTCCGGGATTTTATGGCCACGTGCCTTGGTCGGCGCAGTAAGGTCCGGCTGGCCCTCGACAGGTGGTCGGAGCTGGCACTGCTCATCGTATCCATCCGCGCCACCGTTAAGATCATGGGCGCGGACGAGGGTGTGAACCCGCTCGAGCTGCGTCGGCTCAGAACGTTTCTCACTGGGCTGCTGAGGAAGTGGCGGCTGACCAGCGGCTGCGCTTCCTCCCCCCGTTAGATGTAGGTAGACGTTGCACTATGCTTCTGACATGAAGATAACCATAGCCAGCCTCAACATCAACGGCAGCAGGGAGGCGCGCCGCAGATTCAATAATTTCTCGGTCCTTCGGGACGGGAAGTATGCGATGTGCTTCCTGCAAGAAACCCATACCGTTCCGGGAGACGAAGCCATGTGGCTCCTGGAGTGGCAAGGAGGGGTCAGCATGAGTCACCTCTCCAACAATTCCAGCGGGGTGGCTATCTTGCTGGCCCCGCATTTTCAGCCAGAGATCTTGGGGGTCAAGGAGCACATGCCGGGCCGCTTGCTCCAGGTCACTGTTTGCCTGGGTGGCGTGCCGCTCCATCTAGTGAACGTGTACGCCCCTCAGGCTGGTGCGCAGCAAGTGCGCTTCTTTCAAGAAGTGTCCGCTCTTCTGGGCTCCATCGACGTGGGTGAGTGCGTCATCCTCGGGGGGGATTTTAACTGCACCCTCGAGGCGAGGGACCGTCCGGGTCCCCCGCGATGCCCGGCGGCGATGGAGAAATTGAGGGACCTGGTCGGGTCCTTCGACTTGGTGGACGTCTGGCGAAATCTTCATCCCGACTCCAGCGCCTTCACTAGCGTGAGGTCTGGAGGAGGAGGGTCCAGAATCGACCGCCTCTACATTTCCCGGGCGTACGTCTCCTGCGTTCCGGCGGCTTCCATGCGGCCGGTGCCATGCACGGACCACCACCTGGTGTGGGCGGAGCTCATTCCGCTGCGCGCGCAGGGGGGGTCCGCGTACTGGCACTTTAACAAACTGCTGCTGGAGGACGCGCTGTTCCGGGATTCATTTCGTCGGTTCTGGGCCGACTGGAGAAGGAAGCAGGGGGGCTTCCCCTCCTTGATGCTATGGTGGGACGTGGGCAAGGCTCACGTCCGTCTCTTCTGTCAGGAGTACGCGAAGGGGTCGACCAAGAGGCGAGAGGCCCGGGTCGGGCGGTTGGAGAAGGAGGTGCTCGACCTGGAGTCCTGTCTCGGTCAAGTCGTCGAGGACCCGGCCCTGCGGAAGGTGTACGAAGAGAAGAAGGGCGCGCTGAAGGACCTGCAGCTCGTCGGGTCCCGAGGCGCGTACGTGAGGTCGCGGATGTGGTGTATGTGCCTTTAAGAGCCCCAGGTGTGCGTAATGCCGGTAATTGCCACTTGGGCTATATAAGCCTGTGTATTGTGTATATCCTTTCGAAACCCCCCCACAGACTTTGCTTAGTAAATACCTATGAACCAACTCCTGTCTTCAGTGTCTTTATCAACACACGGACACTACAGTGGCGACGAAGTGGAAACGGACTTACCGGCAATTCTGCAGCACCTCAAGGACATCGATTCCTCCAGCGTCCAGAAGACTCAAGGAAGTGAGAGAAGCTGTGGTTTCACCAGCTGGCCAAGCTGGTGGCAGGTACTGCGCTAATCCTTCCTGGGCGTCAGGCTGGGGCTCCAGCGGCGGGCTCTACAGCTGAGACAGGCAGCGAAATCGGAGGCAAGCAATAACGGACTGGGAGGGAGCACTCGGGAGATGGCCGGCGCGGCAAGCAGGTCAGCGTTCAGACCTCCGGCGGGAACGAGTCTCCAACAGTAAATTTTAAAAAAACATAAAGAGAACGGGAATCGCAGTAAACAGCGTTGTTATCGGCAGCAGCGGCTGGAAAGCACGGGAAGCGTCATATCTTGCTACAGAAAAGAAAAAAAAAGCGCGGGAAGCGCCATATCTTTTCTGAAATGCCTAAGTCTGGCAATATTGATGCTTTTGATAGCGAAACAGAGCCTAATTTTGGCAATATTGATGTTTTTGCTAACAAGATAGAGGATTGGACCACATATGTGGAAAGAGTGGAGGTATATTGCACCGCAAATGGAATAGAAGATGAAAAAAAAGCTTCAGTGCTTCTGGATCTAATGGGCGCAGAAACATACAAGCTGTTACGCAACTTAATCACTCCAGCCGAACCGATGGACAAGAATTTTGAGGAGATTGTTGATACCCTACGCTGCCAATTCGAGGCAGGACTGGCAGATTCTCTGCGAGACAAATTCATCTGCGATCCCCTAAGTGTAGAAACACAAAAAAAGGTATCTTCTGAAAAAGATTTAACACTGGACAAGGCTTTCAGTGCAATAGGAGCTGCAAAGATACAGCAAAGGCCACAGGACTTCGGCACCCATGAAATGACACGGGGTTTCGAGAGATGTTATCGCTGCGGCAGATCCACCCATGACCAGAGGGACTGCTGGTTCAAGGAAAAAGCATGCAGGCGATGCGGAAAGATGGGACACATTCCACGTGTGTGCCGATCTGAAAATAAAAAATCCACTAATGGGAAAAGAATCGATAAGGAAAAGCACAGAAAGGTACAAATGATGACGGACAGTAGCTCCGAAGACCAGAAGAGCGATAGCGACTCCGGGAACAAGAGACTAAGCTCTCTCAAATTACATAATGTAATTGCCAAAGAAGATTACCAGACCATTTGGGTTACCCTCACAATAGCAGGGTCCCCAGTTAAAATGGAGCTACACACAGGATCAGCTCTGACCGTCATAAATCAACAGGATTACGAGCGGCTATTTCCGCATATACCTTTAAAAGATACATCCATTATCTTGAAAACATATACGGGGCAGAAAGTATACCCCAAAGGAAAAATAAGGGTGCCTGTTGTATACAACGGCAAGGAAATACAGAAGTTGTATTTATACGTTCTACAAGATGGTGGTCCACCGCTGTTGGGACGTGAATGGATCAGAAAAATACGTTTAGACTGGCACTCCATTCAGGCACTGACGGTGACCAGTAAGGAAAAAAATGATGATGACGTCATACCTGAACGATTGAAAGACATCTTGGCCAACGCCAAGGAAGTATTTCATGAAAAACTAGGAACCTTGAAAGGCATCACCGCCTCAATAAAAGTGGAAGATGCAGCAATTCCCAAGTTTTTTAAGGCAAGAACGGTGCCATACGCAATTCGTCCAGCAGTCGAGGCAGAGCTGGAGAATTTGGAAAAGGCAGGCGTATTATCTAAAATAGATTGGAGCGAGTGGGCAACACCCATCGTCCCAGCCATGAAGAAAGCATTGAAGGGTGATGGACCTGAAGAACAGAGAAAAATTCGCATCTGTGGAGACTTCAAGGTGACTGTAAACCCGGTCCTTCACACGGTACAGTACCCTCTTCCGAGGATAGAAGATATTTTCGCCTCACTATCCGGAGGGAAACGTTTCACCAAAATTGACTTGGCACAGGCATATCTACAGATAGAGGTTGAAGAGGCCTCTAAAAAATATCTCACGATAAATACACACAAAGGTCTGTACCAGTACAATCGACTGGTTTTCGGAGTAGCATCCGCTCCAGCTATCTGGCAAAGAGCTATGGAGCAAGTCCTCCAAGGGATTCCGGGGACTCAATGCTACCTAGACGACATCCTTGTAACAGGAGAAAATGACAACGAGCACCTTGCCAATTTAGAGCAGGTGCTCACTAGGCTGAGAGAACGGGGCCTATGAGCAAATCGCCCGAAGTGCGAATTTTTCCGAAATCAAATATCATATTGTGGCCACATAATAAATAAGGAAGGGTTGCATAAGTCAGCTGAAAAAATTGAGGCGGTCATAAAAGCCCCAGCACCTGAAAATGTTTCACAATTAAGGTCGTTCCTGGGATTAATAAATTACTATCATAAATTTTTACTGAACTTATCAACTCTTCTACACCCTCTTAATGAACTGCTACAAACAGGAGTAATTTGGAAATGGAACGAAGACTGCAAAAATGCCTTCCATAAATGCAAAGACTTAATCACATCCAAAGAAGTTTTGGCTCATTACAGCCCATCACTGCCAATCAGACTGGCGTGCGATGCATCCCCTTACGGCATAGGAGCAGTATTATCGCATAAATTCCCTGATGGCTCGGAACAGCCGATAGCTTTTGCGTCACGCTCATTGAACTCAGCTGAGCGTAACTATGCCCAAATCGACAGGGAAGCACTCAGCCTGGTATGGGGAGTAAAGAAATTCAACCATTACCTACACGGACAAAAATTTACCTTGTTGACTGACCATCAACCCCTCATCTCCATATTCAACCCTAAAAAGGGTGTTCCCATTATGACAGCACAAAGGCTACAGCGGTGGTCCCTTTTTCTAGGGGCACACCAATACAACATAGGATACAAAGGTTCAAAACAGCATGGGAATGCTGACGGTTTATCGCGCCTACCATTGCCAACGGTAGAAGAAGCACCTACAGTAGACCCAATGGAGATGTTCCACTCTACCATAGTGGAATGTCTACCAGTAACAAATTCTGCCATTGAAAGGGAAACGAGAAATGACCCGACTCTTTCACGGGTCTACGATTTAACAGTGAAGGGATGGCCAGCACATGGTGAACCACTGTTGCCAGCATTCTCGCAAAGAAGAGAACAGCTGTCAGTGTGCCGAGGAACCTTGATGTGTGGATCCAGAGTGGTGATTCCACCCAAACTCCAGGATAAAGTGCTAAAGGAGCTTCACGAGGGGCATCTGGGTGGAGTGAAAATGAAGAACCTAGCCAGGGCATTTGTATGGTGGCCAGGTATCGATGGAGACATCGAAGAAATGACCAAGAGCTGCCTAGGATGCCAGAAGGTCCAAAACGCTCCACCACAAGCCCCTCTACATCCATGGGAGTGGCCCTCATCTCCCTGGCAAAGGGTACACATCGACTTTGCTGGTCCATTTATGGACTCAATGTTCTTAATCGCGGTTGATGCACACTCCAAGTGGCCGCAGGTAATAAAGATGTCCTCCACCACCACGGAAAAAACCATCACAGTATTAAGGACCATATTTGCCAGGAATGGGCTGCCGGAACAGATCTGTTCTGATAATGGACCGCAATTTGTGTCCGAAGAATTCAGAAAGTTCTTAAAAAACAATGGGGTTAAGCACGACACGTCCACCCCATACCATCCCGCCACCAATGGATTGGCTGAAAGGTTTGTCCAGACCTTCAAGAAGGTCATAAAGGCCATAGGTAATGAAGACGTAAAACTTCAGCATAAGGTGGATAACTTCTTATTCGCATACAGGAATGCAACACATATGGTTACCAACCAAACTCCCGCCATGATGTTCTTCAATAGAAACCTAAGATGCCGGCTGGATTTGGTCAAGCCCAACATCAGAAGGGACGTGGAGAACCGGCAGTTTCAAGGCATGAATGAAAGGCCAACTAGAACCTTCCAGATAGGTCAACAAGTTTTGGCCCAGGACAACCGTACCGAGAAATGGCAGCCTGGAACTACCTGCACACGACTAGGACCACTGATGTATACCGTGGACATCGGAGAAAGCATAATAAGGCGCCATGCTGACCGAATCATAAAGTCATCCGAAAAGGGACAACCTACACCACCACTCTATACATCTAACGATGAAGTAGAGATACCCATATCTACCTCCGATCCGGTGATACTGGAACCCGATGAACCCGACACTGGCATTCAAGCCGAATCTGCCTTGCCAGAAGAACCTACTACAGGTAGACTACCCTTTATCCGGACTTCCGAAAACCGAAACCCTCTAAAAACCGAAGGTTTTTTCGTTCAGCGTAAGTCGTGCGTACGAACGAAAAAACCTTCGGTTTTTAGAGGGTTCCGGTTTCGGAAGTTCGGATAAAGGGTAAGTCGTGCGCACGACCCCCCGCCGACCCCCCCGCGGACCCCGCCGGCCCCGACAACCGCCGACCCCGCCAGCCCTGACAACCGCCGACGACCCCGCCGGCCCCGACAACCGCCGACCCCGCCAGCCCCGACAACCGCCGACCCCCCCGCGGACCCCGCCAGCCCCGACAACCGCCGACCCCGCCAGCCCCCCCGTGGACCCCGCTGGCCCCGACAACCGCCGACCCCGCCAGCCCCGACAACTGCCGACCCCCCCGCGGACCCTGCCGGCCCCGACAACCGCCGACCCCCCCCGCGTACCCCGCCGGCCCCGACAACCGCCGACCCCGCCAGCCCTGACAACCGCCGACGACCCCGCCGGCCCCGACAACCGCCGACCCCGCCAGCCCCGACAACCGCCGACCCCCCCGCGGACCCCGCCAGCCCCGACAACCGCCGACCCCGCCAGCCCCCCCGTGGACCCCGCTGGCCCCGACAACCGCCGACCCCGCCAGCCCCGACAACTGCCGACCCCCCCGCGGACCCTGCCGGCCCCGACAACCGCCGATCCCCCCCGCCGACACCCCCCGCGGACCCCGCCGGCCCCGACAACCGCCGACCCCCCCCGCGTACCCCGCCGGCCCCGACCCCCGCCGATCCCGACTGACTTACGCTGAGCGTCAGCGTAAGTCATGCGCACGACCCCCCGCCGACCCCCCCGCGGACCCCCGCCGACCCACCTTCCGAAATCCGAAATTCTCCTTTATCCGAAACTCGGCTGGTCCCGAGGTTTTCGGATAAAGGATAGTCTACCTGTACACCACCAGAAACTACTACACCACCGAGGCGTTATCCGGACCGAGTCAGGAAGCCTCCTGAGAGACTAACTTATAATTAATTAATTACAACAATGTATATTATTTTGCATATAACATGTAATTAATAATTACTTAAAATATGATGTACTGGCTAGCTAAAAGGGGAGGAATTGTGGTGTATGTGCCTTTAAGAGCCACAGGTGTGCGTAATGCCAGTAATTGCCACTTGGGCTATATAAGCCTGTGTATTGTGTATATCCTTTAGAAACCGCCCCCCAGACTTTGCTTAGTAAATACCTATGAACCAACTCCTGTCTTCAGTGTCTTTATCAACACACAGACACTACAGTGGATCCAGCTCCTGCGGGACCTGGACCGTGGCTCCCCCTTCTTCTACTCGCTGGAAAAAAGACGGGGGGTCCGTAAGCAGCTCTTGGGGCTGCTGGCCGACGACGGATCTCTGGTCTTGGATCCGGAGGGAATCAGCGCGGAGACCCGCGCCTACTATGGGGCTCTGTTCTCTCCGGATCCGTCCAGCGAGGATGAGCGCAGAGTTTTGTGGGAGGACCTGCCGAAGGTCAGTCCGGAGGGCGCCGAAAAATTGGACGCTCCGCTAAACCTGGCGGAGCTGACCGGCGCCCTCCGCCAGCTCTCTAGGGGAAAGTCCCCGGGGCTGGACGGGCTGACCGTGGAGTTCCACAGGACGTTCTGGGATGTCTTGGGGGGCGACTACGCACGGGTCCTGGGGGAAAGTTTGGCGACCGGGGAGATGCCCCTCTCTTGGCGCAGGGCGGTCATTGTCCTGCTGCCTAAGAAGGGCGACCTCCGCCTCCTTAAGAACTGCCGCCCGGTCTCCCTCCTCAGCACGGACTATAAAATCTTTGCCAGGGCCATGTCTGCTCGCCTTGGCACCGTGCTGGCCCATATGATCCACCCCGACCAGTCCTACACGGACCCGGGCCAGACCATCAACAATAACATCCATCTGGTCCGGGACCTGGTCCACCATTCCCAGAGGGCTGGTCTGTCGGTCGCCTTCCTCTCCCTGGATCAGGAGAAGGCGTTCGACAGGGTGGATCACGAGTATCTCTTCGGGACTCTGCGCGCATTCGGGTTCAGGACGCATTTCGTCGCCCGGATCCGACTTCTGTATGCCGCCGCAGAGTGTCTGATTAAAGTTAACGGGTCCTTGACGGCGCCCCTTCGCTTCGGGCGGGGGGTGCGTCAGGGATGCCCCATGTCCGGTCAGTTATACGCCGTTTGCGTGGAGCCATTCCTGCGCCTCTTGCGGAAGAGGTTGACGGGACTGGCTCTGCAAGGGCCGGGCGTGGAGGTGGTCCTCTCGGCTTACGCCGATGACGTGCTCCTCACGGTCACGGATCCCGCTGACTTGCGGAGGATGCGGGAATGCCAGCAGATTTACTCGGACGCATCCTCCGCCAAGATCAACTGGGAGAAATGTTCCGGACTCCTGGTGGGTCAGTGGCGGGTGGACTCCCTGCCGGAGGAGTTCAGGCCTTTCGCCTGGAGCACCACACACCTCTATTTGGGAGTCTACCTTAGCCCTGCCGAGGACGCCTGGCCGGCGAACTGGCAAGAGCTGGAGGCCAAAGTCACCGCTCGCCTAGGACGCTGGACAGGACTGCTCTGAGTGTTGTCCTACAGGGGTCGAGCGCTGGTCATAAACCAGCTGGTGGCCGCCATGTTGTGGTACCGGTTGGTCACTTTGATCCCTCCCCCTGCGTTTGTCGCCAAGATGCAGAAGCTCATCGACTTCTTCTGGGACAAAAGGAAGCACTGGGTCTCTGCCGCGGTTCTGTGTCTCCCGCTTAGGGAGGGCGGTCAGGCGCTGGTCTGCCTTCGCTCCCAGGCTGCGACTTTCTGTCTTCAGATGCTGCAGAGATACCTGTACATCGAGAATCCTCCGAGATGGTGTGCGCTGGCGACGTTTTTCTTCCGCCAGCTGCACGGCCTCAATTACGACACGCAGCTCCTGTTTGTGAAAGTGGGCGGCAGGCATGCCGACCTGCGGGAGCTGCCTGTCTTCTACGAGGAACTACTATGGGTTTCGAACTACGTCGCTTCCAGGCGGAGCTCTCCCCCGTCAGGAGCGGCGGCTCTCCTTCGGGAGCCGCTGCTCAGGAATCCGCACCTCCACGAACGCGGGTTCGGGCGGCTGGCGGAGGGCAGGGCTGTGCCTGGCGGGGTGACCAGAGTCGGGGACCTGCTCGATGACGGAGGAGTGGGCTGGATGGCACCGGAGGAGCTGGCGTGGCGCCTGTCCTGGGCCAACGTCCGGCTCGCGGCCGAAGCCATCGAATCGGTGAAAGCGGCACTGGGCCCCGACTCCACTAGATGTATCGAGGCGGCTCAAGCATGTGGGGCGATTCCGTCTGAGCTTACCCCCGTCCGGACGGAATTCCTCATCGGCGCCCGGCCCCGAAACTCCCCTCGGGAGCCGGCGCCTCACAACTTGAGCCGTCTCGAGGGAACACCCTCCGTGCCTTTTCATTCCGCGCGGAGGGGTTTCCTGTACGGTCTGCTCCTGCGCACTCTCCACATTGCCATCTTCGTCTACCGTCCGGACACGTCTTGGCGTGGCGTCTTGCCGACTGGCGGTGGCGGAGGTCCCCAATGGAGGGCTCTCTACGCGGGAGTCCTCCCTTGTTCCATTGGGGACTTGGCCTGGAGGGTGTTGCATGGAGCGGTCCCGTGCAATAAGGTTTTAAGTAGGTTCACGGACTCCCAGGCCGCCTGCATTTTTTGTGGCCTGGAGGAGTCCGTGTTTCACGTTTATATGGAGTGTGAGAGGTTGCAGCCCCTCTTTCACTACTTGAAGGGGCTGCTCCTCGATTTTTGGTTGCACTTCAGTCCCACGCTCTTGATCTACGGTCACCCGGTGCGGAGGGGAGCGGACAGGCTGGAGGACCTCCTTGTGGGCCTGCTCCTGGGCCTGGCTAAAAGAGCAATCAATTGGTCCAGGCAGCGGGCGGTCGAGGGGGTCGTCCAGCCGGATTGCCTGCCTCTCTTCCGCGGCCATGTTCGCGCCCGGGTGGCCCTGGAGATGGAGCACGCGGTGTCCTCCAGTGCGCTTGAGTATTTCCGCGACCGGTGGGCGCCGCGGGGACTGGAGTGCATCATCAACTCGGAAAACCAAATTTTAATTTGATTTGTTAAGATTTAGTTGAACTTTTGTTTATTTACAGTCCAATTGGGGTTTTTTTTCGGTTCAAAAAAAAGAGGACCCTCAATCACTAAAGACCTGTTTACTTACTTCTGTAGTCTGTGTCCTGTTATTCAGTATAACTGCAATTGAAAACACAGACTCAACAGTGGCGACGAGTCTGATCTTACCTAGCGGCAGTTTTGCATCAAAGGAAGCTTCGTCCTCAGAAACGGGCGTTGAACAAGGGCATCCGCCCTCAACATCCTGCTGAGCACTGCATCGCACGGGAGGCCATCGGGAACCCGGGTTGGTTTCTGGCCACGAAGTCAAACATCAGTGATCATCCCTTCAACGACAGCAGCGGGTAAGCCCGATCGAGCAGCACGGGGGAGTAGTCGGTGGAGTTGTCAGTGGGAGAAGGGGAGGGAAAACTACAAAAAGGGCGGAGAACACGACCGCAGCCGGTGTCAGGGGTCAGGCTGCAATCGGGACAGAGACGCGCAGCAGCCAGAAAGCGTTTATGGCCACAAGGACCGCGGGAGCGGCGGGGAACAAGAGCAGCAGCGCAGGGAAAAATAAAGGACTGCTGGGAGGCGTGAACGGCAACAGCACGGGAACCGCCATTTTGAGTCGGCGGGGGAAGAAGACAAACGCGGGAAAAGCCGCCAAGTGTGGGAAAAGCCGCCATCTTAAATAGAAAAAAAAAGAATAAATAATATCCGAAGGGAAAGGTGAAACTCAGCAAGGATGCCAAAAACGGGAAACATCACCGCTTTTGATAACAATGTGGAAGATTGGGCCACTTATGTGGAACGCATCGAAGTTTACTGTACAACGAATGAGATACCGGATGATAAGAAAGCACTAACCCTATTAAACTCGATGGGTGCGAAGACGTATGGGTTATTAAGGAACCTTGTAACACCAAACAAACCGGTATTGAAGAGTTTCGCGGATATTGTTACTATCCTGCAGGAGCATTTAAACCCCACGCCGCTGCTGATAGCGGAACGATTTAAATTCTACAAAAGAATTCAACTTAAAGAAGAAAGCAACGCTGAATTCCTAACAGAACTGCACAAGTTATCAAAGTACTGCCAGTTCGGAACAGGACTAGCAGACGCACTGAGAGATAAGTTTGTGTGTGGGCTCCTAAGGGAAGGAACCCAGAAGCGACTGCTAGAGGAAAAGGACCTTATGCTGGACAAAGCTTTCAGCATTGCAGCATCCCATGAGGCAGCAGCATGGGGCACTGCAGAGATACAGCAAAGGCCATTGGAATTCAGCACCAATGAAATGGCATTGGGCACCGTAAAGTGCTATCGTTGTGGAAGGACAACGCATGACCAGAACCAGTGCTGGTTCAAAGATAAAGAATGCAGGCAATGTGGCAAACTTGGTCACATAGCGAGAGTATGCCGGTCAGGAAAGAAAACCAACAGCAAAAAGTCACCGCAGGAGAAGTACATGAAAGTACACAAGGTGACAGAGAACAGTTATGATGAACAGAAGACGGATTCAGACTCCAGCAGTAAGCAACTGGGTTGTCTGAAAATACATAATGTGGGTAACACAGCAGACCACCAAACTATCTGGGTCATGCTTCGGATAGCAGGAGTCCAAGTGAAGATGGAATTGGACACTGGGTCGGCATTAACGGTCATGAATAAGCAAGATTACAAAAGGTTATTCTTGCACATTCCCCTGAGGGATACGGAGATTGTATTGAAAACATACACGGGGCAAATAGTATACCCCAAAGGAAAGATAAAAGTAAACGTGGTCTACAATGGTAAAGAAAGTCAGAAAATGGACTTGTATGTATTACCTGATGGAGGTCCACCACTATTGGGACGGGAATGGATCCGGAGAATAAATGTGGACTGGCATTCCATACAAGCACTGACTGTAGATGCCTGTAAGGAGGACGATGTCAAACCTAAACGACTGTCCAAAATCTTAGATGATGCTAAGGAGGTGTTCCAACAGGGACTTGGAACGCTGAAAGGAATTACTTCAACCATCAAGGTTGAAGAACATGCAAACCCAAAATTTTTCAAAGCCAGACCGGTGCCTTATGCGATACGACCTGCTGTGGAAGCAGAGCTGGAAGGGCTAGAACGTTCAGGGGTACTGTCCAAGGTGGACTGGAGCGAATGGGCTACACCCATTGTTCCTGTCATGAAGCGTTCATTGAGCAACAAGCCGGGGGAACCTGGGAATGTTCGCATCTGTGGCGATTTCAAGATCACTGTTAATCCGGTTCTTCACACGGTGCAATATCCGCTTCCGCGGATTGAAGATATCTTCACTTCGCTGTCTGGCGGGAAACACTTCACTAAGATAGACCTTGCGCAGGCGCACCTGCAGATGGAAGTTGATGAAGCGTCATGTCAGTATCTCACAATCAACACGCATAAGGGCTTATATCGGTTTAATAGACTGGTTTTTGGAGTAGCATCGGCTCCAGCGATTTGGCAAAGGGCCATGGAGCAGGTATTGCAGGGAATTCCAGGCACACAATGCTACCTGGATGACATCCTGATTACAGGAGATAACGATAAGGATCACCTCACGAATTTGGAGCAGGTGCTCATCAGATTGAAAGAATATGGGCTCAGAGTTAATCGCCAGAAATGCGAGTTCTTTCAAAAGCGAATCTCGTACTGCGGCCACGTCATTGATCGGGAGGGGCTCCATAAGTCACCTGACAAGATCAAAGCTGTTGTAAAAGCTCCTGCACCGGAAAATGTATCCCAGTTGAGGTCGTTCCTCGGGTTGGTTAACTATTACCACAAGTTTCTTCCAAATTTATCCACAGTGTTACACCCGCTAAACACTCTTTTGCAAATGGGAATACCATGGAAGTGGAGCGATGATTGTAAGCGGGCTTTTCAAAAGAGCAAGGCACTGATCACCTCTAAGGAAGTGTTGGCTCACTTTAACCCAATGCTGCCTATTCGCTTAGCTTGTGATGCTTCTCCATATGGGATCGGGGCAGTACTCTCACATAAGTTTCCAGATGGCTCGGAAAGGCCAGTCGCTTTCGCATCCAGATCATTGACCTCCGCTGAGCGCAACTATGCTCAGATAGATAGGGAGGCTCTCAGCCTCATGTGGGGAGTTAAGAAATTTAACCATTACCTGCAAGGCCAAAAGTTTACGCTGCTGACAGATCACCAGCCGTTGGTTTCCATTTTCAACCCTAAGAAGGGTGTTCCGGTAATGACGGCGCAGAGGCTTCAGAGATGGTCCCTTTTCCTAGGGGCACATCAATATGATATTGAATTCAAAGGTACAAAGCAACATGGTAATGCTGATGGGCTGTCGCGCCTGCCACTACCTACAGTGGAAGAGGCACCGGCAGTTGACCCTGTCGAGATATTTCACTCGACCATCATCGAATGCTTACCAATCACCAATGCGGGTATTGAGAGAGAGACCCGAAATGACCCGACACTGTCTTGGGTCTACGACTTGACAGTGAAGGGATGGCCAGCACATGGCGAACCACTGTTACCAGCATTCTCAGCCAGACGAGAACAGCTGTCCGTATGTCAAGGAACATTGATGTATGGAACAAGGGTGATTATTCCTCCTAAATTAAGAGAGAGAGTTCTGAAAGAATTGCACAAAGGTCATCTGGGGGGAGTCAAGATGAAATGCCTTACTAGGGCTTATGTGTGGTGGCCAGGAATCGACAAACAAATAGAGGATCTGACTAAAAGCTGCTCAGGGTGCCAAAAAGTTCAAAATGCACCTCCAATTGCACCGCTGCATCCGTGGGAATGGCCTTCAGCCCCATGGCAACGTGTGCATATCGACTTTGCAGGTCCATTCATGGATTCCATGTTTTTGATAGCAGTAGACGCACATTCTAAATGGCCAGAAGTGATTAAGATGTCGACCACTACCTCTGAGAAGACGATTGCAGTTCTAAGAACCATATTTGCAAGGAATGGGTTGCCGGAGCAAATATGTTCAGACAACGGACCACAGTTCGTGTCAGAAGAATTCCAGAAATTCATGAAAAAGAATGGGGTAAAACATTATACATCTGCCCCATATCATCCGGCTACAAATGGGTTGGCCAAGAGATTTGTACAAACGTTCAAAAAGGCGATAAAGGCCATGAGTGAAGACCATATTCCACTACAACACAAGGTGGACAATTTCCTGATGGCGTATCGAAATGCCACGCATGCAGTGACAAATCAAAGCCCTGCCATAATGTTCTATAACAGAAGGTTGCGGTCCCGGTTGGATTTGTTAAAACCCAATGTGCGACGGGAAGTCGAAAACAAGCAATTCCAGCATGTAAATAACAAGGCCACTCGTAGTTTTGCAGTAGGACAGCCAGTGTTGGCCAGGGACTATAGGGATGATAAATGGCAACCTGGAACAATTCGTGCACGACAAGGACCCTTGATGTACACGGTAGACGTTGGAGAGAACGTAATACGACGTCATGCTGACCAACTTGTGGAATCGAGAACAAGGGTCGACCCCATGTCTACGGCAGAGACACCAGTTGAAGAATTTATTGAGCCTGTAGCATCTACCTCAGACTCGAATGTATATGATGATGTTCAATCCATCGGAGATCAAGTGGATGAGTCACCCCAGCAACGAGAACCAGAGACCCCTGAAAGGCGTTATCCGGACCAGGTCAGGAGGCCTCCTCAGAGACTGATTCTTTGAACAGTTTTGTGTGTAAATTGTATATATGTTATCCATGTAATGTTTAATTTGGGGTGTACACTGTTAAACTAAAAGGGGAGGAATTGTAGTGTATGTAACCTGTACCACCTTAAGAGGATACCTTAAGGTGATAGACTACTTTTTGATGGCTCCTGTACATTGTAGTACCGGTGGTGACCACACCGGTATATAAACCCTGCAGAGCAAAGTGTATCTCAGTTCAGCCCTGACCCTCAATCACTAAAGACCTGTTTACTTACTTCTGTAGTCTGTGTCCTGTTATTCAGTATAACTGCAATTGAAAACACAGACTCAACAATGGTGAACTTTTATCATCGCTTCGTTCCCCGGGCAGCCCTGAGTAGAAGTCTTTCCACTTCCTCTCGGCCACTGACCATCACCTCGAACCCAACATTCGGCTTTGGTCAGCAGGCAAAGCAGCTTCCCTTGCCACAGTCCTCATGTACCGCTTGGATAATATCCAAAGCTTGTATCTCCTTATCCTCGTACTGAACCACCACCGTGTTCCTTTTCCAAACCCCTTTGGGCCTTTTACTTTCCCTTCCAACCACAGTTTCTCCCCTAATTAAATTCATCTTGGGAACACTGTCGTCTGAGGAGCCCGGCACTCCGGACTCCTCAGCAGCCATCTGGCTGTTGTTTATGGGCCAAAAAGGCCCTAAAACCTGAAAAAAAAACACCACCAACTTTTTACAAACTTACTCCAACTCCCTGCAGCAATCAGGCAACCAGTAACACCTGCTCACTCCTAGCCCCTCCCACCTACAGAGTGCTACCCACTGAGCCACAGCTGACACTTATATATTATTGCTGGAACCCTCTCAAACAGAGCTAGAACCACAATATGCAGCAGTGCACAAACTAATCTGCTGTGTTTTGATAGATTGTCAGCACAGAATTAAGCAACATAGAAAATCTTAGGAACAGGAAAAGGGGAAATGGCTGAACAAGCCTGGTTCTTTATGGTTGGTAAAAATTTACTAAGTTCATAGCACTAATTGTTCACTTTTTTTTTCAAAAGGGCCCTTTTTAAAGGAACATTGATATAGAATATATGTATTTTTTAAAAAATTTGTAAGTGTCTTTAGCGCACCAAGTATCACACGACGTAATTTATGAAATGTATATGCAGCAACCACAAAATTGATTTTCCAGCTTTAAGATTTTAATGTTGCACCGAAGAATAAATGCAAGATGGAAACCAAGCCAAGCTTCGTTCATAATATTTTATAGGTTTGATTTTCTTATAAATGAAGGATGTTCTTGAACCTTAAAGTCAGCTCTTAGGGAAAGCTGAAATGTGCAATTTTGTTCCAAATTGTTTGGTCCTGTGTTCTAACTTGAGCAAAACAAATTCTAGCTTTATACTCTGAAATGGGATCTTTAAAAAAGTAGAAAAACCTTAAGTTTCTTCATCTCCAGTTTGTTAGATGCTCAATTTCTTGCACGGGTATAATTCAAGTTAAACCATATTAAACAATGGAGTTACACACACCATCAGATGAAACTGGAGTTATTAAGATGCTGAGGGTTGCCCATTTTTGGATGATTGGGTGGGTTGGGGGGGCGGTGGCGTGGGAAAGAGACGAAACTATTTTGGACCCCACAGGAAGCACCTGGTTGAGTTTAACATTTGATGCATCTTTTAATGTTTAATGCCTTTGTTACCACAGGGTTATAGCCTATGAAACCCAGGCAGAAAGGACCTGCGGAAAGGAGGGAGCAGGACAGTAGGAGTATGTCTGTGTGTGTGTGCTAGGCCGATGTAGCAGAGCCTGGTCTCCAATCGTCTTGGATCCCCTTGCCACTGGACCAAGATCTTGCTCTGTCAAGCCCGTGTGGTAGCTGGTGTGCAACGGCCACCCCACATTAAAAGAATTCACGCACCGGCATCTTCCACCCTTTAAAATGAAGTTCGGGACCTGGAACGTCAGGACCCTCATGGACAACCCCAACAGCGACAGAGACTGTAGGTCCCGCATTGGACTCATCAGTCATCTGAGAACTCATTTTTAGTGTGGAAGCAAGTCATCCTCGGTTCCGAGGGACTGCCTAAGAAATTACCACCTCAGTGTAGTGTGAACTGTGGTGGAATTTTGTAATAAAAGTAAAAGAAGAAAAACTCAAAAACAATTTTAAAAAACTCCACTGGAAACTCTGACGGGGAAAGGATTCATTAAACAGATTCTATGATTTTTTAAATAATTTAAAACTTTAAAATTTTTGTTTCTGTGTAAGGATCTCTCTTTTATTTTCTAGAGTGCTTGATTGAATTCCTAGGGTACAAAATATGAAAGCATAATGGAAATGAACTAGAATTTGTTAATCAACCTGTGCAAGCTAGTGTCACCATATAAAACATAATGTTTGTATCAAGGCATTTTGAATTGTTAATGCTGACGCAAATTATATGAGTTAAATATAGCTTTCACCTAATGAAGCGTGGGGAGAATGAATGTGGGCTGTCTAAAATACAGTCTAATTAATATTTTATTACAAAGTTTTAAAAAAAATTGTCATTTACTAGCAGTAATCAAAATTCTACTGGCAGTTAAATAATAAAATCAAAGCACAGACAAATATCTATTATTTTGTAACAGAAAATTCCAGAAGGGAACAAACACCACAAAGAAAAGCAAGAGCAGCAACAAATAAAAGGTTGATGAAAGTCTATTGAGTTAGTGAGAAAAAATAAAATAATTTTGTTTCCTGACAGAGGATAGCCATAAAATAATATTAGATAAATCTCTGTAGATTAGCCAACTTCATAAAAAAAACACAGTTCTTCAGCTATTAAATTGGAATCGAACGTGTTGCATAATTTATTATGAACATGTAGGTTCCAATTGCAAGACAAAAGGTGAGTTTCTAAAATGTAGCATTACATGATATTTACAACTTACAATAGACTAGATTATTTTAACTAATGTATTAATAATAGTTATATTAACAATATTTCAACTAATCTTTATTAGTAATATCCAACTAATTGAGAAAATTGGCTGCCATGTTTCTGTGCATTACAACAGTGTCTACACTTCAAAAGTACTTCTTTGGCTGGGAAACTCTTTGGGTCATTCTGAGGTTGTGAAAGGCTCTATATAAAGGCAAGCTATTTCTTTCAAAAGGTGGATCAGGGTGCAGGGCAGGAATCAAACTTAGTTTTAACACATCACTATGGGGGAAAAATTCGGTATCGCCCCATATGGAGCGCCATTACTGGCAGTGCGCAAAGTTTAGCGCCTGGCGCTAATTATCGCCTCCGACAGCAAACTTGGCTTTTATCGCCCCTGGAGGTGATTGGAGCGCTAAATCAGGGGCTACACAACTCTCTTAAGGCGCTAAGGCCGAGGAGTGAGGCGCTACCTCAGAGGGCGGGCGCAGCGCAGGTGCTGTCAGTTAGCGATTGAATACAGACACATTGGCACCGGTCAGTTCTTAAAGGGGAGGGTCGATCTTGCTCTGCAGCCAAACCCTGCTCACTGGAGCCTTGAATCTCGGCCTGGCCAGACCTGTGGCTAAATCGAGCAGCCAGACACTATGGAAAGGGCCAGGGAGTGAGCACAGCGCTTCTGCGAGTGGGCTTTGGAGACTCTGGTTCGCGGGGTGGAGCGCAGAAGATCCATTCTGTACCCAGAGAGTGGCAGGAGGCCTTTGCCATGCGAGTACAGAAGAGTGTGGAGGGAGGTGGCTCAAAGCGTTTCCTCAAGCAGCATGCTGCCTAGGACCCATGTGCAATGTAGGAAAAAGTTCAATGACCTCACTCGGGTCGTCAGGGTGAGTGCCTTTTTTTCAAAACCTCTTCATCTCTCCATCTCAACCTCACTTTATGGCCAGAGGGTCTTGAAAGCCCCAATGCCCAACACTCATCCAACACTTATGGCCCTTTCATCAAACACACACGCACATTCCACACTTTGCATGCAGTAACGGCTATTCAACTATGGGAGGCATATCAGGCAAGACCATGGCTGCATACAGTAAGGGCTATTCAAGTATGGGAGGCACATCAGGCAAGACCATGGCTGTATATTTACTCAGGCACCGTCCATTTTCTTGCAGGCCAAGCTGTCTCATAATAGGAGACAGCAGCAACGCACCAGTGGAGGGCGGCCTCAGCTTCAACCCCTCAGCGATCTTGAGGAGCGCATCCACAGGATTGTGGCAAGCCGGGTGATTGGTCCCATCGCCACTGGAGACATCGACCCCGTTCTGGACAGCAATGGTAAGGTCATCAACTTTTTGTCCTCTCTCCTTCCACTTGTTCCTCACATCAGCAGCCTTTGACACTTTCAATCCAAATCACTAAATCGCTTCACTGATGCCTCCCTTGCTGCCACCCTGTCCTCACGCTAAAGCCACTCTTGTACCTCCCTGCTTTCAGATGGTGATTCGCTAGGTGAGGAGACGAGCCCTCAAGCTGCCAGTGAGAGTGAAGCTGAAGGCAAGGAGGAAGAGGAAGCCGGACCATCAGCGCCACCCTCTACCGAGGCAGCCCATGCCCATACTGGGGACACACCTTCCCTGGAAGGGAGCAGGGGGGAATGGTCTGATGAGGGTGAAGCTCCAGGACCCAGCAGGCTGCAGCAACGCGATGGGGGTAGGGAAGCTCGGGAGTCTTCTCCCCGGAGGGAGAGTATGGCCTCGAGTCCTGCTGCACTGGACGCAGACGAGGAGCGGGTGCTCGCTGAAATGAGCGCCCAGGCAGAGCAAAGGCACACTGAGCTCATGGCTGCAGTGGCAAGGTTGCCCGAATCCATTGAATCACTGACAAGGAGTGTGGAGCATTTCGCTGTAGCACAGGCGGCTGCCACGCAAATGCTAACTGCTGCAATGCAGTCAGTGGCTGGTCTCATGCAGACGAAGATTGAGGCCTCGCGAGCACTGACTGCTGCCACCCTCGCTGGATCGGGCACATTTCCCCGGGGCTCTCACCGCGCCGCAGCAGGCCAGCAATCTGAGCTCCATCAGATTGCTCCAAATGCTGAAGTGCTGCCCCGTGGGAGTGCCAGTGTGTTGGTCGATCAGGGAGTTGCTGCCCTCTCTCAAGATGACAGCATTCCTGCTGCCACCACTGGCACTTCTCCACTGCAGTTGCCACCACCTGTAGGACAGACTGCTGCCGCCCATGCAGAGTTGGTGCAGTCAGCAGCCGGGCCCTCCAGGCCCAGAGCTGGTCCAGGCCGTTCCTCAAGGGCATCTGCAGTCTCAGTTTCTGACACTCAGCAGCCTTCCCCCAGCCTTGCTCCAGCCACTGGGGTCCCATTACAGAGGAGCTGCAGGGTGGGAAGGGGGGAATTTCGCAAGGGAAGCAGATCGCCCTCGAAGGGCAAAAAGTAGGAGGTGTGGCAAAATGTTTTTCGTTGTTTTATTGAAGGCCGAGGTTCGTGGTCAAATTTTTGTTACTGTTTTGGACATTGTCTCCAGGTTGTGAGAGCCAGTTATGTGAATGACTGCTTTTTTTAGTGTTTCTTTCTATTACTTTATCGTGCGCAAATGAGACACACAGAGTTTGTGAAATAAAGAAGTGTCTGTATTCAAAATGTGCATGTTTGGTCTTTGCACTCATTGTTGCCTTGACCAGCTTAGGGATTGCGGGATGGTTTCATTCAGGTTGTTTGAATGGCAGAAGCCATTCCCTCAGAGGGGGCCTAGAAGCGACTTGCTATGAGCCTTTGACGGACAGCCCTTGCACTTTGTGCCTCCCTCCCGCCTTGGTGCTGCTGATGATCATCCTCCTCATCTTCCTCCTCCTCCTCTTCCTCTGCTGGTGCGCCAATGCCTGGTGGCATTGGCTGGGTCCTGAGGATTGCAAGGTTATGCAGCATGCAGCACACAACAACGAAGTGGGAGACTCGCTCAGGCGAGTACTGCAGGGCTCCCGCAGAATGGTCCAGACAGCGGAACCGTTGCTTGAGCACGCCGATTGTGTGCTCAACGATGTTCCTGGTAGCTTGATGGCTCTCGTTGTATCGTAGCTCAGCAGGGGTGCTGGGCGAATGGAGCAGTGTCATCAGCCAGGTGCACAGAGGATATCCCTTGTCCCCGAGAAGCCAACCTCCTGGGTGATGCGGTGCCATGAAAAGGTCTGCCACAGAAGTCTGGCGCAGGATGAAGGCATCGTGGCTGCTGCCTGGAAACTGGTCATTGACAGCGAGTATCAGCTGTCTGTGGTCACAGACCAACTGGGCATTTAAGGAATGGAAGCCCTTTCGGTTGTGGAAATCCTCGGCATTCTCTTGCGGTGCCCGGAAAGCCACATGCGTGCAGTCAATGGCGCCCTGCACCATGGGGAAGCCTGCTATCATCGCAAAGCCTGTTGCGCGTTCTTGCTGCTTGTCCGGGGTCATGGGGAAAGAGATGTACTCTCGTCTCCTTTTAAAGAGGGCATTTGTTACCTGACGGATGCAGCAATGCACCGCGAACTGGGAGATATTGGCGATGTCCCCAGTAGCTGATTGAAATGAGCCGGTGGCATAAAAGTTGAGAGCCGCTGTTATCTTCACTGCCACTGACAGAGACGTCCTGCTCCTCAGTTGAGGCTGCAGATCTGGCTGAAGCAGGTGGCAGAGCTCAGTGACCACCTCCTTGCTGAATTGCAGCCTTCGCAAACAGTGCTCCTCAGACATATTAATATAGGAGAACTGTTGGCGAAAAACCCTGGAAGGGTAAGGTCTCCTGTACCGAGGCCTGTTGGCCCTCCTCCGTCTGGCCATGATTGCCACTCTCTCTCTGTGTCTCTGTGCCCTCCGAATGTGATGGAGAAGGACGACGTTCCCATCCATTGCAGCCCCCATAGTATCTGGGCAATCAAAGTTATGCCGGTGAAAAAGCAAAGTACCTGCAAAGTTATGGTCAGAAGCCAAAACTACCTCAGACAGCGTTGACTCAATGCAAAAGTTTTTTTTTCTCTCTTTGTCTCTCTCAAAATCTCTCTCTCTCAGAATGAGTGGTGCAAAAATGGCTACCACACAAAAGCCAGGAAGAGGCCCCCTTTAAATAGCGCTCCCCCAGCCCCACAGCGACTGGGATGCGTTCCAGTCAACCTGTCGTTGGTAGCGCCAGGCGGAAAGGAGGGAGGCGCCACTCAATTTCTTGTCCGGGGCACCCTAAGTGCATTGCACTCTCGAATGACATCAAGATCTGCATGCGCAGGAGATCGGGCGGTGTTGTTTAGCGCCGCCGCAAAATGTCCGGTCAATTTCGCGAGAGGCGCAGATATCGCCGTGCCCGGGCGCTAGTTGGTTTGCGCCCCACTTAGCGCCCTCTTAAGGCGCTAACGGGCGGCGCTACCAACTGAATTTTTCCCCCTATGTGTTTATAGCCATCTTTGCAACCTTTCTGTGAAGGTATTCTAGGATGGTGCTGTGGGTGAGTGGAACAATATTGGAAGGATGTCAGGAGATGGCTTGTGCTTGGGGTAGATTTCCTTTGGCATAGGAGTGAATAGCAATAGTACAGTAAAACTATAATGCACAGCTGCATAGACGGAACATTGCCTTCAATTTTGGAACCTAGATTTAATCCAGGTCAGATTGATGGAATTAAAGGGATAGATTTTCTTCCCCGTTACCTCCTGATTTGTAGCATATTCTTGGCAGTAGTTGGAGGAAAATCGGCAGTTGGATTCTGCTGACATTGTTCCTTTGCTGACCCCCTCCCCCACCCCCTGCCCTTCACCGCCCCCCCCCCCACTCGCCCCCACCACGAATCAGCAAGCTGCAGCGCCTGCACCTCGGCCATCCTTCCGCAGGAAAATGATTTGCTGGCTCATCCCATTCCCTCCCCTACCATCCCTACCCCAACTGTTCAAAAGAATGCATTGGTAAAAAAAGACAGTGGGGCCTGCTCGCAGCAGGGCATGGGTGCTGAAGTCTTTGTAGACCACGATGGAACCAGAGGTGGCTCCAAGATATGTGTGCTGCTGTACCCATTGCTCAGAATTTCAGGAGTTGCAGACAAGTTTTTTCAGGACAAACTTGCATACTTCTCGACCTTGAAAAACAATTTGGTTTCCTTAGGCCTACCCCTGTCCCTCTACTATAATCAAAAAGACAAGGACGATCAGAAGTATAACCACAGAAAGGCCAGGCTGATGAAGGAACCTTTCCCTCATGTACCTATATCTCCACATGTACAGACCCAGGCAGAGCTACTTTAACCTGATGGCTCAGCGTGTGAAGGAATGAGCCATAAAACCTATTCAGAAAAAGACACCATCTTATGAAAGAATTCTGGTCTTATTAAAACATGACAAACTGGGTTTGGAAATTTAGAAACCAAACGATGAAATAGCTGTGAAAGAATTCTGGCTATTGAGATAAGACAGTTGTTGACCCTGAATAAATAACCTTATTGAAACAGAAGGTGCATGGCTCTGACAGGCTGACCTTTGGGAACAAAAACAATGGTTCACCATGGATAAGGTGTTCTAATTTATACTTCGTAAAGAAGCACATAAGATAAGGAACACCTGCCCTCGTAAAGATGACATCAAGTAAGGAACACCTGCCGTCACACCGTTTTTATATGGTAAACTTAGAACACCTAGAGAGGACTCATGATTCTAGCTGAGGTGGCTGTAAGAGTTGCAGAGGTCGGCAGAAAAATGACTAGAGATAATTAACTTGCATCAGCAGAAAACCTTAAAGGAAATACCACTGGAAAAAGGTATCAATATTGAACTCGCAAATGAGATAACAGACTCACTTTAATCGGGCAAAGCGATTCTTGGCTTCAGAGGTGGCTCTGTAAGTGTCCAACTCTTTGTACCTCAGGGATCAAAGGTATTTGATTTTGGTGGATATCCTGTACAACACTAAGAACTGTAATATTGTAGTGAAGTTAAGATTTAAAAGTAAAATTCTCTTAATAAGATTGTAAGTTTTCTCTTTTTGGAACTGTTAATGTTGTGATTGACTCACCAACTAAATTATATGTCAGTTCTTCAATAAATCTATATATTTTTAGAATTATCTCACATAAGACTTCTGTATCAAAAACTCGCAAACTCAATCTCTGTACACTCTTTGGTGGGGAGTTGCAGAATTCTGAGGGAGTTTTCCGGACCCTCATAATATCCGGAACCTTACAGTCTAGCTAAACTTATTAAAAGTGCTATCTGGAGGGCGGTAACATTCTCGGGTTGTTCCTTTCCTTTAGGGAGAGATAGCCCGGACCTTTAGACCCAATTAAGCATCTTTAGGATTCAGCTACCTCAAACTTTAGTTGAAGGTGAACGTCTTGAGAAATACGTCTGATCCGGGGTAGCCCTAAAGGGGCTAGGACTAATTATCCCTTCAAGCGATGCTTGAGAAGACTGTGCTGTGCTAGCTGCCATCCAGCTGCGAGTACATGCCACAAGACCTGTCTGTTCCAATCCATTCCTCTCCTCTTTTCTTGTATTGTATCCTTTATTATTTATTCTTCTTCAACGGTTTATCTAGTTCTTCCTTAAATCTGTGTAATTCTGTATCGTGATTATAAAGTATGTGTCTATACTTAATGCAATAATGATGAGACAGCTTGAAAGATTCAACGTAGGTCTTTACTTAATACCAACAGGCGGGAAACTGAGGGGAGATCAGTACCCACAGTACTATTTATACCCCTATGGCCAGGAGTGGTACTACGGTATCACTACGCCCTACAAAGTAGTGCTGCCCTGGCCATAGGTTTAAAGTAACATACCTATTACATACACAACAGTGATTGACTTCAGTAGCCACTTTTGGTAACTTGCTTCATCTTACTTGTTCAATCCAAGTAGTAGATTAAAGTTGTTTATTTGTTGCCTCCGCTGTCAGCTGGTTTGAGATGGTAATAGGTAATTAATTGGTTACAAGAGAGGTATGATTAGCTGTTCTCTGATCAGCAGTTCTTTTCCTGTGGCAGTTAGGTTATTGTGTAAATTAAGCCAGTATAAATTTGAACTGAGCAGCAAAGCCAGTGGAGAGTGAAAGGGTAGAAGACTGTGAGGTTTAGCCTCAGCAGGTGTTCAGCCAAAGAGGAAGTTTAGCCTTAAGGTGCTGTTAGACAGAATCTTCTTTTCAAAGATTAATGCTTACATAAGAACATAAGAAATAGGAGCAGGAGTAGGCCAATCGGCCCCTCGAGCCTGCTCCGCCATTCAATAAGATCATGGCTGATCTGATCCTAACTGCCAATCCACTATCACAGAACCATCTCCTGAATCTAACAGAATTAGACACACGAAATAGGAGCAGGATCAGGCTACACGGCCCCTAGGCCAGCTCCGCTACCCACAGGGCCATGACCGATCCGAACCTAGACTCATGTCCAAATTCCTGCCCGCTCCCCGTAACCCTTAATTCCCTTTACTTCTAGGAAACTGTCTATTTCTGTTTTAAATTTATGTAATGATGTAGCTTCTACAGCTTTTTGGGGCAGCATATTCCATGGACCTACCACCCTCTGAGTGAAGTAGTTCCTCCTCATCTCAGTTTTGAAGAGCAGCCCCTTATTCTAAGACTATGCCCCCTAGTTCTAGTTTCTCCCATCATCGGGAACATCCTTCCCGCATCCACCCAATCCAACCCCTTCACAATCTTATATGTTTCAATAAGATCGCCTCTCATTCTTCTGAACTCCAATGAGTAGAGTCCCAATCTACTCAACCTCTCCTCATATGTCCATCCCCTCATCCCCGGGATTAACCGAGTGAACCTTCTTTGTACTGACTCGAGAGCAAGTATGTCCTTTCTTAAGTATGGACACCAAAACTGTACGCAGTATTCCAGGTGCGGTCTCACCAATACCTTGTACAACTGAAGCAATACCTCCCTATTTTTATATTCTATCCCCCTAGCAATGAAAGCCAACATTCCATTGGCTTTCTTAATCACTTGCTGCACCTGCATACTAACCTTTTGAGTTTCGTGCACCAGGACCCCCAGATCCCTTTGTACTTCAGCACTTTCCAGTTTCTTGCCATTAAGATAATAACTTGCTCTACGATTTTTCCTGCCAAAGTGCATAACCTCACACTTTCCAGTATTGTATTCCATCTGCCAAATCTCTGCCCACTTACTTAGCCTGTCTATGTCCCCTTGCAGGTTTTTTATGTCCTCCTCACTCACTACTTTCCCTCCCATCTTAGTATCATCTGCAAACTTTGATATGTTACACTCGGTCCCCTCCTCCAAATCGTTAATATAGATTGTAAAGAGTTGGGGACCCAGCACTGACCCCTGCGGAACACCACTAGTTACTGATTGCCAGTCTGAGAATGAACCATTTATCCCAACTCTCTGCCTTCTGTCAGATAGCCAATCCTCTATCCATGCCAGAATATTACCCCCAATCCCGTGATTTTTTATCTTAAGCAATAATCTTTTGTGTGGCACTTTGTCAAATGCCTTTTGGAAGTCTAAATACACTACGTCCACTGGTTCCCCTTTATCCACCCTATATGTTACTTCCTCAAAGAACTCCAGCAAATTTGTCAAACATGACTTCCCCTTCATAAAACCATGCTGACTTTGTCCTATTAAATTATGATTATCCAAATGTCCTGTTACTGTCTCCTTAATAATGGACTCCAAAATTTTACCTACCACAGACGTTAGGCTAACCGGTTTATAGTTTCCAGCCTTCTGTCTACTGCCCTTTTTAAATAAGGGTGTTACATTAGCAGTTTTCCAGTCTGCCGGGACCTTTGCCGAGTCCAGGGAGTTTTGGAAAATTATTACCAATGCATCCACAATCCCTACCGCCACTTCCCTCAAGACCCTAGGATGTAAGCCATCAGGTCCAGGTGATTTATCCGCCTTGAGTCCCATTATTTTACCGAGTACCACTTCCTTAGTGATTTTGATCGTGTTTAGCTCCTCCCCCCCTTTAGCCCCCTGTTTGTCCAGTGTTGGGATATTCTTAGTGTCTTCTACTGTAAAGACTGATGTAAAATATTCATTCAGTGTTTTTGCCATCTCCATATTTCCCACCATTAATTTCCTGGTCTCATCCTCTAAGGGACCAACATTTACTTGGTGTGGAGATGCCGGAGTTGGACTGGGGTGGACAAATGTAAGAAGTCACACTGTTGGACTATAACCTGGTGTTGTGTGACTTCTAACATTTACTTTAGCCACCCTTTTTCTTTTTATATAACTATAAAAACTCTTACTATCTGTTTTTATATTTTATATTTTTTGCTAATTTACTTTCATAATCTATCTTCCCTTTCTTAATCAATCTTTTTGTTATTTTTTGCTGTCTTTTAAAGTTTTCCCAATCCTCTATCCTCCCGCTAGATTTGGCTACCTTATATGCCCTTGTTTTTAGTTGAATACTATCCTTAATTTCTTTACTTAGCCACGGATGGCTGTCTTTTCTTTTACACCCTTTTCTTCTCAGTGGAATATATATTTTTTGGAAGTTGTAAAATAACTCCTTAAATGTACACCACTGATCATGTATCGTCTTACCCTTTAATCTATTTTCCCAATCCACTCTACTCAATTCCGCTCTCATACCTTCATAGTCTCCTTTATTCAAGCTTAGCACTTATGTGAAGTGAGTAAGGGAAGTTTGATTCTTGCAAGAGTTTAGTGTATGGATTTTTGACTAACACTAGCTACCTGTTTTAAGTTAGACACACATGGATAGAAGTGCACAAAACCCTTGTGATGTGTGTGGAGTATGATATACAGGCCAACCTGCATCCTGAGTGTATCTAGGGACAATACATTTGCACTACTTGTCAGAAAATTGAGTCTCTGGAGCAGGTGATATCTGTGCTTGAGCAGTAATTGGCCACAATCCACATCATCAGAGAGTATGAGGATTTCCTGGATCCTACTCTCCAAAATATGGTCACCGAAGAGAAAGTGCTAGACAGTTCAGGACACAGGGATAATGTTGAAACAGGGAAGTGGGTGGTCATCCACAGTGGTAGCAGAAGAAGACTGCGCAGTCTCACAGGTGCTGGGAAGCCCTGAGTTCCTGGAAATGTCAAACATACAGTTTACGCTATTTCTCTGGGGTTTTCGCAGCTCTTCCATCAAAGTTATGGCGGATGAGCAGAAGAACCCCTGCAGAGAAATGTCCTCTCTAGTGATGGACAAATATGGGTTAGGCAGTGACAGCAGTTCAGAGGACGGTGGTCTTGAGCAACATTGCAGCACATAGAGCAAGGGACAAAGGTGTGAGAGGCAGGTAGGTTACAGCAGAGTAGTTTAATGGGGGATTCTCTAGTCCCATTATAAACATCTTTTTGTTCAGTCATTATCGGCTGTCCCAAACGGTATGTTGCCTCCTTGGTGCCAAAGTGAAGGACATCATAGAATGGCTGAAAAAAATTCTGGGAAGAGAAGGAGAACAGCCAAAAGCCAAGGTCCAGGTTGGATCTAATTATATTGATAGAAGTACATTTAACGTCTTGCAGGACTCATTGTATCACATCTCAGCCCTGGTGTATGGGTTGTGCAGAAGTATCATGAGCTATGGTTGCAAAACATTGGCTGGGAATTTCCTTGGAACTGCTCATGCTCTGCCACCATAATTCACCAGAGGTATGGCAGAAACCCCATTAATGCACGAAAAAGTGGTTTCTGCTGCACTTCTGATGAAATGATGGCAGTAGAGTAGGAGCAACTCTAAGGCAATTCACCCCCATAGCCCGTATCTCCCAGAAGCCAGCCATTGATCCTTCCCTCCTCTTGGAAGACTATGGTAATGTTGGATTCATACAGGATGTATAAATTGTGGGTCAGGAAAGAAGAATTAATGGCCCGTAATTTGCGGTCAGTGGTGATGTGACGGCGGTCGCCACTGACATCGAAGAAAGTTGCCCACAGAGATCTTTTGATCTCTGTGGCAAAAACTTGAGGTTTCTTGACATGACTGTAGCGCTGTGAATAGGGGATTTCTAGTGCAATACAGCAGTGACATCATCAAGCGGTCTAAGCAGCCAATCACATTGAAGAATTCTCACAGACAGCAAACAAGGAAATAAAAAGCAGCTTTTATCCTCATTTTTAAAAAATGTTACAGAGAGTGAAATAAAGCTTGGGAATTTCACATGGGGACAAGGTAGAAGCTGAAATATCATGAACAAACATTCCAAAAAATATTTTTAACATTGTTATTTTTAAATTGTAATTTTATCATAATGGAGAAATTTGACATTCCACAAATATAAAATTTAGTTTTTCAGGTCCAGAATACTTGTTTAGCAGTCAATACCCTGTTAAAACCCCAGTTGCATCTATTTCAACAGGGCTTAACATTTAATGGGCTATTTAACAGTAATATTAGTGCAGAAAAGCTCAAGTTTTTGTCAGTTCCACTGATTTCACCGATTGTCGGCTATGGGGGGGGGGGGAGGGCGCGGTCCACAGCGCAGCCTGTGTCAGAGCAGTGAATGACTGACAGCAACTTCAGGATTTACTGCAGACTGAGTATTGTCCCTGTAACCCATCGTACAGGCCCATAATATGCCTATGGACCACCTTAGCCTGGCAATGGACTTCTTCTCCTTTAGGTACAGGTAGTTACTTCATGGTCTGTACACAAGGCCCAAAGGATTGTTGGTGTGGATGCTCATGTCATTTCTGAAGCCTCTATTCCGGTTCTGACTTCTGCAGTGACATAGGACAGCTCATATTGCAGCTGCAATGCTTAGAAACAACAACAACAACAACAACTTGTATTTATATAGCGCCTTCAACGTAGTAAAATGTCCAAAGGCGCCTCACAGGAGTATTATAAGACAAAAATTTGACACCAAGCCACATAAGGAGCAATTAGGGCAGATGACCAAAAGCTTAGTCAAAGAGCAAGTTTAAGGAGCATCTTAAAGGAGGAAAGCGAGGTAGAGAGGTGGAGAGGTTTAGGGAGGGAATTCCAAAGCTTAGGGCCTAGGCAATAGAAGGCACAGCCACCAATGGTTGAGCGATTATAATCAGGGATGCTAAAGAAGGCAGAATTAGAGGAGCGCAGATATCTCGGGGGTGGGGGTTGTGGGGCTGGAGGAGATTACAGAGATAGGGAGGAGCGAGGCCATGGAGGGGTTTGAAAACAAGGATGAGAATTTTGAAATGGAGGCGTTGCTTAACCAGAAGCCTATGTAGGTCAGCGAGCACAGGGGTGATGGATGAACTGGGTGCAAGTTAGGACACGGGCAGCTGAGTTTTGGATGACCTCAAGCTTACATAGGGTAGAATGTGGGAGGCCAGCCAGGAGTGTGTAGGAATAGTCAAGTCTAGAAGTAACAAAGGCATGGATGAGGGTTTTGGCAGCGGATGAGCTGAGGCGGGGCGGAGACGGGTGATGTTACGGAAGTGGAAATAGGCGGTCTTAGCTATACCGCGGATATGTGGTTGGAAGCACATTTCAGGGTCAAATATGACACCAAGGTTACAACTGGTTAAGCCTCAGGCAGATGTTAGGGAAAGGGATGGAGTCAGTGGCTAGGGAACGGAGTTGTGGCGGGGACCGAAAACAACGGCTTCGGTCTTCCCAATATTTAATTGGAGAAAATTTCTGCTCATCCAGTACTAGATGTTGGACAAGCAGTCTGACAATTTAGAGACCATGGAGGGATCAAGAGAAGTGGTGCTGAGGTAGAGCTGGGTGTCGTAAGCGTACATGTGAAAACTGACGGCGTGTTTTCGGATGATGTCGCCAAGGGGCAGCGTGTAGATGAGAAATAGGAGGGGGCCAAGGATAGACCCTTGGGGGACACCTGAGGTAACGATGCAGGTGCGGGAAGAAAAGCCATTGCAGGTTATTCTCTGGTTACGATTAGATACATAAGAATGGAACCAGGCGAGTGCAGTCCCACCCAGCTGGGCGACGGTGGAGAGGCATTGGAGAAGGATGGAGTGGTCAACCATGTCAAAGGCTGCAGACAAGTCGAGAAAGACGAGGAGGGATAGTTTACCTTTGTCACAGTCACAAAGGATGTCATTTGTGACTTTGATGAGAGCCGTTTTGGTACTGTGGCAGGGTCGGAAACCTGATTAGAGGAATTCTAACATGGAGTTGTGGGAAAGATGGGCACGGATTTGGGAGGCGACAACATATTCAAGGACTTTGGAGAGGAAAGGGAGGTTGGAGATGGGGCCGTAGTTTGCAAGGACAGAGGGGTCAATGGTTTTTTTGAGAAGAGGGGTGATGACGACAGATTTGAGGGAGAGGGAGACAGTATCTGAGGAGAGAGAACCATTAACAATGTCAGCTAACATGGGAGCCAGAAAAGGAAGTTGGGTGGTCAGGAGTTTGGTGGGAATAGTGTTCAGGGAGCAGGAAGTGGGTCTCCTGGACAAAATGAGCACGAAGAGGTCACGAGGGGAGATCGGAGAGAAACTGGAGAAAGATACGAGTTCGGGGCTAGGGCAGGGGCGAACCTTAGAGTTTGACCCGGTGGGCTAGGGCAAGAAAGGGAAGTGGCAGAGGCAGCTGAACAGATAGGCTCAATCTTAGAGACAAAGAAGTCCATGAGCTCCTCACACTTGTCAGAGTTGAGGGTAGAGAAGACAGGGGAGATGGGTTTTAAAAGACGGAGCAGTAGAGAGATGGGGTTTATCTTTGCATTCCAAATGATTCCGGAATAGTGAGCAATTTTGGCAGACGAGAGCAGGACCTGATAATGCTTTATGTGGTCCAGCCAGATCTGGCAGTGAATGGCTAAACCAGTTGTCTGCCATATCCATTCAAGTCTGCGCCCCTTGGACTTAAGGGAGCGAAGATGAGGGCCGTAACATAGCAACATATTTATGTATCCCAGAGGTACAATAATTTCAATCCCAGCTGGGAAGACCTGGCGCCGGCAGAGATTTTATTGCACTCAATAGAAAACAGCACCAATCGGTATTAGCTGCTGTTAACAATTCCTTTACTGTGCATTATTGAGCAGCAGGTGGTGAAATAATGTCAGAAATGTTAGTGCAGGAAACAAGGGGTGTTGCTACAGATACTAGCTAATGCTGCAATCAGATCTTTTCCCAGTTTACTACCCCTTTTAGTGCCAGCTTCCTTAGGCTCTACCTACTATTTACCTACACAACAACAGTTATTACATGTTAAAGTAACTCATTGTGAAGCACTTTGAGGCATTTCGGAGCGATGTGATATCGATTTTTGGAAAAATATCTGTAAAATGAATCTTTTAAATTGATTTTCTTTCACATAAAAAATTTTTAAAAATTACTTTTCTCTGTTTTACATCAGTCAAGAAATCCATCTGTCCAGCTGCTGTGTAAAAATGTATCTTTCTAATATTTCAGTATTTGCTATACACTGTGCCATTTCAGATATTCATTCTACAAAATTAATTTTTCCACTTCAATTCACTTATGGAAACCTGTGCATAATTGAATTGTCCCAAGTATGTGCAGATCCATTAAACATTTTAATCTGTTCCTGAGAGTGTGCCAACAATTATATTTATGGGCGTGCTTTCCATTCTAGTGCATGCATGGTAATAATGCAGCTTCACTGGTGGGCTGGTTATTTACTTTCTACTCCCTCTATAATATCTTTAAACAGGAAACTCTGTAAATGACAACACCAAAGTGTGTACTACATTTATTTATTTATTTATTGCTTGAATAACTAGTTGGTTCCTCTGGCAGCTCAGTGACTTTATACATTGAATAGCTAAGCCATATAGACAAGGAATTTCCCAGGCTGATTGCTCATCTTTGCTGAGTTAGTTCATTGCAGCTGAAGCAGCAGTAAAGGGACTATAATTGGCCTCAGCACCGCAGGTGAGGGAGAAGATAATCGGACAGGGTTGCAGCTTCTGCTTTCTATCCAGTGACACCTGCTGAAAGTTCATGTGTGACCATCAGATGATGACAGAATCGGGCTTGGCTCTGAAGCCTTCTATGATTGAACAGCCTCCAACGCTCACTGTCACAGCTCACACATGAATGATGAGCACTTGACTGCGATAGCAGCGAAAGACCAATATACATGGGACTGTGCCCCAGCTAAAAGTTCACACCTTGAGGAGGGAAGGAGGAAAATTAGCTTCAATAAATGAATAAATAATTACTTATCATAACCAGTTTCTATGTAGCTGTTAAAACTCTTTATTTGTAGCAACATATATAAATTGGTACATAATTGCCATCTTATTGTTCCTGATAAAATTTTATACTGCAGTGTTTATGGCATAATTGTACAACAGCAAGTGATATGAAACACAAATAACACCTGGGCTACATTTCTGAAATGCTGTAGTTGTGTTTGGTCCAGACCACACAACACACAGGAATGCAGTACCTTTTCAGTGACAAGGAAATCAATTATTTGCAATGAGGAACCCAAATTTCCAAATATGAAATAAATGTATTTTTTCATTGGCGGAAACACAGTTTTAAAACATGGCATTTCATTCAATTTTATTTAATTAGCTGCCAATTGCAATGCATGTCATAATGATTCTTAAACACTTCTTAAGCAGCTAACCAGGTCACAGAGAATGAGAATGCAGTGCCCAGTGTAGTGAGGAACAGCAGGAGGTGCGAAAGAAGTTGCATGACTTTAAAAAAGATCATAAAGGTAAGTCAGGAATATTCCTGAAAATGGAAGCATATGGAGAGGAAGACAAGTTGTGCTTGCTAAAAATATATGCAAAAGCATTTTACTCACAAAGAGAAGTGTTTGCAAACGTGTAGCAGGTGAAAATAGCAGGTTATGCTAATTATATTATACATGTCAGAAGGGAGACAATTGTGCATTTTTCCTTTTCTGTTCCCTGCCCAATAGGGTCCTGCATGTATATGGAGATTGGGTGAGAATAGGTTTGTTCTTGCTGCCCATGTCTGAATAGCCTGGGCAGAACTCACCATTCAAACTCACACATGAAGAGCAGCAACTTAGATAAGATAATGGAGGCCTGCCACCAATTTCCACGAGTTAGTGTCTATATAAGAGGAGGTGTAAAGGGAGAAAACACAGTGAAAAATGCAGAAGAAAAATAAACCTTTTGAGTTATGTGGCCTGTTAAAAAAGAGAGAAGTCCACGCTGGTATAATTGTACTTATTAGCCAATTACATAAAGTGTGTTGCTAACCCCCACCAATCCCCTCCATTTATTGAAATAAATCTTTAAAAAATTCATAAATAATAGTTGACCTTTTCCATCAGCCATGATCTAATTTAATTGGCAGAACTGGCTCGAGGTGCTGAATGGCCTACTCCTGTTCCTATATTCCTTGTTTCATTATGACACAACCTTGATAACTTCTGTATCTACGGTTTATCTCCAGCTTGTGGAAAAAAATCTATTTTTTTTATTCATTCATGGGATCTGGGATTCGCTGGCAAGGCCAGCATTTATCGCCCATCCCTTGTTGCCCTTTTAAAGGTGGTGGTGAGCCACCTTGAACCGCTGCAGTCCATGTGGTGAAAGTACTCCCACAGTGCTGTAAGGTAGGGAGTTCCAGGATTTTAACCCAGCGACGATGAAGGAATGGCAATATATTTCCAAGTCAGGATGATGTGTGACTTGTATGTATTTCCTCCACCATTTGCCAATACAAAATTGACACTAACTGGAGGACTGCAACACCTTTCTGTACACCTTTAATCCTAAGAAGTAACTCCCTGCAGTCACATCTTCAGCCTGCAAATGGGTACATTACATTTAATACATTCCATTGAATGGTCAGTGAAAACAATACCAGCCATTGCCATATAGCTCTATCATAGTCATCCCAATCATTAGAAGCAGATATTATATGCATTGATGTCAAGGCACAGACATATCTAATAAATATTTAAAAATGGGTGTGAGGTTGCAATATTCCAATCTGATTGC
Organism: Somniosus microcephalus; assembly: GCF_052327205.1. NCBI lineage: Eukaryota > Metazoa > Chordata > Chondrichthyes > Squaliformes > Somniosidae > Somniosus > Somniosus microcephalus. The sequence goes on along the minus strand of NC_140993.1, from coordinate 81,139,285 downwards.
ACCTGCAGTTGGTGGTGTGAGCATAACATTCCATGACATAAGATTACGTGACAAAGCAAAAGTAAGTAGCCCACCTTTGGAATCAAGCAAAAGGAAAAAAATAATTGCAAGGAAATGTTTCTTTAAAAAATAAAACATAAGAACATAAGAAATAAGAGCAGGAGTAGGCCATTTGGCCCTTCGAGCCTGCTCTGCCATTCAATAAGATCATGGCTGATCTTCTACCTCATCTCCACTTTCCTGTACTATCCCCATATCCCTTGATTCCCTTAATATTCAAAAAGCTATCGATCTCTGCCTTGAATATACTCAACAACTGAGCCTCCACAGCTTACTGGGGTAGAGAATTCCAAAGGTTCACCACCCTCTGAGTGAAGAAATTTCTCAACAAAATAAATTTTACAGATTAGTTTAAAAAAAAAGCTGAAACAACAATGTGGCCTACAAAGAGGCAGTGATGTGAACTCCTCACCTGCTGACAGAACTATCAGTTGAACTGAAATGATTTAGTGGGAAGACAATTCTCCCTCCCCATGGTAACTCAGAGCCCAGATGAATCATGAGCTGGTAAGCGAAAAACTGTACTGCTGCGCAAAGGAAAGCAAACCATGCAGGCAAATGCAGAATCACAAACACCTCACTCTCCATCTTGTATGGCTGTGGCTTGTGGCTTCTCAGGGACACCTATGGAAATATAACTTGAACAAGTATTACGATGGGTTTAGCACCAATCAACTTGTAACAAAACTGACTTGCTAATTCATGGTATCTTATGATTCTGGGGTAAATTTGGGAATGATAGAGAATCAGAGAGTGTGAAAGATTGTGCAAAAGTAGAATAAACAACAGTGATGGGCACTAGCCTGGAGGTGTATGATAGACTTTTGCATGATCCTGTCCAACTGGCTGTATAGTTTTGAGCACCTTTTTAAGAGTAATTTCTTCCAGTCAGGTTAGGAGCTACAGATGGGGCACCCGACCTCATATTGTTCACCTCTTCCTTCTATTGTATGTTTCTATTTCCTGTAATCATCAACAAATTGGTGAAATTCTAGAGGTCTGAAGAGCTTAAAGTAGCAATTTGTGTGACTACCTTGTCTCCTAAAATATGTTTGAGTCAATGAGCATGCAGTCTACAAGTTGCTTTTGATTGAAACATTAGTCCTAAGTTTTCTGATAAGTGAATCATATAATCCAAAGCTTTGCTTGGTAGCTGGAAGTTGTGACATACATCAATATGCTCTGCTTTCTGCTAGTGTGAAAAAGGCTACAGGATTCCCCAATGATTAACAGGCATTCAAACACATGCAGATATTTGAGGTAAAACTGTTTGTTCCAGGCCTGCCATATCATTCCACTTGCAGCTACATAAAGGTACCTTTATCTTGGCAAGTTTCCTAAGGGTGAAAATGTCTTTTTTATTTGTGTGGATATCCTATTTACAATGGACAATGTATTCACCTACTCAATTACCTCTTTCTGTGTAGAGTTTGTAGCAACGTTTGATAAAGTGCCACATAATAGGCTTTCCAGCAAACTTGAAGCCATGGAATAAAGGGACAGTGGCAGCATGGAATCGAAATTGGCTAAGTGACAGGAAACAGAGAGTAGTGGTGAACGGTTGTTTTTTGGACTGGAGGAAGGTATACAGTAGTGTTCCCCAGGGGTCAGTACTAAGACCACTGCTTTTCTTGATATATATTAATGACTTGGACTTGGGAGTACAAGGCACAATGTCAAAATTTGCAGATGACACAAAACTTGAAAGTACAGTGAATAGTGAGGAGGATAGTGCTAGACTTCAAGAGGACATAGACAGGCTGATGGAATGGGCTGACACGTGGCAGATGAAGTTTAATGCAGAAAAGTGTGAAGTGATACATTTTGGTAGAAAGAACGATATGGGATCCTGGGCTTTATAAATAGAGGCATAGAGTACAAAAGCAAGGAAGTTATGATCAACCTTTATAAAACACTGGTTCGACCACAACTGGAGTATTGGGCTCGATTTTCATTGGGCCGTTGAGGCGGGATTGGAGGCGTGTGGGGGATTAAAATCGCAAAATCGGGGGGCACGAACACATCCCTCCCCCAACCCACCTCCATGCCAGTTTCAAAGGAGGTGGATACCCGACCTGTGCTGGGAGCCGCCTCCCCGAGGCGGCAAGGGGAATAGTGCCAATTAACTGCCTGTTAACAGGCAGTTTTTAGCCTAATCCCTATTTCTATCCCTGAAGTGTGGGATTTCCGATGGCTCCAAACCACGCCAAGTTAGCGAGGCGGACTGTCGGGCTGAAGGGCTTGGAGGATTCGAGATGTCAGTGTTCAGGTGAGTGATGGGTGCATGAGTGCAGAGGTAAGTGTGTTTGGTGTGTGTAAAGTGTTTAAATAAGTTTTACTTACCTGTACTTACCTTTACAGCCTTCCTTCCTTCAGCTCTCGGGAGTCCCTCATCTCACCGGCACAGAAAGCAGAATGGCCGCGAGCTGTCAAAAGTTGCAGCATTCAGCTTTCTGTTCTGGAGAGATCTCTAAATCAGCCTGAGAGGAAGGAATTAACTTAGTGTACAGATTGTCAGTGTTTGACAGCTTCAAAGAGCTGTCAAACACTGATATTTCATCTGTCAAAAGCTCTTGACAGATGAAATGTCAATCTGCGACATCACCTGTTGCCGGGTGGCCCTTAATTGATCTGCTGGGTGGGCTCAACAAGGTCAATCAAGTGAAAATCGCGTGGGTTGGCCACAACTCGATGGAGGTGGGACTACAACTCTAAAAGTTGTAGTCCCGCCTCCTACACGCCTCCAGTATCAAAATCCAGCCCATTGTGTCCAATTCTGGGCACCGCACTTTAGGAAGGATGTGAAGGCTTTAGCGAGGGTGCAGAAAAGATTTACAAGAACGGTTCCAGGGATGAGGGACTTCAGTTACGTGGATAGACTGGAGAAGCTGGGGTTGATCTCCTTACAACAGAGAAGATTGAGAGGAGATTTGATAGAGGTGTTCAAAATCATGAGGGGTCTAGACAGAGTAGAAAGAGAGAAACTGTTCCCATTGGTGGATGGATCGAGAACCAGAAGACACAGATTTAAGGTGATTGGCAGAAGATCCAAAGGCGGTATGAGGAAAAACTTTGTTACGCAGTGAGTGGTTATGATCTGGAATGCACTGCCTGAAAGGGTAATGGAGGCAGATTCAATCATAAGAAACATAAGAATATAAGAAATAGGAGCAGGAGTAGGCCATTTGGCCCTTCGAGCCTGCTCTGCCATTCAATATGATCATGGCTGATCTATCTCATCTCCACTTTCCTGCACTATCCCCATATCCCTTGATCCCCTTAATATTCAGAATCTATCGATCTCTGTCTCGAATATACTCAATGACTGAGCCTCCACAGCCCTCTGGAGTAGAGCATTCCAAAGATTCACCACCCTCTGAGTGAAGAAATTTCTCCTCATTTCAGCCCTAAATGGCCGACCCCTTATTTTGAGACTGTGACCCCTGGATCTAGACTCCCTAGCCAGGGGAAACATCCTCCCTGCATCTACCCTTTCAAGCCCTGTAAGAATTTTCTATGTTTCAATGAGATCACCTCTCATTCTTCTAAACTCTAGAGAATATAGGCCTAGTCTACTCAATCTCTCCTCATAGGACAATCCCCCCATCCCAGGAACCTGTTTGGTGAACCTTCGTTGCACTCCCTCTATGGCAAGTATATCCTTCCTTAGGTAAGGAGACCAAAACTGTACACAATACTCCAGGTGTGGCCTCACCAGGGCCCTATATAATTGCAGTAAGATGTCTTTACTCTTATACTCAAATCCTCTTGTAATAAAGGCCAACATACCATTTGCTTTCCTAATTGCTTGCCATACCTGCATGTTAACTTTCAGTGATTCGTGTACAAGGACACCTAGGTCCCTCTGAACACCAACATTTCCCAATCTCTCACCATTTAAAAAATACCCTGCTTTTCTATTTTTCCTACCGAAGTGGATAATTTCACATGTCTCCACATTATATTCCATTTGCCATATTCTTGCCCACTCACTTAGCCTGTCTATATCCCCATGAAGCCTGCTTGCAACCTCCTCACAGCTTACATTCCCACCCAGCTTTGTATCATCAGCAAACTTGGATATATTACATTTGGTCTTCTCATCCAAATCATTGATGTAGATTGTGAATAGCTGAGGCCCAAGCACTGATCCTTGCGGTATCCCAATATTTGCAGCCTGCCAACCCGAAAATGACCCGTTTATTCCTACTCTCTGTTTTATGTCCGTTAACCAATCCTCAATCCATGCTAGTATATTACCCCTAATCCCATGAGCCCTAATTTTGTTTAATAACCTCTTGTGTGGCACCTTATCGAATGCCTTCTGAAAATCCAAATACACCTCATCCACTGATTCCCCCTTATCTATTCTGCAAGTTAAACCTCAAAAAACTCTAACAGATTCATCAACCATGATTTCCCTTTCATAAATCCGTGTTGACTCTGCCCAATTCTATTATTATTTTCTAAGTGCCCTCTTACCGCGCCCTTAATAATAAATTCTAGCATTTTCCCTACTATTGATGTCAGGCTAACTTTTCTCTCTCACTCCTTTCTTATTTAGTGGCGTTAAATTTGCTACCTTCCAATCCGCAGGAACCATTACAGAATCTATGGAATTTTGGGAAATGACAACTAATTCATCCACTATCTCTATAGCCACCTCTTTCAAAACCCTAGGATGTAGGCCATCAGGTCCAGGGTATTTATCGGGTTTCAGTCCCATTAATTTCTCCAGTACTTTTTTTTACTAATACTAATTTCTTTCAGTTCCTCATTCTCACTAGAGCCTTGGTACTGCACTATTTCCGGGAAGTTTTTTGTGTCTTCTTCCATGAAGGCAGACACAAAGGCCAGAATTTCGCCAGTGCTCAGGGGGCGGGTTTGGAGACGGGACATCCGGCAAAATCGCAAAGTTTGACAGCGGGTCAGAAACCCACTGTCAAGCCGCCTCAAAACAATCTTTCCAGGTGTCGGGTCCCCGATTTGCGCATGGACCCGACACCTAGTGGTGGGAAGAGGATTATAGGCACTTACCTGCTTGTTAACAGGCAGTTAAAAGGCTTCTTGCAATGTTGACAGGTCTACTGCGGGCTTCCCAATGTCCGGACACCACACCAGGTAATTATGGTGTGCTGTGGGTCTACTGTAATGTTTCTGTGTTGATGGCAGCTGCAGATCCAATGGTACACTGGTGAGTTTCAGAGGTAAGAAAATGTTGGGAAAATCATTTTTAATGCATTTACACTTTTCTGTAGGTGACAAGTTTTGGATTGTGTGTGTAGTCCCATCTCATTGGGAGAACCTCTCTCACTACTTCTGTAACCTCACCTGCAGCTGCCATCTGTTCTAGCCTAAAGAGGGGGGTCACTGGAGAGCCTGGGTGCAAGGGCTCACCTTTGTACAGTGATTGTCAGTGTTTGCAGCACCTCAATGCTGTCAAACACTGAAAAATCAGCAGTCAAAAAAAATTGTGCTTGGCCTCTTTAAGAAAACTGGCAGATGACGAGTCATCAACTGATGTCATCTGACACCGGCTTTCTCCTAATTGGCCGGCAAGCCCACAGGACGGGCTTTACAAGGCCAATTGATGCCAAATCATGTCTGTGCGTCTGATGTCATTGGGGGTGGGACTGGAACCCAGAAGGCAGCTGTTCCGCCCCCAAGTCGCCTCGATAGGAAAAATCGTGGCCAAAGTAGTTGTTTAATTTCTCAGCCATTTCCTTATTCCCCATTATAACGTCTCCTGTCTCAGCCTGTAAGGGACTCACATTTACTTTCCTGTGGGGTTTTTGTGCCTTAAAGGAATGTATATTTGTTGTAAATTATGTATTAATTCTTTAAATGCTAGCCATTGCTTATCTACCATCATACCTTTTAATGTAGTTTCCCAATCTACTGTAGCCAACTCTCCCCTCATATCTACGTAGTTTGCTTTGTTTAGATTTAAGACCCTAGTTTCGGATTTAACTAAATCGCTTTCAAACTGAATATAAAACTCTATCATATTATGGTCACTTTTCCCTAAAGGCCCCTTTACAACAAGGTTATTAATTAACCCTTTCTCATTGCACAATACTAGATCTAAAATAACCTGTTACCTGGTTGGTTCCTCAGCATACTGATCTAGAAAACTATCTTGCACACATTCCAGTGTCCTGGCGAACCGAATAACTAGGACAGTATACAGGGCTTTAAACTAATGAAGGGGGGTGGGAGGATTCAAGAAAGAGTAAATTTAAAAGCAGCGGGAGAAATGTCAATGTGCTGGAGCAGAGTAGAGTTTTGGGTAAAAATAAGCAGAGTGGATCAAGAAGAGACAGAGAGAGCAACAAAGATAATAAGGCATCAGTGACTAAGATGACGTCCTCCACATTATTACTGGAAATTTGGTTTGCCCAGTCTATATGTAGATTAAAGTCCCCCATGATCACTATATTACCCTTGTTACTTGCACCTCTAATTCCCTGATTAATACTCTGCCCTACATTACAACTACTGTTTGATGGCCTATAAACAACTCCCACCAATGTTTTCTTAGCTCCACCCAAACTGATTCTACTTCTTGATTTTCAGAACTAAGATCCTTTCTCTCCACTGTCTTTATCCCATCCTTTATCATCAGGGCTACCCCTCCTCCTTTTCCATTTTGCCTATCTCTTCTAAAATTTAAGTATCCTGGAATATTTAGTTCCCAACCTTGGCCACATTGCAACCACATCTCCATTATGGCTATTAGATCAAACCTATTAATTTCTATCTGCGCTATTAATTCATCAATTTGGTTGTGAATGTTTCGCATATTCAGATATAGTGCCTTTAACTTTGACTTATTTCTATTTTTCCCTGATGTCACCTTAGTCGCTGATGCCTTATTACCTTTGTTACTCTGTCCCTTCCTGACCCACTCTGCTTATTTTTACCCAAAACTCTACTCTGCTCTAGAGCCTTGACATTTCTCCCGCTGCTTTTAAATTTACTCTTTCCTGAATCCTCCCACCACCCCCTTCATCAGTTTAAGGCCCTGTCTGCCCTAGTTATTCGGTTTGCCAGGACACTGGTCCCAGCCCGGTTTAAGTGGAACCCGTCCCAACGAAATAGCTCCCTGTTTCCCCAGTACTGGTGCCAGTGCCCCATGAACTGAAACCCCTGCCTCCCACACCACTCTTTGAGCCACGCATTTAAACCTCTCATCTGTTTGGCCCTATGCCAATTTGCGCGTGGCTCAGGTAAAAATCCAGAGATTATTACCTTTGAGGTTCTGCTTTTTAATTTGGATCCTAGCTTCTCAAACTCCCTCAGTAGAACCTCATTCATAGTTCTACCTATGTCGTTGGTTCCTGTAGTGTATGTACCTTTAAGAGAGAACTACTTTTACAGCTCCTGTATACTGTAGTACCGGCAGTGACCACACCTGTATATAAGCCTTGAGCATGCCTCTGTACCCCAGTCTTGAGACTACCCTACTCCAGTAAACACCTGTTGATTGTTAAGTTACAGCATCCGTGTGGTTATTGAAAAACATCATACTCTCAGAATCACGGATCTAACAGTGGCGACGAGTGTCGATTCGAATCTACCTGCAACTCTGCATTTCCCTTCGAGGAATCGCTCCGGGAGGGCGGTGGAAGAAAGTCGAGGCCAGAAACACGGGCGTCGACCACGAGCAACCGCCCAGTCGTCCGGCAGAGAGTGAACATCACAGGGGAGGCTGTGGAGAGCCAGGCTTGGATCCCCAGCCAAGACGATCAGCAATAGACTGACGACAGGTACAGCGCAGACCCTTCCCGGACAGCGGCGGCTGGAGCCGACCGACGGTGGAGAGAAAGCTGAGCAGCGTCGACGGGGTAAGACAGAGGGTGAAGCGCACAGGGCGCAGCCGGGGGTTGAAAACCGAGCGGCGTCGAGGAAAAACAAAACGGAGAGAGAGAGGGTAAAGCAACAGCCGGGTTCAGGACCGAGCGGCGGAAACGGGAAAGGCGCACAAAAAAAAAAGAACGCGCAGAGCACAGCCAGGGCTCAAGGGCTGAACAGTGTCCGCGGGGAGAAGAAGGGAGAGCACGGGAGACGCCATTGAGCCGCGGAGAAGAAGGAAGAGCGCGGGAGATGCCATTTTTAGAAGCCACAGCGGAGAAGAAGGGCGAGCGCGGGAAGGAAGGAAAGCGCGGGAGACGCCATTTTGTGCCAGCGGAGAAGAAGGGGAAGCGCGGGAGATGCCATTTTTGACAGCTAAATCACACCCAGGGATGCCGAAGAGTGGCAGTATCTCTACGTTCGACAATGAAGTCGAAGATTGGGTGACATATGTGGAACGTATTGAGGTGTACTGCAGGGCGAATGAAGTGCCAGATGCTAGGAAAGCACTGGTTTTGTTAAATTCCATGGGTGCAAAAACTTATGGGTTACTGCGAAACCTAATAACCCCAGAGAAGCCGGTGAACAAGAATTTCGAAAGCATAGTAGAAATCCTACAGGACCACTTAAACCCCACACCACTGCTGATAGCAGAACGATTTAAGTTCCATAAAAGGAACCAACACAAAGACGAAAGCAATGCTGAGTACCTAACGGAACTGCGCAAGCTATCGAAACACTGCCAGTTTGGAGCAGGACTAGCAGATACGTTAAGGGACAAGTTTGTGTGTGGCTGCAAAGTGAAGGAACCCAGAAATGGCTTCTATCAGAAAAGGATCTTACGCTGAACAAGGCTTTCAGTATGGCAGTATCACACGAAGCAGCCGCAAGGGGCGCTGCAGAGATACAACGGAGACCGCAAGAATATGGCACCAATGAAATGTCCTATGGAACAGGGAAGTGCTATCGCTGCGGCAGAACAACACATGACCAGAAGGATTGTTGGTTCAAGGACCAAGTGAGCAGACAGTGTGGAAAAGCAGGACACATAGCAAGAGTCTGCAGGTCTGGGAAGAAAACCAACAGTAAGAAATCTCCACAGGAGAAGTACAAAAAGGTACACCAGGTGATGGACAGCAGTTCAGACGAACAGAAAAGTGACACAGACTCCGGAAGCAAGGAGCTGGGTTGTCTGAAACTATATAAGGTAACCAAAATGGAGGATCACCAGACTATCTGGGTTACACTCAAGATAGACGGAGTCCAAGTGAAAATGGAATTGGACACAGGATCAGCCCTAACAGTCATAAACCAAAGGGACTACAAGCGGCTATTTTCACATACACCCTTGAAAGCTACAGAGATTGTCTTGAAGATGTACACGGGGCAAAAAGTCTACCCCAAAGGAAAAATAAGGGTGAAAGTGATATATAAAGGCCAGGAAATACCTAAAATGGATATATATGTATTGCCAGATGGAGGACCACCACTGCTAGGATGTGAATGGATCCAGAAGATACAATTAGGTTGGCATTCCATACAGGCACTGAAGGTTGAGGCCAAAAAGGATGACGACGTCACACCTGGACGACTGTCAAAAATGCTAACTGACGCAAAAGAAGTGTTCCAGGAGGGACTCGGAACACTAAAAGGTATAACAGCAATGATTAAAATAGAGGAAAATGCAAGCCCAAAGTTTCTTAAGGCCAGACCAGTGCCTTATGCGATCAGACGAGCTGTCGAAGCAGAGCTGGAAGGGTTGGAACGTTCAGGAGTACTGTCCAAAGTAGACTGGAGCGAGTGGGCTACACCCATCGTTCCTGTAATGAAGAGGTCGTTGAATAATATGCCTGGGGAACCAAAGAAGGTCCGCATCTGTGGGGATTTTAAGGTGACAGTGAACCCAGTCCTTCACACGGTACAATATCCGCTTCCACGAATTGAGGATATTTTCGCCTCGCTATCTGGAGGTAAACGCTTCACCAAAATTGATCTAGCCCAGGCGTACTTGCAAATAGAGGTAGAAGAAGCCTCGAAACAATACCTTACGATCAACACTCATAAAGATCTTTATCAATATAACTGGCTGGTGTTCGGGGTAGCATCGGCTCCGGCTATTTGGCAAAGGGCGATGGATCAAGTCCTGCAAGGGATTACAGGGACCCAGTGTTATTTGGACGACATCCTGGTCACGGGCGAAAATGACAGTGATCACCTCGCCAACTTGGAGAAGGTGCTCACCAGATTAAAGGAATATGGGCTATGAGCTAATCACCACAAGTGCGAGTTTTTCCAGAAGCAGATCTCGTATTGTGGCCACGTCATCGATGAAGAGGGGTTACATAAGTCCCTTGAAAAGATTGAGGCAGTAGTCAAGGCTCCAGCACCAGAAAATGTGTCACAACTGAGGTCGTTCCTCGGGCTGGTAAACTACTACCATAAGTTCTTACCAAATTTGTCCACGGTATTACACCCACTGAACACCCTACTGCAAACAGGGGTACCATGGAAGTGGAATGACGAACGTAGACGAGCTTTCCAGAAGTGTAAAGAATTGATCACATCAAAAGAGGTGTTGGCCCATTTCAACCCAGCACTACCAATTCGTTTGGCATGTGATGCATCACCCTATGGTATTGGAGCGGTGCTGTCGCACAAATTCCCAGACGGTTTGGAGAGGCCAGTAGCCTTTGCGTCTCGGTCACTAACCTCAGCCGAGCGCAACTACACCCAGATTGACAGGGAGGCCCTCAGCTTTGTATGGGGAGTGAAAAAATTCAACCACTATCTGCATGGGCAGAAGTTCACCTTGCTGACTGACCACCAACCACTTGTCTCCATCTTTAGTCCTAAGAAGGGCGTTCCAGTGATGACGGCACAACGGTTACAAAGATGGTCCCTGTTTCTAGGGGCGAATCAATATGAAATAGAATATAAAGGCACGAAACAGCATGGAAACGCTGATGGGCTATCGCGCCTGCCACTGCCTACTGTGGAGGAAGCACCAGCAGTGGGCCCTATCGAGATATTTTATTTGTCAATAATTGAACGATTGCCAGTAACGAACGCGGATATAGAGAAGGAGACCCGCAATGATCCGACGCTGTCTCGGGTATATGATTTGACGGTGAGGGGATGGCCAACACATGGCGACTCACTGTTGCCAGCATTCTCATCCAGAAGAGAACAGCTGTCAGTATGCCAGGGGACAGTGATGTGTGGATCCAGAGTGGTGATTCCACCCAAGTTAAGGGAGAGAGTGCTAAATGAGCTTCATGAAGGTCATCTGGGGGGAGTGAAAATGAAAAGCCTTGCTAGGGCTTATGTGTGGTGGCCGGGAATCGATCAACAAATCGAAGACCTAACCAAGAGCTGCTCAGGATGCCAGAAGGTCCAAAATGCACCACCACATGCCCCTCTACACCCATGGGAGTGGCCCTCCTCTCCATGGCAATGGGTGCATATTCATTTTGCTGGTCCATTCATGGACTCAATGTTCTTAATAGCAGTGGATGCTCATTCGAAGTGGCCTGAGGTGATAAAAATGTCCTCAACCACTACAGAGAAAACGATTGCAGTCCTACGGACCATATTTGCCAGAAACGGCTTGCCAGAGCAGATTTGCTTTGATAATGGACCACAGTTTGTGTCCGAAGAGTTTCGAAAATTTATGAGAAGGAATGGGGTAAGGCATTTTACATCCGCCCTGTATCATCCAGCCACAAATGGATTGGCTGAGAGGTTCGTACAAACCTTTAAGAAGGCGATAAAGGCCATTTGTGACGATGAAATTCCACTACAGCATAAGGTGGACAATTTCTTATTAGCCTACCAAAATGCGACACATGCAGTTACCAACCAGACCCCGGCCATGATGTTCTTTAACCGAAGGTTGCGATCTTGTCTGGACTTGCTTAGACCAAATGTGCGAAGAAATGTTGAGGATAAACAATTCCAGCACATCAATGAGAAGCCGACAAGGAGCTACAATGTAGGACAACTAGTCTTGGCCCGTGACTACCGAACAGAGAAATGGCAACCAGGAACGATATGCACACGGCAGGGGCCATTAATGTACACAGTGGATGTCGGGGAGAACATTGTGAGATGCCACGTTGATCAGATCTTAGCGTCACAGGAACGAGTCAACCCCATGTCTTGCGTACCTGGGGATGAACCCGACATACTGGTAGCATCTACCTCCGAACCAGTAGCAGTGGAACCCGATGAACTAACCGATGAAAAGGGGCCAGAATCGCCTCCGCACCAAGAACAAGAACCTCAGGAAAGGCGCTATCCCGAAAGGATCAGGAAGCCGCCCCAAAGACTGAATCTATAAATGGACTATTGTTGTTTAATGTACATGTTAAAGTGTTAATTGTTATTTGAATATTATGGGTACTACTAATCTAAAAGGGGAGAAATTGTAGTGTATGTACCTTTAAGAGAGGACTACTTTTACAGCTCCTGTATACTGTAGTACCGGCAGTGACCACACCTGTATATAAGCCTTGAGCATGCCTCTGTACCCCAGTCTTGAGACTACCCTACTCCAGTAAATACCTGTTGATTGTTAAGTTACAGCATCCGTGTGGTTATTGAAAAACATCATACTCTCAGAATCATGGTTCTAACAGTTCCTACATGGATCACGACAACTGGATCCTCCCCCTCCCACTTCAAGTTCTTCTCCGGCCGTGAGGAGATGTCTTTAACCCTGGCACCGGGCAGGCAACACAACCTTTGGAATTCTCGGTCATGGCTGCAGAGAACAGTATCTATCCCCCTGACTATACTGTCCCCTACCACAACTACATTCCCTTTCACTCCCCCCACTTGAATGGCCTCCTGCACCATGGTGCCATGGTCAGCTTGCTCATCCATCCTGCAGGCTTTTCCCTCATCCACACAGGCAGTAAGAACCTCATACCTGTTGGACAAGGGTAAAGGCTGAGGCTCCTCCAGCACTGCACCTGGAGTCCCTTTACCTGCCTGAGTTGCAGTCACACCCTCCTGTCTCTGACCACTAACCAGACCTGTACCACTACCTAACATAAGGGGTGTGACTGCCTCCTGGATCAAAGTGTTCAGGTAACTCTCCCCATCCCTGATATCCCGCAATGTCTGCACCTCAGACTCCAGTTCAAATACTCTGAGCTGAAGTTCCTGAAGATGCAGGCACTTACTGCAAACGTGGTTGCCCGGGATCACTGTGCTCTCCACAAGCTCCCACATGCTACAGTTACGGTACACCACCTGCACTGCCATCCCTATATGACCTTGTTTTAATTAATTACATTTGTATTTAGGTAACTTAGTTTACAGTGTAGTTTCTTGACTACTTACTTGATCTAGCTTAAGTTAAGGGTACTGAGATTAAATATCTACCTGTAACACAAAGCACTACAAGTAGTGTAGGCAAAAAGCAACAACTCCTTCCCCCTCTTCTCCAAATTCACACTCTTTCCAAATTCCCAAATAAAGCCCTCTGCTCAAGTCCACTCCATTTAATCCCGCTCTGTGCAGACCGCCATGGCTTTCAAAAGGGAATTGGATAAGTACCTGAAAGAAAAAAAAATTGCAGGGCTACGGGGAAAGGGCAGGAGATTGGGACTAGCTGAAGTGCTCTTGCAGAGAGCTGGCATGGGCATGACGGGCCGAATGGCCTCCTACTGAGCTGTAATGATTCTATGATTCTAGGAGGATGCCCATGAAATCCAGACATGGTAACCCTCTTTGTTGCATCTCCTTCAGCATCACCTCCAGATTACTCTGACTAAAGGGAGCAGTCGGGGATGGGGGATCTTAGCTACAAGGACAGGTTGGAGAAGCTGGAATTGTTTTCAGTAGAGCAAAGGAGGTTGAGGGGTGATTTGATAGAGGTCTACAAGATTATGACGGGATTGGATAGTGTAGTGTATGTACCCGTCTACCTTTAAGGGAACTATTGAATGTAACCGTTCACCTTTAAGAGGACTACTTTCGGGTGGCACTATTTGTTTGGCTTCTCTATACTGTAATACCGATAGTGACCACACCAGTATATAAGTGTTGTGGCATGATTGCTGGGGCAGATTCGCCCGGACCTTCGAATAGTAAAGACCTGTTTGTTTGTTACTTCTGAAGTCTGTGTATTTATTAACTGCACAACCCACAGGCTTTACAGTGGCGACGAGTCCGATCGTACCCTGCGGCAAGATTACCAAAAGCAACGAAGAGCGTCGAAGAGAGACAACCGCCCTCGTCGTGCTACCAAAAGAAAACACGAGGCTGCAACAACAGAAAGCAGGAAGACTAACAACAAAAGCTGTATCAGCAACAGGCACTGACTACCCTTCTGCCACGGTGCGGAGTGAGCCGACCAGCAAGAAACCAGGCGGCCGAAGAGACTGTGAGTAGGGGAAGGTGTAGAAGTATCCGGAGGATAAGGGCAGAGCACTCAACCTCGGTCGAGGGGGAGCTGTGCCGGCCAAAAAGTCGGGTCCAACGGCGTCGGGTGACAGCCGGACCGCGATCGGCGGGAAAACTCCGGGCAGCGACCGCAGCCACGAAGCGCTGAGCCTGCGAGTAGGCGCGGGAAGAGAAACCCAGCCGCAGCCGGGGAGGGAAACACCGGTCTGCGAGAGGGCTGGGGGAGGCGAACGGGAACCGTGTGGGTGAGAGCCGGGTGCGGAGAGAGAGACTGCGAGGAGCCAGTCCAGAGGCTGCGCTGTTCTCCACCAACTGGGTACTCAGAGCCGGCAAAACCGAACGTGCGGGAGTGGGAGAGAGACACAGCCGAAAACGGGGTGAGAGACTGCGCGAGAGCCAGTCCAGTGGCTGAACTGTCCTCCGTTAACGGTGTGTACCCAGCGCCGGTAGAGCCGTGCGGGCGGGAGGAAAAGACAGAGCCGAGTAAGGGGAGCTGTGCGGAAGCCAGCCCAGCGGCTGAACCTGTCCGCTGTGGGGAAAGCGTACCCCTTCCACCAGGGAAGAAACGCGGGAAGCCGCCATTAGGCGGGGAAGACGATTGAAGTGGGCGGGGCGAGAAGGAAAGAGCGGGAAACCGCCATTTTCGCGGGAAAACCGCCATCTTAGAAATAAACAAATAAATAAGAATACTTGAAGAAATACTTGTGTTGTACCCAAGGAAAGAAAGATGCCTAAGCGGGCGGACATCAACGAGTTCAATTCGGAGATAGAAGACTGGGCCACGTACGTAGAACGTATTGAGATACATTGTAAGGCTAACAAAATAGCTAAGGAGGAAAAAGCTTTAACCTTACTTAACATGATGGGTGCGAAAACATTCGGGGTGTTGAAGAATCTTCTCTCACCAGCTAAACCGGCAGATCAGACTTTCGATGATATTGTAGCAGTGCTGAAGGATCACTTGAACCCCACACCGTTGATGCTGGCTGAACGATTCAAATTCTACGCAAGAACGCAGAGGAAAGACGAAAGCAATGCGGAATACTTGGTCGAACTGCGTAGGATAGCGAAATACTGCCAGTTCGGAGGGAATCTGACAGAAGCACTGCGTGACAAGTTCGTATGCGGATTGTCCAAAGAAGGAACGCAGAAGCGACTACTGGAAGAAAATGACCTCACACTGGACAGGGCTGTCCTCATAGCTGCATCGCATGAAGCCGCAGCGAAAGGAACGGCGGAAATGCAGCTAAAGGCGGCGGCACTAGGGGTGGACCAAATTACTTCGAGCACAACAAAATGCTACCGTTGTGGGAAGACAACACACGACCAGAATCAATGCTGGGGTAAAAACCAAGAATGCAGGAAATGTGGCAAGATCGGGCACATAGCTAAGGTATGCCGGTCAGGAGCAACGTACAACAATAAGAAGTCACCACAAAAATGGTACGGGAAGGTACAAGAGGTGACTAAGAAGAGTCTGAGGGAACAGAAGTCGGTCCCACACTCCAAATGCAAAGGACTGGACAGTCTGAGAATTCACAACGTGAGCAATGAAGCTGACCGACAAACTATCTGGATAACGCTACAGATTGCAAAGGTCCAAGTAAAAATGGAAGTGGACACCGGATCGGCGTTGACGGTCATGAATAAGCATGACTATAAGAAATTTTTCAAGCATATTCCACTACGGGATACGGAACTAGTACTACAGACATACACGGGGCACAAAGTATTCCCCATTGGAATGATAGAAGTCAAGGTGAGATACAAGGATAAAGATCATCACCGGTTGGACCTGTATGTATTGCCTGAGGGAGGACCACCACTTCTGGGACGGGAGTGGATCCGAAAAATAAAATTGGACTGGCAGTCACTAAACACCATGACGGTGGATTCCGAAAATGAAGATGTCAAACCTGAACGGTTGTCCAGAATATTGGACGAAGCTAAGGAGGTATTCCAGCAAGGACTGGGAACGCTGCGAGGTATTAAAGCAAAGGTTAAGATTGCAGAAAATGCAAGCCCAAAGTTTTTTAAGGCCAGATCAGTACCTTACGCAATATGACCAGCTGTGGAGGCAGAACTGGAAGAACTTGAACGATCAGGGGTTCTGTCAAAAGTGGACTGGAGTGAGTGGGCCACGCCCATTGTTCCCGTCATGAAGTCCTCACCGAGTAATAAGCCAGGGGGACCGGGGAAGGTCCGTATCTGTGGAGATTTCAAGATTACTGTGAATCCGGTGCTCCACACGGTACAATACCCGCTTCCGCGGATTGAAGATATCTTTGCTTCGTTGGCTGGAGGGAAACATTTCACGAAAATAGATCTGGCTCAAGCATATCTACAGATGGAGGTCGAGGAAGAGTCACGCCAGTACCTCACCATCAACACTCACAGAGGCTTGTATCGCTACAATAGACTGGTCTTTGGGGTAGCTTCGGCGCCAGCAATTTGGCAGAGGGCCATGGAACAGGTGTTACAAGGAATTCCAAGCACGCAGTGCTACTTAGATGACATTTTAATCACGGGAAAGGATGAGGAAGAACACCTCACGAATTTGAAACTGGTACTCACCAGGTTGAAGGCGTATGGCCTTCGGGTTAATCGCAAGAAGTGTGAGTTCTTCCAAAAATGGATCTCATACTGCGGTCATGTCATTGACCGAGAGGGACTGCATAAGTCACCCGAAAAGATAGAAGCGGTTGTGAAGGCCCCCGCTCCAGGAAACGTATCACAGTTAAGATCATTCTTGGGGTTGATTAATTACTATCACAAGTTTCTGCCAAATTTATCCACGGTACTGCATCCGCTGAATGACCTGTTGCGGAAAGAAACACCATGGAAGTGGAGTGAAGAATGCAAAAAGGCTTTTCGCAGAAGCAAGGAGTTGATTACCTCTGAAGAAGTGTTGGCTCATTTCAACCCAGCATTACCCCTCCGTCTAGCTTGCGATGCTTCCCCGTACGGAATTGGGGCAGTACTCTCGCACAGGCTACCAAATGGCTCGGAAAGGCCAGTGGCTTTCGCGTCCCGATCATTGACACCCGCGGAGCGAAATTACGCCCAAATAGATAGGGAGGCCCTCAGTCTTGTGTGGGGCGTGAAGAAATTCAACCATTACCTACAATGTAAAAAGTTCACATTGCTGACAGACCACCAGCCGTTGGTGTCCATATTCAACCCAAATAAGGCCGTTTCCACCATGACAGCACAAAGGTTACAAAGGTGGTCCGTGTTACTTGGGGCACACCAATACGAAATTGAGTACAAAAGGTCTAAACAGCATGGAAATGCTGATGGGTTGTCACGCTTGCCATTGCCGGTGGTAGAAGAAGCGAGTATAGTGGACCCAGTAGAGTTGTTCCACTCATCCATAGTGGAGTGTCTACCGATAACAAACTCAATGATTGAGAATGAGACAAGGAATGACCCGACTCTTTCACGAGTCTATGATGTAACGGTGGAGGGATGGCCAGCACAGAGCGAACCAACACTGCAAGCATTTGCACAGAGGAAAGAACAACTGTCAGTGTGTCGAGGAACCCTGATGTGTGGATCTAGAGTGGTGATTCCACCCAAACTCCAAAAGAAGGTGCTAAAGGAGCTGCACGAAGGACATCTGGGGGGAGTAAAGATGAAAAATCTAGCAAGAGCGTTTGTGTGGTGGCCAGGCATTGATGGAGACATAGAGGAGATCACGAAGAACTGCCTAGGATGTCAGAGGGTTCAGAACGCGCCACCCCAGGCTCCTCTGCATCCATGGGAGTGGCCCTCATCGCCTTGGCAAAGAGTACACATCGACTTTGCTGGTCCATTTATGGACTCGATGTTTCTAATAGCGGTGGATGCCCACTCCAAGTGGCCGGAAGTAATTAAGATGACCACCACCACGACGGAAAAAACCATCACAGTGTTAAGGGCTATGTTTGCTCGGAATGGCCTGCCGGAACAGATCTGTTCTGATAATGGACCACAATTTGTGTCCGAAGAATTCAAGAAATTCTTAAAGAGCAATGGGGTTAAACATTACACGTCAGCCCCATACCATCCCGCCTCCAATGGATTGGCTGAAAGGTTTGTCCAGACCTTCAAGAAGGCCGTAAAGGCCATGAGTAATGAAAATATAAGTCTGCAACATAAGGTGGATAGCTTTTTGTTGGCATACCGAAATGCGACACATGCGGTCACAAATCAAACTCCCGCAATGATGTTCTGTAATAGACGCCTAAGATGCCGGCTGGATTTACTAAAACCAAACGTCAGAAGAGACGTAGAGAACCGACAATTCCAGGGCATGAACGACAGGGTCACTAGATCTTTCCAGATCGGTCAACGAGTTTTGGCCCGGGACTACCGTACGGAGAAATGGCAGCCTGGAACTATTGGAAAAAGGCTGGGGCCATTGATGTACACCGTGGACATTGTTGACCAAATCATAGGGTCCGCCACAAATGGGCCACCGACTTCACCACCTTATCCGGGTAATGTTGAAACTGAGATACCCAGAACACCTACTTCCGATCTAGTGATACTGGAGTCAGCTGAACCTGACACGGCTTTTCAAGCCGAATCGACCTTGCCAGAAGCACCTCCTAGCCCGCCTGAAATGACGACACCACTGCGGCATTATCCTGACAGAATCCGGAAACCCCCGGAAAGACTGAATCTATGAACTGTATATATGTTAGAATGTATGTTCACTATGGACTTAGTAAGTAATAAGCTAAAAAGGGAGGATTGTAGTGTATGTACCCGTCTACCTTTAAGGGAACTATTGAATGTAACCGTTCACCTTTAGGAGGACTACTTTCGGGTGGCACTATTTGTTTGGCTTCTGTATACTGTAATACCGATAGTGACCACACCAGTATATAAGTGTTCTGGCATGATTGCTGGGGCAGATTCGCCCGGACCTTCGAATAGTAAAGACCTGTTTGTTTGTTACTTCTGAAGTCTGTGTATTTATTAACTGCACAACCCACAGACTTTACAGATAGGCTAGATGGGGAAAGGCTGTTCCCACTAGTTGATGGTACATGGACTAGGGGACACAGATTTACGGTTTTGGGCAAGAGATACAGGGGGGATGTGAGGAAAAACTTTTTTACGCAGCGAGTGGTGAGGACCTGGAACTCGCTGCCGATGGAAGTGGTGGAAGCGGAGACACTTGGGGAAAAATTTGGTTGGTTTGCACCTCCCATTAGCGCCTTAAGAGGGCGCTAATGGGGCGCAAAGCAACCAGTGCCCGGGCGCGGCGATGTCTGTGCCGCTCGCGAAATTGACCAGACATTTTGCGGCAGCGCTAAACACTACCGCCCAGATCTCCTGCGCCCGCAGATCTTGACGTCAGTCGAGCGTGCAATGCCCTTGTGGCACTCTGGACCGGATATTGAGTGGCACCCCCTTCCTTTCCGCCTGGTGCAAGCAACGACAGGGAGACTGGAACGTTTCCCAGTCAGTGAGTAGCTGGGGGGGCGCTATTTAAAGGCGGCCTCTTCCTGGCTTTTTCTGTGGTAGACATTTTTGCACCACTCTTTCTGACCGAGAGAGAGATTCTGAGAGAGAGAAGGAGAGACTTCTGCATAGAGTCAACGCTGTGTGAAGTAGTTTTGGCTACTGAGCATCACTTTGCAGGTATTTTTGGATTTGACCTTCATTACTTCGATTACCAAGAGACTATGGGGGCTGCACTGATTCGGGGCATCATCCTGCGCCTGCAGAATCGGAGGCCACAGAGGCGCAGAGAGAGAGTGGCAATCATGGCCAGATGGAGGAGGCAACAATTCTCCTACATTAATTTGTCTGAGAAGCAGTGTTTGCACAGGCTGCGCTCCAGCAAGGAGGTGGTCACTGAGCTCTGCCACCTGCTGCAGCCAGATCTGCAGCCTCTACTGAGGACCAGGACGTCTCTGTCAGTGGCAGTGAAGGTCACAGTGGCTCTGAACTTTTATGTCACCGTCTCCTATCAAGCAGCTACTGGGGACATCGCCAATATCTCCCAGTTCGCGGTACATTGCTGTATCCGTCAGGTCACAAATGCCCTCTATAAAAGGAGACGGCAGTGCATCTCTTTCCTGATGACCCGCGCCAAACAGCATGAATGCGCATTGGGCTTTGCGAGGATAGCGGGCTTCCCCATGTTGCGGAACGCCATTGACTGCACGCATGTGGCATTGCGTGCACCGCATGAGAATGCAGAGGATTTCCGAAATCGCAAGGGGTTCCACTCCTTAAACGTCCAGTTGGCCTGTGACCACAGACAGCTGATACTCGCAGTCAATGCCCGCTATCCTGGCAGCAGCCACGATACTTTCATCCTGCGCCAGACTGCTGTGCCAGAACTTTTCCAGGCACCGCATCAGCCAAGTGATTGGCTCCTCGGGGACAAGGGTTAGCCACTCTGCACCTGGCTGATGACACCGCTCCGTAACGCCAACACCCCTGCTGAGCTGCGATACAACGAGAGCCATCTCGGCACCAGGAACATCGTTGAGCAGACGATCGGCGTGCTCAAGCAATGGTTCCGCTGTCTGGACCACTCAGGAAGAGCCCTGCAGTACTCGCCTGAGCGAGTCTCCCTCTTCATAGTTGTGTGCTGCATGCTGCATAACCTGGCAATCCTCAGGACCCAGCCAAAGCCACCAGGCCTTGGAGCACCACCGGAGGAGGAGGAGGAAGAGGAGGAGGATGATCATCAGTAGCACCAAGGCGGGAGGGAGGCCCTCAATGTTGAAACTGCAAGAGCCATCCGTCAACGGCTGATAACAAGCCGCTTCTAGGCCCCGACTGAGGAAATGGCTGCTGCCATGGAGAATGAAAATGAAAGCAACCCGCAACCCCAAAGCCGGACAAGGCAGCAATGATTCCAAAGACCAAACCTGTACATTTTGAATACAAAATCTTTTTTATTTTACAAACTCTGTGTGAGTCATTTCTTCATGACAAACTAATAGAAACAAACACAAAAAATCATTCATTAACATAATTGGTTCTCACAACCTGGAGATTATGTCCTAAACACTAAGGCCTAGAAATTGGGTATAGCCCCGCTTGAGGTGGTAGAACTGGCGCTGCGCAAAGTTCATAGCCAGACGAAACTTATCGCTGCCTGGCGAGATATTGGGTTGCATTGCCCCCAAAGGGGATTGAGGCGTGAACTCAGACATTGCACGGGGCTCCTAAGGCGCAAAAATTCAGGCGCTACCCAATATCGGCGCGGACGGGCGCAGCGCAGGTGATCTCAATTACCGGAAACCACGAGACTTCCAGGCGCCGGCCGACTCTTAAAGGGGTGGGTCAGTCAGCCTGAGCTGCCACACTCAACGCCCTGTAGGCCTCAGAATCGGCGCTCGCCCTTCTCTGGCGCAAGAAACTTAGTCAGGATGGAGAAGGTGAGACAGAGAGCAGAGCGCTTCAGCACTGAGGCCCTGGACCACTTGATGTCTGCAGTTGAGCGCCGTCGAGATGTTCTGTATCCTGACAATGGCAAGAGGCCGAATCAAAAGGCTTACCGGCGATCTTGGAGGGAGGTTTCTCTGAGGGTCAACTCCAGCAGCATGGCGACCAGGACCCCTGTTCAGTGCAGGAAGAAATTCAATGACCTCACTCGGGTTGTTAGGGTGAGTGTTGGTTATGCAAACTTCTGATTCCCTCCATCTGCACCTGACTTCGAGCACCCTGTTGCCATGATGCCCCAATGGCCATCTGTCAGCAAGCACCCATGGCCCTTTCTGGGCACACACATGGACATTTCACTCAAGGCCACATGTAAGGGCCCTTGCACCATTGGGGGGCATGCGATGATCTCTCAAGGCCTCATGTAAGGGCTCTTGCACCATGGAGGGCATGCGATGATCTCTCAAGGCCTCATGTAAGAGCTCTTGCACCATGGAGGGCATGAGATGATCTCTCAAGGCCTCATGTAAGGGCTCTTGCACCATGGGGGGCATGCGATGGTCTCTCAAGGCCTCATGTAAGGGCTCTTGCACCATGGGGGGCATGAGATGATCTCTCAAGGCATCATGTTACAGAACTTCCCCTTCTTTCCCCTGCAGTCCAAGCTGGCGGCGAGGCGAAAGGACCAGACTCGAACCGGTGGCGGGCCTCCATAAGTCGTCACTCTGACGGACCTCGAGGAGAGAGTGCACCAGATTCTTGGAGGACGTCTGTCTGGTCCTGTTACCACTGCAGCTGCCGACCCCATTTCCGACAGCGAGAGTAAGGCTCTCTCCTTTTTCAGCTGTTTCCTTCCACTTGGTCCCCCCGCCAGCATGCTTCCTCAGTGTGCAGCCATGTCAGAGCCTTGCCGCAATCTGGCATGCCTTTCCGCCAACCTGTCCTTTTGCTAAAGCCACTCTTCCACCTCCCTGCTTTCAGATGATGCATCACCAACTCGGGCTCAACGCCCTGAAGCTGCCAGTGCCAGTGCCTCCGGAGGCGAGGATCAGGAGGAAGCCGGACCATCCATTCCAATCTCAGGGGAGCATACACATCTACAGACTGGGGATAGTAGTTCCCTGGAGGGGAGGGGGGGGTGCTCTGAGGATCAGCCAGTTGCCGGAACAAGCGGCATGCAGCAACGCAAGTGGGGTAGGCAAGTTCGGCCACCGTCTCCCCGGAGGGCAAGGCAGGTAGTGATGACTGCTGCACAGAGTGCAGAGGAGGTGCGTCGCCTGGCTGAAATGAGCACCCAGGCCCGGCTCAGGCACACTGAGCTGATGGCTGCAGTGGGGAGGATGCCTCAGTCAATAGATACACTGGCAAAGAGTGTGTTGGACTTCGGGGCAACAATGGAGAGGACTCTCCAGGGCTTCGGGGCAACAATGGACAGGACTCTCCAGGGCTTCGGGGCAACAATGGAGAGGACTCTCGAGGGCTTTGGGGCAACAATGGAGAGGACTGTCCAGGGCTTCGGGCCAACAATGGAGAGGATTCTCGAGGGCTTCGGGGCAACAATGGAGAGGACTGTCCAGGGCTTCGGGCCAACAATGGAGAGGACTGTCCAGGGCTTCGAGGCCGCTATGGAAAGGACTGTTCAGGGCTTCGGACAATCCCTGGAAAGGTCTGTCCAGGGCTTGTCCAAGGCAGTGGAGCGGTCGGCACCGGCCTTGTCCGAAGCAATGGAAAGAACTGTCCAGGGCTTCTCCAAAGCACTGGCACCTGGCTCACAGGTCCTCACTGCTGCCACGCAGTCACTTGCCGGCCTCGTCCACACCCAGATTGAGGCAACGCGAACTCTCACTGCAGCCACCCTATCTGCATCAGCTAGGATCACCCCGGGCCCTTCCAGTCCCATACAAGGCCAGGAATCAGTGGAGCATGCGATTGTGGCGGATGAGCCGAGCCGGTCCCCTCAGAGAGCCAGTGTGTTGTCCAACCATGGTGCAGGTGTCCTCTCTCGGCAGGTGACCATTGCACATGCCAGCGCTGGTACGTCTGCAGTGCAGCTGCCACCACCTGCAGGGCACACTGCTTCCAGCCATGCTCAGATCAAGCATCCTGCATCCGCACCCTCCAAGCCCAGAGGTCGGCCAGGCCGTCCTTCAGGGGCTTCTGCGCTTCCACACAGTCAGCAGGCGTCCCCCAGCCTTCACCCCGCCACTGGGGTTCAATTACGTAGGAGCAGCAGGGAGGGAAGGGGCCGTCCGCGAAAGAGAAGTCGTTCTCCATCAAGGGGCCAGCAGTAGAGGGAGGTGCTGAGACGTTTCCTTGGCCAAATTCAAGGACACCCTCACCTGTTGTAATTGTTAGAAATGGTTTGTTTAGTTTTGCGGCTTTGCCGAAGAGTTAACTGTTATTTTGTTAGTTATGGTTTCTATTGACATGACGTTGTTTTGCTGTAATGAAAGACTTTTGTGACAATAAAGAGAAGTTTTAATGTGCTATGGTGCACGTGACTAATTACAGTGATGCTGGCCTTCAGAGGCTTTCAAACGTCCAAAGTGCGCAGGAGTAAAGAGACTCATCATTCCGCCAGAGGGGCCTTGAAACGAGTCCTCATGAGCCTCTGACGGATGGCCCTTCCACTTTCAGGAGCCCTTCCATCTTCCTCCTCCTCCTCCTCCTTGTCCGCATGCTCCTCCTACTCCTCCGCCTGCTCTTCCTCCTCCTCCTCCTCCTCGACCGCCTGCTCTGCTGGTCGTTGAGGGACAGCTGGAATTGGCTGGGTACGTCGAATCGCCAAGTTGTGGAGCATGCAGCAGACGACGACGATGTGACCCACTTGCTCCGGCGAGTACTGCAGGGCTCCCCCCGAATGGTCAAGACATCAGAAATGCTTTTTGAGCACACCAATAGTGTGCTCTACAATGTTCCTAGTCGCCTGATGGCTGATGTTGAACAGCTCTTCTGCTGGGGTGGCGGACACACGGAGTGGTGTCATCAGCCATGGGCAGAGAGGATAGCCCTTGTCCCCAATAAGCCAGCCTCGTGGTCGAGTCGGCCCCTCAAAAAGGTCACAAACTGATGCCTACCGCAGGATAAAGGCTTCGTGGCTGCTCCCTGGGAATTGGGCATTGACTGCCATGATGATTTGGCGGTGGTCACAGACCAGCTGCACGTTGAGGGAGTGGAACCCCTTGCGGCTGCGGAAGTCCTCAGGATTCTGGAATGGCGCCCTCAAAGCCACGTGTGTACAGTCAATCGCCCCCTGCACCATGGGGACGTCCGCAATAGCAGCGAAGCCCTGCGCGCGCTCCGTCTGCTTCTCCAGGGTCAGAGGGAAGGTGATGAATTGACGCCTTCGCCTATAAAGGGCAGCTGTAACTTGCCGGATGCAACAGTGGACTGCAACCTGAGAGATATTCGCAATGTCCCCAATGGCTGACTGAAAGGATCCGTTGCCATAAAAATTGAGGGCAACAGTCAGTTTAACGGCCACCGACAGAGTGGTCCTGCACCGTAGACGCGGCTGCAGATCCTCAGCAAGCAGGTGGCACAGCTCAGAAACAACGTCCCTCCCGATTCGGAGCCTTCGCACACACTGCTCCTCCGACATGTCAAGGTATGACACCTGCTGCCTAAAGACCCTCGCAGCATACCCTCGGATTGGCCGACCTCCATTGCCCCTCCTCCTTCTGGCCAATCCCGGCCCTCTCTCCCGCCGTCTCTCTGCCCCTTCATAGTGTTCGGCCATGAGGCGGTCGCCCTCCAAAGCATCTCCCATTCCAATGCCAGTTGGTCAAAAGGCTGTTAGGTCTAGTGCTCCAACTGCTCCGGACAGGTTTGAAGGTCCCAAGTACTCTAATGCTAAATTCCAAAAACTCTGCTCCACAGTAGCTCACCAACTCTCTCCACCAACGATCACAATGAACAGGCCAAGTGGCTGAAGCTTCTATACTAGAGCTGTCCCCTTTAAATAGCGCCCCCCGACTCCGAGAAGGGCCTGCTAACGCTCCTTCGAACTGTCACTAATAGCGCTAGGCGTAAAGGGTCCGGGCGCCACCCAATATCCGCTCAGGTGCCCCTAAAAGGCGTTGCACACTGAAATGACGTCATGATCTGCTTGCGCTCGCGGGCGCGCGCAAACACTTTGCGCAGGCGTTAAATATATAGTCAATATGGGAGTTGTCGCTATCTTCATTGCGCCCGCCCCAACATTGGGTAACGCCCCAATTCTCGGTCTCTTTAGGCGCTAACCGCTGGCGCAAACAACCGAATTTCTAGGCCTAAACGAAAGTTTGAACACAAACCTTGGCTTTTAATAAAAAATTGACCAACATTTCGTCACACCTCCTACTTTTTGCCCTTCAAGGGTGATCTCCTTCCCTTGCGCACTTCCCCCCTTCCCACCCTACTGCTCCTCCGTAATGGGGCCCCAGTGGCTGCAGCAAGGCTGGTGGAAGGCTGCTGATTGTCAGAACCTGAGACTGCAGATGCCTTTGAAGGATGGCCTCGACCAACTCTGGGCCTGGAGGGCCCGGCTGCAGACTGCACCAACTCTGCATGGGCGGCAGCAGTCTGGGCTACAGGCAAGTGCAATGGGGAAGTGACAGTGGTGGCAGCAGGAATGCTGTCATCTTGAGAAAGGACAACTCCCTGCTCGACCGACACACTGGCACTCCCACGGGGCAGCACATCAGCATCCGGAGCAATCTGCTGGAGCGTAGATTGCTGGTCTGCTGCGGCGCGGTGAGAGCCCCGGGGAAATCTGCCCGATCCAGCGAGGATGGCAGCAGTCAGTGCTCGCGTGGCCTCAATCTGAGTCTGCATGAGAGCAGCCTGAGATAGGATCACAGCAGCCAGTGACTGAATTGCAGCACTAAGCTTTAGCGTGGCATCCGCCTGTGCTACAGCGAAGTGCTCCACACTCCTTGCCAGTGCATCAATGCATTTGGGCACCCTTCCCACTGCACCCATGAGCTGAGTGTGCATTTCAGCGATGAGCCGCTCCTCCTCTGCGTCCAGTGCAGCAGGACTCACTGGCCTACTCTTCCTCTGGGGAGAAGGCCCCTGAGCTTCCCTAGCCACATCGCATTGCTGCAGCCCGCTGGGTCCTGGAGCTTCACCCTCATCAGACCCTTTTCCCCCCTGCTCCCCTCCAGGGAAGACGTGTCCCCAGTGTGGGCATGGGCTTCCTCAGGAGAGGGTGGCGCTGATGCTCCGACTTCCTCTTCCTCCTTGCCTGCAGCTTCACTCCCACTGGCAGCTTGAGGGCCCGTCTCCTCAGCTGGTGAATCACCATCTGAAAGCAGGGAGGTACAAGAGTAGCTTTAGCGTGAGGACAGGGTGGCAGTAAGGGAGGAATGAGTGCAGCGATTTAGTAAGTTGGATTGAAAGTGTCAAAGGCTGGTGTTGTGAGGGACAAGTGGAATGAGAGAGGAGAGAAAGCTGATGACCTTACCATTGCTGTCCCGAACGGGGTCGGCCTCTCCAGGGGCGACGGGACCGATCACCTGGCTTGCCACAATTCTGTGGACGCACGGCTAAAGATCGCTGAGGGGCTGCAGCTGAGGCCGCACTCCACCCGTCCATTGCTGCTGTCTCCTATTATGAGGTAGCTTGTCCTGCAAGACAAAGGACGGCGTCTGAGTAAGTATATAGCCATGGCCTTGCCTGATGTGCCTCCCATAATTGAATAGCCCTTAATGTATGCAGCCATGGTCTTGCCTGATGTGCCTACCACAATTGAATAGCCCTTAATGTATGCAGCCATGACCTTGCCTGATGTGATTCCCATAGTTGAATAGCCTTTACTGTATGCAAAGTGTGGAATGCGCGTGTGTGTTTCATGAGAGGGCCATAGGTGTTGGATGAGTGTTGGGTATTGGGGATTTAAGACCCTCTGGCCATAGAGTGAGGTTGAGATGGAGGGCTGGAGAGGTATTGAAAAAAAGCCACTCACCCTGACCACCCGAGTGAGGTCATTGAACTTTTTGCGACATTGAGTATGGGTCCTGGGCACCATGCTCCTGGAGGAGACGTGCTGAGCCACCTCCCTCCACACTCTTCTGTAGTCACGCGGCAAAGGCCTCCTGCCACTCTCAGGGTAGAGTATAGATCTTCTGCGCTCCACCGCGCCAACCAGAGCCTCCAAGGCCCGCTCGCTGAAGCGCTGAGCTCGTTCTCTCATCCTCTCCATAGTCCTTGGCTGGAAAATGTAGTCAAAGGTCTCTCCAGGCCGAGATTCAAGGCTCCAATGAGCAGGGTGTGGCTGGAGAGCAAGATCGACCCTCCCCTTTAAGAACTGTCCGGCACCAGTGTGTCTGTGTTCCATCGCTAACTGACATCACCTGCGCTGCGCCTGCGCCCTGAGTTAGCACCTCGCTCCTCGGTCTTTGCACCTTAGGACAGGTGTGCAGCGCCTGATTTAGCACTCCAATCACCTCCAGGGACGATAAAAGCCAAGTTTGCAGTCGGAGGCAATAATTAGCGCCAGGTGCTAAACTTTGCACCCGGCCGATAATCATGCCCAAAACGGGGCGATACTGAATTTCTCCCCCTCACTGTATTCAAGGGGAGACTGGATAGGCACTTGAGGGAAATAAACTTCCAGGGCTACGGGGATAGAGCGGGGGAATGGGACTGACTGGATTGCTCTACAGAGAGCTGGCTTGGACTCGATGGGCCGAATGGCCTCCTTCTGTGCCGTATAACTCTATGACTCTTCCTTCTGCCTTGGCCATTGCCACTTCCTTCAGCCATCTCTAACTTTGAAGTGATGTTATTTGGTACCAAGATTTTCAATCTTATAAAAATAGTTAGTTCCCCTTTAAGGCAGAGCTGCAGCTCTTTAGATTTGCTGCTTCACTGGATAACCCACCCTGCAGTAAACACATTCTCTGCACGGTACCTAATTCATGCAGGGAACGCATAACTATTATTATAATGGGTCGACAGCAGGGTCTACTCCTTGGAATGATAGTGCAAGCCGTGTGCTTTCTAGCTGCAACAGAACCGCAAAATAGACCTTCCCCCTCATCTTTCAAATGCAGATCAACCTGAAAGGATAAAAATTGCCTGTCTGCTGGCTGTAAGGACATGTGTATCATTTTAAAGTAGGAAGAATATAAATCAACAGTAACTGTCGCTAATCTCATAGAGATGGCTGTTGCAATAAATGGGAATGTCAGACTGGTGCAGTAGAGGCATTGCCCTGCAATTGATACATTGGGGCTTAAGTTCCTTCTATCAATAATTCTACCAAAATATAGCCGTTGTGACAAAATCAATTTGTTGTTTTGTACTCATACTGTTTCTTTTTGCTAAAATTATCAACAGTAAGGATTTAATTCCCGTGGTTTTGCATCTGGTCATTCCCATGGTTTTGCATCTGGCCATTCCCTATTTATGCCGAGCAGCATTTCATTCCAGCACTGGGTGCCAACAACTGGAAAAGTGTTCCATTCCTCATTGCTGGCATCCCGCATCTTGATAGGCACAATAATTCACCAAAAATAATAACTAAAAATAAAGAGTTTAATTCAATCACATTACAAGAGTGACTACACTTCAAAAGTGCTTCATTGCCTGTAAAGCGCTTTGGGACATCATGAGGTTATGAAAGGCGCTATATAAATGCAAGTCTTTCTTTAATTCTACAAACAAACAGTATTTGTGTGTACGTGTGTATGTGTGGGACGGGGTGGGGCGGAATGCAGCCCTGTACAGGCATAGAGACTAGCAATTATAAGATAAATTGATTAACTGTTGATCTAAGCTTTAAGTTCCTCGGAGTCCACATCACGGAAGACCTCTCCTGGTCCCTCAACACCTCCTCTCTGGTGAAGAAGGCCCAGCAGCGCCTATATTTCCTAAGGAGGCTGAAGGGATGTAACCTGTCACCCCTGATCCTCTCTAACTTCTACCGCTGCACTATAGAGAGCATCCTGACAAACTGTATCACGGCATGGTACGGCGGCTGTAGCTCCCATGACCGGAAAGCCCCGCAGCGGGTAGTCAAAACTGCCCAACGCATTACCGGCACCCGGCTACCGACCATAGAACAGATATATCAGAAACGCTGCCTACGGAGGGCACGGACCATCATCAAAGACCCTACCCACCCCAGCCACAGTCTGTTCGCCCTCCTACCATCTGGAAGACGCTACAGATGCATTCGCACCCGTACGACCAGATTTAGGAACAGCTTCTTTCTCAGGGCTGTCATCCTACTGAACTCCACAAATAAACACTAAAGCCTGCACATCTGCCGATGCACTTTATTATGGTCATATTTATGCTAATATATATGTACAAATGTATGTTGAAATGTTTAAGTGTCCTAATCCAAATTGTACACTCTCGGGAGCCGCAAGCCTACATTTCGTTGTACTGCACTTGTGCACTAACAATGACAATAAAAGTTGATTTGATTTGATTTGATTTGATAAGAATTCCCTAATCAATATGTGTAAATGGAGCAGTGAATTCCATGAAAATGGACATTGTGCTCTATTCCGTGACTGTATGTGTTGTGTTGGTACGATGCCCTGTATTTGTGCATACTGTATTTTTAATCCCAGTTTGCATAGCATTGTATATGAATCTTCTGTTTCAAATAGAAAAGAAAGTAAATATTTGTTAAAGAACAGGATAGGAAATGTGTTCATATTTATCACACAGGTTTAGTGAACATGTAAACGCACATAGTGCATGAACCGTTTTACCTGTTAGAACTTTAGACAAGCAAAGAAGGAAGAACATGAAACCTTTCATCAATGAATTATTCAGAGTTATTGTAAGAGAGTTTTATGAAACTACAGTATTCATTCTGTTTCTCAAGGACTTCAGGTGGAAATGCAGTTACTTGAAGCAGGGGTTTTGACAAAGTGTATAGCTAGGAGGCCACTGTTTAACAAGAGTCCATTTTTGAAATAAGCAAGTTGAAGTGTTAGTGGATTGCATCAATTTTGGAAGTTTTTTCACAAAATTTGAAAGACTTTTTCTTCTAAATTGCTTTTATCAGAAATAATCCAAAATGTATAGTGCATATATATGGATTGAAATAAAATAAAATGCAATTACACAATTTAGAAATGATGAATAAATGTACAGTAGTCTATAGTATTCAGTTTATGTAATCAGGTCCTATTAGACTTGTGCCTTGGGCAATATGTGGATTATAAAGGGTAAGTTGCTTCTGATTTAAGCTTATTGAAGTTTAAAATGATTTTCAATTTTCCCATAGATTTTCTGCAGATTTATTTTTAATGCACAGCATACATGGTGCACAGCGGTAACTAATAGATGTAATCTGGTTATAATGCATTGAAGTAATATGCTACTGGCTTGCTGGAAAATACATGTAGAGCGTTTTAGTCAGCTTTTAACATATAAACAAACTGTAAATTACTTGTGATGGGTTGGTGCATCACTAATAGAAACATGCCCTATCCTAGAGTTCCACTGATTCACTTTTGGAGTGATGATAAAGTACAACAGATTTTTTTACTTTCAGCAGGTCTTTTGCAGGAAACCAAATCTACAATCAAGGAACAACATACAACCACACAAAAAAAAAGTATTTTTAACATTAATGGGACAGTGTAAACTACCCCAATGGAACAATATATTGGCATAATAATGCACGGCCCTGTGGAGTGATAACATTACCATCGGAACAGGAGTAGACCATTCAGCCCCTCAAGCCTGCTCCGCCATTCAATTAGATCATAGCTGCGCTGTACCTAAATTTCATTTACCCACATTATCCCTGGATACCCTTACCTAACAAAAATCTATTGCTCTCGGCCTTGAAAGCTCCAATTACCCAGCATCCACAGCCTTTGGGGGAGAGGATTCCAGATTTCTACTACCCTGTGAAAAACAACACCAGTGTTTCCCTTACCTCACGCAATTTGTCATATAGAGAATCTAAAATCTTAGCTATGCCATTTGAGGGGAGGTAGAAAGTGGAGTGGAAATGGCTTTCCCAGAGGGAGGGAGAAAAAATTTGGAGACTGAGTCAATTCCAATCCACCCTTGCACAATCCCCCCAGAAACCAGTTCCCGAACAGCATCGATGGAAGTCTAGGATGAAATTATTTTAGCTGGAGGAGGCAGAGGGGCAATCTTCTACATCATAAAATCAGAAAATGCTGGAATTGCACAGTAAATCCATCAGGATCTGAAAGCAAAAAGGTCAGTCAATGTTTTACATGTGAACATTTTCTTTCTGACACTGATCAGCTAGTCATGTATTTCATTTCAAATTCCTGGCATTGTGGATTTCTTTTTATATCTTCAGATTTTGCGCACTCTGCCAGTGCTGTTACAAGTTCAGATCACAGAATGTATCTTTTTTGATGGCGCAGAGAGTTAAGGGCTGATTTGAATGCCGCCGGTCAGCTGCTCATCAGTTTCGGGCAGAAAGTGGCAGCTGGCCAGTGGGAGAACAAAGATCCGGTGGCTCGGAGGCCAACCGTCAGCATCTGGAGGAGGCTGCCGGCAGCAAAGTAAGTCCGGGACGGGGGAGGACGGTACAGCAAGGGTCTTGTGGCTGGGGAGTGAGAGGGGAGTATGGGGCAGCAGGGGCCTAGACTTTCCTTGTGGGGCCTAGAGGAGCAGATCTCCTCATGCTGGCCTCACTAAGGATAATTTTTGAGCTATTGATAGTGGGCCTCGCTGGCTCCCCGACAGCTTTATTTGATGAGGCAGCTATGGCGGGCATGCTGCTCAGAAGCACGTTAAAATGCCATTGGAGTCCCATGTACCTCATGGGGCTCCAATTTGCATTTACTAATGAAGCTCTGCTGGAATCTGAGGGAAGCCTCATCCGCCGCCAAAACTAGCAACATTAAAATGGGGAATCGGCAGGAACGGAGTGAGAAATGGAGCCGCTCCATAACCACATGGCCATTAGGCTGGCCAACTGTAGTTCTTTGCTTGGCAGTAACACTTGAACCCTCGGCAGAATGCTGCCTTTGCTAGGCAGGAATCTAAGCTCAATCTTTCCTCTAAAAAGTACAAACTGCCCAGTTTCCAGATGTTATTTAATATTGGAAAAACCTCATATGCTACATTCCAGTGCAGATAAAGAATTTATATGCCTGCAAGCACATGCATCATGTTAGAGGGATTTTGTTGCTTTATGTCGGTTGTGACACAGTTGACCTTATGGGACAATTATAAATGTAATGAGCAGTTTTCACTTTGCACTCCAAACCAGGGCTGGGATTTCCAGCTGGAGCCAGATGTTCCATTTGTGAAGTGTACATTGTTTTTCTTGACAGACTTCATTTTGGTAGAAATGAACTTCGCGCAGGCTATGAAAGCTCAATGAGAATGCCGTGATTAATGAGGCAGGCATTAATGTCAGTAAATTCAAAAGACAAAATCAAATTACATTCAATTGCATCCCAAACACTAGGGTCATATTAACAAGCAATTGGAATAAATTGATAAAATTTAAAATGGTCATCTAATTCCAAGGCACTTATAATTCAGCATGAGATATTGTGCTGTCAAGAAATATATTGCAGTTTTCAAATCACTTAATGAATTTATTCTTCGCAAGACTTTTAAACTATTAGCAAGTAATATGTTTAACTGAACTTATTCATATGGACTATTATAAATATGGGCTTGATCTCAGCAGTGAATGTCTAAAAGACATTCATATGACTTAAGTGCAGTCACATGATAATTATTTTTATTATTAAATAAAGGCTGTTATTGACAGGGACCACACTTTGCTTCTTCAAATTATTAATGTGAATCGCAGACTCCTCTACTGTTAAGGCTGTTTTGATACTACAGGAAGAGACTCTTGCAGACTACAATATCCCTAAGGTCTACTGCTCATGCAAACACACTGCCAAGAAATTGGAGACATTTACTTATTTTCATTTTAATAGGGATGGCAAAGCACTGCATATTTTGCAGATGTTTGTTTTTGTTCAACAGTTACAGAAGACTTTTAAACATCAGAAATCAAGTGATTTTATTGATGCTCTGCAACAGGATGAAAGTAAATAAAAAGAGATGAATTGCCTCCATTTAAAACTGGAAAAGTACTAAGCAATCTGGATCCCTTTTATGAAAGCTCCCTCCCCCACCAACTCCACAATACACTCCTTCAGAGTAATCATCGGCTGATACTACAAGGATACTACTGCGGTGACGTAAGTTCAAACCCCACCATGGCAGTTTGTGAAATTGAATTCAGTTAAAACAAAACAATTAAACAAATCTGGAATAAAAAGCTATTATCAGTACTGGTGACTGACGTAATAAAACTCACTACGCACTTGGTTTGAGTATAAAGCAAGGCTTTAATCAACTTGTTTCAGAACATGGAGGTCTAGTTGTACTTCACTAGTTCCTGTCTTACAAAATGTCCCTGGGCAAGCTGGGCCCACGCCTTGGACAGCGCCACCAGCTGGCCGTCCAGTGTTATTTCATGAGTAGTTTCTTTATGATGATGAGATTTATAACAGTGACCATGAAACTATCGGATTGTCGTAAAAACCCAAATGGTTCACTAATGTCCTTTAGGGAAGGAAGCCTGTTGTCCTTACGCCGTCTGGCCAATGTGTGACTCCAGACCCACAGCAATGTGGTTAATTCTTAACTGCCCTCTGAAATGGCCTAGCAAGCCACTCAGTTGTATCAAACCACTGCAAAGAAATATAAGAAAATCGGCCGAACTGCTCGGCTTCAACCTAAGCATCAAATTCGGATATGACAAAGGCAGACACAGCCCAGTCGACCCTGCAAAGTCCTCCTCACTAACATTTGGGGACTTATGCCAAAGTTGGTAGAGTTGTTCCACAAACTAATCAAGTAACAGCCCGATATAGTCATAGACACAGAATCGGACTTATCAGCCAAAGACATCACCATCCCTGGGTTTGTCTAGTCGTACCGGCAGGACAGACCCACTCGAGGCACAGTGGTATACAGTCGGGAGGGAGTGGCCCTGGAAGTCATCAACATTGACTCTGGACCCCATGAAGTTTAATGACACCAGGTCAAACACGGGCGAGGAAGCCTCCTGCTGATTACCACCAACCGCCCTCCCTCAGCTGAACACCACTTGGAAGAAGCACTGAGGGTAACAAGGGCAGAGAATGTACTCTGGGTGGGGGACTTCAATGTCCATCACCAAGAGTGGCTCGGTAGTACCACCACTGACCGAATTGTCTGAGTCCTGAAGGACACAGCTGCCAGACTGGGCTTACGGCAGGTGGTGAGAGAACCACAAGAGAAAAACCTACTTGACCTCATCCTCACCAATCTACCTGTCGCAGATGCAGCTGTCCATGACAGTATTGGTAGGTGTGACCCCCACACAGTGCTTGTGGAGATGAAGTCCCACCTTCGCACTGAGGAAGACCCTCCATTGTGTTGTGTGGACCACCACCGTGCTAAATGCAATAGATTAAGAACAGATCTAGCAGCTCAAAACTGGGCATCCATGAGACGCTGAGGGCAATCAGCAACAGCAGAATTGTATTCCACCACAACCTGTAACCTCATGGCCTGGAATAACCCTCACTCTGCCATTACCATCAAACCAGGGGACCAACTCTGGTTCAATGAGGAGTGTAGAAGAGCATAGCAGGAACAGCACAAGGCATACCTGAAAATGATGTGCCACCCTGGTGAAGCTACAACACAAGACTACATGCATGCTAAACA
This sequence comes from Somniosus microcephalus, assembly GCF_052327205.1. Taxonomy (NCBI): domain Eukaryota; kingdom Metazoa; phylum Chordata; class Chondrichthyes; order Squaliformes; family Somniosidae; genus Somniosus; species Somniosus microcephalus. Next base: position 81,103,879 of record NC_140993.1, on the reverse strand, counting down.
ACTGAAGCAACATGCTATACACAGCATTAAGTGATCCCACAACCAATGCAACAGGTCAAAGCTCTGCAGTCCTGCCACATCCAGTCGTGAATGGTGGTGGACAATTAAACAACTAACACGAGGAGGAGGTTCCATGAACATCCCCATCCTCAAAGATGACAGAGCCCAGCACATGAGTACAAAAGACAAGGCTGAAGTGTTTACAGCCACCTTCAGCCAGAATTGCTGAATGGACATTCCACCTCGGCCTCTTCCTGAGGTCCCCACCGTCACAGATGCCAGTCTTCAATGAATTTGATTCACTCCATGTGATATTAAGAAATGGCTGAGTGGACTGGATACAGCAAAGGCTATGGGCCCCAACAACATCCCAACAATGCTGAAGACTTGTGCTCAAGAATTAGCCAGCTGTTCCAGTACAGCTACAACACTGGCATCTATCCGACAAAGTGGAAAACTGCCCAGGTATGTCTTGTCCATAAAAAGTAGGACAAATCTAATTTGGCCAATTACCACCCCATCAGCCTATTCTCAATCATCAACAAAGTGATGGAAGGTGTTGTTGACGGCACTTACTCACCAATAACCTGCTCACCAATGCTCAGTTTGGTTTCCGCCTGGACCAAATGGCTCCAGACCTCATTACAGCCGTGATCCAGACATGGACAAAAGAGCTGCATTTGACTGAGTGTGGCACCAAGGAGCACTAGTAAAACTGAAGTCAATGGGGATCAGGGGAAAACCGATCCACTGGCTGGAGTCATACCTAGCACAAAGGAGGATGGTTGTGGTTGTTGGAGGTCAATCATCTCAGCCCAGGGCATTGCTGCAGGAGTTCCTCAGAGCAATGTCATAGCCCAACCATATTCAGCTACTTCATCAGTGGCCTTCCCTCCATCATAAGATCAGAAGTGGGGATGCCCGCTGATGATTGCAGTGTGTTCAGTTCTAGTCGCAACTCCTCAGATAATGAAGCAGTCCATGCCCGCACGCAGCAAGATCTGGACAACATCCAGGCTTGGGCTGATAAGTGACAAGTAACATTTGCACCACACAAGTGCCAGGCAATGACCATCTCCAACAAGCGAGAGTCTAATAATCTCCCCTTGACATTCAATGGCATTACCATCGCCGGATCCCCCACCATCAACATCCTGGAGTCACCATTGACCAGAAGTTTAACTGAACCAGCCACATAAATACTGTGGCTACAAGAGCATGTCAGACGCTGGCTATTCTGTGGCAAGTTTCTTAATGCCTGACTCCCTAAAGCCTTACCACCATCTACAAAGCAGAAGTCAGGAGTGTGATGGAATACTCTCCACTTGCTTGGATGAGTACAGCTCCAACAACACTCAAGAAGTTTGACACCATCCAGGACAAAGCAATCCGCTTGATCAGCACCCATCCTGCACCTTAATCATTCACTCCCTCCATCGCACTACGACTGCAGTGTGTACCACCTGCACGATGCACTACAGCAACTTCCCAAAGCTTCTTCGACAGCATCTCTCAAACCTGCGACATCTACCACCTAGAAGGACAAGGGCAGCAGGCACATGGGAACACCACCACCTCCAAGTTTCCCTCCAAATCACACACCATCCTGAGTTGGAAGTATATCCCTGATCCTTCATCGTCGCTGGGTCAAAATCCTGGAACTCCCTACCTAACAGCACTGTGGGAATACCTTCACCACACAGACTGCAGTGGTTCAAGAAGGCGGTTCACCACCACCTTATCAAGGACAACTAGGGATGCACAATAAATGCTGGTCTTGCCAGTGACGCCCACATCCCATAAATGAATTTTTAAAAGGGAAAATGGAAATGTATTACTTTCCACTCCAGGTGTCCAGCAACACCTTAGATTTAAAATTCTCATCCTTGCGTTCAAATCCCTCCATGGCCTCACCCCCACCTATCTCTGTAAAGTCCTACAGCCCTACAAACCTCCAAGAACTCTGGTCTCTTGCACATATCCACTTCCTTCACCCCACCATTGGCAGCCGTGCCTTCAGCTATCCAGGTTCTAATCTCTGGAATTCCCTCCCCAAACCTTTTCACCTCTCCATCTCTCTTTCCCCCTTTAAGATGCTGCTTAAAACCCACCTCTTTGACCAAGTGTTTGGTTTACTGTCCTCATGTCTGTTTCTTTGGCTCTGTGTCAATTTTTGTCTGATTACACGCCTGTGAAGATCTTTGGGACATTTTGCTATGTTAAAGGTGCTATATAAATGCAAGTTGTTGTGATTCAAATCCTATTTCTGCTTCTCATTCTAATCAGGTGTGCTTCCCCCATGCTGCACAAGTGCTTTGAAATTATTCATCTGAATTTACAGCATGTACATTTCTTGTATGATGAACTGGAATTGAACTGAAGACTGAGGCTGAGATTTTCCTTGCCTCGGCGGGTCCGGTGCGACCAGGGCTGGTGGCAGGTCCCGACCCCGCTGCTAGCTCCATCCCGCTCTGGAAAATGAATTTCCATTGATAGGGCTTGTTAAGCGCGTTTCCCGGTGCAATTAGGAGAGCTGGGGCTGGTAACATCATTCATGACACATCATCAACCAGTTTCCTTAAAGGGACCATTGCCAATTTTCTTTTGACATTTGTGCTGTAAGTGTTCAACAACAATGAAGTGCTGCAAACACTGACAATCACTCCACAAAGGTGCAGGACTGCACCCAGGTTCTCCCATACTCTTACTGTAAGCATATGGAGGGAGTTAGAGCAAGCAGGGAGGTCGTCATCCCTTCCGATGGGCGGAAGAGACCTCCCCAGGAGACCAAGACAGCCTGGTTACACATTGCAGAGGAGGTCACAAGCAGGGATGTTGTCAGGAGGACCTGGGTGCAGTGACGCAAACCTTTCAATGATCTCATTAGATCACAAAGTCACACTCACCTTCATCCTGCTGTGCCTCTCATACCATCTAACAACACACAAAGGTAGCCACTTGTGTGTTTTATCCAATGTTCATGTAAAGTTTCTGTTAATGTGCTGTCAAACATTGAAACCTTTATTTTCAACACTTTGCATTCTTGGACAGATTTGTATGCACCTTTGGAAGTGGCTTAGTGAGTTGCAGTGAATGGTGAGACATAACGGTACCCCCTGCAATGGTGGTGAGTGTGAAAGGAATGGCTTGGACATTGTAGGGATGCTTTATGATGGTGGTGTGGGGTGTAGGATTCTCAAAATTAACAGATCCCCCATTACGAAAGATAACCTTATTAAAGTGATTTTGGACCCTTGCTAAAAACTTCAGGAGTGATAAAAGGGAATGTTGGGCCTAACACAGAGATTCAAGGTCAGAAAACAGACTTGGCATTTTAAAAGGACATGTTCAGGCATGTTTGGGGAAAAGGCTGCAACAAAGAATGGGATCTACCTCTGCAGTAGACAGTTTGAGTATTCGAGATAATCAAACTGTCTGGGGGAACTGTAAACATCACTCAGCCCCTATCAAGAAATTTACATGCTAACAATAGACCCACGAAAGAACAGCCTCACAAGACTCATCCAAAAACATGCATAAAACAAATTGTTTAGCCAACCTACAAAGAATCTCAGGCCCCACAGGAAACTCAAAGCTTGAGGACAATTCACCACAATTAGATAAGAGCTCAACAGCTCAGGAAAACCATCCCGAAACTACTTCTCACATTTTTAAACTACTTCAACAACTCAGGAAGCCATCCCAAAACCGCTTAAACAATTTAAGATTAGGAGGCCCCAATTAGTATAATTAAAAGCCTGTTTTCTAAAGACAGAGATGCCAAGAATTTCAAAAGACTCATTCAGCAGTCAGTTCAGCAGTTACACAGTTGCAACAAGTTCTCTACAAGCTCTACAGTTCTGGGCAGTTCTCAGGAGTTCATCAAGTTCGAAGAAGTTCACAGTTCTGGAAGCAGGTCAACACACAAGAAGAAACCAGAGCAACAGTTTTCAGTGACCATCAGACACCTCGCGGCAACAAGGGCCTTACAAAACAACCAACCGGGGTATGGCAGGCACCAGCCAACACATCTAGCAAACCCCGAAATCGCGAACCAGCTCAACTGTCAAGGAGTCGTTTTGGTGAGCATTATCCCTAGTCCTTTCCGAGCCTAACTTAGCTAGTAAATGGGATTGGGAGGGGTGAGATATTTGTCTACTGTAATTTTTCTCTCGTGTATGTCGAAGTGTTTTCCCCATTTTATTAGAGTGTTATTATTCCAGAAATTTGCGTCTCCACGGGTGAGTACGCGCTGGGTACTCACCCGTGGGCCCGATGGAAGTGTCGGTTTCCTGCATGCACTGCGCATGCGCGGGAAACCGGCACTTCTGTTCCTCTGAACGAAGAGGTTCAGAGGTCGAACGTGTGCGCGGGGGAGGCTGCGCGTGCGCATCAAACTTAGGTTTTTTTTGCAGGTTTTCCCGGGAGGGTAAACCTGCAGAATTTACACATTTAAAAAGCAGGCGTTAGGCCTGCTTTTTACAAGGTAAGTGGTGAATTAATTAAAATTAAAACATTTTTTCCACAGGTTTATTATTTTTAAATACTTTAAAGCAAGGTAAGTTTATTTTTAGCCCCGTTAGAATATAAAATTATTTTTTCAAAAATTTAAATTATTGTTTAAAATAGTTATTTAATGTAATTTATAGTTTATTTAAAAAATGTGATTTAAAAAAAAAATTATTTGAAGGTTTAGTGCTATTTTGGGGCCGTAATATTTATAAGTCTTGACAGCACTTCCTGTCAAGACTTATGAATGGAGCATTCCCTGCTCCGATTGGCTGTCCATGGCCCACGTGATCCCAGGGGACGCATTGAACTAACTGCGCCCCTGGGATACGCAAGCACTGCGCGCCGGCAGCTGGACCAGGCCCCGGATCAGAATTCCACGGGGCCCTACAGCTCAACGGCCGGCGCGCAAGGTAAGTGCAGGTCGGGGGCTTGCACCCGCGGGAAGCCCCCGACCCAAATTTCTGGGCCGTTGTGTTGTATTTTCTTTCTCAAATAAAGATCAAAGTTCTTGCACCAAAATCAGTTGTTTGCTGCACTTTTATCACAATCCCCAAATAAGTCCAAGGTCTAGAACCAAGGGAGTGGGAGCGATTCGAACCGCTCATAAGTCAGAGGTGAAGCTGACCCCAAACACCACCCCCTACATAATGGCGACCGTGGCACAAAGGGATGTGATGCAGTGGACACTGTTTTTGAGGAGAGAACTAAGATGGAAGAGAGGATTTCCTCTTACGTGTTCGAGAAAGTAAATATAACAAAGAAATGGGTGCTCAGTCTGTTGCGCGCAGCCAAATGAACTGAGAGCAAGGATCATAAAAAGTCTGCGGAGAAAGCCATCTGGTTGGTCTGCTCCCACCGACAGATTCAGCTTTTAGATAAACGCATCGAGGCACTGACAGAAGAGCTGCGGGAATCAGCTCAACTGTCTCAAGCAAGGGCTCTAGCAGGGGAAAGGTTGTTAGCAGAACTAACCGCCCAAAATCAGGAAAAAATGCAGATAGTAGAGAAACATAGGAACAGACAGGAATACTTTTGGTGTCAGGTCGCCGAAGCAAAAACCAGTGAACTAGTGTTATGGGAAGAGAATGCCCGCCTTGCCAGGCAAATAAAAGAACAGGAGGAGAGGTTGAGAGACGTACAGGCAGCTTATAAGATACCAAGCACTAGGGGGTTTGAAGTGGGAGATCACAGCCCCTGTCAGAAGCAGATCGATAGTTTAAACCTTGCTCTGTCCAGGACAAAAGGCATGGTGTGCCTAATAAGCCCAGGTGCGGCCCGGGTGGTCCTGGAAGTAGAAGGGGAAACTGTTCAGACATCACCTGTGGCGCCGGGGACCAACCCGATTGGGCAGCAGGAGGGACGGGCGATTTGTGAGGCTGGCAGGGAGAGCACACCACCACCACCTGTGGCGCCGGGTTTTAACTCAGTTTGGCAGCAGGGAGAGGTGGGCGAACCAATGCAGGAAAGGTCGGGGCCAGGGCCGATGTGCCCGGCCCGGAAGCAAAAGTTTGGCCCGCCCGGCGGTGGTGAGGGTCAGGGACCCTTGAAAGCCAATTTGTGATTCCCCATGGTACCCAACAGCTTAGGGCTATGATAAGCCACCTGAACAAACTCACCCAAAAGGGAGACCCCTCGGTCCACTTCATGGAAGTGGAACAGGCAGCAGGCATTAATGAGTGCGATGACTCCGAGATGGCCAAAATGCTCCTTTTCTCTCTGGATGGCAAATTGTACCAGTCCCTCTCTGCGGAGAGCAAGAAAGGACAGGGGGGGTACGCTGCCATCCGGCAGGAAGTTCTGGGGGCCATGGGTATGAACGATGGTAGTCCTTTCTCCCGGGTGGAGAGGACAACACAGCTAGCAGGGGAGACCACACAGGCTTTCGCAGACCGACTGTGGCCTGTGCACAAGAGTGCCTGTAATGGGGTTCTCGACCGGGCTCACCTGAATCAGGACCACTGGCTCCGAAGCCTGGTGGCGAACAGTCTGCCGCAGATCAGAGCCAAGGCTGAGTTTTGGTTTGACCCGAAAGGCCCCCAGGTCACCGAGGAGACAGTGGTCAGACAACTGACCCTGGCTTACCGGAACGATAGAGGGATAGAAGAACACCCACCAAAAGGAAAAGTACATGAAATGAAACCTAGTAATAAGAAAGAGTGGCACCAGGAAGGGGGTAACCCTTCCGACATGAAGTGTAACTGCTTCGGGTGTGGGAAGAATGGGCATTGGAGAAGGGACTGTTGGAATCCGTGGAAGGATGATAGGAAGGAATTCCCTAGCTCCTGCCCCAAGAACCGAAACACCGACCTCTCCCCCCACGTTAGACTCAGTCGTAGCTGCGATCCGAGCTTTATTAAATGGCCCAGGGAAGGTAGCCACCGCCACTGGTGCTTTAACCCCATCTGCCCCATACAACCCAGAACTACGACTAGAACCAGCGCAGCATGTCTACCTGTATCCCCTTGAAAGACGCGCCCAGGAAGAGACCTCCCATAATATGGGGGAATACCTGCGCTGCCAGGTTATGGAGGCCAGGTTAAATGAGCAGGCCTTACGGGAGGAGAACGCAAGATTAACAACGAGAGCTGACGGTTTGGAGGGTCAGTTAAGGGACATTAAAATAGTTCATAAGGTAGCTAGAAGTAGGGGTTATGAAGACTCTGATCACGGTCCCTGCGAAGAAAGGATTAAAAAATTGACCCAAGCCTTGTCTGAGGCCAGAGGCATGGTCTGTTCAATGGCACCAGGGGAAACCCGGGTGGAGTGGGACGAGGAGGGTCAGGAAGCAGACGATAAGGTTAAAGATAGAGGTCCTCAGCCAGCAGCTGTGGCAGACTCACAGATCGCACCGGTGGGGGCAGTGGCTTGTGTCACTGGAGGGGCCGTCCCACCTATTATTTGGGGTACACCCCAGTAGCCGGAGCCTTAAGGAGGTCTCCTCGCATACCACAGCCTAAACTACCATGGTCACCAGTGTACTAGTTTAAACGGTTCAGACCCAAGGGGTCGCAACCCGAAAAGGAATGCCCAAGGTCAGGGATCAATCTAAGGACAGGGATCCCCAGCCTGCAGCCTCCAACGGTGAGGGACTCACAGGAGAGGTAGCATTGGGCAAGGAAAGCAAGAGGGATCCCCAGCCTGCAGCCTCAGTCTGCAGGGAACCCACAGGACAGGACAGGGACTCAGCAGCTACACAGAAGGGGGTAGTGTGCTGCAGTACAGGAGAACACACTCCCCCATCATCTGGCATTCAGGGAAACTCCCAGTTGTTTTAAGAAGGACTTTTCGGGTCCGATGGCACAGGCCACCTTATGCCCAGGCGTACAAGCTGCCCAGAGGCTGAAAAAGACAGAGACCAAACAGGAATTAACCTGGCCGTCCGGAGACGGGTGGCGGATGTACATAGCTTCTCTGTTGAATTTTAAGGGTGTTTTATAGTTTTGATAAGTATTAAGTTTACTATTGTTTAATTAGTTATGATAAGTTTAAGTTTCAAGACTCGATAACTGTGTCAAGCCAGAGAACCTTCTAGGGACATGGCTATCTGTTTTACGTGTCCCTACAGAAAGGAAATCGGCATGAGAATGGTTCTGCTCCTGCTCGCCCTGGTAGGGGTGAGCATCGGTGACCAAGGTGACGTGGAGGACTCCCACATTTATGGGTGCTCGGGAGAGAGAGCGCCGATCGTTACCGCTGGGGGTGGCGAACCGGGTGTGGAGGAGCTCGCCATTTATTTCCATGAGGGAAGGTGGCCAGGGTGGCTGGGGTCTAACTCGACACAGTACTCCAGCCAGACCGGGTTCACCTACGGGGAGGCCTCCATCCCGTGCCCCAGGGTACAGGTCGTGGCCACAAGGGTCAGTGTCACTGAGGGGAAATGTGTGTGCCTCACATGTAAGGGACAGATTCCCCTGGATAGGTGTTGGTGGCTCAGGAAGCTGAGCAGGGACATAGGGGACCATACAGCCGACTGGGAACGACTAGGGAACGACACCCACTGGACGATACCCAAGGGGGAGTGAGTGTATGTTGGGATAAGTGGTGGGAGTCGGAACAGGGAATCTATGTTTGTATGTGGGGGTCAGAGAGAGTCTGCCCCACAGGCATATCCATCATCTTCTCCAGACAATGGCAAGATGCCAGGGAGGGGATAGGGTGGGATTCTAGCCTGCATGCGTGCGCGGTCCCACACTCCCCAATCCCATTCAATGCCACCGAACCCGTGGCACGCACCCGAAAGCCCCTGCCCATGACCACAACATCACGGACCATAGTAGAGAGGTGTCCTACCACCACCAAGGGACCAGGGAATGGGTTAGTATTAGTACTGACTGATAAGGTACTATACCAGGGGGTACACTATGCAGTATCTTCAGTGATCCTAAGCCTCACCGAGGTGCACTTACCTGTATGGTGCCCTAAGGAGACAGAACAGTTATACCAGGCCCTACTAAAGGAAATGTTTAGGAAGTTTTACGAATTTGACTTTGCCAATGTAGACAAAGCAGAGCTGTACACTCTACATGCTGAGCATACTATGGGCGCGGGGAGACAAAGAAGGGGAACCTGGAACGATATTTTCACCACTTATAATACAGGATCCTCTGTAATAAACAGCCTGGACGACATAGAGCTGCAAACACAGATAAATGGCTTAAAAATCCAATTACGAAAAATCCTAACAGAGGAGAACACTGTTCAGAGCTACATGAGGACCAAGCTATGATGGTCCATTTAAAAGAGATAATTGCTGAGCTGGAGAGACACGCTAAAACAGTAAATGCACTCATACGGGAGGACAGGAATGCTTCGGATCAGGCTGCACAGAATGAGGTGTGTGTGCTATACGGGGCATGGTTGCTGGGCGAGGGCTGCAGCAACCTGGAGGATTTAAAACAGGGTTTAGTCCCCTCCTGGATTAGCAACAAGCACCTCGCAGCCCTCCACCCATTTAGTAATTCGCTGAGCCCGTGTCAGCTCCGCCTAGCCTCTGAAGCCTACCCTGTCCCAGTGGATTGTGGACGTTCCAATCACACTATCATGGGGATAGTAGTGAGGATGCTGGTCATGGGTGGGACAGCCCGACCCGCATGGGTGGAGAACATTGGAATCATTCAAGGGGGTGCACACGTCCGTTTCAGGTATGACAGCTACAGACCTCTCCGGGTGCCGGAGCTGGGGTGCACAGATAATACTGTGTCCCCAGCACTTGAACGCCTATTCTAGACCACAGTGCGGGTTTAAAGCTGCTGGCACACAACCTGTGAACTGTACCATGGAGGTAATGGCACAAGACCATGTTCCCCCACAGGTAGCATTCATAGGAGGTTGGACATATTGGCCTAGAAATTCAGTTTCTTGCGCCAGCCGTTAGCGCCTTAAGAGAAGTGAATTTCGGGCGCTATGCGTGTAGCGTCTGGGCGCAGCGCGATCTGCGCCTCACCCCAAATTAAGTAGACATTTAGCGCCGGCGCAAAGTTTAGCGCGCGCTCACCTGCGCGCGCAGAAAATGACGTCATATCCTCATGCAACGCCCTTTGCGCGCCCCGATCCAGAACTTCAGTGGGACCGCCCCATTGTGCGGCTGGCAGCCCGAACGCTTGTTTAGTGGAACGCAACAGAGCCGACGCGGGCCCCGGGGAGCGTAAATTAAAGGGCACTTACCCTGCACTATAAAGGGCAGGCATTTTGCAGCAAACACTCTTGTGCAACGGATTTCTGGAGAGAGACCAAGGAAGACAGCTTTCTGGTTTGGGCCAACACTAGCTCAGGTATTTTTGGCTTCAGGCCAGAGCGTTGCAAGTGGCCTCTTGGATATTTGACTGTTTGGCAGCATATTATGGGGGCTGCATGGGGTGCCAACGCTGAGTTTCAGCGTCATGTCCGTAGGGCTCGCAGACGCAGTGTGAGAGGGGCAGCCCTGGCTAGACGCAGAGGGGGCAACAGGCGTCGGCAACATAGGCCTTACCCAGTCAGGGCATACCGCCAGCAGCGCTCCTACCTCAACTTGAGTGGCGCGCGATGTGTAAAAAGGCTGAGATTCCGAAAGGAGGTGGTTGGAGAGATCTGCCATCTGCTTCGCAGAGATCTGCGTCCAAAGCTCAGGTGCAGGACGTCTCTGTCGGTGGAAGCGAAGGTGACGGTGGCCTTGAACTTCTATGCCACCGGCTCCTTCCAATCCGCTGCTGGGGACATTGCTAACATATCCCAGTTCGCCATGCATTGCTGCATCCGCCAGGTGACCGATGCCCTTTTCAGAAGGAGACGCCAATTCATCTCCTTCCCCATGGCCCTGGAGAGGCAGCATCAGCGTGCACTGGGATTTGCAAGATTCGTGGCCTTCCCCTTGGTGCAGGGCGCCGTTGACTGTACGCATGTGGCTTTGCGGGCACCTGTGGAGCATGCCGAGGATTACCGCAACCGGAAGGGCTACCATTCCCTCAATGTGCAGCTGGTGTGTGACCACAAGCAGCGCATCCTAGCTGTCAATGCCCGCTTTCCAGGCAGCAGCCACGATGCCTTTATCCTGCGGCAGACAACTGTGCGTGACATGTTCGAGGCACAGCCTCCCCCAAGAGGATGGCTTCTCGGGGACAAAGGCTATCCTTTGTGTACCTGGCTCATGACCACACTCCGCGCGCCCAGGACCCCTGCTGAAGAGGCATACGAGAGTCATCAAGCGAGCAGGAACATAATCGAGCAAACAATTGGCGTCCTCAAGCAGCGGTTCCGCTGCCTGGATCGTTCCGGCGGATCTCTGCAGTATTCCCCGGACCGAGTGTCCCAATTCGTCGTTGTTTGCTGCATGCTGCACAACCTGGCTCTCCGCAGGACTCAGGCACTGCCACCTCACGTTGGATCACCACCTCAGGAGGAGGAGCAGGAGGAGCATGAGGAGGAGGAGCAGGAGGAGAAGGAGTACCATCCCAGGAGGGAGCGAGAAGGTCCAAGGGCCGTCCGTCGGCGGCTTATTGAACGTCACTTCTAAGCCCCCTGTCAGGGAATGCCTTGTGGCCATGAAGGAACATGAACGCAGCCGCTCCGCAAGCCCTCAGCCGGCGAAGGCAACAAACACTTACAGCAACAAACATGGACACTCTCTGAATAAAGAGAAATCTTTATTTTAGACCAATGAAACCCCTTCCCACATGAAACCCAGAAACATTCAACGGCCCCAAAAAACAGTACATCAAATGACTCACTCCCACAACCTGGGGAGGAATAACTGAACATTTGGACAAAAATGGCCTTCATCCTCGGCCTTAACCCAAAAAACATCCCCAGAAACAAAACAACCATCCCCAAAAGAAACATAGGCATCGCCATATAAAATAACACTTGGCCACACCGTCTACTTATTGGGCCACGAGGGCGAGACCTTGTCGAGCCTTTTGGGGCCCCTGCCCGGCCTGCTGCTCCTCCGCAAGCTCTGCCCAGTGGCTGCTGCAAGGCTGGGGGAAGGCTCCTGAGGGTCAGATGTCCTTCCGGCAGATGCCCTTGGGGGGCGGCCTAGACGGGGTTTGCCCCTCGAGGGGCCGGCTGGTGATTGGCGCAGCTGTGCCTGGCCAACATCATTCGCAGCCGCTTGCCGTTGAGGCGACACTGGGGGAGTGGCGGTGACGGCTGGAGGAATGTGCGCAATCTGGCGGATGGTAGGCCCTGGCTGGTGATGTGGCACTCTGGCACTCGCCCGGGCCCGCACTGCAGCATGTGCACCAATCTGCCGAAGGGCAGCCCGCTGTGCTGCTGCAGCGCGGCGGGTGTCCAGGCGATGCCTGGCTGACACAGCGCGTGTGGCAGCAGTCAGTGCCCCTGTTGCCCTGGTCTGCGACCACAACAGAGCAGCCACTGTCTGGACGGCATCACTGATCAGCCAGCCACTCGCGGCATGTGAGGCCCCGAACTCGCGCACACTACTAGCCAGGGACTCGATCACCTCAGGCATCCGTGCCACTACCCCCAGCAGCTCGGTGTGCTGGCGATCCGAATCCTGGGCCATTTGATCGAGGTGGCGCGCCTCCTCTGAGTTGAACGTGGCCGGACTGGAGTCCGGACTCTCCCGCTGGGGAGCAGGGGGCAGAGCTGCCCGACCCTTGCCACGTTGCCGGCGGCGACTGGGCCCAGCAACTGCACTCCCCTCCGATCCTTCCCCCCTCTGGGGGGAAGGCCGCGGACCAACCGCAGCCCTCCTGGGTTGCTGGACGCCACTGGTCCCAGCAGCTCCACTCCCCTCCGACACTTCCTCCAGGCTCTCCTCCAGGGAAGACGTGTCCACTACTTCGGCATCTGCAGCCGCACCTGACTGCTGCCCTGATGGTCCGCCTTCCTGTTCCTCCTCCTCCTCCTCCTCGGAGGGGCTGTCACTGGCAGCTTCAGGGAGCTCCTCGTCACCAGCTGAAAGCAGGAAGGCACAAGAGTAGTTTTAGAGTGAGGAGAGGGCATCAGCGAGGGAGGCATGACTGGTGGCATTCAACGCATTGGTCGGACAGTGGCAAAGGAGGTAGATCGGATGCGCAAGTGCGACGAGAGAGGTCCAAAAGGTGATGTCCATACCATTGTGGCCCAGAAGAGGGTCGGCATCTCCACAGGCGACGGGCCCAATCACCCGGGCTCTCACGAGGTGACTCACGCGCTCCTCCAGGGGAGTGAGCTCCTGGATCTGGGGGCGGCCTCCCCCGGTCTCCTCCTGGTGCCTTCGGTTGTTGGCAAGTTTTGCCTGCAAGAGAAAGGACGGCCTGTAAGTACGGTGTGTAGCCCTGATGTGGTGTGCACTGCCTCCCATGGTGGAATAGCTTGACCAGTGTGTAGCCCTGATGTGGTGTGCGCTGCCTCCCATGGTGGAATAGCTTGGCCAGTGTGTAGCCCTGATGTGGTGTGCACTGCCTCCCATGGTGTAAAGTGCAGAATGTGCAATTGATGTTCATGACTGTCCCATAGCTGCTGGCTGAGGGCTGGCCATTAGGGCTTTCAGGTCCCTTTGCCCATCATGTCAGGTGTACATGCAAGGATGAGGAGGAGACTGGAAAGGGTACTCACCCTGACAATCCTGGTCAGGTCATTAAACTTCTTCCGGCATTGGACATTGTCCCTGGGGTCATCGCCGGTGGCCGACACCCAGCGGGCGACCTCCCTCCAGGCTTTCCTATAGACGCTGGTGGGAGGCTTCCTGCCAGTGTCCGGGAACAAGATGTGCTGTCTCTTCTCCAAGGCCCTCACCATCACCTTCAAGTCATGGACTGAGAAGCGCAGGGCACGCTCACGGGCCTGCTGTACCGTTGCCATGGCTCCTTCTGATCACCAGCAGTGTTCAGGCCTAGCTGGAAGGCTGCAGTGTGCAGGCCGTTGCAGCAGAGCAAGTCGACCCTTCCCCCTTTAAGAGCTGGCCGGCGCCATGGTGTCTGCTGTCAATCAAGAAATGACCGCACCTGCGCTGCGCCCGGCCTCGGCGCTATCCCTCAGCACCGCCGGCTTAGCGCCTAAAGATAGGCATGCATCGCCAGTTTTAGCGCTCAAGCAACTTCTTAGGGTGAAGCTACTGAATATCGGCGAAGTGCCCTCGACTTTGTGCCGGGCGCAAACTTTAGCGCCCGCCCGACCTTACCGCCCCAAAAGTGGCTATACTGAATTTCTAGGCCATTGTGTCACCACAAGCGTGGCCCACTACCAGCATGGACAGCACATCTGGTGTCCGGGAAGTGACAGCAGTTTCTGCTTTAAACCCGAGGCAGAAGTTCAAGTGGCCCAGGAACAGATTGTACCCATTCCTGAACCCTCCACTGTTCACCTCAATGTAACTGAAAACATCACCAACCTGCAAAACTATGTCGCACATTTTGGCTATGAAATTCCCCCTCTACCCGAACATCTTACCACCCTACTAAAAAGCAGTTATATCACAAAAACATTTCTACACACTAGAACAGAAGACAGTCGAGATAGGGGCCAAGATCTTGGATATCGTAGTTCCACCCTGGTGGGATATTTTTGAAAATATAGAGGTCCCTTCTTGGATCAGAATGGCTTCCCACATTTTAGTAGCCTGCCAGCTCGGTATAGTTTTCTACTTACTATGCACAAAGTGTAGGGGGAGGGACAGAATGCTCCGATCCCTACATGAGAGAGCATGGGACAAGCATCAAAATAAAGTCTATGACCAAGTATGAGTCGAGCCTTAATCATTATTGAAAATAAAGTTTGTGACCATGTATTTTTCTTTTCTATGTATGTACCATGTATTATTTTTTTGTTTTTCCAAGTGGTGCAGGGGTGTTGGACCCCTCCGTGCTTGGATGTGAATGTAACCAAATTTTTATGTATCTGAACACTACACCTAAAGGGGAATATGTGTTTTGGGGATTTAGATAGGTAATATACAGGGGAAGGTTGGTTTCTCAGGGATCAGGAAGTTTGCTCACCCAGTATGATACTCTAACGAGTAAAGTATCACAGGGGGGACTGTAGGATTCTCAAAATTAACAGATCCCCCATTAAAGTGATTTTGCACCCTTGCTAAAAACTTCAGGAGTGATAAAAGGGCATGTTGGGCCTAACACGGAGATTCAAGATCAGAAAACAGACTTGGCATTTTAAAAGGACATGTTCAGGCATGTTTGGGGAAAAGGCTGCAACAAAGAATAGGATCTACCTCTGCAGTAGACAGTTTGAGTATTCGAGATAATCAAACTGTCTGGGGGAACTGTAAATGTCACTCAGCCCCTATCAAGAAATTTACATGCTAACAATAGACCCACGGAAGAACAGCCTCACAAGACTCATCCAAAAACATGCATAAAACAAAACAGGAAACTCAAAGCTTGAGGACAATTCACTACAATTAGATAAGAGCTCAACAGCTCAGGAAAACCATCCCAAAACTACTTCTCACACTTTTAAACTACTTCAACAACTCAGGAAGCCATCCCGAAACCGATTAAACAATTTAAGATTAGGAGGCCCCAATTAGTATAATTAAAAGCCTGTTTTCTAAAGACAGAGAAGTCAAGAAGTTCAAAAGACTCGTTCAGCAGTTACACAGTTGCAACAAGTTCTCTACAAGCTCTACAGTTCTGGGCAGTTCTCAGAAGTTCATCAAGTTCGAAGAAGTTCACAGTTCTGGAAGCAGGTCAACACACAAGAAACCAGAGCAACAGTTTTCAGTGACCATCAGACACCTCGCGGCAACAAGGGCCTTACGAAACAACCAACCGGGGTATGGCAGGCACCAACCAACACATCCAGTGAACCCCGAAATCGTGAACCAGCTCAACTGTCAAGGAGTTGTTTTGGTGAGCATTATCCCTGGTCCTTTCAGAGCCTAACTTAGCTAGTAAGGTGGGATTGGGAGGGGTGAGATATTTGTCTACTGTAATTTTTCCCTCATGTATGTCGAAATGTTTTCCCCATTTTATTAAAGTGTTATTATTGTGTTGTATTTTCTTTCTCAAATAAAGATCAAAGTTCTTGCACTAAAATCAGTTGTTTGTTGCACTTTTATCACAACCCCCAAATAAGTCCAAGGTCTAGAACCAAAGGAGTGGGAGCGATTCGAACCGCTCATAAGTCAGAGGTGAAACTGACCCCAAACATCACCCCCTACAGGGTGGTGCCAACCTGGCGCATCATGTGGCAGCCAGGATGTACAGCATCATGTGAAATAAATTTGGCCATGGTGAGGCCATCCCTGGCCTTCCGTGCCGCAATGTGCTCAGGTGCTGATGCCCTGTGTCTTGTGCAGCATCAGGTGATTGTGGAGAAGGTTGATGTTGTTGGTGCTGCTGGTGTGCCTGGTGCTGCTGGTGTTAGGGCTGATCATGGTCGGATTCTGAGGATGAAGGTGAGGCAGTATAAAGGGCACCCATGTTGATGGAATAGATGGCAGGTGAATTAGAGATGACAGAAGCTTTTTGTCAATGGAGAGAGAGTTCTTCCAATGAGGTAAGAGTGGATGGAGAGTGGAAAGCCTGCTGAATCTGTGCTGGAAATGGTCTGACAAACAGCTTGTGGCTAAGGAAAGTGATGATCTGTCACGTAGGAGCTTTTACTATACATTTGAAGCTGTCAAGTAATCAGCTGGAGCAATGGCCACTAATTCCCGCCTCAGGTTGACAGCCGTGGTCCCCGAATAGTGTGGTTCCCCTGGCCATGAAGTTAAAGTCAAAAGGAAAGTTAAAAAAGCCTGTTAATTATCTGTCAACTAGATACTAATGAGTTTAATTGGGTCGCCCGCCGCTGCCTGTCGGGTCTGCTCAGTGCTGACAGACCCAACATTGGGAAAGGTGTGTTGCGGCGGGTTCCCGATCTGCCGTCAAAAAAACCCAGTTTCCTACTCGACCCATCACCGATCCGCCCGCTGACACACCGGAAAATCTCGGCCTGAGATTCTGAAATTCCCTTATAGAGGCATAGCTCTGTTACACCGTTTCAGTGCAAGTGAGCCTTAGGCCGCGATTTCCCCTACCTCGGTGGGTCCGTTGCGGGCGATGCTGGTTGCGGGTCCTGACCCCGCTGCTGTGTAGAATTATTTTACGTTGATTGGGCTTGTTAAGCCCGCCCAGTGTGTTTGCCAGCCAATTGATGGAAGTGGGTCTGATGACGTCATTTAATGATGCATCATCAGCCGGTTTCTTTAAAGGGACCATGCGCACATTTATTCTGACAGCTGTGCTATCAATGTTCTACAGCATTGAGGTGCTGCAAACACTGGCAAGCACTGCACAGAGGTGCACGGCTGCACCCAGGCTCTCCTAATGCTTATGGGGAGAGTCATAGCACGCAGGGAGGTTCTCTTCCCTTCCAAAGGGTGGAAGAGACCTCCCCAGGAGATCAACGCAGCCTGGTTGCACATTGCACAGGAGGGCACAAGTAGGGATCAGGAGGACCAGGCTGCAGTGGCGCAAACCTTTCAATGATCTCAGTAGATCACGAAACATTACTGCAAAGTCACACTCAACCTCATTCTGCTGTGCCACTCATCACATCCCCATCACTCTGCCTCCTCCACCCTAATCCTACACATCCTTACACCAACTTATCTTGCACCTCCACTCATCCCTCTCTATTTACTTTATCACTTCCCCATCTCACTAGCCACCCCTCACAATCACCCTCACCCTAGTCCAATCATACCAACTAACAATACACAAGAGTAGCCACTTGTTGATCAGTTGATTGTGGAGAAGGTTGGTGTTGTTGTTGGTGCTGCTGGTGTGCCTGGTGCTGCTGGTGTTGAGGCTGATCATGGTGGGATTCTGAGGACCAAGGTGAGATAGTTTCAAGGGCACCGATGCTGATGTAATAGATGGCAGGTGAACTTGAGATGACAGAAGCGATCTGTCAGTGGTGAGAGAGGTTGTTCCAATGAGGTGACACTGGATAGAGAGTTTGCTCCCAACACTTGCAACCTGCATAAAGCTCAATCTGTCTTCCAAATGCAGTAAGCAACAGCTTCTGAGCTTGGAAAGTGAACAGCTGTGAGATGGGAGCTTTTATAGCACATTTGCAGCTGTCAAGTAATGAGATGATTCCATGGTCATACAACTCCCGACCTCCTTACCTGATGTGATCCCCGAGCAGCATGGACTCCATGGGCAACCTTGTAAAATGGTAAGATGAGCTCAGAATACTTTTTAATGGATTGTTAACAAGGTCATAATGACCTGAATTGCCTCCCCCGCTTCATGGCGGATCTGTTCAGCCCTGACAGACCCAACATCTGGGAAAGTCACATAGTGGTGGGTTGACAGTGGGGTCCTGACCCGCTGTCAAAAAATCAATTCCAACCCGACCCGCCACCGAACGCGCCCACTGACCTCCGAAAAATTCCCCCCTTTGTCTTTCAGGTAGTATGACTCTATCATAGACAGTCCCACACCCACAGCCACACAGTACCCCCAGCTGAAGGAAGTTGTGAAATGTCTTTCCTTTGCTCAGTGATTAAATGGCTAACCACTAACCTTTACTCCCTATTGTTTTCAAATCATTTGACTTTCGCTTGTCTTGACATCGTATTACCTGAAAGACAAATGCTCACTTGTAGTAAAATGGTGTCGCAGAGCTATGTGTTTGGCAGGGAATGTCGATGATCCCTCAGGAATCACTGCTACTGAAGACTTCATGCCACAGAAATACAGGAATCTTTTTATTGTTATCTAATATACTGGCTATTATTTTACAAGCAAAATAGATAACTGAACAATAACAGACAACCTCCTCTATTATATTAAAGAATTAAAAATAATAATGCAACAGCAGATTAAAGCTTTTAATCAGCCTACTCTGATACTCCCTGACTATATTTGTGATTTTCCCATTGTTGACTTGCAAAGACTGTCCACAAATTGAGGAAAGATCTTCAGTTAATTATGAATTTGGCATGGATCATATTCCAAATTAAGTGGTCCAAATTATAAATGCATATCAATGTTAAAAATTATGATTGAACAGCCATATTTGCGCTTTCTTGCCAAAGTGAGGATCTGTTAAAAGAGTGAGGGATCCAATCATAGTTTGCATCCTTCACTCACCTGCCTATTCTGCTTTTGACATGATAATATATGTGCATATATAAATGCAGAGCCTTCTGATCTCCTGAGCACTTTCTGCTCCAACTCAGTTGAGGGGATTGGCAGTACCCTCATGAGATGCTTCAGCAAGTGATGGGTTTCAGCCCATCACCTTCTGATTGTACCAGCATTAACAGTGAGTTCTCTGCTACTGTTTGAGCCTGGGGCTTTCTCAAAGCTGCAAAGGTGCAGAAAAAAACAAAAGTAGAAGATCAAAGAGTCGCAGAAAATGTAATCAAATAGTGATGATGGACTCTGCTTGTACCAGGAAATGTCATTGTAGGTTGATTAAAGTATGAAATCTAATGTTGCATCCTTATTCTTGATATAGTAGAGGAGGTTGCCCATTATTTCGTGGATATCTATTTTGCTTGTAAAATAATAACCAGTGTAGTATATAACAATAGAATGAACCTTGTATCTCCGTGGCATGCAGTCTTCAGTACCGCCGATTCCTGTGGGATCCCAGACACTGAGATTCTGACATTCCTTCCAAAGGCATAGCTCTGTTACACCATTTTATTGCACGGGAGCATTTCTCTCTCAGGTAGAACGATGACAAGACGAGTGAAAGTCAAGTGATTTGAAAACCATAGGGAGAAAACGATAGTAGAAACAGATACATGAATTTTTTATTAAAATTGAGAACAAGCTTTACACCAAAGAACCGCAGATAGTTCATTATTATTGTTTGCATGTGTAGGATAATCTTCAGGGACTTTCCTCGTACCGTCAAGCTGTTATAATTACAGTCGAGGATACAGTTGGCATATTGATCGATAATACAGCAGCTTTTATATATTTTTATGGGTACAGAACACACGTGTTCAGATTTGTTGTCTTCAAAGTATTCTTCGAAGGAGATGAAAATGACCATAGAAACAAATAACAAAATTATATTTTTTTATTTCTTGATATTCCATAAAATGTTCGGAGAATCTTAACAACCAACAGAGAAAAAAAATCTGTTGATGAGAGGCCTGTGGCATAACTTAATAGTCATCAAGAAATAAATGCTCTGCTATCTCTCTAGCAGATATGTGTTCTTTAATTGAAGTCTAATAAGATTCTGTGCAATGAAGCCTCCAGGGCACTGTAGCTAAATGGCACTGACACCTGTGACGAGACATGCAGATGAAAATGTGTCAATAAAATGTTCACAAATGTACTGCTTTAGTAGAGGCTGTTTAATTTAAAAACCACGTGCCCTCATATCAGCTAGCCCAGTGAATGCCTCAGACTATGTTTTGTGATTTATTTTCATCGTCTTCTCGAGTTTAAGAGAGAAGCACACTGACTTCTAATAGCTTGGCTTAAAGAATGTCTCTCCTCCGTGCTCTGTGAGCCTGCCATTGCAGCTGCAGTTGTACTGCTTGGAAATCCATTTTTTGTTTACACAGGTGCAGGCATTTGCAAGGAAATGCTCATGTTCACTAAACACATCTGTGCTACGTTTATGTTGGCAAGCTTGCTTTATACCACAAAAAAAATGAGCTCTAGTTACATCTATGTAAGCTGTATTTATGCACACAGCCAGGATGACTCCTCTCACAAGGAAGAGATTGATCATACAGTATTTCCAGATATAGAAATGAAAATTCCAGTCAGTCCCACTGGAATGTGCACCAGGGCTCTTGTCCCAGAACCTATTTTAAATTAACTTATTTAGCGCTTACCTACAAAGTGTTTAGTAAAATATTGCAATGTGCAGAGCAATTGATCACATGTACAATGTTGACAATGTAATTCCTGTGCAATCTGTAGCAGAATTTCTAGACCATCTTTTTAATGAGTTATTATACAGAACACAGCTATTTTTTTTTTCTCATTTTAATTTTTGTGATACTTATGAATATATATTTTTAGGTTGCTAGTACCTTTTGTAGACAGCTGTAATTTTGATATTGATGAAACCTCACAGTATGGTGTATTATCAACAAAGCATGGAATGCTTCTTCCACTGCTCTTGTTCCAAATAGGGAAAGGATCACATTTTAATCATACGTTTCAGTTAGAAACAAAGGTCATAGGATCTATTTTGTGCTCTGTCCCCTCACCTCTAGAATCTATGCTCAAATCCAGTCCACCAGTCCCGATAAACAAGATGAAAGTCTTCCCTCTCTGTGGTGGATGGAAAGATCTCAAATCAAATGAGTTTGAGCAGTTTCAATACCTTTCTTGGAGGACACATACGTCCACAGTAAAAACTTAGTTGTAACTTGTCACTAAATTACCAGACTATATCAGCGAGATCATAAGTAAGACTGGTGTAGAAAATGGAAAATCTTACTCTGGTTGACAACACTCCTTGGAGGTTGTGGTGGCTAAGATGCATTTTTGGGGATACAGTGGAGGAAGCCTTGCCCTGCAGCTGGTCCATACAATATCTGACCTGAAAGTTCAGGATGCCAATAACTTGACAAAATATGTTCTGTTTTCCAGTATTGACAAGCTTCAATGTCATGAGCATAGAGGTCCACTGCAAAAAAAGAATGAAATAAATCCACCTGAACTAGACAGCTGAGCTGAGTATTTTGAATTTTAGTAAAATATTACTTTGAGCTATATCGCACAACCTTTTGTGGCTGATTTTCATGTTCATGTCTAAGTTGGTTCCAAATGGTTTTGAAGTGCAAATCATGCTCAATTCTTTGGTCTAAGCTAGTTTGGATAATTATTCGCAACTCCAGGTGCGTCAGAAAGGTCTAGGGAATCTTTTCCTAGAAATCTTTAGTAAGAGGCAAATGATTTATATATTACTAGCTGGAGTGCCCGGCGGTGCCGAGGGTTTTTTGAGGGCATGTTGTTGTTGGGAGAGAGAGAGATAGACTGGGGGGAGAAGAGAGAGACTGGGGGGGGAGAGAGCAACTGGGGGGAAGGGGGGGAGAGTGCGACTGGGGGAAAGAGAGAGAGAGAGACTGGGGGGGAGAGAGAGAGAGGGAAAGAGAGAAGGGGAGGAAGAGAGAGACAGAGGGACTGGGGGGAGAAGAGAGAGATGGGGGGGAAGAGAGAGAGAGAGACTGCTGGATTTAGTTCGGGATTAGCCTGGAGAGAGAGGGGGGGAAGGAGCACCTCAGGCCTGGCCCGATGGACCCCTGCGAAGGAAGGAAGGAAGAAGGCGAGCTCTCCCTCCCTCTCCCACCCCCTCACTCTTACCCTCCCTCACCCTCTCTCTCCCTCCCCTGTCTCTCCCTGCTTTACTCTCTCTCCCTCCCTCCCCTCTCCTCTCCCTCCCTGCCCCTCTCCTCTCCCTCCCTCCCCCTCTCCTCACCGTCCCTCCCCCTCTCCTCACCTCCCTCCCCCTCTCCTCTCCCTCCCTCCCCCTCTCCTCTCCCTCCCTCCCTCCCCCTCTCCTCACCTTCCCTCCCCCTCTCCTCACACTCCCTCCCCCTCTCCTCACCCTCCCTCCCCCTCTCCACACCCTCCCTCCCCTCTCCTCTCCCTCCCTCCCCCTCTCCTCTCCCACCGTTCCCCTCTCCTCTCCCTCCCTCCCCCTCTCCTCTCCCTCCATCCCCCTCTCCTCTCCCTCCATCCCCCTCTCCTCTCCCTCCCCTGTCCTCTTCCTCCCTCCCCCCCTCCCTCCCCTCTCCTCTCCCTCCACTCCTCCTCTCCTCTCCCTCCCCATCCTGTCCCTCCCCGTCTCTCCCTGATTTCTTCTCTCTCCCTCCCTCCCCCTCTCTCTCTCTCCCTCCCTCCCCCTCTCTCTCTCTCCCTCCCCCTCTCTCTCTCCCTTTCCTCCGAGCCCGGACGCGGTGAGCCGAAGCCCCCGTGTGCGGAATTGGCTGTCCAACTGGATACAATGCTGCAAGTTTAACAACCAATACTGACGCAGTGGCAAGGCCAGGACTTGAGCCTCTGCCTGCACTGCCCAATGGAGAAGGAGCCCAACACCTTAAACGCTTGGCCACTTTACGACGCAGCTGGCTAGGGAAGACACTTGTGATGAGAAAGGAAAATTGTGGGTAACTGAATTTGAAGGGATGGGACAATTGAAGTAAAGTGCCACAATAACAGGAGAAACATTCTGAAAGCTTTGGGAGAGCTTTAAAAGACATCTCGACAGAAGGGGCCAGGTATTAAGTAGTGGCGGGTAAAAATGAAGGGGAAGGGAACCGCAGTCTGCAGACAGGTTCAGCAGCCCAGCACCCAACCCCATTTGATGGCTGCTGAAGTCAAGGTGATGTTGAATGAAGTGCTTTCAAGGAGGGTTGTCCACTGTGCCACTTCATGGCATCATCCCCATAGAACAACATTGCAGCATGTTCCGAAGGACATGGAGCCATACCCACGATTGTCCAAAAAGAGAGCGGGGTCAAAAAGGTAATTCATTACCAACTGGCACAAGGAGTTATGGAAGAAATAAAGAAACTACTAACAAGAAAGGCCCCTAAATGGTCCAAAATTGATCACCTAAATCACCTTTTTAATGGCTCTCCACCTGAGAAGTCCACTCTAAGGCATCCTTCCCTCTACGTTTTGCAGGGTATGCTAAGGACTTGGCGTCCAGATGTCGGCTGTCCACAAAATGGTGAAGAGCTTTCTGCCTTTTGAATATTGTAACGCCCACCCCAGGTCCAAATGGAAAGTTAAGCAAGGCCAAAATTAGGCTAAACTGACTCCTAATTTTGCTGTCCGATATGCTCTGCATCCGAAAACTGGAGCAGATGGAGTTTACGGGACATTAAAATTGTCCCTTCTGTGTTTTGTTGCTATAACTGCTATCATAGCTGGTGAAAGTGATTTGGCATCTTGGAACATTCCATGACAAAATCCTCAAATTTTTATGCTTTTTGGGGATAATTTTGACTTTGTGTGATAGTTTAAAATGGGCGACATCAATTCAACTGCCTGTCAAAGAAAATGAAATTCAGGAGTGATGTCTAACGGGCGGCTAAACCAATATTGCCCATTTTCACAATCACACAAAGTCAAAATCCCAGCAACATTGACCTTACAAAGAGCATACTCGGACTTGTGATTGCTAAGCCTGGCCCCTGCTCCATTTGTATTGATGGACAATAAGCCATTAGAAGCAGTTAAGGTCACTTAAATTTGTTTTTGAATAAAATATCAATGCTTGGTAAAGTATGAATCCATTTTTATGAGGAAACTTTGAAAGCAAAAATGGGAGCAATCTTTATACTTGCTAATCTCCCATACATACAGTTGGCAAGTGCAGTAAGAGAGCCAAACACCGATACAGAAGGAGAGAAAATGGCATGTGGTGAAGAAGCATGTCTTTATATGTCATGTATTTTAGATAGTTATAGTGGCTGCCTTTTATTTATGTTTGCATTAAGAACTCAAAAACAAATCATTGTTCAAATAAAGAAGTAGCAAGTTTATGAAGGATTGTAACATTATTCAAGTTGGTAGGGAAGTTCTAAATAAAACTTCAGTTTAAATATGCACATTTAACTTGAATATTTTAGTAA
The DNA here is from genome assembly GCF_052327205.1 of Somniosus microcephalus. Taxonomy (NCBI): domain Eukaryota; kingdom Metazoa; phylum Chordata; class Chondrichthyes; order Squaliformes; family Somniosidae; genus Somniosus; species Somniosus microcephalus. The sequence continues at coordinate 81,079,371 of NC_140993.1, read as the reverse complement.
CAATTGGTACTGTTACAGAGGCTGGAATTTTTAAGTTTCTGGCCTGCCTGGAGCGGGGGGACCCGGGAGGCCACAGGATACTCGGAAGTCTGGGAAACCATAGGTAGGTGTGAGCAACCACAGGTAGGTGTGAGCAACCACAGGTAGGTGCGAGCCCCAAGCCCGGGGGCACTGATCCCGGAGAGTGGGGGTCCGATCACTGATCCCAGGTATTATGTCCGTGAATGATTGGGACACGGACAGCAGGAGTTGAACAAAACAAGTCTTTACTGGTGGAAGTCAATAGTGAAACTGAAAACAACAGAGGCTCACTAGCGCCTTTTATACAGGAGTGGTCACTGCCGGTACTGCAGTCTGAGACCAGTTATTCTCTTAAAGGTACATACACAACAATTCCTCCCCTTTTAGATAAACAGTACATCACATTCATTTAACAACTAAATGATAACTAATTACAATCACAATTACGGTTGCTAGATACATTGGTTAAGTTTAAGCAATTATAAGTTCAGTCTTTGAGGAGGCTTCCTGATTCTGTCTGGATAACGCCTCTTTGGGGTACCAGGTTCTTCTGGCAATGTTGAGTCGGGATCAATGTCGTTGTTTGGTTCATCTGCTTCCAATATCACCGGTTCTGCGGTAGCTGCAATTGGTACATCGATTTCATTGCCAGGTGTATCAGATCGTGGTGTGGAGTTGACGTTTCCCAGTGACTCTAGAATCTGGTCAGCATGGCGTCTTACAATGCTCTCTCCAACGTCCACGGCATACATGAGAGGTCCTTGCCGTGTACAAATCGTTCCTGGCTGCCATTTCTCAGTGCGGTAGTCCCGGGCCAAAACTGGTTGACCTATCTTAAAACTCCTGGTCGGCCTTTCATTCATATTCTGAAACTGCCTGTTCTCCACATCTCTTCGGGCGTTTGGCTTAACCAAATCCAAGCGGCATCGTAGTCTTCGATTGAAGAACATCATGGCAGGAGTTTGGTTGGTAACCACATGTGTCGCATTCTGGTAGGCAAACAAGAAGTTGTCCACCTTGTGTTGTAGAGGTATATCTTCATTACACATTGCCTTGATAGCTTTCCTGAATGTTTGGGCAAACCTCTCGGCCAATCCATTAGTGGCTGGATGATATGGGGCAGATGTGTAATGCTTAACACCATTGTTCTTTAAGAACCTCCGGAACTCTTCAGACACAAACTGTGGTCCATTGTCAGAGCAAATCTGTTCAGGCAGCCCATTCCTGGCGAATATGGTTCGTAAAACTGTGATAGTTTTTTCCGTGGTGGTTGAGGACATTTTTATTACCTCTGGCCACTTTGAATGTGCATCCACCGCAATTAAAAACATCGAGTCCATGAAGGGACCAGCAAAATCAATGTGCACCCTTTGCCATGGAGATGAGGGCCACTCCCATGGATGCAGAGGAGCTTGCGGTGGGGCGTTTTGGACCTTCTGGCATCCTGCACAGCTCTTGGTCATCTCTTCGATTTCTCTATCGATTCCCGGCCACCACACAAACGCTCTGGCTAAGTTCTTCATTTTTACCCCACCCAGATGACCCTCATGAAGCTCATTGAGCACTCTATCTGTCAACTTAGGTGGAATTACTACTCTGGATCCACACATCAAGGTTCCTCTGCACACTGACAGCTGTTCTCTTCTCGGCGAGAATGCGGGCAGCAGTGGTTCGCCATGTGCTGGCCATCCCTTCACCGTTAAATCATAGACCCGTGATAGTGTCGGGTCATTCCTTGTTTCCTTTTCTATGTTTGCATTCGTCACAGGGAGACATTCGACTATGGTCGAGTGGAATAACTCCATTGGATCCACTGCAAGGTCTTCTTCTTCCACCATCGGCAAAGGTAGGCGTGACAATCCATCAGCATTCCCATGCTGTTTAGTTCCTTTGTACTCAATGTCATATTGGTGTGCCCCTCGGAAAAGGGACCACCTCTGCAGTCGTTGTGCTGTCATTATCGGTACGCCCTTCTGAGCGTTGAAAATGGAGACAAGAGGTTGATGATTGGTTAGTAGAGTAAATTTTTGACCGTGCAGGTAGTGATTGAACTTCTTCACCCCCCACACTAGGCTGAGGGCCTCTCTGTCAATCTGGGCGTAGTTACGCTCGGCAGAAGTTAACGAGCGTGACGCAAAAGCTATCGGCCTCTCTAAACCATCAAGGAATTTATGTGACAGTACCGCCCCAATGCCGTAGGGAGACGCATCACACGCCAGTCTGATCGGCAGTGCTGGGTTGTAGTGAGCCAATACTTCCCTTGAAGTGATTAAGTCCTTACTCTTCTGAAAGGCCCGCTTACAATCATCGCTCCATTTCCATGCTACCCCCGTTCGTAGCAGGGCGTTCAGTGGGTGCAGAATTGTCGACAAATTCGGCAAAAACTTATGGTAGTAATTCACCAATCCGAGGAATGGCCTCAGTTGCGACACATTTTCAGGTGCTGGGGCCTTAACAACCGCTTCAATTTGGTCAGGGGACTTATGTAACCCCTCTTCATCAATCACGTGGCCACAATACGATATCTGTTTCTTAAAAAACTCGCACTTGGGGCGGTTGGCTCGTAGCCCATGTTCCCGTAGTCTAGTGAGCACCTGTTCTAGGTTGTTAAGGTGTTCACTGTCATCTTCACCTGTCACAAGGATGTCGTCCAAGTAACACTGAGTCCCCGGAATCCCTTGCAGGACTTGTTCCATCGCTCTTTGCCATATCGCCGGAGCCGATGCTACTCCGAATACCAATCGATGATACTGGTAAAGACCTTTGTGAGTGTTTATCGTGAGATACTTCCTAGAGGACTCTTCAACCTCCATCTGCAAATATGCTTGTGCTAGGTCAATTTTTGTAAAACGCTTCCCTCCAGACAGTGAGGCGAAGATGTCTTCTCTCCTTGGAAGAGGATATTGTACTGTGTGAAGGACTGGGTTCACCGTCACCTTGAAATCCCCACAGATGCAAATCTTCCTTGGCTCCCCGGACTTATTGCTTAACGTTTTCTTCATGACAGGAGCGATGGGTGACGCCCACTCGCTCCAGTCGACCTTAGACAACACGCCCGCCTTCTCCAGATTCTCCAGCTCTGCCTCGACGGCTGGGCGAATTGCATATGGTACCGGTCTTGTTTTGAAAAACTTGGGAACTGCATTCTCTTCTATTTTTATCGAGGCGGTTACGCCTTTAAGCGTGCCCAGTTCTTGTTGAAATACCTCTTTGACAATCGTCCAGGAGTGATGTCTTCATCTTTTTTACCGTCCACCGTCATTGCATGAATGGAGTGCCAATCTAAGTTTATCTTTCTGATCCATTCACGTCCCAATAACAGTGGTCCACCATTTGGCAGTATGTAGAGATACAATGTCCGTATTTTCTTGCCGTTGTATTTGACAGGCACCCTTATTTTTCCTCTGGGGTATACTTTTTGCCGCGTATACATCATCAAGACAATGGATGTCTCTCTCAAGGGTATGTGTGAGAATAGCCGCTCATAGTCTCGTCGATTCATGACGGTTAGCGCTGATCCTGTATCCAATTCCATTTTAACTTGGGACCCTGCTATCGTGAGGGTGACCCAAATGGTTCGGTGATCCTCTTTTGCAATTGCATTGTGAAGTTTGAGACAGCTTAGTCTCCTGTTCCCGGATTCACTATCGCTCATCTGGTCTTCAGAACTACTGTCCGTAATCTTTTGTACTTTCTTGTACGGTCCCTTAGTAGCCTTTTTGTTGTCGCTGGTCTTCTTCCCAGACCTGCAAGCTCGTGCAATGTGTCCCATCTTTCCGCATTGCCTGCATATTTTGTCTTTGGACCAGCAGTCCTTCTGGTCATGGTTAGTTCTGCCGCAGCGATAACATTTTGCAAATCCCCGTGTCATTTCGTGGGTGCCGTATTCCTGTGGCTTTTGTTGAATTTCTGCAGCTCCCCTGGCTGCTGCTTCATACAATACTGCCACGCTGAAAGCCTTATCTAGCGTCAGCTCTTTCTCTGATAGTAACTTCTTCTGTGTTCCTTCACTCAGGAGTCCACAGACAAATTTGTCCCGTAGGGTATCTGCCAGTCCTTCTCCGAACTGGCAGTGCTTTGATAGCTTGCGTAGTTCCGTAAGGTACTCAGCATTGCTCTCATCTTTATGCTGAGTTCTCCTGTGGAATTTAAATCTTTCTGCTATCAACAGCGGTGCAGGGTTTAGGTGTTCCTGTAGGACAGCAACAATTTCGTTAAAACTCTTCGCCTTCGGTTTGGCTGGAGTAATCAGGTCCCGCAATAGGCCGTACGTTCTAGCGCCCATTACGTTTAGCAATACCGATGCCTTTTTCTCATCAGCTATTTCGTTTGCCTCAAAATATACCTCGACTCTTTCCACATACGTGGTCCAGTCCTCTATTGTATTATCAAAATCAGTGATACAGCCAGTCTTCGGCATCTTGCAAATCTAAAATGGCGCCTCCCGCGCTTTGCCTTCTTCCCCGCTGTTGCTAGCGCTGCTTTCCGCGGTCCCCGTTGCAACCTGCAGCTCCTCGCGGTTTCTTGCGTGTTTAATATTTCTTTTTTTATTATTTTCCCGTCGTGGAACAACCCTGTGGGACTCTTGCCTCCCTCTTCTCGGGTCTATACGCAGCCCGGCTTCGTAGCACCGGCCGCGCCCTGTGTGCTCCACCCTCTCTCTCTCTTCTTCCTGACAACGCTGCTCGGCCCCGTTGCAAGCCACCCGCTCGAGTTCGCGACTGCCGCAGCCCAGGAAGGATCAGTGTACTACCTGCCACCAGCCCGATTAGCTGAAGCACCGTCGACAGGAACCAGGCCTCGCTTTCGACAGCTTCTCCAGCAATCTTCAACTCTGCTAACACAGGGGCGGATGCCCACGGTCGACGCCCGTTTCTACTGCTTCTTACTTTTTTTTCTTTTTCTTTCTGGCCTCGACCTCTGTTCACTTCGCTGTAGGAGTGGATCCCAGGAGGTGGTGCAGACTGTAGGTAAGTTCGTATCTGCTCGTCGCCAGTATTATGTCCGTGAATGATTGGGACACGGACAGCAGGAGTTGAACAAAACAAGTCTTTACTGGTGGAAGTCAATAGTGAAACTGAAAACAACAGAGGCTCACTAGCGCCTTTTATACAGGGGTGGTCACTGCCGGTACTGCAGTCTGAGACCAGTTATTCTCTTAAAGGTACATACACAACACCAGGGACGTCCGATCACCGACCCTGGTGGGGGGGTGGATTGGTGTTTGTATGGGGCGGGCTGATGGTGGGTGAGCTTGGGGGGGACCTGGAGGAAGCACTCCTGCTCCTCCTGTCCACAAGGATTGCTCCCCGAAGCTGTCCTTGCCTCGCTGCAGCTCTATGGAATCCTTAGGCCCGGTATCTCCAGCCGACCACAGTTAAACCTGCACAGCAGGTTAAATCCCAGGCTTCCGGGCCTCATTATCATATTGAAAGTGCCAACCCACCTCCTGGCAGTGGGTTGGCTACCCACTCCCCGTCCCACCTCCGTTAAACCCAGAAGTGGGAGGGTTGGAGGCGGGTTGGGGTTGGGATTCAGATTTTTAATACATTAACTTCCCCCACGCCCCCAACCCACCCGTTTTTTTAGGTTAAAATTCTCCCCAGAGATATTTGGTAAAGAAGGAAATAATTTCTTGGTGTTTCCTATAAAATCCCAAAGAGATGAACAGCTACCCCCCCCCCTAGTTTACATGACAAAATGTATTTATTCACCTGCCTTCAGGGATAAGAAAAACTCTATTTATTTGTTTTCCTAAAACAGTTGATAACAAGTTCTGACAAAAGGTCATCAACCTGAAATGTTAACTCTGTTTCTCCCTACACAGATGCTGCCTGACCTGCTGAGTATTTCCAGCATTTTCTGTTTTTATTTTATAATTGATAACAATTACATGGGTACGATAGCATAGTGGTTATATTACTGGACTAGTAATCCAGTAGTTCAAATCCCACCATGGCAGCTTGGGAATTTAAATTCAAAATAATTAAATAAATCTGGAATAAAAAGCTAGTATTGGTAATGGCGACCATGAAACTACCAGATTGTCGTAAAAAATCCATCTGGCTCACTAATGTCCTTTAGGGAAGGAAATCTGCTGTCCTTACCCGGTTTGGTCTATATGTGACTCCAGACCCACATGTGGTTGACTCTTAACTGCCCTATGAGATGGCCTAGCAAGCCACTCAGTTGTATTCAAGAAAGCAGCTTCTCGAGGGCAATTAGGGACGGGCAATTACTGCTGGCCTTGTCGGCGATGTCCACATCCCGTGAATGAATTAAAAAAAACAAATGTCTGCCGTGCCTCAGTTAGTAGCACTCTTGCCTTTGAGTCAGAAGGTTGTGGGTTAATGTCCCACTCTAGAGACTTGAGCACAAAATCTAGGCTGACATCCCAGTACAGTACTGAGGGAGTGCTGCACTGTCGGAAGTGCCATCCTTTGGATGGGACTTTAAACTGAGGCCCATCTGCTCTCTCAAGTGAACATAATAGTTCCCATGGCACTATTTTGAAGAAGAGCAGGGGAGTTAGCTCCGGTGGCCTGGCCAATATTTATTCCTTAATCAACATCACTAATGTTAATCTTCGCAATAAAATCTTGATTCCACCAGTACCTGAGATCTGAGTGAAAATGTACACGGGGCCCTCTTATTTTTCCTGGGGGTGGGAGAGGAAATTAGCAGGCAACTTTGCATCTGCTTTGTTAGGCCCCCTAATGCTTACTGCAGAAAGTCTCTGACCTCCAGCCCATCGGCCACATGTAAATTAGCCCTCTCCTCCACCCCATCCCCCAGTCCAAAAATATAGCAGGGCATCTTCGGGGCAGGCAAAAGTCCCATCTCACTTGAGATGCACCTCAATCAAGGTGGGGCTAGGAGGAGGGAGTCAGAAAACCTAGGCCCGCACGTCAGAACCAGGATTATGAAGCTGACCTGTACCACATCCTTGCTTCTACTTCATTGGGATATAAGTAGCAACAGTGTCTGCCATGGCTGAGTTGGTAGCACTCTCACCTCAGAGTCAGAAGGTTGTGGATTCAAGCCCCACTCCAGAGACTTGAACACAAAAACATAGGCTGACACCCTGGTGCAGTACTGAGGGAGTGCTGCACTGTCGGAGATGCCGAATTTCAGATGAGACGTTAAACCAAGGCCCCGTCTGCTCTCTCAGGTGGATGTAAAAGATCCCATGCCACTATTTCGAAGAAGAACAGGGGAGTTATCTCCAGTGTCCTGGCCAATATTTATTTCTTAATTAATATCACTAAAAAAAATAGATTATCTGGTCATTATCACATTGCTGTTTGTGGGAGCTTGCTGTGTGCAAATTGGCTGCTGCGTTTCCTATATTACAACAGTAACTATACTTCGAATGTACTTAAAAGTACTGTAAAGCACTTTGGGACGACCAGAGGTTGTGAAAGGCGCTATATAAATGCAAGTCTTTTTTTTATGTGTACCTCTTCCCCATTTCCACACTCCAGCAATTCCCTGCCTCCCAGCAGTGTAACCTTTGATTCACAATGAGCAACAGCTAGAAATCTGCTGGTATGATATACAAATTTAGGAGCTGAGGATCAACAGCTTTATAACAATGCAATAGCACTATAACTGTGAGCCTTATAACAAGAGTGTGTGTATATTTTAGAAATAAATCATAAAAATGCTGAACATATGTGTTTAAAACACTAAAGTGAATTTAAGATTACATGTCAGTTTTTCCATAAAATGAGAACAGATCTTTATGCAGTTTCATTACTGAGGTGAGCTAACTATAAAAGCATTTTGGCAAGATTCATCAACCAGAGGAAAAATGAAGTTGGCTCCAAACTAATAAAATAACTAGAATCAGACAGAGACGGCCAAAGTCCAAGTTGATCAAAACTGAACAAATTACAGAGATCCAATTGGTCCAAGTCTGATGAATTTAGATTTGTAAATAAAGCTTAAACTCATGTTTAAACATGTTCAATGTGCATTTGACTACCATTAATATTAATAATGATGTAGAATCGTGAATATCAACTTAACTGAACTTGCAGTCTTGCCTTTCAATCAAGCTGTCCATCTTCAGTTGGAATCTACTACATTTCTTCTTGTCCATTATTGCTTTAAATTCTGTCGAGATAAGCTCCTCTTCATGCCAGTCAATCTCCCAACACCTCTCTCCTTTCTCGGTGGGTAACACCGATGGGAGCTGGATTGATAATACAAATACCTAACCCATGCAACATTAACATTAATCAAAGTCATAGTTCAATCACTGAAGTAATAAGAACAGAGCAATCACAGGGAAATTCTTTGGAAATAAACCCTAAATGTGACTGGATCCAACATTGCTGTGAAATTAATTTTAATGCCAAACTTGGTAGTGGTTTGGATCCAGCCATGCCTCATTAACATAAATAATCTCCAGTCAAATATCCTGCATATGATGAGGTCAATTCAAAGATCTGAGTGTTCATACAAAGTCTCTCCTGATGAGAAGAAAGGCAACTGGTCTACATTGTGAGCTAAACTTAAGCATATCTGCAGTATTTTAATATTAAAAAGCTCCCCAAAGGTCCCAGAATATTTTCACTGTGCAAACTTTATTCGGTCCCAATGGCCAACAAGCCCCGTGATCCATTCTCGCTGTTTGGCCTAAGAACTCCTACCCACCCTTGACGAAGGAAAAATCCTGACCCTCACCTCTCAATATTGAGCACTACCAAAATGTAGAACTCTGTGACCTTCAGTGTATGCACCATGAATGTAACATAGAAACATAGAAACATAGAAGATAGGAGCAGGAGTAGGCCATTCAGCCACTCAGGCCTGTTCCACCATTTAATGAGATCATGGCTGATCATCCAAATTCAGTACCCTGTCCCTGCTTTCTCCCCATATCCCTTGATCCATTTAGCCTTAAGAAATATATCTAACTCCTTCTTGAATATATTTAATGAATTGGCCTCAACTGCCTTCTGTGGTAGAGAATGCCACAGGTTCACCACTCTCTGGGTGAAGAAACTCCTCCGCATCTCAGTCCTAAATGGCTTTACGGGATGGTTTCCTGGACCAATATGTCGAGGAACCAACCAGAGATCAGGCCATCTTAGACTGGGTGTTATGCAACGAGAAAGGATTAATTAGCAATCTTGTTGTACGAGGCCACTTGGGTTGGAGCAATCATAATATGATCGAATTCATCATTAAGATGGAGAATGAAGTAGTTGACTCAGAGACAAGGGTCCTCAATTTAAATAAAGGAAACTACGATGGTCTGAGGAGCGAGTTGGGTAGGATTGAGTGGGGAATGGCGCTCAAAGGGTTGATGGAGGATAGGCAATGGCAAACATTCAAAGACCGAATGGATGAGCTACAGAATTTGTTCATCCCAGTTTGGCGTAAAAATAAAACAAAAAAGGTGACTCAACCGTGGCTAACAAGGGAAATTAGGGATAGCATAAGATCCAAGGAGAGGACATATAAATTGGCTAGAAAAAGCAATAATCCTGAGGATTGGGAGCAGTTTAGGAGTCAACAAAGGAGGACAAAGGGATTAATTAAGAAAGGGAAAATAGAACATGAGAGTAATCTTGCAGGGAACATAAAAACTGACTGTAAAAGCTTTTATAGATATGTGAAGAGAAAAAGATTAGTGAAGTCAAGCCTAGGTCCCTTACAGTCAGAATCAGGGGAATTTATAATGGGAAACAAGGAAATGGCAGACCAACTAAATGCATACTTTGGTTCTGTCTTCACAAAGGAGGACACAAATAACCTCCCAGAGATGCCGGGGAACATAGGGTCTGATGAAAGCGAGGAACTGAAAGAAATCAGTATTTGTAGGGAAATGGTGTTAGGAAAATTGATGGGACTGAAGGCCGAGAAATCCCCAGGGCCTGATGGTCTACATCCCAGGGTACGTAAGGAAGTGGCCCTAGAGATAGTAGATGCATTACTGATCATCTTCCAGAACTCGATAGACTCTGGAACGGTACCCATGGATTGGAGGGTAGCTAATGTTACCCCACTATTCAAAAAAGGTGGTAGAGAAAAAGCGGGGAATTATAGACCGGTAAGCCTGACATCGGTAGTGGGGAAAATGCTAGAGTCTATTATAAAAGATGTAATAGCAGAGCACTTGGAAAGCAGTGACAGGATCGGACAAAGTCAACATGGATTTACAAAAGGTAAATCATGCTTGACTAATCTACTGGAATTTTTTGAGGATGTAACTGGTAAAATAGATAAGGGAGAACCAGTGGATGTGGTGTATTTGGACTTTCAGAAGGCTTTCGATAAGGTCCCACACAAGAGATTAGCGTGCAAAATTAAGGCACATGGGATTGGGGGCAAGGTATTGACTTGGATAGAGAACTGGTTGGCGGACAGAAAGCAAAGAATTGGAATAAACGGGTCATTTTCCGAGTGGCAGGCAGTGACTTGTGGGGTACCGCAAGGATCGGTCCTAGGACCCCAGCTGTTCACAATATATATTAATGATCTGGACGAGGGAATTGGATGTAATATCTCCAAATTTGCAGACGACACAAAGCTGGGCGGGAGGGTAAGCTGCAAGGAGGATGTCGGGAAACTCCAGTACGATTTGGACAGGTTGGGTGATTGGGCAGAAACATGGCAAATGCACTTTAATGTGGATAAATGTGAGGTTATCCACTTTGGTGGCAAAAACAGGAAGGCAGATTATTATTTGAATGGCAATAGATTGGGAGAAGGGGAAGTGCAAAGAGACCTGGGTGTCCTTGTGCACCAGTCGCTGAAGGTAAGCATGCAGGTGCAGCAGGCGGTTAAGAAGGCAAATGGTATGTTGGCCTTCGTAGCAAGAGGGTTCGAGTGTATTGATTTCTTTGTGTGTTCAATGACGAGACATTTATGAAAGAGAATCGGCTGAAAATCCAGTAGCCTTAGCGCCTCATTTGAGGCGCTAGAGGGCCTTGCGCCGGAGTTATGGCCAGTAGTGAAATTCCCTGGGGCCCTAAATCGGCGTTGCTCCGGTAGCGCTGCGCCGGCACCGATGACGTCATCGGTGTGCGCAGCATCCCGGTTGCCGTGGTAACCCGCCCGAACTCCGAAATTGAGTTGCGGCCGCCTCGCCCGTGGCAGCCGCAACCAGCGTTTTGTCAGAGGTGCCTTACTGCAGTTAGCGCCGGCGCATTAAAGGCCCCGCGGCGGCCGGCCGCTTTCCCGCCGGCCGCCTGCCCGCAGCTCCCTCCCCGGACTTCTCCCCCCCCCCCGGAACAGATGCAAGCCCGGCACTTGTCCGAGGTGCCGGGCTCATTTTTAAGCAGATTTGCACGTGCCGCGGCCGGGTGCAGGCAGCTCCTCCTTAACGGAAGGAGGAGGCCTGCACTTCCCCAGCCTGCCGCACCGCATCGGGTGCCGCAGCGCCGGAATTGCGGCGCGAAACGGCAGTTAGCGCCCTTTTCCAGGCGCTAAGACCCTTCAGTAGCGCCGGCAGCCGTTTGGGCGCGGCGCCACTGAATTTTTGGCGCACGCAGGGGACTTAGCGCCGGCACTAATTTCCGGCGCTAAAGCCCTGGCTAAGCCAAAACCCAATTTCTAGGCCAATGTCTTTTAATCTAAAGTCTGTTCAACTCTTTATACAGCTTTACAGGAGACACGATGCTAGTGATCCATCTAGAACGAAACTGAAACCAAACTGAACTGCATTGTCTCTGTCACATGACCTCTGCTGGTCAGGCATAAGTAATCAATCAGGCAACTATGCTGGTAAGACATGATAATCAAACAGGCAAATAACATCACTATTTGCTGATATCATTACATCTCCTTTTCTTAAAACAAAAGTATTTTACTTTTAACTAACAATATATTTTCTTTGTATTAATCTGCATTTTAACTGTAACACTTAATGAACTTACATTATCATTATCATGATCAAGGTTTTTTAACCTTGCTTTGTGTGTTCACATGAAATATGTCAATACACTAGAACTTGAAGAAAGAATAAGATAACATTACTTCCTTCTATAACAATAGTCCTTAAATTTGCTCAATGAGTCTCTCAGGAGGCTTCACGCGTCTTGAGGATTTTCTGATTGATTGTCCTTGAATCTGAGTTGTTGCCTCAGATGATGTGTGATCAGGTTGTTCAACAGTATCAGTCTCTTGACCTGCTGTGGCTGGCCCCATGAGAAGATCTCGACGATTTCTTCTCAGAACAGCACCCTCATCTGTCTGAATGGTGTATGATCTTGGTTGAACTTCACTCAGGACAGTTCCCTTCTGAGTCCATGTGTTTGTTTTGTCTTTGAACCTTACTTGGTCACCAGTGTGGAGTTCAGGTAGGTTTTGTGTTCCTCTATCATAGTAGTACTTTTGCTTTTCTTTCTGTTGTTCTTTGAACTTCCTCACTTTCTCCCCCTCTTTTGTTTTCAGGAGGTTCTCTGGGATGGGTAGGTTTGACCTTAGCCGACGTCCCATCAGGAGTTGGGCTGGTGACTTACCACACTCGAGCGGTGTTGTGCGGTATACAAGCATGCTTTGGTAGAAGTCAGTTCCACTGTCTTTTGCCTTGTACATCAGTCTTTTCACTGTCTGGACCGATTTTTCCACTAGTCCATTGGACTGTGGATAGTGAGGACTTGACGTTGTGTGCACAAAGTCCCACTCTTTGGCAGAGTGTCGGAAACTTGCATTGTAAAACTGGGGTCCGTTGTCTGTGAAGACCTCGCTTGCCACGCCATGTCTGGAGAATATGGCTTTCATACATGTTATCACAGCATCTGCAGTGGTGGTGTGCAGTCTACAAACCTTTGGATACAGGGAGTAATAGTCTGTGACTACAAGATAGTCCTTCCCTTGACATACGAATAGGTCAGCGCCTACCTTCTGGTAAGGTCTGTCTGGCGCTGGGTGTGGCTTTAGTGGTTCTCCAGATTGCTTGCTCGATATTTCAGGCATGTTGTGCAGTTTGACACCTCATTTCTCACATCTTGGTTGATTCGTGGCCAGTACATCACCTCTCGTGCTCTTTTCTTACACTTTTCGATTCCCAGATGTCCTCCATGGATCTTTTTTAACATCTCTTTTCTCAGACTCTTTGGGATAACTATTTTACTTCCTTTGTAGGTGATGTCTTCGACCAGTGATAGTTCCGCCCTGCAGTTCCAGTACTCTGCTATGTCAGGTGAGCAGTCTTGCTTCATGTTGGGCCATCCATCCAAGATGCTTTTCCTCAGTCGTCTCATTGTTTCATCTTTGTTTGTCTCAGTCTTTATGAGCTCCATTTTTGCATCTGCTATGGGCAGTGCACTTGTGATCATGTCCACGTAGGCATTCACTTTTTCATCCATTTTGGTGTTTGTGGGCTCACTTGGGTCAACAGCTCTGGACAATGTGTCTGCTGTATACATCAGTTTACCCGGTGTGTACGCAACATTCAGCGTATAGCGTTGCAGCCTGATCATCATTCTTTGTATTCTAAGCGGACAGCTATTTAGTGGCTTTTGGAACAATGCAATCAAGGGCTTATGGTCAGTCTCTACACTGATTGCTTGTCCTGCCACAAACTGGTGAAATCTTTCACAGGCGTATGTGATGCTGAGCAGCTCCTTTTCTATTTGAGCATATCGCGTCTCCGCGTCTGTCATTGAGCACGATGCATATGCAATAGGTTGCCAGCAGTCATATTTTTGCAGAAGAACGTCACCGAGCCCACTCTGTGATGCATCTGATGATATCTTGATGGTTCTCGCTGGGTCATAAAACCTCAGAACTGGTTCCTCTGTGAGCAGTTTCTTTAGATCGCTCCATGACTTCTCATGCTCATGATTCCATTCCCATTCTATGTTCTTTTCAGTTAGTCTTCTCAGTGGCGCCATCTTTTCTGAGAGGTTGGATATGAATTTACCCATGTAGTTGATCATTCCATTAAACCTCTGCACGTCCTTTTTGCATTGTGGCTTTGGCATATTCTCAATGGCGGACACCTTTCTGGGATCTGGTCTGATGCCCTCACTGCTAAGGATATCTCCCACGAATGTCAGTTCTGTCACCCAAAGCTGGCATTTCTCTCTATTCAGCTTCAGGTTTGTTTTCCTTGTTGCTTCCAGCACTTTTTTCAGTCTCTCGTCATGCTCAGTTCTCGTGGTTCCCCATACTATGATGTCATCCATTGAGGTATCAACTCCCTCCAGGTGCTCATAGATCATATGAATTGTTTTGTGATACACTTCAGGAGCTGAGGCAATGCCAAATGGTAACCTTAGGAATCTGTATCTGCCAAATGGACTGTTGAACGTGCACAGTCTTGAACTTGCCTCGTCCAGCTTCATCTGCCAAAATCCTGATGATGCATCTAACTTGCTGAAATACTTTGCATTTGCAAACTGTGACATGATTTCCTCACGTGTAGGAAGCTTGAAGTGCTCTCTCTTTATTGCTCTGTTTAGATCTCTTGGATCCAGGCAAATTCTGAGCTTTCCATTCTTTTTGTCCACTACGACGAGGGAACTCACCCACTCAGTTGGCTCATCTATCTTCCGAATCACGTTCAGGCTTTCCATCCTGTCCAACTCTGCCTTCAGTTGCTTTTGAAGAGCAAACGGAACTTTTCTGCATGGATGTATGACCGGTGTCATACTTTTATCTACTCTGATCGTGTGTTCTCCTGGAATGCAGCCTAGACCCTTAAATAGGTCTTTGTACTCTTTCATGAGTTCATCATAGACTGTCTCTCCTTCGCTTTCCACAACGAGGACTCTCTTTACCAGGTTCAGTCTCTCACAGGCTTTTAAACCTAGTATGGCTTGCACATCCTTTGGCACCACGATTAATGCTAGCGTGTGCTCTCTGTCCTTGTGTGTTACTTTGACAATGCATTTTCCTTTCACTGGTATATCAGTACCTGAGTATCCTGTCACTTTCACTTTTATTCCATGTGTCTTTGGTCTGGGTCTAATTTTCTTAATATCAGTCTCTGATATCACATTAACTTGTGCTCCAGTATCCAATTTAAATGGAATATGTATGTCATTCACTTTTAGTGTCTACATCCAGTCTCTTTCTTCTTTTTTGTTTTCAGACACAACATCTACATAGAACTCCTCTATCTCGCTTTCATCTACTGTATGGACCTTGCTTTGTTGCACTTGGTTCTTACAGCAACGGGCATAATGGTTGTTTTTGTTGCATCTATTGCATGTTTTACCATATGCTGGACACTTTCTTGGTGTATGCTGTGTACCGCATCGACTACATGACTTTCGATTGCCCCTTTCATTTTTGTTCGCTGGCCACGCCTCTTTTTTCACATTGGTGCTCTTTTTGTTAACCGGTTTGTGTCCGCTCATTCTCACTGCACCCACGTTGCAGCTACTGTCACTGAACAGCTCCTTTGCCTGCAACTTCACAGTCTCTGTAGCCCTACACAGTGCTATGGCTTTTCCCAGGTCTAGATCTTGCTCTCTTAGCAGTCTTTCCCTCAGAACATTATCTGGAATACCACACACCAGTCTGTCTTTTATCAGCGAGTCTGTCAGTCCCCCAAAGTCACACGATTTGCTTCTGTTTCTCAGTTCAGTCACATACTGATCAATAGTCTCACCCGTTTTCTGTACACATGTGAAAAATCTGTGCCTCTCAAACGTCACGTTACGTTTAGGTATGCAGTAGGCCTCAAACTGTTCCATTATTTTATCTAGCTTCATTTTATCTCCATCAACAGCGAATGTGAAGTTATTATACACCTCCAGCACTTCATCACCCACAACATGTAAGAACAGTGACGATTTCCTTTTATTACTTTTCTTGTCAGCTCTGATTGCTGATAAATACAACCCCACACGTTGTTTGAACCTTCTCCAATTTTCAGCCACATTACCTGTCAACTGAAGCGTCGCCGGTGGGTGTAAACCTTCCATTTTTTCACTTCGTTAGCTATTCTCCAATGGTAAGCAACGATGTTCTCTTTTGGCTTGCTAATTTGTGGAGAGCTGATTTAACTTCAGATTTTTTCTCTTCATCTCTTTCAATCACTTCTGACACCATGTATTGATTTCTTTGTGGGTTCAATGACGAGACATTTATGAAAGAGAATGTCTTTTAATCTAAAGTCTGTTCAACTCTTTATACAGCTTTACAGGAGACACGATGCTAGTGATCCATCTAGAATGAAACTGAAACCAAACTGAACTGCCTTGTCTCTGTCACATGACCTCTGCTGGTCAGGCATAAGTAATCAATCAGGCAACTATGCTGGTAAGACATGATAATCAAACAGGCAAATAACATCACTATTTGCTGATATCATTACATCGAGTACAGGAACAAGGATGTCTTGCTGCAGTTGTACAGAGCCTTGGTGAGACCGCACCTTGAGTATTGTGTGCAGTTTTGGTCACCATACCTGAGGAAGGACGTTCTTGCCATGGAGGGAGTGCAGCGAAGATTCACCAGGCTGATACCTGGGATGGCAGGATTGACGTATGAGGAGAGATTGTATCGATTGGGCTTATACTCACTGGAGTTTAGAAGATTGAGAGGGGATCTCATCGAAACCTATAAAATTCTGTCAGGTCTGGACAGACTAGATGCAGGAAGGATGTTTCTGATGGCCGGGGAGTCCAGAACCAGGGGTCATAGTCTAAGGATAAGGGGTAAGCCATTTAGGACTGAAATGAGGAGGAATTTCTTCACCCAGAGAGTGGTGAACCTGTGGAATTCTCTGCCACAGAGGGCGGTGGAGGCCAGTTCATTAAATATATTCAAGAAAGAGTTGGATATGTTTCTTGAGGCTGAAGGGATCAAGGGATATGGGGAAAAGGCAGGGACAGGGTACTGAATTTGGATGATCAGCCATGATCACATTGAATGGCGGAGCAGGCTCGAAGGGCCGAATGGCCTACTCCTGCTCCTATCTTCTATGTTTCTATGTTTCTATGCTTACCCCTTATCCTTAGACTGTGACCTCTGGTTCTGGACTCCCCCGCCATCGGAAACATCCTTCCTGCATCTAGTCTGTCTAGTCTTGTTAGAATTTTATAAGTTTCAATGAAATCCCCTCTCATTCTTCTAAATTCTAGCGAATATAAGCCTAATCGACCCAATCTCTCTTCATACGTCATTCCTGCCATCCCAGGTATCAGTCTGGTGAATCTTCGCTGCACTCCCTCCATGGCAAGAAAGTCCTTCCTCAGATAAGGCGACGAAAACTGCACACAATACTCAAGATGTGGTCTCACCAAGGCCCTGTACAACTGCAGCAAGACATCCTTGTTCCTGTACTCGAATCCTCTTGCTATGAAGGCCAACATACCATTTGCCTTCTTAACCACCTGCTGCACCTGCATGCTTACCTTCAGCAACTGGTGCACAAGGACACCTAGGTCTTGTTGCACTTCCCCTTTTGCCAATCTATTGCCGTTCAGATAATAATCTGCCTTTCTGTTTTTGCCACCAAAGTGCATAACCTCGCATTTATCCACATTATACTGCATCTGCCATTCATCTACCCAATCACCCAACCTGTCCAAATCATACTGGAGTTTCTCTGCATCCTCCTCACAGCACACACGCCCACCCAGCCTTGTGTCATCTGCAAACTTGGAGATATTACATGTAGTTCCCTCGTCTAGACCATTAATGTATATTGTGAATAGCTGGGGTCCTAGCACCGATCCCCTCAGTACCCCACTAGTCACTGCCTGCCACTTGGCAAAAGACCCGTTTATTCCAACTCTTTGCTTCCTCTCTGCCAACCAGTTCTCTATCCAAGTCAGTATCTTACTCCCAATCCCATGTGCTTCAACTTTGCATGCTAATCTCTTATGCGGGACCATATCGAAAGCCTTTTGAAAGTCCAAATATACCACATCCACTGGTTCTCCCTTATCTATTCTACCAGTTACATCCTCAAAAAATTCCAGTAGATTAGTCAAGCATGATTTACCTTTGGTAAATCCATGTTGACTTTGTCCGATCTTGTCACTGTTTTCCAAGTGCTCTGCTATTACATCTTTTATAATGGACTCTAGTTTTTTCCCCACTACTGATGTCAGGCTTACTGGTCTATAATTCCCCGTTTTCTCTCTACCAACTTTTTTAAATAGTGGGGTTAAATTAGCTACCCTCCAATCCATGGGAACTGTTCCAGAGTCTAAAGAATTTTGGAAGATGACCAGCAATGCATCTACTATTTCCAGGGCCACTTCCTTAATACTCTAGGATGTAGATTATCAGGCCCTGGGGATTTATCGGCCTTCAATCCCATCAATTTCCCTAACACCATTTCCCTACAAATACTGATTTCATTCAATTCCTCCCTCTCATTTGACCCTATGTTCCCCGACATCTCTGGGAGGTTATTTGTGTACTGCTTTGTGAAGACAGAACCAAAGTATGTATTTAATTGGTCCACCATTTCTTTGTTCCCCATTATAAATTCCCCTGATTCTGACTGTAAGGGACTTACGCTTGACTTCACCAATCTTTTTCTCTTCACATATCTATAGAAGCTTTTACAGTCAGTTTTTAAGTTCCCTGCAAGCTTACTCTCATACTCTATTTCCCCCCTCTTAATTAATCCCTTTGTCCTCCTTTGCTGAATCCTAAACTGCTCCCAATCCTCAGGTTTGCTGCTTTTTCTGGCCAATTTGTATGTCCTCTCCTTGGATCTTATGCTATCCCTAATTTCCCTTGTTAGCCACGGTTGAGTCACCTTTTTTGTTTCATTGTTATGTCAAACAGGGATGAACAAATTCTGTAGTTCATCCATGCGATCAATAAATGTTTGCCATTGCCTATCCACCATCAACCCTTTAAGGAACATTCCCCAATCCATCCTAGCCAACTCGCCTCATACCATCATAGTTTCCTGTATTTAAATTCAGGACCCTAGTCTCTGAGTCAACTACTTCACTCTCCATCTTAATGAAGAATTCTATCATATTATTATCGCTCCTCCCCAAGGGGCCTCGCACAACAAGATTGCTAATTAATCCTTTCTCATTACATAATACCCAGTCTAAGATGGCCTGATCTCTAGTTGGTTCCTCAACATGTTGGTCCAGGAAACCATCCCGTATACACTCTAGGAATTCCTCCTCCACAGTATTGTTACTAATTTGGTTAGCCCAATCTATATGTAGATTAAAGTCACCCATTATAACTGCTGTGCCCTTATTGCACGCATCTCTAATTTCCCATGTAATGCCAACGCTAGTCTCAGCATTACTGTTTGGAGGTCTGTATACAACTCCCACTAACGTTTTCTGCTCCTTGGTATTTCTCAGCTCTACCCATACAGATTCCACATCATCAGAGCTAATATCCTTCCTTACTGTTGTGTTAATCTCCTCTTTAACCAGCAATGCTACCCCACCTCCTTTTCCTTTTTGCCTGTCCTTCCTGAATATTGAATACTCCTGGATGTTGAATTCCCAGCCTTGCTAACCCTGGAGCCATGTCTCCATAATTCCAATTATATCATATCCGTTAACATCTATTTGCGCAGCTAATTCATCCACTTTATTAAGAATGCGCCTCGCATTAAGACACAAAGCCTTCAGGGTTGTTTTTTTAACACTCTTAGTCCTTTTAGAATTATTATTTACTGTAGCCCTGTTTGATTTACACCCTTGATTTCTCTGACTTCCACTTTTGCTTTTCTTTTTCCTGTCTTTTGTTTCTATCCTTGCTTCCCTTTCCTCTGTCTCCCTGCACAGGTTCCCAACCCCCTGCCATTTTAGTTTAAACCCTCCCCAACAGCACTAGCAAACACTCCCCCTAGGACATCGGTCCTGCCCAGGTGCAAACCGTCCAGTTTGTACTGGTCCCACCTCCCCCAGAACCAGTTCCAATGTCCCAGGAATTTGAATCCCTCCCCCCTGCACCATTCCTCTAGCCATGTATTCATCTGAAATATCCTTCTATTTCTACTCTGACTAGCACGTGACACTGGTAGCAATCATGAGATTACTACCTTTGAGGTCCTATTTTTTAATTTACTTCCTAACTCCCTATATTCAGCCTTAAGGACCTCATCCCATTTTTTTACCTATATTGGTGGTACCTATAGGCACCATGACAACTGGCTGGTCACCCTCCCCCTCCAGAATGTGCTGCAGCCGCCCCGAGACATCCTTGACCCTTGCACCAGGGAGGCAACATACCATCCTGGAGCCTCGTTTGTGGCTGCAGAAATGCCTATCTATTCCCATTACAATAGAATCCCCTATCACTATAGCTCTCCCGCTCTTTTTCCTCCCGTCCTGTGCAGCAGAACCACCCATGGTGCCAGGAAATTGGCTGCTGCTGCCTTCCCTTGATAAGCCATCTCCCTCAACAATATCCATAATGGTATATCTGTTTGAGAGGGGGATGGCCACAGGGGACCCCTGCACTACCTGTTTGTGCCTACTACTCTGAGTGGCGGTCACCCATTCCCTTCCTGCTCGTGCAGCCTTTACCTGCGGTGTGACCAACTCATTAAACATGCTATCCATGATGTCCTCAGTATCGTGAATGCTCCAGTATGTATCCATTTGCAGCTCCAGCGCCGCAATGTGGTCTGCCAGTAGCTGCAGCTGGATACACTTCCCGCACACATGGCCATCAGGGACACAGGAAGTGTCCCTGATTTCCCACATAGCGCAGGAGGAGCATGCCACGGGGCCGAGCTGTGCTGCCATGACTTACCCTTTAATTAATTTAAATTAAATTATATCAAATCAATACCACTAATTACACTATAATTAAATGATATACTCAATGGCCCTTGTTTACTAGCACTCCCCGCTACACAACAGAGATGTTAGAAACTATAACCACAAAAATTAAGACCTTCTAAACTTTATAAACTATTAACCTTAACTGTCAAACTATAGAGTAGTATAAATAGTCACCTGGCTGTACTCACCCAATCAGCTGCTTCCTCTTGCCCATGTCACTTTTTGAATTGTGACGTGGCTCTGGAACGCCACCACTGGTCTGTGAGATTGGTAAGCCTCTGAAGAAAAAAGCCCGCGAAAGTGATTTTAAATACTCACTGTACCGCCGCTCTCTCTGCTCCCGACACGAGTGTCTAAGCTTTTTATCTTTGTGGGCTGCTTGGGTTCCTACCTTGAAGGCTTGAGGACCATGTACAAAGCTTAAATCAATGTTCCCATTAATTTATGTGTATCTTATGCTGCAATTAACAACAGGTCTTGATGTTCTGAGGTATCAACCATGGCTCAGTTGGTAGCGCTTTCACCTCTGAGTCAGAAGTTTGTGGCTTCAAGCCCCAATCCAGAGACTAGAGCATGAAATCTAGGCTGACACCCCGGTTTATTACTGAGGGAGTGCTGCACTGTTGGATGTGCCGGCTTTTGGATGAGATGTTAAAATGAGGCCCTGTCTGCCCTGTCAGGTGGATGTAAAAGATCCCATGGCACTATCTCGAAGAAGAGCAGGAGAGTTCTCCCCAGTCTCCTGGCCAACATTTATCTCTCAAGCAACATCACTAAAATGGATTATCTGGTCAGTATCACATTGCTGTTTGTGGGACCTTGCTGAGTGCAAATTGTCTGCTGTGTTTCCTACATTACAACAGTGACTACAATTCAAAAGTACTTAATTGGCTGTAAAGCACTTTGGGGTATCCTGAGGTTGTGAAAGGCACTATATAAATACAAGTTTGTTTGATCATTCATTTGAGGCAATAATGGTAAGAACAAATAAACTTACATTTACCAAATCTCCCACAAAATTCAAATAGAAAAATCAAGTAAGAAATATGAGCACAAATAGTGTTGAGTCGCCAGGACTTCTTGGGCTGGATGTAGCCCATGAGCCTTAGTTTTGACATCCTGTTGTAATGTATTGTAACCCAAGAAACTATGCACATTTTATTGAAATTGATGAAAACTTAAATCACATCACAAGAGACGGAACATTTTTACTACTCAGCTCTTTCAATAGGAATTAAGCTGCCTTGCAAAGTATAAAGTACAGTAGCACATTTGGGAGCTTCTGATTTTTGTTATTAATGACTTGCAGCAGCTGCATTGTGAATAACACTAGTACGCATTGAAAGAAATGTGAAGTGGAACCTTATGCAGGAACTACGGCTGCCAATATGATAACATAACCAACATGCTGCAGGCATATTCTGGGGATGTTCCAGACAGCAGGGTTTCGCTGGATCGTAAAAAAAAAGTTTTCTATACTACCTGTACAACTCAGCACTTGGAAAGAATAGAATGAGGTCCTCAGAGCACACCAGGTGGACCTCGGTGGGGTCCGGAGAGTATGCAATTATTTGAGTTCCAGAGATGCACAGAAGGAAAAAAGGAACTGACAACCAGATAAAGAGCACTTGGCCTGAAATTTGTCTTTTAAATGAAAACAGGAGAAGGCCTGTTTATTTCCATAATTAAGAACAACTAACAAGATTGTGGTAACATGTGACTTTGAAATTTGAAAGTTATAACAATGTAATTTTGTTAGTTTGCTCAGTTTTTATTACGAGAAATACCCCCACTCTCTCACTGCTATACTGCATGTTTTAGCAAAAAAATTGTCATCCTTTGCAAGTATTAGCCCCACAAAGATGGTGTGGGACAAGGAAATGGTTCTTCCCCTCAATGTTTACCTTCCCGTCTTTCCTGTGATATGTATGGTACTTGGGTATTGTTAACTGGACGCGAGGTAGCCCCCTGATGGGAGTAAGCACATAGTCACAACTACACTTGTGCTGTTTTTGTTATTCTTTGACAGGAATATTCTAGAATGGCTGGAAATAAAAGCAGTTAGTTATTACCACTATCATTGAGTGTTTATTTGGATATAACAGTGGTGACAAGGATAACGGAAAGGACAGTGTTAAAAAGATTGAATATCGTTGTTACTTAGGTAGTGGTCTATCTTGCCACAATGTTTTTTTAATCATGTCAGCATTAGTTGGAAAAATCAGAGATTATCGAATGGGATCGGGCTGGAGTGAGTGTGGAAAAAGACTTAATTTTTATTTTGTGGCAAATGAACTTGCAATAGATACCAAATAGAAAACAATTTTGCTTATTATCTGCAGGCCTGCAATATATAAATTGTTTGGCCTAAAGACAAAACGTATGAGGAGTTAGTCCAAGTGGTCAAAGAACATCTGAGCCTGAAGCCACTCGTTATTGCAGAGTGCTTGAAGTTTAAACAGATGAGGCAATTTATCGGTTTATGGAAGAACTGAGGAAACTCTCCAAAACATGTGACTTTGGTGGGTTTTAAGATGCAATAAGACACTGCTTTGTCTATGGTTTGAAGGAAACGTTGATACAGAGGAGACTGTTGGTAGAAGACAGACTCATGTCTGCTGGAGCAGTGGTTCTCAAACTGGGGTCCATAGACTTTCTAGGGGGTCCACGAAGAAAACCCATCGATGATGGAGAGCAAGCCGGTGCGGAACAGCCGGGAGCTACTGAGAAGTTCAGCTGCACGGTGGCCGAGCAGATCATGAAGGCGGTGGTGGTCACCAAGGAACGCGTGGCTTGCTGGTGGCCGCCGTGAAGAAGATGCTGTTGGCCAGCGGCTACAACCTGGAGAGGAACAACTCACGGGTCAAGCGGGCGGTCAAGAGCCTGGGGAGCAAGGGCTCACTGGTGCAGACGGCGGACACCGGCGTCTCGGGTTCAGTCAAGCTCAGCGAAAACCTAGAGATCACGGCGGAGGAGACGGCGTCGGGACAGGAAGTCACCAGGAGATCGGCCATGATCAAGAGATCTGCTAAGAAGCCGAAGCGACCTTCGACGGACAGGTGTGGAAGGAACCCAACCATGTTCTGAAAGGCAGCCAAGTGGAAAGCTGCGTGAATGAGGAGGGTGGCCAGATGCCCAACTGTAACAAAAATGACAAAGACTCCATCATCCGGCGTGCAACCGAAATATTTGGCAGATCGAGAGAACGGCCCTTTCCAGGGCTACTGACTCAGACAAAGGGGCCGGAACAAGTCACACTATGTTAACTTAAAATGTAACACGCAAATACGTTATAGTGTGGCGGTTCCACCGGGTGTCCCTTACTATGTATATACATAATTCCCTTTAACTTACCTTTGTATGTACATAACTTACCTGTTTGGGCCGTTGCCCCTTTAACTTACCTGTTTGGGCCGTTGCCCCTTTAAGAACGTGCATCACGTGACTCACCAGATGTGAGCCGGCCCAGCACAGCTTTCCGCTCCCGCGACGGTCACCGGCACAACTCGGCCTCCCGCTCCTGTGGTGGCCGCCGGCCCGGTTCGGCCTCCCGCACCCGCTTCACGGTGCTCCTGCATCCAGCCACCTTACCTGCTGTATTTCGTCTGTTCTTGTAAATAAACAACTTCTAGATTGTTCTCCTGAAGTCGAACTCGATTATTTAGTAGTCATTTGTCCGATACCTACCTAGGTGAACACGAACTGCTACATTGGTGACCCAACGACGTGAGTGCGGGGGCTCATCAATACCTACATTGGTGACCCCGTATCCGTGAACGTTTTTCACGGACGAAACGCACAGCCTGACCCTCGTCTGCACAGAAGGCAACCGACGAACAGTTGACGAACAACAGCCGACGAACACCAGTTCCTACATTGGCGACCCAGTCTTTGTGAATGTATTCGCAAAGGAAGCGCAGCCAACAACGCCTACATTGGAGACCGATTTTACAGAGGTAGAGCACGACCAACGGCAACCGTCGAACACAAACGCCAACGCCTACAACTGGTGAGTTTTGTGATCGTCTTTCAAAAAAGAAGCACGCTATGGAAGCTTCAGCCATTTCGCTGTCGCTACCACCATTCAGGGAGCTGCAACCGCCCTTGTGCTTTCTAAAGGTAGAAGCCCCGTCCGCCAGGAACATCGATGCGGCACAGACCACGCACGTGCTTACGGTCTCCGTATTCGATATTTATACCGCCACACGGTTTGCCCACCTCTACGACATCTCCCAATGCAACAGCAAGTATGAATCCCTCCAAGCGCGGGGTCCGCAGGTTTTCGAGCCCGCAAGATCGGAGCACGCCCCCGCGGTGATGCCACGAGGACTCGCTCCTCTCGCAACACGAGGACTCGCTCCTCTCGCAACACGAGGACTCGCTCCTCTCGAAACATGAGGACTTGCTCCTCTCGAAACACGAGAACTCGCTCCTTCCGAAACACGAGGACCCATCCCTCGTGAACCACGAGGACCCATCCCTCGCGAACCACGAGGACCCATCCCTCATGAAACACGAAGACTCATGCCCCGCCGACGACGCACCAGCCCGTCAGCCTGCTGGTTGTGTTACCTACCACACTTTTCGGCGAGACAAGAAGCGTTGCCGCCTTCTTGGCAGTTTTTCCACTAAAGTCAACTACAACTAAAAGCGTTGCCGCCCTCCAGGCAGTTTACCCCTACCGCAATCAACATCAACCCGGACCGTTGCCGCCCTTTCTCCAGTTTTCTCCTTAACAAACGCAAACATCCACTGATGCGGCAAACATCGAGGACGGGTCCAACGGGCATCTCGCGGCCGCGATCAGCCACGTGAAAGTTGCTGTCCTCACTGATCACTGATCAATGCAGCAACTTTTCACCCTCCGTTGTGTTATTGTCGTAGCACTATGGCACGCACCGTTCCGTGCGTTCCAGCCTCCCGAAGGTTTCGCTCACCTGTCGGCGAGTTCACTGACCTCACCTGTCAAGTCCTTCTGGATCGCTCATTTGGCGTTCCTGCAGAGTTCGTCAAAACAAGGACTTGATTCAACATCAACGGAGACATCGCCCGCGTCTGCCCAACCTGCCCGTCACTCTGACAAGGCCTGCTGTTTCGCACGTCTCCACAGTCCTTCGCCTGACGGATACGTTTTATTCGCCACAATGTGCGTAAGGATCTGCTTACCTCGCCCGCCAAGTCGAGACAGCGCGCCCGCCGAGACCACTAGCTCATCAGACCATCTCATCTTTGGACTTTCGTTAAAGCGAATTCTGGGGGGGGCGCATGTGGCGGTTCCACCGGGTGTCCCTTACTATGTATTATATACATAATTCCCTTTAACTTACCTTTGTATGTACATAACTTACCTGTTTGGGCCGTTGCCCCTTTAACTTACCTGTTTGGGCCGTTGCCCCTTTAAGAACGCGCATCATGTGACTCACCAGATGCGAGCTGGCCCAGCGCAGCCTTCCGCTCCCGCGACGGTCGCCGGCACGACTCGGCCTCCCGCTCATGCGGTGGCCGCCGGCACAACTCGGCCTCCCGCTCCTGCGGTGGCCGCTGGCCCCGATTCGGCCTCCCGCGCCCGCGATGGCCGCCGGCCCGGTTCAGCCGTCCGTTCTCACGACGCGGTCACGTGACCACACAAGCGTGGGAAAACGCGGCCGAGCGTGATGACGTCATCACGCTCTCCACAGGACTGCGGAGTCAGTCCTCGTGGCGTCCCCACTGGGGAAAGACCTACTTCACGGTGCTCCTGCATCCAGCCGCCTTACCTGCTGTATTTCATCTGCTCTTGTAAATAAACAACTTCTAGATTGTTCTCCTGAAGTCAAACTCAATTATTTAGTAGTCATTCGTCCGATACCTTCCTAGGTGAACACGAACTGCTACAATAGGTGTTTTTGATTTAATAAAGGGGAAAGTAAGATGTAAAAAAAAGCAGGGCGGTGAATGGTTACCATGCGGCAGCAGCAGCAGCTGTGCGCTGCAAGAAGAGGAGGAGGGAGGGAGGGAATAAGACTGGGCCAGCAGCGGCCGTAATGCCACTGCCAGCAACAGGAGTCGGAGGTGGAAAAATACAGGGCCAGCTGTTCGGAGAGGAACCGACCATCTGTAAACAAAGATCCCATCTCGACTACCAGCCAGCTGTGGCAGCACCGGAATATGGCCAAAAAGAACAGGCCCCGTAAGTCGGACATACATTAGATCTGTCTATCCAGGGTCAAGGGCTGGCCAAGGAGCAAGTCTGACATAATAATCTGGGCAGTACTGGAATACACTGATTAGCCAATGCATTTGTAATTTTAAAAAAATCACTGCTTTAAAATGACTATGAGGCAGAAATTCCGATCCCTACGGGTGAGTACGCGCTGTGTACTCACCCGTAGGGACATCGGAAATGCCGGTTTCAGGCATGCACTGCGCATGCGCTGGAAACCGGCATTTCCAATCTGTCAAGAAAGCTCTTGACAGATTGGATGCCTGCCCTGGAGCAGGGCCTCTGCGGGTGGAGAGTTCTGTTTTTTGGAGACCCTCCACCCATAGAAAACACTTACGGTAGGCTTGCTTTTACCAGGCTAATAGTTGAAGAAAGTAAAAAAAAAATGTTTCCACTGATTTATCATTTTAAAATATTTTAAAGAAAGGTAAGTTTATTTTTAGCCCCTGTTAAAAACTTAATTTTTTTTTGAAAAATTTAAATTTTTGTTTAAAATAGTTAATTTATGTAATTTATAGTCATTATAAAAATGTGATTTATAAAAAAAAATGTATTTGAAGTTTTACTTATGTTTTTGTTGGTGATCTCTATTCATAGATTTGACAGGTCTGCGAACTGAATTTCTGGGCCTATAATTTTATAGATACACTAGCTGGAGTGCCCGGCGGTGCCGAGGGTTTTTTGAGGGCATGTTGTTATGAAAAAAGTAGAAATAATTTTTATATATATAAATTAGTTTGTCTGTCTGTGTGGGAAGGAGAGAGAGAGAGGGAAACATAGAAACATAGAAAACATAGAAGATAGGAGCAGGAGTAGGCCATTCAGCCCCTCGAGCCTGCTCCACCATTCGATGAGATCATGGCTGATCATCCAAACTCAGTACCCCATACCTGCCTTCTCCCCATATCCCTTGATACCTTTAGCTCTAAGAAATATATCTAACTCCTTCTTGAATATATTTAAAGACTTGGCCTCAACCGCCTTCTGTGGTAGAGAATTCCACAGGTTCACCACTCTCTGGGTGAAGAAATTCTTCCTCATCTCTGTCTTAAATGGCTTACCCCTTATCCTTAGACTATGACCCCTGGTTCTGGACTCTCCGACCATCGGGAACACTCTACCTGCATCTAGTTTGTCCAGGACCTGTCAGAATTTTATAAGTTTCGATGAGGGGGAGAGAGCGACTGGGGGGAAGAGAGAGAGAGAGAGACTGGGGGGGGGTGAGAGAGACTGGGGGGGAAGAGAGAGCGCGAGAGAGACTGGGGGGAGAAGAGAGAGACTGTGGGGGAGAGAGAGAGAGAGACTGGGGGGGAGAGAGAGAGAGAGACGGGGTGAAGAGAGAGAGAGACTGGGGGGGAGAGAGAGAGAGAGACTGGGGGGGAGAGAGAGAGAGACTGGGGGGAAGAGAGAGAGAGAGATGGGGAGTGAGAGAGAGAGAGACTGGGGGGGAAGAGAGAGAGAGATGGGGGGGAGAGAGAGAGAGAGGACTGGGGGGGAGAAGAGAGAGATGGGGGGGGAGAGAGAGAGACTGGGGGGGGAGAGAGAGAGAGAGAGAGAGACTGGGGGGGCAGGCCCGGCCCGACTCACCTGGGTACCAGAACGGAGTCAGTCCGACACCGGGAGGCCGGGTGCCCATCGCTCCGAAGCGAGCCCGGGTTCCTCTTATCTCTGTATCTATCTCTCTCTCTCTCTTTGTATTTCTTTCTCTCTCTGACGTCTGTCTGTTGACTCTTCCCCTCTGCCGCTCTAAGTTTTTGTGCCGTTTTCTCTCTCCCTTCCTGCTGCCGCCGCTCCCTGGCTGTCGGCTGCGCTTTATTTATTTTCTCTGGTCATTTAGCCGGTGCCGGGCTCGTCGGCCGCTGAGGCTCTGTATCGAAATCATCTTGGCGCCAGTGCCCGATCTGCTACTCCAGGCCCCGCCGTCCGCCCCGCTCTCCGGCCCAAGGTAAGAGCCGGGCTCCGGCCCCACACCCACACCGCCAGGGATCAGCACCCGGGGAACCCGCCGGCCGGCCAACGTGAACAACAAACACCCTCCTCACCTGTCACGGAGTTGAAGTCTCCGAAAGCGGCCACGGTGCACTGGGCCTCCGACCCGAAGAGCTCGGCAGTGACATCCTGCAGAGCGGAGAGGCCGGGGTGACAGGAGAGAGGGGAGAAAGTGGAGAGAAGGAGGAGGTGGAGGGTGAGGGTGGGACTGGGGCCCATGGTCAGACAGAGGCAGAGTTGCTCCCTCACAAACACCCCGCCGCCGCTGCAGAAGGGCGGCCGCCATTTTGTGAGGCACTAACGGCAGTTTGAAGGATTAGGCCCCGCCCACACATGCCATGAAACGCCCCCCGTGACGCAGCGCACTCCCCCCATAGGATTGGTCAACCTTCACGTCAGTCAATGCTAATGAGCGGATTTTCCCCCGTATGATTGGCCAACCGCTAATGAGCGGAATTTTGAACGTTTTTTGTCTACTGTTCAAACAATGTTTGTCTGACCAAAAAGTGAATATGCCTAGGATACTCTCCTAATCATAACCTTTCTTTTGATATAACATATGTGTAGGTATGCTCTATAACTTTTGAGTGATGCCCGGACAGACAGACACCACGATCCTTTTATTATATACTAGCTGGAGTGCCCGGCGGTGTCGAGGGTTTTTTGAGGGCATGTTGTTATGAAAAAAGTACAAATAATTTTTTAAATATATAAATGAGTTTGTCTGTCTGTCTGTCTGTGTGGGAAGGAGAGAGAGAGAGGGAAAGAGAGAGGGGGGAAGGAGAGAGAGAGAGGAAGGGGGGGAAGGAGAGAGAGAGGGGAAAAGGAGAGAGAGAGGGGGGAAGGAGAGAGAGAGAGAGGGGGGAAGGAGAGAGAGAGAGAGAGAGGGAAGGAGAGAGAGACAGAGAGAGAGAAGGAAGGAAAGAGAGAGAGAGAGAGAGAGGGAAGGAGAGAGAGAGCGAGAGAGGGAAAGAGAGAGAGACAGAGAAAGAGCGAGGGAAGGAGAGAGAGATAGAGAGAGTTTGAATCGTGGCGGCCGAAGGAAGGAAGGAAGGAATAAGGCGAGCTCTCCCTCCCTCTCCCACCCCTTCACTCTTTCCCTCCCTCACCCTCTCTCTCTCCCTCCCCCCTCTCTCCCTGCCCCCTCTCTCCTCCTCCCCCCTCTCTCCCTGCCCCCCTCTCTCTCCCCCCTCTCTCCCTGCCCCTCTCTCGCTCCCCCTCTCTCCCTGCCCCTCTCTCGCTCCCCCTCTCTCCCTGCCCCTCTCTCGCTCCCCTCTCTCCCTGCCCCTCTCTCGCTCCCCCTCTCTCCCTGCCCCTCTCTCTCTCCCCCCTCTCTCTCTGCCCCTCTCTCTCTCCCCCTCTCCCTGCCCCTCTCTCTCTCCCCCCTCTCTCCCCTGCCCCTCTCTCTCTCCCCCCTCTCTCTCCTTGCCCCTCTCTCTCCCCCCTCTCTCCCTGCCCCTCTCTCTCTCCCCCCTCTCTCCCTGCCCCTCTCTCTCTCCCCCGCTCTCTCCCTGCCCCTCTCTCTCTCCCCCCTCTCCCCCTGCCCCTCTCTCTCCCCCCTCTCCCTGCCCCTCTCTCCCTGCCCCTCTCTCTCTCCCCTCTCTCTCTCCCTGCCCCTCGTCTCTTTCCCCCTCTCTCTCCCCCCTCTCTCTCGCTCCCCCTCTCTCCCTGCCCCTCTCTCTCTCCCCCCCTCTCTCCCTGCCCCTCTCTCTCCCCTCCTCTCTCTCCCCTCTCTCCCCCTCTCTCTCCCTGCTCCTCTCTCTCCCCTCTCCCCCCTCCCTCACCCTCTCTCTCCCCTCTCCCCCTCCCTCACCCTCTCTCCCCTCTCCCCCACCCTCTCTCCCCTCTCCCCCTCCCTCACCCTCTCCCTCTCCTCTCCCTTCCCTCACCCTCTCTCTCTCTCTCCCTCCCCCTCTCTCTCCCTGCCCCTCTCTCCCACCCCTCTCTCTCTCCCTGCCCCTTTCTCCCGCCCCTCTCTCTCCCTGCCCCTCTCTCTCCCCTCCTCTCTCTCCCCTCTCTCCCCCTCTCTCTCCCTGCTCCTCTCTCTCCCCTCTCCCCCTCCCTCACCCTCTCTCTCCCCTCTCCCCCTCCCTCACCCTCTCTCCCCTCTCCCCACCCTCTCTCCCCTCTCCCCCTCCCTCACCCCTCTCCCTCTCCTCTCCCTTCCCTCACCCTCTCTCTCTCTCCTCCCCCTCTCTCTCCTGCCCTCTCTCCACCCCTCTCTCTCTCCCTGCCCCTTCTCCTCTCCCGCCCCTCTCTCTCCCCCCCGCCCCTCTCTCTCCCCTCTCTCTCTCCTCTCCCTCCCTCCCCCTCCCTCCCCGCTCTCTCTCCCCCCTCTCCTCTCCCTCTCTGCCTCCCCCTCTCTCTCCCTCCTTTCCGATACCAGAATGGA